>NC_069384.1:26831666-29545000 GCF_027475565.1 Acinonyx jubatus
CTCTGTCAACTTTACCTTTGAATCCTTTTCATAGTTTCTCTTTGCCATGGTTAATAAGACAATGACTTCTGACTTTGGCCTTCTTTTTATTATTATTATTTTTTGCTTTAAAAATTATCTTATCTCCTCTCCCTGCCAATCTTATCTACTCTCACGGCCTTCATTGCTGAGTTTACACAGGTGTATCTCCTGAATCTCCACTCCTACTCTTTCCTAAATTCCAGTCCTGGATTTCTAGCTAACAGCTACATATTTTGCCCTGAATGCCTTGGCACCAGTTCCATTTCAAGACATTTTAAATTGAACTGTTCTTCCTTCCAAAAACAATAGCAACCAAAAAAATCCGCAGAAAAAAACAAAAAACCAACCCTTTCATAGTCTCTACCTTATTTTTGTAATGATTCTAGTTATTCGTGATCAAAATCCTTGTCTTTGACTCATTTGTTTCATGCTTAAAGTTTGAAGCATCAAAGTGGTTAAATTAAGAATGCAGATTCAGGAGAGAACAAAGCTGGACTGGACTCCTGGTTCCACCATTTACAGCTTGCATAACTTGGGTATATTACCTAAATTGTCTAAACCTTATTCTTTGGCACAAAAAAATGAAACTAATAATAACTGACATTTGTAGGGTTCATTCAAAATACTTTACGCCTATTAAAATAGTCTTTACAACTCTATGAGGTAGATCCTATCATTACTTCTTTCCTATGGATGAGAAAACTGAAACACAGAGAGTTAAATAAATTGCCAAAAGCCACAATAGTAAGTGGCTGGGATACAATCCCAGACATTCTGGCTCCGAGACTGTAACCACCATACACACTGTCTTCCTGATAATAACAGCTTATCTCATACTGTTGCTGTGAGGCTAAGCTTCAATGAAGCTTATAAAATACTTGTCAATATCAGTTGCTATTGTCATCATAAATTTCTAGATTGCCAAAGTCAGAAGTAACCTGTCATTACATGAATTCCTATAGCACGTACTCCTAGATCACATGGCATATATACTGCCTTGTACTACCTCACTGGACAATCATGTCTTATTACACTGTATAGATTATAAACTGCTTGAAGCTAGAGATAGTGTATAGTCATCCCATGCTCAGTAACTATGAATAGAATTAATAGATGTGAAGGACTTTTAAAATCTGTTATTACGGCTCATATCTATTTTATAGTCTCTTAGATCCTGGACCTTAGTTGTCATCGAGTTTACAGACAGATGAACTGCACGCTGTGACAATTCATGCTTCTCCAATTTTTGACACCTCTGCCTGAGGTCATCCTCCCTAATATCAAAGTACTTTCTAGTTCCTCTTCACGTCCCTTTGAAGCAGGCTTATCCCTATATTCTACATGTCCTTCAAGTGGGCTGGTCTCAGCTCCCCAACATGCCCAATCTCCACTATCCACAATGATTTTAAAATGTGCTCAGGACCTACAGCTTAAACACAGATGCCATGCTGGAAGGTTACACCCACAATCCCCTGGGCTACAAGGAACGTGTGTGGGATTACCAGGAAAACACTATGTCAGAATGTACTTTCCTATCTTTTCCAAATAGATATGTTGTGAAAAGCAACAGGGAGGGGCTACATTCTTAAGTATTAATTATGTTGCTTATTAAAAAATACTCAAAATTCTCAAAAACTATAGATATCAAAAGTTATCTCTAGTATACATTAAAAATGCTGATTATAAAAGAATGCATACAATATGGACCAACTGATGTATGTAAAGATGTATATATGCATAGAAAAATGTATGAAACATTGTATACCAAAATGAGTATAGCTTACATTCAAAGCAGTGATTATGAATAATTTCCCTATTTCTTGTTCAGCTGCATTTTCCATTTTCACCATAAACATTTACCATTCATAAAACAGATACAATATTGAACAATTTATTGAGCAACATTTTCATTAACTCTTGCTATTATTTTGGTGTCATATAATTAGCACACTATCTAGCAGAATTTTACATCAGTAATCTGAAGCAATAAGCTTTGCTTCTATGTTTTTTTCTTTAGGATCTTACCTAAAGTCCATTTTTCAGGTTAATTTTAAATTTTGTCTTCTTCCTGTCATCAGCTACACGGATCATTGATGATTTATATGCTGCTTTAAATGTATTCTAAATTTCAAGGACACTTTTGCTCAATCTTTAACTATACATCTTTCTCAGGCAGCCAATTTTGCTGGTCCCTGGAGTTGTTGCCTAATACAGGATTGGCTGTACACATGCACGTTTTTTATATCATCTATCTAGAAAATGGAGTATTCTAAACGCAGGGGAAGTCATTTGGGTTTTACACAGGTCTTTTTAAAGAACAAAGTTTCCATTTCCTTTGGAGAAATAATAAACTTTAAGGTGGTATGGAACAATTAACATAACAAATGACAGTCCCTCTCTACACCCATACTGAAAAAAGTTCTAATCTTACAAAGAAGTACAAAAACAAAATACATAAACGTTTATACAATAAATGTGGTCTTCAAACCATTGCTCACCAACATACTGCATCAGCACAGCAATCCAGTTATAAAACGTTCCCACATAAAACCAAACCAGTCTGTTTTCTAAAGTAAAATAATGCTGATAACCAGAGTTTCAGAGCACTGATCATATATGAACAATTCTAGATGGAGCTGTGATGGTAAAAATCTGCCTGCACGTCCATAAAGCAAAACCTTGGGGAATAGAAATGAAAGAGCAATCCAAAATAAGAAGGCAGACAATGATTATACTGCTTAGACAAATTTGTATGTGGAAAAATATATATGCATAGCAAAAAAATTTTTAAAGGAGCTATTCAAAATTGTGTGTATTATGTCTTTCCATGGTGGCATTGTGAGAGATTTGCAATTCAACTCTTGCTACCAGCTTCAAATCTGGCACTTCAAAATTTAGGGCTAAAAATTATTTTATCTAAACTCTGCTGAAATTTTAAGTCTCTGCCCCTTAGGATTGTCAAAACTGAAGCTGCTACTGAGAAGTATGACTTTCCATTGATTGGAGCACCTATGTACAAGAATTTCTGTCGAGGGGTGCCTGGGTGGCTCAGTCTGTTGAGCATCTGACTCTTGATTTTGGCTCAGATCATGATCTCACAGTTGGTGAATTTGAGCCCCACATCAATCTCTGTGCTGTGCAGAACGTGCTTGGGATTCTCTCTCTGTCCCTCTCTCTCTGTTCCTCCCCAACTTGTGCCCTCTCTCTCAAAATAAATAAACTTAAAAAAAAAAGAATTTCTATTGAAAGAAACTTTAAGTTGTGAATTAATGTATTCTTTGTCACCATTTTTACCTTCAATAAACTCGTGGACTAAGAATTCAATATGATGAAACCACAAGATTTCCAATACTTGGTCCATACCTACTGTAAATATGCAGCAGGGCATGAAGAAGATGTTGGACTTGGAATGAGAAGTCCTGATGTTTAGTCCTCACTGTGTCACTTACTAACCTTATGACTTTGCCAATCGTATCTCTGCTTTATTTTGGGAATTTTTATTGTTATTTTTTTATTGTTTTTTACTATTTATTTATTTATTTATTCATTCATTCATTTGAGAGAGAAAGAGTGTGAGTAGAAGAGAGGGGCAGAGGGAGAGAGAATCTTAAGCAGGCTCCACGCTCAGCAGGAGTCTGATGTGGGGCTTGATCCCACGACCATGAGATCATGACCTGAGCCGAAATCAAGAGTCTGATGCTTAACTGACTGAGCCACCCAGGTGCCCCTATTTTTTAATGAATTTTTAAAATAACATTTTGCCCGGGTGCCTGGATATCTCAGTCAGTTAAGTGTCTGACTTTTGATCTCAGTTCTGGTCTTGGTCTCAGGGTCGTGAGCTTAAGCCCCATGTTGGATTCTATGTTGGGCATGAAGCCCTCTTTAAAAATAAGGTAAAGTGACATTTGGTCAGAGAGATTTTGAAGGGTTGATGTGATGGTGAAATGAAGTCACATGTGAAATTACATAGTAAGCTGGAAATGCCATAATGGAATAATTGGTGATATTATTATTCATTCTATCTCTCCGATAGTAGGGATGGAGTGTAAAAGGTAGGAGTGACCTTCTGGCTTTCATACTTGTGTTTAATCTTTTATAACATATTTGTATTTTTGTCCTAAAGCACATTCTTGTGACTCTATACTCCATATATTTATGGAACAGTACTGAGCTGAATTTCTTATTATTTATGCCAAATTTATATTTCTATATCTTGAAAGCTCCAGCAGGAACAATTACAACAGCAGGGAAAGAACAATTATAAACATTCATCATTCAGAACTTGCTATGTCTCTGAGATGATGATGGGTGTCTTTAATTCTCCTGTAATTTCCATAGTGTCCAATCTTATAAAGAGGAAGCTGAGATACACTGAGTGCTAATTAATGTTGCCCAAGGGGATTCAGGTAAGTGCTTTCCTGCCTTACTTTCTACATTCTTTGTGTGTGATCATATTCACTCTTACTCTTTATCATAGAAGACTGGTATTGAACTTTGTAGATAAAGCTTACAGTACCTTCACTTTCTTTTTTTTTTTTTCCTTTATCTATCTTAACATGTGGCAAACATAAATTCATACTCAAATTTGGGAGTACAGGTATAAGACTAGACTAATTTTGTTTTGTTTTGTTTTTTTGATGAATTGTGTGGTTCCTAAAAAACACCTCTGTGTTGTATTATACCTGGGACTTTGGTAGTCTTTTTTAGAATGTTATTAATATGCTAAAATATACATAATATCATAGAATTTATCAGTTTAACCATTTAACTATAGTTCAGTGGCATTAGGCACATTTACACTGTAGTGCAACCATCACCACCATATATCTCCAGAATTCCTTCATCATCCCAAGCTGAAAATCTGTACACATTAAACAGTAACTCCCCCTCTCACCCTTCCCCGGGCCCCCGGTAACCACTGTTCTACTTCCTGTCTTTATGGATTTGACTATTCTCCTTACCTTATATAATTGGAAACATACAGTATCTATTCTTGTATATCTGGTTTATTTCACTCAACATAATGTCTTCAAGGATCATCCATGCTATACTATGTATCAGAATTCCATTCCTTTTAAGGCTGAATAATATTCTAGCATATGTATATGCCACATTTGTTTTTTTTCATTCATGCATCATTGAACATTTGAATCTTTCAACACAATAATGGTTTTCACAAATAATACTGCTATAAACTTAGGTAAATAACTCTCTGTTCAAGTCCCTATTTCCAATTCTTATTTATGCATCCAGAATATTATGTATCTGAATATGTATCCAATACAGATCCCATGTATTGCATCTTTAGGGAATAGAATTCAGTAAGCCTTGATCCCTTTATATAATATCAGCTTGAGTTACATCATCCAGTAAATATGGTTTAATAATTTAACTGCATTAGGCTGTCCATGTGGGATAGATTACATTTTTCTTGCCATTATCCTTGCAACTTAGAACATGAGTCATTAAAGTACATGGTAATAAAAATTACTTTTATTATAAAACTAGTTTTTAACTCACCATTTATGTACATGAAATGGTTGGAAAAAATTCAAATTCTCAAATTTTAGAGAAAGAATTTTCAGAGTTAAAATATGTTATGTCTCACTTGAAGCATGCATAAATACTCATTAACATAAATTTACATTAATAGCATCTTACCCTGACTGTAACCCATAATTTAAAATTTTAGATTTTTGTAATTCTTTACATACTTCTCTCCAGTTCACCAACAATACTTTATAAAAGCAAAAATAAGTACACTTAGGCAAAGCTTAAAACCTGAGAGTCAGGGGTGCCTGAGTGGCTCAGTTGGTTAAGCATCTGACTCTTAATTTCAGCTCACGTCATGATCTCATGGTTCATAACTTTGAACCTGAGTCAAGCTCTGTTGACAGTGTGAATCTTGCTTGAGATTCTCTCTCTCCCTCTCTCTGTCCCTCCCCTGCTCATGTGTATACACTCTCCTCCTCCTCTCTCTCTCTCTCAAAATAAATAAACTTAAAAAAAAACAAAACCGAGGGACAAAATTTAAAATATCTATTCATATAAGCAAAGGTACTAACTTTACTCAAAAGAAAACAGAAATTAAAAAAATTAACTAGAAATGACTTCACCTAAATGGATGAAAGTTGTCATCATTTCATCAATTACAATGCTAAAATCTTATTTTTTGAAGCAAAACTATGTAAATATGAATAATTTATCACACATTTTTATAATTAAGCATACAACAAAGAAATGTAACATAGCTTATTAAATCATGTAAAATATAGCATAAGAAAGACATGACAGCTCATATATCTGATGGCCTATTTTCCTACAACAGATTTATAATAATATTAAATTTATCCAGAATCTATGCCCTTTTATGTCCTTACACTTTATATGTGCTGCTGCGTGATATGAATTTGGTGCTGAATAAAAATACATTTCCCAGATCAATAAACTGTGGTACATCCAGACAATGGAATATTATTCAACACTAAAAAGAAATGAGCTATCAAGCCATAAAAAGACAATAAATGTATATTGCTGTGTGAAAGAAGCCAATCTGAAAGGGCCATATACTGCATGACTCCAACTATATGACATTCCAAAAAAGGCAGAACTATGGAAACAGTCAAAAGATCAGGGGTTAATAGAGAGGAGGGGGATGAAAGGCAGAGCACACAGGAGGTTTAGGGCTGTGAAATTACTCCGTCTGATACTCTAATGGTAAATACATGTCATTATACATTTGTCCAAATCTATAGAACACAATAAAGAGTAAGCTCTAATGTAAACTATGGATTTTGACTTATAATGATGTGTCAACACAGGTTTATTAGCTGTAACAAATGTACCACTCTGGTGGGGACTTTAGAAACGGAAGCTTCTACACTTGTGTGGGGGTAGGATATACAGGAAATCTCCATACCTTCTTTTCAATTTTTCTCTGAACTTAAAACTGCACGAAAAAATTAATGCATTCTGGGGTGCCTGGGTGGCTCAGTCGGTTCAGTGTCCAACTTCGGCTGATTTCACGGTTCGTGAGTTTGAACCCTGCGGTGGCTCTGTGCTGACAGCTCAGAGCCTGGAAGCTGCCTCGGATTCTGTGTCTCCCTCTCTCTCTGCCCCTCCCCTGCTCGCATTGTCTCTCTCTCTCTCTCTCTCTCTCTCAAAACTAAATAAATGTTGAAAACATTAAAAAAAAAATAAATGCATTCCACTTCCATTCCAGACTAGGTTCCAGGTAGTACAAAAAGGCAAAAGTAAATAATCCCAATATTTCTTATTGAATATGGTTCTTTTTATTTCCCACACCTAACTGGATTTGTTTACAAGGTAATTCACAAATTTCTTAGCCATTTTATCTTTCAGTGAAACCTCAAGGCAACATCTCTCACATGTTTACATCAAGCTTTTTTTATAGAAATTTCAAATTCTCTCTTCTTTGAATACAACTTTCAAGAGTGTGAGTATACTCATATGTCCAAAAATTTACTCTGTGACACATGTTGGTGATACTAACATTTATCAGCCACTATGTGTGTTAGACATTATGCTACATAATTTAAACAGTTAGTTTTAACTATATAAAATTGTGGATGCTTATTTTTAATCTCTAAAAAGGGAATTTCCTATGGCTCCTTATGAGATTTTTTAGTGCATTTATTCCCCACAAAAACCATGGGATGCTGGTATGACTACTATTTTATTTTACCGATTATGAAATTGAGGCTTAGAGATGTTAGCTACGTATCTTGCCCAAGGTTACCCACATAGTAAGCAACAGAGTCAAGAAACAAATTTGGCAGTTGGACTCTACAGGCCATTGAAAGAACTACTCTACTAGATTACAACAAGATGAGATACAGTGAAGTGTACTTTGTGGGGGGTCTGCTTCATTTCTGGACACCTTCCCCATGATAACCTACTGAAAGGATATAACTGCTCAAAGTACGGCCTCATCACAAAGAGCAACATGGACATCACTTGAGAGCCCTTAGAAGTGCCAAACCTCAGGCAATGTGGTATTGAGTCTGAATCTGCATTACAATGATATTTCTAGGTGATGGATTCCTATGTCCCTTACAGTTTGAGAAGAACTGATCTAAGGTATCTTAATTTTTAAGACAAAGCATATGCCAACCACTTAATCTACATTCCAACAGGTAAAAAAAAATAAGTATACAGTAATAAGAATGTTCTGTAACCTCGCTATATTCAGTGGGACATCACATTTTATGTGTTACTTGGTTCTACACAAAATGAATCCTAAATGCACACACCCCTTCACACCCTTTTGTCTCCCCACAGACCTCTTTAACTCATTCAGGGACTAGATATCTATTATGTTCCAGGGCATACCTTTGTTTGCTGTTTTACTTCCTGCAATACGCACACAAGGTGGTTTTCCCTTTAGTCCTAGAACTTTAGGGCTTTGGATACAATCCTTGACATGGTGACATGGATTATTTTTTCCCACTAGATGGCAGTAACAGCAATTTAATAATACATTTTATAAAGCAATTACCAGCCTGCCACACGCACAGCAAACAATGACTCTTTGTGAGGGTTTCACGAATTGCTGGTTTTAATATAAGAGCAAGGACTTAGTGACAAATTAGAGAACACTTTTCTCTATTGATGTCTATGTTTAAATTTCGTCTGGCTTGCTTTCCAAAATTAAAAGCAGTCTTGTTTGCATATCTCTTACCCTTAGCTGTAAGAATCAGCTATCAGGAATAATTTTCACTTGTAAGAATTGGAAAACAGACAAGTGGTTGCTAAAATAAGATACTTTGTAAACATAACGGTCAATAAATTATTTCCTTATTCCAGTTTATGAAGAGATCTTTCAATTTTTTGGTCTTTATCCAAGACCATACATGTATAATTTCTAAGTGCAGAAATTCAAGATTTTCAGGAGAAATCATATATTGAATTCATAAGTTAGTATTTCTTAAGTTTTGTAATAAATTTTTAGAGATCACCACATACAAATCCTATGTACTCTAGCAGTTAAGCAGTAACAGCAAGGAGAAATTGGGTTTAAAGTAAAATAAAATTAGAGTTTTATAAATGGAGTTCTATTGACATTCCATTTAGTGTTTAAATATGACTTCTTGCATGCAGAATGTTCTCACATAAATATTTAACAATTATCTTAAAGAAAGGAAGAAATCTGTTAATCAAATATAAGATCCTTTGGGGATATAATTAAGCAACTTCATTATAATCTTGATGCTTCGAGGTAGTAGAAAAACAATACACTTTACTATTGATCAGATTTAGCCCAGTGCTTCTCAGACTAATCCTGGTGAAGAGCCAGACTATTATTCTTTCCCAAGTAGTCATGAACTGATATTTTAAAATTCACACTAACAATAAATAGCTAAAGAAATAAAAAAAAAATTAACACAGCCATATTTTATTGAGTCAACAGGCACAAAATGACTGTTAAAGTTTTATAAAAATTTTTAAATGCTTGCTCTTAATTTTCAAACTTCTGTGTTTTCTAAGTGGTATCAAACCATTCTCAGAAGGATCTGGCCAATGGACCACAGTTTCAGTGGTGTGGCTCTCATTTCCCAGCAGGTGAAGCTGCATCCACTGGGAGCTGGTAAGGTTTTAAGCAACCAAATGTAGTAAAAATCAAGACTCGTTAAGTTTTACCACTGGCAAAATCTCTAGGGAAGGGGCCAACTTGAAGACCAAGCAGAGGTGTTTCATTCAGTCTAAAAAAGGTAGACTATTTTTAGACTATTTTTTAAATTTTTTAATGTTTATTTATTTTTGAGAGAGAGAGACAGAGACACAGAGAGAGCAAGGAAGGGAAAGAGAAAGAGGAAGACACAGAATCTGAAGCAGGCTCCAGGCTCTGAGATGTCAACACAGAGCCCAATGCGGGGCTCAAACTCACAAACCGTGAGATCATGACCTGAGCCTAAGTCAGATGCTTCACCGACTGAGCCACCCAGGCACCCCTTTACTTTTCTTTTTAAATGTGGCTTCTTTGGTTATCCAGAATACTATAGTTAGTTTGCATTTACGTACTATGTATGTAGTAAGAAAAATAGTTCTATTTCATCCCTGGATTTACCCGCACCATGAGATCAATGTTCACAATCTGAGACTCCCCGGCACAGAGGTAGACCCTTTCCTCCCATCTGTGGTTCTCTTGAGCCCTTGCCTTCCTTCTCTCTGTCCCCCTCTCCCACCCTGACTCTGTCTTTTCCTCTCCCAGATAAGTACTCATGACCATAACCTCTTCCAGGGCCAGATCTAGAGATTAAACAACAGCAATTTATACTGGTTAGCAAGAAAAGCAGAACCCTTGTCTCTGCGTGCACAATGTAACAGCTTCTAAGACATCAGCTGAACTGTGTACATTCGTTTGGTAGCAGGATGAAAGGCCAAACAAACATCTCTCCATGTTGATATCTTTCTTTCTTTTTTTTTTTCATGGTGACATCTTTCAGAAGACACTTTAGTGCTAGGTTGATGGCAAAGAGGCCTTAACTCAGGATTTTATTTGTGAGATCTCAATTCTGTTTGGACATTGTCATAGTAACTTTCTAAAGGCCACTAATTTAATTTTAGGATCATTACGCAAAGACTTATGAAAGTGGACCTAAATAAATATTGATATATACAGCTTTGAGGTGTTTCACATATGTGAAACCAGCTTTTGCCACATATGTTTTACATTTAAAATCCAAAATGAGTTCAGTGTCAACTTTTATTAGTTAATCACATGCAATTTAGCTGAGACCAGAAGGAATTGCAGCATCACATCAGACTATTTCAAATTTGGCCTTAAATATGCAAATGTATTTATCATTAAATTGTAAATGTTTACTGAAAGACAAGCACTCACGAAGTTGCTTTACGTTCCAGAGTATTACTAACACCTTCTATGATTACAAATATAAATTCCACTTTTTTCTTCTACCTTAATGGAAAAAATATGGAATATGTTGCAATTATCCAGTTCATTTACACACAAGATAGGTAAAATTTCTAAAGTATATAAATTGGGTTATCAGACCTAGCTCAGAAAACTGGAACATTTTATCTATATTATTTCTTCATTTGGCTTAATGGTCTGTTTTTGTTTATTTTGTAACCACATTAAAGGTGTATGTTATAAATATCAATCAGTATTTGAAACTTAAGTTAAAATTAGCACTACTCATCAGGCTAAAAAGAACATAACACCGAAAAGAACAAAACAAAATGCACACACACACACACACACACACACACACACACAAAATAAAAAACCCATCAACACTGATTTGTGTACCAAATAAACCCTTTGTTAAAAAGCAGTCCTCAGGAAACTAGACTAAAGAAGCAACAGATTTAAATCATTCTATTTAAAAGCACCTAGCCTAAAGAAGTCTACTCTTCTGAAGTACTATCATAAGTATTTAACTGATCTTCCCTTTCTCCCTCAGGCTATTCTTTACACAACAAAGTGAACTCTTAAAAATCTAAATCAATTCACATCTCTGATCAATAGCCTCTGATGGATGGCTTCCCATTTGACTTAGAAAAAAAATCCAATATTCTTAACATGACCAAGAAGAACTTTACATGGGCTTGCCCCACCATATTGGACACTTGGGTATTGCTCTAATGTACCATATACTTTCTCCTTAGAAACTTGACTTGGGTTCTTCCCTCTGCTGGGATACTCTTTCCTAGACAAGTGCATAGCAAGTCTCTTCTCATATGCTACTAACTCAGAAAAGTCTTCCCCAGCCTCAAAGAGAGGATACCTTCCCCCAAGTCTCCCACTCAACTTTATTCATCACAAAACAGTATGATATTTTTTATCTGTTTGATCGTTGGTTTAATGTCTGCCCTTCCTCTGCCTCCATCATGGCCACAAGAATGTTAAGAGCCATGCTTGTCAGGACTTACATCTATGTAAGTGCACCACTTAGAAGCCTATGTAGCTCATAGTAAATGTTCAATAAATATTGGTAGACCGAATTAAATCATTCTTGTCAATTTTCTCTTCATACTTCAGCTGGGCTAAAACTGCCTGATCCACAGTGTTAACTCCAAATGTAGGCTCAATGCTATGAATACATACGCAAACACCGTACTCTCACACAGAGACTTAAAACTTATTAATTTGAAAACCTTTTTAAAAGTTCAGTCTAGGTTTGTCATACTGTCATGTTAGGATTTAAATTTTATAAAATACAAATATTCTATGGTCAAAAGTCAGATGCATCTATCAGTATGGAAGATATATAATATAGAGAATATATAAATATATAATAAATATCAGTATACATGTACTATATTTAAATAATGAATATATATGTTATAATAGTTTATATTATACATACCTATAGCTTTCTAATGACCAATGTCATTCTAAACAAAATCGCTTAATGTTTTCATTAAGTAATGTTATTTACCCTCAACTATGTTTTCACTATGTTTATTTTCCTTGAATTATGTTCATTTGTAAAAGTCTATGGCTTAATTTATTTTTCTCTCTTTCATATTACCTAATCTTAAAGAAAATCCTGAATATTTTAACCACTGATGGTAGTAAAATAGCAAATCCATTCTCTAACTCATTCCTTTATACTGAAACACGTAATCTTATAATGTGATTCTTTTTTTTCATCAATTGTGGTGTCTGAAGAATGCAACCCTTACATCAGAGCAGCATGTATCCTATAATAAGGATCAGATAGTATTGGAGATGGATAACAACACATCACAGATAGATCAGGACAAGAACTCACGTTTACTGAGTTACTATTCACTTCAGAAATCTTGATATCTGTTCTAACATAGGCCCTGGAGTCATTTTCATGCCTCTCAGAGTTGGAATGAAAACATCACTGAGATTTGCCATTCATGGCAATACAGGTATTTTCTCATCTATGGCTGTCATAAAAAAAGGATGGTGAACATCCAGATTTTTGATTTAATTACAAGTAGTGTGGCAAAATATGGAATATTATGCATATTAACCTGAAGGGATAGCTATGAAAGACAAGGTGAAGAGCAATGTTCTTGATATTTTGGTCATAAAAAAAATATATCAGAAACAAAACTACTTCTTTCTGACAAAAGAGATATGCATCTGTGCTTTCTGAGGTTGGAGAAACTCTCCTGAGTGAGGTACAGGGGAACATAGCACACTTTGACATTGACTATCTCAGGGAGGGGGATGGAGACTAAGAGGAGGAAAAGGTTAGTATGAGTCTGTTTTGAGTTTTACAACATATTGCTTTTATAATTATATGTCTATATAGTCACATATATTTAAATATTTATATATACTTATATAATTTACTTATATGTACTTATATAATGTATTTAAATATATCCTATATCATTATATACTTATATGATACATAATTACATATCTATAAGATATGCAATGATATAATACTATTTAGCCATTTCATTTCTATGTGTGTGTGTGTGTACACATATATTTAAATTCACCCACTGTTTTGCATTTAATGTTGTTTTTCTGTGTTTTATTACTGAGGCTATCTTTGTTAAGTGCATTTTTTCTCCAACTGTCTTTGGGTAGAAATGTTACAAACAGAAAAATATATTTTAATGTCAGGAGAGAAAGTAAATCTGTTGCATTAAAATAATACTGTGTTAAAGTATTGGTTAATAATTTAGCCAGAGCAGATATTTTAAATTATTCTAATGAATAACCACTAGAAAAAATATTCTTCTAGTCTATTGTGAGGATATATGTCCATTTCAGAAGAAAACATATGGCTGATCAAAATAGCTTATTATAAATATGAAACATATTAAGATTCATGGCTTAAAAAAGCAATGATAATATATAAACATGAAATATAAGTGTATTACCAACAGGGATCATCTAACTCTAATAAAGAAAGAAATCTTATCATATCTATCTCATCTGGTTTAGTCAGTAGATCTTCTGACTGACAAAAGTTTAAATCCAACATAAACATTAATTATTTTCAGCATAGCAAAAGAAACAATGTATTATTGTTCCTGTAAAAACACTAAGTTCATAAGCCTTTGCACCAAAAGGAAAAATTGTTTCAGGGAAAATAAGGATATTGAATTAGAAGGGAAACACTTTGTTGACTTTTCTCAAAAATAGGACTGTACTACAGTTTGCCAAATCCAAAAATTATTGACTAGCACAGTTTAGTTAAAAATATTTTGGCTTCAAATAAAAATATACTTTGAGGTCTAGGGGTTTCTGTTCACATTCTATGCCCTATACTAGCCCACAAAATTAGAACGGGAAAAAATGCCAAATATGCTGTCATATGTTTTAGTACAACATTAAAGTATGTCTTTCAAATAATTAAGACTTACTGTTATTTCTGAGTCATCCCTTTACAATGCCATTTTAATGATCAATAACCTGAAAGGAAAAGAAATGAATCAAGATGTGGTCATCATAAAAATTTCTACAAACTTTGCTAAGAGAGTAGAACTTAAATGTTTTTATAACAAGAAAAAAAATAAATATGTGCGGTGATAGATATATTAATTAATTAGATGGGGGAATCCTTTCACAATGTATATCAAATCACTACAGTGTACACTTTAAATCTCTTACAATTTTATATGTCAATTATACGTCAATAAAGCTGAAATTTAAAAAAAATATTCCTGAACTAACACACATATAAAATGCTTTTACTTTTTTTCAGAAAAAAATCTTAAACCAAAAATGTACATCCTCATCAAAAAGAGATGTCTAAAAAAATCAAATATTTCACTTTAAATCCCGTCAGTTGGAACCACCTTTCCTATAATAAAAATAGTCATTCTCTTAGATTCCCTAAAAACTATTACATAATAATATGATCACTAATA
Organism: Acinonyx jubatus; assembly: GCF_027475565.1. Lineage (NCBI taxonomy): Eukaryota > Metazoa > Chordata > Mammalia > Carnivora > Felidae > Acinonyx > Acinonyx jubatus. The sequence goes on from NC_069384.1 coordinate 26,846,541, forward strand.
TCAATAAATTACTTTGCTAGGAATAACCAATCCAACTCACTGTAGGTCTGCTTTCTAAATTTGGAAATATATGACTTCCAAAAATCAAAATTCACAGGAGTCAAAATTAATAAAAATATTAAAACAGGTCCAGCCAAAATTAAGTTTACATAAATTAACTATGAAGGCAAACTGTGCTCTTGTTACCATTGTTACTGTTTATAAAATGCCATAAATTAATTTTAGAGATAAAATGTTGTCACGTGGGTAAACATATGAAACACTACCAGTTAATTAATTAATTAATTAAAAAAATTTTTAACATATATTTATTTTTTGGAGACAAAGCATGAGCAGGGGAGGGGCAAACCGAGGGGGAGACACAGAACCTGAAGCAGGTTCCAGGCTCTGACCTATCAGCACAGAGCCCGACATGGGGCTCCAACTCACAAACTGCAAGATCATGACCTGAGCCAAAGTCAGACGCTTAACCGACTGAGCCACCCAGGCACCCCAACACCACCAGTTAATTTAATATCTGTAACTTTATAAACAGTATTTTTTGAATCATAGGGGTTATTAGTGGAATGCAATTTTTAAAAGTTTTATTTTAAAATGTTAATATTGAAACATATCATCATAAATTACATCTAATGTCTAAAATTTTAATATTCAAGACACAACTCCAGATTCTTAAGAATATTTTTCAGTCATTTTATAAGCTTAGATAAAATTAATTCCCTTTCTAATCTTATTTGCTCTCAAAGGCATTCAGAAATTAACTTATATGTAACAGTAACTACCAGAATTTGAAATGAGGTAACTATTTGGGGAAACATACTAACTGATGGAGTTTTACAAGTAGTTATATTCCAACTCTGTGAGAGAGAATCTACAAATATTAACAAAATGATTGATGGCCTAGTTCAGTTTTTCAAACAGCAAAATATTCATGTAGGCTGTAGGAAGAATGTTTTCCTTCGTTGACCTAGTTCATTCACAGTTGGCAAAATATTTGGAAACTAAAACATTAAGGAAGGTTAGTATCCTTTCCAGACCATGAATATGCAGAAAGAGGACAGCAGAATCTAAACTTACATCCCAATGTTTCTAGATTTTCATTTTAAGCTGATATAGTCTATTTTTTGTTTTGGTTCAAAAAAAATTCTACACAACATATAAACAGTTCAATAATATTTTGTTGCTGTTTAGTAAGTACAAATAGTTATTGATCTATTAAATACTGAAGGAAACTATAGAAATACGAAAAACTTTACATCATCTAAAGTAAACTTAAGCCTCAAGTACTATTACATTTGTATTTGTGAAGTAAAATAATGTAAGTTTTTGTCAGTTTTATGTTTTTTGTACTCCTAGTAGAACATAAAGGTAAATAAGCAAAAATCCGTAATTAATTCTGTTAGTGCCTATAATTTAGTTTAAAGCGCTCCACCAGGTACAATATGAAGTACATTAGTTTACCTTTAACTTACAAACTAGAAAAAGTTGATTAAGATTTGAAGAATTCTAGTTAAGGAATCACTCTCTAGGTTGGTTAGGATTTCAAGTTTCTTAATGAACAGCTTGAACTCTAGGGGCAACTGTAACAAATGCTTTGAATTTCCACATATTGCACTGTGAAATTTTACACGGAGTGGGGTGTTGGTAATTTACAAAGGATGTGACGGCTTTTCATTGGCGAGACAGGTGGGCTTCAAGATGTTGCTTGGCTAGAAATACTGGGCAATCATCTCACTCCGTGGACAACATATACAAATCCTAGTAAAAGGCCAAGAGGCTAACATCTTTGACACTTTAGATTTGGAATTCTATTTAATTTTTACCCACCCCTTCTTAACAGGTGCTGCATGGCATACCGAAAAGGACAGAGAACAGAGATTACCTCTGGACGTTTGAAATGGGCTGTTTAATGGATTTTGTAACTAATGTAAAAGTTTGTATGTTTGCACAAATTGGTCTGTAATTTATTTGGGGGATTGGTTTTTCTGTTTGTTTTTAAAAAAAATTTTTTTAATGTTTATTTATTTTTGAGAGAGAGAGAGACAGAGCATGAACGGGGTGAGGGTCAGAGAGAGAGGGAGACACAGAATCTGAAGCAGGCTCCAGGCTCTGAGATGTCAGCACAGAGCCCGACGCGGGGCTCAAACTCACGGACCGTGAGATCATGACCTGAGCCGAAGTCAGACACTCAACCGACTAAGCCACCCAGGCACCCCTCTGTTTGTTTTTTTAAACAAGCTCCTTGGTAACAAAGTTGCAAGAGAAGAGACATATATATTTAGTTCCTGCCAATCTTTTATTGTCAAAGATTAATATATTGACAGAAATCCCTGGCAGTGAGCTTAGGTCAGTTCACAATGTCAATCTGTTGAATGGAAGATAACTCTGGTCCAAGATAACTGAGTTTTGCTAGAGAAAATTGATTATGCTGCAGTAATAACCAATCTCCACCTTAGCAGCGTAGAATTACAAAGGTTTTTCTCACTCATGCTAAGTATCTATTACAGATTGGCAGAGGAGCACTGGTAATCATAGTAACTCAGGTAAATACAAAACCAAGGTAGCTTCCATCTCAATTATGAAGAAAGATACAAGAAAGATGAAGGAACACTTGAAATTAAATATTCTGGCCCCAGGTACAATACTTACTGGCCTCAACACCTTTTCTGGCCTATGTAAATCACAAGGAGACTATGAAATGCAATACAATTCTATCCTGTGTCCAGAACAGGGGAGAATAAAAAATATTTAGCAAACTTTTAAAAGTACCAGAGCAATTCAATGTCTAAAATTAAAACTGAGGTTTTTTGGTTTGACTATATCTTAAAGTTGCAGTATCCTAAAATTGTACTTTATGCAAGAAAAAAGAGGATTAAATTTGATTTTACTATTCAGTTACTTAACTGAAGACCAACATCTTTATGACTGAAATCATTTCTGTTCTAATCTATGCAATCTAGAATATGAGTGGGCAGGTTTAACTATATAAATGATATTAATTGTCATAAAAATTTTTGCAAATGGATATTCTTAAAAAGGATAAAAAGATTATACTTTAGGAGTGCCTGGGTGGCGAGCTGGTTAAGTGTCCGACTTCGGCTCAGGCCATAATCTCACATTTTGTGGGTTCAAGCCCCGTGTTGGGCTCTGTGCTAACAGCTGAGAGCCCGGAGCCTGCTTTAGATTCTGTGTCTCCCTCTCTCTCTGCCCCTCCCCTGCTCTCTCTCAAAAAGATATAAAACACTTTAAAAATTAAAAAATACATACTATACTTTATATTTACAAACTTTATCAGGAATGGCCAAATCTTTATGTGCATACTACTAACAATGAGTATTTGTTACAACGTGGATACTTGGACCTTGGGCTAATATTATTATTTAACAGGTCTAGTATTTGAATGCAGGATTCTACATTTCAAAATACACCCATTTAGGGGGCCTGGGTGGTTCAGTCAGTTAAGGGTCTGATTTCTTGATTTCAGCTCAGGTCAGGCTCTCATGGTTCGTAGGTTGCAGTCCCACATCCAGTTTCACACTGACGGTGCAGAGCCTGCTGGATTCTCTCTCTCTTCCTCTCTCTCTGCCCCTCCCATTCTCTCTCTCTCTCTCTCTCTCAAAAATAAGTAAAATAAACTTAAAAAATTATTAAAAAATTAAAATACACCCATTTAATTCTGATGCAGGCAGTTCTGGGTCCTGGAACCAGATTTTGAGAAGTTATGGCTAGAGCTAACTGGTTCCAAGAAGCAAAAAGCTCAGGCAGGAAATTGAACTGGGGGACGAGCAAGTAGGGCTTCAATCCATTCATGGCATAGGATTTACTTAGTTGCTTAAATTATGAAAAAATGTAACAAGAGACCATCTGAGTCAGCAGTCTCAAGATGCAATAGCCACGCATTGACATTGCTTCTCTGATTTGCATGAAAACTCTGAATAACTGGTATGTGATCAATCCTTATTTAAAATTTGAAAACCAGGGCATAGCATTCTCTTTACAGACAATTCCCAAAGCGACATCTCTAGTCCAGACTCCTCTCCCGAGTGCCAAACTCAAACATCCAACTTTCTACATGATATCTCCATTTGGACAGACCCAAGAGACATCCGAATCTTCCTATCTCTGAAACCAAATTCCTGACACTTGCCTCCAAAATTGGTCCTCCTGAATGAAGCCATTTCCACCTCAGTCAATGACAGCTATTCTCTCAGTTATTTAGGTCAAGAACCTGCAAGCCATCTTTGGTGTGCCATTTTCTCAGTCAGCAAAGCCACTCAGTGATTTCTTTGGAGATTCCTTCCAGAATCAGATGACTTCCTATCATCTCCTTCACTACTACCCTCGTCTAATCTAAGCCGCCATCATCTCTCACCATCTCTTGAATTGTTGTAACAACCTCCTAGTGTTCTCCTCCAAGATGTGCTCGTAAATGTTTATCAACAACTTTATTTATAAATAATAAATACCTATAATGTTAGAAAAAAAGGAAGGAGGAAGAGAAAGAATACAAAGGAAGGAAGGAAGGAAGAAAAGGAGCAGGGATGAAGGAAGGAAAGTAAGCAAGGACAGAATGAAGAAGGGGCAGAGAGAGAGAGAGAGGAAATTCCTGATTTGGAGCTTTTGCACACCTCCATGGTGTACACACTCCTACCATGACTAATGTAAAGTGACATGACCATGTGTCAGGGAAGAGGTAAGCAGAGGGACTTATTGGGAGCCAGAGGGAGTGAGTTCTAGATACCACCAGTTCTCGCTTCTGTCACCCTTCCCAGTTGATCTTCATCATAAGGCAGCAGGAGTGACCTGAGTCCGATGGCGTTACTCTGCAGCCCAAAGCCTTCCAGTGATGTGCAACTTCACTCAGAAAAATCTCATATCTGAAGCCTGTGGGATAGAGCCCAGGGCCATCTTTGCCCCGTGGTCCCGTCCCCTCCTACTCAGGCCTGGCTCATTGCCCTCCAGCCACGGGTGGCTCCTCCTCACTTGACCTTAAAAACATCGAGCATGCCCCCACTTCAGGGCCCTGGCACTTTCAGCTCTCTTTGCTTGGAACACTTTTTCCTTCAATATGCCCCTCCTTTCCCTCCTTCTGGGCCTAATCAGGGGCTCCTGCCCTGAACATCTGACACAAAACGGTATAACATCCTTCCTTCTCTAACCTTTCAGCTTGCTTTTATTCTTTATAGCACCTCTTACCCCATGATATTTATACATACAGATAGATATTATTATCAATAATTATTATGGCCTGTTTCCTTAAGGGCACACACATCCGTTCAGTTCCTATTTTGCTGTCCACAGTTCCCATGATACCGTCCGTCACATAATGAGCTAATAAAATTGTGGTGGCTAAACAGACATACAATATACAAGCAAGTAAATGAAGAAGGTAATTTTAGTAATCAAACGTGCCATAAAGCAAATAAAGGAACATGGCAAGTGATCCCACGGTGGGTGCAGTAGCCAGTGGGTGATGGTTACCTCAAGAGGTGATATTTAAGCTAGTAAGAAGGACAATACAATTAGTACATCCTACACATAGAGTGGAGCACGTGGGTGGCCCAGTCGGTTAAGCGTCTGATTCTTAGTTTTGGCTCAGGTCGTGATCTCATGGTTTGTGAGTTCAAGCCCCGAGTTGGGCTTTATGCCTGCATGGGATTCGCTCTCCCCATCTCTTTTTGCCCCTCCCCCTCTCAAAATAAATTTTAAAAATTCATTATAGCATAAAAGAGTAGGAGCAGCTTCATGGACGATTTTAGGGTTTTAAAAAAGAACAGGCAAAACAAATGGTTGGATGTGTTCTCAACAAGTGCACACTAAGACCTAAAAAGATGTTGTAAAAAGACAGGATTTCATTTAAAGGAGAAGGAAAAGGAGACCGAAAAGATCACCCCCTCGAGTGTCCCACCTTGGAGGGGTACTGAGGAATAGAAAAAGTTAAGGGAGAATTCTTATAGTTGGACAGTCCTTTACATTTTCCAAATTTATGATTTTCAAATTTATTTATCATAGTTATTTCTCACAATGACTTTGAAAATAGGCAGAGTTTATTATTCCCATCATTAAGAAAAAACGCCTAAGACTCACGGAGGTGAATGCCTTCTTTAAGGTCAACAGACTAACAAGTTATTAAACAAGGACCTAGCAGCCAGGTGTCCTCACACAGTCCATTATACTGTGCCCAGTATGCTTTGCCCCCTTGGTGAAAACTGGCAAAAGATTACCTGGAGGGTTGCCAATCTGCTCCATCTGAGCTCAGTTCTTACAGTGGATTTGTATTTAAATTCCAAAGATTTGAATTAAAGGTTGACTTTGAATGCACAGCAGAAAGGCCAACAGTAACAGTAACAATCAAGATTCCTTCATGTCCCCCAAACTGAGTACACACTCCTGTAGGTGGCATCCAAGGCCATCACGGTGTGACTCCAGTGACAATTTTCAGCTTTCCCTCATACATACCTAAAGAAAAGTTCTAAAATCTTTTTGCCTATGTCAGATCATTTGCCCAAGTCATTCGCCATGAATAAAAGCTGAGAGGAGAAGGTATGATTTGTTCCACATGTAACATCCACCCTTTTCCTCCTCTCATTTCCTTCGGTCACGGCTTATAACCTTATTTATTTTATTTATTTATTTATTTATTTATTTATTTATTTATTTATTTATAAGTAGGTGCCATGCCCAGCACAGAGATCAAAAGGGAGCTTGAACTCATGACCCTGAGATCAAGACCTGAGCTGAGATCAAGGGTTGGATGCTTAACCTCGGCTCAGGTCATGATCTTGCAGTTCGTGGGTTCAAGCCCCATATTGGGCTCTGTGCTGACAGCTCAGAGTCTGGAGCCTGCTTCGGTTCTGTGTCTCCCTCTCTCTCTGCCCCTCCCCTGCCTGTGCTCTGTCTCTCTCTCTCTCAAAAAATGACTAAACATTGGAAAAAAATTTTAAAAAGAGAGTTGCATGTTTATCCAACTGAGCTGCCCAGGCACCCCTGGCCATTTTTAAGAAGCCTTTATACATACAGATAGATATTATCAATAATTATTATGGCCTGTTTCCTTAAGGGCACACACATCAGTTCAGTTCCTACTTGCAGTTCAGTTTCCTGTTGCAAAGCTCTCAAATCAGCTGTTTTCACCTCTTAAGCAACCTTTTCACTATTCATCAAAGTCTGATGACACTAGTCTCATCCTGCCTTGTACTATAGTTACTAGAGAAGTCACAAAATATCCCATTCCTTAAAGAGAATGCAACTGATGTAATAAAAGGCTGTCCTTTCTTTAACTTCTTCAATTTTATATTCGTTTTGCAGAGAATCTGCCATATAGGGGGGAATCAATGAATATTTATGGAATTGGATAAAACTGATTTTAAAAATGTAGCCTTCAGATTAATGATTCCAACACTCTATGGAAGACAGAAAGAAGGGTAAGAGAGGTACAGAGTGTAGAGTGAAATCAATAAATGAAATTATTTGAGAGAATGAAGAAAAGTAGGAGGAGGAAGAAGAAGTCAATCATATCTTCAGGAGGTGGCACAACTCATACTGCATAGTAGCTGCTCGATAAATATCTGTTGAAAGAACATGTGAATGGGTAAAAAGGCGGGGAGGGTAAATAAGAACAAAGAACTATTGACAGATAAGATTAAAGCTGGCTCCATCATTTCAAGCTAAATGGGCAAACACCAACAGAAATTAGGGTATAAAATACACTATTCCAAGGATAAGATGAAATATCTACAAAGTATTTTCCTAATTAATTTAATTTCAACCACAGAGCAATTCTGTGAAGAGCAGGAGAAACATGAGTCCATTCATTTTATAGATGAGGAGCAAAGTCAAGAGGAAAAAGTCTCTTGGGCAAGATCAGCATCTGGGGGCAAAGCCCAAACTGGAACTCCATAATTCTCTAACTCTTTGACATTCTAACTGTGTTCTACAGACCAGAAGTATTTGTCACTCCTGGGGTCTTAGAAATGCAAAATCTCAGACTCTACCCAAGGTGCTTGAATCAGAATATGATTAGCAATATCTCTAGATGATCTGAAGTATCTTTAAGTTAACTATTTACCTGATACAAAACTCGATATAAACCTGTCTGCCTTCATAGACAGATAGATCATGGTTTATAATATATGTATATACATATATGTGTGTGTGTGTATATGTATATGTATATATACATATGTATATGTATGTATATGTATGTATATGTATGTATACATATACATATGTATATATATGTGTATATATATATACACACACACAAGCAACTGAAGAAATATCATATAGATATGTTACCTTTAGTTAGTAACATTGAATATTATTATAAATATATTATTGTAAATAATGATCATTATTAAATCATAATATGACTTCTGTAAAATATATGATAATAAATATAAATTAGAAAGGAATATAAGTTAGGTCAATGGATACAGCCCTTAAGGAAAAGAAACACTTAAAAGAATGAGTGTCTTTTTAATTAAAGCAAAACTGAGCATTGTTGTTGGGCATATTAAGGATTCAATCACGTCTTTGAGAAAAAAAGAATGCAAAAGGGAACACAAATATAGCAATATATTTGCTATATAGTAAGCACAATAGTTGTCATCCATTTATAAAAACAAAATACTGAGAGATGCTTATTATACAAAATACTGAGACATGTTAACATCAGAGGGTTCTTAATATACACGCACATACACTCACACACACACACACACACACACACACACACACACACTCAAAATACCTCAGTAGAATGGATTTGATGCTTAACAAAAATAGCAAGATTGTGATATGCAAATTAAGGGAAATTGCTTTTCATAATCTTTTGTTAGTAATAATAAACAACAATTTTTGGAATTTAGGCGATAATGGAGCCTAAACATGGCTTATTATAAACACATGTACACCTCATGCTTTAAAGTAGGAAGTTCATTTCTCCTTTCAGAAGGGTGAAAGATTATTTTTATTTTGCATTTTTTTAAGGTTCAGACAAAGCATTTCTTACAAAGTGGTTGAAAGTTCAGAGCTGAGTTTTATATTCAGTCACTACATCTCTCCAGTGTGAAGATTTCTGCATATGTCTTAAAGCTTTTCTATTGTCATCTATGTTTATTATTATTTTACCTTAGTAAAAATGTAAATGGTACAGATGGAAAGGAAAGCGAGTGGGTGAGAAGGACAGAAAGGCAGGAAACAAAGATGTTCCAAAGAGAAGGGAAATACTTAACAGAAGAGAAGATAGTTGAGCTAGGTCGAGAAAGCTGAATTAACTTTTCCAGAGAGAAAGTAAAAAAATTTTTTTGTGTTATCAAAAGGAAAGATAGCTTCTAAAAACGTATATAAAAGGACTACTTTTATTTATAAAACTGAAAGACAATAGTGCTTATAAACGTATAAATATAATCGTGCTTATAAATAATCTATCAAAAATCAAAAGTATTTTCATTAAAGACCTTACATCAAATAAGTCATTTAAAAACCTTTCATGTGTGAATATTTTGCATTAATATATTATCAAAATTGTGAAGTACTGTTTGAAAGAAAGAAGGGTTCCAAGTTATGTGGCATTTAGAGAAGTGTCCATTGCTAAAATTGTGTATTATGTTCAATAAGGTTAATATAATAACAAAGTAATGCCTTTTACAACTTTTGATATGTTTTAGAGTTCTTGGAAGCATAGCATTAGTATGTTAAAATATTTTTTCCCAACTATCAGAAGCATCTTATTCCATGAGTATTCAAACATGTCATACATACACACAACACAATATTGTCCAAGTTGAATGTCTGTGAGAATTCACATTGGGTTTACAAGTGATTATTACATGTTTGTCTTATGATAATGGCTTAGCATACTTTGAGAATCCTGACTTTATATGACCTGCTTCCTTGCATTCATAAATAGGATGTATAGCTAGTTTCTGTAATTTGTCTTCACTAACTCTTTACTTAGGTTTATATTAAGAATCATGTCCTTGCCATCTTGACTATACTGTTTGTAATTGTATTTGTAGGTATGGAGCTGTGATGCACCAGCATCTAATATGTACTGAGAGTAGAATACATAAAGTATATGAGATTCTGGGATAATTATTGGCATTTGTAATATAAGTGTATATTAGATTTAAAGTAGACAGAGTTAGGGGTGCCTGGGTGGCTCAGTCAGTTGAGTGACCCACTTCGGCTCAGGTCATGATCTTACATGATCATGTGAGTTCGAGCCCTGTGTTGGGCTCTGTGCTGACAGCTCAGAGCCTGGAGCCTGCTTCAGATTCTTTGTCTGCCTCTCTCTCTGCCCCTTACCCGCTCATGCTCTGTCTCTCTCTGTCTCAGAAATAAATAAACATTAAAAAAAAAATAAAATAAAGCAGAGTCATATTCAAATGGTTTTCTCTTATGATAGCAGCATATTGAAGGTGCTTTCTTCTTGCACTTGATGATGGGCTCCAGAAAGGCAGATATCATGTATTAGTCATGTTTGGATTCCCAAATAATAATACAATACTTGGACCAAAAATAGATGCTCAAATTAATGAACTAATTTGAGATCCATATAAGCTGAAGTGCAGAGTGTTTGGGATGTATGATTGGGAAGCCAATTAGAAACATAATATAACTAGAACCATAATATAAGTCATCCCATGTATTGTCACAAAGTAGATCGCAGAGATACTTGAAAACATGCCACCATAGAACTCATTTCTTCAACTAAAAAAGAATGGATTTTTATAAATAATTATTCATATCAATATATTGATATAAACTTATTACATATTTCCATACAAATATAAAATATATTTAGATATTTTGAATATATATCTTGTATAAATATAAAGCATATTTTATATTTTAAAAGTATATACATTGGGGCACCTGGGTGGCACAGTCGGTTAAGCGTCCGACCTCAGCCAGGTCACGATCTCATGGTCCGTGAGTTCGAGCCCCACATCGGGCTCTGGGCTGATGGCTCGGAGCCTGGAGCCTGTTTCCGGTTCTGTGTCTCCCTCTCTCTCTGCCCCTCCCCCGTTCATGCTCTGTCTCTCTCTGTCCCAAAAATAAATAAAAAACGTTGAAAAAAAATTTAAAAAAAAAGTATATACATTTATACAGGTATTTATAAATATGCAAATTTTGTAAATAAAATAAATTTATTTATAAAAAAATAAATCATTTATTATTTCACCAAGTATCTATACTTATAATCCACCCACATTTAGAGATTTTTACCTATAACCTACCCAGAGTAATTTCATAGGTAAAAGATGAAATGGGAATTCAGTGGCTTGTCTGTCAAAAATGTATATTTCATTTCTCCACTCATAGATTTCCCATTTTTGTTTTCCACATAATAATTTCATTCAAGAGATCAAGTGGGTTAATACTTCTCAAAAAATGCCTGAGGTTAAATGATATGCTACACAAAAGTATAAATTACTTCAAGATATCTCATCTCAGTTTTGTAAAACTTCACTGAGGGGCACCTGGGTGGCTCAACCAGTTAAACATCCGACTCTTGGTTTCCGATCAAGTCATGATCTCACACTTCGTGAGATCGAGTCCCGCAGCAGGCTCTGTCAGCACTGTGCTATCAGCACAGAGCCTGCTTCAGATTCTCTCTTTCTCCCTGTCTGCTCCTCCTCCCCTGCACTTTCTCTCTCTCTCAAAATAAATAAACTAAAAAAAATTAACTGCTAATGAAATGAGTCTAAGTTAGAGACCCATTTAAAGGATGTCTGGAAATTTTCAGAACCCTGTTGTCACTCACTTAAAAATCAGCTGACAGTTATGTATCAGAGTATGTAAATATTTTGTTAGAAAAGAGATAAAGGAATAAACATAGATGTTTATTCAGGTAAATTAGAAAAGTCAGAAAGATAAATTATGTGACTTTCTGATATAAAAGCTAAGTATTTAAGAAAAATTTAGAGTGTCTAATATTTTTCACAGATGTCCCTCTCTTTTATATCTAATCTACATAATTAATTTAAATAGTTTTATATTTTAGACAGGTTGATGAATAGAAAATATCTAACCCTATTGACCTCTTAGTTGTTATAATTTACCTACAAAGATGGACTCAGAGGGGGAAATTAGGCAATAGTATGCTGGTAGATTTTTAACAACAGCTTCTAAAAAAAGAAGAAAAGGCCCTGATTTACGGTATTGGCTGATTTGTATGGTGCAAATACTCCTGCTGTCTCTGATTTCAAGTTAACAGAAGGATGTCTCTTAAAAGTGGAGTTTGGAAAGGAATAGTTACAATGAGCTCATCCAAGTTGGTTTTAGCCACCTTCAGCACATCATTGAAATTAGGTCATATTAAATTAATAAATATTGTATGGGGGAAGTTGATTAAATACATACATACATATAAGTTAATAAGTATTCATGAAAAAACTAAGTAACTTTGGAAAATGGTGTCAAGTGTATGCCTCTCTTGGGGATACGCTAGATGCATTCATTTTCTGATTGCTCCAGAAAGTATTGCATATAAGCAATCCATTCAACATTGCATTAAGTAAGCACAGACTACTGACAAAAAATACTCATTTGTGCAGAAAGATCGTAACAAAAAGTTAAAAAAAGATACATGAGAAAGTAGATACATGTCCTGTCTTTTAGGAGATTTTGTTATTTTTAGGTAATTGTTTCATTAGTGCAATCACAGGTTTATTTATTTGTTAGAGACATATTTTATTGACCACCTACTATATTCAAAGCACTATCAGACACTAAAGCACTGGAAAAGTTCAGTCTTTTTCTTTCAGATTCTCCATTAGGTAAGACAAGTTTAGTTTTTCTTTTTCTGATTTGGCAGTAAGGAAGGTGAAATACATTAATTATTCTAAATATTCTAAGGAATATTTAAATCCAACACATCTTGCCATATGAGTGGAGTTTTTGTTGCAAACTACATGGAGTATGGACATATTATCCAGCTATTTATTAATACTTCAGATATAGAGAATCTTTCTTAAGGAAAGAGGCTGTCATTTCCCCCCTAAATACTAAGTATTAAGTGTCCTATCTGCATATTTATGTGCTAATAGGATTTTAATAACCACCAATCTGATTCTATGACAATGTCTCCAAGTGTTTACATATATCCACATTTAGCAAGTTAGGGTAATTTTATGTTCACACATAAATATGCACAAAACTGAGTATGTTTTGAAAAACAAGAGAGCAGACTAATGGCTAAATGTTAACTGAAAAAAAAAAAACCCAGTCATCTATTTTGCAACAGATTTCGTGCAATAGTCTCATTTTCTTTTAACTACAATTTACAAATTATCATGTACTATGTAAACCTTAGTGCATTTGCTTTTGTTTTGTTTTCCTTTGGAGAATTGACAGGTAGATTTTTCCACTGAAGAACTAACTGGCACTTGACCTTTGCCAGCAAGTATGATCTGTTGTTATATCAAACAAACTCTGATGTTGAATTATCTTAGGAGTAAGTAAATCATTTCTTAAAAACTAGAACATCTTTTTAGATAATATGTTCGTTACTTATAGCAGTGTATGAATTACTACAGTAAAACAGTGACACCACGATAGTTTATTTTTTACCCCATATATGCTTTTCTCACCATCCAAGCATAGAAATTAATGTATCTCAACACACTGAAAGAAATAAACTGCATGCATACGTTTAGCCATGAACCTAGCTCAAAACCCGGCATCAGTATGGAAGAACACTCCAAAAAAATTATATTCTGATTTCTCAGTTGAGAGCATAAAATTGGTGCTATCATGGTCACCAACACTTAATTGCCATTGTAAAGCTACAGGATAATTTTCCTTCGAGGTAAGTATATAAAATGAATATCTCCATACAAGCAGACCATATAGTGCTCATTTATAGTAATATACAAAGCTTCTGAAACATTAATTTAATGAAAGGTGTTTTATGCCTTGCCCTTTGGAGCATTCCTTCCTTTTTCATTCCCTAATTTTAACAATACACTTGTGAACAAAAATTGCTCAAAGGATAAATTGCATGGAACATCGATAGTTAATTGTACGTCACTGGAAGGTAACAGACATGAGCTCCTCTAATATTTAGTTATGGTACACTGTTAGAAGAATGTCTCATCTATGTTAATTATTCATATGTCTGCATTTCGTGTGGTTATTATCATAGACCTATTCTCAATAATACAGAGTATGCTACGTTTTATATTTGTTAAATTTTTATTCAAATAGCATCAGCTGCTAGTATGTCATATGACAAGATTCAATTTAACAACTAAATATCTCACAGAAAGGGGGGAAAAACTTTTATATTTGAATTTACAGACTCATGATGTAGCAAGCAACAAATAAAATATCAATGCGTGAATTAGAAATAGAACTACTGTCAGAGGCTAATGGTTTTGACATAGATTTGAATTTTGAATATTTCAAAAGGCAGAGGAAACCCTACCCTTTCTTAGAACAGTAACACCACACCAAAGAAGTTTCTCACCAAATCTCCTACCTTCCTCATGAGATCTAACCACATAAATGAACATAAACATGGGAAAATCCAGGGCAGGAAATCAAAGAGAATCAGGTTAGAGAGAGAGATTCACAAGAACATATATTCAATGTCAAGGTCTGGCAAAAAAAAAAAAAAAAAAAAAAAGGAAATATTTTTAAGTGATATCCATAATAAAGCTATATTAACAAAATTCTACATGGTCCTGCCATGGGAGGGTGGGTATTATCTTGACTCTTGACCTCTTCTCACTTAAGAGCCTGAGAAATAAAAATCCTCTTCATCATCGCCGTTTGTTTTATACAAATTTACTATCTTTACTTAAACTGGTATAAGGGAGGAAAAATTCTATTCTGAAGTAGCCCAAGTCAGGTTCTTAACAGTCATGTGACTTTTTTTTCTGGCAGCCATGTGCTCTGTATCATTTTACTCTGAAATAACTATGTGGATTTCAGCTCAACCTGCCTTTGCTTATAATGCATGGCATACCCCGTGAGGGAGCCTGAGAACAGACTCCCTTGAAAAGCAAGGTTCTCATAGTTGGCCTGTAACCATGGAAGCAGATGCCGGTTTCTTCTTACCCCTGCTTACCTCTTTGCAGCCTCGAGCTGCTCCCTATTGTTAAAAGGGGTACGCCTTGATTTTTCTTCATCATGACCGAACTTGCCTCTTCTTCAAAGGGCATGATGCTGCAGGTCATTGGTCTAGACTGTTTGCACGGTCCAGAGAACAGCCTTGATGTAACCCTTGCTCTGTCGGAGCCACACCACCAGCCGCGCATCTGTAGACTGTAGGGGACATTGGAGATCTGTATTTGAAAAGAAGTCTGTCTGATTTTGCCATTGTGCCTTTTCACTCATCGATCGAATGAATATCGAACCTTCTGTCGTTGCATGTGTGAAATAGATAGCTTAGCAAGCACTTTTGTGCCCAACCTGTGCGGTGGGCCAAAAGGTTTTCCTTTAGTCTCCAGAATTTTTTCTTCAGATTTTATGAATTTCCTGATAGCTTACATTATTTATATCCTTTTATTTTATCCAACTGTTATGACTGTTTGCGTTAATTCATCAGCAGTGACTTTCTTTTGCTACCAGAAGGAGTATTTTCTTTTCTGTCAACTATGGGTTTTTTTTCTTTTCCTCTCGTAGCTTTTTAAGATCTTCTAGCTTAACTTCGTAACTACATGTGGTGTAAATGTACCCTGTTAAGCCAAAAAGTTAAGATGTCATCTTAAGAAGATGATTAGATGATTTCTATCATTTAACAGATTTAATTCCAGAAAGGTGAACTTGAACTGCCTCAAGGTATTTCAGTGCTTTGTAAGAGTAAGTAAATCAAATAATCACATTGATTTTAAGTTAAACAAAATGTCTGATAAACTCTGTTCATGGGGAAATTTTTGTTTGTTTTTCCCCTTTCAAAAATTTGTAAAAATGTTAGTCTGGAGTATGGAAATATACTTTAAGGCATGTGAATTTATTACTGTGATTTAGTATGTTCAATAAATACCATTTATTTATAATATGTATCTTATGACATGATTTAATTAGAAAGTATTCAATAGGAAAATACGCTGTTTACATTTCATTTTTAATACGATTGCAATCCACTGCTTGTCCTCAATAACCAATGGCAACTATACTACCTGCTCATTCTAAAATGTATTCTCTTGCTTAAAATCAGTCACTTCAAGATGCCTCATATGCTTGTCTTCAGTATACTGCTTAGCAAGCATTGTTTGTGTGTGTCATCAGTTTTTGTTGTGTCTTGTTTAAAAAAAGAACCACTATCTCCTACTTCAAGGCATACCTATTTTCTCTAATTGCCACAGGCGAAGGGGAGGTCCATGACAGAATAAAGAAGGTTATTGTGACAGATGAAACATAATTCACAACGAGTACTCTTTTCATCCAGCCTTAAGTAGAAGAGGATTACTTCCAAGCTGAATTTGGTGGCAGAATGTATGTGCTGATTTTATTAACATATGAGGACAGGCCAAAGGCAGAAAACCTATTTCTCTTCAGCTGACTGGTGGTGATTTTGTGTGTCTGTTTGGGGGTATTATTTTGTTCACCTCAAAGAGAAGAGATGCTGAACAGAAGACAGTCTGAAGAAGCGGAGGGAGTAGGTGGGGAGGGCAGGAAATAAGAAACTTAAAGCAATAAAAGTTGGGGTTTTCTAGACCAGATAATGAAAAACCATGAGATAAGTATGTTTCTATATTCTTTGCCATGCACATGAAATAAAGCCATACTTTCTTTCAACAAACATATGAGCTGCAAAAGTAGGTAAATTTTATTTCATAAACTTGACTTACATTTCTTTAGGTAATGATTTTCTTGTCTTTCATAGTCTTAATTTCAAATGGTTTGTTAGATTTCTAGATGCTGTTTAGTTTTAGATGAAGGCTTAATACTGAACTTCAATCAAGTGGTATGTGCTTATTTGGATATTTTCCTTGCTTTTAATTGTTTGTTTTGTTTCTAGTGACAGGGATTTTATTTGATCTTTATAGAATGTTTGTATTCAAATACATATAACTTTTTCTTTCTCTTTCTAATGAGGTCAGATTTTAAATCAACTAAAAGATGGGCAAAATATTGTACTTGTTAGACATCTATGCATCAGAAGAGAATTCCAGACTATAAAATCCATTGCATTTCGTTTGTTTTAAACACAGTTTTATTCACATTAACCATGTTGATTTTGTTATTCCTGGAAAAAAATTCTTTTTGCTTTATTTTCAAATACTTCTTAGCAGTTGTAGTTGACGTCGGGCTCTATTTGTAGAAGAAAAAGTAAGCAGTTGTTCTGTCTGCTAGCACATCTCTGTTACAGACCTCACTGCTATGTTCTTGTCAGTCCTGGTTTGTTATTCCAGAAAGTGAAAAAAAATCCAAATTCTAGATTGAGGTTTTTCTCAATATAATGGATACATTTCATACTTCAAATATTGCAATGAATAATTCAGATGCAACGAATTTATGTAGGTATTTCCTGGAAGAAGTCATAAAAATCAGAATCTGCACTTTTTCTTTCATATATATACATATATGTATACATACATATATGTATATATATGTATGTATACATACATATATGTATATATATATATATATATATATATTTTAAAGCATAATACTATGGTTCTGTTCTACAATATCAAATAGATGACTTACATTAACCAAAATGATTTTACTTAAGTTGGCTTTCTAGCTAAAAATTTTATAAAATATGCAATCAGATTCTTTAATCTTAAATTTGTCAACATTGTTAACAAATACTTATTACTCCTTAAACATTTGCTTCTTGAAACAGATTTTAATATCTGTTTATGTGGCGATTGAATTGTTACTATTCAAAGAAACCGTCATTTTAAAAATAAAGAATGAACTATTCTAAAACTTCAGAAAATATAAGAAATCATATAATTATTATCTGTTGGTTAAAATAGAAATCTTTCCTTATACCCCCTGCAAAAAAATACTGAAGTAAACCACATATTATGGAATATTTTAGAATACATGTTATATGTTTTTATTAATACAAAAAAGAGATAATCTTTAAACAATATAAGAATTTCAAAGTAAAAGTATAAAAATATGTATATATTTATTATTGCCAGATCATCGACTCAGATTTCTCAATTGTAGATGTTATATCCTTGCTAATATTTACTCTGTAGAAACATGCCAATGCACATACCTTTTGCATTTGGTAAAATTTTGCACTTCTTTCATAATTACTGCTTTATATCATTTATTTGAAATAACCTATGTGATTTATTACTAGGACATATGAATGAAATTAATGAGGACTAGGGGAAAGAAGAAAACATTAAGAATGAAGAAGTTGATGCAGAAATTATTTAAATTAATTAATTTTTTAAATTAATTAATAAATTTTTGAAATAACATGTTTTATTTTATACATGGTCTGAACTTCAAATCAAATGGGGTATGTTGAAACATCATCTCTAAAAGCAGAATTCATTTGCACTCACCAAATATTATAAATTAAAGGAAAATAATTGTATCAGTCTGAGGATGAGATTTTCATTTGCAATTACATGACACTTTTTTTTTTAAATAACATTATGCAACTTCAAAGTGGTAACACTGTAGGTATTTTTAAATTAAGCTGTATATTCAGCAGAGGGTCATGAAAAATAATAAAAAATAGGGGTAAATATATTGAATTTTCATGTACTATCTTTGCAGAGTCAATCTGTTTTATTTAAAATTTGTTTCCTGTGTTTCAGGCCAGAACATTTTTCATATCGCTTTCTTCTTCCTCCCCCTCCCTAAAACACATTTTGCTATAAACTTCTGCACCAATCACTAGGAAAGACACAAACGGCAGCAGCCGTTCAGGAAGCAGCCCTGTGAATGTAAAAAAATCACAGACTTTGATTTTATAAGACAAGTTGGATAGGAGTCAAAACTGCCACATGCGGTGTGAAAAAATGCCACCCTGGTGTGAACAAAAGGTTTAAAATGGAGTCAAGAAGCGTGGAAGCTCGATGTCTAAGCCTTTCCTGTGAATTGTCTGCTACAACCTGCAGGGTAGCGAGGGGGCTGGAAGAATAGAGGGCTCTTGGAAGCCCCAACTGAGAAACATAGGCAGTCAAATGTGTTAGTTTTTTTTTTTTAATTTTGTTATGTTTTGTTTTGTCTCATCTAGGCATCATTATACTAAACTGTTTTACCCAAAACATAAAACAAATCCCAAAAAAGTCACATAATGTGTGAAGAAACTGTTGCTTACAAATGAATTGTTAGATTTTTTTTTTGCATTCCTTCATTTATAGCAAAGGAAGTTACCAACTGTACTTTATATTTAGATTCCTTGTTTTGTGGGCCTGAGTTTTATTTACAGAAGGGTGAAGAGGGAGAAATGCTCATAGAATCCTGAAAACTAGAGTAAAAAAATCTAAGTACAGTACTCATGTCTGATTATCTTCTAAATAATGACAATGTAGGAAAAAAGATAACAGTTCACTATTGGAAACAACTATTTCATATCTTAATAAATAGTACAATGATAATTTTGAATGAATATTCAGCAGAAATCGTCCTTCAGAAGAAATACTACTGCAATATACATAAATTTACACCTTTCCTAATATACTGCAATGCAAAAATTTACTCCACAGCCAAAAATGTTTGTTAACCAAAAAATAGTCAAATCCAAACTTAAACCACCATCATTTACTTAAATAACTAAAAAAGGCAATTCAATTTTAACTAAAAAAGGACAATTAAAATGTATACCACCATGTCATAACCACCACTTAAATAATCTCACTATGTTTATAAAGCCACATATGAATGCTAATTACATGATGAATTATGAATAGCATTTAAAGAAAGTAACATTTCCTAGGTGATTGTGATCTAATCAATACAAACACATCTAAATGCAACAAGAAACATCTTTGATGAGCACTGAAAAGATCCTTAAACTTAGAAGCCAGTTTTATTACATTTGCATCTTATCTCTTATGAAGGATTGGGTCTAAAGCTAGCAAATCCCATTGGTTATGAATGCAGGTCAAGACGGGAACATTTTTCTATTTACTCTTTGTAACACTGGATAGAAATCAATCTGTTACTTTCATTACAACCACACAATCAATTCCATTTAAAGTATAATACAACAGCCAAGTCCAAGGACAATATGGATCCTTGGAAAAAGCTCATACCATTTGCAGGGCTGTATTTGATATAGCTCCTGGTGAATTGTTTTCTTTCTAATTAGTGTACACGGTCATTTAAAACAAACATACCTAAACTGGTTTTGCAGTGTAGAATCCAACCAAAAGTAAGTATGGTTTTTGTCAAAGTTGCATTAAAAAATTATTCTTTACAAACAGTAAAAACCTTACAAGGAAAGATTCTCTCTTCATTGCCTCTAATGTGAGCAAAACATCATTACAGAGCCATTTTGATATTTTAAGAAAAAAACTGCACACACCAAAAATTCTACCTTGAAATTAGCATATGAAATCCTTATTTAGAATGCCACCTTTCTCTCATCTCTCAATAAATGACTTTTTTTCTGATCAATTGTATCTTGCCTTAAGATTACCAAGATTTTTGCTTCTAGGAGTTTTCTTACACAAAGCACAGCTCAATAAACAAAAGAAATACGTCCACTATGTATTCCATTTACACATCATAAAATCATCACTTCAGTTATTTTTAAATATAAAAACTAAGGTAATCTCCCTGCTGTAAATTACTTGAAAGCACCAGATAAACCACTGAATACCAACACCAATAGTAGTTGAATGAATTATCTTCTACTTATTTTATAAGTGAGGATATTTTCCTTTTTCATATTAGATTTAAGCATTTCAATTTACATAGCCTTCTGATTTCTTCAAACATACAGTGAATAAATGTCCTCAAG
The DNA here is from genome assembly GCF_027475565.1 of Acinonyx jubatus. NCBI lineage: Eukaryota > Metazoa > Chordata > Mammalia > Carnivora > Felidae > Acinonyx > Acinonyx jubatus. Next base: position 26,867,446 of record NC_069384.1, read on the forward strand.
AAGAGCACAACTTACAATTCTCTCAAATATAACATTTAAAATACATGTGTTATTCAAAATGCATTCTGCCCCTTCCATAAAAGTGGGATAATTCAAATTTAAATCAAATCATTCTTGCTTGTTTTATTAAAAATACTATTTTATTTATGCAAATTGCATGATCTTGAAATTTTGGAGTTTGGAAAAGTTTTCTCCACTTAGAAAAATGTATTTCAAATTTAGTGTCAACATTTCATTTTTCTGCAAAACTGAAGACCTGCTTCTCTGTCACCATTCAGTATTGTAACTGTTGTTAATGAATTCTCTTTTTGGTGACAAGAAGTTGGTCCTGGGACTGAGCTCTCCTCAAACACAGCCTATAAATAAGCTCTCACATGTGAGGGTGCTCCCATATGTTCTAGGAGCCTTACAGGTTTCTGAACAGAAAGGGGTGTGTTTAGTGCTATATTCCCTGCATAAATAAGCACAGGACAATGAACCCAATGTCAAAGTCCCCAGACAAACTGTCACTGCCTAGAAGACATTCTTCATCACCTCCATTACCCAAATTCTGATGGCCTTGAATGGCCTTGAACGAGACTCCTGTACAGTTTTGTTCTCTTGTTTTCAATGCCTGACAGCCTCTAACCCTATGTCCTGCTCTCTGGCCTACCTACCAGGCTACGCTTTTCAGACTAAGCAGGCACCACACTCACAGATAAGTTGTAAAGATCATGCTCTGGGCCGCAATGAACTTACAGTAGATTCATAATGCAGAGGGCAAAGATGGGTAGACCACACCACTGACAGCAACTCAGAAGACACCAGGATGGACTAGGACAAACAGAGTCATTTCGGAGTAAAGGGTACCTTGGGCTTAAATACACAATCCATAAATCATACAATCACTTAAAAAGGCAGTAAAGTCATTTCAAGGAGGCAGGCCAAAACCTAAAAGGAAAATAGATATCACTATAATCTTTAAGCACAGGCAAGTGAACGAAAAAATCTTATGTGCTGATTTTTATATGTTATTGGCTTTTATTCCAACTGTCACGTTGTTTTTAAATGTTTCTGAAGATACACAGGGTGTTCCTAAAAACTACGGCTTTTAAACTTGTATCCCTGACATCATATTTAACATTTTGTTTTAAGTTTTGTATTCAACTCCATCATTTATCCTTGTAAATGAGAGGTAAACTTCCTGAAAATTCAGAAATCAGCTCATCCTTCATAGTCTACCCAAGTTTGTCTGGAATGCAGGACTTCCTAAAGTGAGATCAGAATCACTAGCTGTATTGCCTTAATTTATTTATTTTTATTTAACATTTGAAAAAAAATGGGCTAAAATGTATTTTTTTTCTTTTTTACATTTAAATTTGTTCATGGAAGCTCATTAAATGATATAAGGCACAATACCTTCTACACTGAAGGGATTTTAAGGAAAACTAATATATATAATTTACCTTTAGTTTTCCATTGGATGCATTACATTTTGGTAAAAGTAATGAGCTTGAATTACTAAATCCCTAAAAAGAAGCTATATAAAATATATTCTTTAAATGTCAAAACTTGATACATAACATTTCATGTGTCACAAAATTATAGGTCCATACTAAATGTGGTTACAATATGCTCACAATATGTCTTAGTAGGCAATAAAAACTTCAGATGCTTTCATTGTTGATCTGGACTGTAGGTGAAACCCCATGTGTCAGCTATGAGTTCTCTAATCAAAGAAAATACGTGTCGCTGTGGTTCTGGGGAAAAAAATATATCTTAGTCAATATTATTTCTCAAAGCAAAATCTCAAGTTCAAGTCTATTGGTAGGAGCCCAGTGCACTGACTCTACTTCTCAATTTCTACTTAATAATTAAAAAAACACAATTGAGATATTTGTAGTATTATAATATTTGCTATCAAGAGCCAATATACTTCAGTTGTGTATATTTGATTGTGAAATATTGCTTTAAAAATGGGCGGCTCAGTGGATTAAGCAGCCAACGTCAGCTCAGGTCATGATCTCGCAGTTTGGGGGTTCAAGCCCCACATCAGGCTCTGTGCTGCAGCTCAGGGCCTGGAGCTTGCTTCAGATTCTGTGTCTCCCTCTCTCTCTCTCTCTGCCTTTCCCCTGATCATACTCTGTCTCTCTCTCTCTCTCTCTCTCTCTCAAAAAAAATAAAATAAAATAAAAAAAGGAAAAAACATAGATCTCTAGACCCACATTTTACTTTAAAATATGTTGATTAAAATTTGGAACATTAGAGTATATCTAAGGACCATTCATTCTTCCATAGATTTAGACAAAAAAGTTATATATAGTTTGAAAGATTTATATGATAAACAATGTAAACTGCAATAAAATGGCAACTGTTCTTTGGGGATGTGAATCATTCTATAGAGGCCTGCTCTCAAAAAGACATTTCTAAAATAACTCATAAAGTGAAATAGATATTGACAATATTTTATGTCAAGTGGTCCTTTGGTCTTAAATCCATTCACTCATTCAACTAATGTATGTTTATTGCCTTTGTGCTTTCCCAGGTTTGGAGGGCATTTATACATTCAAAAAATATTTACTGCACATCTATTTAGCAACATTCCAGATGCTAATACAAATTTTTAAAAAGTAATCACTTTTGTAAAGGACTTTTTCTAGAGGATTATGTGCTATGATGGAGAACAAATGAGAGTTAGAAGGAGAAAAAAGAGTTCCTATGTAAACAGGACAGTCAGAAAAAGTCAAAGGGAAAGATCTCCAGAGGCATAGGTAAAATGAGGTTTGAAAGTGGGAATGACTCAGACATGGCAAGAACAATATGTGGTTTCTCCACTAGAAAGAATAGCTTCTCTGAGGGACCCAAGGCAGAAAGACTCAGCATATTGGAAGCAGTAAGACGAGACCCCATCACTCCTAGAGCAGAACCTGAGAGCAGGGGAGGAGTGACCTGAGGTTAGCTGGGATGGGAGGGCAAGGAACTCACGACTCAAAGACTTAGAAGACCACAGGTAAGAGTTTGAAGTTATTCCCAGGGCACTGGATCCTTCCGGACGCAGAGTCTCTCAGGAACGACTCTGAGATTTTTTATCCTTCTTAGATTTGGAGACCATCAATTGTAACCCAATATAGTAAGCAGTAGTTTTTAAAAATGTCAAAAAAGAAAAAAAAAACCCAAAAAACCTGTCATTATGTGATGAATATTTCAGGCCGCCTTATTTTTCTTAACAGAAAACTGCGTGTTTGGGGGGCGCCTGGGTGGCTCAGTCGGTTAAGCGTCCGACTTCAGCCAGGTCACGATCTCGCGGTCCGTGAGTTCGAGCCCCATGTCGGGCTCTGTGATGACGGCTCAGAGCCTGGAGCTTGCTTCCGATTCTGTGTCTCCCTCTCTCTCTGCCCCTCCCCCGTTCATGCTGTGTCTCTCTCTGTCTCAAAAATAAATAAACGTTAAAAAATTTTTTTAATTAAAAAAAAAAGAAAACTGCATGTTTGGGATATTAAGTTTATGATGTTTGTTCCCAGAAGCTACTGAAACAAGTACCTTCCTAAAAGCCAGTGTTAACTTGTGTTACTCTGGTTATCAGGTATGGTGCATGATTCTGGAAATGAACGTATGTAACGTTCTCTATCAAGAACAGCTATATCCCAAGTTTGCCTACTCACATGGAAAAATAATTCACCAAATAGATTTTATTTAACTTTATATGTATTTAAGTATTTAAGTGAAAAGTTTAAGGGCATCACACTACACAGTAAAAAAATACTGAATCAGGAATTCTCAATTTATTAGCAAATGAATGAATTGAAGAGCACATAGGTTGCTTCTTTATGTTACAAATAAACCTTATACTATTTTCTACTGAACAATAATGAGTAATATTCAATTAAAATATCCTTTAAGTCTATTGGTAGGAGCCCAGTGCACTGACTCATACTTCTCAATTTCTACTTAATAATTTAAAAAACACAATTGAGATATTTGTAGTATTATAATATTTGCTATCAAGAGCCAATATACTTCAGTTGTGTATATCTGATTGTGAAATATTGCTTTAAAAATGGGCGGCTCAATGGATTAAGCAGCCAACGTCGGCTCAGGTCATGATCTCGCAGTTTGGGGGTTCAAGCCCCACATCAGACTCAATTAAATATCCTTGTAAAAGTTAACTGAGTAGATCTATTTGGGAAGATAAAATATGTTCACTAAAACCAAAAGGAGCAAAGCTCTAAAGATTGGACAAGCAGCTAGAATCATTACTAAGAAGCTGTGGCCAAGGCGGCAACTTTAAAAATTAATATAGCACAACTATGAAGCTAAACTACAAGGTGTTTCTGCTGGGATGTTTAATCACAAATTTCATTGTACTTTTTCAGCCCCTTAAAGAAAAATCATTACAGCACTGAAATTCCAGATATTAAAATACATGACTGAGAGCAATACACTTTAAACTTACCATAAAGTACTATAGTTGACATTTCTTTCTTTTTTTAATGTTTATTTATTTTGAGAGAGAGACAGAGACAGAGCACGAGCCCGGAGGGGCAGAGAGAGAGGGAGACACAGAATCTGAAGCAGGCTCCAGGCTCTGAGCTGTCAGCACAGAGCCCGACGTGGGGCTCTAAGTCACAAACCATGAGATCACGACCTGAGCCCAAGTTAGACGCTCAACCGACGGACCCACCCAGGCACCGTTATAGTTGACATTTATAATTGAGGTTTCTTTTTAGTGAAGCTTTTCCCTAGTAAATATCTTACACCTCTTAAGAGAATAATACACAGATCATTTCTTCCTGGAGATTTATGTTTAACCCGGTATAAAATGAAATTAGCCTTCAACGAATGCTTAATACACTTACATGTGGAATTTTTTATTTATCACTGAGAGTGCACTTTTATGAATGCATTCAATATTTTGGTTTCCATTAAAAAGTTTTTCGATATGGGACACCTATACTAATCTTTACATACTGAAATGTCTTTTAAGTATTCAATTTGATAAATCTAATTTAAAACCAGGCAGTTAAAATTGTCACTTCATATAAGATCTTATCTATTTTATGTACATGTCAATGCATTACATTAAAAGGTTTTACTGGCGTAACAGTACGTAAGGGATATTAGATCACAAAGTGAGTTTCAACACAGACTTCCTTGTAGCAATTTCAATGTAGGTGACCCTGAACATAGTGAACCTAGAAAAGGCTCAGAATAAGGAGATATGCGAGGATTTTCTGAACATTACTTTGAGGAGCATTCTGCGTGCCCCTCCAATCAATTTTAGTGAGGGGGTTTTCAGACGACCTGGAAAGCTGAAGTTGGGAGACAGAATAGAATTACTCCTGCCTGGACTATGTAAGTGACACACATTGATGAGGTAACTGCTTTAGCATTACATTTAAAAAGAACTTCCTACAATGTTGATGGTTGGTTGGTGCAAAAAATGCATGCATGAGTGAATATGGCCTGTGCACCAATGCAGTTCGGTTCCAACCATGGAAAGAAACTGCCCAAAGAAGCACCTGGAAGAATGGTGGATGTCATTAGGGAGTTTGAGTGGAGTAGATCCTTGAAAATGCGAGGTGAGGATGGCACAGCTATCAGAGGAAAATCTTATTATGCGAATACACAGGAAGTATAGTAGAATGTTCCCAATGGTGATCTCTGATGTGCATCCAAAACGCCCTGACAGAATCAGCCAACTACATACCCTAGACAGCAGGAAGCCCACTTAAGACAGTAATAGAAAAATGAGTATCTCTTGGTACCCTCTCTGCTCTCTACTGCAGCATTGATACTATGTAGTATAAAACTACCCTTGGAAGATGCTGGAAGAGGAATGCAAGTCTAAGGTAGGAAGGAGCAAAGGTTCTCCCTTCTGTTTCCTGGGCCATGGATACCTTACTAGCAGCAGATCCCCTCTGAGCAAAAGGAGAGGTAAATTAAGAGGGATAGGCAGTACCCAGCTAATATAAGGCTGGGCCATTTTAAAAAATTAGACTATATTTTAGAGCAGTTTAAGGTTCATGGCACAATTAAGTGCAAGATACAGAGATTTCCCATATACCCCTGCCCCACACGTGCATAGCTTCCCTCGTTATCAACATCACTCACCGGAGTGGTACTTTGTTCTAACTGATGGACACATCATTACAAACCAAAATCCATGAGGGTTCACTGTTCCTGTTGAGCATTCTATAACTTTGGACAAACGTATAATGACAGATACCCACCATTACGGTATCATACAGAATGGTTTCACTGCCCTAAACATCCTTTGTGCTCCACCCATTCATCCTTCCCTCCTCCCTGATCCCTAAAAACCATGATCTTTCTATAGTTTTATCTTCTCCAGAGTGGCTTATGGTGGTTGGACTCATACAGGATGCAGCCTTTTCAGATTGGCTTCTTTCACTTAGTAATATATACACAAGTTTCCTCCATGTCTTTTCATGACTTCATAGCTCATTTCTTTTTAGCATTGAATAGTATTACATTCTCTGGATGTACTGGAGGGCTTTTTTTTTTTTTTAAAGAAACTTTTCATTCTGTGTACAATGGAAAGACTTTGTAAAGTTTTGAGAGGAGCGACATGATGAGATCTGCAATTTAAAAGTATAAATCTGGCTTCTATATAGGGAAGAGGTTAAAGAAGGATAAGGACAAAGTCCAAGAGAGCAGTGCATGTGCTGCTGCAATAGTTCTGGTGGGAAAGGAGACAGCGGCACTCTGGGGGGATAGCAGTTGAGATGAACAGAAGGAGATGGTTTGAAAATATATTCACGAGGTAAAAGTAAGCATTTGTTGATGAATCAGCTATTCAGAACTATAGAAAGAGAGGTCAAGTATGAATTTTGGGTTTTGGGCTTGAGTAATTGGGTGGATGAGGGTATTTAACAAGGGCGGGTGGTGAAATAAGGCTGGAAGTCTGACTGGAGAGGGTTGATGCCAAGCCAAAAACTCAGCACCTCAGACATTTTCTATTAGAGGCATATAAAAGTCCTCACCAAACATAAATCTCATTTCCTTTTCCTTGCAGATTGTTGGCCACTCCTCTTAGGCTCCAGGGACATGAATAATGTCCTTAATAATGTCAAAGAATTTCCATCAATCCTTAATTGCCCACTAATCTGTTTCTACTGTCTTAACCATCTCCTTAATGGTGTTCCCAGCCACTACTAAATTTGACATTTTATATTTGGCAATACTTTCTCAGTTTGTTTCTTTAATTTTTCTTCTTTTTTGCTTCAAATTGTTGTTGTTGTTGTTGTTGTTGTTGTTGTTGTTGTTGTTGTTGAGAGACAGAAAATCCCAAGCAGGCTCCTCACTGTCAACACGGAGCCCCATGCAAGGCTCGATCTCATGAACCATAAGATCATGACCTGAGCCGAAATCTAGAGTCGGACGCTTAACTGACTTAGCCACTCACGAGACCCTAATTTTTCTTTTGCTTTCTTTTTTTTCTCTCTTTCTCTCTTCTCTCTTCTCTCTTTCTCTCTTTCTCTCTTTCTCTCTTTCTTTCTTTCTTTCTTTCTTTCTCCCCAAACTGCTACTATTTGCAAACATTTATGTCAGTCAAAATGTCAAAAATATTTGTTGGAACTCTAAATAAATAACATAAAAGTAGTCCATGACAGAGTGCTAAGATCATTTGTAGCAGGTTGTGTTCATAATCACTGGCTAACATGATAAAGTACAGTCCATCATATTAGCTCTCATTGGCTATAAGATTAAAATAGCACTCAGCATATAAGTAGCTTATTATATTATTCTTTCTATATACATTTTTAATAAAAATGATGGATAGACTAATAGCATTAAAATCAATTAGCAGTACCAATGTTAATTTCTTGGTTTCAATTATTGTACGAGAGTAACATTAAGGGAAGCGGGGCCAAGAATATATGGACACCCTGTGTATTATTTTGTAACATTTCTGTGGTTCTAAAATTATCTGAAAATACAAAATTAAAAAGTAAATCATTACTGCAAGGGCAGAGTTAAAAGAGAAATACATTTGTAAGATATCTGAAAGAGACAGGTATTCAAACATCAGCACTAAAGGGATATAATTCAGTGTTATGCCTTTACATATTCTTGATTAAATGCATGAGTTCACTTACATTTGCAAATCAAATCCAATTAATTTATATGAAATAAAATAAAACAGGAATACATGAATAAATATATGCCTATATAAAACATCTTGGATCTTAATGAATAAATAAGAATTAATATTATCTTTAAGAATTGTAAAGGAGTTGAGAATCCACCAGAAATCTAAATTCAATGTGCTTAAATTCTAGACCAGCTTGCCCTTGTTCTTAAGAAAGAATATTTTATAAATTCCCTGAGTTCTAAGCCACGTCTTTTAACTATACCTAAACTGTCCATCTCAACACCATTTTTCTATTTACTCAGGTACAAAATGTCAGAGTCCTCTTTTACTCCTCCTCCTCCTTTTTTGCTTCTGTGGAGTCTCCACATCATGCCAAGTCTTTGTCTTCATTATCTTCACCTTTATCTTATGTTAAATCCTTAGTGCTTCTCTAGGGTGCTACATAAGAATATCTTTCTAAATACCATGTTTATTTTCCCTGACTCAAATGGTCCTTTCCATGTATACAAGATAAATCATTCATTACAAATTACAGACCTGGTCATGTTCAAAGCCTTCAAAGCAAACATATCACTTTAACAAAGAAAGGTAAAAAAATGAATTTAATAAAAAAAAAGATAAATAAATAAAAAAGGAAAACAGAAAAAAAACCCTCCTCTAGAATCTCATCTACATCATGACTCCTTTGTGTCTTGTAAACCTCAACTCACCCCCTTTGTTCCATGTATGCTCCCTGCCCTCCTACCAAAATCGATTGTCTGCTGTTCCCAAAGAGGTTCACACTTTTCCATCCATGCCTTTGTTCATGTTGTTTTCTTCCAGGTGAATATTTTTGTTTTCTCAGTCATTTAAAGGACCAGTCTTAATGCAGAAAATCAAGACATAACATTCAGATGACAGAGTGCTCTTGCCTTTGAAAGGCTCCTAAAGAAAGATCACTTCATACATGGAACTTTCCTAATTCATCTGTTAGTATATAGACTTTTCTCCCATTGACCTGCCTTCTTTATTGTGAAGGCATCAATATGACTGTACCCTGATATGTACACATATTGTTTTCACAGGTGCTAATTTTACAAGGCCTGAATCTGTTTACACATTTTTTTACCCCTTGAAATGTTCACCAGAGAACTGAGGGCTCAGTAAAGATCAACAGAATTAAAGTGAACACTGAAGGCATTCTCTAAGAAGCAAGGAGAATTCAAACTCAGTTCCCAATCAACTCCTCCCTTTCCTACCCTAACCTCCTTACTATAACACACTTATCTATATATTTTTTAGCCTTAAAATATTGACAAGCCTAGGGGTGCTTGCTTGGGTGGCTTAGTTGGTTAGGCTTCTGACTTCAGCTCAGGTCACGATCTCACAGTTCCTGAGTTCGAGCCCCAACATCAGAGTCTCCATTCTCAGCAAGGAGCCCACTTCGAATCCTCTGTTTCTGTCTTTCTCCCTCGGTCTCTCTCTCTGCCCCTCCCCCGCTCTTGTGATCACTCGCTCTCTCTCTCTCTCTTTCTCTAAAACACAAACATTTAAAAAATATATTGAAAAGCATGCCACTTGGCTAATAGTGTCATTTTAGAGTTTGGATTAATAATAATCACTGACCCACAATTAAATATGACATGATTATAGTTGTAGAAACCAAATGTGTCCTTAATTCTGCATACTGTTCAAATTTCCAACTGAAGGAAAGCATAGCTGAGCTGGAACTATGACCCATCTTCAGTTCACTCTATTCAGAATCCTATCCTGTCATCATATTTATTATTGAATATTTATAGAGTCCCTGCAAGTGGTTGTTTGAGCTGTGCCCTATGAAAGGGACACTGGCCAGGCAAGTAGGTGAAGCTGAAATCTAGCCCATACTCTGCTTCCCAAACCATAAGTATGACTCCAATTATACTTACAAGTATGCATGTGTCATCTGCAGAGAAGAAAGGACACCTTTTTACAATTCACAGAAAGTGCAAGGGGGGAATTAAGGTAGCCAATAAACTTTAATATATTGTATAGAAAAACTTTTTAATACTGAAATCCTTGGTGTGTTTTTTTAAATCCAATTTTGTTGATAGGAGTACAATTTTCATCTAAGTGTATTCTGACATAAAAGCAGTGAAGAATTCTATGAATTAAACATACACACTCTCCCTAGAAATAATAAAAAGATACATTAGGTCATTGGATCGATTTATTTTCCAATGTAAGATTGTTCTCTCTTGTGTATTTTTCATTGCTCTGTCCCATATGAGTCTAAACTATTTAAACTATGGTTCTTATTCTATTTCCCAAGGGTGTTTATTCAAGAATCTAACAGACATCCATGATGATGAATTGAGGGGTGGGTAGTTTCATTTTATGATTTTTTGATGAAGTAAACTGGCCTAGAATTCAGGGCACTTTTTATTATTATTGTTATTGTTATTAACGTCGATATCCATTGGCCAACTCTTATATTCATCATGCTCATTATCTGTGATCCTTTCTACAAAGTAGCCTAATACGTAGTGTTATTTCCAGTTTTTACAAAAGAAAATTCAGGTGTTTAGTGATATCCTCAAGTCCAGATGGTAAGTTTGATGTGTTCAAACTCAAACTTAAATCCAGTCTTCCTTGCTACAGAAGATTTCCCTACTCTTTTAGATGATATTGTGCAACACATGTTCCACTTTCTTAAGTAAATTTATTCAACAAACACTTACAGGATACTTCTTATGTGCCCTGCATTTTCCTAGATGCTAGAGTTGAGCAAGAGAGACAATATTTGCTCTTATGGGACTTACACTAGGGAAAGAGACAATAAACAAATACCTAAATACATCAGTTCAGGTATCAACAAGTACTATGCCATAAAACACATCAGGGTAAGGGAATGGAGAGTAATGAGTTGGAAGTGGTGGCCGGAAGGTCAGAGAATGTCTTTCTGAGGAAGTGATATTTTAGTAATGGCCTGAATGTAGCAAGGAGAAAGACATACGGACGTTGAGTGGATGAGGGTCCCAGGTTAGAAGAATCATGGCATTTCAGAGAAACTCCAGGAAGGCCAGCATCACTAGGACAGGATGCATAAGTGCAGGATCCCCCCGCTTCACCAGGGATGACAGTGGCTCAAGGAAGAGTGGCAGCCCCAGAGGTGGGGAGAAGTGGCTACATTGGAACAGAGTTGAAAATCGAGTTGGCAGGTCTTGCTGATGGAAAGAATGTGGATGTAGAAAAGAGAGAAATGCAAGATCACACCTAGGTTTTACACAAGATACTCATGGGGTTGTTGGTGCCCTTCAAATTGGAAAAGAGCAGGATTTTAGGAGTGGGTAAGTGGGAAATTAAGAAGTCTGTTTCATACATGTTATTACTTCTTATGGCATTTTATACATGTTTCTTGTCTGTTTGGGGCCTATGATACATCAGGTACATAAGAAAAGATCTAAAGGGTGTTGGCACATCCCTCCCACAGATTTATGTAAGATGTGAAAAAAAATGTCTCCCTACACATATCCACTCACCCACAAATACAAAAGTGCCCCTACTATTTTATATTATGCCTACATAATTCTTCATTGGGACATAGTTCGATTTGGATCATCAAATCAGTGATTACGTCTAGCCGGAGAAGAAACATGCAATGAATATTAATCTTTTTGCCATAGATCTTTCCTATGATGTCCAAGGGCAATTTTCAATGGGTCCATTTTCTCTATCTAAAATGTGTGTTTTCTTCTGGTCCTGAGATTGGAAGCAGAGATACAGAGTTCACTGAGATTTTTTCCCTTCGTTGGTTTTTCTGTCTCTGTCTTTCAGAATAATTCTCAAAACACGTTTCTTCTAAAAGCCTTCTCTGACTGTTCCAGACAACACAGAAAAGAGCTCAACTCTCTCCCAGAGCCCTTAGAACAGCCTTACGACTCTTAGTTTTACTTTTATTTCTAGGTGCTTTCTACCTAGGAGTATCGCAAGCTGCTTAAGGTAAGAAGTGATGTCTTTTTGTACACTCAATATCACTCAGTGTTGAGCACAGAGCTCACATAAGAGGACTTCGACTATATTTTGCTGATTTAAAAAGAAAAAAAATGTCTACTCTCCAAGATTCAGAAAGGATACAAAATAGTTGTGTGTGGACGTTAGTCATGTATTTGTGAAATCATCATCTGCTAACTCTGGAAGCAATATTACAAATAATCTTACCCAATTCTGCTCTGCCTTTGAATTTTTGGTAGGTAAACTGCCACCTGCTAAAATCAAAAGAGACAAACTGACAAACAAAAAGGACAAGAACGTACATCTGTGCCTGACAGTGAAATGCTTTGGTTTGCTGGTGACTGGCTTATTCTTTGGAGTTTTACCTTTTTAAGTTATTTTTGTCTATTTTGAACTAACATTCCTACGTTTATATTACCTGTAAATAGTGATCATCAGCATGAATAGTAAGAAGGGAGGAAATAACAAAACATTTGAAGGAAGCTTCTCAACAACCAAGTTAAAGACTCCTCTCCACCTGACTGGAACTTCAGGTGATAATTATGTGGTGATAGTCATTAGGGTTAATGTGCACTATGTCAATTTTTCAATCTGTAAGGGTCATCCACACACTAACCACATTTCCTAAATAGTCTATTATACTGAAAAGAAAAGCTTTTGACCAGCAAACAAGTACTAGTGTCCATGTATCCATGGTAGTTTGCTTTTTTCTATTGCTTGTCTCTTACAAACTTGAATTCGTGAGAGTTAAGTTTCAAAGACTTTATCATCTTTGAGTAAAATGATCAAGCAAGTTTTCAGGCCAAACACGGCTGAGCCCTGCCACATTTAGACTCAACTAAGGTACAAATCCTTTTTGAGGTTCAGCCTAAAATAGTGAGCTTTTATCTTTATGCACCTGATTTACTGGAAAAAAAAGACATGAAAGATTTACCGTGAAAGGAAATGAGGCAAGAAGTGCATGTCTATATTTTAAGACTTTTCCAGTGACGCATGGAAACACCAGAAATTGTTTTCTCAAGCCACAAGTTGAAAGTAGAGTGGCCCATTTCTATTTTACATCTATTCCTATTGATCAACGTGGCCAGATAATTCCACCTCTCCTTTTCCCACAGTTTTGATTCAATCTGTTATAAGCCCATCTTTTAGAATGCTTGCTGTGCCCAGTGGTTAGAAACAAATTTGGTTCAATACTAAACTGAGTAATTCAATTGGACAGCCAAATAGCTGATATTATACTCATCAGTGACTGAAAACAAAACAAAACAAAAAAACCCCACAGGGATAAATTGGATTTGGTGAGAGAGATGATAAAAGACCTCGGTGAAAATATAGTGGGCAGGTTTGTCAACATGGAGAATTTCTATTTCCCTTCTTGAGTATGTTCTTATATGTATGATGTTTCAATATATCTTATACTTTTAGTATAGTATCTCTTAACCTTCTACCACCAAAATGTCTTGTCAAATTCCCATGTGTAGCAGACCATCAGGAATTCTCAAAAAAGAACCTTACTTAGCAAATGAGCTTGCATCTTCTAATACAAAAATCATGAGCATGCTAATGCTAATACTAATCACCTAGAAATGGTCTAAGGGGAAACAGAAAAATAGGGTCCTGAGTCTTTCCTCTAGAGCAACAGAATCTCGATGAAGACAGAATTATCAAGAGGTAGTTCTAAAACATGCAAACTCCTCTTAATGGTGAGAAGAATACAGAATTAGCACACTGGTGTCTGGGAAGATGAAGTCTAACTCATCTTGTGTTAGAAACAACTTCAAATATGACACAAAAATTCATGGATATTTTAGCATTCATTCACCTCCTCTCATGTGCCAGGCACTGTGGACAGAAAGATGATGAATAAGACAAGAAACTGCCAATTCCAAGACAAGATGATAGAGTTGCTCCTTTAATAAGGCATCTTGACTTTTCCATAACGCGAGGATATTTCCTAAACTTTCTCTTTGATTTAAGCAAATGAACCTCAGGTTCATGCCAAATCTAAAACCTAATTTTATGATTCCAAAGAGTTGACAACATAGTTACAGAAGAGAAGTAAAGTATGAAAACTAAGAGAAGAAGAGACAGTGAACGAGCCAACAATACAGAGAATGGATTTAACTGGAACAGAGTTTCAGTTGGAAAACATCAACTTGAAGTTGCCTTAGGTTGATCCTTAACAAAAATACTGCTAAGACTTGTAAGTTGGAAAAGGATAATCTATTTAAACTATATGGTAACGGACTGCTGAAGAAACATTCTGAACCTTGTTACTAGGCCAGAAAGCCAGGCAGAAAGGATATTGTTTCTTTTAGAACTACAAAGAACAAGATAGAGAGACCAAGAAAGACAGATACTAAACAGAATCCTGCACACCTTAAGATAGACACTAGGTGATTATAAAAATTAATAGTAACTTGTGTATAGTTTTCCAGTTTGAAATTGTTCATACCCTGCATTCAACAAAATGCCTGTAACATCACGTTAATTCAATAATAAATGTAGAGCAGATGTTTAAAACTGTGATCATAAAAGACTATTCCTGTTCCGTAAACTGTAACGTTAAAAGTGAATGTTGGAGAGAAGGAACTACCAGAGATTTGGTATGGCTTCACCCTTTAAATCCCTTTGGTGAACATAAAATAAGAATGGAGGCAATACATAAACATTCTGTTTCCTGAGGACACCCCTCATACTGAGTCAGCATGATGACTTCAGCAAACATTCTTTGATCATCTGCAATTGTTTTTTACTCCACAATGCTCATGTTCTAATGAAAAGAGAGCCTATAAAGCGAAGATAAACAACAATGAGGACTTCAATGTAGCTGAGGGCAGCAAAAAAGTTTTAAAAAGAAAAAGAAATGTCATTGGCTTCTGGCACTTAACTTATCCTGTAAATTGCAACAAAAGTGTTTTTTTAAAGAATTGAAGAGGAGACGATATTTCCACAAATATTAGGTTATGTATTCTCCTGGAATTGAACATGGAAAGTTATAATGTATAAGATCCCAGTCTCTGTTTCTGTAGATTATAATTACTTGTACTTTTTTTTTAAAGTCTACCTTCTGAAATATTTTAAATTCCGTAGGTCAGTCATGGAATGTGGTCCATCTTAGAAACTTGCTTTTCAGTAGCACCTCCTTGGACCTAAGAGAGTGGAAAAGCACTCCACCCCCGTATTAGACCCAAACTAGCTTAAAAGGTAATTAGGAGTGACGGAATACATTATGGCAATTCCTACCTTACTGGGAGAAAAAAAAATGATTATCCTAGGACAACAAGGAGTACTGGCCACACCTTCTCTGAAATAAGTTAAATGACTTGTATTAATCCCCCCTAAAAATACACAAATACTTATATTCCTGTGTAATGCTGATTGGGCACTTAATGATTGTGTAAGGCTATAAGATCTAACCCATTATATCCTCAACCAAAGTGTTGGTGGTTTTTAGGAAGGATGCATTAAACAGCCTTAGCACACGCTAAGTACATAATTGAAAAAAAAATCATGTGCAAAATTTAGGATAAAATTTCTCTTTCACCAGAAAGACTAATTATTTATTTTGTTTCAATCATGGGAAAAAAATCTTTTACTGACTACTATCCTTCATAGATGTATCTCCCTTAAATAGAGGCCAGTTATACCTTGATGTATATTTGAGGTAAGCTTTGATACACAAAGGTGGGTTTTTTTTACTACTACTTAAAAAACTTGGCCATAGAAAGGGGGAAAAATGTAGACAGCCATATCCCATTACAAGTGCATACATTAAACTTTCGACAATGTCTCTAAGGCTATGCATGTACCAGCATTACAAGATTTTATGGGTCTTTTTAGCTTACTGACTGGGTTACAAAGTGACCAGTAGCTTTCAGTTAAATTCCCAACTAAATCATTTGCTGGTGCCCTAACCCTTTGTAAAATTAGCAAATGACTAGTTATTGCTCAGTTTCCTGCTGCTCTTTAACTTTAGGGTTAAAGCATGATAGTTAAAACATCTTTGACAAATACAACTTGGATTAAGACCCAATACACAGAGTTCCTTCCACAGATGAAATTTTAGAACAAATTTCTAGTGAACACTTGAAGTCTCTTTTAATAAAATATCACACGGATTGATAAATTAACTTCTGTGAATGAGGAACCAGAAAAAATCTGACTCACAGTGCCAGGGCCCAAATATGTTATTTTTCTTTGCTTACATTCCTTTCATAAATGACTGAGCAAGCTTATTAGAGCAACAAATTTCTCAGTGGCAAAACCATAAAGGAGGATTCAGGATGAAACCAAATGTGTGTGATACCTCCTCTGTACCAAGTACACAGGACAAGGCTACGGGGTGCATTTCTGCGTACTTAATCCTGCAATTCTGGTTTGTTATTTTTCAGATCAAGAAATTAAGGTTTAAACTGGAGGATGTATGTATCTTAACCAAAGTCACATACCAAGTACGTAGGGGGGCCTCGACCTTAACATATTGGTTTGATATTAAAAGTCGTGCTTACATTTTTATTTCACGCTGTTTTTCAGTTTGCATTAATTATCAGAAGCTATAACCTTGATTAGAAAATCCTGAATGCTCATATTGAATCTGGTATTACTTTGGGAGGAACCAAGGGAGTCTGCTTATCATAACCTGCTGTAATGGTGTCTGTTGCACTAATTATTGTAATTTCTTAAAAATAAAACACTTTGCTTATATGAGTTGTTAGATTTCCAGCTTCCCACACCCATGAATTACTGTCACTGTCATTATAACACTGGGCAGCAAACATGGGGGAGTGATGTAGTTAAGGAAAAGCATATCACCAGGAGTAAGATCAGAATTGATACAGTCCTGAGGTGAGATATTTTACTCACAATAGCATACTTCTTTGTAGCATAAATAATAATGAGAATGATTGATTTATCAACGAAAAAACACCTTTACGTGCTATGTTTGTTTTGCCAGCTTTACAATCTCCTTGCAAAAAGATCTACCTAGAATTATCAGCCCATAAAAGATGAGGGGAGAAATTTTCATTTTCTCATACTTCAAAAATGGCATGAATTTGACTGAAGTCTTTTTCCATGTGGCTCATTTATAATTATCTTGGGCTAATAGGAGAATGATGATAGCTCCTAAGTGTTGGAAAATAATAAATTAAGAATAACTCTCTCTTAAATCCCAGGAACCCTTCCCATACCTCAACAGACGTACTCTGTATGAGAAAATAAGTGAAAATATAAACATGGTATGTTTGACATTTTGGAGCATCCTTGGAGAGACATTGATTTGTAATTCAGATCACATAGCATCTTTGATTTCTCCCACTTGCCCATGCCCCCCCTCCCCAAATAAAACACAAAAGCTTTATCTGCAATGGATGGAGAGCAACCCAGGAATCTGTGCAGAGACTATCCATCACATTTCTGTCTTAATTGAATGACACCAGAATGAGATCGATAAAATGTAACAAGAGACAGCTTTGCATTTCCACACTCACTTATTTCCCCTCTCTATTACTCTCAGCCACCACCGTGACTAGAAAACCCAAGTACAGGACACGAACCCTGCTGCCAGGCAAGCTGTTAGGATATGAATAAACTTGTCAGAGAAACAACAAAACTTATAAATGTTAGAAGGGAGCTGGGGGACAAAAGGTTATTAGAGAAGTAGTGAATTGGGTTCTTTAAAAAGGCAATTTCATAGATGTATTCTCAGCCCTAAATAACATCCTCAAATGCAACGTTGCAGTTAGATCATCTCTACAGCTCTCCCTCTGTACCCAATTTCTTGAGAATGCATGAATGTCTGTCTCAAAAGCAGATGTGGTGACATCTCAGCTCAAATCTGCAAGTCCTAGAATAAATGCCAGGCGGCTGTGATGTCCGTATGTACAAGGTTCCTGAGATCTCCAATGCATTATTGATAACCTCATCACTCTGCTAAAAGCAAAGGCTGACATTGTTATAATCTCAAGCTCTGGCTTTGCCTTGGAATCGATCACAGGAAGAAGTAAACCAAAGAACAAAACTGTACATGTAAAAATCAAGAAGGTTAAGAAGTGCCTACCACATTCACTTCACTCTGAGTGTGTTAACTAAAATCACACGACCCGCTTTGGTGTTTTTACACCTTTGACAGGTTATAGTGTGGCCGTAGACTAGGCTATATGCTGTAATAATTCATCAGTGTAATATGCCATATCTCGGGCTTGTTAGAAGGAACAAAAGTCTGTATTTTAAAATAAACGGAAGTCTTTTAATGTAGTTTCCAAGAAGGCATATTTTTTTCTTCATTCTAGTAAATTTTCTTTACATCATTTTGAAACTTAATCAGACATAGGTGACTGCCCTGTCTACACACAGCTTCTTTGCATCGCCATGTGATACGTTATGAAAGATGTGCCTCCAGAAATCTTCTATGTAATTTTACTTTTATTATTTTAAATAATAATGCAAGATCATAGCATATTTTAGTGCCTCACTTCTTTATAATTCTTACATTTTTCATTATTTTCAGAAATGATATTTGAAAAATATGATAAAATATAAAAGTCACATCCCATCCCAAGAGAGAATTAAAGAGAGAATTATAATGTATATCCAAACCATGAATCACAGCTTGAGTATTTTCCATGATCACACTTGGAGATAAAATCTTAAGTAGCCTGTGGTTGCTGTTAAAAATAAAAGCACTATTTTCTTTGCTGGAAGATGGCTAAGTAATTTGCAAAATAATCATTAGTTGCAGGTTACTCCTGAATTCTTGAGCAAATGAGCATGCAGTTAAGTCATTATTTGCAAATGAAAACAAGGGGTCATATGGAACAAATGGCAAAACACACACAATTGCATTTCACCTGCAGACACCGGTCACCTGAGGCAGGATTTGACTGCTGCCTGACCAGGTAAGAGACAAGGCATGCCTCAGTGAACTTGCTTCATCCGCCTTGTACTTGTTGAGGCTTGTATTTGATATCATGTAAAATTTCCCCAAGTTACAGGTTGTGGTATTGCCCAAACAGAACAAGGCCCCAGAAAATGCAGATATAATAGGAAGGGCAGTATGCATTTGTATACATGTATGCATATATTGGGAAACATGAAAAAAATGTTATTGGTATATTCTAAGATAATTAAAACTTAAAGCCCCTTAAGCCTTATCACACTGTTTCATTATTGCTTATGCTTTTCAACGAGTCATTGCCCATTTTTCCAAGTACTGCAGGAGCCTAACCCCGGTAAAGAGACAAGTTTCATGGAATGTGGAACTTACTTGAGCATCATAAACTAAAGCTAGGTTAGAATAAATAGGTTCTACCTCGGATCATTTTTTATTTCACTCATTGCTTTTGCTTTAGTTTGTGGGCGGTTCATTCGGCAATAAGAAAGTGAGGCTATTTCTGCTGTGAGCATGCACATCCCTGGGAAAAACAAAAACAAAACAACAACTACACTAAAATACAACAAACACCACAAGGGTTTGGGAGCACCAGAGTGGGATCTGGTCATACTGATAAGTGTGCACTTCCCACTGGGAAAGTTGACCAGCCCCACGGAAGCCATCCATATAGGTCAGAGGCTGGAGCTCAACGCAACTGTCACAGAGTATGAGTTCACACAAAGAACACAGCCAATGCTGTGGGGTGCTCCTTGTTGTTGATGTCATTACATGTGCGTTGTTTTTAACTTTTAAAATGAGTGTATGGCTAATTAGGGGTGTTGGCACAGCTTGGACTGATGAAGAAAGCGATTACAATTATAAAAGACTTCTGGGGCCAAAGCAGTCAAAGATGCTGACTATTCCCCATACTGGCCCCAGCCATGTCTAGATGGCTGTCAAGTATGATTATGCTAGAAGCAGCCTGGATTTATTAGGGTTTTTGTTTGTTTGTTTCCCTATAGGATTCAAATGCCCATGGATGTGGCTCATGATATTACCAGTTCCTCTCTTATGTTTTCCTCCTTATGTTTACTCCTAGTTCCTCCCTTATGTTTTTCTGAACATTCACAATACTCAAGAAACAAAAACCCCATCCTACTGTACTCTCCAGAGGCTGTGATAAGGCAGGATAAATACAAGAGAAAAACCATCTTCCCTAAGTAACTTTTATAATACTTTATCATTCTAAAAACTCAAAATCAGTCTCAAACTTGTTTATTTTTCATATTCTATGTGTGTGAAACTGGTAAGAAACAGAACACATTGGATATACACCCAATAAAGTGAGAAAGGAGCAAACGGAATTTTACTCTGGAGCATTTATTTGGGGGGGGGGGGCACAAAAAAGTAAAGGATAGAAAGAGAACCTTTGTTTAATCCTATGGTGTAACCTATTGAAATGCAGCATCTAAACATAGTTTATGTTTGAGTCCTCCCCCCCACCCCGGCCCCCAGGAGTATTCTTCATTTACGAGGTGTGCATTTATTACATCACATTACAAAAGAGCCTGAATGGCTATTCAAATAGCTGCTGTAATCAAAAGATTCTTTTTGCAAGGAAACAACCATAGATTTTTTTATAGTTTTTGCATTTAGCTATGGACATCCTAAAATGATAGAAAGATTCTCATTTGTGTTTCCCCCCACTGGAACCTATTGAATTGTCCTGGTTTTGTACAGTGTAGAACAATCCTGCAATAATAAAACATTTCAACTTTGTACAAAAGGTGAAGCTTTCCATTTGAAGTTTTCCTTTAACAGGAAAAAAATAGAGAAAATGGGTTGACAGCTTTAGAAAATTTAAACAATTCCCCTTGCCAAGATACGTATTTCATGAGTTTTCTCTAATTTCAGATTTGGTGCATATGTGTCGTGCTAACAATGAGTGCTTTCAATTTCAATGTTCAGTTTCTTCTCTCCCTGCTCAAGCCAATCTTCACCTTTTAATAGGCAATTATTTTTCTAATCGTTTCTTAAAAACTTTTTTTTTTCAGGATTGTGAGACATGAGCTCCAAGTTATACATTATGGATGCATTTCAAATAAACTGAGTGCATTGTAAACTGTAAAATGCACTTGACTGGTAAAGGTATCTCAGAATAAGGAAAAGAAGGAAGGAGGCTATACTTCAAAGTATGATAAAACTTTTGTAACGTACAAATTCATAAAAATCACAGGGGAATCAATTGAGAATTCTTTTAAGCAAAACAAATGAGCAAAGTAGTATTGGTTGCAATTGTATTAATGGGCTATGTAATGTTTTTACTATTTTCTCCCATCGGCATTAAACCTCTCTTGACAAAATAGAATACTCTCCCATTTTCCCCCTTTATTACCTATTACTTACATGGAACATACTTTTCCACATTGCAAACACAAAAACAAAACATAAAGTCAATCCTTTATAATCTCAACTGTTCATATATATACTTTCATTTGAAATACAGTGCTTCGGAAAACATTCTCATGTGGCAAAACAAAGCAGAAGAAAAAGTAGAGAATAAATAACACGTTCTATTTTATGAGAGTCAATTTAAATATGAGGCATGTACAGAAAGACAATGCCATCCAGCCCTGTGATACCTTACAAAAGCACATGTAGCAATACTCGTTTCAATGTTGCAGACACAAATAGAATAATGAAAATTCATGTGGCTCAGCAGCTGAAATTTCTAAAGGTGATATTATAAAGATGATTCCAACAGCATTCAATCCAAATCAGAAAAATTAGTTGATGTTTCATGAAACCAACTGAACAAACCTATAAGAGCTTCCGTCAATGTTTTAAAATTAATTTATGACAGGCTGTTTAAAAGACTTGTTTAATTATTAATAGAAACATTTTATCTCATAGATTTTTTTAAAGTTGCACTTGATAGTATCTACCACGGATTCAACATAGAAGGTAAAATACAGAAAGTGGCTGAGCCAATACTGCAAAGATCCTAATTAGTATCATGCTATAGAAAAACAATGAAGTGATTTTGTCACCAATTACTGACAATTAGCCTAAGTACAACAGTTAATTTCATGGAAATAAAACCACTATAAAATGAAAGGAACAAAACCTATCATAATTAATGGCATTTGCCTGCATTCCTCTACTGGTTATTTAATTCACAAACCATAAAAGTTTTGAAACAACTTGAACAGCTAAACACATATGCAAAAATCAAGTCTGGGTATCTGGATTTTCTGATTTTTAAGCATCTGTGGAAACACGTAATTTAGCAACAGAATTATGCATACCGAACTTTTATCCCCTACATCTAAATATATTATACTTCCAGCCTGTGCATTTGTTAAAAAATAAAATTTAGTGTATTAAGTTGCAGAGAAATATCTTGTGATAGCTTGCCATTATCCTGTTGTAATGTGTCTAGATATAGTGAGCTGACAATATTGTAAAAACGTTACAATGTTAAAAGTTCCCCCTCTCCCTTGCACTTTTGACTCTCTCAAACTTTTCTCTCCACCTGCCTCTTTTTTTTTCAAATGAAGCCCTGTTTGTGCTCATGAGCATGGGAATGTCTGGGCTTGTGCCCCCCATGTCAGTTTCATCTCCTCCGTTAACTCTGCCACAAGTTTCAGACCTGCAGTCAGGAGGCATCCCCAAGTCAAATCAAGCTTTAAAATGTTGATCTGGCTTCTCCTAAAAGCTGGAAAAGCTTCATTTTGTAAGGTACCTACCAATCAACAAAGTAAAAGCAATTCAAGGCCAGTCACATCTAAAGCTGAAACTTCAACAACAACAACAAAAAATGTACCCTTTGCAAATATTTTTCCAGTTTCAACAAGTTCCAAAAACAAAACTTTCAAACCTAACAAAAACATCACTATAAACTATTGCTTAATAAATAGCCACATCGATTTTAAAACTTGAGGTATACAAATAAACATTTTAGAGGTTTTTGGCCACGCAGAGATAAGATCCTCTCTGGGGAGACCACGAGAAACTGCTTGGTCTTTTGTGCAGACTCCTGGAATGTGCTTGCTTTTCATTTCTTTCTTTGTGTCTGGCACACTGGCCTCACAGGCAGTGTCTTAAGCCATGCAGGGTCAGGGCAAACAGAGAACTGCATTCATGGACAGATCAAGTTTATGTGAGAATCTGCTCCTCCACTGCCCTCAATCTCCATATGAATTGTTAATAAAATCTCAGCCTGAAAGCTCATCACCCCAACAGTGGGGAAGTCATGCAGAGAATCGTCTAGTTCAGAAAAACAAGATTTCTTTATCTTTTTCATCCTTCGCCAGCATTCGTGGGAATTCTGCCATGTAACCTCCTCCTGCACCAACCACCCCCGCACAGCACACACACACCCCACCTCTCTCCTCTGCTCTCTTGGTCGCACCTGATCATCAAGGAAGGCCAGGAGCTAAGAGACAAAAGAAACATTCTGACACCCACAGCAAAGCTACCACAACATCAACTTTGCCTCTGCAGTTATTTGCTGCTATAAAAACCTTCAGGCAAAAGGAAATATCAATGCTTAATTTTTTCCAGTTTGTGTCAAATAGCTGGAAAGACTTTCCCATAGCTTTATGACACCACAGGAACTAGAGAGCCACAGATATAATAAAAGGTCACATATAAAGTGAAGAACAGAGTCATACCCTAATTAACTTGATATCTCCATGCAAGTACTGGACAGGAACAATACTCGATGGATGTTGCAGGCAATCTTGTGTGCATCTTCTAACCTTGCTACAGGCCAGCTGGGCCTCTTGTTTCCTCTGCTTTTGCTCCTTGCAAACTGTTTTAATATCGAACGCTTTTCAGAGGGATGGGCTGATGAACGAAAACATGAATTTCCTGCTTGCCCTTTAAGGTGGGTTAAAGGGGGTGCTAGCAATCAATTACAGAACAAAAGAACAAAAAAAATGACTTAAGAACCTAAGGAGTGAATGTGTTACATTCTTTGCAGTGTTTTTTTTTTTTAAACAAAGTGTTTCATTTTCATTCACCCTTATCATGAAGAGTAAACAATATCTATTTCATTAAAAAAAATAAGACAAGTTTACCCCAGTAGTAGCTCCTGAAGGAAATCTGTTTTCTGTTCAAAAAGGCTTCAAATGCACCAAACTTCCATTTCGACTTGATAATGATTTTACAAGGAATAAAAAAGTTTGAAATTTCATATGAATTTGTGCTTTAGATTTTCAAATTGCTTTAACACAGTCAGGTCCATTTCAGAATAAAAAGTTATATTTGCTATTCTGATTGACATTTTAGCCCTATTAAATCTTTGTTTCCTCATTTTATTTTGGTTAATAAAGCAACTATAACTTGTTAACTCTTTGCACATAAATTGTTCCAAGATATCTTCCACTGAACTTTTCTCTCCTGTAACTGCACGTCAAAAAAGTTCATTATCGTTTAAACACAAATATTTCTAAAGTATACAGAAATCAATCCAAATATCTATCAACATATATCTAGACATGCCATATTTGAAAAGGTAAAAAAAA
This sequence comes from Acinonyx jubatus, assembly GCF_027475565.1. Classification (NCBI taxonomy): domain Eukaryota; kingdom Metazoa; phylum Chordata; class Mammalia; order Carnivora; family Felidae; genus Acinonyx; species Acinonyx jubatus. The sequence continues at coordinate 26,891,918 of NC_069384.1, forward strand.
CACACACAGACAGGCACAAACACAGAGTGTCTTAAAGTAAAAGGAACACCAAATGATCCTTGACCACTCACATAGTAATGTCATATAAATATACAGACTCACTTTATCTAAAACAAAGTCACTATTATAAACAGCACATTCTTTAGGTAGCATATCCTATCCATGGTTATCACTCTTGTATGTGAAATATAGGAATCAGTAGTTCAAAGGATTCTCTTCCATAAAATGTACGTCACAGAAGTTTGATAAATTTTCAAAAGAAAATTAAATTTAGTTTATATTAAACATCCCAATACTTAAGGGAATTCTGCTTAGGTATTATGGCTTAGAAGCTCACTAAACTACTAAGTTGAACTCCAAATGCAAAATAAAGTTCAATATTATCCTTTAGTGGTGATGTAAGTTATTATTATAATTAATATGTATTAAACTGTTTCTAGAAACGTCAAACTCTCAACTGTTCTTCCCAATACACCTAAACTAAATTAGTCTTTAAATAAATAAGTCAGTAATTCAACAAATGTTAAAGACTTACACAGTCATATAAATATGTGAAAAGTGTTATTTTAGGAAATGGAGAATGATCTGAAATATTTGTTGTTCTTTTACATAATAGTCACTCAAAAAGCTAATTTTATACTAATGAGTTTAATATTTAAGTAGGACTATGTGAACTCAACAATTTTTATTCATAGACTGTGTTTTTCTATCACCTACACTCAAATTTTAAAAAAAAGGCTGTGTGTTACTGAACTGTATCACCTCAAAATTTTAATGTGTTGATTCGCTTCCATTAATTTGCAGAAGAATACTAATATTTTAGTGCAGAAGATGTACTACCAAACCTCAATTTCTATCGTGATGGTTATTTTCTGAGAAAGGAATTAATGGTTTGGTAAATTCCCCTGAAGAGTTTGCTTTTCAAAATATGTGTGTTCAAAATATGAGTGTAGTTGTAGATTCAGGTTTCTCATCAGTGTTCTAAGGAATGTGTCTCACTGATGTCCATGGGGCCTTGCAATTCCTAACAGGGTGAAGGAAGAGGCCAGGGTGAATGTGCGTGTTACTGGTAGGTCTGGAAGGTGGCAACCAATAGCATTTTCACCTCTACTGGAAACTCCATGAGCCACAGACACAGGAGCTGTTTTCCTGAGAAACAGCCTGGAGATAGCAATAAGATGAAGCAATTGAGAAATTTAATCTGGACATGTACATTTATATTCAGACTAGATATATCAATGTGGCCATCGTATGAGGTTTGTCAAGGCTTTTAGGGAGGCTCCAGACAAACCCAAAGACAAGTTGAGGCTATCATATGGTTACGGACTGAATGTCTGTGTCCCTCCAAAATTCATCTGTTGAAGCCCTAACCCCCAGTGTGGTTGTACTCAGAGATGGGGCCTCTGAGGAAGTAATTAGAGTTAAATGAGGTCATAAGAGGAGGGGCCCCGATCCGATAGGATTAGTGTCCTTGTAAGAAGACATACCAGAGTGCTGGCACCGGCTCATGTTCCCATCTCTCCTCTCCCTCTCATTCTTTCTCTCTCTCTCTCCACATGCTTTGAAGAAAGGCCAAGTGAGGACATAGAAAGAAAAGCTCTGCAAGCCTAAAAGAGTCCTTACCAGAAACTAAATTTGTCCTCACTTTGATCATGGACAAAGAGTCTCTAGAACTATGAGAAAATAAATTTCTATTGCTTAAGCCCCCACCCCCCCAGTCTGTGATATTTTGTTACAGCGGCCTGAGCAGATTAGTATATATGTTAAAAAACAACAACAATAGCAAATTGGAATAAATAATGAACTACATTCTAAGGATAGTTATGCTTTACCTATCATCTCTTACCCTCTCAGAGAGCTACTGGATCTGGACAAGAATCTCTGTTTCCCTGCTTCTGTTGTTGAGTGTTGAGCCTTTGACAAATTTGAACTTTGAAGAAATTTTCAGGCATTACATTAGAAACTCATTCTATGCAGGTGGGTCTAGGAAGGCATTAAAGTTATGTGAATCCTTGAGAATTCAAATTGGTGCGGCCACTATGGAAGACAACAAGGAGGTTCCTCAAAAAAATAAAAAATAGAAATACCATATGATCCAGTGACCCCACTTCTGGGTATGTGTGAACATACCCAAAGGAAGTGAAAACAGGATCTCAAAGATATATCTGCACACCCATGTTATTGCAGCCTTATTCACAATAGGCGAAATATGGTTAGATACCTAACTAGAGAGTGTAATGTTTACTTTCTCATAGAGTCCTTTTCCTTCAAAATACCTAAGTGAGAAAAAATCACTAGAGCGTAATGAGTAAGAGCATGGAGTTTAGAGTAAAGGTCTAGGTACAGATGTGCTTCAGTTACCTACTTGTTTTTTGACTTTTCAGGTCACTTGCCCATCCAAGCCAAGCATCCTGAGTTGCCAAATGGGAACACTATCACTCACATCAGAAGACTGTACATGGTAGGTGCTGCTGGTAACACAGTACACATCTTCAGTATGATTCTGATCATTATTTCTCTCTAACATAGCAGAACTAAGGTGTCAGAAGTTCAACTAAGGTACTGGAAGTCTACATTTGGATTTGTATATTCTTTTTTAAAATTTCAGTTTTATTGAGGTGTAAGGGATACATAAAATAGTAAGATATTTAAAGTGTATATCATGGTGGTTTGATATACATACACAGTGTGAGAAGATTCTCTCCATCTATTTCGGTTAATGCATCCAAGTTCTACTCTTTCAGCAAATCTCAATTATATAATACGTTGTTATCCACTTACAGTCACCGTGTTTCACATTAGATCCTCAGACCTCACTCATCTTATAACTGTACATTAGTACCTTTTACCAACTTATTTCTTCCACCCTGCTGCCCCTGGCAATCATTGAATTTCTACTTTCTCTTGGTATGCGTTTGACTTTTGCTTTTTTTAGATTTCACATAAAAACAATACATGTATTTGCCTTTCTCTGTCTGGCTTCTCTCGCTTAGCATAAGGCCCTCCAGTTTCATCCATGTTGTCAAAACAGCAAGATTTCTTTTTATCTCATGGCTGAATAATATTCCATTGTATATACGTACCATATCGTCTTTACCCATTCACACACAGATGAATACTTAGGTTGCAGCCATATTTCGCCCATTGTGAATAAGGCTGCAATAACATGGGTGTGCAGATATTTCTTTGAGATCCTGTTTTCGCTCCCTTTGGACACATACCCAGAAATGGGGTTGCTGGATCATGTGGTGTTTCTATTTTTTTTTTATTTTTTGAGGAACTTCCCTGTTGTTTTCCATAGTGGCTGCACCAATTTGTATTCCCAAGGATTCTCATAACCTCTAATGCTTTCCTAGACTCATCTCCATAGGATGAGTTTTTAATATAATGCCTGAAAATTTCTTCAAAGTTCAGTATGAGAAAGAGTGGTATCTCATCCTGATGCTAGGATGTTTCTGAGGACTCTGTCCATTGCATGATCTTTTAAGAGTGACTGGTGGGAATCCTCCATTCATATCACAAATGTGTGTGTGTGTGTGTGTGTGTGTGTGTGTGTGTGTGTGTGTCACACTCTGTTTTCATCCTGGCTTCAATCATCATATGTTAAAAGAAAAATAGAGAAGGTTTTTGACAGTTTGGTATGTGATTAATTTGTAAATGAGATACACACACATACACACACCCACACCCACCCCCCCCCCCACACACACACATAATAGGGTGATGCTTAATGATTTCCAGAGTGAGATCTTTTCAGATAGTAGACTGTGCTAATGAGTTACTTCTGATGCTCTGATGAGGGATCGATGTGGTAGTAGGAAATAGTATGTGTCTTTTTGCTTAAAAATGAAAGTTTAAGGAAGGTTAACGATGGTTTAAGAAAATTTTGAAAAATGATTATTTGAGCCATAAAGACCATACAATTATCAAAATAATATTTGGCAAAAATGGCCACATCTGCAGGTTCTACGTGGGATATTTTAAAGCCATTTAGGCACTCCATGGAGCCATTTAATAGAGGATATTCTATTTCTAGCTCTATTTCTGGATTTTTTTTTCTATTACTATCTATTGCTTTAAAGGTCAGAGTGAAGATTTCACAGATATGGTTCACCCTTGCTATTAATATAGATATTGCCCTCTATTCTCATTTAAGAAAGAAAATATGTTACATGTGAAATATATAAAATGTCAAACAAAATGTATAAAATCTTATTCTATTTTATATTCATGCTCCACAGTGTAGAGCATTGAAGTGAGTTATTTCAAATGAAACTCTAGGAGCTAATTTGATTGTAAGATTATATAAATATTGTAAGGAAAAATGAGGTATGATTCTTCCAAATTGAAGCTGCCAAACAGGGACCAAAATGATTAAAATTGTGCCTCCTGAATATAAGTACACCTCCAAAATTGTTTAGTTTTACATAACATATGTCTCCACATTGTTGTACAGGAAATTATTGTATCTAAATTGTAAAATTAATGTGGCTAATGTGATTTTATTAAAAAAAAATCAGGGGCGCCTGGGTGGCGCAGTCGGTTAAGCGTCCGATTTCAGCCAGGTCACGATCTCGCGGTCCGTGAGTTCGAGCCCCGCGTCGGGCTCTGGGCTGATGGCTCAGAGCCTGGAGCCTGTTTCCGATTCTGTGTCTCCTTCTCTCTCTGCCCCTCCCCCGTTCATGCTCTGTCTCTCTCTGTCCCAAAAATAAAATAAAAACGTTGAAAAAAAAATTTTTAAAAAAATCATCACTTTGCAGAAATAAATGCATCCAACAATAGAATCAGTATATTAGCTTAGGTTTGGGTAACATAAAAATTACATGCTGGAGAAAACCCAACAGCAATGAGAAATAGTTAAAACAAAAATATTTCCTTAAACCTTGAAACTTTTTTTTCACCAGATTCTTTTCGTTGGTTTGAAAAAAAAAAAAACGAAACACAAAAACCTTTCAAAATATTTTAGAAATACTTAGAATGTGGCAGCTCTTAATTTGTATATGCCATGGATACTACTCTCATTTTTGAATACGCGGACAGTTGAGGAATTCAATTACGTACATGTTGCTTATTCAGCTTTATTTAACTCTGGAGATGTTTGCTCTCCACGGAGTCCCAAGGTCTTTGGGCTTGTGCATTGAGTCAAGAGTAAATGAGAACCAGGTCACAACAGGTTCAGATGCAGAGTCTAGACAGCTCTATTTGATTCTGTTTGGCAAAACATACTCTCCTACACCTAATTCTCATAACTATCATTCAAAGGAAGCTCTAAATATAGAGGGTTCTGGAAAAAACTATTTAGTGGAAGTTAAGCCAAAACCTTCATATTATGGGAGGAAAAAAGCATGGTTTATAGATGGCAGTGATAAAGTTTCATTATCTTTGTGGAATATGAAATTCACTAAAAAGTGGGTTACAATATGTATTGTGTATAACATTTTATGGTGTAACTGAACAGCACACGTGAACAAGGAAAATATAAGAAAACCAGTTGAAGTAAATTTAAGAAATTAAAGAATACATCCATTTCACAGAAAGAGTAGTTTAAATGATATAAAATTTAATACGAATAATTTAGCAAGTGGAAACGTAACTATTGCCATTGCCAGAATAATCACACCTAACATTGAGCACATATGTTATTCTGGAAACTGTTCATTGTAGGACGCGTAATATTTATTCCATTTTTAAACTGTTGTTTCTTACATGTGTATTGTGTCCTAGGTAAATCATTTACTCCTAGGAAAAGAGAAATAAGACATGATAAGATCTTTGCCTGAGATCATGAGGGAGCCATGGTTTTCTCCATATTTAGAAGATTTACGAAGTGAGGGCTATAGTGGTCGAATGACTTGTGAAATGTCACACAGCAAGTGAGAGATAGAGACGGGCTACCAATCCATTGCACCTGACCCCAAAGCCCATCTTTTCATAGACCTGTTGGAGGAGAGAGATGACCATTATTAATGCAAACTTTTTTGTTTTCCTACATCAAGATCTTGGTCGTTTATTAATTCCGTCCCCGTGTTCTCCTGCTCTTCTGTGCATGTGTTCACATGCATGTGCGTGTGTGTACTGGTGATAATGATAATGGTTTTCTGTATTTTCTTTGACATAAAAGTTTAGGAATTTGATAAGGATGGGAAGGTACTCGAAAGAAAAATTCTTGTACTCCATTTAAAGCCTAAGGATTCTTATACCTACTTTTATCGATTTCTTGGTTTCTTTTACATGGTTTCCTAAGACCACTATGAAATGAAGGACAAAGACCCTTTAACAAGAAGGAAACGACAAATGAACTATTAAAATCTTCTTCTCTTTCAGCATATGATATTTTTGTTTCAGAAATTCTTTCATTTTAATTATAATACTTTAAACTAATCTTCACAAGAATTTTTCCAAAATATCTTTTAATGTGAAGCAATTACTGGCATTATAAAACACACCATATATTACCCAGCATTAAAGGGTCTCAAAATAGGGCCACTAGTTATGGTGATGCCCGCTGGTGGCAGAGGACAGTCAAGAAGACATCTCAGTGTGGTTTTAGGTTTCCTACAAATATGAAGAGCCATATTCTCTACAGTTCATTAGTTAGAAAGGATGTTTTTCCTAAAAAATGTTTAAATACAAAAGTTTTACTACCATAGTCAAACACAAATGAGATATTGTTCCAATGTGAGATATAAGCTCAACGTTGTACATGTCAGAAATGTCCTTCTAAGAGGTTTATTGAACAGTATCTTGGAAGGTTACCACTTAAGAAAATAAGATAAAGATTTATACACACAAGATGAGTTAAGAGCCACTTGATTCAGCAAATACAATCTTCACAGGGATATCTAGTGATCTTTCAGTTTGATTAGCACTCATTCTTTTTTCTTCCTCCTGATTCTCTTTATTTACTAATATGCAGTGAAAAATTCTTCAAATTTATTATTTATCCTGTGCTTTCTAACAGTTATTTGTAGAGTATTTGTTGTGCTACATTCACTGTGGCAAAGATACGGCCTAGTGTACTTTATTTTGTGGCTTACATAATTTTTACTGAAACATTTGTTTTACCTTATTTACTCAATGAAGGTACCTATTTTTTGTAACCACTAATTATGATACATAATATTGGTATAATATTGGTATTTGTCTGTATAACTATATTTACCAATTATTTAACACATTGTGTTGCTGGTTTCATAAAAATATTTTCAGACTCCAGCAGTTTTGAAAAGCTGTGGTATGTTATACTTCATTTTATAGTAGATAGAATATTACCACATTGTCAGAACATATAAATTCCTATTGGATTAAGTTATACAATTTACTGTATGATTTCACCACCACCAATATGCCATTAAACTACTTGAAAATCACATTACATACTTGATCTTAAAACACCCCAAGTCCCTATATAATCTTGATATAGATCAAATGTGCCAGCATTTCTTACTCTCAGAAATTTAAAATGATTTTTAAATATGCCTTCTCAGTGACATTTCTCTACTGTTAGTCTGATCCTTAGCATTTGGTTCTCATGAACCATCAAAAACTAACCGGATATTTCTCTCTGCCACCATATTTTAAATTTGTAGGTATGAAAGGTACTTATTATTATAAACTTATGTTGTCCAATAAACTAGCCATTAGTGAACATGTAAAATATTAACTCTGAGAACATGTAACTCATTGGGAAAATTACTTCAAGGGTCTAAAAAGTAAATTAACTGTACTCTTTTCTTTGCATCCCTTAGTAACAACTGTTCTAAATATTTTTGGATTATAGACTTCTCTGAGAAGAAACCCACAAAACTCTAGACCTTTCTTAAAAAAAAACACCTGTTTATGAACAAGTTGGGATATCAGAACCATGGGCAGCAGGAGCTGAGACAAAGAAATACAATACAGAGGAACAGTGACTAGACTTCAGGTAGAAGTTCCAGGTTGAGCAATCGATAGAGTGTCCCAATGGGGTGCCATGAGATTGGGTTAAATGCAATTGCAACTGGAGCCCAAGACTTAGCACAAGTGTTGGACACTGACAGCGGGGGGCTTCAAGAGCAACACAATTCCAGAATCTAATCATTGAGATTCGAGTGATAAGGATTTTTATAACATTCCTCTATGAGGGATAAGGGGTTTAAGGAACTGGTTCTAGCCCAGCTCCCCGCCCCCCTCTATGAGGGATAAGGGGTTTAAGGAACTGGATAGAGCATAACAGGAATGTTAGCACCCTGGCTAGGCTGGCTGTGCTCAGGGTTAGGCTATAGCACCTATGAGGAAAGTCAGCATGACTGTACTGACACGGCAGAAGGGGAGAAAGTAGCCGAGAATGTTGTACTCCCCAGAAAAACAGTTGTGTGTGGATCTCAGAACTTGTCATATTACTCAAAACGGCTGAACATGGTGATTGTAGTATTTCTCAGAATCTAAGTGGTATCCCAACTCCACACTTCTCTTACCCAGGACCTTTGGAATACAGTTAAAATCTATGATAATCACAGTTTACTTCACAGTGTGGCTACATAGTAAGTATACAGACGCTTAAGTTGGCTTGCCCAGCTTCATCTTTCAATTCAATCAACAACTAGCTATGAGACTTTAGACCCTGCCTTCTGGACTCTAGTTACAAATCTGTAAGATAAATATGCAAATAATATCCAGCCCAAAGGGAAGCTGTAAAGCTAAATGAGAACATGTGTAAAGCATTTAGAGCAATACCTGACACGTAGCATGTGCTCATTTAATCTGTCACATATATGTTACATTTTGTTTAGTAGATTACTTTCATTCTAAGTCTTTGAAATGGTAAATAGTGCACAAAGTCCCAATTTTCAGATACTTTCACATGACAAGCCATGTATTATTAGACTCTCGTTAAGAGTTTTGGGGATCTGGATTCATTCCAACGCATATAATTTCCTGGTGACAGAGTCACCAGGCCCACTAAATTATTACCCCACGTTGATGACAACTTAAATGTTCTATGTGTCATCTGGGTGATTTTGCGTCATGAACAGACTATTTATTCTGCAAAACTCAAAATTTTAAAACATGTTTGAATGGAAAACACGTAAGACTCATAGGGTCATAGCTCATACTTGGCAACAGTTAGACAGGAGCCTCTCTAAAGAATGGCACATTTTCACCAGAAGCTGTCTTAAAATTTTATAACTAGAATATAGGCATCAGCATAAGAAAAAAAGAAAAGAGATTTCTGAGGTGATTCCTATGAGCATCAATGTGCAATATATTATATAACATTCTTTTCCACAGAGCTTCCAAACCCAATAAGCTCTAAAGAGACTAACGTCTGCTTTTTGGTGACGCCATGCTCTGCCACCCTCTCATCTGCCTTACCTTCATCTCCCAGCATGGGTATTGTGGAACCCAAGAAGATTAGACAATCAGGTGCCCAGTCACAGTGCATTCTATGTTGTGCTCTCTCTTAATAAGCACTAATTGAATTTCATCAAATAATCATAATTCCAATTATAATGGTGATAATACATTCTCTGAAGAAAAAATATTTGTTATCTTCCTGTCTCCCAGAGAGAGCTATTACCTCAGGTGAGATGTATGAATAGATTTAAACTAACCACATCAGCAATATCTTAAATACCAAATATTGTAGAATTTCCTGGAGAAACTGAAGACCAAATTTAATTTGTTTTTTTCAATTATTTTTAAAGGTTTTTAACCCCAAACAGAAATCTCATTTTGCTATTTCCTTTTGTGCTTATGGTCTCACCTGAAAAACTAGTATTTATATGTTGCCCAATTTTTTTTTCTTTTTCTTTTCCTTGTAATTTTTTCAATTCTCTTATTCTTATTATTCTATTATTCTCCTTTAGCATTTTTTCCATTTGTTGAGAAGTTAAACATTTGAAATGCTATTCTGTTTTCCTTCTGTTTTTAAATGTACACATTGGTTTGTTTATATGTATGATTTCTTTGCCAGCTAAATTATGATATTCTAACTGGAAAAGTGATTTTTTATGATTCTGAGCCACAACATCTATAAAGATTCAAGATACATTATAATTGTTCAGCTAATTATTTCTGACAAGATTGTTAATTATAAATATATGAAATGCTTTCATTTTCTTGTAATAAAATTAACACTGAACACTAAAACTTTTTATATTAGCCCTCCATTACTGTTAGGATATATATTTCCCTTATCATATGATGAGTCACATTTATTTCAGAGGTTGGTATTTTGCAGTAAGAATACAAATTTTTAAGAAATGGAAAGAAAAACTAACCAATAAATCTTATGAAAGGACCAAAGCTTTGGAATGTCATAAAAATCTCTAGTGATAACTGTAATGAGACATGTGATAAGTAATATTATAATGACATACTATAAGAGGGACTTTACATTTGAAAATCCCCAACTGTAAGAAAACAAAACAGAATATAATCATGTTAACCAATTGAAAAATAGCACTGAACTTTCAAAAAGACTGATCCTCAGGCATAATTTTGTCCTTTCATGTTTCAGTTGAGAAACATTGTCCATCTGGGTATGTTTGTGTTCTGATGGGGTTCATGCACCCCCTCGTACATGCTCAGTGGGAGGCAGGTGGAAGGATGTGAAGTAAAACCTTTCTTTTCCCCCAGAAGATTGATGTTTTGGGACCTAAAGCAAATATGCTGTGTGTTTTTTCATGAGAACATATTCCTTGCCACCATTACAGATCTACTTATTTGAAGATACATTTAATTTTCGTTTGAGAAATAATACGAAAAAAAACGACATCATCCACTTTGACTTGTTGCTTTAGGTGTTCTACTCACCTCTAGTGCATAACCCAAGTGACCCCCAAAGAGCCATTCAGTAAACGCAGGTAAGAATCACAGGTGTTTTACTCACAACTGTATCTTCAGTGTGTAGCAAGGCTCTCAAATGTCATTTAACAAATATTTTATTAATATAGTCAAAAACACTTCACTGAATGAATGGAAGGACTTATAGTCAATAATTTTATACCAACTGTCTTATATGATAAAGTAACAATATAAGTATGTGCACAAGCATCACTCACACTCAGATTTCTGGAACTCTGTAACACAGTAGACAACAGGAGTTTGGGGACTTAGGTGCTGCATAGATTTTCATTCAAATTCCTTCACTGGATTTAAAAAAGCAAAAAATCCTCATATGAGAAAAGGAGACTCAATATCCCCCTTAGTTTGCTGCTGACAGGATTAACGTATATAATACCGAGTTTATGAAAGCCATCCAAATAGTGGACACTTTTTCCCCACATCAAAGTTTACATATCTATATTAACGTTTTAAAGAAATGCCTAGAATTGAAGATATTCAACAAAAATAACTGACAAATATGGTGCAAAATGTATTTTCAAAGAGAATTAAAAAACTGGGATAGATTTTAGAATATTATTTGATCCATTCCATACATGGTAAGAGGCAATGTTCCTAACTATAAAAATACATCCCTTTAAGCTTGAAGATATGCACATAGACATACTTTGCCTTTACTTGTTCAACAATGACTTCTTATCTTTTTTTAAAATGTTTTCTTCATTTTTGAGACAGAGAGAGACAGAGTCTGAGCAGGGGAGGGGCAGAGAGAGAGGGAGACACAGAATCCGAAGCAGGCTCCAGGCTCTAGGCTGTCAGCACAGAGCCCGATACGGGGCTGGAACCCATGAACTGTGAGATCATGACCTGAGCCGAAGTCGGAAGCTTAACTGACTGAACCACCCGGGTGCCCCATGACTTCCTGTTTTTAAGTGCCCTCATTGGTTATTTACATAGAGAATAAGCAGTCATTCTATTCAGAACAATAACAATACTAGCAATAATTTTAAGACAATGATCTGTTTATTATTCTTTTCCCTCTAATATTGGAAAAGTCCAAATTAATTTGCCTTCTCCTCAACGGAGATGTTTATGCTTTCCTTTCATATTGTAAATTTGATGACTGATGTAATTCAACTTTTACTTGTTTTATAAACACTTGGTTTCCTTGAATAAAAATCAAATTAATAAGATTTTCTAATTTTGTTTCTTTTGACATTACCTCTGTTCCAGCCCCCCCCCAAAATCCAGTTAGGGTCCTACGAATTGCTTTTCCAAATACCTAGTGCGGAATGCCCAAATCCACCCAACAGTACTTCATATCTGATTTTAAAATGAAGGAATTACTTTCCTAGTTTGGATGTTTTGGGACAGTAACTGTAACACAATCCTTCCACTTAGTTCCTTTTATTTTAGTCCAGATAGTGACTGTTCCCTGAAAGCTGCATTCTTGGGGCTCTCCTTTTTGAATTACAATTGTTCCCATACTATTAGCTAAATCCTTGTAGGTCAATGAAATTATAACTCCAAACCTGCATAAAAGTCTTTAATGTCTTGTTTACCATTTCTTTTATCTTCCTTACTAAGTACACCTTTTTTTTGAGGATCTGCTATATGAAAGAAGTGCTAGAATAAACTTAAGGCATTTTCCTGACACCAAAGGATTAGAAACTAATGAATAAATCACAAGCATTTCTCAGTGTTTGGTAGAACCACACATTGCCTAGGAAACATTTGAGAAAAAAAAAATTGAATTGAGGCCAAAAAACAAAAGAAAACAAACAAACAAAACAGTGGTTATTTCTTGTTTATATTCTACTACCTCTGTTACATACAGACAATTCAGGAAGCTATATACAGTCTGGAAAATGGTGGATAATAAGACAGATGGAATCTGGGACCTTAAATGTCTTCATTGAGCAGAGACAACTACCTTCTCTGGACAACCTACCTTCCTCGAGACATTTAAGTGAAACAGAAGTAAATTTCTGCCTTGTCTGATCCACTGTATGTGGGTATCTTTATAACTGTTGCTTAAGGCAGCATGAAGTGTGCTTTCTAATATCAAAACCTGGAAACTTTCTAGCTGATAGAACTCTCCTCTCTAGTTCCATCTCCCAACTACTGCATTATGGTCTTTGTCACTCTAATGTCATTTCCCCTTTCTTCACTGGGAAAAATTCTTCTCCAAGCTCAAATATTATAGACAGCTTGTCCCTAATTCATTCAAACAGCTTTTCATTCAAACCATTCAGTTCCCCAAGAATTAGCTACCTGATGAAGAATCCTACGATAAAATACAATTTTGAGACATAGTCTAAGAAAGTTTGAGACGAGTGACTTTTGTTTAACTCTTTAACTTTGTTATTATGACACTTATGTAATATAAACTGCAATACTCTGTGTAAATTAAAAACAACCCAACTTACTTGAAGAAAAATCAAACACACATTGTGTCCAATCTCTCAGTGTTTGGGTGTCAAGGCTGATAAGGCTATCTCATAAAGAAAAAAATAAAATGAAAAGATTTGACTCATAGTTCAAAGTTGAGAAGGAATGCCATCTGTGCCTACAGAGCAAATACTCCGCCTTCAAGCCAAGAGTTCATTATTCCTCTACATCACTCAGCATCTCTACTTGAACACACGTGCATTTAGCTCTGCATCACTGAAAACTGTAAGAATGATCTACACTTTGTCAAAAAAAATCAGTTTTTAAGAAAATTCCTTCTAAAAATTCAAATCTTTGTTTAAAATCAGCAGGTATCTACTACATATATATATATATATATATATATATATATATATATATATATGGCATGTTTCATATATAAAAAAGAGTAGACTCCTATTTATTTTAAATATATATATACTTATATATTATGATATATATTTAAATATAAAGTAGCATGAAGAAAATATTTGAATATTTGAAGGTATCAATGCTATTTTGAACTGTATTTGGTCATTCTAACTCAACAAAGCTTTCTAAGGATACATCGTATAAAAAGATGAAGGGATGCCTGGGTGGTGTCCAGTTTCTGCTCAGGTCCTGATCTCACAGTTCATGGGTTCGAGCCCCACTCCGGGCTCTGTGTTGACAGCTCAGAGCCTGGAGCCTGCTTTGAATTCTGTGTCCCCCTCTCTCTCTCTGCCCCTCCCCCACTCATGGTCTGTCTCTCTCTCAAAAATAAATAAAAATTTTTAAATTAAAAAAAAAGAAGAAGAAGAAAGAAGGGGCACCTGGGTGGCTCAGTCGGTTAAACATCCACCTCTTGATTTTGACTCTCACTGTTAGTGAGATCAATGAGCCCGGCCTTGGGCTCTGCACCGACAGCACGGAGCCTGCTTGGTATTCTCTCACTCCCTCTCTCTCTCTCTCTCAAAGTAAATAAATAAACTTAAAAACAAAAGAAGAAGGGGTGCCTGGGTGGCTCAGTTGGTTAAGCATCCAACTTGGGCTCAGGTCATGACCTCACAGTTTGTGGGTTGGAGCCCCATGTCGGGCTCTGTGCTGACAGCTCAGATCCTGGAGCCTGCTTCAGATTCTGTGTCTCCCTCTCTCTCTGCCCCTCCCCCGCTCACACTCTTGTCTCTCCCTCTCTCTCAAAAAAAATAATAGTAATAATTTAAAAAAAAAGACAAACAACAATTTCAGCCAATTAATTCTGAACGGAGGTAAGCCTTCGGTCATTCAAAAGCCTAGCAGACCAGATACCAGCTGTCAACCAGGAAAGAGAACATTATAGAGAAAAAATAACAAGGTCCTATAGCAGAACAAAAAGAATATGCAAGAAATTTCTTGAACCAATCTGGGATATGGGCAGACCTGGCATAAGAATCTTACTTAGCTCAAAGCACTATTAGAAATTCCTTAATTAGTGTAAGACCATAGACAAAACTTTGGTCCATTCACAGACCATCTTGTAGTTCTCAAGTTCATAAATCATCTTCTCATATTTTTCAGGTCTCCTATTTAGAGCTGAGCAAAAGGGAAGGTTTTTAGTCATTTGAATGAAAAATAATAACAGTTAACATTTTAGAGTGCTTCCTTTGTGTCAGGATTCACATCAACTTGCATTATCTCTAATTTTTTAAGAACTGGAAAGTAGTAATATAATTATTCTTTTACAGATGAATAAACTGGGTCTTAAAAAAGAATTATCTTGTTCAAGGTCATAATGCCAGTAAGCGTTGGAGGTTGGTCTATCTCCAAATACCACTCTCGGAAGTCCTACCATATATTACCATGGGTGCTTACATACAGTAACATGCATAATGTGGGGCTGACATTTGATAATATGAACATATACTGACAGTCTCAAAGCTTCCTTCCAAAGACTGAGAGTTTTAAGACTATGTACAATGAAATACTGTTTAAAATCTCAAATCTGTCTGCTGGAACCCACAATTTAGTCTTAAGTTTCAAAATAGGGAAATTAAAATTATATTAAACATAAATTGTGTAGAAAAAAGATAGTATCACTTTATTTTCTAAACAAGCTAAAAAATTAAAAGGAGCTGAAAAGCCCACATTTGCAAACCCAACCTGAAATATCTTTATGTGAACTACTCACACTTTACACATTTTTATATAAGCGCTGTCAAAAACTGCACTGCTTTTTTGAAGCTGGAAATAAAATTGCAAACCTTGGAAAGAAGGGTTTTATTACCCATCCATAAAATTCCAGTTTACGAAGAGCTAGAATATATGCTATGGTAACCTGATCGTGCATAAAAGGGGTGATACACTCAATGGCTCACATTACTTTAATTAAAAACCTGCTTAGGGTTACTTCAGGTTGGACAGAAGCACAGAAATAGAAGTCACAAGATTTATATTCTTGATATTTCCCCTAACAGGAATCCTGCATAGTATGAAGATTGGCTTATTTCCATGTCAGAGAGCAATCAATATAAACTAAATGTGAGATGCACAATGCTTGTATTTGAGGGTGGGAATATTGCATTATCCATTCATAAAGTTCCTTTCAGGGCTGACTGCCTGGTTCCTATCCAATCACTTCCACAAACTTATAAAATTTTACCTGAAAGTAATCAATGACTCCCCCAACAAAAAATATTTTACCTAAAAATACATGGGAGGAGTACCCCAATGAAAACTATATTTAAAAAATTATTAGAGAAAATACCATAGGCATATTCCAGGGGGTGGGGCGAGGGGGTTGTTAACACAGAGAGTTAAATTGGGAACACCTCTGCAAATAAACAGAATGTGAGTCTCGAAAGTGAGAACCTGACCAAATGGAGGAGGAAAGTGGAAACAGATTTGACTAGTGAAACAGAATCCTGGAAATTAGAAAAATTAGTTTTTACACAGATCCACTGATTAGTAGAACACCTTACACGGGGGTGTAATTTTTCACAATCCATTTGTTAATTCTTCTAATTATCGTAACAACCCTAAGAGTTGCAAAAGGCAGATAATATCATCCTCATTTTACAAAATGGAAACAAATCCCAAGAGCTCAGATGGCCCACTTAACCTTTCTGCAAAGTTACAAATGGACAGAGGAAACCTTCAAACCCACAGTCCCTACTTCAGATCAAGGACCCTTTCTAAAATAATAAACTATCTCATCGACATAGTCTAATGTTGAAAAGGAGGAGAATGGGTATTCAAAAATGAAAAAAATTAATCAACCTTCTTCACTTTATGACCTGGAATAATTAAGACTTAGTTTCAAGTAACCTATGGAGGGTCCAAGAGACTAACAAGAAATGTCCCTCATCTCTGTTATTATTACAAATGGAATAAAGAAAATGTTTAATATTGGGCATGATGATGTGTTACGTTTTAATAGACTATGATAACAATCTTTCAGGTACCCATTTAAACTACAGTGGATTAGGATCAGGCTAGTTTCCTGACTTGCTTACAATTTGAAGATAATAAGCAATCTTGCACTAGAATTGATCATTTTCTTTCACTGAAGCCAATTCCAACTTCCACAAACCATGATTTCACATGTGGTGATGCCCCACCACACGAAGGAACTATACAAAGAACTGGGACAAAAAGATAATACAATTACTACTCTCACTAAGTAACAGTCTATTGATTCTAAATTAGCTAGCTATATACCAGTTCATTAATATATTTATGACAAGTCAACAAACCACAAGAAGGACCATTCTATACAAACCCTGAAGATGGTTATTTCTAAAAATATGTTTCAATTACTACAGCACTTCTATTTCTAAAATGTACTTCATTCTATTCTCTTTCTTCCCAGATTTTACCTCAAAGTCAATAAGGTTGATTAATTTTTCATTTCTGAGTGCTAACTCTACTCTTCCTCTTTGACATTAGACCATGTTGATCAGATAGTATATTATGTAGAAAATGGGGTGGAAATGACACCTACAATTACTTTCTGTCTCAGGCATCAATATATATGGGACCTTTTGGAGGCTTTGCTTATAAAGTTAAATGGACTTACTTATTCTAAGATATGTGATATTTATTTTTCAACATGAAAAAAAAATTAAACATCTCAGAAAAGTTTGAAAACTGACACAATAACAAGGCAATTTATTTAGTCCTTTAATGAGAATATACTTTTACTGGTCAAAAATCTATGGACAATAAAGAATATATCAATTATTCTTAAAACTCAGCTTCATTATTCAGCAGGAAATTAAGCCTGAACACAGGACAGTATGACCAAAATTGCCAGATGCTTTCATAGAATGCAGATACTGCTCTAATGAATTCTGTTCTCATGGAAAATTCCACCTCATTTTATAAGATTCAGAATTGGTTCTCTAATGGACTGGAAACATTGGAGTTGCTGGCTAACAGGCAGACCATAACCTTACTTTATGAAACAATTTGTTCAAATATTTTTTTCTTAGGAAGTACCATTCCTTGTCAATAGCAGGTTTTACCATATCTTGCGTTTCTTAATTTTTTAGAAGTTTTTATGTTCTAAGATTAGAAAGATACTGAAATGTGCAAAGTAGTGAAGAAACCATCCATATCTTACAAATCCCTACTACCCAGAATCAACCACCAATAATATCTTAGCATATCTGTTGTTAGTATTTTCTTAAAGAAAATCATTTTATCCTTTCTGTTTAAGAAATAAAATTATGAAAAAAGCAAATAAAAGAAATAAAATGGTCAAATATGTTAAGCCACTATTTCTTAGAAAAACTACATGAAAGGGTGTGATCCAGTATGATTGTTCACTGTGAAATATGAAAATACTAGCAGTTTCAATGTGCCGATCTTGTCTCTTCTTACTTCCTAACTTTTAGTGTGAATATGCTTAAACTTACCTTCTCTTGGTTTTAACATTTAGTTGTTTCTGTTAAAAATATTACTGTTTGTTGCTAAGTTTTAGTTTTATATTTAAATAGATGCAAGCTTGCCATTATTTGTGGTCTTTTTTTTTCTGCATTCTTTATTTTGATTCGAACATCACTTGGCTTGATTTTATTGCCATATTAAAATTGTGCTCTCAACCAATTCAAATTCTGTAATTGGCCTTTAATTAGCTAATATCAAAAAAATTAATTAAAAGGAATACCATGTTGGCATGATATTTCTAATTTTAATTTCCAACGTTTACTTAAAAATTAGTTAAGGAAGTGAGCTATTTTTAAGACTGGTCTTGATGCTGTACTGATGCTGAAACTTTGATTCTAACCTTCAAGCCTTCTGAATTCGTAGAACACACACAATTATGTTAGCATATCAAGATGAATTATACTGAAATTACAGGTTCACCTTTCTAATAGACGTACTAACACACAAGGCAGGAGAGTAAGAAAGGCAAAACTGGAGATGTGATGAAAAGGGAAGAAAAAGGAAGAATCTCCTGCCTTTGTCACAATTCAGCAGTTTGTCATCTGAACAAACTGCTTTCTTCAAACTCATTCCACAGTAACCCAACACAAGAACAGGTCTCAGAGTCTGCCCCGGTGAGAACCCATGGCCCGCAGTTGATTTAACTGATTTGCAAGGGCTGATTATGGCAGTCTAATGCTCATACGTTGGACCCCAGGTTATTAAATAAGACGGAAGAATCATCTGTGATTTGTTGGGATCCCCATTTAAATTTTACATGCACTGATTTGAAAATGACGTATTCTGATTCAAAGGGTGTTATGGTTTTGACAAGCTATATGACACTCTCAGCTACTTGCCCAGGCACATGACAGTCACATTAAAGCTCAGGATGAAATAACACGTCTGACAAAATGGATAACCTGTGACAAAACAGCTCATTGTGCTTATGAATCAACCTACCATCAGACATGCTTAGTACCCAAGAGGCCAGCAGTATCACCAGAAGAACATTCCCAACCAAGAATAATTAGATTTCTCTGGAAGCAGCTTTCAGAATAAGCTTTCAGACTGTCACAATTAAAAGCAAAAGCTTACTATCAGATATGGAAGTATTATAACGCCCTTTCAAAGTAAATAAATGTGTAAATATCACATGGAAGTAAGGGTTTTGGTAAGTTTTCAAGATAATTGGGAAACAAATTTTACCTATCCCTGGAATGATAAGACAATAAGTAACTGAAACCCCACATCACTCAGGAACAGCATATGGGGGTGGGGTAGCACAACTATTCATGGCTTCCCTTCGTTGAATGGCACAGGTTCCCAAAGGAAAGAGGGCAGTGGTCTTTGACAAAACTAAAGGCAAAACCCACAGATACAGATCCAGCCTCACTTAATCCATCTTCAAGGTATCGATAAAGGAGATGCTACCAGGTTCAATAACATAATTTAGAGGTGGTACATAGGCACAGAAAAGTAAAGGTATGAGCACAGTCTCTAATGGCAAGAGAGGTATAAAAAACTAAGTCATTGTCTGGTGTTATAAAGAGCTTGATGCAGTGATTATTCACACACACACACACACACACACACACACACACACACATGCCTTTAGTACAGTTAATCAGACCACTACTTAAATATTGGTCAATATACTAGATATATTGCAAATGACAGGTAGAGCCACAATTCCATATATGTTTTATGCAGTTGGATTAAGAGAAAAAAGGTGAACACATTAACATTACTCAACTGTAAACGTTAGCTTTATCATAAGACAATCTGTGGTAAGGAAATATTTAAGAAATCTGTTAGTGATTATCTTTTAAAATTGTCCTCTAGTCTGTATAGACTTGGTCAGCAGAAATATTTGGAATTGAGCAGTTGAAATTTTCCAAAATATTTCCAAATATCTAATTTTTAAAAAAAGGAACAATAGAAGATTGTCAAGATTAATTTAAATATTAGCTCCATGTGAACTTAAGGATGCAAAAAGCTACAGTGGAATTTTATGGAGAGTTTATCTCCTAGCAAGAAATCCATTAGGACTTGTGAGGTTTGTCCATTTTTTAAGTGGCATCCTAAAAGCAAATTAAAAAGAAAACTATTAATTTTTATTCAAATATAAGTACTTGCCAGAGATGAATAGCTGATTAATAAGTTGCTTATTCATATTTGAACCTACCTTTCTGACAGTAACTTTTAAAAATAATTACTGTAAATTTAATATCTTGATCATTTATGCAGAAGGATACTGGTTATAATGGTAGTAGTTAACCTCCCATGTACTTTTAGTAAATTTTCTGCCTTAAAAAAGTGTATTCAGCTTCAAGAGCTGCTCTGTTAGCTTTAGAGATAAGTAATCACTCAAGAAGGAACTGACAACTGACTCCTTGGTTATAGAAAAGGCTTTTACATGTCAATTCAATGTATTCATTCTTCAGTTCAAGTTCAGTATTTTTTTTTTCGATTTGTAAATGTGCTGGTAGAAGATATGGAAACTTGGTAACTGCATCAATATAAGTGTCAATATATTCTGTATCTGTCAATTTGGTTTAATTTACTGCCTAAGATACATTAAAAACATTTTTCACTTACCTTGCTCAATGTGTCCATTTTGGTACACCACCCTTCTCTTTCCCTTAGAAATACCTCAGAAGCAATAAGGTCATCTTAGTAAATCAAGATTTATCCTTTTCTGGTCATGCTATTTCACAGTACTGATTTCTAACTTACAGACAAAGACAATCAAATCAACTAGGCATGGCCATCTGGAGTTTGAAACAACCAAATAACAGAATAACTGTTAAATGTATTAGTGTAGCTCTCTGAGTGGCATTTTCCCTTGTGTCATCATGCTAAGTACTCAGGGATATATCCATCCCATAATGTGAGACATCTAAGCCTGCAGGCAAGAAGTAGATAGAAACCAAATGAAGTTTAAAATACAGAAAATTGATTAGACATAGAATTGAATTAACACCTAGAAATTAGGTTGCTTATTTAATTATTTCATTTAGTTTTCATTTTCCTTCAATTACTTTGCAATCTTTTATAATAAATGAAGCCAAATCATAGAGAGAATAAGTTTTGGCTTTCCCTTTTTTTATAAAATTCACCCATTGCATAAACTAGAAATGTTAAAATATTTGGTTAACTATTAATGTGTTTTAGGCAACATGAATGCAGCTTGAAGAAGACCCAGATAAAGGAAAGTGATTTTGCTAATGATTTCAAATTTCTTCAGCTTTCAATGTTAAAAACAAATGCCAAATTATCTAAAAAGAATGTTTTTGAGACAAAAGTGGTTTTAAAAAATCAGTATCAACTGACATAAAATGCTATTACAAATTCTATATAAGCAAGGCTCTTGGAACTGATGTATTTATGTCTTTACTGGAAGTATTAAAAAGAATGTTCTAAATATGTATAACTAGAGACAAACATAAATATGTTGGGAAATGAAATAGAAATAGCAAGCATTATGGCAGAATTATCTCACTCACACACACACACACACACACACACACACACAGAGTTAAACAACTTAAGAATAAGGTAGAATATTAGATCAAAATTACCACCACTAGATTGTCCATGTTTATTGGTAGGCCATGCATCATAACCTATGTTTATTGGCAGGTCATGAATCTTTCAGACAGAAAGAAAGAATTTTGGAATTTAATCATAAAACATAGATGATCAAAACCTCTGCTTACCTAGGACTAACATTTGAATTGAAAATATACGGAGATGAAGGTAAGAGTTGCACTTAATCCTACTATATGCATGTCTTGTCTCTATACCCAAGTTGGAGCAGTGGTTGGCCCAGAAGTCTCATGACGTAATCAAGTTAGCACGTACCTGCCATGATCTCTGGGGCAAACACCAAGATGCAATGTCAGCTCCCAAATGCCAACCTTCTTCAAGCAGCCATACAGCCTTGCAATTCTATTATAAATTTAGCCCACTGGGTTAGAATTAGAGATCTGTATTTTTATTCAGTAACTCTCTATCAAAATAAAAATCCTAGAAGACAATGTTCGACGCTAACACAAGTGACTAATGCTAATCTCTTTCCATCCTACAATCCCAAGGGACATGATGTAATTCCATCATTAATGGTTATCTACAGCAAAAA
The DNA here is from genome assembly GCF_027475565.1 of Acinonyx jubatus. Classification (NCBI taxonomy): domain Eukaryota; kingdom Metazoa; phylum Chordata; class Mammalia; order Carnivora; family Felidae; genus Acinonyx; species Acinonyx jubatus. The sequence goes on from NC_069384.1 coordinate 26,914,203, forward strand.
TTCTCTATATCATGACTGCTATAAGTCATACAACACACTCTCCAGATGAGGATCACTGGCTTAATTTAAATCAATGGATGAGGTTCCTTTCCAATAAGGAACCTAGCTGAGAACAAGCTCCTGTGCAGCCTAAGACAGGTGAGATGGAGAGATATGGTTCAATGCATGGGCATTATCAGTGAACAATACAGGTGTATTGATTGAACTAGACTTATTTTCCATTTAATTCTGAATTATTTAATATTCTTATTTCTATATACATATTTATTTTTCTATTCTCTCCACAAAAAAAGGGAGACAATATCTGTTTGTTTGTTTTTAATTTTAGAGATAAAGAGCAAGAGTGTAGAAGAGGGGCAGAGGGAAAGAGAAAGAATCTTAAGCAAGCTTCAAGCTCAGCATGTAGCCCAATACACGGCTCAATCTCATGACCGTGAGATCATGTCTTCAGCCAAAATCAAGAGTTGGCCATTCAATTGACTGAACGACCCAGGCGCCCCCCCACCCTATTTTATTTTATTTATTTTTAACAATATCTGTTTCGTATTCTACAATTTCTATACGATAGCATAATAAAAATCATCTACCAGCATACTTCTGTAGGAGACTTAGGGGAAACTCAAAGACATTTTGATGAAGTAGAAACTCCTTAGCCACATCCAGCAACAAAGATGAACTGTCCCATGTGTTAGCCTATACAATTTCCATATAATCATCATAACAAATAATAACTGGAAAATTTAATATCTTTCCTGAAAATTTTCCCTAAGTTATATTTGGTAATTCTTAAAGTTAATTATGGAAGAATAAAGTGGCAGAATATTTTTGAAAAAAATTTTTGATGTTTATTCACTTTTGAGAGAGAGAAAGAGAGAGAGAGAGAGAGGATGAGTGGGGGAGGGATAGAGAGGGACACACAGAATCTGAAGCAGGCTCCAGGCTCTGAGCCAAAGTCGAACACTTAACCAACTGAACCACCCAGGTACCCCCCCACTTTTTTATTTTTTGATGTTTATTCACTTCTGACACACACACACACACACACACACACACACACACACAAAGAGAGAGAAAATGGCAGAATATTTTTAATAAATATTTGCTCCTTAGATCAACATTTTTAAAATTCTAACTAGAAGATTTAATTGAAGAGTTTTATGTCTTTTGAAAACTATATTTTAGGAGAATTCTAATATATAAGAGGATAGGATCACATAATCATTCATATGGAGCCATTTTTAAGGAATCAAAACATCAAATGTTCAAGTGAGTTCTTTCTAAAAACCTTCTGCCTTTAAGGAAATTGAAAGGAGTCCAAGACCAGGATAGGACATAATGAATGAATTCCATGCCCTACAAAATCTTCAAAAAGAGTGAAATAAATTCTATTTATTCTATGGATAAACACTTGCATTTGCAGCTTTCTTTTCTGAAACTATTTCTGAATTTTTTTTCAATGAAATTAACAGATCTAACATCTTCAGGGCAATAATGTATGATAAGGTATCTACTGTGTGAATAGCCATGTTGATGCAATAACCCATGTCTGTGAAAATCTAAGTCTGAATCACAAAACTTTCCATTTTGAAGCCATTAATTGCCATTCAGATCATCCTAGATAGATGTAAACTGAAATGCACTTAGGTGTTCTAGTGACAGCAAGAAAGCCTTCGATAAGTACTGAAATTTTGTAAAGATGTCAAGTATTTCCATCAGGTCTCTCAACCTGACAGTGAATCAGGATATCAGTGGAATCCTTATGGAAAGCTGTCCTACAGAGCCTACAGCTACAGCTGCTATAGTCTGGGCGACTGTGCTTCCAAAAAAACAGAGATAAGAGCTAAGGAGTGATTGCCAGAGAGTCTGTCTATTCCTCTCTACTTAGGTTTAAGAAAATTAGAAAGGAAAATTATTTTGATTTATTGACCTCTGAAAATACATATTCCCCAATGATTTAAAAATTGGTACCTAACATCTTATTTTTAGCTCACGTGGTTAAAATGTTTTACAAACACAATGATAAGATATTCAAAAGAAAGTTATACTGCAAAGTTACATGATATATACTGTGCTTCTCAAGGAGTGGTGTAATTCAAATTATTTATATTATTTTACACTTGGAAATCATCTGTGATGTTTTTGACTGTATCTCCTGTCTCAAGGAAGCTGATAATTAACAATTTCAAATGATCTATTAAAATGGAAATAAACTCAGAAGCAACAGATCTTCCAAAGCATTGTCTAGGTTACTTTTTAATACTATCACATTTTAAAAAGTATGTTTAAACTAAGAAATAATGTAGCAGTTCTATGTTTTAGATACAATTTGAATGATTTGAATTTAGCTCCAAATATTAATATCACTAATATTATTTTAAATTATGTAAAACAAAGAAATGTATAGTCTTTTCGGAATCTCAAAAAAGGTTTGGGGCTTCTGGATGGCTCAGTCAGTTAAGCATCTGACTTCAGCTCTGGTTATGATCTTACAGTTCGTGAGTTCAAGCCCTATATCAGGCTCTCCGTGTCAGCACAGAGCCTCCTTTGGGATCCTCTGTCTCCCTCTCTCTCTGTCTACCCCTCCCCTGTGTGTTCTGTCTCTCAAAAATAAATAAACATAAAACAAAGAAATAGTCTAATGCACTTTAGTTAATTTTTATCACAAAGGATATACTATAATTTAATTGTAAATATTATGACATAATAATATGAATCCCAGTGGCTTGGAACAGCAACTAAATTAACATGTTGTTTAATTGAACCAGTATATCAATTCACGTTAGACCTACAAATACACCAGGGCTTCTAATAGATTTCAGTGACGAATCTAGTATATACAAGTTTTTCATATTTCACAGAGATAATATTTTACAATTTTGATCGTAATTTAAATCAACTATGGCAAAGTGTTGAATCTCTCTGGATGGTACTCTAAAAATGACCAGTAATAACTGAAATTCCATAAAAGGTCATTTATAAGATCTATTATCTGTTGAAACCTGTATTCTAAAAAAGTTAAATATAGTATATATGATGTTTATAAAGTATCTTACTACTTTTAATTGGCATATAATGAGAGTATTTGTTATTCACAAATATGCAGAAGTATGTAATGGGTTTTATTTATTTTTAATTTTGTTTTGTTTTTTAAAATTTCTTTTCCCTGTTACTTTTATATCATTACATCATGGTACTGTAGTATTTTACTTAGTACACTTCAATATTCATTATGAACAATTTTTCTCTGTCTTTATATACATACATACATACCCTCCCACACCACACCACTGGTGTGGTATCTGTATATGTACCATATACAAAGATATGTATCCTATATGTATATGATATATGTATATATAATATATATGATAAAAATACCAAAACGTGTTATTGAGTGGCATATGTTATAGCATTTGTCATACAAAACTTTCACCATATTTAAAATACATTAAACTTACAATGAGGTATGCTGGACCAAGTGGAATATTCTGGTTCTTTCTAATAATTACTTTTATAAAAATAAAAAAATCTAAGGGTTAAAAGTTTTGAAGTGAAGATTTCATTTTAGGCTTAATCATTGACACAGTTTATAGAAATGTACATTCCTTTCTTTCATCCTGTACATAAGTATTTATCAGAGTCATGCAAATGCTCTACACAGCAGTAAAAAGATGGAAGCCAGTGACCAAATGGAGTGAAATTTTTAAAGACTAATGTCCCTCTTATAGGAAAAATGTATAAAATTATTTGTACACTCTGATTCCAACTATAAAATCAGGACATAGGAAAAAATGGAAAGAAACAAAAGTGGTGATAACTGTATCTAGTTCATAGCTTTTAATACTATATATTTTGAATTGAAAAACTCTTCAGGGTAAAGACTTGGTTCATTTTTCTTTTTATGGTACACAAGGAATTAGATAAATAAGTCACATTTGCTTGAAACTATTCTAACATCCCTGAATATGTGTGAGTTTTCCAGACTTTCATAAGCTTGTGCATGTACGATCACTTTAATATTAGAACCGCCATTGTGCATGAGAGAGTTAATGAGGGTATCTTCACCTCACCCCACAGCCCATTCTTTAAGAAAGCAGTACAATTCTTCCTGAGAGAAGTACAGATTCCAATGTTTCCTATACTTGCTGAAAAGACCCACAGATATTACATTTACACAGCATACACCATGACAAAGAGAGAGACTTTTAGTACTCTTCAAGGTAGAAATGACAGCAGTTCAACAAAACTGCTGTTCCTCGCTTGGTCCCCAGTAAACTTAGTGGTTGTTCTTAATTCATCAGGCTGCTCTTCCTGACCTTGCTTAGAGCCTCAAGAGTTCACGTAACTCCCAATAGTGCCTTATTAGTCTAGGGAATAGCTTGGCATTAGTTAGTAACAATCAAGTGAAGAAAAATAGCTAGAACTGTCCTACCACAACGGTAAGAGAGTTTTAAAATGAAACCCTGAAACCTTTTTCCAAATCTTTGATCAAAATACATAATAGAAGCTACCCAGTTGTGCCATGAAATGGCTCTTGTTTAGCCTGGTTGTATTAGCTACATGGGAGAAAATCTGCGCACTCTGGGATCAGCACAAATATATGCATTTGAAAAATGATTTTAAAAATATGTTCAAATTAAAATGCTTGACATTTCTAGTCATAATAATAATTATAGAGCACCTAAAGCTGTTATATAAAATACTGTTTCATTACATAGGGGAAAAATGATGTAAATACACATAAAAATTATCTACCATCTATCCAAATATATATGCCTGAAATAAGATAATATAAAATTGTGGCAAAGAAGTTCAACTATTATGTTGGAAAATCCGAGCTCCATAAAAGTAATAAACCACACACTACAGACAAACTGATAGCAAAGACAAAAGAAAAATCAATTAAAAAGAAATCACTCAAACAATGGAAAAATGCTATCATTTGTTCCATTTTGTAATGTAAATATGTAACTAGGAAATGGATTCTATATGTTCCTAATGGTCTGTTGTATTTTCCACATGTACTGTGCTCATTTTCCATTAAAACCCTGTGTATATATCCCAATTGTATGTTCCTTTGAGCTCCTTTTCTAAATCTTCATCTTTTCTATAGAACAAAGTTAGAATACAAGAAACACAGATATTATGTATGCTAAAGTATTACCAACACTTATTTAAATATTTAAGACTGTTGTGTGATATATTTATCAGGTAATGTTGACTTATGCATCCTGCAAGATTACTTTTACATTTTATAGTGAAAGTCTCTCTTGAGAGATTCGTTAATTACTTTCCTCAGAATGGTGGGGATTTTTCTGGGATTAGGAACAAACACTTCAACCTATAAAATAACTAAATTATGGTATAAAAGTAATAACCAATATTCATCCTGAATTAATTTCAGACTAATCGGAATTCCAACAGGCTGCCCGGGAGCAGTTTCACCCCTACCTCTGCCCGATCCTCCGGGGTTGCCAGAGGAAGCTCTGTGAGTTAGCACTGAAGCCCTTTTCCATGCTACCTCCCTTACCTCTCAGCCCAGACCACTATAGAAACACTTCAATTTTGGAGGTACCAACAGTTGTGAGGGGAAAAGGCGGCTGAGGGTTCCCATGATTCAGCACTTTAATACCTGTCTGCCGTTGGACAGGATAAAACATCGGAGTCGCTGAGATGTGGAGCACTTGTGACTTCATGACTTCCTCAAAGTCAGTTGTATATTTAAATTGATAAAAAAATGGTACAGAAGTCAGTTACACAGTGATCATCTTCCTGCTAACTGCTACCACACTGAAGGGCGGTTTTCATCACTGTAATGAAAACTTTGGCAGTTTGTGTGGGTCTGTCATCATCTTTCACCCACCATGATATTCTCATGATTTAACTCAAGATTTTCACTTTTTCCATTAGTTTGGACCGTTTTATCCGACAGCAGCTACTAGCACCAGTTTTATTGTGATCTATGGGTAAGAGGGCCATCATGAAGACCCATGACTGTATTCTAATAATACAGTAAACCAAACAGTTAAATGGCTGCACACAACCAAAATCTAATGAATGCTATCTTTATGTCTTTATCAGTTGTTCCGGGACTTTTGGATACATTTTTCCTTTGTACATACACCAGCTGTAGCAGATAGCTCTGGTTATCTACATAACACTAATTCCCACTTTTTCCTTTCAGAGCCCTGATGAGTTTGAGACATCAACGTATCCAGAAAAAAAGAAGGAGCCTGGAATCTAAAGGGCATCCTGGAGCCCCTATATTAGCACCGTGGCTTCCTGTAATGTCGGACAAATAAATATGCTTCTGTTCAAGCCACTGTAGTAGGATCTTCTATTACTTCCACACAAATTCCGAATTAACATGCTGTTTTTAAACATGATTTAGTGTCACTCTGTGATATTTTAGAATAGTATATGTACCCCACTTGAATAAAGAGGGAATTCACATATGCATATTTTTATTCACATGCTTAGTATATGCCTCTTTAAGCAATCAAAAGAAAAATACCCAAATGTACACTTGAAAAAAATCAAAACTGTTGAAACAGGCTTAACTAAGAATAGCTACTTTGATACACAGCTGTAAGTTCAAAAAGGCTATCCTTTAAGTATGCACATAGGTTATTTATACACATGTCTGTAAATAAGGGTCTATATATTTATTCCCACAGAACCATTAGGTCCTACCTCTTGGTGAAGACACCAATATTTCATTAACATGTCTTACCCCCACAACGAAAGAAAGAAAGAAAGAAAGAAAGAAAGAAAGAAAGAAAGAAAGAAAGAAAGAAAGAAAGAAAGAAAGAAAGAAAAAGAAAGACTATTTCCAGGATTGACAACACTGGGCATCCTATATTCAGACAACGTAGGCCATGTTGACCAACATTTTCTAAGGCGTAGTGTTTAATAAAAAAAAAAATTATTATGAAAGATTCCAAACATACACAGAAATAAATAGTATAATGAAATAAGTTCCCATGTATCCATCACCCATTTTTAGCAATGATCATTTCATGATCAGTTATGTTTCATTTCTACCCAGTCTACTTCCATTCCCCGACCCACCCACGTCATTATGAAGCAGCTCCATACATCCCATTGTTCTTAACCGTAAGCATCTCAGTATGCATATCTAAAACATAAGGCTTTTTTTTTTAAGTTTCTTATCAGAAAAACTTTTATTATCAAGGGATGGAAGTTTCTGTCATTGTTTTTTGTTGCTATTACCCAGCTGTTAGATCCTAAATCTTTGTCATAAGGTTCTGGTTACCACTGAGGATCTTTAAGCTCCAAATATTATGCTGCTATAGTGGCTTACGTCTAACTATTGCAACCATAATTTATGAACTAGAAAGAGGGACAATTTTCCTGAAGAAAAAATGCTTTTATGAGTGGAAGTCTGGGAGATCTAGTTTAGTTTCTAAAAGTTGCTAAACTTTCTGTGATACTTCTATTATTTATGGTATCAAAACGAAAGCATGATTAAAATCTAAATCACCTCAGAAAATCTACAGTGATATGTCCTAAAACAGTAACAGAGAATGGCAAAATTTGCTGACAGACATACAGGTGCTCGAGTTCAAGAACACAGCAGTCATTAAATCTGTTTTTGAAGATGTCATTCCTTAAAAGATAGTATGTGATTTGATGAGAGTTTAGAGTTTCTTTATATGATGTTTTTCTAATTAAAAGATGCAAATTTGTGGTAATAAAAAATTACATGCCGGGGCACTTGGGTGGCTCAGTCAGTTAAGCATTAGGTTATGATGTGGTTTCTGGGTTCTATGCTGAAAGCTCCGAGCCTGGAGCCTGTTTCAGATTCTGTGTCCCCTGCTCTCTCTGTCCCTCCCCTGCTTTCTCTCTCTCTCTCTCTCAAAAAAAAAAAAAACACTTAAAAAAGTTATATGCATAAAAATGTATGGTTTAAACAATATTTTAAATAATATGGTCCATGGATTATCTATATCAGAATCACTTGGTATTGTTCCTAAGAAATCAAATTCAAAAGACACACTTAAAACTTATTTAGAATCTCTGGGCATCTGGCTGGTTCAGTCAGTAGAGCATGTGACCCTTGATCTCAGGGTTGTAAGTTTGAGCCCCATGCTGAGTGTAGAGATTACTTAAAATATAAAATAAAATCTTCAAAAAATAACTTATTTAGAAATCTCAATTTCTGAGAGTCAGATTCAGGATTCAAATGGTAACACTTTTTTAAATTATCAGCTTGCCAGAGCATTTTTTTTTTTAGCAAGAAATCAAGAAGTTAAAACTAATTCCCAACCAACTGGCTAAACTCTTCAGGAAATATCTTTCTGAATCTATTCAATGCTTCGGTTGAAATAGTCATACATTATTGATTGAGAATTACCATTAAGATTAGATATAGATCTATTCTACTTTAGGATTTTTACAGCATGGCATTGTACTAAGTTTTTAGCGGTAGAACACTGTTATACAGACAATATATTGATATTTTTGATTATATGATTTTCATCTAAATAGAGCAAGTGACAAAAAAATAAAGATGAATAGATACGCTGTGCGTTGACTTGATAGCATTAATATTCATACTAAACTTTTATACTAAAAGATAATATAAAAGTAAATTGAAAGAGAGACAAACTCTAAATGTGATTGGAAGGACTGTTTGTCTTGGAAAACCTCACAGAATGGAACTATAAGGGTAGATTAAGCACATTAGATTTTATTGTAGAAAATTAAGGATGAATAATATTTAAAGGGGCCAATAAGAAAACAGCTCAAGATATTTACAAGTGACAAAAGATAATAATGTTAAATATAGAACTTCTGGTGGCAATTAGAACATTTTTTAAAAGTTGCCCATCACAAATATTTTCTTTGTGATATATTTATGGCCCACTTTCACATCCCTATAGTACAGATGTAAAATTTTATCTTGTGGTAAAAAGCAGTATTTTCTTCAGCTCTTTCCATACAGTCCAGTATTATGACAAATCCTTCAGAAAATCATATGATATCAGATACATTATATTGCCTCAAAACAAGTTTGACTATATATCCAAATTCTTAATGGTGTTAACTAGATTTACCTCAAGTCTTACTAACTAGCTTACACATCAATAAGATATAAGAAGTTTCCTGCTGTGTGTTCAATTGTTCTTGAACCAGCCCTGAAACAGTGTCTTAATACATTACATATACCATTAATCATATCCTTGTTCTGAGAGTTGGCACATCTTACGGAAAGAAATGACCTCATAGAAAAAACAACAAAAATATGTTTCTTTATTATTAATTCAAATTAATAGTCATCTTTCCAGGTAAAAGCATTAATTGTTTCTAAGTTATAGCGAGATTATTTTATTCTTGAAAAGAACAACAAAGCTAAGCTTAACCTTTTAAGATTGAAATAAGATGAATTTTACTGTGATTATTTTTATGAAACAATCAGAATATGGTTAAAAATAATTTTGTCCCAATCTGGAATGGACTGTCATAGCATTTAAACCTACACCAACATGACATAATTAATAAGATGGGGGATTTTCACATTTCATTTACTTAAAACTCAACATACCAAGCTTTATAAATTGTGAGATTAACAATGAATTACCCTTCAGGGTTTACTTTTAATTATTTTCAAAGTAAAAATTTAAATAATCAATGTTTATATATAGTCAATTAATCTTCAACAAAAGGGGCAAGAATATGAAATGGAAACAAGACAGTTTCATCAACAAATGGTGTTGGGAAAGCCAGATAGCTACATGCAAAAAAATGAAACTGGACCACTTTCTTACACCATACACAAAAATAAACTCAAAATGGATTAAAGACCTAAATGTGAGGCCTGAAACCATAAAAATCCTATAAAAAAACACAGGCAGTAATTTCTCTGACATCTGCCATAACAATATTTCTCTAGACATATCTCTTGAGGCAAGGGAAACTAAAGCAAAAATAAACTATCAGGACTACATCAAAATAAAAAGCTTCTACACAGTGAAGGACACAATCAACAAAGCTAAAAGGCAACCTAATGAATAGGAGAAGATGTTCACAAATGCCATATCCAATAAAGGGTTAGTATCCAAATTATACAAAGAATTTATCCAATACAACAATTAAAAAATTAAAATCCAATTAAAAATTGGCAGAAGACATGAACAGACATTTCTCCAAAGAAGACCTACAGATGGCCAACAGATACATGAGAAGATGCTCAACATCACTAATCATCAGGGAAATACAAATCAAACCACAATGAGAAATCACCTCACAGCTGGCTTGGGATTTTATAAAATCAAAAGCACAAGAAACAAGTGTTAGTGAGGATGTGGGGAAAACAGAACCCTTGTGCACTGCTGGTAAGAATGCAAACTAGCACAACCATTGTGGAAAACAGTATGGAGGTTCCTCAAAAAGTTAAAAATAGAATTATCATATGATCTGGTAATTCCACTATGAGTATTTACCCAAAGAATACAGTAACACTAATTCGAAAAGATATATGCACCCCTATGTTTCTTGACCCATTATTTACAATAGCCAAATTACAGTAGCAACCCAAGTGTCCATCAATAGATGAATGGTTAAAGAAGATGTGGTATAGATATACAATGGAATATTACTCAGTCATAAGAAGGATGATATCTTGCCATTTGCAACATGGACCGATCTAAAGAGTACAACGCTAAGTGAAAGAAGTGAGTCAGAGAAAGAGAAATACTACATGATTTCACTCACATACGGAATTTAAGAAACAAAACAAATGAACAAAGACAAAAAGAGGAAAGAAAAAAAAAACAGAACAAACAGGTGGTTACCAAGGGGAGGTGGTAAAATAGGATGTAAAATAGGTGGTCAAATAGGATGGGTAAAATAGGTAAAGGAATTTAAGAGTATACTTATTGTGAAGAGCAGTAGGTTATGTATAGCATTGTTGAATCACTATATTGTACACCAGAAACTAATATAACGTTGTATGTTAAGTATGCTGGAATTAAAATTTTTTAAAAAATCAATGTTTTATATATATTCTCGCCCCAATCTAGTTAGTAAAAACATTTTGAAGTTCTCTACAATTTTGTAGCTTGTCATCTGGAATTATAAAATGATACTGGGACTTTCTTTATCCAATCCTCTTACTTTCAGATGCCATACCTGGGACCCCCAAAGGGTTAAAATAACAAGTGTACAGTTTATGTATCTAGTTAGTGGCAGCTCACACTCTTTCCTGGCCAATGCAACTCAAATGAACCAGTGGTTAGTTTGTGGCTATTCTCATTTTTCTTCATACCTAACTTATTTGACTAAATATATGTTTTAGCCATCAATTATTTCTACAAAACTATCAATAACAAAAAGTAAGTTCGCAGAAAGAAACTTTTACAAGTAACTGAAGAAGTTTTATTTTTCAGAAGTTTTATTTTTGAAGCATCGTATCCTAATGACCTTTACTTAGTTTTACGCAGAGCAGAAGTTTAAGAAAATTACAAATTTCTATCAGGAAAAGTAACAGCAAATTTTAGTTATTTAGCAATAACAAATGGGTACAGAAGACAATTTACAAGGCTAAAATGGAGAGTTTATCTTTTTTAAAAAAATACATTTTAAGTTATTTAAAAATATATATTGTTTACTTTTTAAAATAGAAATAAGCCTTTTTCGTTAATAAGCACATAGAACATAAACTTGGAAGATGGGATAACATCCCCTAAGACCTAAGCTATCTATAAACAGTAAGTTGTTCTTGTAAAGCCCTCAGCCTATCAAATGGCCAGAAACGCTGCTGGCAGCAGCAGAATCTTATCACTGAAACTCAAATTACTTGCCAACATTTCTGAGGTTACTGGAGGGAAACCATCTCAACAAAAGCATGTTTTTCACGAGGTTTGTGTTCTTGGATGCTTTATCTGTTATATATGAACTTCCTTAAGAGATAGAATAAATTATATGAGGCCTATTTGATAAGTGCACATAGAATAATAGCCAACTTATGATTGAAAATAAGTTCTTTTAAGTGAGAAGCTACATTTTAAAAAATCTCCAAATGCCGTAATAACTATTTCTTTCCTTTTACAATACTACAGGATGTAGATTTAAATACATTTAATTTTAAGTTGATAGCAACTGCTTTTAAGATAGGGGGAGACATGGTATTCTTTAATTTAAAATTCTTTTAATTAAAAAAAATATAAAGGGAATTAAAATACCAGTACTTCACTAATATTTCAAAAGTTGTTGTATTCTTTTAAGAAAACGTCTCTTTTACAGGAGTGACTTTCTATTTCTTTGCCCCTGGGAAAACCTCAGAGAACAGAGCATTAAACAAAGGTAGGCTTTATAGGCATTGAGTTAGAATATATTATAAGCATGTCTAATTCACATAGAACAATGCCTTTTGAACAAAAACAAACTCCAAACCACAGGACCATATATCTGTACATGAAGTTTTTATCATAGTCACTGTGTAAATACTAAATCAGTATTTAAAAAAGTAGATCATCACTAAAAAAAAAAAAATTGAATTTTCCAAAGTCGTTCTATCCGAGCTTAAAAGTTCATGATTCAACAAATTATTATTCTATTACTTTTTATCTTGTAAAGACAAAAAAGTACTTAACCTTAAGAAAAGTTCAAATACTGTAAGAAAAATCATGCAAATGTACTCACAATTCTGGAACTGATGACTTTATTGTCACATACAACATATTTGTCATAAAAATTCAACTTCAAAATTACTTCCTAATTGTGATTATTAAATCAATCAGTAATTATCCATGGGAGTGAACATATGAAAAGTATGAGTATAATTACAAATGATAATTTATATCTAAGTGAAAGTTGTATTTCAATCTTAATAAAACATTTCTCTTATGGCAGTAGATTTTTCCATTTCATTATGTTAATAAAATTATTTAATCAATAATTATAAATTTTCTATCTCAAAACTTTAGTTTCTCTTAACTGTTTCTTGAAAATGTGTTTTTTAGAAAATAAGATTAATCACTAAATTCTAATTCTTCTATCTACCTAAACAAATTTTCAAGCGCTCCATGTAATTTTTTAAAAAATATCTATTCAACTAAAACTTGCAAATTATGTATTCATTAAGTACTACCCTGCTAATTATTTCTATGTTCTTTATATAGTCGAAGAATAAAATTTTTTCACAACTAAACCAATATATAACTTTCACCACTATTCATAATCCCACCCCTCCGCCACCAAAACAAATAAACAAATAAATAAATAAATAGAAGGTAGTGTAGAGTTTACATTTCAATGTAAATGGGTACCTTTAACTGTATAATTTTAAAACAGAAAAATTAAAATTCATAATTTTTATCTTAAAAAAATCATTAATTATGCCAATTAATATTTGGTTACATTTTCATTTATTCCTCACGCCATTTCTACACTGCTAAGAAGTATAAAAAAGATCATGTTTACATTTAAAGCTAAGAAATCTACAAGTTCTTCTAAAAGATGGGTATTACAACATTTTATTGTAACGTAAGATATTCTTGGAAATTTTCTAAATATTTATTCTGGATGTTTAAATGCAACTTTATAATTTTGGGGGTGGGATACAATTTTATTTGAAAATATTATAGAGGAAAATATTTCAGCCAAGAATTTTGATAGTACTTCACATGATTAAACATGTTCACAACAATGAATGCAAATAAATGTAAGTCCTCTAAACATCTTTTGTGCTCTGATAAATATTTATCCTTGTCTTTTGTGATAAGGTCTATTGTCTGCAGTCTCACCAAGGCAGAAGGCGGGGAGGGACACCTCCCAGAGACTTCAAAAGACCAAGGTTGTGGAATGGGTGTTTCTGTACAGAAAACATTTCATTAAGATCATTTCTGATTTTGAATCTCCCTCTGTGCTGATGAAAAGGAGAGCTGTGAGGAAGAGAACCCCCCCCCCACACACACACACTCCCCAGGCTGTAAACAGGGTAGAACAAACACCCTGCAGCTCCAAACAAGGAAACATGGGCCCCCCTGCTGGCTAGCCCTGGGAGGAAGTTATCTCCCACAGACTTCAGAGATAAGTCCAAGAAAGGGATATAGGTATGAGAATCCCAGGCACCGGGAGAAGGAAGAGGAAACGGAGCTAAACCATTCATTATGATTTAGTTCCACCATTGTGTCATGATGCAGTAGGATTCCTGGGCACAAAATGGCTGTGACTTTGTTTTAGAAATCATGGCTGTTATATTTCCAAAGGAGAGGGGGTGGGGGGCCCTCTAACACTTCTACTACTTTAGCAACTGAATCACGTATCAATAAACTGCATTTGTGCATCAAACGATGAAGATTATGGCTTGTTACTACCTCATATTGATGAAAAACTTTTTTCCACTGAATTTCAAACACTAAATTATCATAATAAAGCACTTTATTAAATGGAGTTCTTAATGAAGAAAATAGAATGGAATCCACATGTTCCAAAATGTCAAACACTTGAAAGAAAAAGTGTGGCAGCCCAATTTGTAGTTTTGAAGCACACTGTTTTCATGGAAATTAGAACGGTGTTCTTAAGGGAAAACCTGACTCATCTCTCATTTGACAGTTCCTTTGCTAAGTTACAGAAAATGGACTTGAAAAACCTGATACATTATGAATCTGTCTAACAATATTTGCTTCGTAGGCTTTTACATATAATCTCTGAATAAGTCCATGCCCACAGCCTTGCACCAAAAAATAATTATAAATCATATTTGATTCATTAGGTCTTCTGACTTATTCCCATTAAGATAAAATAAATAAATGCCAATATTCCAGTGTAGTATAATTACATTAAATAACTCTCTGCAGTAGCTGAGCTTTCCATATTGAAAATACTTCCCTCCTATCCCTTCAGAAACTCCATCAGCAGGTTGTTCTTGTTTCTTTGTGTTGTTGGTTGAAACTTTGGGATTTCAACCAAAATTAAATCTTCCTGAGAAACAACATCATTCCCAGTGATATAACAGTGGCACTCTGGTGGCAGTGGTTTGCTTTGCTTTCCTACTTAATAGAACATAGTTTTTTAGTGAAAATCTAAAGATGGGGTAAAAGTTCAGATAGTTTTTGATGCTAAAACATTGTCTAAAGAAAAATATAGGAGACAAATGGGTAGTAATGGTTAGAAATTTTATACTTTTCGACCTAGGAATGCATGTTTATTATAAATTGGCTCTATATTTGACTATAAAATAAGGTAGCAGTTAGGCAAAAAGACCAGAGAGTATCAAGTAGCAGAACACAATAAAGGTTTCCTATCAATGAAATACAAGAAAAACAATTATGCCATAAAGGTATAATAAACTTGATTCCCCTGTGGGTGGATAGTGATGTTGTGCAGGAGTTCTGATTCCTAGCTTCTCTATCTGAAAGCAGCAGCAATAATATTCTACTTTCTTTACATTACAGGCTTATGCTGAGAAGGAAAACATATACTATCATCCAGGACCATCAATAACTCATTCCTAAAAATATCTTATCCAGCAGAAAATGATTGTGGTTCTCACTACAACTTGTGTAGAAATACTCTAATTCTTCTCCCTCCCAGACACATAGTTGCGATTTACCTTCTCACGGCTTTTGAATTAGATATGACTTGTGTCATATCTTATGTTGGCCAATGAAATGTGAGCAGACATGATGCTTTAAAAATCAGTGAGTCATTCACTGGTGTCCCTTTCTCTGCTACATCAGTCATGATGGTCCTCTATCAGCCTGGGCTCCTCAGAACTGAAACATACACCGGCCTTGTTCTATAGCACGAGTAAAAAGTAAAAATTTATTCAGAAAAACCAATAAAATGTGGGATATCTCATTACTGCAGAATAACCTAGAAGATTCTCACTCACAAACTATGTAAATTCCAAAAGGTCAAATTTATCAAGGTCCCAAAGGGCTAAAAAAAATGTAAAATCCCTCTTGCCTACACTTTGCCTTTTAGGCACAAATTTGACAACATCCTCATCTCAATTATGCGTCATTTTTGATACCTACAAATTCAGCACATTAGTTTTTTCTGTATTTCACTCATTTTCACAACAGGAAAACTGAATCAAATGGTCAATTAGTATTATTTCTAATTAATCAAATAAATATTGCTACACAGACTAAAAAGTGACACTATCAAAATTTAACTGTTAAAGCAAAACTATATTAAAATTGTGTAAAATTTCATTCATAAACTGATGTTCAAAGGAGTAAATGTGACACAAAAAGGAAAATCTGAGGACATGAACATCAAAGTCCAGGTGCAAAGACAGAGAGATGTTAGTCAATGACCATATATCACATACATAAAAATGTTTTGTAAACTGTGACATATCTTATAAAATTAGGCTTTTCAGAAAAATAGGTCTTGTAACCATAAGTAAAACGAAAACTTTGCCTTATCATACTTTGATCAATCTTCATCAATTTTTGTCAGTCTTCCTTCACAGTGGACTGTAACTTACAATGTAGATTTGGTTTTATGATGTGTCTTAGTCAAGATGTTTGCCTAAGGGACTGTGGCATATCTACATTTGGCATAAAATTATTTAGAGAATACTTCCTTTTAATTAGAGTGCCTCCGGCATAATTGATACAATTTGAGGCTTTTCAGTGTGTTCAAGCTTCATTACTTGTGAATGAATGAATGAATGAATGAATGAATGAATGAATACAAAGACGACATGTATTCAGTTAAACAATGATAATAGCTATTTTCTAGAACTTACCATATCCAAAGTACTTTGATATGTGCTACAGCAGAGGTTCTCAATGCTGGATTCACATTTACCGCAGGAGATTTAATAAATAAAAGTGCTTGAGCCTCACCTAACACCAATTTAATTAGAATCTCTGCAAGGGGGACCTGAGCATTCCCCTCCCCCACCACATAGGTGGATTAGTGGGTCAAATGATAAGTATACGGTTACTCATGAAAAAAAAACAAAACAAAAACAAAAAACCTACACCTGTCAAAGTATACAACTTGATCAGTTTTGACACAGGTATACATACAGTGTCAACCCAATCAAGTTTCTTTGTCTATTCCTGAGTATTTTAAAAGTCTTCTTGGGTGCTGCAAAAGTGCAGCCAGAGTTGAGGCACATAGTGTTAGAGGGGGAGAAAGAGATAACTGAGGATGATCCCTCTCTAGTAGCATAACATCATTTGTGGGAGACTAGCAATTAGATATTTGTAACTAAATATAAGAAAGACTAAAGTCTAAATATAGAAATGAGCACTTTGAAAAATAAGTATAACCTGATGAATGATATATATCTATTTATATTTAAAATCACTTATATTTTATAATATTGTTACAGGACAAAAGATATTCAACATTTGAAATAAAACTTTAAATACTCCTTTCAAAAAACTCTTCATATAGGGGCGCCTGGGTGGCTCAGTTGGTTAAGCATCTGACTCTTGATTTCGGCTCAGGTCATGATCTCACGGTTTGTGAATTTGAGCCCCACATGGGTCCCCATGCTGATAGCACAGAGCCTACTTAGGATTCTCTGTCTCTCCTTCTGTCCTTCCCCTATTCACACACACACACTCTCTCTCTCTCTCAAAATAAATAAACAAAAAGTGTTTAAATTAAAACTCTTCATATAGATTACTCTCCTTTGAATCACATAACAATAATAGTGTTTCAAAATAGTATTTAATATTCAAGATATATTTTAATGAAAATAAATCAATGTCAATTTTTGCTGTTAATTATAATTACCTATCTACAAAAAAGTACTTATTAGAGACTATTTCAGAATTGCATTAATTGAAAAATTTAACAAAGCCTACACCAAGCACAATTTCATTTTGCTTCTAATATTGAGATAGTTATTTTAAGTATTCTTGTATATAGTTTGATTTGACCCAATTCCCTTGTTATAATTAATTTGCAGCTATTATGAAAGACTTTGTCATGCTTAACTGTATGTATTTATCCCTATAGTTATGGTCCATCTATCACTGACTGATAGATTCACATAGATAGATTCAGAACTTGATAATTCACATAACCTTTCTGGCACTCTGTTATATAATATGGACAATAAGTTAGACACTCTCAAAAACAAAAACAAAACTGCCAGATAGATAAAACTATCACTTTCATAATTCTGAATATAAAAAGCCACCTTTTTACAGTAGGAACTCTCAATATTTGGAGAATGAGGGCCATTTTCACCTATTAGCTCTCATGTTGTGTTTCCCAATCTTGAACAGTAAAGTTCCTTCTTAGAAAAAAACTGTTTGCAGGTTTACAGTGTGAACCTAAATTATTTTTTCTACATTTAATTATGAAACTAATCATAAATTTCCAGGGCTTAAAATACCAATAAAGCTATAAAATCAAGAAATATGCATAAAATAGATACAAAGCTACACAGCAAAAAATCTCCCCCACTAATAGAACTAGAGAGTTGAAGATTTTCTTTATTTCTTAAGATATAGAAAAAAAATCTTGATAATGACTAAGTCAATTGAGAATAAATGTTTCCCTCATCAATTGTTGATAAATCAGTGCAACCATAAGACATTCAATTCAGTTTCCTTAATTACTGAAACGACTGAAACAATCTATCAACTATTCAAAGGCTGTCATTGACAATGTGTGTGGAGTACTACATATCACACTATTAAGAGCCAATATACCTTGATGCTTGCAAAGAAGTGACTAAGACCAAGCAGTTAAAATGTAAAAGGATAATTGCAAAGGCTAACTAAGCATAATTACAAAGACTTAACATTTGGCTTAAGAGTTTTAACTAAATAGGGGCACCTGGGTGGCTCAGTCAGTTAAGCGTCTGACTTCTGCTCAGGTCATGATCTCGCAGTTTGTGTATTTGAGCCCCACATTGGGCTCTGTGTTGGCAGCTCAGAGCCTGGAGCAAGCTTTGGATTCTGTGTCTTCCCTCTCTCTCTCTGCCCCTCCCCTGGTCCCACTCTGTGTGTGTGTGTGTGTGTGTGTGTGTGTGCGCGCGTGTGTGTGTGTGTGTGCGCGCGTGTGTGTGTGTGTCTCAAAAACAAAACATTAAAAAAAATAAAAAATAAGAGTCTTAACTAAACAAAAATATGATAGGGAAAATCTAGCTTGAATGCTTTTTGTATGAAGACAAAGAGAAACAACTTCTATTTGATCTAAGTTATATGATGTAGCTGCTAGACTCAATCAACCTAGTATCAATCTCCCCATTTCAAATCTTCTATGACATCCTCATGACTCTCTTATTTCTACCAGCACAGACCTACTTTTTGAGTTTAAGAAACAAGTATGCAATTACATGCTTTAAGAATGAAAATTACATAATCACAAATACTCCATTATGAACATCAGAAAAAACATCATAATACAGCCTTGGTGGTGAGTTATTTGGTGGTGTAAGTATACAGCCATTTTGAATCACATCAGAAGACTCTATTTGTACCACCTAATAGTTACAATTCACCACATCTCTTTAACACCTACTCAGGACTCAAACTATTATTTACTTTAGCCTCCATCACTTTGGAAGCAATCTCAGAGTATCAAACAGCTATAAGCATTATTCTGAATAAGTCCCTGATACTTTAAGCCTGTAACATCCAGAAAAATATAATATAATATAATATAATATAATATAATATAATATAATATAATATAATATAAATGTACAAGCTTTATTATAAACCTGAATCTTCTCAAAATAAGCATCAGCAAACATTGGTAGAATACCCACCATGTGTCAGGAAATGGTCTAAATAGAAAGGAAGGCATAACACAGTGACAGAATGTGATTCGATTCAGGGGTGTGGGCACAGGTAATAGCAAACAAAAGAAGAGACAGACTTGGTGCCAGGTTGTGAAGAAAATCGAATGGCAATGCCAAGGAGTTCAGCTTTGTCTTCTAAACAAGTCATCAAAAATGTTGAATGGGTGACTATCATGGTCACATACATATTTTAGCAAGTACTCTGATGGTAATGTGGTTGATAGACAAAAGAGGGAGCAACACAGAAATAATTAGGAGCTTATAAAAAAATCAAGGAACAGATCTTGTAGTTCTAAAACTAAAGTGACGAATACAGAGGTAAAGGGAAGAAGTGTGGGATTCAATGTAATGATGTGATCAATAGGATTTTGATGAAGTTTGGTTAAGAATAGAACAGAATAAAGAGTATAGATAAAATATTAATTCAATAAAAATTAAATATTGAGAACCTATTAGGTTTCTAGCACAGATTACTATTAACCATCAAACAGGACAGGAAATGGCAGGAGGTACAGATCAGAGATACAAACTGAGCTCATTAAAATTTGGGTGCCTTTAGGTTATCAAATAAAAGATACACTAATGCCAACTGGAGATATTGAACCTTGGAGAGTTCATCCAGAAGATGAAAATCTTTTTAACATAGAGGCGAAAAGTATTAGCTGTATAGGGAGATAGCTTTTCTACTTTTTAGCATAGTGCCTAGAGCATAGTTGATGTTCAATAAATGTATGTCAGATGGCTGGATCAACATTGAATATCAAATTCTGGTAGAAATTTATCTTGACTTTTAAAAGCTATGGTGAAGCTGTTAAGAAGAAAAGGGAGGGGCAGCAACAATAACTCACTAGATTAAAAAAAAAGTCATTATATTTTGTATTTAAGAGTTTAGTGTCAGAGGGGATCACAAAAGTCCTGAGATGGAAATCTGACAGGGTAAATGACCTGGATGAAGAAAAAGTGGGAGATAGTGGGAATACCCTTGGGAAAGAGCTAAAACACTGAGTAAGTACTTGCTGTAAGACAGGAGGGTATTTCTCAAGGCCAGATTCCTAAAAGTGGGAATGCCAGCTCTATATACATTCTTAATTCTTATCTCTGACCCTAGTGTTACTCCTACTGTGGTCTATCTTCCCCACATTCCTAAAAGATTCATCTTCCTATATAAGGTCTACTACCATAACTCACCAGGTTATATTTGATAGATTTACCTCTAGAGTATGAATCCAAAGGGATCACTTGGGCTTTGTAAGAATTTGTACAAACTAGCCCCATCTCTGTTTAGTATATAGAACATAAAAACATGAAGCCTGTACAATCCGATTTTTTATTCTAAATTGATAAAGCTGGATCCAACTTAGTATGCCACATGAATTACATATTGCTTTCAAACATTCCCAAAACCTTTAAAAAGTTAATCACAGTCAAACCTTATTATAAACAACCCAAGATACACCTAGAGACATGTGACAGAAATAAATCTCAGAATTTAAAAAAATGGAATGAGAAATAGTATTCAGTGGAATTAATAAACTAGAAAAAAGAAAAAATAGCAAGAGAGCAAAATGCCAATTTTAGCTTTTTGAAAGGACTAATAAAATTTGTAAACTGTTGACACACATAATCAAGAAAATCAGAGAAAAATACACAAATATTAGGAATGACAGAATCTATCAAACTTATTGAGCAATGATTTTGCAAGCCCCAAGCATATACTATATAAATATATGCTAATAAAATTAAAGGCTTAAATAAAATAGGCAATACTTTAAAAAGTGTCAGACTGAAAATTAACTCAGTAAGTAAATTCCAACAAAATTTAAAGAAAACTGGATTAAACACTTTTTGAAAATTGCAAATACCACTTCCAGAATAGATTCTGTGGATTTATTATTTTACTAGTGAGCTTTTTCAAAATTACAAATAATAGAAATATATACAATTATATAAAATTTTATATATGTGTAATACTTCACAAGGAATACTATAAAGGTTTCAGTGTGAATATAACATCCTTAACAATACCAAAAGGATGGCAAGCAATTAAAAATACTATAGACCATCTTTATTTGGGAACATTCTCCCAAATTCACAAGTAAATGAAAAATAATTGAATTAAGGTATGTAATAAAAGAATAAGCTTCCAGTTGTGCAAAGGTCACATAACATTAGCAAGTCAACTGGTCAAGAGAGGAAAGCCAAATCACCCCTTCAATAAATTCAGAAATATATGTATATATAATTTCAAGTTTTATACAGCATGAACAGAAATTTCTGATAATCTCATTTAGTTCACTAAGAATAGGAAAACTTCTTCACAAGAAAATAATAAAACTTACACAGTCAACATTATACTTAAATGACAATTATGAGAATCATCCCTAATAAAATGAAAAGAGTTGTTCACTGTTATTCAGTATTGAACTGAAACCTGTAGCCAAAACAGTAAGCAGTAAATTCAAAATTCAAAAGTATGTGGGATATTATAAAGGAAAAGGTAAAATTATTTAAAAAGTGTTACAATATGCTGATAATGTGATTTTTCATCTAGCCTTCAAAAGAACAGACTGAAAGATAATTACAACTAATAAAGAGCTAAATGAAGTGTCAGGATCAGGATATAAAAAATGTGCAAATTAATATTACCTTTCTGAGTTTGAAAAAATGATTAAAATAATGGTTAATTTTATAATATCTAACATTTATAAAGTAGACACCTATATTTCCTTCCTTAATCCTAAAGACAACCCTATTAGCTAGGTATGGATTATGGGCTCCCTTTTGCAGAAAAAGAAAGACCTAACATCACACAGAGAACAAGTGGTGGAGCAGGGTTTCAAATCCAGACTACAGAGTCATTGGGGGTAGATGGGGTGATCCTACATATTATGTCATCATAATTGAAAACTTAGGTCATTTTTTGAATTCTTACAGTAGGCTGTGTGTTCATATAATATGCCACATTGGTATAGATACTGACTATATTTGCCCCCAAGCTAACAGTTACTATATGACTAAAATAAGACAATCAATTTCTTTTAATAATGTCTTTGCAATTATATAGTTACAGAAAGGGAAAAGAACAATTAAGAGAGAAAAGGGAAGGAAAATCCTAATAATGGTGACATTAGTCATCATTTGCCACAGATCCACTATGGTTATCTTGAGTTTAGGCCAGAGAATGAAATGACTTGCTTAACATTTTTATGACATAATTCCGGCTGCTAAGTGAATAAGAGATGGGGAGGTGTAGACAGGGTGGCTTTAGATAAGCAGGGAGAAAAGTTAGAAGGCTACTGTTACGCCACAGGATTACATATTGATTCTTTCAACTAGAATGCAGTCCTGGAAATGGACAGAAGAAGATGCAGTGGAGATGTCTGGAGAAAGAACCATGAGGAGAATGAAGGATGGCTCTGGTGATGGGCCTGAGCAACAAAGTAGACTGTAGAGTCTCTTATTAAAGAGTGAGGGGAGGAGTGCCTGGGTGGCTCAGTCATGAGTGCCTGGTGGACTCGATTTCAGATCAGGTCTGGATCTCACAGTTCATGGTTCTACACTGACAGTGCAGAGTCTGCTTGGGACTCTCTCTCCTTCTCTCTCTGTCTGCCCCCCTCAAAATAAATAAATAAACAACAACATAAAAGATCTACTCTTTAAAAAAACACAATGGGTCTATGGAGAAACACATTTGCAAATGGTGGAGCAGAAAAAAGAATGAGAGGGAAGACCACTATTTTGACCATTTTGACTATGTGGGTTTAAACATACCTTTTTTATAAGTCACAATAAACAAGATGTCCTGAGAAATACCATAATTCAAGCTTTATCAATCATAATTTCCTTGATATTTAAGGACAGCAGCCAGCTCTCCATTCCTGCTGCATCTTGTTGAGATGCTTCATGAATATTTCTCATATCATCTATATTCCCAACTTCTTACTCTACCAAATCCTTTCAGAAAAATCTTTAATAATGCTTGTGTGTCTCTTATCTTAACAATCAATACCTTTCTCTGTCCTGTGAAGCCCGCTAGTTATGCTTTCTTCTCCCTTAAATAGCTAAGATCCTCAAAAAAGAACATAAATTTGTTACTTGAACTTTTCTACTTATTTTTACTTCCACTCTGCTAGGGAGTGGGTGTTTCCACATCCACTACATGACTGAAACTGATCTCATGAAGGTCCCCAGTAAAGCCCTAATTGTGATACCTCAAAGGGTATTCTGGCAAGCTCTTTCACTGGCTTCTCCTCCTTTTCCATGTTATTTTTCCACTCATTGCTGATCCTAAATTTATTCTTTCTCTTCTCAACGTTTCGCCTTGAATAATATTAAACTGCTGATGACTGACAAATCTCTATCTCTAATCCACTCCTGTGTTCTGATCAGTATTTAGCTGGCTATTCAACTGGCTATTGGCATCTCTACCTCGCAGCCCCATATACGCTTCAAACAAAGCCCGGCTAAACACCAAGCTCCTTACTTTCCTCCTATCCCTGTCGGTAGACAGCATCACCACCCACCCATTCACTCAAGACAGCTGCCTAGGAGTTCACCCTTTACTACTGTATTTTCACATCCTCCAAATGTTGTCCCTGACCAGTCTTCTCAGTACTACCTTAATATCCTACATCAACTCTTCTCCATCTCCACCACTCTGGCTGTTATTTCATGCCTCAATATTACCTGAATGAATCATTTCAATTCTTCGTATTGTGTTTCCCCCATTCATCCTCTGCATTGCTGCCAAAGGTTTCTTTCTAAAATGTATTTTTTTAATTTTTATTTTTTTAAGTTTTTATTTAAATTCCAGTTAGTTAACATACAGTGTAACATTAGTTTCAGGTGTGTAATATAGTGATTCCACACTTCTATACAATACCCGGTGCTCATGAAAACAAGTGCATTCCTTAATCCCCATCATCTATGTACAGCTCAGTTGCTCTCCTGCTGAAAACCCTTTAAAAGATCTTCACTGCCTAAAAGAAAATGGCCATGGACTTTGGTGTGTTGTTTCCAAGATCTGACTCCTTCTTTTTCTTCTCTTCATTCTTATTTCTCACGAAGTCCTATTTATATGTTCACCCATGTACCAGGCATGTTACTTCATGCTATCCCCTCCCCTTACTGCTTCATATAAGAAATATGTGTCTATCTCTGCCGATGAATAATCCTGGGTGTGTCCATCCAGATTCTGCTAGAACTTCTCCACTTAAATGAATGCTTCTTGATGGTCCTGGTAGAGGGGTTCTTGATTATTTTACTCCTGTTTGTACAAAGTTCTCAAATAGAAACTCTAATATCTTATGGAACTCCTTGATTTCAAACCTCTAACCTCACTAAACTGGTGTTATCTTAATAACTGCAATGACGTGGGTGCTGTTCAATAAATGATTGATGCTATTCAAGAATGAATAAAGAAGACTAATGAATTTATTACTGAACAAATGATTTGGCCCCAAACCTTAAAAAATCCTAGCACTTCTACATCACTGTTGAAATTCCCTATGATTTTTAATCCTATTTTAAAATAAAGCCCATTGAAAATAATATGCCTATATTATATAAATAGCCTAATAGAAAAAAACAAATGTCAATGCAGGACAAATCCATTAGGCCAACTATTGACACACATAAGCCATTTCATGGACTTTGCCTACAGCTAAACTTGAAAAAACAATTCCAAGTTAAACTTTGAACTTCAAAATTTAGGGAAAAGGAAATACACTTAAATAAACTGCATACTCAGCTTCAATTCAATCATTACCAGTTCTAGATACAGCTTAAAGTTCTGTTGGCTCTCTTGTTTCTTATTGCCAAAACTGACTATTGGCAAAGCATGTAAATTATTTAAGGTCTATAGCATATACTGATTTTTAAAAATGTATGTGATGCTATTCATGTGGTTGAGTCAGAGCTACTCTTATCCAATGGTAAGGACGGAAGTAATTAGTTCTGGAAACTGTGATAATTGTATTGTTTTACTCTTTTTATCTACAAAAATAAGTTCACATGCTAGTGCATAGGAAGAGTCTTAGACCATAGAATACACCGAGACAATTTGAATCAGGATGGCACCACGTTACAGCTTTCACACTGTTTACTTTGTGCCTCTATAGTAATGATATATCCCTACTTACTCTATCCATGGATTGTACCAAACAAATGTAATGATGGAAAACAAATATTGCTGTTATCTCTACATTACCATAACCTCTGACAGGAAATAAAATGGTGAAGATGATTATGGTTGAAGAACTTTTAATGACCAAATTAATGCTACCATTTGGTTCTTACACCTTTTTTCAGCCATGTTTTAAAGAGATATTTTCCATGGGGGTGCAGTAATGGCTGGATGGTGAAGGAGAGCCCTGACTGCTAATAGGCAGGGACATATTTTGCCTTACATTAACTAAAACACAGAAAAAGAAAGACTTAGTAACGTAAATTTCTGGTCCCACTTAATCACCTACATACCTAAGCCACTCCTTAGTTACAGAAAATAATAAGGGAAAGGAAATGAAGGAAAGCTGAGCTATACAATACCTGGGAAGTAGAGACCACATATACACATCTCAGACAAACAGGCCTGTGTGCCAGGTTATTTAAACATCATTAATGAAACGAAGGCAAAAACACTAGGTTTCTAAATATTAAAAAAAGTTGGGGTGGGGGCTTAAGAAAAGAAAGTAACTGAGAAATGCATTTAGAAGTGTGATATAGGGGCGCCTGAGTCGCTCAGTCAGTTAAGCGTCCTCCACCTTCAGCTCAGGTCATGATCTCACGGTTCTTGAGTTCAAGCCCCACATCAGGCTCTGTGCTGACAGCTCAGACTTGGAGCCTGCTTTGGATTCTGTGTCTTCCTCTCTCTCTATCCCTCCCTGACTCGCTCGCTCTCTCTCTCAAAAATAAATAAACATTGGAAAAAAAAAGAAGTGTGGTATAAATATTAAAGAATATTTACTTCCTCACAGAGTATTAGAAAAGAGATGGTTATAAATAATTTACTTGGAGATAAAAAGAAGCAATTATTCTGTAATTAAAGACAAATTCACAAT
The DNA here is from genome assembly GCF_027475565.1 of Acinonyx jubatus. NCBI lineage: Eukaryota > Metazoa > Chordata > Mammalia > Carnivora > Felidae > Acinonyx > Acinonyx jubatus. The sequence continues at coordinate 26,941,017 of NC_069384.1, forward strand.
CTTTATATAAAAAAGATAGTTTCAAATGTGGTACTTTCCTAAAAAATATCATTTAATCTATTTTATATTGTCTCCTTTGAGATGAAAGACAGAAAAGCTTATCTTTCCATTCCTCGTGAATTATCTTTCAAAATCATATTTAATTAACACATCCTTAAACTGACAGCTCACATAAAGTATCTCATTTAATTTTCTCAACAGGCCATCAGGGTAGAAATTATTGGCCTCCATTTTACTGATGATAAACCAAGGTTCAGATTAGCTAAGAAACTTGCCTCGACATAGCCTGCCACAACATTCAGAGTAGGGATTTGGATTCCCATTTGTTCACTCCATATTCAACACTTGGTTGTTTTTGGTTTTTTTTTGGCACATCACATTTGCTTTAAAATCCTTATATCAAAATGCCATGAGAAAGGACGTGAATACTTTGCATTTATAGTGTTAGCTTTTACTGATCAACAGAATCATTCTCATTAGGTATTTTAAGGTAGTATTTATAAAACATATAATAACTACTGTTTAATAAACCTACTTGTATAAAGTTATCAGATATATCACATTCTTCCCATGTGATAAGAAGGATAAGGAGGCTCTGAAATGAGTTCCTTATTGCTGTGTTTTTCCTATGGCTGGGTTTGTCTGCTTAAAGAGAAATTCTCTGTAATTAAATAGCAATCAGGCACTTAAAAGACAAGCTGATCTTAGTACTGTATTTACATAAAGCAGACAAAGATTACATTTTCCATTTTGTGGTCTGGACACCTCGTGCATGCTAGAGTAAGAGGGTCAGCATAATTGAAACCATCCTTCCTGTGCCTGTCTTGTTTAGACTTCGAGTTTGGAAAATTCTGTATAACAAAAAGAGATTTTTTTTTTTTCACATTACTATTATGAGTGCCAATGCTTCTGTCCTTTGGTGAATTGTTCTTGTGGTCATTTCCATAACTTTTTAAACATTATTTTTCACTCAATAAAAATACTTTGCTTTAGCAAGACCTAATTATGTTATGCAAAAGCCACAGGGATAATTATAGTTCATCCAGACATTCTTAATCTGTATTAGTGGAAACATGTTACAGGCCTGATGAGAAGCTCACCTATCATTATCCAATCTCAACAGCTGCTTAGCTCAATCTTGCTATAATCAAATCTAAGTCATCATCCCATCATTTCTAACCTGCCATGTTATTCTGCATTTCTACTGATTTAAAGATATATTTTAAGTCACCAGATCTATTTAAGGCTTTGCACAATGACTAAATGTGTTTCACTAAACCAACATGCCTTTTTTAAAAAAAATTGTTAAATGTTTATTTATTTTTGAGAGAAAGATAGAGAGAGAGAGAGGAAGGGGGGGGAGGAGTAGGGACAGAGAGAGGGAGACACCAAATCCAAAGTGGGCTCCAGGCTCCGAGATGTCAGCACTGAACCTGACGTGGGGCTCGAACCCACAAACTGCGAGATCATGACCTAAGCCGAAGTCAGATGCTTAACTAACTGAGTCACCCAGGCACGTCAAACATGTCATTTTCTTAACATAATTTAAGATTGCCCTGTGTACATATTTACAATTCTATTGCACTAACACGTGTTTGCTGAAGACCCACTGTATCATCAGTATTAACAGAACTAGGTAGCCTATCGGTGTTATGGAACCTGCTATATATTCAAAAGCAACCAAATCCCTCCAGTAAGAAAATAATTAATTTACTGTATGTGTCTGATTCCCATACCTCTTGATTTGCAGAACTTACTTAAAAGTGGCAATAAAATGTTCAAGTTTCTGCTCATTAAGTAATTATAAGTGATATGGGAAGCATTCCATTTTACGGCAATATTAAATCCTCACCAAATGCAATTTAGCACTTTGTCCAGCTGGATTTCACTTATCCAAAGTGCCTGTTATTTCCACCATTTCCGCTGGAACTTTCCTTCATAACTGAACAAATTTCACTGCTAGATTGTATTTCCTGCCATTCAGTTCATCTTCTTCCTGATACTTATTAAGCTGGAGGCAGTTACCTCAGATCTGTAGGACCAAAAATTAATTTGCTTTGTTTTAACAATCTAAGAGCGTCAATAGTCATGTGTAACTTTCCTGTGAATAATAAGCTGTTCTTATCTGTGAGGTGTCCACATAATTGTAGCCATTTTGGAGTAATAGTAATAATATTGCTTTGTCAAGCAAGAGAAAATTATAAATCAGTAGCTAAAATATTTAATCTTTTTCATATGCTTCAGGAAACTTCAGGTTTGCCTCTTTAGGAGAAAAAAAAATGCAGGTGAATGAAAATCCTACTCTTGTTAAAGAACCAAAAGATATATCCTGCCACTTAAAGGAGTTGTAAAAGACAGGAAAACAAACCATACACGTACTCATTCATCCTAATTAATATTTTGACTGATAACCCACCAAGTCCTTCAGGGTTTTCAAGACACCTAGCAAATATTTATTTTTCTTGCTTTAATGTATGCCTATAATTCCTAACTGGGAAATGTTTTCCATCAGTCATGAATATTTTAGCCTATTCAAATCATGCCTATATTAAATTCACTCTATTTTACATATAAAATTCCTGTACTACCCAATGTATTCACCAAAAGATTTTCCCAGTTATTATACACACACTTAGGTTCAAAAGCTGTTGTTATTCCTCCTTTTCTACTGTTTTTTTTTCTCATTTTTTTCTGCTTTGTTTAAATAAGTTGTGTATTCTAGATACTTAGTCCTTCCATAGTACAATCTTACAGAGTAGGAGGGAAGCAAAAGAATAATAATAATAATAAACACACAAAACAATTTTCCCTCCTCAATGCATACTATTTCAAAGTCAGTGGGAGTTAATCTTTATAAAAAAAATCAAAAGTATTCTTAGTTGTTGTTTTTCTTGAAGTCAGCAAGTAAGCTTCAGGAACACCTGATTATTACACATTTTCAGCATAATCCACAAATCAGTTTCTAGTACACGAGCTACATTTGAAAAAATACCAAAATCAAACACCAAGAGATTTGAAAAATAGTAATAAATGTTTTCATGCAGAGCGGCATGATACAATAAGAAATGCAATGTGGGAAAAAAAATCCTGTGGTAGCAATCACTTATAGCATAAGATATCTTTCTTTCTCTTTTTATTGTTATCACTGTTTCGGTATTTTACTGAAGCGGTGAAACTGCATCGTTCTTTCATTGGTGAAAGCAGAGACCGGTAGGGTTGGTAATCCTTTAAAGAGCTATGAATGATCAGAAAAACATAACATAGGTCGTAGGGATGAAGTAGGTAGAGTTAGGCCACTGTAGCATGAAAATAGTAGAAAGACCTCAGGAGTATTTATACTTCTGTCTCTGGATCTGAACCTTGTAGCAATTAGTCCTAAGGATAAGGATAAGTGGGTGGAGTGGATAGAATAAGGAAAGAGTGGATAGAGTGGTTATCATGGACAAAACCTGAGAACTCAGACAAGTTTTGGGGCCAATAAGAGAATAATATTCTAAACCAAATCCATACCTTCTGATAACTAATCAGTCCTTTTTCTGCTTATTTTATCCAAACTCTCCCCACTCTCTGAACACCCTTAATGAACAGGAACTAACAGATGTAATCCCAGATACTTTCAGGATGTCCTGTCCTTCTCTTTTTAATATTTGAAAATGTATCCATTACTAAAAGGAAAGCTACACCTTACATCAAAGCATTTCAAGAGGACATAAATACTACCCATTGTAACTAAAATCCATTTGCAAACCATATTGTTAGATGGGATTTCTATTATTATTAATGCACTTTCATTTCAATTCTGCTACTATACTATATTTCTAACTGGCAGTATCATCTTAATTAAACATATCATACAGTATGCTAAATGGAAATAAGACGATTTCTCCAAAAGTTGGAATAATTTTAAGTAAGTGATCGATTCAAAAGTTCTGTAATTAGAACACCATGGCTGTCATTTAAACTTTGCCACCTCCTGCCTGCAGGAATTGATGAGGATCTTTTGTTTTGACCTTGACAAGGGCTAGGCTCTCTCCTTGGCAGAGGAACATTTTCAGTAGCTAATGGAAAAATATTCTTAGGGCAGAACACCTGGAAACCAGCCTTCAAATATTCTACATGAACACTGTTGATGTTTTACATCTGGTAAATTGTTGCTAGCAGGTCTAATGGGAGTTCAAGAGGCTATTTTACTCCTTAAACATTTAAATATTTCCTCTGCACCATCAAAATGGGCAAAAGTGGCCCTCCAAATGCTCATTCCCAGAGAGCATTTTAAGTAATGAATATTCTTGAAATAGAGGAGACTTGCATGTGCCACTTGAGAAGCACTCCGGTATCACCCTTTCCTTCACTCAAGCCTCACAGTATTCAAAGGACTCATGAAGGCTTAAACTCTCCACAATTTACTTACCTTTCTGAATAATTTCAAAAATACCTATATCCTGTCAGTAATTCTAGAAGAGCATGTCAAGTAAGGATTTTGGTCAAACAAAGGCACTTAAAGATAAAAGGAATATATTTGCCAAGTTAGAGCTTAAAGGAGCAGGCGGGGTGATCTGTCTTGCATAGTTTCTTATTCAGAAATGGTTTTTCAAAATGTGGTCATTTGGGGAGCCTGGGTGGCTCAGTCGTTTAAGCATCTGACTTTGGCTTAGGTCATAATCTTGTGGTTTGTGAGTTCGAGCCCCGCATTGGGCTCTGTGCTGACAGCTTGGAGCCTGGAGCCTGCTTTGGATTCTGTGTCTCCCTCTCTCTCTGCCCCTCCCCTGCTCGTGCTCTGTCTCTCAAAAATAAATAAACATTAAGAAAAGTTTTAAAAACAAAATGTAGTAATTTGTGGCTACCATAGAGGATATCTCTGTTGCACTTCTCTCAAGTTCAAGACTTCCAGAGACGTCATTGCTCAAACCCTGACGAAGTTCTTGCCTTGGCAGATTTTAAGTCCCTTAGCTAATGAGATCAACTGCAAGTGCTCTTTGGAAGTCATCAAAAAATTCCCGAGGATTAACAATTGACAACACTCTGTAAGTGAAATACAAAATCTCTTGATTACTCACTAACGTAAATAATCTCAGTCTTTTCAAATCCACTTTGTAAAATGTTTTGCCTAACTGTTCTTTCATTTTTGTCTCACTGCCTTAGTTCAAGTAGCCCCCTGGTACTCCTGTCCTTAATTTCTTCCCATTCTAATGTGCTCTGAATACTGCCTTCTTTCTCAAGTCTATGCTGCAAGTCTATGCTGCAATTTTTAAAATGACTCCTGAACTATAAACAAGGTAGTTAGGGTCTGTCGTGTGGTGGTCCCCAAATACCTCTTAGACATCTTTATTTCAATACCTATTGCAGACTCTCGTCTCATGCCACCAAAAGATACTTGTTGTCATGTCATTCTCATGTAGTGCCCCCCCATCTCTACCCGGTGGTGAGCCCCTATCTATGCATCAAGCCCTGCTCAAATATTGCCTCTTCCAAGAAGTCCTTCCTTTGTAAGAGATTCTTTTTTTTCCCTCTGTTATAGAACCAAACACATTTAGTCTTGCATTAACACTTACGTATAGTGTTAATTTAGTTGCCCTATTTTGAGGGCAGAAATTGTGTCTTGTTTATTATATGTACCTTCCACAGCACGACTCAAGCTTTGTACGTAAAACAGGAGTGTGTTAACTAAGTAAGTGGTCAATACGCCTCTTGGGGACACAGAGAGATGTCATTTTTCAGATTCACTTGAGCAAGGTATGGCAACAAGCAGAATGTGGGTGGAATTAATGTATGCCACTTCCAGGTCAGGACCATAAAGCCCTTCCATGTGTCAACTGATAATGTGAAGCTGTGAGCATTGATATTGGTAAAGTTGCAAGATGGGAAGCACCTGAGTCCTTGAATCAATGAGCAGAAAGCTGCCCAAGGCACACTGCACTGGACAGTAAGGTCTCAACTTCCAAGATTCTGGGGTTTTATCTTTCACATCAGCAAATGTAAACCTACTAGCATAGGTCTGCTGACTGCTCAGTCAGTTATTACAATGGAGAATAACAAATAATGCCATAGTGTTCTTATTTTTGGATGGATTTGCTGAAATGACCCTACCTTGACTGGAATGGCCATCTCTTATTTTCTCTGGGGCTTAACCCATCCCCACGCTCCTGCTTGGATGTAACTAACAGTTTTTCCATTTGGACATTATTTGTCTCCAAGTATTTGCTACATCTGTATGGAATTGGCCTCTAGATGTTCTGACTAGCATTGAATCCATTTGGCTAGACTTTTAAATTCTTAACCGTATGTCCTAATCTTTCTCAACACTTGAGGCCAAGAAGATGTCTTGTCTTACATACACTTCATGATCAATCCATTCAAAATGTTTTCACCCCACGTGTACTTCATTTGGTAAAACTCTATATTCTGAATGAGTCTTTATAATCTGCCTTTTCCTAAAAAGAGTTAAAGAAACTCTGTTAATCTCTGTAATGCCACTCAGCTACTGGTGAGCAGAAATTATAACAGATATTTCTCTCATAGATCTCAAAGCACCGCCAGAGTGGCTGGAAAGAGATTAAGAATGTAAGGACTCGTCCTGGGTTGCTAATAGGCAACACGTAGCATTTCTCTCCTACAAATTATAACAATTAGGCTCATCCCAAGGAAGTTAATCTAGACTGTAGTCATTATTTGCAAAAAATTTAAAAGAAATGGGGTATAGTATGATTCTAAGCAACAGTCACAGTTTCTGCAAAATGAAATGTAATGTTCAAAGAGCTTGAGAGAGGCAACCGTGTCTTAGTATCTTTGCAACTCTGTGTCTAGCAAGTGAGGGAAAGATTTAGATGCTCCAAATTCATAGTGAATGAAAATTTTACCTATTTAAAAACTGAAGCCCTTGGCTTTAAAAGAATTAAAGAAAGTCAATCTCCCAAATTTTCCTCAAGATTAATATTATTTTGAAATTACATGATTCATTAATAGTCTTTAAAATAAAATTTTCAAGGAATACACTTCTGTTTCTTCCTTTTTATTGCTATGTCATGAGATTTTCAAACACAAAATTCATTTTGTCTTGATTTAATTCAAAGCATTTCAGGAAGCTATACAGATGAAACAAGAAATACAAAATTCCATAGTGTGTGTAAATATCTATATCTCTTATATCTATCAATCCATATGTGTGTATTTGTGCATTAAGCATCAATGTTGCTTTTCTAAATTTCTGTTTATAACTAGTCATTTCTAATCACCCAATGAATAATTAAATTGATTTGCTAAATGCGTAACAGTGATTAAGGGGTTACTAACACTTAGTATTAATCATTCTTTTATTCACAGGAGAAAACAATTCTAAATGTTGATTAAAATGTTCTAAACCTAGGGGAGCCTGGGTGGCTCGCTCGGTTAAGCGTATGACTTCGGCTCAGGTCATGATCTCACAGTCTGTGAGTTCGAGCCCCGCATTGGGTTCTGTGCTGACAGCTGGAGCCTGCTTCAGATTCTGTGTCTCTCTCTCTCTCTGACCCTCCCCCGTTCATGCTCTGTCTGTCTCTGTCTCAAAAATAAATAAACATTAAAAAAATTTTTTAATGTTCTAAACCTAGATGATTTGAGCCCTATTCTCATGATATTCTCCCCTATGTAATTTCTAGCGCATAAATAGTACAAATGCGTATTGACTGTAAAAAGTCTTGCTACATTGTGTTGTCTTGCCATCAGGAACATATGAAATCTAATCTTATTAATTTACATCTGACATGAAAATATTGATTGAGAAGATGAGAACAACAAGAAAGCCAATTATAAGTGAATATAAGATATCAAAATTTACCATAGAAGATGCTGATGTAAAAGAATACCATATTTAGTTTACAGATTTAAATGTTTACCTCTCCTTTATTGAGGGAGACATTTTACAGAAACTGGGATAAAATTTCATCTGAGGGGACCATGTCAGCAACTGGGTATAGTGTGGGAGAAACTTAAAGCAGCAAGAAATGGCAATACAAGTAGGGTGATGAAGGAAAGATTGTTACAGGGATCTGAAAACAAAACTGGAATTTTACTTTAGTAAACAAATTCTGAGATGGGAATACAGAAATTGGCTTTATCTTTCAGGAAGAAAGGTAAGAGAAGCCAAATAAAACAAGTTAATGCAACTTGGAGGCCAGAAGAAAACCTTAAAGACACTTTACTGCCTTTACAGGAAAGACAAGCTAATAAATAAAAATATTCTATAGAAAATAAACACTAGAAAGAATACACTTGCTTGGAAACAAACAAATGACAGCAACAACACCCCAAAAGGTCTAAATTAGATATATCTTGGGAGTAATCTGAGAACCATAAAATGAACAGAAACAACAGTTTCATCAAAAGATAAAAACTAAAAGATCTGAAACAAGAGAAAATGTCATGATGTCAAGATATTACTTTCAAAAGGCAAAAACTAGGGATACCTCTGGCAACGGCTTCTCTATATCTCATGTCATTCCTGATAAAAGGTGGGAGTAAAGGTGGGAAAATGCAAATATCCATATATAAAGGACAAAAAATGGGGGAAAAAAACCAGAATCGAGTTATCAAGACATATATGGTATGCCAAGAAGGGCTGAGTGCTCTATGAGGTTGCATCTATGGAAGAATGAAATACAAAAGATGATATATGTGATGCTAAACATTTAGTAAATCAACCAATAAATAGCTTATAAACTATATGTCCCCCCCCAGAAGTTTCCATTTCCCTACTTTTTACATGAAGTAAAGTAGTAATCCCACCAGGGCCTAGGCAGATGTTCAAGAAAACTCAAATGGCAAGGCTACAGGAATTCACTTAAGATTTTAATTTCTTAGTATTTTTATGACTTTTCTAACCAGTTTCATAACTGTAACAGTGAATTTACAACCCTACACAACTATCTTCACAATAAAAACTAGAAAGTCAAGTAATTAGAAATTTGGAATTTTTGAATATTAAATTGTAAAAGAAAAGACTTGTCCTGAAAAATATAAGCTGAAACATTTATCTCTATCACTTTACAAATTGAGGCATAATCTAGAACTGGGCATGTGGTTCTCTAGTCAGCTCTCTTCTGAGGGGTATTTCTTTTGCTTTCTGGAATGAACATTATATTTCATCACCTAAACCACTCTCATTACCATCTTTTCCTACCTGGCACAGGCAGACTATTCCATTACCCAGAAAAATCCCAGCACAGATAAAACTCCATGCCACACTTCTCTCCTAGATTTGGGCTTCTCATATTTGCTGGAAATTTTCATAACAACTCCATAACTTCATAATTCTCATCAAGAACCGGACATAGCCTGAACTCTCAGTAGTTTCCCTGATTACTTGCTTAGGAAAAAATGAGGTCATCATATATGAACTATCTACACCTGTGACCATCATTCCTTTCCTTCCAGCACTAGGACTGGCACCAACCTCATCTCTGTAGGCATCTTCTCTTTAGGATATAATCATGGTCAATTTTATTCCCAAACTCATCAAAAGCATAACTCTCCTTTAGTTCTGAATCTACTTCCCACTGAAGCCCTCCTTATCCCAGTCAACTAATATTCTAGGCTTGCAACTGAAATGCAAATTCTCCTCCAAAGAGGGAGACCCCAGGGAGCCTGGGTGGCTCAGTTGGTTAAGCATCTGACTTCGTTTTGGTTCAGGTCATGATCTCACAGTTCGTACTGTCGAGCCCAACATCGAGTTCTGCACTGACAGTGCAAAGCTTGCTTGGGATTCTGTCTCTCTGCCCCTCCCCTGCTCATGCTGGTTCTCTGTCTGTCTGTCTGTCTGTCTCTCTCTCTGTTTCTCTCTCCCAAAATAAATAAAATAAAATAAAATAAAATAAAATAAAATAAAATAAAATAAAATAAAATAAATAAAATAAATAAAATAAAATAAATAAAATAAATATAATAAAAAAACAAAAGGCTATTCCAGTATTTTGTCTTTCAAAGGACCTTTTTCAGTTTTTACCGTAATAGATCTTTTTTAACTAGTATATCTAAAAATAACACCTCTATCCTTTTACTTTGTTCTTCCCCTTTAGTACTTATTACTTCTTAATATTATATCATATATTTATTTGTTAATTTATTTAGCACCTATCTTTACTTTCTAAAATATAAGCTACTAGGGATGCCTGGGTGGCTCAGTCAATTAAGCATCTGACCCATGACTTCAGCTCAGGTCATGATCTCATGGTTCGTGGGATCAAGCCCCATGTCAGGCTCTGCTAATAGCACAGAGCCTGCTTGGGATTCTCTCTTTCCCTCTCTGCCTCTCTCATTCACTCTCTCTCTCTCTCTCTCCCTCTCTCTCAAAATAAATGAATAGACATTTAATACAATAAAATAAAATATAAACTACTTGGTAGCATTTTTAACGTCTGTATCCTTATCACATAGAATAATGACCAAATAGGAGCAACTGCGTGGCTCAGTTGCTTGGGCATCTGACTTCAGCTCAGATGGTGAGTTTGAACCCCATGTCAGGCTCTGTGCTGACAGCTCGGAGCCTGGAGCCTGCTTCAGATTCTGTGTCTCCCTCTCTCTCTGCCCCTCCCCCACTAGCACTCTGTCTTCTCTCTCTCTCTCTCTCTCTCTCTCTCTCTCTCTCTCTCTCTCTCAAAAATAAGTAAACATTAAAAAAAAGAATAATGACCAAATATAGCAATCTCTCATTAAATGTTAAATGACTATATAAATCTATGTAATCACTACATTTTTTAACTTAGAAAGTTGGTGTGGCAATTGCTGGATATTCTAAAATTCATTTTCCCCTCTTCCTAATCACATGGCCTCCCAGAAAGAAATTGTATTTTCCAGCTTTTCTCATACCCAGTTGTAGCTGTGTGGCTAAATTTAGATGAGTAGAATACAACATAAATATCATATATAATTTCTAGACTCTCTTCAACTTCAAGACAGGCTGCCATCCCTAAACTGTAGCTCTTTTTCTATTCCTGTTGTGAGCTTAGCTATGCCTATAAACCTATTAGGGCAACAAGAGGAAGGAACTTGGATTCTTGAATGACCTTGAAGAGCAGAATGAGTCCACTAGCACAATATGGCTTATAATATGAGACAGGAAAATTTCTGTTTTATTCAATGGACTATATTTGAAATTATTTTTCTTATAGCTACTAAGCCTTTAACACTCTTGGCTTCCACAATTCTCTCTGCCATTTCTCTGAGCGTTCTTTCTATATCTTCTTTTGACCTCCTTCTCGTCTTCTATATACTCCTTAAATATTGATTTTCTCAAGTGTTCTTTTCTAGCCAGCTACTGTTTTTTTTTTCCCAGCTTTACTGAGATATAATTGACATATAACACTGTATAAAACTTTAAGGTTATACAGCATAATTTGATGGATGCATATGTCATGAAATGATTACCAAAGTAAGTTTAGTGAACATCCATCACCTTACATGTTTTTTTTTTCTTGTAATGAGAACTCTGAAGACCTTATTCTCTTAGCAACTTTCAAATATGAAATACAGTAGTGCTAACTATAGTCAAAATGCTCTATGTTATGTCCCAGAACCTACTTATATTACAGCTGGAAGGTTAAAGCTTTGATCACCTTCATCCATTTCCTCTCATCCCACAACCCTGTCAATCTGTTCTTTATTTCTACAAATTCAATTGTTTTAGACTCCATACATAGGTGAGATTGTACAGTATTTGTCTTTCTCTGTCTTATTTCACTTAGCATAATGTCCCCAAGATTCATCCATTGTTGCAAATGGCAGGAATCCCTTCTTTCTTATGACTGAATAATCAACTACTGGTCTTAATTTAATCTAGTGATTCTTGAATTTTTTCATCAATGACGAGCTGAGAAATATATACACACACATGCATACATACATATCCAATATAAACACTGGCAGTTTAGAGACAACCTGAAGCCTATTTTGGTGGTAAAATTGAGACCACATGGATCTCACAACAATTCCACTTTTGTATATATACCCTAAGAAAAATTCAACACATATATTCACAAGGGAACATATACCATGACGTTCTTTGCAACATTGGTTGGAATAGCAAACACTTGGGAAGAACTTAAATGTCTTCTTAAATGTACACTGCAGATGATCTTGGTGTTTTATTCATATACCCTTGGCACTCACATTGTCCTTCCACAGTGAGGGTGTTTCACTGAAAGCACTTGCCATTCCATGCCTGAGGCTGTTCTTGAGCCAAAAATATGTTTGGGTTGCCATGAGGTGGGCTAGAATTCCAGAGCTACACAGAGTAGGAGTGAATCTCAGCCAATGCCAGATAGGAGTTGGGGATACATACATACCCCAACGTCCTTATCCTTAATGGATAAACTCTAAAGTGGTTTTCAGTATCAGTCATATGGTAAGAAATGTAGAGAGGAAACTGGAGAATGATTTTAAAAAAGAAATACTCAGAAATAAGATCAGTCTTTCATAGAGCTTAAATGTGTGGGGAGAGAGAAATATGGGAAAGGTGAGGTGTCATGTCCTGATCCTGTTTGGGGCAAGCAGGTAGATGGCAGACCGAGACCAAGAAGGTTTCCGGCAGGGAGATGATGATTCAGATTTGGGCATGTTGCATATGAGGCACCAGTGGGTAATTGGAAATCCAGTTTAAAGTTTGGGAGAGAGAAAGGGGCTAGAGGTTGGTTAATAACGGTATCTGGAGTCATGGTGATGAATGAGATGAACAAAGGAGAGAGGATAGTACGAGAAGAAAAGGCAGTCCAGGAAGGAGCACTGAAGCTTATGAATATTTAAGGAGTGCACAGAAGATGTTCCTACAAATAGAAATGAAAGAGAAGAAGCTAACATGGTGGAGGGAAGCCAGTGGTAAGAAAGGAAAATAAAATGCTTCTTTCATAAACGTTCTACTCGAGGACATATTGGCAATAGCTTCTTAGAAACATGTCTCTTTCTCTGTTTTCAAACTCTAAGACTAATTCCAAGCTGCTGCTGCTTCATCTTCAGCCTCGTCTTTTTCATCTTTTAAAATCTTTTGGTTTTCAGAAGCTCATGTCCTACCCAGCCAAGCATATGTTCTGCCAATGCTACAGATTTGAAGCCTAGTCCATCAAAACCATGGTCTGTCAAAGTCTACTTTACACTTCTTAGTGTATTGCCATTTATTCACTACCTAATTGGTAGCATCTGGTTCGGTTTTGGTTTTGGTTACTTTCCACCCCCCTCCAAAATTTGCACATTGATATGGTTAAGCACAGAGCTACATGCTGCGTTATCTCATTCAATGCTTAGGGCAGCCCTAAGGGATAAGCATCGCTATCAATATTTTTGATGGGAAAAAGGTGGAGACTTTTAAGGAATTAAAGATTTTGATTAAGGTAACACAGCTAATAAGTGAGTTAGAATCCAAACCCACATTTTCTGATTCCAAAGCCCCCGATTTGGGAAACCTGTTAAGATGGCATTGCAAGAATACGGTGTGAGTTCCCTGCCTTTGCCACCAACATATAATAAGAATAGATAAAATATGAAATGAGCTCATGCAAAAGTAATAACAAAAACAAGGTAAATATCAGAGATAGAAGAGAAACAGAAACAGAAAGCTACAGTGTACCACCTGGTCTTTGGAATGAGTGGCAAACATTTCCCTATATATCTGAGGGAACTGGGGTGCCACATTTGCCCTCCAGGGAGTGAAAATCAGTGCCAGGTTTACTGGCTGAAACCGGAGTGTGGGATAACAGGAAGCTGAATAACGGGTTACGCCCCTGGAGCCGTGGTTTACATAGAGCTGCTTACGTAGGCAGGCCAGAGGCAGCAGTCATAATCTGGCTGTCAGCACCTAGGACAAACTGCTGTTTGACTTCGTGGCTTACATCTATGCCCATTATCAGAGATTCTGAGTTGGGGGTCGGGAGGGTGTAGGGCCAACTCTATGACCATAGGACTGAGTGGGGCTAGCAAAGAGAGAACTTTTAAAAATCCCTCACTCAAGTTGAGCCTGAAAACAAAAATTCCAAGACAAGTGAAACCATACACACACACACACACACACACACACACACACACACAGGGGAAAAAAAAGGTAATAAAGTAATTCCAGATGACATGAAAGTAGATCAATTTCAAAATAAGCGTGTTAGTATCCTTGAGGAGATAAAGAAATAACATCAATACAATTTATAAGAAAATAAGTAGAGATACAACAATGAAAGTGGCTATGAGGAAAGAATCAATTAAAATTCCTAGGGGAAAAAATACATATACTCAAAAAAATTCTAGTGGACATAGTCAAAACAAAAATTAGTAAATTGGAAGATATCTCTGAGTAATTCACCAAAAATGCAACACAGAAGAATATATAAAATAATATGAAAGAGAATTTAAGGAATAGGTATGACATATTGTAAAGCTTCAACATATATTTACTAGGATGTTCCAGAAAAAGAGATTAGAGCTAATGGTAAAAGAAGCAACATTTGAAAAGAAAATTGTGGAGACATGCACAACATAGAAAGATGTGTATCCTAAGATCAAAGTGTCTAGAAAGATGAACAACCACTCTGCTCTCTTCCCTGTAAAAAGAGTAATAAAAACCATATTGCCACTCTTTAGGAAAGCCTTTAAATGACTCATAATTTGTCAGAGATGATAGAATCCAATCCTATAGATTCTGCTCTATATTTGGATAGAAAAATAATCTTTAAAACAAATTGATGAATGTAACTGAAACAAGAATACAGCCAACATTATACTCCTCACTGAAACAGATGTCTACTGCTACATGGGTGGAGAAAACCCCTGATATTTAGTGACCACGAGAATTAAGGAAGTCAAAAAGTGTCATAACCATAGCATATGTCCAGGGCACTCAATCTCCTCTCTGTGAACTCATAAGTGCAGATGCAAACACACACATACACACACTCCAATCTGGTGTAATATAGTAATACGGGGAAAAGTACAATCAATTGCCAATATGTCTTATATATAAATAAGAAGGAGAACCGTATATTAATTTGTGAACTTATTTCCATTACTTTCTATTAATTTAACGCATAATTCAAACTTCTGTGGAAAATCAGCCTTATATAAGAAAATATACACCTTTTCAAAATCATGACTTTAAAATAATGCTAAGTTCAATTTCAGTTTTTAAAAGATTCTTTCACTCCAGTAACCAATTAGTAAGTAAATATGTCCAGAAAAGATGGGAAATAGTAGTTTAAGATTAAATGTTAGGAAAATTAAGCAGATCTTTTTAATTTGTTTTTATGACGATTATGTACTTCCATTAGAGGGAACTCCATTTTTTGCAGCCCCCCCCCCCCCGCCATAGCATAGAAACTTCCTGAGTTGTGGTTAGACTTTATAACTGAGGAAACTAATGAAGTTCCCTTTAATTTTTGGTCTCGGGATTGGTTTGGAGGAAATAGGTGAGAGGGTAAACTTTTTTTTTTTTTTTTTTTTTACTGAAAATGATACCAAAAGGAGAAATTTTCCAAAGGTTACTCTCTTGGCAAAGCCTTCCATAAATCCACAGTCACACTTAACTTTACTAACTGAGCCATATTAAAGGGAAAACTCAAACAATTTATATCTCCTTTCTTGACTGTTCCTATCAAGATCATAACGAAAGCCTTTAAGAACACTGCATGATACTGATGAGAACATAATCTTAAAAACCTCAAAATGTGCATGCAAACCAAAACTTCAACATTTTCTCTCAAAAAGGTTTTCACTCTCTTGCAGCACTAACGAATAGCTAGGAACCGTGTATATGAGCAAAAGAAAGAATGGATGTAACAGGTGACAAACATAATGAACTTGTTCTCTTAGAAAAGGATTTGTCAGGCACATTTTGCAATTGCTGAAAGAAGCTTATATCAAATCATAGGAATAACTAAAAAGTAATTATCCTTGAACTATGTAAATATCCGTGAACTATGTACCCTTTATGCATAGTTTTTGTATTAAAGTCAAGAGTATTACTTGGTTCTGCAACAGTTGAGAGTTTTCCATAAATCTTTGGGAAAGAAGAGTTAAGTAAAGCTTCAAAATTGCCCTGTAAGCGAAAACACATTCCATCTTCCTTAAAAGCTTTCTTGTCTTTATTGTAAAGTTTTATAGTTTCACAATCACTTCAATGTATTGTTTCCATTTATTAATTTACTTTAGCAAACAGAAACTATAAATTTCAAAATACAAAGAGCTGACTTTATTTTTTTTCAAAATGATTATTCAAAATTTGCATTACAGAGCTGTTCTTTAAAAAAAAGTTTAAATCAATGTGAAACACAATCATAACACGGACCTCTCTATTTTCTCGAATCAGCATTATGGAAGACACATTTTTCACTTCATTCATTTGGTAACATCGAATGCAGTCACCCTGTTCATAAAGCTGCTTTTTCAACAAAGTCAACACCAGCAATAATGTCCTGGCACTTATTAAAGCTGTAATACTGAACTTGCAGTTTTTGCAGAAGAATCTTTTCTATAACATTTCTAGGAACACTCCCTAAAGCCTCTGATTTAAACAACAACAACAAGCACATTTAAAATACGATTATAAGTTTGGTTCAACTAGGAATTAAGCACCATTTACTCTCTGAGGTATTTTTCTCCAGAAAAAGCAAGCCAACTAACTTCCAACATATTTGCACCGAAATAAAAACTACTCGGTATTGTTTCAAGATAATTAAAATTCAAAACAACAACAACAACAACAAAATTGTGTGCAAAGTTTCTACAGCGAAATGTGAGCAAACAAGGCAAAAAAAGAAACAAAAGAAGTTTGCATGCTCCTTCTCAAAAGAGGTTTAAACAATTTGCCAGGAATAACACACCATAAACTATAAGAAGGCAACTGCTGGACTCAAAACACACTTACTTCTTAACATGTAAAGATGCACTTTTTTTTTTCCTATTTTAGGTTAAAAAATAAGAGGACACCCCAGTGAGTCTTGCTGGCCGTCAGATAACGCACAGGCCCTGACCCTTTAACTGGCAGGAATTCTCGCACAAAGCTCTTTTCACACAGCCTGGGCTGTATATTCTTGAGATAAGGCGGCTGAACACGAAGCCGTGCGGAAGGGACACGAAGTGGGACCAAATGCAATGT
Organism: Acinonyx jubatus; assembly: GCF_027475565.1. Lineage (NCBI taxonomy): Eukaryota > Metazoa > Chordata > Mammalia > Carnivora > Felidae > Acinonyx > Acinonyx jubatus. The sequence goes on from NC_069384.1 coordinate 26,958,115, forward strand.
TTACATATATTCTGTCACACCGCTGTTCCTTCATTATCTATTCCACAGACGATTTGCCTAAAACAATATTTATTCAGGTCGAAGAGAAGCGTGATTTCAACAAAAGGACAGTTTTAAGAAAAAGGACACGCGAGACAAGGCACATACTGTCTTTCTCTGTCAGCACTGCCAAGTTTAATGGGAAATCAAGCAGAAACAAAACCAGATCACCTAAGAACTCAAAAGAAATGATCCTGCTAGAATCTCCCTCTAGGCACAACAGATTGTCGTTACTTGTCTCACCACACAGAAAGCATATTTTAAGTAATATCTTAAATCTGCACTCACCATGCGAAAGCAACAGTTGCGTGGCGTAAAAGTGTGCTATCTGCTGCCCCTGCTCCATTTCTGTTTTGCCTACAGTTGTCCAGCACCCACTAGCCCAGCCCGGAGCCGCCACCCAGAGGGCCCTTCCACGAGCTGGCTGATTTGCCTATCAATCTGAGTCCCGGCTTCGGTATTAGGCAGCTGTGCACTTTGCTGAACTTCTAATAGCGTTTCCGTACGCTGCCCACCGCCTCAAGTAGGTAATTTGTTCCTTCAGTTCGGTAAACACTCAAATCACCTTTCGGGGACCTCTCTGGGAACAGGCTTTAAGTTGTTCACCTTCAAATTAAGTTCTCGGTAAGAAGTGGGTGGAGAGAAGTAAGCTCGCTACAAGGGAATTCAGAGAGTAATCAGAACGCGGAGAAACTTCCTCTCTTTTTTCCTTCCTTGCTAGCTGAGCGGCCAGTGCCTCTTTCACAGGACTAAGGAATGTAAAGAGAGGACGCAAAGAGGCCCCGCCAGACAAGCCTTTCTCAATCAATTAGCTTGCGGCCATTACTTGTGACCTTAGGTCACGCAGCATAAGTGTGTGGGGTGTGCCTTCGGGGGTCCCAAGGCTACTTATTACAGCTGAGATAACCCAAACTAAGCAGACCCTAAAATCTAGAAACCTTTTTTATAGAAAATAGGCTAAAGACAGGAAGGAGACCAAAGGTGAATTCCAAGTTGCTTTTTGCAGGAACTATTTCATTCAGTAAAAGATACGATTTTTTTCTAATAAGAAAGCCCCCCAAATCTATTTCTTCCATGTTGGATCAGACACGATTTAGAACAAAGTAATCAGGTATTTCTTTTATATTAAATTCCAACTTGGGAATATAGAACTGACAAAATAGCTAATGTGTCACACAGATACGGGTATCACTCCATCCCTGAGTTCCTGGGTTTTGTTTTAGTTTTTTGAAGATACTGACTTCTATCAAACTGCAAAGTTAAACCACCGTAAACAAAGTTCTCTATGCCTAAGGGAATCAAAATCATACCACTTTGGGAGACAGAAATTGCAATTTTTAAACTCTTCCAAGATTACATGTTATCTTAATGTCATGATTTTTCTTTTCTTGTAACTACTTTAATTAGAATTCCATTTTGTTCTCAAGTTAAGACAAATGCTTCCTTTCTTTAATCAATATCAAAAAAGGAGACTTCAACATAAAGGAAAATAAGCGAACATGAAAGAGGAAAGCATGTTTTTACAACTACAGATGCATTTAAACTTCATACATTAAGTTTGTGTATTTCTCAAAAATAATAGCCACCATCATTATCAATAAGTTAATGATGCAGAGATATCAGGGAATTTTGTTTCAAATCAAATTCATGCTAGTGAATACTATAATGCAATTAAGGAACACGTGCTTTACAGTGATTATATTAGCAAAGTTCCCCGCCCCAGACACACACAAAATAGCCATCACTCAAAGATGGATTTGCCACAACCACATTTTCTCGCCTTTGATGATGCCACAAAGCCTCACCTGGTGCCACGCTCTATAGGAATGACGATATTCCATGTGGATGCTAAACTTAATGTTTCCATCTCATTAACCTTTACTTGGCCAGCTGAAGTATCTTTCAAATTGGACATTGTCTGACTTTAATAAAACAAACCAAAAATCCAAGAATGAATAAGATAGGTGAAAGACACAGGATGAGAGAGTACTATAAGGTGGATAAGATCATTTTGGGAAACTGTAGTAACAGAGAATGTGGTAATTAGAGTGTCAAAATCAGTTATAGGGGACAGCTAAGACAGAAATTGGGGGTTTCCACTTTCTCCAATACTCAAAAGGAGTCACTGACAGATTTGGAAAGGAGGTTGACATTGATTCTAAATAAGTATAAAAAATAAAACAAGTTAGTGCAAAGACTGAATCGTTATGTTATACACCAGAAACTAATATGTTATATGGCAATTGTAACTCTATAAAGAAAATCAAATCCCTCCCCAAAATTCTTCCCATGTAGTAACAATTTTTTTAAGTTAAATAATAATTACAATAATGACTTGACACCATTTAGTGATTCAGTTGTGGTTGTTTCATATTTTGAAAACAAGCATTATTCAAAAGCATTTGGGACTCTTTAGCTACCAGATATGTAGAATATCAAGAATTCTAATCACTGCTTGAAAGATACCTCGTCTTTAGAAATTTCTCTGACTCAATGCCATTCTATAATTCTATGTTCCATATTCATGTGTTATAAAGAACAAACTCTGTTTTCTTGTTTCCCTCATTTAAGACTAACAACTAACTCCTGAGAGTCAGTCAACAAAAACGCCAGCCATATGCATCAGGAGTCTACAATCATCCGCCCCAAGGATCTGGCCTCTGCTACAACAGAGCTTCTACCTGCACTAAACAAAGGACTTTCAGATAAAGTGTAGAAAGGCCACCAACAACCTTCTTAAAAGACAAGACATACACCGGCATTCGAAAGAGCTTTGCTGATGTCATAGTAGATAGTGGCCATTGAGTAAAATGACCACAGACATTTCTGAATTACACACACCTTATGAAAAGGAATCCCCTTTGCCCAAGTGTGGTATCTTACATTGAGAAGATTGCTAACAGGATGCTACTGAAAATAAGTTTGTCAGTTTGACCCCACTCTGTTTCCATCTTCATTTTATGTGGAGGAACTGTTACTCTAGATGTCATGGTGCTTTAATCAAACACTGCAGATAATTTTTGCCAAATTCATCTAAAGTATTTCAATAGCTCAGATAACTTTATCACCAAAACTCTGTCATATGTTTCAATTAGTTAAGAAGCCATTCAAAGTGATAGGATATAATATTTCTATATGAAATGATAAAGATGTCATTTCTAAGCATTACATAATAACAACAAAATATTAGCCACTTGTTATATGATGCTGACATTTCCCATAGTAATTCCATCCTGCATCTATGTACTTTTCCCTAATCATATGCAATATTTTGGAAGATAGTCAATTTGGGGTAAAAGAATAGATGAACCAAAATAAGTCTAGAAAAACATTGCTATCAAACTTGTAGTTTTCAAGACATTTGATTAGCAGTCTGCCATCACAAATTGCTTTCAGCACATTTTCTTTTAAAGCACCTACGTAGAAAAACACAGCTTACGATAATTCTAAAAACTAAGATGAATCAAGGCAATTTCTTTACCATCCCTCTAAAGTTAATGTTACTAAACTACAAGAAAACAACACGGTCTATACACATAGACGAACTAACCCTATTCATTTGAAAGCCAAGAAAACATTTCAACATTTCTTAACTAACTAATTCAGATCCATGGACCTCTTCCACTAAAACCTTGGACTGCCATGAAATCACTTTGGAATCAATAGAAGGTGCTGCTTCTTGACTTACATAGAGTAGTATCCCTATAATACCATCTCTTCATATTTTGGCCTTAGAACCAGAAAACAGGAGGGAGAGGCCTGGCATGTGACACATTAAACCTCCCCAAATTTAGCTAAAGCAATGTAGGTGGTAGCAAGGGTACGAAGATGGGGAAGAGAAACACATATTACAAAGTATAGCTTTTCCTGCTTGTGAAACTATCAGTTTGGGGACCAAGGAGACCACTCACTGTAGGTAGACAGCAAAGTCAGACTTCATGTCGGCTTCCTAGTCTCTAGCTGGGAGGTCTGCACACCAACCTGTCACCCAGCTGGGGTGACAGGAAGGGTATTTGACCAGCATAAATGGGTTTTAATCAGAAAGAAGTGGATAGTAAGAAAACAACAGGTGTCATCTGGTTGTAAACATGACATTGGATCTAGATCTAGGCTGATTTATTGTTGAGCAAGTAGAAAACAAACATAAAATGAGGGCCTATAGATAAACACAACAGAGACAATGGGAAAAGAAGATTATCAAAAGGATAGCAATAACTAAATGTATCATCTATTAAAATAAGTGAGAGGGGGCATTTTAAATAGAATACATGAAGACATGAGCCCTATCATCCAAAACAAGAAGAAAGAAATGGCCTAAAATAAAAACAAGATAATACAATGGAAATACACACTTTTAAAAAGAAAATGGAATCGTGGATAAGGAAAAAACTGAAAGATTATAAATAACACTGAAAAAGCATGAATGATATGGATGACAAACTTAAAAAAGTAGGGAGACAAGTTTGAAGTCTATAGCAATATTGCTGGTGAGCTCAGAGGAAGAAATCTTGGAATGTTCTACTGGACACATTTTTTTTTTTTGCCTAAGATGTCATAAAACATAAGGAAAATCTAAAAGAATACTATGAAAGAGGAAAATGTCCATAAAAGTGTGAAAAATTTCAACACAATGCATATAAGCTCTTGCACATTATTTTAAAGAAACATTTTAATGAAAAATATAAGAGGCACAGATAATTGTAAGAAGAAATAAAAAAATGAAAACTAAACCAAACACTGAGATTTAGTATATGTTTTTTCCTATTATTTGACAATTTTAAAATTAATATTCAAAGTAGATTATTCTGTGCTTATGAATGTTTAAATTGGAACAAGCTTTCTGGAAAGGAACTAGCTTATAGGTACCAAAATTCCTACGTTTTTCTTTTTATTTATCTGTTTATTGAGCAAATATTTATTAATCACTTACTCTGTGCCAAGAGCTATTTGAGGCACTGTTTTGTTTGACAAAATAGACCGTATTTCTTCTCTCATTTAGCTTAGGTTCTAAAATGTGGAGACAGAAAATAAAATAAACATAACATATTGGGTCCTATTGAATACTAAGATGAAAAATAATGCATGATTACAGAGGTGGTGGATATGACATTATTTTATGTAGGTGCTCAGGGAAATGTCTCTCTGGTGTGGTAACATTTGACCAATATTCAAAACGCAGTGTAAGAATCCAACAAGGTAATACATGAGAGAAAACACTTCTAGAGAGGCACCCACTGTTGAAAAGGCTCTGAGGTGGGGCATGATTCCCAGTAATATTATATCAAGGATATACTGTATCAAAGATTCTTTTTTAAGAAACTCAAGACTCTTTAGTAAGAAAGTCTTCAGTGACACAGACCAACATTTTTGTCCAAAGCTGTTTATAGCTGCCCCATAAAATTGAAAATAAGAATATATCAATTTTTAATATGGTATTTTATGTAGCTATTTAAACAAAAAGCAGAATGAGACCTATAAATACAGAGAACAAAGTTATGGTTGCCGGGGGGGAGGACGGTAAAGGATTGGACAAAGTGGGTGAAGGGAAGAGAGATGCAGGTTTCCAGTTATGGGATGAATAAGTCACGGGAATAATAAGGAATATAGTCACTGATATTATACTAGCGATGTAATGAGACAGATGGTAATTAAACTTGTGGTGAACACAGCATAATGTCTAAACTTATCAAATCACTAAGTTGTACACCTGAAACTAATGTAACACTGTGTGTCAACTATACTCGAATAAAAAATTAAAAATATGTAAAAGAAAATAATGATTATATAAAGTTATGAGATGTGAACTTCAGGTAAATAAAAGCAGGAATAAAACAAACCCCACATAATACATGACTCAAATTTTGTAAAATAGGTGTCTGTGAATATAATAAAAGTATCAGGTATCCAAATGTTGATATCAACTGTCATCTCTGTGTAGCGGAATCCTGGATTGTTTTACTTCTTTGTTTTCTTTCTAAGTTATTTGTAATTTAACTGTATTTCTTTTATAAGAGAGAAGCATTCATTAAACAAAAGTAGAGGCAGGCATTACTATCTTATGAATTCGAGGATTCTGTTTATCACAAATCTTGATGCTTTCAACTTATTTTGGATTATTTACTCCCTCAAATATAGTCAGTCAGTAGTTGGAATGAGTCTTCCCTTATAATTAATTGAAAATTTTCCCATTCCCTCCCATTTCACTGTTTCTAATTTGGTACTTAGATCCACAAGAAAAATTTTAAATTATATATAAAATCATTTTCGTGTATGCAAAAAGCCTTTGTTTTCTCCTTTGAGAGCCTATGGCAACAGGCATCTTTCACTCAATGACAATCACCCCCAGCATCTACTACTTTGACCCTTAATTAGATCTTCCCGGACAATCTAAAATAACTCATGTCTGAGACCCTCCCAGTCTGTGTGGTCCCCAATGGATTGGTGCAGCAGTAGGAAAGTAAGAAAGAACATTACTGTAGTTTAGGATATGTGTAGCAAAGTGAGTGAGCAAGTACGGAGTTGAGTGAAGTTGTTTAAAAAGAAAAAAGAAGGAAGGAAGGAAGGAAGGAAGGAAGGAAGGAAGGAAGGAAGGAAGGGAGGGAGGGAGGGAGGGAGGGAGGGAGGGAGGGAGGACAGGAGCGAGGGAGGGAGGGGAAAGGAAAAGAAAATAGAGAGAACTCTACATAAATGGATCATTAATAAACAGTGAAAGCTGAACAAAGTATTGAAATATAAAAGCAAAATCTCCTGCTGAGGAACAAGTGTCCAGGTTGTCCAAAATCACCTCATTCAACAACTTTGTTGTTTCAATAAATATATAAAAGCAGTCTGGTGCTGTTACTTAAAGATGTTGTTAAAACAAAAACCATAAAACAAGGAAGTAAAATATGGAGATTAGAAATAGAAGAAAAGGGAGGAGAGAGCAGAGAGAGAACAGAGACAGAGACAGAATCAGAAAGAGACATGCACACACACACACACACACACACACACACACACACAGATAAACTGGCATAATCTGAAAAGATAAATGAATGAATAGACTGGGAGATTGGAAGGAAATTGAAAACATGGCTCCTGAAGAGGTATAGGCAATGCATGTATGTAAACAGTTCTGACATAAGTTGCTATATCCTACAAGCAGAGGCTTTAAAAGAGAATGTAGAAAATAGCCTAATTGGATTGGAGATGATGGTAGATGGGGTTGAGAATGCTAGAGTGGTTGGAAAGTATGAGTTTAATTCAGATCACAGAAAATAAAGAACTTTACAAATTACACACACACACACACACACACACACACACACACACAGTCACAAATTGGGACAAATTGGGATGGGTTGTGTGTCCTGCATGGTGAGAGGTAAAAACTGAGGCCTGATTCCATAGGAATCCATACAAGCGGCAAGTGTTGAGTCCCTCAGGTGAGGATCTGCTGTGAGGCCAAGGCTAAACTGGGGTCCTTTTATCTGAATTATTTTTGATCACACATGGGATACTGAGTATTCCCCATGCACCCTGTCAATAGATTCCATCGAGTTGACTCATTGCTCTAGCTGCTGGCAGCTAAATCTGCGTGGGCCCCAGAAACACCTGGGGAATATAGAGTGGTAACAAGTTCAATCAAGGAAAAGAGAGCAGAAGCATTAGGCACATGCATGCTAGTATATCAAGGCTCACATAGGGTGGCTGAGCTCAGGCAAGAACTAGAGAGCGAGATTCTATTTGGCCCCTGTGGAAGAATGTCTGAGATAAACCAGGGCTCTCACAAGCAGGTAGTGAAGAACACGCTGTATGCTACAGCTTGAGAAGTGTGGAAAGACCACTCCACCCAATGTTATCTTTCCCTGTGGCCCACCTTATGTCCTCCTTCTTCCCTTTGGAGATTTTGGTGCCCCAAATCCCTAGAGTGTCAAGACATTCATTCTGATATGGGTGAAATATTCTGTCTGGAAACTCCTACAAAAATAAAATCATACAACACGTGAAAATGATATTCACCTCTTTATAACTATTGTCAGGCTTTAGATAAGGATATTTGGTACTATCCAGGGGGAATCCTGGGTCAGAGGATATTGCCAAGAAAGGCAAGCCTACCAGGATCAAGGATGCTGAATTCAACTGAATACTCTATATCACTGGCTCTAAAATCCTTGTTAGGCTGCAAAACTCTGGTTGCTCATGCTAATGTTAAAACTTAGACTCTTCAGTTAGATAACCCTAAAGAGCTAACCCTAGGCAACATACTACTTTGCCGAGCTCTTTGAGCTTGTATCCCAATGATCAAAACTAAACTTACAATTAGAAGGGCATATGCTGGTTTACTGAACACAAAGGCAGAAAAAATTCCGTGATTCCAGTTGAAAAATGTTCAATAAAGATTTGTTTTTCAGATCCTAGCTGCTATTTAATTAGATTGGGGAATTGTTACCATGTTTGTGATTTTTGTCCCCCAATTCTTGGCTAAATTAATTAACTTTGAAGCTTTTATGGAAAGGAAATTGATTCTAACCATGGCATGTACTTAAAAAGTTATGTAAATATCTGAGCTGAAGCACTTTGGGATATATTACACAGATTACACATTACAAAGTTTATTCTTTTCTTGCTCCCTAGAACATAGTTCAAGAAGAAATATTCAAATGTTGCAAGATACTTGTAGGTGCATAGAACAATGAAGATATGCTATGAGGTGTTGTCTTTTTTCTTAACACTTGCCAAATAAGAGAACATATCGGTGTACTTGTATTCCAGTGGAAGCCATAGTATCTTGGCTATTCCTTTTAATGGGCTAAATGTGTGCTGAATGAATAAATGATGCACTACAAACAGATAAAGCAATAAGATATAATTTTTTAATCTGTACAAATCTATACAAATTTCTCCTGAGAACATGAAATTGGGATGGTTGTCCTGGCAGATAGAAGTTCTGAGTATATTTTAGAAGGAAGAAAGTACAGCCACTGGACAAAAACTGTTCCAGGCATAAAGATTGGTAGAAATGTAAAAATGAACACTTGGGGAAAGAAAAGATGAAGAAAGATAACCAGAGATTTCCACTCACTGGTTCCTTCATTTGTCACACCCCACTGGAATTTCTATACCAGCACTTGGATGCCACTTAGAGCCGATCCAGTAGCCAATCTGTTTCTCACATCCATGCCATTTTTCAGATTGTCTCTGGTGTTTGGAGAGCCTTGTTGCCACAATCTATTTTCCTGATCCTCTTCTTCAAATAACTTGTTCCTTCTCTGAATAAACAGCTTTGGTGTCCTGTCCTCTGCGCCTCCCAGATTCAATTTGATTCCTCTCCCTCAGTACCCAATTGCACTCTGTGACAACTACCTTTGTACTTAACATTCCTACTTAATGGTAGAAATTCCATCACTTTGCCAATTTTGTTTCATAGCTATCTCTTCATTCTGTTCTCTTATCGCCCCATTACCTCTGCTTTAACTCAGGTCATTGTCATCTACAGCTCACAGAGTCTCTTACAAAAGACTTGTAGCTGATCTCCCAGCTTCTCTTCATCAGTGTGATAATCAAACTGCTGACAGTTTTATTCCTAATGGACCATGCCAATTTCCTTCTTAAAGCCCATTTCCTCCCATTTCTAAAATAACAAAAATCTAAACTCTTTATTTTACTTAGCATTATTATATCTTCTCAGCCCATCCATGTTGTTGCAAATGGCAAGATCTCATTCTTTTGTATAGTTGAATAATATTTCAGTGTGTGTGTGTGTGTGTGTGTGTGTGTGTGTGTGTATCTCACATATTTTCATACACAGTGTTAGTTTCAAGTGTAGAAAGTAATAATTCAACAATTCTATACATTACACTGTGCTCACCATGAAAAATGCCGTTCCCATCTGCCACCAATGTTATGACAGTCTTATTGACTATATACCCTCTGCTGTACTTTTCACCTCCATGACTTATTTACTTTGCACCTGGAGATTTGTACTTCTTAGTCTCCTTCATCTATTTCTCCCATCTCCCCCCCCCACCCATATGACAACCAACAGTTAATTTCAGAGTATTTTTTTGTCTCTTTTTTTCTTTGTTTATTTGTTTTGTTTCTTAAATTCCACAAATGAGTGAAATTATATGAATACTTCAATCAAACAAATCTAAACTCCTGAACACAAGCAAAAAAGTGTTCATCATAATTTGACTCCGACCTTTGTAGTCAGTCTCATGACTCCATCCTCCCCCACCTTTAATCTATGCTCCAAGCCTATTGGCAAATGCCAAAGCAATCCATGCTCTTTAACATATATGTGCCCTCTGTAGAGGCAGTTTCTTTCTATAAAATGCCTTTTCCCTGTTTAGTTCTTCATAAAATCTCAATTCATCCCCTAAGACCCTGCTCAGGTACTACTTCATAGATCCCTTCAGTTTCTGTCAAGTAGAACTATTCATTTCAGGCCCATGAGACCACAGCATTTTGCTCATGCATTTAATTTAACACCTACAGTATGGTATTTCAGTTGTTGATTTTTCTTTCTGTTTTTGATTTTATGTTTTGTGCCAAACAAATGTTATTTTTATTCCTTTTCTATATCAATAGAAGGAGCTCTTGGAAGCTCCTTAGTAAGCTCTTGGAAGGCAGTAGAAACAGCTTTATTGGTTCTATATTCTCAGAGCATACCACAATGCCTAACATTAAGTAAATAATCAATAGGTTGTTGGAAAAAGAAAGAAAAGAAAAAGAGGGGAAAGGGAAGAAAGCAAAGTAAGTAAGATCTGTTTAAGAAGAGATACTATATAGTAAGAAGGGGAGAAAAATAAATGAAGACAGTGTTAAAATTTCATATCTTGGAAAGCTCCAATACTTCTGAAAGTGAGCATCCTCATTATGGAAGGTATGAAATTATGAGAAATGAAACTATCCTAAATCAAAGATTTAAATGATTCCAATTTTAAGAAGGTGAAATAAATATCTCTTTCTTTATCCTTTTAAAAATTATCATAAAGCATAAAGGAGAAAAAGAAACTCTAATACAAACTATGTTTGTTTCCTGTGACTGTTTGAACAAGTTCCTAAAAACTTGGGGGCTTAAAACAACAGAAATTAAGTTACTTACAGTTTTGGAGGCCAGGATTTCAACATCAATTTCACTGGGATGAAATAAAGCTTTTGGGCAGGGCCATGTTTTCTCTGGAGGCTCTGCAAAAAGAATCTGTTCCTTGCTTCTTCTAGTTTCTGGTGGCTCCTGTATTTTCCAGCATTTTCTGGCTTGAAGCCACATCACTCTTATCTCAGCCTCCATCTTTGTATCGCCTTCTCCTCTATGTGTGTCAAATCTCCTTCCTTTGCCTCTCTTACACTAATGCCTGTGGTGGCATTTAGGGCCTACTTTGAAAATCCAAGATAATCTCCTCATCTCAGAATCCTTAATTATATCTGTAAAGACCATTTTTCCAAATCAGGTACTATTCAGAGGTTCTGGGAATGAGGACCTTGACATATTTTTGCGAACCATCATCAGCCTAACACACAAACTCAAATATTTTCTTAAAATAGAGACTACTATAACTCTAAACCATAATATATATAAAGACAAAAAGTGGAATAATGGCATTTAATTTAACAGAGTAGAAGAACGACAAATTGTGTAAATAGGAGATAATAATTAAAAGTAGCAAGCATACCCACATAGCAATGTGCAAGAAGAGCTCATTGGAATATCTGGGTATTGTCAAAGGTGGGATTGAGGATAGGAGTTAAAAAGAGACTGAAGGATTTAAAGAGACATAGTTAGACACCTACCTATGATCACACATCTACTATAAGGGGGTCAAGGGACTAACCCTTCTCACTCTTAAAGGAAAACAATGGTATATGGAGAAATTGAACTAGAATGACCCCCATCTATAACGGAAAAGGCAGCAAAAGGATGTGATACCAAAAACTGAAAGGTTACACGAAAGTCTATGTACATTGAGAACTGTGATGTTCTCAAAGTGTTTATATCCTCAAACAGAAGATTAAGACTTTTTCTCTTGAGTAAATAACTACTACAAAGGGGGAAAAAACCTCAGATACAGATGTTAATGTGCCTGTCCACCAAAAAAGCCAACTGCTAACCCAGTAGATCACAGGTGAATCCAACCTGCTGACAAGTACCACCCCTTTGCACAAAATTCCAGATAAGATTTTAGTGTACTCCAGTGTTTATAGCAGCACTTTCAACAATAGCCGAATTATGGAAAGAGCCTAAATGTCCATCAACTGAGGAATGGATAAAGAAATTGTGGTTTCTATGCACAATGGAGTACTACGTGGCAATGAGAAAGAATGAAATATGGCCCTTTGGAGCAACATGGATGGAACTGGAGAGTGTGATGCTAAGTGAAATAAGTCATACAGAGAAAGACAGATACCATATGTTTTCACTCTTATGTGGATCCTGAGAAGCTTAACAGAAGACCATGGGGGAGGGGAAGGAAAAAAAAAAGAAGAGAGGGAGGGAGCCAAACCATAAGAGACTCTTAAAAACTGAGAATAAACTGAGGGTTGATGGGGGCTGGAAGGGAGGGGAAAGTGGGTAATGGGCATTGAGGAGGGCACCTGTTGGGATGAGCACTGGGTGTTGTATGGAAACCAAAATAAATTTCATAATAAAAAAAAGAATATGATTTAAAAGTCAAAGATCATCACTGAGAATCCATCAAGGAAAAACTAGGAAACAAAATTAAGTGAAAGAAAAGAAGGAACCCAGGGAAATAGAGAATATACAGTGAGAATTGTAAGGAAGTAGTAATAATGACCCCACATATCAGAAAAGGTGTTGCCTTGATGAAACAAGACAGGATGCAATAAAACATAAGAGAAACAGGCAGAGAATAAAAGGATAATATTAATTTAACATATGATCATCAAAAGTGAAATTTTAGTAGAAGTATTAGAAGATAATAAGGAATAAATTCAAAAAGACTAACAGAAGAGAGAAATGATTTTTTTAAAGTTAGATCATCAATAGAGGTCATTCAACACTCCACAACTGGCAATTCAGGAAATGGAGATTAGAGAAAATGCTAGTAAGTAAATTATTAAGGATATAATATAAGGAATTTCTTTTTTCTTATTTTTTATTTATTTTTGAGAGAAAGGGAGAGAGAGAGAGAGAGAGAGAGCGAGCATGAGCAAGGGAGAGGCGGAGAGAGAGAGGGAGACACAGATCTGAAGCAGGCTCCAGACTCTGAGCTGTCAGCACAGATCCCAACGAAAGGCTTGAACTCACGAATCTGAGTCATGACCAGAGCTGAAAGTTGGATGCTTAACTGACTGAGCCACCCAGGCGCCCCAAAGAAGTTTCTTATAATTGACAGCATGATTCTCCAGATTGAAAGGATCTATCAAGTGTCTCAAGACAAGGGATGAGGAAAAACCCACTCAGACATATTCTGATAAAATTATAACACCAGAAATATAGAGAAGATCTCAAAGTTTGTTAGTGATGAAAGTAAATACTAATCAAAATATCAGGATCAGAATGACATTGGTCTTCTCAGCAACAGCATTGGAAGTTGGAAGGTAATGGGAAAATGCTTTTATTTCTGAGTGAAAAATGTTTTAAATCTATAATTCTATTCCCAGCCAAAGATTCAATCAAGAATCAGGTAGAATAAAAACATTTCTCAATATGCAAGTTCATAAAATGTTTATCACCTGTAGAACCCTTCTCAAAACATTACTAGAACATGAGTTCCAGCCAAAAGAGAGAGAGAGGGAGAGAGAGAGAGATAACTAAATAAAACGAGGACATACTTTCTAGAAGAGGCTACAACATCATAAAATGGAAATATAAATTTTTAGGATGGTATCCAAAAAAACTCTGGATAACATCTTCTTATAGGGTACTTTACAGAGCAACCTGAGAAGATAAAAGTTGGAGAAAAGTGGCTCCCAGGAGGGTGTTCTTCAAGATAAAAGAAAAAAAGGAAAAAAAAAGAAAAAGAAAAAAAACTAGATTATGTAACCAACTTACCTGTGTAAAAAATTGAATAGAGAAGCATCTTATAAAAATTTTGGAGCCTTGGGGAAGACTTAGAAAAGACAAGAAAGTAAGAAAGAAAAGGAGAAAGAGAGGGAGGGAATAAGAAAGGAAGACAAGGAAACTGGGCAAAAAAGAAAAATAAGTGAAACACTTGTTATTAAAGAAAAAATGTCTGGGGTGCCTGGCTGTTTCAGTCAGTTAAGTGTCTGACTCTTGATTTCGGCTCAGGTCATGACATGATGTCACTGTTTCATGAGTTCGAGCCCTGCATAGAGCTCTGCATGCTGGCCCTGCGAAGCCTGCTTGGGATTCTCTGTCTCCTTCTCTGTCTCCCTCTCCCTCTGCCCTTCCCCTGGTCATTCTCTCTCTGTTTCTCTCAAAAAGAAAAAAGAAAGAAAGAAAAAGAAAAAAGTTCTACAATAATTTTTTGTCATATCCCGTCACCAGGTTCTGCAGCAAATGCTTTTTGTGTAGTCCTAATAATTAAAAACCCAGATATGGATTCAAACTAAAATGTGACATAGCTATAATGGAAGAATAAAGAATAAAGTAAAGAACGTGGGGATTTTAAGAAAGCTTAAACTTTCATCTGTACCAGCAAGAGTCAATCAATGAGATCTAAGTTGAGGAGTCATGACCCAGATGGATGCACAATATGTAGAAACACAGAAGAAAAATAAAAATTGAAATTGAAAGTGGTTGACCCCCTGCACTAGTGCCAAAGGGTTTATTTCCTTTGGTATTTAACCTCTAAACTTATTTGCATTCTAAGTAGGTGTGTATATAGTTATGTGGTGGAAATAAAAGATACTTTTTAAAGAAACTTTAAATGTACCTAACCCCATCCTCTTTTCTTTGTTTAGGATTATCCAAGTTAAATCAAATAGGCATATGTCCTCTTTTTCTTCAAAATATTTCCACATACATAGATAGTAGTACTAATATGACTTTACTAAGTTAATGAATGAATGAATGCTTTAGAAAACACAATGCTCTCATAAAACAAATGTTAGATGCAGAGTTTGTACACGAGCGATATATAAATTTGATAGTAAATATCTTCTTGAGCAAACTTTCTTTTACAAAGAGAATGTGCATTCCTAATGGTATCTGTATTTTATCTTTACCTGATTTCCAGAATATTGGAATTTCTTCAAGGGAAGCACTGGGTGGGTATTGTTCTTTCCCATCTTTATATCACCAGGGGCATTCCAAATAAAACTGCTAGAAAGAAAAAATGTTGACCTGTAAATTCAAAATTAGCACTCATTCAAAAACTTCCTATAGGTATACTAAAGCCAAGTTTTACAAACTTGTTAATAATATCTTATTTTTCTTCCTTAACTCTAAACCAAATGTAATGCAACGTAATATCTTCCAAAGTACAATGGCCCTTTAAAAATAATATTCCCACAAAACTCACAGAGAGCAAAGTACAAAGAGTTTACAAAACAGGATGAGATTCTCCATTATTATTTCTGGAGTGCCTCCTAGTCTGATATTTTTCCTTCTGCCATTCTTAAAGAAAGTACATTATCCATAAGTCAGTCCAAGTCCTACTTATTTCCTCAGGAATAAGGGTCAGGCAACATGCAGTATCCTTGGGAAAGTAGCCTAAAATTACCAAAGAGGCCATCTCAGTAAGACATCAGGAAGCACAACTGTTTCCATTGACACGAACATAATGAAAACAAAATGCTCTAGAACTATGTGCTCTGTGAACCATAGTTTATAAAAATATCACACATGCTGTGTTTTGACCACCCAAGAGGAATCAAAGTCACTGTATCACTTTGCAAGCATCTTGAGTCCTACTGATGTTTATGATTCTAAAATCAGGAGCATGTTCCTGGGATACAATTAGTCAGTATCTGCTAAGGCAATGTTAGAAAAATAGCTTTAAAATTCTCCCTTTGTTCCTGACCTGCTATGGGAATTCATGGTATGCAACATCAAAGCGAAAATTCAGGTCACCTCTGTTGGATGTAGCCATGGGGGTGTGTGAATTAAAAACATGCAACAGGGAACCTGACAGATTCCTGTTTCAATCTGGTCTCTTCTGCGACTCCTCTAAAGGTGATCCCTATTGATAATCAAAGGACAAGCCTTAGACCATTTTTAGGATGTGCTGGTTCTCAGAGAAATGATTTAAAGTGGTCAAATACCCCAAACCCTTCAGGAAATGACCAATAAAAAGGCAGGCCAAAATCTTGGTAGCTCAAAGGAAACAAAGAATTTCTGAGAATATTTCTGTTCAACATGAAATGGATGAGAAATCAAGCTGTTCAGGCACAGCTGGACAAGGTGTGGAATTGAACCATAACACTCCTGGTTTAGCTTCTCAAGAAGCTAAAAATTTTGGTGCTCTTAGGACATAGCTTCATGGGATGATGTTTCATGGCGAGCAAAGTGATCAACCATCTAGCAGCTGAGATCAGTGGGTCTTGTCAAGTGGTTAGACCCTCAAAGAAATGGGTCACTTGTGTCCAAGAATTCAAAGCTTATGTCTTACACCTGATAAAAGTGCAGAGATATTAAAATATATTAGTCTGTACTTGTCAAAAACAGTGGTCAACTGATAGATGTAAAGTAAGAAAAAATATATATAGAAAGAAGACAAGATTCTGTTATTTGAACAAAGTTTCCATTTTAGGCAATCTGATGTCTCTTCCAAACATATCTTTAATAAGCCACTTCTGCAGATTGATGTACATTTTCCTTCCTGTCCAAAAGGTTGTATCACCTGCTTTCTACCTAACAAAACCCTGTTCCTCTTTGAAGCCTCCTCTCAAATTGCACGTCCATGGAAGTGTCTACTGAACTCGTCTGTGCCTCATTCTCGGCAGTTATGATATCTTGAGATGTGATGTATGTGAATATATCTCTGTTGAAGCCAATGCCTTGTGTTCTTTGTTACAGTGCAAATCCCATGAGACTGAGAACAAAGCCTTCTATTTTCTGTTTTAATTTCCTTAGCTCTCACCTTAATCTTACACAATTAACATGCAGTAGTTGACAAAAGACTCCGCATAATTTTTTTTTCATTTAGCATAAGTAATATTAGACAGCTCCTGTTTGGCTTGTATTACATTTTAGAGGGAGATTTATGCTGACATTATAGAGAAATATTATCCAATCATCTAAAGCTTTTTCTTGCAAGTTATTTAGGAGTTTGGCTTAGAATAAAATGACAAACAATAGATGGACAATTCCAAGTTGTTTGTTAGGAATTCTACAAGTTCCTTCGATATTTATGGGCTTAGTAATGACTTCTTTTGTAATTTGCTCCATCTACACAGGAGTAGCATAGGTCTTAAAATTGTATTCAAACATGTTATTTCATTCAAAAAAAATTTTTTGAATTATACTGCTCTTTAAATGATATCAAATTAGGGGCGCCTGGGTGGCTCAGTCAGTTGAGCGTCCGACTTCAGCTCAGGTCATGATCTCACAGCTCATGGGTTCGAGCCCCGCTTCGGGCTCTGTGCTGACAGCTCGGAGCCTGGAGTCTGCTTTGGATTCTGTGTCTTCCTCTCTCTCTGCCCCTAAGCCACTCGCATTCTGTCTCTGTCTCTCTCAAAAATAAATAAACATTAAAAAATAAAAAAATTAAAAAAAAATAAAAATAAATGATATCAAATTCAAGGTAAGGTATTAAAACTGACTTTCTTAAGCATGACTGAGTTTAGTTCAAAGTCCACGTATCTCTTTGAAGATTTTTTTTGCCCAGTGAAGATTCAGATGATGTGAGAAAAATGGGTCTTAGCCTACAGGAGAACACAAAGCTATGTAACCTAAGAAATATTATCAACCATGCAAGAATACAATAACTACAAGTTAAACTTAGAAAACATAAGAAACTCCTTTATATTCCTGACCAACTTGAAAATATAGCAAGTTTTTCTGAAAGTTCCTTCATTATTCATATGTTTTCTTTTTTGCTTACAGGGGAAAACATAAGATTTCCAACTATGAATATATACCTTGTTTTAAGTGAGTTAAAATGGGAAAAGCATAAAGGGCAACATTGCCTGTGAGTTACTCAAGGACTCCTAAATGCAGAATTGAGGCCCAAAAGGAGGCCAACTATGTGAGAGCTATCTAAAAGGATAAAAATTCTCATGATAGAATTCTCGCCGTCAATGAGATGAAAAAATGAAATAGACCCCCCTAGAGGGAAAGACACCTGAGCACAAAAAACACAGGTTTGGGTGCAAAAGAGAGAAAGGTTTGAATCTATGCTCTGCTGCTTTCTACCAGAAAGACTTTGTGAAAGTAACTGAAATTCACCAGACCCCAGGTTCTCCATCTGTATATCAAGCAAGATAGATCCATATTCCTTGGTTGCTATGTGAATTAAATGAGACATATAATGTAGAACACCTAGCAAAATCCATGGAAAATGAGGGCCATTCAATGGGTGTACACTCCCTTTCTGTCCTACTTACAGGTGTAATCAGTTCAAGATAGCAAATGCATAATCTTATTGGAAAGAAAAAGATTCCCACTCGCAGAAAAGGTTTATAGAAAAGGGAGGATTTTAATGGCTCTCTAGGACAGGAAAAAAATTGGAATACAGTAAAGGTGTTCAGAGAAAGTAAAAAATTGAAGCAGTTAGAAAAGGTGTTTGGAGAAGTAAAAGGTTTACATGAAAGTAAAGTATAAGTAAAAGTGAAAAAAAAAAGGTAGTGGAATCCACATAATTGGAAAGATGAGCCTGGGTGGAAAGAAGGTCTTATGTGAAAAAGTGATTATACATAAAAGTAGTAAAAATGTAAGTTGAGACCTGGACTGTGAATTCCAAGTGAGAGAGTGGAGACATCATGGAAAGTCAATGAAACATCAAGTAGAAACCATTTCTCTAGAGGTAAGTGGTGATATTCTTATGAAACTCAATTATTAATATTATAACTATAAAGCCCTTCCTATTGGAAATCTGTTTCTTTCAGTCATTACAAATAAAAACTTAACCTTCATTCAAGTTTAAACTGAACTTTTACCTTTTAAAGAGCATGACATTTACTCCAATTATTTTGCACCTTTAAGAAATAGCCAACAAGGCAACGAAAACCCTCTTAAACTATTGTATGCAGAATTGGACCAGGCCTGATCTAGACATGCATATATCAGTCTAATACTGCATAAAATGGGAAGCAGAGCAGATCACTAACTAAAAATACTATAATGGATTTGTAATGGCCCTCTGTGGAATTCTTCAGATACAATAAAAACTCTTTGTAATGACAATAAATTGCACATATTATACTTATTATTCAGTAAGAACATATTTTATTTACCTGCAACATTTTTGATGGAGAGTGATGCAGTCTGAAAAGGGCCTCCAGACATGCTAATTTACGTATTCTTTTTGCTTACAATTTCACCACATTTAAGGTGGTGAGACTCTTTCTGGTTTTGGTGTATGACAAATCTATTATCATCCCATAGCCTATACGTCAGTCTTGGAGATCTGTTTTAGAGATGACTTAACTAGTCTGAAAAGCAATTTGGGAGAGGGGAGGTGGTATTCAGAGCAACATAAGGCCAAAGAGCCGTGGGGTCTACCATAACCCTGGAATGACATTCATTTTTGAATAGCTCAGATACACAAAATTTACTCTCACTGAATAAAATTAAAGCATATTGGAAGCCCAGTGATGATGAACAACCACAACATATAAATGATATATAATTAATAATATCAATCCAACTTTCTTGCATTAATGCAAGATCTCCTGGGCTGCTTAATTTTATTGAAGGAGGAAGACAAAAACCAAAACTACTTCTATTAAATGATGAAAACAAATAATGTAGTAAGATCTTAATATTTTATAGAATACTAATATTACTCATAACAGTTCAGTTCTAATTGACCTTGGCAATGCAATAAAATCAATAATAAATCCATCACAGATTTTGCTTTTCTCTTTGTCATTTTTTACTCTGATTTTAAAATCCTGGATCACAGTTAAATTTAGTTTAATAACAAGAATAGTTTGCATTTTACGGTGATTCCCATTCTAAATCATTATTTACATTTTTTTAATGTTTATTTATTTAATTTGAGAGAGAGTGCACATGTGCATTTGCACGTGTGAGCAGGGGAGGGGCAGAAAGAGAGGGAGACATAGAATCCCAAGCAGGCTCCAGGTTCCTAGCTGTCAGCACAGAGCCCCTTGTGGGGCCTGATCTCACAAACCTTGAGATCATGACCTGAACCAAAATCAAGAGTCTGACGCTTAACCGACAGAGCCACTCGGGCGCCCCTAGATTTATTTAACACATAACCACACAGGTCTGAAAAGAAACAATTGTCAGAGTTGATGGTGGAGAGAACTATTGTAGTAGAAGAAGCAATGTCTTCCCAAACGGCTCTTTCTGGTAAGCAGAGTGTTGTTTCCAGAACACTCAGCCCAGTCTGGGACTTGATGCTCTAAACCATGCTCTAATTCCTCTAATTTAGCTGAGCCCCAATCTTGTCTTCACAAGTTAAAAAGGAAGTAAAAATCTTAATGAAATCTAGAAAAGACCCATAAAGATTAATAAAGTCGTCCAAAAATAAGATCTGTGAAGAAGCATTAATGAAAATGAGATTTTCTTTTCAAATTGGGGAGTGTGTTGAGATAAGGGAATGACTTGATAGTTCTTGAACTACTAAACTAAACGAGGCATCTGGAAAAAAAAAAGCCCTTGAATAAATGCATGGGTAAGAAGCAGATTTGGAGGGGAATAGTTACCATTTTAAGGAAAAAATGAACAAGGTAACAGAACAAAAACATTGGTGTTTGGTTAGAACAAGAAGGTGTGATTTAACATGGAAAGATTTGAATGTCTATTTAGATTCAGATATGTAATCATAGTGAAATATAGATTTTGGCAAAGAGAAGAATGCATGCTCCTTGTAGAAGATGTTGAGAAGGACTAAGGTCATCCCAAAAAGAAGCAGCATCACTCACGGAGGCAGAAAGAAGACATCATAAAGGATGAACAGAGATTCTACAAACTTCCTCTATTATACAGTAACAGCAACATCTACAACGATTTATGGACTGCTTAATATAGGTCAAGCCATATTCTGTATTAACTTTTTTAATCCTCAAGACAACTCTGGAAGAGAAGGTAATGTTATCCCCAAAACCTAGCTGCAGAATTTAAATAACTTGGTCAAAGTCACTGTTAGTCAGTGGCAAAACCAAGACCTAAACCTCGGCTGTCAGGATCCAGAGCTCACACTATTAACATTTCCTGGCTTTCAATGTTATTATTATTTTTATTTTGGCTTATATAATTTGTCATAATTCTGTGTCCTTAGAGTTTATGTTAGGATGTGAATGGCATCTGGAATCCACATGGTATATTTGTAAGTCTAAACAAAATGGGGGGGAAAAAGAGCTAGGAAGACAGAAGACATGTCAGAATGTCCAGAAAGCTGAAGAGGGATGTGTCATTTGAAAAGGTCTGCTTGGTGTATTCAATGCTATAGTGTAAACATCATACATTACTTACTTTAGAAGGTAGAGACTGACTTCATTTGGTTGCTGGAACATGGGTGGAAACGTTGGAGAAGCTCTTAAAATGTCTAATTCAGACTTTGGGCACACAGAAAGGATCAGAAGTCACAAAAACAAACCTGGCCATCTCCCTTTTTCCCTTACTAAAAAACCCCTACTTCCTTTTATTTATAGTATGAAGTTTTAACTACTCGTAATATGAAGTTTAAATTACTTAGCCTGGTATTTAAAAACTCTTGGTAATTTTGTTCCAACCACCTTTCTGTCCGCACCTCCTATAACCTATGACCACTCTCCACAAAACATGGATTCATCAATCACAAACATTCCATAAACTGGTATGTTACCTTTGTTAAAAATGTGCTTTTGAAATCTTATTTGTTGTTGAGCCTGCTCAGCTGAAATGTCAACCACTCTCTAAATATTTCCATGACTCCTCTAAGCAAAGATTTTCCTACTCCATTGAATAGCGATACATGTATCATATTTAAATATATATATATTTAAATATACAGATTTGTAATATTGTACTCTAATTACTTCCTTCAGTATATCAACACAATCATTGAATAAATATTTCTGAATAACTATTCAGAATGACTATTCTGGTACCAGGCACACTCTAAGTTCCCTAAACCAAGGACTATTTGTCATTTTGTTATGTTTTTAAGAGAGGGTTGGTGGGAAGTGGTAGGTATTTTCTATTGCTTTCTCCCCGCCCAATGCATAGTAGCCATTAATTAAATATTTGTTGAATTGCACTATCCACAAGAAGCTCAATGAGCATCATAGTCAACAAATAATCATTAAGAAATAACTGATCTTATATTTTCTTAGGGAGAAATAATTGGATGTAGAAGAGTATAGATGTAAAACAGCAGACCTTTAAATTTGGCAGGATCTCAGATCTGAAACTTTTATAATGTTAATTAGAAAGGGAGTAATGAGGAAAGGCACCATTTTGCTGCTTTTAATTCCTTCCTTCAAGTTTTAAGTGGATTTTAATCTCCTCCAGACCACCAAGGTAGACTCAGAACTTTAAGGTTCTTAAAACTTCGAGGGCAATTTGAAGCCATTCAGTCCAAGTCTTACATGTTACTGATGAGGAAACTGCCAAAGATTAGCAAAGCTGGGTTAAGAATCCAGGCCTGTTTTCCCCATATCTCCCCCTCAGCATCTTGTCACCATATATTTTCATCTCTTTCAACTTTTATTCTCTGGATGTTCAACAGAACACTGGTAACAGGCTGTTGGCCATTTGGGAGAATTGAAAGATTTGATGGTGGAGAAAATATTTCCTTCTTTTTATATCCCAAGATCTCTCCCAACGTTGGAATCTTTTGTAGTTAGAACATAAGCAGGGCTGAGAAATCTTTCTGTTACTAACAAGAAAAAAAAAAAAGGAGTTCAAATTAAATCTTTATTTTCCCTTTTATCCCATTATTCTCCAACTTTATGGAAACTCAAACCTGTTCATTAGAATGTCGTATGTCTAGCCTATATATGTACATGCGTATACATACGTGTAGGTATGTATGTGCACACACACATAGACACACACATTTCTTTTCATTATGGGAAACAAACATTTCCACTCCTTTTATCTAGAAGATTCCCTGAAATTCCCTTGTTTTATGGTTGGATGTGATTAATTTATCAAATTCTCTTTTGGTATAGAGCAGACTGATCATGATTAATGTGTTTATCTGCTAAACATACAAAAAGAAAGTTCTTTTGGGCAAGCAAGTCATTGTGTCCTGCTTATTAATAAATCATTTGTCCTTCAGAGTTTTTGCCTCCTGGCTTGTTTACATTTTGAAGTGAATTCGACATTCCTTTGTTCAAAAACAAATAATACTTTAGCTACTGCCAATTTTTAGTCATTTTTAAAAGAAATTAAAGAGAAGTTCCTTTCTAACTCTGGAAGATGATTGCGAGTGGACAGTGTGAGGAAAGAACCTATGCTCCCTTGACTATTAATGCGTCTTTGAAGCTCCCAACCCGAGGTAGAGTGGTTACAGATGCCTTAGTGTGAGGGAGGTCCTATGTTAAGTATCTGTATTTGAACTTAGCTAAATATCAGCTAAACAAAGAGCAGGGGCTACAAGAGCGGGACATCCCCTGTGTGCGCGGCGGGCTGTAAGCTCACCACCCAGCCTCGATGGCACAGCCTCCATTGTTTCCGCTCATAAGAAGCTTAGTCTTGATCTCATTACTGAGCCCAAGGCCCTCCTCCAATCATCTTGCCTCTGTCATCTTACAGTATTTTCTAGCACGGGCTGAAAATAGACACAATTTCCTCCTTGAAACCAGCCCGCTGCCTGGCACCATTTCGTGAAACAAATCGCTATGTCATTCCCGTCTAACAGGCAACTGGCAATTTCAAAAACAAATTCAGCTGCAACCGCTTTTAAACCGTCTTACTAGGTTACTTTTCTATCTTACGTCACCCAGGTTTCCAGAAATCTACTCAAAATGCCTAATGAGGCAATAAATTTCTTTACTGACTGTTCAGAACGTGGAAACAAATTGGAGTGACTCACTCAGGCCTTTTCTTAACCCTCTTATTCAGCAAAACAGTTTATTTTACTGAAAGAATAGAAAAAAAAAGAGCTGACAATTTAGAAATAAACTAAGTAGGTCCACCCTCTTTTGTGCCTCTGGGACATTCAGGACTATCTTTTTCATGAGTGTATGTTACAGCTTAATTGAGATTGTAAAAGAGGAAAATCTTGGCTTACTTATCATCCTTGTGAAAATAACTTCCATGTTTGCCTTTTCATTTGTTAGGAATTATTACTCTAACTCATTTTTTATGAAAAGTTTTGTTTTGTTTTCATTGGTTTTATGTTTGGTTTTAAAATGCAATGTTCCTCTGTTGGTAATTATCCACAGGTAGAAGTTTACCTACTTGGGAGGTAATCTTGAAAGTAAGTCCTGCTTATGATGTTTTCTAAAGGATAGGAAATAACAGAAAAGGGAGAGTACCTGAAAGTTTACATTTCTTCCTATAATTTGCTTAAACAAATATTCAAATTTTTTGCTTTGGAAATATTTGCTTAAAAATATTCAAATAATTTGCATTCCCTGAGTCCATTCCAGATATTAGAGGTAAAGGTAAAACTACTTTGGGGAACTAAAAGCATAATAGCTACATGCAGAAAAATTCTGTTTATATTACATAACGGACATATATCCCGAAAGCAGTATATTTACAGTTAAAAGTGAGCTTAGGAGTAGATTTAGTCCAGACTCTCCAATTTACAGATATTGAAAGAAAAAAGTAGGGAAATAAAGAGACTTAATGAATATCACTGGAGGGCTGGCATACCACACTGTATCTGGAATGCCCATCTCCTCAACTCGTGTTTATTTCAGTATTGCAGTCTTACCTTTTCATTGCCGGACCTGAAAATGCCATTCAGTGTTCATTTTTTCTCTTGTTCACTCATTCATAAAAAAGTAAGTCTTAATGGCAGGCGTCAGGGAGCAGAAGATCATCTCTACCTTAAAAAGTTGGGAGTCAGCTCTTCATTTTCTCTTTAAAAATAGTGACCTTCCCCATAGTTAAAAATAGTATTTCATGTTCCCTTTTCTCCTCTTTTAAATTTCAAATCTTCTAAACTGCTTGCTGAAAGCTCAGAATATTATTAACATGAATAGGACTATGGGAAGGAAGTGAAAACAACATTGACTAAGCAGCTATTGCATCATAGTTTCTAGGATGCTGGAAATCAGTTCTTAACCTTGGTTTCTGAAATCCTTTCTGGAGTTCTTGGAATTCCCTGAGAGGGAGAAGAGGGGAGAGTAGAGATCATTTACAATGGGAGACAATGGGATACATAGTTATTCAGTTTGTTTCTACCTTTATGTAAGAAACTGGGATTTATGTGTATATATACAATTAACATCTATCATAGAAATAGATCATTAGAGCCAAAGGGACCTTAGATGGGGGTTTATGTGTATATATACAATTAACATTTATCATAGAAATAAAGTGTTAGAGCTAAAAGGAACCTTAGATGTTCCTTAACCTTAACATCTTATAGCTAATGCCTAGGAAAGTGGTTTGTTAAGTCGCACATAGGAATGTCATAGGAGAGAAGGAGCTAAGCATCTTACTCCCTAATCTTGTGTTTTTTCCTCAACACGCAGCCTTTTACCTGCACAAGGACACTTGCACGTCCTTACGCAAATAATTTGAGTTGTTAAAAATAAATGTACAAGTGAACTAATTCTACCAAGGCTTTCATGGACTGAATCACTTTTCTCAGCAGCCCTGAATTTGCAGGAAAAAAGTGTACCAATCCCCACAATGTGTTAATACTGCAACTTAAGTGCCATTGTGTTACTGAAAACCATTGCCATGGTCACAAATCTTTTATGCTCAAAATAACGAGCATAAATCTGAAAACAATTTTTTACTAAGAAGCAAAAATACTGCAGCATTCATTCTGGTGGAAGACTTCAAATTTCAAGTCAAAGGCAACTACAACCAAGAAAACCGTACCAAAAGTAGGATTCTTCCTGAAAAGAATGGACTCATTTTTTAATAATTCAACTGGAAAAGGAAGCTTTAAAATACAGTCCTTACTATATCAGTTTTCCATAAAAAAAAGGGTCATCTGCATAGGCTTCATTGAGAAAGCTGGCTTAGGCACTCTGAACTCATTTCTGCATACTCTTTTTTCTTCAACAGCTTAGAAATGGGAATGAGCTGAAAACATGGAGTCCGGAGAAGCCTACACAAAATTCTAATAGATATGTATTCGATGTACCTCCATATACATTTCCTAATTTCAGTACTTACCAGGAATTTCTTGAATCAGTAAAACAGATGATTGTTTAAAATTTAATAGGAGGACTGGGGCACCTGGGTGGCTCAGTCGGTTGAGCATCTGACTTCAGGTCATTGACCTCCTGGTCTGTGGGTTTGAGCCCTGCATGGGGCTCTGTGCCAACAGCTCTGAGCCTAGAGCCTGCTTCGGATCCTGTGTGTCTCTCTCTCTATGCCCCTCCCCTGCTCGCACTCTCTCTCACTCTCTCTCTCTCTCAAAAATAAATAAACATTAAAAAAAATTTAAATTTAATAGGAGGATAAACATTGTATTGATAGTCCTTAAAGCCCCCAAGATTCTCTCTCCTCAAAGGGAAACCTCAAGGGGACAGCATGACAGATTTGTTAATTTGTTTTTCACAGAAAGGGCAAGCACAGGAAAAACAATGAGATGGGTACATAGGGGAAAGAAGAGATGTAAGACAGAAAATATTTCAGTAGGCATTAAAGATCCAGTTCCAGCCTCTCCTAAAGAGCGAACCACTTTCTTGCTATTAGATTGTATCACACAAACCAGCAGACATTTCATAAATAGATTTTTGGTTTAAGGCAGCTCAAGTTAACTTTTGGTACTTGTCTTCAAAGAGCGCTAAGTCTGGGCTATTTGAGTAGTTTTGTTAAAATCATTCATATAGACTTCAAAAATTAAGAGCTCTCAGAATCCTCACTGTGAAATAGACTGGCACTAAAAGCATGATCTATACTGATTATAAAATTATGCTTTTGAAGATAGAGTATGAACCAATCTCTGTTAAATGGAAATATCGGTAGTACCATCTAAGTGATGCTTAATGTAAGTTTTAAAAATATTTTATTGTATTTGATATCACTAGACAATTTTTGTAGCCTTCCTCACTTTAAACACAACTCAATTGTAGCGTATATTATGTTAAAAAGGAGATTAATTTGCATGTTACATTTTGCCTCGTAATATCTTCTAGAATAAAGGACGTTCTACTTTTCAGCCCTTTGGTAAACATAATATGTGATTCACTGCCTACTCTTTTAAAGCAATGTTTAAATTAGCTTACCTACCCTTTACATCACATCTTGTGTTTTAAGAGCTCTGTGAAGCAATGAAAAGAGTATAATGGAGCCATAGATCAAGGCACCTCATTCATTAACTTTTAAAATATCACCTCATTTATTTAGTCTTCCTCTGGAGTTTCTCTTTTGATAAGTAGCAATTTTATTAAACATCCTTTTAAGTGAATGAGAAAGAATGACATACTTTGCTCCAATACATATAAAGGCTATATTCTTACATCTAAATTTACTTTAGCCAGGAACAGGGCAGTGTAATCACTACATCTGTTTTTTGTATATATAAGGAGTGGGAGGAATACTACTGGCTTTTAAATTTACAGCACACCAAATAGCTAATACAGATTTTGGCCATGTGGGAAAACTTTGATGAAATTACCCTGTCTGGGGGAACAAAAAGGGTGAAATCATTGGATTAATGGCAGGCCAACATATTTGAAAGGTGAAAGCATGCTTCAAGAAATCTGCAGGAAGAGAACCCAGTAACCAAATGTAGTTCATTAAAAGTAACAGTACATGTTGTCCTATAATTGGTATCAGTCTGAGGCTTCAACCAAAAGTCAGAAACATTACATCCTTGAAATGAAAGAATAATGTCATAGCAGGCAATATACTGCCTTGCAAATATAGTGTGTTTTGTAATGAAAATATAAACTCACTCTGAGAGAGTGTTTGAGGAAGGAACCTCTTCAAAAGAGTGGTATACACATCTTTAAACTTTTAGACATAATATTTCTAATAAATAACCAATTCACAAAGATGGGGAAATCAACAGACTGTTAGATCTATGAGAAGAGTCTAAGGAAAAAAAAACACGTTCTATTATAATATGTAATGAAACGTCATAGATTCTAAGTTAGTCCAATGATCACGTCTTCTATGATCTTATTCAGTAATAGGAAAAGCATAAGGAAATGAAATCTAGAATCAAAACTTCAGCCTTGTTTGCCCCCAAATGTTCTTATATTAATTATCTTTCCTTTCCCATTAGTCATTGGGTCATGTTTTTTTCAAATGAAAATACTAAAGTTTCCAGTACCATAACTTTTCAGAAGTGATATTTAGGGACAAATTAGCCCCAAATTCCCAAAATAATCACCTTTTCTCTTTGCTCGAAAGTCCCCGTTTCTTCTTAACAGGACAGTATTTTGCCCATCAAAATACTTTTCTACAGCTGGATAAAAACTTTTCCAACTTCTCTACATTCTCTTTTTCAGTTCACACAGGAATAAAGATGAACTATTCAATGAGAAGGGAGAAAAATCTGCCGGCTTTCCCCATATTCTGAGATGTTTTTGGAATCATAGTTGACTCGCCCACTTTTGCATGTGGCTAGTTTGCTTTATAAAAATTAGGCACAGAAGTTTTATAGTTTGATATATATTTGAGTAGAGAATAATTACTCAGCGATATTTATGCACAACTTGGTGTCAAATTAGAAACATCTCAGAGAGAGGCACATTACCATGGGATAAAGGTCAAATGCAAACCAATATCTCAACATGTTTCTTCCCATGGCCAATCCCTCATCGACTCCAGAAGTACCACACTGGGAATCTGAAGGTCAATGAATTTCTTTCTGCAACATGCCAAGATAGAGAAATATTGTGCATATGATGTAGTTTATTTTATCGATTCACTCTTTCATATCAAATAGAAAAACAAAGTATTGTTATTTTAGATTTTCATTCCCAATGCAAAATATTAAAGACTGATACTTCCTGTAAATCATACTGAAATAAATCCTAATTGGGGAATAAAAATGGACAAAAATCCTGTAATGATTTCTTCCCCTCCAGCAGTGATGCTCTAACTTGACTACAGATTGAAGTTACCTGAGGAGCATTAAAAAATGCTATGACTTAAGTTCTACCACCAAATCTTTATGTTTGATTGGAATGTGGTGGCCTTGTTATTAAGGTTTTAAAAATAGGGGCACCTGAGGGCACCTGGGTGGCTCCGTCGATTAAGAGTTTGATTTCGGTTCAAGTCATGATCTTACAGGTTCATGAGTTTGAGCCCTGTGCTGGGCTCTGTGCTGATAGCTGAGAGCCTGGAGCCTGCTTCAGATTCTGTGTCTCCCTCTCTCCGTTCCTCCCCTGCTCACTCTCTGTCTCTGTCTCTCAAAAATGATTAAAGGTTAAAAAAATTTAAAAATAAATAATAAAAAAAATAAAAGCAGGGGCACCTGGGTGGCTCAGTCAGTTGAGTGTCCAACTCTTGATTTCAGTTCAGGTTGTGATCTTAAGGTCCATCAGTTCAAGCCTTGTGATGGGCTTTGCACTGACAGCACAGAGCCTACTTGGCATCCTCTCTCTCTCTCTCTCTCTCTCTCTCTCTCTCTCTCTCTCTCAAAAATAAATAAATAAACATTTTTAAAAAATCTCCCCAGGTGATTCTTATATGCAGCCAGTGGTTGAAAACCACTGCCCTAGAATTCAGATTAGTGTTAGGTTCTGTTAATTAAAAAAAAAATTGAGAAGTTTTATTAAAAATAAACAAGACTAAAGGTTATTTGATACCATCACAAGGTAACTGACATGCTCATAATTAAAATCAGGGAAAAATAGATAATAAAAAATTGGGCAAAGTCAGATTTGAATACTCAATCTTTATAAATCTTTTATGGAGTATGGAATAAGATATGTAGTAAGACCACATACACATGGGTGAGCAAACCTAAATCTCAGAACCATGCCTACGTTTAAGTTACACTAATTCTGGGGCACCTGGATGGCTTAGCCAGTAGAGAGTACAACTCTTGATCTCCACTCAGGTCATGATCTCACGGTTTGTGGGTTTGAGCCCTGCATCTGGTTCTGTGCTGGCAGCGTGGAGCATGCTTGGGATTCTCTGTCACCCTCTCTCTGCCCCTCTCTTGCTGTCTCTCACTCTCTCTCTCAAAAATCAATGAATAAACATTTTAAAAGGAGGGAAAAAATGTTACACCAATTTTTCTTTTCTACCTGTGGGAGATCATGGAGGAAAATCTTATGATTACTATTCACAATTGCCTCATATATTTTCTCAAAAAGCAAACTTGAATTCTCTGGAGTCAACGAAAATATCCTTTCCAGAATTACAAGATGAGAAATGGCATTTGAGATGCTCAGATTGTTACATTTCTTCCTAAAATGAATGCCTCCATTATTATATTTCAGAAATGAAATAAGTACAGTTAATATGTCTGGATTCTGAAAGAAGTTGAGTCAGAATTAGGAGCTATCAGAGTAGTATTAATGTTATAGAAAAAAAGATTTTATTGTATCCAAATGAATCTGAGCAGATATTCCAATACATATATGAAATTATTATTATTCATTATAACAAAATGGTGGCAAAAGACTTCAAGCACCCAAGTGTTTAGCAATGGGAGACTAGTTCTTTCCACACAATGAACACTCTGTTCCAGGGGGAAAAATTATATATATAATAAATTATAAAAATTATATGCGTATACACACAATCTGCATACTATGTGGAGAGAGTTCCAGGACAATTACACCATTTCTTTCAAAATACAGAAAAATAATTATACTTTCCTACCTCTCTAAGAAGAAAAAAATGAGAAGACAACATCTATGTTCATATTTACTTATATTTATATTACAAAATGTAGGGAGTCTATAACATAAACAAAAATGGTAGAGGGACACAGAATCCAAAGCAGGCTCCAGGCTCTGAGTTGTCAGCACAGAGCCTGATGCCAGGCTTGAACTCACGAACCGTGAGATCATGACCTGAGCTGAAGTCGGATGCTCAACTGACTGAGCCACCCAGGTGCCCAAGACAATGAATATTTTAAACAACAGAGGAGACATTTAATAAATTATCTTGTACAACAAGAAAATAGCATGAAAAGTTAGAAAAAGATATTGTAAGAGAAATTTTTGCAACCTAAAAAGGATATTTGTGATAACTTTTTAAGTTAAAAGAAAAGGCAGGTTAAAAAGAAACATAAGGTATGATCATCTTCATAAATCATAAATGTACATACAGAGTGATAAATAATTACAAGCTCACTAAAATCTTATCAGCAGTTTGTCTTGGGATGTCGCAATTGAGTTTGATGTTCATTTGCTTAGTGATCTTGGTTCTCTGCCTCCTATAAACTGGTGAGTGTTCTAAATGCTGGATGTGACACTGAACATCCATTCCTCTTTCTCCAATAACTGGAATATTCCATCACTTTCTAGCTATCCTCACTGGGACTCTGGAAGAAGCCTCAGGCTATACGGGCACTACAGGGAGACTTCAGGAAACTGATGTGAGATCCACTCAAGGTTCAGAGGAAAACCCAGATTATTCCTTCACAGTGCATTCCTTTTGTAAAAATTAGGGTCATCTTGGGCACAATGTCACAAGAGCTAGGTTGGAGATTCTACCATGAAAGCTGGACTGACTTGAGTTGGTGGTTAAACACTCAGGACACAATGCTGGTGATGGACAAAACAGTAGGAGCCAGTAGGACTGCCCAGGGATTTATGCTGTCCTGTTCTTTTTCTCATCATGGGCAGCCTGACCACCATAATTGCTCTGAGACAAGATGAGTCTTGAGAACGATGTGAGAATTGGACATTAAGAAAAGGATCTCGTAGCAGCAGAGATATTAGTAGCCACATCAGCTGTGGCAATGAGGTACATTGGGTTTTGGCTTGGTGTTCTCCTGGCCAAAAAAAGTTTTACTCAGGCAAGTACTTGACCCCCCAGTCTCCTTCCAAAGCTAACTTTCGTTCTGACTCAGGAGGTAGGAAAGTCAAATAAATGAAGTAGTCATCAGGTTAACTTCTCTGGCCAAAGGCTAATTAGGGAGAGTTAGAGACTAAATGATATTATGGTGGAGAATGTGCTACAAGATCCAAAAGTGGTATACCAAGGGCTTTTCAATAAATATCAAGCTTTCAATAAAACTTTTTGATTGTATTGCCTTAAAGACTAAGCACTTCAAATTTGAAAAGCTTTCAGATTTTTGTCTGCAATGCAGGGCAAAGTCAAATCTAAGATTTATACGGATACTCTGAGCAATTGCTTAATGAGATTTAACTATAAAATAATGAAACAGATTTTCTTTTTAGTTACAACATGGCCCTGAGACAAATTCTTTAAAAGGAGTTGAAACAGCAGCAGCCTCACTCAAATGAGGGTATTGTATCCTAAGGTAAATGAAGGACAGCATTCACTTGGTGTGTAAGGAATAGGAAAGTAGTTGGCCTCATTCATTGTGGTTCTCAAACTCTTGCACATCAGAATTAGCTGAAGAGCTTGTTAAAACACAGATGATTAAGTTCCCCTACAGATCTTCTATTTCAGTAAATATGAAGTGGGTTCCAAGAATTTGTTTTTCCATAAGTTTCTAGATAATGCTAATCTGTTGTCGTAGGGATACATTTTGAGAACCACTGCTTTAGAATGGTATTATCTTGTAATCTACAAAAATTATGCTCTTAGAGGATTTCACATGTCTATAGGAATTATTAATTTTGCTATTTTAATTTTGATCATCTCCTAAAGCCATATTAATATTTGCATTATTTTATTCAGTGGTCAAGTTGCAATCCAGTTTTTCTGTATGTTTTCAGTTGCAAAAAATTTATATTTGTGAAAAAAAAATTATATTTGTGTTTTACAATCATTAGTGAGCACCAAATTATCATATAGTGTTAATTTTTGGAGCAATGTTTCTCAAACTGGGTCATTACATGCATTCTAGGGTTCCATGAGTCTCTAATTTTTATAAACACTGGTTTACATGCTAGAAACATGTTCTATGGTACAGCAAGGGTACAAATTAATCTATCTAACAGAAAAAATTCACATGAATTTTCACAGTTCATGAAAATTCACTGATCATGGGTCTGTAGGTTTAGTTTTACTAAGTAAGACCAGTAGAAAGTGGCACTTAAGAGTATGCTTGGTGGGATACCTGGGTGGCTCTGTCGGTTAAGCATCCAGCTTTGGCTCAGGTCATGATCTCACGGCTGGTGAGTTCGAGCTCAGCATTAGGCTCTGTGCTGTCAGTGTGGAGCCCGCTTTGAAGCCTCTGTTCCCTGTCTCTCTGCCTCAATCTCTCTCTCTCAAAAGTAAATAAACATTAAAAAAAAAACAGTGTGCTTGCCAACTATTTCATGTCAAGGCACATAGAGAAATGTAAGTTCATTTAGAACCCTCTGGCAAAAGTAAGTGACACTGCTGGTGGCCTGGCAAGAGCACACTAGCTGCCTTGCCTTGCCTGGACCACTGGAGGACAGAGGAACTTGCTCAGTGTCAGAGTGTACCCTATCCATGGACTTCAACAAGTTGAGAAACTCTCAATGGCGTAACTTTTGTTCCAGAATTACCTAATAAGGATACCATATCCAGGTATTTAAAAAGCAATGGCTTTTGCAGAACTGATGTATCACAATGCCTGAGGAAGGACTTTTTTTTAAGGTTCTCTTCAGATTTTACCATTGCCCCAGGTTCTGTTCTTAAAAGTCGGGGTGGGTATGGATAGCTTCCTGTACCATGGCCCCCACTGCTGCACTCATCGATATGGTATAGTAAGCCTGAGTCCTTGACAAGGGCGTCCCCTATTCCTCAGATGTATTAAGAAAGAAAATAAAAGTTGCAAAATATTAAACCTAGTTACTAGTGTCCAATGGTGACTATTTCCAAATTGTTCAGTGAGCAGTGTGCTCAGAAATAAGTTTATTAAACCTTCTTCTAATTAATATGGTTTGGGAATTGGGTTACACAGGATAGTATATATTTTTACATATAGACATCACAAAACACATATACATATAGCAGTGAAATAATGTGAAGCTTGCAAATAAAATCGACCTAACTTAAAGGAGTAATGTAACTTTTCTTTGATGATTTAGGAGGAACCCCAGGATTTTATAAGACCTCAAGTAAATACTTAAGAATTAACAATATACCAAAAACCAGTCCCAAAGCTTTAAGTAAGTTTTTACAAATTCTTTAAAGATTATTTATTTATTTTCTTTGAGAGACAGAGCATGAGCAGGGAAGGAGCAGAGAGAGAGGGAGAGAGAGAATCCCAAACAGGCTCTGCACAGTGCAGGGCTGGAACCTCTGAACTGTGATTTCAAGACCTGAGCCGAAATCAAGAGTCAGACACTAAACCAACTGAGCCACTCAGGGGCCCCCCAAAGCTTTAAGTGTCTTGACAGGCTTATTCCACAAAACAAGGCTGTGAAGTAGATACTTTTATTATCACCGTTTCACAAATGGAAACAAAAAAACAAAAACAGGCTTTTGTTATATTACTTGCGCAAGGTCACACAGCCAGTAGGTGGCGGACCTGGGGTCCAGATCTAAGTATCGAATAGGTTCCAGTAATTTTTTAAAAGACAGCCAAATGGGCAGATGTAGCTAATGAAAACATGCTGATTAAAAGCATTTCTTATTTTCCATATCCACAAAGAGCATTTAAGATGCCAGGTATGGTTACTCAAATCATAAGACTACAATGAAGTGTGATGCAGACACTAAAAATTAAGTGGTACATCTATATTTATTGATGGAAAGATGTCTGTGAACTAACTGCGGGGGGCAAAAGGTCAAGAACCATTATATAGATATTTTAGAAAGATATATTTATATGGGTATATCTTAATAAAGAAATATGATAGTTATATTTAATAATAAACATATCAGATAGTAATATTAAAGTGGATTTTTATTTTTTGTCCTATCTTTCAAAATTTGTGCTAACAGATATGAGTTTTTTTATAATTAAGATATAAATATTATTTTAAGGGGTGCCTGGGTGGCTCAGTTGGTTAAGCATCCTACTTTGGCACAGGTCATGATCTCACAGTTCGTGAATTCGAGCCCTGCGTTAAGCTCTGTGCTGACATCTGGGAGCCTGAAACCTACTTCGCGTTCTGTGTCTCCTTCTCTCTCTCTGCCCCTCTCCCACTCAGGCTCTCTCTCTCTCTCAAGAACAAACATTAAAAAAAATTTTTTTTAATTGTTTTAAGAAAAGGTGCTCTAGTTAAAGTCATATAATAGTAACAGCAAAAATTTATTGAGCACTTACGTGCCAGACAATGACCTTAGAGTTTTTCAGAGGCAATCTCATTTAATCTACATTTAAGAAAATTAAAAAAAAAGTTGAAGTAAGCATTGTTAGCATTCCTATGTTTTATTTTTATTTTTACTTTGTGTATATTTTTAATGTGTATTTGTTATTTTGAGAGAGAGAGAAGGGACAGAGAGAAAGGAGATAGAGAATCCCACGTAGGTGCCACACTGTCAGCACAGAGCCCAACACAGGCCTCAAACCCATGAATCGTGAAATCATGACCTGAGCTGAAATCAAGAATCAGACGCTTAACTGACTGAACCGCCCAGGGGCCCCTATCATACTCATTTTATAGATGAACAAACTGAGGAAACTCAGCTACGTGTATATGTGAGATCCTGATGATTGATAAGAGGTCAACAAAAGATAAAAATAGTGTGGACAAAAGAACTCAACTCTGGAGGCCAAAACCAGAAAACTGTTTCTAAGCACCAAGAAAACTAATTTGGCTGTGTTATTAGCATTCAAATATATAATGTGCTCATTACCAGTGATTAGTATTTATTTTATTTAGGTCCAGACGTTTAGGAAATACACCCAGTCCCATGTTCTCTGGTTTCCTTCCTGATCCAGTGTATTTTTTTATGTAATAGAAATAAATAAAATGTAATTTATGTAAGGAGTTTATCAATTCTTATTTGTCACTGACGGGCTGGTAAACAAAACCTCTCCCTTGCTCTCTCTTGCGCTGAATTTACTCCCTTCCTTTGCCCAGTAAGTCTCAGTGGGAAACTTTACCATAATTGTAGGATAAGTGCCATAGCACTTCAGGTTCTGATAACAAGCAAATAAAACACTGAACCTCTCTTACTATCCTCCTACAAGAACAATCCAATCTGAAAGAAATATACAAGTCCAAAGCCATCTTTTATATTATTATTTTTTTTCTTCATTAGGACTTGGCTGGCTTCAATGAGGTTTATCCCCCTCCTTTCTCTTCCCATCCTGGTGGCTTGGGTAAGAGCGCAGAGACACTAGAATGACCCGAACTATTTGTAGCAGGTATGTGATGGACAGCTGAGCCAACATTCAGAAGCACCCCAGCTTTCCCCCGACCTTTTGTGGAATCTCTCACTTAAATATAAGTTTTTAAAAATAATAGCTGATGTCTTCAGTACCACTATAGGTAATAGCATTCAAAGTACAAATTCTGTAGAATGTTTTCCAATTTTTAAAAAATGCTCAGAAGTACTGGAGATGCTGGGAAGGTGCTCCATAAAGCTGGCTTTGGTGGGATACAATTGTTTCAAACACTTGCCTCTTACTTCACTCCTTAATGAACATCCCTGGAATAAGTAATTACTGTGGGAACACATCTTTAGAGCTATTCTCAAAGAGCAAAATTGGCAGAGGTTGGTTTTATAAAGTTCACAAAATGAATGGTGCCTTATTGCTATAAACAAAGGGATTTTTAACAACCAGCTTTAAAATACCCAGCGAATCACTGATAAGTGAATCAGTGAATAAAGATAAGTCTTTAATTGACAAGAAAATGAAGGATTAGGCTAATAGCGTATTTTAGCAATATGCCATGAATTCAAACTTAGGCCTTCTTCCCTATTTGGACTAAGTAATTATAAGAGCTTTTCTTTTCCTTTTCTTTCCTTTCCTTTTCTTTTCTTTTCTTTTCTTTTCTTTTTTAAGAGAAAGACTATTTCTTCTGCAACATTTCTGCTTAACATCTAGTATGTGTGCTATTGGTATTAAATCTTAGCATGAATCCTCCAAGTAACTACTGTATTCTCACAACTGTGTATTTCAGGTGACATATTGTAATTTTGTAAAGTTGCCTTTTAAAACCTGAGAGTTTTTTATAAAATATACTTGTCTACTAAATATATCTGAGTAAAAATCATTGTACTTTTAACTAAGAAAATATTTGTATATATGCTTTAAATTTTTGATGTCATAATTAAAATATTTAAAAAGAACATCTATTTTCTATCTCAAACCAAGATAAGAAAAATCTAGGTACCAATATCAAAATTATGAAAAATAATAACTTTAAGAAAACCAATGGAAGATTCATGTTCAACTTCAGAAGTGAATATATTAGCTATATTTGTATAGATAGATATAGATATAGATATAGATATAGATATAGATATAGATATAGATATAAATTTTTTTTCCTAGAAGATACGCCAATTGAACTAATCCATAAACTCTGATTATGATTTAAGGTTTGACAATGCATTCTTACTTAGGTAGTAGTATTTTTTGTTACCACAGAAAACACTCTGTGCATTCTGGTTCAGGGAATATTACTTCTTGTTACCAGAAAAAACACAGAATAACATTCTACAAAACCTTCGGTTTTCATATGTACTTGTATTCCCTGGTCAGCCAAAGGTCACTGAGTATCTTTCATCTGACTCCTCATTTTAAAATGTATCTCCCTGGGGGGTGCCTGGGTGGCTCAGTCGGTTAGGCCTCTGACATCTGCTCGGGTCAGGATCTCGCGGCTCGTGGGTTCAAGCCCCGCGTAGGGCTCTGTGCTGACAGAGCCTGCAGCCTGCTTTGGATTCTGTGTCCCCCTCTATCTCTGCTTGCACTCTGTCTCTCTCTCAAAAATAAATGAGTATTTAAAAATAAATAAATAAAATAAAATGTATCTCTCTGGTAAAGATATCTCCAAGATTTTCTTAGGAAGTAAAGAGAATGATGCTTTCCTTAAGGAGGAAAGACCAAACAATATAGAAATCCAAAGGAAAGACCCATAAGCAGGCATGGGTGTGGGGAATTAATAGTGACAGGTGGATAACCACAGGAACAAGAAACTAATAGTGAGCCTTGTTTTCATCTATTTGCTTCCTGAAAGTGAAAGCATGATTACAAACAAAACAAAACAAAAATATTGGAGATTTTGCCTTTAGAACCTGGAGCAAAACCTACCATTTTGATTAGGCATTCCATATTGTAGTGATCTAAAAACATCATGATCAGGAATATCTTAGGACACACCATCTCTATATTCTAATTTAATTAATAATGTCTCTATCGTCTCTCAGTGGAAAATAAGTCATTTACAAATCCAGGTAAATTTAGTACTCATGCATTTTATTAAGTACTCTCGACTTTCTTTTTCCCATATTGAATGAATGAATTAAATACAGTGGGATATTATTTAGGTTCTTAGCACCCAACTGCCCTGGTAGTAGGGTATTTCCCCCCACGCCACCAAGCAATTTTCTGAGCACCAACTCAGTTCTTTTTTTTAAGTTTATTTATTTATTTTTGAGAGAGAGAGTGAAAGCACAAGTTGGGGAGAGGCAGAGAGAGAGGGACAGAGAATCCCAAGCAGGCTCCACACTATCAGCGTGGAGTCTGATGCAGGGCTCAAACCCAAAAACTGTGAGATCGTGACCTGAGCTGAGGTCGGACGCTTAACTGACTGAGTCACCCAGGTACCCCTCAATTCAATTCTGACACTGTCTGGAGGTAGCGTCAGATTTCACAGGTAAAGGGCTGAGTCCAACAAGACTGTCCATTAATTCAGACGCTAGTCACAAGCCCAAGTTATTACCTACCAGAATATCAACTGGCTATAAATCAGAGATTCCCATGATCCCCCCCTTTGGGTTTGATTAGTTTGCTGGAGTGGCTCATAGAACTCAGGAGATCTGTTTACTCCTCAGTTTGCCAGTTTATTGTAGAGTATATTAAAGGATATGAATCAATAGTCAGATGAAGAGATACACAAAGCAAGGTATGTGGGAAGACGTGGGGAGCCTTCATGCCTTCTTCAGACACACCATTCTTCCTGCATTTCCATGTGGTCACCAACCTGGCAGCCCTCTGAACCCCATCTTTTTGGGTTTTTACAGAGACTTAACTACATAGACATGGCTGATTAAATCATTGCCATTTGTGTTTGGTTCAATTGCCAGCCCTTCTCCCCTCACTGGAAACCAGGAGGTGGGACTGAAAGTTCCAACACTGTATTCTTGGTTGGTTCCCCTGACAACCAGCCCTCATCCTTAGGTACTTTCCAAAAGTCATCTCATTAACATAAACTGGAAAGGAGTTTGCTGTGAATAACAAACACCCATTTCATCTTCATGGCTCTGAAGCAATTTCAGGAATTTAGGACCAGGGACTAAATATTATGACAAGAGATGCTCCCATTACACTTGTAAGAGATACATATCTGAACGACCAAATACATATTTCTTACAAATCACAATATCACAAATACTAGACCCTGTGTTCCTATTTTTTTTCTAATTCTTTGTCCTTGTTCTCCTCTGAGCACTCTGATTTTTTACTAAATTTAAAAATTGTTACCTAAATATTATGTATTACTTTTTTGAGCTTTATTGAGATGCAACTGACATATAATATTGTGTAAATTAAGGTGTACAATGTGATAAATCGATATACATATTATGAAATAGTTATGATAATAAGGTTAATTAATATACCCATTATCTCACATAGTTATCATTTTTCCTTGTGGTGAGAACTTTTAAGATTTACTCTCTTAGCAGCTTTCCAGTATACACTACAGTATTATTAACTATGGTCACCATATTGTTTGTTAGATCCTTAGAACTTATTCATCTTATAACTGGAAATTTGTACCTTTCGATCACTTTCACCCATTTCGCCCACTTCTCCACCCTTGGCAACCATCAATTTGCCCTGTTTCTAAGCGCTTGGGGTTTTTTAGATTCCACATAAATGTGAAGCCGTTCAGTTTCTTTGAGTTATTTCACTTTTGCATAATGCCCTCAAGATTCATCCATGTTGTCACAAATGGCAGAATTTCCTTTCTTTCCATGGCTGCATAATATATATACATTCTCTTAATGCATTCATCTCTTGATGGACACTTAGTTTGTTTCCATGTCTTGGCAATTGTAAATAATGCTGCAATGAACATAGGAGTGCAGATATCTCTTTGAGATAGTGATTTCAGTTCCTTTGGGTATATACTCAGAAGTAGGATTGTTGGATCACAAAGTAGTTCTATTTAAGTTACTTGAGAGAATTCCATGCTGTTTTCCATAGTGGCTGTATCAACTTCCATTCCCACCAACAGTGTGCTAGAGTTCCCTTTTCTCGACATCTTTTCTAACACTTGTTTATCTCCTTTTTGATAATTGTCATTCTAACAGGTTTGAAGGAATATCTCTTTGGATTTTGATTTTGATTTTCCCAATGAATAGTGATGTTGAGCATCTTTTCATGTGCCTGTTTGCCATTTGTATATCTTATTTGGAGAAAAATATCTATTCAGGTCCTTTACCCATTTTTAAGTCAGATTATTCGGGGTTTTTTGCTTTTGAGTTGCATGGGTTTCTTACATATTTTGAATATTAATATTAATACTTATGATTTAGAAGTATTTTCACCCATTCAATAGCTTGGCTTTTCATTTTGCTGTTCCATAGCTTTTTAGTTTGACATAGTCCTACTTATTTCTGTTTTGTTGCTTGTGCTTTAGTGTCATAATTTAAAAATCATTGCAAAACCAATGTCAAAGAGATTTTCCTTTATGGTTTCTGCTAGGAATTTTACTGTTTCAGGTCTTACAATTAAGCCTTTAATCCATTTTGAGTTAATTTTTGTGAGCTGTGTAAAATAAGAATCAAGTTTCATTCTTTTGCATGTAAATTTCCAGAATTCCCAACACAATTAATTGAAGAGATTATTCTTTCTCCATTAAATATTCTTAGTTTTCTTGTCAAATACTAGTTGGCTGCACATGCATGAATTTATTTCTAGACTCTCAATTCTGTTCTATTGGTCAGTGTTGGTTTTTATCCCAATACCTTATTATTTGGATTACTATAACTTTGTAGTAGAGTTTGAAATCAAGAGGTGTGATGCCTCCAGCTTTTTTTGTTTTTTTTTCTCATGATTGTTTTGGCTATTCAGGGTCTTTGGTGGTGTGGTACCAGCCTTACACAGCACCACAAGTTGTTGAATTTTTATCATGAAAAGATGTTATATTTTGTCACATGCTTTTTCTGCATCTATTGAGACAACCTTACAATTTATATCTCTCACTTGTTAAATGGTGTATGATATTGATTGATTTGCAAATGTTCAAATATCCTTGCGTCTCTGGAATACATTCCACTTGATCATAGCATATAAATCTTTGTACTTTTGAATCAGATTTGCTCTTATTTGGTGAGAATTTTCACATCTCTGTTCATCACAGATATTGGCCAATAGTTTCCTTTTTTTATAGTATGTTTTTCTGGCTTTGGTATCGAGGTAATTCTGGCCTTTAAAAAATGTATTAGGGAGTATTCCTTCCTCTTTAGTTTTTTGGAAAAGCTTGAGAAACCTGGTATTAATTTTTCTTTAAATGTTTGGTAGAATTCACCAAGTGAAACCATCTGGCCCTGGACTTTCCTTTGGTGGGGGGTTTTTTATTATTGACTCAATCTCCTTACTTGTTGGTCTGCTCAGGATTTTTATTTCTTCATGATTCAGTCCTGGTAGGTTGTACATTTCTAGAAATTTATCCATTTCTTCTAGGTTGTCCAATTTTTGGTATAGGATTGTTCATAGTAGCCTCTTATACTTTGTATTTCTGTGGTATCTATTGTAATGTCTCTTCTTTCATTTATAATTTTATTTATTTGAACCCTCTTCTTTTTCCTTCAGTCTCGCTAAAGATTTTTTGATTTTATTTATCTTTTCAAAAAAACTCTTAGTTTTACTAATTTTATATTGTTTTCGTGTTTTCCTTTTTATCTTCTCTAATTTTTATTATTTCCTTCCTTTGCTAATTTTTAACTAAGTTTGTTTTTATTTATCTAGTTCCTTGATGCATAATGTTAGGTTGCTTCTTTGAAATTTTTCTTTTTTCTTGATGTATGTGTTTATAACTAAACTCTCCTTTTAAAACTGTTTTTGCTACATTCCATAAGTGGTTTGGGGTTATGTTTCCTTGCCTGGATAGCCTATAGGATATGTTCCATGGCCAGTATAGTCTGTTGGCTGGAGTCCAAATCAGGCAAAACTGTCAACTGAACACCCTGGCTGGATGGTGCTATCGGCTTGGCTCTCTAGATGGGCAGAGCTGCTGGCTGAGATCTCTGCTCAGATGTCACTGCAAATATGAACTTGGTCTGCCAAGATCTGAGCAACAGTTGCTGCAAAGTCTCAATCTCTACCTGATGCCTTGATCCCCATTTGTCATACTCCACATATTCCCCCAATAATTCCATGAGGTGAATCCTGAGTGAGCCTCCCAAGAAGTGTTCTGAAATGCTGGGGAAGCTGGATGCCTATCTTAGACTCTCTTTTTCCCCACTAGAAAAACTGTAGGCCCAGGGGGGCTCCATCGGTTCTGTACTGTGCCAGCCTGGGGGAGGGGTGATACAGTCAAAGTGAAACTGCTCCTCTTGCCATTTTAGTGCAGTTCCTCTGAATTTATGTTGCCCCGAAGAGTGCTTCAGTCTCACTTCCAGATTATGGCATTTTCGCAATGGTGTCTTGTCTGTGGATGGTTGTTAGTTGGTCTTCTTGTGAGGGTGATTGAAGTTGGGAATGACTTATGATATGAAACCATCTTGACCTGCATATTTTTTAAATACTTTAATATAGTAACTTTCATCTAAGTTTTCTTTTCAGATATAAGATTTTCACTGTTATGAACATTAAGAGGTTTTAAACTCTTGTGAAACTGTTCCAAAATTAAGATAAATCATTTTTTGAACAATTACAATTGAAATGCCAACTAGACACAGTGGGACATTCACAGGGCATTTAAAAATGGAGCATTTATTCAATATATCTGAAGATATACAGTCAATGAATAAGAAAAGAAAAAAAAAGGAAAGGAAAGGAAAGGAGAGGAGAGGAAAAGAAAAAAAGGACAAGAAAAGAAAAATAGTGAATAGAAGAAGGAAAAACAAACAAAAAAGTAACAAAGTATAGTTTTTGAGAGCTTACTGGGTTCCAGCCCTGTGCTAAGCACTTGAGAGGTATTATTTCATTTATTCGTATTGATTCCACACTATAATTCCAGGACACAGGTATTACCTGCATTTTATGCATAAGAAAACTGAGGTCATGAGATACTCAGCAAATTTCCCAGAATTGTACAGCCAGTGATAGGTGCAGTCAGGTTTTATTTTATTATTTTTAAAAATGTTTTAAATGTTTATTTTTGATAGACACACACACACACACACACACACACACACACACACAGTGTGAGTGGGGGAGGAGCAGAGAGAGAGGGAGACACAGAATCTGAAGGAGGCTCCAGGCTCCTAACTGTCAGCAGAGCTCGATATGGGGCTTAAACTCATGACATTATGACCTGAGCCGAAGTCGGACATTTAATTGACTGAGCCACCCAGGCACCCCTGCAGTCAGGTTTTAAATGCAGGTTTATTTGATTCACCCACTAAGTGGCTATTCTGTTAGGCAAAACCACATACTTCTTTACTTGAAGAAAGAACACAAAAACCATCTTATCAGATTTCACGGTATCACTCAGAGGTCAAGAAAGACCACAACAAAGCACTTAGATATGACATTTCACCAAGGGCTCTGGGAGTACTGTTGTCATTGCTGCCACCTTGTCATTGCTTCAAGGTGAAGAAGGTGACACACGGAAACAGCTTTGCAGAGAGAAGAGTACCATGTTCTTGACTTCGTCCACCATTTTCAAAGAATAAAAGGAAACAGGAAATATCAGAAGCTCTAAA
Organism: Acinonyx jubatus; assembly: GCF_027475565.1. NCBI lineage: Eukaryota > Metazoa > Chordata > Mammalia > Carnivora > Felidae > Acinonyx > Acinonyx jubatus. The sequence goes on from NC_069384.1 coordinate 27,002,327, forward strand.
TGTAAAGCTCTTCTAATAACAGTGGGAAACTATTTCTTCAAAACATTCACTTATCCTAAAGATATGTAATACCCTTATTGTTTTCATAGCCAGATGGTGTCCTGGCTCCATTGAATAATATAAGCTACTAATTATATCACATTCTTTATAAAATTTCAGGCAGGGGGACTAATACTTCAAGAGTTTCAAGAGAGAGTCTAGGTCATTGCCCCAGGTCACTTAGGTCACATACTTAGTAAGTGGCCAAGGTGGCATTCTAACCCAGCCTTATGACACCCATATACTGGGCTCTTAACTAGTATGCTCAAATAAATGCCTGATTAGTGCTAATCAAATCCTAGATACTGTAAAAACAGTTTCTAAATTTAACCAATATTACGAACAGGCAGAAATATAGTGCATTCTGCAAAATAAATGACTGAGAAAATACATAGTAAAACACAAAAGAATGTCGATTCTTTCTTTTAGCCAAAGGCACTTGGGATATAACTCTCAACTGACTCTTAATCCTAATAAGATCCTCTGTTCATGAAGCCCACATTCTGATAGGGAGAGAGCAACAAAAATAAACAAGGTGACCACAGATGGAGACTGACACAATGGAGAAAAATAACATGGTGACAAATGGAGTTAGGGAGTCTTGGAGTGGAGGTGTTGCTCTTGTTAAGGAGCTCAGGGATGCCCTTGTTAATGAGTTGCATCTGAGCAGGGACCTGAATGAAATGAAGGAGGAAAGCCTTCCCGGTCCTGATGTAAGAATATGCTCGGCCCGTTGGAAGAAAAGCAAAGGAGGACTGTGTAGCTTCAAGTGGTGAGCGAGGGGTGAGGGGCAAGGAATAAGGTCAGGGATGTTGTTCAGGACAGTACGTATGTGAATTTAGAGGCTGCTGTGAACCTTTGATTTTTACTCTGAGACGGGAAACTGTTGGACTTTTAAGTGGAGGAGTGACATCAGCAGATTTACATTTGTAGAGTATCATTTTGGTAACTATTTTGCAAATGGACTCTAAAAGATGAAGAAAGAAGAGGCGGAACCACCTAACTGGTTGCCACCCAGGTAAGGGATAATGGTTACCCAGGTAACTGCTGTGCTACCCCAGGTAAGTGATAATGGTTACATGCTCAGTGGTGGTGGTGAAAGTTGAAAGTAGTGAGAATGTGGATATATGTTAAGCATAGTTCTCAACGTATTCTCTGTTGAATTGGAAGTAGAATGTGAAGAAGATGACCTGTCAGGAACGACCCCAAAGAGTTTGGACTGAATAACTGAAGCAGGAGGAAGATTGCAGGAGGACTAGATCTAAGGGTGAAAATAAGTTTAGTTCTGTACACTACAGGTCTGGGGTTCCATTAGAGACCTAAATGCAGCAGCCAAGAAAATATACTGGATATTTTGGATGTACAGTTGGATATTTAAGAATTTTGAGTTCTGAATTCCAATATGGAAATACATTATTTGGCAGTTACAAAATAACATATATTTAAAGCCAAGAGACTGGATGAGTTCATTCAAAATATGCAGATTGAGGGGCTGGTAAGATAGAAGAAAAGTAAAACCGATGACTCCCACAAGTCAAGTGAAGAGAGGATTCAAGAATTAGGAAGTGATTTACTGTATCAAATACTACTTGAGTAGGACGAAAACAGAATTGACCATTGTGTTTAGCAATATTGAGGTCACTGGTGACTCTAACGAGCTATTTCAGTAGAATGTTGAGTACAAAATCCTGCTTGGAATGAATTCAAGGAAGAATGAGAGAAAAGAAATTGGAGGCAGAGAGTATGGAAAACACTTGAGTAGTCTTGTTTAAAAGAGACCCATGAAGTGGTGTAGTAAGAAGTCCTTAAAGGGTAAAGGGAGTTATTTATTTTTGTAAGATTGAATACATTAAATAGTATTTCTATGCTGTTGGGAACCATCCAGCCGGGAGGGGAAAATCAAGGAGGAAGCAAAGAGATGGGACAATTGGGAAAGTGTTGCCCTTTAATTCATGAGATGAACAGATCTAGTCCACAAGTGAAGGGGTAGTCTTAAATAAGAGAACCAACATTGTATCGGTACCATTGTGACAAAAGGTCAAAGGCAGAGCCCAGTAATTTCAACAATGTAGTGGTGGGTTCAGGTACAATTTCTTTTTGAAATTGATCATCCTGGCACAAGATTAATGCCATAGATCATTAGATTAAAATAGTTTGGTTCTAAGAATTTGTAGGAATGCAATCCTTGATAAACTATGAGACTACTTAGGAAAATGGTAATATTCTGCGGAGTCCCACTACTCTCAATCTTTACTGAAATAAATTCCAAATGCGCTTAAAAGTTAAATGGCTTATAATCAGATGATAATTTTTTTTTAAACAGCTAACCAAACAGATCATTGAATCTTTACCAGATCTCTTGATGGGGATAATTTTCATTAAGTGATACAGTGTAAATTTAAAAAGCAGAGCACAAAATTCTATGTTTACTATGAATATACTCATTCAGTCTGTAATTGTTCAAATATAGAATTTCCAGTAACTGGATTTCTTTAGCTTTCATGACTGCCTGTCCAGTTTGCAAATCTACGAAATAATGTGAACCAAACATAAGTTACAGTTATGCAGGAACTGCTTTTTTCTCTCTGCTTTCTGTAACAGAGCCGGAAGGGATTATGCAGATTATCCGAAATCAGAGATCTAGATAGAAGATGAGAAGGAGAGTGGAGAGGAGACCCACTCCCTGAAAATATTTCATCTACAAGACAAAAGACATTGATCCTTCGTGCTTTGGGATCTATGCACTCCACCCCAACACTACTTTTCCTAAACATATGACGTTTTGTCATTAAAAGGATTGTGTCTTTCGTACAGTCAGCACTGCCTGAAGGAAAAAGACAAGAAGTGACTACATAAAACTGATATTTGTTTTGGACTGGTGGGATTACTTAGCTTAGATTAATAGCTTAAAACTGTTATTTCTATACTTACCCTACTGTTGTGCTATCTTTCAAACATTTTAAGACTCAGTATAAAAAAATTGAGACTCATTTAATTAGTAAGAAGCCCTCAAGATTGCACACATTAATGATTATAGCTCTGAGTTAAATGTTATTCTCCCCAGTGTGTTTATCCCTGTTATACATTTCTATGTTAATGTTTCACTTACATTTTGATTGTCATTGATTTTGATTTACCTGGAGTCAGATCCAGATTGAACCCCGGTTCTATGGCACCTTAATTGTGGGTGCTCATCTGGGAAGATGGAAATAACTACCATGTATTCCAGCTAACTTGGGAGGATAAAATGAGATAATGTGATGAAAGTGTTTTATGAAGTGTAAAACACCATGAAATATGTCCTTTGGTTATTTTTATACTACGGCATTGGCCAAGAGAAACTTAGATTCCATTTATAATCCAAGTCTATTAACCTTTTTTAATAGTAAGACCCAATTTGGGATTCTTGTCCCAAAGGCGAATGTGCGAATGAAAAAATGATTAGAGTGAAATCAAGCATATTTAAAATTTAAATTTTTCAATAAAATTTGTTAGAGAATAATTACAATTAGTGAGACCCCAGAGCTTTCCAAAAGAAGAAGAAAAGGTAGTATCTTACTTATGTAGGAATGATACATAAGTAAAAAAAAAAATATATATATATATATATAGCAACTGCTATTTTCAAATTACTTTAATCACTGATCAACAAAGCCAAATACTTTATTGACTAAATTTTAAAATTACTACTTTAAAAATAATTTTAAATGTTTATGTATATGTATTACTAGGAATATTTTTAAGGTATTGTCACCTAATATTTGAATTTTATTAGATTTTAATGTTTAACATTTAAAATATAATACTCAATTTGCAACAAAACTAATAAAAATTGGGAAGTAAATCTTTTAGTTCCACCAATATAACTGAAATATCATTTATTTTTATTATTAACTCTCCATTTTGTGCACACACATGCACAAACGCATATTAACATGGTAATCATAATGAACATACAATTTTGTATGTTGTATGTTCACTTATAAACTCTTTTACATGTTACCACACCTAGTAAGTATTTTACTTTAAGCATAGTGTAAAGGACTTCTCTCCCCAAAATGTAAAGCTATTGAATAACACTTAACAGACTTCCCTTACCTAGAAGACCTGTCAAAATAAATAAATTTCATAAGGAAAAATGACAGAGTAATTTGGTACTCAGAGACACATTAACATGCCCACCACAACAATGTATGACAATTTTAAGATGCTTTTATTTAGGAGTGCAAATTTGTCCTCGGTTTTACCAATTGAAATTCTACATGCTACATGTTGAATTATGCTAGAGTTTTATACGAAAGTATGGTATAAATCTTTGTTGAAGCCAACATTTAGGCAGCAATAAATTTGTGTCAACATGAAGATTCAATAAGAATAAATCAAGACCCAGCAACATTGACCATTATCCATAGTGAATGAACTATGCATATATGACCCTGGAGAAAAGAATCAGAATTGAAACACTTTTCTGGAAAAAGCAGAATCATGAGATTATAAGCTCAACAGAGATCATGACAAAAGAGAGAATCTCTTATTATGAGCAAACTGGATTCTAAAAAGTTATCCTAATTCCACTTAACAAGTCCAAACGAACATTGTAAGACTGAGGTTTTCCCTAGTACACAGCTAGAAAAGCTTGTTTGTCAAACAATTGAAAGTAGAAACAGTTTCAGACTGGTGAAGGGAAACAAAGCACAAGAACAGAACAATAGACTCTGAGCATGTGTAATTTGGGAATAAAAAGCACAATTGTTTTATGGCATCAAATTTGCATATTAACCAGCAGTTAAATCAGGGGTCAGCAAAGTATGATTTGTGGAGCAAGGTCAGTTTCATCTAAAGCTTATTTGCAGTAAATAAAGTTTTATTGGAACAGAACCACGTTATCTACAATTGCTTTTGATATACAATGGTACAGTTGAGTAGGTGTCCCACAAAGCTTAAAATATTTACTATTTGACCTTGTACAGAAAGAGTTTACAGATCTCTGAACTATAATTAAAGCATCATGATATACACACAAATAGCCATCACCACCACCACTGAGAGTGCCAATACTTCAAGCTTTGTTTTGAATATTTCCATCTGAAAGATGGAGAAAAGATAATCTGAAAGATAAAGCAAAGATGGGTGTGTGTGGGTGTGTGTGTGTGTGTGTGTGTGTGTGTCTGTGTGTGTGTTCCTCATGATCACCATATAAGGTAGACATTATTTCCTTTTTCCACAATGGAAACTGAGCTGCTGAGGGTTAAGTAATTTGCCAAAGGTATCAATACAGTCAGTAAATGGCAGAGACAAGCTTCACACTACCTTCCAAGTCTACTGTCTTGATCCCTACCCTATATTGCATACCATTCTCTTAGGAAAATGGGGTTCAGGGAAATTAAATGTATCATTGAGTATCACATGAACACAAGTAGTAAATCTAGACCTTAAATCAAAAGCCAACACACCTTTTATTTTCCCACATTTATCCCACTATATTATCCCTAAGAAGATAAAGAACTGGAAAGGTTTAGGGAGAAATAATAATCATATTAGGGTTGGAAAAATATACCTATGAGAAGAGATCATTTCATCCCAAGAAACAAATGATGTGGTTTATTTTAAAATAATAGGCAAGAGTGACATAGCCTGTGTGACTAAAGACAGCAATAAATAGAATATAGTCATTTTAAAAAACATAACGTTTAATTTAGCATAAGACAAATATGCAACCTAATGAGTGTCTCTGAGACCATTGATTGGATTATGCCTAGAATGCAATGGTGGCAAATCAGCACAACAAAAACAGAGCAAAATTAGATTTTATAGAGGTAATACAGAAAGAAATATTGGAATTATAAGATTCACCTATGAAACAGAGAGGCAGAATGATAAGATTTTTGGTAAGAACATAAGTGACATGATTGTGTGAGAAAATTACAGTTTATATAGTGACAGGATTTATATGGTGCTTTCCTAAAACAGAAGATCAAAATGTCCCAGAGGCCAGGTAGAATAGCCATAGAAGCTTTCTCATATGTGAATATCTATTAAAGTCCAAATTACACTAAAACAAAATTCACCTTTACTTGCCTTTGTAACACAGGATAGCATTTATACAACTAACATTCACTATATGTCAAGCCTTACCTTTAAGATACTTGTAGAGACACATACCTTAGCCAATAGGAAAAACATTACAAAAAGGTCAGAGGAAAAATTTATATGACCCATGACAAAATTTTGCACAGATTACTGAATCAATAGTTGAACAAAAAAATCCTACTCAGCGGAAATGGAATTGCCTTAGCCCACAGTCTTGGCTCAAATGATTCCTACCCTGTGAGAACTGAATTTTGGAACTTGTGGGCTGCTGTACCCAAATCACAAGGTACTCCTACTCCTACTAATAGGAACCATAATATTGGAAAGACTGCCAACACCCTAAGTAGACAACAGAGAACCTTTCTTGCTGTATAATATTGGGTAAACCTCTTAACCCGTCTGAGTCTATGTTCTTATTTTTAATGGCAGGCCCTGAGTAAAAATATATTACCATATAATATACAACCGTATTCCCTAGCACCAAAAAACTGGTCAGACAGAAGCTAGATGGCATATATCGGGGACTCTACAAAAAGAAAATTAGTTGGGAAGTCAACTAGATCCTAACTTTCAGAGTCTATGATCCATCATTATCATATTGCTTTATTTTAGTTAACAAACACATATGTATATTGTTAATTTGGTGCCAAGCTTTGTTCTAAGCACTTTACAGGCATTTACTCATTTAATCCTCATTTATATTTATGTATGTGTATTACATTTTACATCCTGATACCTGACCATTGTGACTAGGTCCACTCTGGCTACTAAAGACAAGAAACTATCCACTAGTAACAAATGCATTGAGTTTCTAAATTCAAGTAGTGAAACAGCTTTGGGATCTACCAGAAGGTTTTATAAACCATCTTAAAACTAAAGAGGGAGGGGGGACTTTTTTCACCAGTTGAAAATGGGCACAATATAAAATGTAAACTATCAGACACTAGAGTCTGATAGATAGGTCTCTGGTTTGAAAGGTGGGACCTTGAATGCTGTATCATCCTTGAATCACAGAATTACATCATGTTTAAGTGAACAACACATACTAGATAGGAACAGTTAGTTTAACATTTTATTAATGGAATGATCCCATAGTTAATTTGAATGGTCCCATAGTTAATCTTATGGGTTGTACAGAAATACAGCTAAGGAATATGAATCTAGAAAGCCTCAGAGAGTATACAGGGTCTCATTTTGCAATATGGTCCCAAACTTACTTTGTGACCTTAGTTAATTTTCTCCAAACCTCTCTGTACCTTCTCTTATAAAATGAAAGTCATATGTCCTGAGAGAATCTCAGGAATTCAGACAAATTGAGTCTAGAAGTCTCCCAACCCCTCTGTTTATGACTCCCAGGGATACTAATCAACACAGGTTAGGCTATGCTATGGTAACAACACCCAGTTTGGAGTGGCTTAACACAACAAAGATTTACTGCTCACTCATATCATAATGAACAAGTGCTTTTCCTCCCCTTTTTACAGGGCAGAGATCTCCTTCCTTCCATCTTTCAACTCTGCCATTTGGAATCCTTTCCTTACGGCTTTGCAGATGACAGAGATCACTGAACACTTATCCTGTTTCACTTAATTCCCTCAGATTAGAAGTGACAATCATCCCCTGGATTAATGTAAGGCTTTTGTCACATGACTCCAACCTCACCACAGGGGATGCTAGAAAATGTTGGAGAGCACATGGGATTTTTGACTAGCATTAATGATCTCTTCTGGAAGAGGTGAATGACTCTGGGCAACATAATATAAGGAGCACTTGATAGATTCAAGACCAGAACTCAGGCCTTCTATCTACTAGTTTGATGCTCCCTCCAGATATGTAGGGTTGACATACTAATGTCTCCAAAGCTTTCGAAATTAGCAAAGGGACAGTTCTTTCTTATAAAAGTTTGCATTTTGTTGTGATTTCTTAAAAGAAAAAAATAAAGTTTCTTCAGCCAATACAGAAATATATAGTCTTAATTAGCTTTTTAGGGAGGTTAAGAACACCAGCTTATATTTCACTGTTTCACATTATTCAGAAGCTCTATTCCAAAAACTGTTGCAGTAATGTTCTTGTTTGAAAAGATTTTATCAAAGACAAAATCCAGACTATACCTATTTGATATTCCATCCTCTCCAAGTGAGATTCTTAGAGCTGAGAATCTCCTCGTGTGAGTATGATGGACTAATGTTGAGCTACAAAGTACAAAGATTTCCCAGAAGTATTTGAAAAAAGGTTTGTGAAGCTTTCTAGGCTAAGATGTTTGATTTTTAAGATCCTTTCTTTAAAACCAGGATGAAGGAATAAATCCCATTGTGTTTTGGAGGCTGCCTGCTTCCTCTCAAATGTTCTTGGCTTTAGCGGTTGGTGTCAGAAGCCAGAGAAGCAATTCAGTCTACTGGACATTTTAAGAAAATGTGGTTATCCAAAATCTGGGTTCTAATGAAATTCTGATTTGATACCATGACTTGGCCAAACCTTTACTTTTTTTTTAAGAGTAAAGCTTTTTACATAACTCCAATCAAGAAATAAAAGAGGACAGGAAGGTAGCGTGCCACTGCTTTTCATTTCACTATACTAGTATGTTGGGAGGAGCTTTCCGCCTTTAGAAAACCCAGGTTCTCCATCCTTTCATTAATCCAGCCAGGAAAATAAATGGTAAGAGCATACCTGTGGTGAATAGCATCAACACCTTCCATTTCCCACAGTTAGTCACTAGTGCGTTTTCTTTCTGTTGATGATCGTAGCAACTCTTCAAGGCAGCATGCAGGTAGTTTATGAAATGCACCTCTGATACACTTAGTAAGAATGCTGGCCACTGCCTTCTTGCTTCATTTCTTTCAAGACAAAAAAGTTCAATGCAAACTGAGCCTTTCGTATTCAATTTATGTTTCTCTATATGTGCAAGGAAAGTTATATCAATCTATCTTTTGATGGATATGCTACAATCTATCATATGTGTTGATTTTCTAAATAAAATGTCTCCATTTTTATTGAGAGAAGTACAATCACTTACTCTTACTAATCTCAGACTGAATGCATATCAACAAAATTAGGATGTACTGCTAATGAAAACTTAAACTGATAAATGTTTTATTGCACCACATTTTATTTGCTTACTTGACTTTCTATCTAACAAGACTAAATTTTAAGCCAAAGCCCATGTCTTATTCATCTTTGGATTTTTTATACCTAGGATCCTGAGGTCTTAACAAGTATCTTAACACATTTTATTTTCATAAAACAAGAGGCCCTCAATATGCTTTAATTGATTAATATGTGGCTCTTGGTGTATAGAGAAAATAATATCTATTCACTTAGAAGTAACAGGAAAATATAAAATAAACATGTTACCAGCTTAATTAGTTTTAATTCCTTCAAGACAAACGTAAAAGTTACAAGGTCAACAATAACTACAACATTGACATGGTATCACACTAGAAATATAAAGCAAGTATAACTCTAGTCTAGCCAAAGTAAACTATACTAATAGAATGTTCAAGATGGAAAGAAACATTGAGAGTGTCTAGTTCTTTCCAAAGCAAAACCCAGAAAGGAGAAGAGCCCAAGGACAGAATGTAAATTCATGGCAGACCCTAAACCCAATTCTGGGCAGTCTGAACACAAAATTGGTGCTTTATCCCCCTGTTTTATTTATTTAAATACAATGAAATATTTAAAGACTTTATTCATGTGTATGCCAGATGTCATTAATTTTAATTTATGCCACCACATAAGGAATTAATAAACAACTCACCAAAATTTTTGAAGAGGCTGTTGATATTTAAATCTTGGAATGCAATACTTCAAGAGTTCAATTAAAAAAAAAAACTAGTAAATATGATGGTGTGTTAGAATTACAGAATTGGAAGAAACTTATTCAGGAGGTGATCTGCTCTTGGCTTTAGGGTGGTAAATGTTAAATCCTCTTATATTTTTGGACAACTTTATTGCAAATTCTAAACTCGACAGACATATTGTTTATGAGAATAATATTCATATATTCATTAATTTCTTCATTTGATGCTGAGACTCTTAAAGAACATTAGATAACTTCTTTAAATTCTTATGTCCGATTTTTGAACATGTGTCCTAAATTTATAACTGCAATATTTTTGGCATAACCTTAAACAGATGGTGAGGTATTTGGTGATGCCTCTGGGGAAAAATCATTATTATGTTAAGGCAGGGTATCATGAATGCAAAGAGAAATTTACATTTTCTACCACCAATCGCCCTACTTTTTAGTTTGTTTTATATTTGTCTTTATTTCTCAACCTAGAATTTTTAAAAATAAAATTTTAGGAGACCAAGGGACTTTGTTCAGGATGAAATAAACATTTGGAAAATGTAAAAGAAATTATACCTGAGATTTTTCTCTAAGGACTAAGGACCACATTTCTCTTTTTAAATAGGAAATAATATAGTTACAGTTTAGGGTGTGCTGCTCCTTCTCCTATCTCAAATAAATAATACACATTACTTTTAACTAATATCCAGAGATATTACACTTGCAGATTATCATCTAAGCAATAAAAGACTTACAACTTAAGAAAATGGTCCCATTTAGACACAATCTATGATCATGTAATATTGAAATAAAGTCCTTTATAAAGTGCATGAATTAAAATATTCCCTAAGCTTGCTAGAATAGCCACTTATTTTTAAATCAAATTGCTTTCCACACTATGCAGTTAAATATAAAAGGTCGTTATAGTTATATATTAAATATAAAGTATATCTTGTTATTGCTTTGGAAGCATATGGAATGATTTTCATTTTGCAATATAAGAATATAAGATAATCAATATTCAACTATATAACATGAAACAGTTCAAAATACAAATACCTCACTCTATGCATCTTGATTACAAAATCTTCTGAATTTTTTTTAGTTGATATTTGTTCCAGTGGGAAAAATTACATTCTTCCACACAAAAGAATTATTTTCTTACTTGAGAAACCCACATTTTTCATGAAAGTCACTGGCCTGTCTCAAGGTTTAATTGAAACCAAATGAAGTCTAGTAAAACTAATCAAAACCAAACAAACCCTTGAGCTGCATGAAGGACTTACAGCTAGCAGGTTTCACCTTGAGTTACAGTTCTTCAAGATTTGGTTAGAGCACTCTAAAATCAAATTTAAAATGTCACCATGCCATGTGAACTAGACATAAAATATTCTCCCAGGAGTTCCATAAATGGTTAAATTACAAATGCAACCCTATGACCTACAGAATGATACTGTGGCCATCAAGAAAGACAGAAAATGCTGAATCGATTCATAGAAAGTAATTGATGGTAAAGAATTAACCTAAGACATTAAAGCTTATCTCATGTGCTATATTTATATCACTCATTAAACAGAAATTTCAAGAAATCTCCCAAATGTGAATGCATAATTTGCATAAATCATTCCACAAGAGCTGAAGTCTCTAACATAATGATGGGGAGGGATATAAAGCAGTAAAAACTGGAGGGGAAAACAATCTAGGGCCCTTGGGTGGAGCACCAGATCTGAAGTTGAACAGTCAGGTGACTTTCAACTTTTCACACCAGTTTTCTTGCCATAAAATGAGAGGAATAATTTCAACTCAACATATACTTTTCTCCGATGTACTCATGTCAGAGTGATGCAAGTGGAAATTATTCTGAAAGCATAAAGCAAATATCAACAAACATCTGGAAGGTAAGGAATAGAAAAGATGTTTGCCTGCAAATTGCTATTTCGTGAATTAGTATTCCTCTTTGCATCTGAAGCTGTACAAAGAACCGATAGAGAAAAAGTGATCTCAGCTTTGATATATAAGAGTATTTGTGTTTTGATGTGTCTTATTTCATATTAAATCATATGAAATTTATTTATTGTTTCTCTAAAGAATGCATGTCTTAAGTGAATACCTAGTCGATGTTTCCAGCAGGCAAAATAGTAAGGAGTATGATTATTTGCTGAGTAGAATACAAATGTCATATATAAAAGTGATTTAAAAGATTTGGTATTATAATACTGAATAGGTCCAAAGACCATTTTTTATTCTATGCACCTTGGCTCCTGCCAAGTCAGTTTTGAAATTATAGGGTATTATAAAAACAGACATAAAGTAGAACAGAACTGTCCTAAGGGAAAGTTTTCTTTCAGACAATTAGATAACCTACATTTTTTTACAAAGAAAAAAAGTAAAGCAATACAATTGAGATATATAGTTATTACAAATAATTTGGTGTTGTGCTTAATTGCCCTTTTTGGTTCACTGAGGGCATGCTATGTAATTATTATTTTTGTTTGTAACTTTAAACTGTTGACAATATATCTGATGGCTTTCTTCTACTGGTGAGTTAGTATTTAGTAATTTAATTTTTAGTAACTTATAGTATTGCTGTTAGCTAATTGTTACTATGTGTACCTTATGGCAAAACACATTTTTAACAGTTACCTTTTAATTTCTAATGTCTTACATAAATTTAAGGTTACTAGACAGTCTCTCCAATAATGGACCGGACAAACCCATTTGCACGTGCTATAAGAAGTTCTCTGCCCTTATGGTGAGCATTAAGCAAGAGAAACAGAAAGCAAGAACCTCTAAACATGTAAATGGGAATAGTAATATAAGACTTATTCACTCTTTTTCATGTGCGCCGAATACTGACTCAACTGCTTCATTTGATCTTAAGTGAGTACACTTCATAAGTTAATGTATTTTCTGAATTCGTTACCATCAACAGAACTAGGCTTATTCACTAATGTGTATGGGGACTAAGGAAAATGGTAATGTGCTCTATCTTTACGCCAATGACCACTTCTGTAGATGTGAAATTGCAAAAAACAACTGAAGAATACCAGGAACTTCTGCTTTTACTGAAGAAGTACTAGTTAATTCAGACCAGTGCTTTAGTTGAGAACTAAAAATAGTTAGATAAAATATGAAAAAGAAAGCTTCTTTGATGTATCAAATGAGTTCTAAATTCATGAAGAATTACTGGGCTTAGATCCAGGAAAGGATGGGAACTCATAAAACCAAACCCAGCATTCAAGGCTACTTTTGTACTGGAACGACTTAAGCTACTTTGCAGCCTTGCAGAGATCAAAACACAAAACCTGAAGTGCAAGGCCCTTAAAGGTTTGGGCTATATTGGGCTTAGAAGCCTTCCCAAAGGACTGCTCCCTAGGAATTCAGGTGAACCAGAAATAAACCATCCATTAAAAATACCTACAGCTCAGCTGTACATTATCAAGAGCCCATAAAATGTTAAGTCTTGAAGTTGAATTAGGGAATATAGGATTTTTACACCTCTAGACATATAACAAAAGTAAACCAAAATTCTCTGTGTAGAAAGATAATAGTATACTGGGTTTTGAAACTTTTCTATAATTTTTTTTTTGTTTTCAAATACAATGTCTAATGTACAGTCAAAGATAACTAGGTACCCAAAAGAAAGACACTATTTGCAAAACCCAATGAAAAAAGACCAATGAACATTTTACATGTTGAAATTATCAGACTCTGATTATAAGACAACCATTTTTAGAATTTTCAAGAAGATAAAAGCCAAGCTGGAAAAATGCAACAGAGTATTTTGAAGTGATAACAAAATATTTGTAAAAGAGCCCAATAGCATGTATAAAACTGAAAAGTATAATAACCAAAATTGGAAACCTAATGGATTTAAGAGCAAATTAGACCCAACTGAAGAAACTATTTGTGAACTGGAAGATAGTCAAGAAGAAGCCATCAAGAATAAAGAAGAAAGAGAGAGAGAGAGAGAGAGAGAGAGAGAGAGAGAATTAAATTATTGGAGCAAGGATTTTATATTTAAGGATACAGGGGCACCTGGATGGCTCAGACAGTTGAGTATCTGACTCTTGATTTCAGTTCAAGTCATGATCTCAGGGTTCTGTGATCAAGCCTGCATCAGCTCCACACTGAGCACAGCACCTGCTAAAGATTCTCTCTCTCTCTCTCTCTCTCTCTCTCTCTCTCTCTTTATCCCCACCTCTCCCTCTGCCCCTCATGCCCCCTTCACTCTCACTCTCTTAAAAAAAAAGGATGCAACAAGTAAATGTAACATTTAATTGGAGTTTCAAAAAGAGAAAGAATGAGGCAAAAGCAATATTTGAAGAGATGGTGGCTGAGAATTTTACAGAATTGAAGATATCAATGTACAAATTTAAAAATGCAATGAAACCCAAGCTGTTAAAAAGCAGACATATCATAGTGAAACTCAGAAAAGCACAGACAAAGAAGAAATCAGAGAGAGGGAGCAAGAACAAGAGAGAAAAGATAAATTACTTGCCAAGCATTAATGGCTGAATTCTTAACTGGAAGGTAGAAAACATTAAAATGCTTTCCTTTAATGTATTGAAGTCAAAGAAGTTTCAACTGAGGATTTTATATCTTATAAAACATATTTTAAGAATGAAGGTAAAAAGGAGGTATTTCAAACAAAAACTAAGAGAATTTATAACCAACCACCTATATTCTGAATGAAATACTTCAGTCTTAAGGAAAATAATCCCAAATGAAAGCTCAGAGAGGCAAAGAGAGAGAAAGCACAAAGAAAAGTATGGAAATGTGGATAAATCTAATAAAACATTGATCCTATAAAACAATAATAAAGGTGTTTATGTAGTTTACAAAAATATACAGAAATAAAATATTCCTACCTCATACCATATAAAACAACCAATCAAATTAATTATATACATCAACTCAAAAAACAAAAAGAAATGAAGAGTCTAAAAAATATAGGGGAATACAAGACCTCAGAATAAGAGAAACCTACTTAAACAATACAAAAAAAGTACTAATCGTTAATTAAGGAATGATAAACTTGATCACATTAAATTTAAGAATTTAAAATTAAGAAATATTTCCCAGAATACGTCCTTAAGAAAGTGAAAAGGCAAACTCGCAAGAAAGCATCATATGAGTTTATAATTCATATAACTGACAGGGATCATATCTGGAATATATAATGAATTGTTACAAATCCATAACCAAAGTCAGGCAACCTTATTTTGTATAAAGGAGAGGGTACTTGAATAGGCATTTTAAAAACAGGGTATTCAGATAGCCACTAAGCATACTAAAAGATTCTTAACTTCACTAATAATGGAAAAATTTCTAATTAAAAACAATGAGATATTACATCCACCAATGTCACATACCAGCGAGGATGTGAAGCAACAGGGATCTTACACACAAATAGGCCAGTATTATTTAATAAAGAGGAAGATCACTATGAATAGCATCCCACTCCTACTCCTAGGTAAATACCACCTCCCCCCAAAAATATATGCATATGTGGAACAGAGTCTTCTGTAGGAATACTTGGACCAACATAATTTCAAATATACATAAACTAAAATAGGCGTGAATAGTTTAATGTATACTGTAGTACCTAATAATTATAGCTACCCACAGGAACATAGAGGAGTCTCACAAACATAACATTGAAGCAAATAAGCCAGGCAAAAAAGAAACTCGAAAAACAGACAAACTTTCGGTGTTAGGAGTCAGGATAACGGTTACCACTGGGGATAGGGTGAAGGCAGAGGTAATGACTGATGGAGACCGAAGGAGATCTTCTGGGGTGTGTCTATTTTTCTGGATTTTTGTTTTGTTGTTGTTGTTTGTTTGTTTACATAACTCATGGTCACTAGAGTATGTTCATTTTATAACAACTAATTGATCTGCACATTAATGATGTTTTTCTGGTAAATGTATTTTGTTTCAATAGTCACTAAATATCATACGCAAACAATCACAAACACATAGTTATATAAAATTAAAATGTTGGAGTTAGGCATCGAACTCTTCATTTTGGCTCAGGTCATAATACGGTTGTGAGATTGAGCCCTGCATTGGGCTCCATGTTGGGCATGGAGCCTGCTTAAGATTCTTTTCCTCTCCCTCTGCCCCTCACCCCAGCTCATGCTCTCTCTCTTAAAGATAAATGAATGAATGAATGAATAAATGAATGAATGAATAAAATGTTAAAATGCAGGGCAGCAATAACTCAAAGAATAGTCCAGAAATTTTTGTCCTTATCAGTGAGTATTAATAAATATTTTAAAAATATACATTTCCAATATTATATAATTCTTCTAGAAATTAGAAAAACATATATTCTACATCTTCTTTTTGTGCCATGAAATAGTGTGCTATAAAACTAGAAAAGGAAAATGTGAAAATAAAATTTAGTTGGCTCTCATTCATGAGTATAGATGTAAAAATTCAAACCAAAACCTCTGCAAACCAAAACCAGCAAAGTATAATGTGTAAAATATATCATGGCCAAGTTAGGTCTATCCAAGGTATATAATGCTAGTTTACATTGGAAAATCAATCAATAAAATTTGGAACATTAGCATTTTAAAGGGAGTAATTACATCATTAATTTATATAAAATAGGAAAGAGTCTATTAAAATTTAATATCTCATGATTTAAAAAATCATCTTTTAATAAATAAGGTTAAAAGACTATACGTTTCAATCTAATGAAGGATATATGCAAAATTAAAGTTTCCACAGACATGATACTTAATGCTGAATCTATCACAATAAGCACAAAACAAAGATAGACATTATTACCTTTCTTGTTCAGTATGTCAATATTGACAACTGTCAACATTTGTAGATGATATATATTTTTTAATATAGAAAATGAAAACAATCTATGAATTGATGGAATTAATGAGTTTAACAAGGTCATTCTCTACCAAATCTGTATACCAAAAACTTTTTGGTTTAAATATCAGCCATTAAAAAATATTTTTACAAGGTACAACTTACCATAGCACCAAAAATATTAGGCAATAAAGGAATAAATCTAAGAGAAGATATGCAGTGTTTCTATAGAGCAAATGATAAAACTTTATTGCGAGAAATTAAAGATGATCTATATAAATGAAGAGCAATATATATTCATGAATTGGAAGATTCATAAATGTGTCAACTCTTCACAAATTGATCTACAGATTCAATGTATTGCCAAATAAAATCACACAGAATTTTCAACTACTCAGCTGATTCTAGAATGGAAATGGAAATTTAAAAGGTCATGAATAGATAAGCACTTTAGATAAGCACTCTTGTATGAAAATAAAACATGGGAGGCTTGTTCAACTAATATTAAAACTTACCATAAAATACACTGATATTTAGACATTGTGATATTAGTACAGAGAACAACACAAAGATGAACGTAAAAGAATAAAGATCCCAGAAATAGACTACAACATACAAGGACCCTTTATTTAGCTGTCCTGCATTATAACAGGGAAGGAACACTTTTTCAAAGTGCATTGCTGGAACAATTTTTAATGATTAAACTAATACTTTGGAGATATCTTGTTTCCTAGTGAAAATTGTCTTAATGACTCTCCTTAGCAAATTCATGTATTTCAAATGTTCAATTTCCTAAAATAGCTCTTTCACTGTGCTGCTAAACTTCAGTAAAGACATCAACTTATAATAACCATGTCAAAAAAAATTAATTCTTTTATTTCCAAAGGACAGAAAATTTGGAAAATTATGATGATGTTATTCAGTATGTATTATTGCAATAAAAGTATTTATTGTTAAAATGGTACTTTATAGGCGCAGCCTGAAACTTGCTCAGTGATTGCAAAACTATTTCAAAATGATTTTATCTTTCACCCACTGCTTAGATTCTTATCAAAGAAAAGCTGCATTTAAAACTTGGGGCCCCTGGGTGGTTCAGTCGGTTAAAGCATCCAACTTCGGCTCACATCCTGATCTCATGGTTTGTGGGTTCAAGCCCCTTATCAGGCTTTGTGCTGACAGCTCAGAGCCTGGAGCCTGCTTTGGATTCTGTGTCTCCCTCTCTCTCTCTACCCCTCCTCCCACTAGCACTCTGTCTCTCTCTGTCTCAAAGGTAAACGAACATTAAAAAAAATTTAAAGACTACATCCTTTTTTTCTAATGCCTAATGGTTATTATAAGGCAATCTGAAATAATGCCTCAGAGTTACTTAAAAAAAAATCTTAATACTTTTTAAATAAAACTTTGTAATGAAATTCCTTTAAATCATTAATAGTATTATTAGTTTTTCTTAAGGACATAATATATTAAACATTAAAATGGGCATGGAGTTATTAGATACATTTTGAAGAACTGTATTTTTATTAAATTAATATTAAATTACAAATTTGCTGACTCAGAAACTAGCAGTTTCAAATGGAATAGATATATATGTTTTTAAAATATATAATATATCTCTGTATGCTATATATAAATATTACATATATATAAATTTCTTTAAGTTATTTATATATTTTGAGAGAGAGAGAGAGAGAGTGAGCAGGGAGGGGCAGAGAGAGAATCCCAAGAAGGCTCCACACAGTCAGTGCAGATTCCTATGTGGAACTCGACCTCATGAACTGTGAGATCATGACCTGTGCAGAAACCAAGAGTCTGATACTTATCCTGTAGTAGGTCCCCTCCCTAAGGAAAAAAAAAAACCTAAAAACACCTCAAGGCAACTTGGCTACACGTGTACATGACATCCCTCATGACCTTGTAACATGAGACCACCTAATCAGACTGCATGTTTTGTGTTATCATCTATGGGAGACAAAGAAGTAGAAAATGTGTAAGAAACTATTCCACATGGCATTCGGGGCTCAGGTCTTCAAGTACAAACCCAGCTGATGGGTGCTGGCATGAATAAAGTTGCTTCCTAGAAAGAAAAGTCTCGGTGTCTCAACTCTCTGTGCCAGAATCCTGCTACAAATCGATTAAGCCAACCAGGTACCCCTATAAATTTTTATTTCAACATAATCTTTTTCTCTAAAATAAGCTATCATATCAAAATGTTAAAAATTTAGTAAATCTTGCAAACTTATCAGAAACGCAAACTTCTCTCTCATTTTGTATGAACTAAAACAGAATGTGGACTTTTACTTTCTAGTATACACATTTCTATATTTTTAATACTTTATTGTTTTTAAGTTTATTTATTTAGTTTGAGGAGGCAGAGACAGACGGAGAGAGACAATCCCAAGCAGGCTCCACGCTGTTAGCATGGAGCCTGATGTGGGGCTCAATTCCATGAAATGTGAGATCATGACCTGGGTCCAAATGAAGAGTCAGACACTTAACCGGCAGAGCCACTCAGTTGCCCCAATATTTTTAATTGTTAGATAAATTTTACTTTTATTTTTCTAAATACAAAATATAATTCTAAATACAAAAGCTTACTCAGTAAGCTTGATTATAAATTTTGTTTTTATGTATTTAATTATGAATTAAAATCTATCAATAATAAATAATCCTACTAAAAATATTGGAAAATTTTAAGTCAGATATTATTTGAATTAAAGCAAAAAATTTGCTAAGCAGTTGTTGATATTAGAAGTGGTCACTGCAGGGGCTCAGTAGGGTTGGCTCAGTAGGTTTTGCATCTGACTCTTAGTTTTGGGTCAGGTCATGATCTCACGGTTCGTGGATTTGGGTTCCTTGATGATGGTGTGGAGCCTGCTTGGGATTCTCTCTCCCTCTCTCTCTGCCCCTCCCGTGCTTGCTCTCTTTCTCTCTCAAAATAAATAAATAAACTTAAAAATAATAGCAATAATAAAAAAGAAGTGGTCACTGCAAATATAATGCCCTACTTTTAGGAAAGAAATACTATTAGAGCTCTCTTCACATTACAGAATTAGCACAGAAATCTGCTTCCAATTAAAAGAACTGTGGGAGAACCCAGCTGTATTTGGGATTTGGCAAATGTATTCAACTGTGCTCCAAATGCTTTGGTTTCAGTAAAGCCTGTAAAGTATTTTCTCATGTCTTGTCCTCACTAACTTTAAGACACATGTACAGAGCACGGGTCTGCGGCTCTGTCTGTCCCTCAGTTTCAGTGCTTAGAAAAAAAGTTTTTAACATTCAATGCCTCCAACATTTTTATCTCTCGAATACACAAAGGGTGAAAACGAATACTCATGAGGTCACCTGTGTGAACTGAAAGATTTATATCCTGGTTGCTAGAGTGTTTTAAAAATGATTCATTTTTGAATAGAACCAAGAAAGTAGGTTTTGCCAGAGGCTGATGGCACTCAGTCCTGGGGTGGTTTGGATTTAGCTTCAAATACAAAAGCCAAGAAAGCAAGGAGGTTGTTTCAGGATAGTTTTAAAGTTCCCACAAGTACTTCTCATGACCTGTGCACCAACATTTCAAAAACTACAGTTCTAAAGCTACTTGGATATGGGGAGAAAGTTTTCTAGGGATATTAACTCCAATTTAGAAGATAACGAAAATTACAAGGGTTTTTGAACTAGGAATGAATACAGTATAGAAAACTACTGAAATTAATCTAGAAGATATAAAAAATGATAGCATGATAGCTATATTCAGAGGTTATATGGTCTATTTTACCCTTAAAATTAAAATAGATCAGTATATTTCTCTTTCCTTAATTCACTCAGTAACACTTCTGCTATGTTCAATCCTTAATTGTAGAAAGTTCTAGAAAGACAACATGAAAAGAAGTACAAATGGACATCAGACTTTCACTGTCGCATTTCCTAGATTTAAGACATCTATAAGAGGAAGTAATGTCAGGGCACTTGAGTGGCTCAGTCAGTTAAGCATCTGGATCTTGATTTTGGCTCAGGCCATGATCTCATGGTTTTTGAGTTCAATCCCATTGTTGGGCTGCGTACTGCACAGAGCCTGCTTGAGATTCTCAATCCCCCTTGTCTCTGCCCCACCCCCTACTTGTGTGAGCTCGCTCTCTCTCTCTCTCTCTCTCTCTCTCAAAATAAAAAAATAAACTTTAAAAAATGAGGAAGTGATATCTTTTCTTCCTTAAGATGGGGGAATAAAATAATATAATTAGAAACTGCTCACTGTATGCCAGGCACTATTCAAAAACCATTATATATACATTAATCTATTTAATCCTTTCAACAACTCTATGAGGTTAAATACTACCATTATCAACATTTAACACACAGGGAAAGTGAGATATAGAGAAGTTAAGTAGAAATTAGAGTATACAGCCATTGCATTGCATGTCTAGGATTCAAACCTAAGCAGGAATCCTTGACAAACTGTATTTAACAATGCAAGGGCACTATATGATATCAGGGATCATAACAAAATCAAACATAGTTTAAATGCTAAGATTTTCACTTATTAACTACTGGGACCTTCAGAATGTAACCTGTTGAAACTTGGGTTTTCTCACATGAATAATACCAACTATGGCATAGAATTATATCTAAAAGGATATAAGTTCCTGGCACGTTTTAAATACACAGTTCATGTCAGTTGCCACTGGTACAAATTTTTCAGCTGCTTATGATTCACAGATCAGTTTTAAAGTAATGCAGGATTCCTGGTTAAACCTGGAGGAGTGAACATATCTGTTTAATTCCATTACAATGTCTATGAAAGACTTTTTTTTTTTTTCCCTCAACGTTTATTTATTTTTGGGACAGAGAGAGACAGAGCATGAACGGGGGAGGGGCAGAGAGAGAGGGAGACACAGAATCGGAAACAGGCTCCAGGCTCTGAGCCATCAGCCCAGAGCCTGACACGGGGCTCGAACTCACGGACCGCGAGATCGTGACCTGGCTGAAGTCGAACGCTTAACCGACTGCGCCACCCAGGCGCCCCTATGAAAGACTTTTTAAAAAGGGTGGAGGATTGCCCTGGAGAGGAGAAAGTAGCAGATAGGAGATTTCAATAAAAGCAGGAATCTGGAAAGAAGGTGGGCAAGTGGTAAAAAGAAAACATATAGGAGAGACCTGAAATCTAAACATCAGACAGTAAAGAAAACCGATGCAAATCAGTATGCTCCTCAGGGTGTGGGTGGCTCAGTGGGTTAGGCATTCGACTTTGGCTCAGGTCATGATCTCATGGTTCATGAGTTTGAACCCTGAGGTGGCCTCTGTGCTGGCAGCTTCGGAGCCTGATTCGGATTCTGTGTCTCCCTCTCTCTCTTCCCCTCCCCCGCCATGCTCACTCGCTCGCTCGCTCTCTCTCTCTGCCTCAAAAATAAATAAACATTTTTTAAAAATTAAGAAAAAAAAAAAAGAAGAGCCTGAAAAATATGGGACACCATAAACCCTGAAGACAGAAAGTGGGTGAAATCCAAAATAGGAGAACTGGCCAAATGTTTGTGTGAAAAGTTAGATTCCGAGCTGTCCTTTCTACTTCTACACAATCAAATGATGAGCTCCCACTGAGTTCCTGCAAAAGGATGGAGGAAAGTTCCATAGCAAGGATGAACAAGAACACTACACCTAGAGAACCCCACACAGTAGAAGGCCTGGTTGCCATCTGAAAACAGGTTCAATAAAATTTTACATGCTGGATAGTGAAACACATCCCCTACCCTACAAAGATCAAATTTGGTCCCTACTGGGCTTTCTTTTTCTTAATGTTTATTTGCGAGAGAGAGAGAGAGAGAGAGAGAGAGAGAGCGAGCACAAGTGGGGGAGGGCAGAGAGAGTGGGGACAGAGGATCCAAAGTGGGCTCTGTGTTGACAGCAGAGAGACTGACATGGGGCTCAATCTCACGGACTGTGAGACTGTGACCTGAGCTGAAGTCAGACTCTCAACCGACTGAGCTACCCAGGTGCCCCTGTTCTTACTGGGCTTTGACAAAAGTGGCAGCCTTGCTTACACCCTCAGGGGAAAAAAAGGAAACTGTAGGGATGCATCTCTTCAAACACTGACGTTCAGGAAATGATACACAGTTTCTGATAGTTAATTCTCACCAAAATTGATTCGTCCTTGGCCAATTATTTTAAGTTAAAGCTCTTAGCCAATATTGACAGCTGAAGAGCTGATAACTCTCTTTTATGCTATGGTAACCATTTGGTAAAAGTCAGAAGGCAAACTATGATTATTGATTCTATAGTTTTAGGGCAGTGCTAACAGCACTTCCTTACAGATACAAAAAAGTGGTGGGAAATTTCCACATCCGTGTCGTTCAGTGCACTAGCCATTAGCCATGTGTGACTACGGAGCACTTGAAATGTGACTACAGTAACTGAGGTACTGAATATTAAATTTTGTTCCATTTTAATTAATTTACAGTTAAACAACTACATACAGTAATTGGCTACCTCACTGGACAGTATAGCTCTAGAGAAAGTCATTAGAAAAGTCAAAATGGTGGTGCTTTGTTGGCTGTCCCTTGTCACTCTAAAAGTGGCCTAAGAGAAATAAACTTAGCAAGAGTTACTCCATTTGAAAGAAGAGGATGAAGAAAACAGAGCTTTGCTAAAAAATGTCTCTTTCAGTCTGTTAACCTGAATTTATATTGATGCAAGATAATTCAGTTTAGGTCTCAGTTTGAAATGCTAACAAGCTCATATATCACAAACAGCCGGAGGTAAGAAGGGGCCCTTGGAGCGCCTGGGTCGCTCAGTCACAGTTGAGCTTCCGACTTCTTTGGCTCAGGTGATGATCTCACGGATTCTGAGTTTGAGCCCTGTACCCGCGGCTCTCTGGAGTCAGCACAGAGCCTGCTTCAGATCCTCTCCTCCCCCATCTCTGCCCCTTCCCAGCTTATGCTCGCTCACTCTCTCTCTAAAATAAACATTTAAAAAAATCTTAAAAACAAACAAAAAAGAAGGGGTCCTCAAGCCACTTTCAGTCATGTCCCAATGTGTTCTGGGCAAGAAAAATCAATTTAAAAGATTGTTCTTTCTCCCTTAATATGGTTGTTTCAGATTACTACATGGTAGCTTTCATTAAGTTGATCTTTCGATGTATTACATGCATCACTCACATGTTTATCGGATTTCATTCTTACATTCCTTTTTTTCTCCATGCTTTTGTTTTCTAATGACTTGTCTTCTCATTTAATATTCTCTCATTTTTTTTCCAATCTATTGTTAAAATCAGTTTTTGGTGTTTTAATGCCAGATATTGATATTTTAACTTTATTTTTCAACTCTAGAATGTCCATTTGAATATTTTCATAAATAGCAATTCTGTATTGAAATTGTACACATCCTTGAATTTTATTTCCACGTTTCCTCAGTTTTCATTAGCATTTTCATTTTAATTAAGGTTACTGTCAATGTATAGATTATCTGTGCATCTACTTGTATTATCTATTCTTTCTCTTCATATTTTCCTGCACCTTTAAATGTTTAGTAATTTTGTGTTATATAGAAAATTTTGATAAAATAACCACAGAGTTTCCAAATAATGTTATCTTCCATCGGAAAGAGTTTAGCCTTTTCCTTTGTTAGACACATTTAATGAGGGACTGGTGACCTCAACTAATTAGAGACTGAAATCTTTCAGGGTTGGGTTGAAGTCTTGGTAAGACTCAGTTTACTTTTTGGTTAACCCCTGCTCCTCAGTCATGGCCTCCCTGGGTTTTTGACAGGAAGTCTGGCCAATATCCTTTCTTCACGTCTTTTTAATTTTTTAAATAATTTATTTATTTTTTAACTTACATCCAAGTTAGTTAGCATATGGTGCAACAATGATTTCAGGAATAGATTCCTTAATGCCCCTTACCCATTTAGCCCATTCCCCCTCCCACAACCCCTCCAACAACCCTCTGTTTGTTCTTCATATTTAAGTGTCTCTTATGTTTTGTCTCCCACCCTGTTTTTATATTATTTTTGCTTCCCTTCCCTTATGTTCATCTGTGGTTTTGTATCTTAAAGTCCTCATATGAGTGAGGTCATATGATATTTGTCTTTCTCCGATTGACTAATTTTGCTTAGCATAATACCTTCTAGTTCCATCCACATGGTGGCAAATGGCAAGATTTCATTCTTTTTGATTGCTGAGTAATACTCCATTGTAGATATAATCCACATCTTTATCCATTCATCCATCGGTGAACATTTGGGCTCTTTCCATACTTTGGCTATTGTTGATAGTGCTGCTCTCAACACTGGCGTACTCTCCTACTGTCTCTATATTCTCTCCACAAGCAAAAACATCTCTGTGCTCTCTGCGGCTTGTCTTATCCCCTGTTCATCTCTCTATGCTGCATACCTGCTGAGTTCTCTGCTTCAGATTGTGCAGATTATTGTGTGAATCCTCAAATCAGTTTTTAGTTGTGCAGGATGGTTTAGTTTTGATCTGGCTGCATGTCAGGGACAAGAGACGCAAAAACAACAACACCAACAACAAAAAAAAACCTCAACAACTTCATGCTGTTCCACCATCTTTCCCCTCCCACCTTTCTTCATGTCTTGAAACTTGAGAGACCAATCTCTGCTGTTACAGATTTCAAGGTCAGTTCTTCAGCCATTTGACCTTCAAATCCTGGCACTTCTATTCAGGGGGAGATTAACTGTATGTTTGAGGAAATTACCCTCTCTCTTTGGTAATTTTTGTTTTCTTGATCTCTACAAATCTGCAGGAAATTTCACTCTGCTTTTTGACTTAGCTCCTGAACCTGTTGAGTAGTCCCAGAACTCAGCCATTTGTGTCAGAGTTCTCTCAAGGTTACAGTTTGTCATTCTAACTGAAAGCTTTGTTTATTTCTTTTTCCCTAGTTGTAGCCCTCTGCTTGGACTCAGCTGATTCTCCACTCTTATTTATAACTGGCCAGTGCCTTAAGGAGTTAAAAGACCTGGTGATCTTTGGATCCTTTCAGAATGGCTCTACCCTCTCTCATATCTAGTCCTTATTGTTCTATTATACCTTTAAAAATATTATTTTTGTAATTTATCTTCCCTTTTGTGGTCACTGTAATGTCAGTTGGGTTGGGGCCCTCACAGGACCAGTGAATGAATAGGAGATTTCAGGCTTAAAATCTACAGTGAGATGAAATCTCTGCTTGTGCTTACTTGCACATGGATTTGACTGAGACTATTACATTTTTATGTAAATTGTCTTTTCAAAGGAACCACAAGAAAGGTTTACAAAAAGCCTGTGACTTTTCGACTGTCAAAGCCACCTCAAGGTCTCCAAATCTATGCTAGTAGGAAATGGACTGTGAAATCTGTATTTTTCCAGAGGAGGGCATATATTCCAACACTCACTTAAGATATGGCCATGAGGAATAATGGATAAAAACAAACAAAAACTTCCCAGATGGAAAATCTAGGAGCCATGAAAGACAACAGAAAAAAATAGCTACTCCCAGAAAGCAAAATAGTAATGATCAATTTAGGAAGATCTAGCAATTCTTGCTTAGCAGGATTTGCTAACTCTAATGTACAAGTGACTTTATATAGTTTTGGATTTTCTGAAAAAGGAAGCTTTATTGTGCTATTCTGTTCTACCACACAACAGTTTGTATGTAGAGTCAGGAAAGATGTGATTAATAACTCTTCCGTTAGCTTATGGGCTGCTAAATCACAGCTTTATCTCATCCAATGAAAAGAATTAAACACCCTTTGAGCTTGATCAAGTAATTAAAAAAAGACTTTGTATCATCTTATGTGTGATGGAAAAGTGTATTATAAATATACCCAGGAAACAAAAACAACAACAGCAACAACAAAAACCATGGCTCATGGGTAGATGGGTGATCAGGCTATGAGGGAATGGTATTTGCCAGCCAATATCCATTCTCTCATTCTACTCTTTTAGTAAAAGAACCCTTAAATATTTAACTGAATGTATGACAGCTGGGAGAAATCATATAAGAAATAGCCTCCTGGATGTGAACAAAAATGGTGAAAACGTGAACAGGAAAAGACACAGCCTTGAAAGGAATCCTTCTTCTTCTCCTCCTTTCTCTTCTCCTTGTGCCAGTATAGAAGTAAGCCAGTTTTGACTATGCAGACAAGGGAAACATTCAAGGGAATAGTAAAGTGTAAATACGAAAGAAACTTGGGACTCTGGATGACCTCAAGGGGCTGAGCTTCTCTCTCTATCCCCTCTCTGCAACCCCTCCCCTCCCCCCAACCCCACAAACACAGCAGATTGTCCTCTTGGATTTTACTGGTGAGAGACATAAAGCTTCTGTCTTGTTTAAGCCACTGGCCATACGGTCTCTGTTAAAGCAGTGAAACCAAAATTCTACTTATATATAAGCTTTGTAAAATTACATGCCTTTTAAAAAGCACGTGCCATTATAACTTATTACTTGATAAAAACTAAAATTATATTTTATAAGAAACAAAGGCTAACATGAAATAATTTTGAATACATCAAATATTTGTAAATTATACATAGTGTTATTTGTCTAAACTAAATAACATTTTATGTTCTGTGTCTAGAGACATAATTCATAAAGCACTTTCACATATGCCTACTTTAATATTTCTAGTATCTTTTATTAAGAATTATGATATTTATTGCCATATTGAAGATTGATAATCTTGAGAGAATTCCTATTGTGGAATGTCTAAGCTTCAACCACCTTCAAAGGTAACATGCTGTCAGTGGATAGAGGTAAAGACTTGCAAGAAAAGGAACCTGGTGAATTCCAACTCCATCCACCCCTTTCTCTTTAGCAGTGTGCCAAAGGCAATTCAGACTCTCTTTGAACTTCAAAGTCCTTATACATGTATTGAAGATTATAGTTACCTATCTTTTTCATAGGATAAAGCCAGTCAGTCAAATGAAATAACGTCTACGAAAGTAATTTGCAAGTGTTATAAATCAAACTTTATAAGCCTTAGAAAATAAATGAATAATAACTCAATAGATGAGGAGGCTAACTTTTAGAACAAGTTACTTGTAGGACAGAATGAGAGCTAATCTATGGCAGAACAAGAATGAACAGCCAATAAAGCTAGCCCTAAGAGTACAAAGTAGATAGTGTCTTAATTCAGATGCAAAACCCAAAAATTATTTGAAAAGTATTTATTACAAATACCATTTAGCTACATGGAATTAAGTAGCACTTGTTTTTCAAAATAACATGAATAAGACATTTTAATCAATTTCATCGAATATCAAATAAATATTGCAGGATTTGGAACTTGCTGGGAAAACACCGTCACTTTTCTGAAAATATTTCATGTAAGACTTGGAGGAAGGTTCTTTTCCAGCAGTCCCCTCCCTCTCTGAATAAATCATGGACACTCTCTTGAACTGCTTTTGATTTTACAAATAGGGTCTGGATGCTGACACAAGTCTTGAATCTTCTGGGACAGGAATGACTGCTAATTCTTCCCCACTGTTCTTCTCTCCCAATCCACAGCTTAGAAAAGTTAGTAATTCTACTGTGATAGCCTTCCTCACAGTCTTACAGATTCCTTTTAAATGGATAAACAGGCATCCTTTCAACTATTGACTCCATTCTAACATTCCCCAACATTCTCCAGCTTAGTGAGAGCTCATGTCCAGTGGTTGATGCTGAAAGGTTCAGACCAAAATGGTAAATATTTCTTCGTAACGGGTATTCACAGTGATCTGAAAGGATATCTTCATTTCTTTTAGAAGGTAGGTTAAGAAAGGGACTGGAATTAGTTTATACTCACTTGCTTCTTTGTTTTTTTCCCCTCAATATTTCTTGTTTTCAATTTTGACAGCTGAGCTCTAACAGGTACTTGATAAGTTCTGTTAAAGAAGACTGCAGGGACACCTGGGTGGCTCA
Organism: Acinonyx jubatus; assembly: GCF_027475565.1. Lineage (NCBI taxonomy): Eukaryota > Metazoa > Chordata > Mammalia > Carnivora > Felidae > Acinonyx > Acinonyx jubatus. The sequence continues at coordinate 27,030,953 of NC_069384.1, forward strand.
GTTGGTTAAGCATTTGACTCTAGATTTTGGGTCAAGTCATGATCTCAGGGTTCTTGGGTTCGAGCCCCACATTGGGCTGTGTGCTGATAGTGATTGGGATAGTGATAGCTGCTTGGGATTCTTTCTCTCCCTCTGTCTGCCCCTCCCTGTTCATGCTCTGTCTCCCCCCCTCTCAAAATAAATAAATACATAAATAAATAAATAAATAAATAAATAAATAAATAAAATACTATTTAAAAAGCTATTAAAAATAGAGAACTGAAAAAGAAGTATCTGTTTGGAACATTTTGCAGCTAAAAATCTTCCATTTAGTTAGCCAAGGTAAGTGTGGGGTTACAGACTTAATTTTGAGATTTTTCTCCTTCCTTATGAAATAAATGAAATATGATGAAACAAATAAAAAAACACATATGAACATGGGCAGGAAAACGCAGCTTTAGAATGTTGGCAATTATTATGAAAAGCATCTTATATTGTAGCTGCATAATCCTCTTAATATAGAAAGGAGTCATGAGGATAATTGGGGGTAAGAGAATAAGAACAAAAGCAAAGTTAAACCTGTTAAAATAAAACATATAGATTACATTTAAAAACAAAAAGTATGGAGCGCCTTGGTGGCTCAGTCAGTTGACTGTTCAACTCTTGGTTTCAGCTCAGGTCATGATCCCAGGGTTGAAAGACTGAGCCCTGCATTGGGCTCCACACTCAGTGTGGAGCCTGCTTAGGATTCTCTCTCTGTCTCCCTCTGTCCCCTTTCCCCCACTTGTGTGCACTTTCTCTCTCTCTCTCTCAAGTAAGTAAGTAAATAAATAAACAAACAAATAAGTAAATAGGTAAATATTAAAAAATAAGCAAGTAAAATAAAAAATAAAAATTAAAAAAATGAATAAGTAAAAATAAAAACAAAAAGTATAAATTGAACAAATAGGTAAAAATGTCTTTCTCCTAAAAATCACCCCAATATACTAAAAAATATGTTTTTTATTACTTCAAAGTATAAATCCAAATAATGAAATTGAACACTTTAATTGAAGAACTAAAATGGGCAGAAATTACTTCTCAGAGTACACTTTCTAAATTACGTAATTTTAACTGATTTTATTAAGCCTAAAAATAGTCTTTATTCATAATGCAAAGAGGAGCTTGGCATATGTATTTTGAATGCTTTTGTTCCCTAAAACAGACTTAATATCCAAAAATCAATTTGCTTTCAGGTAATTTTAGTCGTGGATACAATAAATATACCAGTAAGTCTTCAAACACATTCTGTACTCACTCACCTGAATCTAATTATGGTTTGGGCAATTTAATTTCATTTCCTCTTAATAGAAAACCATGGAAACAATAAAGAAATAAGAAATTATTTCTCCTTTCTAAATATTTTAAACCCTTCTAAGTTTTCACGATCAAAATTTTAAAACCAGAACCCTGAACATTCACATTCTACATTATCACAAGCAACACTATCATATTTCCTAAGTGACATCACATTTTCACTGATTTCACTGGATATGTCTCAATGAGCTGGAACTGCCTCCTTTCCCTCATACCATAAGTTTTTTTTTTTTTTTTTGAATATACTTAAGAAAGTGGTACAACAGTTGAGTAGTAAGAGAGAACAAAACAGGAGAGCATTTACCCATGAATGCAAACTTTGATCTTTCTCTTTTACGGGACATCCAATTCTCCCACAATTTTTCTCAGCTCTGCCTACGCAATCAACCCCCAATTCACCAAAGTCGAAGCTACCACCATTGAACACGCCTGTTAAGTCCAAGCTACTTAACAGAATTTGCCTGATACACATTGTACTAGTCTCCTACGGCTGCCATAACAAAATGGGACAGACTGGATGGCTTAAATGACAAAGATTGATTTTCTCCCAGTTCTGGAGGCTGGAAGTCTAAGATCAAGGTGCTGGCAGGGATGGGTTTTTCTGAGACCTCCCCCTTCAGCTTGCAGATAGGCAGCCTCTTGCCCCTTCACATGTGGTCATTCCCCTATGCTATGCACATGGTTCTCTGGTGTCTTTTCTATGTGTCCTAATCTCCTATTCTTAGGACACCAGTCAGATTGGAGTCGGGCACACCCTAATGACTTCAATTTAACTTAATTACCTCTTTAAAGGTCATATCTCTAAATACAGTCACATTCTGCAGTTTGGGGATTAGAGCCACAGCATAGGAATTTTGAGGGGAAACAATTCAGTCCATAACATGCACACACAGACACACATATAAAATACACATACACAGAAATGATTTTCATGATTTGTGATCGTTATGTCCTAAAAAGATTCCGTCAACACTGAATTAACTTATATGAAATCATTGCTCCCAGGGGAAATGCAGGCTTATGTTCCTGCATGCTTCTGGTCACATTTTTTGTTAATCGATCAATACATACCCTTGTTTCACGTGTGCTTCTATATAAAGATACTTTATTTTCTTACAAATAATTAGCTACATGGTCCTTGAATGACTTAAAGCCGGGGGCTTTGGAGGACATTTGCATAATATCAGCTTGTTTGCTAATGTCATTGTAGAGCAAACCATTCCCATCAGCATCAAGAACCTATTCTTGCACATAATCCTAATCCTGTATAACAGATAAGAGGTATTTTACAAATTCCTCATCTTCCTGATCTGCGTTATTTGCTTTGCCTACAAGTTTAACATTTTTTATACATACCACCTTTCGAAAGGTGTAAGCCAGCTAGCACCAGCTGAGAAGGAGTTAACATTTTCCTGACCCTGGGAGTGTGACCGTAAATCTCTGTGGCCTTTTGCCTCACTACAGTCCTGTTCACTGTGCCTTTTTTATTGCTGTCATCTCATTAATCCACAAATTCATTTTTCCATCTTTTCCATAGCTTCATCATGCACTGTAGATAGTACTTTAGCACTTTCCAGAGCTGTCTTACGTACAGATTGGCAAACATCCTCCTTTTTCTGGAGGTACCGTGGTGTTGATTCCTTAACATTTAACCCACAACCAACAGCATGATAGCTCATACCTGAATAGTGGTGATCTGACATGTATATTTCTTCCATAAGGCACATCACAGCCCTCCTGCACTTAGTTACACGGGACACCACTTTAGCAGTATGCCTGGGAACGATTTTTAAGAATAAAGTCACTAACCAAAAGCACCAAAAAATGCAAAGAACATAGCCCCAAATAGACCATGAAAAGGGATACTTGTTTACTATGTGAGCTGAAACAAGAAAGTAGAGAGAGGTCTCTTGTTGATCGCAGATGGAAGGTACACATCACACATCTCAAGGGGTTTGCCATTCTGAACATGCATATGTCTGTGAATGATTTGGGGTTACAAATAAATTTTACCAAGTAGGCCAATTTACAAATATGAAACCTGCAAATAATGAGAGTTATACATAAATATATCTATAACTAGTGGTAACAATACTATATTTATAATATGTATACTACAATATACAACTAATAATAGTAATATATAATATAATATATAACTAATAATAACACATGTAATATATTCTGTAATATATATAACTAATAATAGTATATAATAATATATACTATAACATAATAATAGTATATATAATATATACCATAATACATATAACTAATAGTAAATGTGTATATGTGTATATATATATACATATACATATATATACACATGTATATATAACTAATTTTACCCTCATCTCTGCTACCATAGTCTATATTCAATAAAACAGCCAGAATAATTCTTCTAAAATATAAGTCAGTAATGTACCTCCTCAAAACTCTCAGAATAAAAGCCAACGTGTTGACAATAGCCAACAGGATCCCCCACAGCTAGACCCTGCCTATTGCTTTGAGCCCATTTCCAGCAGCTTTTTCCTGTCACCATGCTGGCCTCCCTGCTGTTAATAAACTTGCCAACCATGCTTTGGTGTCACAACCTGTCCTTCCTGTTCCCTGTGCTTGCAAAGCCTTCCTCCTAAGTGTTTGTGTGACTCTCATCTCATCTTTTTATTCAAATCTTTCCAAACCACCCTGTTTGAAACAGCCCTTCATACACATCCCCTTTTCCTCTTTTCTGTTTTATTTTTCTCCAAAGCACTTAGGAGCATCTGATTTGTTAGAGGTGTTACTTGTCCATGTGTAAGTCACTGTTCTTACTCCCCTTGGCTCCAGGAGGGCAAAGTCTTTTCCTTCTTTATATGCCCAGTGCCCAGAACAGTGCCTGGCATACTGTGGGTGCTTAATAAAGTTTTATTAATAAATGATTAAAGGAATAAGATGTAATTAGTTTATTTAAAATGTAGATGAGAGAAGAAATGAAACGTTGTAGAAAATATGCCAACTTTCTGGGGCGCCTGGGTGGCTTGGTCGGATGGGCGTCCGACTTCGGCTCAGGTCATGATCTCGCGGTCCGTGAGTTTGAGCCCCACGTCGGGCTCTGTGCTGACAGCTCAGAGCCTGCAGCCTGCCTCGGATTCTGTGTCTCCCTCTCTCTCTGCCCCTCCCCTGTTCATGCTCTGTCTCTCTCTGTCTCAAAAATAAATAAACGTTGAAAAAAAAATTTAAAAAAAATTAAAAAAAGAAAAAAAAGAAAATATGCCAACTTTCATAAATTTTGTCTAAATTCACATATATTGTTTTGTTTAGGTCAAAATTAAATACCTTCATGGTTAAGATAGAAAATTAAAAAATCAGAAAAGTTAACCACAAAAATATTTACTGAATTGCTGGAAAGGTTTTGTTTTGACTTTCAAATCAAAATTTCATGGAATGAATTCAGATTTTACTTCAGTACCATATATTCCTCACTTTACCCTCTCTTGTTATTTTAGGAGGATAATACCTGAAGGGCTTTTGTTGTAACCAGTAAATCAAGCAAGGAGCCTCCCAATTTGTATTCACAAATAATAAATATAGTTCCTATATCTTACTCATCAAATCATAAATGCGGGATGAGTTAATTCTCTAGACTTCTGAAAAAAATATTTTTTCCAAGATGTTATCTAGAACGAGATATCTGTCATGATTTATTGTGACACTGTACTTGCCAAAACCATTTTGCTAAACAATCTGATTGTAGCTGCCCTTCAATTTAACTGATAAATGTATCTCAGCCAACCTCTCCTTAATCTGATTCCTGCTTTCTTTATTTTGGGTTCTGTAAGAATCAAGAAAATCTATTTGCTTGAATTCTATTTGAAAACAAACAAGCCAAATGAGGTACTATTCTATAAATTTAGAATAAAAGTATTCAGCATACAAAGTGCTTCGTGCAGGAATAGAGCATCATCTTAAGAAATTCTTAATTATGTTTGTAGGAACATTAAAAATGTTTGTAGGAACTGGATCCATATACCAGTATGTATATCTGACATTGTTTGGCTAAGCATTTTAGATTGACATATTGAGGTCCTACTACATTTTTCTAGAACTAATGAATTTTTATTTTATTTTGTTAGGAGAAATGTCTATGGCAAGAAGGAGATTTATTTTCACTGTATGGCTAGTTATTCATATATTAATTTTTAAGAAAAATAAAAGCTAATAAAATGAAAAATTTATAAGGCTCTGAGATTAGGTGACATAATTTTTTTTCAGTTGATAATCTACTGGTGTATGATGAGAAAGTAAGTCAAAGTTTTGAAAGAAAAAATAGTATGTATTTTCAATGGTTTCCTCATAGTATAACAAAATCTCAAAAAAGTATGGAATAAAAAAGTCACAGTTCTCTCCTTACCTTTGTCTCACAGAAGTTGCTGAGCTGGGAAATGGGGAAAACACAGAGTCAAGATGAAGAAGCCCATGTGTTAATGTTGCTGTTTTCCTACACTGAGAATTTAGTGAAAACAATTGGACCTCTGACAGTACAGGGCACTACATTAGAATGAGGATGATCAAAGCAGGTGGAAGAAATAATGGCCCAGATTTCTACCTGTGAACTAATCTTGACCACATTTTAGCTGGTGGAATAAAAGAAACATGGATTTTAAGATAAAGCTCTTATATCATCCTAGATTGTATGTTATACAGGAAGTAAAATCCATTCATCCATTTCATGACAGTTATTCACCAATATGTCATAGTATGAAAAAATTGAAGGCAATTTTAATTCTGACTATATGGCAGGCATTGTGCTCATGTCTGTGAAGTAGAAAACTATTACTAGGCCCATTTGTTGGTATGGAAATTCAGGCTGAGAAAAGTTCAGTGACTTGTGCAGACGAATAGAAAGGGAATTTCAACTGAACTCTGTCTGCCTCCAGAGACAAGTCTATCCCTAGAGCATCCTGCATCCACTGCCTCTGTGTATAAGCATTAGGCTTGATGTCAAGCACAGAAACATGACAATGTTAAAAATCCAACTTATTAATGGATAAAGAAGATGTGGTTTATATATACAATGGAATACTACATGGCAATGAAAAAGAATGAAATTCTACCATTTGCAACAATGTGGATGGAACTGGAGGGCATTATGCTAAGCAAAATAAGTCAGTCAGAGAAAGACAGATATCAATATTTTCATTGATATGTGGAACTTGAGAAACTTAGTAGAAGATCATGGGGGAAGGGAAGGGGAAAAAATAGTTTCAAACAGAGAGGGAGGCAAACCATAAGAGACTCTTAAATACAGAGAACAAACTTAGGGTTGATGGGGGGGGCGGGGGAGAGGGGAAAATGGGTGATGGGCATTGAGGAGGGCACTTGTTGGGATGAGTACTGGGTGTTGTATGTAAGGGATGAATCATGGCAATCTACCCCCAAAACTAAGAGCACAGTGTATACACTGTATGTTAGTAAATTTGAAAATAAATTAGATTTAAAAATAAAATAAAATAAAATCTTGACTTCAAAAAGTTATAGTTTGATAGAGAACTACTGCAGTCATTGTGATCTAAACTTCAGGATGATATTTAATTATTATATTCTTGTGGACAAGACTGGCCAGTGTCAAGTTAATAAGAATACAGTTAGGAAGACAGAGCAACGATGAGAATTTGAACTCATAAAATGCTTATTATATGCCAGGCATTTTACAAATTTATGTCATGTAATCTTAATAGTAGCTTTTCAGGCTTCTCCTTTAAAGACCAATACAAAAAAAAAAAAAAGCTATAGATAATACACACAGGTAAACCACATAGCAGTGCATTAATTCTGGGGGCACACTATGTTTTACATTGGATGGCCATTCCTATGAGCATGGGGCCAATGGGCAGTCGGTGAGATGATTCTAGTAGCATACTGCCAGACTTCATTAAGTATTCATTAGTCCTATTAAATAGGAAGGGAAGAAAACTTGAAAAGGTGATGAGGGAGACACAAAAATCACTTATTTGATGACAGAGTCAGGAATTCAATTCAATAGTCAGAACAATGATTCTAATCTAAGAAAGTTAGATTTAATAAGAAAGGTTGTAAAATTTAGCCATTAGAATTTGAAAAACAAAACTGCAAGTGTACAGAAAGGCATCGTAGAGTGAGTATGAATGATAGAGTTTCACTGGACTTCAATTTCTGTATTGCTCAACAATGTGATGTGTGACAAAAGGCAAAAATATCAGTAGAAACTTAAGCTAAACAAATAAAGAGAGATTGGTCAGAACAAAGAAGGTGAAAACTGCCTGGTCATAGACCTTTTTGAATCACCAATGAAACATTTGTTCAATTTGGGACATTTTTGCAAATTAGAACGATCTGTCTTATTACAGAAGAGATTTGTGCATTCTGAAGATTATTGAAACTGATGATTTCTGAGGTTCCTTGCAATTCATAATTGTGTGAAACCCTTATGCTATGGAAAATTCTCTTCTTTTGTTCTTGTTACACTCACCAAAATGTAAAGTGTTAGTTCCACAACTGTAACCTAATGGCCTATAAGTAATTCCCTGTTCAGTTTCGCCCATTCTTCAATCTCTCTGGATCTAGATGAAATATAAAAAGGAAAGGCCTATCATGTGATGATCTGTGCAGGTCAATTGAGGAAGACTTGTATTATGGCCTCTATCTCAGCTCTCATCTAAAGACGATGCATGATGACATTTGACAAAGATGATAGTTAAGATGGAATTTGTCTTTTAAATGTTTTGTAGGCTCAGGAGTTATAAGTAAAATATTAAAAAGAGTAAGTTTCATCTTTAATCCTGGATAGTAAAACGCTGTTAAAAAATACAAACCACTTTCAAGTCTTTGCTCAGATGTCACCTACCTTGATCACCCTATTTAATGCTACAAATACCCACTCCAATTCTTTTTTCTTAGCTTTATGACCTCCTAACAAAGTATAAAATGTGCCTACTTTTTCCCTGTTTATTGTTTATCGTCTGTCTCATTTCACTAGCACATAAGTTCCATGAGAGTATGGCTTTTTGTCCGTTTGTTACCAATGACTCTCAGGCACATATGGATGAATACATTTGTAATACCAGCTGACACAATTTGAGTGGTTACTATACAATGGGAAGTTTTCTAAATGCTTTACTTATTATATTCGTTATGGTTCAGTTGCAGAGAACAGAATCCACACCTTACATTTTAAACCCCAAATGATTTATTGCTGAGTGTTAAATGGCTTGCAGAATCACTGGGAGGGCTGAAAAAAATAATAAAGCCACTCTAGGTTAAAATTTCAGGAAGAAATCCTAAAGCCATAATTCAGGAGTAGGCCATGGGGGAAACCATTGCTCCTTCTACAACAGGAAGCTGCCTGGCACATTGGGAAGCTTCCAGTAGAACAGCTAGCCCCAAAACCACATCATCACAGACATAATGGGTTAGCCACCAAGATTAATAAACTGACAAAATCAGAGTCATTACCAACAGGAAACCACATCTACTATTGCTGGATTCAAGCCCGTATTTTATTTGCTAGACTATCTACATCAGGAACTCGTTCTCTCTTTCTGAACTGTCAATACTCCTCATTTCTTCTCCATCCTGCTCTTTTCTGTAGGGTCACTTTTCTGTTCCCAGTTCACCTATAAAAAACTATAGCTTTGGATGGCTCCTGAATTCTACACGTCTCAACCCAGGCACTCAGAATAACTGAGCCGGCTCTAAATCCCAATTGCAAAATCAAGGGAAGAATATCAATTGGGTAAAATGCTCACTGCTGATTAACATTCACCACTGTATTAACAGAGGCCATACAGTAAGTGGGATTATGTTTTATTAAAATGCCAATATGAGTGGATGTTTACTACAATGACATCTGCCAACTACTGCCCAACATTACTCACTGAAGCCACAGGTTGCAAAGATTGAGTCTAGCATAGCTTCAGATAGCAATACTTGAGCTTTGGAATTCTTTTTTCTTAAGATTATGAGTTGCCTTGCTCACCTCGTGACACTAAGTGACCAAGACTTTGAATGGCTCCAAGGATAGCACTAACAACACAGTGTAACCCAGAGGAAGGTCACAAGCATAAGGAATGGGACCAAAAAAAAAACATTATCATCTTTATACCTTCCAGATAAATAAAAATTAAAACGATTATTGTGAAATAGAAGTGTAAACGTTGGGCAAAATATAGAAAAACATGAGATAAATTCTTTCAGTTTACATGGAGAATTAAAAAAAAATAACATTTCCAAGAATCCCTTCAAATTTTACAATTATTTTAAAAATTTTGTTTCAACTCAGTCAATTCCTAACAAATGACCGTAAGAATGACATAACATCATATCATATATGAGCTCAAGGGTTAAAAAGAAAAATGCAAGAACTGGACCCCAACCACTATAGATTTTGGAGGCTGTTTGCCTCTCCATTTTTCCTTTAATTATTAAAAGCACTGAGAAAGAGCCTATTTTTTAAAACTGAGTTTTAAGAAGACAATAACCACAGCTAATAACAAGAATGCTGGGGCTCCTGGGTGGCTCAGTCGGTTAAGCAGCCAACTTCGGCTCAGGTCATGATTTCACCACTTGTGAGTCTGAGCCCCGCCATCTGGCTCTGTCCTAACAGCTCAGAGCTTGGAGACTGCTTCTGATTCTGTGTCTCCTCCTCTCTCTGCCCCTCCCCCACTCATGCTCTGTCTCGCTCTCTGAAAAATAAATAAACAAAATAAAATAAACAAAAAAAAAATAAAAAAAAAAGAATGCAAATAATACATGACTTTAGGAAATCAGTCCCCACAATTTGATACATCTTGGTATCTTGGAAGCCTACAGTAATGCACTTCTGCCTCCATTCAAGTGCTGGTCTAAAGCTGGACTGTAGAAGAGCCACCAAATAGTTAATATGTGAAACCATTCAGTTTTAGTGCTTGAGGCTAATATAAATTATATCCAACACTGAAAGCTAAAAGGCTCAATAGCCATCTCAAATATCCTAGGAGGAAAGTGTATGTATGCAATCACATACCAATTACAAATACTAGATGGTTTTATCAACTATCATGATGAATCTACCTTAAAGTTTACTCCAGTATGTCCTCAAATTTAATGAATCCTACCTGTTCAGCTCAGATTCCCATCACTTCAGATTTCCAAACATCCTCCATTAACACTGAAAGCTTTTAGGCACTCAGTTACTGCTTAATGGATTTTACAATGATGGATCTTGTCTAATAAATGAAAATATATCTTTGCCCAGAGGCAGAAGAAATGTGATGTTCTATTTTAAACAAAGCAACACATAAATATTTTTTAAATGTAGCTTGTTTCCCTGTATCTTATAGTATACATTAAAATGTCTAATATGTGAACCTCTGGCCCTGAAATAGCTACGATTACAGATTTTAAAGGATAATTGTCACAAGTGTAAATTACTTGTAGTTAACAAATAAATGACAGCATCTATAAATAGAAAAAGGAAATATTTTCTGAGATTTACTTTTCCTATGGAGAACTATTTAACTGTAAACTACAGAGAGATACTTTTCTATAACAAGCTTTCGCAGACATTGATTTAGCGTATAGTTCCTATTTATAATATTAAAAATTGGTGAGAGTTCTTTACATGTTATATGCAACTTCAAATGAAGTTCTTTAAAAGTGCAATAGAAAGGATAAAAAGGATAAAAGCAACCAATAGGCTAACACAAATTCCGAGGGCAATTTGAACTAAGTGAGCTTGAAGATACATTTTGACAAAACCTTCACCAAATCAAAATTCAAAGTTCAAAACAAATATTCTTGATTCATACAAATATCAGAGAAAGAAAGAAATGTAGTTGTGTACTTTTCCTTGATAAACTCTATTTGGCAATTATTTTGTCTAAATATCAGAACTTATAAACCAAATCAGCACTGCTGAGTAGTATTTTGGAGATAATAATTTCTTGATAAAGTTCAAAGATTAATATGTACTCATTCAACAAATACACTCTGAGTACCTATTCTGTACTGGGCACTATTCTAAATACTGGAAATAAAGCAATAAACAAATAGAATTAACACATTTTCTGGACCTGTATAGTGAGTAGAAATAGATATTAAGTATTCACACACACAATACATGTGTCCTATATGTGTATGGGTATGTGCCTGTGTATGTGTATAGAAAAGTGACTATATTTTGGGAAACTTTGTTTTAGGGACATGTGTGAGTCTGTATTTTTATGTGTCTGCACGTGTATGGAATGATGATGCAAAATGCATTTCTTATTGTGATTAAAAAAACATAAAAGCTACTAGCAAATAACATGGTTGGATATGTTTGCAGGAAGAAGACCACAACGATTAGACATGTTATGAATTGCAGGCAGACACCAAATGTTTTTAAGCAGGAAGCAATATTATGATCATATTTCCATTGCTAAAATACCCTTTACATGTTGTGTGAAAAACAGATTATAGAGGAACATGAACAGTAGTAGAAACACCGGTGAAGATGTTGTCATTCAGACTGAAATGATAGAACTTAGTAGAGACAGTAGAGATGGAGGGAGGTGGCTCAATTCCATATACATACATACATTGGGGAAGTTGAAATGAAAGGACTTTGTTAAGAGATGCACACACACTGAAACAGACACACACACACACACACACCAAAGAAAATGAAGGAGGAACATAGAAAGATCGGAAGAAAAATGGCAAATCTCAAGGGTCATCATATTTCCAAACTTTGTTCAGTGTGGACCATAATCAAGATCATTCACAGTAAACATCCTCTGGTTATGGAGGTGTGATATGAATCATCAGCCATGGGATACACAATCTTTCCAACTCTGTCGGAAGTGACCCATTTTACATCACAATAGAAAATATCTGTCCCTCCATTCCATGTAAGGATAGTGGCAAACATCAAAACCTAGTTTTGCCATAGCTCTCCTTCACAGACAAACCCACACAGTGCAAAATGGGGCTGCCAAGAAGCCTACAGAGAAACAATGACAACATGAATAACCACTGCTATTTTCACACTTCCTGATGTCTTCACTATAGACAATAGCATCAAGATTTAAGAAAATACCAGATGAAGCCCAAAGCTTGCTCCTTTTCTACTGTCTTTTAAAAGAGAATCCGAGGAGAGGCAAGGACCCAAACTTTAAAAAATTGGAGGAAGAGCATTAAAGGGATTGATTGATCTTTCCAAAGATCAGGCCTAAAAATTATAAACCAATTCTTTCTCTCTGAGACAACACATTGATTTCAGACTTTGAAATGAGAGGGGTCATGACTGGAAAAATACTGAGCATGCAGATCACTGTAATAATTCTAATGAAAAGTGATCTGCCCAAAGAAAAATTTCAATCATGTTATATAACCAAACAATGTGTACCAGGTGTTGTAGCCAATATGGTTACTAAATTGCTTTGTTCATGAGTGGTTGAAATTAAAGCACTCTCACAATTAGCGATTAGGACTGCTCGTTCTCAAGACAAGCTGTCTAGGTTAATCCTCTGATTAGTTGCGTGACCTTTAGGTTTCTAAGCTTTGGTGTCCTTATCATTAAAACAGGGCTAAAAATTATTCCATCATGGTTTATTGTGAGGATTAGATGAGGTTCATTCATAAGCACATGGTCTAGAGCTTAGTATACAGTAAATAATTAAGTAAATGTTAAAAATAGTATAGTTATTATTAAAATAGAATATGACATTTGTTCACTTGACAAGTATTTATCAAGAATCTGCTATTGGGAAGTGAAAGGGCGGGCCTACGCCAGCCGACTCCATCTTGTTCTGTGTCCTTCACCTTGACCACACCTCCTCCCCTTGAGTAACCCCCCCCTCACCTGCCTAACAGGACTCGACCCTTCCCCAGGACCCTTCCCCAGCTAATCGGCTGAGGCCATAGCCATTACCTCACCAACTGCCCCCAGGCCCCAATAAAACCTTTGTCCTTTTGAAACTCGCTCTCTTTCCCTGGTATCTCACCGCTGCGTCGGTGCAGGTAGGGGATTGAGCTCGAGCTAGCTCGAATAAAGGCTCTTTGCTTTTGCATCGGACTCGGCTCCCTAGTGGTCTTTGGGGATCACGAATTCTGGGCATAACAGGAAGAAAGCTAAAAAATATATTTGCTTTTAAAAAATATCCAGACAAATTTACCAGTTATGAATCATTCTCTGATACCAGCAAAATAAGCAATGCCATTTGTATACATTATTTTAAAAAAATTAACTCCAAATCATAACCACAATAGCTTAGTTTGTGGGAAACCCAATATTGATCCACCTCCAGGGCTTTCTCTGGAAAGCCTCCCAGGAGGTCATACAAAATCACAAAAAAATCTCACACCTATGTGGTCCAGGACATAGAGAGGTCCCTGGTTCTCAGATCATAGCACTCACCACTGCCAGAACTCTTTTTTTTTTTTTACACTGATTGATTGATTGAGGTATAATTGAGATAATATTATATGACTTTTAGGTGTATAATGTAATGATTCAATATTTGTATACATTGCAAAATGATCATCACAATAAGTACAGTTAATACCTGTCACCATACATAGTTACAAAAATTTTCTTTCTTGTGAGGAGGCATTTTAAGATCTACTCTCTCAGCTACTTTCAAAGGTGCAGTACAATATTCACTACAGTCACCACGCTGTCCATTACATCCCCATGACTTATCTGCTGCCGGAACTCTTGACCTAGATCCATATGGAGGCAGGAATTATCACTCATGTTTCACTCAGCCTTGAAGGCCACCAAAGTCAAGTACCCTGGTGTTAACCTTATATTCGGTTCTGCCATCTCTGTGACACCTTATTCACCTTGCTTCCAAGAATCTAAAACCTTTCTTCTCCACCAGCCCAGAGAAATGTTTATTCCTCGTCTCAGCAGTGGTCTTCCATTTTTACTGACAGAAGATTCACTCCTTCCCATTCTTTGGCAAGATAGCTTAGTTCTCCTTTAAGAGTTAAGAAATTAAAAATTAAAACCTGCTTGGGGTTCTCTCCCAGGTGGCCCATTCTGTCCAGCAATCCCTTTCTTTTTTTCCTATGCTGGAACACAAAAATGCTTTTAACTTCTCTCTGGGAATGAGGTGACATAGAGGTGACCACCCACCTAAAATGGGATGAGGGTGGGAGGGAAACGTCATTCTATTCCTCCTGAGAAAACAAAAGGAGTGAGTAATGAGAATTTAATTTTTAGGTTATACTCTGTAAATTTTAATTTTTTTGCTTAAGTCGCTGTGTATAATATAAAGATACTAATGTGAAATCCTATTTAAAAACAATCATTTTTGATGCTTTTGGAAATATTACACTCATGTAAAATAATGTAGTTATGAGGATTGAGTGAAATTGTCTTAAAGAATTTAGTATTAAATATTAAAATATTAAATAAGCATTAAGTATGTATATGTGGCTATTGTTATTTACTTCCTTGATAATAGAGCTAACATGGTAATAGTCAAAAGAGACGTTTACCAAATTGATTCCACTAAATTGTTGAAAGCCATCAGAGAAATACCAATGTCCAAAGAGCCAAATGATGTGAAAAGAAAAAGAAAATTATAAAGCTAAATATATTTAGTATGGAAAAGTATAGATACAATACAACACAATAGTTTTCCATATGTTGGACAACAGGTAATGAAGGAGTGTGATATGTGAAAGAAAGGAAACATTCAAGGTAAGACTTAAGACTATTGTAGCTTACTGCTTGGAGGTGCTTTCCAGGTCACAGAGCAAAGAGGGTAAACCCAAATAGAGCCTTACACTCTCTCTGAGTTGAGGAATGAGGAGCTGAAATTTGGAGATGTCACAGTGGGTAGAATTTGTGTAAGGAATCACATACAGAGAAGGCTCTAGAGATGTACAGAGGGTATTCCATTGAGTCTTTAAGTACTGATCTATGTATGCATGAGAAGAAACTACCAGAGATGGGGGAAAGAACTACCAAAAAGGATTGGACAGAAAAATTTCTAAAACTCACGGAGGGCTAGAAATAAATTATGTTCCCACCAGCCAGAGTGAAAATTCCTTATAATACACATGAAATGAGCAGAATCCTCAGAAGAATATCATGTTGGTGGTAATATATATTGGTTCAGGAATTAAGTATCTAACACAGCTTAAAAACTGGATAGGGTCCAACTAATTCTAAGCAGTTTAATTCTATGCAAAAAAAAACCCCACATTTATACTATTGAAAGGACTGCGACAAAATCAGGTCATAAACAACATAAAAAAGAACAATATTCAGCATCTGCTATGGACCAAGCACACAGAAAAAAGGTGACTGTCTGCAAGCTAAGAAAAGAACTCTCACCAGAAACAGATCCTGCTGGACATAAACTGGAACTTCCAGCTTCCACTACTGTGACAAAAAAAAAAAAAATTTCTGCTGTTTAAGCTATCCAGTCTATGGTATTTTGTTATGACAGCCTGAGCAGACTAATACAACATCCAATAAAAAATTGCAAAGCATGTAAAAAAACAGACAAAAATATGACTCTAAAAAGAATAGAAACAGGCTCATAAATGACAGAAATTTTGGAACTATTAAAAAGTAATTTATAACAGCTCCATAAATATATTCCATATGTTCAAGAAGATAAAAGGGGGTGGGGCAGAAGGAGACTGAGTGCCTTGTCTGTAGTACTGAGGGGAGGGGCCTCTTTTCCTTTTCCTCTCAACTCTGAGCCCCAGGGGTAGGGGACTGCCCCTCTAGGTCTGCCAAGCCTCCCCCAAAACAGCTTTCTTCCTGCTGGTCCTCTCCCAAGCCCCCAAGGAAAATCACTTTTCCACTCACCCCACACACCACCCCACCCTCCATCCAAGTTCAAGACCAAATCTGCTAACTGCCCCCTTTACCTCCCACCATGTCTCTGTGTGTTTTCTGTAGCTGAGTCTGCTCCCAGGAGCCACAAAACGCTGGGCATGGTGTAGTCTGCACCCATCCCTGTTAATTCCTTCAGTTTAAAGATGACGAACTTAAAAAAAAAAAAAAAAAAAAAAAAAAAACAAGAAAAGAAAAGAAAAGGAAAAGGAAAGGAAATAGAAGCATTATAACAAGACGAATAGAAAGGATTTTTAAAAGACATGAATGAGACTTCTAGAGATGGAAAATACTGTACCCAAAATGAAAATACACTGGATATAATTAGCAGCATAAGATATACTGCAGAAGAAACAAATCAGAGAAGCTGAAGGCATAGTGACAGAAACTATACAAAGTGAATCACAGAGAGAGAAAAGACTTGTAAAACGTAAATGGGGGGCACCTGGGTGGCTCAGTCAGTTGAACATTCCACTCTTGATTTCAGCTCAGGTCATGATCTTATGGTCATGGGATTGAGCCCCACATTGGACTCCATGCTGAGCCTGGAACTTGCTTAAGACTCTCTCTCCCTCTGCCCCTCTCCCCACTCACACACTGTCTCTAAAATAAATAAGTTTTAAAAAAGTAAATGAACAGAGAAGTGAACTCTGAGAAAATATCATATAGTCTACCTTATATGCAATTATAGTCCTAGAAGGAGAAGATGCAGAAGGAAAAGAAAATATTTTTTGAAGAAATAAAGATCACATTTTTCTGAATTTGATAAAATTCATCAAACCACAGATTCTGAAAGTTCAACAAATCCCAAGCAGAATAAAAGTAAAAACACAATCAGCATAACAAAATCACATCACTGAAAAACACCAATAAAGTGAAAATATTAAAAGCAGCCATAGAATGAAAGACATATTACCTACAGAGGAACAAAAAAAAAAAAAAAAAAAAGGATTTAAATCAAACACAATAGAGAGAAATATTTAAAGTTCTGAATGGGAAAAAAAAACTGCTAACCTGTAATTCTTTAACCGGGAAAAGTGTGTTCAAAACTGAGGTAAACTTAAGACTTTTTTTTTTTTTTTTTTAGAGAAACAACCACCAAGGGAATTAATCACTAGCGGTGCTACACTACAAGAAATGTCAAAGGATGTCCTTTGGGCAGGAAGAAAATCATACCAGGAAAAAAAAAATTCTGTATCTGCACTAAGGAACGAAAAGCACTGGAAATGGCAATCAAGTGGGTAAACATAAACATTTTTAACATAGAAAGTAATTTAATGCTGTGTTGTTTATAGCATATGGGGAAATAACATGCTCAGCACAAATAGCACAAAAGAATAGAATATTGGGGAACAGAAGTACATTGTTACAGAATAGAAGTGTACTGTTAAGGGGGTCTTACTAGCACAGGAACTGGTATGATATTAATTGAAAGTGTATTGTTGTAAGGTAAAGATGTATATTATAAACTCTAGGGCAACCAATAAAAATTAAAACAGATAAAGACTAAAAATGAAAATAAAAATAATTTTAAAAAATTACTCAATGCCAAAGAAGGAAGAAGGAAAGGGAAAAAAAGGAGCAAAAAACAGATGGAACACATAGAAAAAAATAGCAACCTTGTGGATGGAAACCCAACCATACCAAAATTATATTAAATGTAAATTTTCTGAACACTTCAATGAAAAGGAATAAAAAAACAGATTGTCAGATGGAATCAAAAAGGAAGACCCAACTATGATACTGTCTAGAAGAAACCTACTTTAAATGTAAAGACATACAGGGTTTAAAAATAAAATGATTAAAATAAATATACCAGCCAAATTTTTTAAAGAAGCTAGAGTGTCTGTATTCATATTAGACAAAATAGAGTTCATGATAAGGAATGTAACTTAAAGAATGGCATTCATAATGATAAAGGGATCAATTCATCAGCATATATAAAAAAGCCTAAATATGGAAAACTGATAATAGAACATTAAAATACATGAAGGATGAAGGAAAATGAGTTACTTAAAAAGTCATGGATTTACCAGACAACCCAGCAATGCCATTTCCATACATTTACCCATGACAAATAAAAATGATGTCTACACAAAAAGCTGTACTTGAATATTCACAAAGCTTTATTTTTAATCACCCAAACTGGAAACAATCCCAATGTCCATGAAGTGATGGCATATTCATTTAATACACAATACTACTTGGCAATAAATAGGTATGAACTATTGATACCCTTGATGATGTGGATGATTGCAAAAGCATTGCTGAGTTTTAAAAGTCAGACATAAATTATTATATACTGTACATACGAAATTCCAGAAAATGCAAAACTGTAAGGACAGAATGCAAATTAATGTCTGATAGAAGCTGAAGATGAGTAGAGAGTACTGACTACAAAGTAACATGAAGGAGCTTTGGGGGGAGAAGGAATGTTCTTGGTCATGACTATCGTGATGGTTTAATGACTGTATGGATTTGTCAAAACAGCAACCTGTACACATGAAATGTTAGCATCTTATTACATAGAAATAGAAAAATAAAGCTGACTTTTAAAAAAACTCTCTTTATATAAATGATCCCAGTTAATCTTTATAGTATCTTTACAGGTTAAATATTATTAATATCATTGCTTAATTAGAAAATTAAGGTTTGATCTTGGTTATATGGTAGATATATATATCAAATGTATATATAATATCAAGTACATTATATATATATATATATATATATATATATATATATATATATATACACCACTCTATTAAATGGCAGAAACAGACTATTCCTATTAATATGCTGCTTACATCTACATTAGAATCTGTAGCAAATGCTTAAATTAAGTAAAATGCCACCTACATGTCACTGATACAAGAGGCAAAAAAAATCCATTAAGATAAACCCTATTTCCAATGCCCCCCACAAATAAGCAGCACTAGATCTATTTCTTAATCATTTAAAATCATTTAATATGAACAAAACATACATATGAATACAAGGAAATTGGTATAGTACATAAACAATCTGTTGCAACTGCCTAATTTCTCTAATTTTACTAAAAATACAATCTGTACCAAATAAATTAACTCTCTTCTTTTCTCTTTCAGTAACATATTTGATACTTTTTTTAAAACTTTGTTCAACTTTCTCTTTCTAAACAAATCAGAGATGTGATTTAATTGCATTCTGAAGTCTGAAACAGTTCCTTTCCTACAAATCCTACAAAGTATATTAAAAGATCATACAGGAATGACTTCAGTACAAAGAAAATAAGATTCATTTAACATGCTGCTTCTCCCTCGTCTCAACAAACAAGCCAATAGAAAGCATTTTTTAGTCCTACCATTTGCTCCATAAGTTCTATTTATTAGGATTACTTTTCTTGAAGTTAACCTGTCAACCCAAGATATTCACCTCTTCTTTGAAGAGCAGGGCTGCTCAGTTCCCTGGAAACCTGAGTTATACTCTTATCTGAAGTGTCAGAGGAAAGAACTTCAAAGGGAGACAGCTGCAGAACATAGCTTCACAGCTCCTTGATCTCTGGTTTGGAGAGGGTACATACACTTCTAAATTGTCTAAAGAGAAATTTAGAGTTTACTTTTGGAATGTTTAAAGGTAATTTGTTCTGATAAAGGTGAAATGGGGAGACTGTTATTCCAAGAGATAGTATCCATTTAATGTGGCTAAATGCCAACATGTTAAACTTCCACCAAAACCTATTTTGACAAGTATTTGTTAAACATATATTATTATATGAAAACCACATAGTAGTACATTTATCAAAGAGCACTTTTCATTTGGAGATTAATGCTGAAATGTGTGAGGATAAAATGATAGGATGTCTGGATTTACTTCAAAATAATATGAGAGGAAAAAATTAGATGGGGGTATAGGTAGGATACAACCAGCCATTGGCAGATGGTTGTTTGGATTAAAGTAATAGCCACATGGTGGTTTAATATACTATTACCTAGATTTGATATCTTCAAATTTTTCCAGAAAAAAATGAAGTATTAATATTACTAATAATGAAAGCTGCATTTAAAAACCACTGTTTATGCCCAAAGGAAAAAGTAACTATTTCTAAAGTTCCTTGGTAATTGGAAACGAGACCACATTTTTCATTTGATGCAATATTACATATATATACATGATGATTAGGAACCTGAGCCAATCCACAAAAACCTATAAATTTTAATTTTACATCTACTAATCACTATGGGTTAGCTCAGTTACGGATTTAAAAATCTTTTGTGGACTGGCCTGGGCATCTAACATCCCCATAGAATGTTATTTTATGCAGTGATATATTCCACAGAACTGAGAAAGGAAATCTAGGTATACACAATACATGGCTTCCAAACTATCACTGATCAGTCTGGCCCCCTGGTCACATGACACTATGGACTGTTCAATTCAAGCCAATCTTTGAATGAAAGGGAATGTTATTATTTTTTATTTTTTTTTTTTTTTAATTTTTTGTTTAACGTTTATTTATTTTTGAGACAGAGAGAGACAGAGCATGAACGGGGGAGGGGCAGAGAGAGAGGGAGACACAGAATCGGAAGCAGGCTCCAGGCTCTGAGCCATCAGCCCAGAGCCCGACGCGGGGCTCGAACTCGTGGACCGCGAGATCGTGACCTGAGCTGAAGTCGGACGCTTAACCGACTGAGCCACCCAGGCGCCCCAGGAATGTTATTATTATAAATTACCAGGCAATGTTCATAAGCTGACATGGCCCCAAGTAAACTACGATGTAACTGCCATCTCTCCAAAGTGAACACTTTTATGTTCCTATGCTGAGAGAGCTTGTGTGTCACAGAAACTGAATTATTTTTCTAGTTACATGATGTTACTACTCTTAAAATAAAAACTGAGAAGCACCTGGCTCAGTTTGTTGCACTTTCAACTCTTGATTTTAGCTCAGGCCGTGATCCCAGGGTTGTGGAATCGAGCCCTGAGTTGGGCTCTGTGCTGAGCGTGGAGCCTGCTTAAGATTCTCTCCTTCTGCCCCTTTCCCCTGCTCACTCACGTGCGCGCTCTCTCTCTCTCTCTCTCTCTCTCTGTGTCTCGCTCACTTGCTCTGAATTAATTAAATAAAAACAGAACTATAAAATTATATATTGACCTTTTAAACCACAAGTTATAAAATATTACAGACTCTTTCTTCTCATGAGAATTTCTACAGATTATATTTGGTGGCTAAAATAATTCTACAGGTTCTGGATAATTTTCCACATTTTTGTCAAATTAAAAATTATTTGTACGATAGTCTAATTTCATATCTTTTCTACTTTTAAGCGATAACTGGCTTTACTCAATACATGCTGGAAAGCATCTCAGGAATGGCAAGGACTTAAAACTAAGTTAGAAAGTTAAATTAAATCACAAAACTAAACTTAATATATTCCCTGTTAGTCAAGAAGGGCCGGTTACACGACGGGGGCAAATTAACCCTGAAATTTCAATGATTTAGGACATCAAAGCATTTCCTCCTCACTTAGTACTCAGAATATTTTATTTCACTCTATTTTACTTTGGTATAGCTCCTTTATAATAAGAGTCTTGGGAATGAATCCAGGTTTTTTCTATGTTGGGGCTTTGATAACTCAGTCCATGGTCTCCACCACTACTATGAAGAACAGGCAGGGCGGGCACACGGGCTCCTCGAGGTTGTGACTCAGATGACTTCTGATTACATACATTAGCCAGAACTATTATATGGTGCCACTTAATTTCTAGGGTTAAGAAATCTACTCTTTCTTTGTAGTCTAGAGGAAAAAAGTGAAATGGGATTTGGTGAACAGAAGTGTGTCTTTCCAGAGCCATAGGAAGTTTTCAACCAAGCAAGTGGCTATTTCTATGCTTTCTCCACCCAAAGTAGGAAGGCCCTTATGTTCACTGCCCCCCAACTGAGCATGATGATGCCCCAAATACCACAAGTGAAATAAATGATTTGCAGAGAAAAGGCTTTGCACAAATATCTTTAGGAGTCCACACTGATAGCAGGATTCATGAATTATTCTAAACAAAATCCTTCAAATTATAATTAAATCTCTCTTCTGGGTAATCTGTTTAGAGTTGGGCAAAAAGTTCACTACTCCTTTCTTTAAAAAAAGAAAAGAAAGAAAGAAAAGAAAAGAAAAGAAAAGAAAAGAAAAGAAAAAGAAAAAGAAAAACCTTTACATTTTGAAAAACAGTACCACTCAGTCTCTTTGGGTGAAACATTTCACTTAGTATTTGTTCATTATCAACCTGTTCTGAGGGGAAAAAAAAAAGGTTTGCAATCTATGATTTGCTATATTAACTGTATTCAATTAAAATAATAGAGGACTAATGTGAAGAAAAGAGTATTTAAAGATCTAAAGATATGATTATTTAAGAGAATTTCGGGTAATGACTTGGATGGAAAGATAACTACCTCCCATACATTTAAGTGGTGATGTGAATTATTATTGAGTGATAATTAGAAGACTCAATCTACCATTTGTGCATAAGAAATTGTGAGCGAACCATCTTTGGAACTCTAATTTAAAATTTTTCTCTCACATTTATAATGTAATACACGCAAGTCATTTAAATTCTTTTCTAGCTTTACAATATCCTTATTAATGAGAATCATATTCTTTTTTCCACAATGCATTAAAAAAGCTGTATCTAGTGGATAAAAATGAATAAGGTAAGAACTTGAATTTAAAGTTAGCTTTTTTCTTTAAATTATCTTTTATTCTAAGGACTACATAATCGGCAGTCCGTATAATTCGAAATGCCCGTGCCCCACAGCCTCTTCCTGAGAAAGTGACCTCAGGCAATATTTTTCCAATTAGCTACATCTTGTGTCACATGACCCTGGCCCGAAGCACAGGAATTAGTGCTCAAGGCAACGATGATAATGTATTCAGGTAATAATGTAATTTATCATCTTAATTGGAAAAATTCTAAAAGTAAAATGGGGAGCTAGTATTAATTTCACCTAGAAACAGGCAAAAACTTTGATATTTTCCCTTGACCTTTCTAGGTATAAATTGCCTGCAATGGGATCCAACCAGCTTTAAGGAAATGTCATCAGAGACTGCCCATAAAGGATGATCTCTGAAACATTACAACGAATCAACTCGACCAGTTCTTCTCTCTTGCAACTATAAGGAAATCATGCCAGAAAGGAAGAGCAGGGGATAACTTCCAAGGCCTGAATGCTGGTGAGAAGTTACCCAAAACTGTAGGTCTTAGAAGCCCACTGAACCTGAAGAGGGGAGCTGGTCTGTCCCTCCACGAAGCTGTTGCACAAACTTGGAAGTACTGGAGGAGTTTCCTGAGTTACCTCGCTTCCCTCGTTATCCTTATCATGAACTTCCATCACCTAATATTACCTGAAAGCATCTCCCCCTTGCAACATTAATACACAACACAAGGAATCTCAGTGCTGTGGAAGTGGGTAGGCGATACGGGGTAAGAAAGATGAGCAACCAGGTCACCATCACCTTTGGGTGAAAGATTAGGCTTCTAGGAAAGCTGGAAAACCAAGAGGTATTGCTAACAAATTTAGATGCTCAGGTAAATGTATTCATTTGAATATTAGTCCATTTTTAAACAATTCCTGCAACCAGAGCAAGTAATATTTTACCAGGTATCATCGAGACTGTTTGGACTAATCAGTAATTCCACAACTAAATCTTAAAAACAGGTCAATGAGTAAGAATAAATTGAGATGTTTGTAAGGTATTTTAAAGTGTGAAGTATGAGAAAAGAGAATTCTTTGGAAAGTTTTGTAAGTAATGCAAATGTGCTTAAACATTGGACCCCAATGAGCACTAGATGTTATATGTAAGTGATGAATCACTAAATTCTACTCCTGAAACCATTATTATACTATATGTTAACTAACTTGGATTTAAATTAAATTTTAAAATTTAACTGAATTTGAATATATATATATATATATATATATATATATATATATATATATATAGGATCCAAGAATGTCGATTGAAACAGCGTCTTTTAGAACAAAGATTTGATCTACTGCCATCTAGTGGAGATTTAATTTATATTTATTGATTAGCTGCTGACAAAATCTAAAGCACAAAAACAAAGACAAAAAAACTAATAGTCTAATTTCAGACCTTACAGAACCTAAGTGATTATCTACTTTGGCTTCTTCAGTCTCACGGAGCTCTGAGACCGTCACCAATACCAAGGTACCGCTGGCAGTGCAGGAGTGGGGAAAAGGTAAGGCTCTGAGGTCCCACCTCTAATCCAACCAGGCCAGTTGCAACTTTACATATTCTAAATGTTGAGCTACTGTCTCGATTTCATTTGCAGAAAGGATTTCACTTGGAAAAAGAAAAAATAATGTTGAAAGACCTTATCTGAACTCACGTCCATCATTCTATAAACTGATACACCCATACACCATGTTCTCATGTCACACCAACGGCTAGTGGCACAATTAGCCGAACTAAAATCTTTTGATTCCTGTTCTCATTCAAATAATCTTGGATAACTTCAAGTCCAGTAGACTTTAAGTCCAGTGGTCTTTGTTCAATAACACAAAGAACTTCTTTCATTTAAAGACAGATTATTTCCTTGATCCTTATTTAATGTAACTTGACTTTACTGTCTCCCTTGTATCACTAGAAACATGAGTCAGGATAGAATCCCCAAAAATCAAGAGAAATGAGATCATGGCTACAAACTGTAGTTAATCATGTCAGTTACACATTCAGAGTTAGTCTAGAACTCCCTCAAAATAATAATGAGAAAAGTAACTCCTGAGGCATATTTCCCTCTTCTCCTTTAGAGTCACTTGATCTTAGAGGTGAAAGAAACCTCACAAATCATTTAATAAAATTATCATTTTTAAATAATTTTATGTTTTACTAAGCATAAAACTATCAAATCTGCTGGGTTGCAGAGAAGTTACATCACAAGTCCCAAGTTAGTCTGAATGTGTCTCTAGCTCTCCTCACTTCCCATTCAGCAGTAGGATAGGTGAGTGAGAGATAGAGACGAAACAGGTTTGTGGAAAGTGGTGGTTACCATTTTGTCTGTTTATTATGATGAGTGAAAGTTGGGGGTTTTTTGAGTTCCAGGAAGAGTTTGTTGAATGGAGATGATGATACAGGAGAAAAATGGCTCATCAGTGAAGTAAGTTCCTTGAGGATTTAAGAGAAAATCTAATCCAAAATGCACATGGAAGAGATGCCACTCACCAGGAACGAGATGGGGTATCCACGTCTATAGTTGCATTGTCGCTTTGATAGATCTCACTTGAACTTGACACAAAACAAATATTTTTATCAAATGGCATTGCATTTATCTTACATCATCTCATTATAATTTGTAAGTTGTAACTCAAAAATCTAGGGTTTTTTCCTAAACCCATCTTATGAGCTACCCGCTTCTTAATTTTAATCCAAATATATATCCCTCATACCATACCAGATAATATATTTCTTTTAGTGTTTAAAAGCAAGATACAAAGTTGTTTATAAGGTGAGACTTCAATATTATTCAAAACATGTGTATATTTTTAAGTAGCGTTTATATAACCATGGTAACTTATATAGAGTAAGTTAACTAGACATTTTAATTTTCATCCATATTCCTCTTGAGTTTTTCAAATTTATAATACAGAAAATATTACTTGTACAATCAGAATGCTTTTTAAAAGACAACATTAAAAAAAATCTTGGTTCTTTTTCTGAGTCTTCCACAAACTATTCTGTGAATTTAGGCAAGTCAAATACCATTTTTCCCATACTTCCTGTGCCCATTTGAAAAATAAGGGAAAGAAACTAGATCATTTTATGTCTATTTCAAGTGCTAAATGGTTATGATGTTATGATACAATTATTCCCATTTTGAATAAGTATGTTTTGGTATATAAATTGCTGATTATTTCTTTTATGCCCATAATATAAGCCAATAAAAACTTAAAATATTCATGGGCTTTATGAAGAACTAAATAACAAGAGAAGGTGCTTTCTCCAAAGAGAGAAATTATTTAAAGAGCTCCAGGATATATTTTAAAAGATGAATTATATATGTTAGGAGAAAATGACAATAACTTGTCCTTCCCAGTAAGGAAAAATAAAAGTTTTCAAAGACAAATGAAGTAATAAGTTTTCCATATACCCTTACATAGTGACTAGAACACAGAAGATATCAAGACTACCAGGAATTTGATTTTCTGTGTTTCTTCTTTATTAAATTTCACATAAAAGTCATGGGCAAGTGGCACCATCAACTCCAGGAGGACCTAAGATGTCAGGTAAGCTATTGAGTGAGAGAAAAAAAGAAAATCCAGTAGGAATTTATAGTATAAAGTTAGCCTCCATCATGGAACAGTCTTATATTAAGAACAGGCTGGGTTTTAAATAAAGCCTTCTATTTCTCAAAGCAATTTGTATAAGAGAGCAAAATCTCATCAGTGTAACTTGATAAATATGTATTATTATCATATGAAGGATCTCTAGACAAAACTTCATGAAAGCATAGGATTTTGCCTATTTGCTTTACTGCTGTGTCCTCCAGTGCTTACCGATTGGCACATAGATAATGCTTAACCAATATTTGTCAAAAAGGAGTCCTGGACTCCTTCCTGATTTTAGTGGAGACCAGCATACTAATGAAATCTGATGTTCAAATGAGAGAGTTTAATTCAACGATTACTCATTGCTTGTCTAACACATATTAACAAATTTACCTATCACTACTTCAACCACAGTTTCAAATCCAAAACTCAGTTGGCATGGTCTGCTAAGTACAAATAACTTTATGAAGACAACAGATTAGAACATCTGTTGTTGAAAATAAATTCAGGAGTTAACTTTACATTATTGAGTAGCCACATAATTTCTATTCTAAAATAGGTCACTATGGAACATGAAAGAGGGAATCCTTAATAATTATAGGCATTAACGAGTAGTGTCCTTGGGGAAACTGTATGTATGGTCTCTTTAATAGACTCCAAATAAAGTCTAAACCTAGTGAAAGCATATGTTTCTACAGTGGTAAAAATCAGTCAATGCTAGAAAATCACTTATTAAATAACAAAGGTAAAAAATAATTAAATTTAATGGAATTTTAAAGAGTCTGAGGGCTAGGAAGGCAAAGGCAAAGTTTAACTCCATTGCAAAATGAATAGCTTTTAAGAAGTGAAAAACTAAATAGCTTCTGGTACACAATGACACTGATATCCAAGACTGTTTGTGGTGATGTGTGATAGAATGTTAGCTAATTGTTGTTTAAAAGGAAAAGGGGGGCCAGGAATTACTAAAAGACCGTATTGCTAGAAGCTACCCCAAACATAATGTGTAATTTCTTCACTTTTCTTATACACATAGTTTAAGCAATAACTACACTTATAAGGTATCATGACAAAGTTCACTTAGTTGTCATTCTCATTATTAACACCATAAAAAAAACCATAAAAAGGGCCTGAAAGAAGTAGTAACAAACCTTTATAGATAAAATGAAATTGTAAAACATCACAAAGTTGGCACACAAGAGTTCAAATATGATATCGCATATGGCATTATCACCTCTTCACCCTAAGGATACTCCTGACAATTTGTTGCCTCCAAAAATCGATATGCCTTTGAACATCCCTCCAACTCAATTATTGGAAACCCTTTCCGTTTCCTTTCTCTATTTACATATGTTAAAGTCCTCGGGGGAGGGGGAGTTCTTGTACTTCTTTTTATTTTTATTTATTTTTTTAATCTTTTATTTTATTTTTTGAGGGGTAGGGGAGGGGCAGAGGGAAAGGGAGACAACAGAATCCAAAGCAGCTCCAAGCTCCAAGCTGTCAGCACAGAGCCCGAGGCAGGACTGGAACTCACAAACCATGAGATCATGACCTGAGCCAAATTCGGACACTTAACCAACCAAGCCACCCAGGCACCCCCACACTTCTTTTCAAAATGCAATAATTTTCGGTCTCGGTCATTCCCAGGTTAAGATAAGAAAACAATCTGATTTAATTAAGTTGCATTAACAATCCCCTCAATGCAGTCAAATTAATGGGAATTTTGATTTGAAATGTAAACAAAAGCAATCTTATTTTCTAATCTATAGAATACATAATACTAGAGGTTGTCTCCTCAGAGGCTGGCATTTTATTGAAATCATACTGCTGTTATTGACGTTTAAGCATATACTGGAGCCGACTTTATAGTCTATAGAAGAGAGACAAAACGTTACTCCATAGATCTTATTTCACCCAAGCAAATACCTTTCTTGGTCGTCAATATAATTATCCCTATTTTATAATAGGGAACGTGAGGCTTAGAGAATTTACACAGGGTTCTAAATAGATTAGAATCTATTTTTTTTCTTCTTGAGCATAATGGAAATTGCTATAGGAAAGTCCGTATGTATCAATTATCTGATTGGTGAGCATTAGACATTTGGACCATGAGTTAAACTTATGTACAGAATACCACTGATTAGGAAGCTATCCATTGATCATTCTAGGATATCATGATCTGAAACATTAGCTCTACTACAGAGCTTTGAAAAAATCAAAATAAATGGTTTCATGAATTTTTACATATGTCTTAGGACATTTTTTTCTGACACATCCAACTAGTAAGGGAAGAAATGGTGGAATCAAGGAATTAAGTATTATTAATTATCTCTATTTGTAAAATTATGCTAATATCATTAAAAGATAATACAGTCTTTTTAAAAATAACTTTTAACATGAAACCCATATTTGATGAGCTAAACCTGATAATTATATTAGACCAATAGTTTGGGGACTTGTTCAAATAAAAGAAAAAAGCTGACTGAATAGGTAGAATCAATAAAGTATTTATACAAGTATAAACACATCTGTTATAGCACTGAACTACACCATGTTAATATTTAAACACAAACACACGTGCACACACACACTCCCCAACTACATTCTACACTTTGAAGAATAGAGACCATGAATTTATCCATCTTTATGCTATCATCCTTTACAAAAATGCCCAAAAATGTATCCTTTGCAAATCTTATAAGGTAGGTAATACTATATAGATGAGAAAACCAAGATGCAAAGAAATTATATAATTTCCCCCAAGGATGTGCATTTAGTAAGTAATGGAGTCTAGATTTAGAAACAGGCATTTGGCCAGTGATTCCTGTGCTCCTAATCACTACTCTATAGCCCCATGGATTTAAGTGATCATTATGTAATAACTGACATAGTTTTCCTTATTATTAGCTCTGTTTTTCATTGTGTAAAAATAAACATTCTGAAAATAAACACCTTAAATATGTTACGAGTGATGTACTTTCTTGGCAGGTCCAGAGAACAATGAGAAAATCCTCTACGTTGACTTTCATTCTTGCCCACAAATAGAAAATTGTTAGTAACACTAAGTAAAGGATCCTTGGGAGGAAAAGAAATTATCAACTGTTGAACCTAGAAGAGGATAATGGAGGACACACACAAAATCACAGTGTGACCCTGAAAACTGCTAATGAGCCTTTGGACCACATCGATGGGCCTAGTGTCTTCAGAACACAGAGATAACCCCCCTTCTGCCTGCATTTGGGGACCTTCCAAGGAGTATTTCCTTGAGTTCTAGGTTTCAAGATTACAGAAGAACCAATGATAAAGTGGAGAAAACTCAAATGAGAATCACAGGGCTCAACATTATTGCTTTTGAGGAGATGGGTTCATAAATTATGCAACAACACTAAGCGCTTCAATTATATACTAATATATATCAGTATGTACTATTTCCATAACAAACATCAATAACAATGCTGAAGTTCAAGAGGGTAGGTTTGTTGCCTGAAGTTTCTAACATGTGGTGAGTGCATGACATGTTTGAGAGAAAAATAGTCAGAAAATTGAGCAAGAGACTGGACAATGATTCATTTGGAAAGAGAAGAAACTATCCACACTTCTGTTTTCTCCTTTGCCTTCACTAAATTAAACTGTTAAATTCCACAACTTGTTGACTATGTCCCTTAGGACTGACCACTAGGTAAAACGTAGAATATCTAGCATTAGGCATGGAAGTTTTAGTAAATAGTAGCTGCATGACTTTTCTCTTTTAGCATCTCCTGGATTGCAGTGGTTTGGACACAAAATGTGTAACCAGGACTGAGGAAGCTGAGATGTCCCAAAAGTCTGGATAGTCAGGATCCAGTGACACTCTGCAATTGCCAAATCAATAATTATTAATTTTCTCATGAAATAGGTGACATATTTAATAAGTAATATATGTAGATGAAAGAGGAAATGGGAACATTTAGCCTAATAATCATTTTTAGTAATTCAGACTTGCAAAGGCATTTTAATAAAATCATGACCTTCCATTTATATAGTACTTAACTATTCTGAAACTGCTTTTGTATGCATTACCTTAAGTGATCTGAATTGTCACATAAATACAAAAATATAAGGGAATATTAATGTAGACATTATAGCTAGGTCAGTAGCTTTCAAACAGAATAATAAAATACAAAGGTAAAAATATAAATATATGTTCACATCTAACAAAATGAACCAGAGAAACTCTATGGATTTAGCAAAGAAAAAACATTCTATTCCAATAGCCAAACAACAAAATCACATTTACTGATTATTCAGCTTGGGTACATTGCTTAAGAATATGGGTTCTCAAGTCAGAATCTTTGTTTTGAATCCCAGTTTTGCCACTTTTTAGTCATGTGACTTTGACAAGTTGCTTAACTTTTCTCAAAGCCAGTTTTCTTATCTGTAAAATGAAGATAATAATACCAAAGAACTGCTTGAGAATTAAATGAACTAATGCCTGCATAGTGCATAGTGTAGCATATGACACATAACGCATCCGCAGTGGATATTAGCCATTAGTCCGTATCATTTTGTTCCTCCTCTTGTGCCAGCCACCAGCTACAGAGCAGGATCATTGTTCAGTAACAATAAGATACATGATCACCGATTTCATGAAAATGCTCACTAAGCTCCTAACTATATTTGATAATTGCTCATGATATTTAGCATATTTGA
Source organism: Acinonyx jubatus (assembly GCF_027475565.1). Taxonomy (NCBI): domain Eukaryota; kingdom Metazoa; phylum Chordata; class Mammalia; order Carnivora; family Felidae; genus Acinonyx; species Acinonyx jubatus. The sequence goes on from NC_069384.1 coordinate 27,062,128, forward strand.
AGGTTTAAGTAGGAAGAATTGCTAGAAGATGAAAACGTTTTAGGTCAGTTTCCTCTGTTTCTTTGCCATCTTACAAATAAATGATTCTCAATCACAGACCTCAGTGTTTTATTGGGCAAGGTCCCAATATTTACTCCTGCTTTTCTGATTCAAGAGTTCATTTTGAAATAACAATCATATGATTATCCTATAAAACCTGTCAACATAGAGGAGACTTCCATTAGTTTTTTTCTTACTTATCACTACTTTGATAAGTTTAGAAAAGAAAACAATATTCAGATGCAAATGGCCTTCAGTTACCATGTCTTAAACCATGATGCAAAGTAACATTTTTAACTAAGGTGATCCATATTTACTCAGTCACTCTCTGAGCTCTTAAATATAATTGTCTGAACAGAAGAAGTTGGACAGACTCCTATTAGTTCTCCTGTCTTGAGGATCATTTGTTCCTTAAGTGGTCACAATTCATCTCCTATGTTTATGAGGTTCTGAATTCTTCTTTTTTAAAATTTTAAAAAATGTTTATTTTTGAGAGAGAGAGAGAGAGAGCATGAGCAGGAGAAGAAGGGCAGAGGGAGAGGGGACAGAGGATCTGAAGCAGGCTCTGTGCTGACAGCAGAGAACCCGATGCAGGTCTCAAACTCACAAACCATGAGATCATGACCTGAGGTGAAGTCGTTTAACCGACTGAGCCATCCAGGTGCCACCAGAATTCTATTTTTAATACTGGGCTGAAAGGAAATACACTTATTGAGATACCTGACCATTTTAGCAAGACAACAGAAAAAAAAAAAGTCAGTTATAACAACTCAATAAAAAAAGGTACAAACTAGCCCTTTATTTTAAGGGCTGTAGTAGCCCTGTAATTTAAGATATGATATTTATGTTAATTGAATTCAAAGCTACTGAAAAGTGAACCCAGATATGAGATTTCCATTTTTTTCATCAAAACCAAAATTATTTTAAAGAATACTAATATAAATGGTGGTTTATTAGTAGCTGATCACATTCTTATAGGGTAGTGGGAAAAAATACACCTCCCTAAGTTCCAGTCCCCTTGTTTTCAACCATAAACTAGGAATAGGAATACTACTAGTCACAGTCAATTACAATGAATGCAATTTATGTTAACACTATAAAATTGTATAATCCTATCTGATATTAAAAGTACAGATTATTTGATGGAGAGGAAAGAATAGGGAACCCGTCATTCTGAATCCTGGATACCAGTTTCAGCTGTTCCAAGGAACCTGATAGAACATAGTCTTGGGCAAGATACCTTTCCTCTCTAAGACTTCTATAAAACCTTGACTTCAGACTAGCTGATTTCCAGGGCTAAAATTTCTGCTTCCCCAAATATAAAAAGTGAAGAGGTATATATTCTCCGGTTACTTCATTCCCTTCTCATAGCATGTACTGGCCCAATAGTTTGAAATAAGATTTTAAAATTCTAAGCACGACTTGTAAACATATTGATAAGAATATCATTGTTTGCTAAGAAATTAATCTCTACCTTGCAGTAGTATAGTAGCCAAAAGTATAAACTTAAATGAGTAGCATAAGAATCAAAATCATATTTTGGCATAATCAGATTATATCAGATACATGTAGAAATACACTCTTAAAAGACTGTTGTATCACTTTACAGATTAAAAATACATATCTCAATGATAACACTCAGAGAATAAGACTTAGGATTCCATATTCCCCGATGAATCATGCCTTATAAAGCATTTCAACACCCAGCATTAATTGCTTACCTCTTCCAAGTAATTAATTCTTCCATATCATTAACAGTAGAGCTTGATAGTATAATTTGTTTATCATGGCTGCTTTTGCAATTAATTTACATGAATTTCCCTTATTTTTTAGTTTTAAAACACCAAACCAAGTTGACTTAATTCCACATCTGATAAATAGGAAATTTAAATTCCCTACAACTGGTTATTTAAGAAAAATAATGCAGCAACCATTTATTCTGAGCTGTATTATCAAGGACCATGAAACAAAAGGCATAAAACTGATAAGGCAAAACGGACATCAACTGGTACCTGGTGGCAATAGTTGTTAACAGCAGTAGTCATCCTTGGAATTGGTAAACACTCCTTCCACAACTTACAATGAACCTTTAGCTCCTTAATTACATCACTGATTTAAAACTTAGGGGCATAATTCATTATTCTTAGAGAAGAGGGTGGAGGGTGAATTCAACATGGTCTCTGTCCCCAAGGGGCTTTCAGTCTAGTGGCAAAGATACACACATGTGGCCCTACAACAGCATTGACTGCTACACTAACAATAACGAAGACACAAAGAGAATGATGGAAAAGTGAGAGATTCTGGCCACCGTGATTTGAAAAGATTTCACAGAAGAGGGAATACTTAATCTGGCCCTTGAAGCAAAGAAGGATTTCAAATGTTTAAAAAAGAAAGGGGGAGTATTCCACACACAGGGACTATCTCTGTGCTGGCAGTCTATTTAATCTTTACAGATAAAGAAAAACAGAAATTATGTGAACGGATCAAAGTCAGAATGAGAGAGAGAATCAAAGCCACCCAGTCCCTGAATCTTTAACTCCTGGGTCAGATGGCCCCTGCTATATCCCATTGCTTCTTCCCAAGTTGAGGCAAGGGTTCTCTGTTTTCACAACCTTCGACGCCCTCCATTTATCCCTCCGTGTTGCCACACCCTTTGCGGGACCTTGCTAGAATGTCCAGAGAAAAACACAGAGGGAGCCATGTCTTCCTTGAACACATTACATTTCAGCTTGTGTGTAAACCTCAAACAAACGCATCTAGGTCTATCATGGGCCCCCTTTCCCCACCAATCCTCCATCATTTCAAAGGAATGGGAGCTTGGCTTTTGCCACACAGCATGCCCAATAAAATTGTGATCCATTCCTCTAAACCTTCCATTTTTCTACTTCAGTCTTGTCAAGTGTTCCCTGTTCCAAGAAAATCGTAATTCAGAATGTGGGGGAGGTTGCAGATTTTTGGCTCAGGAGGTCGTGCAGATGTTATTCCTTAAGGAAGATGATCGTGATTGCCTATGTGAGTAATGGCTGTGAGGCGGAGAGGAGCCAAAAGTTCTCTTATAGCAGAATGTATAAACCATTCTCCTACTGAAAGAAGGCCCCCAGTAGGATAATATATTATTACACATGATTCAAATTACAGGATCTGCAGCAGGGGAGCTCATGACTGATTCAGGACAGTCGCTCCCTGAATACTGATGATGGGATGATGGAATGCCTCATGAATTAAAAGGGCTGTGGTTTAGCGCCTAAATCCTTCATATGCTTTAAAAAGTGTCTGTGCCTATCATTGTACTCTTTAAGCTTCTTAAACGAATCATGCGACGTTATGAAACCTTGCCGATGTTTTAAAAATTCCATGTCTTCGAATAATTATATTCAAAATACTCTTTTCTAAAAAAAGACAATGCAACGTCACCTCCTCTGCCAGAAAACTGCATCCCTTTAATGCCAATATGCAATAAAGACATGGCTCAAGAGAAATCACATTTAAGTGTGACCCAGTTTCCGCTCTTTGGGATTCGCTAAAGCAACCTGAAAACCTTCACATGCCACATGTCCCAGCCCTTTTAACTTATCTATAAAACAAATAAGTTTAACCCTGACACACCAAATACATAATGTACCGGACAAGACAAAATTATGTTTCCAGAGGTTCTCTGCTGACAAATGAACTCATTTGTGACTCTTACTACCTTTGGTCTATTTTTAGTTATATAACAAACCAATACATTAGCTAAAGATACTACACTGGGAATGGAGATCAAGCATTTTTATAGAAACACCAAGGCAGATGTTAAATATTACGCATTCTAAAAAACAAAATGCTGCGGCATATTCTAAAATGATACGGAAGCCGGTCCCTTAACTTCTTTTCAAGCTGGTTCTTGTATTCAGTTTTTCTAGTAAATGGATGCAAATCAGGTGCATTGTGCTGGGATGGGAAGAGAGAGATTTGTCCAGAAATGACCTCAGTTCTATTCATTAATAAAATGACATGTTGGCTGAGCACAGTGAAGAATGAAATATAACCAGAGTGAACTTTCCTCCATGTGACAGATGCACTTAAGTGCTTTTTGGATAAAACACTGTATGTAAAATGGCCACTACGGCACAAAATCTGAAAGCATTAAAGGAAGCGCTAAAATGCAGATTGCTTGGAAAAATGGTAAGTTCCATGGCAATGCACTCCCTTATTTTCTAGTACCTCGTACAATTCTGAATCCCAACTTGCAAACAGCATGCTATTCGTAAGGGGGAAGTACAGTCAGATAAAATAAACAAAGGTTTAATTTCTTTCTAAGATTTTTTTTAAAGAAAGAGACGATAATTTTGCAAGGTCAAAACAAAACAGAATTGTACCCAGAATCACTTTCAGTGACAGCAGACACCAGTGGGTGGGGTGGGAGGGGAAGGTAAAAGCTATCAGAGAGAATGTAGCCACATTTTTGCATAGAGGTTTAAATTATGCCACCAGAATAATTAATGGAAGGACCTAATATGGGGAGGGGGGGGTAACAGGAAAGAGGGGAGGCTATGTTAAACAAAGTTCATTACTGCATGATGTAAATGAGTTTCTCACCAGTGATGTCACTGATTGGCTGAGCTGCAGAGCTGGCTTCGAGCATGGCCGGATTGGCTGCTAGCTCTTCTGGTGCCTGCCTGCTTGGGCAGCGGTTGAACCAGATACTTTCTGTCTCTCTTGTTGTCGTTTGAAGCAAATCTTGTTCAGCCCAGCTGTGTCTCCACCCTAAGAGAGAGTCTCCCTCCTGCTTCCCACAGCTCGTCTGTGAGGCGGTCGCTGCTGTGAAATACCAGCGCTTGGCACCAAGCCCAGACAGCGTTCTCAGATCCATCTATAACACACACATACAAAAAGAAAATAAAAAAAAAAAAGCAGTTCTTTCATCTGAATTGCATCCTAAGGAGGATTAAGAAGGCTTCTATTGCTACTGATTTGTGTCCTTTCAATTTGATGGCTAAAATAGTTTTCGAAATACAGTATCCTCTCATCTGCTGTAGAACACCATTGGTTAAAATTGGTTAAAAAAAGATAGGGGGGAACCCCCCTCTGCCATGTTTACCTTGATTACAGAAAAATAATTCTTCATTTCCCTCCTAAGCACCGTAACTGATGTTTTTGGTCCCTTACCAGAATTTTAAACTCTAGCCAGATTTCTAATTATATCCGAGTCATTATTTTCAGGTTAAGACAAGGGATCTTAATTAGCATTATTTTTTAGCTATGCGAAATGAGACAGGGCATGAAACAGAAACGATCTATGGAGAGGCAGAGAGAGAGAAAGAAAAAAATCTGTGCAGCTTTTACAGTTGAGCTGACACCCCCTCCTTCCCCGCTCTCCCTCCACCCCCCTTGCAAAAAAGAATGCAGTCATATGAACTTTACCAGACAATGGAGTACCTACAGGCTCTCCCCTAGACAAGTCCTTTATAACCAGCCAGTGCTATGTGCTGCAGACAGTGGCCAATCGGCAGGCTCCTTTCTGCAGCAGGGACACAATAGGTGCATTGGCCACACTGTCCTCCTAGCCCCTGACAGCAGTTCAGGTTCATTTATTGTACACTGGAAGGCACATATGTCTTTAATATTCACTGTGAAATTATCAGTGAGACTGCCTTTATTTCACCGTAATTACATCAACCTAATTACCGCACACGAGCTGCAATAGCACTGTTTGCACGGAGTGGCGCATAGGCATGCATGCCGTAAAAATATGCATGAACATGCTTGCTTATTTCAATAATAAGCAATTATTTTCTTCCCAGAGCTTAATGCTTCAGCCAGAATACTAGAACGGATGTAGTCATCATTTCTCCCCTTCAAAAGAAAAAAAAATGTGTGTGTGTATGTATATGCAAATATACCTATAGGTATACATGCATAATCTAAACATTGTTTTAGTCATATATTGGGGTGAGGTATGGAAGTGGAACCTAGTCAGCAAATAAAAGATTACTGAGGACCTAAGGCATTTCCGCCTTATCACCAGGCATTAGAGGGAAGTAATAAGTGAATCTGTATGCACTGCCATAGCCGTGCATAGATGCCAGTTTATTAGGATTCCAACTATCATGAGCATCTGCATGTCTCATTTATGTATTTCCGTGTTACATAATTATAGCATCCCTTACAACACTGACTCAAAATGGTGGAAAAATTAAATCTTTGCTTTTTGTGTATTAAACAGAGTTGGGAATAGTGTGCAGTGGGAACCGCCCGCTATTTTTTTATTTTATGCATGTTGTATTTACATATTCATGAACAGAATAGCTGTTATGACCGCTGATTCTGCAGCAGGAGATGAAAAGACAGGAGCCAGCATACAGAGTGTATTAATTTCTAGGGGAAGAATAGCAGCATATGATGGCCAAGAAAAGAAGATACTTGGGGTTTTACTGGGGGGGGGGTTACCTCATTGTATAATAAAGGATCTGGGTAGACAACTTACCAAAATATGTGTAAGTATAATAAACTTAGAAAGTAAAACCGATTTGCATTGTTCACGGCCATTCAACCACACTGTAAAGAAATAAGCATTTTGAAATGGAGATTTCTGGCTCCGGTCTTTGCAGGTAAATAAAATTGCATTTTCTTTTACGGCTACTTAGAATATCATCAAAATGGGATGTGCTTAGCAGTTCTGAATTTTCTCATTATTCTATAATTTATATATTTCTTGTTCCAAATCAGAATGCTAAGTAAGCTTTAAGCATTGGTTATTTCCTAAGGTGGAATTTCACCAATGTTTACTGATGTTTTCGGGTATATTTTTATTTTTAGCTCATGATTCTCTAATCATGAATGGAATTCATCATTATAGTAAGCACATTAGGAGAAATAGTATATCCATATATAGATACATGCACATAACACATAGTTCATCCATACTAGAGAGAAAGAATCCCACTGTTATTTTTATCAATTTATATTTTATCATCTTTTTATTAATGTTTGTAAGATTTGTATTATAAAATATATTCAAATTGATTTTGCATTTTATGAGAATTTTTAAAAAGCACAGTTCTTGTGTCTAGACTTTCCAAAAATCAAGTTTTGGTAGGAAGGATAGGTGAGGCAAAATCCAAACTAGACCAGTAAGAGATCAAGACAATCATTATGAAAATAAAAACAACAACAAAAAAAACCACAAAAAACAAATAGTATAAGAAAAGATTACATTTTTATTCCTGTACTGCTACACACATTGAAATCAAAATACCAGAAATCAAAGACGTCGATTAGTTACTTGATATACCATGTAAGATGCTTCTTTTCTGGGTGATTGAAGAAAAACCTAAGAAGCTACTTGCCTCACCTTGCTGATGATTTTGCTATCAAAGTCCAGTTTTTCAAAATATTCAAGTAAATCACAAAAAAATTTACTGGTAATCAAATTAAGATATGTAGGCCTCATCTCTCTCTCAAACATGCACACACACACACACACACACACACACACACAACATGTAAGAACACACAACTTTCTGTAAGAACACACAATTTTTCTGTAAGAACACACAACTTTTCTACCCAGTCATCTCAATTCTTTGATCTGGCATTGTACAAAAAAGCCTAAGAAAATCCAAAAGATAATACTTAACTGCAAGTGATCCATTTTGCAAAGTAAAAATCAAAACAGGATAAACTCTAATAATATTAATAAACTCACATATGTGTAGATTCCACTAACACATAGAATGTATTTAGGAATTCACCATTATACAGAGTATTTTGATGAATAAAATAATTTTATAATAAGATTAGTGGATGGTCTATACCTGATCTCCTTAAACAAATAGGGATTTATAAACAATGAACACTAAAAATAAAAGAGGCCTTCGGTAAGTAGCATAATATATTAAGCCTGGCAAGTTAGGATTCCCACTTCCTACTATATCATTATGTCATAGTTTGAATTATTAGATATTTTGGAAAACAACATTGCATTTTTCATAGTATTTTAGTATTAGGATTTACTGTTCTTCTCACACCCAAATACAAAATGCAATTGTGAGATTTTAATGTGCTACTCATACCAAAATAGTTTTGCAATAAAATTTTATTTGAAATCATTTTACTAGAGAACTTAGACCTACAATATATCTTATAAATTTAAACCATTAATTTTAGACATGACACCCAATGAAAATTAGTAACTAGTTAGCATATTTCCACTCATCAGGCTACTATATTTTACTAAAAATATAGTTCTTATCTGACGTTAGGATACTCTTAATTGGTGGAGCTTTACTAAAGATAAGGAATTAACAGTGTCTTCCCATAAGATCAAAGACACGAATTTATAAAATAAGCGTACAGAGAATATGAGTGCCATCTGTGTTCCCAGGATGGAAGTAAGCAAACTTCTTTATAAAGATCAAAAGCACAACCTTAGATTTATAATCACGATGATCTCATCAAAAGAGCCAAGTCAACACAAATTGGCTGTAAGAATGTAAAATAGCAGCCAATCACATTAATTTTAAAAATAATACAATGCATTCTATATGTAGAGCCAACTTGGAGAGAGATGCAAAAATAATAAATTAAAAAGCAACTTGTCAGTCTCTTGATGTGACTCATTCTTTAAAAAAAACCTTAAGCCATTTTAATAAGTGTGGAAATTATTCATAGTATAATCAACGTCAAGAAACCACTGTTTATGTCTCTGTCTACACAATGACAGGGATCCAGATGACAAAACAAGATGCAGTTAATCATCACGATAACTAAATATCTGGCTGCTTTTGTGCCCACAAACTCACTGCTTAAAATTTCAGTGTCTGTAATCTGGATTCCAAAAAAGCAATTCTTGAACTCTTTAATAATGATCATCTTTATGAGATATGAGAAATGCAGGATTTTTAAAGGTGCCACTTTTGGACTACCCCAGTGCATGAATCTGTTTCCAAAGGATACTTATTACTTTTGTGATTGATCTCATTTATATTGACCTCAAAAAAAAGGTTAGCCATGCATCCCTTGTGGAATAAAACACTTAATACCTCAGTTTTTAAAACTTGTTTCTTTTGCAAAGTTCCCAGTTGTTTCATTTAGGATTGTTTATTAAAGGTACTTCATGGAAAAAAAGAACATAATAAATCATGACATCTAAATACACAATGGAACAGAACTACTTGAAGCAGATTAATCACCTAAAGAGAAATATTCTATTAGAAAAACAGCCACAGGTTTTTACCAACTGTTAACATCATGCTCTATAATTACTATTTGTTAATCTATAGAGAAGGAATAGCAGAAAACTTGAAAAGAAAAATGAGAAATTTTCATCTAAGAAGTTGTCACCAGGCATCTAGAATTATCTCATAGTCTTTAGGTAATGATTTTCATCTAAATAAAAATTGCTTTTAACATCCAGGATGAATAAGAGAGAAAAGTCCTACTCAAGTCATGACATAAATCCAGAATTAGATTAAGCAATGGTTGCTAAATCTATGATTAATAAGAAAGTTATCCGATTTACCTCATAATTTGCATGCAATAAAATAAAAAATTCATTCTATAGGACTGATGTGGAAAGGAAACATGGCTTCTCCACTTTAAAAGTGGTCTAATTTTTCTCATCTGCCCATCCCATCAAGTAACTGGGGGTGGGAAGGGGAAATTAAATTCGCCAACTTATCTCATTCTTTCATGGTTTCAATGGTCTCTTTTGAGTTATTTCAATTGTGGGAGAGAGAGTAATGACCCTCCAGAAATGTCCACATCCTAATCTCCAGAACCTGTGAATATGTTTCCTAGCATGGCAAAGGGAAATTAAAGTTGCTGGTGGAATTAGGGGCGCCTGGGTGGCTCAGTTGGTTAAGCACCAGACTTCGGCTTAGGTCATGATCTCACAGCTTGTGGGTTCAAGCCTCACGTGGGGCTCTGTGCTGACAGTTCAGAGCCTGGAGCCTGCTTTAGATTCTGTGTCTCCCTCTCTCTCTGCCCCTCCCCCGCTTGCTCTGTCTTGCTGTCTCTTAAAGATAAATAAATGTTAAACAAAAAAAGTTGCTGGTGGAATTAAGGTTGCTAATCAGCTGATCTTAAAATAGGGACGTTGTTCTAGATTATCTGCATAAACCCAAAGTACTCACAAGGGTCCCTGCAAGTAGAAGAGGGAAGCATAAGAAAAACGTTAGAGATGTGACTACAGAAGAAAGGTCAAAGTGATGAGATGCAACACTGTAGACTTTAAAGGTGGAACAAGGAAGAAAGGTAGCCTCTAGAGGCTGGAAAAGGAAAGGAAAGGAACACAACTCTGCCTATATCTTGATTTTAGCTTGGTGACACCCATTTTGGACTCCCAATCTCAAGAATTGTAAGACAATATAGTGGTGTTAAACCACTAAATTTGTGTTGGTTTGTTACAGTAGCAATAGAAAACCAATAAATGCTATCTTTTGAGTAAATGAAGGTTTTAAGTTAAATGCCTAGCTTCTCCAAAATGATGGGGAAGAGATTCATTTAGATATCTTGTGATTTTGCAAAATGGAGAATTGTGTCTCTTCTTTGAATGTGTGCTTTGTCCGATCTCTGGACTCTGTGTAGGGTTCACTGATGTCCCATAGCTGATCCTGTGTGCCTGTTGGAACATGGTGTTGGCTCTCAAAGCTGAAGTCTATGCATCTCAGCACTTTTCTCTAGTCACAATATCCTCATACTGTGTAGCCCCTTAGTTCTACCTTGAGACTTCTGTTGGAAAATCAATCCTCTCAACCTCACTGAATTTATCAACCATGGCATGTAAAAATGTCTGGATCCTCTGTAAACTGTCCATAAAGAACCTCCTCCATGTTGTTCTAACACGAATCTTAACATGACTGAGCATTCAGATGGAATTACAACTTTCTCAGTTCATGTCCAGTCAATCCCTGCAACCATGAATAGTCTCCCCATGCCTCCACCACAGCATCACCAAATTTATCTAGTGGTATATTGAATAAAAAACTTCTCTTGGAACTTCAGCCCAGAGAAAGGAGAGCAAGAGCACACACATACACTTGGTCATTCCATTTGTTTTCTTCTTCCTACACTCAACCAGTTCAGAAAGATAAGTATTTGTTCTCATATGATAGATTTCTTTTTATATAATATCCTCTTCCTTCATGAGGGGACGCCATTCACCCTTCTTTCACTGAGTCCAAATGGTAGAATCACTACAGGGGAATATGGCAAATAATTTACAAGGATAAAAATGTACTTTTTTATTATTTCAAAATATTATGCCCATAGACTAGCGGTTAAAAGAGCAAATTTGATCTCAACATCTTACTAACACTACAGAAAAAAGTATTCTGTTTTTCTTTATGGAGGTAGCATAGAGAACAAAGGGGGAAAACAAACAAAAATTTGAAAGGTGGAAACAGAACAAAATTTGGAAAAGTGGAACCAAATTTGGAAATATGGATAATTGGTGACTGACTAACTTCCCAGACCTAAGAAAACTAGATCCTAAGCCAGCAGTAGATAAAGCCAAAAACCATACCAAGAAAGTTGTAAGAATCAGAAGCACCAGATATTTCAGGACATGGCAATAGAGAAGGGTTGGATTAAGAAAATAGTTAGAATATGTTGACAAGGAAGTTAAATCCCTACATCTCATTCTCTACTCCATTTTTATTGGTAATCTACCCCCAAATCCCACCACAGCAGAAGATTGAAAGTTTATTATCTAAACTAGATAAAACAGAGTTGACACAGTTAAGGATAGAGTTCTCATACTCCTAAGCGCAGCTTTAAGTCAATGTATGCATTCTAGATATTGAGACTCTTCCCACACTATTTTCTTCCCTCTCTAGGTTGGCTCCCAAAATGCTAGCTTGTGCATCTTCTTTTCTGAGCAAATTGATTTGGCTAAATAAATAAATAAACAAATAAAATAAACATAGAATGTAGAAGTCATGGCTAGCTATAAAACAAAAAATTAGTATCTGCTTCTATAGTATAGATTTGTCCCTATAAGGTGGAAGTCAAACAAAAATCTGCATTTCTCATCACCCTATAACTGCATATGAAAAATGTTGGTGATGGGACATGAGAAGAATCAATGTGCACATCTTCTAGGCCTGGCAGGCCCATAAAACCTTGTTATAGAGCTTTTCTTCATGTTATTTTCCCTTTTGAGCTGCATGAAATGTAGATGACCTCCAGGGTGACCTTGATCATCATATATTAAAGATGGTAAAGCCTCTGTTGGTCTAGAGCACTAAACGACTGTGTATAGAAGGGATGCTCTCCAACATAATTATCTGCTCAGTACTATCAAATGAGCAAGAAATAATTTTTATGTGTATTTCAGTGATTTAACACTTTGGGTCTACTGAATATAGAAAACAGCATAATATAAGTCATATATACAACAATTACATCAGCCATATTACATAAAATGAAACTCATTATAAGCGTCATTTATGCACTCAGAGATTCTGTCAACTTTGTAGTCCTTACCTCTTAATCTTAAACTGAAAACTAGATATAGTGTAGATATAGACCACTGACAATATAACATGGAAATTAAACAAAACAAAAACATGGGGAAAAAAACATGTAAAAAGAAAAAAGGTAAAATGGAGGCAGCAAGACTATGCCAGTTAAAGCCTTTTAAAAGACTATTATTAATGCCAACCAAGAAATATGAAAAACTATTACATCCATGAGAGTAAAAGATATTACAAGAAGCGTCTAGATAACCAAAAAGTAAAAGCTACCAACACTTAACTTAAATTCATGATAATAAAAATGAAAAACTAAAAAAAAAAAAAAAAACAAAAACTAAAAAGACATTGGAAGTTAAGCTTAAGAAGAATCTTTCACAAAGTACGGAAAAAGATAAATCTACAACAGAAGAGGAACTATGAAAAGTTAGAAGACAGTTTCAGGAAGTGCAAAATTTAAACAATAGAAAAGTTTATGGAAAAAGAATGAAAATTAAGAAGGAAAATCATCAATGATATAATCAAGGAAATATTCTAGAACTAGAGAACATGAGTTTCCAGAAAGACTTCCCTAACTGCCCAGCAAAATAAATGAATATGAATTCACACCATGGCATATTAGTACACAATTTCCAATCACTTGGGACAGGAACTTCTTCTAGTTCTGGCAACAGATAGAGTAGATGATATTAAAAAATGCTCCTCCTAAAAACAATTATAAATTTGAAAGGATATGAAAATTAACAGACAGCATTGGAGTACAACAAATATATATATAGAAATTAAGGTGCTCTAATCCTTGAGAAAAGGGAAGCGTTTAGTAAGAGGCCTCCATGTCCACCTCAGCTTTTTCTTTATGTGTATCTCATAATGTGTGGTGCAGGAAACTTGAGCCCAAGCAGAAAATAGCAGTCTTACTAGATAAGGAGATATAATTCAAGGTTAGAGCTGATAGAGTACTGAAACTTGACAGGCACGAGCACAGAGAGGAAAAACAACAGATAAAAGGGTTTCAAAATCCATGTGTGGAGCATGGAAGTTTTTTTGCATCTTGTGTCCATGAAGTACAGCCAGATCAACACTAAACCATCCTGCACGCCTAGAAAACTGATTTAAGGATTAACACAACAATCTACACAACCTGAACCACAGAACTCAGCAGGTACATGGTGTGGAGAGGTGAACTGGGGGAGAGAGAAGCCGCGGAGGGCAGGAAGCTGTTTTTGCTTGCAGGGAGAAGACAGAGACAGGGGTAGAGTACAGGAACTTCCCCCCACCCCAAGAAAAGCAGCTGGAAAGAAAGTGGAAAAGTGGAAACAGCCGCAGGGAATGAACTGAAAAGGGAGAAAGGAGAAAGGAGAGGGTTTAAATTCCATTAAGACTCTATAAACAAGGGGAGAGCAGAGTCTGAAACTCTGCAGCTCAATATCTGGTGGTGCTCTGGTGGGAAGGACGAATCCCCAGGAGCAGAGTGGGGTCCATGAGTCCTCAGGCCACACAGGGAACAGCAGTTCCATGGCTGGAAGGACATTTGGTAGAGGTTTGTGGCCACCCTGTCCCAGCAGACCCCAGAGAACAACCACATTCACTGGTGCTGGAACAAGGAGGTCCTTAAGGTTGAAGCCTGGGGCAAGATGTGTATTGTGATTTTCCATAATCCCTGAAACACTGCTGCTTCTCAGTTGCATAAACTTTTTCTAGGGCAGGCTGGCACCCAGCCACAATCTCTGGGCATTGGCAGCAGCATAGTCCTGCGAATATTCAGGAAACAAAGTCACATCTGAGATAAAACTCAGGAGGGAGGTGCCACCTGGCAACCTGACGGCTTGGTCACAGAGTAAAATCTGGGAGTGGATGTAAGCCGGAGACAAAGGACGGGTGTGACGGCTGTTCAGGGAGAGCACTGTGTTCCAATACTAGAGACTAGGTAGCTGGGTAACGCCATTTTCACTTCTCCTGCACATGCACATACACACCTACAAAGTTCCACAACAATCCACCCCCTTAAGCTAAGCAGCACCATCTAGTGGAGAATGGAGCCGTTACACTAAGCCCTGCCCAATTGGGCCAAACACGCTCTTCACGAACACCACAAATCTCTCTGCCTGCTTAGTTTATGGACTATAAAGTGCTTCATAGTTTGACTTATAGGGGAAAACGATGTAATTTTAATTGTATTTCAATCTGTTCACTGGTTCATCTATTCAATTTTCTCTTTCGTTTATTTTCTTTTTCTTGAATACAGAAAGAGAAAAAAATTGTTTTTATTTTCAGTTATGATTAAAAATATTTTTATTTTTTCTCCTATATTTTTTACTTTTTCATAAATTTTTCAAATTCTATTTTTCTTCCATTATTTCATTTTATTCTATTTCATTGTATTCATTTTCTCAAATTTTCCAATGTTTTCCTTTTTTTCCTTGTTTTTCTTTTTTTTGTTCCTTTTTTTCTTCCCTTTTTTCTATAATCTATCAAACTTCTTTCAATAACCAGAGCAAAACACACCTAGGATCTAGCATCATTTATATGATTTGTGTGTGTGTGTGTGTGTGTTTGTGTGTGTGTGTTGTTTTTAATTTTTTAATTAAAATTTTTTTACCTTAATTCCTTTTCTTCCTACAAAATGATGAAACAAAGGAATTCACCCCAATAGAAAAAGCAGGAAGAAATGACAGTCAGGGACTTAATCAACACGATACAAACAAAATGTCTGAACCAGAATTTAGAATCACAATAATAAGAATACTATCTGGCATGGAAAACAGATTAGAATCCCTCTCTGCAGAGACAAAAAAAAAGTAAAATCTAGTTAGGATGAAATAGAAAATGGTATAACTGACCTGCGATCTCGAATGGATGCCACAGAGGCAAGGATGGATAAGGCAGAACAGAGAATCAGCGATATAGAGGACAAAATTATGGAGAATAAGGAAGCAGAAAAAAAGAGGGAGATGAAGGCACAAGAGCATGATTTAAGAATTAGAGAAATCAGTGACTCATTAAACGGGAACAACATGAGAATCATAGGGGTCCCAGAAAAGGAAAAGAGAGAAAAGGGGTAGAAGAGTTATGTGAACAAATCATAGTGGAAAACTTTCCTAACCTGGGGAAAGACACAGACATCAAAATCCAGGAAGCTCAGAAGACTCCCATAAGATTCAAAAAAACCCGACCATCAACAAGGCATATCATAGTCAAATTCATGAAATACTCAGGAAAGGAGAGAATCATGAAAGCAGCAAGGGAAAAAAGTCAAGCAGCAAGGGAAAAAAGTTCAAGAGACCCACTTTAGACCTAAAGACACCTTCAGATTGAAAGTAAGGGATGGAGAACCATCTATCATGCTAATGGTCAACAAAAGAAAGCCAGAGTAGCCATATATGTATCAGACAATCTAGACTTTAAAATAAAGACTGTAACAAGAGATGAAGAAGGAGATTATATCACAATTAAGGGGTCTATCCACCAAGAAGACCTAACAATTGTAAACATTTATGCTCTAAATGTGACAGTACCCAAATATATAAATCAATTAATCACAAACATAAAGGAACTCATTGATAATCATACCATAATAGTAGGGGACTTCAACACCCTACTTACAGCAATGCATATATCATGTAAACAGAAAATCAAAAAGGAAACAATGGCTTTGAATGACACACTGGACCAGATGGACTTAACAGATATAATCAGACATTTTATCTTAAAGCAGCAGAATATACATTCTTCTCCAGTGCACATGGAGCATTCTCCAGAATAGATCTCATAATGGGACACAAATCAGCACTCAACAATACACAAAGATCAAGATCATACCATGCATATTTTCAGACCACAATGCTATGAAACTTGAAATCAACCACAAGAAAAAATTTGGAAAAATAACAAATACTTGGAGACTAAAGAATATCCTACTAAAGAATGAATGGTATAACCAAGAAGTTAAAGAGGCAATTAAAAAGTACATGGAAGCCAATGAAAATGATAACACCACAGCCTAAAACCTCAACCACAAGAAAAAATTTGGAAAAATAACAAATACTTGGAGACTAAAGAACATCCTACTAAAGAATGAATGAGCTAACCAAGAAGTTAAAGAGGCAATTAAAAAGTACATGGAAGCCAATGAAAATGATAACACCACAGCCCAAAACCTCTGGAAGACAGCAAAGGTGGTCATAAGAGAAAAGTATATAGCAATCCAGGCCTTCCTAAAAAAGGAAGAAAGGTCCCAGATACACAACCTAAGCTTACACCTTAAAGAGCTGGAAAAAGAACAGCAAAAAAACCCCAAACCAGTAGAATACAGAAATAATAAAGATTAGAGCAGAAATCAATGCTATAAAAGAAAAACAACAAAAAGCAAAGAACAAAACAAAACAAAAGTAGAACAGATCAATGAAACCAGAAGCTGACTCTTTGAAAGAATTAACAAAATTGATAAACCACTAGCAAGTTTTATCAAAAAGAAAAAGGAAAGGACCCAAATAAATAAAACCAAGAATGAAAGAGGAGACATCACAACCAACACAGCAGAAATAAAAACAAATATAAGAGAATATTATGAGCATGCCAATAAAATGGGCATCTGGAAGAAATGAACAAATTCCTAGAAACATATACATACACTACCAAAACTGAAACAGGAAGAATAGAAAATTTGAACAGACCCATGACCAGGAGAGATATCAAATTAGTAATCAAAATCTTCCAAAAAACAAGAGTCCAGGGTCAGATGGCTTTCCAGGGGAATTTTACCAAACATTTAAAGAAGAGTTAACAACCTATTCTCTTGAAGCTGTTCCAAAAAATAGAAATGGAAGGAAAACGTCCAAACTCTTTATATGAAGCCAGCATTATCTTGATTCCAAAACCAGAGACCCCACTAAAAAAGGAGAATTATAGACCAATTTCCTTGATGAACATGGATGCAAAAAGCCTCAACAAGATATTAGCCACCAGAACCAACAATACATTGAAAACATTATTCACCACGACCAAGTGGGATTTATACCTGGGATGCAGGGATGGTTCAATATCCACAAAACAATCAATGTGATTCATCACATCAATAAAAGAAAGGGCAAGAACCACATGATCCTCTCAGTAGATACAGAAAGAGCATTTGACAAAATACAGCATCCTTTCTTGATAAAAATCCTCAAGAAAGTAGGGATAGAAGGATCATACCTCGAGATCAGAAAAGCCATATATGAAAGACCCACTGCTAATATCATCCTCAATGGGGAAACCCTGAGTGCTTTCCCCCAAAGGTCAGGAACAAGACAGGGATGTCCACTCTTGCCACTGTTATTCAACATAGTATTGGAAGTCTTAGCCTCAGCAGTCAGACAACACAAAGAAATAAAAGGCATCCAAATCGACCAGGAGGAGGTCAAGCTTTCACTTTCTCTTTTGCACTGCTGGTGGGAATGCAAACTGGTGCAGCCACTCTAGAAAACAGTATGGAGTTTCCTCAAAAAATTAAAAATAAAACTACCCTACAACCCAGCAATTGCACTATTAGGTATTTATCCAAGGGATACGAGGTATGCTGTTTCAAAGGGGCACATGCATCCCAATGTTTATAGCAGTACTATCAACAATAGCCAAGTATGGAAAGAGCCCAAATGTTCATTGATGGATGAATGGATAAAGAAGATGTGGTATATATCTATGGAGTATTACTCGGCAATCAAAAAGAATTAAATCTTGCCATTTGCAGCTACATGGATGAACTAGACGGTATTATGCTAAGCAAAATAAGTCAGTCAGAGAAATATAAATATCATATGACTTCAGTCATATGAGGAATTTAAGACACATAACAGATGAACACAAGGGAAGGGAAGCAAAAATAATGTAAAAACAGGGAGGGGGAGAAAACATAAGAGACTCTTAAATATGGACATCTAACAGAGGGTTACTGGAGGGGTTATGGGAGGGGGGATGGGCTAAATGGGTAAGGGGCATCAAGGAATCTACTCCTGAAATCATTGTTGCACTATATGATAATTAATTTGGATATAAGTTTAAAAAATAAACTAAAAAAAAATCCATGTGCGATTGCCTCACCAGTCATTGGCTGACATCTGGGCTGGGTATGAACATGTGCAAGGGGAAAATTCAAGAAACCCAATGGAAAACAGCAGTTAGGAAACTAAAAATCTAAACATCAATTTCATTTAATAAGGGATATTGATAACACAGAAATGGGAGATTAAACCTCAGTGAGATGCCAAATTTTCTGAGCTTTCTATTTAGCCTACTGATGATCACTCATTCGGGATTGTGATCTCATCCTCAGGTTACAAGCCATGACCTAGAACTTAGGGCTTTTTCTAGTATTAAGGGTAAAATAAATATAACAACCATAATAAACCCTAAAGCTAACATTGTACGAGACCTTAATGATCCACTCTTCTATTTTCCATCCCAAATTTCTTGTATCATAAAAACTTATGATACATGTTTTCAAAAATACAGGACAAATGTACTAAGAAATAGGAAAAAAGAAACAGAAAACAAACAGATCCACAATTGATTCAGGTGTGAAATCAACAGACAAGTGCTCTAAAATAACTATAATTGATGCTGTCATGAAATTAGAGGAAATATGGAGAATTTCCATATTTCCAAAGATAAGGCATCCATTAAAAGGGATTACAATGGAAATTGTAGAACTGAGAAAACATAAAAACTACAGTAGCAAATAAATTTATATTTAATAAAATATTAGAAACAATATACCAGAAGATCAGTGAGCTGATCTGGAAGCTGATCTGGAAGCTTTCTGGAAGACACATCAGAAAGGATAAAGAGAAAAGAGATACAGGAGACATTGGGAATGTCTAAGATAGTGTCATAGGGCTCCAGAAAGTGAAGAAAATGAGAATGGGGCAGAAGCATTGTATGAAGACATTCTGGCCAAGTATTATTTAAACTGATGGACAAAACCAACTCATAAACTCAAGACACTGTACAAAAAGTAAGCACAGGGGTGTCTGGGTGCCTCAGTCAATTAAGTATCTGACCTTAGTGTCTGACTTAATTTCAGCTCAGGTAATTATCTCATGGTTTATGAGATAGAGCCCTGTGTCCAGCTCTATGCTGGCAGTGCAGAGCCTGCTTGGGATTCTCTCTCTCCCTCTTTTTCTGCCCCTACCCCATGTGATCTATCTCTCTTTCTCACAAACATAAAGGAACTCATTGATAATTATACCATAATAGTAGGGGATTTTACAATTGCATGAAAAACCATAAAATACTTAGGAATAAGCCTAACCAAAGAGGTAAAAGATCTGTACAATGAAAACTATAGAAAGCTTATGAAAGAAATTGAAGGAGACACAAAGAAATGGAAAAACATTCCATGTTCATAGATTGGAAGAACAAATGTTGTTAAAATGTCAATACTACCCAAAACAATCTACACATTCAATGCAATCCCAATCAAAATAGCACCAGCATTCTTCATAGAGCTAGAGCAAACAATTCTAAAATTTGTATGGAACCAGAAAAGACTTCAAATAGCTGAAGCAATCCTGGAAAAGAAAATCAAAGCTGGAGGCATCAGAATTCTGACTTCAAGCTCTATTACAAAGCTATAATCATCAACGGTATCAACGGTATGGTACTGGCACAAAAAGAGATCCATAGATCAAGGGAACAGAATAGAGAACCCAGAAATGGACCTACAAATGTATGGCCAACTAATCTTCAACAAAGCAAAAAGGAATATCCAATGGAAAAAAGACAGTTTCTTCAGCAAATGGTGCTGGGAAAACTGGACAGCAACATGCAAAAGAAT
Source organism: Acinonyx jubatus (assembly GCF_027475565.1). Classification (NCBI taxonomy): domain Eukaryota; kingdom Metazoa; phylum Chordata; class Mammalia; order Carnivora; family Felidae; genus Acinonyx; species Acinonyx jubatus. The sequence goes on from NC_069384.1 coordinate 27,082,435, forward strand.
AAACCTGGACCACTTCTTACACCATACACAAAAATAAATTCAAAATGGATAAAAGACATAAATGTAAGACAGGAAACCATCAAAATCATAGCAAAAATAAGCAGCAACCTCTTTGACCTCAGCCTCAGCAATTTCTTACTAGCTGTGTCTCCAGAGGCAAGGGAAACAAAAGCAAAATGAACTAGTGTGACCTCATCAAGATAAAAACTTCTGCACAGCAAAGGAATCAATCAACAAAACTGAAAGTCAACCAATGGAATGGGAGAAGATATTTGCAAATGACATTACAGATAAAAGGTTGGTATCCAAAGTCTATTAAGAACTTATCAAACCCAACCCAAAATTCAAATATTCCAGTGAAGAAATAGGCAAAAGACATGAATAGACACTTTTCCAAAGAAAATATCCAGATAACTAAGACAAGACACATGAAAAACTGCTCAACACCACTCATCAGGGAAATACAAATCAAAACCACCTGTCAGAATGACTAAAATGAACAACTCAGGAAACAAAAGACATTGGCAAGGAGGCAGAGAAAAGGGAACACTTTTGCACTGCTGGTGGGACTGCAAACTGGTGCAGCCACCCTGGAAAACAATATGGAAATTTCTCAAAAAATTAACAATAGAGCTACCCTAAGACCCAACAATTCCATTACTAGGTATTTAGCCAAAGGATACAAAAATGCTCATTCAAAGAGGCACATGCACCCCAATGTTTATAGTAGCACTATCAATCAAATAGCCAAGTTATGGAAAGAGCCCAAATTATGGAAAGAGCTCAAATGTCCATCAACTGACAAAATGGATTAAGAAGATGTGATATATATATCAAAATGGAATGCATGGATGTATATATATACATATACATCCATACACACAATGGAATACTACTTGGTGATGAAAAAGAATGAAATCTTGGCATTTGCAACAACATGGATGGTACTAGAATGTATTATGCTAAGTGAAATAAGTCAGTCAGAGATAAAATGTATGACTTCACTCATATGCAGAATTTAAGAAACAAAACAGATGAACATAGGGGAAGGGAGAGAAAAATAAGATGAAAACAGAGAGAGCAGCAAACCGTAAGAGACCCTTAACTACAGAGAACAAACTGAGGGTTGATGGGGGTGTTAGGGTGGGGATATGGGTTAAATGGGTGATGGGCATTAAGGAGAGCACTCTTCACGAATAGCACTAGGTGTCATATGTAAGAGGTGAATCACCGGGTTCTACTCCTGAAGCCAAAACTACACTGTATGCTAGATAACTTGAGAATAAAAAAGAAAAAGAAAAAGATTCCAACAAATAAGAGTATAAGAATAAATAATGAATCAATGAAACAAAAACAGTCATGAAATTGCAAAACTGAATTTAGGAAAAAGTGATTCTTTGAAAATATTTTAAAATTGATAAAAGACTGGCAGACCACAAAAAACAACAACATAATACCCCTATCAGCATTAATAAAGGGAAAATAGCTACAGATACTAAAGTCATTAAAAACCATAAAAAAGGATATTAGAAACAGCATTATGCCAGTAAGTTGAAAAACATATGTGTAATATATACAGAGATTATATTTGAAACATATAAAGAACCCTATACATATATAAGGAAAAATACAAGCAGCCCAATGAAAAATGGAAAATAGAATGGAATAGGGATTCACAAAAAAAGGATATCTACGTGGCCAATAAAGATATTAAAATTGTTCAGCATCATTTCTTATTAAGGATATAAAAAATTAAGCCCACAATGAGATACTACTACAAATCTATCACAATGTCTGAAATTGAGAAGATTGACAAAATCAAGCATTTTCAAGAATGTGGACCAATGAAGTCTATTGGACTTTGCTGGCTGAGGTATAAATTGGTACACCCAGTTTGGGATACTATTTTCCAAAGATCTACTAAATCTAAGCATATATCTATCCAATGCTCCAATAATACTACCTCAACGCATATACCCAAGTGCAAAAGAAATGCATGTACAAAAGACATGTACAGAAGACAGGTACAAAAATATTTGGGAAATAACCCAAATGTTAATTGATTGTATAATGGACTGAATAATTATACTACACAGCAATAAAAACAGATCAACTACTTCCCTGTTCAAAAGTGTAGATAAAATGTTGAGCCAAAGGAGTAAGTCACAAAAAAATATATATATTGTGTGGTTCCATTCATATGAAGTTCAAAAACAAACACAACTCATCAATAGTGATAGAGATCAGAATGGTGTTTATTTTTGGTGGAGAAGGATATTAACAAAAAGGGACAAAAGAAAACTTTCTGAACCCAGTAAATTTTTTATACCTGAATCTGGATGGTAGTTACACAGATATGCACGTGTTAAAACTTATCAAGATGTACACTTAAGATTTCACAACCTACTATATATGTGTTCCACTGTACTCAAATTTATTTTTTTATAATAGTGGAAGATATAGTTTTCATTAAAATGAAAGAAAAACAAAAAAAGAGAGGATAATATGAGATGTCAGAGTCAAGGAACCCAATATGGAAGAGAGGTAAAGATAATCTCTGAGAATAGGTGAAGGAAGATCCCGCAGGACAGTTGTACCCTACCTATAAAGAGTCAACAAAGCAGATTCAAGCAGTATGACTTAACAGGTGAAGAAGTTGAGGGCTATCTCCGAGATCCCTTCTGCCACTGCCCTATTTTCTTTTCTTGAACTTAAGTAGCAATGTCAGGTGGAGCCCTGCCTTGACATGGGTTTATGAAGGTTCTGGTTTCCCTTCTAGTCCCTGTTGTCTTATAGGTTGAATGTCCTCATTTTACCCCCAAAGCCAGTATCCTGCTTTGACATTCTTCTGAGAACCCAGAGGCTCTTTTGAGCTTAGAATAAGATGATTCCTTTTACCCAAACCCCTAGTTCATATCCCTGAAAAGTGTTCAGTAACTGGGTCATAAGTAGGTTCTTGCAGGATGAGAACAACAAAAAAACATCTTTTACCTTTTTGAAGCCTCAATATATAGTACATTTAATAAAACACAATCCTTACTTATGTAGCCTTAAGAGTAGCCAATAAAAACTTGAAAAAATAAACATTAAATGCAGCATCATCTTTAGTAACACTTCAATTCATAAGTGAAATCGACATGAAACATAAAATAAATTATAAAGGCTTCTTTATTTTTAGTCATCTTATCATTTCCTGTGAAAAAGAACAATATTTTGAGAACATTGGTGATTTTTTTCCTAAATATTTACAAGGTTGTACAATCTTGAACTGTCTAAATGACAAATCCAACCAAATAACACCATTCAAACTTTAAAAGGAAATGAGGTAGTTATCTACAATAGAAAAATATCAACAAAATACACTTAAGTGTTAGAAATCAAAAGCATCAGAACTGTAAGCATAATTTCACTTATGTGTGTGCATGATGTAATCATATGCATAATTTAAAAAATATCTGGAGGTGCCTGGTTGGGTTAGCCAGTTGAGAGTTGACTCTTGATTTTGGTTCAGGTCATGATCTCACAGATCATGGGATCAAGCCCTGCATTGGGCTCTGTGCTGACAGTGCAGAGCCTGCTTGGGATTCTCTCTCCTCCTCTCTCTGCCCCTCCCCAGCTCACATGCACGCTCTCTCTCTCTCTCAAAATAAATAAACAAACTTGAAAAATATCTGGGAGTCTACCCACCAGGATGCCAATGTTGAGTAGCCACTCCTTGGTAAAGGAGTTGGGGAAGAAAATGGGGATATTTTCTTTCTTCACTGTATTTTTAATACTAAACATAACCAAGTAAAACATTTAAAAAAATTAATGACACTAAGCATATGCATTAGTGAGTTGGATGATGCCAAATGTACAGGTATTTGGAAACATTTGGTTTACCCATTTGGGGTTTTTTTCCCCACATTCCTCCAGAGAGTTAAGATCATGTAGAACTTCCTCAATTTGTATTTAAGAAATGTTAAAATTTATAGCATCGCCTTTCAACATGGAGTTATAGATATCATAGTACTTTTATTTATTTCTTCCTAAAATAGGGGCACCTGAGTGGCTCAGTTATTTGAGTATCTGACTTTGGCACAATTCATGATCTCTCAGTTTGTGAGTTCAAGCTCCACATCGGGGTCTCTGGTGTTAGCATAGAGCCTGCTTTGGATCCTTTGTCCCCCTTTGTCTTTGCTCCCACCCTGCTGGTTCTCTCTCTCTCTCTCTCTTTCTCTCTCTCTCAAACTAAATAAATAAACTTTATTTCTCTCTAAAATAGCAATGAGTATTTCTGAGGTGGAAATTAAATAAAATAAATAGTAAAGTAATATAATGGGAAAAGTATAGGCATGGAAAGGAACCACAGATTGGAATCTTAGCTTTTCTGGTCTGAGATAAAATATATTCATTTATAAAACAGAGAAAATAAAACCTGGTTTGGAATGTCATTGTAACGATTAAATGAAGTAACATGTTAAAATATCTTCCTTGGCATCCAGCACAAAATATGTACTTGATGTATGTCATTTCCCTTAGTCTCCTGATAATCAGTATCTTATTCTAAATAACTTGTAGAACAAAATCATTTTCTTCTATTTATATGATTCAAATATCTGAAGATAAATATGTTACGGTGGTGGAGGAATATGAAGAAAAGATGAAAATTTTAAAAAATCCTTCTGAGAATTAACAAAAAAGAAAAAAGCTCAACTGGTCTCTTGCATGTATGACCCCCAAGTAGAGGCAGATCAGGAAAGTGATGCATGGTTCGCTCTTGCATTGATGCCTCCACCAATGTTAGGGGAAAATGTATGATTTTTACCTGAGAAAAATTTAGCCAAAGATTATATTTCAACATATGAATTTAGATGGCTGTGTTAACTCTCCAATTTTATTTTGTTATTTTAAACAATTTTTTATTGTTTTTATTTTCTTTCAATTTTATTTTTGTTATTGTTTAATTGCTTATCTTGGTAGGAGGTTGGTGATTTAACACCCATCCAAGTATCTAAATCAACAGCCACCACTATGTAATTAAACCTTCCTTTTTCAGGTCTTCACACTTTGGCCTAGACTAGATGAAGCTTGTAGCATTATGTACAAAGCAGATATAATTATAGCGTTGTTTCACCGGCTGGCACTTGCTGCAAAAGTTTGGTTTTGTCTCTTTGCATGTAGAAAAGGACACATGGTTGTGGGCAACATCTTCACTTCCAGCAACAGCTATTCAGGCTACCTTACCTGAAGTGGTGAGGAATGGTACCCTTGAACTTTCCTCTTTGTTGGGGAAGGAGGACCCTTACCTTTCTCCTTCACTGGAATGTTCCAAGAGCAGAAGGTGCTCCACTTTCATTGAGCTCCTCTCTGCCTAAAGACTTCTTTCCTGAAGAGGAAATCATGTGCTTTACTCTCTGTGTACCCAGAACATTGACTTTTCATCAGCTGGATTAACTTTTCTTTCAGGTCTCTCGCCAGGCAGGATCTCCACATGAAGTAATATTTTCAAAAGCAAAGTCCTGAATATAAAATCTTGAAGCTTCTCTGAGTTGCTTTCATGTGTCACAACAGAGACTTTGCTCCCTCAGGACCCAAAGAGAAAACTCCATTATCTTTTCCTAAACCCTGGTTAAAACAATTGTCTTCAGTGTTCCTCAGTGTTTTCTAAATGAGGTCACTTGAATAAATCCCAGCTCTGGTACAGTCCAAAGAAAAATGTCCATTTTCAGGTGTATTTGCCTGATGTCATCAGAACCCCAAAAACTATGTAAATAAAGATGTTTCTCTTTTTGCCTTTGAGGTCAGAAATAGTGAAACAAAATCTGCTGTGCAAGTGTTATCGTCTATACATGCTCTCTTCAATCAGTGGGATCTTTGGACTTGTTTTTTAATGTTTATTTATTTTTAGAGAGAATGAGTGTGCGCGAGTGGGGAGGGGCAGAGAGAAAGAGGGACAGAGGACCCAAAGTGGGCTCTGTGCCAGTAGCAGAGAGCCTGATGTGGGGCTTGAACTTACAAGCCGTGAGATCAGATCATGACTTGAACCATAACAGGATCCTTAACCAACTGAGTCATCCAGGTGCCCAAGGATCTTTGTACTTTCAAATGTCTCCCCTTGTGCAATGCTTTCACCTCTAATCTCTCAAGTCTTTTAAATAGGTGGGGGATGTATTACTTCCTATTGCTGCTATAACAAATTACCACAAATTTTGTGGGTTAAATCAACCTAAATGTGTCATCCTACACTTTCAGAGGTCAGAAGTTCATAATGGTCCCAGTGAGCTAAAATCAAGATGTTGTCAGGGCTGCTTTCTCCTAAATGGTCTAGAGGAGAATCTCTTTCCTTTCCTTCCTTTGGCCACTCAAATTCCCTGCCTCATGGCCTCCTCTTCTATATTCAAAGCTAGCAAGGTTGAATCTCTCTGGTCATTTTTCCCAAACCATATCTCCCTCAGACCCTGAAACCTTGTGCCTCCAACCTGTTAATCCAGGGTAATGTCAGCATCTGCTCATTAGCTTCCTTAATTCCATCTGCAATCATAATTCATCTTTGTCACATAATGTAACATATTTCCAATTCCTAGGGAACCGGGACATCAGCATCTCTGGGGACCCAATACTCTGTCTACCAGAGGACAAAGTCTTAAATTAACAATGGAAGGTTAATATTCACAAAATATATAAAATCTGAGTTGGGAAATTAGTCTATGGTCAAGAATAACAACCAAACTTCCTGCCAAAGAAAGGAGTAGCATTTGAGGTGAGATTACCACACAGAAATTGTCTGGCGGTGGACGTGGGAATGGGTATACTAAGACAGACAACAGGAGAGGCCTGGGAAGCAGACCATCAACCATAACGGAAAGGGCCAGGATGTCAAACTCTAAGCCACTACCCTGATTTTCCTCCTCCCCCAGACCTAAAAGTCTTCCTGTGGCCACAGCTCTCTCACTGGCCTTGACTCTAGATCACACTGACTGACTGGCTTATGCTGGGCTGGAGGAATTGCACACAAATACTAAACAAGCCCCGGAGAGAGGCATTCCCCCCCAGCATTAGTGGCTGCATGACTCCTGTACACCCATTAATTACCAAGGGTTTAACCTGGACCTAAGTACTCAGGCTACCAGATTAGAGTATTTGCTCATTTACCAATAGTACAGATTGCTGAATCCAAATATCTGAAAGAATTCAGATGGATCCAAAGACCAAAAATATGAACATGTCACTGAAAATGCATGGCAGACTGTTGATAGGCTTGATATTTATTCCTTTTTTTTTCTTAAGTACAGCATATTCCTTTTCTGCTCTAAAAATGTGTCACAAACTTGTGGCTTAAAACAACAAAGTTTGGGCAGGGCTGGTTCCTTTTGGAAGCTCCATGGGAGATTCCATGGCCTTCTAAGGTCTAGCATCTGAGGTCTACCTGCATTCTGTGGGTGTTCACCCCTTCCTCCATCTTCCAACAGTTCACTTATAACAGCCATCTCCTTTGAACTAGCATCACTCTTTATGAGGACCCTGTGATTATGCTGAGCCCACCTAGAATCTCCTCTGGAGATTCTTAATCACACCAACAAAAATCTCTTCTGTCAGGTAAAGTAGCAAATTTGTGTTGCAGGATTTTTTACCTCAATACCCAGGTTTCGTTGTCTCACTGCTTCAAAAGAATGAAGAGGTGGACACAAAATGAGCAGCAGGCAAAGTTTCTTAGGGTATAATATTAGAAAGTAAGAATAGTAGATAAGCTCTCTTTACAGAGAGGGGACATTTGAAAGGAAATGCCCACGAACTATAGGCAAGGGTCCTTGTTTTATAAGTTTTTTGGTTAGCACCCTCATCCCTTCCCTCTTGTTCCTTTTCAGACTCTACCCTTACTGGCTGGATAACTAGGTTCTGCATTGTCCATTCCTGATTGGCTCGACTCCATTGTGTGAGGAGTCAGATTGGTCATACTGTCCCTCATATAACAAGTTTTATGGTTTCCTTTTTTAGCTATGCATTTTGACTGTCAAATTCCTGAAGGAAACCTGAGGGGGAGTAGCTGGTGTTTACTACATTCTTAAGAGGGACCTTATGCCCAAAGGGGTTTGCTGTAGTCAGATACTCCCAGCATTGTTCCACAATATGTGTTTTTCTCCACCCAGAGACCTCAGGTACTAACCTTTCCCTCTCTGCCTACTGAATCCTATCTTCTCCTATCATATTTGTAGGTTGAGAAAATTAAGACATGAATATCTTTGAGGTTAGGAGACATTACTCTATCTACCACAGTAAAAGAGTCTTGATTTTCAGCCTCATACATGTCTAGATGGGATAAAAATCACATATCACAGTCTCCTTTAATTAGGAGTCACCGTGACTAAACTAATGAGATATAAGCTAAAGTGTTGTGCGAAATTTGCAGGAAGTGTGCATAACAGAAAGTGGTATGCTCTGTTGCCTTCTTCCACCCTGTTGGTTGGGATGCAAATATAATGGTTGAAACATCAGTAGCCATCTGGGATCAAAGAGTTATCCTTTGACAATGGAATATATATGTGTGTGTGTGTATATATATATGTATATATGTATGTATATGTGTATATATATGTGTATATATATATATATATATATATACACATATATATACACACACACATATATAGTGGAACAACATATATAGTGGAACAACAAGATGGAAGGAATTTGGGTCTCTTTTGGAATATCAAAACAAGCCTGAACTGGCTTCTTAAATGTGAGATATCTTGAATGTGAGAGAGAAATATATATCTCTGATTATTTGGAGTTTTCTGTTATGTATAGCCATATTTAATGCTAAGTAATACAAATACATTTTTGCATTATACAGGTTAGTATTAATCTTTCATCTTTTAGAAAATTTATACACTGGCTCTATGTATATAAAATATTTTTTGTAAGAGAGGGATTTTGTTATAATGACAGCTAATGTGTTTATATGCAAGGAACCAAAAGGAAGTCTGTAGATAAAATTGGATTTAGGAAGATTAAATATAAATTTATATCATTGTTTAATTTCCTTTTTACTACACTGAGTAAAGAAAAATCCTAACAAGTTTATAACTTCAAAGGATTGGTCTAAAGTCTAGCACCAACTATTGACCAAAACATAATGCCAGTTTAGAAAGACACACTTATGGATCTTTGCATAGGTCATCTGTGTCCTTGATAAGGACTGGCCTAATTATTTTTTTAAATTTGTGGGCTTAAAAACAAAGCTATGACTTAAAAATTTGAAAAGAACAAGTATACCAGGAATGAGATATTTTTATCTTCCCTTTACCTAGAAGGTTATTGAGTATATACAGTCTATAGCATTTTTCAGTCAATTTATGAGCTTAGAAAAAGAAAAATTCTACATTTGAACATGTCAACTTAGTAAACATGAATACCCAGATAGAATTTCTCAGACCAATTATTTCTATATTTAGTTTACATAAACACCACTACACTGAAATGTGCATTGTCTCCAAATTAAATACAAGCACATAATGGAATCCTTTCTCTACGTATTTATCCCATTTCTACTCATTCTAGTATTACTGAAGAGAGAACAGCTGGCTACCATCTTCTTAATGTTTGTTTTGTATAACTGCATGTAACAGACGTATTTCATACATGTGAATACATGCATTTATAGTAATAGTATTTGTGAAAGACCTACTTTTGCTTCTGTGTAAACAAATTCTTCAAATATTACATCTACATATGAATAAAATGTTAAAGGCAAATAGTACAGAATATAGTGTTTAGGAGAAAATGTAATAAAATATCATAATTAACCAAGAGAAGCAAATTTAGAGTCAAGATGACTAACAGCACAAGAAAAAAATCATCGCATGTCACAGACGGACTTGCCTAACTCCTAATACTTGACTTTTTTGCATCTACATAAATTATACCAGAGAAAGCAGAAATATAAAATGAATAATAATGGAGTATATACTAATAGCTTCCAACTTGGAAAGAAATGATCCTCTGGAAGCTTATCTAGAAGTGGATTGACTGCAATCAATTGATTGTTTTCCTTCCAACATTGTAGCATAAAAATTTTTAAGTTTTCAACAAAGTTGAAAGAATTTTACAATGCATAAGCATATCGTCCCTCACCTAGGTTATCTTCTTCATGTTTACTATATTCCCTACATCAGATAACTCAAAATAATTAAATAATTACATTTTCATTCTGATGGTAGGCTGCTGTTCTAGGTCACATAAATTGAATTAAGCTTACAGCGTGGCAGTAATTTACATTAAGCTGTTTAACCTTCTCCAAGAGAGAGTTTCAGTGGTGCCTGTGCATTTGTGTAATAGAAAACTGGGAAGTGTAAGAAAGTAAAAGAGATCGGGCACCTGGGTGGCTCAGTTGGTTGAGCATCCAACCTAGGTTCAGGTCATGATCTCACAGTTGTGTGTTCAAGCCCCTCCTCAGGCTTCAGATTCTTTGTGTCTCTCACTCCGCCCCTCCCCCAATCACACTCTGTCTCTGTCTCTCAAAAATGAGTAAATGTTAAAAAAAAAATTTAAAAAAGAAAGCAAAAGAGATGGACTAGCCACAATCATATGCCCAAACGTAACCACTGTAAATACTTAAAATGACATTTTTATTTTGTTTTACATAAAACTCCTTTTTTTTATATAATAGTGATTATACTTGGTAATTTTCATGAGATTTACCTAACTTTCCCTGTCATATTTTCTTAAGAATTTTTTTATGTTTTATTTATCTTTGAGAGACAGAGCACAAGTGGGGGAGGGGCAGAGAGGGAGACACAGAATCGGAAACAGGCTCCAGGTTCTGAGCTATCAGCACAGATCCCAACACGGGGCTTGAACTCAAAGACCGCAAGATCATGACCTAAGCCAAAGTAGGATGCTTAACCGATTGAGCCACCCAGATGCCCCATGGTGTCATATTTTAAATGACAGCATATTGAAAGCATATTGAACACCAATAGCCTATTGAACGCTTGTCCCAAAATGTACTTAACCATTACTTAACCTTTCCCTTTTAATGTACCATTTGAGTGGCTCTCATTTTGTGCTATCATAAAAATGCCGAAGTGAATTATTTTGTGCTTCAGTTTTTCTCCTTCATCTGTTTTTCCTTTGATTCAGAAGTGAAATTACTGTTTTGGTAGGAGAAAATAATATTTTTATTTACCCAGTTCATATTATGCATTAATAAATACTCCACCTTTTACACCCAGTTTTGGTATCAAAGGATGAAAAAAACAATAACATGTTCCTTTCTGATATTTAAGATATGTCTCTTTCTCATTTCAACAAAAATAATCTATTGCATACTTCTTTACAGGGGGAGGTCTAAAAATCCAAAAATATGTGTTTTGAGATGTACAGTGAAAAAGAAAAGCTGGGGCGAGTATCTGTTGCTACAGATGGAGATTGAAAGATAGGAATATGACCACTCTCCACATTAGAGAGCCATCCATATATCACAAGAGATAAATTAAGCTAACCTGTACTCAACACTAATGCTGTACATCTCAATTTGACTTGGTGCTCATAAACTATTAATATTCCATATTAAAATTATGGAAAATAAAAACATAGAAAAATTGAAAGTAATTTATGGTAGCTTTTAAGTTGATGCTTCAGTGTGAGAGTTGTGTTAAGAGTAAAAAAGAGGAGTGAATTAAAGAGCATAGGAAATAAATCATTAGCTGAGAAATACAGTCGTCCTCCTTTATCTATGGGGGATATTTCCCATGATCCCCAGCAGATCATTGAAGCCATAGATGGTACTGAACCAGATATATACCTTTATATCTATGATAAAGTTTAATTTGTAATGAGGTGCAGGATGAGATGAACAACAATGATAAAATAGAACAATTATGACAATATACTATAATGAACATTAGGCGAATTTGGTCTCTCAAAATATTATGTGATACTATATTCACCCTCTTGTAATGATACGTAATGATATAATTAATACCTACATGATGGGATGGAGTGAGGTGAATGACGTGGATATGGTGACACAGTATACACTATTCTTGACCTTCTGACCATGCGTCAGAAGGAGGCTCATCTACTTCTGGACTTGCTTGATTGGGTTAACTGAACAGAAACCCAAGAAAACAAAAGCTCAGGGAAGGCAGACTAGCGTAAAAGTGACAGGAAGTATTTGGCAGATTCAACACCAGAAGGAGCAATACATTAACAACTGAAGGCACTGAAACATCAAAACCTGTCTGTTACACATTGAATATCATTACACCATATGATCTTTGCCCTGGAATCTACAATTTTATGCCAGTGATTAAAAATCCTATTGTTTTCACAGGAGTTTCTTCAAACTCTTATTAATAAAAAGCATTCTGGTTCCTAAACACATTGATCTAATTCTGAGGTTCTAAAGCAACTTTTGAAAATCCTTTCAGTTACAACCATCAGAGAAATGGAAAGCATATTTTATATCTGGCTCAAAGGAAAAGGTCTCCCATTCAGTGTCACAAATGCAAGCTCAGTATAGAATACTGCATCATGAAATGTTACATTAAGGCCTGCTTATGTCTATCCCCAGCCCCAAGACACATGATTAGAACTCAACCATCACTACATTAAAAAAAAACATTATATGAATATATCACATTGACGGGCTGTTCATTCCCTTCTCTGTGTGTGACATTTCCCCATTCTTAATGGAAATTCTCATTGATTAACTTAATCTTGTTACGCTTTTGCTAAGTAAATTAATATGCTTAGGATGTTAAATTGGAGAATCCCTGTTCATCTGCTTTAACTTCATATTTTCACCAGGTTGACAGATTAATTTCTAAGAAAAAACCATTAGCAATAGTCTCCTCCCTGCTATTAAACATGACATATAAAACGAAAATAATTTGAAACAGCTGGAGCAAGTCTTTCCAGGATAATGCGTAAGGACTATGCCAAGTGAAACATGAATCCATATCATTATGTCGGGATAAGGTCTTCTATACAGTATGAAGTTCGATGTAACTTTTAGAGAATTGTCACATATCACTAGAATGGAATGTACAACAATGGAAAGCAGTTGCAGGTCTCCACTGATCTTAGTCAACTGTGAAATAAAAAAAAGAGGGAGAGACTAGAAACTTAGGGGAAGTGACTAAAAGGATAATAAAGAAATATTTGATATACTTTAGTATAATTGCCTTTTGCTACAAATCATTGCCATTTGTCTAAAATCAATCAGATTTTAATTTTTATGTTTAGAAATCACTAAAAGCACACTACCTTAAGTTAAATATTTAGTAGAAATTCATTTCCTAATATATATTATTACCAACCAACTGGACTTTTTATTCTTTTTAATGTTTATTTATTTGTTTAGAGAGAGAGAGAGAGAGAGCACACGCAAACCTGTGAGGGGCAGAGAGAGAGGGAGAGAGAGAATCCCCAGCAGGCTCCACATTCAGTGTGGAGCCCGATGTGGGGCTCCATCTCATGACTGTGAGAGCATGACCTGAGCTGAAATCAAGAGTTGGACACTTAACTGTCTAAGCCACCCAGGCGTTGCCCACTGGACTCTAAGAGGAAATACTGAACTTTTAAATCTTAGAGTTGCTGAAAATAATAGTAAAGTATTTACAGACAAATTGACATGCTACTTAGGATTTGCTTATTTTAAATAATCGATGAAAATTTCCATAAAGAATGGGGAAATATAGTACCCAGAGAAGAGGATGAACAGCCCGTCAATGTGATATATTTCTAAAGAGAGGATTGAGTACAGAAGGTCCAACTAGCTATGTGTTGATAGTTGAGGAAGCTGGGGGATGAGTACCTGAGGGTTTTCAGATTCCTCAATCTTACATATTTGCCATCCACAAAATGGGTGTTCTTTTAAGGAAAGACCTCTTTAGCATTTATTTAAACTACCTCTAGTGACAGCATATGTAAACATATGTTTGAGAGAGAAACAAAGAAAAGAATATCCAAAATGCTGAGATTACTTTGTTTCTCAATAAATGAGAAAGCACTTCTCAAGAAAATACTGAAGACAGGAAAGGAAACCTATACAGATGTACGGGTCAACAAAAGGAACCTAGAGATGAACAGCGAAACTTTACAAGTTATGAGAGCTTCAGAAATTCTCATTCTGGTTCCTTCTGAGCAAACTGCAACTAAGAATGGAACTCCACATGGTTGGTGGTTAGTTTGTTGATTAACAAAAAGTTGTTGTGTACATATTATGTGCCAACCACGATACTAGGTGCTGAGAATACCAAGCACAAAAGCTTGCCCTTTCATGAGAGAGACAGATATTCAAATAAATGATGACAATATAGATAGTAACTTGTGTAGCAGGATTATGAATAATACTACGGGAGGAGACAGAACAACCTAATTCTTCATAGGTAAGACTGTAGCAGATTTATGAAAGAGCTGATAGAACTCATGATGTCTTATTTCTAAAGTTATCTGTGTCAGAAACCATTGATTTGGGAAAAAAATCCTATTCAAATTAGATTTTCAAAAAGATACACCATAAAGATACAGAGAACACTGTATCTTAACAGAGAACTGCAGAAAACAGGAATAATTGCAGAAACTTCAGGAACCCAATTGCAGAAAATATGAAAAATACAGAAAAATAAACAATTATCAGACGGGAATGCTATGGCCACATAACTTCTCATCTCCACACCTTTTCTGTACTCACTTCCATTTCTTTCTACAAACCAGCTTCTCTCCTCACTCATATGCTTTCATATGAACCATATCATGGCTACCCTGAAGTGAAAGGAAACCTGCATAATTGCAGCCCAGTTTCCTACAATTAATGGACTTAGCCCCTAGGATCTCATTTCAAAATGTCTGGAGAGGGAATTTCATGAGTCATATTGGCATCAAGTTCTCTCCTTCAAATAATCTGCGGTGGAACAAGGAGGTGAGACTATTGGAGCTAAGCCCTTTTACACTGTGGCTCAGGTGTAGTCTCTCAGAAAGGAGCCTTGTACTGGTAACTACTTCCTGGTGAAGGGTTGTTTCCACTACTTGCTCGATATGTGTGTTATGGAAATTAATACGACCCTAACTTAAAGCTCTCTGAAACTGCTAAAAAAGCGAGCTCTCTGGTAATATTATACTACACTATGTTAACATAAGCTTGTGTTTTGAAAAAAAAAAATCAAATGATAAAAAACAATTTAAGAAAGACAGAAAGTCCCTCATTTTGTTAAAAGGAGATTTGTTGATACTTTTTGATAGATTACCACAACAATACAGAGGTAACAAGAAAAACAGCACGAAGGTAGGAGTAAGTTTTAACTCATTTTAATGAAATTTCCCCAACCTCAATTCCTTAGGGTTCATAAAGATTAGAAAATAATTATATAAAGATACAAATGCCATGGTGCTATACTTCATCTTTCTTAAATCTAAAGATTATATGATATTGTATTCAGAAAGGACAATGTTTTTTAACACAGAAAAAGTCATTAGTTATGTTTATACCATATACGGATTTCAACAAAATAGATTTTGTAAGCAAGAAAGGATAAAAAAGTTAATAATTATTCAGAGTCAAATGTGCTTCAATTTCTTTGCCAGGGACAGTTTGGTTAACATTTCTCTAATACTTCAGCATATAAAACATACATTCTTAAGTAGTTTGCGGCAATAATGCGACCATAAGAGGGATTATGTGTGCAAGAAATAATGTCAGATCAACAGAGGAGGTATCAGGAAAAATCTTGTGATGGGGAGGAGATAACCCCAAAATACCATCTTGCCCATAGAGTATGAGACTGAATTAAAGCAAAACAAAGTAAGTCAAAAGGGACACAGACATACACACAAGTACCACCACCACCAATGAAATATTAGAGATAAACTATCATCTAGATGTATCAAATTACAGAGTTTTAGAAAGTTATCTAGGCCACTCATGAAAGGGAATTCTGATAAAAATAGAAATTTAAGAAGTGGCTTACAAATAACCCTATACCAAAAATTAACTGAAAAGACCAAACAGAAGTTAGAGGAGAAAGAGAAACCTCTCCAGAAGTATTAAAATCACATGCCACAAACTTCAAGGGACTTTTTATCAGATATGCACAATTTGGATAATTATACTCCAAAGGACACAACAGATAGGGTGTTAGTCTGATCATGCTACTATTAACTGGAAAGGAGAAACAGAAGTGGTGGGTGGTACACATGTTTTTGAACTCTGAGGTAGAATTAAGACAAATTAGCTACACTTTTGGTTACATGGCTGGTTGTAGTCTTTGTCAGTAGCTATAACAGAATAACACAGCCAGGTGGCTTATAAACAATAGAAATTTATTTCTCCCAGTTCTGGAGTCTGGGGAGTCCAAGATCAAGGTGTCAGTAGATTCAGCATCTGGTGAGGAGGGCCTGCTTTCTAGTTGATTGATGACACTTTCTAACTGTAACTTCATATGGCAGAAGGAGAAAGGATCTCTCTTGGGCCTCTTTTGCAGGGCACTAATCCCATTGATGATGGTTCTGCCCAGGTGACCCAATCACTCCCCAAAGACTTCACTTCTAAACACCATCACACTGGGGTCTTAGGTTCAACACATGGATATGATGGGGAGGACACACACATTCAGTCCATAGCATGGTTATAGTGGGAGGCATACTGTTTACATCGACAAAGAGGAAGATCTTACATGCGAGATGTATCCCAAAATGGAAAGGAAATTTTACATAGTGCTGTGATATTTCAATACAGTTAAATATTTTAAGGGTCCTAAATACATAAGATGTGGGGTAAAGGTCATAAAGTATCTGAGAAAAAGGGACAGCTAGGAAGAAGAATTTAATGGATAAAGAATCCATTCAAATCAATAAGAAAAAGACAAAACATCCCAATTAAAAGAGGGCAAAAGGCTTGAATAGGCACTGCACAAAAGAATATACTGAATATATTTCCTATATTGAAATATGCATTGTGGAAAAAATAAAACTGTAACAAGCCATTCTAAACAACAAAAGAATGGCTGTTTTGAATGAGATCATTAGTGAGAATGTAGAGCAAGTGGAACTCTTATTAACTGTTGACGCTGTTATAAAGTGGCACAAACACTTTGGAAAGCTGTTTGACATTACCTGTCAAAGCTATATATTCATACAACCATGACCCAGTGATTTTAGCTCTAGAAAAGTACTCATATGTGAAACAAGACATCTCAAACATGTGCATAGCTTTATTCTTACTGGTGTCACACTTGAAACAACCCAAATATCCATCAACAACAGAATGGATAAATAAATTCATACAAAAATACTAGATATCATTGGAAATAAACACACTCTTGCTGTGTTCAAAAATCTCACAAATAAAATATTAAGCAAAAGTAGCTGGACACAGAAGAAGACATATTATGTGATGCCTTTCCATGAAGTTCGAAACAGACAAAACTAACCTATGGTGATAGAGATTAAGTGGGAGTCATGGGGTGGTGGTTCTACAGTTTTATATATTTATAAAAATTCATCTAGCTTACATACAACATTTGTAATCTAATATAATTATACTAAATTAGAATATTAATAAAATGATTTAAGGAATTAAAACACTGGATGTGAACTAAAAATGACGATAGAAGTAGAAAAGTGCAGAATCAATATTACAGAAAATCAAATCCATTGACTCAAACCCTCCGCAATACAAGTGGAAACAAAAATGAAGAAAAACAAATATAGTCCATGAGAAAATAAGTATATGGAAGGCATATAAACATGATGCAATCTACAACTGTTAATTTTTTAATAACAAAGGAACTGAAAAAATAGTCAAATACATAATAGATAAAACCCTAAGGTAAAAATGTGAATCTTCAGATTAAGAGAATTCACTGGATGATAGGCAAAAATGACAAAATACAAAGGACCTAGAGAGTCTTTAAAGTCTTAAGTTATAAGGATAAGTGAAAGATTCTTCAAACTTCTGTTCATTAGCATGACTCATCAGAAGTCTACCTTCACCCGTACGTTTTTCTGGAAAATTGGCAGAAAAAAAAAAAGACACTCACTGAGGACAAAAGTCAAACAAGTGCCAGACTTCCTCATGTACACTATTAGATGCTAAGAGGTAGCTAAGACAGAAGAATGGCTGGAGATAATTGACCGAGCAAGTGGATTTGAGAACTCTAATGTCATTCCAGTTGACATTTGTTTAGCAAAGCAACAAAAAGATTGAAAATGCAGGAAATTAGAAACTATATATTAGAAACAATCTTCATCGTTTCCTTTCCATGAGAAAAACACAACTAGCTGAGGAAATCTAAAAATAAATCCCAATTCAGAACAATTTTAGAAGTTGACAGAAAAACTACCTATACTAATTTGCTATATAGAATTGTTACTTGGAATTTTAAGACCAGAGTCTAGGTGAATTAAAGCAGATCTTTAGTTTAAATTGTACATGGTCACCAACTTAGAACAGTTTGACTTATGATTTCTCAACTTTACAATGGTGTGAAAGCTATACACATTCAGGAGAAACCAGACCTCAGATTTTGATTTTGGATCTTTTCCTGGGCTAGCAATATGTGTTATGTTAGCGTGATGCTGGGCGATGGCAATGAGCCACAGCTTCTAGGCAGCCATGCGATCACAAGGGTAAACAACCGATCCGCTTACAACTATTCTGTACTCATACAAACATTCTGTTTTTCACTTACAGTCCAGTATTCAACAAATCACATGAGGTATTCAACATTTTGTTATAAAATAAGCTTTGTGTTACATGATTTTGCCCAACTATAGGCTAATGTAAGTGTTCTGAGCACGTTTAAGGTAGGCTAGGCTAAGCTATGATTGGCAGGTTAGGTGTATTAAATGCATTTTTGACCTAACAGTATTTTCAACTTATGATGGGTTTATTGGGATATACATCCATTGTAAGTCAAGGAAGTTCTATATGTTATCTGATATGTAATTTGAGAAAAACTTAACAGTTCAGTAGTATCAAATGGTAGAGGTAAGGTCGGGGGGGGGGGGGAGGGCGGTGAGAGAAAACATAAGTTTGTTGTAATTGTATTTACAGGGTGCAGTTTCAGCTGATCAATTCCAGGGAATTTGATCTTCCAAATCTAAAGACACTGTTGGTCGTCCTACAGATGCTTTGCAGCAGGAGATATAGTTTCCTGGGATGTCTATAGGATTTTGATTTGAGGATAACCTCTTTTTAATGGATTCTCCAGGATCAGAGCATTTTTGAGATAACCTGGTCATAGAACTCTATGATTTATAGGAGAGTGGAAGTGATCATTTCCCCGTGGCCCTGTGCCTGCTCCATAGCCTCACTCCTTTTATCATCTACTCATGAAATATACTTCACAAAAGATATGAATTATATCCTCTATCATATGTCTTACTTCTACCTCACTGTATGATGCTTAAAATAAATATTTATAGGGGCAACCAAGCATTAAATTAATTTTTAAAGTAATAAACATGTAAAGCTGGCTATACAGTAAATGGCAACATTAAGATTATATACCATGTATTATAACATTCAATGTTCAATAACATTAAATGTGAAAATGACAATAAACACACGGGAGCCCAAATCTCAGAGCATATCAAAGTTTGAGATGTTGAGGGAAGGGGGAGCAGATAAGAGGAAACGCAAGTGTGTTAGCTATCTAAAGTTCCACAGAGGAAATTAACACTATTGGTTCTGAGAAGAACAGCAATCAAAAGGCTGTGTACTTTCCATTAATAAATGACACGGATAAACACAGATCTGCCACAAAAGTTTGTGTTCCAGTTGTGGCTGGGCTACCTAGAAGACTAGCAGATTATTTCAATCTTCCCAATCCCATCTTGTGGGGAAACACCTATAAGACACTGAGGGAGCAATATTGAAGTCTCAGAAATATTCACGAATCTGACATTGTTGGTGAGAAAATAGAGTCACTTTAACCAAAGTAAGAACTATTATTGCTCACAAGTCAATAGATCTATATAAACAGAATGGAAAATACTTGCTTGTGTCAACAACCCAGGTCAGGGAATGACAGGAACTATTTTCTGTCTCCTTCCTCCCACCAAAACATAAATATACAACTTATAAGCAGAAACAAACCAACAAACTACAACAACAAAACACTGAAGTCCCGGGGCACCTGGGTGCCTCAGTTGGTTAAGCGTCTGACTTCGGCTCAGGTCATGATCTCCCAGTTTGTGAGTTCGAATCCCACATCGGGATCACTACTGTCGGACTGTCAGTGGAGCCCACCTGGGATCCTCTGCCTCCCTCTCTATTCCCTTCCCCCCCCCTTGCACTCTCCCCCAAATAAATAAATACTAGAAAACACAAACACTGAAGTCCAGACCAATTAATTTCAAAGAAAGTTTTCCCTAAGCTCTGCTGAAGTGCGCATCAACTTTCAAAAAAGTTCTTTTTTGAAATTTTCACAGTAAGCTAAAAAAGAACAAAGCACCAGGAGAATAAAATAATGGAGTTCTTGAGTCAAATGACCATTAGAGGATTCTCCTGTCTTCCAGAAAGTAGACTCAGTATTCCCGTTCTTCTACTCAGTCACTGGCTGGGAGCAGCTCTAGCAAACATAAAATGGATTTCGCAAGACTAGGGCCCTTAGTCAATTACATTTCCCATCATTAAAAACCTGTGAATCCATGAATACCAAGCACTTAAGGCTTTTGCAAATAAACAAGTTGCATTAATAAAACTTTAGGATGGTATTTGCAAAAGCTTTTTCCATTAGGAAATTATTTTAAAATAAGTCTCTCTCTCTCTCTCTCTCTCTCTCTCTCTCTCTCTCTCTCTCTCTCTCACACACACACACACACACACACACTCACACTCACACTCACACTGACTCATGTATATTGTTCTGACACTTTATTGACCACTGAAAAATTAGCCCAGCCCCTGAGGACAAATTGAAAGAAGGTGGATTTCTCTCTATAACTTTACCATCCCTAAAAGGATTATACCAATAAAAATAGGTAGATTGCTTACCTTGCCCCAAAGTTATTTAAATCTGAAGGGAAAAAGGAACCTAATATTTTTTCTATATGTATTACATATGTTATCTCAGACCTCCTCATAACACTATTCTGATATATGTATAATTACCTCTATTTTCAGAAATGAGGAATTGGAACTCCAAAGATTTTTAAATTGGCTTAGCACAATCATTAGGTTTTGGAGTTAGGTCTGACAGCCTTTAAATTTATTCCACTGTACTCCCTTGCAATCTTCCAAACACTTTTAGACATAGAAGAAATAGACTTCAAATTAACAGGGAAGTGAAATTTTATTATGCAATATAGCTTATATTTCTAAAAGACACACAAGAAGAAAAATTCAGATAAGCATTTTGCTGCAAACATCCTTAGAGACTATGAAAAGGAATTCATTGCATAAACTATGAAAAGGAGAAAAGATGGAATATGATATTTGACAACCATCAACATGTTATTTACCCCAGAATCCTTATTAACCTATGTAAGAAGAGAATGATAAAATCTTTACACTGTGCAAACATAAAGCTATTGAATATACCTCATTTGTTTATCCATTCATCTATGAATGTTTATTTGAGTTAAGTTTTTGGCTACTATGAATACATTTATTATTAACAGAACATACAAGTCTTTATTGGACGTATGTTTTATTTCTCTTAAATATCTACAAATGGAATTTATAAACTCTAACATACATATATACTTTTTAAATATTAGTTATTCTAATGGTTGTATAGTGCTATGTCATTGAGATTTTAATTTGCAATTCAATAATGATTAACAATATGAAACATATTTTTATGTACTTACTTGATGTTTATATATCTTCTGTTCAAATGTTTTTGGTTGAGTAGTCTATCTTATTATTTGTTTATAAGTTATAAAGTTTTTTTCAGTTTATTATATATTTTAT
Source organism: Acinonyx jubatus (assembly GCF_027475565.1). NCBI lineage: Eukaryota > Metazoa > Chordata > Mammalia > Carnivora > Felidae > Acinonyx > Acinonyx jubatus. The sequence continues at coordinate 27,104,339 of NC_069384.1, forward strand.
TAAGGTGACACATACATACACAAAGAGATTGAACAAATGTATGTACAATGACTTGATGATAACTACCTAGAGTTAGGCCAACTTCACAAGTCAAGGACACAATCTTCCACATGACCGCTCTCACTTCATACACCAAGTGTAAGCTTGAGGGTTCCCAGGCCACTAGCACTTCTGATCAACAGGCTAAACACTGAGGGCTTTAGGATAGCACTATGCTTATTTTTATAGTTTTACTATAGCAAAAGGCATCCAAACAAGGACCAGAAAAATGAAGAGACACATAGGGGAAGCCTGGAAATATTCTACCTGCACACACAAAAACTGAAGTTTTCTGTGTCCTCTCCCCATGGAATCAGGATGCATCACCCTCCCTACACATTGATGAGTGACAATATGCATAGAATATCATTAACTAGAGATGCTCATATGAGCTTCAGTGCCCAGTTTTTACTGGGGTTACATTATATAGGTATGGTGATTGATAGTTTTCTATGTAATTAAACTCAATCTCCAGCTCTCCCTCCCCTCCGTGGAGGTCAGGCTGGTATGATGTGGGCAAAGCCCCAACACTCTAATCACATGGTCCATTTTTCTGGAGTGTCTACCACTGTCTTGAGGCATTTTTTGAGCACAAACTACCTAGGGGCTCACCACAAGTCATCTCATTAGCCTAAACTATTAGAACCCACCATGAATAACACAGAAACTCCTGTCACTCAGGAAATTCCATGGCTTTAGAGGCTACCTCTCAGGAACTGAGGACAAAAGCTAGTCAAATTCTTTATTATACAATGATGTGTAAAGCCCTTTACTTGGTACCCAGCAAATATTATTTTTGTTATTGTTGTTAGCATTCGTGAGATACTAATTTGACAGAGAGAGTTGAGAACAGGTCTATGATTTATCTTCTAGTCTCAGGCACAACTAAGGATTTAACCTTTCTTAAAATTCTCCTTACACATTAACTCAAAGAATCATAGGAGCATACTGGACCCAAGATTAATCAGAACATCTCTAAGGTTACTATTTTCCAGACCATACACTTGCACTTCATTGTTGAGTTTGTTTATTGAGTAACAACTAACATTATTGAGATTCTGCTACACTGGGAGAATGGGAGCCAACCATATACCTCTTCAAGATATAAAAGCTGAAAGGATCCACAGAGTTTACGGCTTCTCTGAATTGAAGTGTTTTAAACTTGACTTATCTTGTCTCTTGGGACCACATTCATCTAATTAATAATGTAAGCATATCAGAAGACATACTTAGGAAATTCAAGACCTCTGATTTGTTGTTGCATTCATGCAGCATGGACCTGCGACATACCCCCTCTTGAGGCTAAGTAAACTTAGCCCTGGCTGAAACATATTTTGACTTGTGAATTTGAGAATCAATCAGAACTCGAGAGCAAAGCTTCTGTTCAAGGGGAGTGCATATTACATTAATTTTCTGTGAATCACGGAGAGCCCACATTGTCATAAATGTGAAAATTTTACAGAAATCCTAGAAAAGCAAATTCAACTGTGTGATAATACTTTTAATGACGAGAAACCATCTTAAAGGGGCTTAAACATGAAAAGAAATTTATTAGCCCACATAAATCAAAAGTCTGGAAGCATTATAAACTTCAGGTGGAAAACCATCTGGGAATTCCATCTGGTTCTCCATTCTCTAATCTGAATTCCTTCTTCATGTGCTTTCTGGCTTTGTCATGGGTATGAAATAGGTGTCATTGTTCCCAATGCTGAGGGGAGACCCTTGGTTCCTAAACCTGTTTTGAAAGTATAAGCAGAACTATAGTTGTATTAGTTGCATTATTAAATCAGCTTCACGTGCTGCTTTGTTCCCTACTTACTTATGTTTCATGCACCTTTTAACCTCATGCACAATCGATCATTAATTTTGTTTTTTTACTCCTACTCCCTGTTTACCCACTGACAGTAGAAACTTAATAAGGACAGGAAAGGAACATTTGTCTTGATGTATCTGATTGTACCAGGTCCCAAATAGTGCCTCATCGTCTGGAAGAATGTTTACTTCCATATTTTTCAAGCACTCCCCAACCCTTAAAGATTTCAAGAAACCTCTTACCCTCTTCTCATGTATATAAGCTTACCCTAGGCTCAACAGAGGCAGTGAAGCTTTGGGAATGATCCCCCGCCTTCTTGTTGGGCTGCCCTTCTAATAAGGCAGCTTTCTTTGCTTCAAAACTGGTGTCTCAGACATTGGCTTACTGTGCATTAGGTGCACAGACAAGTTTGAGTAATGGTAACAGTATGGCACCTTCTTATAAAACCAACCAGAAAGAGTCAACATCTCAGCTAAAAATATCAAGTGAAATTCATAGCTTCATTCTATAGACGCTTATGTGCTGCCCAACCCTTAACCATCACCATAGTTAAAGGAGTGCTGTGTACTAATGGCTTAGGTTCACACCCCATGTTCACTGCTAAAGCAAATATTGCAGGATGAGAGATAAGGTTAAACTGGTTGGGTTTCGTTTTATTTGTTTGTTTGTCTCAAGGGTGGGGAGAATAGATATAATATACAGCAGCTCTTTCTTTCCTTCTCAAGTTCAGAAACAGAAAATAAACCATAAGGATAGACACATGGAGACCAACATGTCAGCCCTTTTTCTTATAGACTGAATAGAAAATATGGCTTAGATGAAGGCCCAGTTGGTTTGCTCACATTTCATAGGTCTCTGGCAATGTTTATATAGGCAAATCCTATACTACTAAGCTTATCCATGCTGCCTTGCTGAGGGGGAGAAAATCTAACAAAAGAGAAAAGAGTTGAGTTGAGAACATGAGATTTCTTCCTTCTATCCATAATCAGCTATCAATCTTTGTCCATAGGAAGGTTGAGTGAGGAATATGGAGTGTTAGTCCATCTGAAATCTCTCCAAATAGAAAAATGAAGCCAAAAACCAGAAGATTCTTCACCCCCCACCCCATCAATGATGATGAGTAGCTTGAGTCATTAAGAATCTACTCTTTCAAAACCACACAGATGGTAAATCTGAAGTCTTGTTAACGATGGGTAAAGTCCCTGATGGCAGGGAGTTAATTGGCTCTGTCTACTACAGATAGTATATACATGTATCATGACAGAGACTTCCTGAAAAACATGGCAGACACATTTCTCTCTGTTCTCTCCCCAAACCTAACTAAAAAGGAACTTACATAGTTAAAAAAAAATAAATGCATTAACACACAAGACCAAGAAAATTGTCAAGGAAATAAAAGCACTCTAGTGAAGTCAATAAAAAAATGGGAGGCATATGGATGGAGTAATAGTAACAGAAAGCTAAGTGACTTCTTGGAGAGATGCCAGGACAAATAAGCCAAATCACATCCTAAAATTCTAGAAAGTCTCAGGAATGAAGACACCCATTATCTCCAGAGAAAGGGGACTAGGGAGGTGGGGATAACCCATAAAACAGGAAGATAAGTAGAAAGCCTGAAACAAAAGTACTAGAACCAGAGATGCCCCTTTTGAGTCTGGGCAACGACATGATCTCTCACCATCACTGACGTGCTGATTTCTAGAAAAGCTGCCCCATAGAGAAAAGAAACAGCTGATAACAAGGACAAGATGTTATACTGCCAAAGGTGAGATGAGTGAAAGTCTGCATCCTGAATTACGAGAATACCCCTCCAAACCCTATCGATACCCTGACAACTACCTCAAACAGAAGACTGCTAGGAAAACTGACCAGTCCATAGGGACTGTTGGGCATCCCTTTCTAATCACCCTGCAGTAGATACAAGAGGTCTGTAAGCCTTGCCAGAGGAGACTGAGCTTCCCATAAACATTTTGGTAAACTCTTAGATATAACTAGATTGCCTAAGCCATAAATATTTGAGTACAGACTCTATTATTGAAGCTATTTTTCCTTCAGCTTCTTTTCAGATTTAAAAACAAACCGGCATGAGATTTAGTAGAATGGTAGAATAATTTATCAAGTTCTACAAAATTTAGCTCAGAATGTCCATAATTTTTCAGTAGAAGGATATCACAATCACAATTTAAGAAATATGTGCAAAAATATAATAATTTCCATGAACGCCCTTAAGAATACATTGCTCAAGTTCAACATTTATTTACAAATAAAAACCAGTGAAAATGGAAATAAAATTCTGGTTACTTGTCATGATAAAGAATGTCTGTACTAAAGCAACTACCACTATAGACTGAAAGGAAATGTACATACCTATGAGAAAGGAAGAGACATATCATTATCAAGAAGTTAAACTATAACATGTAGTTATACATGTACATATACATGTACATGTATACATGTACATATACATGTAAATATAAGAATGAGACAGGATAGTACTCAACAGCATTCCTAAATAACCAAGTAAGATAGTAAAAAAAATAAAAATGTATCTCATCACAATATTAACTAAAATTATAATCGTAATTTAAAATTCTAAAGGAGAAATACACATGACATACTACAAACACTAAAAAGTTTCTATTGGAACAAAATTATACTTGACTAAATGTAAAGATATAACATGTTTCTGGATGGAAAGAGACAGTTATATATAATATTGGTCATTTCTTTTTTATTGTTTTAATTTGTAATGTTTATGTATTTTTGAGAGACAGAGCATGAGCAGGGGAGGAGAAGAGAGAGAGGGAGACGCAGAATCCAAAGCAGGCTCCAGGCTCCAGGCTCTGAGCTGTCACACAGAGCCTGATGTGGGGCTTGAACCCATCAATGGCAAGATCATGACCTGAGACAAAGTCGGACGCTTAACTGACTGAGCCACCCAGGTGCCCTTAATATCGGTCATTTCTAAAATAACATAAATGTTTAAAAATAAATAAAATAATAAAATGTTTAATAAAAACTTAATCAAAATCATAAACTCCTTCTTGGACATGGCATTCCAATGACAAATTTTACTTTGAAGATAAATTAGTAAAGAATATTTCAGAATAGCCTCAAAAGAAAAATGATGGGAGACTAGATTTACAATATTAAAATATATGCTAAATAATCAATAACTGAAATAGTCTGGTATAAAAATCAACACTTTATATAGAAAGGTTGGGAAAACTAAATACTAATCCATATATCAAAACAGAAGAAAGTGTTTTTAATTAAAATATGCTTAGATAATTTTGCAAGTTTGAGAAAAAGTTCTATTCAGAAAAATAATAACCCATTACAAAAAATAATAATCCTTCCCTAAATACACTCTAAAACACCATATACCATTACAAAACATTAAGAATATCCAGGATGCCCCAAATAGACTAAAACTGGCCACTTAGCCTATTGTGGAACAATGTGAAGGGTGGTCAATAACTTTTGAACTATTTAAGATAAAAGGTAGTTCTTCCCAAAAGAAATAAAACTAAACAAAAATTTGAAATTTCTGAATTATAGCCCTTAAATAAAAATCCAGAAAGGCTAAAATGAAAGTCTAGAGCAAATGTAATAGGAAAAAATTAAAATTAGGTATAATTATTGTTTTAAAATTAAACTGAGCAAGGGGCTCCTGAGTGGCTCAGAAGGTTAAGTTTCTGACTTTCGCTCAAGTCATGATCTCACAGCTTGCCCATGAGTTCAAGCTCCACATCGGGCTCTGGGCTGACAGCTCAGAGCCTGGAGCCTGCTTCAGATTCTGTCTCTGTCTCTCTCTGCCCCTTGCCTGCTCACGCACTCCCTCCCTCTCTCTCTCGTATATAAATAGACATTTTAAAAAAGATGAAAAATAAAATATAAACTGAGCATGCAAAGGGCAAAGTCATGAACAATTTACAAAATAAATACAATTTTAGTAAATAAGCATCAAAATGTTTAACTTTGATTGCATCTCAAATGCAAACTGTACATTCAGTGATATAATTGTGTACTATATTAGTAAAATTAAATTAAATGATGCATATTTTGACAGAAAATATCTTAAAATTAGCCCAACCTTGAAAAGGTAAACATGTCCCCTTGCAAGGATGATACAGAAACCCACGAAGCATTTCATTTTTAAAATAGACACTAAGAATAGAGAACACAAGTCTCAGTTCATTCAAAAAAATGCTAAAATCACAATGAAATAATTCACCAAAACACAAAGTAATTTGATATTTACTGTAACTATGAAAAAAATCCCATTAATTCAGATCAATGCAGCAAATATTTACCATTAATTTGGTACATGTTAGGCATTTTTCTAGAAAATTAGAAGTTGAGAAATAAATACACAGCCCCAATTTTTTTCCAGAAGCTTATGATCTGCTGAGTCTGAAAGGGGTACAGTAAAAAAGAAATAAATAAGCTTTAATGTAATACATTTTGTTGGAGAACAACAATACTAATATATAATGTATTGTGAGATACGAACTGTTTAAAACATTTTTTTGAAAAATAGTTGGCATTTCATATAATGAACCATAAACAGAACCTTTTATTTAGTAATTCTGTGTCTGGAAATTGTATCTAGGGAAATACATTCAAAAGGAGGAAAAATCATAATAAATTAATATCTTTATTGCAAGGTCATTTAGATGGTAAGAAACTAGAGAGGGTTCCTTAGAAAACTAGTTACATTTAATAATAATTATGAAGATTACAGCAACCAAGAGGAAATTTTAAGACCTATGTAGGGAATACTTGAGATACATAATTTTAGTATTCTGTTAAATACATTTTAAGAGTAAATTTGGGAAAAATCTAGAAGGAAATAACATAGTAGAACTGTATGTGCTCAGAAAAGAAGTGATTTTCATTTATACTCAACATTTTTTAGCTTGCCAAAAATATAAACTTCCCCTGGACAAACATTCTCTAGAGCAATTTCATATGTTGGATTCTTTAATAATTAAAGAATTAATTTGTTAATACAAATTTTAGGATCCCAGAGTCCCACTTTTCTATTCCCAGGGGAAATTATGTCTTAACTTGCTACCCAGTTAACTGCTGGAGAACTGGGTGGCCGAGAAGATGGTTAATAGAAGGGAAGCCTCCAAGGATTTGGCCAACCCCTCCACCTCCAACTTAGTCCCTTGAAACTTGCCTCTCAATGCCTTCAAAACTGGACTTGGATTGGAAGGCTGAACTTCATCCAAGATTTAAAAAAAATCAAAGGCAACATAGTCTTGCCCAACAGTGTGGAAAAAGAGTGAGTGGAAAACCATGTTCAATGTTGTGTATACAGAAGGAGGAAAAGCATAAAAATTCTACATATATTTACAATGTGTTCCTTCAAAAATTTACTGTGAAAAACCTGAGTACCAAACCATAGCATTGACTGCCCTACGCCCAGAAACAGTCTCCCAACCTCTGACTAGTTAATTCCAAGAGTGGATACAGTCCTTTTTCTTGACATTTAGCCCTCACCTCCATAGCACAGCCAAATGAAACCCAGAGACACTTCAATAGTTCATAGTATACTCACAAAGTCCTAGGTGTTTGTCCTTTAGTAACCTGCATTAGGCACATTTAGTACAATCTCAATTTCTCTCTCAGGATAACCATTTTTTTCTACTTTCTCAAAGAAATGACTGATATTAAAATTTAACTCAATTTACATTACTTAAACAAGCATTTCATACCCTGCTTGCAGATTTAAATGATCTTCCATTTCTCTAAGGGCAAGGAGTAAGAGATTACTTAACTTTGTGTAATTAAAAGTCCATCTTTTTGTCATTTTAAGTCACATAGTCTTAGAACACAAAGAGAATCAACTTCATGACAAGAGATGGCATTTGGGTTTTGATGGGTTGGAAATAGAAAACATGACTCCAGAATGCGTTGACTGGAGGAAAAGGACTTAGAGGCTTTATTCTGTTTTGTTGATTCAAGGAACTATACTTGGTTTAGAGTGATTTGGGGTTTCATGTGCCTGAAGTAATAAAGCAGAGAGTCAGGTTGGTAGCTGGCCACAGAAAAGTAAAGGCACTACATAGGAGCCTACATCACTTGCATTGTGTGACAGGTGGCCACTCCCAACTCCCTCTTCATTTGTACACCCAGAGTGCAGGGCCGGGCCTGGTAGGTCTGGAGGCATACCAGCAGCTGAGCCGAGCCAGAAGGGATCAGGAAGTCAGCCTGTGCCAGTCAGTATATGACATTCCCGGAACCACAGAGACCGGGTTTAGAATATGCATATGACCCAGTCTGGATCAAGATGCCAGCTATGAGGGTTTCCTAAAGAGGGAATGAAGTTTTCTCACTCTCAAAAGAAAAGTACTGGAAGATACTCTCTCTTTTGCTGTCAGGTCCTGAGGATGTCCAAACAGGATCACTTCAACCAGTTTGCCACCAGTTGGGAACACTATTGCCAAAGGACAGAATCCATATAGAGAAGAGCAAAACCAAAGGGGTTAGAGAGAAATAGGTGGAGACACTGGCTGAAAGTTGCCCCAAATCTCTTCCTGTTTCTGGGCTTCCATGTACAGGAGCCAATGAGCACAGTTGTACTTAAAATACAAAACAACTTGTGTGTTGTGATATATATGTACATATAAGCCAACATAAAATAAATTATTTACATATACGTACTTATAGATATTGAAGCTGCTGATTAAGTGAAATATGTTATAAATATAACTCACAATATCATTGTAATAACTCATAAAATCGTTCTAATAACTTCCAAATTGCTTGATTTTTAGAAATTGGATCCCTAATATGGCTGCCTTTAGCTAAATGATGGCTCTATTTGAGTCATGATTTGACTTAAGAAACTTTATCAGACTTCCCCATAAATTTTTCATTACTATGTGACATAGTCCAAATAGAGAAATGTAATTCATTATATTGAATCCTCTCTGTCTCTGCTAAATTAACAAAAGTTATATGCAAAATATTTCTAGCTTATAATACTTTGTGATTTTTATATATTAACTTTGCCTATTACAAATTCATGAAAATTATTTAAATATAACATTTACTGAATCTAATCTTACTGATGTTTATTAATCATTAATCCATAAACAAACTGAGTATTATTTGAAAAAGAGCTAAGACTCAATAAATTGAAAGTACTCAGAAGTGTATGTAATATTTTTTTTAATTTTTTTAATGTTTATTTATTTTTGAGAGAGAGACAGAGTGTGGTGGGGGAGGGGCAGAGAGAGAGGAAGACACAGAATCTGAAGCAGGCTCCAGGCTCCAAACTGTCAATACAGAGCCCAATGCAGGGCCCAAAATCATGAACCATGAGATCATGACCTGAACCAAAGTCAGACCCTCAACTGACTGAGCCACACAGTGCCCCAAGAAGTGTATTTAATATTTTGCATGTGATATCAATTTTATATGATTTATCAGTGAATATAATAGCTTTTTCATTGGAATTACTTTGCTTCAAATGCTATAATATGTGCCTTTATCTCTATATCTTGTTCTTTTTCCCTATTTTGTTTAGTTTTATAGGTTTAATAATTTTTAAAACTTATTTTAGAGATAGAACACACAAGTGGGGAGAGGGGGAGAGGGAGAGAAAGAATCTCAGTGCAGAGCCCAATGTGGGGCTCTATCCCACCACCTTGGGATTATGACCTGGGCAGAAATCAAGAGTTTGAGGTTCAACCGACTGAGGCACCCAGGTGCCCCGATAGATTTAATCATTTTTATCATGCATTCAATTACTCTGCCAGCTTTAATAAACCAAATTTTAATATAAAGCTAAACAAAATAGTGAAAGCTATAAGACTATTGTAATTCAAACCTGAATCTCTAAAAAATTAAGTCCATTTTCCAAGTTTTTAATTATTCCTATTTCAAGTTTTTCTGGTAGTGAATAAACAACACTTAAATTTTCCAAGCCACATTTGTTCTAGTGATACCAGCTGCCCATAGAAATGCAAATACTTTTAATTTTCATTATGTGAATTCCTAGTAAGTCACTCAATTCTAATATTCATCTAACATATGATAAGTATTAACCTCAGCAAGAAATAAATTTAATGATTTGTGTTATTTACATCTTCTAGCGCCTTATCCAGAAATAATTAAATGTGATAATGTAGTGCCAAGTTGAAACATCCAGAAACTTTTATCAAAATCTGTCTTAAATTCCACACTCTTTCTTTCGTATTATATTATACAACTATGGAAAAATGTATCATAAGATTTTCATGCAGATATTCCTCATTTAATTTTTTTGATGACCAACAAAAAAGCTGATGGATTATTTAGAGAATATTCCTTCTAGTTTCATGATTAACGAAAATTATAAAATTGTCCTCAGCCTTGAATTTTATGTTTAAGTTAATTATCAATCCCTTTTTTGTAAAACAATTGAAAAATTATCCAGGAAAATCGAAATTCTACTACCTTATGTAGATTTTTCCAAAAAAGTGACAAAGTTCAAAAATGTTTCCAGAAATGATTATATTTTTCCCTAAATGCAGAGCCATAAATCTAGGTTATGAGAATATATATAATATACATATATTATATATATTAGTATTATTTTATGAAATAATGCTAATTAATATTTTACATCTAGAAATGCTTGAATATTTCTAATATAAATTAAAGTTCTGATGATTGTTTCTAATTTTTTTTGCTTCATTGATATTCTTTCAAAAAATATTTTTGGAAGTTCATATTAGTTCAAATCACTTATTATATAATAGTGATTGATGTGATATTATGTAAACTGTACTGATGACTGATTGATCATTTTCCCTCGATGATGCTTGCAAATTTTCTTTATTTGAACCATGAGCTTTAAGGGAATGTGATTAACATTCTGATGAAATACATGCGCTTAGCCCTTTCAACTTTATTGACAGAAAATTTAGCATTTTTTCAATACTAAAGCAATGATAAGCTACTTATAAATTTTGTTAATACAATCAAGTTGTTTTTCATTCAATAAATACAAATGATTTATTTTGTATTAATTCTTGCATGCTATCAAAATGCGTTCCAGACATTTCTGATTTTTGTCCAGCATCAGAAGATAGTCCAGGAAGCAGTTTATTATTTTATTTCATAAAATCTTTGTGCTCCCACAGATTCTAAAGATTCATATTTGTAACACAGGCCTCTGCTGCTATACAAACTCTCACTATCCCAATAGATTCCTATAGTAAGAGATACATGTATTTCACTGCAATAATGCTTAATTAAAGAGCAATGACAAAATGCTGATTCTTAAATGCTGATTCTTCTAAAACACAGAACATGTTTTAGATAATGCATATACTATGACACAGATACCCACAGTAGGTACAACTGGAAATGTTTTGGAGAGGACTAGTTTATCAATAGATACTGTGACATCAATAGATACTATGACATATCCTATAGCAACTAAGTTAATGAATTTATTATAGTTTGATTTTATCAATGGACTCACTAATTTACCACTTTCTGTATCTGTGTATTTTTTTTCCATGTAACTTTGTAATGCCACCTTACCCTGCCTCTGGGCTCCAAGTGATTTGCTTGGGCCAATGTGGTATTAGTAAGTGTGATGCAAATAGAGACTTGAAAGCATGTGTGTGGCTATCTTGCTCCTCTGTCTTTACCATGAGAACATACCTGAGCTGACCTCCTGGAAGATGACACCTGTGTGGAACAGAGCTGAGGCACTCTATCCAGGCGAGGGCCATCATGAGAGATAGGAGGAAGGCCAGCAAGATCAGAAAGACTCCTAGCTGACATGGAGCTGACAGCAGCTATCTGAACAAATCCAGCAGAGATCATCTGAGCTCAGATGAAATCATCTGAATCCTGCAAAAATCATAAGTTAAAAATTTTTATTGTTGTATGCTACTAAGATAGCAGATGGCCATAGAAAGCAGGTATAAGTTTTATATACAAATTTCTTTTTATTAATTAATTTTACTACTTATAGCCATTACTATTATGGTCTTTAGCAATCACGGAGAAAGCATTTTGAGTCTTAAAAAACTAGTATAGTTATTCTAGAATGAATTGGCTAAACATCAACCCAACTAATGAGTCTTAGAATGTAGTGCTGTTTGAATGGGTTTTCTGTAATCTACAGCCAAAAACAACGTGAGTGATGCTATCTGTGCTTTCATTATGGGAACAACGAGAAAGCATTGAGTGATGGCAACACTTCAGTCTCACCAGTAAAATGGCCGATACTTTGCCTACATTTTCCACACATCTACTTGGTCTGGAAGCAAATTTTCTAATTTGAATATCAGTATCCTGCCTTCTTGCTTCCTATTGTGAGTCAAGATGATCACATGACTTCTAACAACCTAGAACATGCATAATCACTGAGATCAACATCCAATGAAGTCATATGAGGCCAGTAGAAACTTCAATACAACCAACGTACCTTTTATAAATTTGATAATTACAGAACTAAAAATATTGGAAAGAGACAATTATACCTTAAAAGACTTTCAAAAGCTATTATCTGGCAAATGAAATCAACATCTGTGCTGCAACTTTACACCTTTTGAGAGCAAATAAACCTGACAAATATTATCTAAATTCTAGAAAAAGAATCTGAGAAAAAGTTTACTCTGACACATGATTTGTTTCAATAAAATGACATCTAAAAAAGTAATGATATCATCAGAGTGAGGGGGGAAAAGCTTTTAAAATGCTGCACCTAAAAATTAAAACAAAACACCAGTTATCTTTTATGAAGTCAGAGAATATTTACAGTAGTGATAACCTCAGCTGGAGAGGGTAGCAAATTGTTAACAATGGTTTGGAGTACAACTTATCAATGTGAATCACAGGCTTAAAAACGTTCATTCTTTCTGGCCAAATAGATTGTAGACGTGAGTTTTGCTGTGAAATAGCACCTCAAAACTTACTTATGTAAAGGGACAGCCATTTACTATTCTTGTCGTTGGGTAGTGGTGGTCATTCTGGACTCATTCATACATCTGCTTCAGCTACCATGCAGGGAGGCAGCCCTGCTTTGGCAGCTGACTGACATTTGGTTGGAGGAACGGGGGCAAATGGGCTCTGTGCCTCTCATTGGTCAGCAGCGGGTGTGATAGCAGCTAGGATTCGAAGAATGAACAGAAGCTATAAGGCTTCTGGAGGCTTAGGCTCGGAAGTGGCACGATTGTCACTTCTGCTATATATTATTGGTCAAAACAAGCCACGAGTTCTGAAACAAGTAGTAGGGGAACACATGTTCTCTCTTGATGAGTGAAGCTGAAAAAATGACATCACAAAGGGGCACGGGTGCACGAGGTGTAGCGACCCACATCCAATTCTGCAAACTACTATCTATATTTTGACAATATTTTCTGTGGAATTATCCTAAATATGAAGGCTGGCAGTGCCCAATGCACAAAGATAATTATACAGTAAAACTGGGGGAAATGACATTTCCAATTCTTTGCAAAAATGATCACAGAAGTTATGAAAAGTTTACCTGCAGATAATGTTAAAAATATGAAAAAGAAATACTTGTGTTATATAGTTGAAAAACAAAATAGAAATGCATCAGTGTAATAAGATTACAGTTAAATCAAACACCTTGAAAGGAAATATATCAAAATGTACCTAGTAAAAGTGTTTGAGGAAGAAGACTATGGGTTTTTTCAACTGGCTTATTTTCCGAAGTTCATATTTCTCTCTAGTGAATATGTTTAGCCTCCAGGATGTCGGACATAAAGTGATTAAATGATAAAATCTCCTCATCTTATTCTCTTAGAAGATATTTTAAAGATGATACATGGAAGGTAACATCACACTTCAGAGTCGGGAGAGATGTCTTTTATTTCTTTCCAAGTAGGAAGTGACCAAGACCACCTGGAACACCAAACCTATCATGATACTGGAGCAACCAGAGAGAACACAGGTATGGACATAGTGCACTATGGGGAGAAAGGCAGAGTACTTCAGTAGAGAAGTCCACAATTTCCATTTCACACACAAGCAAAACCTCATAGATGTTAGCTGGGAGAGACTGGCTACATCAAGCTCTACTTTGAGGAAGTACGTTAGCAAAGATTACAAAAATTCTGTCATCAGTAACGGGCGTCTTGAAGCCAAAGCACTTATTCAGCCCAGATCAAATTACACAAATTAGTAGTAGAGAAAAGATCAGAAGGACAGAAAAGTAAGGCTTTAGCTATTCCAGTTAGGAGTTATAAAGGTATGTAGTGAGAGTGATATAAAAATTACATATGCTTAATAGCTTCTCAAATACAATTATATATAAATAGTATATAGAGCCCATAATCACAGTCATAGTCAACAAAATAGGAACTTTTGAAGACGTAAAAAGTGGGGAATAGTAGAGTTGCAGCTTTGCTGTTTTGTGCCCGTTACAATGCATAGTTGGACCCTGAGCAACTGTTTTGTTTTTTCTTCCCTGGTCTACCTGTTCTGAGCATGTTTAGGATGATGGAGAAAATGATCTTCTGAGATCCCTTCTACTGTTAAACTTCTATGATTTGAAGACTGAGGATTGAATATTGGTTTATTAAGCACTGGGTCCTATTGGGACAGCTCAGTCATTCCTTGATTTGTTTAAATTAAGTTTAGGATATGGAAAGGTAAGCACCTCTTCCTACAGAACTATGCCTCATTCTGAAGAGAGTTGTCTTGTGCTTTTAGGTTGTTCTAGAAACAGTTGACTACAAACATTAGGCTGTAGACTATGGTGAAATAATCATTATGTTATCTTTGTGGCCAGTCCTCCATCTTGGTTTCCCCGTTAGTCCCTGGTCCAGAAACCAACAGCTCCTATTTCTCAGCTGGACATGTATATTTTATACATAGCATTGATCTTGATGCCCTGCAATGCCAGACAACTATGGTTGTTGTGACAAACTAATCTGTGCTAACCCATGGCCTGTTCAACAGTGTGACTTAAGTCAAGAACGTTCGCATCAGACTGATGTTTGTGGCAATTTGTTATGGCAGTGATAGAAACTAACACACATAATACAAAACCATAATGTGGTTCCCTATTTCTACCTACACTTTTCTCTTTAAAATGGACTTGACCAAATTTTTAAATAGCATAGAGTAATAGATTCCCCTGTGGCACTGTATTAGAAAAGTTGTTTGTATTTTATTGCCCTGAATGTATTCTATTTATGGGAAAAACCACTTAAGGAGGAGTGACAGGAAAATAATAAAAGTCTTTAGAATTCAGAGATACACACAACAAACTAAAAATCTTCAGAGGAAATAAAAATAGCTAAGAGCAACCGGACTTAAAATATACATTGTGATGGACAAAGGAGATATATAAAATGAAAAAAATAAAACAAGCAAACAAGAGAAAGAACACTGTTTCCACTCCTACTTGATGTTTTGATTATATCCAGTCTTACAATGATTCATGTTTTATCAGATAGACCTTTAGAGACAGACATATTTTATCAGATAGATGGAGCATCTTCAGCTGTTGAACTTTTTTTTAAGGTTTTTACATAGTTAAATTGATAAATTATACTATTTCTAAATGAAAATCTGGCCAATTCATTTTTATGCCAGCTGAAATAAACAAGATTGAAATATTGACCTTTTCTCACTGTAGCGATTTTAGCAATTGTTTTATGTTCCAAGGAGGAATTTTTTTGTTTGCTATGAAATGTTTACTTTAGAAGAACACTAATCATCTCAAGTTTATCAATTATGTAAAGAACAAGATAAGGAATGAGAAAAAGCATCTGAAAATTAATTTCATAACTTTTCATAATCACTTCATCCAGCTAGTTATAGAGGACTTATGTGACAGAAAAGAAAAATCATATTTTGATGATACAAAAGAAATAGAACAAAGGCATTTGCAAATAGTTTAAATTCTATTTCTGACCTTTCCCACAAAATACATAATTCAAATCCCTACACATTTAAGACTGCAACGATTTTTCTAATCCAACACATTTTTTTCTAGATTCTGCTTGCAGACCATATCTTAAGTCAGTAAATTAGATTCTCAAATAGGCTCTGAAGTCAGTAGAAGCAAAACTGAAATGCTAGATTACATTTAGTCTTTTAAACATATGGGGCCTTCTTTCTTTTAATAAAAAAAGCCTTAAAAATATCAATTCTTAGATAATATGACCACAGTAAATTATCAAAATATCATATGATTCAAGTTACCCAGTTTATACCTCCTATCTATTTCATAGATCACAGCACAAGTAAATTTTCTTTGTCATTTAATCAATTCAAAAAGAAAAGTATATTTTGCCCCACCTATTGGTAAGCCAGATATGATGGCAATCTTTCATTTAAAAAACTCCCATGTGTTTTAACAGTTGAACATAGTTCATAGGGAATTAATATAATACTGTTAAAGTGGAAATTTTAATTGGCAGTCTTCATTAGAATGGTGAAAAGTTGTATCTCATTTAATCCTCTACACAAACCAGATCTTCTTTTATGTGTTTATATCATGCACAGATGCTGGAAAGAATATGTGAAAAAGGAGGATAAGAACAAAAGTGAGAAGAGGGGTCTGACCACTGAAAATCTTTGATGCCATACAAAATGAATGTGAGTTTAATTCTGAAGGCATTGTGAAACCACTGAAAGATTTTAAGTAGAGGTATAGCATGACATATTTATATTCTAGTAAACACATTCTGGAAGCAATAACATGATAGAAGAGAGAAAATGATCCTCAAATCAGGGAAAAGAGTTATGAGAGATATGAGGAAGTTCTCTACTATGATAATAGTAAAGAGACTTGACAAATGATTACTGATTCAGGCTGGGAGCTAAAACAGAGAAGTAGAGAATTACCCACTCTTTCTCCTTGGGTGGCTAGTTGGAAATGCTCACTGACATAAGAAATACTAAAATCAGAAGTCAGAAGTAGTGTCAGGGGCAAGGGGTGGAGACAAAGAGTTTGATCTGGGAAGGCAAGTTTGCATATGCCTGTAAGTAGCCAGCAGGAAACATCCTATAAGTTGGCACTTAGTAAACAGGTTGAGGATGAAAACATAGATTTCATGATTACAGCTGATTGTTGATCCCATGAGAAAGAATGATGTTGGTTAGGATGTTTGTATAATTAAGAACATGTCCAGAAACAACAGCCTGGATGATACAAATACTTGGGGAGTGGGCACAAAAAGAGAATCCAACGGAGGAATCAGAGAAGAAATAGTTCACTAAGAAGGAAGAAGGAACGATCAAGAAGAGTGGTCAACACTGTCAAATACAAAGAGGTCCGATATGATAAGGACTTAACAGAATTCATTAATTTCACTCTTCATGTTTTAAAGAAATCTTCTGAGATATTAAGTATCTTGCCAACTCTTCAGGCACAGATATTTTTATTCCTGTTTCAAAGAATAGTAGACAACATTTTAGCCCAATGTGAAGTCAATTTTGATGAACCATTATGCTCTTTGTTCCAGCTCTGTATTCCAGCTTTCTGAAAATCTTTAAGTAGAAACAGAGATCCTGGACATCCTTTTTAGTATGTATACATAAAATATAAACAAATACAAATAAATATATCTGTTCGTATATAAACAAGATATCCACCTTCCGCTCACTAGGTATTCACAGACTAATATTCACAGACATATGCATTATGGTCTTGCTTTCCTAATAAGAGATGCTGACCCAAGTGCCAGTGATGAGTGAAAGCTAGAGGACAACAGTGGTGAAACACTCCATGGGCCTACATAGCTCTTGAAGGAAATGAAAGTGATCAGTCTAATATTTGGAATTAGAAGAAACCCAGCAGTAGGGGGCAGTAAAAGAGGATGTAGAGAAGGTCACCAAGGCCATGCTAGTCAAAGGAGAGAGGAACAGAAATGCCAAGCAGATAAATCACGGAGCCCAGATTTAACAGCCCAGGCTGGCTGAAGGAGCCAGCATGCCTGTTCTATTCCTGAGAAGATTCCATTTGCAGGCTGTAAGGACTCATAAGAATCTCCCTTGTACTTTTAGGTAGCTTGAATGAATCTTTTCCCTGCAACTAATCTATCTAGATAGATAGACAAAAACTATCATGAAAGTTGACAGGCAGGGAAGAGAATTTTCAGCTCTGGAAAGATAAATAAATGCACAAAGGAACAAAAAGAATAGAGCAAAGCTGTTTGGAGAAAGTAATATTTGAACTAAGCCTTAAATATGTTGGTCTGTCTGGCAAGTTGGTTTTCCAGTATGTCTTTCAGATGGGACAGTTTGAGAGTCTTGAGATCAGGCCCATGATCTCCAATGAAGAGTATATTGCATTTATGAACTCGATAAATATTTCCACATTGCATAAAGAATAGGGAAACATGAGAAATTGTCACAAAAAAGTTCACTTTAGTACAGCTAAATATAAAAATAGGTGGTTTGGTTATAAAGACAATTTGAGAAACCACGAACAAAGATGTCTCTCCCTATTCCTTCAGTCCTGGAATTAATAGACCATTTTCACATAAGAAATGCCCCAATATCTATCTGAATGTTGTAACCAACAGTTTATTCTACTGAAGACAAAAAGAATAAAAATGGTCCCCAAACCTTTTTTTAAAATGTTTATTTATTTTTTGAGAGAAAGAAAGAGAGAGAGAGCAGGGAGGGGCAGAGAGAGAGGGAGAGAAAGAGTCCCAAGCAGGCTCCACACTGTCAGTGCAGAGCCTGACAAGGGGCTCCATCTCATAAACTATGAGATCATGACCTGAGCCAAAGTCAAGCATCAGATGCTTAACCGAGTCACCCAGAAGCCCCAAGTCCCCAAAGCTTTTTATACATGTATTTTATGAATGTTGTATCTTCCACCTCAGATTTTAAAATAAACCAAACAAGTAAAAACACCCTTAGTCCCACCAAGCCAATTTAATGTTTGTTAAATTCCATGTTGCTTGTAAGCTTATATGCAACTACTAGAAATATTTCGAAAGCTAAGCAAAATAACCCTGTAAACAAGAGGACTTAGAATGGAAATCTTTAAAGTTCCCGATCACTAATAGGGTTACTATTGAGGGCAATCAGAATATCTCACAAAGGATTCTAAATATATTGTGTCACATTCAATAAGCAAAAGTATTTTATTCTTCCACATGATTCCTTAGCAAACAATCTCATCCCCAAATATCATGGCACAGGGGAAAAGTGGTGTTGGTTTAATTTAGATTTGATTTATGTGCTATATCATCAGGAACAGATAAACCTGCATAATAAACAGCATATGTTGGCCTTAACCAAGCATGTGGATTCTGTTATATGAAAAGCAAATGTTCAAGAAACAAAATTAATATTAATGTGTTTTGCAAAATCAAAGTCAGGAGCTACTTTTGGAGGAGCTGAATAATCACAGACCCTACTGTAGGCTAAATCCCACTTATTGCACATGTTAAAAGAGAGCTGGTGGTCTTCAGTACTGAAGCCCACGGATCTAATAACCAAAACTAAGGTTTTTATTCTTCACGTAGAAAGTTGCTCCATGAGAAAAATAAGTTTTATAAAAACTGCAATTGCAGCCATTGACAACAAAAATGGCATTATGCAGACGATGACCACCACTGTTGCAAAATTCTTGCAGGCCATTGTCACAGTAACTCTGTGTTCCAGTTGCTCTACTTCATTTTGGAATGTTCAACTGCATAGATCATAATGGGCAATAATAATAAGCCAGGAAAGAGATTCCCTTTAAGGACAAGGGACGGAGTAATCGTGTTCAATGTTACCCAAATCTTGGCTACTGGAGACACATTTGTGATCACTTAAAACTTCTACAAATTAAAAATGAATGTTTAGGGGCGCCTGGGTGGCTCAGTCGGTTAAGCGTCCGACTTCAGCTCAGGTCATGATCTCGCAGTCCGTGAGTTCAAGCCCCTCGTCGGGCTCTGTGCTGACAGCTCAGAGCCTGGAGCCTGTTTCAGATTCTGTGTCTCCCTCTCTCTCTGCCCCTCCCCCATTCATGCTCTGTCTCTCTCTGTCCCAAAAATAAATAAACGTTAAAAAAAAAATTCAAAAAAAATGAATGTTTAAAAATTTTAATGTTGCTACCCCAAGAGGCTAGTTTTCCTGAAATCCCATATTCTCATCTCACTTTTGATCTCTGGAATCACATTTATTCATATAGATCATATGCACTCTTTTCCATATCCACTGCTTCTCTTCTTGGGTATTTCTGTATCTCACTCTGTCCACTATGACAAACAACAGTTGTCAAGGCTCCATTATCTCCACAGATGGTACATGGAAGTGGTGTGTTTTGTTTTGTTTTGTTTTTTTACTTTTTATAAAGCAACTCCTCCTACAGTGGGCTGACAGCCAACCTGATTAGAACCAAGTGTTCCATTGTCGATATTTCTCCAAAATAGTCAGAAATAAATTTGTCCCCTTAATATTAATGTGTACTCATATCCTAAAAAAATAAAAAATCAGAGTGTAGCGCCTTGGAGTTCCATCATTTTATCTGACAGAGAAAATTTCAAACATATCCTGTGGCTTTCCTGGTTATTAAACCACCCAAATAAATCCCCTATCTCTGTGATTCAAAGTTTGTATCTCTGACCTCACGTAAGCATGAAGAGTAGAAGAGAAGCAAGCTGAGAAACTCCTGAAAGCCTCCCATGTTTATTTACAAAAGTAAAAAAAGAGGACACTAGCCTAAAAGGCATTTGTTTGTAATAATTTCATAATACCGAACAACTCTTTTAAGATGTGGTTTGCTCAAGATTTACAAACTCTGAAACACTGTCTGCTGTTGAGGTCCTATGTCAAAACTCCACGTATTGATGATGTCATTCATTCCTTAAAATAAGCTATTATTTCTCAAATATAAAAAATATGCATTCTACAGAGTAATTCATAGGAATAAAGCATGAATGAAAGATAGCCTGTGATCCTTTACCCAGATAGAGCCATTGTTAATGTTTTCATTTATACAGTTTTATAATATGTATTTGTGCATGAGCGTGTGCGTGTGTGTGTTACAAAAACAGGATCATACAGTTGCATAAACAGCATTTTGTACTCATCAACGAATGTTGCCTCTACTAAATGTATGTGTATGTCACTTTTACTATTTTTTTAATTTTTTAAAATGTTTATTTCTGAGAAACAGAGAGAAACAGAGTATGAGTGGGGGAGGGGCAGAGAGAGAGGGAGACACAGAATCTGAAGCAGACTGCATGTTCCGAGCTGTCAGCACAGAGCCTGACATGGGGTTCGAACCCACGAACTATGAGATCATGACCTAGCTGAAGTTGGAGGCTTAACCGACTGAGCCACCCAGGCGCCCCTGTATATATCACTTTTAAAAACTACACACTATTCTATGATATACCTATTGTATAATTTTTAAATTGGCAATTAGGATGTTTCAATTTTTCCCTGTTGAAGACAAAGTTGTGCTGATGGTAGTCAAAAATACAGCTTAGTACACAAATCTCATTACTTCTTTAGCATACATTTTAAAAAATAATCTTTTTTTAGTTTTAAGTTTATTTATTTATTGTAGAGAGAGAGAGACAAAGCAAGTGAGTGGGGGAGGGGAAGACAGAGAAAGAGAGAGAGAATCCCAAGCAGTCTCTGCACTGTCAGCATGAAGCCCGAAGCGGGGCTCAAACTCACGAACCAGGAGATGATGACTTGAGCCGAAACCAATAGACGCTTAACCAACTGAGCCACACAGGTGCCCAGCATACATTTTTAGAAGTGAAATTGCTGAGTCAAAGAATAAGCACATTTAAAAAATCTGAACCATGTTGTCCAACTGTCTTCCAACCAACAAAAGATGGTTCTGCCCGCTTGTCCTGTCTCCTACTCATTTTTCATTGAGAAAACAAGCCATTCATTGCATGCTTCCTATGTCCTGGGGTGTGTACTCCATACAAGATAAGGAGACATGGAGGGACTAAATACGTTTCCAGCCAACTCCTCCCAGAGCTCATGGTTTAGTAATAGGACACACACGTAATTTCAATACAGTGTTATAAATGACAAAGTTTTAGCAATGTGCACACAGTTGATTGAGGAAGATGAATAATATTCCCTAAACATTCACTGAACATGCTCTAAAATGTGTTACCTCATTTTTTACCACAAACATCATAAGAGATGGGCCTTTATTATCTTCATTCTACATAGGAAAAATCTAAAACCCAGAGAATTTAAATAACTTTCACTGGCGTGGCTGCTCTAGTCTCAGTTCTGCAACTCTCCAGCATCGTGATCCTGGACAAGTTAACTTCTCTAAACCTCAGTTCCTTCATGGGTAACTTGAGGATAACACAAACTTCCAGATTTATAGCAAGGACTGAATTAAATGTGAATTCTTACAAAGCATTTAGCTTAGTGCTTAATATACAGTAAGTACTCAATAAATGCTAGTTCCGTAACGCCTCCACTGACTTTACTAATATCCCTGTCACAAACGGGGAAGAAAGACTACTCTGCTCATGATCTATTTCATAATCAGAAATATTTTTTCAATGTTCAACCTAAATACTCTCAATGGCCTTCAGTGACATGCAGTGATATGAACTTCTCTTTCTTATATAATGGAAATATTTGTTTTCTTCCCATTCATTATTTACTGATTCTTAAGTTATTTCTATGAAAATTCCACTGTGTCTTAAAGATGTACCACAGCCCTGCACTTGGTTTTGAGCATCTGAAGAAGTTACTATAAATCGAGTTCCTAGAGCAATTTAAAACATATATTTTAAAATATTGTATGACAATTAGCTCATGTCATTATCTAAAGGCAAGAAGGACAGACTTCAGGAGAGTTAAATAAGTTACAGATGTAGAGTTTTAAGGTAAAAAAAAACCAAACATCTATTAGGTATTTCAATTTTAACATTTCTCATTTATGTAAGTACATAAAAATTCATAAGTGACATATTCTGAACCACTCAAGTAATCTATTAAAACAGATCCTTTTTTTCATGAATTGTTCTAGAAATTGCCTGCACTGCAAGGCATTGCTGGCATTTGGTTCTCTTGTTTTAATTTTGACAGTGTTTCTAAATAAAAATAAACATGTTACTTTTGCTTATTTTTTAGTTAAACAGAAAGATTTGGTTGAGAGAGAAGTTTTAAGTTGTATGAATGCCTATAATATTCAAATTTATCAGCTAACAGGCTCTATTTTGTTTTAGAACATGGATAAAATAGCTCTCAAAGTGAAACTACCTCGAGCTTTTTAAAAATATAGAGATGTTCCTCATGAAATATGTACAAATACAGGGAAACAATCTGACTAAAAATGCTCAAGTTAGCAGCAGCGATGAATCTAAGAAAGGTTCATGCCAATATCTTGAAAATTTACTACTTTCGGCATCTGCCTACTTTAACCCTTAACTCTTTGTCACTTACCTAAAGTTAACTCAGTGGGGTGTTTCTTTAGTAGGCTCTTTAATTGTCCTTATCATTTTTAAAACATTATTTAATTTTAAGATTTGGGGTAAAAAGTTTTGGTGGAATATTTTTCCCAGAGTAAATATAATTTTGCTTTTGTTTTCAATAATTTAAAGACTGTGGATCACTTAGCCTTATTTATCACAACAGCAAAGACATACATTTAAATAATCTCAACAGAGTATTCTCCTTAATGTAATATTATTACATTGCGAATTTGTGGAATCCCTTCCTACCTCACTAGAAAATATGATACAAATGACTTGCAATTAACGTAATTCATGGAATAAAAGATAATGTTTTTGATCTGTTACCATAATCATTATTAGCATGAATATTGGGTTTTTAAAACCTTTTATAGATTCAGATCGCAAAACAGCAATACAAACCTACTCCTAAATGAATAATATTCCCTTTTCTTTTTCTCATGTGAAGTACACTTTAGAGAGCCTCTCTGACCAGAAGAGAACCACATTACCCAATTGTAGTAAACATTCTTTTCTTAGAAAGAAACATCAACCTTGCAAATATAGTATCAGTGAATTCACTATTACTTGGAGCTTGAAGGCCAGCAAGCTCTGCCTCAATAGGGGGAAAAAGATTTATTTTCTCTAAGTGTCATACATTCCTTCATCGACTTCAAAGTCAGACCCATTTCCAGTCCTCTAAGACGTAAACTGCAGTACTTACGTCAAGTGGATTTTCTAGTGGGTTATTTATTTCCATCTGTCTTATATTTGTGGGCAGGTTGAATAGATCTGAGTCTGCTGGAGAGAGAGATGAAAGATAGACTTTAAAGCAAGAGCTGAGTTTAAGCAAGAAAATAAGGTTCAACAATAGCGGATTAAACTTGAAACCTTGGGGAAATTCTTATTCAGGCAATTTTATGTGCAACTTTTAACTTGCAAATAGGGAATTTTGACAATCTCTACATTGTTACATATAATGTAGTGAGAAATGATGATTTATGTAAACGAAAGTGATAGGTCGTGTATTTCCTAGGAAGCACATTCAAGTTTATTTTATCTGTTGAATTTGTTTCTCATTGTTCTTGTAAAACTGCTTCAGTTTCCTAAGTTCTCCTTCAGTGCACACCATCCACTCTTAACCTTCTCACTTCCTTTGGTCTGGAGCTCCATTCTTTATTAAAAGTTCACACCAACAACTAAGCAGAAAAAATTAATGTTCTGGTGGAGTCACATGCTGGTTAGAGGTTCTTCAGTCTTCATCGCACATTAAACCTGCATATAATTTATGTTGGTGTTAACCACAGATTTATGTCCTTTGAACTTTTTTAAATAAGTGAATGCTTTATCTCCCTAACGTAAACACTGTTGTTCATTCCGATTCTTATAAATTATTTAACGAATTACTCTGGTGTCTTTAGGTAAAAATAAATTAACTTAGAAAATGTGATCAGCCTAATTAAATCATGTGCTAGGTGACTTTCTATCTGTCCATAATTATAAATGAGAACCAACACCTTGTACTAAAAAGAAAATACATACAGTATTAATTAGTCTTCTAAGGGTGGCTAAAATGTGAAAAAATGGAATGTATTCAGAATCATGTAACTTACCTCCCATGATCTAGGAACAATTGTCGGGGGCATGGAATACAGGTTTAGGGGATCAGAATTTGCTGAACAGCAGCTTTTAGCTTTCTCCTAGCTTGAACCTATATTAAATAGTCTTTGTATTGGGCAGATTTACTTTCTTTTTTAAGTGATCTACACTAATGTTTACTGAAAATGACTCCAGGTGAGTTTTCCCACTATAAAACCCTTATAAAATTGATTGGAAAAAAAGAAAAAAGATCAACTCCAGATCTCAGTGGCTTAGCACAACCGAAGTTCTCTTCTTGCATACATATAAGTCTGACATGGGTTAACGGAGGTTTCTCCTCTGGGTGGGGTTTTAGGGACATGGGCTGATGGAGACCGTGTTAGCTTGTGATGCCGCCATCTTACACACGCTTCAGCATTTGCCATCGTAAGGGAACAAAGAGCTTAGAGAACTCAGCTACTCTTAAGAGAAGCGCCTCATTTCTGTGCATAGCTCATCGACATTAACTTCAAGGGATGTTAGGATGTTATCAAGCAAAGGGAAAATAATCAATTATAGTAAAGACTAGTAATCATCATCACCTTCTATGCACTAAATATTCAGTTCCCTCTTCTTCGCACACATAACACATACTCAGTACCTCAACACGGAATGGCCTAAAGCCCATCCAGTCAGTGCCTGAATTTCAAAGTCCAGCACATCTAGATGAAGTTCAAGCTCCTATGTGACTTCTCCGAGTTTGGAGACCAATGAATTTAAAAGCCAAATTACCTACTCCTACACACACACACACACACACACACACACACACACACACACACTCAATCCACAAAGGTGTGACAGGGTCAGGATAATTACAATAATACACTCACTTTTAGAAAGAAGACAAATGGGACATAATCAGCAGTTCATATAAATCCCACGGTCCTGCTGAGCACACAGTAAAGGTTCCCTACCAGTATGTGACTCTAGTCTCCTTGTGACAAGTTCTTTTTTATTTCCATTCCCTTCTTTGACTGTATTTGAAAATCAGTCTCCTCAGGGCTGCACAGCTTCCTTGGCCCCCTTGCTCACATGAGGTTGTGTCCCCAAAGGCCATTGTCAACTTCATACAAACGCATCGTTAGTCCAGGCTTGTGGTTTCTTTGGCAGTACATTTCTCTCAAATACTTAAGAGGCTTCCTCTCTATTTCTTTCTAGTCAGTTCCATGTGTCAGTAACCACACCCACACTTTAAAATACATAGGTCTCACATCTCTAGCAGCTCTTTGTTTTCTCAACCCCTGTCTTTTTTCTACCAATTTGGTGGCTACCTGAAGCTTATCTATAATAACAGGTGGAAAGACCCCACTTTTAAAACTCTCTACCTTGGGGCACCTGGGTGGCTCAGTTGGCTAAGCATCCGACTCTTGGTTTTGGCTCAGGTCATGATCTCACGGTTTGTGAGTTCAAGCCCCCTCATTGGTCTCCATGCTGACAATGCAGAACCTGCTTGAGATTCTCTCTCTTCCTCTCTCTGTCCCTCCCTGGCTCATTCTTTTGTCTCTCTCTCTCTAAAATAAATAAATAAACTTAAAAATTAAAAACAAAAATCTCTGCCTTAAGTACAGTACTCAACTGAAATGTTTTGTTGAATGGAAACTTCCTTTGTGTTCCATTTGGGCCTAGAAGCAGTTGGCTTTGCCATTGCTGTATGAGTCCATATTTCTAGATCCCCTGTATTTGTTCTAATTTCTGCTTGTGAGTCAGCCAATTCTTCCCTGGATTCATCTTTATTTTTGTAGTCCCTTGCCGAGCACAGCCAATGGCAGTTAGCAGACATTGCTATAGTTCTTTTTTTGCCTCTTACCTAGGAGCTAACTTTACTTGAGCATATGCTCTGCTTTCCAAGTTCTGATGTACAATAGTTTCAGCAAATGTCTTAACACTATATGACACACATTTTCTTCTGTTTCCACCTGGGTCATTTTTCTCACTTTCTGTCATTGCCTATATAGTACACATCAAGTCTTGTGTTATAGTAGAGCCCCATTTCTAATATGACTTTTTCTATTCATGAGAATGGTTGAGGTTACACAGATATGACAAACTAGCCACAGAACCTGAGTGGCTTATCATAACACAGGTCAATTTCTTGTTCATATAAATGTGCAAGTTATGAGGAAACTGTCCTCCATAAGTCATTCAGGGACTCGGGCTATTGGAGGCCACACCATCTCAACCTTTGGCTCCCAATTGTTGCCAGGTCAAGAGGAACTTATAATCACATTTAAATACCTCAGACTTGAAGTGACACATGTCACTTCCTCTCACAACTACAGTCCACAAACACCTGTCCTGCCCTAATGGCAAAGGAAACAGAAATCTTTACATGAAGAAGGAACGGAAGAAGAGGAAAATTAAATTTTGTGGTCTCTAATTGTTTCTCTTTGTATTTTTAATGTTCAGATAAATGGAAACGTAGGTAAGCCACAGTAACATTATTTGATCACCGTGATGGAGAAACATTTGTCAAACAAATAGTAGATCATTTCATAAGTATAATTGGGAAGCACAAGTTTGATCCATTTCCTCACATATAAAAATACCTAGTGACTAATAGGTATAAAAGAAAGCTACATAGCAATCAAATTGGCCCTTAAATTAAAAAAAATGCTCCCTCAGAACTAGTTATATGACATGGAAAACAGATTGAACAAAAACAGTCACTAGCAGGAAATAGTAGGAAGTGGAGCAGCAAAAAAATGGATAAAAATAAATGAATGAAAAGAAGAAAAGAAAGAATAAAGCCACATAAAAGAAAAGATTTTAAATGTTGTCAGATATAAGGAATTATTTTGAATAAAGTTAGGAGTCTATATAAAACATTGCTTTACAGCTTCAAAATTTTATAATAGCTAGGATATCAAGGTTCAGTACAAATAGAAGGGTCCTAGATGATTCTCAGAAATGGATATTCCTTAACACCTAGGTCAAGAATGAGGGTTGTGAACATATTGGTGAGAGAGTGATGAGTCAGATAAAAACTGGCCCACCCACAATCATGATAAAAAGGGCAACAGCAGCCCTTCTAAGTTAATGAACAGCCTATGTATCATTCTGGCACACCTGGTTCAGGGGGTTTGAGAGAAGAAGGGAACAGGAATCCCTTAGAGGAGGAAATCCAGCAAGAAAGCCACTTGAAATAAAATATTTTCAAGAATTATTTCAAACAAGAGTTAAAATCTTTGCCAAAGAAATAGCTCGCTCAAATTGATAAAAGCGTTTCTTAAAAACTGGACTGCTAAAATGTGAGAAGAGAAAAATTTTCTGCAGAAAATCAGAAAGTAAATATTCTAGGCTTTGATGTCCATACAATCTCTGTCATAGCTACTCACCCCTGCTGTTAGAGCAAGAAAAAAACACAGACGATAGGATACATAAATGATGGCCCTGGTTATGTCTCTATGAAACTTTATTTGCAAAAATAGATAGCAGCCTATCTGAATCAGCCTACAGCCCATAATTTGCCAACTTTTGCTCTCAGAGAGAAAATGGCAAGTAATTCTAACAAAATTTTAAAGTAAACTGGTGAGAACAAAACAATGATCAACCATACTGACAGCTCAAGACATGCAAAAGAAAACAATGAAATTTTCCTTTTCCCTAAAGCATTACCAAATACCATGATACGTGACTAAAGGGGGGTAGAGCATATTGACATAAGGTTTGCAAAATTTCTAAAGATCAAATGCATATATATGTGTATACGTATAGACACACACACACACACATATAGACACGTATACAAAAACGTAGAATTAGAATTTGGAAATCTTGCTAAGGATGCATAGTATTTAGTTTGAATTTTAGAATTTTAATTAGTACAAAAGCTATTCAGAGATGAATCAGGAAGGAGACAATACTTCTTGGTGGTCATAGTAATGATTTATTTGGTAATATATATATATATATATATGCACTTCCCTACCCCATTATTTTTGGAGAACAAAAATAGGGAAGAAGTGGGAAAAGTCATGCAATCTCTCTGTAGGTACTAGGAGTTCTTAACACTGGGAACATGAGGTCTCCTACTCAGTCTCCTCTTTATTGCCTTCCTTCATCCCATGGACTGAGAAGCTTCTAGAGGAATCAAATTAAGCAATAGCAAAAAGCATGTACTTTTAGCCTTAGGAATGTCCATCCCATATTAGGAGTCCTACTATCCTCAACTATCCTGAGTCCAACAATTCTTGTATAAAAATATTTTCCTAGTACCTGTGAACTGTAAGCAGAATAATTAGAAAGTTCTGTGGGCACTAAAAAAAAAAGAATATTTCATTAAGGAGTAAAATTCATTTCTGATACATTCTCAACTATTATAAAAAACTGATAAAGGTTTGTAAAGAGTATCATAGCAAATAAATCTTTTTCCTTTTGAAATTATCTTTCTTTGTTCCCTGATCACAAAAGTAACCATGCATCACTCTCAAATGTCACAAAGAAAGAACTTAAAAGAAACAGTTACCCGTGATGCCAGTATTTGGAGACAACCACTGTTGGTAGTGTGAAGTATGTTCTCCCACATTTTTATATTCATACATATGTGTGTATTTACGAACCTAAGATCTGCTAAACAAGCTATTCTTTGATTTTCTCTGTTTCGTTTAAAAATATGAACAATTTTAATGTACACAAGGAAAAATGGGTTCCTTCTCTTTTAACCACATTGCATTGCACTGGAAGTATGCACCATAAATTATTTATGTCATCTTCTACTGATGGACATCTCGGCTGCAAAATTATTTTCCCTATTTTACACTGTAACATGAACATTTCAGTACACTTATTTGAGTGAGCTTACCCTCTTATATCCCTTAGGGTAAATTCATAGAAATGCAATTTTCTATGTTGAAGAGTATCTAAATTTAATGTTTTGCATTATATTAATAAATTACCTTCTAAAAGAGTTGTAACAATTTCTCTCTCCCTAAGTTTCCAATATGAGTGTGTTTGAATAAATTATGGTATTTTCACAGACTAAAATACTATGTTTCAAAAATTAATGGCATGGCAAGCCACACATAGGATTATATCAGGTAAAACAAGATACAAGATATAATAAAGTACACCATTGATATATCACTATATAAATTGCTATATATATATATATATATATATATATATATATACACACACACACATGGAGAGGAATATATATATTATATAACATGTGTGTGTGTGTGTGTGTGTGTGTGCGCGCGCGCGCGCGCTCCAAGGAGCATCAAAACATAGGGAAAGGACTGAGCAAATTTTTAACTGATATCTTATGTTCTTCTACATTTGTTAAATTTCCTAGAATTTGTGCATATTTTAGTTGTAATCTGAAAACCAGTATGTTAAAGAAATACTGGAAATCACAAAGCTGAAGAAATGTGTTTTCACATATTTTGTAGTTTACCTGCTATTAGACATACAATTATAAAACAAAACACCTCTAATGTGCCACAATCAGGAATATTTAAACGTGCTAAACTAAATTGCTTTTTCTCAACAAAGGACTTGTTTTAATTCGTGAAATGTCTTCATGCCTAACAGCAAGCAAAATAAAACCTTGCTCTCCTCCACTGAGAAGACAAGTTAAGAGCAAAACGGTGAGCCCCTGAAAACAGAGAAGAAACTAGCTCCTAAGAGCTAGCTCTTACCCTGGCTGCAGGCATTTTGGAAAGCTTTTTGGAAGGGAACAAATCATTAATAAAGACTCAATACTTACAGTGACCTTTGAGCAATTCCAGATGTAGACATGCAGATTTTTCCACAAATAATAAAGAAGGGCTGGCTACAAGAAGTGACAGTCCGGAACAGATCTGCAGGAGACTAGAATTACATGGGACACAGAAAAGAGACTGAGCAGAAATGAAACAACACAAAAAGGATCCAGATCCTTCACTAAACAACCAGAGATTTATTCTCTTACATGATTTTTTTTACCAATTTTTTCCTGAGTGAACAGGAAATGCATGTTATTTTATATTTTCTAGATATGATTATGGCTTTATCAGTCTTTATGATGCTCTTCTTCTACATCCTAACACTATGCTAAGTTTTTATACAGAGTGACTCATTGAATCCTCATATAAACCCAACTTGGTAAAGACTATTATTCACATTTTATAATTAGAAAAGGGAGGCACAGAAATTTAGGTAGCTTAGCCAAGATCATGCATCTAGAACAGAGGTCGACACACTTCTTAAAGGGCTAGCGAGTAAATATCAGATGTGCTGCCGTAAGGTCTCAGTCACAACCATTCCACTGTGCTGCATTGTGCAAAAGCATGCAGAGAGAATACTCAAACCAGTGAACGTGGCAGTGTTACCCAAACAGGTGGCAGGTTCACTGGCCATGGTTTGCCAACCCTTGACCTACCTACAAAGTAGGAAAGCAAGATTCAAACTTAAGTCTACGCCTTTAATAATTAAACTGTCATACAATAGGGGAAATGCAATAATTGTGGTTCTCCTTCCATAGTCTGGGCTCACTCATTCTCAAATATTCTTTTGGGTCTCTATACAGTCTAGTTCTAAAGAAACTTACCAGTTAATGTGAATTGTCACTTACAGTGATTTGGTGGGCAAACGGTTATGGATTCCTAGGGGGCATAAATAAGGTAGGTAACTTTTCTAACAGAATGGGATTTAGCCCCTTCTTGTCAGGATAGATGTGCAGACCTGAAATTTAGAAGGCAATACTCAGCCTTCCAAAATGGAGAGAGAAAGAAGGAGATGATATTGGGCCCGTTTTTAATTTAGAAATATTTAGTTTAACAAGTCCTATGATCTCAATATTTTTCCTTAATTTCCAAATTATTGTCACTTGGTGAATTTGTCTCATAAGTATAAAAACATTGGGCAATATGGTTGTACTCATTTTAAATTGCCTAAAATTCAAAGTTGTGAGAAAAAAATATTTCAACAATATTTAGTTTTCCTTGAGTTCATGAAGTAGCATTGAAAAATAATCAACAAGTTGTGCCAGCTTTTTGATTTTTTAATAGTAGGTCTTTAGCAGAATTTATTTGACAGCCGCATCCATGAATACAGAATGAACCAAGGTTACATAAGACTGCTAAAATAATTGAGAAGTTACATGATCTATGGGCAGGAAAAAGAAGATCAGAAATTTAAACTCAGTCTTAATGTTATTGTGGCCCAGTCAAATGACCTTGAGCCAATTCTCTCTAAATCTGAATCTTCCACAGGAAAATGGCATTAATATCACCTGCTAATGTACCAGGGCTATTGTGAAACTTATATGAAAAAATTCATGAAGTTACCTTGTAGATTTAAAACACTATATTCATTAAGGTAGGCTTCTAAGACTTACAACTTATTTTTACAAAGAAAAATATCTTTTTTTTTCCTGTATCTTTTACAGACCTATAATTTTCACCAGAAACATAGAAAAGAGGACACCCAGAGTTCCAGATCTTTGCCAGCCCATCACTGTGAAAAAGCAAAGTCAACCCATAATCCTATTACCATTTCATTTTTCGAGACCTATAAAACTTTTTTCCTTGCTATCAATAATCACCAACATTTCTAAATGCTCCATTTACTAGATTCCTAAACTTTTTCTAAGACTAAAGAGTAAATAACAGTAACATTTATAGAACAGAAGTCATTTAAGTAGTTTTCACAAACCAATTGACTAAAATTTTAGCTAGATTTCTAAGAAATATCGTAAAGACACTGTAGCAGATTGTGTTATTTTCTGTAAATATTTGCAGCCCATCTCTTGGGAAAGATTATACTCCCTCACTTCACTGATGTCAATCTTGGTCATATGACTTGTGAAGAGTGAGCAGAAGTGGCATGTGCCACTTGCAAGTAGAAATTTAAGGGCCATTGCAGTTTGCCAGTTTCTTTTTACTTCTGTGCTAGACCAGAATATTCCAGATAAGGGCTCCATCAACCAGGGGTCCAGAGTGAATACAACATGGAGCAGCACTGGGACCAACTCAGGAGACTATGTAGAATAAGTGAGAAGTAAATTTTTGTTCATGTTAGTCACTGATATTGTGGGTCACCTGTTACCACAGGATAACCTAGGCTATTGTCCTAAATGACTAATTAGAGGATGTAAAAATCCTGTTATATTCTGTGCCTGGACCTTTTAATTATAATGATATATAGATGGCAGTAGCAAAAAATAACCTCATTTATTCAGAAAGAAGCATTTCAATGTTTCCTATAGGCTAATACAATTAAGACAGGATATAAGACTAAATTTTGTCTGCACTGAACAACAAAAGTGTTGCAAGGGATTCAGAATCCTAAAGAATTTTTGAGTTATTTACAGGATACAAAACCATGTAACCAGAGGATCACATCCAGAAATAATGTTGGCCATTATTTAGGGATTATCTTTAACCTGGGAAAATGGGGCACTCACCATCCTTTTTTCTTTTTCTCTTTTTTAGCCAAGAAACTTCAAAATTATTTTCAAGGAAAAAAGAAGTGACTTTCAAAATGCATTAGCAAAACTCCATAGATTTCCTGAATCCAAAGACTAATAATATATACAACATTTCCTTGCCTAAAAGCTATGTCCTAATATGACACAAGTCCTGTCAAGATTTCTGTTTTTAATAAAAAGTTAATCATGTTTAAACATAATATCTCTAATATCTGGCTCAACACAAGAAATATACAATTTCAGGGATAACATTAGATATGCTTTGCAATGTCAAGAAA
Source organism: Acinonyx jubatus (assembly GCF_027475565.1). Lineage (NCBI taxonomy): Eukaryota > Metazoa > Chordata > Mammalia > Carnivora > Felidae > Acinonyx > Acinonyx jubatus. The sequence goes on from NC_069384.1 coordinate 27,137,906, forward strand.
CTATCAACACAGTATCAAGGATACCCTGCCCTCTACTGTCAGTATTAAAATTTTGCATGTTTAACTAAATAGTAAATCACTGTATTTAAAATCGCTCCACACTGTGGTGTTTAAACATTGTTTCTATTCTATTAGCTCTTTTCTTATACAATTTAACATGTATGTTCACTTAAACACTAAAGCTAATTAATCTTTTCATACTGCTCCTCATAAAAGGAACTCAGAATGCTTTAATGCTATTTAGTCATTTCTCAACTTGGAGTCTCTTGTTATTCCACATGAATTTCTCTTACTTTAACCGCATCAATTATAAAATGTAATTATTTCAGTATGGTAAATGTTTGCTTATCATCACACAGGTATTTTCTATTTTATTTAATCACGATTCCTCCTTGCATGTTAGACCTTCCTTCGAAATCACTTCGTATTTAATGCAGATCTGCTGATGTGAAAGGCTCTCCATTTTTATTTGCAGAAACCTCTGGTTTGTTCTTCTTATTTAAAGGTTCAGAAGTATACAATTCTAGGTAAACAATGATTTTCCCTGACTACTTGAAGATAAAGCCTCCAGTCTTCTAGCTCCCTTTGTTGCTGTTGAAACCACTCACCTCCAAACTCCAGCTGGCCTCTCTGGCTCCATTTAGCAATATCTAAGCTCTTGTCACTGCCAGCTAAAGGGAATTTTCCAGAGTTTTATTGGGAAATCTCACTTTTTCATTGGTTCTCCACACCACCTGTACTGTGGGTTCCTCTGTTCTGTTCCTGTCTGAATCTGTCATTTATTATGGTTTCTAGAATTTTCCTACAAATGTGATCTCTAAAAGTTAGCTTAAAACATGTGCAGAGTTAAAGGGTATGGTTTACACCATCTGCATTTATGTCAATGAAGAGGAAACATGTTCATGCATCACCATTTTGTATTTTACATTACCGTGGTGTTCTACATACGTATTGATGGTGGTCTTGTATAATAATAAATTTTTGAAAAATCACATACTTGTATTTGTCTCAAAAAATGGAATGTTCCCTCAATTATCATATTTTTTGTGAGTTACATGCATGTACTATTAATCTTAATATTAAATAGTATCATTTTTAGACAAATAAATTTAAATATAATATATAGAATAGATTTTGCATATAATCTGAATTGCATGTACCACCAGGTGTCATAAAGGGTCTTAGAAACTTATTGATGCAGGCTTTCCATTGAGCAATCCACCTGACAGTAGAGCTAGCTCTGTCCTTTGGACACTCTAGATATTTTCAGACCCTTTTTAGATAATTCAAGAAATAAGTCTGAATGCATGCACACAAAGTATTATTTTCAATTACTAAATAAGTTACCACTTAAATAACATTATGTCGCAGCCAACATGCAAAGGAAATGGGTGAAATACTCCTACTAGTCAAAGTAATCCTCACTAATTCAACAAAATTTGTTTTGTACCTGCAAGGTGCTCGACAGAGATACAAATGACAGACCAGTAAAAAGGTGGACCTGTCTGAGGTCACAGATTGTAGTCTCCTACACAGACCAACAATTATCAAGCCAGTAGACTAAAGCGTGATGAGAGCCACAATACAAAAAGTACAGCACATTATGTGAGTACTTAATTTTAGAAACATTTTGTAAAGATTCAGGCTCTTATGACTGGGCTTGAGATCACACCATAGATAGAAACTTGAAAAGCATCTGTTTTCTTTCTTAGCCCTGAGAATCACGTCATAACTCGTTTGTTCCCTCTACATTATTTGAAATCCTAGATGGCCACTAAAAACAGTTCATGAAAAATTAAAACTTATTAAAAATGTTAGTGATGATTTACAAACAAAGCTGGGTACGGATAGTTGCAAGTCAATACAATTTTGAAAGGACATCTGCTGTGATGGATGGGTTCACTCAAAGTGCAGATTATTGGAGATTTGGTAAATCATACAAATATATCAGAGTTCTCTGAAATCAAGACAGAGTGAGAACACACAACTAAAAATAGGCAGTAGATGATATATGAACCAAATATACTTTTAAAAGTGTATGTAGCAGTTTAAATGTAATTGGTGTAACATAAGCCTGCACAAACTTAAAAAGCATACAAGGTTATCAGAATTAGAGACTCATTAAACTACAGGTTCTATTTTAAGTAAAACAATCCAGTAAGTACCATTTTGCAATGAAGTGAAATGACCCATTTCCTTTTTCTTAGTCTTAACACAGGAAAGTTAAGGTAGCAGGGGGTAATGCATACACATACTCTAAGAGGTATGTAGTGATGTGTTTGGGAATTTACCAAGTTGGAGTAAAAATAGAGCTCACCTTCCTGGCACAGAGATTTACCTAAGTGCATATAATTGAAACATTTAGATAGATTATATAGAATACACATATTTGTATAACATGTTGTGATTGGATATATGACTGCATGGATATATAACTACTATTTATGTCTGTGGTTGGCCATGTCTGGCTGTGGCCTTTTCTTGGGGGTAAGTGATCACAGCCTATTTGGGTATATTTCAAGAGATCTAAAACAACTGTTACTATGTAGGAGCACTCAATGAGACACAGAAGCCTAGGTCTGAGGATCCCTCTTACACTAAATTGATGGCTGTGGACAAGGCCCTGAGCCTCTGGACTATTGGTCACAGTGTCCAAATCCCTAAAATGGGATCTCTGAGGCCCTTCCTACTCTCACTTTCTGTGTTCCTGTGTGGCTTCTGATGTTTATTGAGTCTCAAAAGCACAAGAAATCTACCTTCCTGACAAAAGTTGTTGAGTACCCCAATGTACTAATGAACTGTTTATTCACAGCCAGCACATGTTGAAGGCATTTATAAGGTTGGTGGCAACTGAGAACAGTGGACCAGGGTCACCAAGGGATACATGTATATAAGTATCTACACTCAATATTATCTTTTATTAATCTTCTTATATTTATTATTAGTCCGTTTATTCATAAAATCATCTCATCCCAGACTGTAAACCTTACACTGTAAGAAGTATACTCTATTCTGCCATCCAGACAGCAAGTTCTCAGCAACTTCTTAATTAGCCACTAAGCCAGCTTTAAAAATAATCAAGCAATTGGCACCTAGAGTATTTCCCTGCTTTACTTCAGACAAAACTCTGAGGTATATTTCTTAAATATAAAATAAGAAGTTAAATAATATTTCTCACTTTTATTCTGACCCACAGTAGTTCCTGGAGAAAAAAGGTAAAGAAAAGAAAAAGAGTGAAACATTTCATTCCAAAACAAGGGTGGGCAGTACTCTCTCATTTTATTAATACAAACCCGTACCTGTCATTTTCATGTTAAACATTTATTAGCAGTAAATTGGTACATAAATTATTGCTAAGGAAATTTTTCATGAGGAAAATAGCCTTTAAAATAAATCTTGTGTAGTGTATAAGAATATATGCATAAGGAGATGGAAAGCATCTCCCAGAGGAGAAACTTTTCTGAGCTCTTAGGTATGAATATAAAAAATCTCCCCTCATTTCACCTCTTTCCTCAGGGCCAGACTGTTCCATGAACTGGGCCCATTCCAACCTGAATATACTTAATATGAATGAACATTATAGCAAATGTTAACAAGGCCAAATTCTGCTACCACAAAAATTTTAAAACAAATAATCACCGTAAGGAAAATAGTCATAAACCCTGGCTTATGGCCCATGCTTGGTTGAGTTTTTAAAATATGCTTCTCAAAATAATTCCACACCATTTTATCAAGTTCTTAACACTCATTACTCCAGTGGCTTTTAAGTTTTTACTCTTCCAGTAAAAAATATATTTTACATCATGGCCAAATATATGTATGTATATACATATACGCATGCACATGAACATATACATATATATGTAGAGTCATATATATGAACTTTATATATTTATATCTATATATATGAAATTATAAAGCGAAAAATGTTTTATAAAACATACCTACCCTTACTGCATGCTATATACGATATTTTATATTCTATTCTATTTTCCTTTAAAAAAGGCTGTTTGAGTCAGTTAAATGATTTTGCAACTCAGCACTATATCATAAGGCAATGCACATTAGAAAACAAAGAGGGACAAAATATTGTCCCCAAGAACATGGAGTAAGAGCAAATGAAGAGGAAAAAAGAAATGGGGTAGAAAGAAAGAAAAGAAAAAAAAGGGCTGAACATTCAATATTCAGGACAGTCATAGAGCACTTTGGAAATGGATATGGCCAAAGAGAAGAAAAGATCATCAGCTAAAAAAAAGAGAAAAAATTACAGAAAATTGATCTTTAGGGTTTAAAAAATTCAAACAACCTTTCCCCCCAGATATATGAAAACGAACAACTTCAAAGATTAACCATTACATTTAGTTGATGCATAAATTATGTACAAACCACAGGCCAGCTGGAAATCAAGATACCCTTGTGATTTTTTATTCCTTCTCTGAATTCATTTTCTGCGCTTTCCTTTCATGCATGTCTCTCCAGCTGCATTGGCTTCCATGATGTTCTTAGAAGCTTCAGATATGATCTCAAGTCATGTCCTTTATATTGGGCTCTTCTATTTGCTAGAAATGCTTTGAAACACTCCCCCTAATACACCAAGATACTTCTAATGGCTTGTCTCTCGGTTCCTTCAATGGTCTTATCTGTTCAAACTACTAAAATTAGAATACCTTTCCTAATCTCTATACCTCTTTCCTGGTTATCTGATCCATGGCAGTTATTAACTTGTCACCATCTGATGTGCTGTAGGTTTTGTTGTGTGATTCTCACCCCCATGAAAATGTAAATTCCATCAGCGCAGAAATTTTGGGTTTGGTTTTGTTTTTTGGCTTTTTTTAAGGTTCCACTTTTTTAGCTTTACGGAGCATTATAAATGCACAATATTTATAATGCACAATATGATACTTTGTTATATGGTATATATTTTGAAAGGATGATTCTCTTCAACAAGTAATTGAGAAATACATCATCTCACTTTTTTTTTGTGAGAACATTTCTGTTCCAGTCTCTTAGCAAATTTCCTTTATACAATATAGTCACCATATGATACATTAGATCATCAGAACTTACTCCTCTACTGACCAGTTGGTACTCAATATTCACTTGTCGAATAAATCAATATTAAGTTTCACTTTGTACTGAACACTTGAAACTTTTAAATTTGTACCTAATCTACAGATTGATAATCTCTAAATTCCCTATTGGTTCTAAAATTGTATGCCGCTAACGTGAACATGTGCTCAGTCTGCTTGATGATCACTTTCCTGATTCATTGTAGCCAAGTTAGTTCTTGCCCTCCTCTTTCCTCTTTTCTCCTAGAGCTCTCCATTCTTGGTTATAATATTAACATCAATCATATTTTACCACAAATTAGACCAAGAGTTAATCAAGGGTAAGGTGTGTTTTTATGTTTCTTCACATCGTCACTGTAATATACAATGATGTCTAACACTCGTAGTGTTGAGTTTTCAATAAATACTGATTCAGTGGGTGAGACTTTGATGAAACAATGCTTTAGGGGCCAGAAGAGAGAGAATGTTTCTTTGTTTATTTTACTTTTTCCCCAAATTAATACAGCCTTTCTTGCATCTTTAAAATATTACAAATAAGTCTGAAAAATCATCTGTCACCTTTCTGTTTCTGTAGCTGGACAACTTAGATCTTATTCATCAACCTGTGAACTGTTCCTTTTTCAGAAACACAGATACTATCCAAAAGCTTTCTGATATCCTTGATTTTAACTGTTGTGGCTTGCTGAATCAAAGCAGCTGAATGTGATACAAGTTCAATGTCATTTCCTTTAAGAATTAACCCCTCTTTCGGGGCTTGATATACAAAACAAGCAACACTTGGCCTCATCTGAACCCTGCATATGTATTTTTCACCCAAGAAATTTCGGATTTCAACAAGAGAACCATTCCCCTGGATAACAACATTGATGGGGAAGTGAGCATACACAGACCTCATCTTGCAACAGAAGCCCCATGTAACACCCTTGACCATGATCTGTATATGACTACAGATAGTGCACACGGTAGCCGGTTCTTTTCTATTTCCCCACCATTTGTCAACTTGGAGCCTCTTCTTTTTCTTTCCAGGAAGACTGAGTTCTACATTGATGTGACTGAAGTCCCTTCCCAGGGTTCCTCTGGGGCACTTCACAATAACAGTGCATCCCTTCAGAATGATGTGGACATTTTCTGGAATGTCGACAGTCTGATTGCTGAGAATCGTCTTTATTCTTGTAGTAGATGTGGCAAAGAGAGAGCATCTTTCGTCATCATGTTCTTGTAGCCCATCTCTTTGTTTATTTATTTTTTTAACATCTACCTGAAGAGCATAAGTGCGAATATCTCTATAGTAGGTCATTGAGAAACTATGTTAGATTTCCACTATTCTCCAGTCTTGAAACCCAAGCAACCGAGCAGCAGATTTTTTTCTTCTCTAGTACGTTTTCCTTTGGAGGAATTTAAAAGTCATCACATCCTCTACTGGACTGTTAGGAAATTAGAAGTATCATTTAAAAGGACAGAAGCATATCTAAGTCTTAACAGATAAGTGAGAACTAATTCTAAAGATTTCAAGAAATAGATATTGCCTGAAACCCATATTTTTTTAGTTTATTTCAATAATTTTTTTGAAAAGAAACAAACTAGGAAATACCTATCACTGAGTATCCTTTTAATTGTTTACTCTAACTAACAATATTTTAAGAAATAAAGGGAAAGACATTACTTTGTAGGATAAAATAAACTTTAAAGGATTTTGGTCTAATCTTAAACAGTAAGATTTCTGTATTTAGTTTTATTGTACATCTACAAGATAAATTCATACTTCAGTAGTTATTGCAATACAAAATATCATTATTTTTTTCAAAAGAATGAAGTTCAAATATGTTTAGTTTGAGTTTAATCATTCCTTTCCTAAAACTTACCTGTTGTGCATATGGAATAAACTAAACTTATTTGCAGTTGGATTTTCTCCTCTTTGAAAATATCTCACCTTCATTGAAACAAAATTCAGAGTTCTCTTTAGTTCATGTTTTAACTTTTCATAACTAAAAGTACTGATTCACCCCAATCGTGTGTTCCAGATATATTCAAAAGGTATAAAATCAATTATAATACTAATAGTACTCACAGTCTAAACATGTGCTTAAGTTAAAGGAAGATCTTACAAGAATTTATTTGGAATTTGCATTCAAAGGCAAAATAAAGTTGAGGGTTAGGGATTTTTCTGATAGAAGTTTGTCTTTACATTGAAAATAGTCATTATTTTTGAGAAATAATTTATGTTTTTTATCACAACTGAGGAAGGATGAAATCAAAAACCTTATTTCAAAATGTCTTCTTCAGGGCACCTGGGTGGCTCAGCTGGTTGGGCGTCCAGCATGGCTCAGGTCATGATTTCATGGTTCGTGAGTTTGAGCCCTGCAGCAGGCTCTGTACTGACAGCCCAGAGCCTGGAGCCTGCTTCAGATTCTGTGTCTCCTTTCTCTGCCCCTGCCCCACTCACACTGTGAAAGAAAGAAAGAAAGAAAGAAAGAAAGAAAGAAAGAAAGAAAGAAAGAAAGAAAGAAAGAAAGAAAGAAGGAAGGAAGGAAAGAAAGAAAGAAGGAAGGAAGGAAGGAAGGAAGGAAGGAAGGAAGGAAGGAAGGAAAGAAGGAAGGAAAGAAGGAAGGAAGGAAGGAAGGAAAGATCTTCTCTAAGCCAAAAAAAGTTATGCTTTGATTGGAGGATTCAATTATCTGAACTACTCAAATCAATATTTTCTAAATTTTTCAAAATGATTAACTGTTGTCATATAAAACTTTCCTCTAAATAGCTCAATCATTCCCCTAGTGAAAGTGGAGGACTTTGAGAGTATCTCTCTAGACCATCCCCAAGCTCTGTTGGACACTCACACATCCTATAATATTCTGTATCAAGCAACATTTACCATTGTATATCAAGTTTTAAAGAGCAAAAATCTTGTTTTCTTACATAAAGGAGTAACAAACAGCAAAAATAATTAAAATAAAATAAATGTTACTAGAGTATGAAAAGTGTGCTACACAGGATGATCCATGTTTTATAGGGCTGAAACTTATTCTATTTGAGGGATCTTTTTTATAAAAGAGAATATAAACTTACAAATATAAAATTAGACATGTATGTAAACATTTAGAATGAGAAAATAAATAAAACTGCAAATTTTTTTTTAGATTTTTAAAAATTTTTTTAACATTTATTCATTTACGAGAGACAGAGAGAGACAGAGTATGAGCACGGAAGGGGCAGAGAGAGGGAGACACAGAATCTGAAACATGTTCCAGGCTCTGATCTGTCAGCACAGAGCCCAACGTGGGGCTCGAACTCATGAACTGCGAGATCCTGACCTGAGCCGAAGTCGGACGCTCAACTGTCTGAGCCACCCAGGTGCCTCAAACTGCAAAATTTTAAAAAGCTGAACACAAACTATGAGATCAGCTAATTCTAGTATCAAGACCAGTCTTTTCTCTAGTATAATTGAAATTATATTGAAATTATTATTGAAATTTTATTTCAGTATTGATCATTGAGAAAACTTTTATCTTCACAACTTGTTATTGGTAATGCAATAAAAATATTTAGGGTTGGTATCCAATTTTGAGAAACTTTTATCAAGTTTCTTTCCTAGAAACAAGATTTCAGAGGTTCCTGGGTGGCTCAGTCGGTCAAGCATCCAATTCCTGATCTCAGCTCTGGTCTTGATCTCAGGGTCGTGAGTTTAAGCCCCATGTTGGGCTCTGCACTGGGTCTGAAGCCTATTTATAAATACATACATACATACATACATACATACATACATACATACATAAATTCAGACATTTCAAATATGCAAATGTACATTGACCATCTCATAATGATGTCCAATTAGCAATGAATTTAAGTATTTTCCCAGTGGGTTCGTATGACTCATTGCTTTTTATTAATATGATTATCTGACAATTCTGTAGCTATTCACTCCCTTTTCCTAGAAAATATCTCCCACTTTTACTAAGTTACTATTTTAGGTATGATCTCAACATGTTTTTTTACAATTTATCTCTTATTGTCAAAATAATATTAGGTAATTTTATTTAATTTACTTAATTATTCCTCCCCCTTTTCCTTTTGTTTGCATATTTTATTATTTTTACATGAATTTTCTCTAACTTTTAAAAATAAATGTCTCAAGTGTCTATAATTTCTCACTTGTTAGATCAAAGCATTCCAAAATGTATTTCCATATAATAGCTAAATCTCTCCCCCTTAGCCTTATCCTAAAAATGCTCTAGTGACTTCACTGAGTAGAACAAGACTCAAATCATAACTAATTGCAATTGAACTGTCTTTTGCTTCACAGTAAATATGCATTTATGGTATGGAAAAATGGAAAAGAAAACCAAATTGTGCTAGGTAAGCTCAAGGAAGGCATCACAAGGTACATGAATATGGATGCCAACTCTTAGAAAATAAGGCCATGTTCATGAGGTAGGGAAGACTGTGGGCAAGAATTTGTGCAAAAGTTCAAGCCTCAGAGCACTAACCACAAACTCAAGGTTCTGCCCTGACATCACCATTTTTCTCTTCTGGTTAGTTACCCAGCATCCTTGTTTCCCAATTCCCACCTGCTCACGTACCGTAGCACTTGTGGTTATTGTAACTTAAGGACAATTAAGATAAGCCATGTGACATACAAATTTCTAGGTGAAAACAGAATAAAAGCACTTTAAGATTTTGGTAAAGACCCTGAAAAGAATGTATTTGAAACATATGAAACCATGAAGGACATGTTTGTTTTCAAGTCCATGGTACCAAAATGGAACCATGTTCTGGAGACTTAAAGGAGGCCACTTGTGGAAAATGAAAGCACACTTACTCAGTGGGCTTCATCAGCCTGAAAGGGGACAAACATTAAAGTCAAGAATTTCAAGAAAGCTTAAATGACATCATAGATGAGAGATCTGTATAAAAAAGAAATTGTATCTACTTCTTTTTTTAAAAAAAATTTTTTTTTTCAACGTTTATTTATTTTTGGGACAGAGAGAGACAGAGCATGAATGGGGAGGGGCAGAGAGAGAGGGAGACACAGAATCGGAAACAGGCTCCAGGCTCTGAGCCATCAGCCCAGAGCCTGACGCAGGGCTCGAACTCACGGACCGCGAGATCGTGACCTGGCTGAAGTCGGACGCTTAACCGACTGCGCCACCCAGGCACCCCTGAAATTGTATCTACTTCTAATAAGCTTCTAATGTCTACTCTTTGTGATAAATATCAAAGAAAGGATATGCCATCCTCTCCACATACATGATCTTATCAAAGTCAGATGCTCTGGACTTGGATGGGCTTTTGGGGAGACAATATGATTCTGATGTTCTTAGTTTCTCAAACATCTTTAAAGCCCCTTAGAAAAATAGATATTGACATCAAATTTCAAATATTAGGAACACATGCATAGTGCACATATCTTTTTTGATCAAGGTGATGGTTAATTTTATGTGTCAGCTTGACTGGGCAACACAATGCCCAGATATTTGGTCAAACATTATTCTGGGTATGTCTGTGGTAGTGTTTTGGGATTTGGAGACTAACATTTGAATCTGTAGGCTGAGTAGAGCAGATTACCCTCCCCAGTGGGCTTCCTCCAGTCTGTTGAAGGCCTGAATAGAACAAAAAGGCTGACCCTCCCATTAGAAAAAGGCAACTCCTCCTGCCTGATTAGTGGATCATTGGTCTTTTCCTGCCTTCAAATTAACTGAAATATTGTCTCTTCTTGGGTCCTGAGTCTACCCCTCCTTTCTCCTGGTTCTCAGGCCTTCAGACTTGGACTGGAACTGCATCAGAGGCTCTCCTGGGTCTCCAGCCTTCTGACTGAAGATCTTGGGACTTCTCAACACCAATTTTTGCATGAGCCAATTTCTTACAATAAAATGTTTCTCTCTTTCTCTGTAGATATATATAGATATATGGATAGGTAGATAGATTGATCGATCTAGAGAGAGAGAGTTTTGTTCTATTGATTCTTGTTTCACTGGAGAATCCTAACTAATACAACTTATATAAACATGCAGAATTTAATAAGGTATCTAAGAAAAAGATGTTTAAATTAATATTCACACATACTTAATCTAGTCTGTATGTTTGGCCAGAGATATGGCATAAGGGAACAAAGGCAAATCCAATCTATCAACATACAATCATGGAAGTTAAATTTGGCCTACTTTACAGATAAGGAAAATGATATACAGTGAGTTTAAACATTTTCCCAAAGATTTATAGCAGTCAGCGATAGAACCATAAGTAACACCTTTTCTGAATTCTAGGCTAGTGTTCTAGCCTTTATAGCAGGCTACTAATTTCACACTTGATTCTTTTTACATTTCAGTGGTTTAATATGTAAAATGATCTCTGACACTAACTCATACTCACCACTTCATTTATGGTGCACCTATCCTCACTTTAGAGTGAGGGTGTTCTACTAAACAAGACAGGTCGTTGGGCTGGACGAGAAGCATGCTTATGTTTTGGGGGAGGTGTGGCAGTGAAGGGCCAGGAGAGATGAGCAGAATGCCTCTGGCTCATGAGAGTCAGTCACAGAGAACACTTTGTTGTCCACTCTAAGATGGGAAGGGCATAAATATGAGCTGGTGCCAAGGTACTCAACTGCAAGGAGCGGGGAGGAGGTGAGATGCCAAAGCCTACAGAGAGGCATTATCCTGGTAGCCTCCTTAAATCACCCCATTTCCAGAGAGGGCTCTGGTGACCTGAACATGCCATAAACAAAGTGGACACTGCCACTACTAAGAAGCACAAAAATTTGTTTCAAGACACTTTCCCTGAATATTCTTGTATGAGGCCCTCACTGTCCATCAACGAACTGCTTTTGGTAAATTTTACCGCTGTGTTATTCAATTTTCACATCCTTGGAAGTCTCACTCAATATTTAATGATACACTGGCTTGGCAAAATAAAAGAAACTGTAGATTATTCCTGCAAAACACATCTGCTTGCTCCAGAAAAAAAGTGTGGAAGGAAAAGTAAGACATTGATTCAAATTTCCCTATATAGTTTTTAAAGCCAGTTGAAAAAAAAATCCTATCAAAGAATACTTTCTAATTTCTAAGAAAACAAATAAAACAGTCATTTGGTAAGTATATTTATCACAACTAGCTATACATTTTTAGTCAAATCTATAATAAAAGATTTATTTATATAACTGATATGTTCAGTATATTGTCCCTATTCTATGAATTCGAGCAAGATTTTGAAAGTTTAAATTATCGTAGATGTTTACAGTTATATGTTTTGCTGTGATTAATTTTACCTTGGGTCCTGGTCAGAAATGCACCTACCACCCGTTATAATTGTTCCTTCGGGAAAAATCAATCTTCTTGACAATGAAATAAGTCATGACAATTTCCATGAACATCCTCTAGTGAAAAACGAGGGGAGCTTGTTATGTGCCTCTACCACATAGAAAGGACCAGAGGGAGCAATATCCTAGTGTTTACTTTGGATAAATCATTCAGATTTTATGAGTCCTTGCATAGATCCATTCCCTGTGTCAGAACCAGCCGTGTGTCCCTAAGGGGGTTTCACAGCCCTGCAGGTGCTGCCTGTCCATAGGCAGGAAGGTCAATATACGAGACTACTTATATGAAGCATTTGACATACTCTATGGTCAGTAAGCTGTGAATCCTAGGATATATTCAAGAGCTAGTAATTAATGATCCTAACTGTAGACTCATTTCTGATGCCCCTCTCTCTCTCTCTCTCTCTCTCTCTCTCTCTGGGGATTAATGAGGGATAAATCTAGGTGGGTACACAAATGGAATCAAACGCTTAATCTGGATGGTGGTGAGATATCCAAAAAGAGAAGCAATTTTGTTAGAAATATTCAGATAATGAAGAATAAACTATATTATATACACAAAAGTTATTTTTCCAGAAGGATCTGTGGTTTACAAGGTGTTGTAACATCTGGATATTTATTTTCTAACTCCTCTCTGTCATAAAGCCAAAAAACCTAAATAAATATATCAAGACTTAACAAATAAGGCTCTACTCAAGACTTTCCTTCCCACATGATGCTAACTTCCATTCTTACCCATCGCACCAACCACTTAATGCAACCAGTCTATCAGTTCCTTATCTGGAGTCTTGGACATCTAACAGTGGATATTGATTAGTAAGTGAAATGAAAAATTTTGTAGAAGATGTGGAGTTTCATGAGGTCCATGAAAGTGATTTTGAAGGACTGAGTTTAGTATATGCACAGAAACTGACAATGAAAATTTAGCTGGTTTACTCTAGTTAATAATCGGGGGAAAAATTGACTCGAAAGAAAATGACTAAGCATCAAAAGCTTAAGACAGGATTAGGGGAAAGAGGATTTAGGAAACTTCTATTTTTTTTTCTGAAAATATTATCAAATAGCTTTTTCAATGCAGACACTTGTTTTCAGTTTCCTTATCTGTACATGGAGAGGAGGCTTCCTTATCAAATGAAGTAAGAATAAAAATTTACTTCCTATCGTACATAGAGGTTCACTCAACCAGTGATCCGTAACATAAAACAAGGTGGAGGGGGACCTGGGTGGCTCAGTCAGTTAAACATCTGACATTTGATTTTGGCTTGGTCGTGGTCTCACAGTTCGTGAGTTCAAGCCCCGCATTGGGCTCTGTGCTGACAGCGACGAGCCTGCTTGGGATTGTCATTCTCTCCCTCTCTCTCTCTCTGCCCTTCTCCTACTCTCTTTCTCTCAAAATAAACAAACTAAAAAAAAATGTTGAGAGAAGATATCAGAATATTAAGGGAAAGGTTGAGCGAACAAGAGATAGTTTGAAAACCATATTTAGTATGATATGTATTTGAAATTTTGCATAGCAAACAAAAAATATTTTGTATTATCAGAATAGTATGTAATAGAAACCACAGAAAATAAAGCTTATGAAATCTTCATAAGTGGAAATATGCATATAATACTGTGATTTTAAGAAGGTTTATCATAATTAAAGAGAAGGAAAATTTGAGAATTTTTTTCTAAGATACATATGTAAACAGGCAAAAATATTTTAAAGTTGAGAGAAAAAAAGTAAAATGCATTTGGTCATTTGAGGTTGGACCAAGATCTTCACTCCTGTCATTTCCTCTAATAAAATGATAAATAAGCTGATTCAAAGGTGGTGGATCTATTTTGACCTTCTCTCCCCTCCTACCTGGATACAGACCTAGCCTCCAAAATTGACTCCTTTATTTGATGAACAAGGATGGCCAGGGAAAGGCAAACACACACATAACCTCTTTGCAAGCTCAATCTATGTTTCTATGTTCCTATGAAGAAACCCTAGTGTTTAAGGCAAGTCGTGTATTTACATTGGTCTTAACTATATTTATAAAAGCAAAGCAAAGTTCCCCCCTTGATCCTATAACTCATTCTGAGTTCTGGGACGTTCGTATAAAGGTCAGCTGTCATAATTGTTCATTTATATGGGAAAGTATTTTAATGTTTTTATTGAATTCTTAGGATTCCTGATACAGGGAAAAATAATTTCTTTTTCTTTTCCTTTTTTTTTTTTTTTTTTTTTTTTTTTGCTAAATGCTATAGACAGGCTAGGAAATAGTACAGGATTTAAGCAACAGAACTAAGCTAGACCAGACTTTAGAGATCATCCAGTTTCTTCATTTTTATAAATACAGAAACTAAGGCTCAGGAAACGAGAGTCCCAATCTCATGCTTTTACTTTGCAGCATTGCTGTGTTAGCATGAGCTTGGGACTCTCGTCCCAAGGCATCTGCACTTTAAGGCATCTGCACTTAAATCATTACTCCACCATTGAGAAGTGCGAGATGCTGGGCATATCATCCCATCCCAAAGGAAGATATTTTAATGTGACTAAAGTTAAGTCATTTATCCATCTATAAGATTAGAGCAATAATACCTAGTTTTCAGGATTATTGATAGAAATGTAGATAATATTTAAAACTGTTTTGGAAATGTTAACTGCTATTTTTACTTATTAGACAAAATTCTAAAAATATTGAATCTCAGCCTTTTGCTCCAAGAGTATGATGTCAGTATGAGCTTTAAAAGTCTGATTCATATTTTTCAAGTCCTTTTAGTAAAAAAATATTTCTTGATAATGTCCTCCAACAATGTCATAATTAGGCCAAGATCATTGTTTGACATAGAATGCGTCTTAACAGTACAGTCAGAATGCTCCAGGACAAATTATGCAAATAATTCAGGAAATGCGGTATGCTATGGCTCTAAACTAAAGAGAAGCAGTTTATGAACATCCAAAAGGTTTTGAAAAATCCTGCAGGAAAAACAAAATCTGCATATACTAGCTTAACCAGTTTCTTTGCACACTCAAAAAGTAATATCTACTAGTATCTCCACAAACTCGTGTTACCTGGACAACCTCCTTCCCAAAAAATAACTTACAAAAGTGGTGCTGAAGGCACAAGGTAACTAAAATAATATGGATAACTGCAAAATAATGGCTTTAATTCCTTCTAAGTGTTGAGTATGTAAAATATCAAGTCAATTGACTTATTTCTACTTTGAATATTTCACAACAGGGCTCAGGGGTAGGAGCCTAGGGGGACTCTGCCTGTGGGTTCTGAGTTATACCCTGGGGTTGAACAACATTATTAGTGTGCTAAATGACACTAAATTGCTTACATCAAAATGGTTCTATTTATTATGTGAATCTCAACCTCAATACATTATCTTTGCAAATTTCACAAATGCATAAAAACTTCAAAGTATTAAAAGCTAAGTAGTTCAAGTGTTGTGTGAGAAATCTACAAGGTTTCACAGATATAAAAAGTGTATTATCACAAATATCAAATCATTATGTTGTACACCTGAAAGTAATATAACGCTATGTTGATTAGACTTCAATTTTAATTACCAAATCAAAGGGCAAGTTTTCTAAATGGTCCCTAAAAAGACTGTATTTTATTTTATAAAAATAAAAATCAATATTTCTTTTAAGCCCTTAAATTGCAGAAGCTTTACAATAAAGTCAACACTAGAGGGGAAAAAAGATATTTTCTACAGGTAGCTAATATTTTACAGGCAGATTACAAACCATCACAAAACACATATTGACAGAGATTGACTGTGGCAGCCGTAACTTAATCTCAGCAGTCGTGATCTCAAACCTCTTGAGTCTCACTTCATGGTTTATGATATAGTTACATCACAATCCCTCAATAGAATTACAGCTTTGTCACTAATCTCTCCCTATCAGTTATCCTGTAAGGAAGGAAGCTGCGAGGCACCACTAGAAAGAGACAATGGCATGAATGATTGCATTCAGTCTCTTTCCACAACAATATCTGTAAGTCTGGGAGTGATAAATGGCACCCAAGTTATAAACGAGCAACAAGGTCAGTAGCACCAAGCAGCCAAGAGTTCAAAGAAAAGTCACAATTCTGACGGGTTCAAGAAAAGGCCACATACTGCCGGCGTGCAGATAAATCCTCAGAGATGCCTTACTGCAATTACAAAACAGAATTAGAAAAGCCTGTTATGGAGGAACTAAGATTTTTGTCCAGTAATTGAACGAAGACTTTTATTAGCATAAAAGTCATTGTTTTTATGGAAAAAATGATGGATTGAATAACATTCCATGACCAGTCAAGAATCTTGGTGGAAAATCTCTTCAAATCATTCAATAATTCTTTGACACTGAAATATATGTAACTGAACAGCACTAATTTTCTTCTTGGTCTCTTCTCCTTAATCTCTTAAAGATATCTATAGAGTCCAGAAGAGACATGGCCTCTCTAGAATTGTTTTAGGCTGTGTCTACATCTCTTTGTACACATCCTTAGATGAAGGTGATTTTTCCTTATAAATTATAATATGCAAATCTTCTAACAATATCACAAAAACTACTCACAGAATGTTTTAATGTAAAGTCACCTGAGAAATCTTGTTTGACCCTTTATGTAATAGAGACCCAGAAATGTTGAGGGTCTTTCCCAAGGTCACGTCACTGGTAACTGGCAGATTAGGGTTAAAATCATTGATTTCCTGGGGGTACTTGGGTGGCTCAGTCAGTTAAGCGTCGGGCTCTTGATCTCAGCTCAGGTCTTGTTCTCAGAGTTGTGAGTTTGTCCCTGCATTGGCCCCTCATTGGGCTCCGTGCTGGGCATGAAGCCCACTTAAAAAAAAAAATCATTGAGTTCCTGATGTCTACTTCTATATTCTTTCTACTTAATAAAAGTTCCAATAGCTCAAATAGATAGTTACTGTAGTGTCGAGGTCTCTCATTGGATGTGCTATAGTCCTCAAACTTTTATGCTCTATAGATTTGTAATAGACTTCAATAATCTTTGCTATATGTCATTTATTTGTTCATAAGGATCAAGACAAATTATACTGTATCTGAAAATTTGTTAGCCCGTTGTGATGCAAGGCTGAAAAAGAATACAAGAAGAGACAGTCTCTAAAATCTCTACTACTCCTCAGAGAAAGAGGCCTTAAAATGAATAGTCTTGAAGATGTTGAAAGAGCTTCTCTCCATTTTCACTCCATTTCCTCATGAGGAGACTCACTTCTGTGATGGTCATGGAGATTTCCCTTCTTATTTTGAACAGCCATGCTTAAATTAGGATATTTTAATGTTTTTATAAAATAGAACAAAAATAAAGGATAAACAAGGAAAAATTTTGCATCCCTCCTATCTCTCATGAGTGATTAACATCAGGATTATGATTTTCACAATGCCTTTCCCTGAAGCAACAGAATATGGAATGTTAAAAAGCCACTCATTGCATCAAGCAATGGAAAGTTAAGGCCCATTTTGTATATGTGTACTTTTAAGATTCAAGATGATTTTAGAAAATTTTAACAAGACACTAACCAATGAAAAAATATATACTATATTTTCAACAGTGGATAAAACTGTAAATAGGGCTAATCAAAGGACATGGGAGCTCTTATTATCCAAATTAGGGGACAACCCAAGAATGACTTACTTATCTTTAAAGGCTATTTTTATATGCAGTTATTTTGTGCATGTCTAATGTTCTAGAAATACTTCAAAGTGAGTATTAAATTTTTTTCATGAAGCTTTGAAGATTTATTTTCTCCATTGTGTCCCATAACTGCCTCTACAACACTTTCCAACTCACCGTGAGAGCACCTCTCTGCCTGGCGTGTGATCAGGCCCAAAGGATTTCTGCAAACTTGCTGACTCACACCTCTCCTGAATATGTATAATAATGGTTTTGCTTCAAAACTATCTCTTTTCTTGCTATGCTAAACTTGAAAAACGTAAGATGAGTATTTCAATCAAGTACATAATTAACAAGTCTAGAACATGAAAGTGAAAAAATTTTAATGGATAATGAAAAACTTGGGCAATCAATAGAAAGCCACACAGCTTCAAATACATGTGACAATTATGAACAGTTGTGCTTGGATGGGACAGTAAGATCAATAGAAAATGCAATCGCTGATGTGTTCTGTGTCCTCTAGATTCTAGAAAAATTACAGTCCAAGGCAAATCCTTCTACAACCACTTCAAAGAATGTCTGAATTCTTTCTTTGTGCTGGAATGTTCTAATTATTATGGCTAGAAAAACCAAGTTGCAGGATAATTAATCACCTCCTCCATCAGGATCAGACTAAAATAAAACAGACCTCAAGTGCCCCAGGACTTCTCTTGGCACCTTTTCTTTAATTTGAGTAGGTTCCTTCATGAATATGCAAAATACAGAATTAACCATAATTTCTTTAGTCCAAGAAATAAATTGCTCCTGTTAATTTATCATGCAAGCAATGCTGTGTGTACTGCTTTGCTCCTCTTTGGCTGTGGGAGTCCAGAGAAGCTGTCCCCCGCTCCTCACTCAGTGCCACAGTAAACGCTTCCTTTAGTCCTTGCTAAACTAGAAAAATCTACGCTCCTTTTTCAAGGGTGGGGGACATCACAAACAGAGACATACCGGACAAAGCACTTTTCAATTTCATTAAGACTGGTATTGTAATGAGCACATTAAAGCATAAACATTGTTGGCAATCGTCTGAAGCCAAGAGACTTTTTTTAAACCTGTGGTGGATTTTATTGTTGTTATAATGGTTTTTACCATAATGAAATTTAATGCATTACCAGGAAAAAGCCATGCCCTGTGGTAGGGCGCTGCTTATATTTCAAAACACGTTAGTGTGAAACTACAGTGAGATCTAATAATAGAAATGAACTTACCTAAAGATGTATTGATTTTTATATTAGGTCATGTTGAGAATTTACAAAGAACATCTAGTCCATGAGAAAACAAATCCTCTTGAGAATAGAATTGATTGCAAGAAGGGTAATATTAGAAAAATGGAAATCCTCTCCTCCTGAAATGGTGTGCATTCATATAATGGATTAAGTGCACTAGGTAGTTTAAGAAAGGTCATCTTTCAGATAAATGATAAATTTGATAAATTTCAGTAGATTTAATCACCCCCTGAGATTTGATCAAAGCAACAATGGGCTGAATAATAATATCCCTCTCACCCATATAATTTGTTTATTAAAAACACCTCACCCACATAATTTGCTTATTTATTCTAACTTCTGAAATTATAAATATTATTTCTATTATCATGACCTATTGAGTAAAATTCCACACAAAATAAATGTCTATCATTTAAATACACACTTCAATCATTGGATGGTTTCAAAGAAGGTAAGATTGGCTCTTAGGCAAAAATGCCCAAAAAGAGAAGGAACAGACCGTTAAGGCAATATTCGATTCTATCTTTTACAAAACCAGAGATCCTCCCTAGGACCTAAGAGACTAGAGAGGGAGGGTTACTTTCTTATGCCCACATTATTAGAAAGTTGGAACCAGGATTTAACTGTTTATACCTATATATTTAAAAAACATTTTGCTAACAGTGTTCTTCAGAACAGCATACATCTGCATGTTTGTCATTCTAGTTTATGTTGTGTACCCACATACTCGATTATGTTCTTAATGTATTTTGTTTTGAAGTATTAGGTTACAGTTTTCATTTCTTTGTGGGCATGCCTCTGGACTGTTTTCCTAATCTGTAGGGATGTTCTGCTGTTCCTTACTGTCCTTTTTCCAATATTAAATTGGTATGAGACTCAACTCACTTTTTCTGTTGCTCAATTTTAAGTAAAAAACCCTTTCAGGTCCTTTTTGAAAGAAGGGATGAACCAAGTTCATGGCTCTAGAGCTCCCTCTTTTGTTGTTTTCACAAAGTGATGAAAACAACATGGAGTCCTACCTTCTGAGAATGGTTTCCTTTGCTTTCCTTTCGTAATTTTACCTAGACAAGGAAGGCGAACTACAGCTGATGGATGAAATGTGGACCTCTGGCCTGTTTGTTGTACTGCTTTCTAGCTAAGAATGTTTTTCACATTTTCAAAATATTGTTTAGAAAAATAGAAAAGAAAAAGAGGAAGGAAGAAAGGAAGGGAGGTAGATGATCCAACAGAGACTACATATGGCCCACAATAAAGCTTGGAAATTTACTATCTGGCCCTTTTTTTCCCACCTTCTGAGTCCTGGATGAACATTTTCCTTTGGAACTTGTTGTCAATGTTCTGAGTTTGGATTCTATTACCAGAATTTTCTCCTGGTTCAAGACTGACTTGGCAAAAAGCTTCCATCTTTTAGTATCAAGAATTCTTGGGGGTGCCCAGGTGATTCAGTTGGTTAAACGACCAATTTTTGATTTCGGCTCAGGTCATGATGTCATGGTTTGTGAGACTGAGCCCTGCCTCAGGCTCTGGGCTGACAGGGTGAAGCCTGCTTGGGTTTCTCTCTTTCCCTCTCTCTCTACCCCTCCCCCACTCCTGTATTTTTTTTTTTCTTCTCTCTCTCTCTCAAAATAAATAAATAAACTTAAAAAAAAAAAAAAAAAGAATACCTGGGGTCCAGACCTTACAGTGGTCCCCATCCACCAACCAGTACATGAGATTCTGAGAAACCCCTCCAGTTTTGCTGTTTTCAGATTGCCCCACTTTTTGGTTGGTTTTCTGTCCCTGTATCTGTGGAAAGATTCAGAGAGAGCTGAAGGTTAGGGCAGTGCTTCCCTCTTTCCAAAATCTCAAGTTAAATTTTTTTTAACTGAATGATGAAGAGGATCTGGAAAGATTAAGAATATTCTGCATTCTCTTTATGAAGTGGAATGATTTTTTTTCAAAAAAATTTTTAATGTTTATTCATTTTTGAGAGACAGATATAGACAGAGCATGAGCAGGGGAAGGGCAGAGAGAGAGGGAGACACAGAATCTAAAGCAGGATCCAGGCTCTGAGCTGTGAGCACAGAGCCTGATGTGGGGCTTGAACGCATGGACCGTGAGATCATGACCTGAGCTGAAGTCGGATGCTCAACCAACTGAGCCACCCAGGCACCCCATGGAATGTGATTTTTTAGAGGACCGAGTATGTGTCTAGTAAATGTTTATTAGTTTGGTTATCGTTTCTTTCTTACTTACCTTTAATAAAATATTCAACTATTTTTATATGTTAATAAAGCTGATCAAATAATTACATTTCAATTTATATACCAGTCTACAATAAAATCATATTCTGCTCAGAGATAGCATAGTATTTCTACTGGATTAATTCTATGTCTCATCTAATAATGAATTCTACAGTCTCAGGGAGTTTAAGCTACTTTACTCTTTGTGTCAGATTTCCTTCCCAAGGATGAAGGATGGAAGCATAGTATGAACCATCACAATTAAATCTATTCTATGGGCATGATGGAGTCTGGTGGAGTCAATTATTATGTTGGACCCATCTACAGGTAACTATACAGAATTCTGCACAAAGTATAAACAGTAGCTCTGAGGAGACCCTGGAGAGCTAGTGAGAGCGGCAAGAAATTGGGGGGCATTTGACTCTTTTATGAAAGAAAGGAGCTATACCAGGTAAAATCCTTGTTTACTAGTTTTTCACTGAGGATGTCCAGGCAACAGCTGCGGGAGGGGGTGAAGGATGCTGACACTCAAGCCAAGGCTCACATCTACTGACTGAGAAGTCAGAGAATGAAGTTTGGCTGCTAAGTGGCTGAACACTGAAAGCAGAAAAATCAAAGCCGAAGACCACAGCAGGGGAGGCCTCAAAACTGCCCATAGACTTCACCGAAAATCTTGGCTGATGCCTGGGTATAGCCCCGCGGGGGGAGATGGGGGACTGCTGGTTTGCAACCTCAGAGAGTTCCCCGGGTGAAATTTGAAACTGGCGGCAAGATGGAGGGCAGAGAGAGACCCAAGAAAGTGACAGCAACTCCAGATTGGAAACTGGCAGGTTTCAAAACAGCAAGGGAACTTACGAGGCTTCTCTCTTGGGTGGCTGCAAGATGAGTTGGTGTTGGCACCATGTGCCTGGATCTTGAATTTACGTAGAAGCTGTAACGGGAATCAGTCACTTATATCTTCCAGAAGATCTCAACACATTACCCTCTCAAGGCTGTGTCCTTGAGGGGGCTCCTAGTGTGAGAAGAGTAAGCGAAACCCACATTCCAAGGCCAGTGGAGGGGTAAGGAGCCTCCCATTGCCAGGGTCCAGCTCTCAGGTCAACCAGCGGTCATGTCCCCTCCATGGTCTCCTCCACCAGGAACTTCAAGGTTTTGCATCAAATGCAACAGCAAGGAAAGGCCAAAAGAACAAAGCAGTTTCAGTAGCTGTTCATTTCAGGGAAGACAGAGTTTAGAGTTTAAACCCAGGCAAATTAACTAACTACCGGCTACGACAAAAATCACCACTCTTCAAGGTTATAAAATCCAGAGTCTCTCAGGGGAAAAAGCACACATTGACACATTGTCACCCAAAGTCCACAGTTTACATTAGGATTCACTCTTCGTGTGATACATTCCATAGGTTTTGACAAACATATCACATGTATCTACAAATATCATTTCATACAGAATAGTTTCACTGCCCTAAAAGTCCTCTGCGTTCCCCCATTCACCCTTCCCTCCCGCAAACCCTTGGCAACCACCCATCTTTTTGTTTTTTATAGAGAGATTTTATTTTTTTAGAGAAGTTTCAGGTTCCAAAATTGAGTGGAAGGTACAGAGATGTCTCCTATATCCCTTGTCCCCATGCACTCACTTTTTCTCTTTAATCATTTCCATTACAAAGAGAGGTGAGAGCAGAACCAGCAGCCAAATGTCATTCTAAATCACATGGTTTTCCCTTTATTTTGTAGCAAATCACTTCTCTAAACATAGTTCTCACTGTAACAGGCTGGGTGGGTTGTGAGGGGAGATATCTGGAATTTGGGATAAACAAATCCTTTTAAATTATAATGTTGTACCCTGAGGTGTCTTTCTTAAACTTTGTCCTCTGAGATAACACACTGTAAAAAAACAAATTAAAATGGGGGGTTTTATCTTAATTAGGCATACTCCATGCATCATTAAGTAATGCTGTTTTTTCAAGATGCTTATATTTAGAAGATTGGATACTATCTGTACTTCTACTGTTTCCTTCTGGAAAAAAAAAAAAAACAAAAACAAAAACAAACTACCAAAGATAGGAGACTTCACAGGTTGAAATATGTAATGAAAGATTACAGCCCAGTGACCATTCTCAATGTGAAAATGAAGGTGGAAATTTCAAAAAATACTGTTATTTAATGATTCATGTGGCTTTTCCATTTCTAATTGAAACTATCAAGTGATGATGTCGGTTTTATGGAAACTAATTTCTGGCTTATTAGTGAAATGATTCAGTAATTCAGTTTTCATCCTAGATAGTAAGGTTTCACATATCCACACACCCTTCACTCAGAGATCTGACCTTGAAATAACAGAATCACAGTGATTCCAGGAGACTGAATAGGCAAGGACAGCCACATCCCCCTACACCCCCACCAACCCTGGCAGAAAAAACCTTACTTCTCATCTTCTTTACAAAACAGTCCCTAAAACTTTATAAGATAATAATTTATACCTCCTTTAACTTGAAGCTAGTGAGGTTGGTTAGGTGATTGAAACAATTACTCTTGATAATAATATGCTTGTCTGCTGGTAAAATGTCAAAGGACATTTACTAAAACAGTGAGGATCACAATTTTTGGATTCAAAAAACACAGCCAAGTAAAGTCCACTTTAGCCTTTGCTTAAGTTAACTATCTACATTGTTCACAGATGCAGTGAGACATTGTGTCCTTTATTGATGAAAAACAGGAAGTTCAAGTAATTTCACAGGAGAAATCTATACTGGGAGAGGTTCAGGGTATGATTGTATGACAGAATAGATTTAGCTAAACACCTCATGTTTTCTATATCTGAAAAAAGGACAATAACTGATTTTAATGATTAGCATGAAAAATAGAAGTTACATTGTTTTGTAGGATATAGAGAGGGAGTTTTAAAACATCAAGGGGAGAAAGGTTACCCACTAAGGAAATCTAAATGATGCTAATATTTACAGGGTCAGCCAGGGAATACTAGCAGTTTTTAGAGCTAGAATGTGTGCCCTTACTAATCAAGTCCTCTCCTGGAATTTTAATTATCAATTACATCTCATTTCTCCAATGAATGAAGTTATTTTGAGTAAAGATCAATTCCAAAGTGAATAAAAATATAAACCCCAAATTGAATAAAAATGAACTCCTATAGCACAGTGACCTAAACTTTTAAAAAGTTAAGAATTCTTTAAAACAAAATTTTAAATCACTTGTCCCAACTTTGAACCTGTTAAAATACTATGCTAAAACACTCTTTTCCTGCATTGTCTATCAAATTAGTGTACATGTCATTATTTACTGGATAATGTGAAAGATGTCAAATAAAATTCTTAACACTAAAATTAAGTTGCAGTACAGCAGGGCCATCCCAAATATAATCTTTATCTCTGAGACCTGCATCAACAACAGAATACAACCTTTTTTAGCTGCGTCTACTCCTTTTTACCCTATCCCACCACCTCGCATCCATTATATCCCATTTCTGCCTCACCTATCATCTAGATGCATTCACTTACAAATGTACTTCCTTGACTTTCACTTCTGAAATCAAACACTCCTGCATGTTTAAACAGTTTCCATAAACTCTCTCTTCTCATCCTGGCTCACCCCTGAATATGCCATTTTCTCCATAAAAATTTCATAATTAGAAAAGCCACTGTAATCCAGGTAATCTAGGGCTCTATTCTATCCCTACACATGGAGTCGATACGACTTGGAGGGGAAACAGTTAAAAGGCATTGATCTTGTGATTCTTCAAACCATAAGCATATACTTCTCACCACACTCACAACATGGGTATTTGATGATGATGATGATGATGATGATGATGATGATGATGATAGTGATGTGAGCTGACCAGGAAAGAAAGGAGACACTTCTCCTCTACATGTCACTACATCCCAATGACAGATTAAGCTGTTCTTAATTTAGAGCTGTACAGAGTCCAAGAATGGGACTAAAAGTAGCAAATGCAACCTGAAACAGATTCATAGCTATAACATACCATGCATTTTCCTGGAATTCCCAAAAATATCCTGAAATAATGACTAAATCCCTGTTCTTCTTGTATATTTTATAAGTACAGACTCTGGAAGGCACTTTCAAAGGATTTTCTCCTCCATCAGGTGTGCAGTAAAAATGGGGCTTTGGTCTCGTTGTGTGTTACATGGGGATATGAGGTTTACCACTTCAGGCTGCATGTCTCACACCGTGAGAATTACTTTCCTTCAAATAATCCACATGCGATATTAAACTTATTTCCCTTTGAAATAAGCTAATCTCCAAGAATGACCCCAATAAATTTTCCCACTCTGTATGCACATGATACTCTTTGCATCAAGAAATGAATCTGAATTCCTGTCTTCTTGAATCTGGGCTGGTCTTGTCAGTAACCACAGCTAAACCACTGGCCAATAATATATAGCAATAACAATTGCTAGCCACATGAGGACACCATCTTGGACATTCCAGTCCAGTCAAGCCTCCAGATACTGCAGATCCGTCATGTGAAGCCGAAGAATCACACAATTGAGTCCAGTCAACCCAAAGAACTGTGAGAGCTAATAAAACTTGTTGCTGCTCTAAGCCACTATGTATAGTGATCATTTATTATGCAGTAATAGATAATCCAAATACCTATTAACATAATTTTGAACTTATATCTTAGGAATTTAGTTTATTAAGTGCATAAAAGAAATGCTGATGTAGGATTAAGTGGTCATTACACTCAGGAATGCTGAATAAAACACTGAAGCCAAGAATTAGATTTAGCATCTCATTTACAGACATAGATGGACTTGCAAGTTATATAGCATTTGGGGGGAGAATGAAAGTTGATCCTAAACAGAAAAAGAGTCTTGATAAGGCCTTCCTAGGTTCTTCCTTCAAATTTACCAGAGTATGCCATTCCTCCTCCTCTGAGAGAATAAAGAAGAGTACACAGAGGCACAGGAATGTTAACGATAATGACCCTGCCCTAGTATGAAAAATTACCAGAAGTAGAAAAGGTGTCGCCTTCTAATACTTACCTATTGTTCTTTGAGTGATATCACATAACAACATTAAGATAGACCAATAAACTGTCATTTTCACTTGGATGTTGAAGGGCATAAAAGGGCTTTTCTCTGACTGTAATAACAAGAAAACACAGATAAAAATTTAAAACCATACATTTTGATAGAGGAAGAGAAAAGCAGTTGATAACTGATTCCAAGAAAAACAAGGTAACCAGAGAGTTGCACCAGTATCAATGAGTTCTAGGACAAATTCCAGTAGCTAATATAGGTGTAGACAGCAGGGAGGGGGCAGAAAAACTATGTGGCCAAATTTGATGAAAACTATAAACTTATACAGCCAGCAAACTCAGCACACTCCAAAAACAAGACACACAAAGAAAAATATACCAATGTAATGCATAATCAAACTCTGTAAAATGAGCTATAAAGTCTTAAAAGTAGCCAGTTCTGGGGCATCTGGGTGGCTCAGTCAGTTGAGCATCCAACTTTGGCTCAGGTCATGATCTCATGGTTGGTTGGTGAATTCAAGCCCCATGTCAGGCTCTGTGCCAACAGCTCAGAGCCTGGAGCCTGCTTTGAATTCTATGTCTCCCTTTCTGACTGTCCCTCCTCCGCTTGTGCTCTGTCTCACTGTCAAAAATAAACATTAAAAAAAAAAAAGTAGCCAGTTAAAAAAAAAAGACATTACATAGAGAGGAACAAAGTTAAAGATGACAACAGATTTAAATCAGTATTAATGGAGAAGACAGATTAGTGGACTTCAGATTAATCAGAAGACTGATTAATAGAGAATCAGTATTAATGTCAGAAGACAGTGGACCAATATCTTCAGGGTCCTGAAAGGTAAAACAGCCTAGAAATCTATATCCAGTGAGAACTGCGTTCAAAATCAAAGTCAAAGTAAAGACTTTTCAGATATAAAAATGCTGAAAAGTCTTTCTGTACTATAGATCTATACTATAAGAAATATTAAAGAAGTCCTTCAGGCAGAAGAAAAATAATACTATGATGAAAATTCATAAACCCAAAAGAATGAAGAGCATTGAAAATGGTATGCAAATATAAAAGACTTGGTGTTGTTATTTAAATTTCTTCACAAAATAATTGAGTGTATAAAGACCTAAGTTTCTTGATAAATTGTTTAACATTGTTTAACAGGTCTTATCTATAGTCTGAGTCAAAGTAAAAGCTAATAATACCAATATCCTATAAAAAATTCATTTTGAAGGCTTAAATGACTAGTTTAGTTCATTAATTAGGAATGCAATGTACTAGGAAAAAAAAAAAAAAACTGTCCCAAATCACAGTAGCTTAAATAGAGATTCAGTTATCTCATGTAACAAGTCTATAGGTAAATTAATCCTGGATTTAGACTGGCTACTCTAGGGCAACATCAAGAAAAGAGGCTCTTTCCTTCTTTTTGTTCTTTCATCCTTATATGGTGAGATTTCTTTTCTTCAGGCATGTAGCCTCCTGCTAAAGAAAAAAAAAAAGGCTACTGCAGTTCCAACAGTCATGCTTCCATTCTAGGCAATAAAAGGGGAAAAGAAGATAATATCAGATACGCCTCACACTTTCAACAAAATTTATCCCCAAATCCATCAATAGATTTTCCTTATACCTTATTTGCAGAAATTTGGTCACATGGTCGGCCTAGATACAATAGGGCCAGCTTGTGGAAAAGAGAGATAGGAATGCCATGTGTGGTATAGACCAATAATATTTTATGATGTGAGGCTGGAAACATTGGCATCCTCCACAAATTTTTTCTAGTAGCAAGGAACAAGATAGAAATGGATACTGAATGAGCCACTGTGTTTACTAGTCGGTGACTGCAAAGTACTCATGGTGAAAATGCTCCATGCTAAAACTTACAGAAGAGAATAAAATATGGAGAGTTGCATGCTGTTTTTAATGTATGACTGCCAACATTTTCACATTTCATTTCTTCAGTATATTGTGTAATAATTTCATGAAATCTATGAGATGTGGCAAAAAAATTTCCTAATGGGATGAAAACCAAAGGACCAGTTATAGAGTGGAAAGTTCCTACTAAAGAAATGTTTATCAGTTTCATAAAAGAAATTGCCTAGCCTGATGTCCAATGCTTCTAGTGACTATCTACCTGGGCAATCTACTCCAAATCTGGAATATGGACAGAAGTTATATTCTTTTTTTTTCTTTTTTATTGTTTATTTGACAGGGGGACAGAGAGCGAGCAGACGAGGGACAGATAGAGGAGACACAGAATCCAAAGCAGGCTCCAGGCTCTGAGCTATCAGCACAGACCCCAATGCAGGGCTCAAACTCACGAACTGTGATATCATGACCTGAGCTTAAGTCAGACACCCAACCAAATGAGCCACTCAGGCACCCCTGGACAGCAGTTATATTCTTATAATTAACCAAGCAAAAATGTGGTAATGAGTCGATAGCTATGCATAAAATAAAATGTCTCTGTTTTTCTGGTAGAAGATAGAAGCCCCTCTTAGTAGGAGTCATGAGATTGAATTATAAACACTATGCAGAATAAATGAGGTTTACCCCTAAAGTACAAAGAGAAAAATGTGCTGTCATAAGATTGCCATGAGTCTCATCAACTCCAGAAACGCACTGACACTAACCACAGATGAGAAATCAACAGAGAGACAAAAGTAACCACCCCTCCCAACTTAACCAGCAGCAGGAAATCCCAGCATGACAGCCCTCAGGTGAAGCAAGTTTATTAAGAAGTAGGAAATGAAGTTCAGCCTGTCTCTATGACAACTTTTTTAAAAAAAGTTTTAATGTTTAATTAATTAATGTTAATTAATTAATTAATGTTAGATAATTAATGTTTAATTTTTGAGAGAGAGAGAGAGAGAGAGAGAGAGAGAGAAAGGGAGGAAGGGGCAGAGAGAGAGGGAGACACAGAATCTGAAGCAGGCTCCAGGCTCTGAGTTGTCAGTACAGAGCCCGATGTGAGGCTCAAACTCACAGACCGTGAGATCATGACCTGAGCTGAAGTCAAATGCTAAACCGACTGAGACATCCAGGCATTCCTCTCTATGACAACTTTTAAAAGTCATTATATGAAAAAAAAAAACACTCATTAATGAAGTGAAAGGAATCATATAGAAACAAAATTAAATGGGAAATCTTGCATCTCTCAATTTCATAATTACTTTTGTTTAAACCTCTTTAATTCTCAGGTGACTCCATGATTTGATATGTTCCATTTCTTTGGGAGCTTTTACATCTAATGGATGTCCAATGCTTCTAGTGACTATCTACCTGGGCAATCTACTCCAAATCTGGAATATGGACAGAAGTTATACTCTTTTTTTTTATTGTTTATTTATTTTGACAGAGAGACAGAGAGTGAGCAGGGGAGGGACAAATAGAGAAGGCGACACAGAATTTTACATCTAATGGAAAAGTATTTTTTAGGCAGCTAAATAATAGTACTAGAAAACAATGAATGAATAGGTTATATAACAAAACCTTTAATAACTACTTAAAGAGTTTTTCTAAATTTGCTAAATGTCTGAAAACCTAGAACCTTCTTTGCCTAATATAACTGCTAGGAGTAACTATGTAAAGCGTAAGAGATCAGTTTTCTATTGACTATACAGCTCTAATGGTAAAAAGCAAAGCAAATCAACAACAACAACAAAAAAACAAAACAAAAAAAACAAAAACATGATCACAAAGACACTAAATGAAGTCTTTAAAGTTAAAGATCTTTCACTTGAGGGGTGCCTGTGTGGCTCAGTCAGTTGAGTGTCTGACTTGGGCTCAGGTCATGATCTTGTAGTTTGTGGGTTCCAGCCCCATGTCAGACTCTCTGTTGACAGCTCAGAGCCTGGAGCCTGCTTCCGAGTCTGTGTCTCCCTCTCTCTCTGTCCCTCCCCTGCTTGCCCTCTGTCTCTGCCTCTCAAAAATGAATATAAAAAAATTTTTTTTTAATCTTTCACTTGATTATAGCCTTAAATATAGGGGTGACAGTGATGAATCTCACTACTCAGCATTAATTCAACTTAATCAACATGTAATGACTAAAGTTGGTCATATGTTAATTGATCAAACTAAGCAACAATTTATAAATGGTTGACAAAGGAATTCATCAATATTCTAATCAAGAAACACGTTCTATGACCAAATTTGAGTTGAAAATAGATATTATTATTAACATAATTTTAAGGTTATCAGCAAAAGAATTACTCCAAATAGAATACTTTCTTTACAAGAGTAAGGTAAGAAATATTGAGCCTGGCCCAGAATTACTCCAGTCTTTAGTAGAGTCTTGTTCCTCACACAGAACATTAAGGTCACATCAGTGAGGCCTTGTCCGGAGTATTTAAAGTTCTCTTGTCCAAAATAAATCCCTTATTCTGACTACTCACAAATCAAACTACCAATTGGCTAGATAAAGAATAGTATAGCCTGCCAACATCATATCTTGTCTGTATAGAAGTAGTATTTATATTTTAAAAAACAGAAATTGGCATTCCAGTCTATACCTTAGACCCCTGTGAATTTAGATTAGATAACTGATAATATATACCTCCTAGCCCTCCAAACCAGAATATGGCAACCCTCTCAGCAAACTTCCAGAGGGCTAGCTGACTTGTGTTGGCTAAATTCCTCTTCATCATCTTTTCATGTCCATCATCCCATACTGTCCTCTGAATATGAAAATTATGTCACAGATCTACTCTTAAGAAGAGGCATCTAGTAATTTCTCTAGAATTTGAGATAGATTGTGCTGAAAAATCATAAAATAGCCTTTTACAAATAGAATATAATTGCAACTCAATTTGGAGAATAAAGTTATGGTGTTGTCAGTTATGGGAGAATGAACCTCTAACTTTATCCTACTTAGGACCTACTGCCAACTCATTGGGTTACCAACCCAGACACTATCCAATAAGGCAGACTCACTTGGCTGACAGGAAGGACCTGGCTCCCTGGGTAATAATAGAAACATATCAAGACAAGACCCCTTTTTTATCATCCCATGTATTTATCATTCCCTATTGTTTTTCTTCTACTTTGACTACCTGCTACACTAAACATAATTCCTGTTACATCAACTTATGTTTGCTTAGCAAAAATTTCAATAATCTATAGCAAAATGCAGAGTATTTTATGTCTTTATGATGATCTAAAAGGTTAAGCAACATCAATTAAGGCATTAATTTTCCCTTTGTCTGGTACAAATATTGGATTCAAATACAAGTTGTTAAGTAACTTTCAGAGACCATCAGTGACAGGGTAAAGTAAAGGATTTCTGATGTTTCTGAAATTTAACTCACGTTCTGGACTGTCTATATCACAATTAAAGCAATATTTGGGGTAGTGAGCCAGCTGGAGGAGAACCAGACTTGAAATATAATAAACCCAGGAAAGGAAGCCCAGGACAGGAAGCTGGAAGAAATATGGTGTTGGCTAATGCCACACTCAATCATCTGCTAGATTAAGTTTTGGCCAGGTCAGCTAGCTGGAGGAAAAATGTGAAGCAGGAACTTGCTCATTATAGAGGTGTGAGTTGACTAAAAACAGAGTAATACTACTTAGTAATTATCACCTTTCCCTCAACTGCCCCCCTCAACACGCATATAATAATGGATGGATATCTGGCATGAACGTCTTTGGCCACAAAATGAACAAGAAAAGGGTCTAGGAATTATGCCCTAGGAAAGAGCTCAAAAAACAAACACTCTGAAAATCTTCACTTTGCCTCCCTGGGTTTATTGATGATGGTGTCCCCAAAGGACCAATTAAGGTTCTCCTCCCAGATCCAAGAATCCTTCTAGGTTAACAAGCGATATTCTCTCTCTCTCTCTCTCTCTCTCTTTTTTTTCCAGACCAAAACTTAATGTTTTAAAGCACTCACAGCTGAGGGGGAAAATTATTTTTAATCTAATGCTGTAAATGTCTGTTTGCATTTATATTTTATCTCCTAAAATTCTTGACAATACAAGGTAAAAGTAAAATAGCAGGCATAAAATAATGTTTAAAAATTTTTTTATGTTTATTTTTGAGAGAGAGAGAGAGAGAGAGAGAGAGAGAGAGAGAGAGAGAGAGAATCTGAAGCAGGCTCCAGGCTCTGAGCTGTCAGCACAGAGCCCAATGTGGGGCTCAAACCCACGAACCATGAGATCATGACGTGGGCCAAAGTAAGATGCTTAACTGACTGAGCCACCCAGGAGCCCCATAAAATAATGTTTTAAAGTCAATACAATGAAAGTTGTTTGAGGGATGCTGCTTTCTTCTACCTCTAACATGTAGAAAGATAATGACCTTGATATATATTTTTTTAAAAAAAGACCATCAATGTTATTTATAAGGGGAGAAATAGGGCATTTCCTAGAGACAGAGGATTTAAACTAGACGTTTGTATTCATATAGCACTACTGAGAAAAATATTAATATCTGGGGGAATAATTATTTACTTCACATAAGAGCCAGAAATTGGTATAATCACAGGTTGCACACACCTGGTTCCTTGTTCCTAAATTGCTGCTACTATACCTCTGCTTTCACAGTCTTCTCATTCTGTAATTTGGTCCTATACTTTGGTGTTTGAACCATTTCTTGCCTAACAGCCCATGTCCACCTCTATAACCTATTCCCTAAGGACCGAAGCCCTGTCCTGAACCCTAACCAGCAAGGGAGACCTATGCCTACAGACAGTTCAGTTCTACAATGACCACTGTACATTTGGCTCTCAGTAGTCACTGTTCTCTGATTTACTTTGCTACTTGTCTGACTGGAAAATGACTCTTCTGCAATGCAAGTCAGATTGTAATACTCCTTAAATATGGAGCCCTCAAAATTCATCACCACCCCTTTACCATCAGCATCTGTATCTGAACACTTCCCCCATGTCATTTCTTTCCCAGAGCACAGGTTTTCTGCTAACATCTAAACATGTGAAGGACAAGTTTTCTGCTCTGTCCTGCTCTAGAAAGACCATCAATATTTGGGTATAAATTTATCCCAGGATGTAGCATTGAGGTAGGCATACTTCTAAAGATACCCACCCTCCCCCTACCCTATCAAGATCCCATCCCCTGATTATTCAAATGCTAATCTAGGTACTGCTAGTAGCTGTAATTAAGGTTACTAATCAATTGACCTTAAAATTGGATTTTAAGTTTATTTTGGATTATCTGGATGAGCTCAACATAATCCTAGGAAGAGAAAGATAGAAGAATTCACTTAGAGATGCATTAGAAGAGGAAGAAGAGAATGACTCGGTTGGTTAAGTGTCCAACTCTTGGTTTTGGCTCAGGTCGTGATCTCACAGTTTATGGGTACGAGTCCCTCAGTGGGCTTTGTGTTGACAACAAGGAGCACGCTTGGGATTCTCTCTCTTGTTCTCTCTCTGCCCCTCCCCCACTGGCTAAATAAATAAATAAATAAATAAATAAATAAAATTACTTTAAAAAAAAGAAGAGGAAAAAGAGAGATATAGCAGAAAGAGGAAGTCAGACAGATTCCAAGCAGGAGAAAGATTTGACTATGCACGTGTCTGTCTGTGAAATGTAGGGGCCAAAAGGCAAGAACCTGAGAAAGGGTCTCTAAGGACTAAGGGCAAATCGCAACAGACAGCACGTAAGGAATTGGAGACCTCGGTCCTAGAAAACCAGGAAGAACTGGGTTCTCCCAACAACCTGAAGGATCTTAGAAGGGGATTCTTTCCCAGAGCTTCCAGGTAAGAAGCCAGATCACTTTGGGGCACCTGGGTGGTTCAGTCAGTTAAGCACCTGGCTCTTGATTTTGGCCCCAGTCATGATCCTGGGATTGTGGGATTGAGCCACACACTGAGTGTGGAGCCTGCTTAGGATTCTCTCTCTTTCCATCCTCTGTCCCTCTCCCCATCTCATACATGCTCTCTCTCTGTCTCTAAAATATAAATAAATAAATAAATAAATAAATAAATAAATAAAAAGAACCCAGGTCACTGACACCTTGACTTTAGCTTTGTGAGACCCAGAACAAAGAAACCTATTAAGCCATTCTGGACGTATGGCCTGTAGAACTATGAGGTCATAAATTTATATTGTTTTAGGTCATTAACTTTATGGTAATTTGTTATGGCAGCAGTAGGAAACTGCTTACAGGCATAAAATACACTCATACAAATTTTTGTGAACATTTCTTTTTCTTTAGGAAAAAGACATCTCTGGCTAAGGTTGGCATCAATATTCTATTTTATAAATACAGATAGGAGTTTATCTTTCTTACAGTTCCCCCACCATTGAACTAGTAGCAGCTTCTTATAACCAAGTATGTCTTCATTCATTATACATTATTGAGCATCTCCTATGTCCAAAGATCTTTAGCATGTACAAAGAATCTGCCTGCAGACTCCTCCTTGTATAAAAGATGAGCTGACCTTGACAGAATTAAGTCTAAATACCATAACATGGCATACACAGTGTTCAATCATCTGCCTTCTGCCTGTAATTCTTCACTTACCCATTAAGATCCAGCCAGACATGACACCAGCTGTTTTTTTTAAACCCTTGATTTCCTTTCATGCCTTTAAAACTTGGAACTTACAGTGCCATACCTCAAGGTGGCCTTTCCCTCTGTCTGGAATTCTCCCCCAGATATCCAGATGCCCTCTCTTCCTCAAGTCTTTGCCATATTTTGTTCTTTAAAATACTCTTGCTCAGATCATTCTATTGACCCTTGCAACTACCTCACCTCCACACTCCAAATCACCCTGCAGAAATGTCTAATGTACCATGTTATTCATTTATTGTATCTGCTGGGTGTTGTCTCTCTCTTCCCCTAATAAAATATATCCTCACAGGAAAATGACTTTTATCTGTTCTGTTCACTGAGTGATCCCTAGAACCCAGAACAGTACCTGGCTCAAGTAAATAGACCCTTTATAAATATTCGTAGAGCACTGAATGAATCTTTTGAAGGCTGCAAAAGTTTTAATAGTTACTCGTAGGGTGGAGTCTGGCAGAGCCCAGTTAATGTCCATGCTAAGTGGAAGACAAACTGATAGAGGTACTGGTCACCTTACAAGAAATAGGAAACAGGCCTAAAAGTCCATAACTGTCAAATCTCTGGTTTGCTCAGTGTTCGAGGACTGCTCTACAAATATGGAAAGCATTGCTAGACAGGTTTTGGTGAAATGAGGGTCAATCTTGCTGTTTATGGACCAGTACCAAAAGTGAACATCTTTTGGGGCACTTGGATAGTTCTATTGGTTGAGGGTCTGACTTTTGATTTCAGCTCAGGTCATGATCTCAGGGTCTTGTGATCAAGCCTCTACTCTGGGCTCCATGCTGGGTGTGGAGCCTGCTTAAGATTCTCTCTTCTCTTCTCTTCTCTTCTCTTCTCTTCTCTTCTCTTCTCTTCTCTTCTCTTCTCTTCTCTCTCTCTCTCTCTCTCTCTCTCTCTCTCTCTCTCTCTCTCTCTCTCCTTCTGCCACTCTTCTCTGTTCTCTCTCTCTCAAAAAAAAAAAAAAAAAAAGAACATCTTCGAATTCTTGGGAAAGAACAGAATAGTTTATGAGTCTCACTAATAAATTCCTTTCCCCAATTGTTTCTTTATATTTTAAGAAAGACATTGAAATAATGCTGAATTGAATACAATAGTTATTACTGCTCTACTGCTGTTCCTATTGGTTGTTACTATCCTTTCTGATATACCCTTCAATCCATGAGTGACAGCTTTCTCTTGTCTTTTTTTTTTTTAACCTTTTTACCTTGGTATTTATATACCAGGAATATACTGTAAAAATTAAGAAGACTTTTTCTTTCTTGTTACAAATACAAGTTGTTCACTTTGAGGTTATTCTTTAATAGTTTCTAATTGCTGACTCATTATTCTAAGTTGTATCTAGAAGAAAAAAGTTTGCAAATAGCTATCAAGCACTTACAAAGCCACATATGGCTTCCCACACATAAGCCAAAGCCCCAAATTGATATTTATAAAACTTCAAAAGTTTAAGAAGATTCGTGTAGGATATGTGACTGAAAAGTACTAACACTGTCAGTGACAAGGAGTTAGTGTGCTTACTGGTAAAGAAATTCTAGCTCATGCTGGCCTTGAACAACATGCTTGAACTTGCCCACCATTTAGTAGGTTACAGTTTGCCAACTTTACAAAGGAAAGGTTTATTAAGGAAAAATTTCAGCCTCTCCTTCTTTAGCCTTCTGTATCTTGTCCAAAGCCATTTTGCCAAAGCCAAAGGTTTAAGGGCTAGGCTCAATTTCTCCATTTTAAATAGGGACCACAAATAAAACTGTCAACCAGTAAGAATAAATGTAGTGAGTTTCTTGCCCAAAGTGGTAGACTTCGTGTGGCTAACAGTGCCAGAGCAAATACATCCATAGGGCCCATTCAAAGACTGACAAATTTTGACTTGGTCCCAACAACAGCAAGTGGAAAAAAAATCAGTCCTCAAATCACCTCATTGTGGGTTTGCATGTTTTAAGTTATGCCTGCTGTTGCAATCTAAATAGCAGCTATTTCAGACATGTTTTCATCCCCAAATCCTAAAATGGATCTAATCACATAGTTTCATACTTAAAAACACAACAAGCAAACATGACCAATTTTCCTTTAAAGCTGGAGGCACAGCAGATAAACAAAGATACTTTGAAACCCAACATGTTTAGGCATGAGGGATGAAGGAATCAGCAATTTATTTCAAAAGACTATGAACATTCATTTTTAAAAAGAACTTCAAATTTGCCCCGTGAATTTCAATTTTGAAAGCAATCTCAACAGTCTGAAAACTCTGTAATAGATGTATTCACAGTAGAACAATTGTTGTTATGACAAAGCATCTGATAATTGCGAGATAATGGCCATCCATTCTATTAGAATTGCCTGAGGGGCTTCTTTAAAAACCTGATGCGCAGGCCCTACCCCAGACCAGTTACACTAGAATTTCTGGGAGTGAGGTTCAAGTGACTCTAAAACCCAGCCAGGGCTGGGGGTGCCTGGGTGGCTCTGTAAGTGCACGACTCGGAATTCGAGCCCCAGGTGGGGCTCCGCGCTGACAGTGCAGAGCCTTCTTTGGATTCTCTCTGTCCCTCTCTCTACCCCTGCCTCATTCACACTGTCTCTGTCTCTCTCAAAATAAATAAATAAAACTTAAAAAAACAAATAAACAAACAAAAAACCCCGCCAGGGCTGAAACTGAAGTCTACAGCCAAAGGGAAGGCATAAGAATTGTGAGAAAAATGTTTTCTACTCTTGCCTGGTGGTCAGTGACTCCTAACACCCACCCAGACCTACTGTGTGCCATTCTCTGGGGAAAAGCCTGGGAAATATATTTTTAAACAGCAACACAATAATATTTATCATCAGGAACCTAGTCTTGTAAGAAGAAATGTGAACCGCTATATAAGAGCTGTAGCAAAAATCTGTGGAAAGCACTTGAGAATGAAATGCTATTTAACCTGACCTCCAAATCACTACCTGAGCCTTTTCAGGAAAGGTAAGGTCTGCATTAACTGAGGCACACTCTCGAGAAAGCTCAAGGTTACCCTAATGTTTTAGATTGCACCCCCCAAAGAAAAGGAGATGTGAAAAAAGGTCAAGAACAAAACAGAGTCCTCAGAGACACTGAGGCTAAGTATTAGAAGACAGGCAGAGATTTTAGTGGGAAGAATTGGATTGGGGCAAATCCTGTGTCATCTTGTCCTCACACAGATGACACGTTCTCTTCACTTTCCTTTGTGTATTGAACCGGGTCTAGAGCACTGTCACGGGAGAAGGTGTCTCCAGCTTCACAAGGCCTGAAGATACATGCGGTTTGGCCATTTCAAAGTACAATAAACATAGTTGTATCACTTTAAATAGCTGCATTCTAGGGGCGCCTGCATGGCTCAACTGGTTACACATCCAACTTTAGTTCAGGTCATGATCTCACGGTTCATGAGTTCAAGCCCTACAACTGGCTGTCAGCATGCAGCCCACTTCGGTCCTCTTCCCGGTCCCCTGCCCCTCTCCTGTTTGCAGGTGTGCTTGTGCTCTCTCTCTCAAAAATAAATAGACATTTAAATGGCTATTTTCTACTGTCTTACTGTTTGTTTTATTAGTTTTTCTATTTTACTATTTTATTTTTACTAATTTGTTTTAGTATTTCCCCTTGCAATACTGGGGTACAGCAATATACATTTAATATCCCTCTAGTGCACCGGGAACATAGAACAAAGGTAGGCTTTCCCACCGTGTCATTGAATTCTCTACATACTCTGTCCTGTAAGACCCTGTGATGTCAGTGGCAATGCCTAGTGGAGCAATAGAGAAGCATGATAGGCACACTGATGTTCTGCAACAGTCTGGTAGGATATACTAGTGCTAGTAGGATGTGGCCATACGAAGGACCACACCATGAGGAATGCAAAAGAGCACCTTAGGAACAAATGGAATAACACTAGAATATTCTCAGACAAAACTTGGCTGTAATTTGAGCAAGACCTGAGGTTCTATAAAGAAGAGGAAGACAAAAGACAAAAATTTTAGAGGTTACCACACTCAAGGTGCCCTTATCTCTACCCAAAGGCAAAGGAGGCCCAGAGATACTTGAATTTAATCAAAGGTTTGTTTTTTTTTAAGTAGGATATTATAATAACATATGCCCAACAATTTTAGTTTTGCTGGGGAAATCTGGGTGCATATTTAAAAATTTTAATGATGGAGGAGACATTGTTAAATGATTACCTCTGAGCAGTGGGATTATGAATGACTTTAGGATTGTTGTTTTTTGTTTGTTTGTTTGTTTGTTTAATTTTATTTCCTAAATATTTTACGATGAATACT
The DNA here is from genome assembly GCF_027475565.1 of Acinonyx jubatus. Taxonomy (NCBI): domain Eukaryota; kingdom Metazoa; phylum Chordata; class Mammalia; order Carnivora; family Felidae; genus Acinonyx; species Acinonyx jubatus. Next base: position 27,177,174 of record NC_069384.1, read on the forward strand.
TATTTTTGCAATAAGACAAAATATTAAAATTATAAAAAATTGTGATTGTTCAAATTTTATTTGTATACTATAAATCTCTGGTTTAAGAAAGTTAAGGTTTTTTTTTAAGTTTATTTATTCATTTTTGAGAGAAAGAAAGAAAGGCAGAGAGAGATAGAGGGAGACATATCCCAAGCAGGCTCTGCACTGTCAGCACAGAGCCCAATGTGGGACTTGAACTCATGAGCCCTGAGATCGTGACCTGAGCCAAAATCAAGAGTCAGACGTTTAATGGACTGAGCCACCCAGGCACCCCAAGAAAGTTAAGTTTTTAAACCTCATAATCTAGGTAATTTGTTGGTTTGAAGCCATTCACATAGAGACAGCTTGTTAAAGAAATAAATGTGCATACTATAGAACTCAAGTAATACCTTAATCCAATAAGGTAGCGGAATAATGAAATATTCATGATCAAAATACAAAAGGCTTGTAGGATATTTTTTGCTAAGTGCAAAAATGTTTCAATAATAATTATTCACTGCACTGGCTAATATTTTTTCACTCTATCCTTATTCCATTAATTTAGCCTGTGTCATGAGGCATTAATATTTTCAATGTCATTGACTATGAATAAATGCAAGACTCGGGCTCTTTAGTTCTGGGACCCAAATCCTAGCCCTAGCTCAACAGTCCAGCATGCTCACCATCATAGGGAAGGGAATGGGATGACTTGAGAACAACTTTTTTTAGATGTTTATTTATTTGTGAGAGAGAGAGAGAGAGAGTGAGGGAGGAACAGGGAGAGAGGGAGACAGAATCCGAAGCAGGCTCCAGGCTCTGAGCTGTCAGCACAGAGCCCAATGTGGGGCTTGAACTCATGAACCATGAGATCATGACCTGAGCCGAAGTCAGATGCTTAACTGACTGAGGCACCCCTTGAGAACAATTGTTTTAACTAAAAGTCATATGTTTTAAAGGCAGAGTAGAAAGTCTATGGTTCTATTCAGTTATTCCTTTGAAAAAACAGAATTTGGTAATATACTAAACTATAATCCATCACTATTTATATTAAATTAAATGTGTTACCCTTTTGACCTTAGTTAAAAAGAATTAATGTATTTTAATGAGAAACTATTAACAAGTATTTGAAATATTCAATACTTGTTACATGTAAGAATGACATGCAAAAAATGTCATATCTTGAGGAATTTCACTATAATTCATGTTTTCTCTTTGTTGAGCAAATACTGAAGTTTTTGTAATCATGACTCAATAGATGTTTTAGGGAGAAGTAACAATATGGGATGACAGTATGGCCAACAGAAACAATCTCCCACAATGTTCAGACCTGAGAGTAATAGATGATGAAATAGGGAAATAGGGTTATTTACCAGCATAGCATCATAAACTCATAACGACTAAATTTACCTCCTCTCTTTCTGATAAGGTACATTCTGAAATGGAATGACCTTATAACAGCCCCAGTAGTATGGAAGTATCTATTGATTTAAGAGAGTTACCTGATGAAAACTTAACTCAGCTAACTTTATTAAATAGAGAGATATATAAGGGCACATGTAAAATATTGCCATTTGAAATTATAAATGTATAATATGTAGCATGCCTTTCATTATGCTGGTGATTGATGTCTATTTTATAGATAAGTTTCTGGAATATTGTTCAAGCCTCTGTAATTCTCAAAGAGTTTCCTGGATGACATTCAAGAACAATATGCCCAGCATATTGCCCCACGGCAAAAGCCATCATAAAAAATATTAGCATCATCATCAAAATTATGGTTGTGATCATCCTAGTTATAACAAATAAACTGTAGCCAAAAGCCACTATTTTGAATCTTATCTATGGCTTAAGTCATGGCTATGGCACTCTCCTGCTATGTAAGATTAACCTTTTAAGAAATAATATTAAAGGGGTGCCTGGGTGGCTTAGTTGCTTCAGTACCAACTTTGGCTCAGGTCATGATCTCGCAGTTCCTGAGTTCCAGCCCCACATCAGGCTCTGTGATGACAGCTCAGAGCCTGGAGCCTGCTTTGGATCCTGTGTCTTCTCTCTCTCTCTCTCTCTCTCTCTCTCTCTCTTTGCCCATTCCCCGCTAACACTCTCTCTCTCTGCCTCTCAAAAATAAACATAAATTTTTTTAAGGAAATAAAGAAAGAATATTAAAAATAAAGACATGAAATAGTGAAAAAAAGCTAATATTTTAAAAACTTTCTTCATATATGTATCTCAAATCATAAGAATAAAAGGATACAATTACACACAATTTTATATTTTTTAAATTTTGAATTGCTTATTTAAATATTGCATATTGAAGACCCTTCCTCTGTAATCTTATTTAGTATCCTTGAACATTATCATTACTAGCCTACTATGTTAAAGAGTCTTTCATCGGAAAATAAGTTAAAACTATGGAGTTGGACATACAAAAATGTTGGCAGTAGGAGAAATATCACTTGTAGTACTGAGGCTAAAAATGGGTAAGTATAACTAGAGAGGAAAAAAAAAACATATGTAGAGATTCACTGAAGCTCAGTCACAAGCAATACATAATAGGTGGAAAAACACTGTTGCCAACAGAACTGAATGTTCCATAGCCATAAGAAATTTTATTGAGCCATATTTTTAAGCAAAGCTTACAGGCAAAATATGTGCCCAGGAGGCCTGTTTCAACTGTAATACACACTTGAATAGTGACTATAGCAACAGGTATATAGAGAAAGACTATAGTTATAGTCCAAAGTGTAACATTCACCTGTGAAAACTGATCTTTCTAATCCTATCTGAACATGCAGATCACACTTTCTACTCAAATCACGCCCATCATTACAAAAATGAGAAGATAACAGGATATATTTATCATAAGGGGCTAGAATACACTGTGTGGAACATTGCTTAAACTAATCTATATCAAGGAGACTGATGGTCAAGAAAGAGTCAATACAAGAATTATACAGGTGGAGGATCACTTGACATATGTCAGTGACTAAAACACGGAATAAAGAGAAATGTAAACAACAGACAACATAAAGGAACTAGCCCTCCTTTTGACTGGAGGATACTAGATGAAGAAGCTTTCATTAGAGAGAACCCAGATAGTCAGTATTCATAGTAGTACTCTCCATGTATTTGTCTTTTCAATTTCTTAATGGTGGCATTTAGAATTCATTTAATTTTTGCTCAAGTCCAAATTGTTGTTTTATTATTAATTATGCTTTTGATGTTTGTCTAGGAAATCTTTGCTTAACCTAAGTTCATGAAGATTTTCTTTTATGTTTTATTCTAGAAGTGTTGTTGTTTTGCCTATTGCAAAGAGGTCCACAACCCAGAACGATTTCTTGGTAAGACCAGACTTTCCCACTTGGATTACCTTAGCACATTTGTCAAAAATCAACTGGCACATACTTACTATTTAAAGAGGGCAGGGGAGACTGGGTGGCTCAGCTGGTTAGGTGGCGACCTCAGCTCGGGTCGTGATCTCAGGGTCCGTGAGTTTGAGCCCAACATCGGGCTCTGTGCTGACAGCTCGGAACCTGGAGCCTGCTTTGGATTCTGTGTCTCCCTCTCTCTCTGCTCGTCCCCTGCTTGTGCTCTGTCTCTCTCTGTCTCTCAAAAATAAATAAATGTAAAAAAAAAATAAATAAAGATGGCAATATTCCAAAAATTGATCTATAAATTCAACACAATCCCTATGAACATCCCAGTTGTTTTATTCTTTATTTTTTTTTTTTAGAATTTGACAAGCTGATCATAACACGTATGTAGAAAGGAATATCCAGAAAATCAAAAATGATTTTGCAAAAGGAGAACTAAGTTGAAGGAATCATTCTTCCTGATTTTAACATTTACTACTACAAACTACAGTAATCAAGATAGTGTGGAACTGTATTAAGGAAATACATACAGATCAATATAACAGAATCAAGAGTCCAGAAATAAACCCTTACATTCATTTATGGTTTATTGATTTTCAACAAGGGTACCAATCCATTCAACGGAAAAAAGAAAAGTCTTTTCAACAAAACGTTCTGAAAAAGTTGGATATTCACATGCCAAAAAAAAAAAAATGAAGCTGGAAGCCTTAAACATAAACTCAAAATGATCATAGACCTAGATGTAAGAGCTAAAATTATAAAACTCTTAGAAGAAAATATAGGAGTAAATCTTCATGACCTTGAATTAGGCAAAGCCTTCAAAGATATGACAATAGAGCACAAGTGAGAGAAGAAATATTAGGTAAGTTGGACTTCATCAAAATAAAAAACTTATGTGCTGTACAAACTATATCATCAAGAAAGCAAAAATATAACCTACAGAATAGGAGAAATATTTATAGGTCATAAATCTGACCATTATATCCAAAATATACAAAGAACTGCTACAACTCAAAAATAAAAAAGACAAACAGTCCAAGTAAAATGTGGGCAAAGGACCTGAATAGACATTTCTTCAAAGAAGATACACAAATGACCAATAAACACAGGAAAAAATGCTTAACATAATAAACCATTAGAAATATGCAAATAAAAACCATAATGAGATACTATTTCATGTCCATTAGGATAGTTATAATGAAGAAGACAGATAACAAATATTAGTAAATATGTGAAGAAATTGGAACTCTTATACATTGTTGGTCAGAATATAAAATGGTGTAGCCACTTTGGAAAATTGTTTGGCAGTTTCTCAAAATGCTAAACATAGAGTTACCATAAGACCTGATAATTCTACTCTTAAGTATATATTCAAGAAGAATGAAAACATGTGTCCACACATATACTTGTACACAAATATTCATGCAGAATTATTCATAGTAACCAAAATGAGAAAACAACTCAAGTGTCCATCAACTGATAAATGGATAAATGAATGTGATATATCCTTACAATGGAACATTATTCTGCTAACTGATTTTTTACGAAGATGTAAAAACAACTCAGTGAGGAAGCCTTTTCCACAAGTGATTCTGGAGCAATTAGACATCCAAAGTCAAACATTTGAATCTCAACCTGAACCTCATATCATATACAAAAATTAGGTAAGAACGGCTCACAAACTTAAATGTAAAATTATAAAAGTTTTGGAAAAAAAACACAGGAGAACATTTTCAAGATCTAGGACTAAACAAAGACTTCTTAGACTTTATACCAAAAGCATAATCTATAAATATAAAACCTGATAAAGTGTACCACATCAAAATTTAAAACCTCTGTGTATTAAAAAACCCTTTAAAGAGGATGAAAAGACAAGCAACAGATTGGGTGGAAATATTTGCAAAACAAATATCCAACAAAGGATTAATATCTAGAATATATAAACAATTGTCACACTCAACAGTAATAAAACAAACAATCCAATAAGAAAATGGACAAAAGACATGAACAAACATTTCACTGAAGAGCTTATAGAGACAGGAAATGTGCACATGAAAAGATGTTCAAAATCATTAGCAATTAGGGAAATGCAAATTAAAACCAAAATGAGATATCACTACATACCTATCAGAATAGCTAAAATAAAAAATAGTGACAACATCAAATACTGATGAGCATTTGGGAAACTGTCACCCATACATTCCTGGTGGAAATGTGAAATAATACAGCCATTCTTTAAAATACCTTGCCAGTTTCTCATGAAACTACACACCTAACAACCATACGACCTTGCAATTGCACTTGGGAGGCATTCAACTGAATAAAGTGCAGTAGATGAAGTTCAATATGAGGCATAAGGCTGAGAGAGGCTGCTTGCAGTCAGTTGCACCCACTCTGCCTTTCTTCCTAACTTCAGTTCAGCCTGAATATTTTTTACTTGAATAATTTGGACAAAAATGTATGGATAGGGGAAGGACAAAAAGAGTAGTGAGCTTTATCTCAGATTGTGCAGTGCATTCTTAAATGTATGTTTTCCATAGCACTTATATTCTGATAGTTAAGTAAATAAAATATAACATGTGGAAAATATTAAAATGCAAAGTACCAGAATGTAATAAAGATGTTTTTCTTTATAAAAGCAGTACTTTTTGCTAGAATTTTGTTAGACAACATGCATAAGTTCAAAGTTGTAGAACTTCGATTGCATAGGATATTGTACGTACTTACTTTTTGAGATTTGCCACTGTGTTTATAAAACAGTTTTATTAATGGTTACAATGATATCATATATTCTTATCTTACCAACAGGGAATCTATTAAGCAAAAATTTTAATGGTATATGTTTGGAAATAAATCTCTTGAGACAAAAATGCTGCTTCCTTAATTGCCACCCAAGCATGAGAGAGTCCACCTCATCCCAGGTTCTAAAATTCAGTAGGGTTACGTGAAATGACTCCTATTTGGTGGAGGTAACATTTTTTTACTTTGAGCATTCTGAGTTTGTATTTTGCCTGAGCTATAGTTTCAGAATAACACACATTACTTTTGCATGTTTTTGTAGCGTTCATTCTAAATAACTCAGTTCTGTAAACATGTTTTAATTTTTAACAGTTTCATAAAAACATTTTCTAACAATACAATTTTGTGGTTGAAAGTGATTGTGGAAGAATTTTAACATACTTTCTCATCATGTTTATGAAGAAACTACCCTTACCAATAGTTCAGACAGTGGAAAGGGGTAGCCACTAATCCATTAGTTTTCTCTCTTGTTTGCATAGACATTTCTCTATTACTTGTGATTATTTCATTTTCTGTCACCACATCCTGAATGGCCATAGGAGATGCGTTTAATGCAGTCTTTTCTCTTACTATCCTTTGCAAACTGCTCACGTGAAGCCGATGGTCCTTTGATGTTTATTAAACTCCACAAGATGTGTTCACCTTTGAACGCTTGGAATGGAAGGAGTTACTTTCAAGAAATGTGTTTTCAAAGGCAGCAGGACGGGAAGGACTGAGCAACAGCCTGGTGAGCGAAACACTAAGACTTCCGTTGTCATCTCAACCTCTGTGACCCTTACACTTGACTTCCCTCAGCTGCAAAAACACAGAAAGCTGTGCTATCCTTGCTCATGCATGGACATGAAAAGGAAACGATGCAGCAAAATGAGTGGAAGTCAGATTTGGCCGCAATGTCTTGGGGAAAGAGGGGAGTTGAGAATCATAGGACCTGCACCCTGTTTTCTGCCATCAGGACTATGTGACCACACAACGTTTCCATATCTTTATCACAAAATGGCCCTAATCACAACAACAACAAAAAGTGAACTGCAGACTTTTTAAAAAAGGCATACTTTCGAAGGTACTTTAAAAAATAAATACAAGGTGAATTAATTTGATGTATTATTATAATTATTAAATAAATAACAGAATAAGCTCAGACCTCATATATCATTTTTCTAGGTTTGAATAGGAACCAAGTAAATGTTTAGTCTTAAAGTTAAAGTTCTTAGTCAAAGGAGCTGTAAGGTTTTACTCACTTGGAAAACAGATTACCCAAAACTAAAAGAACTTCAGGGACATAAGTTATTGGACATCAACCTTTAAAAACAAAGCTGTGATAATACATTGAAGTGAATCAGAACCCAGTGGACTGTGTTGTGTCAAAAATGATTTTAGAAACACAAAAATCATTACTCAGATATGATTGGAATTTCAGGAAAGACAAATATGAATCCTATTTTATGATATCATTCTGGTGTTAAAAGTTTTGTAGTAATGTGTTCAAAACTGTGTTAAATAATTGAGAAAAGACTCAAGATGCCACTAAAAAATGTAAAAATCACTTTTAACTTGAAAATATGTTACCTAAAAATTGGCTGATATTATTGTCATTTTTCAAACTCAAGGATTTTAAATGACTCCAGCAAATCAACAGTTTAAAATCCTTCTTTACACGTGCTGTAAATTCTAACATATAACACCTCAGGTCAACAGGAGTTAGGAATAGTATTGAGGAAGCTTAGAAATGTGTTTTCAACTTATCTGCTTCTTTTCTTGATAAAAGACTACAAAATGCCACGCACTTATGGACTGCTCCTTCTGAATATGATCAAAAACATAATCTTGTTTTATTCTCCTAACGGCATTACGGCTGCAACACTTTCTATGGTTCTCATATTATATGGGCATATTGACACTAAATTGTTTTCAGTGAAGGAAGAATTTAAGTGACTTGAAGTCAAAGCAGGGCTGAAAGGGAAGTGTTTGTTAGTTTTACCCACACCATCTAAAGTCTGATATTGTAGTTCTCTTTTCCTTGCTGAGCTGCTTGCTTTTTCATAGACAATGAAATTATCTGGAGAGGCGCCCGGGTGTCTTGGTTGAGTGACAGCCTCTTAATTTTGGCTCAGGTCATGATTCCAGGGCCATGGGATGGAGCCTGGCATCAAGCTCTGTGCTGGGCATGGAGCCTACTTGGGATTCTCTCTCTCTCTCTCTCTCTCTCTCTCTCTCTCTCTCTCTCCCTCCCTCCCTCCCTCCCTCTGCCCCTCTTCCCAATTCACACACTCTCTCTCTCAAATAAATAAAATTTAAATTAAAAAAAGAGATTATATGGAAAGTGAACAAAAAAGTAAATGTGTATTGCAACTTTAAAAGGGGGGCTGGGGGACAATAGGAAACCATTCATGGGAAATAGAAACTATAACAGAATTGGAATACAAAAATGCAGAAAAAAAAACAATTTTCATACTTAACTAAAACATCATATCTTTCACTAAAGTAATTTTATAAACTGAAATTGTAACCTAATTCTTACCTAATTATACCTTAAAATAGAAGACACAATTATAATTGAATTTATGCCATAGTTAAGTAATGGCTATTTCACTTTACGCTACATCATCCATACTACTCTGAAGCACTTATTCCCAATCAATGTTAACTCTATATGGAAGGAAGAAATGTCTTCTGCAGTCTGTTTGTGCAATCTTCCCCCACTGAATGAGTGAAATGGTACCTGGACAAATGTTTGATACAGTTTCAAAGTGTGGGATATCAAAAATAGAGCTTGTATCTGTGAAATTTTCCTGTTATGCCATTGAATAAAAACTTTAAAATAATTTTAAAAAACAGATATTAAACTTTAAAATTTATTCTTTCATGGAGCAATGGAGACAAATCATAATAACTTCTAACAAAAACAACTGGAGCATTTTTTTCTATTATTTACACTCTGGTGTTAAAGGAGTACAGAAACAAATATTTCTGGCATCTTCTATGTTACAGGACCTTGTAAATACTTTCTCATTTAGTCCTTAAAATATTCATATGAGTCAGCTTTTATTATTTTTACTTTACAAATGAGGAAACAGAGACACAAAGATAATTTTCCTAAGTGGAGGACAGGGAAGTGATTGAAGTTCATTTAGCTCAAAGAAATTTTTTTGGCAAAACTGCTGAGAAAGTGTGATAAAAAGAACATTATAAAGTGGTATTATTTTTTCTGTATTTTTTCCAATTTGTGAGTGATTTAAAAATATAAGTCACATCACCTAAATAAGGGTCAGCAGATGTTTACAAAGCAATTATATTTCAGAGTCAGGTCAGCACAAGGAAAGACTGACCATTCCAGAGGGATAACACCATTTGAAGTGATGTTCTATATCATTCACTAGTGCTGTTTCAATGGTTTCTTTAACAATAGAGGCCCTGTGAATTCTCTAGAATATTTGAAAATTTGTTTTATTTATTGTTTTTAAAATCATATTGATAATAATTTCAAAATCATTAATTAATTGCAAGAACACCAATACTGCGTTCTGGTCTTGATGCCTGTATCTCTCCATGTGTAAGCTCTAATGATATACCTTTCTTGTGCAGGCAGTGAGAAAACAGAAACTGACATAATACTTATGTATTCACACAAAGTAAAAGGCAAAAGATATCAAGACATAAGGTATAAATGAAGTTTCCTGGAAAGAGAGAAAGGTCTGGGAAAATTTATTAATCATGCAGTACATGGAAATAGAGACATGCTAGATATTTTTTAATATACTAGAGGAATCAGAATTATACCCTAATAAGCAGCATTTTAGTTTCTGGAAAAGAAATCATCTGTCATATTAAATCAAATAACAATGTATTATGAAGTGTTTATTACACACAAAAACCCACCTCAGGAATAATTTAACAACATATGAGCAAAACTCAAGCATTGAAAACTGCAGAACACTGAATAATTAAAGAAGGCCTAAATGAATGAAAAGATACACTATATTCATGAGTGAGAAGAATAAGTCTAGTTAAAAGGTCAATTCTCCCCAGACTGATGTGTAGATCCAACACAATTCCAAATAAAAAGCCAAGATGATTTGAAGTAGGAGGTAGAAAGTGAAAGATTCTAAAATTTTATTAAAATAGGGGTGCCTGGGTGGCTCGGTTGGTTAAGCTTCCAACTTCAGCTTAGGTCATGATCTCACAGTTTGTGGGTTCAAGCCCCATGTTAGGCTCTGTGCTGATAGCTCAGAGCCTGGAGCCTGCTTCAGATTCTGTGTCTCCCTCTTTCTCTGTCCCTCCCTGACTTATGTTCTGTCTCTCTCTCTCTCTCTCTCTCAAAAATAAATAAACATTAAACTTTTAAAATTTTATTAAAATATAAAGGACACAGAATAGCCAAAACAGATTTTCTGTTTTGTATTGCTTTTTTGGGGGAGGGGGAAAAATTTGAAAGCCTTTTAAGATACTGATTTCAGGACTTACTAGATTAATTATTTACAGAAATTAAGACATTGGTGTATTGAAAGTGAGAATTGATAAATAGATCAATGTAATAGACAATAGTCTAGAAAGTCTACAAAGAGACCCACATACATATTATTGACTAACTTTCAAGAGCAAGGTAATTTGACAGGTAAGGATAGTATTTTTGACAGTGCTGAAACAACTAGGTATTAGTGGAGGACAAACTATCCTCATTGCTCATGTCATACCATGCAAAAACATCAACCCTAAATGGATCATAGATACAGACATAAAAAGACCTCATCAAATTTAATATCAGCTGCTTTTAAAAAGACACCATTATGAAAATGCAAGCCACTGTCCAGGGGAAAATACGTGTGGTTTACATATCTGACAAAGCATATATATCCTGAATATATAAAGAACTCTTACAACTCAATAGTAAAATAAAACAAAATATTGTAAAAGGCAAGATTTTGAATAAATATTTCATAAGTAAAGATATATAAGAAGCCAAACAAGCACACGAAAAGATGCTCAACATAGTTAATTATCAAACAAATTCAATTGAAACTACAGTATGATATCATGACACATCTTATAAAATATGTAAATTTTAAAAGGCAGACAACACCAAGTGCTGACAAGGAGGTAGAGCCATAAAGATCTCAAATATTACTAGTAAAAGTGTAAAGTTATGTAATAATTTTATAGAACCGTTCGGCAATTTCTTAAAGTCAAACATCAGTTACCATGTTACCCAATAATAAATAAAAAACAGATGTCTAAAGAAAACTAAAGAAAGTTTATAACTGTTTTATTGAAAATAACAGCTTGAAACAATACAAATGTTCATCAACTATTGAACGGATAAATAAATAATGGTATATGCATATAACAGAATACCACTCACAAATGAAAAGATTCAGATTACTGAGTAGGAACCAAGAAGAAATTCATTTTTACTTTCAATTTTTATTAAAAATATTTTCCTTCAATTTTTTTTACTATATTTTTTACTTTTATGTGAATTTTTTCAAATTCTATTTTACTTATATCTTTTCATTTTAGCCTACTTCAATGTATTCATTTTTTCAAATTTTCAAATGATTTTCTTTTTTTTCCTTTCCCCTTTTTTCTCTAATCTATCAAGCCCCTATCAACACCCAGACCAAAACACACCTAGGATCTAGCATCATTTGCTCGATTTTTTGTGTTTGTTTTTAATTTTTTTTTTATTTTAATATTGTATTAATTCTAATTTTTTTAAATTTTTTTTACCTCATTAATTCCTTTCTCCCATCAAAATGACAAAACGAAGGAATTCACCCCAAAAGAAAGAGCAGGAGGAAATGACAGCCAGGGACTTAACCAACATAGATATAAGCAAGATGTCTGAACCAGAATTTAGAATCACGATAATAAGAATACTAGCTGGAGTCGAAAATAGATTAGAATCCCTTTCTGTGGAGATAAAAGAAGTAAAAGCTAGTCAGGATGAAATAAAAAATGCTATAACTGAGCTGCAACTTGAATGGAGGCCACAGTGGCAAGGATGGATGAGGCAGAACAGAGAATCAGTGATATAGAGGACAAACTTATAGATAATAATAAAGCAGAAAAAAAGAGTGAGATTAAGGCAAAAGAGCACGATTTAAGAATTAAAGAAATCAGTGACTCATTAAAAAGGAACAACATCAGAATCATAGTGATCCCAGAAGAGGAAGAGAGACAAATAGGGGTATAAGGGTTATGTGAGAAAATCACAGCAGAAAAATTTCCTAACTTGGGGGAAAGACACAGACATCAAAATCCAGGAAGCACAGATGACCCCCATTAGATTCAACAAAAAATGACCATCAACAAGCCATATCATAGTCAAATTCACAAAAAACTCTGGCAAGGAGAGAATCATGAAAGCAGCAAGGGAAAAAAAGTCCCTAACATACAAGGTAAGACGGATCAAGTTTAGAGCAGACCTATCCACAGAAACGTGGCAGGCCAGAATGGAGTGGCAGGATATATTCAATGTGCTGAATTGGAAAAATAGGCAACCAAGAATTCTCTACCCAGCAAGGCTGTCATTAAAAATAGAAAGAGAGATTAAAAGTTTCCCAAACAAAAATTAAAGGAGTTTGTGACCACTAAACCAGCACTGCAAGAAATATTAAGGGTGACTCTGAGGGGAGAAAAGATGAAAAAAACAAAACAAAACAAGACAAATAAATAAAGAACACAAGCAACAAAAACTAGAAATGACCAGAGAACACCACCAGAAACTCCAACTCTACAAGCAACATAATGACAATAAATTCATATCTTTCAGTACTCACTGTAAACATTAATGGACTAAATCCTCCAATCAAAAGACACAGGGTAACAAGATAAGAAAACAAGATCCATCTATATGCTGTTTACAAGAGACCCACTTTAGACCTAAAGACACCTTCATATTGAAAGTAAGGGGATGGAGAAGCATCTATCATGCTGATGGTCAACAAAAGAAAGCCAGAGTAGCCATACTTATATCAGAGAATCTAGACTTTAAAATAAAGACTTTATCAAGAGATGAAGAAGATTAATTATATCACAATTAAGGGGTCTATCCACCAAGAAGACCTAACAATTATAAACATTTATGCACCAAATGTGACAGTACCCAAATATATAAATCAATTAATCACAAACATAAAGAAAATAATTGATAGTAATACCATAATAGTAGGGGACTTCAACACCCCACTCACAGCAATGGACAGATCATCTAATCAAAATATCAACAAGAAAAAAATGGCTTTGAATGACACAGTGGACCAGATGGACTTAACAGATATATTCAGAACATTTCATCCTAAAGCAGACGAATATACATTGTTCTCCAGTGCACATGGAATGTTCTCCAGAATAGACCACATACTGGGACACAAATCAGCCCTCAACAAGTACAAAAAGTTTGAGATCATACCGTGCATATTTTCAGACCACAACACTATGAAACTCTAAGTCAACCACAAGAAAAAATTTGGAAAGGTAACAAATACTTGGACACTAAAGAACATCCTACTAATGAATGTATCGGCTAACCAAGAAGTTAAAGAGGAAATTAAAAAGTTCATGGAAGCCAATGAAAATGATAACACCGCAGCCCAAAACATCGGGGATGCAGGAAAGGCGGTCAAAAGAGGAAACTATATAGCAATCCAGGCTGTCCTAAAGAAGGAAGAAAGATCTCAGATAGACAACCTAACCTTACACCTTTAAGGACTGGAAAAAGAACAGTAAATAAAACCCAATACCAGCAGAAGACAGGAAATTAAAAAGATGAGAGCAGAAATTAATGCTGTTGAAACCAAAAAAACAGTAAAACAGATCAATGAAACCAGAAGCTGGTTCTTTGAAAGAACTAACAAAATTGATAAACCACTAGCCAATTGATCAAAAAGAAAAAGGAAAGGCCCAAATAAATGAAATCAAGAATTAAAGAGGAGAGATCACAACCAACACAGCAGAAATACAAACAATAATAAGATAATATTATGAGCAATTATACACAAATAAAATGGGCAATCTGGAAGAAACAAACAAATTCCTAGAAACATATACACTACCAACACTGAAACAGGAAGAAATAGAAAATTTGAACAGACCCATAACCAGTAAGGAAATTGAATTAGTAATCAAAAATCTCCCAAAAAACAAGAGTCCAGGGCCAGATGGCTTTCCAGGGGAATTCTACCAAACATATAAGGAAGAGTTAACACCTATTCTTTTGAAGCTGTTCCAAAAAATAGAAATGGAAGGAAAACTTCCAAACTCTTTCTATGAAGCCAGCATTACCTTGATTCTAAAACCAGATAGAGACCCCACTAAAAAGGAGAACTATAGACCAATTTCCCTGATGAACATGGATGCAAAAATCCTCAACAAGATATTAGCCAACTGACTCCAACAATACATTAAAAACATTATTCACCACGACCAAGTGGGATTTATACCTGGGATGCAGGGATGGCTCAATATCTACAAAACAATCAATGTGATTCATCAAATCAATATAAGAAGGGATAGAAGGATCATACCTCGAGATCATAAAAGCCATATATGAAAGACCCACTGCTAATATCATCCTCAATGGGGAAAAACTGAGAGCTTTCCCCCTAAGGTCAGGAACAAGACAGGGATGTCCACTCTCACCACTGTTATTCAACATACTATTGGAAGTTTAGCCTCTGTAATCATACAACACAAAGAAAAAAAAGGCATCCAAATCAGCCAGGAGGAGGTCAAACTTTCACTTTTTACTGATGACATGATACTCTATATGGAAAACCCAAAAGATTCCATTAAAAAAAACCAGCTAGAATTGATTCATGAATTCAGCAAAGCTGCAGGATATAAAATCAATGCACAGAAATCGGTTACATTCCTATACACCAACTATGAAACAACAGAAAGAGAAATCAAGGAATTGATCCCATTTACAATTGCACCAAAAAACATAAAATACCTAGGAATAAATCTAACCAAAGATGTGAAAAATAAATACACTGAAAACTAGAAATCTTATGAAAGAAGTTGAAGAAGACACACAAAAAAATGGAAAAAGATTCCATGCTCCTGGATAGGAAGAACAAATATTGTTAAAATGTCAGTATTACCCAAAGCAATCTACATATTCAGGGATGCAATCCCTATCAAAATAACATCAGCATTCTTCACAGAGCTAGAACAAATAATCCTAAAATTTGTATGGATCCAGAAAAGACACCGAATAGCCAAAGCGATTTTGAGAAAGAAAACCAAAGCAGGAGGCATCACAATCCCAGACTTCAAGCTATACTACAAAGCTGTAATCATCAAGACAGTATGGTACTGGCATAAAAACAGACTCTCAGATCAACGGAACAGAATAGAGAACCCAGAAATTGACGCACAAACGTATGGCCAACTAATCTTTGACAAAGCAGGAAAGAATATCCAATGGAATAAAGACAGTCTCTTCAGCAAGTGGTGCTGGGAAAACTGGACAGCGACATGCAGAAGAATGAACCTGGACCATTTTCTTACACCATATACAAAAATAAACTCAAAATGGATAAAAGACCTAAATGTAAGACAGGAAGCCATCAAAATCCTCCAGGATAAAGCAGGTAAAAACCTCTTTGATCTTGCCCACAGCAACTTCTTACTCAACACGTCTCCAGGGGCAAGGGAAACAAAAGCAAAAATGAACTACTGGGACCTCATCAAAATAAAAAGCTTCTGCACAGTGAAGGAAACAATCAGCAAAACTAAAAGGCAACTGGAAGAATGGTAGAAGATATTTGCAAACGACATATCAGATAAAGGGTTAGTATCCAAAAATCTATAAAGAACTTATCAAATTCAACACCCAAAAAATAAATAATCCAGTGAAGAAATGGGCAAAAGATATGAACAGATACTTCTCAAAAGAAAACATCCAGATGGCCAACAGACACATGAAAAAATGCTCAAAATCATTCATCAGGGAAATACAAATCAAAAACCACAATGACATACACCTCACACCTGTCAAAATGGCTAACATTAACAACTCAGGCATCAACAGATGTTGGCAAGGATGTGGAGAAAGAGGATCTCTTTTGCATTGTTGGTGGGAATGCAAGCTGGTGCAGCCACTCTGGAAAACAGTATGGAGTTTCCTCAAAAATTAAAAATAGACCTACCCTATGACCCAGCAATTGCACTGCTAGGTATTTATCCAAGGGATACAGGTATGCTGTTTCGAAGGGACACATGCACCCCAATGTTTATAGCAGCACTATCAACAATAGCCAAAATATGGAAAGAGCCCAAATGTCCATTGATGGATGAGTGGATAAAGAAGATGTGGTATATATCTACAACAGAGTATTACTCAGCAATCAAAAGAATGAAATCTTGACATTTGCAACTACATGGATGGAACTAGAGGGTAGTATGCTAAGTGAAACTAGTCAGTCAGAGAAAGACAAACATCATATTACTTCACTCATATGAGGACTTTAAGACACAGAACAGATGAACATAAGGGAAGGGAAGGAAAAATAATACAAAAACAGGGAGGGGACAAAACAGAAGAGACTCTTAAATATGGAGAACAAACAGAGGGTTACTGGAGGGGTTGTGGGAGGGGCTATGGGCTAAATTGGTAAGGGGCATTAAGGAATCTACCCCTGAATTCATTGTTGCAATATATGCTAACTAACTTGGATGTAAATTAAAAAAATAATATTAAAAAGAAAGATTCAGTTTACTGATATGTACAACAAGGATTAATCTCAAAAATATTATGCTTTCAAAAGACCCCAGACACAAAAGTATGTATATTGTATGATCCTAGTCAATGAAATTCTAGAACAGGCAAAATTCATCTACCGTGCAGAATGGAGGTCAGTGATTGCCTGGGGCTGGGATGGGTAGGGAGGAATTAACTACAAAGGGATAGGAAGGAACTTTGGGAACTTTCATTTGTGGATAATGAAAATGTTCTATATCTTTATTGGACTGATATTTGTGTAGGTACATGAGTCAAAACTCATGCGCATTTAATATAAGTGAAATTTATTGTATGTTATTCCTCAATAAAGTCTATTTAGAAAAATCAAAGCACCCTGAATAAAGTAGATACAGAATGTAACTGAGCCTTGTTTTCCTGGTCAGAGCTGGAAAAACATGGCATGGTTCCAAAGTGGCTTCCAGTCTCTTCTTATAGAACTTTTTGTTGTAATTTTTTAATCTGTATACCAGAGTCTAAAATGTTTTTATGCCCCACCTTTTTAAATTAGTTTTTTTAATGTTTATTTTTGAGAGACAGAGCATGAGCCAGGGAGGAGCAGATAGAGAGGGAGACACAGAATCTGAAGCAGGTTTTAGGCTCTGAGCTGTCAGCACAGAGCCTGACACGGGGCTCAAACTCACGAGGTGTGAGATTGAGACCTGAGCTAAAGTTGGATGCTCAACCGACTGAGCCACCCAGTTGCCCCTCTCAGTAATATATTACCTCATTCAATGCTTCAACAATCCTGAGAATTCGGTACATCAATATTGCAATTTTACAGATGAGAAAACAGGAGCGCAGAAAGATATTGTACTTTGCTCAAAGTCACAAAACTATTTCATATTAGTCTTAGTAATTAAACCTGAGTAGAATGTGATAGCCTACACCCTAATCCATCATATGATAAAGAACGTTCTTTAAGGTATATGACTACTTTCATATAAATTTCATATAAATTTCAGAGCTCTCTATGTCAGTTAAGTTTTTCAGAAGCCAATGAAAGCATTTGGAATGCTAGCATATTCAAAAAGTTAACAAATGCTATTTCTTTGGCAAAATGATTAAATAATTGATCATGTGTGGTAGGTACGAAGCACAATATAAAAATTCAGGTGTGTACAAAATGCAATTTTATTTTTCTACTACTCGGTTGATTTTCTATAACAGCTTCCAAGTAGTCAGATTACAAAAATGTAATATTCATTAAATATACCTGTCACTGTGGTGGCTGACAGTTGGTGGGCATCTGGCCCTTGTGTTCCATTCTATATGTACTGGCATCTCCTGAGATTCGCTAAAAGATACATCATTCATTTTCCATGGATTTTTGTTCAAACAGGTCACTGCTAAGTCATTTGTCCCTCCCGTTCAAGAGGCCCCTTCGTGTGTACTCTCTAGGCTGCCTCTCATGTCTTTTTGGGTATGTGGGATCATTCTGCTGCTCCTCATCTTATAAGTCATAGGGACTTACAGGATGGGGGACTATCAGTAATCTCTCATTACTTCCTTGCTCCTCTTAGTTTCAGGGGATATTTATATTTCTCAGGTACTAACCTGGGGAGTGAGGAAAGTGTGTGTTGTCATAAGTTGAATAGAGAGATTTGTCCACTTAAATCCATTTTGTCTTTTTCCTGGACTAATATTGCAACCCCCTTTGCTGAAAGGTGTGACCGTGTAATTGAGTTCTAACCGATGGGATACATGAGCTGAAATAATGTGGGCCACTTCCAGTCCCCAAACCTTCCACCCATGCTCTTCTGTGTTCTTTCTCCCTCTGTTCTTATGACACTGACAGGAAAGGCCTTGGCAGCTGTAGACACATTGTACAAGCTGGATAGGGCCTTGCTTCCTAAATGAGAGTGGTAATCTGCAATGCCCACTAGGACTGCTATTGATCAAAAAATAAACTTTTGGGGCATCTGTGTGGCTCAGTCATTCAAGCATCTGACTCTGGATTTTGGCTCAGGTCATGATCTCATGCTTCATGGGTTTGAGCCCTGTGTCAGGCTCTTTGCTGGCAAGTGAGGAGCCTGCTTTGGATTCTCTCTCTCTCCCTCTCTCTCTGCCCCTGCCCTGCTCATGCTCTCTTTCTGTCTCTCTCAAAATCAAATAAATAAATTTTTAAAAAAACAATAAACTGGGGCACCTGAGTGGCTCAGTCAGTTAAGTGTCTGACTCTTGGTTTTGGCTCAGGTCATGATCTCACAACCCATGAGTTCGAGCCCCATGTTGGGCTCTGTGCTGGCAGTGTGGAGCCTATTTGGGATTCTCTCTCTCTCTCTCTCTCTCTCTCTCTCTAGGCTCCTCCTGAACTTGCACTGTTTCTGTCTCTCTTAAAAAAAAATGAATAAACTTGGGGTGCCTGGGTGGCTCAGTCGGTTGGTCATCCGACTTCAGCCCAGGTCATGATCGCACAGTCTGTGAGTTCGAGCCCCATGTTGGGCTCTGTGCTGACAGCTCAGAGCCTGGAGCCTACTTCAGATTCTGTGTCTCCCTCTCTCTCTGCCCCTCCCCTGTTCATGCTCTGTCCCTCTCTGTCTCAAAAATAAATAGAAACATTTAAAAAAAATTAAACAAAAAATTAATAAACTTAGGGGCACCTGGATGGCTCAGTTGGTTGGGCATCCGGCTTCGGCTCAGGTCATGATCTCACTGTTCATGGGTTTGAGTCCCGCATCAGGATCTCTGGTCTCAGCATGGAGCTTGCTTCAGATTCTGTGTCTCCCTCTCTCTCTGCCCCTTCCCCCCCCAAAAAAAATAAACATTAAAAAAAATTTTTTTAATGAATAAACCTAAAAAAAAAGAAAAACTTCTGTTTTTGTCTAGCCATTACTAGATTAAGTCTGTTTCTTACCAAAGACTAGTATATCCCAATACACAGATCCATCTGATTAATATGCTACCAATTGTTTTCTGTTGTGTAAAACCAATGTCTCCATGGGGTGTTGGGGAAGAGAATACAGGTACTACTCATACTCCCATCCCTCAAACCTGCCTGGAATGTCTGAGTTGCCACCTAAGTTCATTCAGGAGAGTAGCCATCTCCCTTTTCCTCCAGGACTCCCAGTATTTATCCACTTACTGCTTCTCCATCTCACTCCCCTCCACCCCCCCACCCCAGCTCCAGGAGCCTTTATTATTTCGGGGGCCAGGCAGAAAGTTTTGTGTCGCTCACCAAGTACTCCTTCAAAAAAACAAACATGTTGCAGAGATTGAAAGATCATTAATTGATTAAATATTTTGGAAACAAATAAGGAAATAAATAAGTAATGCTCTAGCTGATTGAGAGAATATAAAAAACAGCAAATGTGGGAGAATCTCTGTTAATATTTCCAAAAGTTACCCCATGACATGTGGGGTCTTCTATCAAGTAGATCACACACCTAAGAATTGCATTGTCTCTTAGGGTCTCAGTAACAAGCTTGTGTTCTACCCAAAATTTGGGGAACTGTGACTCTTGAAAATTATTAATTTTTGATAGTAAGGAATTTGGTAAATGAACTATTATATATGCTAGTCACTGTTCGAGGTATGAAAATCTTCAGAAGTAGAGGGGTGCCTGGGTGACTCAGTTGGTTAAGCGTTTGACTTTAGCTCAGTTCATGATCTCACAATTCATGGGTTTGAGCCCCATGTTGGGTTTTGTGCTGTCAGATCAGAGCCTGGAGCCTGCTTTGGATTCTGTGTCTCCCTGTCTCTCTCTGCCCCTCCCCACTTGTGCCCTGTTGCTCTCTCTCTCTCTTTCAAAAATAAACATTATTTTTTTTAAATCCTCAGAAGTACAAATACTTGTAGTGAACAGCCAACAATCTCTATTTTATTCCAAAATACAAATACCCCATGGAGGTATCCTCCCTCCTTCGAGCATGCCCCACACTGATATGGTCGACCAAGACAAAGACCATGGTAAGTTTTTTGCCATTCTTCACAGATGTTTTCATAAGTTCACTGAATGTGCACCTGGAAACATCTAGGTGTACTGATATGTGAAAAGATGAGTGTATTATTATTACTTGCATTGTTCCTAAAAATAGGACCCCTCAATCCAGTTCTTGACTAGAGACACATTTTCTTTTCTCCCCATCCTCTGTAGAAGTACTCAAGAAGTTTTGAGATAAAGGGCTCCGATAACTAAGAAAATTGCCAACTGCCTCAAATTCTCTTAGGGCCTGCCTCTCCTTAAACTGAGTAAAGGAGCATACGTTCCAAACATACACTTGACATACACTTGGACAAACTATAGTTTGCTGATTAAATATGCAGAGCAAATTTTAACACTGGTCCCAGGTGATATGTTGGGTGTTAGGTTTCCTAAAATAATTTTTTTTACCGGTTTCTCAGTCGTGATTCTATCTTGGTATTAAACATCAATCCATATTGTGCAAATTCTCACCCCAGCTGGCTAAGCTAAGAGAGCGAGAAATGAAAATCAGATCTGATTCTCATGTTATAAATATGAAAATTGTTACTTGATGATGGAACACTGGACAACTGAGGGACAGGGGATTTTTAGGTTTCTGGGGAACTTCCTTCTTCCAAGAACAACTTGATTTGCATGGGTTGGGATATTTTGAGGTTATGAGCTTTGGGTTAAAATAAAAGCTTGGGGCTCACAAGTCTGGTAAAACCATAAAGTTCTGTTTTCAATGGAATTTCTGGCAATACCAAGATTTATACTGCTTTTACCTGAAACCATGATGAGAGAAGTCAAGTTTGCAAATGGGAAGAGAAAAGAAAAAATAAACAAATAGCACTTATTTATTACATAACCAAGCAGGCAGGCAATCACCCTGGTTCCAGGTCTGCCCAGAACTTAAGCAGGAATTGGAGAAAGTTTCAGTGAGCCACTACTATTTCCTTAGCCAGTTTTTCCCCAAAGGTTTGGGCATTTCCATCCCATTGTCCTGAGGGAGGGCATAGGGGTAAGTCTGCATATTTGTGGACAATATGGCCATGGTTGGGAAATACTGTTGTGAGAACTTGCTGGTTACAACAGCCCATGTGCAACTTCACCATATTCAGTTAAATTAATCCCTGTCTCCCCTCTCACTTCTTTTTTTTTTTTTTTTTTTTTTTGCCTTTTTAAATAACTTTCTTTCCATCCTACTCCCATGTGGCTCAAGCCTCCTTTTTTTTTTTTTTTTTAATTAATTTAATACCTGTATGGTTTATCACTGAAAAACTCATTCTCAGTTTGGAAAGATGGATGAGAGGCATTTTCCCCTATTTCTTCCACTACAAAGGCTCTGAACGGTGGAAAGAAGAAGACAAACTGGCTAAGGACTATGGACACAAGGAATGATACTATGGTGAGATCCCTGGGTTTTCTTTCTGCTTCATATATCCCAGACTTGTAACTGAAAAAGCCAGTAAGCAGGAAATGCTACTGGGCATAGACAATTGAGCCTCAGCAAGTCTATTTTTCTCTACCCAAAGGAGCAGGAAAGGGGCATTTTAGACAATAACAACTCAACACCAAACAAACACAGGAAAATCTGCCATCCCCGTGCCAACCCCACCCCTCTGGGTCAACACAGGCTGAGTGAAAAGTCTAGACTTACACCCTGACCCTGCTGTAGAGGTGGCCCTCCAGGCTCCACACTTGGTAGTGTTGGAGAATACTGAGTGAGGAGGAGGGAACTCCATCTTCTTACAGCATTAATGAATTCTACCCTACTCTGCAGGTGTCTGTGAACTCTGGACTTCTACCCCCACACTGTAGTAATAAAGGATCCTTCCCCCTCTATGCTTCAGGGGAGAGTCGGAACTCTTACCACTGCTCAGAGGTAATGAAACCACCTCTATTCCTGCCCCACATGTCAGTGGAGGCCACACAGGAAACAAACAGCAGGCATTCTAGACAAGGGGAGTATCAGCAAAGGTTTAGTGGAAAGCCTGAATTTTCACCTTAACTCAGAGGTATTGAAGTACCCCTCAGCAACCCACTCCCTATGGGGTCAACCCACTCCAACTATGGGGTCAATAGAGGGCTGGCAGGAAATCCATATTTCTACCTTCTCCTAGAAGTAATGAAGAGATGCTCACATTTCTTGCCGGTGTTACAAGAGGCTAAAAAAAAAGATTTATATAAGATCCAGTTTCATAACATAATATTGACAATGTCCAGGATATAATCACAAATCACTCATTCATACTAAGAACCAAGAAAATCTCAACTCAAATGGTAAGACAGTCAATAGATACTAATAACAAGATGCCACAGATGTTAGAATTATCTGGTAAAAAGAATTTAGTATCATTCTTACTTAGCAGATTTAGTGTAAGCATTAGTTTTTAGTGAAGTGTGAAGCTCAATTAAAATAAGTCTAATGAAACATAATTCACATGAAATGAAATGTATTTGTAAAAATGGTCACTCACTTATCAACAATCATAAAGAAGTTAATGACAGCATTCAATGATGGCATTTTACAAAATAAGACTGGAATACAGGTTAAAAAATTAAGAATTAGGACAATAAAGAATCCATGTTTTACTTCATCTACACAAATTATTACCAAATCATTGTCAACTGAGTTATATGGATTGGGGTTTATTTGTCCATAAACATTTACTTACATGATCTCCTTCACCATGCTTCCAAACTTTGCTTTTACATACCATAATCATTTGGAAGTGTCTAATTGCTTATAAATCAGAATTATTCAAATACAGTCAAACATAATTATGAATACTAATTTTTGAGAATGGAACCTAGTGAAGATGTATTATTAGTCAGGGCTCTCCAGAGAAACAAAATCAATAGGATTGATCTATCAATCTATCCACCCATCTATTATATATATATATATATATATATATATATAGAGAGAGAGAGAGAGAGAGAGAGAGAGAGAGAGAGAGAGAGAGATTGATTTGTTATGAAGAATTGGCTCACATGATTATGGAGACTGAAAATCCCACCATCTGCTGTCTGTAGGCTGGAGACCCAGGAAAACTGATGATGTAGTTCGGTCAGAGTCCAAAGGCTTGAGAACCAGGGCAACCTGTGGTGTAAGTCAGAGGGCAGGGGAAAATCGATGTCTGAGTTCGGTCAGGCAGAAGGGGCAAATTCTCCCTTCCTCCACCTATTTTGTTCTATTCAATGTGGGATGATGCACATCCACTTTGGGGAAGACACGCTGCTCTACCGAATCTACCAATTCAAATGCTAATGTCAACTGGACTCTCTTTCACAGGCACACCCAGAAATAATGTTTAACCAAATATCTTGGCAAGTTCCAGTCAAAATGATACACAACACAAAAGACAAGTAGGCCATCAGACTTTAAGTTAAATAATTCATTTTCTATTTGTTCCGAACTACTTTACCTCCTTAAAAAAGTTCTCAGTATCTAGTTCCTTGAAAAACAAACCCCAAATTATTTTACTGAATTTGATAGTCTTTAAGACACCATTTCACTACAAATAGTATTTCTTCTTTCTTTTTATTGTCAAATTTTATTGAGTCTTTATTTATGAGATAATGTCATGATTCAGAAGCAATACAAGGCTTTTTATAGATTGTTTTTCCCTCCAAGATAAGACTATAAAAGTTCTTATAAACCTCTCCACTCTTAAAAGCAAGATTTGGCAGACCCTGCTAGGATTTCAAAACCATTGGATAGCTTCAATTGTGTGGTCATTTGTTTTAACATGATATCTTTCACCTGGTTTTTAATCTCAGGAGAAAAAAAAATATAGATGACACAATTTTTCATTTAATTAAATATAAAAAAATAAATTTCTCTCTCTCCACTTTTACTAGATTTATTTGGAGTTTTGTAAATCTCAGGGATGGGTACTATTAGGAAAAAGAAGGAGGATATTCAACTTGAATATAAAATGAAAGAAGAAGGAGGGAAGGAAGGAAAGAAGGCAGGGAGGGAGAAAGGAAGGAAATTCTTCTGTTATGCAGCAGCTCTAACATGTTACCATATTTGTAAGAAATTTTTTCTTGTCTTCTAAAACAAATAAAACCATCTGACTGAACGATCTAACTGTGAATAAAGTTCTTGAAAACTGCCCAAAACACAGAAAATGGAACTTTTTATCCTGGACTCCATAGTATTATAGAGTTTTCTCTGGTAGAGTACACTGATTATAATTCTTTCCAAATTAGCAAACCACAAAAATGTAGGAAGCAGAAAATTACTTGCAAGCAAAATGAAACCAGTTTTTACAGTAATTAAAAGATGAGGAGTTTGGGGAAATTAATTTAAAGAGGGAGAATCTACTTAATTAGATAACAACACTATTATAGAAATTTTACAGAAACCAGCATGTGGTAGGCAGCCCACGCTCAATTCTCTGGTATCTGAGACATCCACCCTTCCAGCTACACAGTTTGGAAGGAAATATGAGATGCAAACACTTTAGCTTTACCCATGCTGTATTTCCTTCTGCTTAAATTATAAATGACGGTGTGCAAAACTGGGAAACATGGTAGTGATGTTTGGAATCTCTTAAACCTTTATAAATTGACTTTGAGATAAGATTAATCCTTATGTTAATAGGT
Source organism: Acinonyx jubatus (assembly GCF_027475565.1). Lineage (NCBI taxonomy): Eukaryota > Metazoa > Chordata > Mammalia > Carnivora > Felidae > Acinonyx > Acinonyx jubatus. The sequence goes on from NC_069384.1 coordinate 27,202,606, forward strand.
AAACTGGAACTCTTAGCACAAAAATAAAGAACTATATAAACATTCTTCTGATTTTTAGGATTCAGTCGTATTTCAGGGTAACATCTCAGGAAATAGCAAACCTTTGCTCCAACTGAGTTCTCTGATTGGTACTCCCGCCACCTCAAAACAAACTCTGGACAATAAGGATTCAGAACATTACAAGGCTAGGATGAAATGCCAAGATTTCCAGAGAAAGGCCTAGGGGGTGGCAGCTGCCTGAAGTTCTAATAATGTTCGGATCCACTTGGGCAAGAGTTAGTTTTTCTACAGATGATATCTAGAATCTGTTATTTTATAGTGAATTCCAATAGTCACAGAGAGTTATGAAGGGTAAATTGTTCATTGGCCCACCTGTTGAGCACTGCCATGTCACTTCGACAGCTTGTAAGAATCATTTCTGAAAGCTGCATTGGAACAATTTTATGGGAGTTAAATGACATTACAAAAAGCAAAGTCGAAGCAGAAATCCGTATGGAACTGCTTTTACACACTACTTTACAGTTTACAATGTGTTGTACATGCAACCTTAGCTGATGGCCTGTGTATTCCCCTCCAATCATGCTGGATGGAATACAATTCCCTGTCTAGATGAATCAGCAGTACATAAAAATCAGCTTGGCCTTAAGCATGCAAATACAATCTGAATTCAATTTTTAAGAAACCACAGATTTTCCCCTTAGGGAATGGACTGTTTGTGGGCAGGCTGTCTCTTTTATAAGAAAACTATTCTCCAAGAAAGCATTTTCACAGATGAAAACTAAGAATTCCAGTATTTTCATTGTATAAATGTACCTGAATATTTCAAAGGAATAGTCCAAAGCCTGAACATGAACTGTTTTCTTGTTTTTGCAGTTTAAACACTTACATGAAGCCCTATGCAAAATTCTACTCAAGGACTGATTTCCCTTGTTTGAGAAATCAATGGATTCCAGGTCTTTAAAAAATCCTTTGCTTTCACTTAGGAAACTGAAAGCAATCTCACTTGCCTTGTGCCACTTATCAGTTGATTTCCTCTTATTTCCAAATCTACCCTCCTTTGCCTTACTTATGATATTGGAGATGGGCCCTGTAAACATATCCCTTTCTCAGGTAACAACAATGTTCAATGTTGTCAGCAGATGGTTGGAGAGAACCCAGCAGATGGTTGGACAAAAACCAGGCTTTGTTCCAGTGTGTTTTTCTCTGCTTGCTCCTGTGGTACACAACAACCAGCAGTGCATAAGTCACCCAGCAGTGCCCCCTCCCCACCAGTGAGTTCTACTGAATGGCATTCCCTGTGGGCGACCTCCTTTGGCATTTCAGAGGGCAGCTTCCCAGCAAATTCCATGAAGCAATACTTCCCTATGGACAGTTTTCCAAGCACCTGGAAGGCGGCTTTCTGGCAATTTCAGCTGCCAATGTACCCCAGAGAACTTCATAATCCAGTGGGTCTTGGCCATAGCCATAACCACTCCATTGTAGGGGAGGAGTACCTCTTCCAGATTTCTTCCTCTGGACTTTGCCTCTCAGGCTTAGAGGTAATGGCTTCCCCTGTATCTATTCTTCTATTCTTCTTTAGTTTTTTTTCTGAGGCAAGTAATCTAGATTGGTTGCAGTTATTAATTCTCTATATTAAACTTTGTTACAATTATGTGATTCCTATCTGCTTATTGGACCCTGAATGACGACCCAGTTTTTAACTCAATAGTATCTCCCAATATGAGTACAGTTTTGTACTTTTGTACTTGTACAATTTTGGAAACTATTTAGTTTCCAAAAAAAATTATGGACTAATAACGTACAAAATCTAAAACACTATCTTAAGAAAACATGATCCCACAGTTATTAAGTAGACATTCTTTTTAAAGTATCCACTTACTGCCAACATAAATATACCACTTAATAGAATAAATATCATCAAACTAATTTGTTGATCTTTGCCATTGGAAAGAAAATTTCATTGAGTGGGAAATGCTGCTGAAACATCTGCACAGGTATTGATCAGTTAAAAAGCCAAACAAAATGAGATCAACTCTGTACTTTTAAAAAGAAGTAGATTTGTTTATGTTATTTTATATAATTTAAAATACCTCTGAACCTGCCAGAATGGAACCCTGCCAATGCTCTTACTAATTGTAGACATTTTAAAGCACATGCAGCAAAGGAACTGGGATAATATTTAGAGATATTAAGGACAATTTTGCCTTTAGCCAAATAAATATGTAGGTTAACATTTCTTCTCATAACTCCCCCATTAAGAGGTACCCTCCCTTCCTCTCCTCCAGGTGAAGAATACCATCAAGATGTCAGAACTTAGTTTTGTAACTTACTGTGGATTTAAGGCTATTATTTAGTTGCAAGCAACAGAAACTTCCAATGTCCAACTTAAGCAAGTATGAAATATATTTTAATTTTGGGGTAGCAGCTTACAATATTAGCAGGAAGTCAGGCTATGGAAAGAGTGAGGGTCAGTCTCAGGAAAGGCTTGGAACAAGAGCTTCTCTGGATGCTTCCAGGCAGCAAGCATCCTGTCAAGGATACCTGTGAGAGGAAATGAGGTCTGAACACTCTTCTGTCCTTAAGTCTCTCTACTCAAAAGTCAAAGTCCTCAGAATGGAAGCCCAGTTTCTCCAGCTAGTCATCTGCCCATTCCTTGTTTAGAAGAGAGAGCATTGTGATTTTCCTGTCTCACCAAAATGACACAAATTGGGAGAGTTAGTTAACTCAGTGGAAATTAGGATATTAGCTGAAGTAAAATGAAAAAATACTGTAAGCCCAAAAATCTTTTTTCACTATGTACGCCATTAAGGTTAAGTCTCTCATTCCTTAAGCACCACAGCTAATAGATAGGTGATAGATGAAATACACTCTGACAGCAACTGACTCCAATAGTTGGCAGTCTAGTTAATTTAGTTTCTTGTGGACTATCTATGTGTTAAAAGAGGAAGATGATAACTCCAAAAAACCTTGGAGAGACAAACCTACTTTGCATTTCTTCATGCATGTTCCATCAAGCCAAAAATATCAGAGAAGATAATATAGCATCCATGGCTTCTGTCTTCTCCAAGAACGAGCTCCATAAAGGAGCTCCAGTGACCATGTAACTTTTTTCACTGTCTGTAGGACTCACTCAAAAAAGATGCTCCAATAATCATGAAGAATCTCTGAGTATATTAGTTTCCTGTGACCACTGTAACAAGTTATCACAAACTTGGTGGCTTCAAACAACAGAAATCTATTCTTTTACATTGCTGGGGGCCAGAAGAACAATGTCAGTTTCTCTGGGCTGAAATCAAGGTATTGGCAAGTCTGTGCTTCCTCTAGCTCTTGAGGAGAATCCATTCCTTGTCTCTTCCAGCTGTTGGTGGTTGCTGGTATTCTTTTGCTGTGATCCTATCGCGCCAATCTCTGCATCCACCTTTACGTGGGCCTCTCCTTTTCTTGTCTTCTCTTCTGTCTCAATTTCCTTCTTCCTCTCTCATAAGGACACTTGTGATTACAGCTAAAGTTCATTCAGATAATCCAGAATAATATCCAATGTCAAGATCCTTAATTTAAGCACAAATGCAAAGACTCTTTTCCTTTATAAGGTAACATTGGTATGTTCTAGGGATTAGGACCTAATATCTGTGGGTGGTCGTTATTCAGCCGACTACGCTGGGCATCACCTAAAGAGCTTTGACTTTTGTCTAATAATGTAATAACTGAATGACTTTGGGCTGTTTTTCTTGGAAAGAGGAGAAATGTGTTCTATACCTGGAAAGAAAAAGATGGGCTATGAGCAGCTGCCCCACTGGCATCTACAGGAAGCATGTGATTAGTGTTTGTTCAATGAAAAATGAATGGAAATGACTGATATATGTCATTCTGGGCCAAAGATATTAGTAACCTAGGGTTCCTCCACAATAGTCTCTTCTTTTCTGCTGGTTGGATTAAGACCAAGAAAAGTGAATCATTGAGCCACAGAATAAAAGAACTGAGTCTCTCAATGAGTATATGGGAGAAAGGTATCTGCCAATATATCCCAAATAGGATGAATACAAAGAACTATACATTTGGAAATATCGTAGTGAAAATGCAAACACCAAAGTTCTTAAACACATAAGAGAGAAAAGGCAGACTACCTACAAAGGCAAGATAGATTGAGTGATAACAGACAGATTAATGATGGAATGTTCAACAGTAACAAGGGAAGGCAGAAGATAATAGAAAGACAAAGTGTGAGAAGAAAATACATACCAACCAAGAATTGTGTATCCTGCCAAACTCTAGTACTAGAACAAGGGTGAAGTAAAGACATGTTAGAAATCAAAATCTTTGAATGTTTATCACCTAATGAGAGGAACTTCAAGTGTACTTCAATGAGAAGAAAATTGATGATAGAGTGACAGATCATAAGAAATATTGAACAAATAAAATGATTAATGTGTCTATAAATATAAAACAACTTGCCTGTACATGTTATTAATTATTATATCTAATTTTGAAAGTTAAAAAAAGGGAATAGAACTAAACTACCCAGTAGTTAGAGCATTGGAGTTGCAAGACTATTGTATTTAAGTCAACTGCCAATTAAATTTGTACACTCTAAATTTAGATTCTATCTCCAGTTGCAAAAAAGACCTGGCTGATGACGTCAATTAAAAGAAATAATCATGAGACGCCTGGGTGGCTCAATGCGTTAAGCATCCGACTGTTGATTTCGGCTCAGGTCATGATCTCACTGTTGGTGAGCTCGAGCCCCTCCTTGGGATCTAGGCTGACAGTGCAGAGCCTGCTTTGGATTCTTTCTCTCCCTCTCTGTCTCTGCCCCTCCTCTGCTTTCTCTCTCTCTCTCTCTCTCTCTCTCATTTTCAAAATAAATACTTTATAAAAAATAAAATAACCAAGAAAACTACTTCCTGTTACAAAATACATTTATTTTCATTCAAGAAATTAATGAAACAAGCCATCAATCAAACAAGCCATGACAGCTGGAAGGGATTTACCACTTTTTATTTATTATTTGGCCAGTCTATTTCCTTTGGCTATTGTCTATTTCCAGCTAATCCTTTGTTCACAAGTATTCTGACTCGAAACAGAAGGAGGTAGTCATAATAACCTCACGTAACTGTCTGCAGCAAGATCAGTGCATTCCGGAGACAGGCAGGGAGTCCAGTGCTGTTCTTATCTGTTGGATGTCAAACTAAGCATTTTATGTTAACTAGGGATTTGGGCATATTTGATATGTCTTGCATCTATTGTTTCAAATTAACATCAACCTTATCAGTGCCTTTATATTCAGAATAAATTCAATGTATAGAACAGATGTTACTTGTTTACAAATTTTCTATCAGGTACTTATCAGTATCAATTTTTTCAGAACTCAAGATTAATCAATCAGAAGGTTTCCATTAATTGTGGAGTAATGTTCTATCAGAGAATGCACCCTATAAGAAGCATATAGAAAATCTGGACTAATGCAAAAGGGCAATGGAGAGTGAACTGAAGCAGACAGAATTAGATGTGGAGTATACCCGCAAGGGAAGGTAGTGGAGCGATATGAAGTAGGCACCTATTTCTAGAACTTTTAGCCTAAAGTTAATTGTAGTCTTTGAGGCCATCCAGTGGTAGTGGGGGGCACTTGTAAAAAATCACACTATCTCTGGCTGAGAAAAGCCAGAAAACTGATAGCAGGAAAATACTACTGAAGTGAGAAAAGACTGAGAGGGAAAAAGACAGCAAAAGAACATAAAATCCATGTCTCTAACCTCTAAACAAATTCAAAATGGCCACCTCCCCTGAGGTACTCTGCTGTACAACTTCCAGGCATCTCAGCTTCTGTCTTCTAATTTGTGTCTTCTCCATTTAGCAAGACCACCATAGTCTGCTTGATTTCCTATTTGTGAGAGATTAAGGACTTCTTAGATCTTTCCTGGCCTGGACACACCACAGCTTTGCCCATGTGCTTGATCTTCTATATCCCCAGGACTATGTCACAGCTTTTTAAAACCCCATATGAACACCTTATTCTCTAAATTGTCTTTTGTTTTTGGGCCAGCCTCTTGTTTGCCACAACTGGTATGTCACCACCTCAGTGAGCCACCTGGATGTTAAAGAATTGTCACTGATTGTTTTTTAAAAATGCTCTGGGCATAGGACCACATAGCAAATTCTGAGTCATTTCAAATAAAAATAAGTCCTTTGAGGTGGGCTTTCCCAAGTAGCTAGCTGCCAGAGTGAAGTAGTAACAATTATCTGGGGATGAGGCTTTTTGGAGAGTACCAAACCCATTCTGCCCCCTTCAGAGGTTACGTAGACCCTGGTTTTCAAGGCTACGATAGAGCAGGAGGAGGGGACAGGAATAGGGCAGGTTAAAATGCCAAGGAGCTCATTCTTCTTACCAAGATTGTCATTTTTGATGAGTATACATTTCTTAGGTTGTACAGTCCTTTGATTAATATCGAGTGTTAAAAAAAAAGTTGGTTTTGATCATTTTCTCTCATGTTCTCAAAGTTTTTATGGAGGTATATATTTTCGGAAGTTCTTACTCCACCATTCCAGAAGTGTTTTTTCTCCCATATATTTACTTTATATTTTGTTTGTCATTCTTTCTCACATTTCTAATTGCCATTTGAAATTTTCGATTTTGCCTTGGAACTCCTTGAACCTATTTATTACACTTATTGTAAAGTCCTTATATGACTTTTTCATGATCTAGATCTCCCATGTATCTTTTTCTAATGTTTTTCCCCTGTCATTTAAATTCAAGGTTATGTCTTCTTTTACGCTAGTTTTTGTTTTTATTTGCTTTGTCTGATTCAGCTTGCTTCATATTATATAGAAAGTTAGAAGAGACCATATTCAGAGACGTACTCTGAATGATGTATCTTTTATTTCTAGCAGGCAACCCAGCTAAGGATGCCAGCAAGTCACGTTACTTAGCTCGTGCTCCAGTGCTTTCATGTAGCCATACGTACATTTCTGTTTGCAGATTTTTTTTTAATTCAAACAGGAATGACTGCTCTGAAGCAAATGATTATATTATTCGCAGAAATAAAAACTCCACTCAAAATTTTAGTTATTGACCTTAGGTTTCTGAATTGGGTTGGGAGAACTATTTTTGTTTGTTTTGCTTTTGTTTAGTTTTACCTCAAGGAAGAGTCATTTCCCACCAGGTTTATGGAATCCAAAAAAGAGAATGTTGGCGTCCTCATGCCACTGGAGACCACCCTGGTTAGAGTCAAATCTGGTGACCCACTCTCTTTGTGTGCGGTGCCCAGATTTGCATTCTACAAAGGTTTTCTTCCATTTTTAAGCAAAGGAAAGATTTGAGAACATTTGCACTAAAGGAAGAGACCAAAAAGATCATCTAAACATTGGCTGGTATATTAGTTTGCTAGGGCTGCAAAGTACTGTAACAAAGTACAATAATTTGAGTGGTTTAAAATGGAAATTTATTTTCTCATGTTTCTGGAGACTAGAAGTGCAAGAACAAGGTGTTGACAAGATTGGTTTCTTCTGAGTCTTCTCCCTGTGTCTTCACATGATCTTCCACGTCGACATGTCTGTGTATAAATTTCTCCTTCTTATATGGTCACCAGTCATACTGAGCCAGGGCCCACTTTAATCACTGCATTCTCTGTTAGTTACTTCTTTAATAACTCTACTTACCAATAGTCATACTCTGAGGTAATGGGGAGTTAGAACCTCAACATGAATTTTAAGGAAACATAATTCAAGTATAATACCTGGTGTAATGACTCTTGGCTCTCAAGGAGAAAGATCATTACTTCCATACATTGGAGACCATTGCAACTTAGGATCAAATCCATAGAGCTCCTATAGAGCCTTCAAAAAATGGCTCTTCAAACTACTAAATTCAGGGAGAAAGTCTAGAGACAACTTCCCCCTGGAAATGTCAATGGATTCTTATGGCTAAGTCCCTGAGACTGCCATACTTTTCTGCCCTTTCAAGGCCTACGTGTTCAATATTTTCTTGAAAGTAATGAGATATCTCAGTAGTTTTTGAAAACTATTTTTTTTTCCTGAGGGGGAGAAAGAGGGCACAAGTGAGTGAGGGGCAAAGAGAGAAAGAGAGAGAGAGAGAGAGAGAGAGAGAGAGAGAGAGAGAGAGAGAAGCAGGGGTCATCCGTGGCTTGTGTTTTACCCAAAGCAGGGCATAAGCTCACCCAATGCGGGGCTTGAACTCATGAACTGTGAGATCATGACCTGAGCCAAAGTCTGATGCTTAATGACTAAGCCACCTAGGTACCCTGAAAGCTATTTTGTTTTAACTTAAAACTATCTCATTTTAACTTTATAATTTCAGAAAATAGAAACTTAAAAATGCTTTCACTTCTTTAGCAGACTGTTAAAAATAAGTAAAATACTTATAACTTTTCAAAAGAATTTTATATAATTCCATTAAAGACTAACCCTATGGGGAGCATACATCTTCAGATTCCTTACTACTGAAGTATCACAAGCATTAAATTACCAAAATAATAGACCTCACACTGTAAACAACTCATTTCTAAGGCATAAGAATATTTCAAGGAGAAGTTAAATTTTTTTAACGTTTTATTTATCTTTAAGAGTGAGCGAGCGAGCGAGCGAGACAGAGCTCAAGCAGGGGAGGGGCAGAGAGGGAGAAGGAGACACAGAATCAGAAGCAGACCCCAGGCTCTGAACTGTCAGCACAGAGCCTGATGCAGGGCTCAAACCCATGAACTGGGAGATCATGACCTGAGCTGAAGTCGGATGCTTAACCGACTGAGCCACCCAGGCACCCCAGGAAAGTTAATTTTTTTAATTTAAATAGTAGCACATTATTTAACATACATTTTCCAAACATCTACTATGTAACTTTGCATAGTTTAAGACAGGCTTTGTGGTGGTTACGAAACAAACAAAATAAACCCCACTAATCCATGGGCCTATCTTCAAAGGGTATATAATCTAGTTGGGGAAACACTAAGAACATGAAATGTTACATGGAACACTGAGATTCATCCTTACACTGAGGCCGTACTATCCTCTGAACTAGTATGTATTATAATGCCAAAGAAAATGTAAGATTTATTAAAATGTAAGGAAAAATAAGACTACATTCAATTCAACTAGAAATAGGGGGATTTCCAGCAAGGTCAATCATTTATGATACAGATAGTTCAAAAGAGTAGCTAAAAGTAGAAAATATTTTGAGTGCAAAATAAAGGTTTTTAATGGTTATAATGATAGGTCCTACATTTCTGTTTCAATTCCAGAACAAGAATAGTTTCTTTTTTTTATATGTCTAAGATATGGGAGTAAAGAAAAAGATCCCAGGAAAAAATGTTTAGAAACATTTTGTCCATCCTATTCCTCTGATTGATTGTGTACTCTTGTATAACTCCAAAGAATAAGATAATAAAATGCTGTCATTTAGTACATACTGTTTTGTAAAAATGTGAATTAGAGATATATATCATAAGGGATTAAGGTGTTTATAATAGTGCCACATTAGAAGAAAAAGTAAAACAGCTTTTAAAGTGAAAGTACATATATTTGAGCAAGTATATTAGCCTTTCTTCTTTTTCTACCCCATTAAAAAAAAAAAAATCCCTAAATACAGTATTATGACACCACCTACTGGGAATTTAGAAGACAACAATCACATTATTGCAGGGTAACTATCCCTTCTTCAGCGATAAGCGCTTTTAAAATAATTATCAATAAAGTATCAAAAGGCCAGTATACACACATTGGTAAAGGCATAGAAAAATTTGACAAATTTGTTAGTAAATTTTCACATTAGGGGGACCTCTAGTACAACCATTTCTTGTCACTTTTTTGAGTACTGTCAGCCAGGATGATCATACCTAGATGAACTAGTTTGGATTGAAGAAACTGACTATAGACATTTCAGAACACACATTTATTAACCTGTAATGAGAGATAATTGCTTGTAAGAATTTGGTTCTATTTTTGCATCAATATACTTGAGAAACCTAATCAAATCTAATTGGATAAACATGTGTTCCCGATTGCATTTTTCTGGAAGCTCACACTGAGGCAGAATTTGTGTGCAGAAAACAGATGATCACCTGTGGGAGTGATGGGGGAAGATAGGACTAGATAGAGAGAGAAGGCTAAGAGTGAGGGTCAAAGCCTTCGCCAATCCAGTGGGGGAACTCTGGAGCATACATGGCTCTGTACTGGGCCAAAATGGCATGATCTTTATACACTCCGTGCATCTGTGGAACCCCAGTGAGGGCAATGCCCTTGGATGAGGCAAGCACTCTGCACTGAGGCAGACCCTATAGGACCTGCCAGCAGGAAGTGCCCCCTACAAAGGGGATCTAGGCAGCTCCTCTCTGTTCCCACCTCAACATGGGATAACAAAGAGGTTCTAAAGATTATTTTAAGGCCATATTTATTGGAAGTTTTGTCAGTCTGATAAATGTGATCACATCTTGCTATTTCAACCCTTCTACTTTCCAAAATTCTTCCTTTCCTAATGTATAACCGCCGTCAAAACGGAGGCAAATTCTTTTCCAGCGTCAACATCTGAAAGGACTCTTGATGCCAATTTCTGCAAATGTTTATATTTACCTCTTGGTCATGGATTACATAAAATCAATTTAAAAATCACGTTGCTCAGGGCCAACACTTTTCATTTTCTATTTTCAGTCCTTGTGGGTATAAATTGCTTGCCCCGCAAAGGATTTGAATTTGCCACTGATGCCAGATTCCTGCTGCCACTATCAACCTGGCACCACTTCAAGGGGAAAAAATTCACATCTTGAGGTTTTTCAGATCATGTATACAGTGTCAGGTCTAGACTCAAACCATATCCACAGATAAGGAGTTTGTGGCTGTGAATTTCTCCATCCCTCCAGAGTAAAGGATGAAAAAAACATGTTTCTTTACTACCTTCCTTGGGGAGAAGCTTTTCCCCCTTTTCCTAATGCTTTTCTTTTTCCTTGGCTTTACGCTCCCTCCCCTGCTTACTGGCTTGAATTAAGTTTCATGGGCCCAAGGATCCAATTTGTGGTGGGAGGAGGAGCTTTTCAATTAAAAAAAAAAAAGGTAAAATTATGTAGAAAAGTTAATATTTACTGGAATAGGAAAAGGAATAGCAAAAACTATAAAAAATATGACACATACTAACCAATATAATTAAATCCGGTCATCTCAATAATATTTTTTCTGACATTTTTGGCCACATGTCTTCACATGTTAATGATTTTGTAATATTTTCTATAGGGAGATTAGGAAAGTAATTTAGTCTTCCTTTTGGCATAGTTGATCAGAACTATGATCCAGGCTCACATGATTCTTGGCCATTAAAAATATTCCTCACTTTCTTCCCAGCCTGGGGGATGCATTAAAACTGTTCTAAGTTTGTATCCAGTATTGTAAGTATCTTGTTAATGAGAGTCCTTTCTAGCTGCACAGTACCTGCTGAATTCTTGAAGCCATTCCATCATGCCTTCTGTCCCCAGCACTCCACTCAGATAATCCTTGTCAAGATAACTCACCCTTCTGTCCCCATTTTACTCAGAAAAACTTATAGGTGACCAGTTCCTACTTGTAGAAAAACTATTCTGTCTTAGACTAAGAGACATAAGACTTTCCTACTTCACTTCATATTCTTCTCTATTTCCTGTGCTGGTTTTCTCTCAAATATAGCACCTTTTATGCTCCTCAAAAGTCAGCCCTGGGCCCTCCTCTTTTCTCTGTATATCATCTTATTACATATCATAGAAATTCCTTTGGCTTTAACTGTATCTCAGAGCTGATTCTCATATTAATATCTCTGAGTGATAATTCTGCTCCAATTCTAAACTTATATACACACAGAAAATGAAAACATATCAGATCATATGAAATTGGAAGCAAATCTCCCCAGTGTCTTTTTTCAACCGTACATCATTCCTCCCTTCTTGAAGTAGCCATTATCCTGACTTAATGGTAATCCTTTTCTTGTCTTTTAATTTTACTATTCATGAATGAATTCCTATATATGGTGATTTTACCCAGGGTATTTTTGAACATTAAAAAAATAGAATGATACTATATATGATTTTGTCTTGCTTCTTTCACTCAGTGTTATCACAAAAGAGTCACCTATGCTGAAAAAGATAGCTGTCATTTGCTCCTTTTTATTGCTGTATAATATTCCATTATGGGAATATACTACAATGTATCAGTTTACTGTTAATGGATATTTGGGTTGTTTCTAGTATGAATAGCTTTTAAGAAAATTTTTGTATGTGTAAACTGATACACATATACCCAATTATCTTTAGGAAAAATACTTAGGAATTACTGAATAATGTACTTATAACTCTAGACATTTTAAAATAATGCCAAATATTAAAATAATGTTTTCCAGAATGGTTGCACTAATTCACACACCCACCAGCATAATTTGAGTGATCCTATTGCTACATACACATCCCAACATTTGGTAGTGCCAAAAGTTAACTTTTTTTTTGCCAATCTTGTGGGCGTTTGGTGCGATCTTGTGGTTTTAATCTGCATTTTCCTGATTATTGAGGTTGAGCACTTTTCCATGTGTATCAGTCATTTGGATTTTTTTTTTTGTAAAGACCCTGTTCAAGTCTACTTTTTTATTGAATTCTCAAGCATTCTTGTATAATAGATATTGTATATATGAACACACACACACACACACACACACACACACACACACAGCCACCCACCACATTTGCTTTGTGGCTATGTGTTTCTTACATGCCTTCATCATAGCCAGAAGTGTGTCAACTGTTAAAGTTGTAAGTCCATTTCCTAGAATCTCCTTTTCTATACGGCTGCTAGTTAGCATTGGTCAAGAGAATCACAATATTGGGAAAGTAGAAGAATTAGCTTTTATTCTCGAAGTCTATTGGTTAGACGTGGTGACTAACACATGGAGAGGTGCCAACACATTCTAGTTTGCATCTGCTCTTCTCCACTCTACACCCAGCTCTTTGACTGCTAACTCTGTTGACTATCAGTTGCCCTAGGCCCATCATCATGGTAGAGGTGGTAGTTAAACAAGCACACCTTCTCATAGATCAGCTTGTGAGCTTTCTCTTTAGGACCCTGCTGTAGCAGCTGGGTATGATTGGCTTCCCAGGTTGACTGGTCAGTGATACCTTCCCTAATTTCCCAACTAGAATTTCACCTCCCAGATCCTTCCACAATTGTGTAGTTTTAATCATCATAAGTATCTTCTCTCATAACTCATAGCAGTTCTGCTTCCCTTGTTCAACCTCGTAAGTGTAGCTAGTTATTGATATCAAAAGTGGCTCCAGGGTCACCGAATCTTCAGCATGACAATCTCTATTATCTCTAATCTGATTAAAGTGAATTCATGTTGCTTAGCATAAAGGCACTGGTATGAAGGGGACACTGATAGTCCACTGATTGCAACCTCAAAGTTGTGACTTAAATTATCACCTGAAATCACTTACGGTTAAATGACTCCAGAAGGCAAGACTTTGACTTGTAAGTAAGTAGCTGCTGCCATATTTCAGTGGAACTGGAGTGTAAGGGTTACTCTGAAGTGCACTAAAGAATTTGAAGAAAGAAAATGATGAGCTCCAGACTTTATCCTCAAAGTCTGGATAATGGACAAGAAAGCTTCTGCAGTGACCCTAAAGGAAACCCTTGTCTCCTGTATCCTCAAGGCTGTTTCTAAAACCATACCCAAAGTTTAATTCTGTGGGTGGCACAGAATTAAAAAGCAAGTTGAATTCACAGTTCTCTTATGTTAAAGTTAGGTAATTGATTGGGGAAGAGTGGGACCCTAAAAATTGAAATGGGGACACACGAGCAGTTTCCAAAGAAGCTGAGGACCTTGAACCCTAAGTTCTGCTAAGTAAGGGCAGCTTCCCTCCCCTGTCTGAGCCTAGATATCCCTTGCTTGGAGAACCTGTAATGGTCTCCTCTGAGGTAGGGAACTGCTGATGTTTTTCAATATTTTCACACTTACTACCTCTCACAGCTTACAGGTCTACAATCAGACTCAAGTCCCAGTAGGCTCCAGCGTTCGACTATGGAGTGTGACCTAAGAGGAGACATCATATATAAAAGTAATGCAAAACTTTGTCAATTTATATTGAGAGAAATCTAAGGACTATGTGTGAAATGGGTATTTAATCAGAGTGAGGGAATGTACTGTTGGATTGGGCAGAATCTATAGATATGAAGCACTAAGTAGAGACTTTGGATTCAATTCTTGGCTATGATGTCTAGGAGCAGCTGTAAGAGTTTTCTCGATTTGTTGCCTGAAACTTGGACCCACACATGGCCAACACTTAACAAAGTTGAGATGGCAGAACTCGCTTGGTTTATCATAAATGGAATTGCCCAAAAGTTTAGGGAGACTGAAATACTGGAGTAGATTTATTATGTAAGACCTGCTCACTCACCTACTATGTCACTGGAGAGTCCAGAAAACACTCCATTTATTAAATCTTTGGAAAACATATTAATGAAGTCATCACCAACATTCTTGGAGAACTCTTGTGGTTATTCTCTGTGCATCAGAAATGACAATAGGAAATGCTGCCCTCAAAATAGGTTCCCAGAACTCAATGTGATCACAAGACAGGTAGGGGTCCTGTAGCATCACTGAAGCAGCAGAGACAAGGTGGTCATGGTTACTTTAATGACAGCACAGCCAAAGTAACTGGAAGGTGTGATCATGGCAACATCTAATTGTTATGATGCCATAGGAGGGAAATAGCTAAGTAGCCAATTAAACTACTTTAGAAAGGACTATAAATCTGTTGAATGGGAGTTTGACTTGAATCACCAAAATGAAGAGTCATGGGCCCTCAGCCAATTCCAAAATGTGAAGATGGTCCCAGAGCCACATGAATGAAGGTGAGACTTAGTCCCCTTATGAAATTTTCCAATTTGTGTGGCAGAAATATCCATAATAAAAGTCATAACCTTCCCCTAAAGGAACTTGTGTCCACTTACCGAGGTGACTGTGCATTGGAGGAAAGGATATAATCAAGAACTTCAGGTATAATGGACACCATATCTTCACTAATTCCTGGAGATGCAGGAATGCTGTTATGGTACCGGGAAGAGTAGGAATTTATGATTAATAAGAGTTTGGGGTTAGGTCCATCTTAACGGAATTCTACTCCCAGCAGTTTTTTCCCCAGGATTTCTGTCCTTATGAAATACAGTTTTGCTTTTGACCATTTTTTACTTTCCTTGAGGGTTATACTGCCCTACCCGCCTCTGACTTCTTGCAACCCCATAGTGCCCATGGCTTTTGTATTCATCAACCCCATAGAGCCCATGGCTCCATTGAAGCAGATGGAGCCTTCTCTCTGTTTTTTTAGTTGTTCCCAGATCTACTTGGAGAAGATTCCAGGCTGGGGATCTTCTTACTTTATGGATACTTATTGGTAATTTGTTTTCTGGAGGTCTTAAGACACAGAATTTCCCTTTTTTCTTTATTCTACTAACTCCTCACATCTGCAAAACCTGCCAAAGTTTTGCCAAAATATTGTGGTTCCCCAGTTTGGCTCAATTGATTTGTATTTTGTAATTTATGAGAATGCCTTGTCACTTATTTTTGTTGAAAATGTTGTCTGTTGGTTTTTCTCTAGCTATCTTTGTTGATTTTTTAATGATAAACATCTGGGAACATTTCAGAAAGTATGTCATGCTTATCTTACTCAAACCATAAATTTATTATTTACATCATTTTATTATTGCATTTCATCCTCCACATTGCAAATATCCTCCCCACCCCCCGACATTGCCCTGTCTTTTTACTCTTAGGGAATCTTTTGATGATATAATTCTTAATTTAATGTAATTAAATTTATCAAAAATTTCCTTCATGTTTTTCTGTTAAGAAATCCATTGTTATTCCAAGATCTTAAAAATATTCCTTCCTATGCTATCTTCTAAAAGATTTATAGACTTTTGTGATTTAGCCATCATGGAAAAGTTGGTAACAGAATAACTTTCCTGCCGTCAATAACCCTAAAACTGGACATAACGAAACAACTCATTTCACTGTTTGGACAATAGACAGTATAAGGTGGCAGTAACTGAGGGCAGTGAAGCACACCAGGTAAGCTTTCTTTTTGGAGACATTTTCAAAATACGGGGTAAAGAAAATGCAACCCAAGCAAAGAGCAGTGTCTTCTTGTGAAATTTCCAGTATTACTGAAAGCATACTAACATTCCAAACTGTTAAGCTTACACAATTTTTATTTTTCAAAGAAATGAAATGACTTCTTTGAAAAATGATCCTTATTTTTAAAATAAAACAAAAATTTTTAGTGTTTGCTAGCCCAAATTTTAAGTTAATTTTGTGTTGGGTGGAAGTGTGAGTACCGCATAATTTTTATAATTACTATAAGGAGTAGGGGCTGTTATGATTAGTACTTTATTTCAAGACTCAGGCTGATGATTTATGCACACCAGCTTCCGAAAGAAGGACCAGGCAAAAATCTAGCTATTTTTCACTTAAAAGAGATTATATATTTTTTGTTAACATCAATGTTATGTTGATATTCTACCATTTTAAAATATTATAAAATTTTTACCATTTCAATTTCTAATATGATAAATATCAATAGATATAACTTGTGCAAATAACAGCTTTTTTAGGTCCTGAAAAATCTTCAAGTGTGAAGAGGTCCTGAAACCAAAAAGTCTGAGCATGGTAATTCCATTCCAAAATATTCAGTTAGAAAACTTTTTTTTTTTTAAGTTGGAAAGAGAAGCTCATTCATAAAAACATTACAACTCCAACTGAGGGACATATGAACCTAATAAAAGGACAAATAATATTCTTGGATAATAAGATTCACAATCGTGAAGGCACCATGATTTCTCTATATGTCAATTTATGTAGGTCAAGTAATTAGAATCAAAATGCCAATAGGATTTTTAATTTTTTAATGTTTATTTTTGAGAGAGAGAGAGAGAGAGAGAGAGAGAGAGAGAGAGAGAGGCAGAGCTTGAGCGGGAGAGGGGCAGAGAGAGGGAGACAGACTCCAAAGCAGGCTCCAGGCTCTGAGCTGTCAGAACACAGCCTGATGTAGGGCTCGAAAACCACAGACCACAAGATCATGACCTGAGCCGAAGCAGTATTAAGGATGTACGTGTTGGGGAGTAACACTTAATGTGTTAGATAGGAAAACACTTATTAGTTATAAAATATTTTAAATCAATGTTAAAACAACAGTAATTAAATTAGTAATGATAGTTGAATAGACAAAAACATAAATTGAACTGAGTGTTTATAAATATCAAATATAAAAATTTATTATCTAGTGGAGATTACATTTTAGATCAGTAAGGGAAAAGAGGAATTATTTTATAAAATGGTATTAGACAACTAGATAATCTTGTTAGAAATTTGTGAATCTTTACCTCACTCCTTAAATTAATATAATTTCCAAATACATTAGGAACCGACAAAAAAAATCATAAAAATATCAGAAGAAAACATAGATGAGTATTTTTATAATCTTGGACAGGGAAAATTCTTTCTAGACACGATATCAAAGGTAGAAATTATAAAGTAGGTTGTCAACAGATTTGATTACATAAAAATAAAAAGTCATAAAACAATATAAGCTTAAAATAAACGAGGATAATTTTTGCAATGTTTATAAAAAGAATTGATTCCTAACATAAGCTACTATAAATTCAGCCACGATCATCCCCCTACAAGTGCAGAGTATAAGCAGTTAACTACACGATAAATACAAGCAGCTATCAACATATTAAAATATGTTCACTCTCACTAAAAAATACAATAAATTTTACTGAAAAATATTAAAAACTGATAATATTCTATGTTGCCGAGCCTGTGGAAACACACTCTCACGTTCTAGTGGTGGCAGTATAATATGAAATAGTTTTGGTGAAGGCCAGTTTGACAAATTGGCTCAAAAATTTAAACTTGTACAGTCAATAACTCAGAAATTGTACATCTAGAAATCTAGGAGAAAGGCACAAGGCATGAAAACAGTATTAGTATATACACAGACATAAGTAGCAGCCTATATTTTATGTCCATGAATAAGTAATAGCTCATTTTCCTTGTAATCAAATACTGTCGAACAGAGATCTATACATACATTCTTGAAACAGTATGTGTACTTATAAAGTTTTTTATGAAAATCATTTAAGTATATTTGTGTGTGTATATATGTACATCCATAGTGATGTGCAGGATTAACATAAAAATGTTAACAGTGTCTCATTTCAGGTAGATGGGTTTGGGTGAATTATTACTTTTGTCTTATTAAGTTTATTTTGTTTTATGTATATACACCTGGCAGATTGTGTGGTATGTGGCATGCACGCAATTAAAAAAAAAAAAAAAAGGAAGGAAGGAAGGAAGGAAGGAAGGAAGGAAGGAAGGAAGGGTGAATGGATAGTTGGGAGTGAATTTCTTCCACTACTGACTTTTAAAACAAAGCATAAATAGATCACTTAAATGTTTCATTTGATGGAAAAGAGCAACATGATTCAAATCAGATTTAGTGCATTTTATTCTTGAGGTCCCAGAAACAGTCTACAAATACATACCTAAATATTTAGCATTTTAGGGATTAACATCTTTGGCTAAAAAGGGATTTTTAAAAGGAAGCTAGTTTTTCTTTACCTATTATCTCTCAGCTCCAATTCCACCCTTCAATCCTTGATACTGGGGCTGGGACTCCACAAACTGTATTCTCCTGACCCCCTTGACTGCTGCAGGCCATTTAGGTTCTGCCAGTAAGTACTAGGGGGGGAAGTAGAAAGTAAGAGGAAAATAAGATTTACTTCTTTATCTTTGGCTTGCCAATCCTACTGTGTTGACCTACTGTCAGTTGATTCCAGTCTTCAACTACTTTCAGAACTTCTGGAACTATCTTCACTGCATACCTTAGAAGCAGCAAGAACAGTTAAGTGGTGAACTGTCTCAGACATTTGTGCACCAAGTCCACAAGTACCCCTATTTTGGAGCTCCAAGGTTCTGGTAACCCCATCTTCTCCCCTTTTGTTTCCTCACTCCTGGAAACAGTGGCTACGTCCTGTAGGTAGGATCTCTGGGTTGTCCCCTATGCCTCTACAACATCTCCTCTGTTGAAATACCTACTGTGGGCTTTCCTAGTTGAACACATGCTGTTAGAGGTGCTATCTGAAAAGCAGGTGCCATAAAGTGGTTAATGGCAAGATAAAGATAAAAAGACATAAATGTTAAAGACGGACTTTCTCAAGCTAACACACTTTACAGGTGCTTGAATGTTCTCGTGTTGTCAATAAAGGAAAATGTCCACATCACAAGGATCTTGGGCATTTCTGTCCAATACAACTTTCTATGGTAATGGAAATGTTCTAAAGCATGTTGTCCAATTTAGAGCAATGTGGCTAGTATTACTAAGTAATTTTAACTTCATTTTGATTAAATAGCTGTAAGTAGCTAGTGGTTATCATATCAAAAAATGCAGGTCAAAGACGGCTGCAGGGCCAGAGAACTGCAAGACTGCACCTCTAGTGAGTTGCCAGATAATTTAACAGGTGCTGAGGAAACAAAACCAGGATGTTATTTCTCTCTAAAGGAGCTCTGTCCAGCAATGGCAGACAGACATGGAAAACCTCTTTGAAAGATTGTTCTGCAAACAGTATAGAAGATTAACTGTAGGGGCAAGATCAAAGACAGAGAGGCCAGTGTATCATCTGTATTTCAATGAAAGAAAGAAAGAAAGAAAGAAAAAGAAAGAAAGAAAGAAAGAAAGAGAGAGAGAGAGAGAGAGAGAGAGAGAGAGAGAGAAAGAAAGAAAGAAAGAAAGAAAGAAAGAAAGAAAGAAAGAAAGAAAGAAAGAAAGAAAGAAAGAAAGAAAAAAGAAAGAAGTGACAGTGGGCCATTCAGGACCAAATCAATTGTCCAAATTAAGATGAGAGACAAGAGACCTCATCAACATTAGTAGTGAAGAAATGCATGAAAAGGTACTAAAAATCTTGCTCTGTTGACACTTGGTAATTAATGTGAAATAAAAATAGAACTGCAAAATATTCCTCATGTCTGGATTATTATACTATTCAGTATAATACTATACTATTATACCACTCAGTATACTATAGTATACTATAATACTATACTATTATACTATTCAGTATAATACTATAGTATAGTATAATACTATAATACTACACTATACTATAAGAGAATCAGGTTTGGCAAGAAGTGATGAATTCACTGTGGCATGTGCAAAGTTTGAAGCGCCAGGGAAATATCCAAGCCTGTATGTTGACCAGACAATTGGAAACATATATGGGTCTAAAATGTACAAAGTTGGTTTGGTTAGAAATTAGAGACACAGACTTGTGAATCATCAGCACGTAGGCAGTAAAAGAAGAAAACCAGTAGATAAAACCATCTAGAAAAGGTGAAGATTTAGAAGGGGGCCAAGTACAGAACCTTGACAGCACTCACATTTAAGGAGTAAGAAAAAAAGGAAATGCAGCTAGGAATGAGAGTTGCCCAAAGAAGCCTGTCTCAGGAAGGCAGATTCTGAAAATCAGCAGTAACCAACAGTGACAAATTATAAAAAGGAATGACAATTATTTTTTTAATGTTTATTTTCAGAAAGAGAGGGAACATGCATGTGAGTGGGGAAGGGGCAAAGAAAGAGAGAGAGAGAGAGAGAGAGAGAGAGAGAGAGAGATTGGGAGGGAGGAAGATGGAATCCCTGCCAGCGCAGAGCCTGACACAGGGCTGGGAACTCATGACGAACCGTGAGATCATGACCTGAGCTGAAATCAAGACTCAGACTCTGACTGAGCCACCCAGGTGCCCATGGGCTGACAATTATCGAACATTTACTATGTGGCTGCCATTTTCCAAGAGTTTTATATACAGAAAACCATTTACACTTTTAAGAGAATCCTATAAGGTAGGTTATACTGTAATCCCATTTTATAGATGAAGAAATACAGTAAGGCATAGAAAAGTTCAAGAGTAACAGCTGTACAATAGTTGGCCCAGTATCCAGACCTGGCAGTCTAGTTCTAGAGCCTGCAGTCTTAACCACTTAGAAAAGAGAGAGAAGTTCAGAAAGTTGTGACTGAAAAACATTTGAGCATAGCTTTGGCTAGAGCACATACAAAAATGGGCATGCTCTATGGCTGAGGGGACCATCAGCAAACTTAAATCCCTTGCCTTTTCATGTGACATACAAGAATGCAAAAAGCAAATTTTTCCACCCTACTTTAGCTAGACTCAGTCTCTAAGATAAGGGCAGAGTTCATTCTTAGAAAAATGAAGTTGGGGAAACACCTACCAAATGTTCTCAAACTAGTTCTCACTTTAAAAGTCTCTTAAGAGTCTGATAGATATGACCTAGAAACCTTTTTTACTTTTATTTATTTATTTTAACGTTTATTTTTGAGAGACAGAGAGAGACAGCATGAGCATAGGAGGGGCAGAAAGAGAGAGAGACACAGAATCCGAAGCAGACTCCAGGCTCTGAGCTATCAGCACAGAGCCTGACATGGGGCTCGAACCCACCAACTGTGAGATCATGACCCAAGCTGAAGTCAGACACGCAACCGACTAAGCCACCCAGGTGCCCCTAGAAACCTTTTTAAAAGAACACTTCTCATATGCTTCTGATGCACAATCAGGATTAAGAATACTAGACTCGCTCTGAATTACTGAAAAAGTAAGAACCATTTGATAAAGGAAAAACTGTGCAGGCTGTGGGCTGCTGTAAGGCCAAGAGTGAGCTTTTTTAAATTCTACAGAAGAGCAAATATGCCCCCCCCCCATGATGTACTTTTAACCATATAAATTCATTTTACATTTTATATATTTTTTGTATTTTATATTTTTCTCATAACGCTGCGTTATCAATATCCATTTCCTTATTACATCTTGGTTACCTAATAATAATTAAGTGTAAATGTACAGTTACAGAGGTTAAAAGTTGAAGGGTGTCATACCCAATAGCCCCATTTTCTTGGTAAGGCAAAGGAAAAATCATCCTGTTTTACTGGAGCTGGCATTGAATAGGAGGTTGAGAGGAGAATGGTAGTGGTTTGAAACAGCCATTGAGAAAAACCGTATATAGAATGAACAGGATATTTGAAATTCCGATGTATATACATGTATGTATTCAACTGTGTATACAGTTCCCTCAATCAGGACTCAAAGACTTTTATTATTAGGGTCACATTATTTATTATTTTATTATTGCCATTTCTAAAAAGCCCACTAGAAAAAGAAGGAACTGGAGGCCAGAAATATAGGAGTGGGGAGGAAAAAGGCCTATATAATAGATGACCTTCTCTCTTTCTGCTCCCCTCAAAAACCCCACACTTATGTGTATATACTGCATAACACTATCCAAACATGGAAAAATATGTGGCCACAATGGCTGACAGTAGTTAACTTCCAGGCTGGGGGTGGAATGGGGGATGGAAAAGGGAAGTCGAGTAGGTAAGAATAAAACACTAGCAAAACAGAAACCAGATCCATGGTATAAACTTAGGTGAAAATGATGAATAAAACCCCACATAATAAAGGGCAAATCAACATGGAGTATTGCATTCTTTCAACAAAGATTTGTTCAATGAAAACACACTGAACTGAATAGACGAATGCATGGTGAGCAATTCTTAACTTGGTTTCTTATAACTTCAAAATAGTTTTTAGGATATGGTGAAAGTAAAAGAAAACACTAAGTAGATCTAACAGCAGGGCCATAGATATTTGCATCATAATCTTGGGGTTAAAGGGAAGAGGCTAACAATCATACTTCTGCGTCTGGAAAGGGGGTATATATAAACTGGGCCATCATATTCTGTGGACCGAATCGTGTCACCAACCTCCAAAATCGTATGTTGGAGCCGCTACCCTCAATGCAACTGTATTTGGAGATAAGACTTTTAAAGAAGACTGAATGAGGTCGATGAGGTTGTAAGGATGGCACCCTCATCCAGTAGGACTGGTGTCCTTGTAAGAGGAAGAGACACCAAAGATGTGTATGTGCATAGAGCAAAGGCCACGTAAGGACACAGCAAGAAGGCTGTCTGTAAGCCAAAGAGAGAAGCCTCTAGAGAAACTAAATGTGCCTACACATTCATCTTACATTTCTAGACTCCAGAACAGTGAGAAAATAGATTTGTTTTATAAACTACCCACCAAGTTTGTACTGCTTTATTATGGCAGCCCTGAGACTAATTTACATACTCTGGATGAAGTTATCATGGGTATAACAAATGATATTTGATCTTGTTAATGATGTAAAATAAATTAAAAAAAATGATTACACAGGGGATCCCTACTCACTGCCTCCAAGCACCTGCGTGACTACACTTTTTGGGGATGACAAAGACACTGAACTCTGGAGAATTAGGTATAGGAGGAAAAAGTCCACCTTAGTCTCAATTAATATAAAACTAAGAAAATGAAATCTTTAGTTACTTCCTTGAAATTGCAAGTGCAGGAAATACTCACAAGCTTCTAACAAACAAGGGGTCATAAGTAAATGGAAATTAAACAGCATCAACTGAAGGTGCATAAAATGTTACTGATAGTTTTATTTAGTGCCGTGGTTCTAGATTAAACTAGACTGAAACTTATTGATATAAAAACAAGTTGTTTCCCCAGGTCTTGAAAAAGGTCATTTTTAAAAGAGCACTTCAGATTCACTACCAAGAATGAATAAACTGGCTTTTAAGTAGAAAGTAAATACAAAAATAATACTTACCTTCAGCACAAGAGCCACATATGATTCCCTGGATGTGCCTTGTGAAGGGAGTAATTTCCGTATGGTGTTTGAGCACTTTGTGTCTCAGTGGTCAATTATACACATAAACACAAACAATTTTACCATTATGGCAGAATATTATAAAATACTGAAGACAGTTTACAAATGCTTTGATGATACATACGGAGTTTTTAAACTTTGGACAGGACTTGAAAACTAATGTAGAATACCAATTCTGCTCAGTGGAGAATTTAAAATCTAAACCAAAACACATTTTGATAGCTACAACAGGCAAAATCTAACCTTAAAACAGAAATGGTATCAATTCCTTGTCATTAATACCTTAGTAGTGCATTGATATCTTGATAAGGAACATTATACAGTAACTTAATATTTTCTTCTCCTCTATCTGGGATCTTTTATCAGAGGCACTTATAAAGAGTTCTAGTTTTGGCGACGCTATAACAAACATACACATAGTATAACGATATATTTTACTATGCTAACAAAGTATCATTTATAAAGAAATTTTTATAAATTCAAAAATAGGTTATTGGTAACATGATTACCTTTAAAGCATCGATTTCCATTCACAATATTACTTCATTAATCTTAAACAGCAGTTCCATCTACAAAATGTTCTACAGCTTTTTCTTTTTGAAAAGGAGGAAAATAAAAGCAGGTAAGATACTCATAACTTCTAGTTCAACAATATCAACTTCATTTCACAGCATTGATTAGTAGAGAACATTTTCAATTAAAGTGGTATACAAGTTACAAAAATAGAATGATTATATAATGCAAAACATTGTCCTCCATTATGAAGAATGTGTGTGTGTGTGTGTGTGTGTGTGTGTGTGTGTGTGTATACACATATACAGATTTCTTATGTTTCACTATTTAAATAGCCCTTATTCAAGTACTTTTTTTCTGGTATCTCTTGAAATAATCACCTTGCTATATTATTTGTAAATACATAAAAAAATAAAAGGTTAATCTAAGGAAAAGTTAAAAGTTTCAGTGTGGTTGACTTAAGTATCAGCCGTTCACTTCAGTGAAAACCTGATGTGAATTCAAAACAGGTTTAGGTGCCATACTAAGTTTTAACAACTTAGTCAAAAATATAGATATATTTAAGTGTCAATACTTAGTAAACTTCCAATGTGCTACAGAGACAAATTAAAAGTTTGTATTAATCTATTCATCTATCCACCTAATCTTAAACAATCCCCAGACAAAATTCATTTTTATATAATTAAAATGATACACTAATATACAATATACCTGCTTACAAACACATAGGTAGCCATAAATAAAACTTTATTCTTTAATTTCATTTACAAGCTACCAAGTATTATGTATCGTACACAGTGCTGAACACTTAAATGGTTGTAGTCATGGAAGGATCCAGACTGAATGGAAAGCTGTAGATAAAGAAAAGATAAAAGCAAAGTAATACTGTAACAGAAAGGTGGCAAAAGTATGGCTTTGCCATAATGAAACCAATCAGATTTGTAATTGTACATCAGTTCTGGTTAAAACAAAGTCTGAGCGCCATGCGATTCTCAGCTTTATTGTTTGCAGTCTGGCTAAAGTCTCTATGGTCTGTCTGTCTTCTGCAGTTATTAAAATAAAAAAAAGTTAAAAACTATAGCAGCAACAAGCAAACCCTGTGACAGGAAGGCAAGGGTTAAGAACTAAAAAAAGTTTATACAGTGTGTTCAGGGAAAGTGTGTGCAGTTTATCTTCCATCAGCAGGAGTTCGACTGAGGGATAACATGATTCGGGCAAACCGCTCGCAGAGTTCATGTGTGGAATATGACGGTAACTTCGGTGGTTCATGGAAACCTTTAATCTCAGTAGAACAATCAAGCAGTTTTGGCAGAAAATCCGTCAGCTTCTCTTGGAGGTTTGCTGTAAATACAAACAATTAGATATAGCTAAAGACAGAGAGGGAAAGAAATCATCATCTTCAACATAATTTATTAACTTAGAGGGTGTTCAACTAATGTTTCATTTCAAAATATGTATTACCATTTGGGGGAAAGAGGTAAAATATAAATGGCAAGGCAGTGTGCACTTGGTTTGTAAAGAGAAAAAAAAGGGAATGACATGAATGTAAAAATACTATAATGTAATATAATATTTTTACATGAATGTAAAAATAATATAAAAAATGACAAGAATAAATAACATCTAATTCCAACTACAGTTAATCCCAGCTGAAGTGTCCACTAGCATTGTTTAAACTTACATTCCATTTCTTGTCCAAGATAGGAACACCATCGATTTCTCATGTCTTCCACAGCAAGAATATCTTTCTCTTCCATTTCATCCACCAATAACAAGGGCAAAAATGGGACAATAAACTCATTCATAATAATCAAACCATTGTTTACTTCTCGATCCTCTCCGGATTCAAATAGTTCTGCAGCTTGTTCATTTAATTTCTTAATGCATTGAGAAAAAGAAAAAGTTTTGTTTTTAACTAAATAAAAATCCTGTGTTAATACTGAAGACAACAGAAAAAGTATGTTCACAAACAGTATTAGAACAAATGGCAATCAAGAAAAACAATCTCTATCTGTTCCAGCGTGAAGTCTCTTAGAAAAAGCTGTGCATACGAGAATAACAGAAACAAGAACAAAAAGAAGTGGGGAAAATACTGTTGTCATGTTTTTAAAGTTCATGTTCACCTTATAATTTTCTGATTATCACTACAGGGACCATATTTTAATTCTCCAGAGGTGAAATTTCCCCAATTCTAAAATTTGGTGTGCCATCAAAGTAATTTAAAAAAAAAAAAAATTCAGACGCCATATTATCTTTGAAAAACACTTTATCATCTTCTCCATAAATGCCAATTGAATAAATACTGTTATATTTCTTGAATCTAAAATTTAAAGATAATCAATTAGTTCATTATTCCTTCAAAAAATTCTTACTGAGTACATGAGATATGCCAGAGACTATTCTAGATTCAGGGGAACCCAACTGATTAATACAGAAAATTCTCCAGAGTTTACAATTTGGTACAGAGATTAGCAAACTTCTGTAAAGGAGAAGATGGGAACTATTTTAGGCTCTGACAGCGATACAGTTTCTGTTGTAACTACTAAATTCTGCCATTGTTACACAAAGACAGCCATACATAATATGCAAATGAGAAGGTATGACTATGTTTCAATAAAACTTTATTTACAAAAACAAGTGACAGGCTAGAGCACAGGCCAGTTGTGCTGACCCTTGATAGCAGAAGACAGAAATTCATGAGGTAAGAAATATAGACTTAAGAAACAGATAAGGTATTATAGGTATAGTAAAAGTTATAGTATTTAAGGGTTTAGGTGAAATCTTAACATTTAGAGCATGATAGATACGATTTTGAAATATTCACAGTTAAGCTGAATTACAAAATAAAAATTATATTATTTCTCATGTTTATATTTTATCATTCTTGTGTAATTTATATCTTGATTTTGTAGAGAGGCTTATGTTAGTAGTCTAACTCAGCCACTAAGCAGTGGCTTGAGTAAATAAGCAATCTCTTAGCTTCAGTTTCTTCATATGCAAAATGAAATATCACCTTTTTTAGACAGTGGTTGAGAGGATTAAACAAGAGAAGCCTTTAAGTATCTAGCATAATTTTTACAATATGCATTCAAACTTGTAATAGTTACTACCATTCTGAAATTAATGTTATCTGAAAACAACCTAAACATAGTACACCCAAAGCCAAACTTATTCATCATCTTAGATTCCCCAAAGCCAAACACAAAACTGTAAAGTCAAGCAGTTTTGACAACCCTATTTCCTTCTTTCTTCTCATCTAATAGTTACCAGGCCCCTTGATTTCACTTCTTCCACCATCTTTCATGCCCTCTTCTTCATACCCACTGCACTTCTGTCTTAGTTGAGGCTCTCTCCTTCTTCCCTCTCTAGGGAAGACTTCCGTCTCTACTCCTTTCCAGTCCACCATCTAGTATACTACTTACAGCCAGATTTATTTTCTGACAACAAATGTGACCAAGCCAAACCTACTCAAACTTACAAAGGCACATGAGAATGCTGCATAAGCTTCAACATAGGCTGACATCAACAAGTATTGTTAGCTTCATCACTTGCACCTAACCCTGCTCCTCAGAATCTAGCCCCAGTGGATCTATCTTCATTTTCTTTTGTATACTTTCCAGGTCTTTTCATATGGTGTCCCTTTGGCTGGAACATTTTTCTGCCTTCTCTACAAGGCATAAAAATCCTATTTGTCCATCAAGATCCAGATCAGTGTTCAACGTACCCCTTAAGGTTCTCCTTGACAACTACAAGCATATTATTTTGCATATTTCTCATAAAGACACTTAATCTGGAATATAAAAATCATTTATGGTACACACTGAGTTCTTGGGGGATGGCAAATAAACAGGTCTTAACTGTCTCTGTATCCCTCAAACATGACACTCGGCAAATACTCAGTATGAAAAACCCTGAAAGGAACACTAAGATAACCCTCATGCAGTGTCATTTAAATCCCTATGAAACACCAAACTAGGTGTGAATGGTTTAGTATCATAATATGGGGTGAAACATTCTACCATTTTTTTCATGTTTTAAAATAACCGTCACGTTTTGGCTATATTTATATTTAAAATAGCTTTACCAAAATATTGCCATATCCCAAGCCTTCAATTTTTACATTAAAAATTGCTCTAGTTCATTAAATATATAAATATATACAATTCTGCATTTTTTAAATCTAAAATATACACAATTCAGGTCTTCCTTCTTGGGGAATGATTAAAAACCTTTGAAACTGGCCAAATTAAGAACTATCCTCAATGGATGCTAATCACTAACAATTCAAGTTCTAAAATATACTCAAATGCAATAAAAGCAGCTGAGAGAAAAATAGTAAGATCATCGTCATCTAATGTTCTCATTTGAAAATTCTAAAGACATATTAAGATTACAAGTAGCTTATGTAGTTCTACTGCAAGAAAACATTTTATCAGCATACCACTTAAAGTTTTTTAAAGTATACTTAAATCATGTAACTTATATAGGTTGAAAAATCATATACCCTTGAATATCTTTGTGTGTATATATACATATATATTTCTCCTTGTACAGGAAAAAAAAAATTGCAGCTTAGGTGTTCACAGTATATAACAGAATGATGTTAATAGTTAACTAAGAATTAAATTTAGGGGCGCCTGGGTGGCTCAGTCGGTTAAGCGTCCGACTTTGGCTCAGGTCATGATCTCGTGGTTCGTGAGTTCAAGCCCCGCGTCGGGCTCTGTGCTGACAGCTCGGAGCCTGGAGCCTGTTTCAGATTCTGTGTCTCCCTCTCTCTCTCTGACCCTCCCCCGTTCATGCTCTGTCTCTGTCTCAAAAATAAATAAATGTTAAAAAAAATTAAAAAAAAAAAGAATTAAATTTAATCAGAAAAATGTATGAAGATGGAATTTGTGATCTTATACATCAAGGTTAGCTGACTTGAGAAATATTAACAAAGTACTCCAGACCTTTAGAAACTAATTTGGTGCTACAAAACTGCTAAAAACTCTTTTTTAAAGTTTATATAACAACAGTAATATTTCTGCACATAGTGAAAATATTTGAGGAAAAAAAACTATCAATGACTAGGTGGGAAAAAAAGGATACTGTATTACAATGAATCATTTAACACTATGTACACCAAATCTACTACTGTATTTTAAAAAACTCAGAAAAATCTATTATTTTTCTGGAATAATAATTGCTCAAGGCCTGTGCAGTCCCCCCCTTCTCTCACCAAAAAAGGGAATAGTAGAATAATGAAGAAACCAAAATATAAAATTAATTATTTTGATCCTATATTAAGAACATTTCTGGTTACCACCTGCAATATTTAGGACCAATAAAGAGAAAAGATATTAAAGAATTGAGTGCATTCTTGCATCTTAAGCGATTATACCCAGATTACATCATGATGATGTCATCATCATGATACTTTCCTCATCAGAGTTTATAATCAATCACTTCTATAGGAGTCTGTAAAATCTGTTCAGTGTAAGACAAAACAATAACGTAAACATGACCTCCTAAGTACATTCAACTTACTAGTAAACACTCTCTTCTATAATGTGATATCAATTCTTCATCATGTCCTCTGTATCGGCCTTTGGACAAGAGTTCTTTGTTATTCTGATAAGCGCAGATAAGGAACAGCAAGGAATCTATATAACTTAAAAATTAAAAGAAACATAAGGTATTATTTCATCTTTGTAAAAAAAAAAGTCAACTACAATTATAAAATACTTAAGTATACATTTAAATTTTGATTAGCCAGAACATTACAATAAATGTATCATCTAAAAGCTGTTTTAGCAACAGCCACATCTGAGACCAGGAGATAGTTATGTCATAAAGTAAAAAAACAAAAACAAAAACAAAAACAAAAACAAAAAAATGGAGCTAGGCTAGAGGCACCTGGGTGACTCAGTCAGTTGAGCGTCTGACTTCGGCTCAGGTCATGATTTCACAGTTCCTGAGTTCGAGCCCTGCATCGGGTTCTGTGCTGACAGCTCAGAGCCTGGAGCCTGCTTCAGATTCGGTGTGTCCATCTCTCTGCCCCTCCCCTACTCATACTCTCTCTTTCTCTCTTAAAAATAAACATTGAAAAAAAAAATTTTAATGGAGCTAGGAATTAAGAAAAGACTGGGAGGAAAAAGCCCGTAATTATTGAATTCAGGTAGTTCCTCTCTCCTGATTCCCTGGTGTCTTCCATTTAGACTGAAAGGGAAGGCAAGAATCTACTTTTTTAACAACATAATGTCATTTTTGTTTGAAGAAAGGGTCAGATTACTTTGTTTCTTTATCACAAACATCGTGTGTTTCATTCAGTGACTATTCAGGTATTTTTCCGTGTGCACCCATGGTTCTCATCATGGAGAATAACATAATTGGTAGAGGGGAGAATATCCAAAGGAAATGGGGAAGTAGAAATGGAAAAAAAAATGCTTCTACAGCTGGACATTCTGGTGGAATACACACACAAAGAAGAGTGTAGGAACATAACAGCTGGCGGGTCGGTCTTTTATAAAAAGTTTAACAAGTAATATTAATAATGTTACATTAACATAAGTCAAACTAGGTTTTAGAAAGGGAGGAAGGTAAAAATGTTTGAGGATTCTATTTACCTCTAAAACCGTTATCCTCTCCCAATATGGGATAAGAAATAAATATAGCTATATATTTGTATAACTGAAATATGAACGATACTAAGATGTCTCCTTTGTGCCAGTTTTTCCAGTTACAACATACCTTCTTATAGATTAATTCAGAAAAATGTAACATTCTAAAAGGCGAAATATTATAAAGAAACACTTTTAAAACTCTAGGTTACACTGAGTTTTTATTATTTAATTTCATGTGCTTAAATATAAATCAATTCTGTACTTTGAATATAAATGTAGAATTGGAAACTAATGTACACATTAATGGCCTCTCATATGACACACCTGAAACTATTTCATAAAAAATAAGTTATTTCATACACTTTTTTGAAAAGGCTTCTCCCAGGAACTTGTTTTTGAGAAAACTTAAGAATACGGGATTTTATTTTGAAAAAATATAAACATAACCTCAGGTAAAGGTTTTTTGTTTTATTTATGAAAGAAGAAAAGAAGGCAGTGATAATAACATTAAATACTGTTTTACACCACTAAATTAGTCTGCTGGCACATCTGCCTTCTCTTTTATAGCTATTAAGTTTCCTATTAAAAAGTCTCACTGAATGACATTCATATCTGGCCTCCAAGACCTGAGTCACCTCTCTAAGAATAGCTCTGAAACTGTGGCCCTGTTCCAATTTTCTACTGAAGTACACAATTTCCATATTTTATCAACCTTTAAAGTGCTTACAAACATATCTTCAAATAAATCACAGTAAGACTCAGCAGTCCAGGTACCACATTCTTATTTTAAAGTAAAATAAGACCATGTACCCTGTAGACTCTTTTGATCCTCACTTGTACTATTATAAAATTGTGGTTCCTAAAAACATGATTTCACTTCACTATTCACAGACTTGACAATGGCCTATCAATCAGTATTCATTCAAGGTTTTCAAGTTTTGTGTTTTTATTTAAAAAAAAAAAAAGTTGGACAGAACCTTTTGACAATATTTTCTAACCGACTAGCTGTGGTAACTACTATATTTAAAGTGTAAAATTAACATTTCTTCTTGTAATATTCCATAAATATTATTTGTCACCATTAACTAATTTTCTAGTTGACCTTTCCAATTTAATAAACATTTGCTACACCAGAATATTCACTTTCTGAATAAGCATGTATTTGAGAATAAGCATATATTTGAGAATAAGCAAATTATGAAATTTGAACATACTTTGAACATACCAAGAGAAGCTAATATAAGAAGTTAATGCAGAGAGCAAAAAAGCGACAGCTTCTTCTTTTTAATTCTTACCAAAGAATACTCACCTGATTTCATTAAATTTTATAAGAATACAGATCTCTATTTCAATTTTTTTCTCCCTAGTTAATCGTGTGGCCTTGAAAAAGTTACTGCATCTGTGGATGCAATTACTGTGGAGCCTAGTTTATCTATAAAATGGAAATGCCTTCTTGATCTTACTCTGTCCACTTATAAGATCACATTACTATTTATCTTAGAAATACTAATCTCAGCTCTCTTAAAGTGAACTTGAATATTCCTATTAAAGAAATATAACTGTGGCCGAAATAAAATAACTCATAAAATGGAGCTACTTATCAAAATAGTTCTCTATTTCAGTGACCAAAGTGAATTAGCTTATAAATTACAGGATGACTTGTGTCCAAGTATTAACAGTGCTTTTTAATTCTGTGCAACTTTTAAACTTTGCTAAGTGTAAAAGTGATGGCAGTGCTCACTGTCTACCAAACAGGGCAGCAAGGGCCACCAGCATTTTCCACAAAGACAGCAGTGTCGTGTCTCTGCTGGCTGACAGGGTAGCCACTAGCCACAGGTGGCTGGCTACTGAACATTCAAAATGTGGCTAGTATGACTTAGACGCTGAATTTTTAGTTGGAAAATTAATTAAATTTAAACTGTCTCATGTGTCTGGTAGCAACCAGGCTGGATAGACAGCACAGCTCTAGAAGTAATAGTCTGTGCTGTCATTTAAAAACAAAATTGCATCAATATCGCAGTGACAGTTTCCTGTACATTATATAAAACCAGGAAAGAAAAGAAAGAAAGAAAAGAAGGAATTCAATAACCCTTTTAATTGAATACATTATTACAGAGTATTGAAAATATAGCACTTTCTTTTAAATTAAGAGCTTTGTCATTTGGATAAATGATTCTAGTGTGGTCTCAAAACAGAGACTTTTGTTGTCTTTATGTTTTTCAGTAACAGTATACTTAGATTTTCAAGTAGGAAGTTCATAGGTGATACAAAGAAGATTTTTGTCCCAGAGTTCAATTATTTGTTTTCAAATATCTTAAATTTCAGAGGAACTTTTGCTACTGTAAAAAGATTCAAAATAAATGACTAGCTAGTTTTTAATATTTTTTGAAATACAGTAATTGCATTTGAGCATTAAATTTGATAGTTGGTTATTTTCATATAGTGTTTCCTGAGTATTAATTTTTCACTTCCTTGAGCCTATCAAACCGTATTATTACCAGACTGAGGCTTGAAAAAAATGTTTCATGTTATTGATTAGATCAAGTCTATTATTCGTTTAAATTTTAAGTTCATTAGAGTATTCTGTCTTTGACAATTTCTTCTTTGTATTTGTTGCCCTTTATTTCCTTTGTAACTAATTTCCATTTTTTAACTACTCTTAATGCTGCCTTTTCAAGGTTAATTTGGGTGTAATTAGTGATTAGAATTTAACTTTTTAATAATTTTTTACCTATTGACTTTAGACTTCGCTATGAGATTGGAAGTAAAAAAAAATCTACAAATAATGTCTACTGGTTCTCAGTATACTTGTTCTACTCGAAAGTCTACAGTTGTCAATTAATTTTAGATACACAATTATTAAATGAAATAAAGTTATGTGGATTCCATTCCCTCTACCCCCTTTTCTCAAAAACAAAGCAAGAAAACTCATTTGTCTCATTTATCTAATGTATTGTAGGCCCGACACAAACATGCTTAAGAAATCTGGGGGACAACTTGTGGTTTATTTTATGCTAAACATAACCTCTACTGATTTAAAAATATAACTTATGTTTATATATTGGAGTTGAAATAGAAATTTTAATACAGGTTAGATTAAGACATTTTACAAATGCTTTCTAGACAAACTAACTCTACAACTAGTTTCATAGGTGAATAGTGCTCGATTTCAACTCCTTTTACCGTTCTAGTTTTTAAGTTTCTATCAGCTCAGTTTAAATAACTTTGCTGGACCCTACAAATTAATAATCCCTGTAAGTATACATTAGAAGGAAACTAATCTTACTACTAAGCAGTGTGTTATATTACACAGTGAATATCCGTGTTTTGTAATTTAAAAATGATGTAAGGTAATAGTTTCAGGAATGGTTTAAAAATGTGTGGCAACTTGCTTACTTTCAGTGATTCACCAATAAGTTAGAAACATCTATTTTTTAAATATGTTTTTTAAAATGCCTTTTGAACATTTTTAAGCAATGTATTTAAACAATCACATAAAATAAATTACCATGTTTAAATATATATATATATATATATATAGTTGTTCTAAAAAAAATCACTAGTCAAGTACATTAATATTAAAGGATATGAGTTAAGAAAAATGTGAATAAGTAAATGCAAATCAGTGTATAAGTAAATAAATCAATATTTATCCTTTGTTCTTAGTAACAATTAAAATAAAAAAAAATAATATAATAGTTTAAGAAGTAGAAACTCCTTTAAAACCATCTGTACCTTAAATGAAAAATGATCTAAAATGTGTTTGTAGTCATAATACTTAGAAGACAGCTGATCAATTTTCTATAGCTATAGTTTTTATAGTAATGAAACTTTGGACAAAGAGACATATTGGAAACACTGTCTCTGCTTTGAAGTCAAGATTAGACTCAGAAAGAATATGAAAAAGGCTGGAGACTAAAGGCAGATATTATGGTATACAAAGAATTCTGTGTGTTGGGCTACCAGCTTGTTTGGTCGCTAGCAAACTTCTAGACTTTAATCTAATCCTATTCCATCCTAAACTTCAATTGTAGAATGTGAGAGCTAATAAAAACAAAGACACTAATGCCAACCTTCCAGATTTAATTGAAAATGGAAAGTATGTGGGGTATATGGAAACTTCCAGTACCAACTATAC
This sequence comes from Acinonyx jubatus, assembly GCF_027475565.1. Lineage (NCBI taxonomy): Eukaryota > Metazoa > Chordata > Mammalia > Carnivora > Felidae > Acinonyx > Acinonyx jubatus. The sequence goes on from NC_069384.1 coordinate 27,237,642, forward strand.
AATTTCTCTATAAAGATAAAACTTCTAAAATTAAAAGTTTATTAAAAATACGTACAGTGAATAAAACCTTTTCTAAAGATAAGGTCATATCTGAATAGAATTAAATGCAAAAATTAAGCTTTTCATATTTTGATCATTCTGCCTTACCTTTCTCTTTGAAAATTTTCTAGCCCAATTATGAGATACATGGTTGTTTCCCTGAACTTCCTATAATCCTGATGCCACTCCTGTAGGTGAAAGAAAATATTAAAAATATACAAAGTAAGATATTAAGACTACAATGAAAACTGTTCATAAGGCAATGTGTGATTCTGACAACTATTCAAAGTAATAGAAGCAAAGAAATCAAAATTAAGATAAATAAGACCTAAATCAAAACTTTAGTTTCTGATACACAAGACCACTTTATTAGTATAATAATAAATGTAAAAATTACTAGACATTAACGAAGAATGAAATAACAATGATTCACTAAAAGATAACAGAAATGCAAAGGCAAGATAATCAACCAGGTTTTCTCTCTTTCAAGAAGTGTTCTGTCTAAAGGCATATTATTATTAAGATATTATTACAGATGTACATCACAATTGGATGTAGGAGGTAAATGAAGTTACTACTCTAACAGAATCAACACTGAAGACTATTATTTGATGACGAATATTAAGAAACTAAAAGAAAAACAGTATAATGCATTTATTTAACCTTTTATTTTTGCCAAATTTAGGTTAAATTTTATTTTAAATGTGGTAGCTGAGTAGTTTATTCATCTGAGGTATGGTGAAAAATATACAAGCATGTCACATTTCAGCTGTCCCTTCCTCCAAAAAAACCAATTACTGGGCATATAATAGGACTAAACAATTTAGAACTGACACCCTCTAACTCAAGACAACAAATCAGGATTTTTCTTTAACTTATTTAAAAAAAAATTTTTCAAGGAAAACCATAACCAAATTCAATATAGGATTTAAACAAAGATACTGATAATAAAAGTATTAAAGCTCTTATATACATATTACATAAGCAAATGAAAGAAACATATAGACCAGTTGACCAACTATACTCTCCTTGAATATAAATTAATTTTTAATTTTAATTTTTTGAGGCATAATCTTACAGTATTAGTAGGCCTTAATAACACATAAAGATAAAATTTGTCCTACAAGTGTGAAGTTAGCTTTTCTGGGAAAGTATTTAAATTGCCACTCTACTGTCATTAGAACTGTCTGAGGAGTTGTGAGTAAATTTCTTCTGTAAAGACCTAGACGGTAAGTGTTTTAGGCTTTGCAGGCCATGTAGTCTCTGTTGTCACTATTCAACTCTGTGATTGTAGTGTAAAAACACTCGTGTATAATACATAAACAAATAGTTGTAGTTGTGTTCCAATAAAACTGTATTTATAAAAGCTGGTGGTAGGCTGGATTTGGTCTGTGGGCCAAGGCTGGCTGACTCATGACTCAGAGCAGGATAAAGATATATGGGATACACAGAATCCAAAACCATGTCCTATAAATACCTGTAAGATTTAATGGCTCTGCAGTTAGAAATATGAGAAGTTTTCAGAACAAAAATATGTTAAAGTGAATCTAATGTTGCAACCCTGGGGATGGAATGCAGAGGCAAATCATAATTAAAAATCAAGTTTCATGTAACTTGAATCTTGGGGACAGGGTAGAGTGAGTAACCAACCCACTTGTTTGTCATCTCTGGCATATATTATGAGCATGTTCTTAGATTTTCTCTTCTGCTATCTTGTTGTAAGTTACCTACCCTTATGCTATTACCATTATAAAGCATAACGGTTAAGAATGCTACCTCTTGATTTCTAGTAGAATGAGCCATCCTACGTTCTTCAAGAATGTCTGGGCTAGACTGAGATGTCCACATTTCATAAAAATTTTGAATCAGCTTATCAAGCTCCATCAAACAATCTGCTAAAAGTTTGACAGGGACTGCAATGAATCAATAAACTACTCTGGGGAAAAAATGACATCTTTACAATACTAAGTTTTCCATAGTATGTATATCCATTTATTTAGGTCTTCTTTAATGTCTCCTAAAGTCATGCACATCTCTTGTTAAATTTACTTCTAGTTACTCTATAGTTCTGGATGCTATTGTAAATGGTGTCATTTTCTTAAAATTTCATTTTCCGATTATCTGTTGCTGGGATAAAAGAATGAAATTGGTATGTGACATAAGTTCTGCCTGTTGGAAAACTGTTTTATTAGTTCTAATAAATTTATCTGTAGATTTTTTATTTTCTAGGTGTAAAATCTGCAAATAATGATAACTGTGTTTCTTCTTTTCAAATCTTTTACTTTTTGCTTATGTTTGTTGCCTTGCTGCCCACGTGAATTTCCAGTACAATTCTGAACAGCAGTAGTGGTTGCTGACATCCCTGTCTTTTTCCTGATCACAAAAGGAAAGCTTTCAATGTCCATAGTTCCACATGATTTTTGCTATGCAGTTTTGTTGTTTTTTTTTGAGACACTCTTTAGTAGATTATCATAGTTGTATTTCAGGTTAGCTCAGGATTTTTTTTCAAAAATGATTATTTTTCTATATCCTTCCTCCTATATGTTAATGTGGTGAATTACAATAATTGTTTAAGAGAACGTGAAGTCATTAAGTTTGTAAATGTGACCAAAATTAATCAAAGGCACTCGTGAAATCAACTTAAAATTTACTAGATAGGGGTGCCTGGGTGGCTCTGTCAGTTAAGCGTCCTACTCTTGATTTCAGCTCAGGTCATGGTATCATGGCTCGTGAGATCGAGCCCTTATGAGCCTGCTTGGTATTTTCTCTTTCTCTCTCTCTCTCTTTCTGCTCCTCCCCTGCTCATACTCATATACACACACACTCTCTCTCTCTCAAAAGTAAATTAATTTAAAAACTTACTAGATTTGTAAATTTAAAAAGGCAATGTATAAAGTTAAGTTTAAAAGTCTAAAGAAATACTGGGTGTTTGAATTGGTAAACTAAAAAAAAACAGTATTAATTTTAAAGCCAAAGTTAACACAAAGAATTTTGTGTACAAAAATTACCACAAGCACGATATGAGCACTCATGCATGTTCTCTCACATGTACAACACTGTCCAATAATGAAATGTGCTCAGTGGTGAGGAAATGAGAAAGGTCAGTGAACTGCCGAAATTCCTCAATCTACAGTTCAACCTCTCAAAAGGCACATTACCTCATATTCCTCCAAGTTTACTTCTTCAGGTTTTATCATTTCAAGTTTGGCTTGAGCAACTTTCATTATGTTGTGACACCTTCAAATAAAAGAAATATATTCGTAAATCAAAAGTGAAATTCACAAAAAGTGAAAAGCATGTGACATAAAACTAAACTACCCAACATACGTGAAAATAAAATCCACTGTCACTAAGCAATACTTTTGGAGGAAGCAACTCTCAAATAACTTTAATTGAAAATGTTTTTTGGATCAATGTTGGACTGGATAGTTACAAAGTATATAAAGTAGACAGCATCAATAATGCTACCTCAAATTTACATGTTATATTTACAAATGGCTTTTAAATTACATTTTATTAATACATATTGTATAAGTAAAAACAAATGAAATGTGTTTTTTTATAGCATATATATATTAAGCAAGCTCAGGAGATATTAAATCTCATCTTCCCATTTCAAATGGCATGATTCATAAACAGCAAAAAGGAATCTAAACTGTGCCTATCATTTCAGGTAATAGAGACATTGTTGCACATGTATGATCAGAATCATTGTTAAAGAAATCTCTGCAGAGTATGTTTAGCTATCCCATGCATCTTAACTTTTCAAGTATAAGACAAATTAGGTTATCAAAACAAACTGATGAATTTGCAGTCCTCAGGACAAATAACTACAAAAGAGTGAAAGTGAATGTGATTACCCCGTTAATATTTGCCCCCAATTCAATAGCGTATATTCACTGGAACATGATGTCCCAACAGCCCAAACAATAAGGGTCATAATCTGGCATATTTCTGAGCTCTTTGTGGTTACATGTAAAATAAATGATGTTCCTACGACTACAAATAAAATATAACAGTCAACATTCAATGAGCACTTTATTATCTATCACATATTGTTCAAAACCATTTACTGTATTACTTCACTTAATCCTAAATTTCACAGCAGATACATGGTGAAGCAGGAATTTAGTCCTAGATGCTTTGTTTTCCTCATTTTCTTCTCTGCCACATAGATTTTTAATTCAGTATTTTTGAGATATTCAAGAAAGGATAATAACTTATTTCAGAATTAAAATGGACTACAAACCCCAAGATAACATAAACGATTCTGTATTCTAAAATAAGTTCCTGGGGTGCCTATATGGCTCAGTTAAGCATCCAACTCTTGATTTTAGCTCAGGTTATGATCACCACAGTTTGTGAATTCAAGCCCTGCATTGGGCTCTACGCAGACAGTGCAGAGCCTGCTTGGGATCCTCTCACTCTCCCTCACTCTCTTTCCCTTCCATACTCTCTCACAATAAATAAAAAAACTTAAAAAAATAAAAATAAAATAACTTCTAATACTTTGATGTTTACCTGAGGCCTAAATTTTTTAATGGTATTCATTTTAACTAGATTGTATTTTAATTTTCCAACTTCAGCCAAAAATTATAGTTTATAGGAATTTTCACAAGAAAACATTTTTGGGTAAACCAAACTATAGTTGATCCTTGAACATCATGGGTTTGAACTTCATGGGTTCACTTAAACACAGATTTTTTTACAATAATGTAAATGTGTTTTCTCTTTCTTAAGATTTTAATAACATTTTCTTTTCTCTAGCTTACCTTATTGTAAGAATACAGTATCTGATACATAGAACATATAAAATATGTGTTCATCGACTGTTTACGTTATCAGTAAGGCCTCCAGTCAAGAGGAAGTTATTAGCAGTTTAAATTTAGCAGAGTCAAAAGTTACACAACTTTATGTACAGGTTTTCAACTGCACAGAGGGTCAATGCCCCTAATCTCCACATTGTTCAAGGGTGAACTGTAATTTAACCATTTTAAGGCTTCTCTTGATGTCAGAGGACATTTAACTATTTTATTTTATTAGCATATACGGTTAAGTACTTTTCTCTAGTGATTGTCAAATGAGGGTAATTTTGCTCTTCAAGGGGTTATCTCTCAACATCTGGAGACACTTTGGGTTGTCACCTCTTGAGGGAGGCGTTACCGACATTTAGCAGGTACAGGTCAGGAACACTGCTAAATATCCTACAAATTATAGGACAGCTTCCCACAATAAATAACTATCTCACTCAAAATATACATAGTGCAGAGACTAGAAATTCTTTATTTCCCTAAAATATTAAGTCCCCAAAGGGTAGTGCTTACATTACATTCTTCTGTACATCTTTATGTTGCTTAGCTCAGTATCTTGGTCAACAAGTAAAATGTACTAAAACAATATAAATTATTTTCAGCTCAAACTTCTAAAGGTTATGACTATAAACTCCAGAGAAATTCCAAAACAACTGTTCAAAATTAAGGGAAGTCTAAGTTTTGTGCTGTATTTATGAAATAGGTCTTTCTTGGAATATGTATAAACATTTAGAAACTGCACTAAAAGCAATTTTCAAAAGACAATTTAACAATATGTTCGATATTTCACATTTTAATTTTCTTAAATTACCTTTCATCAAAACTCAAATTTCTATCTCCAAATTGTTCTAGCAATGTTTTCTCAATGATTTTCTTTGGTGCCTGGTTCTGGATAAAATAGACCACTACATGATGTAAACGATAATCTGTTTCTGGTGGGGTGTCTTCTTGGGCCAATTTAACCAATCTTGAATACTCCAACTTAATTGCCTAGAAAATGTAACAAAATGCCAAGTTTGATTAATTATGATAATTAAAATCGTTCAATATTACAGCTCTACATGTTCTTGTGTTCAAATACACTTTCTTCCTTTAAAGTATTACCAACAAGGTGGCACATGGTACATCTACAAAATTGTCCCGTATTCCACAGTTTAAAAGAATTTTCTAAAACTGACCACATACACCCTCATCTTTTCACTGTATAAATAGTTCTTTGTTTTAATGCAGAGAACTATTAAACTGAACAATACACCTAAGCTTACTATGTGAATGCTAGCGTAAAACTGGAGTCTGGTCTATTCAAAGGCATCATAAGACTGAGATACAAGGGATCTCTTATCCTGTGCTTTCTAGTATCAGTTTCATGTGTATCTTGAATATCCCAAATTCTAGGATTGAAATACAGTTTCCTGAAATACCCATAACTGAAAGAAAATGGCTGGCTCTTATATGCATAATAATACCACTGCAATTAACTTTTAGCTAAAGAGCCCCAAAATAATGAAAAAGCAAGCCCTGAGATTGTAGTTACCACAGAATGAATTCCTTGTTGCTTCAAAAATACCTGAATTTTATTAGTGTAATAATTAATGAATATTATCACTATTATTACCTTAATGCTTGAGCGTCCTTTTTCTTTATAAATAGGAACATCTCAGAATTTACAACTAATTATAATGGGAAATAATAAACACTGATACATGTTTCTACACATGAGCAATCATTTGGAAAATATTTGCTCATACAGAAACAAGGGTAGGGTTATACATCAAATATTGTATATAAGAAACACATATGATTAAAAATCACACTTTTAAAAATTTCACTAATATTGGACTTTTATCTAAAACCTAGCTCTATTAACTGTAAAACATTTTGGGGCCACATGTAAAATATATTATAAAAAATCCATTCTATGAGAAAAGTTTTTTTTTAATGCATATCTTTCTTAAGCAATTCTTGGCTATCCAGATACTACACTATATTTTACAGAAAGGAAGAAAATATAACAGACAAACATTAAATGAAATATTCTAGTCATTCTTATATTTCACTAAAGGGAAGGCAATAATAAGTCTTTTCTATATGTTTATCATTATAAAAAGAATTATTATTTTATGGCTAAAATACATTGTGCTTTTTTTGGTTATATAAGCTATGTTAAAGTCTTGCTGTTGTGGTTAAAAATAGCCATGAAAATATATTTTGACATGTAAGATTATTAAGGCTTACTTCACTGTATACCTAACTAGCACACAGAAGCTTCACTTAGAACTCTAAAATCTCCCCATTTTCCCAATATGAAAAAAGGGGCACATGTTCATTTACTAACCAAACTGTACTGATTTTGAGAATAAATGTAAAACAAAACCATTAGTAACTGCTCTTTCTTATCATGGTGCTCAGACAATGACTGTCATGGACTATTAAAAGTTCTTTTGAATATTCAAACATTTCAGGTCAAAATTAGTATGACCAAAATAAAAGAAATCTGTATATTGAGTCTCTTAAAGTAATATTGTTGGTTTAGAGATAAGGAGTTATAATACTAAATGGTTATGTATATTTTTACATATGTTCAAAATAGAGGCTGTATTTTTTTCATAGAGAGCAAAGAGATTTCTATTAGTGAGGTGGAATATATATCCCCCTTTTATTTTAAGATTATGTTTATCTCTTGATGTTCTATTTAAGATTATCCCAATTTTCATAAGTAAATGCCAAAGTTATAATCTATAGATGTTGAATCCAGAAGACGTAGTAAGGTACATTTAAATTTCTACAAGTAATTTTTCAAACACATAAAACACTTTTTACCAGCACAAATTATTTTTTATAATTATCAATTATTTTTGTTTATTTATGAACTGCCTTCTAAAAAGGTTTTCTGATGTCTAAAATATACCACAATCATATTTAATTCTTCAAATTTTCAACAGATGTTCCATGCCGGTATATTTAGCAGAGTTCTTCACCATATCATTATAAGTAAAGTTAACACTGCTGAGTTGTTCAATTTTATTCACACTACTGCCTCGAAATACTCCCCTAGAATTAACGTTTGTCCTTTCCATACTTTGGCTGCCTGTGCAGGCAATTAATTACCACAGATACTGCAATGAAACCACTACACAAATACAAAATGAAATGTTAATACTGGTCATTAGGTGATGGAACTGCTTTGTAAATAATTTTTAAAATTATCTTTCACCAGACCTTTAACATGGTCCTACTAATCAGGTCCAAAGTTACCTATTCGGTCTTATTTCCTATGACTCTTGAACAAAGACTTCTCTCAACCTAGGTCAGGCTGGTTTCCCCACAGATGCACACATGCCCTTGTTTCTTAGGTTCTCTACATGTATAATGTCCTTTCTTGTTTGTTTCCCATCTATCTACAGATGACCCTTCAATGAGACTAGTTTCTCTCTTTTGAAATCTTCAGTTCCAAAGACGAAATAATTTCTACCTAGACTTTTTCTACCTTTCTAAATCATGTTATAAAATATTCTAAATGTATAATTTTTATAAACTTTATTTTGATGTAACTATATACATACAACAGAAGATACCAAATATACAATATATTCTCAAGGCAGTAAGATCTAAGGGAAAATCAGTTAGACTAAGGTTCAAAAGCTAGGTATACCATTTATTAATTGTGACATAAAAAAAGTCACAAAGTTCTCCAAGTCTTAATGCACTTATCTGTGAAATAAGGTTAGGTGACTTTAGAGAGAGAATACGTGTGTGTGTGTGTGTGTATAAATTATATATTTATAGACTCCTTTTTAAAAAACTGACAATGTACCAAAAAATTGAAGAAAACCTACTTCAAATCCCAGGGGATTATAATCATATAGGCTATAGTATTTGACCACAGTGCAATACAAATAGGAATTAAAAATAAAGACAACTCCCGGGGCACCTGGGTGGCTCAGTCGGTTGAGCATCCTGCTTCGGCTCAGGTCATGATCTCACAGTTTGTGGGTTAGAGCCCTGCCTTTGGGTCTGTGTTGACAGTTGGAGCCTGGAGCCTGCTTCAGATTCTGTGTCTCCCCAGCTCTCTGCCCCTCCCCTGCTTGCACTGTCTCTGTCTCTGTCTCTCTCAAAAATAAATAAAACATTTAAAAAAAATTAAAAAAAAAGGACAACTCCCAAACTAAACTCTTAGGAAGTAAAAAGATAGTCTCAAATTATTCTTGGGCCAAAGGATTCAAAATTATATTAATAATTGGGATCATAAGATATCAAAAACTATTGGACATAGCCAGACTACTAGTCAAAGGAAAATTCCAACTTAACCACTATAGAAAAAACACATTTCAAGAGGCTGGGGGATGGCGGGGCTGGGGGAAGAAATTAAAGTAAGATAGAAGAAATAAAATAATGTGGCAATTAGATAAGAAATAGTCAAAAGCTTTTCTTTCCAAAAGTATGGATGAAATATCAAGGTATGGGACAAAATTCAACACCAGATATTAAAAAGGTGACAATATCAAAAATACAAAAAAAAAAGCTTTAAAATTTATTTAAAAATAACACATATAGCTGTATGCCAATAAACTACAAGTTTTTGATTAAACAGATAATCATCTAGGAAAATAGAAATGGCCAGAATTGCTTTAAAAGGTAGAAAAAGTACCAAGTTCTTGAAGAGACACAGTAAAACTGGAGAAAAACTGAAATAGTTGCCCAAGATCTGTATGCAATAATCAGGTTCACACCGTTTTAGAGATGTGCTGTTACGTCATACCTTCAAGAACCAAATGATGTCTCTGTCTAAAGTCCTCCAAAGCCCGAGAAAAGGGCAAAGTCTCCTTAATGATTACACAAGACCAGAATAATATGAATATAGAGTATTAAAAAATATTTTAAAAAACTATAGATCAATTTATCTACAAACACAGATGCCAACACCCATCCATTTTTGATAAACTACACTGTGTATAAAAAGAATAGATAAAAAGTGTTTACAATGGTTAAAAAAGAGGGGATGGTAAATGTTAAAATCTTTACATTCCAAGGGTTAATTATAGAAAAATCTGTTCACATCTCAAACAGATGCATTAGAATATTTCTAAATTCCAATACCAACCAGTTTAGAAGAAAGTCTCAACTATGAATTTAAGAAAATGTCTTTAATTTGTAAAGGGAAATCTATAAAAAAACCAATACTACACATCATACTTGAAAACAAAACACTAGAGACACTTCCATTAAAATCACAAAGTAGGCAAAGAAGCTTACTACCATTATTTTAGTATTTAACTATATTATGAAAAGTCTGGTCAGCAAAATAAAAACAGTGATGAAATAAAAAGTATATGAAAATTATCCCAATAATAAGATAATTATTGGGAGAGAGTATACTGAAATAATTATAAGACTCTCAAGTAAAAATTTATTAGTAAAAAACATGAAGAGTCCAATAAGGTAACTAGATACAATATAAACAAAATTAATTAGCTCTCCCATTACCTATCATACCAATAAATTGATAGAAAAAGTAGGGTAAGTGATTCAATTCATAAAAACAAACATTTTTTATACATCTAGGAATAAACAAGAAAGGTATAAGACCATTACTAAAGTAAAATTAGAAAACCTTACTAAATGACATAACAGAAGACCAAAAATGAAGAGGCATACCACGTTTCTTTTTGGGAAGACTGAAAATAGTAAAAAAAAGTTATTTATCCATCTCACCCTAAATTCATCATAAACATAATGCAAGTGCAATCAAATTCTGAAAGGATTTGGGGACAGAGGTGGCAAGTGATTCTAAAATCATCCAAAAAAAGAGAGACTTGCCAAACTTTTCATTTATGAAAAAACAAAAACAACAAAGTGTTTTTCCTACAAAATATCAAAATATATTATAAATGACCCATAATGTACATACGTGTAGTGTTCAAAAACAGAAAAATACATCAGTGGATTATTACGTATTAACACGTAATAAAGATGGTATTTCAAGTCAGTGCAAAAAAGATGTCTTAGTCAAAATGTTATGTTTTGGACTATTTGGAGGTACTTCTCGAAGAAGCCCCCTCTAGATACCAGCTCTGTTTTCCCATTGTATGTTTTCCAAGTTAAACCACTCCCTCATCATACTGATTAAAATTCTAACTAGTGTTGGCTTCCCCAGTAAAAGATAAGCTCCGTAAGGCAGAAACTCAGTCCATCATTTTTCCAGCTACATACATTAGATTTAAGACAAAACCTTGATATAAGCAGATAATAAATACATCTTGAATATGCCCATCAACAGGATGTAAAAAACTTACAGTACTGGCATACAGTGGGATACCATGAGATCAATAAACTACAGTCAGTAACATAGCTAAAGCTCCAAACACGTTCTTAAATAAAAGCAGCCAGACGAAAAAGGAACTGTACTACAAGATTCCAAGTGTATTAAGTACACTTGCTTATGTTGTTACAGGTCCTGATAATGTCTGCTTTTGGGTAGTGGGAGAAAGTAGCGGTGATAGGAATGAGAAACAAAAGTAGCTTCTGAAGTACTATAATGTTCTAGGGCTGACTGGTAGTTACCCGGACATGTCCTCTCTGTGGAAATTCACTGAGCTGCACACTCATGAGCTGTACTTTTTGGCATGTTTTATGTTGTGATAATAAATATATTCTTATATCTTTGAGTAAACAAAGGGGTAATAATAACAGGCATTTCAAAAATAAAAAGAACTGATAAAATTATGTCAACGAAGAACAACTGTTAAGAAGCCATAAAATAACTTAAAAGAAAAAAGTTTCATTAATACAGAAGTGTTAGTACTTCATTAAAATCTTTAGGACAGTGAAATAGATACAGGCCAAAAAAAAAAAAAAAGGCAAAAAAATTTTAATGTCTTTCAAAGTAAATGAAAAAAAAGTATATAAATCCCTTGATTATAATTATGATATGACCCACCCACTGCACCCACTGTACACATACACATACAAGCAACAAGTACTGTGTGAATATTTTCCTTCTGGCTTTCATATTGGCTCATGATAGCAGTCTTGTACTGCCTTTCTCTGAATTTCATTTTGACATGACAAAAATGCCTCTCTTTAAACCACTATATTCGGGGATTTTCTATTAACAGTGGAAACTAATCATAACAAAGTCCATTTGAGGAAAAGAACCCAGGTAAGCATCTTTCCTCATTTTATTCTTCCAGGTCTGCCTGCCTATTAACTCTTATATTATGTGTTTATAGGGGGGCAGACTCCCATGGGGAAGGATCTGTGGTTGATACAGTAACCATGACTGACTGAGCTGGTTACTCTTCTTAATTAAGAGGTTAAACCTTAACAAGTTCAACTACCCAGACAGAAGTTTTATTCACCAAATTATCTTTTTATCAGTAAAAAACATTTCATCATATGGTTTTACCACTAGCAAACATATGTAACATTTAAAATTGATATAATCACAATACATAAATAAGTCCTTATATAGAACAAGGCACAGAGTTGAAAAACTTCTCATGGCCAAAAAGCTTAATATAAAATAAACCCAATAAATATTTTTTTTTTGGTAATGTGACAGAATATATATATATAGATATAGAGACATATACACCTTTTTCCTCATTTTTCCTCATCGATAATAAACTAAGCATTAAAAAAATAAGATTTAAAAATATACTAAATCTAATTTAGGGAAAAAGACAGAAGCAGTGATCATATGTTAGTGCTGTGCTACATACACATTTTGTGAATTAATACTGAATGTTGATAATGATTAGAATCAACTGCCAAGAAAACAGAACATTTTAACAGGCCAATCACTGTGGAAGGAACCAAAAAATTATCAAAAAATCTACTACCAAAAAAAGGGGCTAGGCTCCTATGTTTTTCAAGTTCTAACTTACTCTTATGGAACAGACAATTACTATGTAAACTACACCAGAGTACAAAAAAAAAAAAATAGAAATTAAAACTAACATAAGCATAAAATCAAATGTGATGAAGCTAGTACAAAAAAGAAAAATATAATAAAAAATTTTAATAGAGAATGTAGAAAACCCAAATAAAACGTTACAGAGTTAACTGTAAATAGTGTGTACATCTGAATTCATAAAATAAAAATTTATTAAGAAAAATGCTTTAAGAAACTATTGCAGAAAACTTATACTTTGGGTGAAAGAAGGCTTTTTATATAGCAACGAAACTCTAGAATCCAGAAAGAAGCAGAAAGATTTGAAAGCACAGTGTTTTTAAAACTTCTTTATGAAAAATGGTACCATAAACTAAAGGTACCATAAACTAGCTTACACAGAAATGGAAGGCTGGGAAACAACATGACTTATGTCCATAAAAAGGGTAATATATAATAAGTGAAAGTATATATATATATATATATATAATGGCATATCAAATGTAGATAGTAAAGATAATATGGTATATATATTGTCTTCACTTTAATACTCACTATAAAAAAAAGAATGACCACAATATATTTGAGTTCTATGAATTACAAAATAATGTTCATAGTAAAATTTAAAAATGAAAAGAAATTTCCCTCTATATGCAAGTTTGTATAAACAAAAGGGAAAAAATCAGAAAGGTTACACAGTGATAACAGTGGCTACACAGGGCAGTGGCAGAGACTGCCATTATTAGTTTTATTTTAGACACGTTTATATTACTGAATAGACTGCATTGTGTACATATTACTTTTGTTATTTATGTGACACATTTTCTAAAATTATATACTACCAGCTAGAATTTTCAAAAACCTAATCATTTTACCTATACCAAAAATACACATTATTTATCAACTGATTAATGTTTACATAAGATCACACACACACACATATATATCCCTTAATTACAGATAGATGAAAATAAGTACACTTGGATATAAACTTGAGAGATTTACTGCTGCCTCAAAAATCAGAAGGGAAAACCGAAAAAGAGAAATATATGAAATATAGAAAATACATAAATGACAAGATGTAAAGGGCATCCCCAGGGTAATGGTGAATACAGATCCCAAGATATCAGTTATATACTGGGGGAAAAGGAAAATCAATGCAGTCACTAAAGCAGTTTACAAAGCTCTGGAATAGACTTCTAAAACAGACTTCTTCTATTAAGTCTATTATTCTATAAGTCTATTCCAGAAGAAGTCTATTCCAGAATAAACTGAAGCTCCTGAGAAGTTAAAACTGACAACAGAATACAAGGAGATTTAAACAACTGGTGGAGAGTTTAAAGTACATCAGTAACACATATGGAAAACTAAGCAAAACAAAAACTAAAACAACTCCAAAGAAAATGAAAGCTGAAGGGAAACAAAAAAAGTAAAAGTAATAATGTTTATGGCTTAGTTCAATCCTGAGTATCATACACAGAAATAATAATAGAAACTGAGCATTCTGATTTAATCAAAATGACGAAATTTTACACGCACACCCGCGCGTGTCTGTATGTGTGAGGAGAGTGCATTGTTCATATCCTATAAATAAGAAATTCAACAGGAAACGTGTAAACTAAGAATCACAGAAATACAAGCATGTATGTTTTCTTAAAGACATGGAATTCATGCCAAAAGTAGTAGATAAAATAACTGGAAGCTGTTACCATGGAGGGAGTAACGGTGCAGTGTGACTGTTGTTTGTAGTGTATATAATTAGCTGGCTCTTTAAAATATGTGCAGGTATTAAACTAAAAGCAGTGAGATTTACAACTCAACATAAAGATACCTACCCAACTTGACCAAAAAATGACAATGTTACTGTAAATGACAGATAATTTTCCCATGAGAAATAGATAAAAACTTTAGAAGACATACATTCAGCACATTTTAAGCAAAGAAAATACAACTACCTGAAAATAAAGGTGAATTTTTAAACATAAAGTTTTGATTTTTTTTTTTTCAATAGCAGCAGTTTTCAACCTTTCTTATAGATCTTAATAGAGTGATCAACTCACCCTGGGACCAGTCTGTGGTTTAGCATTTAAAATCCTATATTCCAGAAAACTCCTTAGCCCTGGGTACACCAAGATGGCTGGTCACTCTAATCCTAACAAGCTCAAAAGTGTTTATTGATATAAAGCTACTATGCACAAGGCCTTTTTTTTGTACAATAGAATGAAAGAAATAGTGAAAATAAGCAACTTTTTGGAGACTGAGTTGGATGAGGGAAGAGTATAGAAAATTAAGGGAAAATTTTAGATTTTTAAGGTCAAATAAGGGAGCATACAGCTTCTTGTAGCAAACTGCTGTTACTTTTAGAAAAAAACACAAAAAAGGGCAAAAAGTGAAAAAAACTTGAAATTTTTGGTAAATCAAAATAAAATGACAAAACATACAGTGTTTTCATCTTTCAAAAAATAAAACCAATAATACTGTAATCAAAACACCATAAAGATCTGATATTAGAGGGAAAAAAAAGATGTGGTCACGGAATAATGCAACTGCTTGATGGACTCAATGTCTTGAAATGACAAGGACATCAAAAATTAAAGCTGAAGAAAACATAAGTGAGTAAGAAACAAAAATAAATGAACAAATAATTTTTAAAACAACCAAATGAAGAAAGCAGTTTAATATCAAATGATAGTGAAATTTAGAAAAAAAATATTAGAATACTGACTAATAGGATTATGATAGGGAGAACAGGATAAAATAGGCAGAGGGGGATGGTTAGAACCTGGGGAAAACACCTATTTTGGAACAACGCTGGGAGCTTCTGACCACAGTGAACCCTCTCGGGCTTATGTAAGGTTCCTCTTAAGAATGTAACAGATACCACCTACTCCCCCTCAGGTTTCCCTCAGGAATTTGACACTCAAAATACCCAACTAAAAAAAGTAAACCATTCAACTTATGTTCTACGAGAGACAGTAGGCCCACAGTCTGACGCCTCACACAATGGAGTCGAGCCAATCAGGAATGGACAACCCAGCACCTAGAGTTACCAAGCCAGTAAGGGTACGGCCTGAGAAGGAACAGAAGGACCAAAACCTTAAAAAACAAAGACCCTTGCCTACATACAGTCCTGGGTATTGACCTTCAAATGCCTCCTTCCTGTAAAGAGAGCTTTCCTACTATTGTTACTTCGTTACACTCTAATAAACTTTGCCTGCTGCTCATTTTATTTTTCATCTCTTCATTCTTTGAAGCCGGGAGACAACAAAACCCAGGTAATGAGGTAAATAACCCTGCTAAGAGTATTACAAATGAGAAGAAAATAAACAATACCGGAAGCAGTTACTCAGTTCCTATTTTTGCTTAATTCCTTTTATTCCCTTAGAATAAAAACACAATTGAAATTTCTGCTAATAAACCAGAGGTGCATTATTAGGGTAACCCAAGTAAAATGCCTTTTTTGTTGTTGTTAAATTATCCGGGTTACCAAAAACAAACAAACAGAAAGAATCAGTCCTAGATTCATGTATAAAAGAAACCCTCAGATCATCAGGTAGCCATGGCTAAGGCAGGAAAAGAGAAACTATATAGGAAATCAAATTTAATTCAAGAAAATAAAATAGTTTAAGAATTAAAAAAAATAAAAAAAATTAATTGAAAATGTTAATTGTACCTTAAAGAACCCTGCTTCAGGGCCACACCTGTCATATACATTCCTGGATTTACCTATCGCCATGATAATACCTTGCATGTTCGGTGTCATCATGATCTGCCACAAGGAATTTAAAGTAAGAGTTTTTGAATGGTTAACATAAAAGTAAAAAATAAAAACAAATTTCTTTACATGCAAGTTAAAAGTCCTTTGTTTTTTTACTATTTACAAATCAACCACTGCATATTTTATAGCAAATATGATCCAGTATGCACGTTAAGTATCTTTCAAAAGCATCCATACAGGGCCACAGCTAGCTCCATAGGGTGCCTTTGTGCAAACTGCACAGAGGCACCCTCTCTGAACTGAAGAATTTTAAAAAGGCACCTCCTCTTGACAAATTTAAAAAACGTGCTGCTCTCTGAGAACCACTTAGAACAAGCAACAGTTTTTATTTTAAAAAGTGCCTCTTCTTTAAGGTTTGAGCAGCTCAGCATGAGCTCAATTTCACTTCCACTTCTGCCTGTGGGCTGGGCACCCCTGCATAATTCTACAACCTAAATGTCTATAAGCTGCAGCCCTGTATCCACATGACTTTAAGTTCTGAGGTACATGCACTGTTAAACTGTCACTCCAATCAATTACAAAAACAAAACACAATGCATCTCTGCCAACAGCATAAGCATTTGCACAAAATATAGTGTTAAATGATTAATCACAATTCTACTTTTTTAAAATACCAGAAGGCTCACCCTAAAATAAGCACTCAGGTGCTTGATCAATAAATTAACATTTGTATTAAAAACATGCCAGTTTCCATAACTTTCAAGCACCAACATGGTAATAAAATGGTTAACTGGAACAGTGTACTCCTATTAACTGGTAAATACTTAAGTGTTTCTTTGTTTTTATAATTTTTTATCATTCTTAGCTGTTTACATTTTAAAATACCTGCAAAATGAAACAACTCAAGGAACTAGGAAGCTATTGTATTAGCGCAATCAAGAGATTGCATCCGTAACCTTTGATTCATATAATGGTTTGATTATACACTCAGAGTCACAATATATCTAACATCTGCTTCAGAAAATCCTTCTGACCAGTTCCTATCTCACAAACCAGCTTCTCATTTTCCTCATGGCCCATGGTCTCTTACACTGGCACAGAAATATTAATGTCTTTGTGACACCTCTGATTTTGGTGATTAATTCCTATTTAACAGCTTAATTGTAACTTTGGAGTAAGCTGAAAAAGTTACTTGGAAAAAACTATTTAATATATATTCAATTCTCATCCATGCCAGTAAAAACTAATAAATGATAGAATTCAAGGTCTTCCCTGTGTTACTATTCAGAAACAGCTTCACTGGCCCTTCTCTCAAATATAAAAAAAAAAAAGATCGAATGTAAGAGGTTTAAGAAAAAAGTGAAAAGCTGGGGGGATCTGATAGGATAAGGACAATAGCACATTTTCATCTGGAGTCTCAAGAACCATATTATAGAAAGCAAAACTGCCTCTTTATAATTTGGGAAACTAAGTAGATGAGAAAGAACTAAGAGTGAAGAGATAAAATGGAGTTGCCATAGTGTATAAAGCACTGGTAGGCATTGAGAAATGATGAATCACTCACTTCACATTCATATGGAGGTTGCAGAAACAAAAAGATCCACTATCTATTTTCAATCATGCTGTAGGATCTTTTGGCAGGAAATGGTGGGTTAAGTATTATAGTACATAATTCAAGTGAAATAGGAAAAACTTATTTTTTAAATATTCAAATTTTTGCTACTCAATGAAACAAACCTTATTGATAGCCATCAATCTGAGAATAAACTGATCATATGTCTACATAAAGAATTAACTCTGGAAACATAAAATTATCCTTTTGACAAATTCCGTAAGCTTTCTACTTAAACTTTCATTTGAAATTCAAAGTTGTTAGCAGTTGGTAAGGTAATTTCAGATCACGGGTGGGTAAGCTGTATGTTATGCAGCAATAGACATAAAGGTGAAGGTGCATGCATGCCCCAATATGTGTATTAAATAGCCAAACATAAGTAAGAACAGTGCAGACATCTATAACAAAGGTACCTCGTCATCATAACCCCCCTCCTTTGACTCAATCATGAATTTCCCTACATGAGGAATCGCCACCTCTACAATTTGCTGGTTAGAAGGTGGTTGGCTTGTGGTATTTTCAGGTTTCTGCAGAAAAAAATTATTAGTATGAACATTAGAAAAGAGAACAATGGAAGTAACAAGAGTTAAAGGGCAGAGATTCACGAATCTTTTAAAAACACCTGCATTTGCTTAGTATGAAATGACCACCTAACACTAACATTAAAAGTGAATGCATTAATCAAGTAATAATACAAGATCTATAGCTTTCCTTTTACATCTCAACCACTAAATTTTCTTTTTTTTCCCACAAAGCATTTCTACAAGGATATCAAATCCTTAAAAATAATAAATACTAGAGGGGTGCCTGGGTGGCGCAGTCGGTTAAGCGTCCGACTTCAGCCAGGTCACGATCTCGCGGTCCGTGAGTTCGAGCCCCGCGTCGGGCTCTGGGCTGATGGCTCAGAGCCTGGAGCCTGTTTCCGATTCTGTGTCTCCCTCTCTCTCTGCCCCTCCCCCGTTCATGCTCTGTCTCTCTCTGTCCCAAAAATAAATAAACGTTGAAAAAAAAAATTTTTTTTTAAATAATAAATACTAGAGTTGTAGTTCCCACTGTTATCTATAAGTTATAGTTGAAGCTTCTGTTTTTTTAAATTCTAATAATTCCATAAATCCTTTACTGATAACTTCATCAAAATAAGACATGACTTCCTCTGAACCCAGAGAATTTATAGGCTTTCTTTCTTACGGCTCTACCTTTCTAATAAGTAATTGTATATCCAATTAATATCCATACTCTACTGGGATTAACTCACTCTGTAAAGTCTATGAGAGTCTTGTACGATGTATTTATATAGAAGAGTCTAATGAATTCCTCCTTCTGAAAAAGCTGCTGACATCACTCCTTAACAACTCAATCAAATTTCTTTCTTTTTTTATTGTTTTACTTGGTAACAAATTCTATGAATTTCCCTAATCCACACTAATGGAGTAGAAGGCAGAGTGAAATCCAGAAAAGTCTACTCAAAGATCCTAATATGTTCATTCAAAATACTATGTGGGGGCACCTGGGAGGCTCAGTGGGTTAGGTGTCCAACTCTCGATTTCAGCTCAGGTCATGATCTTGGAGGGAGGTCAGGTTTCCAGCTGAGTGTGGAGACTGCTCAAAATTCTCTCTCTTCCTCTCCCTCTGCCTCTCCTCCTCTCAAACAAAAATCCCCCCCCCACCCAAAAAAACCCAAAATACTGTCCAGATTTCACAAGGAACTTTCTATTACTGAATAAATTTATAATTAGCATATTTTCACTATTTATCATAAAGAAATTTTACAAGTACTTAAGTGCTCGAAAGTAGCTTGCTTAAGTCATTTCAATTTGCAGCTTTAGTTTTCTGAAGCAAAGGTAAACTTTAGTTTTGACATAAAATAAACAGAAAATTTCAATGAAAGCAATTAAGGGGGTTGTATTTCCTTTTGAAGGGGTTTTATTTCAATTTGGAATATAAGTAAATTTTATTTTATTTTTATTTTTTTACACTTACTTACTTTTGAGAGACAGAAAGAGACAGAGTGCAAGCAGGGAAGGGGCAGAGAGAGATAATGTGACACAGAGTCCAAAGCAGGCTCCAGGCTCTCAGCTGTCAGCACACAGCCCGACGCGGGGCTTGAAATCACAAACTGTGAGATCATGACGTGAGCCGAAGTCGGACACTTAACCGACTGAACCACCCAGGTGCCCCTAAGTAAATTTTAGGGATGAGAACATTTACTGACATGACCTCCTCTGAACCCAGAGAATTTATAGGTTTTCTTTCTTACGGCTCTACCTTTCTAATAAGTAAGTGTATATCCAATTAATATCCATACTCTACTGGGTTTAACTCACTCTGTAAAGTCTATGAGAGACTTGTACGATATATTTATATAGAAGAGTCTAATGAATTCTAAGAGTCTAAGAGTCTAAGTACATATGCAAAAAGAGTTTAAACAATAAAACAAAAACTAATGGCCAAGACTGATATTGTTCCTTTTAAAAGAAATGCTATTTTTAAACATAACACATCTAGAAAAGGTTTCCTTATTTTGAGTCCTCAACTTTTCAAGAGGAAATAACCAACCTGCATAGTTGTGATCACGAGAGATAATATTCAGCTAATGCAATACCTGATACACATTAGTGGTTCTATAATGACAAGTATTACCAATATTATATTATATTAAAGTGCTTATATTTGAATAGAATAACGCAATATTACTATCATACATACCTAGAGAGATATGCTTATTAGCCCATGACATTTAATTAAGGATTTTTAATCCGTTTAGCATATGAAAGAAGAATAATTGTGCTAGGTCTCTCTTCCTAAGAGTGAAATTTAAGCAGGTAAATTAGGCGATCTGTCTAGACACTGGTATAAAATTTCTCACAATCAAACTAATCTAAAACAATACTATTTTAAGAAGAAAGAATATAAAGGTAAGGCAAGTAGCAACTGGGAATATTACTTAGAATACTATTCCTTATAAAAAAACATATTGCCTTTGGAAAAAAAAAAAAACAGTTGCACTTAGGAAAAGATGTTTTATAAACCTTTTCAGTTACCACACAAGAGTTTCAACAGCATCATACTGACAAATAATATGGGTGCAAGTTGAAAAAGGGAAAAAACTTTGGGTGAATATAATAATTCTTTTGTATTATTCATCAAGTCTAGGTATCCTAAAGCACCATAAAATTTTTCCATATAAAGAATATGAGGGTTCATTAAAGTAAAGTACATGTGTATTTATCTTTTTCTACTATTGTCAGACCCTATAAAACACCTTAACAAAGGCTAAACTTGAAAGGAGTTAATAAGTTCTTCAGTTAATAGAAGTTCCAAAAATAATTAAAATACAAAGACTTTTATTAATTGCCTGAAATCCATTAAGTGGATTTTTTAAAAAAGTCGTTTCTCATGAAAGGGCTTTTAGGAAGCTATATAACTACAATTTCCTTGATCCCCTTAATATGCTCCTATCTTTTAACCTAGTAATTCAACAATGGGGAATGTATTCTAAAGAAATAAACTGAAATACAGAATAAGTTTCATTTGTAACAGCCTATTTGTAATAATGCAAAAGTAGAAACAAATATACAATGGGGGAATGGGTGTGTAAATAAGAATTTAATCACTCAATGGAATAACACCTAACCATTAAATGTTTTTTACAAAATTTTTAACATGGGGAAATGGTTATGTTACAGTGTTAAATATTAAAAGAAGACAAGGCAAGATACATACAAAATTTTACATGCAGTAGTACCTCAGCAAAAAAAAAAAAAAAAAAAAAAAAAAAAAAACCCAAACCTGTACATAAAAATAAGAACGAAAAAGAGCATACCAAAATATTAACAGTGATTATAGCTTTGAAAAGTGGGACTACAAAGACTGCTTTCTTAAAGTATACTTTTCTGTATTTTTCAAATTTCCTAAAATATTCCACTTAAAATTAAAGGCATTCTTATAAAAAGTAAGCAGTGTGAACACTTAGGAAACATCTCTCTATGGTTTCTAGGACTATGCTTTCCAGAGAATTCTTCAACTAAGATTGGAACTTAATATATTGTGTATTTGTGAAATGGTTAGTATTTAAGCAAGAAAAAGAAATTAACAGCTGCTTAGTACTTACACTACATGCTAGGCACCCTCAAAAAATAATCCTAACTAATCCCACAATCATGTCCATTTTATGTAAAAGCAAACAGGTTTAGAAAAATTAAGCACCTTATTTAAGTTTGCCTAGTTAGTGAGAATGAAAACCAATATTAAAAAACCCAGGACTATCTAATCCTAAAGTCTAAACACTCTTTTCATCTATACAATTTAGTTTCTAACACATGTATACCTTTAAATGAGAAAAACCAGGAGGTGGTTACTATGATCCTAAGCAACTAATCATGAGACCAAGAACAAAATCCTTCAGATAGCCATGATTAACATATTCCTAGACATGTTGCAGGATTTATACAAACAAATGGGGCCAACTGTTGGTACTACTCCAGAAGATAAGCCAAATGGAAAAATATTTACACTAGCTCTCTATCATACTCTCTCAGTGCTATCCTCCTCTCTCAAGTAGAACGAAGCAGTAGGTTGTAGGCTTGTAAGATGATATCTGTATTAGTAACTTAATTTAATAAAGTAACAAAATTTAAGTGCTGGTTTCTGCAAATTTATGTTACACATGATTAGCCAAACTAAAAAAAATCACGTTTCCCTATTAAGCTAAATACTACTTTTGGCTTTTTGATTACAGTTAAAAGGAGGATACTTATTAACTATAATGCAGGCTTTAACAAATAAAATTCCTAATTAGCAAAGGGCCAAGCAAATTACATTTTTATATCAGGCAAAAATATTTCTCCCTTGTATTTACTTCTCTGCCCTTTTTACCTCCCTACGTTTTCCTCTTCTACCAGGACCCAAGAAGTGAGACATCCCAGATCCATTACAAGAAGCATTTTCCAGGAGTGCTATAGAGTTAGCAGGGGTTCATCAAGCTCATTTAGAATCTCCAGGGCATTTGCAAAATTTAGAATAATAATATTAAAAAAAAATCTATGTTAATACATTTTATAGCAAAATAATATATAGTAAAAAATTTTCAAACGGAATGAAATAAAAAAGTAATTTGATTATTTCATTTATCGAAACATAATTAACATACCTTATTAATTGAACATTTTGGTTAATCAAGGTCCTATCATATTAAAGACCTCATTGTAATTAGCAGGTTATTGCTGAGATTAAGTTCACTAAATAGAAAATTGTGTGTTGAAAAATTATATGCCCTGTTCCCGTTACTTCTCTTGGAGGCTAATCTACAAATACTAAAATTAGCTATCATGAAACCTGCATTACAGCTGCTTCGCTCACTTATTAAAAAAATAAGTAACTACAACAACCGAACGTTTTTGTAGTAGAAAATTCTTGAAATAACATCTCTCAGAATGTCATATTTACTGAAAACACAGTATAATACCAGTGTACTCAATTTATTGCTATAAGAAGACATACTTGAGAGCCACAATACAGGAGAGTTATAATGACAATTTTGTATAGGACACTACTGAAATATGCATAAGCCACATTGCAATATCACATTTATCCTGCTAATAATACTCTAACCTAGAATATCTAGTACTTAACTATTAAACATATTCCGTGAAACAATGAAAATTATTACCTTACATTCCCAACTATTTCAATGTATGAAGACCAAAGATGGAGGGAGGGGTGAGGGAAAAAAAGAAATAATGCTAAATTTTATACTTTTCTTTTTAAGTTCCAAATCAAATGATCAACAGTCTATAATTATGATTTTTTGTAATTCTCTAAAAGGAAGACAGAAATTTAGTTTAAAAAAAAAAGCTATTTAGAAAATTACAGCTTTAGGGGGGCTTGGTGGCTCAGTCAGTTAAGCATCCAACTCTTGGATTACAGATCAGGTCATGATCTCACAGTTCTTGAGGCTCTGGAGAGCCACGTTGGGCTCTGTGCTGACAGTGTAGGGCTGTGGGGCCTGCTTGGGATTCTCTCTCTCTTTTTCTCTCTCTCTGCACCTCCCCGCTTTCTCTCTCCCTCAAAATAAACAAATAAGCTTAAAAAAATCTTTAATAAAAAAAAATTACAGGTGAGGAAAATACAGCCTAGGGGGTTAGGTACCACCCACAGCCCCTGATCCCTTTAAGGGCAGAGTTGCCCTCTGGCCTCCTTTCTCCTGACTCCCATGCAGGAAGCTCTCCATTACACTGCAGGAAATGTCATGAAGATGGCCATGTTCAGAGAGCTAAAAGAAAAGTTCTTACCGACTGCAAAACTGTTTCAGGACTTTTATCTTCATGCTCATGTGATGCCTTGGTAATTATTCGAATAGTTTCTTCTTTCAAGTGCTTTGAGAAATCACTTCTTGATGGCTGCTCTAGATATTCTGCTTCTCCTGCTTGTGCTTCATAAGAAAAGAATCAGTTGTATATCTAATACAAGTCACAGAGAGCCTGTACTAAGATGAATCTGTTATTTATTTCTAATTCAAAGTTATACAGTAATTAATTTTTCTTTTATTTAATGTATCACTAAACATATAGCACCTACCCCAGAATTTATAACCCCTCCAAATTCAGGTTGAAGAGCAGTCAATGACTAGAGAAAATACTCATTGTATCATAGTCTATGGTTAGAAATTCATAGCAATCTCATTTTGGAAAATCAGTAACATTCTACCAAAAAGAAAAAAAAAGCGGGGGGTAGGGGGGGTGGGATTTAGTTTATATAACAATCCTGGTCTGAATTTCCATAGGAAACACAGCTGTTTCTCTGGCCACAGAATCCTTTTTCACACCTGACAAAACTCTAACCTTGAATGAACCCTACCTGCTATCTTTTCTGAACCTGTCCTGGTAACTGAGTGTTGTCATAGGAAAAACCATCACAACCTAGCAAACTGAAATTAATATAAAATCAAGACTTCAAGGGGTGCCTGGGTGGCTCAGTCAGTTAAGCGTCTGACTTTGTCTCAGGTCGTGATGTCGCAATTTGTGGGTTCGGGCCCCACGTTGGGCTCTGTGCTGACAGCTGTCTCCCTCTCTCTCTGCCCTTCCCCAGCTCATGCTCTATCTCTCAAAAATGAATAAATATTAAAAAAAAAAAGACTTTAAATGTTATCCCTGTGAAGAACTCTCAAAGTTTTATCTATCATCTAGGTTCTGAGCCCCAAATCCACCAATGCAGCAATGTACTCTGAATATCCACAAAGTGCTTCATGTAAGTGGGTCTCTGCCTCTCTCTCCAACAGAACTTTGTGACTTTTGCTCTCTGTTCAAAAAGGGAGTTTAATACACCAAAGAGGTTTTCCTTTCAACCTTCAGATCTTTCCACATTTTCTTCCCTCTGCCTGTACATTCACCCACTCTCCACTCTCACTCCTGCATCTAAGAACGTCTATGTGTCTTTTTGTTTAAATACCACTTCAAGTATTCCTGATTACACCACTTCTAGAGCTGGGTGTCTCAGCTTTGGCACCTATTACATTGTGGTTCACTGTGATTCTTTGGTGCGAAGGGTTGTCCTGTGCACTGTGGCATCTAGATGCATCTAGATGGCATGTAGATCTACTGTGCACCATGACATCTAACCACTAGATGCAAATGGCACGGTCCTTCCAGGTGTGACAACCAGAAATGTCTTCAGTTTGTCAAATGTTCCCTGGGGGGCAAAGTCACTCTCAAATGAGAACCACTGTTCTCAAGTAACTTACTCTTTCTTTCAGTAGCACTTTACCGCAATTATGACTTAATTACTACTGTTCTCATTTCAAGCCCATATACCCTGCTAGACCCTGAGAATCTCAAGAGGAGAGATACTATCTCATTTTTGTATTGCTATTTCTTCAAAACCTAGCATAAAAAGCATACAATACCTTAATGGAACAAATGAATTAATAAGTAATGGATACAAGGAGTATCCTTCTATACAAAGATGCAAGGAGTATACAAGAAAGTACACTAAAATGTTCTACAATGTTACTCAGATCGGTTAAGTGAGCCCTTCCTCAACCAACTGGTGGGACACAATAGGGCTACTGTCATCCTTTCCAATATTTGATTAAAAAAAAAACTCTCAAAATGAAATATTATTCAAAAAGAAATACTATAATTTCAACATATATGCATGGTACTCCATCCATCCAATACATTTTAATTAAGCATTTAACTATGTGCCAGGCACTAGGCTAGACAGTGAGACTCAAAGTGTGAACAAAGCAGCCAGTCTGTCCTCTCATGAAGTTTAGAGTCAGCTCTGGAGAAAGTCATTAATCAAAAGAATCACACATATGAACTGTGACAATATTACAATACATTCTAGGAATAAAATGGGGGAGTGATAACTTAGATTATGGAATATGAAATAAACTTTTCAGCTTAAGGATAATGGGTTGATCATCCCATTCCTTGATGGAAGGATGATCTGAAAGAAGGTCAGTGTGGCTGGGCTACAGTATAATAGGAGATATATGGCAGAGAGGACAAAGGCAAAAATCGTAAGGGCCTTCAAGTCTAATAAAAGTTTTAAGGATAAAAGTAAGTGAATAAATGTTTGAAATATAATGGCAATGCGGCAAGTTTAAAAAAAATAATCCTGGCTACAATGTGAAGAGTGGATAAGAGAGGAAAGTAAAACTAGAAAGTAAAACTAGAAAGTAAAACCAGAAGTACTAGAAGGTACCAGAGCAATAAGAGCAAGAGATGACGGTGTTTCTGGACAACAGAGACAGAGAGAACTGGTAAACTGAAGATGTATTTTGGACATAAAGGTTGGAGGCGGAAGATGACTCTAAGTTCCTGGCAGAAGGAACCAGGCTGATATAGGTGAAATGACACTACGACAAGGAAAACTACAGGAAGGAATGCTTACAATGTGTGTGACAGAAGGGAAGTTTAAAGAAGTCAAATAAATATTTGACTATTTCTGCATCTCCTGACCTTGCACTGCAATGTTCTTTCAGTGCCCTGTATGATGGATAAGGTAAAGAAAATCTTAAGGTATACCTCCAGCTGAGAGGAGGATGCAGTGAGGGCCAAGAAATCCACCTGCTCTGACACTGGTCTAAAGTGAAACATGGACAGTCTACAGAAAATAAGTTGTTAAAAACAAAAGTACTTTTATGTGATCAACATAGTCAAATATATCTTAGGTCCCCAGGGTCAAGATTTCCTTCCATATAGGGATTTGAGTTCAAAAACCTTATGAATAATGATGAATGATCTT
The DNA here is from genome assembly GCF_027475565.1 of Acinonyx jubatus. NCBI lineage: Eukaryota > Metazoa > Chordata > Mammalia > Carnivora > Felidae > Acinonyx > Acinonyx jubatus. The sequence goes on from NC_069384.1 coordinate 27,264,962, forward strand.
GCCTAAATATCACATAGTACTATTTCTTCTAGAATTTATCCTCGTCTACGTATCTTCCAGGGAACTTACATTTGAGTGGCACTGTAGTAACAGTAGATGAACCTATAAGGATTTGACATCCAGGAGTTTGGAAACAAAAACCCAAACTTCATCCAGTATGTTTGATCCTCTGCCATTTTACAGTACTGTGCTAGATATCAGCAATGAAAAAGAAAGTTGACCTAAAATTCACTCGCTTTAAGGAACTCTCAATAAAATCAGATTAATATATACCCCATTACAATACAAAGTATTAAATGCAATAACAGAGTTATGCACGAGGTTCTATAGAAACACTGTGGGCCCAATACACACACTTGGGATGATGCTGCATGTTAAGAAAGATTTCCTAGAAGAAATGCCAAATGAGCTGAATCTTGAAGGATTTGTAGAGCAGATTATCCTGGGAGATGAGAAAGAAGATTCCAGGTTGAAGGACTAGCATATGCAAAGCCACTGTAAGAACAGATAAAAGATTAATAAAATCCTTGCTATTAATGAGCCTTTACATTGGTAAACAAATCAAAATATAGGTACAACTTAAATGTGGTAGTGAGAGTAGTTGGGATTAAGAGGAAGAAAGGTAATTATTGCTACAGGTATAACATTAGGGGGATTCATAGACTTTGGGATATGAGGAAAGCCTTGAAGAATGGGCAAAATTTCAAGAATACTGACTCTCAGACGATATTTTTTAAATGAAGGATACTTCGTAAGAAATGCCATGATAAGAAAGTTCCCCTCAAGCAAAAGTAATGGGAAATAATCTGTTTATATGAAACAAAGTATTCACAGAGAAACAGATGTGGAAGAATTACAAGGGAGTCAAATACAGGGTCCTTATAAAAAAGCAGAAAGGTTTTGGCTTTGTTTTGTCAAACCAGAAGAATAAAAAACATGTTTCCTAGCATAACCAAAATGAGGAAAATTAGAAATTCTTTCACTACCCAGAGATAAGTGCTATTAATATTTTAGTTTATATATTTTCAGACTTTACTTACCCATATTTTATAAACAAAAGGAATTATTCTGAATATACTGCTTTTAGCGTAATGTAACAAACATTTTTTTGTGTCAATATAATGTTCAGTGGTTATATCGTATGGAGGGTTCATACCACTCATATTTCACCTACTGCACATACAGGCAATTTCCACTTCGTTGTTAAAAACAACAGGACAAAGAGTTTGGCTTTGTGTGTATGTAAATACATACAATGCTTTTTGTTCTTCCTGTAACTCTACAAAAGCGTCCTCACAGCTGGCCTGTATAAATGGTAGGAACTCAATTAATAGAGACCACGTTGTTTTCTTCATCTGTGTTCTGACACTTTATATACTAATTGGTCCCTCAGTTTAATATTATTGCTCAGACTTCAATTTGGAATACAACTGGTGATTACCAGTTCTCTATGGAGGTATATAATATCCCTGTACCCAAAGTATCTCTCAAATCGTGTATTTGTCTTGTGGGTACTTCACTGAGATTTTTAAATGGTTATCCTCCACATAACAGATTTTCTACTCGTGCTCTATGTTCAAAATGTAGGGGCTTCACTCACCTTTTCAGACATTAGAGAAGGCCCAACACTCTAAGAGTACTCTAAGCCTGTTCCTTTGGTCCACCTTCACAGTGAGTAAGGGATTGGGAAGGCTTGGGAGTATTCTGTTTATGTGTATTTCCTGGTTATCCTCTTCAAATTTTTAACAGGAGAGTTAACTTGATAACCAATTGGCTTTCTGTTACAGCATAAGGATCTGCTTTTTTTTTTTTCAATGTTTTTTATTTATTTTTGGGACAGAGAGAGACAGAGCATGAACGGGGGAGGGGCAGAGAGAGAGGGAGACACAGAATCGGAAACAGGCTCCAGGCTCCGAGCCATCAGCCCAGAGCCTGACGCGGGGCTCGAACTCACGGACCACGAGATCGTGACCTGGCTGATGTCGGACGCTTAACCGACTGCGCCACCCAGGCGCCCCAAGGATCTGCTCTTAAATCACTACTAAAAAAAAAAAAAAAAGGAGCAACATCTCATATCTTTCAGAAATATTTAATAGGGGCTCCTGGTGGCTCTCTGTTGGTCAAGCATCCAACTCTTGATCTTGGCTCAGTTCATGATCTCATGGTTTGTGAAACTGAGCCTCACGTTGGGCTCTACCCTAAGAACATGGAGCCTGCTTGGAATTCTCCCTCTCCCTCTCCCTCTACCCCTCCCTGCTCACGTGCGCACACGTGCTCTCTCTCAAAATAAACTTAAAAAAGATTTTTAAAAAAAGAAATATTTAATACCTTGACTTACTGATGAGTGACTTACTTATTACATTCACACTTAGAAAAATATTTAAAGAAGATTATTTCAAAGATATGCAGACCATTCATTTCTAGAAATGTATTTAAAATCAATGATTCCCCCAAAGCAGGCTATAAAGAGCCATGGTAGGCTGGTTGCATAGAATCACCAGACAAACTTTTAAGACTTCAAATTCCTGGGAGCTACCACAAACAAAATCATGGGAAGGTGGGGGGTAGAGGCTTAGAAACCAAAATTAAATCTAAAATTTACCTAGGACAGAGCTACATCTGTACCACACATTTTTAGCCTGCTTCTCTAATGTATAATTTCTTGGGCTTTACTTTAAAAATGCTAGTATTCCCATACAATGAGTATCACGTGTAGGAAACTCATTATTGGAATCTCCACAGGAAATGAATTCAATTCAGAAAACATTCAAGGGTCACCTACCATATGTCATTTATTACGCTAGATTCTGGAGCTATAAATAAGAAAATCACTCAGTCCCTGTTTTAAGGGAACTTGAGAATAATGAGGATATTGTTCATTCTACCAGGTCTTACTCTCAGAAACCAGCTGTACTTTCCTGAAATATCGGCTTGTTTCTACTTGTAGACTGTATCTGTAGAAAAGTCCCAGAGTGATTTCTACATGCTACCTCTAGGTAAATTTATGAAATGCTATGGAATGCAATTCATACCAATATCAACCATTAACACCTTAATTTTTCTACCTTTAAAAAAAAATCTGGATATGCTATACAGGTTGTTAAAGAAGTCCTTACTAAGTCCTTAATAAGTACTTGAAGATAGGAAAAACACAAGTAAAAGTGCAAAGCTCTTTTCTCCTTCCAAATAATTTCTCTGTTTTATAAATACAGCCTGGAGCCATACTGTTTAACCAAGGGTACGGTCTCAGAAATATCTGAAGGTCTTTTTAAAAATATATATTCTCGACTCTTCCTTCAGAGATTCTGATCCCAGTTAAGTCTTAGGTGATCTTACTTAGGTGCAATGTGCTGTTTATACTCAAGAAAACTCCCCAGCTACTTCTGACATATATACTTATAGTCATGAACTACTGAATAGATCTCTAAATGTAAGTGTTCAGGCAAGTTTTTCTTTGCAGTAAGCAGGTTTAAGGAGGTAGCATGAAAAGGACAAAATAATTTTTGGTCCCATCATTTATTACTAGTTTCATCAGTAAAACAAGGAATAGTACTAGAGAAGAGAGGTCTATGGATTTCTTGGTCACTGTGTTAGCAGGACAAATACTCATTTCATTAATACTATATAAATTAATACTCTTCTTTGGAATATCACTTAGAAGAAATAGGATTTTAATAGCTTTTACAGTACAGCTTTATTGCGAAGATTTGCAAGGAGAAAAGAAAAATCACTATGAACAAGACTTCCTTGTATTACTTCCACTAGTCACTCATAATTTTAGTGTCCACCTGAGAGATTTAAATACAGGTTCTCTTTGATATGTTGAAAATATACCAAATTGAGCAATTACTTTGGAAACTGTGAAGAGAAATAAGATGACATGGGCATTAAAGTAAAATTTCTCTACTAATGATAGGAGAGATAAGTGGTTCTAATAAACATGAATGAGCCCCCTTATTCAACTGTGATATGTTAAATTACCCTGCAAAAGAGGATGGACTTCTTAATAGGATATGTAATATAATAGTAATAGAAACCAATAGAAACAATAATAGAAACAATAATCTCACTCCCCAAATTTACAGACTTAGCACATTCTATTCCTAACTCAAACTGTGTATTTCCAGCAATTCTCTATAGAGAACTCAATGTTTCCAATTGCAGCAGTACTGCCACAGCTTTCTAAAAACCCAATCCGGAAGATAATTACCATCATAGTTATATGTAAACTGACCATTTGTGTCTCTTTATATTTTAGTTATTCTGATCCCTCTCAGAAATACATCTGCATTCTCATATTTTTTTAATACTAAAAAGAGAGACAGGAAAATATATGCCCAATACCTACTAGTATTTTTTGAAATTATTAAACAGCATTTAAAGTATATGGTGGGGATATTCGCCAGGATAAAGGGTATGGGGCATGTAAATATGGCCTTTTATACAGAGAGAATGTAAATGGTAGAGCAAAGTCAGACAGGAATATTAATGGAGAAAATGTATTAGTTTAAACAGAAATAAAATGTATTAAGTCTGTAAATTTAGTCTTGTGAGAGACAAGACAAAGAGGAGACTGTATAGCATTTAATATTTTGGTGCCACAAAATACAGGTGAGCCAAGAACAGAGTTAGAGCTTAACCAATGAATGCATTCACCTTAACATCTGAGTACTTAGGTACCACCATCACTTATGCCAATTAGGCAGCCACATTCTCCCACTAATAACAGCCACGTGGAAAAGGTGTGCAGAAAAGCTAATGGAGGTATAACAAAGTAGCTCCACTGGAGTCAGTTCCAGGGAGAAGTTTGGGAAGGATATGTATAGAAGACAAGGGGTGGTAAGGGATGAAATCACAAGGGGATGGAATTGGTTCTAAAATGAAAGGAACTATAATGTACACACTATGATTCGAGCACAGAAGCCTCTTGATATCTACTGATTTCATTTCCTACTGAAGTAGACAAAGTCACTAAAATGAAACTGATTTATTGTGAAACCACAGACCTTCATGTGGCCTACACGGTGGCTCTTACAGTATGAAAAGAAATACAGTCCTGCATCATGGTAGAGCTTACCACATTGCAAAGTGGTATTGGTATAATACCATTATCTTGGTTTTTTAAAACTTCTGAATCAATGCCTATTAACGTCAAGATCAAGGACTCAACTATTCAATTTATATGAAAACAAGTTAACAAGTCCGGACAGATCTATATCTGCCTACATAATTCATAATATCATATTGTGGTACTGTACATCTTCCATTAAGAGAGTAATTTCTTCTAAAGTTCAAATGATAATGCTGAAATTCAGTTAAGTAATCTGTATGGAAATCTATCTGTAAAAGATGAAATTAAACACTTAAAATGCGTTCTTAAAAACTAAACACAAAACATGTACATGTTGCATAAAAAGGTCATTTGAAAAGATCCACTGAGAATTATAAAGAAATGAGACAAATGAGTTTGACAAAAATATCTGCATTTATGTCTTCTGATTTCTCCAACTACTACAGAGAAATAGCACATTTTCACAGTAGAAAATATGTTGCCTTAAAAGATATTAACTCTGTGATGATGAAAAATCAGAAGACATTTTATTTTCAACTTTGCTAGAATCATGTTTACTTTTTTACTGCATTTACTCTGAATATTTTATTAATTTCTTCAACTAATAACTTTAGAATATTTTTAAATATTTATATTTTTATACATTGACCTCTATTTTATGGGTCTATACACATTTTAACTTAAAATAATTAGATACTCAGTTTCAGCTAATTTTTTGTTTGTAATTTTAAAAATTCTGAAAAAGGGGTGCCTGAGTGGCTCAGTCAAACATCTGACTCTTGGTATTGGCTGGCTCGGGTCATGATCCCACAGTTTGTGGGTTCGAGTCCCATGTCAGATTCTGCACTGACAGCGTGGAACCTGCTTGGGGTTCTCTCTATCCCTCTCTCTCTGTGTCCCCCCACCACTCTCTCTCTCTCAAAGTAAATAAATAAACTTTAAAAATAAATAAAATAAAAATAAAAATTCTGAAAAAACTCGATTGCTCTATAATAATAGTGTAATTACACAAATATTACCTAAAGTACTACACAAAATATATATAGATATACCAATAGTGTTATTTTGTCCAAGTGGGAAATTACTAGAGTTCATGCTCCTGATAGCTGTAGTGAAAAGGTATGGATTACTTATCTGTTTCATGGCTTTTCTATGCTTCTGGCCAAAGGTCAAGCCCAATCTAAGTAGGTGGTTGTAGGTAAAGAAAGGGCTAGCAGAATCATCTCATATATGATGTGTGTGTATATATGTGTATACAGTGCTGCCTGGCAAAGGGGTTTAGCTAAACTGTTACCTGTGGTTATCTCTGAGTAATGGAATTTCAGTTGATTTTTACTGGCTTCTTTCTTCATACTTTAAGATAATTAGAGTTTTCTTTTGAAAAGAACGTATCTTATTATTATAATAAAGTATCAGTAATAAATATATTGATAATAAAATACATTTCAGTAAAACTATACTAACCTGTTGTTACAGAAGACTCTGACTCCCTCAACTTCTGAGATGCTAGAAGTTTTTCCTGCAAAGCTTTCTGGGCAAGTTGTGCATCCCATTCTTCTAGTTCTTTTTCAAATCGCTGGTTGTCTTCCTCAACAAAATCTCTTAAATCCGGTGGTAATGTTTCAATTCCAACAAGAGCCTGCCCAGTTTCTTTATTTAACTCCTCTGAAAATCATATTTCAAAAACTAATATAAAATGAAGAATTAAAGGAAGTGCAAAGCTCAAAATAGGATGCATTTCAAATGGGATTTAAAGTATGAATTATTACCATTTAGGAAATCAATATTAAAAATTGAAAGAACACTCAAACAAATGTTTGGAAAAACAATGATGCAAACATCTGATAATCCATTATGGAAATATTTTCAGCTTTTTCTTTTTAATTTAAAGAGTAAAAAAATGGAACAAGATATAAAGTCAAAATCATCTACTACTCAAACATTGACATAGTACTACTTTTTCTGTTGTAAGAAAATACTAGATGTTTGACTATTTATGAAATAAAAATTATCACAAAATGAGAATAACTCATAACCTTATTAAGCTCAAAATAGAACTAAAATTCTTTTTCACCTAAAGCAGTTAAGTACAGCAATATACTTACATGCAATTTGAAAACTAATCAATATAGCAAGATATTTAAAAACCACTATGTAAGTCGTATTTAAAAGTTATTGAACCACAAAATATATTTCAGCTTTCAGTTGTAAGTAGACCGCCTAGCTAGTGTTGGAAAGTTGATTATATTGGTTTCAACAAACCTTTTAAGTTACTCCTATACGCAAAGCCTATGTTAGAATATAAGAAATAAAACTATTAAGACATTGTATGACATGGCCCCTGATTCTAAGCAGATCAGAGTGAAGTGGAAAAGGCATGTCAACATACAATTCCAAAACATGTAAAAGTACCTGACCGAGGTATGCTATGAAAGCACAAGGAGAGATATTTTTTGGTAGAGGTCAAAAAAAAAAAAAAAAAAAAAAATTGGCAGAGCAAGTGACACTTGAATTGAATCTTGACAGATGAGCAGAAATTAGACAAAGAATAAAAAAATAAGAACATTACTGCCAAAAAATAAAAATAAAAATAAATAGTGATATAAATGTGTGAAATCATTTGGTGTAAAGACAACACAACAAGCAGTTCGAATATCAGTAAAGTATATAAACTTTGAAATGGACAATGATTATAAATGAAGCTTGAGAGAGAACCAGAGGCCAACAAATAGAGGCCTTACATATTAGGTTAAGGAGCTTAAATATGAGTCAATATATGATGTGATCCTTAAAGGGATGTTAGCAAGGAGAAACAGGTCAGATTTACATTTTATAGTAGTTACTAAATAGTTAACTGTGAATACAAAATATATTCCAATTGTCAGCCTTGATCACATTACTTTTCAATTTCAGTTTCTCATTTACAACAGGCCAACTGCATTTGCTAATGATATCCAATCACCCTCTGAGTCAATTACTTAACTGATCATACTAGAGACTGGAGTCACATAAAAAGGCTACTTATTTAAAAATATAGACCACCCTAGGGGCGCCTGGGTGGCTCAGTCGGTTGAGCAGCCGACTTCGGCTCAGGTCATGATCTCGCGGTTTGTGAGTTCGAGCCCCGCATTGGGCTCTGTGCTGACAGCTTGGAGCCTGGAGCCTGCTTCAGATTCTGTGTCTCCTCCTCTCTGCCCCTCCCCTGCTCATGCTCTGTCTCTCTGTCTCTCAATAATAAATAAACATTAAAAAAAAAAAAATGAAAAAATATATAGACCACCCTATATATTTCATGTTCTTACCTTTTATTAAGAATTGTGCCTTATCATTTATGTACATTAAACAGTATGCACTGGCATTTCTATAACCACCAAAAGAGTCCCTCACTAGCTCTTCCCATGATGATTTTGTCACAGCAATATCATTGTACTTCATCCACCTATTTTCACGATGATCAAAAATGTATGCCCAGTAGTGCCCGGCATTAGCTTGACCTTCATGAACTAAAACAGCATGTAAGCGGTAAGGAACCTAAACGTGAAAATAGAAGAGTTTAATCACAATTAAGTACGCTATTAACACAACATTCCATGAAACCCATAAACTATCTGAATGGAGAATACCACAGAAGAATATGTTTTTAACAAAACTGTGATTAAAATTTTGAAAAAAATTAAACTATGAAAGAAAAAAGGGGAAAATAAGTAAGCTAAAGACATGTAAAGCATGTGTATAAATAGGATTTTCAAAACTTTGAAATGTATTTCCTTCAAATAAAGAACTTATGATGAATACTTTTTATATAGTGTAATCTGGCTAAATCTTCACAATTATAAATTGATGACTGAATTAACAACATGGCCTACATAACGTATACCAAAAGTTAAAATGTAACTGAGCCCTATATTCTTCCCCCACAATCTGAACATCCTTAACGATCATATAATTTCTCCTTTCTACTTTTTTTAAATACTAAGACCTTCCAAAAAATTTTGCTAGGTTTTATTGTAAAATAATCAAGAGAATAAACAACAAATATAGTATGAGAATACAACTCAATGTGGGAAATATTAATATGGAATCTTTAAGATCAGCAATTTTATAACAAAATATATAAGGAGAAGTAGGTTAAGAATTAGGTTAATAATATAAATAAAAATATGTAAATAAGTGATAGCATTTACCAACTCAAAATTTAACTTACTTGGATCATAGATTTGTCAGAGTACATTAGTTCAATTGTTCGATGGATTCTTGATATGCTTTCCTGCAAATCTAAGGATAGAAGATGTGATTTAATGATTAAATCAAGTACGTCTCTACCAGACATGAGATAGGGACTAATGGTTTTCCTTCCAATATGTTAGAGAAATAAAGAAAAATTCTTAAAACTATTCTTAAGACCATCACTATTTGGAGTCTGTATAAGATGAAATACAGTTCTCGTTACTAAAAGATATAGCATGAATGTAGAATTAAAAACCAAACAAGTATGGTTCACTTGCAAAATGTGCCAAGACTATAAAAGTAAACTTGTTCAAATATATCAAGGTAAGTTCCAATAAAAATTGAATCTAGGGGTGCCTGGATGGCTCAAGTTGGTTAAATGCCTGACTCAATTTCAGCTCAGGTCATGATCCCCCAGTCATGAGATTGAGCCCTGAGTCGGGCTCCACACTGAGCGTGCAGCCTGTTTAATATTCTCTCTCTCTCTCCCTTTGCCTTCTCCCTCTGTGCGCGTGCTCTCCCTCTCTCTCTCTCTCTCTCTCAAATAAATTTAAAAAAATTGAATCCAAAGTCCCTTACATAATTATAGAAAATTAAAAAACTTTGGATTGAAATAAAATAACATTACCACATACCTTCTATACACATATATGTATTAACTGAATACAAATTTATGATCACTAATGGAAATAGTGTTGAGTCTCCCAATAACTTACTACCTCTACTTCCAGGAGAAATCCATTCTACAAAATTATTCACAGCTGTATTGCCCATAACAATTAAAAACTAGAGACAACCTAAATATCTGTTAATGAGGAAATGATAAAATTACAGTATACCCTATACTATGAAGCTGTTGCAAAGAATCAGGAAGAAACCATGAAAGACTACCAAAAAAATAATAACTTCAGAGTGGGGTAAGAGCTTTTTCTAAGATTGACAGAAAATCTAGTAACCATAAAGGAAAAGATAAGACTCTCTCCACAAACTTAAAAAAATCTACATTATAGGGGTGGCTGCGTAGCTCAGTCAGTTAAACAATCAACTCTTGATTTCAGCGCAGGTCATGATTTCATGGTTCACGGGATCAAGCCCTACATCGGGCTCTGCACTAACAGCACTGAGCCTAATTAGGATTCTCTCTCTCCCTCTCCCTCTGCCCCTCCCAACCCCACTGCTCACGCATGCACACACGTGTGCTCTCTCTCTCTCAAAATAAACTTGAAAATGTTTAAAAAAAACTACTTTATAAAAATAAAACAAAATCAACACAAAAAAGGTCAATGACAAAGACAAACTGAGAAAATAATACCCACAGCATACACTACAGGCAACAAGTTAATAACCATACCATTAAAGTTTCTATTAAGCAGTAAGAGAAAGATAAATGGTCCAATATAAAAAATGGGTAAATGTCATAAGTGAGAAATTTATAGAAAAATAGAATTTTACTCAAAATTAAGGAAATGCAAATTAAGACACTAAAATACCATTCTTTCAACTTTCAGGCTACCACAATTTAAAAAGTTAGAAGGATGTAAGGAGGATGTTAGGCAACAGGCTCTTTCATAAGTTAGTGGGAATAAAAACTGTTTCAATGTTTTGGAGGGAAATTTTTTAAACAGTTAAAATTTAAAATTTGAAATATACACACTTTGGACCAAAATGACATTTAAAAAAATTTTATTTTCATGTTTGTTTATTTTTGAGAGAAAGAGAGAGAGAGTGTGAGCAGGGGAAGGGGTAGAAAGAGAGGGAGACAAAGAATCTAAAGCAGGCTGCAGGCTCTGAGCTATCAGTACAGATCCTGACACGGGGCTCAAACCCACTACCTGTAAGATCATAACCTGAGCCCAAGTTGGAGGGTTAACCACTGAGCCACCCAGGTGCCCTTGGAAATGACTCTTTTAAGAATATATCCTGCTCATGAAAGTGTGTTAATATGTATGTAGAGGGCCAGCACTATTTGCAATGAGTACCCATATAGAAATTAAATAAATTATATCCTACTCAGATGTTGGAATATTACACAAAGTTTAAAAAATAATGCTAAAGCTAATAACAGGGATAAAAGAGAGTAAAGAAATATTCCAAGGAAAATCTTACCTGATCCACGGTATTATTAAGGTCCAAAGTATTAAGTATTAAAGTCCAAAACCTTACCGTATAAATGTCTCCCAAGTTCCTCAAACTTAAAATGGCCAAAAGTGGACTCATCATATTCCTATCGCCCCCTCCAAAGTAGGGACCTGCTCTCCCACCAGTTTGCTCTTTTCAAAAGTACATTCCATCTATCTATTCATAACAGTTTTAGAAACTAAGAGAATCATCCCTAATTCCTCCCTCCCTCTCACCTCGTCAATGACCTACCTGTGTCAGTTTCTCCAAAAAGTAGGTTCTATCTGTTCATTTCTTTCCTTCCTCAATGACTACCTTGATGTCAAAACGTCCTAGCTTCCACCCCTTTGAAAGGAATCTGCCAAGTCCAGCAGAAAATTATCCAATTCCTAGTACAGTGCTCAATAAATGTTTACTAATGAAATGAAGTGTAAAAAATTCCTTATATATGACAAATACGAAGGGAAATGTTTACAGCCACTAACGCTAATTGCCAGTCAACAATCATACCCTACTTATGTTATATTACATCAGGACTGCTCTTTATTTACATATTGTCTATAAAGAGGCAAGTTGGGCATCTACAATCCAACACTCCAGATTGTTTAACATAATTCCAATCTTTTGGTATAAAACAGTAGCTCTTCAATTTTTCTTTTTTCATAGAAAAACAAAATTAGGATAATATTGGGTAACGATAATGGCATATATTTTCACATGTAAGAAAAAGTATAATAAAATCTATCATAAAATATTAACAAGACTTCATTAAAATAAAAGAAAAAGGATATTGTAACAATAGTAAAGTAGCAAAGACATAATTTCAGAATAAAGGAGAGTTCCAACCAAGAAAGGCCAGATGGCAACTGAACACCAACACATACCCACAAGCACGCGTGCACACTCCTACTCCCAACAGAGCATTGTCCTTCTTTCTAAATTTGTTACATGCCAGTTAAAACACATAACAGACAGGCACTGAGCTATTAGATCATATCTGGAAATCTGTTAGAGCATACTGAAAATTAAAATTCACACTTCTAATTCTTAAACCTAAAAAAAACTTTTTTTTTTTTTTTTTTTTTTTTTTTTTTTTTTTTTTTTTTTACCAATTTAATTCATTACACAAACTTTAGGGGAAGGACCTAACTGACAAATACAAAATCTAATGCTGTATGATGTTTCACCAGTGGAATTGCTGTGAATACCAGTTTGATATAAATTTAGAGCCCTAAACTAGAAAATCAGACCATCTGCTATGTCATTAATCAACTAAGTAGCCCAGGGAAAATCTTTTGGTCTCTCTGAACCTGATATTAAGATCAGAAAAACAGGTAGACAGACTAGTTTATCTTATAGAAAAAAACTTCCTAAACAAAAACAAAACAAAACAAAACAAAAACTTTATAGTATTTACATATGAAATCCAGAAGTGATTTCCCTTCTCAATTTTAACATTATACATATCCAACTGAAGTGACAGTAACCATGCCCTGAGAAGCTTCTTACCTCTGGTGTCATTTTCTATTTCCGTCCTCCAGCGATGTAAACAGCTTTCTAGCACAGAAAGTTCTTCCTCTGTGATGTGCCTTGGTGCTGGATGCATGGGCAGATCTGGAGGTATCCGAGACTGAGTGAACGGTTTATGTATGACTGATCTCGACGAAACGGCAGCTAGTGGTGCAGGTGACGTGCTTGGCAGTTCCGCAGAAGGGGCTCCCTGTTGTTCTGTTGTGCTGTATCATTAAAGCATGAAATATTTATTATTAAACTTCCTAAATGAAGCTCTGGACAAAAATTGCGCCAAACACGCATTAAATTGGCTTATATTTTCAAACAGAAAACTCCTTTTAAAAAAGAGAAATATGTGGATTAATTTAATATCCAATGAGATCCCAATATATGAAGAATACATTATTATAAAGATGAGATTGTGGCTTTATAGAAGAAATGGTTTAATCATGTCAATAAATCTTATGTATACTGGAATTATATAATATTTATCTGCTTACATTACAGAAAAAACTAACTTAATGGTATTTTCATGGATAAAAGGTGGAAATATATACCAAAACAACCTAAAGTACAATTCCAAACAGAAACAGATAAGATGAAAATTTCAATTCACATCCATAGAATCTACTGAAACAGTAAAATAACAAAGCACCCAGAAAATATGCAATCTTCTAAGTGACTCTAATATTTTTACAGTCTACTAAAATAAATCACAATGTGCAGTTCATAAAACCTTTTTAAAGGCATCAATTATTACTGTGTAATATAGGTGAAAGAGCTGGCCCTTGTATAAAGAAAACTTTTTACCTTGGTAATGTCTGTGGTATGGAACCACTAGGTGGGGAACTAGCATCAATATCATCAACAGGAGATGTACAAACAGGTTTGCTTGAGGCAAATTCCAACGCATACTGTAGAACATCTACCAAGGGAAATCGTTTGGGACCCGAACCGTAGCTTAAATATCTGTTAACCATAAAGTGTACAAATGCTTTTAGCTGTATATAAAGCACATTTGGTTGTTTTCAATAATTGTTATAAAACATGATAAAAAACACTTCAGTAAATCTTTTTCAACAATGAAATTAATTTTGCTTTCAAATGAAGATGTAAAAACTAAAGATACATTTAAGAAATAACTTATACATTCTCTAAATTAAGGAAAACAAAGCTGATTACAACTAAATGTGTCCGTATACTGTTATAAATTTTAAACGCTGCTCTAAGTTGTAACCCAATAGGAAAATGAAAACAGACAGTTCCATATCCTGAGACTGTTTTTATTTTTAGATCTGTCATCTGGTCTCATGACTAAGATTGTGACTAATAGTATCATCCTACCTTTTACCTCTGATTGTTTTTTAATATGATTACTGATACATTTAAAAAATAAAAATTATTGAAATATGATATATTATTTTTGTTTAAAAAGTTTTGGGCTATTAATTTGAAAACTAACACTAAAACAAGAGATACAGATTAATCTCATGTTGCAAACTGGGACGTCTCAGGCCACATTTCAGCCTGTAGACTTTGTCTGAATTACAGAACATTTCTGACTGTCCAGATTCTGGCATCTTTTGGGAAGCTCTCAAATATTCACACGTGGTATCACATGTGACACCGCCCACTGGTGCAGACAGTAGACACTCCCTCTCCACAGAGATGTGACCTCTAGGCTCCTCTTGCCAACCAGCATACACATACTTGCTTCCCTTCTTTATAAAGCCTCCATGAGGCCCTAGTAGGCATCTGAGTTTGTATCTCCTATACTAAGGAGAAAAAGTCACCATTCATTTTAATTGAAATCTCAAGAGTGATATTTAGTCTCCTACAAGCAGAAAATTTTAGATTAGTTTAACTTTGTTTCTTTTGTTTATTTGTTTGTTTTTTTAAGTAATTTCTTCATCCAATGTAGGGCTCAAACTCACGATACAGAGTTCAAGAGTCACATGCTCTACTGACTGAGCCAGCCAGGTGTCCCCTTTTTTTTGGATTTTTTTAAAGATTAGTTTAACTTTGCATGTATTTTTCAGTACCATGAGCATTACTACTCGACAGTAAAAATACTTACTTTTAAACACTAAAATAATCTTTAATATCAACTATAAATTAGTTTCTAACAAAATTCAAAACTAAACTACTCAAGCAAAATATCAGTCCAGAATGATTACTACTAGAATTACAAGTCACCCAAAGCAAATTTAAAATGAAAGATTTCAGAGAGTCACTAAAAATATGACTTCCTATAGTTAGCTCATAACTTCTTAAAGCTGTAATACCTTTCTAGTCTTTGTTGTAATACTGTGAGGTAATCTTTTAGTCTCTTGATTTCTTCCCTCTTAATTCTTGTTATTTCTCTGTTTCTGTGCATATATCTATAGGAAAAAGAAAAATTAACATTACCATTTCTAAATATCATGGAAATAGACACAATATTAAGTCTAGCCAACACCACAGAAGATCCATTCATTTAAAATTTTACAATCAAGTATTATACAATACAAAATAGTATTTTTTAAAATTCTGACAACTGTAATACAAATATAAATTTTTTAACTTCCTTCTAACATTATTCCCAGTAACTATACTTTTCTAACTAGAAAGAGAACTCCACGTTCCTTGACAAACAGTATTCAACATATTATGCAAAAAAGTAATGATTAATTCTAAAGAAATTAAGCAAAAATTTTCTCTAAACACAATAATAATTCTTTACTTGGTTACTAAACAGTTGTAAAATTAAGTCATGCTGTATAACAAACGATACCTGTCCAGATATAAAACTTGAGGAAATTCTAATTTGTTGTGAATTTTTTCTGGTCTTCCCAATGCCTGATTAAATTCAAATCTTGATAATTCAAATGTTAACACAGGTGGTAATTTGGTAAACCAATGCTGAAAGAAAATAACAAAAAACCTTATTATAACCTTTTTGTTCTCTCCATTACAATGTTAGGCACAGAGTATTATCACTGGCATTTTTATATGTATCATCACAATACTGACATCACAAATACTTGACTAGGTATGCAAATTAGTTAAAATTCAACTTCTTCCCAAAAGTTTTCCATACCTCTTGAAAATTCTAAGGATGGGAATAATACTCAACCAGGAAAGAAAAAAAAATTTTCTAACAACTCTCCTTCTTCCATGATAATTTTTTACATTAAAATTCCTAACAAAGGGCTGCCTGGGTGACTCAATAGGTTAAGTGTCCAACTCTTGATTTCAGCTCAGGTCACGATCTTGCAATTTGTGAGACTGAGCCCCAAGTCGGGCTCTGCGCTGACAGCACAGAGCATGCTTAGGATTCTCTCTCCCTCTCTTTCTCTCAAAATAAATAAATACCTTAAAAACTTTTCTAACCTAAAAAAGATAGACATTGGTTGAAATTATGGTTTAATAGCTCAAGTATCTGCCTTCTTCAATATTATCTCACTATTACTACCAGAAATGATCATACACTTACTACAATTGACCACCATTCAAAACCTTTGACAAAGCAACTTGTAGGATGTAGCGTGTGTGCACACACACACACACACACACACACACACACACACACAAATATATTCTTAGAGAATAAATGATCACAGTTCCCACACTAAAAACTACAGACTGATATTTCCCTGTTTTAAATTTAATTTTCCTACTGGAATTCTAATTTAAGAAAAAGATTACTAACAAATATGAAATTTATACTAACGGTAACTATATTTAAAATCTTTTTAAATGACTAGTGTTTAAAAAATTAAATGGCTCATTATGATGAGCCAGCCAATTCATCCACAAACTTCGGCAACTGTTTAGTTAAGCATGAAATGTAACAAAACCTCGAAAGAAAATTATTTTCATAAAAAAAGATTCAAGTTTTACACAAAGATATTTTTTTAATATTTATTTATTTATTTTGAGAGAGAGAGAGAGAGAGAGAGAGAGAGAGAGAGAGAGAGACAGAACATGCACACGAGTGGGACAGAGGCAGAGAAAGAGAGGGAAAGAGAGGGCAAGAGAGGGAGAATCTGAAGTAGGCTCTGTTCTGTCAGCACAGAGCTTGACACGGGACTGATCCCATATGATGAGATCATGACCTGAGCCAAAAATCAAGAGTCAGCCACTGAGTTAACCGACTGAGCCACTCAGGCACTCCTACATAAGCATAATTTTTTTATTAAGTTTATTTATTTGAGAGAGAGAGGGAGAGAGAGCAAGAGCCAAGCATGGAGGGACACAGAGAGGGAGAGAGAGAGAATCCCAAGCAAGCTCTGCACTGTCAGCACAAAGCCCAACTCAGGGCTCAATCTCACAAACTGTGAGATCATGACCTGAGCTGAAATCAGGGTTGGTCACTTAACCAAGGGAACCACCCAGGTGCCCTAACTACATAAACATATTTTTAAAGAATGAATAAAAATTCATGAATCACCAAATAAAATATAAAATAACGTAACAAATATTTTTAAATACTTATTATAAAGTGTACAATGTACTACTATAAAAAGTAATTGCTACACATGGTGGTAATTTCAAGCGCCACAAAGTGCCACCACGCATGTCAAGAGGCTAAGAGTACACTAATTTAAATTCAAACATCCCAAAAAGCAGGAACAATGCACATTTGGCAAACTGAATTTGACTAAGATCTTAAAAGTTGCTACTTTTCTCTAAATAAAGCTAATAAATGTAAATGGTTATTCAAAACTATTTCTCCCTCCCCAAACGCTAATTATGATTACATGAATTGCAATTTCCTGAGTTAGATTCGGTTTCTATTTAACCAAAAGCTGAAGTTGAAGAAATGTATTTTATATGGCTATTAAAACTGAAGTTGACTGGAAAGTTACAAAAGAGCTAACACCAGAAGCATCTCTTAAGTTTTAAAATCTCTTGTGCAGTCTGCTTATTTATTTGTTCTCACATGGCACTGGCAAAAATTTTAGTTAATTCTAATGCAAAACTAAAGTTAGTATTTAAGTTAAGTCATACTACATATATGTCATAAAGAAAACTTTTGAGGCCTTAGGATAATATTCTCTACTCCAATTTATGATACTAAAGTAAGTAAGTAGGTTTCAAGAACTATTACTTTCATATTTTACTGCAGTATTTTAAATGTCAACCATTAAAATTAAATAGTTACATACTTTAACTCATGGAAACCTACCATGGCCAATAGAAATAAAATCACCCAAATTGGGCATATGCTTCTCTGTAGACCATGAAAAGTCCAGGAAATAACTTCCATACTTTAAGAAAGAATGTTTATAATAGTTATATAATATGTCTCCGTTGTGACTGTTTTTACTCTAACAACAGTGACAGTTTTTTTCATATTACAAGAGTGGAAGGATTTCACTTTCTTATTTTTTTTTTTTTTAAACATTTATTTATTATTGAGAGACAGACACAGAGTGTGAGCAGGGGAGGGGTAGAGAGAGGGGGAGACACAGAATCTGAAGTAGGCTCCGGGCTTTGAGCTGTCAGCACAGAGCCAGATTCAGGGCTCGAACTCACAAACTGAGATCATTATCTGAGCCAAAGTTGGTTGCCCAACCAACTGAGCCACCCAGGCGCCCCAATTCACTTTCTTATTCTAAAGCTGATGGGACAAGAAGAGACAGCCAGACATTCCTTTAATTCATCTTAGAAAATATTACAGGTTTGTCTAGCATAAGTATAGCAGTAGAGAACTAGAATTTTACATATACAACAATCAGATGTTTTTCTTTCAGAATATTATTTTTGTATTCAATAAAAAACTGTATTTACTTCTCTAATTGGCATGCCATGCTTGTGAGACACAAGTCATTAAAGGTAAAAATAAGGCTTTATTCTTTTCTGTAAACACATTTATTATTTATTATATTATATTGTATAACAACCCTACAGAAATAACAGATTAGGGCAGTGAATAAAAAAAATACATAATCAACATGGGCAACAAAAATGCTCCTGAACTTATTATGACTATAACAAATATTTTCTAAAGGGAATGTAATAATTTTTATGAGTTCTAATAGCTGATTTTTCTATTAACATGTTTTAAATACCTTGCTTTTGTGATTTTACATGAACACAGGGAGCAGCAGACAGAAAAAGCAGACATACCGTTTCAGATTCCCACAGAACACCAGACAAAACCAGGATATAAATTAAGGATGAAAAGCAAAAACTTCCTATTCCAACTCAAAAATTAGTTTTAGTCATTTAAGCAGCTTCACACATTTGCCCTTTCACTTTCTTTTTAAGTTTATTTATTTATTTTTAATTTACATCCAAGTTAGTTAGCATATAGTGCAATAATGACTTCAGGAGTAGATTCTAGTGATTCATCCCCCATGTATAACAACCAGTGCTCATCCCAACAAGTGCCCTCTTTAATGCTCCTTCCCCATTTAGCCCATCCCCCCACCCACAGCCCATCTAGTACCCTCAGTTTGTTCTCTGTATTTAAGTCTCTTATGTTTTGCTCCCTCCCTGCTTTTGTATTATTTTTGCTTCCCTTCCCTTATGTTCATCTGTTTCGTATCTTACATTTTACATATGAGTGAAGTCCTATGATATCTGTCTTTCTCTGACTTATTTCACTTAGCATAATACCCTGTAGTTCCACCCACGTTGTTGCAATTGAAAACGGACTACAAAGTGCCTTTTCACTTTTAAAGATAAATTTCCCATACAACATTTACCTATGTCTAATATGGTACATGTAGGTGCTGTTTCCCTAATTTAGTTTCAAAGCTCCATAAAATTTCTCTTAGTACTCTGACTATAACTTAGTACAGCTTTGTGAAGGGAAATTTGGCAGTACTTACATTTTTACATGAGTACGCCTGGTGACCCAAAGATCCCGCTTCTGACTATCCTTCATTCCTAAATTCTCAAGGGTATTTATACATAAGCATTCTTTAAAATTATTCTTTGTCCAACTACTGTCTTACAGAAGAATTAAAACTGTTTAATTTTAGAAATACAGGCTATTTGATACTATGCCGGTTTTAAAAAGAATGGTGTAAAGCCATATACATTCACATGGAATGATGTTCGTGATACACCAGTGGGTGGAAAATGCAAGTCGTAGGATGGTACAAATACTTATATGTGAATAGCAGTAATCAAAAGAAAATGTACAACACACTATTTATAGAAGTGAGGTATTTACTCTCTGAAATTTTTTTGCTCCAACAGGCAATCAAAAAAATCTCCGGCTTTCTAAGATAGTTTGATTCATCCATAAATTGCATACAATTTCATTAAAATTTAAAATTTATGATTTATAAAAATATTTGTACAGTTATCTTACATATAATCATTTTTAATTTATTCAGTTGTCTCTTGATATGTCATTCCAGAAATTTAAACTCTCATAGGCCACACTGGATATTTTAACACGAGTGATTCAGGACACTAGAGGTCCTCTCTATTACTAGACTACAGCTATTTCAGCAAAGCAGATGTTTTCTGTATCAAAGTAAAATCAATAATTTTTACTAAATAATAGTGTAGGAGTAGGGACTATGTGAATTTAGAAACAAACCTAAAATGTTATTCATTGGTCTTTATAGATACTTAGGAAACAAAACAGTTATTCTGAAAGACATAATGAAATAAGGCTATAATTTAAGCACATTATTATAAACTTTTAAGACAGTCTACTTTAGTCAGTGATAGTCTCTTAAATCAGGCTAAATTATTATTGAAACTAATGTGTCCTGCAAATCTAGGCAACTGGTAATAGGAATCACAGGTAATTGAATTTGCTATTATTAAGACTGCTTACAAACTGCTGAATTCAGAGGAAACAAATGACTGTACCCCTTAGGTTGGATGTAAAAACCCAGGCAGAAAATACATACTACAGTATAGAGCATTCAGGGTATGAAGCCAAAGATGGAGAACAAACTAGAGCTTTTAAGATAAATGAAATTCATATTCAATGTAAGAAAAACATTTTTAAAAGCTGCGAATATGTGAGAGATTATTTACCAATTAATTTCTAAATTATTTACCAATAAACCAATGTCTATGTCACTTATAAGTCAGTTTGATAGAGTAAGGAGAATGCCATCCCTCCTTTCCCTGCCCCAACCCGTCATCCTTTTATTAAACAGAAAACAGATCACATTTTGGGGCAGAGTGGGGAGGGGAATCTGCTTTCTTGTTCCATTATAGGATCCTAGGAGAGTCCCAATCTTTAGAGACTAATTTAAAGCCTAATTTAAATATTCTTTAAGCCTAATTTAAATATTCTTAGTTGGACGTCTATATGGGAATCAGGGGGGGAGCTCTTGGGCCCAGGTACCATATCCCTACCGGAGATTCTGATGGACAGCTCTGAAGCAGGGCTTAGGCATCTGCTGAGACTCACTAAAGTAGATGATCTATGATGTAGAGAGCAAAACTATCTCAAATATTTTCTCTTTTACCCCCGCTCTCTCCCCACTCTTAAAAACAAAAAGCCAAAAAAGAGTAAATGTTATTTCTTTCTTTTTTTGTTGGGTACATAAGAGAAGAGAAGGAAATGAGGATGAAGAACAAAAAAATGATTAATCATATCTTTTTCTAAACAAAAAGCACAAATTTAGATACATGCAATTTATTTTCAAAGACACAAGAACTCAGACCCTTTTTAGATAAACACAGAGCTATCATCACTTAATATTTATTAAGCACCTCTTCAGGGATAACGACCTCAGAAACTTTTTTGGTAACACTGAGACATTTCATTCATTCAGTCATTACATAATTCTACCTGCAGTCACTGTACTATCCACTAGGGCTATGTGGAGAATAACACGTATGAAGCTCTCTACCCTCCGGAATAGAGCTTACAAGTAGACAACTATCAGCAACTGCTTAATGATAAGCGATTTTGCAGCACATGATCTGTCCTTTGCCTTCTATTCTAGTAACACACATGGATGAATTTACGGATGGGTGGATGGATATACAGATGGATCTAGAGACACGAATGAAAAGACAGAGATCAGTGGAAACAAACAGGTTTGTATTTTTTAAGTTATATCTCTCTTGAGAAAGCCAAGTTCTTCCATCTGCTCTTCATGCAATTACACAGTAATTTTACCAAAAAGGGAATCTAGACAAATTCCAACACTATTTGATATTAGTAACATATGTCTATATAAAATTCCACCCTCCTATCAGTGTTTTTCTTCCTCACTTCCAGGACTAGCATGCCACAGTGACTGGTACCTTCCTTAAAAATTCTAAACAGACTTAACAATGTCCTAAAAGAAGGCTTTAGGAAAATTTTAAGCTAAATTGTTTAAGTGAGAATTTAATGTAAGATTACAGACTTGTTTGTGCAGGTTTCCCAAATGTCTAAATTACCATAATTAAATCCAAACACATAATCTGAGTATTCTCTCAAGTATTAGGCAGCTATATAATTAGAGCCTTAAATTATACTTTGCAGCAGTGTAAGAAAGACCTGGGGAGAAATGAAAAATGAAGATGCTAAACTCACCTCTTGGCCTGATTTGCCTGAATTCTCTGAATGTAAGGACTCAATTTCTCCTTCAATCATAGCAGCTTCTAGGCACTCATGTAGATCTTTGAATCCATTGACCTGAAGCGGGTACTGACCAAACATTTCAGTATTTTCAAATTTTTTCCCTACGGAAGAAGGGAAAGTTAATTGTTACTCAATATGGCCTTTTAGCCACTAAAAGTAAATGTGTATGAATTACCTCCTGAACCTGAAAACCATAACTCTGATTATGTTCCACAGAGCAGTCATTGTAATTTTCTTGTTGGTTTATACATGCACATATGCACATTCACATCGAACCATAGATATTAATTACACACCTGTATATATGGAAGTAATTATATGTATGTGTGTGTAAATACATATATTCTTTCAAAAAATACTTTCTAAGGACAAGATACTGTGCTAAACACTGAGAATATGTATAGCAGTGGATGAAACAGATATATATGGTCCCTGAGCTGAGGAAACTCTCAGCCTCTTTTGGAAGAACGATATTACACATATTAATTGCACATATAATTATGAACAAAAAATTACTTACCATTATAAGTGCTATAAAAATTTGTGGCAAAACAGAGTAATGTGAGAGGGTATGAAAAGGAGAGCTAACCTAGTCGTTAGGGCTGGAGGGTAAAGCAGAGAAGACTTCCATAGCAAAATGACATTTACACTGAGACTTGAATGGTGAGTAGGAGTTAGCCAGGCCAGAGTGTCAGGGTGCTGTGGAGAATTCTTGGCTAAGGGACAACACATGCAAAGACTTCAAGGATGCAAAGAACTTGGCATATCTGAAGGCTTAAGGGGAGGACATAATTCCTTAGGGAATTATGTCATCTTCCTTCCCAACAGGAAGGTGATAATGAAGAATCAGGTAAGGGGACAAAATCTATAAAGCTTTAGAAGCCCATGTTAAGAATTTTTTTCTCCTCAGTATATTTGGAGTATAACAGAAAGTCACTGAATAGTTAAATCTAGGAATGATAGGATCAGATTTTTATCTTTGAAACATCTTTATGGCTTCTGTGTTAAATAGATGGTAGACTGTTAGAAGACTTAAAGAATCCATCTAGAAATAAAGGCAGTGTGGGATAGGGTGTTAATAGTAAAAGTGTACAAAAGCAGATGAAATTTTTATACACATATTCAGGAAGGAGTATTTATGATTGACTGGTGGTTCATTGGCAGGAAAGGGGACAGAAGAGTAGGGAAGGTATCAAGAATGATACTCGGATTTCTAGCATAAGCAACTCAATTGATTGTTTATGTTCTAAAAGGGGCTCCACTAAATAAAGAGCAGAGCATTTTTTTTTCCTTTTGTTTTAAGGCAGTAGTGGCAATCACAGTTTTAGGCCCATGGCATTTCCAGTTGAGAAGAGAGTTGGATATGAGTCTGTAACTAAAATTAATCTTCTGGTCTGAAGCTATAAATGAGAGAATTGCTGGCTACTGACAGCGGTGGATCAAGAGAGTGAATGAGACTCTGCTGAGGGAAACTGGCAGACGGGAAAAGGCAGGGGGCCTGAGCTGAGTCCCAAGGATCTCCTACCTTTAGATAAAACAGGAGGCTATAATTACAACTTCTAAGAAGTAGCCGCAGAGATAGGGAAAAACAGCCAAGGGAATATGGTACCATAGAAGCCAGAGAAGTGTTTTTAAGGACTGAATAGTAAAAAAGAAAAGGAACAGGGGTGCCTGGGTGGCTCAATCGGTTAAGCATCTGACTTCAGCCCAGGTCGTGATCTCACGGTTCATGGGTTCAAGCCCCACGTCTGACTCTGTGCTGACAGCTCAGAGCCTGGAGCCTGCTTCAGATTCTGTGTCTCCATCTCTCTCTGCCCCTCCCCTGCTCATGCTCTATCTCTCAAAAATAAATAAATGTTTTAAAAAATTTAAAAAAAAAGAAGAAAAGGGACAAAGAATAAATAGCATGAATAGTTGATAAGAGTTCAATAGGAGAACTAAGTGGAATCTGACAGCCTTGAACACATATTAGAAATTGATAACCTTAGAAAGTGCTCTTTTAGAAGAAGTCTGGGGCCAGAAGCAAAAGTGGGATGGGATGAATAAATGGGGACTTACAGGTAAAAACAAACTCCTCTCTCAACTGAATGAGATTAACTAGAAGACTATGTGAAGGGAGCTCTTTTTTGTTTACAATGGGAGTTACAAGACCACATCTAAATATTGATGAAGAAGACAGTGGAGGGAGAAGCTGAAAATACAGGAAAAAGGCAAGATAACAAAGAGGGCAAGGTCTGAGTGAAAGCATGAAGGGATGAGATTCTGAGAACATATAAACAATAGCCTTTGGAAATAAGACTGAATAATTCCTTATTATCTGGAAGGGCAAATAAAAAGAATGTGGTATAGGCTGGGATGGATCCAGGTTGTGGAGCCTGAAACTCACTTATTTGAGAAACTTGCTTTTAAGACCTAAGATAGAAAATTACAAACAAAATTAGATTCGGGACCTTAGGACCTCTGGTTAGATTTCTTAGCTTCATGGTAAATCCATAAAACCTGAAGGAAGGTCTTTCTGAGTGAATGAAGAGAAAGAGAGGTTAAATTAGAAACAGAAAAGGTAAGGAGTGCATTGGTATTGGTTGCTCAGTAGGTTGAGTGTCCAACTCTTGACTTTGGCTCAGGTCACAATCCCAGGGTCCTGGGATCGAGTTCCATGTTGGGCTCCATGCTGAGTGTGTGGAGCCTGCTTAAGATTCTCTCTCTCTCTCTCTCTCTCTCTCTCTCTCTCTCTCTTTCCCTCTACCTCTCCCCCTCTGCCACTGTGGGTGCACATGCATTCTCTCTAAACTAATTTTTTAAAAAACAGAAAAGATAAAAATTGTTATTGCAGAAAATGGGATAGAAGACAGTGATTTAACAAAACAAGTAAGGATGCCAGGTAGTGTCACAGGATTGGGACCAGGGACACTTAGTATATGCTACAAATTCATGGAACATTTCTAGTTTGCCCACTGAGTGACTTTTCCCCAGTGATACTCGGGTACTTGGTGCACACAGAGAGAAAATGAATATCCCAGTGACGGTCAGAGAACAGCCAGAGAGGTAGTGGATGGGGAATGGGGGAAAGGGAGTGTTAGAGATTTCTAAGAATGATCATAATGGGCAAAGAAGTAAGTAAAGAAAAGGGCCTAGAGGAATAAAATGAAAGGGTCAATGGACTAGATGTTCTGGAAAAGTTGAGGAACTTTTGCAACGAGGGAACTTTAGAAAGCAAATGAAAATCACCTCCAATTGAGAGCCTCTGGTCTAAAAGAAAGCATTAAGAAAATATATGTAAAAGTGATAAGAGCAAGAAACCAAATCATTTTTACTGAAGCAAATACATAGGTCGTGTAGAAATGTACTAAAATCACATTTATGTAGAATAGTTTTGAAACAACTAATACCCAGTACCAGGACTTTAATACTGATTGACAAATTAACTATTTCAATAAACCACTTTTTTTTAATGTTTATTTATTTTTGAGAGAGCGTGAGTAGGGGAAAGGCAGAGAGAGAGGGAGACAAAGAATCTGAAGCAGGCTCCAGGTTCTGAGCTGTCCGCACAGAGCCCTACACAGGGCTCAAACTCACAAACTGTGAGATCATGACCTGAGCCGAAGTCAGAGGCTTAACTGACTGAGCCACCCAGGTGCCCCAATAAATCACTTTCAAGAATCAAGGTAACAGAAGTAGAAAGGGTATAAATAGTACACAGTCAACCTGATTAGAGCCACCCTACTGCTTCAAATACGGTGCTCTACTTCAAGTAAAAATCAGTAGGACAGTATGGACAATCCAAACTGGAAAATATCCCACCATTTATATAATGAATATTCAGTATTTGAGGCAACAATTTTAAAAAATGTACTGACAGTTGTAACCTTTTAAACGCCTGACTGAATCCTGAGTTAATGTCTGCCTTTTTCTGAATCCCAAATTATAAAATTATGTTCAAACAAAACTTCATAGGAATCCATTACTTAAGATCCTGAAGGAAAACCAATTTTCCAAATTTTATACTTCAAGTGATTTGGGTTAACTTTCTAAAAGTTGATGTGCTGGGCCATTTGAAAATTTGGAAAATGTTTCAAATTTTTTCAAAAATTCATGCTTTGGGATTAGTAATTATTAGTATTTGAAGTATATCTAATGAGTCCTTTCCCTTCCCTTGTTAGGAAAACCGAAGAGTAACTGGTTAGACCCAGATTTAAAGTAATAGGCATTTAAGGCAGATAGAGTAGTGTCACTCTTAAATGATTTTTTCAAAAGAGTACACTTCTTTCTTGAAAACTAGAACCTAAAGAATTTTATAATCACCCCAAAAATGCAATACCCTGATTATGCTACATTGTTAAATGCAGCTTTCAACATTCATAGACTTGAAATCCTCAAAAACACTGATCATCATAGCAAAACCAGTATTCAACTCCAATATCATTTTCAAAACCAAATGTCCCCTTAATCCCCGTACCCCCAAATTCACAGAATCACAGAAGCCTTCTTAGGGAAAGACTATTAGCATAACATTAGCCCAGTATAAATTAGTATGTGACAATAGACCTTTCTCTAGGAAAGACTATTAGGATAACATTAGCCCAGTATAAATTAGTATGTGATAATAGACCTTGTACCTTCCTCTTCATTCACTCAATTCTGTGTTTTCTGTGCAAGTGATTAGTAGTAACAATGCAACATGAACCAGTAGACAGAATAAGTCAAATTAAAATTAAAAACCAGTCAACAAATAAGGAGTCACTGTCAAGACAAGAGCTAATCGATAATAATATCCCTTCAAATGTAATAAATAAAAACATGTGTAACCATACCTTCAAGTACTCCCACAGCAAGGAATCTCCCATAGAACAACTCTACCATGGGGTTCTTTGGCTTCTCTTCATCCCTAAAGCATGGTATAAAACATAAATGTGGTTATAATTTTTGTATCTGTATGTAACAGAGAAAACATTAAAAGAACAATATATGCCAAGTCAGTGACATTTATTTATGTGATTGTCACTCACTCAGGGCTGCTATTTACATCACCTCGGATAAGGCACTTAAACTTAGCCTTCCATTTTTTCACATGTCAACTGAGGATAATAATAGTAATTGAACTCAAAGGGCTGTTGTAGGGTTAAAATGGCACAACATTACAAGAAGACCTGCCCATGGGGGAGGGGAAGGAAAAAAAAAAAAGAAGTTAGAGTGGGAGAGAGCCAAGCATAAGAGACTCTTAAAAACTGAGAACAAACTGAGGGTTGATGGGGGTGGGAGGGAAGAGAGGGTGGGTGATAGGTATTGAGGAGGGCGCCTTTTGGGATGAGCACTGGGTGTTGTATGGAATCCAATTTGACAATAAATTTCATATATTGAAAAATAAAAATAAAAAAATAAGTAAATGTTTTTTAAAAATTAAAAAAAAAAGTGGAGAAATCCTGAAAACAAAAACAAAAACAAAAACAAGAAGACCTGACATAGTCTATGCTCAAGGAGTACTGATCTTCTCCTTATCATTGTTCATTCTGATCTCATACATTTATTCTATGCAATACATGCTTATTTGGACTTGTTGGGAACAAAGAAAAGCCACCCTTAATCAGAGGCAATTTCTGTAAATTTTTAATATGTAATCTCCCAAATTTAAAATAGAACAGTACACAACATTCAAAGATAAATAACAGCCTGTCACAATGAAGGAGCAAAACACCGGGTTTGACCCAAAGTAGCTAAGGAGCTACTCCATCCTTCATGTTGCAGGCACAAGTAGTCATTTGTGAATTTTCCAAATTATTTATCAGATACATTGTTTTCTTCTTTTTCTTTTTCCCTTGAAGCAAATAGAAGTTGACAATTTTTTTAACCTTTTCTTTTTGTTTTATTCTCTGTGGTCTGAAAACAGTTTATCTTGGCATTACTACATAAAAGTGTGTGGTATCCACAACTGTGTATAAAATTTATCTTCATAAATTTTGTGTTTAAACCAATAAAACTGATTTGCTAAAAAAAAAAAAGGGTGGGGGATGGGTGAAGGACACTGTGTCTTTATAAATGTGCATCACCATTTACTCCTTAAAACAACTGGTGGGAAGGACTTCACTTCATCGTCACAACAATCCTATGAGGTAGTATGGTAGTTGTCAGTACTATTCAAAAAGATTTCTGGCCTCAGCGCCTGGTGGCTCAGTCGGTTGAGCTGCTGACTTCAGTTCAGGTCATGATCTCGCTATTTGTGAGTTCAAGCCCCATGTCAAGCTCACTACTATCAGCACAGAGCCAGCTACTGATCTTCTGTCCCCCTCTCTCTGCCCCTCCCTTGCTTGTGCGCTCTCTCTCTCTCAAAAAAAAAAAAAAAAAAAAAAAGATTTCTGGCTCTCTAGTGTCAGGTACATGGTTAAGATATACTTTCCCACTCACATTTTATTTACATTAAAAAAAATTAATGTTTATTTATTTTGAGAGAGAAAGAGGGAAGAGAGAGCACACAGAGAGAGAATCCCAAGCAGGTTCCTCACTGTCAGCTCAGAGTCCAATGGGGGGCTCTCGATCTCAAGAGTTGTGAGATCACGACCTGAGCCATGAGAGTCAGATGCCTAACCAACTGAGCCACCCAGACACCCCCATTTACAAAACTTTTAATTAGGGTAAGATACACATAAAATTTACCATCTAACCATTTTTAAGTGTTTAGTCGGTAATGTTAAGTATATTCATATTGTTGTGCAACCAATCTCCGGGAGTCTTCTCATCTTGCCAAACTGAAACACAACACTCCCTGAACAACTCCACACTTTTCCCTCCCTCCCAGGCCTTGGCAACCACCATTCTTACTTTGTTCCTATGAGTTTTACAACTCTTGACACGTCACATAAGTGGCATATGGTGCCTATCTTTTGTGACTGGCTTATTTCACTAAGCATCCATGTTGCAGCATGTGTCAGGATTTCCTTCTTTTTTAAGGATATTCCATTGTATGTATACCACATTTTATTTATCTATTCATTTATCTATTTATCTATTCATCATTCATCTATTATATTATCTATTCATTTGGGTAGTTTCCACCATTTGGCTATTGTGAATAATGCTGCTATGAACATGGGTGTACAAATATCTCTTTAAGACCCAGCAGTATAATTGTTGGATCATATAATCTTTATGAAGCATAAGTGACAAAATCTAAAGCATGCAACGTGAAGATTTGATATATGTATACATTGTGAAGGTATTCCTTCCATCAAATAGTAATTCTATTTTTAATCTTTTGAGGAAGCACAATGATGTTTCCCAAGCAACTGCACCATTTCACATTCCCATTAACAGTGCACAAGGGTTCCAATTCTTTTCACATCCATGCCAACAGTTGTTATTTTCTGGGGGTTTTGATGGTAGCTATCCTAATGGGTATAAAGCGTTCTCACTCACTTTGAACTCAAGTGGACGACATGACTTGCTCTGCCCAACAAAGCGTGAGCAGAAGTGATGTGTGGCAGAAACTTTGAGAGCCCATGTACTTTCACTGCTGTGGTGATCCCAGAAGAGGTAATGAGGCAAAGCCTCTGTCACCCCTGGGCTTGAGCAAAAGAATGGGCACAGCCCCTTGCTCACACCCAATGGACACATCTAACAATATAAGACTGTAAACTGTTGGGGTTGTTGTCACTGGACTATCTGGTAGTATAATTATCTGATAACAGGTAGTATAATTACCTCTATTGTACTAATAAAGCTATAAAGCAAGTTAAGTCACTTGCCCAAATTCCCAAAATTAGTAAGTGCTCAAGCTGTGAAGTGGACTCAAATCTGACACCAAAATCAATGTATCCTCTCCCACTACCTATATTTAGTTTTTGGGCATTTTAACTCTATAGGAAAAATTTACTTCATACCTTATGTATTTTACACTGTGAGAATAAAAAGGACTTAAGACTGATATGGGAAACAGGAATAATCCAAAGACTGTCTCTCTTGACGCAAAAATCTATGAATCTTTAGATGTGAATATTAGCGGGAATCTCCTTCCTGTGGCCTCTTGTTTTTATGTAGGAAATCAACATTCCTGACTTTTCTCCTTATGGTCACACACGTACTCCATGAGCAATAACTTCCCAGGTTGGTGACTTGCCAGAAGAAACTGGATGTTGAGCAGCTCTCCCAATTCTGAATGTACTTTCTAAATCTCTTTTCAAATCATCCTGCCTGAATTTTGTCCTACTCTCCACTAATCTGTGGTGAACACTGACCTTCCCTGATCTTCTAAACTTCTAAACCCAGAACACTGATCTTCTAAAAATTGTTTACCTTGTCCTTTCCAACCTCTCAGAGGTCCTATTCTTTGCCCGGCATTTTTTTTTTTTAATTTTTTTTAACATTTATTCATTTTTGAGTGGGGAAGGGACAGAGAGAGAGGGAGACACAGAATCCGATGCAGGCTCCAGGCTCTGAGATGTCAGCACAGAGCCTAATGTGGGGCTCAAACTCACGAACCGCGAGATCATGACCTGAGATGAAGTTGGACGCGTAGCCAACTGAGCTACCCAGGCGCCCCTCTTTGCCCTGCATTTAAACTATGAATCTCAGGGGCCCAGACTGGTTATACCAACAGAAAAGTAAGGAACGCAAGTGAAGACCAATTAAAAAGACACGAGATTCCTATAATAAAAATGAGAGAGACCCACCACTTGCATGAAAGCAGTAGTAAAGATAGACTGACACAAATAACAAAGGCCAAAAGAAATCACTACAGAAAATTTGTATCAGGGACATCTTATCTTTGGGAATTAGGCTGGAACAGGAATTCAAAGGCCTAGGATAGCTAACAGAGTCACAGCTTCCCAATCTTTTTAACACCTTTGGTACATATATAATATATTCAGAGAACTCTGAGGTAAAAAGACATATTTTCTCATGGTCACAGAAATAGGATCAATATCTCCACATACCCATATCTGGCTAGCCATGCCACACCAACTGGGAAGCTCTGTTTTAATAGGGAGAGGCATTCAAAAATAGTTTTAGCTCCACAAACAGTTAAGAGCAGATAGAAAATTATGGGGAAATGAACATGGAGAACATATTTCAAATAAAAGTTAAGATTTCAGGTGAATTGGAATCAAAAAGTTCCAGCTTCTTTTAAAACAGTTTTAGAAAAAGGGGAAATAATCTGTTAGTTACTAGGTCAGAAAAGGTGACTAGAACCCAAAGAAAATTAACATATAAATAAATAATAAACAAGATCTCCAAAATCAAGATAAAATGCCCCCCCCTCTCAGAAGGAATAAGGATTTAGGCACCCTTCTATGGAAAGAGGTAAAAAGCAATTGGGGATGATATACTAAAGATAGGATAAACTAAATGAAGTACTTTTAGAAAATCTGGATAGGTTTGAGAGGAGGAACTAGGGATTTCAGGGTAAAATTCAAAGAATTACTGACAGAACTTCAGAGACTCCGTTATCACAGACTGAGGATACAGATACTATTCACACTCTCAGGAAACATGCCCAGTGAATTTTTGGTATTAGAACTCTAAGGAAAGATACAAGGGACATGAGCTGTACAAGACAGAAACCAGGGTGGACAACTCTCATGGATCAGGGTCTGCTCTCATTATGAGGCACCTATCAAGACAATATCAAAGGGATAAATTAGAAAAAAACAAATGTAAAGGCCAGAAAACAAACCCAAAGAATAGGAAAAAAAAAGACACTCATCCAACAAACAGGGCTGGCTCTGCATGACATACAGGCTAAGAAGCAGGTTAAACTGTTAAAAATTCAGCCAAATCGTCCTAAAAGAAGAATAAAATACACAAGTATGTGAACTTTAGAGGCATATGCCACCCAGAAAAAAGATGCAGCAGAAAGAAATATACACAAGGTGTTGAACATTCAAAAGCTGAGGAAAGAGTGTAAGATGCTGGGACTCAGGTTTCAGATGCATCAACCGCTTCATTTCAGGTATCTGATGGGAAGATTTTCCAGATGAAACTAACATGAAGAGAGAAACTAACATGAAGAGAAGAAAGAAACTAACCTAAGGGGCAGGTTTCAGAAGCCTAAGCAATTCCATATCAAACGGCCATGGGCACCACCACGGTGGCACAAAAGTAAGTCATGCAATATACCACTTGGAGCCTTAGGAACTGAAGCTCATAAGGAAAATGCAACTAAAACTTTGGGTGGATAGGAAAGAGGAGAACCTGAGGACCAGAGCTGTCACCATCATAAACTTCTAAACATGCCAAGAAGGAAGGAGCTTTCAATTGTCCCATTCTGAGTAAAATTTACCAAAATTAGA
This sequence comes from Acinonyx jubatus, assembly GCF_027475565.1. Classification (NCBI taxonomy): domain Eukaryota; kingdom Metazoa; phylum Chordata; class Mammalia; order Carnivora; family Felidae; genus Acinonyx; species Acinonyx jubatus. Next base: position 27,297,711 of record NC_069384.1, read on the forward strand.
ATTTTTTTTCTTCAAGTACTATATGGGCTTAGCACCATAATTATCTCTTGAGAGATTTCTCCCACCTCTATTTATGTTCACAACACATTGCCATCTGCAAGCAAGTGGCCCCTCTGCAAGCAGGCATCCTGGCAGAATTAAAACCAATGATTTCCTGTTTACAACATATCCTAAATTTCTGCTACTGCCTTTGGCAACGACTTGGGTCTGGATTGCACAAAGTTCCGAGAATATTATATAGTTGAACTGAGAGCTAGAGGGTTGAAGTTTAGCTTTTGTTTCAAAATTTCAAAGGTAAGAGACCATTTAGTGTTAAACATGTGTGTTGTAATAACCCTCTGAAAGCTAAAATTCAAGCATATGAAAGTGAACCTCTGAAGGACTGAAGGATCTATACACACCCAAGTGAGAGAGCCCAGGCTACAGCTGCAGAACTCCAGTGCTATTCAGGCACAGAAATAACATGTATGTAGCATTAGGCTGAACAAACTTAGAAACTCGGAAGTGACTTTTATTTTTTGTTAGACTCCAACCACAAAGGCAAAAATAAAATCGGATTTTTAAGTATAAAATTTCTGTGGACTTGACTTTACATTCAAAGACCAAGGGAATATAATATGGGAAATTATTTTTCTCCTGGGAAATGAAGGATGAAAGGGGGAAGTCTCTATTAAAGATTAGGGGCATTTCTTATTGGCTAACATTGTAGAAGTAGAAATTTTTTACTTTAATTTAGTTTCATTGCAGACCTGTACAATGACTTTTACTGAACAGTGAAGCTGGTCATAATTTAAAAATAAGAAAAAAAGAGAAGGGAGACAATTTTCTGCCCTGGAGTTCTGTCTTCTAGGTGTTAATTTATGTACTTCATCTTGTAGGATCACATCAGAACATGTGCTGGCAAATCCTAAATGGTCCACCCATGTTTCATGAAGACACACAAAGGAACCAGTGGTTGGTATTAAGAGAGGGGCCTCACCAGAATGGGAGTAGGACCGTGCTGAAAGTGTGTAGATTTCTTAAACAACCAAAATCTTAATGGTTCAACCTGATGGGCAGAAAATAAAAAGCTAGAGAATGTCGAAGAGGAACTTCATATCCTTGTCCTTGTGATTCCATGTAATAGGATTCCATTGGAAATAACACTCTTGGGATCTCTTCTCACCACTAACCCATTCCTCCTCATGAAAACAGACTGTCAAATCCAAAGAAAACAACTGGGCATGTGGGATCAGCCTCTCAGGGGTTGCTTTTTAGATATTTCTGGCTGGATTCTCTAATCTTACAAAAGAAATCTAAAACTACCCAGCATTTTGGCCAAAAATTTCAAACAACTTGACAATATTTTGGGTTCCCACATATTTATCTCAGCTTCCTATTTATCCATAAACAGTGATACATAAAAGGAAAAAATGAGCATTATTTATCAATCTCCTAAAATCCCATCACTAAATGTTATGGTAACTTACGTCTCTTCTTCAGCTTTCATTTGGAAGGCATCTTCTAACCAATCTAATAATTTGTGTGTAAACTCACTCACATCTTGCTGTGGAAAGAAAACAAGGTCTTATTAAGCCTACTCATAAAAATACTAAATATTGCAATATAAAACTTACAGCCCGTCATATCAAATATAAAATTACTGACTTCTCCCAAAAGTATTATATGAAATGTTTCACATCAAATACAAGAAATATTTATAATCTAACCAGAGAATAAAACTAGGATCTGAGAATCAGCATTATAATGATAAATCACAGTGATTAGGTTATAATATGGGAAAAAATATACACATGTGTTATATGTTAAATATATGTATTATACACATACACACACACACACACATAAATTCTAATTTGCAAATGAGATTTTTAAAAACAATTATCACCCCAAAAAAGAGTTCTCTAATGAATGTTTATAAAATGAAGGACCCACATTAACAGAGTTCTTTATTATATAAAGAATTGTTACTGGCTTCTCTCTTAGAATGAAGATGTGATTTTTGACAATTCATTTTCTTAATTCAACTTTACACACAACTTTTTAAGCCATGTGCACTTTTACTAAGATATGTTACCTTGGACAGGTTTAGTTTAATCAGTCACCAACTCCCAGTATCAAGTCCACCATCTCATGAACTCTAAAATTCTCCGTTCAGAACTAGCACAAACCTCACCTGTTGCCATCCCTTCTTTCAGTCGTAGTTCCCCTAACATGGAAAAACAGGAATAGACAGTGGCAGTTTTACTCATGAACTACCATAATCCTTTCAATAATGTGAGGTAGAACATAGAAAATAGGTTCATCTAGAACCCAGGGAGAAAAAATAAACCAATCCAACTAAGTCTGCTCTGCCAAAGACAGATGAATGAATGTAAGCAATCTGCCTTTATTTATCAAAAGAGCCCCAAGTATTAAACAAATTTACTATTACATATACTTCCTGCTAGAAGTTTTCTGAAGAGCATCTGGGTCTATCCATTCACCTTTAGAATGCTGAAACTAGGATCTAAGAAGCTTAAGTGAATTGTTCCAAAGCCATATAGTTAGAGACTAAACTCAGCACAAAAATCCAGTTATAAACATCCAAACGAACTGGAGTGGGTTAAATGGTGGCCCACCAATATGTATGTCCACCTGGAACCTCAGAATGGAATCTTATTTAGAATATGGGTGTTTGCAGATATAATTAAGGTAAATCTCTACATGAGATCATCCTTGATTAGGGTGGGCCCTAAATCCAATGGATAGGTATTCTTACAAGAAACAGAGAAGAAGCACACTCAAAGACACACAGGGGAAAAGGCCATGTAACAGAGACAGGAGCTATGCCACGAAAAGTCAAGGAATACCACAAGCCACCAACAGATGGTTAGGGCAAGAAGAAGTCTCCCTTAGGGCCATGGGAGGGACCACAGCCCTGCCACCACCTCTACTTTAGACTTCTGGCCTCTGGAACTGTGAGAGAATAGTTTTCAGTTGCTTTGAAGTCACTGGTTTATGGTAATTTGTTACAGCTGCCCCACAAACTAATAGAACACCTTAAACACAACTTTCCATAACTTTAAAATTCTGTAATTTACTTATCTTGCAAGGTTAAATCTAACAAGAAACACACGTTTCCTACTTATCACAATACTATTCAGAATAAATCAATCCCTTTTTAAGCAGTTGATCTAAAATCAACATTTACAAAAGAATTCTGCCTGCTTTCATCAAGAGAAAAAAGATGAGGCCTTTCCCACAACATTTTAATTTTAAACTGTAACAATTATGGGTATAATTAAAATTGACAGTACTGTATACCAAAGGGTATCCCACAAGACTCTTGCATATTCCAAAACATGATATATTTAAGAAGACTATCAAATATAAGTATGAATTCACGTTCTAAACAAGTAATGATGTTTACTTCACTCGTGGATTTATTCCACTCTGTCACTAACGTTTCAGATTCAAGCGTCTGCGAGAAGAGAATCAAACCTGTATCAACCTGAATATAACGTGCAACTACTCTAAAAGATCTCCAGAGAACAAGAACTAACAACGAGAAAACTAGTTAGTCTACACTGCAGCCTAAAGCAATGGCATCCACATCGTGGCAGTCAAGAGTCTGTAACAGCCTAACAACAGCTAGTTGTCTCCCTGTCCACTCTAACAAAACTAAAAAGTCTACAGTGTACATATAAGCCTCCCAATAAGTTTGTGCAGCCTCATTCTTAAATACGAAAAGATACCCAAAGATTACTATTCATAGTAACCAAGAAAAAGACATAGAAAAAGCAATTCCATAAGAAACAATAAGTCAGGAAATAGAAGTGACTTTTTAAATTTAATTTTATGCCCAAAGCTATTAGAGAATATAGTGCACATACTAAATAAATAGTGCTACAAAAAAAAAAAAAAAAAGACACGTAGAACCAGGAGTACTCTAAAATGGGGTTTGAGATCGTTTTTAAGAATATTTGACTATGTTAAGTGTTATTATAACAGATAAGAGTAAGACATTAAACCTAAACAGCACTGGAACTTTGTTAGAAATTTTTTTAAAAACCAAACCAACCAAAAATAAGTAAGAGCAAATCCTAATGTGAGCACCTTTTTCACTGATGTATCTTTGCCATAAAAGGTGTCTTAAAAAAAACAAACAAAAAAAAAAAAACATGGGGAAGACAGTGGCAGAATTACACATCTTTTCAGAACCTTCTCCAAACAGTTTCTACATATCCACATAACAGATACAGCCCAGTCCGCTGCAAGTGTGGTGGCTTTAGGAATCTCTCCTGAAACGTTTCATCAGCTTCACTGCCATCTCCTCCATCACTGCTGCTACTACACTGATATTTTCTTTGCTTTTCTTATTTTCCTTCTTTTTTAATTTCTGACTTCTCAAATTGTATGTGAAACTCCCAATTATCTTTAAGAAATAGATTTTGAAAACCACAAAATAGCACTATACAAAGATTGAAAACCAGAAGCAGCAATAACGAAGTTAATGTAGTTCAGAAACCTTTTCTGAGTAATTAAAGAAACTACTCCCTGTCAACAAAAACAGACATATCAAAAGCATGTATACTCGACTAGCATTGGACTATCACACATTCATGAAGATTTATATATACACATTTGTGAACACTCTTAATTTTACCCGTTTTCACTTCTTAATTTCAATCATAATATAAATCACAGCTTCATTTAAGACTTTTCAAGATCACGTTATTTTTTTAATGTAAAAGTAAACCTTCCAAATAAGCAATGTTTCAAATGACTACAACTTATTTTTAATAAAGATGAATAACAACATCGTCAATTGTCATGTATCTTTGAAAAAACTAAGGAACAATCAGATTAAATAAAATACGATCGGTAATATATAAGTACAAAAAAAAAAAAAAACTACCTGCTGAGAGTCATTTGATTTGAAAGCATCCTTAAGAATTTCAACTGCTCTTGATGGATCTACATATTTCCTTTTAGTACCAACAAGAAGTGCAAATAGATACCTCAGCTCACGCATAAAAGGCAAATTCCGATGCTCCTATTGGGGGGAAAAATCTTAAGTGAAGATTAATCTTTATTGGTAAACAGATATTCATTTTAAAATGCAAAAACTTAACTAATATTGATTAGGGAGGAGTCCAGCACTCCTTACATCGTAATTAAAGAAGACTGTTGTGATCTAGGAGATTCAACAGAGTAGAGCACAAAAACAGAAGAGGACCTACGCTTAGCTCACAATTTTAGCACAAATGCTACATTTTTATAGCTAATCATGTTATTACCCAGCCAAGAATATCCTCCTCATTCAAGCCTATTTATTATAATTCTTTCCATTCAGCAAAGCCCAGCTGCTGTGGACAGCAATAACAACAGCCGATATTCAATGAGTGCTAACTTCGTGCCAGGCACTATTTAAGTACTTTTCCTCAATAAGCCCATTTAAACAAAGATCCCTCCTCTTCCATGAAGCCTTCCCAGACCCCTTCAAGTCAATAATTCCTTCAAACTCCACATCTACTAAAATGAATGTCTTTCACTCAGCAATGAATCACCAACTGGGAGTGTCCTGTGATGATCCTAATAATCAGACAATATGAGTCTAATAAGTAATTAGAGTAGTTCCTAATATTAGACTAATGTATCATGCTTCTAGTGTTCCTTTGAAATCTTAACTTTTGTGTCTCAATAGACTGTAAGCTTCTCAAAAACAAGAACTTCTAAATTTCTTCCACAACTTTCTACTACACAAAGCAGGTATTCAATTCTTTACATTTGGTTTAAACCCTCAAAAAAAACAAAAACAACCCAATATTATCAATTATGAACAACTTAATTTTTTTTTAATTTTTTTTAATGTTTATTTATTTTTGAGACAGAGAGAGACAGAGCATGAATGGGGGAGGGGCAGAGAGAGAGGGAGACACAGAATCGGAAGCAGTCTCCAGGCTCTGAGCCATCAGCCCAAAGCCTGACTCGGAGCTCGAACTCACGAACCGTGAGATCGTGACCTGAGCTGAAGTCGGACGCTCAACCGACTGAGCCACCCAGGCGCCCCAAACAACTTACTTTAAAACAAGAAGGAAATGTTTTTAAAGAATGGAATTCACATATCTCAGTTAAATAAATATGGTAACAAATCAAACAAGCAGTTCTTATTATATAGTTAGCTCTTGTAATAACAATTTCAACACATAAAGGTTATCTATTCGATTGAAGTATGAGAAAAATCTTCCAAGTGTATATAGTTGGTGTTCTCAACATTATAAACTGTAGGGATGTGTGTATATATGTATAGTGCTGTCCAGAATGATATAATCAATGTAGAAATAGTTGTTCCTAGAATGCATTTTAAAAAGGAGTCCTAAGAAACAAGTGTAAAGGAATAAAACATTTGGCTCCAAATGCTTGTTATTTGATCCAAAAACAATACACCATTACAGCAATCACAAAGTGCATTGTCTGAATGAAAGTGCTAAGTTATAGAAAACATGTATTTTATGTAAGTATAATAAAATCCATCATCGATGATAAAGGGTAAATGTAAAAGTTTTAAATGAAAGAAAACTAACCTATAATTTTTCTGTTGTACTTCCTACTCCCCCTCAAATGCCTTATATAGATAGGTTTTAAAAGTATAAATACAATTTTAATCCACAAAGTAATTTCCAAAATACCCTTAATTTTCTGAGCTCAATTTCTTTCTTTTATGACCAAATCTAAGTTAGCACAGTTTTTTGAGACATTCCTTGCTAAGAACAAGGATGAAATAAATGGGCTTTTGAAAATTTAGTGTATTTCTGCTGAGAAGCATATTGGAAAAGTAAAATAATTTATTTAAACATTTTTGTTCTCAGCTAATTTCCATGGCTAGAAAATCTTTTTGCATTTCAAAAGGCAAAATTGTAAATGATGCTAAATGCAGCTACTACATTTGGCTAAATTATGAAAATATCACCACATGCAGAAACTATCCAAACTATTCTTAGTCTTTTAAAAAAAAGACTTATCAAAGTATAACTGATGTACAATATACTGTACATTATAAAGCACATAGTTTCCTGAGCTTCAGACATGTATACATCCATGAAAGCATCACCATAGACAAGACAATGTACCTATCCATCACTCCCACAAGTTTCTTCAAACTTTACTCCCTTTCCCTGATCATCCCAGGGCAACCATGGTCACTTTGTATTTTCTAGAAATTTACACAAATCAGATCATACTCTATGTACTCATTTTAGTCTGGTTTCTTACGACAGAAGTGATTATTTTGAGTTTCATCCCCAAGACTGTGTGTGTTAACGATCCATTCTGTCTTAACGCTCAGTAGTATTCTAATTGTCTGATTATCCCACACTTCTTTATCCAGTGACCTATTCCAGCTGTTGTGGCTATTACCATACATGTCTTTGTGTGGACATATGTTTTAATTTCTCTTGAGTAAAAACTTGGAGAGAGCTTAGGTTGTATGTAGATTTATTTTTTCAAGAAACAACCAAACTGCTTTTGCAGAAGCGTTATACATGTTATATTCCCACTGACAGCTTAATAAGAGTTCTAGATCCATTTTCTATGTCATCTGGATATGGGTTATATTTTTAACTAGTTCTTCCAGTGGGTACAAAATGGCACCTCTAGTTTTAATTTCCATTTTCCTAAGAAATAATGTCAAGCACCTTTTCATGTAGTTATTTGTCTGTAGATCCTCTTTGGTGAAGTGTCTGTCCAAATATTTTTCCCAGAACAGTAATAGCTTATCTTATTATTGACTTATGCAAGTTCTGTATATATTCTAGATACAATTCCTTTATCTGATACGTGTTTTGCTAAGTGTGCACTTTATAGTATACAGTATATTGTACGTCAGTTACACCTTAATAAGTCTTTTTTAAAAAAAGACTAAGAATAGTTTGAATAGTTTCTGCATGTGGTGATATTTTCATAATTTAGCCAAATGTAGTAGCTGCATTTAACATCATTTACAATTTCACCCTTTGAAATTCAGAAAGATTTTCTAGCCACAGAAATTGGCTGAGAGCAATTTGCTCCCAGTTGTGGCTTAACTTTTCATTTTGTATAAATTTTTCAGATAATAAGTTTTTAATTTTGATGAAGTCCAATTAATCATTTTTTTTATGATTTATGTCCTTGTTTTCTCCCACTTAAGAAATCTTTTCTTAACCTAAGGCATTAAAATTTTCTCTAATGTTTTCATCAAGAATTTTTAGTTTGTTTTCTTTTAGGTCTATAATCCATTATCAGTTTTTTTCATATATTTGAAAAAGATACGTTCTGTAAGGGCTGAGGGTTATCTTTTTGTCTACGATACCATCAGTTTAGAAGATTTTCCTTTGTCTACTGAATTGTTTTGTCAATTCTCATTAAAATCAACTCACTCTATATGTGTAGGTCTATTTCTGGATTCTATTCTGTTCCATTGATCTGTATGACTAGACTATCTTTTCACCAAAAATAATGCATTAGAGTTGATTCTTCCAACATTGTCTTTCTTTTTAAAATTACTATGGCTATTCTAGTAGTCCGATTTTCCATACAAATGTAATATCAATTTGTCAATTCCTATGAAAAAGCCTGCTGGGATTATGATCGGGATTGCACTGAATCTATAGATTAAACTGGGGATAATTGATATCATAACAATCAATATTGAATCCTCTCATCCTTAAATATATCTATCTCTTTAATTTCTCTCAGCAAAATTTTGTGGTTTTCTATAAGTATCTTTTGTCCACTTTACCCCAAATAGTCCACATTTTATGCTACTGTATATATGTATTTTTTAATTTAAATTTCCCACTGTATTTAAAGTTTATTTTGAGGGGCGCCTGGGTGGCTCAGTTGATTAAGCGTCCAACTTCGGCTCAGGTCATGATTTCAGAGTTCATGAGTTCGAGCCCTATATCAGGCTCTGTGCTGACAGCTGGAAGCCTGCAGTTTGCTTCTGATTCTGTGTCTCGTTCCTATTCTGCCCCTCCCCTGCTCACACTCTGTCTCTCTCTCTCTCTCTCAAAAATAAACATTAAAAAAAAAATTAAAGTTTCTTTTGAGAGAGAAAGAAGAAGAGGGGGAGGAGGAGAGGGTGACAGAACCCCAGAAGGCTCTGTGCTGTCAGTGCAGAGCCCGACACAGAACTCGAACTCATGAACTGTGAGATCATGACCTGAGCTGAAGTCAACAGCCCAACACTTAACTGACTGAGCCACCCAGGTGCCCCTAGAAATAAAATTGATTTTTGCATGTTTGCCTCATATCAGGTAACCTTGCTGAGTTCATTCCTTGGTTCTACCATCTTTTATTTATTTTTGTACAGTACTTAGAATTTTCTACATAGACAACCAAGCATATACACAAAGACACCTTTATTTCTTCCCTTCTAATCTTCATGTTTATTTCCTTTTCCTGCCTTATAGCACTGGTTAAGAACTACAGTCTACTGTTTAACAGAAGTGGTGAGGACAGATATCCTTGCTTGCTCCTGATTTTTGGGGCAAAGCATTCAGTCTTTCACCTAAGTATTATATTAGTTGTAGGCTTTTCATAAATGATTTTTATCAAGATAAAAAAGCTTCTTCCAGTTTCTAGTTTCTGAGAGATTTTAGGTACATCACCTTTTGTCAAATTCTTTATCTACTAAGGTGATTATATGGTTTTCTTCTTTAGTCTGTTACCATGGTGAATTAGACTGATTTTTGAACACTAAACCAACCTTGCAGTCTACATAAACTCCAGTTGCTGAGGTAGTATCCTTTATGGATGTTTCAAGAGTTATTTGCCACATATCTGCTACAACATTTTGCTTTTATGTTCATGAAGAATATTGGTCATTAGTTTCCTTTTCTTGAAATATCTTTTTCTAAGGGTGCTTGGATGGCTCAGTCGGTTGAGCAGCGCACCTGGATTTCAGCTCAGGTCACCATCTTGCAGTTCCTAGGATGGAGCCCTGTGTCAGGCTCGGTGTTGACAGCACACAGCCTGCTTGGGATTCTCTCTCTCCCTCTTCCTCTGACCCAGCCCTGCTCACACATGCTCTCTCTTTCAAAATAAATAAACTTAAAAAAGTATTTAAAAATTAAAAAAAAATAAAAGAAATATCTTTTTCTATTTGGCTTCACAGTAATGCTGGGCGCATGGAATGAACTGGGAGGTTCTACCTCATTCTCAATTTTCTGAAAAAACATGTAGAGAACTGGTATTATTCTTTCCTTACATGTTTGGTATAATTCACCAGTAAGCTACTTCATTGTTGAATTTTTTGGTGAGTAGGTTAACTAAAAATTCTATTTCTTTATGTAATATAGGGATACTCAGGTTATCTATTTTTCCATCAGTGAGCTTCAGTAGTTTGTGGCTTTCAAGATATTTGTCTATTTATAATATTCCACTATTCTATTTTATTTTCTAGAGAATTTATAGTGATGTCCCTCTCTTTCATTGTTTATACTGGTAATTTGTTTCTTCTTTTTTTTTTGCTCAGACTACCTAGAAATTCATTTTACTGATCTTAAGAAGCAGCTTTTGGTTCCATTAATTTTCTCTACTATTTCAATTTCATTTCTATTTCAATAATCTAGCTCTTATCTTTATTATTTCCTTTCTTCTACTTTCAAATATTAATGTGCTTTTTTTTTCTAATTTCTTGATGTGCAAGCCAATGTCATAAATTTGAAACTATTCTTAATTTCTAATGTGTTTAGTTCATGTGTTTTCCACTAACATCTGCCTTAGCTATATCCTTCTAATTTTGGTATGTTGTGTTTTAATTTAAAATATTCTGAAATTTCCCCTCTGATTTTCTCTTTGTCCCTTGGGTTATTTAAAGGTATATTACTTAATTTTCCATAATCAGAGAGATTTTCTAATATCTTTCTGTTGTCAAATTCCATCTTTATTCCACCTCAGTCAGAAAATATACTTTGCATGCTTTGAATCCTTCAAAATTTACTGAAACCTGTAAATCCAATCTTATTACTTTATTCATAACTAAAGACAGAAATTCCAGAATGACTCTGTCATTTGAAAATTCAAATTCCTTCAGGTGTTTGCCAAACGGAATTCAATTAAACATATTCCCTGCTCATATGCATCTTATCTCTGAGTAGTGGAAAATGAGAAAATATTGTTTATTTGGAAATATTCACCCTTAAACAAGACTTTAAATAATATACCTTATGAGTAATAAGGTTTTAGCTATTTGTATGAAGATTACCACTATTATGAACTATTTATCTCTGTTTTCTCAACATTTGAACACGTTTTGTCATAAGTTTATGACTGTTTAAGCCAAAAGACATTATGAATGGGAGTGGAGAGGGGTGAGATGTTTACGGTGAGAATCCATCTTTATGCTTCTAGTACCTCACAATTCTCCTAGACATTAAAATTACAAACAGTACCTTGGGGCATGTGGGTGGCTCAGTCAGTACACCTGGTGTTTTTCATCACCTCAGCTGAATGTAGCACCAATAAGTGGCTGATAACTACCTATTAGTCCCACATATCTGCTTCAGAGATGTCAGTTATAGTATGTATTGATGTTACCATGCCACATTAAAGAATAACTTCAGCGGCACTGGGGTGGCTCAGTCAGTTAAGCATCCAACTCTTGACTTCAGCTCAAGTCATGATCTCAAGGGTTCATGAGTTTGAGCCCCGCAACAGGCTCTGTGGGGCCAGTGCAGAGCCTGCTTGAGATTCTGTCTCCCTCTCCTGCCCCTCTCCTGCTTGCTATCTCTCTACCAAAATAAATAAAAATAATAAACTTAAAGAATAACTTCATTTGTGAAATAATCTTTTAAAAAACTGCACAGATTCTTCTAAATAAAGGGTTTTTTTTCACAATTGAAGTAGAGATCCTTTTAATTCCTTAACCTAAAGGGACACCTAGACATACTGATCCAGCTACTGCAAGAAAACAAATTTCTCTAGAAAGGTGAAGGTAAGATTTATATATTTCACGGGTACTCAGCTGAACAATCTTAAAATTAGCTCTGGTACATAAGCATGGATGTTATGATCGTTTTTAAATACAACTCTAAAACTAACTTGGTCTTATTCAACATTTTGAAAAATAAAATAAATTAAAACTCTTTAAAGCACTAAAATCCAGAAACAAAAGAGAAAAAGTCAAGATACATATAAATACCTAATTGGAAGCAATATTTCCAAATAATGTCACGTAAATTATAAATATACTTCAACTGAGACATGAGAAGAAAGAGCTGTGGGGGCACTCGGGTGGCTCAGTCGGTTAAGCGCCCAACTCTTGAATTTTGGCTCAAGTCATGATCTCTCAATTCATGAGATGGAGCTCCACGCTTGGCTCTGTGCTGACAGTGCAGAGCCTACTTGGGATTCTCTCTCTCCCTCTCTCCCTCTGCCCCTCCCCAGCTCGTAGGCCACATGTGCACTCTCTCTTTCGAAATAAGTAAATAAACATTTAAAAAAAAAAAAAGGAAAGCATTATTAAAAAAAAAAGGAGGAGGAGAGAACTGTGATTATTAACAAGGTGTGATAATGGAAGCAACAGTCCAAATAATTTCATGGAACAACTGTAATGAGTGAAGGGGTTTTGCTTAATTTCTCTGCAAGTCTGTGGGGTTGTCAGGTAATCTTGGTTCCCTTTGAAAATGGCTTGTTTAGGCTTGCTTACCAGCCTGATACTCTACTGCTCAAAGATTATAGCCTGAAAAGCTAGCTATAAATCATTGTATTCCCACTAGTTTGCATTATAAATGTTTCATGTTTACAGAACAAGTGGTTTTCAAATTACACACTAAAAGAAAAATAGGAACGCCTGGGTGGCTCAACTGGTTAAGTGTCTGACTCTGGGTCTAGGCTCAGGTCATGATCTCACGGTTTATGAGTTCAAGCCCCACATCAGGCTCTGCACTGACAGCACAGAGCCTGCTTGGGATCCTCTGTCTCCTTCCCCTGCTCACTCACATGTATGCGTGCTCTCTCTCAAAATAAATAAATAAATATTTAAAAAAAAAAAGAAAAACAGGGGAGCCTGGGTGGCTCAGTTGGTTAAGTGTCCGACTTTGGCTCATGTCATGATCTTGCGGTCCAAGAATTTGAGCTCTATCACACTCTATCTCTCTCCTCTCTCTCTCAAATATAAGTAAACATTAAAAAAAAATTAAAAAAAGAAGAAAAATATAATTCTATTACATATCATTAACACTAAAAGGAAGTCACGCAAAGTTCAATACTTTACGGTAACCTAACACTTTAACTTCTTTGTGCAACCAGTCCCCTTTTAGGGCTACAATTTTTTTTATGACAAGATCCTTAAAGCCCTAAATACTTACATGTATCACCTCCATAATTAATTTCTTACATTAAATATAAATTTCTGCATCAGTCCTACTTTGAAAAACTAACATGAATACAATAACATCATCTGAGGTACTCACTATGAACTATGTACTTCTAAGCCCTTTGTATGTTTTACCTCATTTAATTCTCAAAACCGTATACAATAATTACTAATATTATTTACACCTTTCAGGAAAGGAAACTGAACAGACAGTTCAAACCCTAAATCCACAGCCAGAATACCCAGGCAATCTAGCCCTGATTATGTGTGTGTTCTGTCACGTTATATTGCCTAACAATATAAACTTACAAAAAGGAAGTTATAGATTGGCACTGCAAAGACAGCCAGTGCAAAACTAATCTTTTAAAGGGCTCATCTACACAAAAATTTTTATTTTCACACAATTTTTCGGGAGGCAATTGAAGAAAAACCTTGAATTATAAATTAAAACCTATAAAGTTTCTGAAATTTGACAATTCAAAAAGAAGAAAAAAGCAGGGGCACCCAGGTGGCTCTGTCAGTTGAGCAACACAACTCTTGATTTCAGCTCAAGTCATGATCTCACAGTTCATGGAATCGAGCCCCATGTTGGGTTCTGTGCTTTCTCAGAGCTGTCAATCCCTGCTTGGGATTCTCTCTCTCTCTCTGCTCCTCTCCCCACCCCCCAAAATAAATAAATGAACTTAAAAAAGAGAGAGTGAAAAGCAATTACTAAAGTGACACAATAAACTAGCATATTATTGACACACATGTGAAGAAAAATTCAGATTTACAATATACTGATAAAGAATAGAAAGTTACTATAGTAACTGAGATTAATGGGCTGACATTCAAAATTAACAGTTTCATATTTGATGAGACAAACTGCCCTAAAATCAAGCACAGATAAAAGAATATGATCACACACACACACACACACACACACACACACACACACACACACACACACACAGCTTAAAAATCTTTCATAGTTTTACCTTTTGGTTTCGGGGTAAATCTTGAGCATTTGACGGAGGCTTGTAATTCAGAACTAATCTTCTAAATTCCAAAAGATTGAATAATGACTGAAAAAGAACAACAATTTAAGAAAATCTAGGGGAAAGTTCTATTAACAGACCTATAAAAACATGACTGGTCTTAGAGATTTATTTTTGACAACTATTCTACTTATACACAGGATTGTTGCCACTAGCACAAGACCTATTTTCTCCTGGAGAAGATGTCAAATTTCTTATATACTGACACACTATTCTTTATCATTAACAATATTTATTGTACTGAAAAGAAGAAAATTAATTGTGGACAACACAAAAAATTATACTATATATTAAATCTTTCTTTCTCTATGTGCTTAATAAGCAGTTTCCTCAAAAGGTACACAAATGCTAAGTCTAGAACTTTTTAAACATGTTATATTCACTGAGTTATCTTGAGGTATCAATACTACAAAAATGTAGCACTAATAAATTTATGGGCCAGCTGCTAGGTGATAGAGACATAAAGAAATTACATATTATCTCTATGCTCAAGAAGACACACAGCCCAGAAAGGAGAAAGATATTAGAATAGAAATCTGACTCCAAGATACAATTCTATTGATCTCACAGAGGATGAGAGCATATGAAAGATGTCCACAGGAAAGCTTCCTAGAACTCATATTGTCATCATCATGATTATTTGTTTAAAAAAATGAAATAAAATGCAACTGAAAATAGCAGAACCTGTCATACACAGTAAACACACCAGAGTACTGTTTGCAAAATTTTCATTGTATGCATTTTATATACACGTGTGTGTCAAGTGTTTTACAATGTAAAATATATTCCTTTCTGTTGAAAATCACTATAGGAGGCAAGGATGCATGAGGTCTTAGCAAAGTTGTGTGAGCCAACTTGATAGAACATAAAGGTAGCACCACAAATCAATCATAAAACAAGATTTTGTTTAGGAGTTGGGGGTTGGGAAAACTGGCCCACTATATATAAAGAAAAAACTAGGATATAGATATATAGATATATAGATATAGATGTGGTTTAAAGACCTAAATATGAAATATAAAACCAAGGGTGCCTGGGTGGATCAGTCGGTTGGGCGGCCGACTTCTGCTCAGGTCATGATCTGGTGGTTTGTGAGTTCAAGCCTCGCATTGGGCTCTGTGCTGACAGCTCAGAGCCTGGAGCCTGCTTCAGATTCTGTGTCTCCCTCTCTCTTCCCCTTCCCTGCTTGCTCTCTCTTTGTCTCTCTCTCTCTCAAAAATAATAAACATTAAAAAAAATTTAAAAAGAAAGAAAGATAAAATCATAAAGCTGGCAACAGAAACTGTAGGAAAATATTTTGGTTATCTTGTAATCTCGAAGTATTTCTCAAACAAAATGAACATGTGAGGTAATTAATTTATTCATTCATTTAATAAATATTTATGGAGTACCCACTACATGCAGACACGAGGAGAACAAGAAGCAGAGAATAAAATATATTGAGTCTCTGGCAAAATAAGAATAGTATGGGAAGTGAAGAGTATGCAAGCAAAAAGAAAAAGGAGAAAATGTCCTTCAAATATAGCAGTGTATCAGAGTAACTGTGGAACTTTAAAAAGTACCTAGGTCAGGGGCTTCTCAACAAAGATAGAAAAATAAAGTACCACAGAAAATTCTGAAGTACTTCAAAGAATCAATGGCAAATTTCAAGATGGACAAGATTTGCAATACAGAACTTCTTGATTTATGATGGGGTTACATCTGGATAAACCCTCCCTACGATTAAAGTATCATTAAGCTGAAAATGCATTTAATACACAAAACGTACCGAACATCTTCGCTTAGCCTAGCCTACCTCAAAAGTGCTCTGAACATTTACATTAGCGTACAGGTGGGCAAAATCATCTAATACAAAGTCTATTTTATAACAAAGTGGTGAATATATAATGTAATTTATTAAATACTGTACTGAAAGTGAAAAACAGAATAGGTTGTATGGGTACAGAATGGTTGTACGTATATCATTGTTTACCCTCATGATCATATGTCTGACTAGGAGCTAGCATCACAAAAAAGTACTATACGGCACACTACTAGCCCAAGAAATGATCAAAATTTAGAGTACAACTTCTACTGAATATATACTGCTTTTGTACCACTGTATGTCAAAAAATCATAAACTGAACCATGATAAATCAGGGACCTATACTCTCAAATGTTGCCAGATCTAGTAAGGTAAGGGAAGAAAACTAACTTTTGGATTTGGCAACTGGGAAATCACCTTTTCAGTAGAATGATGGAAGAGAGGCAGCAAGGAGTACTGAAGAAATGGGATAGAAAAATGATAAAATACAGACTGTTTTATGAGTTTAAATAGGAAAGAGAATAATGACAAATTAGGATAATCTCAATCCCACTTCTTTACTCTAAACTCCCATTAGGGAACATTTTTCTTCTCCCTGAATGCCTTTCTAAACAATTATATTTCTTTTGGTGTGGGTCTATTGGTGATGAATTACTTCAGCTTCTGCTTAGTGTGAAATTGTTTTTCTTCATTTTTGTAAGATTTTTGACAGTTATAGAATTTTAGATGGCCAGTTATTTTTTATAGCACTCTAAAAACAGTATTTCTGTTCAGAAGTCAGCTGTCAATCTTCGTTTTGTTTCTTTATAGAGGTGATACAGGCACCTCTTGTTTTAACGCTTCATCTTAATGCATTTTGTAGAGTTCATGTTTTCTATAATTGAAGGTTGATGGCAACCCTTTGTCAAGCAAGCCTATTGGCACCACTTTTCCAACAGCACTTACTCATTCTGTGTTTCTGTGTCACATTTTGGTAATTCTTGCAATATTTTAAAATTTCTATTATTATATCTTTTATGGTGATCTACAATCAGTGATCTTGCATGTTACTAATGTAAACTTTTGGGGGGCTCTGCAAATCATGCCCACAAACGATGACAAGCTTAATCAATTATGTTGTATGTGTTATGATTGCTGCCCCAACTGGCCATTCCTCCTTCTCTCTGACTCTCCTCAGGCTTCCCTATTTCTTAGGACACAACAATATTGAAATCAGGCCAATTAATAATACTACAGTGGCTTCTAACTGTTCATTCAATTGATTTGGTTTTCAACTGTTTGGGCAAATTTCACTGTCATCTTAGTGTAAGAAACTGCCACAGCCACCCTAACCTTCAGCAACCACCACCCTCATCAGTTGGTAGCCATCAATATTGAAATGAGACCCTCCACCACCAAAAAGATTATGACTCATTGAAAGCTCAGATAATAGTATTTTTTAGCAATAAATTATTTTTAATTAAGGTATACATGTTTTTTTTTAAATGTAATCGTACTGTATACTGAATAGGCTGCAGTATAGTATAAACATAACTTTAATACACACTAAGAAACCAAAATATTGATTTGACTTGTTTTATTAAGATATTCATTTTATTGCGATTGTGTGGAACAAAACCCATGTGTCTCTGAGGTGTGCCTATACATCTTTTCCACCTGGCTACTTTTAGGATTTTCTCTTTGTCCATAGTTTTTTCCATTTTATGTGCCTTGGCACAATATTCTTTATGTTTATGCTACTTGATTCCTATTGTTTCCAGTATCTGTGGCTTGATCCCATTCATCACATTTGGAATATTCTCAGGCATCTTTTCAAATATTACTTTTGCTATATTCCCTTTTTACTTTCCCTCTATAACCATAAATGTTATGTCAACACAATTCACCATGTCCAAAATATCTCTTATATCCTCTTATCTGTACTTCATGGCTTCAGTCTGAAAATGTTCTTCAAACCAAATGTCCAGTTAACTAATTTTCTCTTCAGTTGTGTCAAATATACTGCTAAAGTCATCCACTGATTAACTTTATTATATTCAGCAATTCTAAAATTTCTATTTTGCTTTTTTTTATACTTTTTACTTTTCTATTGAAATTCTCAATCTTGCTTTTAATTCCTTCATCATATTAATAGTTATTATAACAAACAATTCAACTTTCAGGTTTCATATTGCCAGTTATTTTAATTTTTGATTATAACTGATTATAACTGATTTGAATACTAAACATTTATTTTTATGTGGAAAAAGTGGAGAAAATTCAAAGTTCTAGATAATATTACCTTCTAACAGAATTTACACATTTGCTTTTGGCAGGCACTAAAACTGGAGTCATTTGCAGTCCCAGATCAACTTAATCCAAACAATACTGAGATGAAGCTGGAATTCAAACACTATGAAGCCTGGCTTATTTTCAGTTCCCACTAATCCAACATTCTAGCCCTCTAGAATTTAACTGGAAGTCTAAGGTGTTTACTAATGCTCCAAGTTTGTACAAAACTATGCTTACCTTCCCAACCACTCAGCAGCCATTTCTGGAACTGTCTCAAGGATAAAATCTGCCCAAAATATGAAGCTTACTCTAAAAATGCTGATCTTTCAGAGCTTAGTCTCAAAATCCCTCACTGCTTTAGTGTTAGATGACATAGTTGATTTTTTTGTTGATGTTCTTTTGGTTTGGTTGAGTTGGGTTCCAGAAAAATATGACCACGTAAGTGGTCTAATACAACCTAATAAGCTACAACTCTAAGTAGAACTTGTGATCATTACAATAAATCACATAAATTAATGTTTTTAAGTCACAAATACTGTATATCCTCAACCATAGTCATAATAGTATTGATCAACCTATTTCTTCAAAAAAAAAGGTGGGGAAAGTTAAATGTCACTGCTGCCTAAACTGTGCCTGTGATTGATGCATCCTGGAAACAAGTATCCTTTCACTGAGTCCGAAGCTAAAAACTAAATTTTGAAGGTCACTTGTTAAAATGGAATTTGGCTAAACTCTTGTTAATAACAGAAAGCTATGAGATGAGATTTCAAATAACTTGTGGAAAACAAAGAGCAATGACAAGAAAGCAAAGGGATATAAACTGTCTATAATGAAGATACTGAGGAAAAGTAAGATCACTTCTCCTTGGTGGATTAGGAAAAAAAAAAAAAAAAAGAATGGTATCACATAAGTTCAGAGTAAGGCAGGGACTGGAAATAGATGGCATGATTAAAAGATGAAAGTCTGTATACAGAGCAATTAAATCTCCATGTCCTTCCCAGATACAGAAGATTGAGACAACTACCACTTCCTTCTGTGGGATACAGGAAATTTTGTCTTTGGATATAACTGAACTGAATGGACTTGGTTTCAGAAAAATCATAGTGTCTGTGTGTGTGTGAGGCAATGAGACTCAGGGCTACAAATAGGAGGAGTAAGTAAAAAACCCTGCAAAGTGATCCCCAATCAACCTTCACACAATCACCTTTCTCTAGGCTTCCTTTTAGAAAGCCAGCAATCATACTTAAAACACAAAGAATCAGAATCCAGCTTGAACCTGAGACAGAGAAATCTGTGGTAAAGGGAACCAAATTTGGAAGGAAGGAAGGAAGGAAGGAAGGAAGGAAGGAAGGAAGGAACGAACGAACAAACGAACGAACAGGGGTGCCTAGGCGGCTCAGTCGAAGCAGCCGACTTCAGCTCAGGTCATGATCTCGCGATTTCTGAGTTTGAGCCCCGCATGGGGCTCTGTGCTGATAGCTCAGAGCCTGGAGCCTGCTTCAGATACTGTGTCTCTCTCCCTCTCTGCTCCTGCCCCACTCACACTCTGTCTCTCTTACTCTAAAAAAAAAAAAAAAAAAAAAAATGGAGAAATGTTAAAAAAATTTTTTTAATTAAAAAAAAAATGAAACAAAGCAAGAAAGCAAGAAAGAGGGAGATAGAGTTAATATGTTTGTGCATACAGAACCATAACAGGGATGTTAGAGGAAATTTTAAGAATAAGTAAATAAAAAATGGAAAGAAAAAAATGGGAAACTGACTACTCCAGGAAAACAAAAAATTACAAAGGGATACTCCTAGTAAACCATTATAATGTTTACAAAATCATAGAAAATGTAAACACTGACTACTGACTATTTAAACTTATGATATAACTATGTTGAGAATGAAAAGAAAGGCAATTCTAGGTACATGAAATGGACAGCTAAATCCTCATCTATCTCAGCAGGAAGGCATGTCATTTAGAAAAATGACAAGAAAAAAATCTAGAACTGGTTGTAGTTACTTTTAAGACTCATCACTATAAGGTAGGGAGGTTTGGGGCAGATTACTGTTGTTTTTCACTATAAGCCTTTTATTGCTGTGGAATTTTGTATTTTCTCTTTGAACCAGGTACTTCTGTTCTTTGCTGAAAATTAAAGAGTTAAGAGAAAATAATGTGAATAAACATGTTAAATGATATCCTAACATTTTTTGAAAACTTATAGCATCTTCTCGATCCCGATCATTTGAGTGAGAGAAGCATCTTAAGTTTTCAATTCCACCATATATAATATATGCTCCTTTTTGGTTCTTTCAGTCACCCATGCAATAATTACCTAAAGGATTCCTCCAATGTGTTAGACACTATACTATATACTGGTATAAAACAATAACCTAGAAAATCTGTGCTCTGCCCTCAGGATACTTGTGGAATTACACGATTTATGAGGAAGGTGACCATATCCTTTATCTTCCAACTAACAACCCTTTTGAGTGTGAAATAGAGTTATAAGACTTATTAATAAGCACCAATGGATCTACAGTAGAAGTGAACTGGGGCCGTACAAGGCAAACAGATATATGAGCATCTTACTTCTGAGCATCTCAGAGGCATCCAAATGGGAAAGGCACCAAGGGCCATCATGAGAATCCATGAATTATACCCCAAACTAGCAAGAAAGAATATATACCTCTAAATGAGTACCTCATTTCACTGATACCCTAGTGGAGAAAAAGAGCACCAATTAGTCCTTTTACATATAACTTCCAGGATAAAAATACTCGACTAGATAACGAGTTAATGCCCAATCTAGGACGGTCAGGCTAATATTGCTAGCATCCAAAAGATTTAAGCCATCCTCTGTACCATCTTCTCCTTGCTTATAGTCCCTTTCTGATATCGTTTCCCTTTTCTCCCAAAATATTGGTGCCAGTATCTAAAAGAACAAGTAAAACAAAGATGTACCCTCTGTAGTCTATCCCCGCTACCTATTCTGCAGTTAGAGGTTTATAATCCAAGTAAATGTCTATAATTGGCAGATATATTTACAAGGAAAAGAAGTCCCAGTTGTTTCACACTAGTCCCGCCAACTAAGTAAATTCCACCCCTGAGAAAACCCTGTAAGTGAAACTTTACAGTACATTTACGTCATAGTTTGAACAAGTTTCAATTCACTTTGGAAAAAAAAATATGAGACTTCCAGCACTAACAAGAGATTTCCTGCCCGACTTTCTTTCATAGATGAAAAATTCCATTTATGATGATAAATTTTTACACCTCAGATGATATCCATGGAATTAAAAAGTAATGTCACAAAATGAAAAAAGATAAAAGATTTTAATTACTAGAGATGGAAATGAAAAGCTACTTAAAAATAGAATAGACTTGGGCACCTGGGTGGTTCAATCAGTTGAGCATACAACTTCGGCTCAAGTCATGACCTCGCGGTTTTTGCGTTCGAGCCCCACATCGGGCTCTGTGCTGACTACTCAGAGCCTGGAGCCTGCTTAGGATTCTGCGTCTCCCTTTCTCTCTGCCCCTCTCCCACTCCCACTCTATCTCTCTAAAAAATAAACATTTAAAAAATTTTTAAAAAATAGAATAGACTTTAAAATTACAGCAAAAACATGGGGCGCCTGGGTGGCTCAGTCGGTTGAGCGTCTGACTTCGGCTCAGGTCATGATCTCGCGGTCCGTGAGTACGAGCCCCGCGTCAGGCTCTGTGCTGACCGCTCAGAGCCTGGAGCCTATTTCGGATTCTGTGTCTCCCTCTCTCTCTGACCCTCCCCCGTTCATGCTCTGTCTCTGTCTCAAAAATAAATAAACGTTAAAAAAATAAAATAAAATAAAATAACAGCAAAAACAAAAAACAAAAAACAAAACCTTGAAGTGGTCTTTTGACAAATTTTTCTTCCTACCCACAATTTCCCAAAACCTGAAGTGTAATGTGTATCCACACACCCAAAAGCCAATAATCTTAATACTTCATTATAACCCAAACTTTTCAAGGCTAGAGGTCATTGTATCTAGATTGTATGCAATTGTATGCAATGTGTCTAGATTTTGCAAAAAATAATATAATAATAACAATAATCCCAAGAACCCTATACTAGCCTATGTTAGGAGTGTAGTAAGGCTACATTACCAGTTACACAGCCACTAATCCAAGGAAAAATTTAAAAATTAGTTAAATTATTTCAAATTTTAAATAGGACAAGCAATTTTTGTAGTCCATTCTCTTCCCCACCAAAAAACACCAAAAATTTGAAAAGTAAAACAAAAGCTAAGATTAGCAAACACCACTTAGAGTAGAAATAGATGGACAACAGTTTCAAATTTGAACTAAGGGGTGCCTGGGTGGTTCCGTCAGTTTAGCATCCGACTTCAGCTCAGGTCAGGATCACACAGATTGTTGAGTTCAAGCCCCACATCTGGCTTTGTGCTGACAGCTCAGAGCCTGCCTCAGATTCTCTGTCTCCCTCTCTCTCTGCCCCTCCCCTGCTTGTATTCGTTCATTCGTTTTCTCTCTTTGTCTCTCCCTCTCTCTCAAAAATGAATAAACTTAATAACATAAAATATTTAAGGATACTATTCTTCCAGGTGCAATCAATTTAATATACAAGAACTACTATATAACTTCAAATCTAATGTTTGAAGAATCAAAATTTTAATTTCCACAATGATTGAAGAACAGATGCCTGCACAAAAACACTTTGCTTAATTTCTTCACTTTAAAATAAAATTCTCAGGGTGCCTGGGTGGCTCAGTCGGTTGAGTGTCTGACTTTGGCTCAGGTCATGACCTCACAGCTCATGGGTTTGAGCCCCAAATGGGCTCTGTGCTGACAGCTCAGAGCCTGGAGCCTGTTTTGGATTCTGTGTCTCCCTCTCTGCCCCTCCCCCACTCATGCTCTGTCTCTGTCTCAAAAATAAATGTTAAAAATTAAAAAAAAAAAAATAATAATAATAATAAAATAAAATAAAATTCTGGGGGCACCTGGATGTCTCAGTCAATTAAGTGTCTGACTTCGGCTCAGGTCATGATCTTGCGGTTAGTGAGTTCGAGTCCCGCATCGGGCTCTGTGCTGATGGCTGAGAGTCTGGAGCCTGCTTTGGATTCTGTGTCTCTCTCTCTGTCTCTCTCTCTCTCTCTGCCCCTACCCCCACTTAAACTCTGTCTTTCTCAAAAATAAATAAACATTAAAAAATAATAATAATAAGTAAATAAAATAAAATTCTGGGAGTGCCTGAGTAGTTCAGTCAGTTAAGCGTCCCACTTTGACTCAGGTCATGATCTGGTGGTTCATGAGTTCGAGCCCTGTGTCAAACTCTATACTGACAGCTCAGAGCCTAGAGCCTGCTTTGGATTTTGTGTGTGTGTCTCTCTCTCTGCCCTTTCCCCACTCTTGCATGCTCACGCGCTCTCTCTCTCTCTCTCTCTCTCTAAAATAAATATAAAAGAAAATTAAAAAAAAATTTGAACCAAGATACTGAAAGAAGTTTATCCTATGAAAACAAAAAGTGGTTATCCCCATTTCTATTAGTATGAATTTAATCATCATTTCAAACAGGACTTTCTTACAATACGGTGTAAAGAAATACAAAGCACCTATTCTAACTAAGAAATATTGATTATTTGCAAGTACTTTCTTCTAACAGTTTTTCTAAAAGAGGCCTCATTAACCAATGAGCCTCATTAGCTGGACATTAAAGTGTAGAGATAGCATCTACTTGTCCAAATACAAGCAGCAAAGCATAATTGAAGACTCACATCACAGCCTTCAAACTGTGCTTCATATTTTTAAAATAAGGTCTAAATTATAAAACTTATATTGAACAACAAAATGTAAAAACTCTTACTAACAGTGCAAAGTAAAGTAAAGCAAGACATAAAGATTCTAATAAAATTGTAGATATTATTGTCAGGTACATGAATAATTAATGTATAATCAAAGACAAGAACAAAGGTATTATTACAGATTTATGTTAATTCAGGTATTCATTAACATTTTAATACCCTGAAAAACAAATAACACAGTATATTACTTAAAACTAGTAAACACTACAGAATTTAGAGACATAAATCTAGAAAACCAAAGGGAATCAAATTGTACGATATTATGTGCCAAACAAAAAAGGGGGTGACAGTTGGAAATTATAACACTGAAGTAGAAAAAAGGTTAAAATTACAGAAGACAATTAACAACTTTATAGAAAATGGACTAAATAACCAGTTAGTTGCTTTAATATCACACAAAAGTTTATACCATCGTACCTACAGATTTGGGAAGCTACAGAATGAAGAGATATTTTAAATATAAGAAAAAATGGCATATATAATGATTTAAACAGTACTCCTCAGGAATACTAAATAATAAGCTATAATTCAACTGTCTTAGGAAAACAAAAGATTTTCCTAAAGGGTCATAAAAATTGAGTATGTTATTATTCATAGATTGTTTTATTTTTTTATTTTATTTTTTTTTTTAATTTTTTAATGTTATTTATTTTTGAGAGAGAGAGACAGAGACAGAGTGCAAGCAGGGGAGGAGCAGAGAGAGAGGGAGACAAAGAATCCGAAGCAGGCTCCAGGCTCCAAGCTGTGAGCACGGAGCCTGATGCAGGGCTTGAACTCACCAACTGTGAGATCATGACCTGAGCCGAAGTCAGACGCTTAACTGACTGAGCCACCCAGGCGCCCCCATAGATTGTTTTAAGGAGATCATTTAATTTCATGTTTTCTAATCTGAAGGATAACATTACCAATGTCTACCTGAGAATAGTAAAGAATTACGACAATAGTATCTCATAAAAGAAAAGTGAAAAAGGAAGGAAGGAAGGAAGGAAGGAAGGAAGGAAGGAAGGAAGGAAGGAAGGAAGGAAGAAAGAAAGAAAGAAAGAAAGAAAGAAAGAAAGAAAGAAAGAAAGAAAGAAAGAAAATTAGTCCAAATTGAGAAGAGGATGCATAACTATGCATACAAAATATTTTTCATTTTAGAATAAGGGTTTCAAGAAACATTTCATTAAGGGCCTTTCAAGTTAAAAAAAATTCATTACTCTTGATTTATCAATATTTATTCTTTACACATCATATGCTTAGAAAATTATGTCAATCTATACCCTCCTCAAACAAATTGTCACCTTATATTAAGAATATAAGTAATTAAAATGAATATAATTCTATGAATAACATCTTCCATCATGTACAATAATTTAATTTGGTTAACAACAACAAAAAATAACAGTTCTGCTTTCATATCTCGGTTATATCCTTCTCAAGATTTGCAGAGTAATACATACAAAATATTTTTTACTCTTTCTACTCTGACAATAACTCCTAACAGAAGGGAGGAAGGAGATTATTTCCAAATAAGCGAAAGGGGTAAGTACCACTCTACTATTAAAGCTTCATACTGGGGTGAGGACAAGAGAAGAGAGAGGAGTATTAACAATCCACAACTAGTTCATTGGACAGAAGGGCATATTAAAACCTTGCTTACATTTATGTTTAAAGTACACAATTTAAAAGACACACACCCCAACCCACTTTCCATTGCCATCATGCCCACCAAGTAAGATCTGCATGAAGATCCTTACCTGAATAACAGCACTAAACCAACAAGTATTGCCAACATTCTTTAGTCCAACAGGAGCTTTGTCCTGCCTTTTTCTATCGTAAGGGTTTCGAGAATCCCTCCAAACTTCTGTAGGCGTCCTCTTTAAACAGGCTTTATTTTCTGCTATGCTGGCTTCAAGAACTCTTAAACAATGGAAAGAAAATGATAAAAAAAAGAAATGCACTATTAATTTAGTGCTGTAACCTAGGAAATAACATACCACAAACTAAGGATTTTAATTACTTAAGCTAGGGATAACGTATCTGGGGAATTAATGTTAAACACTAACTTTACTCAAGCAGAAGTTAGTTTTCTGTAAGCACACAATAGTGGCAAACATATCAAGAGACACGCAGCCTTTTTTCCTAAGAAAAAGGAAATTTCAAATGCAAAAGACAGTGTTATAAAACAGAAAATATATTATGTTAAATTATGGTTCAACAAATTTGAGGTTTAGTACCAGGAACATAGCACCTATATTAAGTTTTCTAAGAAATCACTCTAGTAAATATTTATAAAATAACATAAAGACTAGTTTTTAATAATAACTGCTTTAAATCATCAAGAAAACATTCCTAAACAAACGGCACTTTTACTCCTCTGACCATTAATTTTCCTTTTCTATTAAAAGGGAAAAAAAAGCTAAGGTAAATTCTAGAGTTCTTTCAGTTCTAGGGTTCTATGACTTATGAGAGCTAAATAAAGAGAATACTTATGTGTTTATTTTTTCACCCAAAAGCTTACCTACATACCTATCAGAATAATAAAAGATTTACCTCTTAAAAATAAGCTATCTAAATAATATCTTACATACATCTAAACATGGCAAGAATAAGGCTGCTTTGCTTAATCACGTTTTTCTTGCTCGTAAGCAAGTAACAACATGCAGGAAAACCTTAATTCCCAATATAACTAACAAAGCATTTTGCCTGTTCAAAACGTGTCACTACTCTTAATAAGCATAAGTAATATTCAAAGCGTCTTAACCCATTTTGTGTTAATTAAAAAGACTTTATCAAGAGTAAGTTTTTCCAACATTTTGGCTACTTGTGAAAATCTCATTCATGTTACACCATCTTTATTTTAAAGATTTTGCCCTATAAGATTAATGTCAAATTCATATAGCTATATTCCTTAATTATGGGGGAAAAGTAAATTATACTTTTATCTCTTACAGTATTATTTTCAACATGACATTAGATAAAATATAATAGGACTCAACTTATCATCATTTAAGTTATGTGAATACAGGATAAAGTCTCCGTTTGGGAATCAATGAAACCACATCCTAAAAAATAGCAGGTAACAACATGATAGGTTGAAATGCAAAGATCAAACTCAAAACATTTATAAATGAACACCTCAGGGGTGCCTGCGTGGCTCAGTTGATTAAGTGTCTGACTCTTGACTTAGGCTCAGGTCATAATCTGACGGTTCACGGAATAGACCCCCACGTCGGATTCTGTGCTGTCAGCGCAGAGCCTGATTGGGATTCTCTCTCTCCCTCTTTCTCTGCCCATCCCCCATTTGCACACAGTAAACCCTCTCTCAAGATAAATAAAAAAATAAAATAAAAATAAAAACAAGCAGTTTGCAATACCTCTGTAACTTTTAAAAGTGATCCAATATTAGCAACAGTACTGTGCCCAAAAACCAGCTCTCACATGCAACCACAGCCCATGGGAAGCTTTTTCTTATCAACTATTTACCAGTAAAAGGTACCAGAATCCTTGGAAATATTTAGTTAGGTGACTTGGGGCAGAAGAAAGTAAGAATTTGTCTAGAATAGCCCATTGTTATGAAGTTTTCAAGAACGTAAGAGGGAAATAAAAAGTAAAAAAGCCAACTTGAAAGACACCCTACTGTTCAAGTTGTACAGTTCAATATAATATAATAATAATATATTAGAACTGATTTTGTACAAGGCAGTTAGTTAATGTAAGTATACAATAGGGAACTATAACGCAAAAGTCTGCTGTATATAAGGTATATCTAATTTTTTATTGACTTTTACAAATGAGAGTGCTTTCCTTTGACAATTTTGTTCTTTTTGTAACGCATATGCATATTTAGGAGTATAAATAAAGGAAACTTATTTCAGCCTTGGTAATTAGAGATGAATGAACTAAAACAAGCAATGAGTTCTGGGGAAAGCTGCAAATACCACAAACAGGAAAGAAGAAGCCTCAACTCAGTCATATGTAGATCTCTTCATTCATTATAACCAAAAATATGGGTTTTAAAGAACTAGGTTTATTGTAACATTCCTTAACCACACCACATGGTAGAGCTATCGTACTAAAAGATGGTGGATGGAGAATGCCATGACTCTGTGACCTTGATTTACAGTTTATAACACATTCAGTTTTGTATCACCAGGGACTTACAACACACTTCACTAAGTTTCCCACCACCTCTTCCTGACTCCTAAAAAGCTATTAATACATTTATCACACTGCACCAAAAATATTTATCACTCAGCCAGTCTCTCGCATCAGCATCTGGAGGGTAAAAACACAGATTTGTTTCATTCCTAGAGCACATATGATAACTACTGAGGGCTAAACAAATGTTTACAGTGAAAGGATTAAGATATTAGATGTGGCTGCTGCGTCTCTATTTTTCTGGCAAAAGCCCAATCTCTAACCCAAATATTACTCTATTCCCAAGACCCCATCCCTTTTTATAGTCTAGTATTGGCAAAATGAATATAAACTTTCTATAAAGCCAGGTCCTACATAAATAAGAGTTCCTTCCCTGACCTCACCAAAGTAAAGCCACTGATACTATCCATGCTCTGAAGTACAAAGTATGCAATAGCTACAAATCCAGATATTAAGTCTGCCAGTAGAGAGAAAAAACAAAAAAAACAAAAACAAAGAAAAAAAAACAACACTGCAAATTTCAGAGAGCTTAGAAATAGCTTGTAGCAAAATACAGCATGCTGAGAGATGCAACCCCAAAAGCCACAAATCAAAAACCAATTCCCACTACCCATCACCTGCTTTCTTATCTTCCCAACACTGGTCATGACCATGCAGCAATACACAAAGATGATAAAATGTTTTGCTCTTTTCCTTCTACACTCTACATGGAATATTTAAAGCACTTACTTATGATAAATGTTCACCTTCCCATTAAATTTCTATTGTACTGATTTTGGTTTTTGGGTTTTTGCTAGTTTTATTATGTTTGTAGTGTTAATTATATTTAAATTATTTAAATTGCATCATAGCAGTAATGTAGAAAACATCCCACTTTAGATCATCTGAGTACATTTAGGGAAACATCATACTCACTGAAAAACATACATATCATTTAGGCTGTATAGACCAACAAAAAAGAAAATGAAAAGGAAAGAGGGAAGGGAGGGAGAAGGGAAGGGGAAGGGAGGGGAAGGGAGGAGACAGAGGACTGAAGGAGGAAAGAAAGAAGGGAGGGAGGGGGAGGAAAGAAGGAAGGGAGGAATAATTTTGTAATTTTCCTTTTTGAAAAAAATGGTATTATGATTAGGATCATACTATATCCATAAATCAGTTTAAGGAAAACTGACCATTTTTACAACATTCAGTCCTCCAATTTGTGAAATACAATATGTTTCCAATTATTTACATATTCATTAATGTGTCTCAATGATATTTGCTAATTTTCTTGGAAGTTCTTGCACATTCATTAAATTTATTCTTGTCTTTGACAGTTTTATGTTATAAATGGTAGCTTTTTAAAATTTCTCCCTATCATTCTTTTTGTACATAGAAATATAATTTTTGCATATTGATTATCAATCAACATAGCTCAAAGCATGCTTTTCTTGGAAAGAGTACTTTGTAGAGGGATAATTTGCATATAAGATACACAAATCTTAAATGTACAGCTCAGTGAAACTTTTTACATATCTATACACCTATTTAACTACCACCCAGATAAAAATACAGAAAATATCCATCGTTCTAGTAAATTCTCTCATACCCTTTTTATAGCCAAGAGTGATTTCCCAGGAAATCACCATTCTGACTTCTGTCACTGTAAATTAGTTTTGCCTGTCCTTAAACATCACAGAAATGAAATCATACAGCAGTTACTCTTTTGCATCAAGTTTTAATTGTTTGCAGTTTTTAGTTATTATCAATAAAACTAATGGACTCCTTTCTCAAGGGTCTATACCTAGGAATGGAAACACTAAGTACTAGTATAGTATAGTATATGTTGAAATTCATTATAAGTACCCAGTTTTCCAGATTTTCCAAAGTGGTAATTCCGTTTTACACCCCTACCAACAATATGTGACAGTTCCAGGTACTCCACGTGCTTACCAATATTTGGCATAGTCCTGCTGTTTCATCTTAGCCACTGTGATGGAGGAACAGTGGGGCCTGTTCTCTAAGGGGATGACTTGGCAAGTGTGCACTAACCAGACGGCCGCCACTGCTGCAATCTATCATTACAGCCAACAAGGCAACATGTCAATAATCGTATGTTGAATACAAATTAAGAGATTCTATGTTTCCGACACAGAGGCTACCACTGCCTGCCTGCCAGACATGTGACTGCTTCCAAAAGTTGATATGTTTCTCCTGTGGTGAGGTAGGACACACTGTATGGGGGATGCCTGCCTGTCAATTCTGGAAGACTGACTACAAAGAACCTTTGGCCACTCAGCTCTCCCCACTTACTGGCCTCTGCCCTTCTTGGGACTAGCAGTGGTACCTCACTATTGACACTGTTTCAAGTTACAGTGTTGCTGTTCCCATCTAATCAGTCAATTCTGGCCACAGTCCTGCATTCCTTGAAACTAATCTGTTTCATATTTTCAATTTTTCCAGACCACTTGTACTCTGACAATGTCAGAAATGACTCAAAAAATGAATAGTAATTAAATAGTAATTAAAGCATTCCATGGGTCTTCTATGATCCACAGTTATCTGGTATTGTTGAGCCTTACTATTATTTTCACAAAACTAAAAAGATTTATAATAGACTGCCTCACCTACACATCTTCTTAATGCAGTTTCCTCTCACAACAGCTTCCTAAACAAAAAGGGTAGGAGTTAAGAGATCTATTTTAGGGGTGCCTGGGTGGCTCAGTTGGTTAAGTGACTGACTTTGGCTCAGGTCATGATCTCACTGTTGCATGAGTTTGAGCCCCATGTTGGGCTCTGTGCTGACAGCTCAGAGCCTAGAACCTGCTTCAGATTCTGTCTCCTCCTCTCTGCCCCTCTCCTGCTTGCATTCTGTGTGTGTCTCTCTCTCTCAAAGACAAACATTAAAAACATGTTTTTAATAAAAAAAAAGAGAACTATTTTAAAAATTCAGAATCCTGGGTGCCTGGGTGACTCAGTCGGTTGAGTGTCCGACTTTGGCTCAGGTCATGATCTCACGGTTCGTGGGTTCAACCCCAGCATCGGGCTCTGGGCTGACAGCTTGGAGCCTGGAGCCTGCTTTGGATTCTGTGTCTCCCTCTCTCTCTGCCCCTCCCCCACTCATGCTCTGTCTCTCTCTGCCTCTCAAAAATAAAGAAACGTAATAAAAATTCAGAATCCCACCCTAACTGCTCCTGGACATGATGCTTTTTTCTTTCCCTAAGGGCAACGGTAGGCCATTCTGGTTGGTAAACCCCCTACCCCAGGTGGCTCCCAAACTTAACTCCAGCTCAGACCCCTGGACTTCCTTGTTGGACTGAATGGTCTTGGAGTGTAAAAATAGTCAATAGTCAGTTGAACACACTGCTCACTCAGTTTCTCTACAGTGGCCCATGGAGGCCTATGTGGGAGCCACAATGAGCCCCTGTAAATTTTGTAAAAATTTCTTTTTCCTCTTGCACTTACCCTTCTAGATGAAACGTCAGGTTCAAGTAGAAAATTACTGTAAAAAGAGGTAAAAGTACAACTACGGGAATGGGACATACTGATTTTGTAGCAGTGGAGGCAGTATAACCACCCCACATTCAGTCTTCCAGAACTGCCCTTGGAGCCTGAATCACAAGGAAAAGTGCCCTGGTGAGACTACCCCTCACTGTTTCACTGAGCAAAGAATCCTGGCAGTTCTTTTCATTCATGAAAATCATTTCATGATTTTCATGTGTCTTATTACTGTGTCAACTGTGTCATTTGTCACCTTCACTGTCACTATTTTTAGGATAATTCCTTTTTTCTCTGTGAATATTTTAAAGATATTCTCAGTCCTAAATGTTCTGGAGTATCATTATCGTGACTCTGGTGTGGGTTTCTTTTAATTTTCCC
The DNA here is from genome assembly GCF_027475565.1 of Acinonyx jubatus. Taxonomy (NCBI): domain Eukaryota; kingdom Metazoa; phylum Chordata; class Mammalia; order Carnivora; family Felidae; genus Acinonyx; species Acinonyx jubatus. The sequence goes on from NC_069384.1 coordinate 27,330,001, forward strand.
AACTAGGATTTGTTGGGCTTTGCAAAATTATAGGTTATTTTTTCCACTTCTGAAAAATTATAAATTATTATCTCTTTAAATATGGCCTTTGAGCCACTCTCTCCTCTCCTTCTGTAACACCAATTAAAGTATGTTAGACCTACTCACTTTATTTTCCATGTCTTTTAACCTATCTCCGTATTTTTCATCTTTTTTTTTAGCTATCTGTTACAAATTGGAGAATTTCTTCTCCTATTCACCCTGCAGACTAATGTTCTTTAGCTACTTTTTTGTTTCTTTTTTTTGTTTTTATTTTGTTTTAGAGAAAGAGCCAGCACGCATGCATGTGCAAGCAGGGAGAGGGGCAGAGAGAATTCCAAGCAGGCTCCATGCTTGGTGTAAAGCCCGATGCAGACTTCAATCCCGTGACCCTGCGATCGTGACTCCCGTGCCTCCTCCCCCGTTCTTTAGCTATTTCTAACCTATTAAACCTATATTCTGTTTGCTTTTCTGGTCTTACTTTGGTAAGTCTAATTTTCATTTCCAGAAGATATTTTCCATTCTTTTTCAAATGTACTACGTCATATTTTCAAGGATTTCTTATATCCTGTAAAAGCTAGAGCATAACTCTATCAATCACAATATCTAAATACATGTGTACTGCCTATTGCTCTTGCTGATTCTCACGGTAATTTTTTTTTTTTTCCAAGTGTGTGTGGTAATTTTCAGGGTGGGTGCTTACAGAGCTTCAAAAGCTACCGAAGGGGTTCTCTGAGGCCAAGGATAAAGACACCCTCCTAGAGAGACAATATACTTTTGATTCTGCCAGGACCTAGGAACAACACAAAAACAACACCATTCAAAACTAAATTCCCCAGGGTGCCTGGGTGGCTCACTTGGCTGAGCATCCAACTTTTTCTTTTTTTTAATTTTTTTTAATGTTTATTTATTTTTGAGAGAGAGACAGAGAGAGAAAGAGAGTGAGCAGGGAGAGGGAGAGAGGGAGGGAGGGGGGGAGGGAGGGAGGGAGGGAGGAAGGGAGGGAGAGAGACAGAGAGAGAGAATCCAAAGCAGGCTCCAGGCTTTGGGCTGTCAGCACACAGCCCAATGCAGGGCTTGAACCCATGACCCATGAGATCATGACCTGAGCCAAAGTCAGACACTTAACCAGTTGAGCCACCCAGATGCTCCAAGCACCCAACTCTTGATTTCAGCCCATGATCACAGGGTCATGGGATGGAGCCCCACCTTGGGCTCTATGCTGAGCATGGAGCCTGCCTAAGATTCCCTCCCTCCCTCCTTCTCTCTCTCTCCCTCCCCAACTCCCCTGCTCAAGCTCACTCTAAAAAAAAAACAAACAAACAAACAAAAAAACAAAACAAAACAACTAAATTCCCCAAGGGACATTTAAATATGACTGACCTACCAATCAGTAGTACTGTCTCGGGGTTTTGTTTGTGGGTTTGTTTTTCTAAGTGTGGCAAGCTTAGTAGCATACTCCCTAGAATTTGCTTTCTCTCTTTCTCTTTTGCTTACAGTGCAGAGCCTGCTTGGGATCCTGTGTCTGTCTGTCTCTCGCTCTCAAAAATAAATAAATATAAAAAAAAAAACAAAAAACTTTTTTTTTAAATGTTCAACTTAAGAAATTTACCATGAAATTTGTGAGTGCCTACACAGAGGATTGTGAGATATAAAAAGATATGCTGTAACTCATATAATTATAATGTAGTATTCCAAATGTATGAACTCATATTAAAGTACATCTGCTGAAATATAATCATAGTCAAATGATTCTAGGACTCTGTTGGGTAAAACTTTGCTATCTGAACATAAGTAATGAGCAAATAGTTAAATTTACTTTGATGCATGATATATAAACTATTTCTTAAAAATCATTTTCTCTTTTGAATTTAGAATCCTAAACCTTCATAAAACCCATAGGAACAAATATAAATATCTCTTTGCCATATATTTAGCTACAATTCTCTTATTCCCTTTCGATTTTTTTTTTTTTTTTTTTAGTGTTTATTTTTGAAAGAAAGGGAGGGAGACAGAGTACAAGTGGGGGAAGGGCAGAGAGACAGGGAGACACAGAATCTGAAGCAGGCTCCAGACTCTGAGCTGTCAGCACAGAGCCAGATGCAGGGCCCAAACCTATGAACCGTGAGATCAAAACCTGAGTCAAAGTCGGAGGCTTAACCGACTGAGTCACCCAGGTGCCCCGTCTGACACAGTATGATTTACATATGTGCTTATTAACTGCACATTTTACACTTGACATATTTTTGTTAGCTGTAAATTATAAAATCTACACATACCACAAAAGACTTACATTTTGCAACTAAATTAATATGATTTTTTACTTCTACAGAATATAATTTTATGTAAAATTTCCTGGCATATTACACCACACCAAATGTCGGTAATGTTATGTACAATAAAAATATTTATAAAGTATTCACTATTTTAAGACTATATTAGAATTTAAAAGACCAAGAATAAAAAAGAACATTATTTTAAGAGATACAGGTTCCCATTTGGACAAAAGTGAGTATCTAGAGCAATACATAACATATACATTAAGTAACAGATTAGGAATAAGTTTTAATCCTTAACTTTCAAGTTATTTTTATTTATTAACTAACTGGTACGTGCTGTTTCAATTAGAAAACACATGATATAAAAACTAGTGGCACTATTTGGTATATAAGCTTCCAGACTTTTTTCTGTTGTATACTCGTGTAAATTTGCTTCAACAATATACATATACTTTTAAAAACAAGATTTGCATTATAATATATATTCTATCTTACAATCTTTTACACTTAAAAGATCATTGCCCTTAAATATGAAATCCAACTCACCTATTTCATGTTTAAAATATTTCTCCTCAGAGTTTAAGTTCTGCCAAGTTTTGTAATTATTCAAGATAATTATTTCAGTCCGATCCTTTTTTTGAGGCAAAAACTAATTTTACAATTTCTCTAAATCCTTCACACACAAAAAAAAGCCTAATTAAAATGTCTAAAGATGATGTATGAATTTTTGGTTTTTCATTTAAAATTACTGGCATTAACTGAAATTAGCCCCAACTGAAAAAGACAATAAATCTTAATTTAAGTCTTTCCATCTTAATGTCTTACAAAGTAACATTTAAAGACATTAAGAAGTTTTACTAAGAAAAATTATGTGCCTTTGCTAAATATAGCATTTTGAGGCATCTCCTACCATACAGTAATCTCAGATTACCTAGAAAGAAATGCATTATTGATATTGTGCCAAGGGAAATTATCTGAGAAAGCTGGTACATTCTGCTACCAAACAACTGCGTTAGAGGGTAAAGAACACTGGCGTCGTCAGATTTACCTTAGTTGTGTGCCTTTGGAAAATCATTTAACCTCCTAAAAGAACAATTTCCTCTTCAATAAAAGAGTTACCATTACCTCCACAAAGTTGTTTAGAAGATTATAAAGATTTTTTTAAGTCAACATTGTTTCATGAAAAAATCAAATTTATTTTTATTTGATCCACTGTTGAATCAAAATGTTTCAAACTAAAAAAGTTTTCATTATTAAATCAAAAGATTCATTCTGTCACACATCTTGGAATCTTGCCTATTTCTTTAAAAGAAAAACAAACAAACAAACCTATAAACATACTATCATATTATAGATCAGAAAATGGAGAATTAAGGCCCATGGGCTATATCCAGTCGGCAGCCTATTTTTAAAATCAAGATTTATTGGACCATAGTCACACTCATTAAATTATATATTATCTATGCCTGCTTTGGCACTATAATACTAGAGTTGAGTAATTGTGACAGAAACCATATGGCCAATAAAGCCTAAAACATTTGCTATTGGCCCTTTACAGAAAAAGGTTGCTAACCCCTGCTATAAATGACTATAAACTGAATTGGACAATATATCCAAAAGAGATTAGGGTAAGAAAACAATCAAAACAATATGAAAACATACATCTAAATTTTAACGCCTCATAATGCCACTCCAAAATCCTAAAAATCTAAGCTCCAAATACAATCGAACTAGAATATGAAAATTTTGGTTACAGAAAATATAACAACAGTACTGAACTTTATTAATGATTTATTTAAAATAACAAAGTATATCTTTGTGCCTCTTGAAATTAATTAAAGCCAATTATTATTTCTATTATAAATAGTACTTATATCTACTTTATACAAATTATGTTTTTACCTGCTAATGGCTTGCTCCTCATCAGTTATTCCAGTCTCCCTGAATGCCCTGTTTGATTCCGCCAAACTCAAGGCAATTGCTCTCTGAAGATCATCTTTATCATCTCCAGTGAGATCAATCACATCTGAAAAGCAAAACTATCTTTCTCAAAATTAAAAGTCAAACAAAATGAAGGTAATTCTTATCATGGGGATTTTATACCCAATATATCCTTTCAAACCAAAGTCAGCACCAACTTAATTCTCCATAAGAGCCTCTCTGAAGAGAATGCAAACACATTTTAAATTGGTTATGTTTTAAAACTCAATGTTCTTCCCTAGAAAATATACCTAAAGCTATAAGAGCATATATAATTTTCATTGCAGAGGAATCTCAGTATTTACTGGGAAGCCTCTGATTAAAAGCTAATAAGCAGAAGAATGCTAAAAAAAAAAAATTGGTTCTTTCCCAACAAAAATTGAAATTAACATAATTAAAGTTGTATTTATGCTTTCTGAAGTTAATTCAATCATATACTCATTACAATTAATACATACTACCACCTAAACATTATCTATCAAAGTATGATAATAAAGGAGATCTCAAAAATTATGTTTCAGAAACTAACTGACCATAAATATATGTTTATATATACATTTTTTTAAAGACTGGAAGAATGTACTAAACTGTTAACAGTAATTAATTTTGAGGGTTATGGGATTAGAAAAGTATCAGGGCATTTCACTTTCTATTTTAAACACTTTGCTACCATCCGAATTAATGAATGAACATGCAGTCATTTTCATTTAAAAAAAAATTTTTCATTTCACAAAAAGCAAGAAATATACAAATAAATGATACTATTTTCTTTTGCAAGAAAGAAAATAGTCTTGATGCTGTAAGTATTCTTCTTCCAAAGAATAATGGCTACAGCTATTACTACCTTCAGAAAAAACACTTTTTAATCCAATTTTCTATATTGGTCAGTTTCCTTCACTCAAAAGATGGCAATAATACCTCCATTATCATAAGAACCATAATGCATTGCTAACTAGGGGACTGCACAACAATACAGTAAGAAAGAGAAAAAGCTATAGCTGTTTTACCTTATCTTTGTGAGGTTGGGCTTATGGTTACAGGTATTTTGAATGTTTTATATTGAGACACATTAAAAATTAATTTGTTTCTTTGTAACCCTTAGAAAAGAATTTTGCAAGAGTGGAAACACGAAAAGGGGTTGGGGATGGGAAAATAAGGTGCCTGTATTTTACCAATTGACTGTAGGGTTATATATAGTTACTCAAAAAGAATATGCCATACTTACTGAGAAAGAAATAATGTATATTGATAGTTTCAAAAGTCTACTTCTATTGTTATCGACACTTTTTTTCTCTAAACAACAGCTTACAAGAATATTAGAAATATTTGTTGGCTATGGAAGGTGTTTTTTAAATGTCGTTAAGAGAGTACAATGAAACCTCATGAAAATGTAATAAGTAGGGTACAAAAAAATTCAGTCAGGTAAAATGTAGTACAGAATATAGCAAGGTAACTGAAATGATGGAGCATGCCTACATATACCAGCAAGCGAAAGTTTCCTAAGTCTTGCTTACAAGACCCAAGTCCATCTAGACAACAGTTGCAGACGGATGTCACCCTGGGTGTAGCTATCCAGTCCAGCTTAAAAATCGTTGAAGAAGTTAGGACTAGAGAGGCACGAATGGGCCCCCAAAAATGAGAACTACCGTGGTTATTAAATGACTAGACCGCAAGTGAGTAAAGAAAGAACAATGGAAGTAAAAAAAAAACCAAAAAAAACAAAAAAATTGAAAATCACAAAGAAGCAGAAAAACCGGTATGGGAGATATGATTACTTAGCCCTCAGACTCCAGTCTCTCATCCTCCTACTGTGCTTTCTTCAGCTACAAAAGCTAGGAAGATTAAACAAATCTATTTTCCCAATTCAGTTGTAGCTATGGTTCTGAATAGAATTTAGGTTGCATCAGTCAGATGCACTAACAAGAGACTGAGAAGGAAGGAGCGAGGGGAAAGCCATTATCCTGCTGCTTTTGGCTATTTTCTCCAGCATGACTGAACAGATACGTGTTGTTCCACATAGCATTCCAGTGTCCAATTTCCAGATTCAGGATGTCGAGAGATAGAGAAGTGGCAACTAGACTGCATTCCAATGTTCAGGCACAGCTCAGTGGCAGTTACCTAACCCTGCCTGCTTGTTCTCTGGGCTGCAGCTGCAGAAGTAAGTTCTTGAACTCAGTAGTCCCAGAGGCGGCCTCCTGATTCACTATCTTCCTGATTGTGGCAGAGGGAGCTGCTTCCCTGGGTGGCCAGTACTGCAAGAACCTGGGAATCATTTCCTAAGGCTGAGCTGGAGATCCCACCTCTAGTACTTCCAGTGTTTTGTTTTGTTTTGTTTTGTTTTGTTGTAAGAACCTAATCCCCTGTATTAAATTTCTTCTTTAAAACTATCTGGAGTATTTACTGTTTTATGTCTGACAAGTAAAGCAAACTGGCTAGAACAAAAACTCATTTAGAAATAGTAACAACTTATAATTAGAGCTTTTTATAATTGAACTGTAACCCAAGAAACACAAAAGTAAAAAACAAGTCAAGATGTTTTAAACCTATTTCAAAGATAACTGCAGTTGTGAGAAACGAAGTATACCATCATAAGAATAAAGAATGGTGGACAGGTTTTAAATTTATGTCTTCTAACTATTAAATCTTTCCTCCAGAGTAGCAAATCTCCAAGAGTGGTCAATAAAGCCTTCAGGATTCCCCCATGACCCTAAGAGAAAAGGGTCCCATAGGTAAAAATCTTTCTCCTAAAAATACCAACATGTTATCTGCCTTTTCTCCTGTGGTCATATTTGCACTCATGATGCAAAACAATGATGGATAAAACGGCTGCATCTGCAGAAATTGAGGCAGTAGCACCAAGTTCTTTGAGCAATTCACTGTCACAACTAAGCATACTCACTATTCAAAAAAAAAAAAAAAAAAGCCTGTTTCTCTTAGATCCTTGATATAAAGGAAAATATTTTACTAAATCTCAAACACTGATTTACATATTCTTTTAACCCTATGTGACAAAATACAAAGTATGCATACTACTTCTGCTGCTTCCAAAGTAAGCTTTTGCTCCAGAAAAAACACTAGTGTGGGGCGCCTGGGTGGCTCAGGTGATTAGGCATCTGATCTGTGATTTCAGCTCAGGTCATGATCTCATGGTTCCGTTTGTGAGTCTGAGCCCCTCATCAGCTCTGCACTCACAGCACAGAGCCTATTTGGGATTCTCTCTCTCCCTCTCTCGCTCTGCTCCTCCCCCGCTTGAGCATGTGCAAAACATGTTAGTATAATGCTTGAGTTGCAAGCCAGCTGAACTGGCAGATATTTTTTTCACAGAGCACTATTTTTACTTGAAAAAAACAACTAACAAACTATGATTACTCAAACTTCAAAATTTGGCAGATATTCTGTCTAGAATAAACAAAGTGATCCTGTCACCTGAGGGAGAACAAATGAGAATATGTGCTGCCAATGATTAATGTGGAATTTTCAAGCAAAAATGGTACCTTTGAAAACTTGTTTCTATCACTATGCACATATCTTCCCAACACTTAAAGTCTTTTCTGATGAAATCAAGTGATACTAACAATTTTTATTTGTTTCATAAAGCAGACATTCTTCCAACGTTTGGAAGGAAATCTTTTCTGTGGTGTTATAAAATCATGCATCGGTAAACAATCCATTCAAAGAGCAAGGTGAGTGACAAAGATGCTAGGAGCATCTTTAGTTTCTATATTTGGTCTTTGACCCACTTCCTGACACAGAGTTCCTAAATCACTTGGAATTTTCTGGGTGACGGGAACATCTTTTGTTCTAATGAGATGACTCCTGGGGGACTCCTGTATAGCTCAGGATGAACTGATGCTCACCAGCTCCTGTATGGCTTCAGGATGAATGCTGGTCACCAGAAAAACCAAGCCATGATGAGAAGCTTGGAACTTTGAGAGGAACTTTTTTCCCTGGGGAGGAAAGAAGGGCTAGAGATTAAGTTAGTAATCAACCATGCCTACCTGATGAAACCTCCATAAAAATCCTTAAAGTACAGGGTTCAGAGTGCTTCCGAACTGGTGAACATATTCACCTGCTGGGACAGTGGCACACCCCAACTCCATGAGACAGGAGCTCCAGCTCTTGGATCCCTTCCAGATCCTACTCTATATACCTCTTCATCTGGCTTGTTCATCTGTATCCTTTATCATATCCTTTCTTATACAATAAACCAGTCCATGTAGTGTTTCCCTGAGTTCTGTGAGCCATTATTGCAAATTATCAAAATCAAGGAGGAGATTATGAGAACCCCCAATTAGTAGCCAAGTCAGACAGAAGTGTGGACTATGTAGAATGTAGAACTTGTGACTGGCATGTAAAGTGGGGACAGTCTTGTGGGACTGAGAGCTCTTAACTTATGGAACCCGATGCTAACTCCAGGTAGACAGTTTCGGAATTGAATTGAATTGTAGGATACCCAGTTGGTGTTGGAGAATCTGTCAGAGGTGGGAAAAATGCACACATCTGGTGTCAGAGTGTAAGGAGAGGAATAAACAAGCAACAGTAGTCTTCAATGCTAAAAAGATAGGTTGATCAGAGACTATTATTGGTCCTTAGCTGAAAAGCTGGGGCTTTTTCCTTTAAGCAATGGAGGAGGTTTATTCATTATTTGTAGTTTTACTACAATTACAATAATTTTCTCCATGATGTTCCCATTACTCCATAACGCTTATTCCCATAGGATATTTTAGAACAATAGGGCAATCCTCAAAGACTATTACAACCTACTCTTACACCAAATACACATGATTTTAAGACTAGATATTAGCAAATTAAATGTTATTTCAATAAAATGCTTAAACATGAGTTTCTTTTTCTGGAGTTAGGAGAACAATTTCTCCTAAAACAAGAAACATGTAATAAACTATTAATTTCACAATGAAGCCTAGCACCCTATGAGTTTCTTATATGCTTATACTCAAAATGGAACAGAGAATAAGCATAGCTATAAACAAGTTCTAAATGAAACAATTTATAATTTCAATTATAAAAATTTAGCCTTTGTAAAAATCCAAGCAAATGTCAGAGTATTATGAATATTTTTATAACTGTGCCAAGGGAGGATCTCAGTAAAACACCAAAATGTTTCAACCAACCCTCCCTCTAGTACTAGTGTGAACACAGCTCAGGGCACAAATGTGTTACTGTTAGCTGAGTAACACTATAGAAAATCACAGGTTACAAAAGCCTATAAACATTAACCTCCAACATTTTCAAGTCTGCCCAAATTAAAACATTTTTTCTATACAGTCAGAAATATATATACCGAAACATAACACTTACCCTAATAAATCTTTCACTCTCCAAAGAATTACCATTTGAGTAAAACTTAAGTACCAACTCCAAAACATTTCTCTGTTTATTCCAAAATACAGGCAGTCATCAACATAACAATGAATTAGACTTTCAAATATATGCATTATTTATAACTCATAATTCATTTTCCTGTGAAAATAGTATACTAAATGACATGAGGCTTTCAAGTTAGTTTACAAAAGCCAATTTAGCCCATAATATAGTTGAATTACAATACATGTAAAGATTTTGAACTTAGGGAGGAAAAAAGCTCTTCCATTGTTTTCTTTACCTACATAAGGTTAAACCTAAGGGAAATCCTTCACCACTAGCAAAGATTTCTAGGCAAGGGAGTGATGAGTACAAAGAGCTGTTTGGGGAGATTACAAAGAGCTTGTAAAAATAAAAACAAAAATCACTAGGCCACCAGAAGGATGGGGATGCCTTAGGAGAGATAGGCAAGTATGATCAAAGGGATGGTCAGCAGACTGGAAGTAAGGACACTACCATTCTCACCATCATTCACTCTGCTTCACCATGGATCCTCACCATTCATCTCCTGAGCCCAATATACTCCTACCTAGCCTGGGATGTACCTGCCTCAGACATTCACAAGGTTTACTCCCTAACTTCACTCAGGTGTCTTCGTAAATGAGAACTCATCCAACAGATATTCCCCAACTGACCCCTTGTTTGGCACAACTCATGCCTGACCTACAACCACATCCTTGTCACCCTCCATCCCTTCACCCTGCTCTACTGTTTTTCATGAATTTACTACTGCCTGACATTATTTATTTATTGTTTACTGTCTTTCCCCTATGTAAACTGAGACTCTGTTTTCTAAAGGCCTAAAAAAGTACCTGACACAGATGAGGGAATCAATAAATATTTATTAAACAAACAAAAGCTAAATCTTGACTATGGAATAGAGACAAAACTGAGTGAGTCATCTTCACAGTGACACTAATTAGAAGACTTAAGAACATATGCTTCATCCACCTAAAACTTTTTCTAGTAAGTTCTAGGACCAACAGCATAATCAAGTATCATGTTAGAACAGTACTTAAAAGCAAGAAGACATACACAGTGTAACACAGCTCAAGGGGACAAATGTTTCCCACTGCATTCTCCCATTCTCCTCTGCTCTCACTCAGCTCCAAAGATGTTCCTACTTTTCCAATCTTCTCACTGCTGAATTCAGACTCTCTCAAACAGGGAGGTCCAATAGAAATTTCTGTGATGATGGAAATGTACTATTAATCTGTACTGTCCAATATGGTAGCCACTAGGCACATGTGACTACTACTGAGCATTGAAAATGTGTCTAGTCCAACAGAGGAACTAAATTTTAGTATTATTTAATTTTAATTTATATTTTAAAATTTAAGTTCCCACATGTGACTACAGGCAACTTTATTGAATAGCTCAGCTCAAAATGGTCTTGTTCTGTTTTTAATAATAGCTGCTGACATTATAATGGCAGTACTGGCAAGAAAAGTGAAGAGTACAGCAGCCATTCCTGAATTTTGTCATAAACTTCATTGTTTTGCAACTTGGATTGTGGGGAAAAAACAACAACATTCAGTATTAGTCAACAAAAGTTATAGCCCACAGCTATCATTTGGCAGTAAAATTTAAGAAAACTCACAAATTTGGAGTACCTGGGTGGCTCAGTTGGTTAAGCGTCTGACTTCGGCTCAGGTCACAATCTCACTGTTCATGGGTTCAAGCCCCGTGTCAGGCTCTGTCCTGATAGCTCATAGCCTGGAGCCTGCTTTGGATTCTGTGTCTCCCTCTCTCTCTGCCCCTCCCTTGCTCATGCTCTCTCTTTCTCTCTCTCTCTCTGTCCGTCTCAAAATAAACATTAATATATATATATATATATATATATATAATTCATAAATTTACACAAGTCATTCTGCAGTATATGTCTAACAGAATTCTAAGTACATGCTTAGATTAGAATGTAAGCCTAGCCTAGTTGCATCCAACCAGTTATAAGTAACTTTCACACCACTGTAACATCTTATTTTTCAGCTTAACCTTGACTTTTTGTGAATCATCCAAATAGTTTTATGCATTAGAAATCTCTATGGAAAAAGATTTAACTTTCTTTGCATTATTTTTTTTTCTATCTGCAGTTATTTGTTTAACATATTTGAAGAACAGGCAAAATATTACTGTTCAATTAATAATATCCTAAACTGCTTAACATTAAGTGATTTACCCTCAGGAGAGATGACAACACTACACTTGGATCTATTTATCACTTGTGCTTTAAATCACTTTTAGAGTGGCCAAACAATATAACCAAGACCAGAGTTCTAAGACAGAGCCTCTCACTTTCTTTGCAATCCTCACCTAATAATTTAATTCTTTTGACGGGGGGGGGGGAGAATACACTGAGTCTAAATTTGTGAAGGGTGGACCACTTAACAGTCATTCCAATGTGTTATGCCAATTTCTCTAAAACTTAAGCCAATATGTGGCATTACTTTCTGTGTTAAAATTACCTACCCAAATCCCTCTCATCTTTTGATCCATACTTTGATTGCTCAATTGTAGCACATCTTGTTCTGGTGGGCATATACTTTTTTCCTGTTTTGAAAAAGTTCAAAAGAATTTAATGGTCATGAAAGAAAGAAGATTACTACTTGATTTCAAATTGGGCAAAAGCCTTGTGGTCATGTCAATGACAGAGTTTGCCATGACACAAAAACTTAGAGGATATTAAGTATACCTATGATATCTCAATATCTTGCACTGTTCCCTTGTTCCCTTTGCATTAGTACCTTTTACTGCAAAACTCCAAAACAATTTTATTTCCAATTTAAGCTGGAGGTGGGAAGCATTTATTGGACAATCCACAATATCTAATCTGGACAGGAGATCCAAGTAGTGAAAAAAGATGTCTAAAATTTTTGCTAATATTACCACGAATGATTTAGACCTTTTCTCAAAATTTAAGATAGTATTAAATTACAGTACGGAAAATTACCAAAGCAATAAAAAGATGCCAGGTACACTACTACTTAATTCCTTATTATGCAGAGTACAAGCTTTCCTTGAAATGTTTTCTTTTTCTCTCAAAAAGGAAAGGTAAAAATGCACTAAAAAGCCCACTCACAGCCCTACTATTGAAAATGTAATTACTTCTTCAATATTAAATGAAGGTTCACAAATATGTGTTGAATCTCCAAATCAAGTAATCTATTTTCCTGACATACCCAGTTATGCATAAAAGAAAATTTCCCCACAAGCCCCCAATATGAATTCTATGGGATATTATGTTAAAAGCTAAACTTTTCTAGCCATTAAAAAAAGATACATTTTATTTCTTCTAAACTCTAAAAGAGTTTATAGCCACAAGGAATCTTATGTATTTAGCATTAGAGACTTTTATTTCAAAATGTAGATGTTTTGCTAGCACCACAACCAACAGATGACACACTTGAAGTTAGCAAGGTGTTGTTTATGTTTTAGCCCTGGTTGTAACGACTTAATACTTAGAAAAGAAGGAATAAAATTTGTTTTTAATTTAAAAAGTAAAAAAAACAAGCCATATTTGAAAAAATTAAGCTAAACTATGGTCAATTCTTAAATAACAATGTATTTCATATAAAATTAAGAAAATGCTCAGAAAGGATTTTCATAAGTAGAACAATCTCTTGAGAATTTCCTCACTCTGATCACTCAATACGCCATGCTCCTGCAACACACAGCTTTTTCAGTAGAGGCCTGTATTTGAATATATAGTTGTAATTATTTCCTATCTTTCCGCCCCACATGTTTTACCACTTCTTCCAAGAATTAAAAATACACAAAAGATTTCATTTCTCCTGAGGAATAATAGCACAGTGATTTAAAGAATCTGATCTGTTGAATGCATGACATCTCCTTACTTTCTCATTTTGAAAACATATAACACTAGTATGACACTGCCAATTTAAATGCTGAATCAAGACTATTTCCCAATGGCAATCACACTTAGAACTTTTTGAAATATGGTGCACATCTGTTAAATGGAAAAGAACGGTTACTTCATCAGATATTTTTTTCCCCAATTTGATACTGTTATGATACAATCACCACATTCTATTTTTACAAGGGTTTTTCTCAACAATCTGAAAACAACTTTATGGACACACTATCCAAATTATTGAATTACTAAGTGTAAATTAGCACCTTGGTGAGAAGGATAGCACGTTTCATTGATAAAGAAATTACAACAGCACACAATTTGCTCAATATGATAATCAGTTATAATCAAACCTTAAATTTCCTTTCTCTACCATTTCACATGGAATATAAAATTGCTTAAGGAATATTTTTCAAGAGCTGCACACACACACAAAATTTTTAATTATTATTTATATAGGACACATGCCTTCTGAAATCTGGTTGCCTTCTCCCTAAGAACATCTGTTTGAAGCTCTCTTGTCCATAACATTTTCACTATTCTTTGTCAACAGTGTTGAACAGGTATAACATCTGGCTTAAGCATTATTCACGGACTTTCACAGAACAAATGACACCTCTTCTTTTATTCAGGACAGTCTTATAACCCTAATTCCCCTACCTATACATATATATATATATATATATATATATATATATATATATATATATACACATACATACACACACACACACACACACACACATACTACCTCATGTCACAAAGTCTACCATCTATATTAAGAATTCACAGCTATCAGTCTTGTCATCCTTTCCACTAGAACAGTGAACCATGTTTAGTCAATTTCCTGCTGCCTTCACTTGAACCAACTGCCTTCAATCAAAAACTTTTTTCTTTTTTGTACCTAATTTCATTTCCCCCCAAGTCTCAGAACCTTGAACGATATTAGATGCTATTCTCACACATTAATTCTTTCTCTACTCATATTACTTCTCTTTTTTCTAACTTCTTGCATCAAGCTTCTCAATCTCATTCCCTTTCATTGGTTTTGAAACAGCTTTTTTACATGTATTATCAAAAATAATTCAACAAACACTTTTTGAGTAACCATGCAAATCTAGCATGATGGTACAAACATCAATGGTCTTCTGCCCTGTTAAGCTTCCTGTTTGGTAAGAAAGAGAGGCACAAGCAAATAATTTCAAAATTACACAGTACTCATTAAGACCCAAGTATGCTCTGGGTGCTGGAGAAGCACCTGCTACAGCAAAAACTCCTGACCTAAGTCTTACAACACCAGAGGTAATGAGGCTGGGGCAAAGGCTAGAAGGCCCTCCCAACAGAAGGAACAGCAATATAAAGACCGGAGGAATTAAATAGCACTGGATGATAAGAACTTCAAGCCATTCTGAATTATCACATATAAAGTGAGAAGAGAAAAACAGTAGAAAATGAAGTTAGAGATGTAGATAGGAGCCAAACCACAGTTTGTCTTCAACTTACACATAAAAACACTTGGGGCTGTTTCACATTTATAAAACTTCTTCCATTGCCTATTATCTATGTGAGATGGGAATATTTCAGCTTTGGGTGACATAAGGTCATTTGTGGAACAAAAAATATTAAGATTATCCCAAAATTTTGAAATTAAAATATTTTACCAACAAACACTAATCTTTAACGCCAACAGTTATAAACATCTATGTTTATATGTTCTTTCTTCCTAGTCATTTCCTAACTTTGAGAAAGTGTACAAACAAAATTAGAGGGGTGCCGAGCTGGTTCAGTAGGTAGAGCATGGAACTCTTGATCTCAGGGTTGTGAGTTCAAGCCCCATGTTGGGTGTAGAGATTACTTAAAAATAAAATCTTTAAAATACAAAAATCAGAAATTTTCTTCTCTTCAAATACTAGTTAGTAACCAAATGCTGTAAATCCAGAATGCATAAAAATAAATATCTACATGTTATATAGTGCAGTTATTACACCAAAATGAAACACAGAGGTAATTAAACATATTTTGAAAATATATATTCATATTATAAAGAAAATGTAGAGTCCCATATAATCCTTTCCCTACATATGTATGTATGTCTGTGTGAGTATGTGTGTTTACTTTGTTACACAGTAATAAACTTTTTTCTAAAATCTTAATTTGGGGGAGGAACAAGGGTTGCAGGAAGGGAAATTCTGGTAAGTGGTAAACCTATCAGTAATTAGAAACAATAGTTTGCCTTCAAAAATAATACTAAGTCCTCTACCAACACTTAAAACCTATAAAACAAATGTCTGTGCCCATGTAAAACCTTTGAAATGTTTGTTTCTTTAATGAGTAACACCTACAGCTGTTCTATATTCCAAAACAATGAATACTAAATGAAATGCTCTGTGAAAGGATATACAACTTAAATACAATGTTTTACTCCTGGACTGGAAAAAAAAAAAAAAAAAAGAATGCAACTAATAAAAACATATACTCTTTTCAACTACACTAAAAACAACCAAGGTTAAGTAGTTCTTTGTCCTTCACCTCTGCTTCAACAAAATTAATATATTTCCAAGGAAAATTTTTCATTACATTCTTATTAAAATATTAAGAGAGAAGTAAACTTACTTGTGTCTGCTTGGCTTCCCACACTGATGTATCTATCATTGCCAGGAAGTGCTGTTTGGTAGTAAGTTGTCTCCTCTTGCTGAGGGGTCTTGGCATTCTTTGCAGTAAGGAAAGCCACTGCTAATTCCAAGTTTCCATTACTATCCTTCAAATATCAAGAATGGAACATCAAACATTTTGGAATAACTCCATACATTCTCACACGATTTATTTGATTTTCTCCATAGCAACTAATACTTAAATAGCAAAAGTCACTTTTAGATTTGAAACCATTCTATCTGAATGATTTATACTATTTTATAGTGTAAATTGATCATAAACAATATATTCTATCAATAGTAATTCCTTTTTCTGTTAAGACAACATGACATAAGTAGTAATTCTATAATTACTTAGTTTTCCATTACTTTCATTTCTCCTTAACAAAAGTCAATCACAAATTTATGCTGCTAAACAAACGAACAAACTAAAAAATGTTTTTGGAACCTGCCATATAAAAGAGTGAAAATGAATATTTAAAACACTACTTCTACAAGAGGAACTATAAAAGATATTCCCCTTTAATATATATGCTGAATACATACCTAGAGGCAAACTTAAGCAAATGTCAGACTTGAAGGAAGAAAATCGCAAAATATTCTGAAGCTTGACAGTACAGAGACATAGAGAACTAGACAAGAATACTCAATACTGTCAAGATAACAATCCTACCCAAATTAAATATATACATTTTATGTAGTTCTCATCAAAAACGTTTCTGAATAAAATTATTCTGAAGTTAATTTAGGAGGAAGCAGATGCTAGAAAACTAATTTTTACAACAAAACAATGAAAAGAGACATGACCAGTTCTATCTCTACACTGTCTGTAGAGTTAATAAATAGAAGACTTAGCTCTAGGACAGATAACTGAAACAACATTAGGAAACCCAGATATTAATAATGAAGTGATCTTTGTAACAGAAGGCCAGAACACCTAAGACTATGAAGGCCTCATGAACTCCAGCATACACACAGACTGTAATAGGAAACGAGTGGAGGGTTTTGGACAGAAATGATATGGTATGACTTACATTTTAAATGGATCACTCTGGCTGTGTTGAGTATACACTACGGGAGAGAAAGGACTGAAGCAGAAAGTCCAACATTATTTGCTCTCACATTAAATATGTGAAAGAAAGATCAGGATGATTCCAAGGTTTGAAGCCTGAGCAACTGCAAGAATAAGATCCCCAATCCCCACCCCAACTCCAATTCCAGTTAGCCAGGGAGAGAAAAAAAGTAAAAGTACAGTTGGAAAAGTACCACTGCTTTATTTTTTTTTTCAATGTTTATTTATTTTTGAGAGAGAGAGAGAGAAACAATTACGAGCGGGGGAGGGGCAGAGAGAGAGGGAGACAGAATCTGAAGCAGGCTCCAGGCTCTGAGCTGTCAGCACAGAGCTCAACACAGGGTTCAAACTCACAGACCACGAGATCATGACCTGAGCTGAAGTTAGACACAACTGACTGAGCCACTCAGGCACCCCAAAGCATCACGGCTTTAAACTTTATTATCACAACCATTATAAAACTCTTAAATGACTCACCAAAAATATGAGTATAACATAATCTATGTTAGATGAGTTAAATAGTTGTAAAGTAATTTGCAATAACCATCTCTAACATTATTGAACTCTTACTATGTGCCAAGAAATGTGCTAATTGCTTTCTATATACTCTTATAATAATAATAAACTAAATGCAACAGGGATTTCTTGAAGATCACTTGCTTTGGAGGGCTAAAAATAGATTCTTAAAATAAAAGTACTCAAATCAGTCAATGACCTTGTGGTTCCCAAAAGTAGACTCCTTGTCAGTATATTACTAAGAAAGTTGATTCATTATTAAATATCTTACAAATTTATACTGGGTAATAGTTAAGGTTTAAGAATAGTCCCCTTCCCCCAACTACTGTTAACTGAAACCAAAGTTTAAAAAAAAAAAAAAAAAAAAAAACCTGAAGTCACACAAGGTACCTCAAAGAAAATGATGACAATAGTTAATTTGAATCTTTACATTCATTTGAATAAACATATTCCACACAGTTCCCAGGTTAAAAAAAAAACAAAAGTGAATTCCCCAGACTTGCTCTGACCAGGTAAGGGGACAGCCTCACACTCAGAGACAGAGAATGGGAAAGGCACTTTCTGAAAACAGACACAGAGTGATGGAATCATATTCATCAGGATAAAGAAAGGACTAGCAATCATCTAAATGTCATAATCATAAAAATTGAGGTATGACATTTTTGCTTCCTCTCCAAATACTTAACAGTGGCTTCATAAACCCTGCATTAACACTCTAAACAAAACTGTTTCATCATTTTGCTGACAGGAAAAAAAGCTGAAGCAAAGACTGCAGTAAAAGCAGAAATTAAGTGTGGCACTCCAAGATCAGGTTGCTTGGTTTCCACATTTCAACTGTGTGAGCTTGAGCAAGTCACTTTAACCCGTTTACTCATCTTTTAAAAGGGGATGAATGGGGGCGCCTGGGTGGCTCAGTCGGTTGAGCATCCGACTTCAGCTCAGGTCACGATCTCACAGTTTGTGAGTTCAAGCCCCGTGTCAGGCTCTGGGCTGATGGCTCAGAGCCTGGAGCCTGCTTCCGATTCTGTGTCTCCCTCTCTCTCTGCCCCTCCCCCATTCATGCCCTGTCTCTCTCTGTCTCAAAAATAAATAAACATTAAAAAAAAAATTTTTTTAAAAATAAAAGGGGATGAATGTAACACCTACCTCACAGAGTTACTAGGAGGATGTTAGCCACATAAAGTACTTAGAATAGCACCTAGTGCTATATAGGTGCTTAATAACTGCTAGTTATTATGATGATTACAATCATCTAAAAAGATAAAATTATTTCTGGAAACAAATGACAAACTTTTGGCTCAGAATCAAAAATTACATAATTAAATTTGTCTCATGGAACACGTTGCAAAGGATTGAAGCTGTATGTATGCCTTACAATAGCAAAAATGTCATCCTGCTGTTAGCCATTAGTAGCAATACGGAAATAACTTGAAAATGCAGTTCTAGTTCTTAAACATCTTTCATCTACTTGATCTTTTTCAATGGGCATATCCATGTGATTTGACTCATTTGGGCTTCTCCATGTGGAAATGAGGGAACTTCAGAAGATACAACCAGAACGATGCCCTTCATTTACTGCATATACTAACAGCTTTGCGACTACATGTTCTTAAGGTGCAATTAGTTAAACGTTAGCCAAGTTTTATTTCTTCTTGGAAAGAAAAAAATGTAAGCTTCTGACCTTCTATTAATCTCCTATTTCTTTATCCTCCTCTCCCTCCCCATTATTTCTCCACCCCACCCCACTCTAGCCACGGCATTTGGATTCATATCCCTCCATTTTGCACGAAAAGTGTTTCATATCGACAGAGATCATCTGTCACCCCCAAGGTATCTTGAAACATTGGGTTGTGAAAACTAACATGCTCAAAATTATAGCATAAGTAAGGCTCTTACATTATAAAATTTCTTTCCTATATCTCTACTACTATACCACATAATGTAACTAAAAACCTTTCAAATAAGGTATGCAGTAGAGATGAGGGAGTAAATAAACTATATGCCATAAAACAGAGGCCATACCTTCAAGGCTTGCTGTAGTATCTGGGCATCATTAATCCCAGTGATTTCTCTCAGCTGATTCAGAAATGTCTGCTGGTGCTAGAGGAGAAAAACCGAAATCATTACATTTTAAAATCTGAAAATATTCAAGGACAAAAAATAAATGACCTTTGGGGAAGGGACAAAAAATAAACTAGTATAGAGAAGAAAAAATATAGAACTTGAGAGAGACTCAACAAATTTCATTATTTTATAAAGAATAAACCATGCTGTGGGGAGCCCTAACTCCATTCCCATGTTTCCAAAAGGGAACTTCTATATTACTTCAAAAGAAGTCTTACTGAATTAACAGTTTCTGGCCCATTCTTCACTGCCTAATTAGGCAGTGGAGTGCCTAATAAGAAATGGAGTGATATGCACAATGGCTAACCCTGAGCAAAATTAAGGACAACAGGTTTATCCATTGGACTACTTTACCTAGAGGCTGGGGCCACTGAATGAAACCCAGGCAGCTCTAACTAGTCAGCATTCATGCACCTGAGATGTTTGAAAAAGACATGTCAAAAGGCAGGCCATGCAGTAAGTAGGTATATGACATCAGGGGGACCCTAAGATCTCTTTGAGGAAAAAGATCATCTCATTCTCTAATCTGTCATAAAAGATCCTAAACAGAATTAATCACTTGTCCCCATTTACTTCAGATCTGTTGGTCTATATGATCTCTTATACTGTTAGAGAGGAAAAGAGAAAAGAGGGATGGGATTCCACTATCAAACCCTTCCCTGAACATCCCTACTTAGGACCACATTCCTTCCTACATCTCCCTATTTCTTAAAACTTAAGTTCCCCCAAACTGTAAGATAGCACCATGAAACAGAGAAAGCTCAATGGAAATGATAGGAAAAATAAGTCACACTAGAATAAAAGGATCTGCTGAAATAGTTCTTGAAAATATTTTGCACTCATCTTAGTAATAATTCAATCAAGAATCATCAATAGATGCTAAAACTATTGGGTGAAAGTTTGATGAGAGACAGTATAGTTGCATAGTTTCAAACTCTCTTACTACAAATTTTAAAGGGAGAAAGAATAACTTTATAATGAAGAAACATAACAGACACCACCTCAAGTAATCAAATTTAATATTACCAATAACTGGAGAAAATGACAGTATATGTCTCCTCATATTGTGTGATACACCAAGAAGAATATATCACCTGAGTGAGGTATTCCTGCCAAAAATGCACAGCCAGAATCTAAACTTGAGGAAGCATCACACAAATCCAAACTGAGGAACATTTTACAAAATAATTACTCTATTATATCCAAAATGTCTATACCATAAAAGACCAAGAATGAGTTTCTTGATTAATGAGGACCACAAAGGCATGACAATCAAATGTAATGTGGGAAACCAAATTGCATCTAACACTAAATGCTATACAGGACATTACTGGGACAATTGGAGAAATATGAATATGGACTGCTTAGTAATATTTTATTACTACTAAATTCCTGAATTTGATAGCTACACTATGGTTATGTAAGAAAACATCTTTTTTCTTAAGAAATATACCCTGAAGTATTTAGGGGAGCCTGAATGGCTCAGTTGGTTAAGCATCCGACTTCGGCTCAGATCATGATCTTGCAGTTCGTGGGTTCCAGCCCCACAGCGGGCTCTGTGCTGACAGCGCAGAGCCTGGTGCGTGCTTCAGATTCTGTATCTCCCTCTCTCTCTGCCCTTCCCCCACTTGTATTCTCATTCTCTCTCTCTTTCTCTCTCTCTCTCAAAAAAAAAAAAAAAATAAGCATTTAAAAAATAAAAATAAAAATGAAATCAAGATTCTGTTTGTGAAGAAAAGAAAAGAACACATAGTGGATAAGCACTGGCAGTATCCACCATAGTATCAGTGCATTTTCATTTCCAATAACCTTATTAAAAAGCTGAAATAACCAAGACTATCTGACAATAAAAGAAAAATAATAAAGTATATAAACAAGTATATAAAGTATATAAACAATAAAATGCCAGGAAGAATAAATTAGTTGAGTAAAAATATCAAACTGCCAAAGTTACAGAGGTGAAAAAAAATTCTCTTTAAACTTGTCAACTTTTCTATGTTCATTTAAAACAGTAGCAAGAACTAGCAATGGAACCATGACTATGTTACTGAATACCCAACATCACAAATTAAAGATGTAGAAAATATTTACAGAAATTCTTCTTATCTAATTCAAGGTCTTATTTTAGTGAACATTAAAAAACTTAAAAGATTTGGGGTGTGTGGGTGGCTCATTCGGTTGAATGTCCACTCTTGATTTCAATTCAGGTCATGATCCCAGGATCATGGGATTGAGCCCTGCATTGGACTCCACACTGGCCATGGAGCCTGCCTGAGATTCTCTCTCACTGCCTCTCTCTCTCTCTCTCTCTCTCTCTCCCTCCCTCCCTCCCTCTGTCCCTACCCCACTCATCAGCATTCTGTCTCTAATAATATAAAAAATTTAAAAAAACAAAACAAAACTGAACAGATTTCTTAAGCCTGTTTGTAATTTCACCACTAGCAGCCCTCCAAACTCTATTCTTTACATGGAACATTATTTCTGTCAACTGCAAATTACTTGGTCATGGATCAGGGAAAGACTATTGAATACTCCTCCCAAATTAGTCATTTATACAAATGTTGCTAGCTATTATTTATAATGCTAGAAAAATGGAAACAATACAGATGTCCTCCCACTAAGGAAGAGGTTCTAAACTTGAATATGCAGAGGCATGACCTGATGAGTTTGATAATAATGAAGATTCTCAGGCCCCGACCCCAATTCCAGAGCAGTCGGGGTTAAGGCTAAGGGATCTATATTTTTAATAAGCATCTCATATTATTTTTATACAGATGGACCAAGAGGCACAGTTTAAGCAAACAACTGTGTATTTTTAAATAGCAAAATATATAACCTACATAGAAATTATCTTTACAAAATCACATTAAAGTGACAGAACACAAAATAGTATACATACACACTAATGACTACAAGGTAAAATGTAAACATAAATGTAAAGCTCAGAAAAGATTACAGGAGCCTGTGTTAATTCTCTCATCTCTATATCCTCACCCTCTGCCACTTTTAACTTCCTCCCCCTAGAGAGAATTTATTTCCTTGCTGCACTGATGATGGGCTTGGCCATATTACATGCTTTGATCAATAACATATTAAAGATAGCCATGCACACAGATATGAGATGTGCTTGCATGGATGGGCTTCCGTCCTGAACTTCTGCAACTTTCTTAAAAAGAACATGACCATGGGTAGCCCACTTGCCACAGAAGAATGAGGCATGTGTGGAGAAGAGCCACCCCAACCAACCTGCAAATCTGTGAGCACGATGATAGTATTTTTGTATGCCACTAACTTTTGGAGTGGCCTGTTATGGTGACAGTTGACTGATACAGAGTGCAGCAAGAATACTGAGTATTTAATAAACAGAAGCAATGTGTTTGAAATTTTCTAATTTGTAGTTATAGTTTGATGTTTTGTTTCTCTTTCACAAAAAAGTCAGCTAAGTGTCTTAGGGAAAAAAAAACAATCCAGGAGTATCTCTAGCATAGTTTGTGATCACATGAATTCTGACAGAAAATTAAACAATGAGGAGAAAATGGTGTGGGGAAGAAGGCTGAGTGGGAAGGAGAAAAGGTGAAAAAATTTTCTTAGCTTAGTTAGCAAGAAATGGGAGAGAGATCAAAAGAGATGAGCTATGAGAAAAAATCTAAGTTTATGGTACAGAAGCCACCTCATTTGTAGTTTTCTCTTGTTACTGGCATCATCCAGCTGTGCTTTTCCTGTCTTTGAAAACCTGCACCTTCATTTCCTACAATTATATGTTGTTGTCGTTGCTATTTCTGTTGTAATTAAGACCCTGGTCTTTCTTTCAAGGTTTGCACCTTTCTATTTACTGAATTTCTGGTCTGCATACACCCTGATCCTCAACTAAAAATGTCCTGCATATGGTTCTCTCCTCCTGGACTAGCAATTTTGATCCAAGATGGATACAACCAACCTCCCTCTCTAGAGCTCCTTTTCTGAGCTCCTCTTTTCTGTATGAATTTATATACTAAAGTATAAGGAGGAAGGTGCAATCTGTTCACAGTGCTGGACCAAGAAAGGCAAGACAAAATGTTCAAAGAAATTCAGCAGGTGCAAACACCATAGAAATCAATAAGCCAAGACTGCATGCAGGCCTTCAGATTCCTTCCTTAACGTTATTTTTATTGCATGATGACATCCTTAAGTGCCCACTATGTGCAAAACAGAATACTATACACACTTCTGGGAAAAAGAAGCATCAGTAATTTCAATATAAATTAAGAACCGGAGAATTCCACAGAAATTGTTTCCCTCCACAGTTGACCCTACCTAATGTTGGGTCTGTTTTAAATATTTTTCAGTAAATATACACCATATTTAACATTGGTATAACTTCTGAGGATGCAAAAAAGGGGCTTAGACCAAAGAAAGGCTAAGACCCTGGCTTAGACCAAAGAAAGGTAAGTATTTATTATGCTCTTGCTGTATGCCAGACTGT
Organism: Acinonyx jubatus; assembly: GCF_027475565.1. Lineage (NCBI taxonomy): Eukaryota > Metazoa > Chordata > Mammalia > Carnivora > Felidae > Acinonyx > Acinonyx jubatus. The sequence goes on from NC_069384.1 coordinate 27,354,356, forward strand.
TTTAATTGCTACCAGTTTATCATCTCACTTAATATGTGCACACATGCACACCCTTTCCATATTTTCTCTATGATATTTGATTTTGAAGATTAAAGAATCAGTGAAAAGTGAAAACTCAGCGCAAAAATTCAATACTATGTTCAAGTAAAATACTTAACTAATGGTACAAAAAAACTAGAGCCCCACTGACAACAAGACAAGAAAGCTTTCTACATTAAATGGTGAATAACTCATAAATCAGCCATTGGCTCCTGAATTTCCAAATATAAATAAAACTTGGTTTCATGCAAAAGAAAGTCAAAGGTTTCCATCTTCAGGAGAAAAAAAGGCAACTCTGAAGATGATCTCTAAAAACACTTTCAAGTTTTTTAAGAAAAAGGGGACAAAATACTAATTTGATAGAAAATCCCAAGGCATTCTTAAACTTCAGGATCACATTCACTAAAAGCATTGCTAGGCACTATGTAGTACTTCAAAGTCACCTATCAAGGAATAATTAATTAGGGGCACCTGGGTGGCTCAGTTAGTGAAGTGTCTGACCTTGGCTCAGGTCATGATCTCACAGTTTGTGAGTTTGAGACCTGCATCGGGCTCCGTGCTGACAGCTCAGAGCCTGGAGCCTTCTTCGGACTCACAGTGTCTCTCCCTCTGCCCCTCCCCCACTCACTCGCACACGCTCGCGCTCTCTCCCCCTCAAAATAAACACTAAAAAAAAAAAAAATTAATTATACTGCTGCCTTTAAGGCACATAACCATACATATGTCTATTTTTGCAAATACCTTCTGGATATACTGATACCACTAAACTGCCCTAGTTCATGTTATCTTTTACCATAACAAGAAATCCCCTAACTTCCTAGACAGATAATTCCAAACACATAATATGTCCATGTAACTTCTTTGTAAGCCCCAAACCTGCCTCTGTCTCTAACCAGCTATATAAGCCAAAACAAAACAAAACAAAAGCAAAAACATACTCTGAGTACTTCAATGGACTGAAGACATGGTGAAAACCTTCAATGTGCACTAGGCTCTTCTGTTCTATGGGGGCAGTTCTGTGCTAGAACAACACTGATTTCAAAAGATCCCATCTATTGGCTAACATACAGTGTATACAGTGTGCTTTTGGTTTTGGGGGTAAATTCCCATGATTCATTGCTTACATACAACACCCAGTGCTCATCCCAACAAGTGCCCTCCTCAATGCCCATCACCCATTTTCACCTCTCCACCCCCCACCCCCGCCTTAACCATCAGTTTGTTCTCTGTATTTAAGAGTCTCTTATGGTCTAAATCCTCTTTATCCCTATCTACCAACCCGAATTTACCTACCATTTGCCTTCTGTTAAGATTAAAGGGTCTTCTGGCACTTGCCACAGATTATAATAATATACCATGGTTAATTAATCACCAGACTCTAAGTCTGAAGACGGCACAGACTATTTTGTTCATAAATGTATTCCTAGTAACTAGTACAGTGTCTGGCATGTGTTAGGCACTCAACAATTATTGACTGAATAAATGAATATAGCAGTTTGCAGAGGTGAACAGGAAGGAGTAAGTCAGATCATAGGGCTTGAACTCATCTACAGGAAAGACGTACTAACTGCTTACTGGAGACAGAAGAAGAAGAATACATAAATCAGGCCCACTTACAAAGCCAACTTTCCACACTCTCCACATTCTATCTAGAATTCCACAAAAAAATTCATTTCCTAGTTCTGGTCTTGTCAATCCTATGGTAACATGAGTCTAAGTACAATATTGCTGAAAGTTCCAAATGCAGATTATCTATATCATAACCCCATGAATGGTTGGAGTCAATGCTTATCTCAATCTTTTTTTGGGTTAACAGAACTTTAGCATTACAACAAACGAACCACAAACCTCTACGGGTGTACAAATCTGAAGGCATGCATTTTCATTCTTCACTATTTACATTTAGGCTTAAATATTCCAGAAGTTCTAAATTTAGAAAGAAGATTTTCCCTATTGTTTTACAGAATCCCAGAGCCACAATCTTAAGCATTCATGTAATACAAAAAAAAAAAAAAAAAGGAAGTAAAGATATAGTTGGTTTTCATCCTTCCTCACCTCAGAGTTCATATCCCTTCCTGCCACCCCAAGCCTACAACAAATCTAACATCTGCATGATATCCATGCCCCTAACAGAACCCCCCCCCAACCTTATTAACTGGCAGATAACAGAAATGCATCATAAAGAGAAATTCTACCTGTAATTTCCCCCAAAGTATTGTTACACAGCATTATCATGTAAGTCTATAAAGAGTTAAATACATGCATTTTGAGTTCCAAAAACCCAAGGATACCAATATTTTGGCACAGTGTTTTTAATTTTTTTTTTTTTTAATGTTTATTTTTGAGAGAGAGAGAGACACAGCATGAGCCAGGGTGGGGCAGAGAAGAGAGACACACAGAATCCAAAGCAGGCTCCAGGCTCCAAAATATCAACACAGAGCCTGAGGCAGGGCTCAAACCCATGAAATGTGAGATCATGACCTGAGTCCAAGTTGGACACTCAACCCACTGAGCCACCCAGGCGCCCTGGGATAGACAGTGCTTTTAACTTAGAGCACCTATATTCTGGAAAACATGTGGGTAATCAAAACTTTTGTGAATCAAGTCATATTCTTGACTACAAAATCTGCAGTTTAAATAAAATATATATTCTTAGGGGCACATGGGTGGCTCAGTAGGATAAGCGTCCGAGTTTCAGTTTCGGCTCAGGTCATGATCTCATGGTTTGTGGGATGGAGCCCCTGTGTCAGGCTCTGTACTGACAGCATGGAGCCTGCTAGGGATTCCCTCTCTCTCCTTCCCTCTTTGCCCCTCCCCCAATTACATGCCCTCACACGTGTGAGGCACACGACTCTGTCTCTGAAAATAAACTTAAAAAAAAAAAACAAAAGAACTATTTGCAGAAATGTCCCAGTCTTCAGCACCTCAGCAAACATGTCCCCCATCCCAGTGGGCTTCAATCACAAATTCTACATTAGGAACTGAATCTCAGTCTTAGGACAGACCTCTCCCAAATTTACTCTTTCTTTTATTCTTCAGAGTTCTCTTCATATTTTTGTAGTTAATCACATGTTACTGGTCAATACTTCCTTGTACATTGAAATTGCTTCCTGACATTCAAATTGCTGTGTGGTTTTTGGGTTCTAATTGGATCCTTATTAATACAACTTCCTCAAAAGCAACTTTTATACTCTAACAACATATTAATGTTGTAATTCTGTATTTTGAAGAGAGTAAGTCCCAAAAATAATTAGAAAGGGAAAAATTAATCATATATGCTAAGTCCTATCCTAGAACTACGATTAACTGAGCACTTATGAAAAGTACGGAAGGCATCAGAGATTTCATTACATAGGCATGACTGATAAAATCATTGGCTACTGGTGACTGAACTCAATCTCCAGCCCTCATTTCCGGCCCCTGGACTGGCAGTAGTCTGAGGGTTCTAACCCTCTAATCACAGTGGTTGGTTTTCTGAGGCTGGTTTTACAGCCTCTGAAGCTGCCTAGTCTCCCATCCAGGAGTTAACTCATTAGCATACAAAAGACAGTAAAATCTGAGGATTCTAGCAGCTCTGTGGCAGGAATCAGGGAAAGACTAAATATTTACTTTTTCTTATACAGTATCCAGTCACATAAAGCTACTGGTAGATAACAGAAGACACCAAATTGTTCCATTATCCCTTGCTCATGGACTTCTCTGCCCAGAATGATACTGTCAATCTGCCTGGTTGTCTTCCACAGCTCATTTCAACCACTCCCACCTTGATGAAGCCTTTTCTATTCTTCTTATTTCCTCTCCTTGGTCCTACCAATACATCTTATAAATACGTCTAATATCGTATATGCATTTCTGGCTCCTGCACCACCAAACTAGAAGACTTTAGTGTACTACTTATTTCTCAATTTGCTTAAAACAAAGAAATAATACTTGAATGCCTGAATATCTAAGCAGAAATGTACAACAGGCAACAGAAACTAGAGTTTATGTAAGGGTGTAACATTTAATTAATTTTGAATATACAAATTAGGTAGTAATGAACATATATGTGAGAGAGAAAATATATTGATCTCTCCAAGACAGCTTACAAAGAAAGCAGAAATCAAAGAGTAAACCTTGGAAAATTTCCCCAGTTAACAAGTACAAACACATTGTATTAGCAGCCAAATTTTACTGTACAACATAGCCCAAATGTGAACAGTTTAAATACATGTATTGAAAGTTCACATAGCACAAACTGACAAACTCACAGAAATCTTGCCCAACAGCTAGGCCTATCTGCTGTCTTTTTACCAAATAATTCTAAATTTTTTGTGTGCTTGTAACACGCTTTCAAATACTAAATATTCTGTGCAGCATGCTTGAAAAGGTCTAAAATCTTCACCGCAACAGAGTGCAACAACCCTTAAAAGAGGTAGTAACAATTACAACACAATTATTACTCCAGTATATAATACTGTTTCGAGGTGTCTGCGAAAGCAGTTATCACACTACATAGCATTAGCTCACCCTCTTGAATGCCCAGGTCCTAAGATCTGTTCACCAGGCAAAGTACTCACAGGTTCTAATAAATAATATTTATCGGGCACTAACTTAAAAGTAAGCTATAATTGTTACCTGTTATTCACAGCAAGTATACTCCACTCAACACTAAATCACACAATATTCTGCTTGAGAGATACTGCAGTAATTACATTTACAGAGCTTTAGCAAAAAAATTAAAAAAAAAACAAACTTGTTTTAAACTATGATCAAATTTGGAGGCACATCTGTGAAGATTTTACAACAAAAAAGCTGAGAACAGCACTCTAAGACAATGGCTATCAACTGACTAGCAGGATCACAGATGTAATGTGGATGACAACAGCAATAAAATCTACTTCCAAAGTTTAACAATAATACATTACAAGAATATCTTGATACACATATAGTTACTTCCTTGGTTGAAGTTATAAGTGCTTAAGTTAGCTTCTGTGAAACTCTACCATCTGTCAAATTAACCTTGTTAATCTAAATTTTACTAATTTCCTAGCACTGCTTACATCTAAGTCATTAGTTGGCTTTTGGCTTTAGTGCATAATAGTGATACAATAGAACATAATAAAATTATGCCTACTTATATTTATGCAAACTTCAGTAAAACTATAATAAAAAATACTTGGAGAGTCCTGGAGACCTGCTTTCCTTTAAAAACAAAAACAAAAAAAAAAAGTATTGTCATCAGGTGGAGTATTAATGGACAGAAGGAGGAACTTTTCAGAAAAGCTGTTGGTTTTCCATAGGGGAAAAGTGAATTTGGCCACCTACACAAACAATGTATAAAATTCAGATCCAAGTAGAATAAGACTTAAATACTGGAGGCAAAACAAGAAAAACAATAGGGGGCAATAAAAGAAAATATCTTTATAAAACAGGGTATGGAAGTTCAGGAAACTAATTACACAAGACTAAATTAAAATAAATTTCTATTCATGAAAGGGCACCATAAGGAGAGTAAAAAGACATCCTGAAAATGGGAAAAGATACTTGCAAAATATGTAAGTAGAAAAAAAAAAGTATTTAGAATATAAAGAACTCCTTCAAATCAAAAAGAAAAAGGAAAAAAGAAAAAACAAGAGAAACAAATGTGAATTTCATAGGAAAAAAGTCTTAATCGTCCATAAACATAAAAAGGTAACTGTGGGCAACAGGGTGGCTCAGTCGGTTAAGCATCTGGCTCTTTATTTAGGCTCAGGTCATGATCTCAAGGTTCGTGAGATCAAGCCCCATGTTGGGATCTACACTTGACAGAGCCTCCTTGGGGTTCTCTCTCTCCCTCTCTCTCTGTCCCTTCCCCACTTGTGCTCTCTCTCTCAAAACTAAATAAATAAACTTAAAAAAAAGGGGAGGGGGGGTGGGGGTAACTGAATAACTTACCAGCATTAGGACAGTTAAGTTCTGGTGTTTCCAGAAGTATAAATGAACTGCAACTCAAAGGTTTATTTATTTCATATGAACCTTGACTCTTACACCTCAAAGCACACACAAAAATAAACTGTTGGGGCATCTGGGTGGCTCAGTCAGTTGAGCATCTGACTCTTGATTTCAGCTGAGGTCATGATCTGAGGGTCGTGGGGTCGAGCCCCGCTCCTGGCTCTGCACTGAGTTTACAGCCTGCTCTCCCTCTCTCTCTGCCCCTCTTCCCCACTTGCACTCTCTATAAAATAAAATAAATAAAATAAGTAAAATAAAATATAAAATAAAATAAACTCTACCTAAATGACAGACCTACATGTACATGTTAAAATAATAAAACATTTTAGAAGAAAACACAGGGAAAAAAAATTGTAAACTAAGGTTCAAGAAAATTAGGTCAAAGCACTAACTGGGAAAAAAAAGGAACAATGAACATCAATGTTAAAATAGTTTAGACTTCAAATAAACTGATAAGCAATAGACAAGCTACACATTAAGGGGGGAAATATACGTATATACACAAATTATATGTATGTATATATATGTATGGCATTTAGAATATATAAATTACTACAACTCAGTAACAACATTTATTTGTATAACATATAAACAGATTACTTGTATAAGATATAAAAATGATCAGTAAGGAATACATGAAAACAGCCAGTTCAAAGTACCTCCCCATCACACTCCCTATCTCCAGACCCTCCCAGAGCCCCATTCCCTCTTCTCCACAGAAAGCCCCCTAAAACCCTAAGACAGGAGGGAGAGGAAGAACAAAGGTTCTGTTGGTTGGCCCCCTCCCTTTGCACATTAAACCCAAACAGCTCTATGAGCTATACTATCTCTTCCAGTAGTGCAACGGGTAGAAGGTTCCTGACTGCCACAGGCACAGCCAAGAATGCAGGGAAATGTATTCATTTCCATCAGAAAACTACAGACCCTGAGCTAGAGTTTGCCTGAGCCAACTTCAAGATGGCCAAGAGCAAGCCAATGGCAACACTAAAGAAAACCAATATTCACAGGCTCCTGGGACCATATGTCCTCATACAGGACTGCATGCCCTAAGGGGGCTATTGTGATTCCTACATCGAACCCAGCCATCCCATATGCTGCCTTCATCTACCCAGCAACATGCTCAGGTGCAAGGGTACCACTCCTCTGATGCCACCAGCAGGAATGGAAATACATGCTGTCAGTTTTCTGTTAGTTCTGCAGTCTTATCACTATTTGAAGCCCTGGCCCCCTAGGAAAGAAGCTCAGAAGTCACTTCTGAGAATCTGTATGTTATGACCAGAATAGGCACACCAAGTATCCACTGACCCCACAAAGCCTGTGCAAAGAGCTGCTTCTCTCTCTAAAAATTGAGAATTTTAAACCTGAGACAGTAGACTGCTGCAGGTTTCTTTAAATCCTCTTCCTCAGCCCTGCTCTGCCCCATAGCCTTTGTCTAAGGCCTCATGAGAAGACTTCAAGGGCGTACTTGATGAGAAACCCAGACCAGTTCAAATGCTCAGTGAAGGATACAGCAAGCCCCACACCATCAGCCCAAAGTTGTGGAGCCCAAAGTAGCTCCACCACAAAGAAACAAGATATTTAATTTTGCATGTATTCTGGCATGAATTATAACACATAATCTTGTGTATATGAGAGTGTAGCACTGTTCTCACATTAGTGTTACCATAGTAATGGACTTGGCCACTAATGTTTCTTCATTCCTGGTCCCTCTCTTCTCCTCCACGTCCTTCCAGCTTCACTGACGACCTAGCTCTTGGCTGAGCAGCCAATCCTGCCTCAGGCCTAGTACCACTCATCTCCACCCCACCCATTTCAAGGCTGAAAAGCACCAACAAAAACCCAGCAAGTATGAGCTGTTTCCTTTTCCAGTTCAAATCAGTCTCTTCCTTCTTGTACTCCCATGGACCAAAACTGTAATAAAAATCTTTCTTGACCCAACTGCTTACCTCTCCACAATTCAGCCCACCCGCCATTGGTCCTGCAAGTTCTTTCCAAACTTGCAAACAAAGTACCCTGTGCAACAAAATGTTCTGTACCCTGTGCAACAAAAAAGATTTCTCTTGTGTAATTAATTATCAAAGACATTAATTTAATGTTAGTTTGAGGCATGAAGAAGAGGGTTTTCATTCTTCAGCAGTGATCTTTTTAACAGGTGTTTAAAAAAATGATAAAATGAAGGCAATTATTCAGTTTCATTTTGTTTTGTGAGCATATCAGTACTTGCTTCTAAAACGTAGCTCTAGCAACATCTTTAACTTTTTAGTTATGATTAGTGCTGATCCCAAGTGAATGTAAAACTGGATAAAATAGCTGGCCTTTGAACAACAGGTTTGAACTGTGCAAGTCCACTTATATGTGGCTTTTTTTCTTCCAGGAAATATAGTACAGTACTATAAATGTATTTTCTCTTCCTTTTGATTTTCTTAGTAACATTTCTTTTCCCTAGCTTACTGTATTAATCAACTATGTTACCAGTAAGGCTTCCAGTCAACAGTAGGCTTTTAGTAGTTAAATTGTAGGAGAGTCAAAAGCTATACAGATTTTCAACTGCATGGGGGCTAAACACCCCAGCCCCCACTTTATTCAAGGGTCAACTGTATATGAGAAGCAATATATAAAACTCCTCCAAAAGTGGCCAATAAGCATATGAAAAAAAGTTAAAACCACTAGTCATTAGGGAACTACAAATTAATACCACAATGAGGTACTACTACATACTCACTAAAATGGCTAAAACATAAAAGTTGACAATACCAAGTGTTGACAAAATTGTAGATCAACTTTAACTTTAACACAGTGGCTGATAGGAATGTACAATAGTACAACCACTTTGAATAACCACTTAGTAATAGTTTATTAACAATTATATTCCTCTGTACTTGCCCAAAGGAAATGAAATATGTCTCCTCAAAGATCTACTTACAAATGTACATGTAGCCATATTACTCATAAGAGTCACAGACTGGAAACAACCCAAAAGCCCACCAAAAGAACCATGTTTACACATGGTTCTGTGTAATATGGGAACATGTTTACACAGTTTGTAATATCCATATAATGAAATATTACACAGCAACAAAAAGGAACTACTAACATGTAATAACGTGGCTGAATCTCAAAAGCATTTTGCTGAGCAAAAAAATGTTAAATGTAATAAAAAGGAATTTTAAGAATCCATTTATGTGAAGAACTAAGACAGCCAAAACTGACTTATAGTAATAGAAATCAGATCAATCAATGGTTACCAGGTACAGGGAGTGTAGGGATACTAAACTGAAAGGGTGATATAAGGGAATCTTGTCGAGTTGTCAAAATTCATCTAATTATATACTTTAAATGGATGTTTCCATTTTATTTATTTATTTATTTATTTATTTATTTATTTTTGTAAATATACCACAGTAACATTAACTTAGAAAAGTCAAGATAGCAGCTAGTGGGATGTGGAAGGAAGGGGCAGTTTGAGGGAGACACAAAGGAAATTTCTAGAATAAAATGTTCTATTTCATGTCCAGGGTGGTACAAAGAGTAGTAATCTTACTATATTTCTTTAAAGTGTACATAAGCTTTCATATGCTTTGGTACACACACACACACGCAAAAAAATTTTCAGAAGTGATTCATATACACACACCCCAAAAAGAGAAACAGGAAGACTGTAACCTTAGCATATATAGTTGTTTCCCCAACTCCTTGATATATGAGTCAATGGCTAAAAAGAAGACTAAATCTGCCCTACTGACGTTGGGGGTGAGGAGGCAGGGAGCAATTATTCCCATCCATGCACCTGAAGCTTTGAGTTTCCATACAGATGTTGACCCTGAAAGCCTGAGGGAGGAGGCACTTTCTTTAAGACAGGACAGCACATCAGTGAACTGATGGGGAGAAACACCTGAAACAAAAGAAAGCCTATGTGTTCAAAGAGATTCTGCTCCCCTGTTAAGTTGGGTGTACTGTAATAATTCAAACCCTGGAGGAGCCCTGCAGTCAATTCACACAAGTGCTGAAAAAGCATTCTCATCTTTAAGAATACTAATTAATTTCAACTAGTGGTCTTCAAACTTTAAGTACAGAAGAATCAGTTGTGATTCCTATTGAGAATGCCCTAGTCCAACTCTTGGATTTGAAACAGTAAGTCTGAGGTGAGGTACAGCATTCTACAGTTTTAGCAAGCACCACAGGAAATGAATAGTCCACAAACCACACTGTAAGAAACTCTGACCTAAACCTCTATCAACAAAGCTAAAGAGACAGAAAAACATTGCTAGACATTTTTAAATATTAAATAACGTTTAAGTTTATTTATTTTGAGAGAGACAAAGACAGCACAAGTTGGGGAGAGGGAGAGAGACAGGGGGACACAGAGAATCCCAAGCAGGCTCCACACAGCCAGTGCAGAGCCCGATGCAGGGCTCAAACCCACGAAGCCACGAGATGGTGACCTGAGCTAAAAACCTAGAGTCAGATGCTGAAACGAATGAGCCACCCAGGTGCCCCCAGACCAAATAATTTTTATTTATTTATTTTTCAACGTTTATTTATTTTTGGAACAGAGAGAGACAGAGCATGAACGGGGGAGGGGCAGAGAGAGAGGGAGACACAGAATCGGAAACAGGCTCCAGGCTCTGAGCCATCAGCCCAGAGCCTGACGCGAGGCTCGAACTCACGGACCGCGAGATCGTGACCCGGCTGAAGTCGGACGCTTAACCGACTGCGCCACCCAGGCGCCCCGACCAAATAATTTTTAAAAAATAGATAGACTATACTAAAACAGTTAATAGAGAGGAGAAAAAAGACACCTTTCAAAAACTACTTATCACATGTGCAAAACAAGGTATCATGACAAGGAGAATATTCTTGGAAATTAATACAAGTTTGCCAAAATAAACACAAGTGGTCATAAGTTCAACTTTTACTTCATCTACTTAACCCACACTGCACAGTGACATTCCAAAATGCCTTTCATAAGCCAAATTTGACCTTTCATATATTACATAAATTAATGATTATTATAAGCTATGATGCCCTATCACCATGTTTATTTGTAGGAAAAAGGCAGACCACTACTGCAGTCAAGTTACACTCAAGTCAGTTCTATGACATTACAGAGTATTAACGTGTTGCAGAGTCAGGTAAGGAAAGATTATAGTAACTACCCCTACTCTAAACACATCAGGGCAGGAATGAATAATTATGGAATGGTCCCTGGGGTTAAAGAAAAGGGAGGGCCCATGATAAAAATTAAGTGCACTGCCTGATTTTACAAGAGGTAGGATGAGAGAAGTAACTGACAAACCAACTACCTCCCCACCCACCCCCAGGAGGTCTGGACCGAAACTTTCACAAGTCACCAGGACTCAAAAGAAAAAGTACATGCAAGATCAAAATTTAAAATACAACAATATTCTTTAGTTCTTCAGAAACAGAACCCTTTTTATGACATATAAGTTCATACAACTAACAACATGTAAATACTTTAGAAACTCATCAGGTACCGAAGTAGGGAACTGTCCTTTAAAGTCAGCAATAAGACAATATCCAGGGGTGCCTGGGTGGCTCAGTCGGTTGAGCATCTGACTTCAGCTCAGGTCATGATCTCACAGCTAGTGGGTTCGAGCCCCACATTAGAATCTGTGTCGGCAGCTTAGAGTTCAGAGCCTGGAGCCTGCTTCAGATTCTGTCTCCCTCTCTCTGCCCCTCCCCTGCCTGCACTCTGTCTCTCTCTTTCCGTCTCTCAAAAATAAATAAACATTAAAACAAATAAAAAAAAAAAGACAACAATATCCATTATTATCACTTCTAAGCAACATTAATTAAAGGTCTAACCTAGTACAATAATTAAAAAATGATATTACAGGCATAAAAATTAGAAATAAATTGTCAAAATTTATTCCTGATATAATTTTACATAGAAAATCCAAAATCATCTCTGGAAAAGTATTGCAATAAAAAAGTTTATTTTCTATGGATAGAAGATCAACATACAAAAGCCATTTGCAAGTGAACATAGTAACAAGTAACAATAGCAAATCTTTGAAAGTACCACATATAATTATCATCAGAAATTATCAACTATCTAAAACGAATAATGTACAGAAATTCTACAGTTATAATTAAAAACCAAATAAGAGATCTTAAGGAAGACCTAAAGAAAAGTATACTCTATTCATGGATAGAATCAATACCATAAATATGTTACTTATCCCAAAATAGTCTATATGATCAATTGAATTAATAAAAAACTCAAACAAGAGTTTTTCAGAGAAACTGGCAACATTATTCTAAAATTTCTAAGGAAGAATAGTGTCATGATATTTTGGAAGAGAAGCAAACTTACTTTTCCAGTACTAGAGACTATTATGAAGCTACAACAATGAAGACAGGATGGTATTCACAAAATGAATGATGAAACAAAAGACAGCACAAGAAAAAAAGAGCATTAAATAAAGCTTTTGTATATGACAAATGGCATGTCAGTTCAGTGAGATAGAGCCCTACCTATTCAATAAGGTAAAATTAACAAAAACAAAAAAATATATATATGATAAAAATTAAATTGGATCCCCACCTCACACAAGTTACAAAAAGCAACTGAGATACAATAAGGTCTAAATGTTGCAAACAACATTTAAAACTCTCAGTGGAAAACACAGATGAATATCTTTAAGCTATCAAGTAGAAAAAAGTTCCTGAATTTAAAACAATGAAAATTAAAAATATGTACCTTCGACAATTCATAAAGGTACAATAAAAAGGAAATCAAAGGTGGGGAGGGGCACCAGGGTGGCTGAGTAAGTTACGCATCTGACTCTTGATTTGGGCTCAGATCATGATCTCACGGTTCCTGGGTTCCCATAGGGCTCAGGGCTGACAGGGTGGAGAATCCTTGGGATTCTTTCTCTCTCTCTCTCTGTCTCTCTCTGAAAATAAATATACATTTTTAAAAAAATTTTAAAAAGGAAATAAAAGGGAAGATAAACATAGGATTCAAGATAATTATAATTTCAAATGCAAATACAGGGACGGAAATGAAAATGAGACTAGTTAGATATAGGTTACTTCCAAAGGTATAGCTTTTGTTTTAAGTAGAGTTCATGTGTATTTATTATTAAAAAGTAAAAATTTGTGAGTATTAATATTAATAAGCAATTTTATGAATAAATGAAAACATATTTGCATGGACAGCTGATCATAAACCAATATTTATTAATTCAATTCTGTTTACCTCACAATTGGTATTGTAGATTATTAAAAGTCCTCAAAATATTATATGACCACCTGTGGAGGTAGTACATCTAGAACTGGTACTACAAAAATAATAATTTGTACAATCTAACTAAAAATTTATCTCAGCATATAGAACAAAAAGGAGTGAAAGAAATTATAAAGTAAAATTTATAGCAAATAAGAGAGATGAATGGTATCAAATATTCAAATAATTCAGTTATGGAAGGAGGGCGGGGGGGGGAAGGAATTGAGTAGAATTGATAATTTTAGAATGTATATCTTTTCCCTAAGAACATGAAGCTTTTCAGATCAAAATTCCTAGGCAGGACTGTTAAGAAGGAACACACACATGTAAAATTTCTGGTTTCTAAAACCAAAGGGGAAATCTTACAACCTTACAGATAGTTAACTAATAACTTCAAAAATGAACTATTGGGACCTCATCAAGATAAAAAACTTCTGCACAATGAAGGAAACAATCAACAGAACTACAAGACAACCAACAGAAGTTATTTGCACCTGATATATGGGATATAGCGTTAGTATCCAAAATCTACAAAGAACCTATCAAACTCAACACCCAAAAAACAAATAATTCAGTTAAGAAATGGGCAAAAGAACACTTTTCCAAAGAAGGCATCCAGACGGATAACAGACACATAAAAAAACGTTCAACATCACTCATCATCAGGGAAATACGTGTCAAAACCACAATGATACACCATCTCACACCTGTCAGAAAGGCTAAAATCAACAACACAAGAAACAACAGATGTTGGCAAGGATGCAGAGAAAGGGGAACCCTAGTGCACTGTTGGTGGGAATGCAAACTGGTGCAGCCACTCTGGAAACTAATGTGGAGGTTCCTCAAAAAATTAGAAATAGAACTTACCCTATGACCCAGCAATTGCACTACTAGGTATTTATCCAAAGGATACAAAAATGCTGATTTGAAGAAGCACATGCACCCCAATGTTTACAGCAGCACTATCAACAATAGCCAAACTATGGAAAGAGCCCAAATGTCCATCAACTGACAAATGGATAAAGAAGATATGGTACGTATATACAATGGAATATTACTTGGTGACGAAAAAGAATGAAATCCTGCCATGTGTAACAACATGAATGGAACTAGAATGAATTATGCCAAGCTAAATAAATCAGAGAAAGATAAATATCACATTATTTCACTCATATGTGGAACTTTAGAAACTAAACAGATGAACAGGTGGAAGGGAAGCAAAAATAAGATACAGAGAGGGAGGCAAACCATAAAAGACTCTTAAATACAGAGAACACACAGGGTTGCTGGAGAGGAGGTGGGTGGGAGGACGAGCTAAATGGGTGATGGGCATTAAGGAGGGCATTTGTTGACATGAGCACTGGGTGTTATATGTAAGTGATATGTCAGTAAGTGATTTCTTAACTGAATTATTTGTTTTTTGGGTGTTGAGTTTGATACATTCTTTGTAGAGACTGGATACGAATGCTATATCCCATATATCAGGTGCTAAATTCTACTCCTGAAACCATTGTGTACACTGTATGTTAACTAACTTGAATTGAAATAAAATTTTTAAAAAAAGAGTTAACTAACAACTTATCTACTTTGGTAGAGTAACACCAAACGGTATTATATTTTACAGAAAAACCTAGTTAATATTAAATACCGAATTTTTAAAAAATTCTTCATTTTTTTTAATGTATTTAAGTTCAAGTTAGCTAATATACAGTGTAGTACTGGTTTCAGAAGTAGAACCCAAAGATTCATCACTTGCATATAACACCAAAGGATATAAATAACTAATTTTTAAAAACTAATTGGCTACTAATGTGTCTATAACACAAGTAATATTTTTGATGTAAGGTATATCTTAAGAAATTTAAAATGCCATTATTTAGAATTACAATTCCATATTATCCCAACAAAATCAGGAATACTATACATAAAAATATGTGAAAAAGCCTATTTTATTGAGGACAGGGGAAAACAGAGAAAACTATTCATTTTGGCACCATCAGAAAACTATGTTTAAATATATATTTAAAATTAAAAGAGCAGAAATGAAGGGCGCCTGGGTGGCTTAGTCAGTTGAGCATCCAATTCTTGATTTCAGCTCAGGTCATTATCTCATGGTCAAAAGATCATGCCCCACTTGGGGCTCCTCGCTAGGTAGGGAGAATGGGGCTCGCTCTCTCCCTCTGTCTCTCCCCTGCTCATGTTCCCACTTTCTAAAACAAACAAAGGGCAGAAATGAGAAAGATTTCCCAATCATAGAGGATATAAGAGGCAAGGAGGAGAGGGAGGGTGATAGAATGAAAACTTTATCAAGCCATCAAAGCTGGGTGGGGAAAACAATAGAAACTCAGATGACAAAAAATTTATGAGTTATCATATGTAAATTATGAAACTGTATTTAAAAGACTAGCAAAAGCACACAAGTTTGGATTCAGATATATTAGAAATAAAAAGAATCTGATGAAATTATATTAAAAGTACCTCAACATCTCTCAGAATTAAGACACAAGGAAAAAACACGAAATACTCAAGCCACACTATGTGTACATTTAATATATCAACATAGAACTCTGTAACTTTCAAATACACATCCTTTTCATATGCTCATTAATACCTCATGTACTTAGTCATACGAAAATCTTAATTTCTAAAACTATTACAAATCATCTTGTTTAAACAACATATTCAAACTAAAAATCAACAATTTAAAAAATGCAACATTGAGACACCTGGGTGGTCCAGTCCCTTAAGCACCCAACACTTGGTTTCAGCTCAGATCATAATCTCTAGTTCGTGGGATCAAGCTCCACATCAGGCTCTGCGCTGACAATGTGGAGCCTGCTTGGGATCCTCTCTTTCTCCCTCTCTGCCTCTCCCCTGCTCATGCTCTCTCTCTCAAAATAAATAAATAAACTCAAAAAAAATGCAACATCTTGAGACATACAACAAAAAAACAAAAAACAAAAACTTTTAAAGAAAATGAAGTCAAATCTCAAAGAAAACCAACAATCCAAAATACCTGTCATTATTACTCTATTAGAAACTCACCAAGTATAAAAAGAGCAATAATAACCTCCAAAAAAAAAAAAAGGAGAAAGGCGAAAATACTTAAGACAAAAAGCAAAAATTAATGAATTAGAAGATAAAACAGGGTTTATAAAGGAAACAAAGAAGTGGATTTTGAAAGAGTAGTAAAATCAACATCTGGCAAAACTGAGACTAAAACAAAACAAACACGAGTGAGAAAAGGATCTGTCTACACAGCCAGATTTAAGAAAAAAATCAGACCTGTACATACATACATATATGCATCTAAATGAAATCAAACCTAAATCAATAAACATTTTTAAAATTGATGCTGGAATTGATGCTGGAAGAGGTAGAAACTAAAAGGTAATAGTCAAAATTTGGAAGGCTTATCTAAAACTTGTTCTAAATAAAATGGTCTGCCTGCTATAGTCATATTCATCAAACCGTCAAAGTAACAAGTACTTAGATTTAACAATAAAAAATGGCTAAAAACCAACATTTTTGAATGATTTAACCTAATCCTACACTAAACAATTCCAAAAGCATAGGAAAACTCAACAAGCTTTCTAATGATTTTATAAGCTAACCTTACCTCGATAGCCCATATGCAGAAAAACTGTGTAACCAATCTCATCTAAGAATATCGATACTAAATTCCAGATTAAAATTTAGTATATCGAATTTGGAGGCATCATGACTACATGAAATTTTACCAGAAAGCAATATAGCATAATAGTTATGAATGCAGGCTCATAACCTGCCTGCAATGACCATGAATTTAAATTCCACCCCAACACATACTAGCAATGAAATGTTGTTTTAGTTCTTTTCTAATACTCTTTCCTCAACCACAACATTCAGGTGAAAAAAAAAAAATTGTGCTCACCTAATAATGTGTTTGGAAAAAAATTAATGAATAAAAAGTTTTTAAAACTCCAAGCACAATTCCTTAACATAGAAATATATATCATATTTCATATATGTTATCTATTACAGTTGTTTTTATTACTGACACACAAATTATCACATAGGTAATTGCAAAAGGAAAAAGGAAAAGCCATTTGATAAAAAATCAAAATCTGTTTTCAAAACATTTAAAAAACTTAGAGGGCTATAAGGAAATCTCCACATCATAATGAAACAATACATAACAGAAACTAACATTAATCCTAACAGTATTCTGTAATATTAGCTAAAGCAATAACAATGAAAAGTATGAGTATTAACAAGGAATAGGTCAGAATGATAATTACTTGCAAATGATATGAACTGTAAACATAGAATATTAAAGAAAATCAACAGAATATTTATTGAAACTGATATAATTCATTAAGGCAGTTGGATACAATGTTATCCAATGCTGGATACAAATCAAAATTAGGTGAGAAAGAGAAAGAATAAGAAGGGAGTAAGTACCTGGATCCTGTCTCTTTGCCCAAACCAAGTCTTGTGCTAATAACAACATAACCAATTATTTAGTACTAAAGAATATCCCTTTTATGTAATGTTTACAGTGATTTACATAATGTTAACTGTCCCTTGAAATGCTGTAGTATATTTTCATGACTTTAAATGATAGCTAAATTAGAAAATACTAAATAATTTAACTAAAATATTTACCCTGCATTCGGTTTGTATTCTTTTTCCAAGTTTTGCTTTAACTCTTAATTTGGTTGATCTAAGACATCTTTCCCACCTAACACCCCTCTGTAATTAAGTGAAAGTTGACTGCTGACCCATTAAATTCCTTCTGCCTCCATCCTCTAACATTTCATTTTCGTCCTCCCTGTCCAGAAATAAATGCATGCTTACCTCCACCAAACACTCAGGATCTAAAAGAGTTGCTCACGTCTAATCATACTAACTTTAAGGCTTTAATGGAAGATTCAGAGTCACTTAATGACTTGCCCAAGGTCACAGAGAGGTGATTTAGACCTAACCCACACTCTATGGTCTTTTCACCACAGCCTATATTCCACAGTTGTCCACGGTTTCTCAATAATTAAATCTCGAGATTCTGTTAAGAAACTAAAATAACTACTGCATTTGCATTTCTTTTAGAAAACATTCACTCATCAAATACTTACTGAAACCTACTATGTGCAAGAAACATCCTAAGCTCTAGGGTAAAACAAAATAGGCAAAATACCTGCCCTATCAACCTTATATTTTATTCAACTCAGAATAATGCATTTAATGTAAATAGCATCCAGCTCACTTCACTCTATAAATCAATTTGGTCCCTAGGAGGAAGCTTTCTATTGCTGCCCTCAAGATCCCTCATTTAGGACTTGAATCTATGTATGTATCAGATTTTTGAGATCTAAGGATCCTACATTTAGGTAAATATCAAGCACAAATACTGAAGGTATATGTTCAAAACCAAAATTATGCACAGGATTTAACTATCTCTAATCTTTTTTTATTTTATTTTTTAAATATTTTTAATA
The DNA here is from genome assembly GCF_027475565.1 of Acinonyx jubatus. Taxonomy (NCBI): domain Eukaryota; kingdom Metazoa; phylum Chordata; class Mammalia; order Carnivora; family Felidae; genus Acinonyx; species Acinonyx jubatus. The sequence goes on from NC_069384.1 coordinate 27,373,097, forward strand.
ATTTTTTTAATGTTTTTTATTTATTTTTGAGACAGAAAGTGACAGAGCATGAGCAGGAGAGGGGCAGAGAGAGAGGGAGGCACAGAGTCTGAGGCAGGCTCCAGGCTGAGCTGTCAGCACAGAGCCCTATGCGGGGCTTGAACTCACGAACCATGAGATCATGACCTGAGCCGAAGTTGGAGGCTTAACCCACTGAGCCACCCAGGCGCCCCTAGGTAATTGTTTTAAAAATGTTTATTTGTTTTTCAGAGACAAAGAGAGTGCGGGCGGGGGGGGGGGGGGGGGGGGGGGGGGGGCGGGAGGGAGGAGGAGAGAGGGGGAGAGAGGGGGAGAGGGGGAGAGAGGGGGAGAGGGGGAGAGAGGGAGAGAGAGAGGGAGAGGGGGGAGAGAGAGGGAGAGAGAGGGGGAGAGAGGGGGAGAGAGGGGGAGAGAGGGGGAGAGAGGGGGGAGAGGGGGGGAGAGAGGGGGAGAGAGGGGGAGAGAGGGGGAGAGGGGGAGAGGGGGAGAGGGGGGGAGGGGGAGAGGGAGGGAGAGGGGAGGAGAGGGAGGGAGAGGAGATGAGGGAGAGGGGGGGAGAGGGGGGGAGAGGGGGAGAGGGGGAGAGGGGGGGAGAGGGGGAAAGGGGGAGAGAGGGGGAGAGAGAGGGAGAGAGAGGGGGAGAGAGGGGGAGAGAGGGGGAGAAAGGGGGAGAGAGGGGGAGAGAGGGGGAGAGAGGGGGAGAAAGGGGGAGAGAGGGGGAGAGAGGGGGAGAGAGGGGAGAGAGGGGGAGAGAGGGGGAGAGAGGGGGAGAGAGGGGGAGAGAGGGGGAGAGAGAGGGAGAGAGGGGAGGGGGGAGAGGGAGAGGGAGGGAGAGGGGGGAGAGGGGGAGAGAGGGGGAGAGAGAGGGGGAGAGAGAGGGGGAGAGAGAGGGGGAGAGAGGGGGAGAGAGGGGGAGAGAGGGGGGGAGAGGGATGGAGAGGGGGGAGAGGGGGAGAGAGAGGGGGAGAGAGGGGGAGAGAGGGGGGAGAGGGGGGGAGAGAGGGGGAGAGAGGGGGAGAGAGGGGGAGAGGGGGAGAGGGGGAGAGGGGGGGAGGGGGAGAGGGAGGGAGAGGGGAGGAGAGGGAGGGAGAGGAGATGAGGGAGAGGGGGGGAGAGGGGGGGAGAGGGGGAGAGGGGGAGAGGGGGGGAGAGGGGGAAAGGGGGAGAGAGGGGGAGAGAGAGGGAGAGAGAGGGGGAGAGAGGGGGAGAGAGGGGGAGAAAGGGGGAGAGAGGGGGAGAGAGGGGGAGAGAGGGGGAGAAAGGGGGAGAGAGGGGGAGAGAGGGGGAGAGAGGGGGAGAGAGGGGGAGAGAGGGGGAGAGAGGGGGAGAGAGGGGGAGAGAGGGGGAGAGAGAGGGAGAGAGGGGGAGGGGGGAGAGGGAGAGGGAGGGAGAGGGGGGAGAGGGGGAGAGAGGGGGAGAGAGAGGGGGAGAGAGAGGGGGAGAGAGAGGGGGAGAGAGGGGGGAGGGGGGGAGGGGGGAGAGGGATGGAGAGGGGGGAGAGGGGGAGAGAGAGGGGGAGAGAGAGGGGGAGAGAGAGGGGGAGAGAGGGGGGAGGGGGGAGGGGGGAGAGGGATGGAGAGGGGGGAGAGGGGGAGAGAGAGGGGGAGAGAGAGGGGGAGAGAGAGGGGGAGAGAGAGGGGGAGAGAGAGGGGGAGAGAGAGGGAGAGAGAGAGGGGGAGAGAGAGGGGGAGAGAGAGGGGGAGAGAGAGGGAGAGAGAGAGGGGGAGAGAGAGGGAGAGGGAGGGAGAGGGGGAGAGAGGGGGAGAGAGGGAGACAGAATCCCAAACAGGTTCTGCACTGCCAGCACCATACAGGGCTTAATCTCACGAACCATGAGATCATGACCTGAGCCAAAATCAAGAGTCCAACACTCAACCAACTGAGCCATCCAGGTGCCCCTAACTACAGCTAATCTATCACTGACCATCTCACCTGTATCACCTAAAGCTCAAAAAACCTTTCTGCAGTTTTTACTACATCTCATCACTCCATACCATGGCTAAACTTCAGCAATCAAGCAAAGAACACATCAGAGAAAAAGACAGCCCCTGGTCCTATACTGTGATAAGCTACTTTGCAGGTGAACAAAGATAGATGAAAGCTCTGTGTTGTGCTATTAAAAAGAAAAAAAAAAGATTACTAATCATCCTTCTGAAAGAAAAAAAAAGAATCCTGAAAATAAAGCAAACTGTTCCAACTACTGGAATAGAACTATATACATAAAACAAATACACATGTGCAATCACATAACTTTTTAAGGAAAGCAGAAAATAGGCTGAAATTTTGGTTATGCAACCAGACACTTCTTGCTTTCCTGATAATTCATAAACTTTCTAAGTGAAAACAAAGAGTTTCACTTTTGTTTCTTCTAAAGTATGAAGTTCACTTCCTAGTTACTAGCTTGAAGTCCACTTCCTAGTTACTAATTTGGTGAATTTAAATCTATTCGTTTGTAGTGGATGGTTTAAAGTATTTATAACTATGTAAATATTTTTAAATAGCTCTACCATGAATAACAAAGTAATAGTTTATTAACGTGAAAAGCAAACAAACACATTGTTTCTTTAAAACACACACACAAATACCACTATGGAAGTATTAAAATAAATGCATAATATTGCCCTCCCCAAAATTCCCCTATATCACTAAAATGATCTAACACACACTAAAAATAGCATCATAATGGTAATATTGTGGATTAACAACTATTCCCTTTGTGTAAGGAGGGAGTTCATTAAACTAGTAAATTGGATTTGATGGCCAAGATCACTTGCAATAATTTGATTCTTGATTCCACAATTTTATGCATAAACCTCTGAACCAGGAAGATCTGCACTACCTGAGTCTATGCTAAAGAAGTACTTTAGTCAAAATCAATTAAAAAAAAAAAAACTGACAAACTCTTTGCCACAGTTCAAACTTAAAAGATGTGAAAAGTAGGAGCCACTTGGAAATGTCCAACTTTGAAACAAATAGGCTTTCATATGCAACACTGAGGAGAACTATAAACAAAAATGATACCAAACCCATTAAATACTGCTTAGCATACATATGAACACAAGATCCTGCTCTAAGTACTAACACTTTGTCACATACTTAACATCAAAAAGTAAAGTCTAAGGAATTCAAAGTAGAATAGAAAGGATTAGGAGATAAACTGTTCTAAACTCCCATTATTAAATCTAGAATCATTTCACTGTAAATGAACTGCAGTCTGCAACAATCTTCCCAACTGACCCGTAACAGTTAACTAACACACCAGGAGTTCCAGAAACAACTTTCCCAAAGTGCCTAAAATAACAATGCACGATCCCTGCTTTCCAAAATTCTTGAGCATCTTCAATTACCTCAAGTACTATCATAGAATTCTAAAAATAGTCTCAAAGCAAAAACTTAGCGGACAGTGAGTATACACACAGTTCCTTTGAGAGCAGCAGGCCTTATTCTAAAATCAAGGCCAGGTAGGCTACAAACAAAACTACAATAGGGTGGGGCATTCATTGCTCACCCAGATAAACCAAACGCAGCTTTGGGAGCAGCTCGCGGTAAACCCTAGTTATCCCCCAAATTTCAAAACGACTAAAGCAATGTTTTCTTTTTGCCCAACATGCTTCTCACAAAATGACAAGGCCAAATAAATAAATAAATAAATAAATAAATACAATTAAGTCATGGCCAACAACTCTTCAGGATATGGTGCAAGCCATGATCGTGCACTTGAGATTCTGAAAGGAAATCTCGACTAAAAGGAACCTCTCTCGCCACTCGCTATGAAAGATCTGAAGCTTCACGCGGATTTTATTTTACTTTGTTGAAGAGAGTGACCACTTGAATGTGTGACCGAGTCAAGAGTAAAGGGTGAAGGAGGGAATAAGGTCAAACTGAGGGGACAAAAGATTCCTGGAATAAACATGGCCAGGAAGGCTTCCTTTCTTAGAGGCAGTTTCTATATTCAGAAAGAAAGAAAAAGACACACAGAAAGGAGAAGGAACCAACCAAACCCTCTACTTCCACAGAGTCCACCTGGTAAACGTACCTGCCCCGCCAGGCAGGCAATTCAAGTCAAAGGAGACCCTTTTGCCAACTAGCAGGCCTGGAATGCTCCCACCTTCGAAATACAAATTGTGTTCGGGAAGGATGACAACTGGCTGCTCCGTTTTCTAAAGGAAGGAGGCGGTGAATAAAGTTTAATTCAGAAGCCCTACAGAGGAGTGTAGGAATGTGAGGGTCGCTCTCAATACCCAGCCAGCACTGTCTGCTACGGGAAAACAAGGAAGTGGCCTGAAACCCACTAACTGCACCCCACTTCCCACACGCAACCTCGCACAGGGCGCGACGCCCCCAAAGGCGACAGGCAGGGACGGTGGGCGGCGGGGGAGCAAGCGCGGGGCAGCGGAGGCCCGAGGGGCGGAGGGGGAAGGCCGGGAGCGGGCGAGGACAGCACGTCGGAAGGAGGAGCGGGACCGGGCCGCGCCGGCTCCCGGGCTCGCCTCACCTTCTGCGCCGCGCTCTGCTGCAGCACATTCTGCTCCACGGTCATGGCCCCCGCGGTGCCGGCGGCGACACGGGCGGCGGCGTGCGGCTCCTCGCGCCTCCGCCGGCCCTGGCAGCCGCGCTCTGCCGAGCTCCAGGGAACGGCGCGGACCGCCGGGGAGTACAGCGCCCCCGCCAGCCAGGCGCGAAGGCGATGGCGGCCGGCGTGCGCGGGCCCCGCGGGCTGGCGGCGAGGCGCGGACAGCGAGGGCCACGGCGGCGGCCCCACGACTTCGCGCGGCCCGCCTCAGCGCGGCTCGTCCGCCGAGGCCCGGGCCATGAGCGGGCGGCGGACGCTGGGGCGCGAGAGGGCGCGAGCAAGCCGGGCCGCGTCACGCGCGCGCGCGCTCCTTCGCTGGAGGCTCGCGGGCCACTGCGGGGAAGGGAGAAGGGACGGAGGGAGCCGCGGGCTGGAATGGCGCTGTTCTCCTCCCTCCTCGACTCCTCCTCCCCTCCCCCAACCGCCGTCACCTCCCCCCGCCCGGCGACTCCTCCCCCGCCGAGCCCCGCCCGCCGGCCTCCCTAACCCTATATTGTGACCCGCGGGGTGGTGGGGCGGGGCGGGGCTGACTTGAAGCCCCGCCCCCAGCCCGGCCCCGCCCCGCCTTGCGCGGCCCCGGCGCTCCCGGGGTGGGGCGAGGGCGCGCCCCGCGGGGTTTGCCTCGGAGCCGCCCCTGCGGCAGGTTGCGCGAAGCCTTCTCCTGGCTCTGCTAAGTTCCAAGCTGAGGCGAAGGGCAGCGTTCTCTCTGTACCCAGGACTTGGATCGCCAGCTTTCCGAACTCCTCCAAGACAAAACCTTTCCCTCTGGGTCTGGTAACGTCCCCAAACCGTGCTGAGTCCCTGAACCTCAGCTCCTTTCTATGTCTCCGGTCCTCTCCCCTAACCTTTCTAGGAATTTCGCAAGCAATAAACTTGCCCGAAGGGAAAAGGCAAGTGTGATTTAAGCAAAGGGCTGTCAGAAGTCCTTTTGCTGCAATGTACTTTTCTCCATAACAAATCATTACATAAATGAATATTGACGTTCTCTGTCTACTTCATTCATTAAAGCATGTGCCAGTCTCTGGGAGGCTCTGGAGAAATGAGGTTTATTTCCCGAAGATTTGATAAAAATGAAATATGGTCTATACAACAGACAACATGACGAAAGTATCACTGCCCAGATGGTACATAATTCTAATATACCGGTTGCCAAACAATTAGCAGTTAACCTTCCTGCATAGAATACTTGACTGTATATGGAATTGTAAGAAAAACTTAGCCTCGAGATAAATTATCTCTATCCTCAAAAAAATCTTGAGTTTCCCCAGCTAATCTGGAAATAGGAGGTGAGGATGCAGCAATAAGAGGGGCATAATAATCAGTGAATATTGTCACAAATGCAATACACTCATATGCAAATCCGGGTATAATTTTTAATCTGATGGCAAGAAAAGTAAGCGTAGAAAATGATCACTGAAATATTATCTGGTTTTATTAAATAATCATGGATCATAGTAGCCTTTGTAACAAATCTGTGCAGTTTACAACCGTCTTTACTCTGCACCTTGGATGCTTGGATGTACTCAACCACCTTTTGAGATCTTTCCCTTGAGTCTTCATACTTATTTGTGCATTTGATTTTGACATATTACAAGTTTTATTTTATTGATATCCTATGTTTTTTGCCAAAGGAATTTGAAAAGTTGTGAAATGGTTCGAAAACTAGAATGTTAGGAATAATGGAACAGTTCTGAGAGAATGCACGATTTTGTTATGAGAACACTGAGACCCAAAGAAGGTTATTTGGCAAAGAAAACATACTAGAGCCCATTTTACCTCATTTATAGCCCAAAGTGCTTTCCAACATGTCACCTTCACGTTTCTCTGTAATATGGATTTTTTTAAAAATAACTCTGTTCACGATTTATGACATTTGAATATAAAAAAGTAAAATTTAACATAAAAATCTAGTATTGTAGTTAAAAAAAAGAGAGAGAGATCGCCATATACTAAGTTTAGTTTCAAGAATTTGACAATAAATTTCCTCCAAGGGGCACCTGCATGGCTCGGTTGGATAAGTGCTGGACTCTTGACTTCTACTCATGTCATGATCTTGCACTTCCAGAGATCCAGCCTGGCATCGGGTTCTGCTCTGACAATGCAGAGCCTGCTTGGTATTCTCTCTCTTCCTCTCTTTCTGCCCCACATATGCATGCATTCTCTCTCTCTCTCTCTCTCTCTCTCAAAATAAATAAAATAAATAAATAAACAAATATTCCTCTGAGTTAATTTTTTTAATTCCACAAAAATATTACTACCAGTGGTTACTAGATAATCATTAAATAAATCTTTATAGTCATACTTGCCCACTTTGATCATTTATTTCCAGCTTACTTCTGATGGTTTCCTACTGAAATTTTTTAAATCTCAATTGTTTTGTATGAAAAGAAAATTTCAAGTTTCCTTATAGACATTCTTTTTTAGAAAGCACATAATTGGAATGAATAGAGGACGAAAATTTGAAAATTTGAGATAAATATGCACATGTGATCCATTGCCAGATATCCTAATTCATTTTAACAATATGTCCCAATGTCAGTTTTTCTGTTCATGAGTCAGCCTCAATATATATAGTTGTTGGAATTATATAACCTCAGGATATTATTGAGTAATTCCTAAGTTGTATTACTCTGGATTGTTGACACTCAGGTAAACACTTAAAGTGCCAGATTTCATTAAGATTAAAAATGTAGTTTTTAACACCAACTCTGTTTTTCTATGTGGGATCAAGATTATTTTTTTAATGTTTATTTATTTTTGAGAGAGAGAGAGACAGAGAGAGACAGAGAGAGAGAGAGAGAGAGAGAGAGAGAGAGAGAGAGAGAGAGAAAATGAGTGGGGGAGGGGCAGAGAAAGAAGGGGACAGAGGTTCCAAAGCCGGCTCTGCACTAACAGCCTGATGTGGGGCTCAGACTCATGAACTATGAGATCATGACCTGAGCAGAAGTCAGAGGTTTAACCAACTGAGCCATCCAGGTGCTTTCAAGATGATGTTTCTAACAATATTCAGTATTGTGCCTTGTGTGAACCAAGGAAACTGGTATTCTATTTTGACTATTTCTCTTTGTTTAGAAGGAGCCTGAAAATCCATTTCTGAACACCAAAAGTCTATTTTTTTTTGAGAGAGAGGCAGAGAGAGAGAGAGAGAGACTGAGAGAGTGTGAGCAGGGGAGGGGCAGAAAATCCCAAGCAGGCTCAGCGGCCAGTGTGGAGAGACCAAATGTGGGGCTCAGACTCACAAAACCATGAGATCATGACCTGAGCCAAAATCAAGAGTCAGACTCTTAACAGACTAAGCCACCCAGGCACCTTTGCCAAAGCACATTTGTAAGACATGAGTAAGAGAAACATTCAATGCATAGTATAGACTTGAACTATTTGCATGACAAAGGAATGGTTTGTAAATCTCCTCTTGAGGAAAATCAGAATTATTTTCCTTCTTTAGGTGTATTGACATTGACATTTACATTCTGGGATGATTTTATTTCCACCAATTAGGGAACCGTATATAATCATTGAAAGAGGAGGTTTCTACAATGTCACAATGGTACCATTCATTGATGAGGTGTTCATGCATTAGAACCTGTAAGAGTACTATCTGCCTAATACATGCACAATTAAATGCTTATTGAATTAAATGGGAAGTCACGAAGGAAAGAAAGCAAGTTTATCTATGCTTTTGCAGAGAATGGCTAACTCTAACTTCTCATTCCAACTGGACAGCTCTGGTGTCCTGGCAGCCATATTGTTTTATCTGACAAAGCATATCAATATTGGTATCTCCAGCTGGTAGTGGTGCCTCACACACTGAGAGTCTCCAGATGTTGCTTCTTTGGTCAGCGTGCCCATTTTCTAGGGCAGATATAACAAAATACCATAGACCAGGCGGATTCAACAAGAGAAATTTATTCTCTAACAGAGGCTGGAAGTCAAAGATTGAGATGTCAGCAGGTTTGGTTTCTCCTGCAGCCTCTTTCCTGGGCTTGTAGATGCCACCCTCTTCCTGCCTCTTCACATATTGTTGATCCACTGTGTACACACTCCTCTGGTGTCTGTTCTTCTTTTTATAAAGACACAGTCATATTGGATTAGGACCCAGTCTAATAGCCTTATCTCAACCACCTCTTTAAAGAATTTACTCCCAAATAGAGTTATATTCTAAGGTACTAGGGATTGGAACTTCAACATATGAATTTGGGGGGAGGACACACTTAGCCCATAACGGTCATATTCAATCTATTTCAGTTAATCCTACACTTCATACCTATGTACTATCAAATACCCTTTTTCCTGCTCCATCCCATAACCCCTTAGATTACTAAGAAATGTGTTAAAACATTTAAGGATAGTAACTCCACATTTTCTGTCAATATTCACACTTCCAGTTGGAATAGTTTTGGGGGAAAAGTTCTGTGAATTGAAAAAGGAATCTAATCTAATGTGAACTATTTCTTTGTAAGATCTACTTTGAAAATAAGGTCTACATGGAGAAAAAGCTATTCTTTATCAACTGAAAGACAGCACAAAAGTACAGATTTCTTGCATGAATCACTTGCTCCCCTTACTTTAAATAAGTCCCAAAGCATACTCTGACACTGCAAATGATGTAGAGTTCCCAGACCCTTCCTCATTTCTTGCCTTTCTTCTGCTTCTGTGGTGGTAGTCACACATTTTCCTGAAGTTACCCTATAAGGTATGCGGACAGAGAAAAGTATGGAGTCAAAAGTGATTACTGTCACTCCTTAAGACCTCTATCCCCTGTATTCAGAGCACATGATTGCTACATATATACAAATCCCAAAGAACAACTCAGTGACAGATAGTTCTGTAATCTTGGGCAAATTGCTTAAACCTTCAACATAATCCTTGCCTATTTGCTTTCAATACACATTCCTTGCATTTCTATTGCTTTTCTCTGAATCACAGAAAAGACTATCCTTGAATGTCCCATGCTCTGAGGTCAGCTGGCTTCAGAATGGATTTAGCATAGTTGGAGGATTGGAGGGTGAGAGAATAAGAGAACTCAGGCTATTTCTCTTTCTTCTTCTCCCTCTTCCCTTGGGTTGCTTTTCCTTGGGCTGTAGATCTTTGGTGGACCCAGCTCGCATCAAACTGTTCTACCCTGTCTCAAGGTCCTCCTGGTGAGGCAGGTCCCTGAGCTCTGGAAATCTTGTCTCCTTCTATCACTCCTCCAAATTAAGAGTCATAATGATTTCTTGCTGTTGCCAAGCTGGTTTAACTCTCTGTCCCTGTTTGGCTTTTTAGTTCTTTCATTACCTATATAACCAATTCTTTGGATTAAGTATCCCTTGATTTAAACATTTAAAGAGTATTCTGTTTTTCTGACATGAATTTTACTGACATATGTTCTCTGGGTCAGTTCTGTCATCTACAAAATGAGAATAATAATTTAGGGCTATTTTGATGATTAAATGCATAAGTACATATAAAGTATTTAAAACAGAGTAAGGCACAAAGTGAGTGAATAATAAATGTGAGCAAGTTCATGCTTTTATTATTATTATTATTATTATTATTATTATTATTATTATATTAGTTTTGCTTTTATTATTATTATTAGGCCTTCCTTGCGACCTATAAATTGAAAAGTGAAAACCATTAGGTGAGCACCAAGAATTAGTCAGCTGGGGTTGAATATTCTTAGTCTAGAAAAACGATACATGAAGCAGAATTAAGAGAAGGCAGTTAACTAAATCTTACAGTCTAAGAAGGGACTGTTCCATTGCCATTTCTCTAATGATTTCATGTCAAATCATGTACAGAAGAACTTGTTTAGTTATTCATAGGCAGCTACTTTACTACTGATTTTAGACCCTTGGTGAGTGTTTGTGTTCTTTTTTGGATGGTTGAAAAGACACAAATTTCAAGTGTAATACCTTTAATTTTAAAAAATACATACTAAAGATATGGCAAATCAAAAATATATTTTTGGATGAACAATGCTATTAGCAAGTAAAAACACAACAAAATGAAAAACTTAAATATTAGGCAAAAATGCTACTCATTTTTGGATTCTGCACAATGACATTCATACTGAATGAGTGCTCAATAAGTGTAATTTAAATGAACTTATAAACAACAATGAAAACAAAATTTTAAAATCTCCGTTCATGTTTCAGGCTTTCAGGAAATGCTTTTAGTATATTTAGTCTATCTGATATCATTTTATAAAATGAGATATATAAACAATAATCTCTTATCTCAATATATTAATTTGGTCTGTTTTTCATCAAGAACAACATATGGAATTTTTTTATGTGAAGGTGCATTATTTTGTTCTGTTCAAATTTACCATAGTTTTCAGTTTGGGTAAGCATATTATAAACATCCATAATTCTGTGGAAGTACTGACTGGGAATAAATGTAAAAACACAAATAGGGTAGCACATTTTACAATTAGATTCTACTGGTTCTGATTTCAGAGCCTTTGCTCTAAGACTGGTTGTACTGTCAGGTGAGTTGGAATGGCTAGTCGAGGCCTTCCATTTCGAGGGGACTATGGGAAACAGTCTATTAGAGCCAATTACTACTTTTTCTATACTTACTATGTGCCAAGACCCATACTAAGCACTTCACACTTCAAACAAACAACTTTTATAACAACCCCATGATGTTGGAATTACTACACTCCTTTCACAGAGGAAGAAGCTGTGGCTTATTAAGTAAATTGCCCAAGGACACACAACCAAAACATGTTAAACCGGTATGAACCCAGATAGGAGATCTGACTTCAAATCTCTTGCACTATGGACCAACCATTTTCTAAGTGTGGTTGATAGATTCCTGGAGGTACTCAAAACCTTTTCAGGGGCTGTCAAGATTCTCCATTTTCCAACTATATTTCTGTGTGTTTCCTCTTCTGCTTCAACGCAGTGTATGGTAACACATAGAATGCAGAAGCAGATTAGAGAATTCTGTTGTCTTCTGTTAAACCAGACATTACAGATTTGCAAAAATGCAAAACAGTCTCATTATTCTCACTAATCATTTTTGTTTTGAAAAATGTGTTTTTATAAAAGTAATATTTACATTAAAATGTAATGGGCTTCTTGTTTTTATGTGAAATAATAAATAAATATGTTTGAAAATTCTCAGTTTTAACTTCCAATACCATAAAGAGTGATTGGATATAATTTACAGACATAAAACCTCACTGAGGTCCTCAATAATTTTTAAAAGTGTAAAGCAGCCCTAGGATCAAAAATGTTGAGAGTCACTGCTTTAGATTTCCATTGTCATCAGTCATTTTGCAAGAACTAGTAATAAAACTGATCTGACAGCTTTTTGTGTCTCTTAGGTATCATGTATCATTATTGTGATCCTTCAAGAAATTGAGGTAGAAATAAATTGAATCAAAATGTCTTCCTTATCCAAGTACCATTCAAAAGCTAGTGTATCTGTAGGTTTAAATATTACCATGTAGAAAAATAGAGCCCTAGAAATGTATGAAATGCAAAATGAAAAAATCAAGGATCCGTTGTTGAAAGGATCAAAGATGAATTATTGGAAAGTGCTCTGAAGACGGTAAAAAACAATTCAAATGCATACTGTTTTAAGTTAGTATAATATTTTGGTAGTAATGAAATGATGTATTTTCGTAGTAATGCAATGATGGAAGTTAGGAATTGGCTTTGAGATAACCAGAGTGCTATTTAATAAATATAATTTTATTGCACTTAAATAACATATTACTATATTATGACTAGCACAATATAATAAATATAATAACTTTACATGTAAGTGCCCTACCATAGATAAGTCACTTGAATATACAGTGTGTCTCTTTTGACTTTCACTACCTATGCTATGAGACAATTCAGGACATATTCTATATTCGTTTTACAAATGTAGAAATCTAGTCTCAGAGTGGTTGAATGATTTACCAAAAGTTAACTGCAAGTATATGGTTGTGTTAAAGCTTGTACCCAGAGTAATACCTCAGCAAATATTTATTGAATTAAAAAATAAAGGGGCGCCTGGGTGGCTTGGGTGGTTAAGTGTCCGACTTCAGCTCAGGTCATGATCTCACGGTCCGTGAGTTCGAGCCCCGCATCGGGCTCTGTGCTGACAGCTCAGAGCCTGGAGCCTACTTCAGATTCTGTGTCTCCCTCTCTCTCTGCCCCTCCCCTGTTCATGCTCTGTCTCTCTCTGTCTCAAAAATAAATAAAAACATTAAAAAAAAATAAAATAAATAAAAACATCGGGTCTTTTAACTCCTCGTCCAAAGTCTGAGCTCAGGGGAATGTGTTTTGCAACACTGCCTCATTTGCCAACATTATTCAAAATGAATTCAAAAAAGGCACATTATGGTATTCATTTACCGCTAATTTATGCAGATCTTTGTCAGGAGAGCAATAATAGATGAAGATGATATGCATTCTTTTATTAAGGGCTTATATTCAATCCTCAAATTTACTTTTTTCCATCTTCAAAGAGTAAGGGATGTAATGCTAACTCTTTTTCACTTGGCATGTGAGGATTAACTTCTAAAAACCAGAAACACATGCACACATACATACACATGGCTTTCACTGGAATTTCAAAAAGCATGATAATTGCCAAATAAAGGGGAGTTTGGTATACATCTTGTTTATGACAAGTCCACTTAAGACAAACCAATGATCCCACCCTACTGGCTGTTTAGAATTTCAGTACCATGGACAAAGATGGAAAGAAAACAAATAATCTCTACCCCCAAAAAGCTTTTAGCCTGATCGAGAGTCAGCTACAAATACAACCTCATGGTAATGAGGGAACTAGGAATAGAATTAACCTAACTCTTCCCAAATAAGATGATCCTTACTCTGACAAAGTTCACAATCTGATGAGGAAATCAGGAACACGAGATGTTAATAAGCAAATGTATTTACAAATTACTGGAAGTCAGAGGAAGGAGAAATGGACTCAGTGTGAGAAAATAAAGCAAGGTTTCACAGAGGTGACATTTGATATAGGTGTTGGAGGAAAATGTATGAAGTAAAAGTAACTGACAGCAGGGTCCTCAGGTCCCAGGCTACTAAAAACTTAATCTTTACCTTTGCCTCATAGAAACTTGAAGTGAGGGGCGCCTGGTTGGCTCAGTCAGTTGAGTGTTTGACTCTTAATTTCAGCTCAGGTCATTGTCCCAAGGTCATGGGATCTAGCCCATGTTGGGCTCCATGCAGAGCATGGAACCTGCTTAAGATTCTCTCTCTCTCTTCCTCTGCCCCTCTCCTAAGTGCTCTCTCTCTCTCCCTAAAATAAAAAAAATAAAAATAAAATAAAGTAAAAGATCATGAACCTGTTGTATTTGTTTTGATCCAATTACCTGCATGTGATGAGCAGGAAGTCCTGTTGCCAGAGTCTCTATAACAGTTAGGCTAGTGAGTAGGGGATACGGACGGGAGGTGGGGATACCCGTAAGAATGGGAATCCTACTTTTTAAACATTGCAGAACCTTTATGTCACTTAAATGGATCACCCATAGCTGTGCATATGAATAACAATTTCTGGGAAGACAAGAAGTCTCCAGAACCATCTTGTGTTCATCTCCTTCTTTATGTAACTATCGCCAAAAGTGGCCATATACTTGGATATTAAATAATCTTACTGTGATGTTTTAAAATTCTCTGACTTCATTTCCAGTCTTTCTTGAAACTCTTATCTGCTTCTTATTTTCATCAACAATACAATCAAACTAAGCCTATTTCTTGAAAATGCCCAACACTTTGTATTGGAGGTATTAGGGGTTATGTTTTGGGGGAAAGGCAGCCCACTATCCAAACCCTATGTTTAGGCAATTGGTTATTGTGTCTTGGTGAGAGGTAAGGCCCCACCTACTGCCACAGAAACCAAAAATGCCAGATACTTGTTCTCTCAGAGCCATAGAAACTCTGCCAATCACTTGCTCCCCCAGGCTCACTGAATCTCTAGCTAGTGAAGCAAAGAAAGAGACAATTTAGAATTCTTACTAATGGTGGGAGTGGTGGGGGGAAATGGGAAGGTGGTGGTGGTGAGGATTTCATGAGTGGTGCCTAGTATCAAGCCAAGGATGTACCAATGCACAGCACTGGCTTGAAGGTCATCTCTTTAACTGGAGTTCTAGGCTCCCCCGCACCGTGGGTCCTGTTCATTTTCCAAGCTGAATTCTCTATTCTACCTTTTATTCTGTCAGCTGCCAAGTAGGTTTCCAACACACTTTTTTTCTTAAAGGCAGAAGTGATTTCAGTCACTTATAACAAGAAACCCTGACTGGCCCAGTTTCCTCTAAGTAACAGAATGTATAATGTAATTGCATCTTGTAGTACTTCTAATTGGAAAATTTCTATGAGAAATGCATTTTAAGAATTTCTTAACAATTGTTAAGTGACAGGTGATGGCATCCCAAAGGAAGGACGTCTTAATGGTTGAATATGAAGAAAGATACATTAATTTGAGATGCTCACATGGACTCCCAAGCCCAAGGGGATAAACTTTCACTAGACTTTGCAATTCCAATGCTTGCTAATTATAACCAAAACATTGCTCGTTCATGGATACAACTCATTCCCAGTTGGGAACAGTCAGAGGAGGGACTAAAACTAGGAGATAGGAAGAGTAGTGTCTTAGCAGGATTGAACATAAAAAGAACCAGGGTACTACAAAAAAAGGAATTCATCCACTAATTTATTCATTCAAAGAACATTCACAGAGTGTTTATGTCTAAGTGAAGGAAAACACAAAGAGAACCAGCTTTCAAGAAGAGTCCAGCTTTCAAGGAGTGTATGAAAATAGAGACATGTAAAATCTTATTGTGATGATACAAGGATGTCATAGTTACCTATAACATTCTATAGGCTTGTGCATTCGTTTTCAATACTGCATAAATTACCACAAACTCAGTGGCTTAAAATAACTCATTCATATTATCTCACATTTTCTGTGAATATAGGCTGGCTTACCTGGGCCCTATGCTCAGGGTCCCACATAGCTACAATCAAGGAGTCACGAGGATCTGGGTCTCAACTGGGATTGAGGCCCTCTACCAAGCTGACATGGTTGTTGGCAGAATACACTTCCTTGCAGCTGTAAAAGCCTCAGCAGTTTTCCTCTTCCAGATCAGTAAGAAAGAGAGAGGCTCTAACCCTCTCTAGCAGGTTTCATGTGATGAGGTCTGGAGGTTGCCAGAGTAGAGGTGGGTGGGGGATGGGTGAAAAAAGATAGGGGAAAAAAACACACACACTTTCAAAGTATTTCAACAGATTGAATGCACTGGTAAAAATCCTCTGTGTGCCTTAGGCTCTACCAACATTGAAAGGGGGCATTTCTGTCCTGGAGCCACACTGATTTGATCAAATCCCATCTAACCCACATTCTCTTTATCTTTACCTACCAATCTAAGTTTGCAATTTGTTTTTGCTTTTGTTTTTTGTTTTGTTATTTAAAATACAGAATTCTTACCAGACTGGCAAATACACTGGGACTTTTGTCCTAAAGACCTAGTAAATAAGTAACCTTCATAAAATTCTAGCCTTCTTATAACTTCCACTTTTGATATTTGTCTGAACAGTTGACAGAATTGCAAAGGATTTTGTTTGCAAATATTCAAACTCCAAAGACTCTAATCTATATGTGTAATGGTGATATATTAACTTATCAAAGATACGCAAAAGAAAAATAAAAGTAAACTTACATACATACCGATGACTACCAATTTGTATATGAAAAGAGTTTTACTTTCCTCTTGAAATTTGTATGTTTTAAAAAGCATATAACTAAAGTTTTAAGAAGAGTCATTTTAATTTTCCAACTAGATTTATTGTTTGTTCATCAAGAAATAAATTTTATTGGAGCAAAATTAATGTGGAAAATATTTTACATTGAATGGACTGAAATGATCATACAAACACACACACATAGATCAAAAAGCCTCATATCTGAGAATCCCCAACTTATAGTGAGTAACATTGGAACAGTAAAATAGTTTCCATCTTACTTTAGTTAGAATTTACCCAGCACGAGCACTTTGTTGCTTAAATATTTATTAACGTGTTTAAATATTAAATAGAAAACCTCTCTGATGCTAGACGTGCACTAAAACAAATTGAAATTGTTTTCTGTGTTTCAATATTGATATTCTCTTTGGGAACAACTGAGAAAAATAAAACTTAATGACAAAAAGTTGCACTCAGGGATGTTCTCAAAGCCATAAATAAGCTATATACACTATATTTAGATTGATAACTAAAAATCCAGGGAATTTTACATATTCTTATCCCTGAACTCAGCTAAATAAAAATTTAGTGCACTTCTTCATTCTTAAATTAGGTTGTGGAATGCAAGTAAAATGTACATGGGTGGGAATTATTGTCTTCTATCTGGAAGTAGAAAGATTTTTCAGACATTTTGTTTTTATTTTTTGATATTTTGGTCCTTCCTGAACATCATATTTGAGAGTATATTCTGCCTGTATTTTGTAACACAAGTATAAAATAGCATATTAATTATTGCTCATTTTCCACATTTTAATTTTTGTTTGCTAATTCTATTCTTAAGGTGATAAACAGATATTTTTCTCTTTTCTTTATATCTTCTTGAATAACCAGCCAGTGTCCCAAATGTAATCATAAATTTGAGTCATACAACGAATGTGAATAAATCACAGGGCTAGAAATAGATTTTTCCCATGTCACCAAAATTCAAAAAGAATTCTAGCAATCTCAAAGTTTTAATTCAGGTCTATGCTAATTCCAGAGTATAAGTGGTCTGTTCTGCATTAATTTATTGCCTTAACTTAGACTGTTCTCATTTTTAAGAGATAGTGATAAGTTTTCGCAATATTCTTGTGCTGTGAGACATTCCATTTTAGTGACATACATTCAAACACAAATGTATGCCCTATTTTTTAGAATGGGAATTATTTTATAAACCTTCCTTATTGCTTATCAATTGCCTTGACATCCTAACCATATTTTTAAAATTTAAATTGATTTTCATAACACAAGGGAAATATTGCCTATCAGTTTGATACTATGTTAGATCATTAATGACCCTTCTAGAAGACAGCTACCAGCTAAGTATCATATGTTTTTGTATATACATCTATACATATGCCAATTTTATAAACACTCTGATAGTGGGAAAGTTAACTTTATTTTCTTAATAAGTTAACACTATAGCTGGAGATGTATGGAATTATTCTTAATTAAGAATAATTCTATTTGTCAACAGAATAGAGATTTTCAGGAATTTTTTTTTAATTGGAACTCATTCACAGGTTGTTGTTTCTTTTCTTTTTTGAGAATTTAGAGAGCCATCTCAGACTTTATGAAGTAGTTGAAAACCACACTTATATCCTGTAATACACTAGTGATGCGAGTTCTAATTAAACTATTAACGTTGTATACTTACCCAAGACACTTTAAAAATAGAATACAAGAATGAAAAAAAAAAGCCTATGACACATTGACTCCTCTCAAGCAGAGTTATGCCTTAATGCAGACTATACACCTACACTACTTTTCCTTTATCAAAGTCTGTAGTCATTTAAGTATGGAAATAAACATCCAAATGAATATTTATCCAAAGATTCATAGGATATTTACATTAGCCATGCAGTGGCTGAGGTTCAAGAGTAAAGTAGGACAGGGTGGCCTGGGTGGCTCAGTTGGTTAAGCGACCGACTTCAGCTCAAGCCATAACCTCATAGTTCGTGAGTTCGAGCCCCACGTCAGGCTCTGCACTGACAACTTGGAGCCTGGAGCCTGCTTCGGTTTCTGCGTCTCCCTCTCTCTCTGCCCCTCCCCCACTCATTCTCTCTCTCTCTCTCTCTCTCTCTCTCTCTCTCTCTTAAAAATAAATAAACATTAAAAAAAAAGTAAAGTAGGACAACAGTCTTTGCTGTCAAAAAGCTTAGTTTCTACCAGAGTTAAAACACTGATAAATACAAAGTGAGGATAGATGCAATGGAATGAATATGTTCAGGGTAACAAAAACAGAAGTGATCACTTCTAAGGGGGCAGATCAATGCAGTGCACTGAATGTTTGTGTCCCCCACCTCCCAAATTTGTACGTTGATACCTTAATCCTACTTGTAATGGTATTAGAAAGAAGAGGACTTTGAGAAGTGATTAGGTCATGAGGGCAGAGACCTCATGAATTGAACTAATCCTCATGAATGGATTAGTGCTCTTACAAAAGGGACCTCAGAGGGCTCTCTTACTCTCTTTCAACCACAAGGTACAATGAGAAGTCAGCAGTCTGAACCTGGAAGAAGGCTCTCCTCAGAACCTGACCATGCTGTCACCCTGACCTTGGACTTCCATCATTGACAGTGGTGATTAAATGAATGTCTGTTGTTTATGCCACCCAGTCTATGACTTTGTTGCAGCAGCCAAAACAGACCAAGGCTAAGTAAAGTCTTCGTAATAGCAATGACACATTGTATCCCAGAGGGATGTAAAGTGCTCCCAGTTGAATGGACAGAACAGCACCATCAAATAGCACAGAAACTTGAAGCATCAGGGGTCTTCCGGGTCAAGAGTGCTGTTTGGCAGCATGTAGGATGGTGGCATAAGAAGAGTAGACGAGGGGTTAAGGCTGGCAAGGCTGGTAGAGGCCAGGTAATACAGAGCCCTTCACTATGCAAAGAGGGTTAAACTTGTAAGACTTTATGTTATCTGTTACTTGTTTTCAATATTTTTAGAACTACCTCTAGAATTTGAGCTACTTTTCCTAAGGAATACATGTGGAAAGCCAATTTATGAAATTATATATAAGTGAGACTTCTCTGATTGAGCGTAAGGTACTGAGAGTCACCATAGTGATACAAGAAACCTATTTCAAATGCTGGCCACATAAATACATACATTCAAATAGCAGGCACCTTGTCTTTTCAACCTTGAAGATGGCGTGTCCACTCAGCCCTTTGCCAACAGGATAAAGGCTTTTATTCCCAGTTCTATAAAAAACATGAACTGCAAGGGAGGAGAATGTAGCCATATGGAGAAGGTGTCTATTGTTATTTTAGACATCTCTACCCCCACCTGGGAAGAGACCTGCTTTTGTTCGAAAGGGTCCTGAGAATGAGGTTGGATGCAGTGGCTAGTGAAATGAGCTAGGAAATGCATTACCCTTTTTTTTTTTTTTTTTTTTGAATTCTCCAGTTTATGTTTTCCTCAGGTTATTGAAACTTGGGATTGGAGTTGATGTTAGGTACAAAACAGTGGCTTGCTAGACATTTTGTGAAAGAAGAAAGGAGGAAAGAAAGAAGAATGGGGGGAAACTATTTGGGAAGAAAGCATTTGAGAAAGAAAAACATGAAGGACACTTATGTCTAATGAAGATTTTGCTCAAGTGTCTGCAGTGTAGTATGTGACATGATGCATTCTCAGCAAAACCTTAGTAAACCATCCATTTCTCATTATTGTTTGACAGAGTTTTGAGTGTTTTGTGAGAGAACCAACAACATGCTGAAGACAGCTCCCAGGTAGATGAGGAGCCAAGGGTGAGGCTGGCCAGGAAGCTTCCATGAGTGAGTTTTGGAAGACAGAGTGATTTACAGTTTATTCTGAAACCCACCCCTTCCTCCCATATTCACTTAGAAGATACACGTCACATTAACTCACTGTTAAGGTTGTGATATCCATTAGAGTTATAATGGCATCTGATCCCCAGGTTTCCTTGCTACTTGGACTCCTAGTCATAGCTGCTTTTACCTCTTCCTCCTGCTTGGCTAGCAACTGGTACTAAATTCATACCAAGTATGAACCACCATGAAGTTGCCAGGGGTCATTGTGAACATCAGTCCCTCAGATCCTCTTTAGGAGCTATAAAATTCACCCACCCTAAGAACTGATTAGAATAATAACAAATAGGGATACGAGCTCATATTTCCCCTAGCCAGAAAACTTTCAGCTTCTTAATTTCCTGTCTTACCTGTGTTGAGAGCAACAGATGCCAGACTGAGGACAAATGATGAAGCAGCCATAAAAAGGAGGAGACTTAGCTCAGCTCCATGGGGCTCCCCATCTTCAGAGCATATGTATATAGCATTCACCTTCCTTCACCCCTTCAGTGAAAAGTAAAGGGGAAAAGTATTGGGATTGTTAATTGTGTTTTTGTCAGGCTCATGAAAAGAAGAGATAACTGATGTTTCTGAAGAAGAAAGAACGAGCCAACTTCTGATATAGGGGAGCGATATGATGGTTAAAAGCCCAGACTCAAAGACAGTGCTTTTCAAACATGAATGAACATATACATCACCTGCGAATCTTATAAAAAGTTAAATTCTGATGAGTAGGACTAGAATGGAGGCAGAGGATCTGTATTTCTAATAATATTACCAGTGAAATAATTCTGCTGGTCCAAGGATCCCATGTTGAGTGACAAAATTCTAGACTCAAATTGCCTGTGTTCAAGTCCTTGTTCCAGATTGCACCAAGCTATGACCTTGGGTAATTTGACATCCACACTTTCCTCATCTGTAAAATGGGAATAATAATATTACCTACCTCCATGGGTTGTTATAAAAGTTAAAAGAGTTAATACAAAGGCACAGAGAAGGGTGTCTGGCACATGGTGGTAGGTGTCAATAAATATCTGGTGAATGATAGCCAACTTACGGAAACAACCCAAATGGCTATCAATAGATGAATGGATAAAAAAAAGATGTGGTATACATTTACAATGGAGGAGTAAAATGGTGAATACCAGCGGAGGGAGATGGGGGGATAATATTGACAGTACTTAAGGGTGCAAAGTTGTAATGAGTAGTAAACAAGCCATAGAGATCTACTGTGCAAAGTAATATGCCATAAACCTTAAATTGACAAATTATTGCATGTAAAATTTATCAAATAAAAAAATATTTGGTGGACAAATTACTTAGCAACAGGATAGTAGTGAAAAGCGTCTGTGACTTGAAACCCAACTCTTTTATGTCTTTCCAAAAGATTCGTCTGCTCTGGTAGCTTCTAACTTGGTACCATTCGTTGTTGGTTGTCTTTGAGTCAACTCTGTAGAATCCTAATTAGGGCTCAAAAGAACAAATGGGAAGCCTCTGTAGAAGCTAGAGGAGTTTTGGTGTTTTTGTTGTTGTTGTTGTTTGTTTGTTTGTTTGCACCTGAGGTAGAGCATAATCAGATTTGTGTTTAAGAAAATCACTCAGAGAGAAGATGGGATAGAGATAGTAGGTCTTGGACAAAATGAGGGCTGGGGAGATAAGCTTACAGACTCAGACTAGAGAAGTGACAAATGACCCTGAGATTAGGGCAGTGGAGAGAACTGGGAAGGGAAACAATACATGCACGATTAAGGAGGTTGACTTGGCAAAACAAGGCATTAGTGGACACAACTGAAGTTCAGGGAGAAGTGTGGGAAAGGCTTTCAGTTTCCTAGCTTGGGTAAGAAGACAAATATCTGGAACCATTTGTAGAGACAGAAAGTAAAGGGAGAGGAAATACATCATAAAGGGGATGAATAAAGCAGGAAGAGAGTACGATGGCACCAAGATTGAGTTGGGACACTATGAAAGTGGCTGTGGTGCTAGATAACTACAGGCAATTAGTAACCCAGGCCTAGAACTGGGGAGGCACACATGTTGATCATACAGAATTGCAAGTCATCTGTATTTTGTGTATTAAGGCTCTGAAGTCTACTCTGGACAGTAAGAGCTGTAAGAGGTGGACAAAAAAAGGATGCCATGAAAGAGACTGAAAAAGAAGAGAGAAGTCAGCAAGTCAAAAGAGAGGTACACCAGAAGACTGGGGAGGAGAGTGTTTTAGTGATAAGGGAATGGTCAACAGGTCCCGATTTCACAAAACAACATCTACTATCCCAGAAACCAGTCCTTCCTTCATGACTCTTCTGTGTTGCCACTGGGCCCAATGTCCTGAAACACATTTTTCATTATGCCATGTTTATTCTTTACTTTACAAGGTATTTTTTTTAACTTGGAAATGTATTTTGTTTAGGAACATAAGCACATGTATCTAAAGTGTTAAGAAATGCATGACGATAATAAATACTAAATTTAAGACAATAATTACCTCTGCAGAGGGTGGGACAGTTATTATTAGGGAAGGAAGCACAGGGGTTTCAACTGTATTGATAACGTTTAATTCTTAAGCTAGGTAACAGGGTCATAGATTTAAGGTCCTGCATACTTAAATAATACAAAAAAAAAAAAACTATGCAGGAAATACCTTGTAATGATAGCAATCTGATATCCATCCTGAAAATTTTAAGGTCTTCTCAGTTTGGGATCTCCGTCTCATCTTATTTCCCACAATTCCTTACCCTATTTTCTTCTGGATCCATTTTTTCTCTGCATCATCTAAAAAGGTCATTATCTAGTACATTTCTTTGTCTTCTTTCAGTCATAGTGTCCTCCTGCCAGACTGGGTCTCCACTTAGTCAGGTATTACCCTCTCGGACCGCGAGATCATTACCCGAGCTGAAGTCGGCAGCCCAACCGACTGAGCCACCCAGGCGCCCCTCATCTATCACTTTCAAGTCTATCTGCATGATATTTTTCTTATTGTATTGTTCAATAATTCTAATCTTGATTACACATTAAAATTATCTGGGAACCTCCTAAAAATATTGGTACTTGGACCCCAACTCAACAGGCCCCACTTCAAACAGGCCTGACTGAAAATTTTTTAAGAAGCTTCCAAGGTAATTCTAACATACAGTTATAGCCTGATCATGCCCTAAAGACAGGGCAACCTCTTCTTAGCCACTTCATCACCGGCACAGAATTTTACATATAAGAGAAATGAAATAAGAGCATGTGAAATATGTAAACATGAGCTCAAATGCCAATTTCAGTCAATGGAAGTAGGAAAAGCTACTAATCTTAAACTGATACACTATTCTTTATCTGACATTACAATATATGTTAAAAAATACACTTAGCAGGAGCTTGACCTTCAATGTTTCAACATAATGAATATTTGGAAACAAGTTACCGAAATTTGCAAACATGAATAGCAGGACTGAAATTGAACACTGACCGAAGTGATGTTAAACACTTGAATCAAGGAGACAGGGCCATTAATAAGAGCTTTTAGTTTCAATGTTTGACAACTGATCCTTAATCCCAGAAAGGATCAAAGCAGCAGAGGACAAGTGTAAAGGATACAGCATGAAGAATGTAGGGCATTTAGGGAAAGAATGACAATGCAAATATGTTAAAGAAATTTGGTCAGCATGCTATAAAATAGTGGGAAAATGTAGGATCCTATTCTAATTCTCCTAATTAAATCATAACTGACTGTAACTTGTGTGTATTACATTGATCCTTAGAGACAAATTGTATTTAAATGTCTAAAATTGTTTCATCTATGCTAGTTGTGTTAAAGTATATGCTCCTATTTGCAAAAGTCTTGACAGCAAGAGTTAGATGATTATTTATATCATTGACATCCCATCAGAAAAGGAATACATTTTTAATGTTTATTTATTTTTATTTTGAGAGACGTGGGGGGGGGGGGAAGAGAGAGAGAGAGAGCGCAAGCTCTAGCAGTGTAGAAAAAGAGAGAAATAGAGAGAATCCCAAGCAGGCTCCGCACTGTCAATGCAGAGCCCAATGTGTCACTCAACCTCACCAACCATGAGATCATGACCTGAGCCAAAAACAAGTTGGATGCTTAACCAACTGAGCCACCCAAGGCGCCCCAAGACTATTTTTAAATCCAAGTTTCCAAAAGGAAAGTGAGTAAATATACTGGGCAACTCTTAATGTCTCTTTCATCCCTTAGATTCTTTAAATTATTTCTATTGATCTATCTTTGAGCTCACTGATTCTTTCCTCATTCATGTCACATCGGCAAATGAGCCCATAGAAGTCATTCTTCATGTATGCCACAGTATTTTTGATTCTTGCATTTCTTTTTTATTTCTTCTTAGATTTGCCATGTCTCTGTTTATATTACCTCTCTGCTCTTGCATGTTGTCTATTTTTTTCCATTAGGGCCACTACAATATTAATCAGTTATTTTATTTTATTGAAAATTTTTTGAGTTTTTAAAGTGCTCCATTGGAACTAAATATCCTGCCATTTAACCATATTTTAAAACCTAAAAAAACTTTTAAAAAGCTGTCAGTGTTAGGGGCACCTGGGTAGCTCAGTCAATTAAGTATCCGACTCTTTTTAAAAGTTTTTAAATGTTTATTTATTTTTGAGAGAGAGAGAGAGAGAGAGAGAGAGAGAGAGAGAGAGAGAGAGAGAGAGAGAAAGACACAGAATCCGAAGCAGGCTCCAGGCTCTAAGCTGTCAGCACGGAGGCTCAAACTCACGAACCGTGAGATCATGTTCTGAGCCAAGTCAGAGGCTTAACTGACTGAGACACCCATCATCTGATTCTTGATTTTGGCTAAGGTCATGATCTTGCAGTTTGTGAGATCAAGCCCCATGTTGGGCTCTGTGCTGAGTGTAGACCCTGCTTGGGATTCTCTTTCTCCCTCTCTCTCTGCTTCCCCTGCTCATGCTCTCTTACTTTCTTTCTCTCTCTCAAAATAAATAAATAAACATTAAAAATAAATTAAAAAATAAAATAAACTTAAAACATTTTTTTAAGAAAACTGTTTATTTTCTGCCCACATTTTTCCATTTTATTCTTGAGAATCTGTG
The DNA here is from genome assembly GCF_027475565.1 of Acinonyx jubatus. NCBI lineage: Eukaryota > Metazoa > Chordata > Mammalia > Carnivora > Felidae > Acinonyx > Acinonyx jubatus. The sequence continues at coordinate 27,398,302 of NC_069384.1, forward strand.
GATGAACAACTTAAGACCACTCAGTGGTCGTTCCCATCCATTCAGTGGCCTGAGCAGTGGGGGCTGTAGACCAGTCCTCAGTGGCAGGCTGAGTGTTCCAGTCTTCAGTGAGTAACTTCTGGGTAGGCACAGAGAACACCTGCATGCTTTTGGATCAGCCTGTGACCTTGGGTAGCAGTAAACTTGGGAGGTAGAGCGGTCTGTTCACTCTGAAACTTTTCTTAGTTACATAGCCTTTTCAGCAGTGGCCTGCTCTTCCTTTTTAATCCCTTCTCAGGATTTCTGTAAAAGTGGAAATCGGGCATGACCTCCTATGGATGTTCATAGGAGATGGTGGCACGCATGTGTAGAACTTCCTGGGCCAGCCTCTGCCGCATCAGACCCACTGAGTACGGGATGGCAGCATTCACATCGTGCAGAGGAGAGTCTGTGTTACGCTGAACAGTGACAGGCAGGTTAACATTAAGATGTGTCTGTGAGAGGCTGGTGATTAGCCCTGGGATCCTTTGCTACCAGAAGCGTCAGCTCCCAGAAGGCTGCCTGGATCTGGTCCCAGGTACCAGGAGGAAGTGGCCAGGATTAGGAGTGGCAGCATCAAACTCTGGCACATCCTACCGGCCAGTATCCTTAGACAGTAGGACACTGACATCAGCTGGGGTTTCAAAGGCAACAGTGGCATGAGCTGTCAGAAGCTTCTCTCAGGTTCTATTCAGGTGATATAGATGCCTTTTGTAGCTGAACTGTTCCATTTTGAAGTCAAGGTCACTGCCGCCTGAGTGGGTTCCTGCTGCAAGGAACTTGAGGACACCCCCCCTCCTTAGTTTGCAGGACATCAAGGCCTCAGGATGTTGTGAAAGTTTCCCTTTAAGATATGGCAGGAACCCAGAACAATGCTGTATGGACCCTTCTGTGGGTAGTGCAGAAAGGCTAATCATAGTTATTTTAAATTCTCCTCATGATAGTCCCTAAATCTGTGTCATATCTGAGGCTCGTTCTGACGTTTGCTTTGTCATTTTAGACTGCTTTTTCTTGCTTCTGTTAGGCTTTGTAATTTTTTATTGAAAGGTGAATATGAAATGTATGAATAAAACTGAGGTAAATAAGCCATGAGTGTGAGGGTTTATGCTAATTTTTACCGTAGCTATGAGTGCTAGGAGCTTCCAATTCCTGTAGTGTCTTTATTTCCCTTCTTGACATTGGGCTTCCCTAAGTATGTCACGTCAGAGAGCCTGCTCTTTGTAGAACTTGCAGGTGCAATCCACTGTTATGTCCACTAAATATATGGTGCAGTGGGGATGGTGTGGGCAAGGGGGAGCATTCTATAATTTTAAAATTTCAGTGTTTTAGGGAGCTTTTGTCCTTGGACTATGACTTCCATGAGTTTTTCTCTAGTGGTATAGCTTCCCCTACGTACCACTCTGTACTCCCTTTTCTGGCTGTAGCTATACGAATCTATTTCCCTGAAGCCCTATCCCTGTTGACTATGTTTTGCGGGTCAAGGGAGTTTGGTTTCGTTGTGCTTTTGCCTCTTTAGGTGAAATAGAAAGGCTGGAGATGCATGGAGTGAAGGGAATTCCCTTCTGCCAGTTGGACTAAAGCTCTGAAAAAGTCCTTTCCCCAGGAGAGTAGTCCTTCACTACGGTTAAAACTGCCAGGTTATTTCACAGTGGTTAGTCTTCCCTTTCCCCGGCCAGGGCCACAGCAATCTTTCTTGGATCTTCATGCAGAGAACCTAGTACAGGTATTAGAATCAAAGCCCATGAAAATATGGGACCCTCTGAAGTTGGCAATCCCCAGAAGTTTCTCACTCTTACCTTGGTCCATACTCAGCTTTCAGCCATTCACCAAAATTATCTTTACAGTGTTCCTACCAGTTTATGGCTCCTGTGGTTTCTGCTCCGGATCAGCAAGTGCCACCTGCGCCTCTCTGGATGAACCTGCCTGTTCAGATTTCTGGTTGGCAATTTGCCCTGAGACCTCAGGTCTCTGCAGAGCTCCAGGATACTCATGGATGTTCAATTTGTCCAGTTTTCTCATGTTGTAAGAACAACAGTGACAACTTCCAAGTTTTTTATGTGTCAGGGCTGAAACCAGAAGCCTAAGTTATTTCTAATTGTATATTTCTAAACTTCTAGGCAAATGCAATTTAAGATTTTAAGTTTTCCATTGGAACTAAATATCTTGCCATTTAACCATATTTGAAAACCTAAGAAAACTTAAAAAAATTTTTACTGTGTGTCTTTGAGGGAGAGACAGAGACTGAGTGGGGGAGGGGCAGAAAGAGAGGGAGACACAGAATCTGAAGCAGGCTCCAGGCTCTGAGCTGTCAGCACAGAGCCCGACACGGGGCTCGAACTCACAAACCGCGAAATCATGACTTGAGCTGAAGTTGGACGCTCAACCGACTGAGCCACCCAGGTGCCCCAAAACCTAAAAAAAAAAAAAAATTTAAAAGCTGTCAGTGTAGGGACACCTGGGTGGCTCATTCAGTTAAACATCCAACTCTTGATCTTGGCTCAGGTCATGATCTCCCAGTTCGCAAGTCTGGCTCCACGCTGACAGTGTGGAGCCTGCTTGAAATCCTCTCCATCTCTCTCTATCTCTGCCCCTCCCCTGCTTGTGCTCTCATTCTCTCAAAACAAATTAAAAAAATAAATAAAAATTAAAAAGCTTACAGTGCTTAATATTAGTTGAAATTAATGCTTTAATTTTTGCCAATTTTTATTGTTGATAGTGAAAATTGTTTTTGTTTAGTTTATAAAACAATCACTTCTCAGTTGATAAATATAGCAGTCCTAATCTGCCATTTCATGAAATCTTCCTCAGAGACTACATTATGAATACTCCCGTATTAATTGAGTAATACTTATTCCCAATTTTTTGTCAGTTTATTTCAGGCATTAATGTATTTTTTTTTACATAAATCACATCTGAAACTTTGAGTTTGCATATCACCTTATATTTATGAAACTATTTGTTCTGGTTTCTTAACCTAAAATATTTTTAAATTACATTTTGTGTCACAATCTCAGAGTTATTTTCATTAGTGAAGCTTCTCTGGAATAGAGGGAACATATTGTTACTGACAGGGTTCGGAACATACTACCCCAAAATATCGTACTTTGGCAGATTGAATATTTTAGGCTGAAAGAATGTGAGAAAGAGCATTTGCTGGAAGGATTCTCCCTGTTTTCCCTGAAGCAGGTCGTAAGACCCTCATGTGAGAGGTGCCTGCCCCCACCCCAGAAGAAAAGTATCTTTATCTCTGAATGTGAGTGAGTGGGTCTTGCTAACTTTCTCCCAGCTTACTATACTTAGCTCATACTCTTTTTGTCCTATCACATTTTCCCACAACTTGTCACTGCTCATCAAAACTAGCATAAAAACAGTCAAGATTAACTGCTTCTTTGGATCTTTACTTTCTCATGAAGGCTCCTTTGTCACATCAAACTTACATTAAATAAATGTCTATGCTTTTCTGTTGTTAGCCTGTCTTTTGTTATAGAGATCCACCCAAGAACCTAGAAAGGTAGAGGAAAAAGATATTTTTCTCCCTGACATTACAAAGAAAGTTTTGTTTTTGTCTGTGTGTGTGTGTGTGTGTGTGTGTGTGTGTGGTGGTCGCTGACAGATATCTTAACAAACTATCAACATTCTCCATGTTCAAATAATCATATTGGTATATTATAAGGAAGATGTTCTCATTTGAGTGGCTCTATTTTATAATATGTTATTTTGTGTTATATGCCAGGCCAATTGTGGGTCAGAGATGGGGCACTGTGGTTTCAATCAGCCAGTCCTGGGAAGCAGAGTGCCTCTCTCTGTATGACTCACCTTTGTGGTTTCTTGAATTGCTCTGTAAGTATAGGCTTAAATAGAAATACATTTAAATGGTGTTGTATTCTTAGCCAAAGCAAACTACAACCCTGAAATTTTGTAGGGCAATGAAGACAGCAAATTTTGGAGCTTAGAACTTTTGGATACAGTTCATGAAGAATGGAGACTAACTGGGATTTCTCACTTCTTCCAATGAAACAGAACTCTGCAAAGGCCCCAAACTATTTTATCAGTCTGAGAATCCCCTAGACAGAGGTTGTGAGATTTCTTTGAGTCAGCTTAATCTCTCCATCTCCCAAAGCTATTTCACACATTCTCCTCTCTACAAAAGCCTTCAACACCTTATCCCATTTCTTTTCTTTTCTTCTCTTCTTTCTTTTTTTCTTCTCTTCTCTTCTCTTACCTTATTTTTTTATTTCCCTTTTAATTTTATTTTTTTAATTATTTGTTCTCAAGTTAGCTGACATACAGTGTAGTTTTGGCTTCAGAAGTAGATTCCAGTGATTCATCACTTACTCATAAAACACAGTGCTCATCCCAACAAGTGCCCTCCTCAATGCCCACCACACATTTAACCCATTCCTCCACTCCTGCCCCCATCAGCCCTCAGTTTGTTCTCTGTATTTAAGAGTCTCTTATGGTTTGCCTCCATCTCTATTTTTATCTTATTTCTTCTACCCTTCCCCTATGATTATCTGTTAAGTTTCTCAAATTCCACATATGAGTGAAATCATGTATCTGTCTTTCTCTGACTTATTTCTCTTAGCCATAATACCCTGTAGTTCCACCCACATTGTTGCAAATGGCAAGATTTTCATGCTTTTACATCACCGAGTAGTATTCCATTGTATATATACATACACACACACACACACACACACATATATATACACACACACACACGTGTCTGTGTGTGTGTATGTATATACATATATATATATATATATATATATATATATATATATATACACGTGTGTCTGTGTGTGCATGTATGTGTGTGTATATATATATATATACCACATCTTCTTAATCCATTCATCAGTTGATAGACATTTGGGCTCTTTCCATAATTTAGCTATTGTTGATAGCACTGCTATAAACATTGGGGTGCATGTGCCCTTTTGAATCAGCATTCCTGTATCCTTTGGATAAATTCCTAGTAGTACAATTACTGGATTGTAGGGAAGTTTTCTTTTTAATTTTTTGAGAAACCTCCACACTGTTTTCCAGAGTGGCTGCACCAGTTTGCATTCCCACTAACCATGTAAGAGGGTTCTCTTTTCTCCATATCCTTGTCAACATCTGTCATTCCCTGGGTTGTTAATTTTAGCCACTCTGACTGCTGTGAGGTGTTATCTCAGTGTGGTTTTGATTTGTATTTCCCTGATGATAAGCGATGTTGAGAATCTTTCCATGTGTCAGTTTGCCATCTGGATGTCTTCTTTGAAAAGTGTCTATTCATGTCTTCTGCCCATTTCTTCACTGGATTATTTATTTTTTGGGTGTGGAGTCTGGTGAGTTCTTTATAGATTTTAGACACTAACCTTTTATCCAATGTGTCATTTGCAAATATTTTCTCCCATTTCATTGGTTGCCTTTTAGTTTTGTTGATTGTTCCCTTTGGTGTGCAGAAGCTTTTTATCTTGATAAGGTGCCAATAGTTCATTTTTGCTTTTATGTCCCTTGCCTTTGGAGACATGTCAAGTGAGAAGTTGCTGTGGCCAAGGTCAAAGAGGTTGCTGCCTGTTTTGTCCTGTAGGATTTTGATGGTTTCCTGTCTCATTTAGGGCTTTCATCCATTTTGAGTGTATTTTTGTGTATGGTGTAGGAAAGTGGTCCAGTTTCATTCTTCTGCATGTTTCTGTCCAGTTTTCCCAACACCATTTGCTGAAGAGACTGTCTTTTTTCCATTTGATACTTTTTCCTGCTTTGTTGGAGATTAGTTAGCCATACATTTGTGGGTCCATTTCTGAGTTCTGTATTGTATTCCATTGGTCTATGTGTCTGTTTTTGTGCAAATACCATACTGTCTTGATGATTACAGCTTTCTAATACAGGCTAAAGTCTGGGATTGTGATGCCTCCAACTTTGGTTTTCTTTTTCAACATTACTTTGGCTATTTGGGGTCTTTTGTAATTCCATACAAACGTTAGGATTATTTGTTCTAGCTCTGTGAAGAATGTTGGTGCTATTTTGATTGGGATTGTATTGAATATGTAGATTGCTTTGGGTAATATCGACATTTTAACAATATTTGTTTTTCCAATCCATGAGCATGGGATGTTTTTCTATTTTTTTATGTCTTCTTCAATTTCTTTCATAAGATTTCTATAGCTTTCAGCGTACAGATTTTTTACCTATTTGGTTAGGTTTATTCCTAGGTATTTTATGGTTTTTGCTGCAATTGTAAACAGGATCAATCCCCTGATATCTCTTTCTGTTGCCTCATTATTGGTGTATAAAAATGTGACCTATTTCTGTACACTGATTTTATATCCTGTGACTTTGCTGAATTCCTGTATCAGCTCTAGCAGTTTTTGGGTGGAGTCTTTCAGGTTCTCCATGTAGAGGATCATGTCATCTGTGATGAATGAAAGTTTGACTTCTTTTTTGTTAATTTGAATGTCTTTTATTTCATTTTGTTGTCTGATTGCTGAGGCAAGTACTTCCAACCCTATGTTGAACAACAGCAGTGAGAGTGAACATCCCTGTCGTGTTCCTGATCTCAGGGGAAAAGCTCTCAGTTTTTCCCCATTGAAGATAATATTAACTGTGGGCCTTTTATACATGACTTTTATTATGTTAAGATATGTTCCTTCTATCCTGAATTTCTTGAGAGTTTTTATTTAAAAAAATTTTTTTAACGTTTATTTATTTTTGAGACAGAGAGAGACAGAGCATGAACAGGGGAGTGGCAGAGAGAGAGGGAGACACAGAATCGGAAGCAGGCTCCAGGCTCTGAGCTGTCAGCACAGAGCCCGATGCGGGGCTCGAACTCATGGACCGCGAGATCGTGACCTGAGCTGAAGTCGGACGCTTAACCGACTGAGCCATCCAGGCGCCCCTTGAGGGTTTTTATTAAGAAAGGATGCTGTACATGTCAAATGCTTTTTCTGCATCTATTGACAGGATCATCTGGTTCTTACCCTTTCTTCTATTAATGTGATGTATCACATTGATTGATTTGCAAATATTGAACCACTCTGCAGCCCAGGAATTAATCCCACTTGGTCATGGTGAATAATTCTTTTAATATATGTTTATATTTGATTTGCTACTATCCTGTTGAGAATTTTTGCATCCATGTTCATCAGGGAAATTGGTCTGTCCGTCTCCTTTGTAGTGAGGTCTTTTTAGTGAGGTTTTTGCCTGGTTTTGGAATCTAGATAATGCTGGCTTCATAGAATGAGTCTGGAAATTTTTCTTCTGTTTCTATTTTTTGGAACAATTTGAGAAGAATAGGTATCAACTCTGCTTTAAATGTCTGGTAGAATTCCCCTGGGAAGCCATCTGGCTCAGGACTCGTATTTGTTGGGAGATTTTGATAACTGATTCAATTTCTTCACTGGTTATAGGTCAGTTCAAATTTTCTATTTTTTCCCACTGAGTTTTGGTAGGAATTTGTCCATTTCTTGCAGATTGCCCATTTTGTTGGCATATAATTTTTCATAGTATTCTCTAATAATTGTTTGTATTTCTGTGGTGTTGGTTGTGATCTCTCTTCTTGCATTCATGATTTTATCTATTTGGGTTCTCTCTCTTTTCTTTTTGAGAAGTCTGGCTAGGGGTTTATCAATTTCATTTATCTTTCAAAAAAAACAGTCTTATATTCATTGATTTGTTCTACTGTTTTCTTTCTTTCTTTCTTTCTTTCTTTCTTTCTTTCTTTCTTTCTTTCTTTTGGATTCTATATTGTTTATTTCTGCTCTAGTCTTTATTTTTTCTCTTCTGGTGGCTTTGGGCTTTCTTTGCTGCTGCCTTTCCAGATCCCTTAGGTGTAAGGTTAGTTTGTGTATTTGGGCCTTTCTTGCTTCGTGAGATAGGCCTGAACTACAATTTATTTTCCTCTTAGGACTGCCTTTGCTGCATCTCAGAGTGTTTGGAATGTTGTGTTTTCATTTTCACTTGCTTCTATATATTTTTGTAATTTCTTCTTTAATTTCCTGGTTGACCCATTCATTCTTTAGTAGGATGTTCTTTAACCTCCATGTATTTGGGAGCTTTCCAAAAATTTTTTTGTGGTTGATTTCAAGTTTCATAGTGTTGTGATCTGAAAGTATACATGGTATGATCTCAATATTTTTATACTTATTGAAGACTGTTCGTGACCCAGCTGAGGTTGCTGTGCTGTTCCCTGAAGCTTCACATTGCTGTTCTTGTTGGGGAGAAAAATGGCGACACCCCAGTCTCTCCTCCCTGGATTGCGTGTCTTAAACCACACTGTTCAGGCAGCCCTCATAGAGTAGCGAAGGCGGCCGCTTGTCCCGATCCACAGTCTCCTGTGTCTCCCAGGTGCTCGGCTGGAATTCAAAACCTGAAGTCTTCCAGGCCCCTGCACCACGTGGACCCTGTTCTGGGGTAGCGCCATTCAGTCCTGCAGATAAAATGACTTTGGCTGGCACCTGCAGGTTCTTTTGTCCTTAGGAGGCAATGGACCCTTTTCCCACAGCACTCAAGGAAGTGGACTGTTCTCTCCCAGTGCACCCTTGAGATTGCTACTGCCCCGGGGCTGGTTCCCTACCTCACAGGCACATGCACACATTGGCAGCTCCCGTCCAGAGAAAGTGAGGCACTTTTGCTTTTGAAAACTCCAATCTTCAGCTCCTGAAGCTGTTTGCAAAATAGAAACTGACACTCTCCATATTTCTCCTTCCCCAGTCCATGGTCCCGAGGGGTTTTTTAATCTTGTCAATACCACAATTCCCCAGTCTCTCTGTCTTTCCCTTTTGTCTCTCCACAGAAGGGGTTCCCTCCCTTCCATGCCTATGTCGTTTTTTTTTTCCTTTTTTTTCCTCCAATTCTCATACACGCGCCTCAAATTGACCAAACTGTCTCTCTCCCCCTGTGGTGATCCTTCTGCCACTCTGCAGATTGATTTCCTGGGTGTTCCAAGTGATCTGACCTCATTATAGCTGTGTTTGAGGGCGAGGGAAAGCCCAGTCCCCCTACTTCTCAGCCATCTTAACTCCTCTCCCTCCTCCTCCTCATTCTTTAAAAAAATTTTTTTTAATGTTTACTAATTTTTGACAGAGAGACAAAGCATGAGTGTGGGAGGGCAGAGAGAGAGGGAGACACAGAATCTGAAGCAGGCTTCAGGCTCCAAGCTGTCAGCACAGGGCCCGACGGCGAGATCATGACATGAGCTGAAGTCGGTGGCTTAGTAGACCGAGCCACCCAGACGCCCCTCCCTCCTCCTCATTCTTAATGGATGGTCTTATTTCTTATTTCATAGAAAAATACCAACCTGCCAATCTGCACCTGTAATCCTATATCCTATATTACCTCCTATGGTTAAACACAAAGGGTAGTACTTTGTCTTGAAGTCAATTCCTCCTCTGGGGTACTGACTCTCATCACTTCTCATCTGCTGAAAGACTTAATGTTTGCAAATCCCCCCTCTCTCTTCCATTTAACAACAACAACAACAACAACAAAGGACAACAAACTCAACTTGATTCTACATCTCCTTCAGCTCCATTTTCCATTTCCCTGCTTCCCTTCGCAGCATATCATATTCTCTTAAAAACAATCGTCTATACTAATTCTCTTGCCTTCCTGTTTTCCCACACTCCCTTGAATCTACTCCAAACTGTTTCTGTCTCTTTCCTTCCTCAAGAACTGATTGCTAAAGATCACCAATGACCTCTATGCAGCCAAATCCAAGTCAATTCTCAGTTGGGATGTTGTCGTACCTATAAGCACCTTTTGGCTTACACAAATGGTTTTGTAGCTTTTGACACAAATGATTAGCCTTTATTTCTTGAAATACTTTCTTTGCTCCATGTCAAGGACTCTTCTTGTTCTTGGTTGTCATTTGTCTCATTGGCCACTCTTTACCAGTCTCTTTTGTAAGATCTGGTTCTGCCTTGATAATCTCTAAGTTGGTCTGCCCCAGAAAACTTCTTTGTCATATATATATATATGTATATATATATATATGTATATACATGCATATATATATACATATATACACATATATATGTATATATATATATACATATGCATGTATATACATACATACATACATATATATATATTTATATATATTTACTTCCTAGGTAATGTCATTTAGTTCCGTGGCTTTCATGCCATAAAAAATTAATGTCTGCCTACTCAACAACTCCAGGTGGATATCTACAAGTACCTGATCCACAGATTGTCTAAAACTAAACTCTCGATTAGATCTGTTCTTCCCTAAGCCTCCATTGTATACATTTGGGTGCTATTATTTGCCAGGTACTAAATGCCAAAAAACAGAAAGGTAGTTTTAAAACCATTTTTTTAGTAGTTAAAATTTGTTTTTATTTTTTAATTTGTAAATTTTTTTAGTGATTGTACTGATTTTATTACTTTTACTAAGTCAGTTTATCTTTGTCACTCTCAATACAAAGAAAGAAAACAATATAAAGAAAATACATCCTCATTATTATTCACAATAAAAAAGGTCTGCTTCATTCTGTAGGCCTGGGCATATTATATTATAGGGAGCACTTAATGGCTCAAGTGGATCAAAGTACGATTTTGATTCTGACCCACTGAATGGAATCTCATGCATATCTGGTGACTGCACTAACTCCATGGGAGCTGTGAGGTACTGAACCATTTCTGTGGTATCCCTGATCTCACTAAATTAAGAAAAGTCCCTACACAAGAAAAGATAACAATCTGTCCATAAATTATATCTATAGGCTCTTTCTTTACTGGAAGGTGGGAAAGGGGCCCTTTCTTGAGTATATGGATACAAGTATTGTTGTGTCTAAAGATTGCTGAATTGATATTGTGTCTGTTATAATGAAAATAAGGTGAACATCAAAACCACTGCCAGATTAAGAAGCTACCACAACTTGTCTCAGATCGTCAAATAATGGAGCAAGTTCCTTTGCTAGGCTGACAATGAATCCTGTATTGGCATTGCTGCTGGTCGTGAAACTCACCACCAAAGGTAAATGATTGAATTGAACCACCTGGTAGGCGTTATAGTAACAGATGATACTTTTATTTTTTGAAAGTCCAAGTTTGCTTCCTTGGTCTGTTGCCAGGGCAAAAGTAGAGAAGAAACCAGGTCTCAAAGCATGCTCTAGAGCATTATCATTGGCCACTGTAATAACTGGCACCCCATCTCTATCTGACACAACAATAGCATGGAGCCCTTCAACACTTGGTAATTTTTTATACAGGAATCGCTTCAGGTCATCTGTCATGATGAACCCCTTTCTCCTGCAGGGTCAACCTCCACTCCTGGTTTTCTGGGTTGCCGTGTTCTCTCAGCTGTAAATTCAGGGACAGGGTCAAAAACAGTCTCCTCTGAAAGCTGTCATCACATGATTTGTATAAAATTTGTTTTTAAAAATACAGTATGATTTAAGTTCTCCAGTGTGAACTATGCTTCTTTTACTGAAAATTTCTCTTAGTTTAGGGTGGTGAGAACTAACGTGCTAATGGAGGACTTTCTTCTTCTTTTTTTCTTTTTGAAGCAAGAGATACTGACTCTGTTGTCATTTAAAAGGTAATATTGGCTGTGTGCAGCAGTCTGAGAAGAGAGCTTTCTAGAGGCCTGGATAATACACTGTGACATGGGGAATTGGGCACTCTGGCTCTGTCAATGTGATATGAACTGTGGGCTCCAGCCTCAGTCAAGGCCTTGGTGCCAGAGTTCAATGTAGTTCACGCAAATGGACCCTTTGGAGTTGGCTGCAGCTTTGTAGTAACAGCCTTGAAGGTGAATCATGCATTTTGGGTAATGGGAAAAATGTCAATTTCTGTAGACAAAGTCCTTAATAATGATAATCCCCTTAATGATAACTGCCTTCACATTTTTAAAAATGTTTTATTTTATATTTGAGAGAGAGACATAGAGCATGAGCAGGGGAGGGGCAGAGAGATGGAGACAGACTCTGAAGCAGGCTCCAGGTTCTGAGTTGTCAGAACAGAACCCAATGCAGGGCTTGAACCCACGAGCAGAGAGATCATGACCTGAGCTGAAGTAGGGCATTTAACCAACTGAGCCACCAGACGTCCCTATGATAACTGCCTTCAAATAAATAATCAAGATGAGGAAAAGTTCATGATGATAATGGTGACAAATTCCAAAGCAATAATACCAGCCCCAGTTGACCCAGTGACCCAGATCTTGTGACTACTGTTCCAGTCGGTTCATCCCCAGCAGTAGCTGTAGCTCAAGTCCAACTGCTGTCTCTGCTTTGGTTCCCACTTCTGAAACTGTACCCCTTCCTCAGGCAGCAGGGACAGCATCTTCTGAATCTGCACTTCCTAATGCAACTAAATGAGACAAACCTGCACAAAAGCCAGTGGAGACTTCAGTGGGCACTTGCCCAATACCAACCGAATGGCACATTAGGAGGTTCTTCTCAGTAAAAACCTTTTTGAAGATGCAACAAGAGTACTTGTGACAGGTTGGCCTCATGAGAATATGGCAATTGGGGCGCCTGGGTGGCTCAGTCAGTTAGGCGTCTGACTCTTGATTTCAGCTCCGATCATGATCTCAGGGTCATGAGATCGGGCCCTGTGTCAGGCTCCATGCTGAGCGTGGAGCTTGCTTAATATTCTTTCTCTCCCTCTCCCTAAAATATGACAATGAAATCACGTCAATGAGCTGGTTTCAACAACCCTGACAGAGCAGTACTTTTTTACTTTATATTTTAAAAAATTACTAATAAGCTTTATTTTTTAGAGCAGTTTCTGGTGCACAGAAAAATTGAGCAGACATTGAGAGAACTCCCATGTATCTCTGTCCCCCCAATACCATAGCTTCCCTTATTATTAACATCTTGCGTTGGTATGATACCCCTGCTATCACTTATGTACCTATATTGATACTTTCATTATTACTAACTAAACTCTTTTGTTTACATTAGGGGCCATTCTTTGTGTTGTTCAGGTCTATGAGTTTTGACAAAAGTATGGTGTCATATATTCCGTGTTACAGTATCACACAGATTAGTTTCACTGCCTTAAAAATCCTCTGTGCTCCACCCATTCATCCCTCCCCTCTCCTTCCCTCTGGCAACCACTGATCTTTTTACCATCTCTATAGATTTGTCTTTTCCAGAATGTCATATAGTTGGAATCACACAGCAAGAAGCCTTTTCAAAGTGACATCTTTCACTTAGTAATACGTTTTCACAGTTGTCTATGTCTTTTTGTGGCTTGATAGCTCATTTCTTTTTAACACTGAATAATATTCCGCTGTCTGTGCCACTATTTGTTTACCCATTCACCTACTAAAGGACATCTTGGTTATTTTCAATTTTTGGCAATTGTGAATAAAGCAGCCATAAATATTCATGTGCAGGTTTTTATGGGAACATAAATTTTCAACTCCCTTGGGTAAATACCAAGGAGTGCAATTGCTGGGTCATATAACAAGAGCATGTTTAGTTTTGTACAAAACCACTCAAGTGTCTTCCAAAGTGGCTGTACCATTTTGTATACCTACCAGCGATGAATGAGAGTTCCTGCTGTTCCACCTCTTAGCCAGCAGTGGTCTTGTCAGTTTTGGATTTTTGCTGTTCTGATAGATGTGTAGTGGTATCTCATTGTTACTTTAATTTTCAAGTCCCTAATGACATATGATGGAGAGCACCAGTTCTCATGAAAAAAATTTTTTTTAATGTTCATTTTTTTTTTTGAGAGAGAGAGAGAACGAGCAGGGGTGGGGGAGGGGCAGAGAGAAAGGGAAAGACACAGACTCCGAAGCGGAGCTTGAACTCACGAACCGTGAGACCATGACCTGAGCCGTAGTCGGATGCTTAACCAACTGAAGTCACCCAGACACCCCTAGAACATCATTTCAAATGCTTATTTACCATTTGTGTATCATCTTTGGTGAGGTGTCTGTTCAGATCTTTGGGCCACTTTTTAACTGGGTTATTTGTTTTCTTATTGTCAAGTTTCAAGAGTTCTATATTTTGGACGCAGGTCCTTTATTAGATATACATTTTGCAAATATCTTCTCCCAGTCTGTGGCTTGTCTGCAATTATAGAAGTATCTTTTAATGGGAAGTCCTGAACAGAGAAAGTTAGGCTATGGTTGACTTCCTCAGGCAGTGAGAACTGGTTTCCTCAGCCTTGAGCAGTGGCTACAGCTGCAGATTCTGTAGGACTTGCTCTTGAAATTTTATAAAATCAACCTTGACTGAGATGAGATACATCAATCAGCAGAAACCTTCACTGTTTCCAGTATTGCTACCTCAAACAAGTCATGACAATCTTCGGACTTCAGCCAAGTAGCCAACCTTAGGAGTACTGATTCAGATGTCAAGTGGATGATGTCTAGAAGCTCGTGGCCAAGGAAGAGGAATGGAAGTGGCAGGGGAAGAGTTGCAGAAGCCGGAAGAACTTGTATGAACCCTTATTATGGACTGCATGTTTGTGCTCCCCCAGGATTCGTAGGTTGACATCCGAACCCCAGATGTGATGGCATTAGGAGGTGAGGACTTTGGGAGGTGATTAGGTCATGAGAGTGAAGCCCTCATTAATTAGATTAGTGCCTCTGTAAAAGACTCCCCAGAGAGCTCTCTTGCCTTCTTTCTACCATGTAAGGATCCAAGTCAGTAGTCTGTAATCCAGAAGAAGGTTCTCACCAGAACTGTGCTAGCACACTGATCTTGGACTTCCATCCTCCAGAGCCATGAGAAATAAATCTATGTTGTTTACATGCCATGCAATCTATGGTAATTTGTTATAGTATCCCCAGCTGATGAAGACAAGCACATTCAAGTATAGTATGAGGAAAAAGACATGGTCACAAGGTTAAAGACATCAGTGTTTCCTGAGAGCCTTATGAAATATACATATTTTGCTTTTGAGAAGACTGAAAGGGACTTTCTTACCCTCACATTTTACATCAGTGCATTACATTAACTCTTCCCTGGACCATGTGGGATGATTTAGGTTAATGTCTGTAACTTGGTAAAAGGTAGTATATTGTTGGGGGTGGAAAGGGCGAGACATAGGAAATAGGGCAGAGATGAATGTAGTGTATGTCTATTTAAATTGCATATCCATACAGTGTGTAGAATGTTGTACAACCAGAAACCAGCCTTTGCAGGTCTTTGTTTCTTTTAGAAAATAGTAGGAAATTTTTCTTAGGTGTTTACTCTTACTGCACTAAATCCAGAAACTTAGTGTCATGCTCTGTTTTGTATTTCTTTGACTTAACATTGGTTTTAGAAATAATCCTTGCTACCTAGACTCTATAGTCTCTATTTTATGGCCACACTGGATAATAGCTTTGTGAAATTGAAAAATATTTTGGAGCAACTGTATACAGAAATGCCAATTTTTTTT
This sequence comes from Acinonyx jubatus, assembly GCF_027475565.1. Lineage (NCBI taxonomy): Eukaryota > Metazoa > Chordata > Mammalia > Carnivora > Felidae > Acinonyx > Acinonyx jubatus. The sequence goes on from NC_069384.1 coordinate 27,413,668, forward strand.
TGACTATTGTTGCTTCTTCAAATACGTATGACATTTGTGTAAGAAAACACATTCTTTAATGAGAAATACTTGTAGAAAAAAGGGAAACCCTCTCTTTATATGAAAATAACTACTAGTTTACAATGATTTCTCGGGGCACCTGGGTGGCTGAGTTGGTTAAGCGTCTGACTTCAGCTCAGGTCATGATCTCATGGCTCCTGAGTTAAAGCCCTGTGTCAGGCTCTGTGCTGAAAGCTCAGAGCCTGGAGCCTCCTTCAGATTCTGTGTCTTTCTCTCTCTCTCTGCCCCTGCCCCGCTCGTGCCCAGTCTCTCTCTCCCTAAAGACATTAAATTTTAAAGAAAAATTAAAATGATTTCTTGATTGTGGAATGTAAGCCCCTTCTTAGATGATTTAAGCTGTACAATTATAGTTAGTATCTGCAAATACAGTTAGTTTCTTATTCACATTATTTGGGGTAAAAATTGGCAGCTGTCTAAGCTTCAAAATAATCATTGTGGGCTTCATTTTGATGCATCCTTTTGGGCAGCACACACTTCTGAGGCCAATGAAGAAATGGAACAGTTGCTTCTCTTCAATCTGACCCTTCCCTCAGCAGAAATGTCTTTGCCAGTAAACTGTGAGTTCAAACTGTCGTCTTGCTTTTTTTTTTTTTTTTAAACCACAAAATGCTGATTGGATTAAAAACTAATGAAAATATTCCAAAACCAGGTTTTATTTATGTATTTATTTATTTGAGAGGAGAGAGAAGAGAGCATGTGTAAGTGGGGGAAGAGGTACAGAGAGAGAGAGAGAGAGAGAGAGAGAGAGAGAGGATCTTAAGAAGGTTCCAAGCTCAATGCAGAGCCCAGATGTGGAACTCAATCTCACAACCCTGGGATGATGACCTAAGGCCAAAAGCAAGACTTGGAAGTTCAACTGACTGAGCCACCCAGGCACCCCTCAAAACAAAGTTTATAACATTTGTAAATTCTTTTTTTAATCAGATAAAGATGTGTGGCAACTAAAATTATTAATAGTATAATACAGAAAGAGGACAGAACTATATAACTACAGAAGGACAGCATCTTTTATTGCATGAAGTGAATGGGAGCAATCTTTGGAGGGCTGAGAGATGCACCTGAAAATGTACTTTGAAAAATATAAAATCAAGATATTCATGGTTTATTAGAAGTAAAATCTTACTAGTGAAAAAAATAATAATATGAATGTCATTTGGCTTACATAAATATGATATGCAATTTTCTATCTAGTATCTCTGTATGTTGAATAGACATCTCAAATCTAGTATTCCCTGAATAAAATTTTTGGTTTTTCTCCCATAACTAATTCTCTCCAAGATTTTCCTTATCAATAAGTTGCAGCACTAGACATCTTTACTCTAACTAACCTATAAATGCACTTTATTAACCCTATCTGACATACATGTAACAAACAAAATCTCTGGATTTTTGTTGGTATTTGAATTTTATTTGTGATAATTCTGACATGCTAAGGATGTTGGGTTTTATGTCATTAAATTTATCAATACCTTCCTTTATAATTTATGTATCAGTGTCATGTTTTAGAGAAGCTATCACTAACCAAGAGATATTGTCTGTATTAATTTAGAATCCAATTTGAAGATTTGATATATCTGATCTATTCCTTGGAAATTTTTTGACTTGGTCAACAGTTGGTTCAAATTCCTCTTTTAGAATTGAAGGCTCAATTATCCAGGGTAGCTGTTACAGGGTGGGGGCGGGGTGATGGTTGTGGTGATGGTAGTGGAATGGTGGCCATGTAGTGTTGATGATGGAGATGATGGTGGTGATGGTGTAGTGGTGATGGAGATAGAGATAATAGTAGTGGGGTGGCCTTTTTGCACAAATCACAGAAATAAGCTGTTTTATTTCCAAGCTACCTTATCTTTTAGTGCATCAGAAATGTATCTAATATAATCAGACACAATATTATTAAACACTATTGCGTTATGGGGTGAATTATTATCCCCTCCCCCTTAACTCACAGGTTAAAGTCATAACTCCCAGTATCTCAGAATGTGACTATATTTGAAGGAAGGGTCTTTTACCAAGGTAATTAATGTTAAATGAGATCATTAGCGTGGGCCCTGATCCAATGACTCATGTCCTTATAAGAAGAAGAAATTAAAACACCAATATACACAGAGGGAAGACCATGTAAAGACACAGAGAAAAGAGGGTCATCTCTAAGGCAACGAAAAGCCTCAGAAGAAACCAACCCTGTGATATCTTGATCTCAAACTTCTAGCCTCTAGAGTTATGAGAAAATAAATTTCTGTTGTATAAGCCACCCAGTCTATGTGACGTTGTTATGGCAGTCCTAGCAAATCAATATATACTGTATAAGATAGGCCAAAAAAACCAGTTTGGTTGATTTTATCTGTTGTTTCCTCAATTATTTTGTTCTCATGTTCTCTCATGTTGTAAGCATCTCCCTCATTGAGTTGTGATTTTAACATTTAAATATATACATTTTTATTACAGTGTGGTCCTAAACTTAAACCAAGTATGTTATTTGTTATTTGAAGAACAAAAATCTGGTCCAAAGCTCAAGGAGAACTGACTGCACTTGTTATGCCCAGAATTCGTGATCCCCAAAGACCACCAGGGAGCCGAGTCCGATGCAAAAGCAGAGCCTTTATTCCAGCTAGCTCGAGCTCAATCTCCTACCTGCACTGACGGAGCGGTGAGATACCTAAGAGAGAGAGCGAGTTTCAAAAGCACAAAGGTTTTATAGGGATCATGGCCTTAGCCGATTGGCTGGGGAAGGGTCGTGGCCTCAGCCAATTGGCTGGGGAAGGATAGAACAATGCCTGCCAAGGTGTGGTCCCAGATCAGCAATTATCATCGTCACCTGGATCTTGCTAAAAATGCAAATGTTGGGCCTGGTGGTTACAGACCTACTGAATCAGAAACTCCGGGGGTGGGGCTCAGCAATCTGTGTTTGAACCAGTCTTCCAAGAGATTCTGATGCACCTGAAGTTGAAGAACCACTGTGTCTGAGGATCTCTAACATGTTTGGCCTCAGTGAATGCAGAACGTTTCTCACTGGTCACCTTATTAACCATTGGCTGTCAGCCTTGCTGTGCTATATAAATACCTAGCACCAAACACCATCCCCAGAGACTCTGATTAATTGGTTTGGGGAGGGGTAAAATGCTCCCAGGTCATTCTAAGCCTGGAAGGGGTAAAATGCTCCCAGGTCATTCTAAGCCTGGACAGGGTTGAGGGCTCCTACCTTTGGTCCCTACCTGAGAGAAGCCCTCCCTCTTCTACTCACACTTTCCATGCCTCTCACACTCCCCTTCCTCCCACCTCAGACTTCGGAAGAATGCATCAATCAGTAGCCTGCTTTCTTAGAAAACATAAGTTACTCAAGGGGAGGAGGCGTGATCTGAGGTTTGAGCGGGAACCTCTTTCTGCGGCGATGTCAGGGACATAGTCACTAGTCGGCCGGCCTCGGTCTGCTCTTTCACACTGGACTTTAGATACAGGAGATTATATTCTAATTTGCCTTACAATACTAAGTCATATGCCCTTTTATTTTTACCAGCACTTTAAGGGATTTTCAAGGACAATGCTGACTGTATGCAATTTTTCACATCTCAAGTTGACTTCAGAACCAAGCTCTTATCTAAAATTTGACTCCACTGTAAATTATAAATAGAAACCTTAGCTTGAGCCAGACATCAAAAGAATTCATACTTATAAGATACGTTAGGATCCAATAAATTCAAACTTAAGAAGCATCAATGTTTCAATAAAATATTGAGTTTATCTAGAATATTAGAAAAATAATGACCTTTACAAAATAATTGTAACTTACCAACACAATTTGGGGTATACATCAATTAGGCAAAATGCCATTTAAATTTAGTGTAATTGCTACATTTCTATAGCATTTAAGTCAAAACGTAAACACCATTTGACCATTGTATCCCCACCTACAAGGATGTAGCTACAAAATCATGTTTCTATAGCATATGTGGAATAACTGAATAACCATACAAGTATTGCTGCAGTATTTCATCCCAGGATCTCCATTCATTCACATTGAATTCCCCATGCAAGGCACTTCTGGAGTTACAGTACTCCCAACAATTTAATCTATTCAATCTGTGGAGACTTGTTTTGGCTAGCTCTGTATAAGCACTTTATTTTTCTTACGAAAATGAACTCTTATTTCAAAACCATGTTTTGTGTGAGCAGAGAACTGTGGTTGATTCTTAGAAGTAATAAAATGTTTTTCAATGCCAGAAAATATACTCTGGACTTTTTAAAAGGATATATTCTATTAAAAAAAATCAACTTCAATCAAGTAGAGATGGTAGGTGTTTTTTTTGATGTTGATGATTTAATATTTTCTTCTGAAAAATTGCCCCTCACTAAAAAAATAAGGGTCACCTAGGTGGCTCAGTCAGTTAAGCGTCAGACTCTTGGTTTTGACTCAGGTCATGAGCTCACGGTTTGTGAGTTTGAGCCCTGTGTGGGTCTCTTTACTGACAGTGTGGAGCCTGCTTGGAATTCTCTCTCTCCCTCTCTCCCTCAAAAAAGGGGCAAAAAAAGGAGCCCCTCTTTTGCTCCTGTTGTCACTCTCTCTCTCAAAAATAAATAAATATGGGGCGCCTGGGTGGCTCAGTCGGTTAAGCGTCCGACTTCAGCTCAGGTCACGATCTCGCGGTCTGTGAGTTCAAGCCCCGCGTCGGGCTCTGGGCTGATGGCTCGGAGCCTGGAGCCTGCTTCAGATTCTGTGTCTCCCTCTCTCTCTGCCCCTCCCCCATTCATGCTCTGTCTCTCTCTGTCTCAAAAATAAATAAACGTTAAAAAAAATTAAAAAAATAAATAAACATTAAAAAAAATAAAATAGGAGTTATATTTAAATGTTATTAGCTAGTTACTTTTGATTATTCTTATGCCACTCATTAAGTATTTCAAACTGAAGTTCATAACCATGATTACTTTATGCCCTCTCCTCTCCATTACATTGTCCTGTGCCCACACTCTTGAATAGAATTTTCCAATTCTAATTGCTTTCCTAAAACAATAGTAACAGAAGTGTCTGAGAGAAAACATGGCTGTGGACGAGCATAAATAATGTTTCTCATAACAAAACTATTTGTAATCTTGGTAGACTTCACTTGCTTTTCTAATTACAATGTCAGCCATATGAAGAAATGTTTGATTTTTGAAGCAAACTTGCATAGGCTGAATCCTAGTAGAATAAATTCTAAGACACCCTTCAAATATTTTTTTCAACAAGAAACCTATTTCATTTAATACCTTTATACTAATAATAGAAAAAGTATATGAATGTACCTTAGATCATAGGTTTAAAAAAATTTTTTTAATGTTTACTTACTTTTGAGACAGAGCGAGACAGAGCATGAACGGGGGAGGGTCAGAGAGAGAGGGAGACAGAATCTGAAGCAGGCTCCAGGCTCTGAGCTGTCAGCACAGAGCCCGACGCGGGGCTCGAACTCATGGACTGTGAGATCATGACCTGAGCCGAAGTCAGACGCTTAACTGACTGAGCCACCCAGGCACCCCAGATCATAGATTTTTAAAGAGATGCAGGCATGGCCCAGAAACAGGTGGGAAATCAGAATCTTGTCATCCCTGAAGAAAGAGGAAGAGAACATTCCCAGAAGGAAGTTCGTAATAGTGTTAGATGTGTCAGAGAATTCAGAAAATTTATGACTGAAAAATGCCATCTGATTTCAACACAAAAGTTTCACTGCTTCAGCAAAAGCAGTGTTGGGCAGATTTGCAGGGAGCCTTTGGAACTCAGACAGCTGAGTGTTGAAGGTAAGCAGGATGTTAGAAAGTAGAAAAATCTAGTGTTGGAGTCCTTTCAAGAAGATTGGTTGGGGAAAAAAACAGGGGGAGGGAGTAGCAGAATGGAGATATGGCACTGGATCAAAGGCTACAAAATTACTAACGTGGGAGACATCAGAGAGCTTAAGTACAGAAAAAGATAAAGAGAGGGAAAGATTGAAGACTCAAATGGGCAAAAGGATACCCAATGCAGCAGAAAAACCCCTGGGTGGCCAGAGTGGATGGGGTCAGACTGGATACATTTTTATAGGAAAAGAACCATTCTGCACCATTGTGACAGAAGTGAGGAAGGATTAATGGGCAACAAAGGTAAAGTAGGAGTATGCCTCTAGGATCTATATTAGGACTACACATTTCTACACACTGTTATTTGCTGTTTCTGAAATACCCAGCTTCCTTCCTCCATGGACACATATCTCCCACCCATACTTCCATACATAGCTCCAACATCATTTCTGGAAAGCCTTCCTTGACATGTGCAATCTGTTTTGGAAATCTCTCCTTGTGCTCCCAGATGCTCCCTGTACAGAGCTCTGTGCATATTTTGTCCAAAAAATAGACATTTACTTGTCAGTCCCTTCCTTTAGATTGCAAGCGCTTTGAAGGTAGAAGCTTAGCATTTGTATCTCAGAGCCTAATCCACATGTAGAGCTTTGTGAAATCAATAGTCACTTCTGCTTTTTTGAAATGAATTGCCATAGGCATATGTCCTATGGACACAGTGAATGGCAGGATGCAGAGATAGTAGGTGATCTCCCTGTCCTCTCTTACTGTAAATTTCTGTTCCTGGCTTGCTTGACTCACTATCCCTTCTAATCATCTTTGCCCTGCAGCTATTTTCTCCATGGTCTTGGCTTCAGTCCAGGTTCTGTGAACGTGGTTCCATCTCTTCTCTTTCTTCACTCCAAAAGTCACCTTAAAGTAACGGACTTTTTATTACACATCAGGGCTTAATGGAAAAATGCAGAAATGCATAGAACAGGAATAAACACAAAATGGGGTATTAAAAACTATGATAGGGCACCTGGGTGGCTCAGCTGGTTGAGCGTCTGACTCCTGCTCAGGCCATGATCTCGTGATTCCTAAGTTCGAGACCCATATCGGGCTCACTGCTGTGAGCCTGCCAGTGCAGAGCCTGCTTGGTATCCTCTGTCCCTCTCTCTCTGCCCCTCCCCTGCTTGCACTCTCCCCAAAATAAATAAGTATTAAAAAAACAAACATGATAAAAACCAGTTTAAAGCCTCATTGGCAATCAATCCCTATGATAGGGAAATTCTCCCTGGATATCTTTCTCATTAGAACACAACCTGCCCTCCTTTCCCTCTCTCTGAATTTTTCCCCCCATGCCATGGAGTTCACTCCTCCCTTCAAGGACTGTGGTAGGTAGAATAATGGTGCTCCAAGATGTTTATGTTCTAATCCTCAGAATCTGTGAATACATTATGTTACATGGCAAAGAAAAATTGAGGCTGCAAATCAGGGTCACCTCAAAATAGGGAGAATATCTTGGCTTATCCAGGAAGATCCAATGAAATCACAAGGGTCTTTGAAAGTGAAGAGAACTGTAAGTTCTCAATGTAAGAAAGACTCCACTGGGCATTCTTGGCTTTGAAGACGGAAGGGGCCACAACCAAGAAATACTGGTAGCCTCTAGAAGCTAGAGAAGGCAAGAAATTGTACTTTCTCCTGAAGTCTCCAGAAAGGGACTCAGCTCCCTTGACATCTTGACTTTAATCCTGAGACTGGGGTTGGATTCCCAACTTACAGAATTGTAAGATAATAACTTTGTGTTGTTTAAGTCATTAGGTTTGTAATAATTCATTACAGTAGCAAAAAGAACACAAGACAACACAAAACCAAGACAACAAATCCAAATTCACTTTGGTGTGAAGTATCCTAAATCTTTTCACTCAAAATCTGCTCCAGCCTAAACTCTGGGACCTTCCTTTGCCAAATTAAAAACAACATTAACAAACCTTCCTTTATAAAACAGCTGTCTATCCCTATGATGAAGGGGAAAGAGCCCTTTCATGCTCAAGCTCTCTTTTTTTTTTTAATTTTTTAAGTTTATTTACTTGTTTTGAGAGAGACAGAGAGAGTGAGTGGGGGAGGGGCAGAGAGAAAGGGAGAGAGAGAATCCCAAGCAGGGTTTGCTCTGTCAAGCCCATATGGGGCTTGTACTCATGGACCGTGAAATCATGATGTTGAGCCCCATCAAGCTCTCTTACCATATTTATGACATTTTTCATTTCTGTCACAAATATACTGTCCAAAGATGATTCTAGAAATAATATCCTTTTTCCGAAAAAACGTTAAAATATGTTTGTGTATACTACACTGGACATTTTAAATAGGAATATATAAATGATGTGTCTATTGAAGGGAAGAGAGTAAAGTTTGATGAATAAGAATTTTTTAATGTTGACTTCCCAAACTTTTCCAGTTTGACTCTTATAAGTCAACATTAAATACCTACATATCAAAAGGACAGAGTGTTACATTTAATGAAATTAAACATCATATAACTAAACCCTTTCTAGTATTCAAATAGAGATTTCTGTACTGAATGTGAATAAACTTCTAAGGCAATCCTTCTCAAACTTTAACTTGCGAACAAGTCATGTGAGGATCTTATTAAAAACCAAATTCTAACTCAGTAGGTTTTGGTTGGGGGTGATTCTAAGATTCTAGCTTGCTAATACACTCTTAGATGATGATGATGATGCTGTTGATGCCTGGACCACATTTCAAGTAGCAAAGTCATAGGGGACCTTAAGGGTCATTGTAGAATCTAATGGTTGAATTCTATGATTTTATAAATTAAACATAACAAAAGTACATATTCACTAATTTATAGTTTGTGTGGCAAAGAGAAAATTCTTTAAAATTATTATTTGGAATTTAAAATCCTTTTATGTCAAGACCTTAAGGTTATGAATTTTACTTGCGATTGCTGATGGCACCCTTAAGCAATTCTGCTTCAATAACACCATAATCATGACAAACTTTGTGTCCTCTCCAAGTGTGTGCATTAAGCAAATGCTTCAGATTAGGCTTCCACTATTTTCTTGTAAGGAACTGTTGATCTGTGCACGAGGAAAAGATAGGATCGAGAAGTCAGATGTCATTAGCTAGCTAGCTCCCTCTTCTACTGCTATCATTGACTGAGAGCTTCTGAGCCTTCAGGAGGAGCCTTGCATTTAGCAGGGTCCCACATCCAACATGTTACAGGAACAATGGTGTAACAAATCTGGTCCTGTTGTCTAGACACGAAGCGTATCAATGCCCCCTTGACAGTGCCTACAAGGACCCCCTCCCTCCACGGTCTAGCTGATGCCTAGCCCTCCAGTCTCACTTTGTGGCAGTCTCTCTCCTTTGTTTCATCTCCAGCAACACTGCTACTCTTTCAGTTCTTCCAGTACTCCATTCTCCTTCCAACCAGAAACCTATATTTATATAAGCTCTTCACTTTCCATAAATACAACTCTCCCCCAAACTCTTCACTTTAACTCCTAACCATTTTTCCAATCTCAACTCAAAAGTAATGTTCTCATGAGAGCCTTCTTTGACTCCTCAGACTAAATCACACGTCTTTCCATGCAGTCTCAGAGCTCCTCCTCCTCCTCCTCCTCCTCCTCCTTCTTCTCCCTGCTCCTCCTTCTCCTCCTCCTTCTCCTCCTCCTCCTCCTCCTCCTTTTTTGGAGTTTTTACACAAAGGAAACTTTTTTTTTTTTGCACCAAATAAGGAGGTCACGGGAATCTCAGAGCTTCTTTAAATGCACTTATCACAGTTCATAATTATATACTTGGGTGATTGTCTAATCACATTTTTTCTCCCTAGATGACCATATGTGTCATGATAGCAGGTTTATGTCTATTTCTCCCACACTGTACCCATATTGCCTAGCATTGGAGAAAGCATGTGATAAATATTGATGAAGGAATGAAGGCAAAATTGCTTTTTTAATGGACTTAGACAGCTAACATTTGAACCAGGGACAGCTTTCCTTTTTTTTTTTTTTTTTTTTGGAGGTCAACGCTTTTTGTTTTGTTTTTTTTTTCATTTCATTTTTTATTTTTTAAAATTTACATCCAAATTAGTTAGCATATAGTGCAACAATGATTTCCGGAGTAGATCCCTTACCCATTTAGCTCATCCCCCCCTCCCACAACCCCTCCATTAACCCTCAGTTTGTTCTCCATATTTATGAGGCTCTTCTGTTTTATCCCCCTCCCTGTTTTTATATTATTTTTATTTCCCTTCCCTTATGTTCATCTGTTTTGTCTCTTAACGTCCTGATATGAGTGAAGTCATATGATTTTTGTCTTTCTATGACTAATTTCACTTAGCATGATACCCTCCAGTTCCATCCACGTAGTTGCAAATGGCAAGATTTCATTCTTTTTGATTGCCAAGTAATACTCCATTGTATATATATACCACATCTGCTTTATCCATTCACCCATCGATGGGCATTTGGGCTCTTTCCATACTTTGGCTATTGTTGATAGTGCGGCTATACACATGGGGGTGCATGTGTCCCTTGGAAACAGCACACCTGTATCCTGTGGATAAATACCTAGTAGTGCAATTGCTATGTCTTAGGGTAGTTGTATTTTTAGTTTTTTGAGGAAACTCCATACTGTTTTCCAGAGTGGCTGCACCAGCTTGCATTGCCACCAACAATGCAAAAGAGATCGTCTTTCTCCGCATCCTTGCCAACATCTGTTGTTGCCTGAGCTGTTAATGTTAGCCATTCTGACAGGGGTGAGGTGGTATCTCATTGTGGTTTTGATTTGTATTTCCCTGGCGATGAGTGATGTTGAGCATTTTTTCACGTGTCGGTTGGCAGGGACATCTTTCCTAATACAAAAGTGGGTGGTTTGGAAATGAAATTGTAGAACAAAGCTTTTTAATTCATTGATGACTGATAATATGTTAGGTTTATCAATTCTTACCTATATGACCTGTTTATTCAGTTTTCATTTGCTGCTAGGTACTATGCCAGGTGTTAGAAGTATGGATATGAAAGTAACTGGTCTCCTTTCTTTGGGCAGCTGAGCCTCAGGGCATATCCCCTGTTGACTGTGAAATGCTAAGGTGAACTGAGAGAGGTTTATGCACAGTTTTTGTTTGTGTCTAAACCTATCATTACAATGGAGACTATGCAGCCAGGGCAGGGTTAGAATCTGACTCATGTTGTTTCCAGGACAAACATCTGTGTGGATCGCCTGCCTGCTCTCTGTTTTAAACAATAGGATGGATAAATAGTATTCTACCTCAATGAAGCATGATGTAGCCTTTCCCACCTCTTCCTCTCAACTAAGTGTTGTTTGCAAATTCAACAATGATCAGAATGTGTGTTATGCAAATGCTTACAAAACAATACCTACACACTTTATAACACAAGAGTCATAACATTTCTATCGTATCTGAATTTGAACACACAGCAGGCATTTTGATGCTTCCCCTAACCTCACAAAACCGGTTTTGCCTTTATATATATATTTTTTAATTTTAGAAGAAATGAAATTATAAACTTGAAAAAATCTAAAGGCATCTATTTTAGTTTTAAAGAAACTCTTTATTTTATTTTGTTTTTTGAGAGAGAAAGAGTGCGCACACCGCGTGCGTGTGTTGGGGGGCGGGCAGAGAGAGAATCTTAAGCAGGCTTCATGTCCAGTGTAGAGCCTGATGCTGGGCTCAGTCTCATGACTATGAGATCGTGACCTGAGCTGACATCAAGAGTCAGACCCTTAACCAACTGAGACACCCAGTCGCCCAAAGAAACCCTTTTTTACAGTACAGTCAGGAGGCACTTTATGAGACTTCAGGATTTCGCCAAAACAAACAGTTTCTATTCAGAAGAAAAATGATACCTGCACTGAAAATTCATTCATAAAACAAATACTGAATTCCCCTTTTATGCTAGACATCCTCTTCCATTCTCCTAGGGACAAGTGTTCTTATACTCATGGAGTTTGTTTTTCGGAGGGGAAACTAACAAGATGATGAATGATAGTTACAAATATGATGATGACTGTGTAAGGGTGTGTTGAGATAGTTATGGGGAAGGCTGCTCTGGAAAGGAGACACCTGGGCTGGGATCCAAATGTCAGGAGGAAGGCCTTGCAAAGAGCTGGAGGAAAAGCAGTGGGGACAAGGAATGCCGAAGACTGAGGGCAGAAACCATGTTGGCATATCACCGAAACAGAAAGAGAGCCAAATAGCCCAAAGCTACAGAGGAAGGCTGTGGCCAGTTCATGTAGGTTTGAATTTTAAGTGCCACTGAAAAACCACAGGTAAGTTTTGAGCAGCAGTGAGGGACTGTTTAAAAAATTACTCTGGTGCTACCTAGAAAACTAATTATAATTGAGTGAGAGAAGATGGAGAGAGCTCAGTTCGGACATTGCAGTAGGAAGACGTTCTAGTAGCTTGCTTTGTGGCAGTAGCCACGGATCTGGGGTGAAGTCCTTGGGATCAAGATGCAACTCTACACATAAACACTGCAAATGAATCAGAATTCTTAGACATGAAGCTATTCCATTAAGCAACTGCCATTCTCCGCAGGCCATTTTATGAAATCATGTTACGGTTGTGACTAAAGTAATAGATTTATTTCATAGATAGATTCAGTTAACAGACAGTAGTTTGAGTTCAGCCAGTGATCTTTCTAATTAGGCCAAGGCATTGGAAAGGGATCAGCATGATCCTATCATAACTTTCTGAAAACACATACCTTCGGTTAATGAAGAGATGTAATGACAATGGTGCCTCGTCAAGGCACTCCTTCTAGAAAAAAAATAGAGGTAACTTCATACCCTGACAAAATTAATATCTTTTAATTAGAGAATGTAAAGGCAACTAAAAACTATTAGTATCTTGAGTTTTTTAAGTTTGGAATGTATTTTCTAAATCCAAGTACTACCAAACAGTATTTAGAAAACAGAATGTTTTTCTAGTTCTTATTTCACCCTGTGATCCAAATAATTGTTCAAAATACTTGTGGACAAGTGCATCTATTTTTCTTTTCTTTTTTCTTTTTTAATGTTTATTTAGTTTTGAGACAGACAGACAGAGAGAGAGAGAGAGAGAGAGAGAGGGAGAGAGCTAGCATGAGTGGGGGAGGGGCAGAAAGAGATGGAGACACAGAATCCGAAGCAGGCTCCAGGCTCTGAGCTGTCAGCACAGAGCCTGATGTGGGGCTTGAACCCATGAGCTGTGAGATCATGACCTGAGCTGAAATTGGACACTCAACCGACTGAGCCACCCAGGTGCCACAATGCATCTATTTTTCTTACATTAGAGCATCTAATACTTTAGTATACAAGAATCACCTGGATAATATGGTTAAACCTTTCATGCTGGGCTTTGATTGGAGCCTATTTTACTTAAAATTTTTTTAATGTTTCTTTTATTTTTGAAAGAGAGAGATAGAGAGACAGAGAGATAGGGAGAATGTGAGTGGGGGAGGAGCAGAGAGGGAGACAGAGAATCTGAAGCAGGCTCCAGGCTCTGAGCTGTTAGCATAGAGTCTGACACAGGGCTTGAACCCACGAGCTGTGAGATCATGACCTGAGCTGAAGTCCTATGCTTAACCGACTGAGCCACCCAAGTGCCCCAAGCTTATTTTACTTTAATGGCCAAAGATATTAAGGTTGTTAATCACCAGAGTATAACACACATCAATATTTTGTTGAGTTCATAAATTAGAATTTATGTAATAGATGGCTTTTACATTGCCATCGTAGATGGGATTGAATTTATAAGACTATTAAAGAAAATCACAAGTACTTTTAGTAGCAGTAAATGATGTTTAAAGAATTGTAATTTCTCAGTCATATTTTCCACTGAAGTATAAGTCTTCATGAAATAACTATTTTTATGTAAGGAATTGCATTCGTATTCAGGACCATAACCATTCAGTTTCAAACAGTATCATCTATCCATTTTCAAAAATGTCTATGTCAAAATTTCTTCTTTTTAAATTTTTAAATAAAATTTTGAATGTTTATTTTTGAAAGCGAGAGAGACAAAGTGCAAGCAGGGTAGGGGCAGAGACAGAGGGAGACACAGAATCAGAAGTAGGCTCCAGGCTCTGAGCTGTCAGCACAGGGCCCGATGTGGGGCTGGAACTCAGGAGCGGTGAGATTATGACCTGAGCCGAAGTTGGATGCTTAACCAACTGAACCACCCACACTCCCCTTCTTTTTTTTAAGTAATGAACACTACATTCCTGAAAATATACCCTATATATCCATTGTTATTTTGGATATCTGAAAGTGTAACACATAGAAAACTGTAACTCATGGACACAGAATATTTTAATTAACAATATTGAACCAATAATGTTTTCCATTTGCATTTTTCACATTCGAACCTGAATGAAAATTTGAAAGTAATATTTTATGGAATGAGATATTTCTCCCCAATTATTTTCTGAATTTTAATATGCACAAAAACAGTTTTCAGTGAAGGCTGGTCAATGGGTGGAATAATAAGGGCTGTTCTTTTTCTGTTGCTCTACGACTAAAAATATTTCTACACATATACCTACATTAATATTCCTTCCTGGAGGAGCTTTACTTTCTTTTATATATTAAAATTCAACATAAGCAATGATAATTTTAATTAAAAATAGTTAACAGCATTATAAAAGAGTCCAAGAACAGTAAGCTATAGTATTTATATGAATAAAATGGTGCTAATTTACATTGCTCAATGTTCAAATGTAAGATCAGAATTCAGGGCTTTAGAATATCAGTCTAGTCTCCCAACAGTGAAAACTTTTCAGCTAATTTTGTTCTGCTTTGTGATGTGCAGCAATTTGAAATCTATAAATCATAAATTTCATAGCAGTCATAGTATGAAATGAAAATTTAGCTGTGGGAAAGAGCTCCCAAGTTTTTTAGAGAATTAAATGGTGAGGTTTGTGTTGAATTAAGTATCTGAGAGACAGAATTATAGCCAAAATGCTTTGAGAAAAAGATCTCCGCTTTCAAAGGATATTGATTACTAATATTATAAGAAACAAACCCCGAACATTGTTTTTTGGGGTAAATTATATTTTGATATAATTTCAAACTTAGTGAAAAGTTATAAAAATCTTATGAATAACTCCTATATATTATTGATTCAGATTGATCAGCTGTTTATATTTGCTTCCATTTATCTTATCATTGATTGTATCATCTATCATCAGTCAACTTTTTCTGAAGCATTTGAGTGCAATTTGCAGAAACCTTGCCACTTGACTCCTAAGTAGCAGTGTGTATTTCCCAAGAAGAAGGATACACAATTATTAAAATCATGAAAATCAAGCCAGCTCTTGTGTTGTTTTGGCATGTCCCCATTATTATTTGAGTTTTTCCATATTTTCTGTTACAAGATGTTCCAGGTTCATCTTGTACTTCCCCTCCACCAGCTCTGGATTCAGTCATATCTCTAAGGAAGCTCATGTTTTTAGAACAAAGATCTGAGCTCTGGGTGGTCATTATATTTCAATGGTAGTTGATGTGAGACATCATAGGCAATTTAATCAATTAAAGGAAATTAACATTTATTGATTGCCAACTACGTAGAAGAACTGCAGGATATTCTAATGAGAAGAAAATGAGGAATTCAACAGGGTTTGCATTCTATGGTTTAATTTAAAGCCAATTAGAATATTACCTGTTTTCATATTTGGAAGAGTGGTCTTGTTGTTATGGTCTTCTCCAAATCTGATATGTAAGTTAACTAGACATTATTAGAAAAATAACAAGTGGTTTAAAGATCTAAACATTTTACTTTTTATTTATTTTTATGTTTATTTATTTTTGAGAGAGAGAAAGAGAGAGAGAGAGAGAGAGAGAGAGACAGAGCATGAGTGGGGGAGGGGCAGAGAGAGTGGGAGACACAGAATCCGAAACAGGCTCCAGGTTCTGAGCTGTCAGCACAGAGCCCGACACAGGGCATGAACCCACAGACTGCGAGATCATGACCTCAGTGGAAGTCGGACGCTCAACTGACTGAGCCACCCAGGCATCCCAAGATCTAAACATTTTAAAAACAAAACTACGAGAAGAAACATAAAACACATAGTAATTGGTAGGGTGATAGAATAAGGTAGAATGTGTTCAAAAGATGGAAAGTATCTAAGATTGACATAGGTGTGGGGAAAACCTATATTTCAATATACTGTTGTGACAGTGTAAATTGTTATTGTGTTAAAGAGAAGATGAGAAATCTATCAAGAAAAAATGCCCATGCTCTTTGAAACTTCACATCTACACGTCTAGAAAAGGGATATATTAGTTCACAAGCACAAAGAGATAAAGACAAATCTACTAATTGCAACAGTTTTGGTCAGAGTGAAATATTAGGAACAACTCAGATGTGTATCAGTAGGGGGTGGATTAAATAAAGTTGTGTTATGGTTATATTATAGATTACTATAGAAAGTAAGAGAGTAAGTTAGATATCGATATGCTGCTGTGGGAAGATCTTCAGGACAAGTTAAATATTTAAAAACATGTTACAGAATATTCTATTTTATTTCTGTGAAATGAAACTCCATTTATGAAATGCTAATGCAGAGAAAAAAGTCCAGAAAAACAGGTTAATGATTTATTCAGAAGAGGGATGTGAATTTAGGGAGATTGGAGATTGAATTTTACTGCTTATACTTCTTTAATATTTGGATTTTTTTTGACAAGAAAATATTATGTATTACTTAAATAAAATGTTTCTAAGTTATTGGACAAATTGGCTTTTCAAATCCATAATCTTAACACTAAATTACACAGAATCTTTGGTCTTTCCCCTTTCCCCTTTCCCCTTTTAGCTACCTGATTGCATAATAAATTCCTTCGCATATCAGTGGCTTAAACTAAAACAAACCTTTATTATCTCACAGTTTCTGTGGATCAGAACCCTGGGCATAGCTCAATTGAGTACCTTGGGGTCAAGGCTTCTCATGACGTTGCAGTCAAGCTGTTGAGTGGGAATGCAGTCTCACGTGAAGGTTCAAAGCGGGGAAATCTTTTAAGGTCTCTCATAACATGAATCTTTCCACAAGGCTATCCCCAAAGCAAGTGATCCAAGAGATAGTATGATAGAGCAAACAGGATGGAAGCCACAGTCTTTTGAAACTTCATCTTCGAAGGGATATCCATCAGATGGATAAGTCCCGCCCACACTCAAGGGGAGAGGATTGCATACAGGTGGGTGAATGATAGGAAGTCATCTTGGAGGATGCCTACTGCATCCTCCCCTTAGTAGAAATTTCCCTACTCAGAAACAAAAGCCTTCTAAGTGTGTGTATTTTTTAGAGTTTTGGAGAGGAAAGCCCCCCCCCCTTTTTATTTTTTAACACTTCTAACATATTAAAAATAAAGGTATATAAAAAGGAGTTAATAAAATTGTAATTCACCTGTGTGTTTACATTAAACAACCTAACCTTTTCAGGACACAAATATATATATTTTTCTATTTAACAAGCTAATTTCAGAATTTACAAAAACTACTAGTAGCTTATGGTAGGCATGGTCTAGTACCAGGATACAAATGTAAAGCTAAGAGAAACATACTTTTACTCTTCTAAGATTTTATGTTACTCCTTTTGGAAAATATATAAAAAGTCAATGTTTGAGGCCCTTACTGAACATGCAGCTCTAGCCAAATGAACCTCCTGGCAAACTTTCTTGTGACAAGCTCAAAGTTGTTCAATGTAGAATGGGTTTAGTGATGTGGGATTCTAAACCTTTTTCTATTATACAAAATATTCTAGACAGTTTAATTTTAAATTTAGGCTAAAATTCTGCAAAACAGAACATAGAATTCTACAGAACATATAGAACAAATTATATATCCATTCATAATACAAATATTTTTTAAAAAATCTTTAAAATCAAGTTCCAGAATGGTGTGCCTGTGTGGCTCAATTGGTTAAACATCTGACTTTGGCTCAGGACATGATCTCAGGGTTCATGAGTTTGAGCCTCACATCAGGCTCTCTGCGGTCTGCAAAGAGCTTGCTTTGGATCCTCTGTCCCCCTTTCTCTCTGCCCCTCCATACTCTTGCTCGTTTTTTTTCTGTTTCTCTCAAAAATAAATAAACATTAAAAAAATAATAAAATAAAATCAAGCTCCAGGAAAAAATGTTCTGAGCCTTATTGATGGCTGTTCACAATAATATGTCTTTTTTAAAAAATTTCTTTGTTTAAGGTTTATTTATTTTAGAGAGAGAGAGAGGGACAGAGACAGAGAGAGAGAGAGAGCGCGCGCGCACTAGCAGGGGAGGGGCAGAGAGAGAGGAGACACAGAATCTGAAGCAGGCTCCAGGCTCTGAGCTGTCAGCACAGAGCCCGACGCGGGGCTTGAACCCATGAACTATGAGATCATGACCTGAGGCGAAGTCAGACATTTAACTGACTGAGCCACCCAGGAGCCCCTGAAAATGTCTTGATAAGGTTACACATTTATTGTCATGGGGAAGCTTATTCCTTGTTCCTGACGTTTCTTTTATGTGGAGAGAACAATACTAACATGACACTTGAGGGTTTTTTTTTTTTTCCTTTCTCCCTTTCTCTTCTTTCTCTTTTATTTTTGCTGTGTTTGTGGAGCAGCCAGCCTAAGCTGCAAAAAGGACACATTTGCTCTGCTCCTCCATGCTTTTCGTTCTTCAGGGGCAAGCAATCACATGAAGAGATCTGTGGCCGTCCAATGCTGTCTGCTACTGAACAGGTAAGTGGATGTAATGTCAGTGTTTCCTATTACCATGCTCATCTGCCTGCAGAACTGTCAGATTCTCAGAATGAGCTTTAGCACCAATAAAAGTGGTATGTTACTCACCATTTGTCTTCCCTTTAGATTTATTTCTCAACTGGTTCAGAACTCATGTGGAACGCAAATAAATGTGTTCTGTTGGTCGCTCCCTATCATGGGTTCAATTGACATCCCCCCAAAAGATATGTACCAGTACCCCAGAATGTGACCTTATTTGGAAGTGGGGCCATTGCAGATTTCCTTAGGTAAGTTAAAATGAAATCATACTGGAGTAGGGTGTGACATTGGTCCAATCTGGGAGGTGTCCCTGTAAGATGAGAAGAGATATATAGGGATGACAGCCATGGACAGAGTAGAGCTATGCTGTCACACACCAAGGAATACCCAGGGCTACCAGAATCTGGAGGAGGGAGGAAGAGTCCTCCAGAGGCTTCAGAGGGAGCAAGGTTCTGCCAACACCTTGATTTCAGACTTCCAGCCTTAAGACTGTGAAAGAACAAGTTTCCATTATTTTAAAGCACCCTATCCATTGTACTTTGTTATGGAAGCCTTAGGAAACTAAGACACCCTTCTTAAAATATCAACAAGCATAAAACCTGAATGAACTAATCTTGAATTTTACTTCCCCTCTTCATATCAAGGTGGAAAAAATCATTGAAAGTTTTCATTCACGATTGGTGTTGATGAAACCAGTTTAACCTTAAGTTACTTAACTTGTTACAATATAGACACAGACATGGCTCGGACGTGATCCATGAAGACCTCATTCGATTAATTAATGACAAAGTTTAACTACAATTAATTAACTCCAAGAAAAAGATTTGAGCTCAGTAGTGAATATTTTCATGATCAAATGCTTTTTCCTTTTTGTAAATGCGTATTGCACACTATGTATTGTGTACCTCTGAACACATTACATTGTGCTATTTTCATTACATTGTGCTATTTCTGCACATTAAGATATTTAATACATAATTTGTATCTTAATGTATAACTTGGCATTATTAGATGCATTTCGTGAAATATGTTTCTCTCTTCTTAATACAGTGAAGAACAACTAAGCCCTAAAGGACCACTTGGTTTCTGAAAGGACTCCAATGTATTCAAGACAGCCTCATACCAGTGGTTACATCTAACTAGACGTGTAAACAGAAGGCAAAATGCTTCCCATAAAAGATAAGGCATTCAGTGTGTGTGCTAGACAGAAGATCCTCTAGCTGACTGAATTATCATTTTGGAACAGAAAACCAAAAAGATCGTGAGGGAGACGACTCAGTTTAATTTATCAAAAACAGAAATGGACTGAATTTTTCCTTCCTCATGTGGGTAACTGTAGGGGGATCTGTAACATGGTTGATACAGAGTCGCTCCTCTGTGAATGTGTCAATGCTTTTGAGATGGGGGAATAAGCTAGATGCCAGGGGAAGGCATCAATGGATACTGCAAAGTGGGGGGAAATCTTTTTCTTCAGAAATAAATAAAACTTATTACACTTGACAAATATTTTGTCATGCCTTTGATTTTATTTAATCTAGAAGAAACAAAGTAGTACTAGGGAGAGTTCAACAGGTAAAAATATCTATAATAAGTAAACAAGGCCTCAATTTAATTTAATATGATTTAGAGTGTTCAGTGTTACTAAGCACTAAAATGTAGTAATAAACATATCCTTTTTACAACTGTATATTGATATAGGTATTTAGCATATCAATTAGTTATGTTTTAAAGGTAACCTTCTGGGGCGCCTGAGTGGCTCAGTCGGTTAAGCATCTGACTCTTGATTTCGGCTCAGGTCATGATCTCATTGTTCATGAGTTCAAGCCCCATGTTGATCTGCATGCTGACAGTTGAATTCTCTCTCTCTCCCTCTCTCCCTGCCCCCCCCCCCTCATTTGTGCTGTCTCTCTCTCTCTCAAAATAAATAAATAAACTTAAAAAAATAAGAAAATAAAACTAAACTAAGTTGATTATTTGGAGCAAAGGACATGTTAACATGTTACTTCATTGTAAACACTCTAGTTCCCAGGCTAGCCCACAGAAGCCTATTTAATAAATGGCATAGCCAGGATATTATATTTGTGATAAAAAATACAGAAGAAAAAATTTATAACTGTTATATGACTATTATGATAAAGTAAGAATGACTACATCATAGCCAACTCTAATGATGACAGTGAGCATTGGGATATCCATAATTTAACTGGGATATGTAAACTATACGTACAGACCAACAGAAGTTTAAAATCCTTATATATGAAAGCAACATCAAAAGTCCTTTAGCTGATGCACCTAACTACTCACAATACCACTAGGTTCTCAAGGCTTCAGGCTTTGGTTACAAATTCTAGCCAAGAAGCCCTGGAAATGGAGTTCACCAATAGTGTAAAATGGTTCCTTGTTCTCCACCTCCTCTCTAACACTTGTTTTTCTGTATTTTTGATTTTAGCCATTCTGACATTGTGCGGTAATATCTGATTGTGGTTTTGATTTGCATTTCCCTGATGATGAGTGATGTTGAGCATCTTTTCACGTGTCTGTTGTCCATGTCTGTGTTCTCCTTGGAGAAGTGTCTGTTTATGTCTTCTCAATTTTTTAATTGGATTATTTGCTTTTTTGGTATCGAATTATATCAATTCTTTATATATTTTGGATACTGATCCCTTATCAGAAATGTCAGTTGCAAATATCTTCTCCCACTCAGTAGGTTGCCTTATAGTTTTGTTGATTGCTTCCTTTGCTGTGCTAAAACTTTATTTTGATGTAGTTCCAATAGTTTATTTTTGCTTCTATTTCCCTTGCCTTGGGAGACATATCTAGAAAAATGTTGCTATGGCCAATGTCAGAAAGGTTATTGCCTGTGTTCTCTTTTATGGTTTCAGGTCTCACATTTATGTCTTTAATCCATGTGAATCCATGTGAATGGTGAAAGAAAGTGGTCCAGTTTCATTAATTTGCATGTGGTTGTCCAGTCCACCATTTGTTGAAGACACTTTTTTTGGATTGTATATTCATTCCTCCTTTGTCAAAGATTAATTGACCATACTGTTGTGAGTTCATTTCTGGGTTTTCTGTTCAATTCTATTAATCTGTGTGTCTATTTTTATACCAGTACCATACTGTTTTAATTACTACTGCTCTGTAGTATAATTTGAAATCCAGAATTGTGATACCTCTAGTTTTGCTTTTCTTTTTCAAGATTGCTTTGGGTCTTCAGGGTCTTTTGTGGTTCCACACAAATTTTAGGATTGTTTGTTCTAGTTCTGGGAAAAACGCTGTTGGTATTTTGGTAGGGATTCATTAAATGTGTACATTGCTTTGGGTAGTATGGACATTTTAACAATATTTGTTCTTCCAAAGTATGAGCATGGAATGTCTTTTCATTTGTTTATATCATCTTCAATTTCTTTCATTGGTGTTTTACAGTTTTGAGAGTACAGGTTTTTCACCTCCTTGGTTAAATTTACTCCTACAATTTTTATTGTTTTTGGTGCAATTGTAAATTGGATTGTTTTCTTAATTTCACATTCTGCTGCTTCATTAGTAGTGGATAAAAATGCCACAGATTTCTGTACATTGATTTTGTATCCTGTGACTTTACTGAATTCATTTATTTATCAGTTCTAGTTTTTTTCTGGTAGAATTTTTAAGGTTTTCTATTCATCTGCAGATAGTGAATTTTGCTTTTTCCTTACTGATTTGGATGACTTTTATATCTTTATGTTGTCTAATTGCTGTGACTAGGACTGCCAGTACTATGTTGAATAAAAGTGGTGAGAGTGGACATTCCTGTCTTTTCCTCATCTTAGGGGGAAACTCTCAGATTTTCACCACTGAGTATGATTTTGGCTTTGGGATTTTCATATAAGGCCTTTATTATGTTGAAGTATGTTCCCTCTAGACCTACTTTGCAGAGGTTTTTTTTTAATCACAAATGGATGTCGTACTTTGTCAAATGCTTTTTCTGCATCTGTTGAAATGATTATATGGTTTTTATCCTTTCTTTTATTAATGTAACATATCACGTTGATTGTTTTGCAAATATTGAACCACCCCTTGCATTGAGGAATACATCCCACTTGATCCTGATGTATGATTTTTCAAAATATATTGTTGGATTCAGTTTGCTAATATTTTGTTGAGGATTTTGCATCTGTACTTATGAGAGATATTGGCCTGTAGTTTTCTTTTTCTTTCTTTCTTTCTTTCTTTCTTTCTTTCTTTCTTTCTTTCTTTCTTTCTTTCTTTTTGTAGTGTCTTTATTTGGTTTTGGTTATCAGGCTGGTTTTGGTATCATGGTAATACTGGTCTCATAGAATGCATTTGAAGATTTTCCTTCTTGTATTTTTTTGGAATCGTTTGAGAAGAATGGGTATATAAACTCTTTTTTAAATGTTTGGTAGAATTTGCCTGTGAAGCTTTCTGGTCCCAGACTTTTGTTTTTTGGGAGTTTTTTTTTTTGTTGTTGTTAATGAATGATTCAATTTCATTGCTGGTGATTGGCCTAATCACATTTTCTATTTCTTCTTGCTTTAGTTTTGGTAGGTTATATGTTTTGAGGAATTTATCTATTTCTTCTAAGTTGCCCAATTTTTTGACATATAGGCTTTCAAAGTATTCTGTTACACTTGTATTTCTATAGTGCTGGTTATTATTTCTTGTTTTGCATTAGTAATTTTGCTTATTTAGTTTCTCTCTCTCTCTTTTAATGAGTCTTGCTAGAGGTTTATACACTTTGTTGACCTTTTCAAAGAAACAGATCCTGGTTTCATTAATCTGTTCTATTGCTTTTTAGTTTTTGTATCATTTGTTTTTTGCTCTACTCTTTATTATTTCCTTCCTTTTGCTGGGTTTGGGTTTTGCTTACTCTTCTTTTTCCAGCTTCTTCAGGTGTAAGGTTAGCTTGCTTATTTGAGATTTTTTTTGCTTCTTGATGTAGGCCTATATTGCTATAAATTTCCCTCTTAGAACTATTTTTACAGCATCCTAAAGATTTTGGACTGTTGTATTTTCATTTTCATTTGCTTTTATGTAATTTTTTAATTTCTTTTTTGATTTCTTGGTTGACATATTCATTGTTTAATAGCATATTATTTAGCCAGAAGTGCTTATAATTTTAAACTTAAGTTCACTTAAAAATGTTTTGGAAAATAATTGGTCTTTTTGCATGTATATAATCTGATAAAGAACTGATACCACTGAAAGCATTTAATGGTTATTTCTTGTCCACGAAATATCATTACTGCTGAATCTCAAAGCTATTATATATGTCTGTAGAACATTTTTTATATATATATATATGTATGTATATATATATATACATATATATACATATATATATGTATATATATCTCAAATGTGGCAGTCTTTACATTTTTTATTACAGTTAAATGGTCCATTATAAACAAGGTCATAATTTAATTTGTTGAAGGTAAGTTTATTATTAATATAGTAAAACTTAGCCTCAGTGATTTATTTTGACAGCATAGCTAAAACTTGAGACGTTCTTTATTGAAGATATTTTTGAGGGTTTCTACTCATAGTTTAAACTAATTCACAGCTACTCTTTTGTACCATAATTTGTCCATTTACCTGTTAAATAAACTGGGACGATATGGTTCAGATTCACTAGGTTGGATTTCATTATTCCTATTATTTTAAGTTTGTATACAAAAGAATAGTGAAAATATTTTGTCTTCATCTTTTTTTTCTTTTTAAATTTTGATTTAAATTCTAGTTATTTAACATACAGTGCAATATTGGTTTCAGGAATAGAATTCAGTGGTTCCTCATTTACATACAACACCCAGTGCTCATCATAACAAGTGCCCGCCTTAATACCCACTCATCCTAACAAGTGCCCACCTTAATACCCATCACCCATCTAGCCCCTTCCCCACCCATCTCCCTCCATCAACCCTCAGTTTGTTCTCTATGGTTAAGAGTCTCTTATGCTTTGTTTCCCTCTGTCCCTCTCTCTCTCTTCCTTTTTTCCCCTTCTCATACGTTTATCTATTTTGTTTCTTAAATTCCACATATAAGTGAAATCATATGGTATTTGTCTTTCTGACTTATTTCGCTTAGCATTAAACATTCTAGCTCCATCCACGTCATTGCAAATGGGAAGATTTCATTCTTTTTGACGGCCGAGTAATATTCCGTGTGTGTGTGTGTGTGTGTGTGTGTGTGTGTGTGTGTGTATCTATATCATGTCTCCTTTATTTATTCAGTAGTCAATAAACATTAGGGCTCTTTCCATAGTCTGATAATGCTTCTATTAGGTGCATCTACCCTTTTGAATCTGTATTTTTGTATCCTTTAGGTAAATATCTAGTAGTGTGATTGCTGGATCATAGAGAAGTTATATTTTTAACTTTTTGAGGAACCTCCATACTGTTTTCCAGAGTGGCTGCACCAATTTGTATTCCCACCAACAGTTCAAGAGGGTTCCCCTTTCTCCACATCCTTGCCAACACCTGTTGTTTCTTGTGTTGTTAATTTTAGCCATTCTGACAGGCATGAGGTGATATCTCATTGTGGTTTTGATTTATATTTCCCTGATGATGAATGATGTTGAGCGTCTTTTCATGTGTCTGTTAGCCATCTGGATGTCTTTAGAAAAATGTTTGTCCATGTCCTCTGCCAATTTCTTAACTGGATTATTTGTGTTTTGTGTGTTGAGTTTGATTAATTCTTTATAGATTTTGAATACTAACCAGTTATAAGATATGTCATTTGTAAATATCTTCTCCCATTCTGTAGCCTACCTTTTAATTTTGTTGGTTGTTTCTTTCACTAAGCAGAAGCTGTTTGTCTTGATGAAGCCCTAATAGTTCATTTTTGTTTTTGCTTCTCTTGCCTTTGGTGACATGTATAGTAAGTTCCTACAGCCAAGGTCAAAGAGGTTGCTGCCTGTGTTCTCTGCTAGGATTTTGATGGTTTCCTGTCCCACATTTAGGTAATTCATCCATTTTGAATTTATTTTTGTGTATGATGTAAGAAAGTGGTCCAGTTTCATTCTTCCACATATAGCTGTCAAGTTTTCCCAGTACCATTTTTTGAAGAGACTGTCTTCTTTTCCATTGGATATTCTTCCTGCTTTGTTGATTAGTAGACCTTATAGTTGTGGGTTCATTTCTTGGTTTTCTATTTGTCCTCATCTTTTGCTCTAGATTCTACTTGTAAAAATTTTACTTTTGTTCTCAGATTTATTTCATCAACGCTTCTTGTAAGTAAGCACTATTTTCTTTTCTTTTTTTTCAATATATGAAATTTATTGTCAATTGGTTTCCATACAACACCCAGTGCTCATCCCAAAAGGTGACCTCCTCAATACCCATCACCCACCCTCCCCTCCCTCCCACCCCCCATCAACCCTCAGTTTTGTTCTCAGTTTTTAAGAGTCTCTTATGCTTTGGCTCTCTCCCACTCTAACCTCCTTTTTTTTCCCCTTCCCCTCCTCCATGGGTTTCTGTTAAGTTTCTCAGGATCCACATAAGAGAGTAAGTGCTATTTTCTACCAACTGTCATTTTTACATATAGATTTCAGATGTACTCTGTGTTCTTTAATCTATTTAAAATGCCCTAACATTTTTTATTGATAGTTTTCATATTTCTTCCAAAATTCTAATTTCAAATGCATTCTGCTTAGAAGTCTTTAGGGTATCCTAGAGCCTTTATCCAAATAAAGCCCTTAACTGCCATTTTTCTTCATAACTGAATTTTTGTTGGCAGAACACTGAGTACAGGGAAGCGCTACTTATTTATATCAGTAGTTATAATCGGTGAAAAACATGCTGTTCCGGCAAAGTGTTTATTAATTAAATATTACTTTGTTTTTTTATATCAACTTACATATTTCATTACAGGCATAATGTCCGCATCATATTCAGATTTAATATTTAATATCCAATGATCAAAATCCTGTGAATTGTGTATGGCTAATTGGAGAAAGTTTTTCATGACATCAATTATTATGTTTAGAGTATTTATTTTGGAGGGCATTTGTTGCATGCTTTCCCAGCACCAACTCCTCATGGTCTCAGGTTTTGTTTTGTTTTTGTTTTGTTTCGTTTTGCTTTGTTTTTTGTGGTCTTGAAGGCTGGATAGGTGGATCCATATGGTTCCATCATGGTATTATTATAAGAAGAGGCATATTTAGAAGGAAACTGGCTCGGCAGAAGGCGGGCTGGCAAGACAAAGAAATTGGATCCTTGGTGAAGTGCTTGTACACCTGTAGCTCAAGTCTGTCCTGAACAAGCATATCTTTGGACTTGGGGTTACATTCTTTTTAGTTGTTAAGTCACTTTGAGTTGGATTTTCTATTATTTGCAAGCAAAGTATTCTGATATTAGCACTCATGGTTGGAACAACACCCTTTCTAGGCTTATTCTTTCGTATCAACTTGTCGTGTGGAAACTGGCTCTTTGGTTCCAATTGCTCTCTGCTTCCTTCAAGTACTACTTCTGTCTTAGATGAGAAAGAGTTTCCCCCTGATTTTAGTTCATCTGAGTTCTCTTTTACTATTTTATGTATATTTCTTCTTAAAGTTCTCAAAAGGAATTTGGCATTATTTATACTTTTACTTTTTAAAACTTAAATCTTGTAAAAATTCTTTGGAAGGCATGAAACTCTCATAAACAATTTTATGTACTTTCTTAAGTGTAAAATAGTTGGATATATTTAATACAGCAATGTGTGAAATTCCGAACTTGATTTCAGAAAGGTTCGGCAAGCATTGAAAAAATATACAGAATTCTTATAAATAACCTACTTGTGACTTGATACTATTAACGTGATAAGTTAATGTCTTCACTATGAACAGTATGTTTAACAGTAAGGTGGCTGAAAACATAAAAACCACACCTAACTGAACTTGAGTAAGCATGTCAAAACAGTTTACATGTATAGACTAAGACAATATAAAGTAATATAAGAAATGGAAGTTTTTGAGAAATAACAAGTGTTGGCAAAGATGTGGAGAAAAAGGAACCCTTGTCCACTGTTGGTGGGAGTGTAAATTGGTACAACCACTATGGAACAGTATAAATTTCCTGAAAAAACTAAAAATAGAACTACCATATGATCCAGCAATTCTGCTTCTAGTTATTTACCAGAGAAGACAAAAACACTACTTTCAAGACATATATGCACCCCCATGTTTGTTGCAGTATTATTTATAATAGCCAAGATGTGGAAACAACTTCAATTTCCATTAATATATTATTGGATAATAAAAATGTAACACACACACACACACACACACACACACGAAGGAAATCTTGCCATTTGCAACAGCAAGAATGCACACTGAAGGCATTATGCAAAGTTTAAGAAGTCAGACAGAGAAAACAAATGCCATATGATCTCATGTGTATGTGAAATATATGAAAAAAGGCACCCCCAAACAAACAAAAAATCTCCAGCCAAAACACACACACACACACACACACACACATACACACACC
Organism: Acinonyx jubatus; assembly: GCF_027475565.1. NCBI lineage: Eukaryota > Metazoa > Chordata > Mammalia > Carnivora > Felidae > Acinonyx > Acinonyx jubatus. The sequence continues at coordinate 27,441,757 of NC_069384.1, forward strand.
AACATCTAAGTTCATAGATACAGAGCTGGTGGTTGCCAGAGGCGAGGGCTGAAGATTAGACAAGATAGGTGAAGGGACTCAAAAGGTATAAATTTCCAGTTATAAAATAAATAAGTCATGGGATATAATGTTCAGCCTGGTAACTGAACATTACAGTTACAGTTAACAAAACTGTACTGTATATTTGAAAGTTGCTAAGAGTAGATCTTAAACTTCTTATCACAAGAAAAAAAAACTTTTGTAACTATGTGTATTGATGGATGTTAACTAGACTTACTGTGATGATCATTTTGCAACATAAACAAGTATCCAGTCATTATGTTGTATACCTGAAACCAATGTAATGTTGCATGTTAATTACATCTCAATAAAAACTGAAGTTTTAATACAAATATTCTTTAAAAGTTCAAACTTTGGGACACTTGGGTGGCTCAGTTGGTTAAGCCTCCAACTCTGGATTTTTGCTCAGGTCATGATCTCAGGGTCATGGGGTTGAGCCCCGCATCAGGCTCCATTAAGATCCTCTTTCTCCCTTTCTTTCTGCCTCGCACTCTCTCTCTCTTAAAAAAAAAAGTTCAAACTTTATTTTGATCTTTTGTCTTTACTGGTAAATTTTGATGCAGACTTCTGATATGAAATCTTGTTATTAGCTATATTTATATTGGTATTAGCTGTACATTGACTGACTAAACATTTGATGAAATATTCCATTATTTCACACATTAGTACCCTTGATTAATATGGTAGCCAAACCCTTAGAATTATTTGTGAAAGACAACAGAATTGTTTTAACATTATTTTGATATGAGTCAAGAGATCTGATTAAAAAGAAAAACAGTAACTAGCCAATGTTAAAGCACGAAATGATTGAAGTATAGTAAAAGACATATATTGCAAATCATGAAAAGGTATGTGCCACTGTGAACAAGCAAATTCCTTCTGGTTTTTAGGCAGAATATGAAGCTGCTAGAGACCATAAATAGTATGTTATCAACATTTGAATTATATCATGGCAGGGTTGAAATTCAGGCCATAGACATTGTTTTGTCTGTACAGGTCATTACAGTAATGAAATACTTGTTAACGCCTGGGTCTCCCCAGACTTCCACCGGACCCCCAGGCCTTCTAAGTTCCTTTCCAACACTCTGTGTTGTGTCTATTTGCAGTGGTCATTACCCATCTGTATCAATTGTTCAATATTTTTATACTCTGGATCGAAGTGCTAACAGCATTTCTAGGTTGGTATACTACCAATTTTTTCAATGACACTTTCACACTTAACTGATTTTTTGTACTTTTGACATTTCTTCCACATTACCAATACAAAATTGTTCTGTCCTTGTCCGAGAGGTGTGCAGAGGTGTGTCAAGCCCTTCTCCCCAGACCCTCCCCCACCAATGCTAACCTGTTTCCGGTGACCTGGAATGGTGAGGGATGTCCCAAAACATTCCGACACTCATCTTACAAACAGGTAGGGTAACTCTCTTGGGACTGCAGTTGAGCAATTCTGCCCTTTTTATAAACAGTTGCTGATGCCTTCTTTGGAAAGAGCTCTGTTCCAGCTGCCTTTGGAATGAAATCACCAGCTATGCTGCTCACAGAAGGAGCTCCTGCTGTCCCTTCAGTCTGATTTTCCAGTGACAGTAGGAATTTCATTTCTTCATTTCTCCTCAAACTTCCCCAAATCCTGTCCTTCTCCACTGTCTTCTCCCTAATCTGCCCCACCGCCCCATTCCCTCCCCAAACTCTCCTCACCACTAAGGTTTTTAAGGTTGCAGAAATTAAATGAATGGGGAGAAAAAAATGGAAAAAGGAAGGAAGATGTGCTTAGTGACATCTATGGAAGCATATTTCTCCAGTTTCACAATTTTATGGAAATTTAATTCTTCAGCCTACATCTGCCAATTCTCCTCATTTGATTCAAACTGACATGTGCAATCTTTTAAATACTGGTTGTTATCTCTTACTTATTACCAGATAAAGGAGCAACATTGTCCCAATTTGAAAATTTCATGATTGTAAGCAAATATAACTTTTCCGAAAAATGATGCATAAGTGAATCTGTATTCTCTGGGCTGGTCATGGCATGATTTTATAGATTACACGATAATATTTTGCTTGGGCGAATAGTCAAATTCTGTTTGTCTTCTTTAAATATACAGACAGTTCATAACTTGCGTGGGTGTGGGGGGGGAGTGAGAGCAAAAAGTGCTTAACTTGGACAGTTAAACAAAGTGAATGAGCCATGATAGTGACGCAGTGGGATCACCATAGGAGTGCCTTCTGTGCCCATCTAGGTTTTCAACGCTGTCAGTAGTAGCAGTAATGGAGACTACAAATCATCTACTAAGAATGTCTTGGCCAATGTCCATTTCTGAATAGAGAAGTCAGAGGGGAGACTGCTGAGCTTGGGAGAACACAAGGATCACTCCTGAAAGGGATCAGAATATATTTTGGAGAGAAAAAATAAGCAAATAGGAAATAGATGTGGAGATGCTCTGGAGATGACAGAGGCCATTGGGGTGAGTGGAACTAATAACTATGAAATCTGTTGAGCTAGAGTATTGAGTGGAGCAGTCTAGCATTCTGTAGGCCTGAGATTCCAAAACAGTAACAGCTAATCCCTATTCAATCCCCTTGAAATTTCATCTCGGCTTAATCCGCACTCTATTCTCAAATGCTTTCCATCAACATTTGACGTAGGAAGCTATAAATTATCCATGGATATCAGGCTTGTACTTATGTACAGTATTTGCTTATTTCTTCAACCTGTTCTACCTCCTCAAATTGGAGTTCAATTCAGTGCCAGGGTATCAATAACACAACGTACAGCAGTGTGCTATGGTCCAGAGGTAATGTCTGAAAGGTCGTTTGAGGAATAGCTTAGTAGTTTTCAGTATACTCATTAAAGAAATAAATGATTGGTTAATTATATCCTTTTGGCGTAATAATTCACAGCCAAGATGATATGCTTTCAAAAATCACATTACCTGAACCAGAGCTGTTTTATATGAGTGACTGTGTGAGTGTGTGTGTGTGTGTGTGTGTGTGTGTGTGGTTTTTCAAGGTCCCAAAAGGAAATATGTGTTATCCTACTTCTAGTTTATTGGCATAAAAAATAAAGTTATCCATTTCTAAGTATATAAGATAAAATTCAGTGTTTCAAATGTGTAGGATTCGACTTTCATTTAATAATGAAAAGGGAGAAGAATCACAAAGAAATAAAGACCCTCAAATTACCATTACCCAGACATAGCCATTTAATTTTGATATAGTCTTTATATCCCTTTCTTTGCAGTGTTTCATAACCTACTTCTGTCACTTAAAACTACTTTACAGTGAATTTCCTATGCATCAGGATTTTTGATACACAACTACTTCTTTGGGTGGTCAATTAGGGCAATCCATTTCTTTGATTCAATAAGTGTACTCTCATATTCAATTTCAGAACATCATTTACTCATATTTATTATAGATATATATATTAGTTTTCACCAGATGGTCTTTCTCCTTTAAGTTTTAGCTTAACACATCTTTCTTTTATGGATGCTTGATAATCAAGATACAGATAATGGCTCTGCTCAGCAGACCCCAGTAGAGACAGTGTGACATTAATGTGGAGGGGTTCAAAAGCAAATCTGTGCTACCAAATTACTCCTTCAAGCACCTTCTTCCATCTGTAATTTAGACATGGGACAATTTCACATGGTGAATTTCCTCCTCTGTTAAGTGGTTATAGCACTATCTATCTCAATGGGTTTTTAGGAGGAGTGCGCATCACTCTGACCATGAAAACACTTTGTAAATATATTGAATATGGTTAATTGGTGTAAAATTGACATCCATCCTTGCTTCTTTCCAGTGAAGCTTTCTGCATTGCAGAGACTGGAAGACCACCCAGGCTCTCTGGCATCCACGGTTCTATATTTGAAAATAAGCTCCCCCAACATAGATGCCAGACCCCAGGGAGGTGGAAGTGAGCTGGAGACATCTCCTGCATGCCTGATGCTGTGTTCTGCTGGCAGGCACACTTGAGAAGCAGAATTAATGATGTCAGGAGGAAATTGCCCTGAAGGAGGCAGCTGGTGTCTGGGGGCCAGAGTTCCATCACCAGTTTTGTGGGAGCCAAGGGCATTGCTCTGGCGGTGTCTTTTTTTTTTTTTTTTTTTTTTTTATCCTTGGAGCACAGCAGTGGTGGCATCTTTTTTTTAATTCAGTACCTTCATCAGTGATTCCCATTTCCCTGCCTTTCTGATTCTGACGGAGGTCAGATTTAGAGGCCCAGATGAATCCACATCTCCAATTCTTCTAAAGATTTTATAGAATTATTTGATTTGATTCCTTTCCTGCTTAAAGTACCTAAAGTGATTATAATTCTTGAACTGAACCCTATTTAATATTTTTAATTATGAAGCAATGCTAAAATGCTGGGCATCCAATGCTTGACAGCAGGTTTCTATTTTATTTCAAGTCTTTCAGCCTACATATCCATAAACCAGGTTATAGAATTGAGATTCTGACACATTCCATGTTTTTTCCCATGACTCTGTAGTCCATAATTTATTCCATGATTCATAAAAGCCTCCTTCCTCAATTTTCAAAATTGGCTCTTTATTAATTACATAACCAATCCCTCTCCCTCTTCATCACCCACACTTGGACCCCCAACTTTTTCTGCTTAAGAAGCTGTATTCAATTTCCTTGTTTGGGAATCATTGAGACTTTGATCTTAATGATTTATGGAATGATTCTCATTTCTAGGCTATAGTTGTAATTTCCTTCCCGTATTCATGTTAGTAAATGCAAGGAATAAGACAGAGAGAATGGTTTCTAAATTATTTTTGACATTCAACTAGACTGATGACCTTTTTTCATCCTGTCCATTCTTAACAGGGCAAGAATTCTCAGATGACAACCCACAAGGACAATGAAGACAGGGAAGACTGTTAAGCAATCGATTTGTGAGCTGGTTTGAAAGACATTTACCAGCATGGATACATGAAACACAGCACTAACCAAAATAGATTATTTAGAATATTAGTCACTTCATAAATACAAAAGACCTATGGGTAATTTTAGCTGGATGTATTTCAAAGCACCTTGGCATGCTGCTGGTCATTAGGATATGGCTGGTGGCTATGTCAATACGTATCATTTACTAAAGAAGAATTCATCAACCTTGCCATGCTGTATGCTCAATAAACCAGCAGATGGTGTATGACAATTTCTTCAAGGTGACATAAAAGAACATTCCATGGAATCCCTTCTTGTTTCCTTCAACACTAATATATTAGAACATGCTTTCATTTGTAAAATGAAAAGAAAACCAGACATTTGATCAGCTTTTGTGTGCAGAAACAAGTGAATATTCAGGACACGTCTAAATTTGCCTAGATGATTTTGCGTGAAATGTACTGAAAAACCAGAGAACAGAGTTCTAAAAGCATAAAAAAAGCTCATGTAGAAGGAAAAAAAATGTTGATAATCGCACTCTAACCTGGAATGTTTCTGGCATGTTCCTTAACCCAGAAATAAAATGAGGTCATGTGAGTTGAAGAGAAGCTGAAGAAAGATTTTCAGTACTCTCTTTTTTCCAGAGCAAGCTAAGACAGCATGAACAGAGTGGCTGCAACACTCACATTTTGAGAGTTTAAGATATTAAATTAATAAAACAAAATTACCATGCTAGAAATATAACACATTTTATGTACAAGTTTATAAAATATTTGTAGGTAGATATTTACTTTTTACAAAACATTTTTATAGGTACCACGTAACATAAGTTAAGTCTGATATCGATCAATAGATACTATTATTATTCTAATATAAAGGATTAGCAGGTAAAACTAATAAAAGTAAATTTTAATGAAAAATAGAGTTAACACTACATCCAGTGAGGAAAATGTAATCACGATATATTAAAAATTGAATATTATTGACTTGTTAAATCAACACAAATCAATTGTGTCACAGTTGAGTAATGAACATGTTTTTGTGAAAAAAATCCTGTTGCTGATAAAAAACTTTCTCTGATTTTAAACTAGTTGAGGGTGTGGGTGTTATACTGAGTTTGTTTTTAGCCAATCAAGGTGTTTCCTTCTGACACCATCTTCAACAATCCAGTATCTCATTTGATAACTTCATGAAGTGGTTTTTGAACAACGTTTTGCTTTTGGAAATGTTGCAACATTTTATTGGTGTCAAGCTGAGATGTTTTGTTTTTGTCTTGTTTCCAATAAGGCATTTTGGGCTTGCTATCTCCTTTAGTTTCATGATCCATTGATGATTTTTTTTTTTTTTGCAGTTCTATGTTCACATTTATATTCCATTTGGTCTGAAAGTCTTTGGACTAGAAAAAGGACTTTTCTTGCTTGTGACTTTTGATAACACCAGGATATTGTTGCTAATTGACATTCACCCTGGACTGATCCGCCCAGGCATGCAGATTGTCCCATGGTTTCAACTCCTCCTCCTCTTCCAACTTCTCCTTCTTCAACACATTAAGTCCTTGACTTAAAGTGAGTCCCCAAAACATAAATGACTCACATGTCAGATTTTTTAAATCTAGTGGTAATCCGCTGACAAAATGGTTGGCATTTGAGTGTTTAAAGTAGCACTGTCTGTGAGGGAACTACAACCAGAATTGCAAACAATGTGTGTAAGCAACACCACATAAAAACACTGCTATTTTGCAGTGATAAAGAATTGTCTGAGACATTAAGGATTTTTAAAAACTAGAGACAGAAAATAATAATAATAACAATAATAAAAAATAACACTAAACCCTGACAACTTAATCCCCATTGTGGTGGCACCAATATAAAATTTAGGGAGAGGCAGAAGGAGAAAGGGAGAAATAAGGAACTATTTGGCTTGATTTATCTAAATGTTATGATGTTAATAGTAGTAGCTAATCATTTGAATGTTTTTCATTCAGTATCCCAGAGGTGGTACAGTCTACTCTATATGGATTATTTAATTTAATCCTTATAACAATCTTATGAAGGCAAGTACTGATGTTAATAACCAGTTTACTGAGGCTTTAAGATGTTAAGAAATTTGCCCAAGGTCACACGGCTCAAAGCTCATGAAATTGGGGAAAAGGAGCCACAGTTTTGGTTGAGGATCTCAGTTATAAACCCTCTTCTGGAACCACACTCAACATCTTTATTGTATACATGTTACAGCCAGTGAAAAGCAAGAAGGGAGGCCTTTTCTTTATCTAGTTAATTTTGACAGCTAAAGACTTATATGCATTTGATCATTAAAAGAAAAAAAAAATCCACAGCGATCGGGAGAGTGGTCAAGATTGATTTGCAGTTAACAGTCCAAACAAAAATCCTGATCTGACATGCTAAACTTGAAAGTGGCTTAGAAAGAAGCCTCTACGTATTTCGGAAAGAATACCCTCTGCCAATGATTAACACTCACTTCTGCAATCCCCACCATAAAATGACCCATCGGGGCCTGGTGCCGTGTAGTGTCACATTCATTATCTCAGGTAAGGATAGCAGCTGTTAGGCAGTGCAGTAACGAGGGCACAGCTGGAATCAAGGGGTGCGCTGTATGGGGAAATTTCAAAACCAAACAATAATAGTAAAGCTGACTAAAGTTAGTCTGCTTCTTACCAGGTATCAGCATCGCGATCCAATGTCAATAAACTGCTCCTGCCCAAAAGAGATCTCTTGTTGGTTTAAACTCTAAACAATTGCTGTGGCAACTATTTGGGTTAATAACATGAGGGCAAGCTTCACATTGGCACATTTTAAAAAATTGCTTACCTCTCGATGAACGTTATGGAAGTACCTTTGAGAAATTCTTTAAGGTTGCCTCCCCCCTTACACGCGCACACACCCGTGGACTCTGGTACCCACTCTCATTTTAGGGGTTTGTTTGCAAGAAACAGTTCGGTCTCACTGGAATTTTCTTTGGATGCAGTTCCTCACTTTAACTCCTACGGCAGCACAATCCTTATATTTAAACAGTGGATCGAAATAAACGAGGTAGTACACTGTAAATATGAAGAGATAGCACCTGACTTATTTCAATTCTAACTTTCTATGTGACCATTTATAATTTTTTCTTGTATTTCAGCTTTAAATGGTGGTAAAGTATGAACATCAAAGTGTAATAAGATTTATCTAAGTGCCTGTTTTAGTTTATATGATATATTTTATTAAATCTAAATAATGTTAACATTTCTTCTCACTAATTGTTTAAACACTAAAGCTAAAGAATAAATCAAGAAAATAGAAACTGCGATGTCATTATTCATTGTGGTTCCCTACCCCCACCCCAAAATACGTGAATACAATTGAAAGTATTAACTCATTGTCTTTTCTCCATTTAATACTGTAACTTTTATGTTATTCTAACAAATTGCCATGTTCAAATGATATTCCAGAAAAGCAAAACAAAACAAAACAAAACAAAAAAACAAAAAAAAAATCTTTGTTGGTTACATTCCTTTCCTGGCTATCATTTTGGGCTTGGGAACCCATTAAAAAATTCCAAAAATTTTACTGAGCATTTACTATATGTAAGATGCTTTGAGAAACCAGACCACTGGTTCCTTGACAGCCAGGAACTTATATTAACTATGCTTATGTTCATGTCCTTAGTAAAATACAATTAAGAGAAACGACGTTGCCATTGTCTTTTTAGAGCCTAGAGTGTCATTGGTGATGGTGAATATGTACGCATAACTATGATTAAATAAAGTATCTGAATATCGCAGGCAAACACTAGAGAATTTGAGGAGAAAGAGAAAGAGAGGGATCTTTAATCAGGTTTATCACAACCTATGTCATGGGGGGTGGTGATTATTTAAGCTGCACCTTGAACAACTCTAACAACTTAAGATGAAGGAAAAGCTTTACAGGGAAAGATAATGACTTTGGGAGTGGATATATTAAATGACAGGAGATTCTTTGGTCTTGGTCATGAATAGGGGTCTAAGGATTTCTTCTGCCAGGTATTTTAAGTGCTAGTGAATTGGATTTTTAGCTAGAACCTGAAAACATTTTTTTTTTGGACACATCTAAAATAATGAACAATTTATTCAGCTTTCCTTCACTTAGAAAGTATAGGATATTATAGACCTTTATATCATATATACATCAATATGGCATGGTTTTTTTTGTTTGTTAGTTTTCTTGTTTTTTTGCTTTTGGTGGATTTCCTTTATTCTATTTTTCCCTGTATAAAAATTTGCAGAACTTCACTTTCCCCTTGAACAGGTACTCTAAGAAAAAGACCAGAGGTTTAGAGGAGAGAAACCACCACCTTCAGAGCTATTGTCATTGCAAACTCTGCAGCACTGTGAAGTCTCCCTTGAGAGGAGATAGGAAAAACTGAAGAAGGTGACAGAGACTGTGGGCAACATCATATTCTTCTCTTATTTTTAGCTTACATCTCTTTTGAGATCTAGAACTGGGCTTGTGTTGTTAGATCTGAGTAACAGTGTATTTAAATTTAAAATTTGTGTAGGGAATGCTGTAGATTTTATTTCCAAGCAAGGTTGAAAATAAATATATGTTTATTTATAGTATATTATTTACATATGTTTATAATATTCTTTATTCTACTAGGTGTTATGATTAATGGACAGTTTGTTTTTTGGAATCCAACTTAAATCATCTTTCTATTATATTTCTGGATATCATAACTATTCAGGTTCAATTCTAGTAAAATAGCCAAAGTGCTGACACCAAAACCATAGGCCTAGTCTGCATATTTGATTGTAAATATCTTTGAAGTTGGGTATCTCTATAAAATCATGCCTCTTCCATATGCCTCTGGACCTATTACTCCCCATAGTCTTTTTCTAGGCTGCTCTTAAAATTGTGAGACTCTTGAAGGCACTGAACTTGTGACTTCTGAAAGTTACAATATTAGTTTTTAATAGTAAGTTGTCCCTCTTTCCAGCAGTAATAATGAAAGCATATTCAGGCACTCTTGGTACAGGTACTGGCGGTGACCTGATATCTATGTCTGGAGGTCTTAGCAGTGCAGACAGTTAAGTAATTTACTCCTGAAAAATAATGTATTTCCTCCAGTTTATTTTTGACAATTAAAATCAAGATAGCAGGAACTTAAAACAATCAACATTCAAACTCTGGGGTCAAAGTACCCCTAAATAGCTACTGCGAATTCAACTGACATTCAGGAATCAGACAGAATATCTTCTTGTTACTCACAACTATGTCTTCTGTCTCAGACTTGTGGTGTTTGAGATGTGGCATGGTTATATCTGTTTTTGCCTATGCATGCCTGTAGGTCACTTTACCTTCTTGACTTCCAATTTTATCTGTAACAGGGAGATGAAAATTCCTATCTCACCTGGCTGTTGTGGGTCATAAGTGAGCTAACATGAAAAGAGATGGATTATTATTAGTCACTCAATTAACAGTCATTCTAAATATGTCTTCATAATGCAAACTAAATTATTTTAAAGTGCAATTGACTCATTTTGAAACCCAAGATTGATTTTGAAACTTGTATTTGTATAATTTAATTCAAATGATATAGTATGTCCTTAAACATTATTATAGCTTTTCATAAATTATCTAGTTTTTTTCTGTATCAGCACTAGGGTCAATTAAATTTTCGTTTAACATTTTGAAAAAAATCAAAGTATGAAAATTTTCCTACTTAGATTTGAATATGTGAGATGAAAATTTTGCCTTAAAAAGCCTTCAAAGTCCTTAATTGTTGATTCTTTCTTTTGAGACAAATTTTCCATTTTAATTTCCTCCTGTTTTTAAGGTTTATTTCCATAAATCATTTTGTGGTTAGTTTGCTTTGAATTTATTTCAGATATTTCACAATTTATATATGGAAAAACTGAACTTTTCTCATGTATGGTTAATATCTGATTTCCAAAAAATCTAATGATAAAGATGGCCTTCTCTTTAACATCTGTAAGTTTAGACATACCATTTGAAATGGGGAGACAGATCCAATTATCCAGATAACTTTATATAACTCCTTCCCTATCCTTCAGAAGTACCAAAAACATACTTTTGCCTAGATTTTGAATATTTGAACAAAATGCTTTGAGGCCCAAGTCCTTGAATAATTGCATCAATTTAGTGTGGGAGGAAACCTGAGGGAGAAGAAAAGCAAAGAACATGGAGATACCCTCCAAAAATAACTGAATACTTGTAAAATACATTGCTTTAGCCTAATACATGGGTGTAGGAAATATAAATTCTTACTACTGCTTACAGGGAATACTTTAGCAATACTTAGAAAAATGTAAAAGGTACATACTCTCTGATTAAAAATATTCTACTTCAAGGGGTGCCTGCCTGGGTCGCTCAGTGGGTTGAACATTAAACTCTTAATTTCGGCTCAGGTCATGATCTCATGGGGGTGAGATGAAGCCTTGCATCTGCCTCCGCACTAGGAGTGGAACCTACTTAAGATTCTCTGTCTCCCTCTCCCTCTGCCCTTCCCTCTCGCATTCTCCCTCTTTCAAAAAATTTCACTTCAAGACATTTATTCTATAGATAAACTCTCATGTGTAAAATGATATACGTACAGAGGTGTTCTTTGTAACATTGTTCATAAAGGCAAAAGATTTCAATCAACCTAAATGTCCATTAATTTGGTTTTGGTTAAGAAATCACTGGCTTGTGTGTGTTTTATGGCGAGAAGCAGTTAGCACTAGTTGAGAGTGTAAATCCTGGAGCTGCACTGCTTGGGTTTTCATCTTGGCTTTACCACTTGCTGCTGTGTGGACAAATTATTAGTTAGCCTCTGTGTGCTTCCATTTCTCCATCTCTAAAATGGGACCACCATCGTACAGACTTCTACTAAATGAGCGCTGTGAGAGCTAAGTATGTGCAGTATTTCGCATAGTTCCAGCACAGAGGAAGCACTTGACAAATATCAGCAGATCCTCTGCCTTGCTGAAAACATTGGTTACAAGCGAACACACAAAAATAATGATCTGCCGTCTGTCAATACTATTGTAAAGAACACAGAGAAGGGAGCAATTAATGTATTCTGAGATACAAACACATAACATGTTATTGTAGATGGTCCAACAGTGTGGATTATTTACATGTGGATTATGGGAAGGTTAACTTTACCCAGTGACACTTAATAGAAGGAAAAAAACTCAAATATTTATTTTCATAATGGATACATAACATGGTGATACTCAATTTGACCTATGAGCTATTCCCCTTTGGACTGTTGCCCAAGTCCTTAGGAGATGAAAGTTGTGATAAAGAGTAATTCAAAAGTTGGAATCCAGAATACTATGAGAATGAGTCAATGCTGTCAGCTGACCAGGTTATAATGCTGATGGGGAAAGAATATTTTATCCCACTGGAATACTCAGGAAAGGTCATAATATCACATGGATAAGAGAAAAATATTTTCTGGAGATAATGAAAATCTGCAGATGGTGGTGACAGCTGTGTTATGGGCATCCCAGGGCAGCATCAGGTCTCAGAAACATAAGAAGTCATCTCTTGGGGGTGGTTGACAAAGTGACCTTCGGTGAGAAAAACCCAGAGGAACTTGGAATAGAAAAGTATGCGATACATTCAAGAATCTTTCTATAATCCACTTGGGCCAGATATTTGAGAAATCTGACTTGGTGGCACAAAACAATTATTAAATATATTACATGAAAAACAAGTGAAAATCATTTGTTTAGATTTCTGAAACACCGTGGAAGGTAGGATTGTACCAACCCAGATAGTTCCTTGCCTGTGTGTCCTGAAATTCTCACTCCGAAAGCAGAGTGTATTGTATTTCTTTAACGTTTTTGAAATTTTATATTGGATTTTGGAACTGACTTTGGCAATAGTTATTTTGCCTAGTGGAACATGGGAAAGATGTATGGGTGGCAAGAGAAAAAGGAAGAATAGTTTTAATTTATAAATCACAGAATCAGTTACTTTTTTCTTTCCCTTGTACCTGCATAATTAGACTGTCATATAACTTTAAGGATAATAAAGATTTTCAAGCACAGTACCCTGAAGGCAGAAAACCCAAAACATTAAGTGTAGTAGCTGTAGCTGTGAGTAAATACAAATATCTCTGGTAGAGGCTTTTGAATTATTTTGTGGGGAGAAATTTTTTTTCCTGAAGGAGAAATAGCACCTGAAGTCTTAAAACAGCAGACATCGTTTCTTTCTTGTTTTTCTTTTCTGAAACTGATCTTAACTCAATGCAAATAAAAACACAGAAAGGAAAATGTCAGCTTTAATGAAATAATGAAACCAGTTAGCCCTGAAACTTGGTATGTATGTATGAAGTAGGGTGACTAGGAAAGGGAAATTTTCATCAGAGTAAAAGAGGAGAGCAAGAAATAAGATGACATTCTACAGAATTATTAGTTGGGTTTAGAAAAGAGAAAAGAGGAACAAAGGCAGTATCTGCTCTTTCAAATTGAGAGTCTCAAAAAAAAAATGGGGCGCCTGGGTGGCTCAGTCAGCTAAGCGTCCGACTTCAACTCAGGTCATGATCTCTCAGTCTGTGAGTTCGAGCCCCGCTTCGGGCTCTGTGCTGACAGCTCCGAGCCTGGAGCCTGCTTCAGATTCTGTGTCTCCCTCTCTCTCTGCCCCTCCCCCACTCATGCTCTGTCTCTCTCTCAAAAATAAATAAACATTAAAAAAATTTTAAGTCGAGAGTCTCCATTTGTCTTGAGGAGCTCCTATCCACAAAATGGTCAGTGGTCTCTGCTGTTAATATTTGCATTTATTCCTATTATTAGGAATTGCTTTCATTTTGTTGCAGAGTAAGGTGTACATAGTTCTTTTGTTTGTATCAACTAATTTGGTCTATATAGGCTGTTGTTGGCAGTTTCTGTGAGAAGCCCTTTTGAACAGATAACACCTTTGTGGTTGCTTTAGGGTTTAGAGTATACATCTTTAACATATCATAATCCAGCTTAAAGTGGTATCATATCTCTTAATGTGTAGTATGAAAACTTTATAATAGTTTATTTCCGTTTCTTCTCTCCTACCCTTTGCACTACTGTGATCTACATTTTGCTTTTTTACACTTAATGGAATACCATTCATACTACATTTAGTGGAATAACTTGCACCAGTTTTTTAAAAACAAGGAACCACTTTGTGAATTATGTGAAATGTTTTCCAAGGTATACTGTTAAATAAAAAAAAAAGAAAGGTGAAGAACAACACATTGTGCGCACACGCACACACTGATATATGTACATACATACTTATAGAGAAAAAGACCATCTTGGAAAGAATTATCACAGTTCAGTAACTGTTCATAATTACTATGAGGAGGGGAATTAGGGAGCCGGTATCTTTTGCACTTTGTGCCTCATTCATGCATTATCTAGTAAAATGAGCAAGTAATTAATGCATGGAGGTAGATAGAGAGAGTCTGTACGAGGAGGGTTTATCCTGGGTAAGGAAACATTACTGGAAGACTCCACCATCAGTCTTGACCATATCAGTGTCTGAATCATAAGGATAATAGGTAAGGAACAGAGGAGAAGGAATAGATATGGAATCTTGAAGAATGAGTTTGGTCTGATGAAAATTCCATTTGAAAACACAGCTTTAGAGATGGGAATTGAGAGCATAAAAGAGAAAGGTATGGGTTTGCGATACATACGTAAAATCACTCACGTATTGGCATGAACTGGAACATGACAGTGAATGAATTCACCTAGACTAAGTGTGCAGTAAGGAAGGAAGAGGAAAAAAGGTGGAGTTCTGCAGTAGGTAAAATAAGAGGTGCTATGTGAAAGAGAAATGAAGAAGAAATCAAATTCTACGTAGAATTAAGAGAGGAAACAAGGGGATGTGAAATAGTGCCAGGGCTAAAAATAGAAACAAATGTAAGGGTTAAGAGACAGTACATGGCAGAGATTTTTGATCTGAAGTTACCATCTCCAGTTCCAGCGATCTTACTTTTTACACGTATTTACTTAAATTTGTTACATACGTATTGCTTTCAAACTTACGTAGACCCAAGTTTTATATATTCCTTTCATACCTTCTACTTAAGGGCAAACTCCTGTAAAAGCTCAACTCTGTGTTTGTTTCTATCATGAACATATTGTGAGGTTTGTGGCCAGGGACATGACCACGGTGTCATTCAGCTTGAAGATAGTGATAACTGGGGCGCCTGGGTGGCTCAGTCGGTTAAGCGCCTTGAGTCTTGATTTCAGTTCAGGTCATGATCTCACGATCCGGGAGTTCGAGCCCTGGATTGGTCTCCGCGCTGGCAGTGGAGAGCCTTCTTGAGATTCTCTCTCTCTGCCCCTCCCCGGCTTGCTCTCTAAAATAAATAAATCGACTTAAAAAAAATATTGACAACTGAAAACAAGTCATGCGTTCTGAGGTCAGGCTCCACGGCAGACAGTATTTGAACCTTTTAGAGATCTCCATAATGCTTGTTATCTGGGTCAACCGGCAAAATTTGCCAAAGATTCGTCATAATCTAAGAATTCATCATGGTATCCCCACCCACTTTCAGTACCACTTTACCTCAAAACAAGGGGGGGAGGGGTTGGTTCTGTGGTGTAACCTTTCTTCCTCTGTGAAAAGGAGAAGAAATGAAGAGAATGTGACTTAGCTACTTGCGGAAATAGAAATCAGTGGCTGCTCGCTGAAATGGGTCTGGCTTGTGCTCTACCAACTGCCAAAAAAAGGGAGGGGGGTGATGGGAAGCCAAAGTCAGAGGCATTTGGTTAATGCTTGCAAATAATTTTGCTGATCTCAGCGTTAACATTTAAGATTAAAATCTTTACAAACGACAATTTAATTCAGTAATCCAGAAAGTAACTAAAATAAATGATGGTACTGAGATTGTATATATTCTCTAGAGGCTAATTTTGCCAGAAATAAGAAAGCCGCCTAGCCTATTTTTAAAGAGCTAAATCACATTTCTGTACTTTTAAGTTTATGTATCTTAGCAACCCACAGAGCAGAATATGCCTGCCTGAAAAAAGAGAAGATTCACACTCCTATGTGCTTCATTTTATGAAAATGTTAAAATTCATTATATTCTATTACATTTCTGGATGACATAGTCCCTCTCCAAAATATAAGAAAGTCATTTAATGGTATTGTATTTCATGAAGAAAAAATACTTAGAGGTTTTTTTTGGTCTACAGAATTTACACAGTGTTTTAGAGGGATGAATCAAAGTTTTCACTACAGTACTTGTACAAAGTTTTCACAGCAGCACTTATACATAAACACAGATTTTAAGCAGGCATTTATAAAGAACATCTGTATTATCTAACTCTATACTTAGAGCTAACAATTTTTAGGTGAATTAAAATATCCTGGGAAAAGATATTATATGTGTGTAAATCAATTCATTACATATTTATTGAGAAACTACTGTGTGCCACGCACTGTGCAAAAAACTATTCCAGATAATAATGACAATTTCTGTCTTCAATGCATTAACATTCTAGGGGATAAAGCAAACTAAAAAAAAAATTGTGTCATGTAATAAGAACAATAATAAAAGATGTGTGCTGGGATATTGTTATCAATGCAGTGAAAACACAAGAGATATATAGGCCTAAAAGAAGTAATTTCTTTTTAAAAAAAAATTTTTTTAACGTTTATTTACTATTGACACAAAGAGACAGAGCATGAGCATGGGAGGGGCTGAGAGAGAGGGAGACACAGAATCTGAAGCAGGCTCCAGGCTCTGAGCTGTCAGCACAGAGCCCTACATGGGGCTTGAACTCACAAACTGAGAGATCGTGACCTGAGCTGAAGTCACACGCCTAACCGACTGAGCCACCCAGGCACCTCAAAAGAAATAACTTCTGTTGAGAGAGTACACATTCTAGGCTAATCTACCTTAAAAAGATACAACACATAAACATTTACATGTAAGAGGGGAAAAAAACTCTACACTTATCTTGAATTCTACTTAATAGATATTTGGGTACTTTTCTCTCCCCTATGAAGTTTTCTTTTAGAGTTATCATTGACATTAACAGTATATTTTTGCATGTTTTATTTTTGCCATAAAATGTGCCAAATTATGTTATAAAAATATGTTTATCACGTGGGAAAAGAAAATATATACCTGAAATTGAGGGGCTATTTTTAAACGCTAAACTCAGAGTAAAAAAATAAACTTAACTAATTTCTTTCTTCTCTGGTTTAAATATTGCCTTTGCCTCTTGGATGAAAGCAATGTGGCTGAACTTTTCTCTTTGTTGCTAGAGAATTCTTTTTTAGTTCTAAAAACTGTCCATGGTATGAGTTGCTGACTGAGCTCTTTTTTTTCCACTTTTCTTTTTTTTCTCCAGATCTTTTATCATCATTTATATAATTACAGTTGTAATATTTTCTTAAAAGTTTTCTTTTATCCTTTCAGAAAACCCTTTTAATTATTAAAAGAATAAATTATTGAGCTAAAATAATATTATGAATCATATCCATATTTTCCAATATAGTTTACTTTTCTTTACTATGGAATAAGAAAGATACATGTGAATAGTTGGGAATTGTCAAAAAGACAGGTTAAATCCTTGTAAAATACTAAAATTAGTTCAATTCATGCATAATGATAATAGTTATAGCAAGCCATGAACAAGATAGTCATTGATTTCTTTTTTTAAAGAAGTTTTAATGTTTATTTATTTTTGAGAGAGAGAGCGTGAGCAGGGGAAGGGCAGAGAGAAAGAGACACAGAATCCAAAGCAGGCTGCAGGCTCTGAGCTGTCAGCACAGAGCCCAACGTGGGGCTCAAAGTCATGAACCGTGAGATCGTAACCTGAGCCAAAGTTGGACAGTTAACGTACTGAGCCACCCAGGCTCCCTGATAGTCATTGATTTCTTAAGGTTTTACTAGGTTACAAGCAATGTTTTCTCTGTTGCTTCCTGCAGGCATTAGCAGAGGCTGGTGCTCCATGAATAATTTTGCTCCAATAATCCAATAACTTTCATACATACTCAGCTTCTGCTTGCCTCATTGTAGCAGCAGGTTTAGAGTTTAAAGTTCTAAATCTGTCCATCCACTGTTGTTTCACGGAGTTTATGGCTCACATGAACATCACTCCTTCTAGATTGCTTTTTACTGACTAAGAAGTCTCCAGGCAAATCTCTCTCAAATCTGTCCTCTCCTTCCTATTTCCACTTCTGCCACATCCACTGCCTTGGTTCAGACCATCCCCTCCATTGGACTAGCCCATGTGTCTGCCTATCTCTACACTTGCTCAACATTTTTCTTCTGGCATCCTAAGTAAATAAGACACTCTCAAATCTAATATGGAACGTTCCATTTAAAAAAAGAAATCTGCATTTCTCTCAGGCCACTTTTTGAGGATTCCTGACAGCTGCCATGAACAGGAAGAGATAAGAGGTGTTTCTGGCAGTGATTGGCCAGATTCGCATTAGAAATCTTCCATTGCCACTGCATCAATGGCCTTGGACAAAGTGAGGAGGAAGGAAGTCCTAGGGAGGGAGGAAAAGGCAGCCCAGGCTCTGGGGAATGAGTTCTCAGGAAGGGTGGCTTATTACAGCATGCAGGAGCCCAGGTGTATGAGCCACGACAGCAATAATAAAAGATGTGTAGTAGGATAGAGTACATTTAGAGACAGAGACATTAGAATCTGTTGTGGCAACGAGAGAAGGAAGACAGAGGACTGAGATTCTGCCAAAGCTGGCTTGGGGCAGGGCCTGGAACCCAGTGTGTCAAAGACACTGATTCTGAGGAAGTAAATACTGGTGTTTTCCCTTCTGTACCTTGGGCCCAGCCAATCTAAATGGAGATTTAATATGGGATCACAATAAAAAGAGGCAGTGAAATCTACCAAACTAACACACTTAGTTCAAAACTTGGGAATCCCTTTTATGTTGGGGTGGCCATGCTTCATGGTTGGGTATGGTTGTTAGTGGGAATGATAAGCCACATCCTCCTTCCTTCTCTTCTTTTTCTCTTTCTGTCCCCTTCTCTCCTATTCTTCTTTTTCATTTATTTTTATTAGCTAGATATAAAATAATATTTATACTATAGGTAATGTATAGATTATAACAGCACAAACACCCATGAGCTGACCATCCTATTAAAAACAAAGAATATTACATTATTTTTAAAATTCTTTATGTGCTTACCTCCATAAAGATACCAGTTGTAAGAATTATGTTTACTATTCTCCTAATTTTCTTTATAGCTTTCCCACATGTTTGTCATCCTAAACACTAGATTGTTTAACTCTACATTTAAAATTTTTTTTTTAACGTTTATTTATTTTTGAGACAGAGAGAGACAGAGCATGAACAGGGGAGGGGCAGAGAGAGAGGGAGACACAGAATCTGAAACAGGCTCCAGGCTCTGAGCTGTCAGCACAGAGCCCGACATGGGGCTCAAACTCACGGACCGTGAGATCATGACCTGAGCCGAAGTCGGACGCTTAACTGAGACCAAGCCACCCAGGCGCCCCTAACTCTCCATTTTAAACTGTTAGGGAATGTGGTCATGCCAGGTGCATTGGTCTGCATCATCCTCTTCTCCCTCCAACTTATATTCTTTTTTTTTTTTTTTTTTAATTATTTATTTTTTGGAGAGCCCATGGGAAGGGACAGAGAGGGGGATAGAGGATCTGCAGAGGGCTCTGCACTAACGGTGCTGACAGCAGTGAGCGTGATGAGGGGCTCTAACTCACTAATAATGAGATCATGACCTGAGCCAAAGTCAGACGCTTGACTGACTGAGCCACCCAGTTGCCCCTCCACCTTATCTTATTGAAATGCATCCTTGTTGTTCCTTGTTATCATTGTATTTTCATTGTTGGACGGATTGTGTTGTGATAGATATTCAGGTTGCTTCTAGCTTTTTCTTTTCCTCCTTTTTTTTTTCTAGTACAAAGCTTCTGGGGCGTATTTTGGTACATGTTTCTTTGTCCATATATAGAATAGTTTCTCTAGGGTGTAAACGTAGGAGTGCAATTGCTCTGCTATAAGTAAGATAGACACATCTTCAACTCTAGCTACGGCCCAATTGTTTCCAGAGTGACAATGTAGCCTTCCACTCCCACTTGTAGCGTATAAATGTTTTGCTGTTTCGTGTCCATGATAACACGTGGAATTCTTAGGCTTTAAAATTTCTAATCAGGCAAACATGAAATGATATCCCCTGGTGGATTTTCCTGAATAGTAATGAGATTGAACATCCTTTATATATTCATCGATCTTTGGGATTTCTTTTTCTCTGAAGTGCCTAGTTAAGTCTTTCCCTCAGTTTTCTACAAAGTTGCTTGTCTTTCTCAATTTGCATTGCAAGAGATCTCTGCCATTGAAATGTGTTTGTTGTAAATATCTTCTCCCACTTTGTGACTCTTTGCTCTCTTTGAGAGTCTTTGGATGAACAGACATTCTAGAATATCTAGATTAAAGACATTCTTAAATCTAGGATTTAAGGTAGTCAAACTCACCAATATTTTCCTACACTTTTTTTTCTCAGTTAAGAAATTCTCTATATCGTAAGAATATAAAGATATTTTTGATATTGTTTTCTAAGTCTTGCAGTCTTTCTTCCATACACTTTTTATTTTGGAATAATTTTATGTTTTCAGAAATTTTCAATAATAGTGCAGAGAGTCCTCATATATCCCTTCCTCAGTTCCACCCTTTGTTAATATCTTCCATTACAATTGTACATTTTTTGAGGGTAAGAAACCAACATTAGCAAATTTCTATTAATTGAACTCCAGATTTTATTTGGATTTCACCAGTATCTTCTCTTTCTGTTTCAGGATCTAATCTGGGTGAGATTGCATTTCTTTGTCATTGCTCCCCAATCTCTGCTAATCTGTGACAAGCTTTTAGGCTTTCCTTGATTTTCTTGACTTTGACAGTTTGAGGAATACCAGCCAGTTATGCTGTAGAATGCATTTGAATCTTTTTTTTTTTTTCAGATGTTTTCCTCATGATGAGAGTGGGGTTAAGAGTTTTTGAAAAAAAAAAAATAGCACATAGGTATATCTTATCCCAGAATATCCGGGGTTATATAATATCTATAAGACATCACTGGGCAGGTTAACCTTAATCACTTTGTTCAGTAACTGCTGCCAGATTTCTCCACTGTAAAGTGACTATTTTTCTCTTTTCCTACTTTAATCCTTGGAAATAAGTCACCACATCCAGCCTGCACACCAGGTGAGGTAGTGGTGGTGATTAGGCTCTATCTACTCAAGGGAGGAATATCTACGTATGGTAAATGGAATTCCTCTGTAAGGAAGAATTGTCTCTTCTCAGTTGATTTATACAATGACTTATCTTTATTTATGTATACATTCATGTCTATTCATTTTTTACTTTGGGTTGCCTCATATTTTTCATCCACATCTAAGTCTTTTGTGTATCTGGAATTGGTATTTTAATATGGTGTGAGATTGGGACCAGTTTTGTTCTTTTAGATACAGATTATTAGTTGTTTTAGCATCTGCATAGAAAAAAAACCCATCCCCCCACATACCCATCTGTCTGCTATGTCAGTCTATTCATAAGAAAGTTTGTTTAAAAAATTCTTGCCAGTCTAATAATTTAAAAATTACATCGATGTAATTTTCATCTATTGAATTTTTAAAATTTAATGTTTTCTGTGGTATTGAGCTATTTGGTATACTGTGTATTCTTTGTGGATGTTGGGAAATGTTTATAACACATATCAAGTACAAATCTTTTAAGAATACTTGGAATTTTTTAGAAGCCAAAGTAAAACATTTGAGGTGACAACAGCTGCCCTGTTGATTAGGTACTTACTGTGCTAAAAATCACCTATATCTGTGTAGTTCTCACATGATTCTTGCAAGATAGGTACTTTCCAGTTCACACAGATGAGACAACTGAGGTTCACAGACAACAAATAACTTACTCCAAATCACAGCTAACAGCAATAAAGTCAGATTCATTTCATTTCTAAGTTTCATTTCTAAGTTCAATGTTGATTTCTTCCAGATGCTAGTTGAAGGGCTTTATAACCTAATCCTTCTGACTCAAACAAATTTTCAATGAACCATTAGTATAAACATTCCGAGAAACATTTACTGTTAAGGTATGTTCTGCTACATCTGCCTCATCTAATATTGATTATGAACAATAGTAGTTTCAAACTGAGATAGGTGCGCAATTTAAAAACCAAACCTTGCCTGACTTGCGATCGAAATACTAAATTGTGCTTGAGAGAGAAAATGTGACCACTTATGGATGAAACTATTAGAGAGAATCAAATTTACAAGCCTACTTCAGCTATTAAAATTATTTTTAGGGAAAGCAATAAACCAAGTGAAATGAGCAAGTGCACCCTGCTATTAAAGCCAAGGAAATCATGGAAAAGACGATGGGAAACTAATTTATAAGAGCAGTTTAACATCCGCGAGGTAATGAGAAACACCTACTCATTTGGTAGATGTTTGATTTTGAATTTTACTCTGCAGAACACATTTTAAGAGAATCCATAAACATTTTAAGTAAAGGAACATAATTCCTGGCCAAAGATCTATGTTGCTGACAATTCCCACGATTGGCAAAAATCTGCTTGGCGAGACAATATTCTCATAGAAAATAGGGAGCTGGAGAAAAAAATTAAAATCCTGGTCACCAAAAACAAGTGTTAGGCACTTGTTTTTGCAAAAACAAACCAGAGTAGACAGGGTTAGAATGTTCTGGCAACAGATAGCAGCTCTTATGAATCACTTTCCTCAATTGTTCAGGAAACACAGCAGTGATGTTTTGGTGGACACCCGTATTCTTTCCTCAAATATTACACAGATATGCATCTTTACAAACTATCGAACCATCCTCCACTTGCTTAGAATTTTGTGTGTTCATTGTACTGTTGTTTCGCTAGTTCTTTCCTTTAAGATTATTAACTAAACAATACAGATGTTAAAAATGATCAACTTAAAAATTCCGACATAAAAACTAGTATTCTTACATAAATTTCATCAAATTTTCAAAACCAAAAATACTAAAATCACAGATGTAAGGTGCAGTGTATTAGCCCTTGTCCTTCAAATCATATGAAATCAGAAAACAGGTTTATAGAAAGTTTCCTGGATAGTGATGTCTATAATCAAGTAGAAGAAACATTACTAAAAATGCATTGCAATTGGTCATTCTGTGGGGCAGTTTTAGATGATGGAATTGATAGATGTGGTCATCAGAATAATGCCCCTGTCCCCGCCAAATGCCCAAGCTTTATTCTGGGAACCTGTACATATTAAATGGCAAAAGGGAGTTTTCAGACATGACTAAATAATGGTCTTCAGATGGGGAGATTATCCTGGATTATCTGCATTGGCCCAATGTAATAACAAGGGTTGCTATAAACGAAAGAGGAAAGCAGGACAGTCAAAGTCAAACAAGCAGATGTGACCATCAAAGCAGAGGCCAGAATGCTTCACTGTTGGCTTTGAAAACAGAGAAAAGAGCCGGGAGCCAAGAAATGCCTGTAGAAGCTGGAAAAGGCCGGGAAACAGATTCTCCTTCAGAGTTTCAAATACAGCAACCCTGTGGACATCTTGTTTTTAGCCCAGTGTGACTCATGCCAGATGTCTACTCTAGAGAGCTGTGAAATAATAGATCTGCATTGTTTTAGGACATTACCTTTGTGGTAATTTGTTGTAGCAACAATAAGAAACTAATATGAGGGGCACAGGCATACATTTCATAAAAGTAAGTAATTTAAAAAAAAAAAAGCAGAACCTTGTGATACAGGAGAAAGTGAGCTATAAAGATTTCCAGGGACATAATTACAGTTCTTTTCAAACCAGAGAAGCAGAGAATACTTCTACTCTTTGGTTCTACAAATATCAGTTACAAATGCTTACATACGCTCTGCATCATATTCTGCAAAAGGTTTAAATATATTTGGTTGCATTTTACAGTGAAATTTATCTTAGCAGAAAAAAAAAAGAGAATTCATTCAATCAAACAGTAAGCATCTAAAACATATGCTCACCAGTGCAGATAGCAACATAAATGGGAAGTCCCTTACTCCCTTATTGTGAGGCATATCATGTACTATAGTTCCTTTTCATCTTTTATTTGTGATCATGACCCACAGTAGAAAACACATTTTTTTTCATTGCCACTCAGTTTTTGTACCTTTATAAGACTGAACCAAAGCTTGATATGCTCCAATATTTTTTATTCTCTTCCGGTCTATTTTAACAAATGCTATGTAGAAACTGTTAAATTGATTTTATAACCCCCTCATGGATTTGAAAAGCACTAGTGTAGGAACTAAGTAAGATATGTAAAGAAATAGCTGCATGTGTCATATACTATAACAGATGAAAATAACAACCAGGGTAATTACAAGAAAAACAGAATTAGCTAACATTTGAATGCTTACTATGTTCAATGTGCTAAGAGTATGTCTAAAATTTGGAGTAGCAACATAAAAACTTCCAACATAAAGCAGCCCTGGGTGGCTCAGTCAGTTAGGTGTCAGAGTCTTGATTTAGGCTCAGGTCACGATCTCCAAGTTTGTGAGTTCGAGCGCCGCATCGGACTCTGTGCTGACAGTGTGGAGCCTGCTTGGGATTCTCCCTCGTTCTCTTTCTCTCTCTGCCCCTTCCCTGCCCGTGTGTGTGCGCGCGCTCTCTCTCAAAATAAATAAATGAAATTTAAAACTGTTAAATATCATTATCAAAATATACACCAGAAGGTTGTCTTAAAAATGAGTTGTGCTTGAGTTATGTGAGCACATAGGATGAGCCAGTAGGCAACACTGATGTGTGAACATGGCACATAAGAATCTGGTAGCAGCTAGTAGCTTTGAAGGAGCATGTGAGGTTCACGGCTCCGTTTGGCCAGGCACCCTCACTTCAGAGAGGCTAGTGTTGCTTGACTCAAACCAGAAGGTTGGCTGGTCTGCTTTCAGCGTGTCTTAACAGCCTTGGTGGTCGGAACTCCCAAGCGTGGTTTACATGACTATTTGTACGTGCTCGTTAGTAAATGTTACTTACATAGGGCTTATTCTCAAACTTGTTTTCACTGTTCACCTACTGTGAGGTAGCAAGTTTACACGAGAGAGAGAGAGAGAGAGAGAGAGAGAGAGAGAGAGAGAGAGAGGACTGCCAGCCAAGGCCTCTCTCTCATCGCTGGGAGCTGTCGAATTTGCCAAAAGCACCCGATGATTAGTAAGTGCTCCACTTGGTTTCTTTTAGTTCCTCAACAGACTTTACCGTCTGTTCCAAGAAACCTGTATTTCACCTCTTACCCAGGGTTTCTCAAAGAGGTATGCTGTCAGAAACACGTAAATGGAATTTATAGTATTCTACGTTTTCAACGGCACCCTCCCTGTTCTGTAACATCCGTGTTCTCAAAGTGGGAACCTTGCTTTATATGCAGCAGTTGGACAGTCGGATGTGCTGCAATCTTACCTTCTTTCTCCCTCCCAGCCGCAAACTGGGAAACAAGGTTGCTTTGAAGACCATGGAATTTTCCTTCTCACCACATCTGGAATTCTTCTCCTTGATTATTCTTTTCCCCTTAGCCTGCAGTCTACATTGTCTCCTGACTCTGGGAGTATCATAAGGACAGAGTCATAGAGAAGGGGCTAAGAGAGTTTAGAGATATTACTAGCCATGATTTGTCACTTATGGTTTTAAACCTTGCATCTTAGTAGAAAGGATAGAAGACAGCATCATACTATAGAAAACAAGATGTTTAATATATTTGGTTTCCACTCTTTGGTCTCATTGCTCAGATTCCCTTCTGTGCTAACCACAATTACCTTCCTGCATGTGGGCTCCCATCTCCGCTCCTCCCCAATCATCGGTGAATGCCTAAGAGATAATGTTTCCAAGGCAATGCGATGGCACGTGTAGAGTGGATGCAACAAGCAACTGCTAGTAGTTGTGTCATGTTTCTTTCTTAGAGATCTGAGATTTACTCAAAAGAGACAAAAGAGAATGAGAAGAAAATGGAAGACGACAGGAAGAAAGGAAGGAAAGAAGGAAGAAAGGAAGGAAGGGAGAAGGAAAATTTAAAGAGTTCTTGGGTTCTTAGAGAATAAAATGAAACTTCTTCCCAATATAGTCGCTAAATTTTAATTTTTTTAAACATTTTGTTTATTTTTGAGAGACAGAGATATAGAGCCAGTGGGGGGAGGAGCAGAGAGCGAGGGAGACACAAAATGCGAAGCAGGCTCCAGGCTCTGAGTTGTCAGCACAGAGACCGACGCTGGGTGCAGACCCACGAACCCCTGAGATCATAACCTGAGCTGAAGTCGGGTGCTTGACCAAGTGAGCCACCAAGGGGGCTTCTATAATCGCTACATTTTAAAACAAACAAGCAAACAAAGTTTTATAATGTAAGACTGCTCATCCCAGCTACTCCTGAAAAAATTCTTTTCTCCTAATTTCAGTTATCAGCATAATGTCTGAACCAGGTGAAGAGCAATAGTTATTTTTAATGGAGGTTGGATTATCAGACATTCTTAAATATTGAAATTCCTCCCACACATTGCACTGAGCTTTTACTCTTCTGTGAGTACATGCCCTGGACACACAGCAATTTGGGTAAGAACACTAAATTTACATGGAAAGATGACTTTATGATACTGCTCTAAGATGTTTTAAACTTCAATTTCTAAAATCTCCATATTATCCACTTACAAGTGTTCATCTCTTTTGAGAAGCCCTCCCTTGTCTCCTGTCACTGTTTGGAGGTGCCCCCTGGTTGAAGATTTAAGCTGAGTTTCTCTTTTAAAGCCCTTATGACAACTATCTCTCCTTCTCTTTCTTTGCCTAGACCCAAACCAGGCACACAATAGGTGTTTAGGAACTGCGGGCTGGAGGAATAAATGAATTACTGCCACTACATAGTTTTATTTTTTCCCAATTAGGTGACTAAGTGACTTTCCTCCCTTTTCGACGTTCAAGCATTTTTACAGAAATGGGAAAACATGATTTCATGCGAAAAGCCACTATTGTGATCTGTTATAATCTTCACCCCCAAATAGAAAGGAGCAATTCGTCTTTTTCCATCTAGTGTCTAAATCGTGGTTAACAGGTTTCAGTTTCTAAATGTAATTGCTGTGAGATCCTATTCACTCGGTTCTTCTCAGATATCCCTGATGCATTCCTCCAGCTTTCCACCTCTGAGTTTTGTCTTAAGAACACTCTTGTCAGTTGAGATTAAGATAACATTTCTATGTGAACACAAAAGCTGAGAAAGAATTCCAGCCATGCTGTCTGAGGAACGTCTTGTGCTGTCCCTCCTGTTTTCTCTCTGTTCTTCAGACAGAGGGCAGGCTGTGCCCCCAAATAGTGAAGAAGGCCAACAGGTCCTGCTGGGTTAGTCAGGTGTTGCTCAACATTCCCTCAACTGCAGCAACCAGGGCAAACACTGGTTTTAAGGCTAGCTTCCTATCATTCTTTTAGGCATTCTGTAAGGACTGATTTTTTTTTTTCCAAATAAATGTTTAAGGGTGCAGGAAAGTCTTCTGCCATCCTCTTTATTTTCTTTGTCCATGTTCTTTTGATCTAGTGGACATCCAGAAAGGTGAATCTAATCACAGTACCTTTCACCAAAATGTCTAGAATTTTCTTGACTCTAACGTAACCAAAGGTCTTGGTTGAAATAGTCATATGAAAGATTCATTTCATCTGAGATTCCTGTGTCTACACGCCTACTTTTTTTTCTGAAGTAGCTTCAAGTTCAACCTGAGATCTGTCCATAAAGAAAATTCTTTCATACAAATTCTTTCAACGAATATGTGCATGCATGTGATGTAGTCATAAGTATTAGGAGCAAGGCAGAGATGACGCCTGCTTTCAGGGTGTTTTCATCTTAACGATTTCCTGTCCCGAAACACCATAGCTCCAAATTCCGAACAAGTTGCTTCCCAAATCTTGTTGCACAACATTCTTCCAGTTTTTCCCAAATTCTCTGTCTCAGAAAGGTGGAGGCCAACTTCATAAGAAACTGCCTGGAATGCTTGTTACAAGTTTAGATTCTCAACTTATTAAACTCTGAGATTTTGTTTCAATATGCAGGACTGACACAAGAATTATTATTCTTAAAAAGTTTCAACTATTTAAAAAAGTTTTAAAAAGTGGGTTTTTATTGGGGGGAAGGCAATACTCAAAAATTAGAAAAATTCTGTAATATCTGAAAGTTCGAATGACTGAATAGTTAAAAAGCATTTTTATTGTTGATTTGGTAAGCACATTAAATAATGTTGGAGAAAGGCTATCAAAGACAATTTAAACCAGTGTAGCAATGACCATAGTAATGAACAATGACTAATCCTCCCAAACAACTTGACCACTGAGCTTTCTTCCAACTCATGCAATGCAAATTTGAAATGAATCACACATGGGCTCCTGGGTGGTTCAGTCGGTTAGGCATCCAACTCTTGATTTTGGCTCAGGTCATGATCTCACAGTCATGAGATTGAGATTGAGCCCTGCGTTGGGTTTAGCACTGGGCGTGAAGTCTGCTTAAGATTCTCTCTCTCCTTCTGTCCCTCTGCCACTTCCCCACTTACTCTCATTCTCAAAATAAAAATAAAATAAATAACACAAATTATAAAGATTTGTAAAGATTATATGAGACTAATGAATGTAAAGTAAGTGGATACCTTTTTCTGATTAGATGCTGAAATATAGCATCTATCCTGTTTATAACAGTTTGCATAGGGCTACAAAGAACATTTTCTGTATGAATAGGCACTATAAAAACACTCTATTACTTTGCAGTCACGTGATAACATGTGTTAGACATTGGCAGAGCCAAAGGCTAGGATTACATGTAAGAGAGTTTGTTTTCTCTTTAGTACAAATCCTTCAAAGGTGATCTATAAGAAATGCCTTTATAAGCTTACATAGAAATTTACCTTACTAACACAGCCTATTATTGCTTTAAAAATTTTGCATAACATTTGGTGTGTGACATATTTTACTTTCTAGAATTTCCATTACTGAAAATTAAGATTTGAGGATCCCTACCAGAAACCTTTACATTTCTAAAGCCTTCAACAAAAATAGTTACTTTTTATTATCTCCTTCTTGCCAACTGTCTAAATTTTTGCTTATTTTTCCTTATTGTAGGTTTGACACAGCCACTGCCAAATTAATAAAATGCTTTTTATGTTTATCCAGAAATACAGAATTCCTAAAGTAAAAACGAAAAGAACTAAAATGTTATTTATGTTAAGGCAATGAAAATGTTCTAAAATTAGATTATGGTGATGGTTGCACCATTTTGTAAGCATACTAAGAGCAGTGAATTGTATACTTTAAAAGGGTGGATTTTATGGTATGTAAATTATATTTCAATAAAGCTGTTAGAAAAAATTTATTAGGTTTATTTTAAATGCTAAAAGCATTTGCTAAATCTGTGGTAGCACATCTATGAAGAGGAGGAGGCAACCAGAGAAACTGATTTCCCTGTATATTTCCCTTCTATTTCCTTTTCTGCAGTCATTCTATAATCCTCCACAAGTAAGGATTACTTCTTGCAATCTTGGAAGAGATGGATATCATAGGTAAGTATAACAACAAAATATGGCTGATAACAATGGTTATTATACAATGTACATACTTGTAAAGTGTTTTCTTAGAAGGCTATATGCTCTATCTTTGTAGATATCCAGAGTTTCTGTAACATGTATAGAGGATGCTTTAGAAGACATTTTATACTGAATGTGAAATTGGACATCAGGACTTTTAAAAGCTCCATATAATTCTGAATTAAGTCAAGCCTCCAATATATGGGGAATCAGTCTTGTTGCAATAATTTTCTCTGTGATATCTTTGGGTGTGTGCTTTAAAAAAGTTAAATAATGCTAGAATATTTTGCAAGAGATTTACCATTTAAAACATATTAATATACAAATATTTTAAAGTTTATTTATTTTGAGAGAGAGAGAGAGAGAGAACATGCATGCATGTATGCATGCATCAGCAGGGGAGTGGCAGAGAGAGAGGGAGAGAGGGAGAAAGAGAGAGAATCTCAAGCAGGCTCCATGTTGTCAGTGCATGAAATCATGACCTGAGCCCAAACCAAGAGTCAGACACTTAACTGACTGAGCCAAATAATATATTTAAATATATTAAAATATATAATATATAAAAATATATATTAAAATAAATATATTAATTTTTTTTAACATTTATTCATTTTTAAGAGACAGAGAGAACAGAGTGTGAGTTGGGGAGGGGCAAGAGAGAGAAGGAGACAGAATCCAAAGCAGGCCTCAGGCTCTGAGCTGTCAGCCCAGAGCCTGACGCAGGGCTTGAACTCACTGAGCTGAAGTTGGACACCCAACCAACTGAGCCACCCAGGCGCCCATAAAATAAACATATTTCTAAAGCAATTTTCTCTAATTCACATTTAATTTAATAAATGCTATTATCAGTATTATTGTCTTCTTCTTACGGTAGTCATGACTTTTTGTGAAATCAAAGGCCAGCCTGTGCTTGACCCCATAAGGCATTCCAATGTTTTGGCAACATGAGATGCTATGCTTGAAGCCCATCTCAAAGAGGTGAGGATTTATAAACCTTAACTAAGCCAAGGTCTTTCCCACCCTGCAGCTTCTTTAATGATTCCCTTCTCAATTGTTCCTGGCCTCATCACTTATGTAACCCATATCCCATAAATAGAGTGCTCTCAGGAAAACTCAGAGTTGTCATTGGACTTTGTCTTTGAGAATCCCATTTGGTGATTTCCTGAGTCATTGCTAGGCCAAGTACACATCATTAACAATTGATATTTGAAAACTTGCATGTGCGTCCGAGTCCTCTGAGCACTGCACAGAACTATTCGCATCCCCCTAAAAATGTGATGTTAATGCTAAGCTAGGATTGCATAGATTCTGCAAAACCAAAATGAAGACCACATATTTTCAATACTAAACTAGATCTGACATACAAAGTGCAACAAGTCAAAAGATAAAGAAGAACATCGGACAGCAGCACTAATTATCTGAAGAAAATAGCCAACAAATGGTAATGGTAACTATCATTACTATTAGTAGTAAATGGACAAAGATAACTATTTTCTAATTTTGCTTTTACCATTCCCTAAATATTTGGGTGCCATCTTTGATGTTTGCTTGATTTCCGCCTTTGTAACAATGAAAATGTATTTTTAATGAAAAAGAGGTTTAAAAATATGGGTTGTTAGAAATTCATCATTTTGAGCAGGGGACAAAGCTTTTAGGAATATAAAATAAAGACATCTTATCACCCAGTGAAATTCCTGAAATGCAGGAAAACTTTTTGAGATACAAACAAACAAACATTTTAGGGGTGCCTGGGTGGCTCAGTCCATTAAGCGTCTGACTCTTGGTTTTAGCTCAGGTCATGATTTGGCTCACAGGTTTGTGAGACTGAGCCCCACGTCAGGCTCCATGCTTGGTATTCTCTCTCCCTGTCTCTCTGTCCCTCACCTGCTCTCTCTCTCTCAAAATAAATAAACAAGTTTTTTGTTTTAAAAAAGAAATAAACACTTTGAAGACTAAACTGTGAAAATACTGATTATGAGATAGCTTTTGTGATTAGCCGTCTTTAGATCATGAAACTCAAATCTGCTTACAGATACTTTCTCAAATGGGAGATTTCAGTAAATTATAACCCTGAATAGTCATAAAATGTATTTCTATTTTGGAAGAAGCAGAAATGGCACAAATATCACTATCTCGTTTGACAAAACAAGAATAAGCTGAAGAGTTTTCTAGGTGAGACATTAACATATTAAGAGCCACTCTCATGAAACCACAGGCATATTAAAAAGCCCAATATTCCAATGTTCCTAATATTTTATTTCACTTTTAATTATGTTATTATTAACTTATTTTTAAATTATAAATGACATACAACACAAAATTTACTATTTTAACTATTTTTTAAGCATACAGGTCACTGGCATTCACATTTTTGTGCAACCATCACCACTATCCATCTCCAGAACTTTTTTCATCTTGCAAAACTGTCACTACACTCTGTACTCATTAAACAATAACTACCCATTCGTCCCTCCTCTCTGGCCCCAGCAACCACCATTCTACTTTTTGTCTCTATGAATTTGACCACTCTAGGTACCTTATATCATACAATATTTATTCTTTTGTGTCTGGCTTATTTCATGTAACATAATGTCCTCAGGGGTTATCCATATTATAACATGTGTTAGAACATCCTTCCTTTTTAAGGCTGAATAATATTCCATTGCGTGGATATACCACATTTTGTCTATCCTTTCATCTGTCAGTGTGCACTTGGGTTCTTTTCACCTTCCGGCTCTTGTGACTAATGCTGGTAGAAATATGGGTGTACAGATATCTGAGTCCCTGCTTTCACTACTTTTGGGTATATGCCAAGAAACGGAATTCTGGATCAATGGCAATTCTATATTTAACTTTTGGAGGAACCACCAAACTATTTTCCAAAGTGTCTGCATCATTTTATTTTCCCATCAGCAGTGCCCAAGAGCTCCCATTTTCCCACATCCTCACCAACACTGTCATCTTCCTTTAAAAAAAAAAACTATCTTAATTAGTGTGAAGTGGTATCTCATTGTGGTTTTTATTTGCATTTCCCTGTTCATTAGTGATGTTAAGCATCTTTTCATGTGATTATTGGCAATTTGTATATCTTCTTTTGAGAAATGTAGATTCAAGTTCTTTGTCCATTATTTAAGTAGGTCGTTTTGTCTGTGTTGACTTCTCTTTATATATTCTGGATGTTATATCAGGACCCTTATCAGATAGATATGTTATTTGCAGATATTTTCCCCCAATCTGAGGTTGCTTCTTCACTCTGCTGATAGTGTCCTTTGATACACAAATATTTTGTGTTGCTCCAATATTTTAACAAAATGGCAGTCAGTTAAATTGGCCTTGGTTAGGGTCAATTATACCAGGATGGAGTGCTGCATATAGACTAGATGAAATTGAGCATATTTTGATTGTTGCGCATTCTGTTACCCACACATTCTGCAGAATTGGTATGCAGTTTCAGCTGAGTACAGGCAGTTCTTATTTTTTGTAATTTTTGTCTTTTGATTTCTATTTTATTTAAAAATCTTCATTTAGGTCAAGAAACACAGATTCTGAAGCAGATATTTTTAGTCACCATCATACTTCTTGGAATTACTATATATGAATGTCCAGAAGTTTACCTCCGAAGCTGGACACTATTCAGATCCATTTGTTCTGCAGTTACTTCAGTTTCCAGTCACATGTTGTTTAAGTACAGGAGAGATGCTAATATATCCGGGAACTCTACCCTGCCCGAAGGATTCCAGATTTTTAGGAAGAGAGTCCATTTCAAAGATCTCATTATAGTTTAAGTCCATTGCATGGTGCTTTAATTACACACAGGTAAACAACTCTTAGATTAAAGCAAGTACTTGGTCCAATCGACAAAGTTGGAAAGCTTCCTCACTGCACATACAGGTATGCATGTATGTATACATGCATACACAATAAGGAAAGTAGAAATAATCCAGTGCTTTTAGCCAGTAAGCTAACTACAGATATTTACAAAAGTGGTGGATTTCAAGAATGCATTAAAACAAAGAAACTAATAGATTGTCCAATTTTCTACTTGAGTGGGTTCCTTTTTAACATTTAAAATGCCTAATGTTTGGCATTGTCTAAATTAGTGTTAAGGCTGTGAGTAGTTTCCAAATGCTCACATATTACATGTAGGAGTTTTGAAAATGTGTATTTTCAGGAGGATTTAATATAAGAGAGAGAAAAATTGCTTGTTTACACACTGACTACTAGTTAGTAGGACTTCAGGATTTCTAGATAAGTTGTCCAATAAAAAAATATGAAAATATTTCCTTATCTTTTGTAACTTAAACAAATTCTTTTCTTATACACCCAGTTGTTTGGGTTTCCCAGCATCCCCTGTTGAAAGCTAACTCTCGAAGAGTTGATATCATTATCAGTTGAAGTAAGCCAGAAGCCAGTCAAGAGTTCTGGTGGAAAAATAGAGGACCGAGAGGTCAAAAAGTTCTAAGATGGAAGAGAGACATGTTAAAACAGGATGTGCATTTGCACCCCACACAACTGAGAATTCAGATGAATTAAAGAGTTAACGTTAAAAAAAATTTAGAATAAGAAAGTTTCAATAGTTATTTTTCAGGTATCTGAGTTGGAATGGCTTTCTGACATAAAAAGAAAATGATATTACTACCAAATAATCACTATTCAAAAAACTACAAGTAAAATTAAAAGAAATACTGGGAAGACATCACCAATCACCTCAGAGAAGAGAGTTGATGATTTTTAAATTGATTTTTAAAAACCCAAGACCTGAGATTTTAAAAAGAGCAAATTTTCTGAGGAATAAATGTCATACACTTCAGTCCTTGATCAACTGACTTAATCACTGGGAAGAATGCACAACTCCAAAATGATCATCTTGTGTTGACAATAAGTGATTTAAAAAACAAATACGTGATGTAAGAGTCCGTAGTTCACTCATGGGGTCATACCATTTTTCCAGTCAGGATAATTCACTTGGATCAGAGGTGTTTCTAAACAGATCCTTCCTGAGCTATTTCTCAAAGGCCATTAGGACAGAAATAGTAAACAAAGGGTGATTAATGGTGTCATGGCTGTTGTCACTATTGTGACAGTGTAAACATAGAGCTTTCCTGAGGACTTCACACATTAAATTTTCATTGGGATGCATTCTATAGGGAACATGTCTCTTATATGCCTGCATTATTCTGTGTAAATTGGGGAGATAATTCTCAGGGGTTGACTTATTTTATGGTGAAAGACAGCACTTCTTTGTGTTTTCCTTTCTCTGTAGTCTTTTCCACAATAACCTGTTAAAAGCAACAAGAAGAGTTAACGAAATACATGTGTATATACTTTTTTAACCTCTCCATTAACCTCATTATAGCCTCTTTCTTGCCTCAACTCCACAAAGGTTGTGTCCTAGCAACAGACCGCCATGTTAGTTTTCTCCATGTTATCTAAGTTACGTATTGTCTGCTCACCAACTATTATCCCTTACTCTAGTTATGTCTAGCTTAATTAACTATGTTCTTTTTCTCTAAGGAAATAAATCTCAAATACTCTCTTCTTCTGTTGTTTTAGCCATAATTTTAATCTTATAGTAAAAGGGAACTATAGGTTGGAACTATATATGTTTTTCTCATAAATAAGCACAAATTAGAATTTACTTTAGACCACATTGTCTCCTATTGAGGTCAGCAAATGGTATCTTAAGGCTCCCAAACTGCTCCCAACAAATTCTGCGTCGTCTAGATTTTCACCTTAAAATGAAACACCCAGTCACATCACTGCCCAAATCTGTATTGGGATATGATAATGTGTTTGTGGAACACAAAGTGGAAGCTTAATCACTGCACAATGAAGGTTTCACAGCACTTGAAATAGAGGAGACTTGAGTCAATCAGTACATCTCCATCACATTCCGCGGAAAACAGTTGCTTTACGCAAATGTTTCTAATACTGACTTGTAATAACTCAGCAACAGTAAGTGGGCACTAAATGTGCATTGAAGAAATTTGCTGCTCTCAATTTTGCAATTAACAAAATATAGGCATATCTCATCTTATTGCACTTTGCTTTATTGTGCTTTGCAGATATTGAGATTTTTACAAATTGAAGGTTTTGCTCACCCTGTGTCAAGTAAGTCTATCAACATCATTATTCCTACAGCATTTGCTTACTTTGTGTCTCTTTGTCACATTTTGGAAACTCTCACAAAATTTCCAACTTTTTCATCATCACTACATTTGTTATGGTGATCTGTGATCTCTGATGTTAGTAACTATTGTAATTGTTTTGTGGCACCATGAACCATGCCCATGTAAGTTGGTGAACTTAGTCAATAACTATTAACTGTTATAACCAACATAATCAATAACTATATAACTGCTACACTTACCGGCCATTTCCCCATCTCTCTCTCTCCCTTTCCCTGGGCTTTGCTATTCCCTGAGACACAACAATATTGACATTAGGCTGATTAAGAACCCTACAATGGCCCCTAACTGTTCACGTGAATGGAAGAGACACACCATCTCTCACTTTAAGTCAAAAGCTAGAAATAATTTAGTGAGGAAGGCACGTCAAAAGTTGAGATAGGCCAAAAGCTAAGCCACTTGTGCCAAACAGCTAGGTTGTGAATGCAAAGAAGTTCTTGAAGGAAATTTACAGTGTTCCTCCAGTGAATACACAAATGTTAAGACCACGAAACAGCCTCATTGCTGATATGGAGGATGTTTTAGTGGTCTAGAGAAAAGAGCAAACCGGCCATAACATTCCCTTAAGACAAAACCCAATCCAGAGTAAAGCCCTAACTCTCCTCAATTCTATGAAGGCTGAGAGAGGTGAGGAAGCTGTAGAAGATAAGTTTGAAGCCAGCAGAGGTTGGTTCATGAGATTTAAAGAAAGAAAACATCTCCATAACAAAAGTTTCAGGTGAAGTAGCAACTGTTGGTGTAGAAGCTACAGCAAGTTACCCAGAAGCTCTAGCTAAGATAATTCATGAAGGTGGTTACACTAAACAACAGATTTTCAGTGTGGACAAACCAGCTTTATATCAGAAGAAGATGTCATCTAGGATTTTCATATATAGAGAGGAGAAGCCCATGCTTGGCTTCAAAGCTTCCAAGGACAGACTGACTCTCTTTTTAGCAGCTAATGCAGCCGCTGTCTTTAAGTTGAAGCCAGTGCTCATTTGCCATTCTGATAATCCTAGGACCTTTAAGAATTATGCTGAATCTGCTGTGTCTGGGCTCTGTGAATGGAACAACAAAGCCTGGATGACAGCACATCTGTTTACAACATGGTTTACTGAATATTTTAAGCCTACTTTTGAGACCTACTGCTCAGGATAAAAGATTCCTTTTAAAATATTTTTGCTCATGACAATAAATTTCCTGTATTAAAAAAAATAAAAAAAATAAAATATTTTTGCTCACAGGGTGAGCCTGTGTGGTTCAATTTGTTAAGCTTCTGACTTCGGCTCAAATCATGATCTCATGGTTTGTGAGTTCAAGCCCCGCATCGGTCTCTTTCCTGTCAGCGCAGAACCTGCTTCAGATCCTCTGTCTCTGTTTTCCTCAAAAATAAAATAAACATTAAAAAAATAAAATATTACTGCTCACAATGCACTTGGTCACCCAAGAACTCTGATGGAGACGAATAATGAGATTAACATTTTCATGCTTGCTAACATAATAATCATTCTATTGATGATCATGGTGTAATTTTGACTTTCAAGTCTTATTATTGAAGAAATATATTTCATAAGCTGCCGTAGATAGTGATTACTCTGATGGATCTGGGCAAAGTAAATGGAAAATTTCTGGAAAAGATTCACCATTTAGACACTATCAAGAACATTTATGACTTATGGGGAAAAGTCAAAATGGCAACATGAACAGGAGTTTGGAAGAAGTTGATTTCAACTCTCATGGATGACTTTGAGGGATTCAAGACTTCAGTGGAGGAAGTAACTGTAGATGTGGAAATGGCAAGAGAACGAGAATGAGAGGAGGCGCCTGAAGATGTGACTGAATGGTTGTAAATCATGATAAAACTTGGATGGATGATGAGTTGCTTCTTCTGGATGAACAAAGAAAGTGGTTTTGAAAAAAATTTTTTTCGGGGCGACTGGGTGGCTCGGTCGGTTAAGCGTCCGACTTCGGCTCAGGTCATGATTTCACGGTCCGTGAGTTTGAGCCCCACATCGGGCTCTGTGCTGACCGCTCAGAGCCTGGAGCCTGTTTCAGATTCTGTGTCTCCCTCTCTCTCTGCCCCTCACCTGTTTGTGCTCTGTCTCTGTCTCAAAAATAAATAAACGTTAAAAAAAATTTTTTTTTAAAGAAAAAAAAAAGAAAAAAAAATTTTTTCTTAGTTTATTTATTTTGAGAGAGAGAGTGTCTGAGCAGGGGAGAGAGAGAGAATCCCAAGCAGGTGCCATGCTGTCAGTGCACGTAGTGCTCAAATGTGGTGCCAAGTGATGCAGGGCTCGAACTCACAGACTGTGAGATCATGACCTGAGCTGGGCTCCCAAGAAAGTGGTTTCTTGAGATGGAATTCACTGCTGGTGAAGCTGTGAAGATTGTTGAAATGACAACAAAAGATTTAGAATTTTACATATACTTAGTTTATAAGACAGTGGCAGGTTTTGAGAGGATTAATTCCGATTTTCAAAGAAGTTCTACCGTCTATAAAACGCTACTAGCCAGCATTACATGCTACAGAGAAACTGTGAAAGGAAGAGTCAATTAATGCAGCAAGCTTCTGGATGTTTTATTACAGCTACCCCAGCCTTCAACAACCACCACCCTCATCAGTCAGCAGCCATCAACATTGAGGCAAGACCCTCCACCAGCAAAAAGATTATGACTCACTGAAAGCTCAGATGCATGGTTAGCATTTTTAGCAATAAAGTATTTTTATATTTTTATTTTTATTATTTTTAAAAATAGTTTTAATTTTTTTAAACCTCTGAGAGACAGAGAGAGACAGAGAGCATGACCGGGAGAGGGGCAGAGAGAGAAGAAGACCTGGAATCCGAAGAAGGTTCCAGACTCTGAACTGTCAGCACAGAGCCGGACATGAGGCTCGAACCCACGAACCATGAGATAATGGCCTGAGCTGAAGTCGTACACTTAACCTACTGAGCCCCAGCAACAAAGTATTTTAAAATTAAGGTATGTACATTTTTTTAGACATAATGCTATTGCACATTTAATAGCCTGCAGTATGTGTAAACATAAGTTTTATAAGCCCTGGGAAACCAAAAAATTCATTTGCCTTGCTTTGTCATGATATTCATTTTGTTGTGGTGGTATGGAACCAGATCTGCAATATTTCTGATGTGTGCCTGTAGAAAAATATTAAATGTCTATTTCAACAGAGCCACAATGTTAACCTGAAATTTAAGTAAACACAACAGCTTTACTCATTTTTCATGTGTTATAGTGGCATTTGAAGATTGCTTGTTGAGTAGATTGTCATTATTCTGAGCTTGAAACTTTATACTTCATAAAATATACATATGTGAATAGACAATTCTTATATTTTAGGATTTATGTAAAAATATACAAACAGATCAAATCAAGAACAAATCTAAGGCTGTGTCTATTACTCAGTATCATCTGTCATTAATCATGATTTTGAATATTTAAAATATTGGTTTGGTTGTACTGAACTTGAAATTTTCTTTATGTCTCAACATATGCTATAAATATGAAGTATGTATCTTTAGTTTTATTCGTATTTAACACTATATCTAAAAGATTTTAGTTCAACCATTTTTTAAAAGTTGGATCCAAATATTATTCAGAATTGAGAAAAAAAAAAGCTTCTGCCAAAAAAAAATACATCTCTTCTCTTTCATTATTATTTCATTACTAAGAAGAAATTCCAACTCAAAAAAATAAGTAGCCTTGGGAAAAGATGGAAACATTCCACACATTCAAGCTGTATTAACACTTGTGTTAGCCAGATAAAATATACATTTTTGAAAATAAACATTTTGTTTGGTGATTTTCCAGCATCACAAGAGTTGATGATGGTAGCCAGAGATTCTTTTTGACTGTATATTTTCAAATGACAAGTAACCCTGTAGTATCCCAAGTAGGAGAGTGACGGGAGTTTAGTTATTGAAGCATGATAGAATGGCCAAAATTACTTTACATCAGCTTCATACATAGTAATGTCTTAAGAAATCCTTTTCTATTTTTAAACCTAAATTCCTATTTGCTTATTTAAGGTTGATGTGTGGAGAGACGTGCCTTGATTATTACCTAATAATGCTTCAGGCATTTTAGTCGTGATAAGTTTAAGCCAAATACAGGACATACTAACATTGCTCCTGAAAACATGAGGTGCTTTTACTATTTTATGCCTGGAATGTCCTCTCCTCCCTTTTTGACTGGCTGGTTTCTCCTTAAATGCCAGCTCAACACTCTGGTGATTTCTCACTAACTGCCTTAGGCAGGGTTAGTGTCTCTATCCGTGCTCCCGCTAAGCATTTTGTTCAGGCCTCCAGAAGATCTATCATTCCTTGCTTGTAATGGTTTCATAGAGTTGATAAATATAAAGAAGAGAAACAAATCATCCATTATTTCATTACTTATAGAAAACCCCATTATTGTTGTTTTGTTTTTCATATTATGGGTTTTTACGGTGTAGAACTGTTTGAAAAAAATTCCAGTAATCCTAAAATACATATAAGTGCCTTCTGCTTCCTCCTGTCTTAACTTAGTATCAAGTAGTTTCCCATTTCATGTCTTTGAAACCATCAGTTTTTAATTTCTGCATAGGATGCCATCAAGTAACTATAACCACCATTTATTTAACCCTTCCCAAATCATCCACAATACGTTCTTTTTTTAGTTCTGTCTTAATCATATTCGCAATTCCAATATTGTCACTGAGCTTGGACTTGTTAAATATTCAATAAATGAATGCTAAAAAAATCTTCTGTCTAGGAAACTTAGCTATTCCTCTATTATCTTACCGTTTTGAAGAATTTTAATCTCAAGCGCATAATATTAACTGAAAATTTGCCATAGAGTCAGGGAGCATGGGAAAAGCGGAAAAACCATCTGAAGATTTTAGTCTGGAGCTTTTCTTGTGGAAACATGCCAGATTACACTTCCTGTGGTTATCATGCCCATTCCAGATAGGTTATTGATGTTTGCAAGTGTTTACACTTCCATGAAATACTTAATTTGACTCTGTTAATAACAGAAACTATCAGTTCTGCCGAAGGAATGGAAAGGAAGAAACACAAACATCTTTTCCAAACCATTGAATAGGTTATGTGTGGATATATATCAAGCTTGTGGCATGCAAATATTAAGAAAAAATGTTAAATTATTTGGAAAAGGCTTATTCCTTTGGAAAGGGCAGAACCATCTTGGAGCTCAAGGAAATGTCACAGAATGAATAAATGAGAACTAATTATAGAAACTCTTGCTTCAATTTCTGACTTTTTTTTTTTTAACATCAGGATTTGCTTCCGCACGGCAGTGGAAGGTAAGGGGGAATGGGGTAAGGGTGAGTGGGGGACGCACTTTCCATTTGACCATATATATACGTGTATATATATAAACGGTTGTAAAGCTAGCTGAGCAATAACGGACAAATAAGTGCTGCAATGATTTATATGGAAAAATATTGACATTGGCATTTTATACTTTGGTTTTCATCAAATAGCAGGAAACGATGTGGCAAGAAAGTCCACAAATAATAGGAATCTCTAAAATGACACCCTTAATTGCATAAAATTTGGGACAGTATCTGCCATGACAGTCTACACTTGACTTAATTCTGTCTGAAGGCTCTAATCCAAGTCTTGTAAACTCCTCTAGCAAATAAGGTCTACCAACCAAAGAGCATAACTGTGCTTGCATTCTCCCTTATGCTTAGAATATTTTTCTTCCCAAAGATATCAGTAGAAAGAGCTTTGGTTATTCAAGAGAGAACAGCGAGTTCACAAATAAAGCCTCTTCCTCCGTGCCTTGTTCTTTCATCTGGACAAAATACTAATGAACATAAGGGAATGGCAAACCCCTTTGGAAGCCAGCAAAGGCATAGTAATGGTGTAAAAGTGGAAGTGGGAAATTAGACGAGAGAGAGAGTGGGTATGAGTTGGGTATTTCTTTAATTAAAGTATACCATCAGACTAAGTTTGGGGATTATAAGAGGAGCATTGGATATTAACTTTCTCCCCAAATGGAACATAGAGAAAGTAAAATCAATATAATTTGTCAGGGATTAGTTTAGTATTGTGTGAATGAGTGTGACTGATTCTAAAGAATGATTCTGAATTAATTTCTATTAAAGCAAGTGCAATATCTTTTTAAAAACTATAATTTTCTTTCTTAAGTTGGGCTCCTTTAGCAAATACACTTAAACCAGAGAGGGAGTTTGCTAGCTGGGATACATAGGAAATACCAAGAATGGATGTTTAATCTGAGAAAACAACTAAGGCCCTTTTACCGAAAAATTCCCTCCCTCAGATTTCTGTGAATGTTGGTATCATCCCATCCTGCCCCTATCTCTTCTCCAGAGTAAATAGGACAGGCATCATCTTCACCATTATTCATAGACCCCTAGTATTCTGCTGCTGCCTTAAATAACATCTTTTCATTTTTGAGAAGAGAAGGCTTTTTCTCATTTGGTGTCCCTAATCATTTAGAATGATGTTGTTGTCTGTTCCATGACTAAGTTAAATGAGGTCAAGAGTGTTTAAGTATGTCCAGTGGCACACTGTTAGTGAGTAAGGAATGTGATAAATGAAGTCTTCATAAACCCTAGTCCATATACTCATGGACTTATCGAATCAACCCATTTTCTTCTTTGAGGGCTTCACATAACAGCAGCAAGGATGATATACAGGCAGGTAGACATTCATGTTGGGACATTGGGAGTTACGATGTACACAAAACAAAACAAAAAAAATGAAAAACAAAACCAAAAACAGCAACAAATACTGTTGGCCTAAATTGGTAGAGTTAGCCCAAATAAAGACAGCAAGTTTGAGAACATCAGATCAAAGAAGCAGAATCAAGATGGTTGTTGTTAGCCGGTGGTGAGAAAGATCACATAGAACAAATAGGATTCCAAAAACACAGAAGGCACTCTTTGATAATGCCTCATATTGATCTCAGGCCAGCATGTAAGGAGACAATATCTTTTCTATTTTCTAGTGTGAATGAATGTCAAGCAGAGTCTCAGTGGTTAAGATGATTTTGACTATTCCACAAATATCTAAACACAGTCATTTGTTGTCAGTCATCTTCAATTTGGCTGAGACATAAATTTGATCACACAATATGAGCTGAGACAGTCCCTTACCTGGTAAATGATTCTAGGTCACTACCCAGTACTCCCATCAAGTTTTGTTCTTTCTTTCTTATTTTCTACCTCTTGTGGTAACTTTCAAGGATGGCCAAATATTGTTGAGGCCCTCAGGGGAGAGTTAAACTTGAGTACAAAGTAGATATTGTAATAAACAGAAATGACATGATTTTTGAGA
This sequence comes from Acinonyx jubatus, assembly GCF_027475565.1. Classification (NCBI taxonomy): domain Eukaryota; kingdom Metazoa; phylum Chordata; class Mammalia; order Carnivora; family Felidae; genus Acinonyx; species Acinonyx jubatus. Next base: position 27,484,751 of record NC_069384.1, read on the forward strand.
AAAATGAAATTTCTGAGAAAGCCAAGAGACTGAATTAATATGTATTTATCTGTGTTTTTCTGGGGATTTTCTGAGGTATTGGTACACAGCCCTTGACAAAGTCGAGTTTACAATATCACCATCTAGAATACACACTAGACTTCTTTGAATTTGGTTAATTTATATAAAGTTCTCTTTCTCATACAGAGGAGAGAGGCTCAAGGAATTGCAGCAAAAAGACAGAAATGAGTTTCGAGGCTCTAAGATACAGTTAAACACATAGCTGACTTCATGGCAATCACCCTGCAGGGGCTGTAATAAGCATTACATGATCAAGAAGTGGCAATTTCTATTCAAAATGACCCCCTGCAGATGACCTATTATACATTAATGTGAAAATGATTTCCTGTGTCAAACAACTGCTTTGATTCAGAAGATGACCAGCTTCCACTCTTAGTGCCAAGACATGCCTGGTTAGTGATGAACGACCTCCCAGTCCATTTCTCATAGACAGATGGTCGGCCATGGCCTGACCTTGGCTCCATATGGTCATATGGATGCTTCTTCACACCAACCATAGTGGGGTCAATTGAAGATTTAGAGGCTTACAACGATAACATGTGAAAACGTCATAATTTTTATTTGGTAGATCTTTATTAAAATGGAGAAAATTGAGGTATAAGGGGGAAGGTGGGGGGAATACCTCTGTTTTCCTAGGAATACTGTGATGTGAAAAGAATTTTATGACATCCCTCAGAAAACTCTTATTGGTCATGTGCTCCCTTGAAAGGTAACGAAACAGGTGATTCCCAGTAATGTTTATATGAATCAATGATCAGACAAGACAATTCTCTTAATTCTGAGCTTTAAGCATTTTTAATGATTGAATTAATTGATTAAAAAACATCCGTATTTGAATCAAATGTCATGCATAAGTAGCCTCTGACTCTAGCCATTTCTTGTTTGTATTTTTTCAGAGTTGTATAGCAATGTTTTGTGAACTCATTTAATAATGTTGTCTTCTTTACACATTCCATTAAGTATTCAAGTGCCCCATTTTCCTGTCAAACTTCTTTTCCTTAAAATGAATTCCTGGCATTTCTAAAATTAAATACTGCCAGGGGAGAAAAGAACTTTACATTTATCATGTAGAAAATTATGTGCTCTGACTGCCCAACAGATGTTGTATTGGCACCTACCCAAGGTTCACATTTGTGGTCTCAGTTTGGAATTGGGATTCAGGAAGACTTCATGGTAGAATGGTCTACTCCCAAGTGTCTTCCCCAACCCTGATTGTTAGGATCACTATAAAACCCCAACTGTACTCATTATAGCATTTACCATATTCATTCTTCCAACTGTGCTCATTTTTTACACATGAAATAAAGTTCTCGAGAATATCTTTGTCATCTTTGCATTTCTTCACTGGACCTTTGACCAAATAGATGCTCATTAGTGCTCTGAACTGTTTGTCCTATGATAGGTGTGATAGAGCCAAGCTTTTTATTTCAGTCTACTCCTTCCTTGGTTACTCACATGCTCTCAAGTCAACCAGCAAATGGTTCCAGAATATGGCAGATGTCTAGTTAATTCAGAAAAATGGAGAGCTGTGGTATAAAATAGTGCATCTGAGTGTTGGGAATCATGCTGTGAAAACACATTTTTTCTCCCTTTTGCTATTGGCCATGTCTCCTCCCTAAAAAGTACTCCATTGTTGGTTGTATGCATTGCAACAATTCGCTTGTTTGAACTCTTGAGCTCCAAGGAGGTCAATTATTAGAGCAAAAAGTACTGTTAAATTAGAGGTTAATGTTTCTCCCTAGCTTTTCTTCTAGTGACTTCTTTGTTACTTAATGGTGAGCATAAGTTAAGTGTTATTTTAACAGCAGTCCTATGTTATAATTCCTGACATCCTGGCATTCTAAGAGCCAAAAGTGCATTTTTCTATCATTTTTAACGATGGTAAATGTGTTCAAAACATGCCACCCTACAATATGCCCTTTGACATATTGATTATTTTGAGCTGAAGGCATTTGAGAAATAGATGGAGGAAGGACTCTCTGATGTCCCCCTTTCTACTTAAAAGCAGGTCATAATATTTTCCATGAGAAAGGGTCCTGGACTACACTAGGAAGAGAAGAAGAGTATTATCACTGGCGACTGGGAGTTGATGCTAAAATGGACCCGGACAAACAATTCTACTAAAGTAACTCTAATCTTCCATTAGTTTTCCCTGTATATTTCTTAGTCACATTCCCATAATTTACTGCCCATCAAAGCTTCAGCTCTTTGCTTCGTCTTGTCATTTTTCTGCAAGTTTATCATTCTTTGTTTTAAAAAAATCATACAAGTTTCTAGTCTTATTTTTTTCAAGTTTTAATCTTTCCTCTATTTTTATGAAGGTTCCTTGTGAACATGAAAATATTAAATAAAATGTCTATTCTTTTCTTCTCTTAATCTGTCTTATGTCCAGCTAATTCTCAGACCGGCCACAGAATCTAAGAGGATAGAGGAAGATTAGTTTTCTTCCACTATATTGGCCATGGTTCAAGTTCCTTACCATGGCCTTTTGAATAAGAGACAGAAATGATATACTTGAGGAGATAAACAGCTAGAATGTGATATTGCACATGCTATCCCTAATTAACAAAGTTCATAGAATGGGTTCTCTTGACTTCTTAAACACAAATCTCAACAAACTAGAAAGACATGTATGAGCCAACCTAAGTGATGGCAAGTATGTGCTCTTTGTAGAGCCACATTTCCACATCTGAAGAATACCTTTCTCAGATTGGAGATAAAATGCCTCACGTTTGAGCCTAAGAGCCAAATAATTAAATTATTTTACCTGGGTATTATGAGGTTAACAGACAATAAATCATCATTATCAACAACACAATGAGATTCCTTAGAAATCAGTGATAGGCTATTTCTATAAAGTTACTTTGAAGGCTATTTTGTAAGTTCAGGAATGGAACTGGAGCTCTATGTTATAAAGGGTTAGTTTGTAACCACCAGCTAGCTGAATATGAACACTATTTTCCTTAATTATGGGTGTGGATGGGAATGTAGCCAATCTTTCATAATAACCTCAAACATTTCAGGAATGCAGCACGACCCTTCTCAAAGATGGGATGGTCAGCAGGGAGCATTACCATGTGGGATGAAGATTCTTGACTTATTTCCCCAGAGGATATCAAATGAAAGGTTTATGATTCCATTTTCAAGGATTTTGCTTTGGCTCAGTTCTGGGAACTCCCTTGTATAATGATAATGGCTTCTTTCCAAAACATGTTGATACTAAGATGAGGTTACTATATCTGAGAACGGGAAGCTCTTTACATCTCCCATATTGTAAAAATGGCCTGTTCAACCTAACTGGTCCTATGTTTCCTATATTTGGAAAAATTTCTGAAACACCAGGTAAAAATTAGAAATGACACAACTTTTGGAATAAGTAGAGCTTTCAAAATCCATAAAAACCCCGGGTTTGAGTTCTTTCTCTACCACTAGTTACTTGATCTTCAGTAAACCATCATCTATTTATCTTTTAGTCTCTAAACTTGAAGTGAGGATAATAAAGCATACTTAGTCATTGATGTAAGAATTCAGTAGTATGCAAAAAATCTAATGATCCTTGGTATCAAGGAAAAATCAGAGTTGGATAGTAATTAAAACAGTAAAAACATTTTATTCAGAACTATTGCTATAGAGGAAGAAAGACTTCCTTGTAGACGTGAGCTGAACTCGAAATACAGCATGGGCAAGTGGGAATCTTTAGCCAAGGAGTGGGGTAGAAGGAAGTGGATGAAGAATTATTAAGGGAAAACATTGGAGGTAAAGGAGACTTTAGACAGACAAAGTGACCTAATAGGATCATTGCTGATGATAGGCCAGGGTGATCGGACATAACTTGGGTGATGCTGGAGGATGAGAAACCCCATGAGATATAGAGGCTGAACAGACATAAAGGATGGGGGATTCTTGCTAAACTGGTCTAGTAGGGTTCTTGCTGAAACTGGACTTTACAAGGAAGGACACAGCTAGGAGAAGGTTCCGGAACCTAGCTAAAGTTGGTCAAGCAAAGAATCTTTGTCATTGGTCACAATGTGATCAGTAGGTCTTGTTTCCTGCTATATCCTATTATCTTAGTATTTGGGAAATCTTATTGCATTAATATGTAAAAATAATTTGTAAGATAAGCGTGTTTTTATTTCTTTGACATACTGACTTATTTTAGGTTTCCAAGAAAGTAAGGCAATAAAAAGGCACTGAAAATGAGTTTAATATTTCTTTAAAAAGTTCATATTTTGGGGTTCCTGGATGGCTCAGTTGGTTAAGCGTCTGACTCCTGGTTTCAGCTCAGGTCATGATCTCACAGTTTCATGGGTTTGAGCCCCGCTTTGGTCTCTGAGCTGGCAGCCTGCTTGGGATCTTCTCTCTCCTCTCTCTGCTCCTCCCCCACCCACACTGTTTCTGTCTCTCTCAAACTAAATTTAAAAAGTTCATGTTTTTATTTCTAGGATTAATGCCACAAACTTATATCGGACATCTATTAACAAGTGCCACAGTTATTGAGAAACATTAGTAAACACTTTGAAATTTAGATTTTTTTTCTGTTTCAAAGAGTGTGTGCACTTAAAATGTGATGTAACTCCTGTGCATAAATCCCTTGCACACTCCCACAGAAGGTTCCCATTATGCCTTGACAACAGCTTGTCATCCATTTGGCAAAAATTTTACCCTTTGAAAATAACCGAATTTCATATTGTGGAAGTGGTTTTTTTTATATATTTTTTAATGGGAGCTTTGATTTTACTTCTTTTTCCCCCTATGAAAAGAGTAAAAGGAAATTGAAATCCCTAAAGGTAAAGAATTTAATGAGGCTAAATTTTACATTTTGATCTGTGTTCTATGTTTAAAATGCGACACCCAAAGTGCATTGGTTTGTAATTACTTTATAACAAAGAGGTACCACCCATTGAATTTAAACTGAAACATCCTTTTTCATGGGCCTGGCAACAAATTTCATGCTTGAGAATGGCTTTGGATTTCCATGGCCTTGTGTACAATACTTAGTTTGAAATCTTTAATCACAAGAGTTTTTCATCTTAGTTTTTCTCCAATTATCCTCACTTTCACATTTAAGAGTTAAAAAATAGAACACAAGTATACCAGGATGACTTGGAATGAATGAGAATGAATGAGAATGAATGATTTCCAATGACTTCCAATGAATGGAATGAATGAGAAACTAGTTAATCCAGGAACTAGATGAACTTTTAATCACTTTTTCCATACAGACCAGGCACAAGTTTGGCTCATGTGTAAGATTCTATCTTCTTAATTGACTGTAATTCTATATTTTGACTTTAATCGGGTCAATGCATACCTACGTTACTGACTTGGTATATTCACTTTCTGTGATGCTACAATAGACTTACTGGGTTCTCTGAATGGTAACCATTGATCCTAAAACTCAAGTTAAGCAAATGACTTAAGTCAGATGACAGAAGCAAACATTTCAGAAATGCTATTTTGAAGGAAAACTATAAACACATTTCATAAGTCTGTTTTCATTTTCATAAAGAATTACAGGTACTTCAAATATCTATAATTACAGTAGGCTCTGTCAATGCAGAGACAAGAGCTTTGACAATAAAAATGTAAAAATCATTAAACATTAAAATAGTCCTCTGGAAATCTGATAATTACACACACACACACACACACACACACACACATTGCTTCTCTCTCACTAGATTTTATTCAGAAATAGGTATTTTATCTGCCAGGTGCTAACCCAGTCAAGATAGTTTTTGTTTTATTTTGTTTTGTTTTGTATTTGTAAAGAAGAAAACTGAACTTCTGAGAAATTAATGGATTTTGCTAAGGTCACACAACTAAACAGGGAAAGCTGGAAGGCTACTCTAGGCTTGACTAATATCACTACTTTTATTTGTTCTACCATGTTCCATGCCTTGAAATCAACAGTTAAGCTGAGTTCTCGGCCTTCAAAAATGCTGTCTAAAGGGAGGGACAAATATGTTGACAAGCACTTATAAGGGGTGCCTGGGTGGCTTAGTTGGTTAAGCGTCCGACTTCAGCTCAGGTCATGATCTCGCGGTTTGTGAGTTCGAGCCCAGAAGCGCACTTTGTGCTGACAGCTCAGACCATGGAGCCTGCTTTGGATTCTGTGTCTCCCCCTGTCTCTGCCCCTCCCATGCTCGTGCTCTGTCTCTATCTCTCAATAATAAATAAACATTAAAAACATTTAAAAAATGTAAATATTTAAAAACAAAACAAAATAAGTACTTACCATATACTTGAAAAGCAGGGTAAGTTTTACTAGTTTCATGGGAACTTTTTAAAAATTTGTTTTATTATTTTTTTATTGAGATATAATTGACATATAACATTGTGTAAGTTTAAGGTATATGTTAATTTGATATATTTATATATTGCAATACTCCCTCTGTAGCATTAGGTAATACTTTGGTCTCATCACATAATTGTCATTTCTTTTTTTGTGGTGAGGACATTTGAGATCTAGTCTCTTAGTGACTTTGAAGTAAATAATACTGTATCATTGACTATAATCACTATGCTGTGCATTAGATCTCCAGAATTTATTCATCTTCTAACTGTAAGCTTGTAGCATGGGAAATTTTTGGTGGGTTCAACTTAGTCTGTTTTGAGACCTCAGGTAAGATTTCATTGAGGAACAGGCCTGAGGAAGAGTAGAAACATTCAAGACAGAATAGGAAGGAGAGCATGACAGCAAGGGATAATAGCACATGCAAACTATTTGAGACATAAAAGAACTTTTCAATGTTATGATCACAAAGAGGTACATGTGATAAGAACCTAGAAAAGAAGAGGATGCATGAAGTCATAAGGTCTTAGACATCATGCTCAGAATTTGGACTCTATACCATGGACGACTGGAAGGCATGGGAGGGTTTTAATCATCAGAGGAAACTTCAATTACTCAAAAAATGTGCTTATTGTTACCAGGCACTATTCCTATTCATAAGTTAGAATGATTTCAGACAAAAACATGAAATACAGACCATAAGTGGAAAAGACTAGAGACAATTTTAAAACCTCAGGCAAAAAATGATGAGACACAATTGAGGTAGAGACTAAGCCTATTTCATCTTTGGGTTAGCTATTGTCAGAGGGTACAGTAACAGCAAGTGTGATTTCAGTGGTTCTTCCTTCTTATCTTTGTTCCCCTTACCTGCCAAGCCTCCTAAGACTTTTGGTGTCCCAGCAGACCTCTAGGGGGACAGAAGTTTCTCATGTGTGCAGATACTGCTATCTGACTTGGTCCAGTCACCACTTTTTTTCATTACCTTGCCTGAGATGCCATCTCAAGAGGGAGACAAGCTCAGGAACTAAACTTTTAAGACAATTCACCCAGTACAAACCTCCACAGGCTTCTGTTTATAGTCCAGGACTATAAAGTTCTTCTGCTTCATACAGTGAAGTCCTTTCCAAGAAGCTTAACAAGGAGCACCACTGTATGTTTGGCTCAGTCCTCAGTCCTTTCATGAAGAAATGAGGAAGGTCCTTCTCTACCTCTCTAAGACATTTTATGCTACTAACACTTTAATTCATATAGTTTCTTTTTATATCTCCTGCATTGTGTTCTCTTCACATTTCATTTATTGAAATGAAAGTTTTATCCATGGTCCTCAGTGCCCAGGTCTGTGGTTAATAATACAGATTTTCAATTTTTTAAAAAATGTTAGTTTATTTATTTTGAGAGAGTGCGAGAGAGCACAAGAGAGTGTGTGAGCTGAAGAGGAGGGGTAGAGAGAGAGAGAGAGAATCCCAATGTGGGCCTCAATCTCACAAACCGAACTATGATGTCATCATGACTTGAGCTGAAACCAAGAGTCAGATGCTTAATCGACTGAGCCACCCAGACATCCCCGATTTTAAATTTTTTATGGGACTTTATTTTTTAGGGAAGTTTTAGGTTCACAGTAAAAATGAACAGAAGGTACAGAGATTTTCCCACATATCTCCCATCCCCATCCATGTACAGCTTCCTCCTTATCAACATTCCCCACAGTGTGGTGTATTTGTTACCCATGATGAACCTACAAGGACACATCATTATCATCCAAAGTCCATAGTTTATATTAGAGTTCACTCTTGGTGTGGTATATCCTATGGACAAATGTATAATGCTGTGTACCTGAAATTATAGTATCACACAGAGTACTTTCACTGTCCCCACATCTGTGATGCCCAGGCTGTTCATCCCTTCAGACAGTCATCTTTTTGTTGTCTCTGTAGTTTTGTCTTTTCCAGATATCACATAGTTGGAATTATATTGTATGTAGTCTTTTCAGATTGGCTTCTTTTACTTAGTATATGCGTTTAAGTTTCCTCCATGTCTTTTTTTTTAATGTTTTTATTTTATTTTTGAGAGGGAGAGAGAAAGCATGAGCAGGGGAGGGGAAGAGAGAGAGGGAGACACAGAATCTGAAGCAGGCTCCAGGCTTCCAGCTGTCAGCACTGAGCCTGAAGCGGGGCTCCAACCAACGAACCGCCAGATCATGACCTGAGCTGAAGTCAGATGCTTAACCAAGTGAGCCACCCAGGTGCCCCTTAAATTCTTATTACTTCTTTCCTTATCTTTACTTTGGATTTAATTTACTCTCCTTTTTCCAGTTTTATAAAGCAAATGCTTAGATTATTGATTCTGGGTCTTCTTTTCTAATATGAGCGTTCTAAATGCTCTAAATTTCCCTCTCACCACTACTTTCACTATCCTACAAGTTTTGATAAACTGCATTTTTATTTTTATTTGGTTCACATATTTTAAGTTTTCTTTTGAGATTTCTTCTTCGATCCACGTGTTATTTAGAAGTGTGTTCTTTTAATGTCCAAGTATTTTGGTACTGTCTAGTTATCTTTCTGTTATTGATTTCTGATTCAATTCCATTGTGGTCTGAGAGCAGATATTGTATAATTCATGCTATTTTAAGTTTGTTAAGGTATGTTTATGGCCCAGCATGTAGTCTATTTTGATGAGTGTTAGGGGACCCAGAGAAGAATGTGTATTCTGTTGATGTTGGATGAAGTAGTCTACAGATGTCAATTATACCCAGTTGATTGACGGTGTTTTTGAGTTCAACTGTGTCCTTACTGATTTTCTGCCTGCTGTCTCTGCATTTCTGACAGGGGTATTGAAGTATCCAACTATAATAGTGGATCATCTATTTCTTCCATACAGTTTTATAAGTTTTTGCCTCACATATTTTGATGCTCTGTTGTTAGGTGCATATATGTTTTCCTGGAGAATTGACACATTTATCATTTTTTTTGACACATTTATCATTATGCAATGTTTTTCTTTATCCTTAATAACTTTCCTTGCTCTGATGTCTGCTCTGACTAAAATTAATACAGTTATTTCCTCTTTTTTTGTTTAGTGTTAATGTGCTATATCTTTCTCCACTTACTTTTATTCTATATGTGGCTTCGCATTTTTGTGAGGGTATGTTTGTAGACAACATGTCATTGGGTCTTATTTTTTGATCCTCTCTACAATCTCTGTCTTGTAATTGATGCATTTAGACCATTGATATTCAAAATGATTCTTGATATAGGTGGATTAATATCTGCCACATTTATTACTATTTTCTACTGTTGCCCTTATTCTTTGTTCCTATTTTGTCTTCCACTCTTTTGTGTCTTTTGTAGTTTTAACTGAACACTTTATATGAATCCATTTTCTTTCCCTTCTTAACATATCAGTTATATTTCTTTTTTATTTTTAGCTGTTGCTCTAGAGCTTGCAATATACACATAACTAACCCAAGTTCACTTTCAAGTAACACTAAACTGCTTCATGGGTAGTGTTAGTACCTTTATAATAACAAATTAATCGAATTCTTCTCTCCCATCCCTGTATCATTGCTTCATTCATTTCACTCATATATGTTTGAATCTATTGTTGCTGTTGTTATTTTGAACAAATTAGTATCTGCCAGACAAATTAAGAATAAGAAAAAATATGTTTTTACTTTAACTTCACGTATTCATTCTCTGATCCTGTTCCTTTTTTAACATAGATCTGAGTTTCTGGCCTGCATTGTTTTCCTTCTTTCTTCTTTCCTTTCTTTCTAAGGAACAGCTTTTAACATCTCTTGCATGGCAGGTATACTGGCAACGGATTCCCTCAAGTTTTGTTTGTTTGAGAAAGTCTTTATTTCTCTTTCACTTTTGAAGCATAGTTTCACAGGTTACAGATTTCTAGGTTCATGCTTTATTTCTTCAACACTTGGAATATTGCAGCCCACTGCTCTTGCTTGCATGACTTCTGGGAAGCCAGATGTAATTCTTTTTTTTTTTTTTTAAGTTTATTTATTTCGAGAGAGAGAGGGAGAGAGAGAGGGAGAGCATGAGCACACATAGGGGAGGGGCAGAGAGAGAGGGAGAGAGAGAATCCCCAGCAGTCTCTGTCTCTCTCAAAATAAATACATAAAAATTAATTTGGGGGAAATTCTCTGCCTTTATTTCTTCAAATAGTTACTCTTTTTCTCGTTTCTTCTCTGTCTAGGATTCTATTACATATATATTACACCTTTTGTAGTTGTCTCATAGTTCTTAGATAGTCTGTTCTGTTTTCCTCAGTTTTTTTTTTTTTAATCTTTGCTTTTTAGTTTTGGAAGTTTCTATGGAGATGTCGTCATACTCAGACTCTTTCCTCAGCCATGTTCAATCTGTGAAGAAACCAATCAAATGTGTCTTTCATTTCTGTTAGAGTGTTTTTGATCTCCAGCACTTCTTTTTAGTTCTTTTTTATACTTTTTTTCTCTCTGCTTATATTGCCTATCTATTCTTGAATACCGTCTACCTATTAGAACCCTTAATATATTAAACATAATTGTTTTAAATTCCTGGTCTGATAATTCTAACACCGCTGTGAGATCTGAGTCTGGTTCTGTCTTGCAGACCATGTGTGTGTTTTTTGTTTGTTTTTTTCTTTTTTTTTTTTTGTCTTTCGACATGCCTTGTGATTTTCTCAATAGTAGGACATGATGTATAAGGTAAAAGGAATTGCTGAGAACCAGTTTTTAGTAATGTAGTGGGAAAGTGTGGAGGGAATAGAAATATTCTACAGTCCTGATTAGGTCTCAGTCTAGTTTAATGAGTCTATGCACTGGACTATGAATTTTACCCCTAAGGTGAGACAGGATGGCTAGAGTTGACTGGAGTTGTTTTTTTTCCCTTCCCACAAGTCAGTGAGGCTCTGGTTAAATAGTTTCTCCTGAGGGAAGAAAAGAATGATATGGTTGTTTCATGATTTTTCGCGTCCCCCTACTGGAAGCACAAAGAGATTTTTCTCCTCTACTTACTGTGAGAATTTGGTAGAGCTCCAGAAGGTAACAGTCATAAAATTGTGGGGGCCCCCTGATGGCTGGGTCCCTCTGGAGTTTTTAATCTCTCAGAATTGTCCACACTAAACCTCCAGCAACTCAACAATTACAGTTCAGGTTTCCCAAACACGAGACTGCTTCCCATGGCGGTTTCTACCCTACTAAGTTGTGGTTCTCTTAATTTGTCTGTCTCTCCAGTTTTGGAGACAGCAGTTTGCTCCATGACCTCACTTCTCTTAGGGACCTAAGAAGGGCTGTTGATTTTTCAGTTGGTTCCACTTTTAACTGTTGTTAGGATACAGTGGCAACTGGCAACTGACCAGAAGCCAGAAGTCTCTGACAGTAGATTTTATTCAATAAACTTTATTAAGCAGTGTCTTAGGAGTAAGTAACTAGAAATATCTGTACAGTTCAGTATCATCCGGCATTTGCAAACCCCTTCAGATTCCTAATTATGTGAGAAGGGGGACATCGTATCACAAACCATATCTCCTTCATTGTTTTTACTGACTCCTCCCTTCACGTTCTTCCAAAGGATCTCACCACTCCCTGACAACCTTCCAAACAAAGACAATGGAAATATAGTGTAGGCTTCTCTCTCACTGGTCTTTCTCCACCAAGGAACAGCCCCAGAAATTCTGGGAAATTTGTTTTTCTCCACTTTGTTGCTCACCTGGTGTTTTTAGCTTAAGGGCAAGTCTTCATTATATTATGAATTTCAGAGAAAAAATGTAGTGGTGATACTGGATTATAGGATTTCAGAATCTTTTGTTGTCGTTGTTGTGATTTAAGAATGAAGTTTTAGTCCCATTAGAAGCATGTAGGGTTTGCAAAAATATTTTGGAGAATTTCCTTCTTTTCCACCCCACGTTCCCATAATCTGTTCAGTATGGTACTTGACACTTAGGGATGCTCAAGTGGTAGCGTTTATCAGACAAAATATTAGGTGCTGGAGAATGAGCATGAACCAGTCCAACAAGGCTTTATTGCTCATTCTTTTACACTCATAAAACTCCCCCAGAGGGCTATAGGGAGGGTACCCTGGAGATCATACTGGAAAATGCTACAGTTTATTAAAAAGATGTTTCTTTATTTGTATAACCCCACAATTCAGCTTAAGCTATGGACATAGATAGCACGATAAAATTATCCATTTTATAAGGATTTTTAACTTCCAGATGGAGGTGTGTTCTGAAAACAGAGGCAGTTCCTCTCAGGCTTTGGGCAAAAAAGTCTTAATGCCCCATGTCACACTCTCAGAGACTTTTACCTGAATGTAGCAATTTGGAGATTTTTTCCCCCAAGTTCTTAAACGGGGGTGTAATGCCCGGTTATACATATTTAACTTACAAGGGATCACATGCAACAGATTCAGCTTTGGGGTTCAAAGTTGGGCTTGAACAGATATTTCCAGTAATAGCAGAATACATCTATAGGTGTCTCCCCCTATGTTAAGGAAGGCAGAAACATTTATCTAGCAGTATTACAAGTCAAAATAATAAGAAAAAGACACATAAAGAAGAAAAAAAAAAAAACCCTGTTCTCTCTCTGAAGCAGAACTTGGGGGAGGGAGCTAACTCATGCTTACCACCACTGCTACCAACAACAAAATTCTAACTCCTGCTGCTACCTGTCTACTCATTTGTTACTTACTATATGATCTTCTATCCCTAAATATCTCAAACACTTCTCTCTTCAACTTCACCGGGAACAAGTGATGATTCATTTAGGATTCTATATACATGTGTTGAAAAATTATCACAAAGTGTCTGGAAATGTCAAAATCGAGTAAGCAAACGTGCTTTGATTACTTACATATTCGATAAATATAACATATGAGCTACAGCACAGAGTTCAAAATTTTCCCACCCTTCATGAGGGTGGATAAATAAAAGAAGCTTAACTAAACTTCATCAAACGTTTCTAGAATTAAAACAACTGGGCTATTTGCCACGCCCCACAGTTTGGAATGTAGACAATCAGGATTTAGGGGGTGTAAGGCTCCAGCCAAATTAAGATGATGCAAGCCATTGTGTTAGATGATGGAGAAGGTCTGCTTTACTCCTACTCAAAATGCCTGGGAAACAGGAAATACGGGTTCAATTAAGATGGCCCTTTTGTAGTAGAAAAGTAATTGTTGCATGCCAGAGAACAGTGAATGGGTATTATTGATGATTCTGTGATTAAAGAGACTTAGCTTTTGCTATTATGACAGCCATTTGACTGCTGCCTTGCAAATCAACACAAATTAATATGTTCATGACGACTGAACAATTACAATGAAAAAAAAAAAAAAAAACCTTACTCTTGATCCTTGCTAGGGGGAGGAGAAAGGTCAAGACATGTCCAGGATGGAAGTAATTCAGAGCTCTCTCTAAGACATATGAAAGTTAGCCATGCTAGAGGGCATTTTAGTCAATGTGGGGACTACGCTGCTATAAAGATACCTAGAGTTTTAGTACTCACCTGCATTTTGAGGCTGTCTAGTATCCTATTTGGGGTTAATTTCTCATGGTATATAACCTTGTTGGGAGGCATTATCTTATTTCCTGCTACATAGGGGAATGAGAACAGGGTATACGCTGGTACTCAGGTAGTGATAACGATTTAATTTTTCAATTGGATGTTTCCACACATGGCTTGGGATATTTAGTCTGTGATACATACAAAGGTAGAAGCAAGTCATTCTAAGCAGCAGTCCCACATCTGGGTTAGATGAGATGTTAAGAGATACCCCTTTAGGTGAGTCTTCTACCAAAGTAGTTAGTTCCTGATATCATGTGTGTGTGTGTGTGTATATATATATATATATATATATATATATATATATGTATTTGTATGTATATATGCATGTGTATATGTATTTGTATGTATATATACATATATATATATGCTTGAATCTCCTTAAATCTATGTATACTTAAATACATGCATATTCTTGAATATCTATCTACCTATCTATCTATCACCTCAAGCTAGTCTCAACATATTTCTGCTACTTACTGTAAGACAATGTAATTGATACATAGCTTACACCAACATAAGCAAAATATTCCTGGGGAAATATGGAGAAAAATGAGATTATCTGCTTTGGGTGCATACAGTTAGAAGTCCTATAATATTCTGGTAGGGGAATTTACTAATCCATGGCAAAGAGTTGTGAAACTTCCACTTCAATTTTCCTGTGTTCATTGGAGGACAAGGTCTAGGAGACGACGTTGCTGCCACCAGAGAGTGACAGCAGAAATTCAAGGACTGCATGGTGGCATGGTTCCTTTTGATAGAATTAGATGGTTTGAAAAAAAGGAATTACAGTTTGAAATATCTGAATTTGAGAGCTTGAAATAGGATACTTAGGTGGTTTTTGCCCACACTCCATGAAACATCCTCTGTCCTCCGAAGCAGATTCCCCTTTCTTGCCTCATGGTTCTTTCCCAGTTGCTTGAAGATTATTCTGTTACCATCTCACCTTAGTTAGTGATTTCATAGAGAGGAAACCTATTACCTGCATGTCAGTCCCCATGCATACTTTATCTAGACCTGTTACTAGAGTTAGGTGTCAGGATAGCAAAAAACATAAACTACCAGTAAAACCTTGCAAATTGGGTTGATGCCATATACACGAAGAAGAATCACAGTCGTGACTTGCATTGGAAAAAACCTGGGGGATCTGTATAAGAACAGATTTTAGGGTGCTCACACAAGGCTGAAACATTTTTAGATCACCAATACCAGTTGCTAAGGTGAAACTCCCTCTTGCCATACTGTGAGCATTGATATTTGTAAAACTTTGTTAAAACTTTCTCATGTGTGTTCAGAGAAACTAACGTAGTTAGTTGATCATCATCTCCAAGGGACTATATAAAGAAACATTTGAAAAATTACAAGTCTGATGGATTGTGCAATTTTGAACATTTTGTTAGCTGTTCTCTTTTCAGTCCTGCTGTATCCTCCCCTTGGTCGCCTACACTTGGTTTATTTTCCACCACAACTATCAGTGATATATTCAGTCTCATTAGGTTACAAGGAAGAATTAAGGAGCAGCCAGACTTGCGTACCTTTCAGAATTCTTTCATCCTATTGTTTGAAACTCATCTTTCCTTCCATCTGGCCACAAAGGACGAGAGAGTTGAGAATGAAAATATCAAAACCTGTTCTCATACATTCATCAATAACCTCTGTTCTAGATTTCTCCATTCCAAACTCTTCTTTTTTGACAAAGTATTTTTATTTTCTCTCACCACAAACATTGGCCTTGTGATGGTCCTAACACTCAAGTCTTTGCTACATTGCTCTTGATAATAATTCTCTGTGAACTGTTTTAGAGAATGGGCAATATTTCTTTCCATCAATTTAAACATATTGCAATTTAATGTTGTTCAAAATTGAAAAAAAATGGCAGTAGTTGTTTTCATGAATGAAAAAAAGGAAAACCATTGGCCTGAAATCTACAAAGGACCATGAGATACATAATTATAATTCTTTCATTTACTAGGAGAGAAAAAGAATACCCTTAATGCTCTTTAACAATTAGTATGAAAACAAGAGTAAGACAGAGAAGAAACCTAGGAGGGTCAAAAGGACATATCCTCTTGGAGAATTGAAAACAATTACACATATAAGTAGGTTGTAGTATGTGGTATTATGCCCTTGTTTTAAAAAATACAAAGACATAATTTTACATGATCACTCTGAGAATGCATGCTAGATACCTCATGTAAGTTTACACACTGTATTACAACTGCCTATTGGAAATTTATTGCATGCACCTTCATTCTATAACTTAGGGGGTGCATTAGTGAGTTCCCCAGAGAAACAGAAGCAATAGGATATATACATATTTATATAGAGGGAAAAAATATTCTCAGGGATTGACTCACATGATTGTGGGAGCAAGCAGGTCTGAACTCTGTAGGGCAGAAAAAAGCTGGAAATTCAGCTAAGAGCTGATGTAATCTTGAGTCCAAAGACCAGAAATTCAGGTAGAATTTCTATAATGCAGTTTGAAGACAGAATTCCTTCTACTTTGGGAAACCTTGGTCTTTGCTCTTAAGAATTTCAATTGTTTGGGGGTGCCTGGGTGGCTCAGTCGGTTAAGCGTCCAACTTTGGCTCAGGTCATGATCTTGTGGTTCATGAGTTTGAGCCCTGCATAGGGCTCTGTGCTAACAGCTCAGAGCCTGGAGTCTGTCTTCAGATTCTGTATCTCCCTTTCTCTCTGTCCCTTCCCTGCTCGTGCTGTCTTTCTTTCTCTCAAAAATAAATAAAACATTTAAAAAAATTAAAAGAAAAGAATTTCAATTGTTTGCATGAGTCTCACACTCTGGAGGATAATATGCTTTACTCAAAGTCTACTAATTCAAATTACATCTAAAAAATATCTTTACAACAACACTAGATTGTTGTATGACCAAACAACTGCGCACCATCGTCTAACCAAATTGACACATAAAATTAACCATCATAGAAGGTTTGGGGGGAAAGGACACTATGTTTTGACATAGAGAGAGAGGGAGAAAGAGAGAGAGCGAGCGAGCATGTGTGCAAGTAGGGGAGGAGCATAGGGAGAGGAAGAGAGAATCTTAAGTAGGCTCCACACTCAGTGCAGAGCCTGACTGGCAGCTTGAACCATGAAATCATGACCTGAGCTGAAATCAAGAGTTGGATGCTTAACCAACTGAGTCACCAGGTGCCCCAGAAAGAAAAATGTGTATCTAATCTGCTCATAGTTGCTGGTGGTCTTTTCTCTTATGGTCATCGTTCTCAATTGATTTTATTAAATATTTACAACTATTTTGAATCTGTTATATACAGATGAATGTTTAGCACATTGTACTCTAATATTCATCCACGGCAGATTTTTCTACTGAATGTACATGAATCCATTAGGTCCATTATTTTCTGCAACTCAGCATCTGGTGGCTCGTGCTTTGCTTCATCACTTCAGCAGCCTACATACAAAAATAGTGTAAAGAACAGAGTAGACAAGTACTAATTAAAATTATACAAATAAGAATTGCGTCCCCAAAGATGAAAGAATGAGGACATTTTGTTCTGACATATTGAGAATCAGAAAAAATGAATTCAACAGGAAGACATAGCAGGATATTTTAAGTAGAGTAGCAGATTATAAACCTACATAGTAACCGTCATGTGTTACAAGTCACTTCTGTTGCTTAGCAGAGCCTACTCTTAGTTATACCTGGAGAATTGTGTATCAAGAACTTCTGCAAATATCCCTGTCTCAAAAAAATCCACCTCCGCCCAAACTAATGGTACAAGGCTAACTGTATTGTTTCTTCAGAAACTGGATCGGCTTCTCTCTGATAGGACTTGATAATTCATGTGCAACTCAGAATTATTTTCGTTCTACATCTTGCAACCAATTCCCACATACAACATGTTAGGAAAGTCATTTCAACAGATTGTCAAGTAAAGAAGATAACAAAAGAAAGCCAAATATATGAATGACTCATGTTTGGATTCCTATAAAGTAGCTTTATTTTTGTTTGTTTTTGTTTTTATAATGAGCAAAGATGCAATAGTTTGCTCTGAATCCTTCCGTGTGGTAGCTAAAATTCTCTTTTGCAGTACAAATGGTAAGTCATTTTATATTATCTTGGCAGTTTCATGAATGTCTTTTCTCATTGAGATTCCATCTGTGTCCAGTAGAAGGAGCACTGAGCTAAAAGGAAAACAAAACAGACTTAAAGCAAAATTTCTAAAATGCTAGCAGCCCTGGACAGTATTTCAGAGACAGCTGCTCTGAAGCGAGGCTGTAGTATGTGAATGGACAGTTTTACTTGAACTTGATTCAGGATGAAGCTATTAGGCAGCAAATGAAAATGTGGGCCTGGACTTTACCTTTGGTGACTTTATCCCTGGGAGGCTCTCAAAACTGCCGGTCAGGCTCTCAGTAGTTAATGTATCCAGAGCAAAACTTGTCCCCAAAGGTAGGGTCACCATTCTGGACTTTTATCTTCTTTTGGATACTGACTTGATTAATTCTTTACTACAGTAGTTCCCCTCTTGTCTGTGGGGAATATTTTCCAAGACCCCCAGCAGATGCCTGAAAACGCAGATAGTACTAAACTCCGTATATACTATGTTTTTTCCTATACACACCTACCAATGATTAAGTTTAATTGATCAATTAGGCACAGTAAAAGATTAACAGCAACAAATAATAAAATAGAACAATGATAACAATATATACAGTTATCAAAGTTATGGGCATGTGGTCTCTCTCTCAAAATGCCTTATTGTACCATACTCACCCTTCTGGTGATGATGTGAGATGATAAAGTGCCCGTGTGATAAGATGAAAGGAAGTGAATGACGTAGGCAGTGTGACAGATCAGGCTACTGATCTTCCGATGACATGTCAGAAGGGGGATCATCTGCTTCCGGACCGAGGCTGACCCTGGATAACTGACACCATGGGGAGCAAAACTACGTGTAAGGAAGACTAAGTATTTTGTGAGCTTTCCAGTGTTGTGTAGCTAATGCTTTTATATTGTGTTTCGATTTTTTCTGTTAGCAATCTTGGCTCAAAATATGTAGTCCTACCAGGCACCTGGTGTCTCTGTCGGTTAAGCATCTGACTCTTGATTTTGGCTCAGGTCGTGATCTCACAGTTCGTGGTGCGGAGCCTGCTTGGGATTCTCTCTCTCCTTCTCCCCCACTCTCTGTCTCTGTCTCTCTCTCTTTCTCAAAATAAATAAATAAACTTCAAAAAATGTATTCTTACCTTACCAGAAATAGAGTTCATCTTCATTTCTTAACTCTTTTATATGCTTCCTGTGTCTCTTAAATTTGGATGTGCACAATGACCACTGTATTGAAGATCAAAGTCAAGTTTTATGAAATCTAATTTGCATACTGTAATGTGGATAATGTTGGTTTTAACATTATTTATCTAATTTTGCTGAGTTGTAATTGTGCTTATTAATTGATTGCCTTTGAGCCCTGGTTGGGGCTTTCTTCCAATTTAAAGAGCCTCCCTATCTGAAAGTTGCCTATTCTCTCCTGCCCATATTAGAAAGGCTTATTTCCAAGCCAGTTCCATCCACGACTTCTTCTACACCTCATTCTTATTTGATCACTTCTTATTCTGAAATACCATTTAATTATTCTCTCTGATATACATGGTGTTTCTACTCATTAAGGGTTAACAATTGTGGCGGGCAGGATGATTTTGTTTGCAGCCCTGGGTTGCAAACTCTCCTAAGACAGGGTTTAATCTCTTAGTATCTTTCTATGAATTTATTTGTGTGCTTTAGTTACAATAGGGAGCCTAGATTTATTAGAAACATCACTTTGAATATCGCACTACATGTTAGAGTTTTCTATTGCTCTCTGGACCCTATAGAAGCTTCTGAACATTCATTACCTTAATTCAGTGTGTTTCACTAGAGAATTTTACCTGGTATGTGGTGAGTTTTTTTCCTCCATTTTTAATTGTTATGACTTTTAGTGCATATAAAAAATAGCATGAAACCCACGATTTCACAAATATGGTTATGGTAACATGGGCATCATGAATAATAGACATGTTAGTGAGAAGATAAAGGGATTTTTTGAAATTCATGAACAGGTAGATGGATGTGTAGGCTGATGATAAAAACAGTTCCCGTTTGCTCACAATGTGACTTCATCAGTCCTCGCATCAGGAGGCAGTGTTCATTTCCCCGCCTTTGAATCTGTTATCCTTGCAATTTGTTTTGGCCTATAGAATGTGGTGACAATGACAAGATGCTGGTTCCAAGCTGAGGCTTCAGAAGACTTGCTTCTTTGAAAACTTGCCAAGAAATTAGAACTTGCAGAAGTTAGTTTGGTGGATTATGAGAGAACAAATGAAACTGAGCTGTGTCTTCCCAGATATGGACATGTAGGGCCACCAGCTCTCGGGTGTCCTTCCCTCCTTCCCCCTCAGCCCGAGCCCCCACCAGCTGCAAATGCATACCTGAGCCCAGCCAAGGTCAGCTGGGACTTGTTTCAAATCAACAAAACCATCCAGCTGACTCACAGACTCAAGGAGAGAAAACAAGTATTTATTATCAGATGCCACCGAGGTTTTATTAAGCAGTAGTATGGTCACAATGGAGAATGAATGCAGAGAATGACCAAAATTTGAGGAACACTGATTTATGTACTTTATTGGCTATAATCTTTGTTGTTTTTTTGAAAAAAAATTATTTTTATTTTATTAAAAAAATGTTTATTTATTTTGAGAGAGATAAGAGCACAAAAGGGGGAGGAGCAGAGAGCGAGGGCGAGAGAGAATCCCAAGCAGGCTTTGCAGTGTCAGTGCAGAGCCCAATGCAGGGCTCAAACTCACGAACTATGAGACCATGTCCTGAGCCCAAATCAAGAGTCATACACTTAACCGACCGAGCTACCCAGGCACCCCTAAGACTTTATTTTTAAGTAATCTCTACACCCAATGTGGGGTTTGGGCTCATAACCCCAAGATCAAGAGTTGCATGTTTTAGCCACTGAGCCAGCTAGGTGCCCCTATTGTCTTTGATCTTTTGATGTGTATTTATAATATCGCATGCTTCAGAATCAATTCCTGAGCAGATTGTGGAGAAAAACAGATTAAAGTAAACTTCAAGGTCTATTTCTTCTACTTTTCTTCCCTATGGAATTCTCTTCCAAATACCTTTCCTGACCATTACTCTAGAATTTTAAAGCAGTGGCTAGGTAGGGATGGATAACTAGTGTGGTATAAAAGAGACCATCAAAGGGCAGGAGACATTCCAACCAAAATTGCTTTAATAAATGTTCATTAATCTCTGTAATTGCTTAGAAGTTTGAACTCCAACTATGATTGGTAGTGACCCTTCTGCTTCTACAGGAGATCTGAACTATTATTTCTCTCTTTAACTAGAACTATTTTTTTGGAGGTCCCACATTTATTCAGAATCTTGTAGAAAGGGGGAAAGATTGAGTTTGGAGCCAGACATGTCTGTTTTGTGTCCTGGATTTACTATTGCCTCTGTGAGTTGGGGGAGTTACTTTAACTGTGAGCTTCAATTTCCTCCTCTGTAAAAGCAGGATCATATGACTTTTTAAAGGATACTTAAGATACTATACACAAAATATCTGGTACAAATATTTATATAAAAGATTTAGCTACTTCCTCCAAGGCAGCTGATTGTATCTTAGACACTGAATACCTATAGGTACTCATTCTTGACTGGGTAACCTACCTCTCCAACCACCCAATCTTAGTCCCTTTGGGCTCCTGTAACAAAATTCCAGACTGAGTGGCTTATACACAACAATTTCTTTCTTTCTTTCTTTTTTCTCCAAAGTTTATTTTTGAGAAACAAAGACACAGTGTGAATGGGGAAAGGGCAGAGAGAGAGGGAGAGGGAGAATCCCAAGCAGGCTGTGTGCTATCAGCACACATAGAGTGCCACCCACAAAACTGTGAGATCATGACCTCAGCTGAAACCAAGAGTAAGACGCTTACCCGACTGAACCACCCAGGTGCCTCTGGAAATTCAGTTCTCACAGTTCTGGAGGCAAGAAGTCTGAGATTAGGGTGTAAGCCCAGTCAGGTTCTGGTGAGAACCCTCTTTCTGGTTGTACTCTGCTCTCCTCTCTCTGTATCCTCAGATGGCGGTAAGAGGGCAAGAGAACTCTCTGGGGTCCCTTTTATAAGAGCACTAATTCCATTCATGAAGCCTCCACCCACATGACCTAGTTACTTCTCAAAAGCCCCACCTCCTAACACCATTACTTTGGAGGTCAGGATTTCAACATATGAATTTGGGGGAAGACAGACAGATTCAGTAGATAACTTGTCTCAAAACACAGTATTAAACTGATCGGAACTCTCTTCTTCCAAAGTCACTTTTATGAGATTAGGGACAGGAACTTGGACTTGACTACAGCCATATCCCCAATTTACCCTGCTGAGACAGTTCACTTGTTCTGCAGTATCCATTTTATTGAAGTTGTTAAATTGACCACATTTTCCCACTATTTTCCTAGGTTTGAAGCTGAGTCAAACAAGATGGTTATCCCACAATGATTATTCTTCTTTTAATTTTTAAGGGATTGCTACTGTCTTTATCTTTTTGTTTAACTGCAGATATATCTTTCCAAAATCATCTTGGGTTCCTATTAACTAAGGTTTTATTAGATGCAATTGCATTTTGAGACCGCAAACTTAAATATCAGTATAAACTAGAGCTTCAAGACTGGAAGGAATCTTAAAAGAACACTCAGTACCATGTTGTCTGGTCAGCATTATTTAGAAGCTTGCAATTCAAAGATTTCGGATCCCCTGAGTTCAACCCCCTTGTGTTGGTTGAGTTCTCCAGACAAATAGGACCAATGAACAGATTATCATAAGGAATTGACTGACAGATTATGGAGACTGATAAGTTCAAAGTCTTCAGAGTGGACACCCCAGTTTGAAAGCCTGTAGGCAAGAGAATCCTCTCTTACCCGGGGAAGAGTCCACATTTTGTTTAACATGGTCCTTCCACTTACTACACAAGTCCCACCCACATTATGAAGGACAATCTGCTTTACTCAGTTTGCCAATTTAAATGTTAATCTCATCCAAAAACACCCTCCCAGAAACACCTGGTATAATATTTGACCAAAAATCTGGCCACCCTGGGGCCCAGGCAAGCTGACACATAAAAATTTAACCATCACGTTCCTCCTTCTTCAATGAAGATCTGAGGCCTAGTGAGGTGTAGAGATTTTCTGAAGATACAAGTAGTGACATGTAAGATCACAACCATTGATGTGCTGATACATGTGTGAGGCCGGGTCACCAACAGAGGGAAAAAAAGATAGGAAAAAATAGCGTTGGCTTGGAACATTTGCCAATGTCCATGGTGCAAATGAATGATGGGAGGGAAGGGAAAAAGAATAAAAAAAGAGAAGTTTTTTTTTTTAATTTTTTTTTAACGTTTATTTATTTTTGAGACAGAGAGGGACAGAGCATGAATAGGGGAGGGGCAGAGAGAGAGAGGGAGACACAGAATCTGAAACAGACTCCAGGCTCTGAGCTGTCAGCACAGAGCCTGACGCAGGGCTTGAACTCATGGACCGTGAGATCATGACCTGAGCTGAAGTCAGACGCTTAACCAACTGAGCCACCCAGGCGCCCCCAAAAAAGAGAAGTTTTGCAAGAAAAAAATGTGCCATTTTTATTAATCTTATGCCATTAGATTTCCTCTAGAAACAGAAGACAGAAAGAAAAAAGCTATAGCTGACGTCTAATTACTCAGCCAGCATTAAGTGATAAACTACATCACATCAGTGCTTGAGGGGTCTGAGGATATGACCTCAAATTAGAGACAGGAATCCACTTGAGTGGTTTTTACTATTAGAAGAATGGGGTTCAGGTCAACTTACAGAGCACATCAGTGCTTTATCACTAAACAACTCTTTATGAGCAACAAAGTCAGTCTCTGTAGGTGTGACTTAACATATCATTCCCCACCCATCCCCCTTGGGCCCCCCACTCCCTGATTCATCCAGATAACATCCAGGTTTTTCATGGACCCTGGCAAGTGGGCCTTAGAGGCGCTTTTGAAGTAGGCAAGCCCATTCTCATGACCTCTAACCTTTCTATTAGAAAACACAGAACAAAGTTGACTTTTAATTATAAATTTTAAATCGTCAAAACTAAAAACTGGCAAAAACTATTCTAATTTTAAATATTCAAACTCGAAATCATTAGATTTCATACCAAAAGTGAGAAGGAATGTCACAGATTTGAGAACCAGTCCTATTGATGTTTGAAGCTTAAATGACTACATAACTCACCATGCAAAATGTAATATATGAAATGTATAGACATCCACATCAAATAATGAATTCCAGTATTTTCTTGAGCTATTCTTATTTTCAGACATTTTCCCAACGTAGAATTGTTGCAAACAGGAAGTCATTCAGAAAAATGTTTTGGAGTTCAAAGGACTAAAGGTCCAGTTTAAAAAACAAATACCTATTTAACTGTGGATAGAATCCATTGTTCTGTGTGTTTGCATTCCGGGAAGGATCCTGTGGTATAAACATCTCTTCTCCCAAAGCAGAGTATCATCTCCTTGCCAATATGGCCTCAGAGATGGTAGTGAATTAGTAGACCTGTGGATCTCAAAATGTGGTCTACTGGCTACCAAGGTCAGCAAATTCTTGTTATATCTGCAAATTCTTGCTCCCACCTGAGACCAAGTGAATCCGAAGCCCTGGGGGTGGGGCCCAGAGTAGCTTAACAAGCCGTCCAGGTGATTCTGATGTATCTAAAATTTGAGAATCAATGCATTAGGTGACACTTTTCCTTTGTAAGACCAATGCCCTCCAGAAACCAGTTTCTCATTCTCCTCTCATAAGGCAAAACTCAGCAAAACAGAATTTGTAAGGGAAAGAGGGTTCTATTTTATCCAGGAGTTAGGTTATACATTTTCAGCTTATCACTCACCACTTGCCCCTTCTCTCTCCTAACCAAACAAGTTTGAAGGGTCACATACCACTGTCACGTCATTTCTCCTGAAGGGCTTACAGGATTCAGCATATAGCTGTATTCACAGGTATGATTAATTGCAGTGAAGGGAAGTGATTCGCATAATCAGTGAAGAGAAAAGGCATCTGGGACAAAAGTCTGGAGGAAACCAGGTGCAGACTTCCAAAGGTCCTTTCCCAGGGGAGTCACACGGGCTGTACATAATTCCTGCAAGGAACTAGTTGGGACAATACATGTGAAATCTTGTCAAATACGGAAGCTCCTTAGAGAACCCTTGCTCAGGGTTTATATTAGGGGCTGATCATGTAGGCACCTTCTCCCTAGCATCTGCTAAAATTCTAGGCTCCCAGAAGGAAAGCAGGTGTTCATCAAAAGCCAGACTGTTTGTGTAAGTAGTTAGGCAGAGTGAGCCGCTCTTACCAGTTCTGGGAATGGTGGGAACCCTTCAAAACACAGTTTCCAGATGCCAGTCAAGAGCCTTTCCAGAAAATAATCGGCTTGTTATGTTAACTATTTTCTGTACAACTCCTTTCAGTTTCCTTTATCCGTAAAATGGCATAATGATTAAATGAGATAATAGATATAAAACATGTAGAATGATCCCTTAATAAATATTAGCTAAAGTTAATACAATTTGTGTTGAAGAATACATCTAAGCCACCAGAACCAGATGTTGATAGTCAAGCGTGGGTCATAGTTAATCTTTTTTCTCCTGCCAGGTCTCCCTCTCTTGTCCACCACATGGCCGCTACTCCTTAACGTGATGGTGTGTTTTCTAATCTCTCTGTTTGACTTTTCAAGTCCTCCTATGTGGACTTTCTTAATAACCGGTTGAGTCTTGAGTCAGTCTCTAGATAGAAGACTTACTTTCCATGGTTACCAACAACAGACTTTTCTCCAAAGTTATACAAAAAATAGATCTCGTTTTTGCCTTGAACCTTCTAGCTCCTGCTGTAGTTCACGCCTCAACCTTTTCTGAGCTCATATTCAGGTTATTGTCTGTCTCTTGCCTGAGACTTTCTAAGTCTGAAACTGAGATAATCACCATCATTTTTTTTTTTTTAAGTTTCTTTGCTTATTTTGAGAGAGAGAGTGAAAGCAGGGGAGGGGCAGAGAGAAAATCCCAAGCAGGCTCCATGCAGTCAGCACAGAGCCCCAAGAGGAGCTTGATCTCACGAACTGCAATATCATGACCTGAGCCAAAATCAAGAGTCAAAAGCTTATCCGACTGAGTCACCCAGGTGCCCCAATCACCATCATTTTTAAAAGAGCCCCCTTATTTCTGTTAGTCATACCTTCGTTTCTAGGTGTTCAGATTCCCAACCTTGGAATTGTTTTGAATTCTTCTTGACAACACAAAGTCATCAGCCTGGCTTACCACTTATTGTGTGGAACTCTTTTGGTTTTCAGCCATGTCACTGACCATCATATTGTAAAACTTCAGAGCAAAAACCTCCCACTTGTTAGCATTTTTACATTTCAGTGCATCTCGCACACACCCTCTTACATAAGGCTGTGTGATCATCACAAAATCCCTTAGCCGTTACTACAAATATCTCCTGAGGGTCCAAGTTGTATATTAAATAAACCTTAACTCCCTGGCCTGTCCTTAATTACTTCTATCAAATTTTTTTTTTTCTAAGAATTCCCTACCTTCAGCCAAGAAGAGCTTCTAATGCCATCTGTGCACAAGCTATTCTCTCAACCAAGTGTTGGAATAGGAATTGCAGTCCACAAATGTCAGAGTAAAAGGCAAGTCGCCAATTAGGATATGGATGCTAATTACAAGTCATGATTAGGGAGGAGGAGCCACAGTGGGAGGACCAGCCTCTGAAGTACTATGTTTAACCAATCGCCAGGGCTCAAGGTGCAGGCTGGCTGTGAGAAGTCAGTGCAGATGATCAGGTGGTCACATCTGACCAAGGGAACAGGCTTTGAAGACCCACATTTAGTCTGCTCAGGAGCTACAAAAAGTATGTTCATCTTTTTCTCCATTTACCTTCTCTCCACAGCTAGGGAAAGCATCTGTACAATATTAACATATTAAGTCAAAAGAGGATTGACAGAGGTCATTGAAAGACTAACCCATTCATATTAGAGGCAAAGAACCCGAAGCTCAGAGAGATCAAGGGATGGCAGCTCTCTCAGTTGCCAGATTGGCTATTTTGGGAGAAATCTATTTTATTTATTTATTTTTTTTAATGTTTATTTATTTATTTTGAGAGAGAGAGAGCACAGGCAGGGGAGGGACAGAGAGAGAGGGAGACGGAGAATCCCAAGCAGGCTTCACACTGACCCAGGCCCCTTGATTTTTGTGAGAACTTTAATAAGACCTATTATACTTCAAGATATTTCACTTTCAGGGGCGCCTGGGTGGCTCAGTGGGTTAAACGTCCAACTCTTGCTTTTGGCTCATGATCTCACGGTGGAGTGGGATTGAGTTCCGGGTCAGGCTCCGCACTCACAACACAGAGGCTGCTTGGGATTCTCTCTCTCACTCTTTCTCTCTCAAATGAATAAACATTAAAAAAAAAAGAGATATTTCCCTTTCATTAGCCAGAAGTTCTCACAACAACAATACTAATGTAAGACAACCATTCACAGCAGAGTCCACAGCGGCCTGGATCGGCAGCTTTGTGGGGGCAGAGCCAGAACTAGAACATGGGCTTCTTTAGAGTAAGGCCAGTGCACGTGCACAGTGATGTCACCCTAGTTGGGCCATTGCTGCCTTGGGATTTTTTTTTTTTTATAGCCCATTTCTGCAGGTATTTAAAGAAAAATCTTCAAACTGAATATGTTACTTGAAAGGAGGAATCATTTCTTCCACTTTCTTTGCTTCTCTGATAGTGGCGTTGTGTTGTAGGCCCTCAATAGGTTTGTCTTGAGCCAATATTGCCTGTAATGCATTATGCCTCAGGGGCTTTTCCTCAACCCTTTGGCGATATTACCCTCCAGGTCTGTTCCCCTCCTGGTGGTTCTCATTCTCGTTCACAGTAGTAGCATTAATGAATTGGTGTATCCCTAACAGACAGGATGCTCTCAAGGTTCAGCTGATCGTTCACTTTGCTTCTCATTGCTCTGTCTCTTGTAAGCTGAATATTCTAAGTGTCCGTCGGTGTCCAATCGTTAGTTGAGTGCTGAGGATTCTTCCTTCAACTTGTCTTTCTCATTAGGCCCTTTATCGCCTTTTTCACTAGCATGCCATATGAAGCTCATTCCTTTTTCCCCCTGAAAAAATTCATTCACTGGTCTGCAACAAAGTAGATTAGAGAGGGAATCTATACACCAGTGTAAATTCGGTTGTGACACTGCCCGTCATGTGACTTTTGGCAAGTCACTTACATGTAATATCCTTACTTTTCAAATGACTTGAATTGCATAACTCTAGGGTCCTCTCCAGACCTTTCTACCCACTGATCTCTGTCTGAAACACATTACTTCGCCTCACTCTGTTGACTGCTCGTGCCTAGTCACACCTTAGTCCAGTTTCTGCCTCCAGACAGACTCTTGCGGCCTCTTAATTTGTGACTCTGTGTCTTGTGACACCTTGTACTACTCCATTCATTCATGCATCAATAATTGGGTCTTTACCATGTGTGAAGCACTTGCTGGCCTCTTGAGACACTCACATGAATAGGGAGACACTGGGGGCACCTAGTGCCATTAAGTATCTCAGTCCATTCAGTATCTGAGACTTCTGGGAGGAGCCTGCTTTGGTTTCTCTGCCCCTCCCTCTCTCTCTTAAAAAAAATAAACTCAAAAAAGAGGGAGACCCTGTCACATGACTATTCCTCACATTGCAAATGTTGCACTGTGTCTGTCTGTGTTTCTGTTTTCTGTAGTGAACAGTAATCACTTTGAAGGCAAGAACTTGTGGCATTTACTGTACCTGCAGCACCTCACCAGAACTCAACAAACATTTGCTACGTGAGCCATCAAATGTTCCTCCAACTCATGCTTTGAAACATTTGAATCCAAAAGCTGTGGTTTCTGTCCTTCCTTGTGGATTGTCGTGGTTGGTACTGGTGGTAAACCAATGAATAAAAAAAATGTCTGAACAGACAAGTAGAACAAAGCCAACCAATAATGTAAAATGAAGTGTGTGCATTAATCTACATATGATAAAAAATTCAAGGTGCTGTGTTCAACACTACTGTCCATGCTCTGAGAACCAGTGACCGGATGGTTTTGCACAGTGTGTACCCATCGATCACCAAGACATCAACACTGCATTCACATAGGTGATTTCAAAAATGATTTTGAAACGTGTAAGCTAACCCCAAATTGTGTTGAATCAAAAAGCTTACAAAACTCAAAGAGACATTCACAATTGCAGAGGTGTGCTTATTTTTTTTTATTCATGTTTTAAAATTGTTCAAAGGGCTCTAACGCTAACATTTGTATCATGCTACACACAGAGTCACTTAATTCACTTTGAGGTGGTTCAGGTGCAGGGTAAATAATAAGTTCTAACTTTACTAGCAAGCATTTCCCTTCAACCTCAACATTTCATTTCATATTTAAATAATTGCGGTAATGGGCCTTTGCAGCCATGGAACATTTGCCATGTGTTTCCCTCGATGGCCACTGGATGGCAGTGGTTTATCATAATTTCAGTAGCATTTTTCTGGTTTCGTCATTCTTTTGTTTTTGTTTCTCCTAGGTGTAGAACAAGTAGATTTTGAAGAACAAGAAATTAAAGACTTTTTAGAATAAAGATCAACAACCAAATCTTTTTTTTAAAGTATGAATTGAATATAATTAAATCATTCCTACTTGAAATCAAAGAAATTTTATCATATATTTTCTTCCTCAGTCCTACATTTCTTCATAGTGGCCAACAGCACATGCTTTATAATGAGACAGATATGAGATTGATTTTCTTCTTTAGAAATAACCAACAATTTTATTTTAGGCAAATTGCCAATCCTCCTTAAACCTTTGTTTTCAAATCTGTAAACAAACACCTATTAAAGCATCTGCCCCTCTCATGTATTAAATACGAGGATGTTTGCAAAGGGCTTAGGCCATATAGTTCTTCAAAAATGCTGCCTTTAATAATAAAATATTTTATTATTAGATTCAGAATCTTGGCAGGCAGGAAACAGTTGAAATAGAAAAGCCTTCACCTTGAGCTTAAAGAAAGAGAAAGACAAGTACAAAGGACAGAGAGAAGGGGACTATCAGATGGTTTTTTTGCAAGAGAAGCAGTGATATACAGTGAAGGAACATCATTTTCAGAGGCGTAAAGACCAGAGTGGGAATGCTGATTTTGCTGTTTAACAGCTATAAGGCCATGCATGCATTACTTAGTATTACTTAGTCTCAGTTTCTTTATTTGTAAATCAGAACTCTTAACACTTTTAGGGTTAATATGAGATAAAACAACCAAAAGCACGTAAAGTGCTTGATAAATAGTAGGTCTTCAAGGTTGCTGTTTTTCTTCTTCACAGACTTTTATAAAAACCAGAAGAGAACTTTGAATATTAAAGTTTGATTTATATTCCTCGGGTTAGAGATCTCGCCGAAGTCTATAGAACACACATGTCTAGCAAGCCCTTGTGTGTTTCCTCCTGGAAATGTTAATGCTGCAGCTTTTCATAATCTGGAACTTTTATCCAAACCTATCAATTATCTTCAGTGTGTAACAGCTCTTTTGAAACTTCCTTCCATAACATGTTCATGTGTATTGACGTGACACCACAAGGTAGTCTAAGGAATTAGAAAAGACATAGGTTAATCTACTAAATGCAAATACAGTCACTACATGATCTACCTTCATTTACTTATTAATTTATTTGCTATTTTAAGTATTTATTTAATTATTTAATCATTTAATATTGAAAAAGAGAGAGAGAGAGAGAAAGAGCAAGCACAAGCAGGGTAGGGGCAGGGAGGGGATCCTAAGCAGGCTCCATGCTTGGCGTGGAGCACGAGGCGGGTCTTGATCTGAGGATCGTGAGATCATGACCTGAGCCGAAATCAAGAATGAGACGCCTAACTGACTGAGCCACTCAGGTGCCCCTGTGGTCTATCTCTAAAAAGGTTATGGGAAATAAACTTTTCCAAGGTGATGTCTAAGGACTTTTTTTCTTGAGGTCCAAGGGAATTACATTATGGACTAAAGTAAGTCAAAAAAGAAACAAATTGTACCCAGACTAGTTGATCAGTGTTGACTACACAGGTGATGCAAGTCAAGGCAAAGAGTACTAATAGCGGGAAGTGAGGAAGGTTCTCTGCCTACTCTTCGAAACACAAACGGAACTTTCATGGATTGTTAATTTGTGTTCAGTGGGAAGATAGATAGTATAGAATACTATTCCCATTTACAGGTGAGGATCTGTGTCCAAAAAAAGATAAACCATAGAATATTTGTTTTCAACAGCAGTATCAGCTACCTACTCATTCGCCATATCTTTCTTCCTTTTCAAAGAGGCAGTCTATTTCAAAATGCTGGAAAACTGACACAGCATATTTTCCAATCAGTTCTTTACCAAGGATGAGACTGAAGCGTTAGAGACTGAATGCATCATTCCTGGCCACTGCACAGCTTGTTAGAAGCAAAAGTCGCCTAATTCCTAATCCAGTATTTCTTTGATTTTTGCATTCTGCCTCAAGAAAAACCCCATAATTAGATTCAGCTTATTTATTTATCTTTAACTAATTGCTATACCTTCTTTTACACAGCAGCCCAAGGAGTCACTGATGGGAAAAGCAAGCAGACCATAACATGAAGGTCCCGCTTCAGGAAGCCAAATTAAAAGGATACTTTCATTGGACGGTGTTAGAAACCCGGAGGGATTCCTGGTCTTTGTATTTCTTATTTACTCAGGAGACAAGGGTTCAAACAACATAAAATACCTCTAAAAGGCTTTTTCAGTGGCTGCTGATTTTGAAAACCAAACTGAGGGAATAATGGAGTAACAGCCCAATCTAGGGGATAACCGTGAGGAAAGCCAAACACTTAACTGAATTGGTTGTCCTTTCAAACTTGCCTTTCATTCCCAGGGTGGTAGAAAGGTGTTCAGATGTCTCCATTATCTTGCTTACTCCCACTGGCCAAAAAGGCTGGGGTTTCTCATTAATTTAATGGGGAGCTGCTGAGTCCTTACCATTCTTACCACGAAATGCACCACGGTCAGCACTATCTGTCATTCCCGATTTATTCTTGTCTGATTCCAAGTGCTCTGGTACTTGGAACATCTTAAGGAATCCACTCTCTTCTGGTAGGCTTTGAATATAGGAATTTCAATATAGGAACAGCTCATTTTAAATGCCAAATAATAAACAAAAACATGTTAATGAGGTCTTTAAAAATAATGGCATTCTTTTAAAAAAGGGATTTTGGAGGAACATAATCTAAATGACATTAGAGTATAGTTGAGAGACTACGATTTCCTTTTTTAAGGTTATGGGAAATGTCCCTACTCTGTAATTTACTAATTAGATTCTAACTTAAAGGAAACTCACAAAATATACCTACTCTCATAGAAATGCAGTTATAAATCAAATTATAATATTGTATGGAACTGGATGGTTAACCTTCTCATTTATGGATGAAGAATGTGAGGCTAAGAATGTTAAGCAGTTGGGCACAGTGCACACAGCCAGTTAAGCCTGGGGTGGATGCAACTAGGTCATGTAATTCCTCAGCTGGCACAGAGCTTCCCACTATATCCAGCTGCTTTTGGCTGTACTTGTTTCAGGTTGGTTCACTTGGGGGATTGAAGGAATACGGCAACAACTTTCATACTCTGGAATTCTTGTTGGGCACGGGAGTGGGTGAGGAGGTGGAGGTGGGGGGAGCAACACCTAGTTTGACCATATTTTATAAAGAGGATGACATTTGAAACTACCATGGGTTGGATCAACATGGAGGTAGGTCTGGTACAATGGAAGGATCATGAACTCTGATGGGGCTTCCAACATGCAACTTTAGAATTGTTTGGCTAAGGGTGGGGTAGGGACAGTTATACGGTCTCTTAGCTTTTAGTTTCCTCAGTTACAAATAGGAATGAAAACATAAGCCAGGGCGCCTGGGTGGCTCAGTTGGTTAAGCATCTCACTCTTGATTTGGGCTCAGGTCATGATCTCATAGTTCATGAGATGGAGACCCGAGTCGGGCTCTGTGCTGACAGTGCAGAGCCTGCTTGGAGTTCTTTCCCTCCCTGTCTCTCTACCCCTCCCCAGCTTGCTCTCTCTCTCTCTCTCTCTCTCAAAATAAATAAATGAACATTAAAAAAAAAACCCATATGCCTCAGAAGGGTTATTTAAGGGCATTTGGGTAGAATATGTAAAGCATGTAGCAGAATAATTCACTTTTATTTGGTATTTAATAAACATTAAAACTAACCAGCCTTCTAAGGCAATTAACCATTTCAACTAGGCCTCAGGTTAAAGTCCAGCCTGGAGTAAGAAGTGAGGAAGGATCTGAATCTGGAATATTCTACAATCTGGCAAATGAACTGCAAAACTTAAAAAATATTGGGAGTGTATTAAGAGTCCTCATTTTGTTTTGTCCAGAAGAAACAATGCATTTTAATAAGTTAACAAATCATAAGGCCCATGTTTCCTAAACATTCTCTTTCACTTTAGAACATCTCAATCTTAGCAGTTGCTAGAATATAATAGAAACAACCACAGAAGGCACCAGAGAAAGCTCCCTAAGAGCAATGCATCTTAACTGAGAACATTTGACAAAAGTCATATCCTTCTCTTCCTTTTGTGCTGTGGTTGGAGGCAAGACGACATTCATTTGTCCTGTGATTGTATTTTCTGCACATTATTGACCTGAGGCAAATAGCATTCAGAGGAGAGAGTGTATTTTTAGGCTCTTGTCCTTTCGTGTACCAAGAAAAACCACCAAATGAGCAATTTTGAGATGTTATTCTTCCCACAGTTTTGTCATGTGGATGGACATTGAGAGAACACGTGCCCGTCGGTCTTTATGGAATATATTCTCAGTTAAATGTAGGCAATCGTGCCTGCATACTATTCCAAAGGCTCTTGGAAAACATCACTGAATAAGACACAGTTGTTGTCCCCAGGGAGCTCACACTGAGTGCTTTTTTATTAAGCTCCTACAATTCATGGAGCTGACTTTTTAGTCAAGAAAATAAGTCTGTAAACCAGTGTTTGCAGAGAAGTAGGTCTCCTGCTTTTAAAGAACAAGTCTGTATTGTACATGCTTGCTGTGGTGGAATACATAGAAGCTTATTGGAAGAGAAAGAAGTGTAAGTGTGATTATATGCTTTCACTTTCGTAAGGATTTACTTTTAGCGTCAGGATACTTTTTTGTTTTTCTCCTTGATCATTCATTCCCTTAACTCAAAGTTTAGATGGATAGGCTATTTAGAAGTTTGAATAAAATGGTTTTGATGGAGTTCAGGACAGACTGCTCCAAAATACGGCACCTTGGCATATTGAATACTTTAAGCTCAACAAGTTTGAGAAAATGGCAGAAGCAGGAAGGTCATCGTGACCTCCCACAGTCTTGCCCTTCTCCCCTGGAACAGGTCATAAACTTCATTTGAGAGGTGCCCTACCTATACCTGGAAGAAAGGGGCATCCTATATGTATCTTTCTGTATATTTCTATTGCATGGCTCCTCTTTATAATATTTTAAATAGGAGATGAATGGTTTAGTTCTTAGAAGTTTGAAAGGAATTGTCTGTTACCATAATTACCAGGGAATGAATAGGCAGACAAATTAATGTAACAGTATAGAAAGTGCAGGATTTGCATAATTTGATAATGAGAACTTAATAAACATTTCAATGTCTTTGTTATTTGTTTATCGAGCTTTTCTACCACATTTCAATCAATTTTTCATAATGCATATTTTCCTAGAAAATAGTTTTTTCATACAGATGTTCAATGTTTTTAACATAGAGTTGTACATTCTTTAACAATGTGATTTATGGCAATGCTTCTTAACTGGGGGTGACCTCCTTCTCAGGGGACATTTAGTAATATATGAAGATTTTTGAATGTCATAGCTGGGCGTGGGCATACTACTGGCATCTAAGTGGTAGGCTCCAGGGATGCTGTTAAGCATCCTACAATGCAGAAGACAGACCCTTCTATAACAAGGAATTGCCTGGCCCAAAGGTAAATAGTGCCAAAGCTGAAAAAACCTGATCTGTAATAAAACCTGATCTCTGTCTCCCTTGACATGTTTCAAATTTAGGTTTTGCCTCTTCTTCCATTTTTTATTTTTGTTTTTTCTCATTTTGCATTTCTAAAACTTTGTTTATCTTTTTGTTTTTTCAAAAATCTAAGGCTTGGATTTATTGATCAATTTTGCCTTTTAATATTTTATAACTAATTTAATTATGGCTTTTAATTTTTATTAACTCCCCTTTTCTGCTCTGCTTCTTAGTTTCATTTTGTTGTTACTTTTACTTTATTTTTAAAATGTTTATTTCTTTATTTTTAGAGACAGAGCATGAGCAGAGGAGGGACAGAGAGAGAGGGAGACAGAGAACCCCAAGCAGGTTCCATGCTGTCAGTGCATAAAGAAAAGGCCACATGCTGTGGCTGTAAAGCTCAGTGAATTCTTACAAACTGCACATGCTCATATAAGCAGACACAACTAAATAAACCGGTGTGACCTCCATGTAGATCAAGAAATAGATACACCCAGCTTCCCAGAACCCTCCATTCTAGTGACAACCCTCTCGTCAGTAACTCATATCTTAACTTTTAACAGCAAAGATTAATTTTTCCTTTTTTGTACTCTATATAAATGGAAACATACAGTTTATGGTCTTTTTGTGTGACTTCTTTGGCTCAACAATCATTTGCGAGCTTTGGCAATGTTTTTATGTGCAGTTATAATTTATTCATTCTCATTGTTGTACAATATTCCATTCTGCGAATACATCACAATGTACTTCTCTATTCTACTGTTGATGGACATTTGGATCATTTTTTTTTTTTTTTGGATCTTTCTAATTACAGAGTTTCTTAAATAGTGTTATTACACCTTTTAGTGAACATATAGATGACTTTTCATTGGAAATATACTTGGAATATACATATTCAGCATTAGTGGATACTACCAACCAGTTTTCCAAACGAATTGTGCCAGTTTCACTCCCACCAGTAATGGTTGGGATATTTGTTTTGCTCTACATTCTTGTCAAATTTTGGTATTAATTGTCC
Organism: Acinonyx jubatus; assembly: GCF_027475565.1. Taxonomy (NCBI): domain Eukaryota; kingdom Metazoa; phylum Chordata; class Mammalia; order Carnivora; family Felidae; genus Acinonyx; species Acinonyx jubatus. The sequence goes on from NC_069384.1 coordinate 27,520,795, forward strand.
TTTTTAATTTTAGCCATTCTGCTAAGTGTGAAATGGTCTCTTACCACGAGTTTAACTTGCATTTTTCTGAATATTAACAAAGTTAGTATTTTTCATAGTTGATTGGCTATTTAGGTATCTTCTTTTGCTAAGTGACTGTTAAGTCTCATTGAGTTTTAAAAGTTATTTTCTCTGGATATGAGATCTTTGTTATATACGTGTATCATGAGTATCTTCTGTAGGTTTTTTGTTCATTATCTCGATGGTATCTCTTTGATGATCATAGTTCTGTAATCTTAATATTATCCAATGTATCACTTTTTTTTCCTTTGAAGAGATTCTTTCATTTCTTGTTTAAAAATCTTGCTCATTATAAAGTCACAAAGATGTTCTTCACTGTTGTATTATAAATGTTTTATTGTTATACCATGATCACCTAGGTTTGATGTACATATAGACATATCATATCTTATCTACCTTGTTTTGACAGATAACATTACATTAGTTTCAAGGGTACAACATACTGATTTGACATATGCATATATCTCAAAATGATCACTACACTTACCCCTTTTAACATTCATCACCATACATAGTTACACATTTTTTTCTTTTTTAATGTTTATTTATTTATTTATTGAGAGAGAGAAGGTGAGCACAAGAGGAGCAGAGAGAGAGTGGGAGAGAGAGAATCCCAAGCAGGCTCCACACTATTAGCACAGAGCCCAATGTGTGACTTGAACTCACAAACTGTGAGATCGTGACCTGAGCTGAAACCAAGAGTTGGTTGCTTAACTGAGTGAGCCACTGATGCCCTACAATTTTTTTTTTCTTGTGATGAGAACGTGTAAGATCTAACCTTAACAACTTTCAAATAAACAATACAGTATTATTAACTATAGTCACCATGATGCACATTTCTTTCTTATGACTGACTTATTTTATGACAGGAGGTTGGTACCTTTTGACCATTGCCACCCATTCTTTGTTTCCCTTTTTTACTTTTGCTTCTCCATCTGTTAAATTCTTCCCTTTTAGACTTCTTATAAAATTTATTTTAGCTTTCCTGGATCTGTCTTGTAAAGTTTTAAACTTTTCTGGCAAAATTTTCTACTTTTCCTAGAACTGGACGAATTTCTTGAGCTTATTTTTTTGGTCTATTAATTCATACTCTATAGAATTTCATCTTGTGTTCATGAATCCACTGCGTTAGAAAATTTAATAGTCAGGGTGCCTGGGTGGCTCAGTCGGTTAAGTGTCCAACTTTGGCTCAGGTTATGATTTCGCGGTTTGTGGGTTCAAGCCCCACATTGGGCTCTGAGCTGACAGCTCAGAGCCTGGAGACTGCTTCAGATTCTGAGTCTCCCTCTCTCTCTTCCCCTCCCCAGCTTGCATTCTGTCTCTCTCTGTTTCTCAAAAATAAAATAAAATGTTAAAAAGATAAAAAGAAAAAAAATAATGGTAATATTTTTCATCTCAAAGCAATTTTTCCTGGCCCCAGATTATACCTTTAAAAAAATAACTTCATGTTTTTGCTAAGTAGATAAAATATCTTCTTGAATCTTTTAGAAAATTACACATTAGAGATTTTCTATAGTTTTTCTTGACTTGCACTAATAAAGCCATTTTTAAGCTAATATTTTTTTAATGTTTATTTATTTGAGAGAGAGAGAGAGAGAAGAGTGTGAGTGAGGGAAGGGGGGAGAGAGAGAGAGAGAGAGAGAGAGAGAGAGAGAATAAAAGCAGGCTCCACGTCGCGCAGTGCCTGACGTGGGTCTTGAACCCAGGAACCGTGAGATCATGACCTGAGCTCATGGTCATTGATGCTTATCTGACTGAGTCACCCAGGCACCCCAATAAAGCCATTTTTAAAGGGCACATTTTCTTGTGCCTACTCAGCTTGATTGCCTTCTTTTAAACCACTTAATCTTTATATTATAATTTTATCTTTGCTTATCCTTTGGAATAAGCATGCGTGGGTGGGAAAGGGGATGAGGGAGTGATTGGAAAAGAAAGATGGGAGAGATTATAAGGTTGTCCTTATTTGGGGATTTATGTGATCGCTCTCAAAGACTGTTTTGTTATAAATCAAAAAAAAAGGGGGAGAGAAGGGGGAGAGGAAAGAGGGAAGAAGGGAAGGGAAGGAAAGAGAAAGAGAAAGGGAAAAGAAGGAAGGAAGGAAGGGGAAAGAAAAATGAAGGTAGGGTTAACAGTTGTATATAATCTAATTACAGGGCAATTACCTCTGAAGGGCAGGGTGTGAATTAAATCCGGGACAGTCACATCAGGAAGTTTTGCCCCTATGCCAAAGAGAGTCTATTCCCTCTTTGTTTGCGGGGATAATGTCCCTCTTCTCTAACTGGCACAGCCTGTCTCTTTAGAGGCCAGCTGTGGCACTGCCCCTATTCTACTTGGCTTACTCTATAGTTCAAGGGTAAGACAGGAGCAAATTATGCAGAGTAATCTCACCCTTGTTAGCTGTAGATTTGCAACGCCCTCCCCAAACTTATCATTGTCCCAATGCCCATTTTTGCTCTGGGCAGTGCCGCTCTGTGCTTAGGGTTTGGTTTGTGAATTGTGGGTTGGCCAGCAATTCTCCCAATCCAGTTGTGGCGTTACTGTTGTTTTCTCTTTTCAGTTTAGTGCAGGAAGGAGTTACACCAGTCCAAGTTACAAGCAGACCCCAAATGGTTACATTATACAAGCTGTGAGGTTTTTAAACTTGACAAGGGACAGAAGGGAAATTCTCATGGCAAGGAAATCCTCACTTAAGTTTCAGGGAGCCAAAAGCACTTAAACCCACGAAACTTCAGCTGGCTGTCCTTTACCAGTCCAATCTCTAGGAGGAACTGGCATATGTTCTTGCTCTTGTCACCCTGTAGCGGAATCACTTCTGTCTTCTGGATGCTCAATTACAGTACCATTGCTGGCAAATTTCTTCTTCAATGCCTTCACTAGTTTCTTTTTTATCGTAAATCACCAGGGATCCCTTGATTTCTTGAAGGGTAGTAAGAGTCTTCCCGATGTTTCTCTGTTGACTTTTTACATGGATATAATCCTTACTTGCATCAGGAAAGAGGTGGAAAGGGTGGACGTTCCGGAGAGCTAAGTCCATAGCATTCTGCGTCCTCGATGGAACTGGCCTGCGGAAGCCTGTGGCAGGAGAAGGCCTTCTGGATGCAGGACTGGGGTGGGAACTGAGTGCTGGGAAGCCCGGGGGGATACAAGGCGGGAGGCTGCTGAGTGTTTCGAGTCTGTTCAGTGAGTGGGACTTCTCCCGGTCCGGTCTCGTTTGCAATATATTTTGCAGAAATGCCTTGACCACAATAGTTTGGTTTGTTTTTCTGATTTTTCAGAGCTGATAACACATTTTCCACAATTTTCTAATTCCTCTGGGAAATAATTTGGGAGAATGAGAAGCTAAATGCAAGGATTCAGGTCAAAAGCCTGTCTTTTTAATTTTAAGTAGTTAGAATAGCTTATTATCAAGATTACATTACAGTTAATACTCTGTCAATCAATCAGATGTATTGATAGATCTCCTAATTTTTGTGGTTCCTAAACTCTGGTTTATAGACTAGCTGCATCGGAAATACCTGAAGATTGCTTTGGGAATGGAGATCCTCTATCCCACCTCAGAAATTCTGATTCGGAAGGTATGGTGTGGGACCTGGGAATACGCATTTTAAACTTGTTTCCAAGCAATTTTTGTGAACAGCCCCATTTGGGAGTCACTGCCCTTGTCTAGAACAGCTGGACCTTTTGCAATTATGGTATCTTCTTTTCTATTTCTGATTTGAGGACTCCTCCCCTTCCAACTCCTAAGGATAATAGAATACATTTTAGTCACTTTTTTATGAGAGCAGATTTAAATTAATTTTTCCTTTAGACTTCCATGACAGTTGTTAAGATAACTGGATACCCCCTGAGGTGTGGCAACGAAAAATTATTGCTGCAACTGTAGGGTAGTTGTAGCTACATCCGAATAGCACTATTACAAAATGAGATAGTAATCCCCTACAAATTCTTTGCTGGAGTTTTAGATCTGAAGGAGTAATTTCATCATGTGTTGGTGATTATTTGGGAAAATCCTATTGTGCCTTTTTAAGATGATAGTTGTAATTGATGGGGGGAAAATTAAGAGAAACAGCTGGAGGCTTTGCAAGTACTTTCATAAGCAGGATGTTCATGCCAGGGGAGAATGCATTTTATGGAAATTTTAAAATAAAAATGTTCTATTTCCTGAATACATTTTTTTTTATCAGTGTTATTTAGAAATTTTAATACTGGCCTTATTCTCTAGGGTAACACGCACAGATATGCCTATTACTAAAGGCTTAGTTGGCATATTTTGGTTTTATTTGGAAGCGGAGGGATTGGCTAATTATATCAATTAATAATTCAAATCTAGCGATATTGATTGGAGGTGGTCATGCTTAGATGGGCACACGCAAGTACCAGAAAACGAAAGCCATTAAAAAAAACTTCTTTAACTTAGGAACTCTGCCCTCCAGCATTCGAGCATCTGGTTCCCTTCTCTTGCCTGCCAAAGCTAACAGCCAGAGTCTCTTAAGAAGAAGGATTAGATGTAAAATCCTGATAAATCCCATTCGGTTTGAGCTGTGTACCAATAACAGAAGGACATTTGCTGTCCATCTGTCTTTGGATGAAACGCGGGAGCTTTGATACTGGCACTGCAGTTGAAATAGAGGGCTCTGTGTCTATCTTGCAGTGTATTTTTATTCAGGCTACAGTCGGATGACACAGATACATACCGCTCTGTACTCTGAAATCACCAAAATAAAATTGCTTAAGGCCTCTATATAATTCTGGGCTAACTAAACAATAACACCCACATCTAAATGGCCTGTGTGATTACGCAGAAAAACTACAGATTTTCTGTGAGGTTTACCACTCCCCTAGGAACTCTAAATCCCGCTGTAGCCACTCTCTAATTTCTTCTACTTCTTATTGTGTTTATAAGTGCAATTTGGGATTCAAAGCAGAAAAGCATTTGCAAGGCTTTGGGGTAGAACTCTATCTCAGAGGACAAAACAAATTAACGTGCAAATCCTTTGTATAGATCATCATATTATCATCAAGGTGGGAATAAAAAACATTTATTACATTTAATTATAGAAGGTGTGCATATAAGATAGGTAGACAGAGAGCTATTTAGACGTGAAACGTAAGTCAAGGATAACTGTACCAAAGGCAAATAGAACAGTAAGAATATGTGTCAGGTGCTGCCCAGTGTTTCAAAACCACTAGGTTCTCATAGGGCACAAAGTGTGCACGCCCCCATGTGCTATGGTCTTTGGCAGTGTATTAATTTTGTATCGCTGCCTAACAAATTGCAACAGCACATAGCACCTTACAACATTAATTTGCTGTCTTCCGGTTCCCGTGGGTCAGGAATCTGGCAGGTTTTAGTTGGGTTCCCTCCTTAGTGTCTCACATGGGTGGAATGAAAGTCTTGGCTGGCTGCACCCATATCTGGAAGCTCAGCTAAGGAAATTGACTTCCAGGCTTTCTCTAGTTGATGGCAGAATTTATCTTCCTATAACTGCGTAACTGAGGTCCCCATTTTCTTGCAAGCTGTCGACCAGGAGTTACGCTCAGCTCCTAGAGGATGCGTTCTATAGGTCAGAGGGCTCCTTTGATAGGCCCTCCCACCACTTGACAACTTACTGCCTTAAGGCCAGCCTTAAGGGTTCACTTGATTACTTCAGGTCTACCCAGGATCATTTCCCTGGTAATTAACTCAAAGGCAACTGATTAAGGACCTTAATTATATCTGTAAAATCCCTTCCCTTTTGTCATATAATGTAACCTAATCATGAGATTCGTTTCTCATCATAATCACAGATTCTGTCTGTACAGGGGGAGGAATTGCACAAAGCATATAAATCAGGGGACAGAGATCTGGGAAAACCATCTGCCTTCCGCAAGCACCCTAGTATTCATAGCCTCTGTCTTGATCCATATACCCTGACCTATTCTGCATTTCACCCCACAACCTATTTTTTTATTTTTACAAACTCAGGCCATTATTTTATTTATGATTTCACTATACTCCTAATCCTTGGCCTTGAATTCTTAGATCAGCCCTTATGATCTCTCACGGCCAGTTAGCTGTTGTTGCTTTAGTTGAAGACATTAATTTCCCTTTTATACTTTATTAACTTCCCTACTAGAATAATCTCAAGTTAAGGGATTCACCTGGCATCAGGGAACTCTCTGGTTATTGAACACTTGCCTGACGAGTATCTCTGATATATGCAGGGTCTGTGATCCCATGCAAAAAGGAGGAGAAAGAGAAGTGGAAATCCCTCAAGAATTAGATGTATGTCCATGAACTTCCACATATATGTGTGGTGGGTAGTTAGAGCCTGTTAGATTGTGAAGAAAATGAAGAAAGAAGAATCCCATCTACCCACTCAGCCTTGCAATTCCAGATTGCTAGAGTCCCTTGAAGCTGCTGGGTGAGAAAGGGTGAGCCTTCCTGGTCGAGTGGCCCCAGGGGCTCTGTGAAATCAGGCAAATGGATTTTTCTAGAACTCTAATTTTAACTCAGAATACATTTCTCCACAGAAACAAGGCTTTAAGCAATATTTTGCTTACTAGGTCAGTTTACAAACACTTTGATAAAGAAAATAGAAAAGAAGATGTCCTCATAAGTGCAGAATAGTTCAGAATGATTGCATGCTTATATTACATGCCTACCATTTCTTCTCTTTGGAGACTTGACTCAGGTACTCAGCCAAACTGAGCAGGGATGTCCTGTTTCGGAGTGTTGGGAAGTATTTATCCTACTCTCTAAAATTATTTTCTTAAGAGTTCATGACTGTTCATGACTGTGTAAAGATCAGTTTGGCTGTTCCTCTTATGACTCAGCAATTCCACTCTTAGGTACATACCACAAAGGATTGAAAGCAGGTACTCAAACAAAAACGTATACATGAATGTTTACAGTAGCATGATTCACAATAGCCAAAACGTGGAGACAACCCAAGTGTTCATCAACTGATGAACAGACACACAAAATATGTTATATTCATCCAATGGAATATTATTTCCCCTTGAAAAGGAATGAATGAAATTCTGATGCAAGCTGCAATATAGATGAACCTGGAAAAGATTGTATTTTTCATGAACTCCTAAGTGAAAGAAGCCAGAAACAAAAGACGATGTGTTACATGATTCCTTTTATATGAAATATCCAGGATAGGCAAATATATAAGAACAGAAAATATATTAGTGGAATAAAAAATAGAAAATAGTCACTTAGGAATAAGGCAATAGGGGTTAGGGAGGTGATAGCTAAGTGGTGTCAAATTTCCCTTTGTGGGGTTAAAAATGTTCTAAAATTGCTATGGTGGTCGTTGCACATGTATGTGAATAGGCTAAAAACCATTGCATTACGCACTTTAGATGGTTCAATTATACCGTATGTAAATTGTATCTCAATAGAGTTGTTAATAAAGAGTTACTAACTGCTGGAGGGAAATCACATTGGGTAAATCGAGGTAAAGCATAAACTTCAAGACACTTTTCTCAACACCTAAGTAAGAAATGAAGTCTTATTTATGACAGAATGACTCTCCCCTGGCCAAATCTTTTTCATTCACCCCAATCATACACTTATCTTTAGTTTTTGATCTAAGGAACTTCAGTGAATCTGTGCCGGCTCTTAGGAGAGCTCTCTGGGAAGTGCCTGTATGGACTTTGATTTTAGACCCCAGAAAGAACAGTCTCTCATCTTTGTTGTTTGAGGCTATTTGCTTGTTTCTCTTATTGAAAAGTACCTTCCTGTGGATGGTTCAGGAGGGGTGAAGGTGGACATTCACATTCAATTTCTGGGGGATCGTTGGCAGCTTTACAGATGCAGTATTGCCTCAGCACAGTAGCTACAAAGTCAGACTCCAGGTTTTTTGGCCGTAAGAGAAAGAGAAGTGATGCTCTGGAGTTTTGTGGAGCTAAATTGGACCAGGAGTTGTGGGGGAGAGAGGAAAGAAAAGGAAGCCAATAGCAATGGGCACTTAGGAAGGGAGGCACATGGAGCATTTTCTCATTAATGGAGTGTCTTCCACAGTAAATCATTGCTGCACTCCTACTTAGTGAACTATACAATGTCATTTCCATTTTATAGATGAGCAGAGTGAGGCCTGAGGAGATGACCACTGTGGTCATCTAAAATGTAAATCAGATTATGCCATTTCCATGATTGAAACTTATAATGACCCACACCTGCCTTCAAACCAAATCCAGACTCTTTAAAGAACCCCTTTAGCCTCTAAATACTTTATTTTTAAACCCTGGGCATTGAGACCCATACAGGGTTTGAACTCATGACCATGAGGTCAAGACCTGAGCCGAAATTAAGTGTCCAATGATTAACAAACTGAGCCCCCCAGCTTCTGAATCCTTCTTATCGTGCTTCTTTTCTGGCCCGCAGCCCTTGCTAAACTTCAGCCACGTGGAATCTCTTGTAGTTCCCCACAAATGCCATGTTTCTCCAGGTTTCTGTTTTTTGCTTATGACGTTCCCCACCTGCTTATCTTTGTCTTCTTGACTTCTATCCCTCTTTAGGTCTTGCCTTAGATGTTATTTCCTCCATGAGGTCTTCTCTGAACAGAGAGTCTATGTCTCTTACTTCCCCAGGGCAGTTCTAGAGAATGGCTGATAGAGATCTATCAGTGTGTGTTTATTTATTTTTACTTTTATTTTTTAAAATTCAAGTCAGTTAACATATAGCACACTCTGGGCTTCAGGAGTAGAACCCAACGATTCATCTGTAACATATGACACTCAGTGCTCATCTTGAGAAATGCCCTCCTTAATGTCCATCACACATTTAGTCCCTCTACCCACCCCCTTCCAGCAACCCTCAGTTTGTCCTCTGTATTGAAGCATCTCTTATGGTTTGCCACCCTCTCTATTTTTTTTTTATCTTATTTTTCCTTCCCTTCCCCTATGTTCCTCTGTTGAGTTTCTCAAATTCCACATATGAGCGAAACCCTATGATATTTGTCTTCCTCTGACTGACTTATCTCACTTACCATAACACCCTCCAGTTAGGCACATTTCCATGTTCACAAGTGTCTCATTTTGTGTGATACATTATATAATTATCCTATCTCTGAACCCACAATCCCAGAACTGTGTTATATACCCATCTTGTGGCCTTCCATGGAATTCTATAATTTCACCTAGCATTTTTCATGCAATAACAGTTTCCTGTGTACTTATTTCTTTGTTATGGACTGAATTGTGTTTTCCCTCAATTCATCTGTTGAAGCCCTAACCCCTAATGTGGCTGTATTTGGAAATAGGACCTTTAAAGAGGTAATTGAGATTAATTTAATGAGGTTATGAGTGAGGCTCTAAGCCAATAGGACTGGTGTCCTTATAAGAAGATGAAGTGGTACCAGAGATAAACATTCACAGGAGAAAGACCAGATGAGGACACAGTAAGAAGGCAGCCATCCAAAAGCCGAGGAGAGAGACCTCAGGAGGAACTAAACCTGCTGACACTTTGATCTTGGGCTCCTAGCCTTCAGAACTGTAATAAAATAAGTTTCTATTGTTTAAGCCACTTAGTCTACGGTATTTTGTCATGGAAGCCCTAGCAAACTACTGGTCTTCTTTACTAGATTGACTTATTCGTGTTTTAAATCCCTGTTACCAGTTGTAGTGATATGTGTCTGTATCATCAGGATTCAGTCTGAGAAACAGAACCACCAAGAATGATATAAAATATTTTATTATGGGGAGTTGACATGTAACTGTGGGAACTAGTTAAACAGGCTATCAAAGTCTCTTGTCTATATGTCCAAATTAGAAAGGCAAAAACCTAGGAAGAAAACCTTGGGGTGAAGCGGCAAAGAGCAAGGACACACTGCAACCCATAAGAGTGGACTGGAACCCATGTCAGTCTTTCCAAGTCTCCAATTTTGATGGTGCAGGTGACCTGCAATGGAAACTTGAGCCCTTTATCACAGAACTATGCATTCACCTGTCCCAGGAGTAGGAGAAGCAGAAAGGGGTATTGATGGGAGCAAGAGGAGGGGCAGACTGGGATCTGTCCCACACCTTCAAGGGGAACTAGCAATTGCACAACGGGTGTGAGTTCCAGTGGTGCCTTGTAGAGAACCTGCACAGACCTTCCAAGTGCTAAAAAAAAACAAACAAAAAGGCTGCTGCTTCACTTCCATCTCTCAGATATCCAAATGTTACTTGTGGCTGACACTAACTTGAAACTACACAGTGAGGAGAATTCTGGGAAATGGGGTCCCGCCTTAGCTAAGTTAACACAGTATGAATGACTATGGCTGCTCGATACTGTTTGTTAAATAAATAAGTGATACTGAAGCTTGTGACCTCATCATAGTATCGTGATCATTCTCCCAGAATGGAAGGGACCCAGAGAACCCATCGAGCATCTTGTCTAGGAGCTCCATGTGTCAGATTTTCCTTGTGGATTTGGAGGGTATTCAACATTTTATTATGAGGTTGGTATTTTATTACTAAAATAATGAGGAAGAATCAAACCTACCAGATAACAATGCTTCAAAAAGAAGTTTGATCATGAGAGTGGGCTATAGGATTAATCTGTAATGTAGCTAAAATATAAAAGATTGACAAAGGATATTAGGTGGCAGACCTTGCTGCTTCATAGCCATCCTTAAACTAATGCAATTAGATTATCTGGTTCGTGAATTTGCCAGTTTACTTTCTTGTTTTTGCTTTGCCTCTTCCACTTACTGGCTGCCTTTTTATTCATTCAACATGAACTGAAGAGGGAGAAATGGGAATTTCTGAAACACATACTGTGACATTGAAACATTTTGTTCTCTAAATTTCCCGGGGACCGGCAGTTTGAAGTGGAACAAAAAACACCGCTGCTGTTGATTATTTATATTGAAGGACAATGTATGTTTCAACACATTAACTCACAAAAATGATTTATTGCCAGAGCATCCAAACAATGCTCTGTAACCGATGACTGTAGTTTTTAGATAAGTGATAATTTGCATGAACAATGCTTAGTCTTTTTATCTGGGACACTTGAAGCTGCTCAGCTGTTATACAAAGGTCCTATGGACATGGGGGATTTTTCTTTTCTGTTCACCAGGGTCACTTCAGGAACCAGCAGATCGGAACTGTGGATCTGTCACTCATTCTTAAGATCTTCCGCTTGGCCACAGTTGAGGGGAGGTGTGCTTGCAGGAGACAAAAGTGCTGGCTCAGGCTAAACCGTGACCATTCAAACACTGAACACCAAACATATGAAGTACTTGGCCAAAACATCTGCGGTGGAATAATTGATTAAAATATTATTGATATATGAGTTGATTTTATTTATCCAATTAAATCTCAGGTATCCTTTTTTTAAATGTGTATAACTGCAGGTAGCTAGCATTCTTCTTTTAATTGGTTTTGACTATGCAGAATGATTTTTTGTATCTCTCCAGCTGCTTCATCAGAATTGAAGGGAGGGAAAATGACCCCATGGGACCCTCTTCTCTCATCCGAATGAAGTAATAGCCACAAAGCTGGAATAATTTTGGATTTTCCACATGGATTTTCCTGACTATTTCTTTTAATACAAACATAAGAATGATAACCAACTCGTTGTCCTCAATTACTTCCATCCAGAATTATGCGTGGGATGCTGTATGTTAACTTGGCAGTTATATGACAGGAATTTGCATCCTCCCAAAGCAATGCAGGTAGGAGAGAAATGAGCTTAAATGGGACTGAGAAAATTATAATAAGTGATAATTTATATAACATATATTTTATATATTATATATAATATATAATTAATAATACATATATATCATTTGTATAATAAATGATAATGATCATAAATGATAATTGGAAAGACCCTTATAGATCCATGGCAAGGATCTAACAAGTCTCTAAAGGTCTATACAATTCCTTGATTGCTGTCCATATAACAAAGAAAGGGATCCTGTCATGTCTCATTTCTTTGTGTCTTACTGTTGCAGTTCACCTCTCTCTTTTCCCAGCTCATCAACTCACACAGCTCTTAGAAACTAAACAGGCTCTCTCTCCCTGTTATCCATTTGGTCACTGAAAAATATAGACTCACATGAACCACTAGAGGGATCTCTCTTCTTGGGAAAGGGGAAAAAATAATAAAAAAAATTCCAATCCAAGTTGTATAATAAACTCTGAACTTGAAATGACACAGGGAAAAGCCAAGCAGGACCACAAATCAACTACGGCAATTTTCAAAGATGTTTCCATGTTGCAGAGGGGCCCTGACCTTGGGGAGTCTGACCTTTCTAAGGTCCTGAGAGAATGTGTCAAATGTGGACTTTGTCACACAAACACACTTTGAACTACGCGAGTGGGCTTCCATGGTAACTTGAAGGGAGAAGGCTGCAGGCTGCAGAGAGGACAGTGAGAGGCCAGATCATTAAGGCCAATCAAATTTGTAACTCCTATTTTATGGTAGTTTTGAAGAACTTCACAGTTTGACATTTCAAACCCTTACACACTTGAAAAAACATGAGAGTGAGGTAGTACACACATACACACACACACACACACACAAGCCTGCATGCACCCACACACCATTATTTAATTTCACAGTTTATGAAGCAGTTATTTGTATCACCATTATATATATATGGAACCAGACCTGGAGGAAGTTAAGTCATTTCTTTAATCACTAAAGTGGAAAAGCCAAAATTTTAACTCAGTTCAGGTACTTTCTGTTTTACTCAAGCTTCCTGTGGAAATAACCAGAATTTTGGAAGAAAGTGACTGTTCTACTACATGTATCTGATAGCTACAAAATATAGAAGATAGTCATATAACATAAACGTTTGGAAAAAAGACCTGAGGAAGTTCAGAGAAAATATTTAAGAATTTTATAGACAGAGATTTAAAAGGGAAGATGGCTGGAGAAAGATAAAAGGATCACGATAGTGAACTTTTGACAAAACACTCAAAATTGCAAGGGAAAAAGATGCACCTAGAGGAATCAGATAGTGATAAGAAGGGTCTCGTGTGGGGTTCCTGGTGGCTCAGTGGGTTGAGCGTCTTACTCTTGATTTCGGGTCAGGTCTTGATCTCACGGTTCTTGGGATTGAGCCCTGCGTCAGGCTCTGTGCTGACAGCGTGAAGCCTGCTTGGGATTCTCTCTCTCCCTCTCTGTCTGCCCCTCTCCCCCTCTCAAAATAAAATAAATAAACTTAAAAAAAAAAAAAGAAGGGCCTCTAGTAAGCTCAGATTTTACAAGATATGTGAGAAAGATGGCAGAAACCATAAGTCACTAAGGGCCATGTAAAGGAGTCAAGCAGATTTATGGAGAGCATGTGAGGTAGTTGAACCTCTAATATAAGCCCATGCATGTGAAAGATGCTAAGGACAGTACAGTGTTCAGGCTACGGGGAGAGGAAGAATAATAAAGGATGAACTTGGTATGTAGGACAGACTATTTAAGGAATGATAGATGAGAGCAAATCAACACTCATTTTTATGTATGTTATCAACCTTTTAAAAATATATTGAATGTTCTATCAGGAAAATAATATCGAATTTGGAAAGCTACAAAAAGAGAACTTGGAAGAGTGTGAAACAACTATAATTAAGGAGGAATGAAAGCCTAGGGAAGACTGAGCAGGTACAATCATTGCCTGCTCAACAGCAATCCTGGGCCTTTCTCAAGCCCTGTTCTGTGGTGACAGAACCCTGGTTTTTGTTAAGTTACTGGGTGGTTGTTGGCTTCAAGGGTGAGTGTAACTTTCCTGTACCCTAAGAGTTGAATCTTGATTACTTTAAATGTATCCCAGTTATTCCATTCATGTTTAAAGGAGTGGTTTAAGGATGGGCACATGATGTCATTTTGGCCAAAGAGACATGAGGGGAAAGTCTTGTCTAGGGAGTGACTGAAAAATGTTTCTCTGTTTTAAAAAGAGACACATGGAAGGGAGGCACCTTCTCCTCTCTTTTGGACTTTAGATGCTGTTGTTAAACATGGGATGCCCAAAGCTGCTGCAGTCATTCAGCGTCCTTACTGGAGGTGCCATCCAGTCTTGATAATGTAGTTTAGCACCTGAAATAACTAACCATGGAAATGCTTCCTTAGGTCTTCTTATGCAGATTGTATTTTCCTTATCTGTGCCAGCCATTTTTAAATCTCCTCTTCCTTGCTGACCAAAGTATCTTAACTGAGACTCAAGTGATCACTTTACTTTAAAAAGAAAAATCCGGGGTGCCTGGGTGGCGCAGTCGGTTAAGCGTCCGACTTCAGCCAGGTCACGATCTTGCGGTCCGTGAGTTCAAGCCCCGCGTCAGGCTCTGGGCTGATGGCTCAGAGCCTGGAGCCTGTTTCCGATTCTGTGTCTCTCTCTCTTTCTGCCCCTCCCCCGTTCATGCTCTGTCTCTCTCTGTCCCAAAGAAAAAATAAATAAACGTTGAAAAAAAAATTTTAAAAAGAAAAATCCTATACAAAATGAGAAAAGATATGACTTAAGCAAAGTTGATGTAAAGGTACTTACTGTTTTATTTTTATTATTTTTTTAAACGTTTATGAATTTATTTTGAGAGATAGAGAGTGTGCATGCGTGTGTGCATGTGCATGTGAGTGGGGGAGGGGCAGGGAGAGAGAACCCTAAGCAGGTTCCACACTGTCAGCACACAGCCTGATGCAGGGCTCGATCTCACAAACCGTGAGATCATGACCTGAGCAGAAAACATGAGTCTGATGCTCAACCAACTGAGCCAACCAGGCACCCCAAAATACTCAGTGTTTTAGTGAAGAGTAAAACAAACTGGGTTAAAAAAACACAATTTCTTGAAAATAGGGAAACTAATGGTATCAGTATGTGATCTCAGAGGCAGGAAGAGTGTTCAAAACAATGACTAGGCATTTTGAAATGGCAATTACACTTATATTTACTGTTAGTTCCAGAGTAACTTGGATGTGGGTCAACAGCTCTTTTGCATCCATCCACAAAGCATCTGCCATCCTAACAGGACCTTCTGATACTTCCCAGGCGCACCCTGAAGTATGAGTGGTCCTATCTCCTCTGCATCCCCCCAAAAGTCAGTATCATCATTTTTGCCTCTTCCTCTTGCTTATGTTGTCCTTCAGTCTGGAGTGCCCTCTTCCCTTGTTTTTCTCCTGTCCCTTTTGTCTAAGAAATTTGGATTATCCCTCAACATCTATCTCTTGTCTTGTTTTTTGATACTTTTAGTCTCATTCTTTCCTCTTGTTTATGAATTCCAAAATTTTCACTGGGAGCTTTCTATCCTTAGTTATATAATTAAAGAGCATGTGTTAGCATTGTCTTTCCAAAATAATTATTTCTGTGACTACTACATTGTTTTACATAGTGATTGCTCAACCAAGACTGCTGAGATTGAGATTGCTGACTGCGTAATTTGTAGCCAACCAAAGACCCCTACTCTGAGATCCTAAATTCTAGTAATCTAATGTCTTCCTTTTTATTCTATCAGTACTATGGGTAGTAGCTGCTTGTTATCGCTGGGTAATCCTTAATGTCCTCTATTGCTCTTTCAGCTCTCAAACACCTGTATAATCAGCCTCTAAATGAAATCATTTTTGTTAAAATGCTTATTGTGGTTTCTGTTTTCTGAAGGCATCTGACTGCTACACTGCTAGAAGACTATAGTAGTTGGAGGGCTACATAAATAGAGTGGGATTCTTCAATAATTCCATGGGGAAGATCGGGAAGGATTTATGGTTAAAAGTAGCATTTGCAAATGGCCTTGGATATGAGTGGGATTTAGAGGTGTAGAGATGGGGTTGAGAAAAACTTTTCAAGACAGGAAAGCACTACGAAAAATACTCATTAATAGGAAAAATATTGTAAGTATGTTGGAAATCATCAATATGGAAAAGTTAATATCTAGTATGAATTTGCAAAGGTAGGATTTGATCAGATCTTGGTAGGGGAGGATCTTTAATGCTAGCCTCAGAACCATCAAAGGCTTTTGAGTAGCAGGATTATAATATTAGGTCAGAGGAGGACAGAAAGAAAACATACTTGTTGTTATACTTTTTTTTGATGTTCTTTTTTAAAATTTTATTTATTTGTTTTGAAAGAGAGAGAGAATGCAAGCAGTGGAGGGACAGAGAAAAAGGGAGAGACAGAGAATCCCTCTGATGCGGGACTTGAACTCACAAACCATGAGATCATGACCGGAGCCAAAATTAAGAGTCGGATGCTTAATCAACTGAGCCATCCAGTCACCCGTGAACACTTATACTTTGAAAAATAACGTAGTGAGTATGAATAAGTTCTGTGTTACCCCAGGGATAATGGGGTTGTCATATTCTTCTATTTTTTCTAAATCATATTTAACTTATCTCTGAGTTCCCAATCATCTGACTGGCAGGACATCCATTATCAGTCATTATCAGGGCTCACTCTTTACTTTCTTCTAAGAAGCTGGAACTTGAATAATTCCATAAGAATGGGGAGGGGGTCTCTGGTCCTTTGTTTATGATAGCCACCATTGTTTTCTTGTTAATTTACTGTTGACAAGTCTGTGGAGACAGACCAGAAAAGCTTCTCTTGTTGAGATCCAGAGACATCTTTCATGTGATTCTCTTTGCCACAAGAAACTCTCAAGGTTGGGGTGTTTAGTTTTCGGCCTCTTTGGATCCTTACATTCATCATATATATATATATATCATCACCTTTTGGAAGTTCTACCTCTTCCTGAGCTTTGCTTAGGGTAGAATACAGACCTATATGTTCCTTGTAGAGGCAGAATAGTGGTGTCCCCAAGATGTTACATCCTAGTTTCAGAACTTAAATATGCTACATTATATGGAAAAGGGGAACCAGAGTTGCAGAAACAATTAAGGTTGCTAATCAATTGACTTAACATAAAGATATTTTTCTGGATTATCTGGGTGGGACCAATGTAATAATAAGCATCCTTAAATGTGGAAGAGGTTAGCAGAAAAAAAGATTGAAGTGTTGCAATGTGGCAACTGGCCTTGAAGATGGAGGAAAGGGACCAGGAGCCAAGGGATGTGGGCAGTCTCTAGGAGCTCGTGAAAATCAGGAAACAGACTTTGCTTTAGAGCCTCCAGAAAGAGCCTGCTGACATCTTGATTTTGGACTTCGGGCTTCTGGCCCCATTGAGACCTCTGTTGTACTTCTAACCTACGTAACTGTAATATAATACATTTGTGTTGTTTTAGACCATAAGTCTGTGGTAATTTGTGACAGTAGCAGTAGGAAACCGATGCAGTCCTGAGGCTGCCACATCGCTTTCCCTTGAACATGAGATGCTTCACTTCATATCTATGTTTCTGACACAGCTTGCCTTCCTTCTATCTCAGCTCCAGAATATCCACCCTTCCCTCTTTCCGGGTAGCTACAAAAATATAAGAGTGTTTCTGTAGTACAAACACTGAAATACAAAAATATTTTTGGTTTCCCCAAGAAAAGCCTAGACCTTATAATAAGAGTCAACAAACTTCAATCTACAGGCCAAATCTGACCCATTTATTGGTTTTGAAAATAAAGTTTTATTGGAACACATTCATTTGTGTATTGCTTAAGGCTGCTTTCACACTATAATGGCAGAGTTAAATAGTTGTGACAGAGATAATATTAAATATTTACAAATTTTGCTTTGTAGAAAAAGTGTGCTGATCTTAGAAACAAAATTATGGCTAATCTTAGGGTGGGTAGAAGGATAAGTGTGAGAGCTTCAGAATCTCCTTTTCAACTGTTATTCTATAGTAGCAATAAGTAAGACAGAAATTAGAATCTCAGTAGATTAACTCATGGTTGGTGTATAATGAGCTGAATGGTGGGTTCAGAGATACCAGGTTCTAATCCCTGGAAACTGTAAATGTTACCTTATTTGAAGAAATGAGTCTTTGCAGATGTAAACAATAAGTTAAGGATCTTGAGATGAAGAGATAACCTGGGGTTATCCTGGTGGGGCCCTAAATAGCATCACAAGTGTCCTTATAAGAAAGAGGTAGAGGGAGATTTAAAGTCAATGTGAAGACAAAGGCAGAAATTGGAATGATACAACCCGCAAGCCAAGGAACACCAAGGAATGTCAGCAACCACCAGGAGCTTGAAGACGTAAGGAATAGAGTCTCCTCAAGAGTCTCAGGAGGAAGCATGACCCTGCTGCCCGCTTGACTTTGGACTTCTGGCTTCCAGAATTGTGAGAAAACAAATTTCTGGTATTTTAAGCCACCGAGGTTGTGGTAATTAACAACAGCAGTTGGAAACTAATGCAGATGGGAAGACCATTTTGAGGAGACAGCAACCTTTTAACCAGCCCATATGATTGAAGCCAACAAAAATTTTATCTGCTTATGAATTCCAGACTCATTACTTCACATAATATCTGGTTTTGGTGGAGGAAATGCAGGGAAATGCAAAAGACCATGCTTTGGGGACTTATAGATTTTGTGGGTATTCTAATCATTTGACAGTGTATAAATGATTTCATAGTAATACAGTCAAAGTTCTTAGAGTAAATCATTTTGATTCCTACTTCTGTCTGGCATAGAGAAATAATCAGCATTTTAGAATGAGCACTTGGCTGTTCTATCACTGCCTCAGTAACTGCTTGTGGGGCATACAATACGCCAGCTCACTTTCCCTCTCTTTTTATTATCGAATTTTCAGATTTAGTATATATACATATATATATATATACACACATTATATATTATATTATATTATATTATATTATATTATATTATATTATATATATTTAAGATACTTCTCCTACACCATTAACATAATAAAGGAAGGTCCTAAAATTCACCTGGATGTGTGAATAATCCCTTTTCAGGGTAGCACACACATCTGGTACACTGTATTGAATTCCTTTGTCCAGCCACAGATGCAGGAACAAGTTCTGGACAGGCTTGACTTCTCACAGGGGTCACCTGACAGGGTATGGATTCAGGTACCACAGGGCTACTATTGCTCACATCCTGCTCTGGGGTCTCACTGAGGCTGAGAGTATCTGCTTCTGAAGTTCATTAGGCTTCTCAGAAAGTCCCTCCATTTGAGCAAGCTCTTGTGGTGGCCAACTCAACAATGCGCCTTTGTGAGGTCTCTCCCTTCTTCCCTGTTTACCATACCTCTTCATCATTTCTAAAGAGTTCATTCATGTGGCAGCCTTTATCTTAGGCTTTGTTTTGGGGGAAACCCAAGCTAAGGCATTAGAATACTGCAGTCACAAGAAAACATCAGTAGATACCGATTGTTAAAACCTTTTCATTATGGATATTTACAAATAATCATTAAAGTAGGGAGGAGGAAATTGGAACCCCATGTACCCTTCACTCATATACCCTTCCCCCAGAGTATCTTTGAAGTAGATTTCTCGACAATATTTTTATTGCGAGGTGATCAAAAGATTAATACATATGCAATGTTGCTTGTTATTCCCAATTCCCTTCATAAGGACTGTATCCTTGTAGATCTCTCTTGCCAACAAAATGTGAGAGCTTATTTCCCTACAGCCACCCCAACAAAGTAGGTTGTCAAACTTTTGGGTTTCTGCCAATCTCACCTAGGCAGTTTTAATTGCATTCTCTTATTATGAGCAAGATTAAGCATGTTTCTGTGTTTATTTGTAAATTCTTTCTTCGTATCTTTTGCCCATTTATCTATAGAAGTTAGATTAAAGGGAAGCTAGTCTTTTTTTTTCTTCTTTTCAAAAGGTTGTATTAGGGAAATTAACACTTTATCTGTAATATAATTTAAAAATACAATTTTTGCAGTGTTTGTCGATTTACTTGTTTCTGGTGTTTTCTTGCATTTTTTTGAACCATATCTTTTTAAGATGAGGTGATTACAAAGTAATTACTGGAGAAGAGACTTGTATGAGAGATTATATTAAATAAATATTGAGAGTGAATTCACTTTTCCTAAATACTTCATGGAAGATTTACAGTAAAAGTTTCATTTCAAATGATCTCATGCCATTCTAACATCCGGCAGTTAACATTTTATCTAATTGTCTAGGTTTTTAAAGTTCTTTGTCACACTTTTCTTTCTCTATCCCTGAGGTTTTCAACTTCTCTCTTCTCCCCTTCTCTCCCTCTCCCTTTCTCCTTCTCTCCCTCTCTCTCTTTCATGTGCAATGCATAGGGCCAGCCAGGCTCTAGACCTATGATGATGAGCAAACAGCAGAATCTAACAGGAGAATAAACATTCATCGGTAAGTATCCAACACCTATGAAACTGTAACTCTGTGACAGGGTTGGAAGGAGAGACACAAGACACGATTGGAGACTAGAATTGTGTTTGCATCCAGCCACAGGGGACCAAGAGAAGACATCTTTGAAGAACGACCAGTTGAGTGAAACTCTGAAGGATGGGTAAGAATGACCTAGAAAAAAGCAGGGGAACTAGCCTTTTTGGCAAAGTGAACATGGTCTGCAGTTGGAGAGGGAATGCGGAAGTAGAACTGACTTGGAGCAAAGCTGGTATAACTGGAGCGGGGAGAGCACCTGGAGCCTGGGGGGGGACCCCCCCCCCCGGGGGGGAAGGGCAGGGCTGCTGTCGTGGCCAGGTCTTTAAGAACATTTCAAAGCCGTGGACCGATTTAAAGAGAAGCCAGTGGGTATAATCAGATCTGTATTTTAAAAAGGTTGCTCTGATTCCTATGTGGAAAACAGATCATAAGGGTGCCTGAGTGGGAAGAGGCCCAGACAGCGGGCGGGTGCTGTGGTTTGGGAGAGGACAGGGAGGGGTTGATGGTCGGTTGCAGCAGGGGCTTATCTAGAACATTTATCACCCAAGGGTCTCAGTTTTTTGATACCTCCTCTGTGACAAAGCTCTTTTCAGAACTAATCAAGTGAAACAAATAGCTTACAATGATAACGGCTAGGAAAAAAAGACAAGAAAAAAACTTCTTTCATTAAACTTTGTATCACGCCAATTAAAAAAAAAAAAATTGAAGATAAGGCCTCCTGGGTGGCTCAGTCGGTTAAGGGTCTGACTTCGGGTGAGGCTCCAGCCCCACATCAGGCTCTGTGTTGACGGCTCAGAGCCTGGAGCCTGCTTCAGATTCTGTCTCTCCCTCTCTCTCTCTCTCTCTCTCTGACCCTCCCGCACTTGCACTCTGTCTCCCTCTCTCTCAAAAATAAGTACATTAAAAATTAAAAAAAAATAAACAAAAAATAAAAATTGAAAGATAAAATACAAATGCAGCACCAAAATGGGTAAACACACAGCTATGCATTCAGTTGCTTTTACAGCTATTTAACAGTTTGAACTTCAATAATCAGTTATAGTTCTATTACAATTTCTTATGTAAATACTCTTCTGATAATTAGTAAGTGAATTTAATTACAACCAACATTTAAGCAACAACTCAGTGATCATTCTAATAGAATGTTTTTTTCCCCCTTGATTCAATGTTTAGTTTCAAAACTATTACTAATCCAAGAATAATGAATTTCAGTTTTAAAGATACTGTTCAAAATGTATGAAATAGAATTTGTATGTAGCAAATAGAATACCGTACCTCATGGTTCACACTTTGTTTCACTTCTTAATGTTTTTACACAAATGTAGATTCCAAGTAGTCACAGAGAATGACAGAATTGAAGTAACTCAAGTTCTGCTTGTTTGTTTTTATAATCACTGCACTGTCATTGTATATTTTGAATCTGCTGTTTAAAAGAAACGATGAAAGCTACATACAGCGCCCGAAGTGAGTTCAAATGGTTTCTGAACCATTACAAAGTTATTTTGAAATGAAAATATGTGCTGAGTCCACAAGGGCTGAAAGCTGACTTTACAACTGGAAATTCTCCAAATTAACTCCCCTTTAAAAATATAATATCTATTAAAGAATAAGTGATAGAAATGTGCTAACTTGAAGCTTACATATATATTAACAAAACTTAACATCAGCCAGAGCAATTATTTCGAATTTAGATCAACAAACATTTTAGGGAGCAGGAGTAATTTTATCACTGACATTGTTTAGAATTGCCAGCACATGGGAATAATTTTAAAAAATATATGTTTTAAAAGTCTCTATAGGTAAGACACCCCTTTATTGCCTGCACCTGAGGAAGACCTCACCCACCACTTGGTCTGCTTCTGGGTGGCACTGAATGCGGAGAAAAATGCATACACTCATAAGAGGAGTAATTCAAAAGGGAACCACACCTTATCCCTGCTCTTAAGACAGTTTATGCTGTAGGTGAGGAAAAGAGACATAACTCTCTGATTTAATGGCCTTCTCATACCTGTCTGATGAATAGAATACCTGGTAAGAGTGAATCACGGTGCATGTGATTTGGCTTGAGCCTGAATGATTCTCTCCCTGACCAAATGACATCAGGGCTCCTCCGAGCCCTCTTCTGGATAAGGTTCAAGGTTGGTCTATAAGACTCACTCAAAACATTAACAGAGAATCTAGTCGCTAGTAGCTAAAGACTATAGCCCTATGATGACGCTAATCCCCTTAAAGCACCTGCCTGAGA
Organism: Acinonyx jubatus; assembly: GCF_027475565.1. Taxonomy (NCBI): domain Eukaryota; kingdom Metazoa; phylum Chordata; class Mammalia; order Carnivora; family Felidae; genus Acinonyx; species Acinonyx jubatus. The sequence goes on from NC_069384.1 coordinate 27,543,281, forward strand.
AAACTCTTCTGACAAAAGCCTGTACTGTTTGTTCCAACAGACACCTGAAGATAGCGCCCTGTTTTCCAGCCTCTGTGGGAGGGTAAGAGTCCAACTTCAAGACTTCAAACCAAGCTGGTTTGAAGCACCAGCTAACAAACCCAGATGAGTTTCAAGTGCACCAACCCCCCTCTTCCTTCTTTTTGTAAGTTTTCACTTTCCTGATTCTACTGAGCCCCTGTTCACTGCCCCACCCCCCTTCCTGGTCCCTCATTCTCCCTTTAAAACGTCCAGTCACCTCTGTACAAATAGAAGTGGAGGTCAGTTCACATCGTGTTCTTTATCCTATTGAACGTAGTAATATACTACATCCCCAATATAGTATATTACTGATGAAATCTGTCCTTACCACTCTAATAGTGTCCAGATTGGTTTATCTCTGACAAGACTTTACAGATCTTTCTAAATATATTTATGATCAAAAGCAGCCACATAAAGCAGAAGCTACTGGAGTAAGATACACAGGAAAATTCTATGACAGTCCTTCAAATGAAATCTATTTGACTCTGTGGAAGGTGGTTAGCAATAGAAGTTGGACAGGACAGAGGACTGGTGGAAATTTAAGTTTGCCTGCTGGTGGGAACTAGTGATAGAGATGAAGATTTTAACTAAGGGCTTTGAACTTGCTGGAGGAAGAGCCTATGCTTAAGCGGGAAACTTGTAGGATGTACTAGGTGAATGATAATTGCTAAAACACAGATTTGTAAAAATTTGGAGATAAAAAAAGTGTTTATGTATTTTGAGAGAGAAAGAGAGAGACTTGGGGGTGAGCAGCAGAGGGAGAGGGAGAGAGAATCCCAAGCTCGGGGCTCAATTTCATGACCCTGGGATTGTGACCTGAACTGAAATCAAGGGTCAGGCACTTAACCAACTCCACCCAGGCACCATGGAGATTTTTAAACTACAACAGTCATGAGATCCCACAAAAGCTTTCATTTCTGCAGCAAGTTGTATGAGATGGGCTCAAAGGGCTGAGGTCCTAGCAAGAAGTTTAAGAAATCGAGTAGTATAATACCTTTCTATACGATTTTGTTAAGCTATAGCTTCACCATATCAATATATGTGATTTGACAGCCATTTATATATATATATATATATATATATATATATATATATATATACACACACACACACACACACACAAAGAGACACAGATATTCTGGTTACTAAATGCAGGCATTATCTTTGCTAATAGGTCACTCATTTGTTTCACAAAATATGAGCTACTTATTGAACTCCAGACTCTATGAAGTGGTCCCTGTCCTCACAGAGCTTATAGACCAGTAGGCCGGTTATAAAGGAGTTAGAAGTGTTCCCAGAGTTTTTTATTCAACTCTTCTTAGATTCATTCCTTGCCCTTCTCAGATCTGCTCTGTATCAGAAAAGATCTGAACTTTCAGGCTGCATTTCCCAGCCTCAGCTAACTTTGGCTGGGTTTGGCCGAAGAAGCTGGTTGGAAAGTGGACTTTAAGAAGTCTTTGGCCAAAGAGGGGCACTGAAGAGAGAATGGAAGGTGGCAGAATTAGAGAAGCTCAGGTATTTGTCCCTTTGCCCCACCCAGGCAGCGTCTTTGGAAAGAGCTGCATCTTCTTTATAGCTTGAAATTCTGCTTGACGGGTCCAGCTTCCGGTTTCTGGCATGTGAGTTCACAAGAGCTGAATGTGTGTATCTTTTCCCAACTCTGCATTTAGCGATGAGGTGGTAGTTTGAAGTCAGCCATGGTGGGGTACCTCTACTACAGAAATTGGCAAACAGTTTTTGTTATTCTCCCAGGGAACTGGATATTAAACATTCACCAGCACGCCACTGGGTCTAGTGACATCATCTCTTTAAGTTTTTCCTCAAACTCTAGGGGTGGTGGCTGGCTCTCTTTGCTGTTATTGCCTTAGTTGCCTCAACTTCTCAATTCTTCCTTCCTCTGTGGAATTAATTCTTTGTTTTAAGTCGCCTCTGCTGGGATGTCTAGAGTAGTTTCTGTGTTTCTGGTAGGATCCTGATTAATAAAGCAGGGCACCTAACCTGGATTTGGATAGTCAGGGAAAGATCCTCGGGAGTTATGTGATATGCCTATTTTTTAAATGGATAAAATGGATGGAGCCTGGCAATAGGTTGAGAGCATAAGGAAAAAGCATGATTCAGCACCGTGTCTAGATTTTTGGCTTGGGAATGTAGGCGGAAAAAGGTGCCATTTGTTAAGAGAGGAAGCAAAAGCAAACGAATAAGTTTGGGGGTAAAGGTGGAAATGCTGAACTGGAAGTGGTCTGCTCATGGGATACTCAAGGCCAGATGTCCAGTAGGGTTTCATGGGATCAGAACACAGAAAGGATGTATTCTCCCGAATTCCTTCTCCTCCCTCTGATCCCTCCGTTGCCTTGCTCAGTATATTACTTCATCTGTCTCCTGTACCTTCCAAGTGTTGTTCCAGGTTTCATTGATATATACTCTCAGTTCTCCCCTGTCTTAAACAAACTTCTTTTCATAAAGTCCACTTTCCAACCAGCTTCTGCCGTATCTCTCCTTTCCCCCTCATGAGTAATTTTGTTTCCATGGTAGCTGACTCTACTTCCTTCTCTCCCACCCCTCCCCAATCCATTGGAACCTGGCTTCCACCCCCAGTGAAACTGATTCTGAAATTCAGTTTGGCAAACATAACAATGACTTGCTTATTGCTAAACCTGATGGGCTCTCAGCGCCGAGCTGGCCAGAGGTGATAAATTCTGATGAGCAGCCGGTACACAGCAAATATTCAGTAAATGGGGGTTGTTATTATTATGGTTAGGCTGAATTCATTTTTTTTTAAATGTTACTGCTAAACTTTGCTTTTTTTCTCCAAGAAGAATTACCTTTACAAATCATCACTTTACCGACCATTTCATTTCTTAATGAATTTGTGTTTTAATGACCGACCATGAAAACAATGGGTAAATTCCTTGGGGGGGGGGGCGGGAATCATTTACATCCATTATATAGTATCCTATGGAAGGAATAGCAATATAAACCCCATAAAAACTGTTTGACTAAAATTTTCACCCTTCAACTAGCTGTTTGTTTCATTACTCTGAGAGCTTCAAATGATGCCAGTTTCCTGAGGGGAATGGTGGGTTAAAAGCATTTTCCTCAAAACTTCCTATGTTTTCTTGTAGTACCTACAAATAGCTAGTGATCTTCTCCAGTAAGAAAGAGAAAGGAAGAATAAGGGTCATTTACTAAGTGGCGTGTTTGATTTACAGTCTAGTAGTTGCAAAGAATTAGTGGAGTATTCATGTTTCAATGGCTCACAGCATCAAAGGCATAGCTATGATGACGAGTGCACTTAAATCATATCTCTGCCTCAGTGGAAAAGGGAATATGCTTTCATAGAACAGTGTGACCTAATCTTTCAGCTTCTTTCAGAGGAAGGAACAGAATCTACAAATGACATATGATACCTTATTATTTTTTTTCCCAGTCTGCTCTGAAAAGAGCAGTTCTTTATATGTCGACACTTTGAATTGTGAAAGCCAACCTTTGCCATGTGTGCATTTGTGATCAGATACGCTCAGATTTACCCATGATTCACAAGCGATAAAGCTCATGCTCTGAAGCAGAAAAACCACAAGGTAGTCTCAAAATTGTTGGTAAAGTGGAGTCCCCTGTAACGTAATGCCGATGGTGGACAGTGTGAATATGTTCGGGGTTTATTTATGGGTAAACATAACACAGTGTTTTATTTATTTATTTATTTATTATTTTTTTTTTAATTTTTTTTTCAACGTTTACTTATTTTTGGGACAGAGAGAGACAGAGCATGAACGGGGGAGGGGCAGAGAGAGAGGGAGACACAGAATCGGAAACAGGCTCCAGGCTCTGAGCCATCAGCCCAGAGCCCGACGCGGGGCTGAACTCACGGACCGCAAGATCGTGACCTGGGTGAAGTCGGACGCTTAACCGACTGTGCCACCCAGGCGCCCCATAGCACAGTGTTTTAATTAAAAGATTATGATGACTACAGTGATCAATCTTACTTAGATTCCACATGAAACCTTAAAGATGATAAAAGCTTATGATAGGAGAGTTACAGGTATGATTCAATATCAGTGTAATAGAAATAAGTGAACTATTAATAGCTAAAGAGATAAGAGGAGACCTAATATAACAGCTCTCTGAAATGCTTACCCATGATTTCTCCATCATCACATGGAGAAGCTCTAAGACAGTAAAATGCAGTGCATAAGGCAAGCTATCCTGATGCACTGATGTGTTGAGTAAGAAATTTGGATGAAGTATTTTCATTTAACATCAGGCACATCTATTTTTGTAACATTTTCTCTTGTAATATTCTTTTTCCTTTGTGCTTTTTCATACAACTTACCTTAAATTCACTCAGTTAGATTACACCACACTGCAGGATTAAAAGCGACAAATGGCATATCAAATAAGCATAAGACAAATAGGCAGAAAGATCAGTTTATAAATGCACACACACACACACACACACGCGCAGATTATTTTGTTGGTCTCTTGGAAAATCTCTAAAATGTCCATACTTTGCTGTCCACTATTGAGCTTAATTAGATTAGGTCTCCTTTTTAAAAGACTAGGGGAGTTTGTTTTCTGACACATGGCATTATTTCTTTAGGTCAAGAACATACATTGTTATATGGAATGTACATGATTTAGGCAAAGAACAGAGCCCCACTCAAGTCATTGTGTACCACAGAGTTTTTGTAGAGGTACATGCATAAGAATCCAAAAAGAGCTGAGTAATCTGGCCAAGGAATTCTGGAAGAGTTGAGCACCACAGGACAGGAGCTGAACATTTTTCTCCTCTTTCATTCTCTTTCGAATAACCTGTAATTTTGCATAGCAAGTATTGACAACTGGAACCACTTTTTTTTTTTTTTTTGCCAGATTTAGTCTTCTGTCCATCAACTGATGAATGAATCCTTCCTTACTCCCCTACTGCCCCTCTCTTCTTTCCTTCCTTTCCTCCTTATTTCCTTCCCTGGTTCTACCACTTAAAGCTTGTATAATCTTGACTAAGTTACTTAATTCTTCTGTTCCTTAGCTTTTTTCCTAATGGGGAATAATAATAATAATAATAATAATAATAAATATCCTCCAGGGTTGTTGTGATATTTAAATGAGCTACTACATCTGTAGTGTCAAAATATCGTGTTAGGAGGGGAGTCTGGGTGGCTCAGTCAATTAAGTGTCCAACTTTTGATTTCAGGTCAGGTCATGATCTCACAGTTCATGAGATCTAGCTCGTGTTGGGTTCTGAACTGACAATGAGGACCCTGCTTGGGATTCTCCCTCTCTTCCTTTCTCTTTTCCCCTCCCAGACTCCCTCTCTCTCTCAAAATAAATAAAAAGACATTTAAGAATATATATTGTATTATGAGACAAGATCTTAAAAATGTTATTTCTTCTCATTATTACTGATCATTTTTTCTTCCTTTTCTTTTTTGTTTCCTTTTATGAAAAGTATGTAAATCTATTCTCATAAAGATATTAATTAATATAGCTATATGTAAAGTGTGAAAATTCTTTTTCCTTGCCTCTTATAGACACTCTCCTTGTCAGATAAGAATTTGGTGTGTATAACTTTAGTTCTTTGACTAGGTGTCTGCATGCATTTGTGTATCACATACACACACACATGTACACACACATCTTTACATAAATGGGGCCCCATCATTTGTATCTTTTCGGCAACCTCAGTATATCTTGGATATCTTTCCATGTTAAAACACATAGTTCTTTTAAACACATACCTTTAAAATAATTAGTTAATTTAACATTTTTATTCATTAAGACATAATTCTAGGCACTGGGGATTTGATAATAACCAATAGATAATTTCCTTGCCATAGATGTTTTACTTCTAGTAAAGGAGATGGATAATTTAAAAAATGTAGCTCAAAATTTAATGTCAAGAATTGGTAAATTCTAGGGCGGAGACTGAGAAAGGGTAAGATATAGAGGGGTTGAGTTCAGGATGGTCAGGAAAATATTCTATGAGATGATGTTTAAGCAGAGATGCTGGAGGGAAGGAACCAGCCAACAAAATGTCTGGAGAAGTAATAATACAAGTAGAGGAATAAGCAAGAGCAAATATTCATGGATTTTGAAATAAGGTAAGTGGTGGGGGGAGACAGAGGAGATGAGACAGAGGTCAGATTATACAGGACTGTGGGTCATAGTAAGGATGTTGGATTTGATTTAGAAAAAAATCTTGTTTTTAATTTATTTTTGAGAGAGAGAGACAGAGTGTGAGTGGGGAAAGGGCAGAGAGAGAGAGGGAGACACAGAATCTGAAGCAGGCTCCAGGCTTTGACCTGTCGGTACAGAGCCTGATGCGAGGCTCGAACTCACGGAGAGTGAGATCATGACCCGAGCCCAAGTTGGTCGCTTAACTGACTGAGCCATCCAGGCGCCCCTGGATTTGATTTTATTAACTTTATTCAGTTCCTGCCTCTTTTTCTATAGTGTGGATATAATGTAGTTTACTTAACCCTTCTTTTTTAATGATAAAATATTTTAAATATTTCTCTAATGAAAATTACAAAGACCATCCTTGCCTCATCTCTGTGCACGTGGGGATATTTCTGCAGTTTGCATTCATGGAGCAGAATAACCACATCAAAAGACAAGCACAATGTAAATGTTGATAGATGCCATCAACTGCTTCCAAAATAAGCCTTAATTTATTTTCCCACCTGTGGTATATGGAAGTGACCCCTTTTCTTTATTCTTTTCGATATGGGACACTGTCATTTCTCTTTCCTTTTTTTAAATAATCCAATGGGTAAAAAATCATGTCTCTGTTTTGTTTTAGCTTGCATTTCCATGATTATTAATAAAACTGAGAATAATTTCATAGGTCTATAATCACTCTGATTTTTTTTTCTCTTGTGAATGGCCTATTGATCAAATTTTCATTCCAGGTCATGTCTGTGGCCAGGCTTTGGACTGGCTGCTTTTGGGTCAAGAGTCCACCCTTAGTACAATCAACGTTGTCTGGAGGATTAAGGTTGTATGTTATAAACCATAGCTCACTAAGACTGCTCCTCAGGACAGGCTATAAGTGGTGCATGATCACCCATAAACTCGATGGGCAAAGCAGTTACTCTGATGAATGCCCAGTGCAATTTGATGGTGAGTGAAATTAGGAATGCAACACAACATTTACTGAGCGACACTAAAATCAAATCTTTGTTCTGAATGCTGTAAGGAAAATTACACAAGATAGTGTCACTGTCCTCAAATACTTGCAATCTTATAAGGGGAGATGACAAACACAAGCCAATTATAATTCGGGACAAAATGTTAAATTTCCAAGAATGACACGGACCAAATAATCAAGTAATTCTGAGCAAAAGAGAAAGCACATTCAACTGGGAACTCTGCTAAAAGGTAGTGCCCTAGATTTTGAATAAGTGTGGGATATTTCAAAGTGGCTATATTGTTTTTATAAAAATAATTTCACACAAGCACCCTATATACAAAAGTACAAAGACAAAAGTAGAAATCAGCTACGGCCTCATCACTGAGAGACAAGTACATTTTTCTCTTAGCCAATGTCTCTTAATATTTTTGAGGAAATCCAGACATTTTTACATATGTTCAGATAAGTATACACAAATAGGTTTTTTTTTTTTTACATTTTTTCAACGTTTATTTATTTTTGAGCGAGAGAGAGAGACAGAGTGCAGGCAGAGGAAGGGCAGAGAGAAAGGGAGACACAGAATCTGAAGCAGGCTCCAGGCTCTGAGCCATCAGCACAGAGCCCTATTTGGGGCTTGAACCCACAAACTATGAGATCATGACCTGAGCCGAAGTCAGACAGTTAACTGACTGAGCTACCCTACATAAACAGGGGCCCCTCCATAAATAGTTTTACACAAATGGGCGCTTTTTATAATAGGCAAGTACCTTGTCAGTGATAGGTTCATTGGCCAATGCAGAAACTCAAGCTTTGAGTGAATGAATGGATGGATGTTCTGGAACTTGTTCTTTCTATGCTGATAAAGATTGTCTAGCTAGTCATGTTTACAGATTGTATAGTATTTCATTACTTGCGTAATTTCCTTAACCAGGCTCCTATGGATAAACCTTCAGGTTTATTTTTAGCTCTACTTTATTTTTAATAACACTGATAAGAACAATCTTGGGCTAAATTAATTTTATACCCATGTGATTATCTCCTTTAGGCAAATTTTTAGAAATGAGTTTTCTGTCTAAAGAACAAGGCATTTTAAAGGATTCTGATGCATATAGGCAAACTGCCCTCCTGCATAGAGATGTGAATGAAATTCTCACTAATGGTAAATAGCAGCATATATTTCCACACAGTGTCCAAAACCAGGGTTTGATTTTTTTTTTTTTTGATGCAGGTAGAATTGAGAAGTTCTAGTTACTTAGCTCATGTTGCGATGGTGTTGAGAGGACTGAGAATGAGTGTATTTTTAACAAACTTCATTTGAGATTAGCTTTATTTGGTCTGGTTTAGAGAACTGTAACTTCTTACTTTTTTTTATGTCTGTTAAATATGTGTCCAATTTATTTTACCACTTTTTACTCTCGCTGGTTCAATATTCCTCAAACAAGAGTCAGAAACACACACTGAGATACATGGTGTTATGATGTATTATACAATGAGTGGGGATTAGAATTTGAATCCTTACGTCTTTCTCCACCATTAAAACTGTGAGGCTGTGCTGAGTCATAAGGCTTCTCAGTAAGCTACTGCACTCTGTAAGTAGTTTAGCCATTTGCCACAGTGTAACTGTAATCATGAGTCCATTTTCAGTTATTTCAGAAGGATCTTCTATGGATTGCTGTGCCAGTCATTAAGCAATCGTCTCTGAGCTCCGAATCACCCTTCTAGGAGTATCTTGTGATGAGGAGGCAGGGAATTTGCAAACCTCATTTCTGTTTGCCCGCTGACTCCCCCTTAGATCCTGCCAGTAGGGGGCAAAAAGGGAGACAGGAAGGCTGCAGGAGAAAGGGACTTGCCCCGTTCTGTTTGCTCCTTGACGGCTTCCTGTCTGCCTGGACTTCCGGTGCGCGTCACTTTGGCGTTGCCATTTCCGGCAGGCAACATCCGTTTTTCTCCGGGTAGCTAGCAGCAGTCTGCAATTTTTCGATACTTGTGGATCACCTCTCATAGTGTCACACTTACAGTCACCAGCATTGGCCAAGAGGGTCCTATCCTCTGTTGGTCCCAGCCCCTTGGGGTTTCCCTTCCAAGCTCAGAGACACTAGAACCCATTGAGCAACTGAACCACTCTACCCTCTCGTCTCAAAGGCCTGAGTTTTGGCTGTGCAGGGCCCCTCTTCTAAGGTTCTAAATTCAGTCATTCCAACCGTTTTCCTTTGTTCTTTCAACCACAGGGATCTCTGCTTCCTGCAATTGCTGCCTTTGTGGTACATTATTGCTTTTTTCTCATTTTTCAATTACCTAGTTCACAACTTTATACCTAGGTGACCATTCTTGTGAAACCTTCTCTGTTCAGTAACTGGTATGCTTCCTATTCCCTTATGGGACCCTGATGGAGACAACGGTCTGAGGAGAACAGTGGAAGTTTTGTACCAAGTATTTGATAAAACTAAGTTTTATATTTTAGGAACAAATATTATTAATTTACAGTCACACAACCTATATGTAACTCCCTAGAAGAGTTTCATGAGACAGAAAGGGATGAAAAAACCAAGAGGTGAAGACAATCTTTTTTAATTTTTATTTTTACTTAAGAGAGACAGAGAGAGCGAGTGTGTGAGCACCAGCTGAGAAGGGGCAGAAAGAGAGGGACAAAGAATCCCAAGCAGGCCCCACGCTCAGCATGGAGCGGGACACAGGGTTTGATCCCATGACCCTCAATCCCACAATCTTGGGATAATGACCTGAGTCAAAATCAAGAGTCAGACGCTCAACCACCTGAGTCACCCTTGTGTGCCAAAGACAATTCTTAATAACTGTGCCGATACAACATTGCTTTCATCACAGAGAAACACCAGATATCTCTGCATTTTTCTTCCTCCAATGTCATAAAGATGCATGTCCACAGCAGTAGCAAGATGGATTTTCATGATGGAATCTGGCTTATAATGGGTTGTTTGCAGAACTGGGGTGTTCCAGTGACCTGAGGTTATTCTGGAAGCTGCCATTACCTACTGTAGAAACTTGTATTGGGGGGAATTCAGGGAAATGTCATGGAGATGCATCTCTGAAATGGCCATAGATGTAAGTCGTGGTCGAGAGCAGAGTTTCTGGATTTACAGCATTGAGATAAAATCCCTGGGTGTAGTGACTGTGGTCATAGCAAAGTCTTATCTTTTGATCCTCATTTTCTATAAAATTGTAATGGTTCTACAATTTCAAGTTATCCATTCCAGCTCATCTATATGAAATAGGATTTAAGAGCCAAGATTATAGTTTTTCTGAAAATCAAGGTGATTGGAGAGCTGTTTTGTTTTGTTTTGTTTTTAAAATGTGTTCCAGCGAGACAAGCCACGTGACCAATTTATAGATACAATCCCTTTTGCGCAATTAGCTCAAGGCTATCCATTCAACTGTAACCATCTAAAAGTAGACACTACTAGATTTCCTAGGTTATGGATCATTTTGAATATAATTTCATCTGGTTTTGGGAAATAAAGCTCACAAAAGTACTTCAAATGTGTCTTTTTCTGTCTTATGAAAGTAGGCACAATGCAGTGCCGAGTGCAATATGGCTACAGTAACCTTTTTGGTACATTTAAACTTTGCATATGTTTAAATGCATCCTATGTAAGGATTTTATGTAGATAATCATATCAATTACAAACAATTGCAAGTTTGTTTTGTTTGTATTAACCATGTTCCATTTACTTGTGAGATCTGCTAGTTCCAATACAATGTTGAATTTAAATGGTGAGAACAAGCACGCTCATCTCATACCTAATATCATGGAGAAGATTTTTAAAGTCTCACCATTAAATTTTTGTTTTCTGTAGACTTTTATTTTATTGTTTTTATTTTTTTCATGTTTATTTACTTTTGAGAGAGAGACTGAGCGTGAGCAAGGGAGTGGCAGAGAGAGGAGGAGACACAGAATCCGAAACAGGCTCCAGGCTCTGAGCTGTCAGCGCAGAACCTGACGTGAGGCTCCAACTAATGAACCGTGAGATCATGACCTGAGCTGAACTCGGACACTTAACCGACTGAGCCACCCAGGCCCCCCTGTAGTCTTTTAATAAATAGCCTGTAGACCTATAGAGCTATCAAAATTTAGCACAGGAATCAAAAGTTACTCTAGATGATATAAGGAGGAAGAAACTTCAAAAACACTTAAAGTGTCATTGGAAGAACTGGAGAAGGGAGATTTGGGGAGGCCGATGCTAAAATTTTGTTTCAAGTTCACCTACCATAGGTGTCATCAGAGGTCAGTAAATTTGCAGCTGGTGCTGTCACTGTTGCCATTGCCACAGCTGCTTTACCACAGATTTGGTACCACAAATCTGGTACCAAAAAGGGAGAATCGTGAGTAAGGAATCAATAAATCCTGTTGGCTCTTGCTTGTCTACTATCTCTGCCAAAGGAAGACGGTCTCTGCTTTTGTGTCAGTCAGGGTCTAGCGAAAAGCACAGTAGTTACCTGAAGAGATACAACTGAACATCAATATTTTAAAGCTAAGTCTAAGGTTGTTAACATTGTCACGTGAAAGGGAAAAAAAACCCACTAAAATCATAAAATATAGAAATAGTAACTTCAGGAAGCAGTGACCACTCCTGGGTCAAGATGAACAAAGACAGGGTTGGAATTACTAAAATTTAAAAGCTCTAAGGAAGAGATTTGTAGAAGTGAAACTCAGACATCTGAAGAGATGGAGATAGTGGGCTGGTGCCTGGTTTCTCGGCAGAGTAATGAGGCTATTTCTGGAAGTTGTGGAAATCAAATCCCAACCAGATTCAACTGTAGCTAAGGAAAGGAAATACCTCTGCTGGGTGTAGTAACAGTGCCAGTGTGCCTTTGTAGGAAGGAGTTAATATAGCAGCTCTGATGTTGCCCTTTGAAGAACTTGCTTGTAAGGGTGGCATATGGAAACTTGACTTTGGAATTTTCCCTGTTACTAAATCATAAGACTGTTTTGCATGCCTTGGGCACTAAACCCTGCTGTACCAGCTTATCGAAATTGTTTGTGCAAACAATGTGATTCATAGTAAATACCTGCTTTTCTTCTGGGAGGCTGGAACTTTGGAAATCATGGCTTGTTGTATAGGGAAAAAGTGCCAATGTGACCAGCCCCCAATGAAAATCCTGGACTCAGAGTGACATCAGCATCATGGCAGGAGAAGACATTTCTTCTTTTTGGTCCTCATTTCAACAGCAAGAATTCAGCATCCATCCACAGTCACAGTCCCTTTGTGGGAGCCATGGAATCCAGCATCATGTGCCAGGGAACATGGGCAGGAGTTGTGCCCAACTGTGCATTGGCCCACAGGCAGACAAACATTGTGGATATCCTAGTTGTGGACTCTGCAGTGATTTATGAACAGTTCTTGCCCTTCAGCTGTTGTCCAGGAACTCCTGGAAAACTGTCTTAGAAAATCACCCATGGACAAGGGGGCCTTTGTAGAAGTCCAGGTTTCCTGAGAAGTTCCAGCACATTGCTGGAGCAAAAACAAAACAAACAAACAAAGTATGTCTGGATACATAGGAGAGGGCAAGAGGAATAGTTCTACTTTACCTAAATTTCCCATTCCCCAGGGTGACATATCTCAGAGCCAAGAGAGATTTTCTTGGCCCATGATTTGTCCCACAGGGGAAAGGGAGAGCATGTGAAAGAATATCCTGCTTACCCAAGATGTTGCCAAAGGAGCTCATTTCTGTCTTGCCCATTAGACATTACCGAATCCTGAGCTACATGACTAGAGGGTGGAAAAAGGTTGGGAGAACAACGGATAGGACTCTTGGGGGGGCATAAAAGGATATGGATCCTACTAATTGCATTATGGACTCCATCAAACAGCCTACCTATGAGCCACTTGGAACACCTCATCCATGAATCTCCTGAAATTAGTAACATGAAAAAATATGAAGATGTACAACACACTGGTAATGGTACATATAAAGTCAAACTTAGAACATTCTAATACTGTAATATGGTGGAATGTTAAACACTCAACTCTAATACAAAGGTTAAAGAGTAAGAGTATTAAAAATAACTACAAGTACAATAATTTGTTAAAAAGTACACAATATGAAAAGAGGTAAATTGTGGTATAAAAAACATAAAAAGATGGAGTAAACGTGTAAAGTTTTTGTATGCAATGCAAGTTAAGTTGTTACCAGCACATAATAGACTGCTATATTTATAAGATGTTTTATGTAAGCCTCAGGGAAACCACAAAGCAAAAACCTGTAATAGATTCACAAAAGATAAAGGGAAGGGAATCAAAGCATACAACTGCAGAAAATCTACAAAGGAGGGCAGCAAGAGAGGAAGAAAGGAACAAGGGAACTATAAAATATCCAGAAAACAATTAATAAGATGTCATTAGTAAGTCCTCACCTATCAATAATTTGCTAAATATAAACGGATTGGATTATTCAATCATAAGACATAAAGTGGCTGGATGCGCTTTAAAAAAATACCTGACCGTATGCTACCCACAAAAGGGAGCTTTAAGGACACACATAAGAATGGCATAGGGGGATCAATTCATCAAGAGGATGTAATGATCATAAATATATATGCGTCCAACATTGGAGTACCATAATATATTCAAAAAATACCAAGAGCTATGAAGGGAGAAGTATACAATAATATAACAGTAGAGGACGTCAATACCCCACTTTCAACAATGGGTACACCATTAAGACAAGAAAAATAAGTAAATATTGCACTTGAACCATACTTCAGACTAAATGGACCTTAACAAACATATACAGAACATTTCATTTACTAGCAGCAGAATACACATTTTCTCAAGTGCACACAGAACATTCTCCAGAATAGATCATATCCTGAGGTACTGTTCATTTTTCTTTAATATTTTTGTCTCTGTTCTTCAAAGTGGGTAATTTATACTGATTTATTTTCAGGTTCACTATTTCTTTCTTCTGCCATGTCTAATTTTTCTATCAAGCCAATCTAGGAAAGTTTTTAATAACCATAATTTTTTTAGAATTTCTGTATAGATTATCTGTTTATTCATTGATATTTTCCTTTAATTATTTAACCATGTTTATTATTTTTGAACATATTTATAACAGCTACCTTGTAATCCTTGCCTGTTAATCCAATATCTGAGACCACTCAGAGTCTGTTTATTGACTGACTCCTTTTCCTGAGTATAAATTCATACATTCTTGGGGTTTTTTTGTATATAGATGAATTTGGGGTTAAAACGTGCAAATTACAGATAATACATTGCAGCAACTCTAGAGTCATTATATTCTTCCAAAGATGGGAGTTTTCTTTTATTTCCGGTGGTGCTTAGTTGCTGGGAATCAATCTACAATTTTTTCCACCCCCCAATTTTTCATGATATACAGCTGTGTATCTATCTACCTTATGTCTTCCCACTGCTGCTTTTTCAGCCTACCCCCCTGTTGCTCAGACATTAGAATCACCATTCTGTTGTTTTCTTATTTCTAGGGGTTTTCCTAATTTTCATCTGTTTTGCAAGTTTTGCCTTAACTTAATTTTGACACTTGAGGATTTTTGCAACCCAGGCTATGCATGGTTAGACAATGCATTCGGTAAAGACAAGCATCAGACTCACAAATCTGGATCCACACCATTTTATCTTCAGACAGTGAATCTCTCTCTAGTTTCTCCTGACTTTTCCACAACCATCCCTCTGCTTTTCAAATACGTGAATAATTTTGCCAAAGATTTGGCATCTAGTGCTCTGAATTGAGTACCACTTCTTCCTACGTGTTCCCATTACTCCCTTCGTCTGCTTGCTCCCTTAATTAAGAACCATGGAACTTTAGGGATGCCTCGGTGGCTCAGTTGGTTAAGCTTCCAACTTCGGCTCAGGTCATGATCTCACAGTTTGTGAGTTCGAGCCCCGCCTTGACAGCTCTGCTGACAGCCCGGAGCCTGGAACCTGCTTCGGGTTCTGTGTCTCTCTCTCTGCCCCTCCCCTGTTCATGCTCTTTCTCTCTCAAAAATAAATAATGAAACATTTCAAAAAATTAAAAAAAAAGAAAAGAACCATGGAATTTTATACCTGGAAAGTATCTTAGAAAAAGTATAATCGCCTCATTTTAGAAGCACCAGAGGAAGCCTCAGAAGGTGAGATGAGTGACCCCGGGTCACAGAACCAGTTAGCGGCTTGGTTTCCTGATTTAGTTGTGATAACTACTGTGATGCCTGTACCAGAGGCACTGGATGGTTCCAATGCAGTTGGAGAGTGCCAAATAAATGAAAGATACCATCCCAACCTGAGGTATGCCCATACTGGGTTTTTTTCAGAGAGATAATATGTGCATAGTAAAGTGAATTGTGAGCAATTACAAAAGCAACTTAGCTTTTAGTGTAGAATAATATAAAACTAACTAAATATAGACGGGAGAGTTTTAGGGCTACAAGCTCAGGCAAACCTAATGTGTATCACTTGGCCTTAAAACCCTAGCAAAGGGGAAATTTTTAATACATCAGAAATCCATGTAGTATTACTGTATTTCTTCAGACTACGAATGCACAGTGCCAGTAGATGCATCATTTCTGTGGCACTGGTAAGTGTCAGAAGGGCTTTTGAAATTTTGACAAGTTAAATTTTTTTAAGTGCTTGGCTTTCTGTGTCTCTCTCTGTTATGAATCCTCTATGAATCTCCTGCGACAGAGCATCGGATCACATTTCTTGGTGTGTAAGATATAAGAACTAATTTTTAGGAAACTTTAGCTTCTTCTTCATCCTTGTATCTTTGGGCCTATTAATAGGAAAGACATAATTTTTTTTTCTAGAAGATTCTAATGTATTATGAAAGCTCTTACTTGTGTATGAACAACAGAAATTTTTTCTGCTTATTTCTTCCATGTAGCCTACTTTTTATGAT
Organism: Acinonyx jubatus; assembly: GCF_027475565.1. Classification (NCBI taxonomy): domain Eukaryota; kingdom Metazoa; phylum Chordata; class Mammalia; order Carnivora; family Felidae; genus Acinonyx; species Acinonyx jubatus. The sequence continues at coordinate 27,559,356 of NC_069384.1, forward strand.
GAAATGACATAGGCATAGAGTTCAAGTGTGCTACTGAAAAAAACAGAATTGATGAGTTAAACAAGGAGGAGAATAAGTAAAAAAAATACTATGTAATTTTACGTAAATGTTTAGTGTTTATTAATTTGAAGCATATACTATAATTTTAAGACTAAATTTACATGCAACGCCAGTTGTTACTTTTACAGATATGATCCATTTAGTTTTTGCTTAAAATCTTTGGATGGCTTATAATATGAACGAGTTTAAATTAATTACCATATCATAAAAACAATGCTTTTCAAACTCTAGGAGCAATTAAATTTGTGTTATTGAATCAAATCGTTTATTTGAATAAGAATCTTTATAGATTAAGAATTTAATTTTCCAACCCTTTTGCAAAATTCTTCAGCTAGATGGCAGGAAGGCAGCATTGTTACTTTGTCAAGTGGTCCAAAAAAATCTTTTGACTCACAGAAATGAAACTACCCTACCATCCTCTCCATCCAAAAAGAAGGGAAGCATTTTAAAGCTAGAAGAAGTAATGCTTTGGGACTGAGAGACTCATTGAACCAAAAGCCTTCTCTGAAGTGTCATTTTTAAACAGGCAGAGAGTTGTGGAGATATTTATAGAGTGGGTCTTCAAATGGTCACAAACTTATTTAGGCAAACGCTTGCTGAGATTAGTATTTATTGCCTGGGAAATAAAGTGACTACAAGATAGTTGCATGGTTCTAAGTGGAGAAGCTTGCCTATAATCTGGTCCAGAAATCAGCAAAGAGGGGTTTGTTGATAGCGGTTCAGCTTGAGTGTTACCTGTTAGGATCAAAAGACGAATATTATGCTCAAAAGTAGTTTAAGGGAACTTTATTTTGTGTTTGACAGTTAATCGTTAAATTGAAAACAAGATCAGGGAAAAGGAAATATTTTAGGCAGATCCAAGAACCTACATTTGATACAATCTTCCCCCAAAGAGCCATAATTGCTATGCCTATTGGCTTGGCTATGGCCATTGATTTGGGAATATGTTCCTTGAATTTCCACATTTCAAAGCAGATCTTACTTTCTGAAAGTGCAGAAAGCTAATTATATCAGGCAACTTAAGAAGCCAAAAAAGGGCTCATTAAGATACTAAATCCAATATCTTATACACGGACTGCCCTACTTTCTTACTATGACAGTGGGTTTGTGGTTTTAACCATCTTCCCTCTATACATTACATGGAATACTGTGTAGATATATGCAAATATTAATGTGGGAAGTAGATTAGTTTATAGTACTGACTAAGAACTTGAAGATCTGGGACACAAAACAGGGACATTTTCATGAAGCATAAAGTGAGCTAAGGAAAACCAAGTCTAGGTGACATATGTGGCCTGGGTGGTAAGTATTCCTGGAAGAGAGAGTAGAAAGGGAAGATAGTAAAGATGAATGGTGTAGTGTTTCTCCTTGGGTTTGTAGAAAGGGATATTTGGATAAAGGTAGGTCACCTTAAAAATGCATGTTGAGGGGCACCTGGGTGGCTCAGTCAGTTAAGCTGAGGTTAACTTCAGCTCAGGTTATGATCTTACAATTTGTGAGTCTGAGCCCTGCGTTGGGCTCTGTGCTGGCAGCTCAGAACCTGGGGCCTGCTTTAGATCTGTGTCTCCCTCTCTCTCTGCCCCTACTCCACTCATGCTCATGCTCATGCTCTGTTTCTCTTTCAAAACTACATAAACTGAAAAAAAATTTTTTTAAAGAAAAGTCATGTTGATATCACTCAATGGAAGAAGCTGACTGAGAAAACATATATATATATATATGATGTAAGTACATATATTATTTATTATATATTATATATGTACTTATATAAGTAAAGATAAATAATATATATCTATCTATATCATGTAAGTAATAATAAATCATATATATATGATATATATATATATATGAGATAATTTTTTTATTGTGAATGACTAAAAATGTCACTTGGAAATAAAGGGCATGTACAGAAACGGGTTGAGAACACAATGGTTGGAAAAGGAGGGGCTATAAATACAGCAATCTACACATTACATATCTCAGAGGAACAAACTCCTGCACACACAGGTTTTATAATACCAGATGGTCTATTTGTTTACAGTATTAAAAAAAAATCTAGAATTAGCTACAGGGGTATGTATATCATATATATACACATACACAGATTGATTAGTATGAAAACGATATATATTATCTTTTAAAAAATTCTTACCCACTCTGTGTTACAGATAAATTAATTTCATTCTTTTTGTAGACATTAACATTTCATTTTGGTAGCATTATATATATATATATATATATATATATAGTTGGTATTATATAGATATATTCTATCTTGAAGAGTAAATGCTTAATATATAAATATGTAACACCTTTTTTTTTGCAAGTCAAACTGACAAAAATCCGTATTTCTAAACCCACAGATTTTTGTGGTGGATCATATTTCTTACATTAATTTCACAGGTAGTAGTTTTTTACCTGAAGTTCAAATAACATACTACTCATGTCAGTTTAGAGATCAATAGTGTGAACTTCTGATACAGAAGAACTATAGAAATAACAAGTGCAGCTTCTGTTTTTAAAATGGCCTCTGTGCATCATACCGCTAGTCCCAAATGGAGACCAAGAAAGCAAGGTCATTTTAAATCTCTACGTACATCTTGCTTTCCTGGCTTAACACTAATCATTCACTGTGTCCTGCATATCGGAAGGGAGAGGATGAAGGATATAGAAGAACGCACTTTGAAAACATGTACTCAATGTTGCATATCCAAAAGCCCCCGGGGGATTAAACAATCAGAAAGCCCTACATCATTTGCATTTTAATGGATAAAAATAAGAGTTGAAACATTTCTTTACACTTAAACTACCGTGAAAAATCTTGTGTAGTTAATAGGACTGAAGTGGTGGGAGGCGGAGGAAGAAACAGAGACTCTGAAATTTAAGGGAAATTCATTTCCTTTACCGAACTGGAGCGGGGCTGATTAAGTCAAAGTGCCTGACTCTGCTAGAGACACATTTTCCTAATGAAAAGTACTGTAACTTCAGACCTTTCACATTTTCCATGAATAGATGTCATTACTCATTATCACATTTATCATTACTTGTAAAACAATGAGGTGGCAGCAGGGGGAAAGGACTAAAATAGAGTTGAAAAAAATTCAGTACTGGCTTCGGTAGTTTAAGTGAAGGCTTTTGTGAAAAAGCAAAAACAACCTTCATGCTTACTCCATCATACCTTTGAAAAAGTGATATGATGTAGGGGGCCAATTTTAGGAAAAGAAGAGTGACCACGGCTACTCTCTTCTCTAAATATGAATTAGAAATGATAAAGAACTCGACTGGTCTAATTGTGAAATAGATAATGAGTTGTTTAAGTGATAATTACGGAATCTCTTTATTTTTGGAAACCCATTAACAGGTATCTCTTTAGTCTTAGAAAAAAAAAACCTTTATGAATATTGAATTGTGCTATCCCATATACAAATTTCTTTCAAATTATGGAATCTGACTAATTTTACAGGAACTCCTTGGTATTAATTAGCTTTATGATTTAATCAACTAAAGACATCATTTATTAATTTCAATTTGAAAAGCCAGGAAAAAAAAGTATCACCTTATTATCTTTAGTCAAAGTTCTTTAAACGTTCATATGCGTTAGACATTGAAAAAAAAAAAAGGGTTCCCACAAGCCTTGTGAGTTTCTCCAATTCAAAGAACAGGATTTATCAATGGGTAGCTGCAGCAGGTCTTAGAGTAAACTCTTACTGCCAAACTAGAGAATACAAAGGGTTTGACTAGTTTTGTAATGAAGACACAATGGCCATTTGTTGAATTTTTAGTCTCGTAGGTAGGAAGAGGGAAGTAAACCCTACATTACTGTCAAGTTCAAGCAACTCCTCATTCCCAATAAATAAATCTTGACCATGTTCTTCAAATACCAAGCTGTAGTGAAATGATGAAGAGGCCCTTAAGTATACCATCTTGAATAATGAAGAAAAGTAGGAGGCCTTATATATAGATGAAAAATCCCATAGCTGGCTGGGTGCCAGAAGTTCTAGCAAGACCCCATTCAGAACACGTAGAGATTTTCAGATGTGATTCTTATATGTTACTTGCCACTAGCTCCTCAAGATTATGAATTGTACTTGAGGTATTAGAGAAGTCGAGGATGAATTGTACTCGTAAACAGAAAACATATTATAAATCAGTAGATCCATTTTCCACTTAGGATATTGGATACCCTGAACTCAAAGAGTTGATATGTGTAAAATAGGCAAATAAAGGTTGTGCAAATATTGTGGAAATGTTATTGCTTGCTTCCATTGACAGATTTATTATTAGAAATAACCATATTCGCAATGTAGGACATTTCTATATCATGAAATCTGGTTTCAGAAATGTGTTCTTTCTGACTTCCTGAAGTTTTTGATGTCTACATTCTCTTTCCTACTCTAATTTATCTGCCACTAACCAATTTTCAATCCAAATATGATAAATGAAATTTTCTGCTTGTATTTTCCAAGTATTCAATTATTCAGAAGAATGAATGGAGATGGGAAGTTAAAGTTTTTAGCAATCATTCTTAATAGAAAAAGACTGATTGCATTCTTTTGTGACAATCCTGAGCATTATTTGAGTTAAAGCTACACAAGTTAGGGGCTGTTGTTTTTCTTTGTACTCATGCTATCCACACAATCAAGTTAGAAGACCTTGTGTCACAATTAGGGGGTTACCAGAAGGTGGGGTAATGATGCAGATCATCTTTCTCTTCCCAGTTTCCTAACACAAAGTCAGGTGACCATCAAAAAATGGCAGGTGTCTTGATTGCTTATCAGACTCCAACTCTGGGAAATCTTACACCCTTGAGGCTATGGATTCATAAATTTTGAAACAATAGTATTTACTATAGTGGCATTGTCTTTAATGTCCATTTTCCCTCAAAATATGGAAGTGTTGGCCAAGGAGCAAAAATTGCCTTAGTCATTCTAAAGCCATTTTTTTCTCTTTTTTAAAGTATTTATTTATTTATTTAGAGAGATTGAGAGAGAGAGAGAGAGAGAGAGAGAGAGAGAGAGACAATCCCAAGCAGGCCCTGCAGCACTAGTGCAGAGTCCGTTGTGGGGCTCAAACTCACGAACCGCAAGATCATGACCCGAGCCAAAGTTGGATACTTAACCAACTGAACCACCAGGATGCCCCAATCTAAGGCCATCTCTGCATGTCAAATAGAAAGAAACTTATATCTGCATTCTTTAGCAAGAAAATTCAATCGGAAAAAAAAATACCAGTTCTATGTATGCACTAATTTTTTAGGGAAAAATACTACAATAATAAACTTCAATAACCTCCCTGCAAATCAAAATTAACCCAAAACTACTAAAAGAAAGGTTAAAAAATAGTGGAATCTGCTTATGTTTGCATGGTTTATTGTTTTTTTCAAACATCTGGCACATTTTCTGGCAGAGTACAGGTACTTAATGATTCATTCATTTAACAAGTATCCGCTGAGGGTCATCTATGATCCAGGACCTGTGTAAAGTTAGTGAAATGCACTTTTATGTAAGAGCAGTCATGGTTTATTCCTTCATGGAGCTTATAGTCTAGTGGAAGAAACAGATGGATAAAATATTCATACCAATAAATTTATATAAAATATAACTCTTTGTAAAATTATAATGTGTTAATCACTATAGATCGGATGGTTTATAATGCTTATAATGTTTATAGAAAGTGTAAAATAGAGAAGTTTAACCTAGTCGGAGGACATTGGAAAGGTTTTTTTGAGGAAGCAGGTATAAGTGGAAGAAGGGGTCCCTTAATTATGGTTGCATTCTAATGAAATTGATACAGATTAAAGGAGAAGTTTAAATATATGAGAAAGGAGAGGACAATTTTATTAATATAAAAGGTACAAAGTTAGACTGGTAACTATCTGGATATTTCGAGTTCGAGGTGTCTGGAATACTCGACATGGAGGAATTGGAGAGGTAGGTCTGTAGCTTAGCAGAAAAGCCTCAACAGTAGAAACTAATTTAGAGAATCTTTAATATATGAATTATAGTTAAAAGACTTTGGAATTGCCTCAGGAATAATGACTTATATGACTTTCCGAATATGTTCCCTCTCCAACTTTTATCTACATCCTAACCCCTGGAATCTGTGACTATTAGCTAAATGCAAAAGAGATTTTGTAGATGTGATTAAATTAGGATACTTTAAGATTAAGATAAAACTAAGATTATCCTGGGTTATCTGGTGAGCCTGATATAATGCTCCTTATAAGACAGACTCAGGAGGAATCAAAGTCAAGAGAAAGCAATGTGATTATTGAAACAGAGGTTGAAGTATTGCTCTTTGAAGATGGAGGAAAGAACAAGGTAAGAAACACAGGTGGCCACTAGAAACCGGAAAAGGAAACGAAACTGATTCTTCCCTCAGAAAATCCAGAAGACACCAGCCTTTCTAACACCTTGACTTTAGCCCAGTGAAACTGGTTTTGGACTTCTGGCCTCCATTAACCATAAAGGAATAAATTTATGTTTTAAGTTTGTGATCATTTTCTTATAGAAACAAAAGGAAACTAATAGATATGGAGAGGGAAGAAGAGGGCAGAAGATGAAATCTGAGGCAAGACTCCTCACTAGGAATAATGGGAGGAGAATGTTCTAGTGCAGAAGACCCCAGGAAGCAAAACCAAGGAAAGGTGGACTCACGGAAACCAAGAGAGCAAACATTTCTAGGAGAATGGAGTTGTTGGTAAGAGGTGATTAGAATCATAGACTCACCTAATCATAAGTGATTAAGATCTGTACTGGATAGGGAAGGACGGTAGAGTGAGAGGGGATGATAAGCTGGAGAAAGGTAGAGGCTGGACGTGGAAGACTAAGAACAGTGGGAGACTGGATGGATAGGGTTGTTGTGATCGGAGTAGAATACTGGAATTGAAGATCGTGGAGGCAAGTGCTGATTCAGCCTCGAAATGCAGAGAGGACTGAAGATGAGCTGATCCACAGGTGTACTGACCTTCAGAATAATGGTGGGTCTTAGAGCTTGAAGAAAGACTGGCCATTAAGTGCCTGATTTACCGAATTTGTGTTCTCACTGAATCATTGTGTTCTCGTCGCTGCACTAAGTGCAGCAATCACAAGGAATTTTCTTCTGCTTTTAAACGATATATTCATACTTTTTTTTGAGATGGAATCTTATCTTTTCATTTTGCTTACATGTGGATGGCTGGGTTCTAATACTTAATTTCCCTTAAAAATTAAAGTGCCCAACACTGCACTGCATTTTCTGGATCCATCCTTTTTTGTTTTCCCAAGCTAGAGTCTAAAAGCTGAATATTTCATGTTCTGGTCAATTTTCTGTAGCCCGATGGTTGGGAGGAGGGAAGGTGGTCATGCACATGGGATAGCTCAGATGAAGTGTCATGGAATCTTTATTAGAACTCAGGGCTCTACTCTTTCCTCTGCCCTCTGCCCTGGCTTTGTTCTAGAGTAACTCTACCTAGTGGAAGATACTGTAGGTCAAGATCCTTTCACTGTGTAACCCTGGAGCTTTTACTTCTATCAGAGGTGCCCTGTAGTTCCTTTCTCCTGCCTTCATCCACTTTTCTCCTGGAGCACTTTCCACTAGTGTTCAATCCAAAGAAAAAGATTGAATTTTCTTGACACCATTTATATGGCATTTTTCTTCCCCTTCCGGAAACCTTTCTTTGTAGTTAGTTTATTAGATTGCATTATGTTATTTTCTTGTTCTTGTTTGTGGCTGTGGGTGAACATTTTTTGATTGGGTTTTATTTATTTATTTGTTTTGTTTTTCTCACTTTGTTAAATTCCATGGGACAGAAATTAAATGATGCAGTTGTAATCTACCACCTTCCCCTGGATGCTTATAAACAACGTTTCTCTGGTTACGTATATTTATTATTTAGAAAAGGAAGTCAATCCACCAAAATTATATTTCAGATGCAGGACTAATTATTTTTATGAAGCTGAATTTATTATAGATACAGCTAGAACTAACTTGTGTTTTTAATTTCCTTAAAGTGCTTTGATTGTGTAGTGATTGGAGCAGTAAAAAACAAATATAAATAAGTACTTGCACCTGACAAATAATTTATAAATATTTTACATGTACTGTGACCATATTTATTTATGTACAGATAATACATAGTCGGACTATCTCTACAAATAAAAATGCTGACCACACAAAGTTGTAATTCATAGGTATTACATGTCTCTTCTCTCTCGGGTTATATTCCTCTGCATCCTTTCCCGTAATTATTTCCTTAACTCATAGCTGTCAGTTCTACTTTAAGACAAAAGCCAAGAAAATGTAGTTTTTGAGTTTGTGCCAGTAAGTTTTTCTGCCTTGGAGAAAATAATATTTCTAACTATATATTACGGTTTTTATCATTCTGATGTTCTAAGTTAGAAACAATTGCCTGTTCTTGCTGAACTTTACATAAGCATATGTGAAGTGAGAAGCTAAGAAGAGAGACTATAATCACAATATTGCATAAAAAAATAAAGGCCAATGGAGCACCTGGGTGGCTCAGTCAGTTAAGAATCTGACTTTGGCTCAGGTCATGATCTCACGGTTTGTGGGTTCGAGCCCCATGTCCGGCTGTGTGCTGACAGCTCAGAGCCTGGAGTCAGCTTCAGATTCTGTCTCCCTTTCTCTCTGCCCCTCCCCTGCTTGTGCTCTGTCTTTGTCTCCCTCAAAAATAAATAATAAAACATTTTTTAAAATTAAAAGAAAAATGCCAAGGGGAGCCTGGGTGGTTAAGCCTCCAGCTCTTGGTTTCAGCTTAGGTGAAACCTAAGGATCTTGAGGTTTGTGAGTTTGAACCCCGCATCAGGCTCCATGCTGACAGTGAGGAGCCTATTTGGGATTCTCTTTCTTTCCCTCTCATGCTCTCTCTCTCTCTCTCTCAAAATAAACAAATACACTAAGAAGAAATGCCAAGTGAGTTAATTCAGATGCTAGCACTGTATGTACAGTCCCTATTTAATTCAACTCAGGATTGCCACTTAATCCTCTTTTAGTTGATACACCCTTGATATGAATGGGTGTTCCAACATTTGAGGAAGACACAAGAGTATATCTCATAGGGTCAGAATGAGACAAAAATATATACAAGTCATACACACACCTACACACACATAGTGAATTGAAATAAAAGTGGTCAGGTGACTGTGATACTGGCAATGACTAGTAGCTTTGTGACTGTCATCCTGCCCTGCTTGGTCTCTCTAGCACAAAACTGTTTCTATGTATACTAGGGGCACCTGGGGGGCTCAGTCAGTTAAGCGGCTGACTCTTGATTTCGGCTCAGGTCATGATCTCAACGTTCACGGGATTGAGCCCTGCATTGGGCTCTGCACCTGCTTGGGATTCTCATTCTCTCTCTCTCTGCCCCTCCTCCATGCTCACTCTCTCTCTCAAAATAAAAAAATAAACTTTACAAAAAAAAACCAAACCCTGCTTCAATGATGCTACCATCCATCGGTTTTATATAAAGGAATGCCTACTACAAATGTCTTTCATTTATTTTTGTTGTTCCAAGAAGCAAAAGACTGGCAGGAAGCCTGGATTTATTTCATTAACATTATGTCAAGTCCCACCAATAAACAAAAACTGACAGTATGTGTGAACCATAAAAAAGATCCTAATGTTATTCTGCCCTTTGATGGTTGGGATCTATAATTATTAATAAAAAAAATCAAGAAAGCGCAATAACTTCTAAACATTACATTTCAATCTAGGAGAAGTTGCTAATGAGATACCACTGAAGACTCAATGGGTAATTCCAGATGCATGTTACTTTAAGACGATTTTTTTTAGTGTCTATTCAAGAGGGTAAAGTCATCTGAGTTTAGTTTACTTTTAGAATCCCAAGGTGGGGTCCTTCTTCCTTCATTTTCTTGAGACAGTCCATATTGTGCTTGCATATACCACGAATACTAGGTAAGGGTATGCATAAAGAGATGCAATTTGTAAAGATTTTTACCATTTCATTGTGGAGGATTGCTAACCCTGGTCAAAATACATTAGTTCCAGTGCTCAAGTCCTACCAGATCTGGCAGCATTAGTAATGTATGAGGCATGTTTTTATGTGACTCTTCTGTATCTTAGGAGTGGCTGGAATACACTTTGACATGATAACATATGTCAGCTAGTACCTCTGTAATCTCTCTGAAATATTTTTGTATGCTCAAGTTACTTATGTAATGTTTTGTAAGATAGAGCTGTTGTAAAGATGTTACAGATGTTTACAGATGTAAAGATGTTGGGCGCTGTATATTGTCGCTGGAGAATTGATTTGAGCTTTCAGTAACCTCTGCCTTATAAAGCTACAGAGAAGTAAATTTTGAAGTGTCGGCCCTCTCCTCTCTGCCCCCACTACCATAAACCTGCACATATCTCATTATACTGTGACTGACATAATCTCCAATTTTCTCCAGGTTAATTCTGAATAACTGAGTGGTAAATTTATGTAATTGAAGTAGGTAAAATAATTAAGTGTTGCTTCATGGCCAACTTTGCAGTCCATTGGGGCAAAAATTAAAATGGCTGACTCACAAAGAAAGGAAGGGAACAACTAATGTGGTCCTATTTATTAATTGAGCAACTACTTCTGTAATTGGATAGGTATCTCATTAAATAGCCAATGAAATCACCTTAGGCATCATCTTACTCCTAAATGGGATGTAGACATTGACTACTAGACTAGGAAATTATTTTGTATTTTGTTTAGTGAGTTTGTGGTCAGTAAAATTTCTTACCACTTCAATGAAAGTTTATTTATTTATCTTAGCTGAAGATGCAGGTTGTCCATAATTAGATTTATTGGCTTTAATTTTCTTCTTTTGGAGAAGCATCTGGGTGGTTCAGTTGGTTAAGCGTCTGAGTTTTGATTTCTGTTCAGGTCACAATCAGGGTTCGTGAGATCTAGCCTCACGTCGGGTCAGCACTGACAGTATCGAGCCTGATTGGGATTCTCTCTCTTCCTCTCTCTCTGCCCCTCCCCCCACACACTCTCTCTCAAAGTAAATAAATAAATTAAAAAAAAACTTTCCTTTTTTTTTTCTTTTGTAAAGCTTCTGGTCCTTTGCAAACTCTTACAAAAATTTGAAGGAAAAGGAATCCTTCCAAACTCATTTTATGAGGTCAGCACTATTCTGCTACCAAAACCAGACAAGGACAATAAAAAATATATATAGGCCAATGTCTTTGATGAATATAGATGTATAAATCTTCAAAAGTATTAGAAAACTGAATTCAACAATCCATTCAAAGGATGATACACCATGATCAAGTGGGATTTATTCCAGAGATGCAAAGATGGTTCAACATCTACAGATAATTTAATGTGATACATCACATTAATGAAAAGAAAGATAAAAACCATATAATCATCTCAAGAGATGTAGAAGAAGTGGCTGACAAAATTCAACACCCATTTATGATAAAACCACTCAAAATGTGAGGATAGAGGAAAAACTCCTCAACATCACACAGGTCACATACGACAAACCCACAGAAAACCCCACACTCAACAGTGGAAAGCTGAAACCTTTTCCTTTAAGATCAGGAACAATAGAAGGATGCCCAGTTTCACCACTTTTATTCAACATAGTACTGGAAGTGCTGGCTGTGATAATTAGGCAAGAAAAAGAAATAAAAGGCATCTGCATAGGACAGAAAGAAGTAAAACTATCACTATTTGCAAATGACATAATGATATAGACAATCCTAAAGACTTTACCCAAAAACTCTTAGAATTAATAAATAAATTCAGTAAAGCTGTAGGATAAAAAATTGATATATAGAAATTGATTGTATTTTTATATACTACTGATGAACTATCAGAAAGAGAAATTAAGAAAATAATCTCATTTACAATGGCATGAAAAAGAATAAAATGCCTAGGAATAAATTTAACCAAGGAGGTAAAACAGCTCTACACTGAAAACTGTAAGGGATTGGTTAAAGAAATTGAAGAAGATACAAATAAATTGAAAGATATTTTCTGCTCATGGATTGGAAGATTAAAATTTTTTAAAATGTCCATACTATCCAAAGCAATCTATAAATTCGGTGCAATCCTTATCAAAATTCCAATGACATTTTTCACAGAACTATAACAAATAATTTTAAAATTTGTATGGAACCACTAAAGACCCTGAATAGCCAAAGCAATTTGGAGAAGGAAGAACAAAGCTGGAAGTATTACCTTCTCTGATTTCAAACTATACTATAAAGTTATAGTAATCAAACAATAGGGTATTGGCAGACAACAGACATATAGATCAATGGAACAGAGTAGAGAGCCCAGAAATAAGTGCATGTATATAAGGACAATAATTTACCACAAGGAGTCAAGAGTATACAATGGGGAAAGGATAATCTGTTCAATAAAAGGTGCTGGGAAAACTGGATGCAGTCACATAAAGAAAACTAAAATTGGACCCTTATCTTATACCATATATAAAAATCAACTCAAAATGGATTAAAGACTTGAGAGTAAGACCTAAAACCACAAAACTCCTAGAAGAAAACATAGGAACTTAGCTCCTTGACATAGCTCTTGGCAATATGTTTTTTTTTGGCTCTAATTCTACAGGCAATGGCAACAAAAGCAAAAATAAACACACGAGGCTACGTCAAACTAAAAAGCTCCTGCACAGTGAAGGAAACCATCAACAAAATAAAAAGGTAATCTGAATGTGAGAAGATATTTTCAAATCATATATCCAATAAAGGGCTGATATCCAAAAGATATAGAGCAATTTGCTCAATAGCAAATGAACAGACAATCCGATCAAAAAATGGGCAGAGGATCTGAATAGATATTTTTCCAAAGAAGATCTATAAGTGGCCAACAGGCATGTGAAAAAAATGCTCAATATTACTAATTAGCAGGGAAATGCAAATCAAAATCTCAATGAGATATCAATCATCTCAAACCTGTCATAATGGCTAATATCATAACGACAAGAAATAACTGGGGCACCTGGGTGGCTCAATCAGTTAAGCATCAGACTTCATTTCAGGTCATGATCTCACAGTTTGTGGGTTTGAGCCCCACATTGGGCTCTGTGCTGACAGCTCAGAGCCTGGAGACTGCTTTGGATTCTCTGTCTCCCTCTTTTTCTGCCCCTCCCCTGCTTGTGCTCTGTCTCTTTCTCTCAAAAATAAATAAACATCAAAAAAAAAAACTTAAAGACAGGAAAAAACAAGCATTGGTGAGGATATGGAGAAAAAGGGACTCCTTAAGCAATGTTGGTGAGAATGTAAATTGGTGCAGCCACAGTGGAAAACAGTATGGAGATTCCTCAACAAAATTAAATATGGAACTCGCATATGATCCAGCAATCCCACCTCTGAATATTTATCTGAAAAAAATAAAGATATTACTTTTAAAAGACTTATGCCTCCCTATGTTTATTGCAGCATTCCTTACAACAGTCAAGACATGGAAACAACCTGAGTGTTGACAGATGAATAGATAAAAGAGATGTGGTATAGACCCACAATGGGGCACTACTCAGCCATAAAGAAGAGGAAAATCTTGCCATTTGTGACAACATGGATGAATATTGAGGGTATTATGCTAAGTGAAATAAGTCAGACAGAGAAAGATGAATACCGTATGAATCCACTTATGGATGGAATTTAAAAAAACAAAACAAAACAAAATTCCTAAGTACGAAAAACAAAAGAGTGGTTACCAGAGAAGAAGGGAATTGAGAGTAGGCAAGAACAGGTAAAAGATGTCAATTGTACAGTAAGGGATGGTAACTAGACTTCCTGTGGTCTGTCTCTTTGTAGTGTATGAAAATATCAAATTATTATGTTGTATACCTGAAGCTAATATAACTTTATATACCCATTTTACCTAAGTTTAAAAAAAAAAGTTCCTGAATTGGACTAAAAGTGGCTCCGAGTGTCCTGAGCCATTTAAAATAACTTACATATTTAGAAAAGGATCATTGCTGTGGCAATCACAGTAAGCATGAGAGTTTTGAAACACAACAGTTTTTATTGCTCTGGGCTTATCTTTGCTAATTCAAGTAAAAAGACTAATATTTCCTGAAAAAGAAATACAGATGGGAATTTAGTGCCTAGGAGAGCGGGGGGACAGGCAACATCCCTTTGAGCGGCAGAGCTAGGATGTCTGAAACTTCCACATCGGAGTTCCTTTAATCCCCTTCAGGCCTGACCTGAACACACAGTCCTTGGCTCTTTGCAAGAATGCAGACTGTTGACTTTCACCAAACCCTGGCCAATTACTATCAAGAGAAATGTCCCCAAACCAGTTATTTAAACCTAACCAAAGTGATTTTGGAATTTAGATTTTTTCACATAATTATTCAAAATCTTCAGACAGATTATAATACCATGGATAAATGCCAGTCATTGTTATCAACGTTATGTTAAAAAGTCTGAATGTGTTGGAGAAGCATGATAAAGTGTTCACAGGTAAAATATTTGAATGATTCAAATTTGCTTTCAGCATGTATGATAGGGAGGGTAGATGAAGCAATATTGGCAAGATGTTGACACCTGGGGCTCATGGAACCTTTCTCTCTACTTTTGATTACATTTCAAAGTTTCCATAATAAAAAAGTGAGGAAGCCAGAGTATGATGTTATGATATGGATAACAGCACCTTTGGGTTCTAGGCACAATATAAACACTAACTAATGGAAAATCTCAGAAGAGATACATTCTTTAGTTATATTGTGCTCTTATATTAAACAAATAAAGTTATCAAGTAAAATGCCTTTCTTAGGGTAATAGAGGTAGGTTGAGGGTGCTCTCCTTTTCACCGTTAGTCAGCACTTATTGAACATGCCAGGTCAAATAATGGGTACTAATCATGCGAGTAGGAATAAGGCATATGGCAGCCCATGGAGGAAACCAGTAACGTAGACAGATAATCATAAAACAATGTCATTAAAAAATGGGAGGGGAGGCCATAGCATGTTTCTTTTAAGGTGTTGTGAACCACATGAATGATAGCAGGATGAATAAAACTAGCACATACTGCTGAAGGAAAAATAAATGGTTGAGGGTTGCTAGAGTTTATTCAAGGTAGGAGAAATGAGAGAGATGGAGAGGCAGGCAGCAAACAACCTACAGGTGGTAGAGAGAGAGCCACTGAAAGGTTATAATGTAGGGCATGTGGGGTGGAGGGTAGGTTTGAGCAGACAACATTGGAAACAGGGAAGACAGAAAGGCATCTGTGGTAGTCCACCAGGCAAGAGACAAAGAGAACTCGAACTGGACCCAGACTTTGTGGGGGAAGGATAGTAAGAAAGGGTAGGGGGGGTTCAGCCCAGGGTAGTATTACAGAAATAAAACCCTATAAATGCTTTCCTTTCCCTACTTCTCTTCTCTCATCCTTGTTAAATCTTTTCCCATACCCCTTTTCTTTCCTTGGCCTCTTTTACCTTCTCCTTTCTGTCATTTTTGTCAAGGCTTGTGCAAAGCTTAAATATTTAAAAATTTGTTTTGTATAGCTCATATACATACATATGTAACAGAACTAGAAATACCAAATTATGTAACTAAAAAAAAAAAGTTTCCTTTTCTGCCTTCCTCGCTTCTCAGCTACTTCTCAACTTCTTACCTCGATGGAGACGGTCGTTGTTCCTTCGAAGGTTCTTGTGTAGTTGCTTCAGAGGCATATCATGCACTTATAACCATATATACATACTTGTAAAGATTTTTCACAATAACTTGTGTGGGAAGATTTTGTGTGTACATACTTGACATGTTAATTAGCATGCGAGTTGCACTGGATTAAAATCTTACTAATTAATTTGATGGGTCACTTGATTACATAGAGCCTTCATTTGATTACATGCTGGCCTTCTTTTGCATAAAAAAAATGAGCTCACCAAGGATACTCACATGAATAATCTTCTTTGGAAGATGAAAAGGGTTAAATTAAACTATCTGAACCTTTCCCTTTCTAGTGGATACGAATATTAACCTAATGTCTATGTGGAATCTTGATTAACTTTCAAAAACATCAACAAACCGTTCTTTTGCCTATGAAGAGATTTGCTTATGTAACAACATATTATCTTGCTAAAAATTCTCTATCTTAACTGTCAAATAAGTGAGATCATAATTAATTGGTTTTAATTTTTTCTTTTTAAGTCAAAGAGAAAACCTTTGACGTTTCTTCAGTGGTAGGTTGTGGCTTTTCCATGTAGTAAACATTGCAGTTTCTGTTTCTGTTTTCACCTTGGGTGCACTGCAGTGAAACCCGTCCTGTAATAGTTCCTGGAAGAGCAGAATATATGAGCCTTTCATAAATAAATATTAGTACATTAGTCTTCTTCCAGCCCCAGCCAGATTTTCCTGGCTGCTTCTTTCCCCAGGTGGCCAGAAGAACACAATCCCTGATACCAGAGTTTGGCGGCTTCACATACATATCTGATCAACAGGAACACTCCCGCTCAGATAATGTTCTTGTATTTCTGTTGGTGAAATATGGGATAGTGGTTATCTGATACGCATAATAAAATAACTTCATACACGATTAAAAACATTATTTCTGAATTTGCGGTAGCATTTACCTTACAAGGAAGTCTTTGTGGTGTCTAAATGTGGTGTCTCTCCTGATCGGATGGGGGGGCCCCAAATGTGGGGTGAAGATGGGGTGGAAGCCATTGGCGCGGGAGGGGAAAGAATTCACCGGAGGCAGAGCAAAGGAGAAAGAAGTTTATTGAATACACCGTGAAGGATCCGCTGGCAGGAGAGCAAAGGAAAGGCTCTCTGCCACCCGGCAGTGGGTGGGGGCTGTTTCTAAAGAGTGAATGTGAGGAAGTATGGCGACATGTGGAATTTTCCCTTTTTTGGTAACTGCGCCTAGATGTAAGTAGCCCATTGGTCAGTTAGGGCCACTGGGTATTATGAGGTCGGTCCACTCAAGCCTGTTTGCCTAAAAGTGGCCTCTACAGTCTTCTTTAACAAATCCTTGCTCAAGGAATAAATCCTTTAACTACATAAACATTTAGACTAAAAATAATGATTATGATTACACCACGTTCAAATTCTGGCTATTTCTTAATGTGATTTGCAGTCCTAAATGCTTGAAACCACATTGAGATAATTAAAGAGAATAAAAATTCCCAAAAATGTTAAGCACACATGGTCAAATTATACTTTTCCCCAATAGGAAGCTAGCTACCATACTCCAGAATACCATAATTTTCTTATATTTCAAACAAAAGCAGTCAGATTTACTGGGTATCCAATTAATGTTAATGTTATTTTACAAAATCAATTTGTTTGTATATGTTGCAACTGAAATCCTATTTTTATACTACACATATTTTACTGAATTATTGAACAATACCTTCTGCACCAATTCTTTAGAATGTAAGTTTATCTGTTTTATTCATTGCTGTATTCCCAGCTTAGAGCATAGTAAGTCCTCAATAATTATTTTTAAATCAACAAATACAACATTATATATGATCCATATTTCTGTAAGAGTATTTATTTTCTTCATCACACATTGTATATCTTTTTTCAACTTTGATTGTTTTTTCTTTGTTGTAGAATAAAAGCTCTGCAGTATAGGATAAAAAAGATAAGATTAAAAAAAGTTTGCTTGGTTAACTCATTTTGTCCCAGTTGCATGAAGCCTCATAGAGAAAAATATTTAGTTTAATGGCTTTATTATTATTTTCTTAAAAACCTGTCTTTAATGTTTATTTTGAGAAAGACAGAGAGAATGAGTGGGGGAGGGGCAGAAAGAGAGGGAGACACAGAATCTAAAGCTGGCTCCAGGTTCTGACCGTCAGCACAGAGCCTGATGTGAGACTTGAACTCATGAACTGTGAGATCATGGCCTGAGCCAAAGTCAGATGCTTAGCCAACTGAGCCACCCAGGAGCCACTAGTTTCATTATTTTCTGTACCTCATTTCCCTACTTCAGGTTGACTGTAATAATGGAAAAGTTGAGAACTGTCAGCCATTCCCCACCCCCCAGGTAAGAATGGATTCTAATTAGAAAAAAAAAAAAAAAAAGAAAGAAAGAGCATGAGGGACAGAGAGATAGGAACAGAAGATATAGACTGATATTGGGAGAGAGTCTTGCTTATGTTAATAGGATTGCCATTAATGTGCCTTTTAATACAAAGTGCCCTACATTACTCTACATAGTTCATCATAAGCTAATGAAAGAGGTGCTTTAATTAGTAAGATAATAAGTGATTCAGAGACAAAAGGGAAGGATTCCAAACCATCACATCCATACACATGGCCAGCTGCCAAGAGGCTTTTGGGACAGGGTACAAGGGAGTAAGCTGCATAACACTTCAATAACTAGGAATCAAGGGAGGTGACAGTGTCCTCAAAGGAAAGGCACACCCGTAAGGTGTTAAAATATCATGAGCCTCTACTGTGAGACAAAATATTAAGCCAATTTAACCTCTTGGAATTGCTAGAAGCAAATCAGAGCATCTCAAATTTTGGAACAAGTCACTAAAACATTCTTACATTCATTGTCCACACTATTAGTTTAGTCTTAAAATCTGTAATAGTTCTTGATATTCCTTAGAGAATCAATGGTGTATCATTTGAAATAGTAGAAAAATAACACTCCTGTTCCAAAGAAAATCATGCCAACCAATTGACTATCAGGATGCTGAGTACTAGTAAGAATTATGCTTGCTTAGATTACATAGAAGGAAAAATGAGATATAAATGTTGCATGTGACTATAAATCAATGATATAGCATAACTCTAGGATACCTTCTTTTTCATTCTGTGTTTGCTTTCTTTTCCTCGACAACTACAAAAATTATTGGGTTATAAAAGATAATACAATATAATTTTAAGATTAACATATAAACATATTTCTACTTTTAAAAGGGAGGCACTGATTTTCATTAGCATCTCAGTTTTATTTTCCTTCTGCAAAACAAAGATCTCTATAGGAATTAGGAGTAAACATTAGAAATATGTTGGATGAAGACCACTAAGCCAGTGCTACTCAAAGTTTGCTTCACAGCCTGGTTCCTGTCCCTGAACTATTACTGAGTCACAATAAAATAAGTACAGACATAGAGAAAAAAATATTTAGAAATTTTTGCAAAGTTTCTACTGAATTTGATAGTAAAAAACTGAGACTTTTGATGTAGGTTTTTTTTTTAATTTCATTTTTTCCAGTATTTTTTTTTTGCATAAGTAATTAGAAATAAATCTTTTGCTCTGGGTAGTTTAGTAGATACTGGACTAAACTACTTTGGAAAAAAAGGTGCTTACATCATCCTTTCAAACTTCTTTGGAATCATCTTACATATCTAAAACTTTGAGTGTTATAAATTGCTGTTTCTTTAGAAAGTAGACTGCTGGTTACCAGGGCCCGAGAGGTGGAGAAATGGGGACATGTTGGTCAAAGGGTGCAAACTTTCAGTTATAAGATGAAGAAATTTTGAGGTATCTGGGTGGCTCAGTGGGGTAAGCCTCAGACTCTTGATCTTGGCTCAGGTCACGATCCTGCGGTTCATGGGATGGAGCCCCGTGGCGAGCTCTGTGCTGACAGCACAGAGCCTGCTGGGGTTCTCTGTCTCCCCCTCTCTCTGCCTTTTCCCCTGCTTGCACACCTTCTCTCTCAAAAACAAACAAACAAACAAATAAATAAACTTAAAAAAAGGTGAAGAAGTTTTGAGGAATCTAAGGTACAGCATGGTGATTATAGTTAATACTGTATTATATAGTTGACAGTTGCCAAGAGGGTAGAAGTTACATTTGTCACCACAAAGAAGAAATGGTAACCATGTGGTGATGGAGATGGTCATTAACTCTAGGGTGATAATCATTTCATAATATGTAAGTGTATCGAATTAACACATTGTACACCTTAAAGCTACATAATTTTCTTTGTACATCTCAAAAAAGCTGGAAAGAAAAAATCAGAATCTGAAAAAAATTCTGTTTCTGTACGCTTTCTCTGCTATTTAAAAAAAATAAATACATCCTCTGTCTGGAATGCCTTTCTACATTTTGGAAGAATTTTTAAACATTCAGTCTTTTATCAAAGTTCAGAATTGAAACCAAGCTTCTAGGGAGCATTTTACCTCTGTAACAACAAACATTTACAGACAATTGTTGTTGGAGATGGTAATAAAAAACAGAGGCCTTTTTACTTTTAGTTATAGATTAGGTCACTGACAAACATCGACTGAGTGTGTCAGGAAAAAGCTCAGCATGCTAAGTCATTAGAGTAAATATCATGTCAAAAAAAGTGAGCACAACTGCAAGTAATTGGAAACTAAGGCCATTTTATCAAGTTGACGGTGGACATCGTGGCCATTTGAATTGAAAGAACATTTCAATAGTCCACAGTCATGTGGTAGAAGGTGGAGGAATGGATATATTTTATCACGAAATCTGAGATGCTTCAGTACCTGCAGATGCACTCGCAAGCCCCAGGACTTCTGTCCCAGCCATCCTCAGTCTCCAGAGACCAGGCAGCAGACCACAGGAGCTCCTAGGATATGTTTTTTTTTAAACTTTGCATCCTGCCTGCCATTCTGGTTAGCCTTTGTCATTTCCCTTCCAATCTTATGTCCCCTCTTGCTATTTTTACCTGTTTTTCCTCCTGACACAAACTACTTATCACTTTTACAGTGCCTATCTAAGGACAATAAAAACCCCTCTTCTCTTTTCTTTTCTTTTTTTTTTCTTTTCTTTTCTTTTCTTTTCTTTTCTTTTCTTTTCTTTTCTTTTCCTTTCCTTTCCTTTCCTCTTCTTTTCTTTTCTTTTCTTTTCTTTTCTTTTCTTTTCTTTTCTTTTCTTTTCTTTTCTTTTCTGTTTTCTTTTCTCTTTTCTCTTTTCTCTCCTCTCCTCTCCTCTCCTCTCCTCTCCTCTCCTCTCCTCTCCTCTCCTCTCTTCTTCTCTTTTCTTTTCTTTTTATTAAGTTTATTTATTCATTTTGAGAAGGGGGAAGGGACAGAGAGAGTGAGAGAAAGAGAATTCCAAGCAGTCTCCACACTGTCATCACAGAGCCTGATGTAGGGCTCAAACTCACGAACCATGAGATCATGACCAGAGCTGGACGCTGAATGGACTAAGCCACCCATGTGCCCCCCAAACCCCTTTTTCACCCTCAAACTCTTCATTAAACCTCTTTCCCTTTCTTTGACAGAAACCCAACTCTTTCATAAGAAAGGACATGACATTGCTTGCAGGGGCTACTTTTTTCCACACTCCACATGTCAACCATCCTCCTCTACCCCCAGTGCAGCTTCCGGAGCATTACTGCATTAGCCTTTGGGAAAGATGTCCAGCACTCTGACATTATTACATCAGATGATGGTGTCCTGTAGCCTTGATTGTTATCGTCACGTACTTATTTTCTGGGTACTCACGCTCATGCCTTCCATGGTTTAGCATCTAATGTTTTTATACTCTAGTTCACACTATGCTTGACTCTTCGCTGCTCTATTCCTTGACTACTTAATCTCCAGCCACGTTAATCTACACCTTCATAATTCAATCCTATGGCCACACCTGGAACTTGTCGTCAGTTGGAACAGTCCCACCTCTGGCACATTAAATCTGAATGGCCATTTTTATCACACCTCCCCTCCCACAAACTCTCCCACTCAGTAAGCTCACCAACCCTCTCCCTGACTCCACAAGGCTGGCAGGCTGGGATCCCTCTACATTCCTCTGTTGGTTCTATTTTGTCTTCTTTTCCTTCTCTGTCTTGCTTTGATGTCATGGACCCTCGTTTCAGCCGTTCTGTTGTCAGTTTTTAAAAATTCTAGTCCTATTGCCTTTCTCTCCATTCTTGTGGCACTCAATCTAGGTGCCCCATTTCTGTAGATGTAACCCAGACAGCTGAGTTATTGAAGATGATCACACAACCATACATGCTGATGGCACCATAAATTCCTGGTGCCCAAACTCAACTAGACTTTCAGTACTATGTATATTTCCCTACTGAATTTTCTCCACTCTGTTCAAGTCTTTCATTTTGTTGTCCTCACTACTGGCCAATAAATTTGCCTATTTCATCAGAGGAAAAATACAACTCCAACTTCCTGCTACCAAATCTGCAAACAGAAGTCCCAGGAAAGACAATTTATTTTCCTGGTTGAAGGCCAATTCCTGCATCTGCACTCGTGATCCTGTCTCCTGCCTTCCTAGGATAACTGTTATGGGCTAAATGTTTGTGTCTCCTCAGATTCGTATGTCAAAGCCATAACCCCTGGTGTGACGGAATTAGGAGGTGAGGGCCTTTGGAAGGTAATTAGGCTTGGACGATGTCAAGAGAATTAGAGCCTCCGTGGTGGGATTAGTGCCCTTGTAAGAAAAGGATGAGACATCAGGGCTTCTTGACACCACCATTGAGAAGTGAGAAGTGGCTCTCTGCAAGCCAGAAAGCAGGTCCTCACCCAGAACTAAACATGCTGAGACCTTGATCTTGACTTCCCAGCCTCCAGATCTGTGAGAAATGAATGTCTATTGTGTACACCACCCACCCTGCGGTATTTTGTTATGGCAGCCTGGGCTGACTAAGATGATACTGTTTTCTTTATCTTCAAGTCTTACTTTCCTTCTTTTATTCATCAGTCCATAAACTTATTCAATGGTCTCACATACTAAAAATTTGTCCCTCAGTCTCACACCTTCCATCAGGTACTGTCCTTTATCACCACTGCTTTGGAAAGATTTGTCTACATTCACTACCCCTGGTTTTCAGCTCCACACATTCTTCACACCTTTTCCATATGGCCTCTACTCTTGCCACCAGTAGAAACTGTTCTTGCCAAAGCCAGCGATGACTGACTTTCTTACTGCTGAGTCATTGAAATCTTTCCTTGTTTGACATCTCTACTCCTCTTTCCGGTGTTGACCATCCCCTTTTGATCCTTAACATCACGCCCTTTCCATTCCATCTCACCAACATTGAAATCTCAGATTCCTTTGTAGAATCCTGAAACGTTTGTACTTCTCAGGATTCTGTCTTAGATTGTCTGCTCATTTCAGTTGGCACACTTTCAATTTTTCAATGTCTCCATCATTT
Source organism: Acinonyx jubatus (assembly GCF_027475565.1). Lineage (NCBI taxonomy): Eukaryota > Metazoa > Chordata > Mammalia > Carnivora > Felidae > Acinonyx > Acinonyx jubatus. The sequence continues at coordinate 27,582,430 of NC_069384.1, forward strand.
CCTGTTGTGGCCTTAATAACCCTCTCTCTATATGCAACTGACCCCAAAGCTCATCTTTCCAGGGGAAAACTGTCTCCTAAATTTTAGATTTGGAAATCCCTCTTCCTACAAAATGTGTCTTGGAGATACAATGGGTCCATCAGAGCACATAGTTGCAAAACTGAGCTCATGTTTTCTGTTGACCTGCTCTATCTCAACTTCCAACCCCTAGTCAAAACTGGAAATCTGAGCATCATCCTTGACTGCTCCTGTTCTTTTCCTTTAGAATTCCTAGATATGGATCAATTCATCACTTTTTTCTCTATTACCTCTATTACTCACCTAATTCAGTCTATCATCTTATTTTCATTCACCTCACAGGGAATCTCCTTTCCCCTAGCCAGAACTTATCTCTAGTCTCTTCAACTTATTCTCCACATCACAGACAGGGATTTTCCTAAAATGCAAATCTTATGCATATGCTACTCTATGCTTATGAGTGTTAAATGGCTTTTTATTACCCTGAAAGTCCAAATTCTTTAACAAGGTTCATATGATCCTTTTCCTTCTGAGCTCCCTACCATTCTTCTGTTTGCCTTTTAATGTCCCAACCATTTAGATTTTGAACTCTCTTCTCTCTCCCTCTCCCCTTACTCTAAGTCTTTGCAGGCCTCTTCCTTCTGTCTTGAGTTTTCCACGACCCACTCTCACCCCTGCCCCCGCCTCAACTCACCAGGTACTACTTCTGGCTAAATTATACATATAACTGAAGTCTCGCTTAGGCATAACTTCCTTTGGGAAGCTTTTTCTCCTCCTAGAACTAGTTTGGGGATTCGCCTTTTTGCTTCCACTGCAATTCATTTTACTTTTCATAATACTTGTCACATTCTATTGTACTTTTTTAAATTGTACTTTTCTATTTTTGACTTTTTATTCCCCATTAGCCTGTCAGCTCCATTAGGGCAAGAATTGTTTGTTTTGACTCTAATGCTCTGGTACATTGGAAGCTCTAATAATTATTCAATATATGAATGCAGGAAGAAAAGAATAGGAAGACGCAGACAGAATAAAGCCAACGGAGGCAAGGAACTTAGGAGATCAAAACCAAATATGTAAATCAAGTTCAGGAATTTAAGAAATTACAGTCAGAAAAGTTAGAAGAAGTACCCCTTCAGGCCCTCAGGTTTAATATGATGAAGATGAAAATGCAGATTCCTTGGTGTCCTTATATGTCTTGTCTACACTTGGCCATGTCATTTCCATTTGGTTTAGTCCCTATATGATCTGTCCACCTACTTCTCCAAGGAGTCTTTTGACAGTGTCCAGGTGCATAGTTCTTCGAAATTTTACCTTTGTTGTTATCACTAAGCATGCCTTGTGAAACAGCTTTGGCTGGTTACCTAGGCATGGCCTCTATCCTCTGAAGTTCATACTCAGTCAAACACAAAGCACAAATATTTCATTGAGAAAATATAAAATGAAGACTAAATAACATTTATTTAATAAATGTATACAAGGAACTTTATTTAATAAACGTATAATTGTGTCAAGTGCCAAGAGGGAAGGAATCACAGGTGTTGCATAATTTAACTCACCACCCCTCAAAGTGATACATAACTATCCTCAAAAGTGTCACATGACTATGTAAATCCACTAGACTTCTCCTAAAATTTTCCTATATGCTTCCGTCCTTCAGCCTACCAGTTAGCTGGCTAAAGCAAGTTGAAATCTCTCATATAAACCAATTTATGGGAATCCTGTCACCCAGGTTATCGAAATTTACAAAAGGATTAAAAAAAAAACATTTAGACTCAAACTTATATGCTACTACACCACTAAGTTCTAAGTTGTAGGTTTGAAATTGGAAGAACTAATACAAATATTTCAAAAACATCAAAATTAAGAATTTCTGTGCATCAAAGGAAACATGCAACAAGAGTGAAAAGACAATCTATGGAACAGGAGAAAACATTTGCAAATCATATGTCCAACAAGGGATTATCCAGAATATATAAATAACTGCTATAATTCAACACCATCAAAAAACCTGATTTCAAAATGGGAAAGGACCTGAACAGACATTTCTCTAAAGAGGATATGCAAATGGCCAACAAGTGTTTGAAAAGATGCACATTATTCATCATTAGGGAAATGCAAATTAAAACCACAGTGAGATATTACCTCATACCCACCAGGGTGGCTCCTATCAAAAAACAGAAAATAACAAGTGTCGGTTAGGATATGGAGATATTGAAGTTTGCACATTGTTGATGGGAATATAAAATGATGCAGGGGGTGTGGAAAACTTCATGATATTTGCTCAAAAAATTAAAAATAGAATTACTATATGATCGTCCATCCCACTTTTGGGTATAAATGCAAAAAAAAAAAATTGAAAGCAAGTTCTCAAAGAGCTATTTGTATATTCATGTTAACATGAATTGTTAACAAGCAGCATTGTTCATAATAGCTAAACGGTAGAACAACCCAATTGCTTATTGGTGGATAAATGGATAAACAAAATGTGGTACCACATACAATGGAAAATTATTCAGTCGTAAAAAGAAAGAAAATTCTGGCATATGCTATGGTATGAATGAACCTTGAGGACATTATGCTAAGTGAAATATGCCAGTCACAGAGAGGCAAATATTGTATGATTTCACTTACATGAGGTACCTAGACTAGTCAAATTCATAGAGACAGACAGTAGAATGATGGTCACCAAGGGTTGGTAAAGGGGAATGGACGTTTGTTGTGTAATGCATATAGAGTTGCGGTTTTGCCAGATGAAAAGAATTCTGGAGATTGGCTGTACGACAGTGTGAGTGTATTTAACACTCCTGAACTGTACACATTAAAATGGTTCTGATGATAAATTTTATGGTATGCATATTTTACTACAATTAGAAAAATTTCAAATATTTTCAGAATGGTTATAGATGTGTTCTTCTATTAAAACATGTGGATATTAGAGAATTGCATATAGACATTAAGCAATGAATTAAAGCTTCCCATATCCACTTTGCCATGAAAAAAATCACAAGGTTTTAGAAGATAAAATATTGAATTTTGGTAAGTAATCTAACTGATTCATCATTTTTGAAAATAGAAAAAAATAAAAATTAAAACTTCTATGTACCTATTATAAATGATACAAAATATTGTGATACTATTCTACTACTCAGAAAATAAATGTAGAATATTATTTGATATGCATTGTATTTAATCTTTATCAGAATTATAACCATACTTAATTCAACTTTTTGTTTTCTGGAAATTATGGAATTTTATTATAACCAAACTTTAACAATGAATGAATGAGTTCGCTGAGAAAAATTAGTGGGAACTTATTTGTCAGGTATACAAGTAAAGTGAAATTTAAGATTCACGTAGTTGTCAGAGAACACCAGTTATCTAAGATTTGCATTAATCTACTGTAACTATTTAGGTGCCTATCACCTTAATTCTTGTGCAGTAGAATGTCCTGCATTCAGCAACCTCCAAGATGGCCAGCAGTCTTGGAGTCCTGACATTCATGTCCATGTATAACCTCCTTTCCTTGAGGATGGACTTCTAATGAACAGAATAAAGCAGATGTAATGGGATGTCACTTGCTAGATTTGGTTACAAGAAGACTGTGGTATCCATCTTGGGTGCTTTCTTTTTCTGTCTCTCTATCTGTGCTTCTTTTTCCCTCTCTCTGACTCTCTCTGCCCTTTCTCAGGGAAAGTAAGCTATAGTGTTGTGAGGAGCCCTATGGTAAAGCCCACACAAAAAGGAAGTGATATCTGGAGAGAAGAACCAATGAGGATCTGAGGTCTGCCAAAAGCCGCATAAGTGAGCTCAAAAGTAGATCTTTCCAGAGTTGAGATGACTTTAGCCCTGGCCAATACATTGATTGCAACTTTGTGAGAGACCCTGACTCAGAGACACCCATCTAAACTGTGTCTGGATTACTGATTCACATAAGCTGTGAGATATTAAATGTCTCTTGTTTACAGCTGCTAAGTTTTGCTATAATTTGTTACATAGGGATAGATAATACTATGATAGATAGCCAAATGCATCAAATATAATAAGCTTTAAAGGTAATGTTTTACATATAATTTTCATGTATTTTAATGTAAAACATGTATACATACTAGGATTTTCTTTGCCATGGTTTCTATTCTCTCTTGTCCCAAAACCCATACTATATTAGGTTGATCTAACTTCTGATGTTTGGATCACACAAGTCCAGCCTGATTTGACTGACACATCATTCTAGCATTATCTATCATCTTTTCAGTGTTCTTTTTTTTTTCTTTTTTTCTCTTCTCAATCTGAATTAAAAATTTTTTCCCCAATCTTCCTCCAAATCTTTGGGAATATCAGGAGAAAAATGTACGTATTTATGAGCTATGGAGTGCTTGAGTACATGGTGTAGTTAATAAGAGCGATTCCATTTGGTGGCTGGGTTTTCAAATGCATCAATCAGGGCAAGAGTTACTCTTTGGCTTCTATTCAGAATCTGATTATTTCTCATCACCCAAAATCACTATCATTGCTTATCAGGATTATGCCAATAGCCTTCTAATTGGTGTTTGTCCTTATACCATTACCTTCCTTACTTTTTTACTTACATAGAAGCCAGAACGATCCTGTTAAACTACAAGTCACCTCACATGTCCCTTCTGCTCAAAATACTTAAACTGCTCCTTATTTCACTCAGAGCGGAAGGCATCAGAATGTCCCCAAGTGTGCCCTAGCTCCAATCTTTTAACCTTGTAATCCACGAACTCCTTCTCTATACCACTAGTCCCTGCCCCCCTCCAGCCACACTGTTCTCTTAATTCCAATTTTCTAGAAACACTCTTACATTAGGGTTTTTGTTCTAGTTATTTCCTCTGTTTGAAATATTCTTTGCCCAGATACGGTCCTGGCTAATTTATTACATCCTTGAATTCTCAGCTCACAATTCCACCTTCTCAGAGAGACATACTTTGACCTCTACCAAATATTGTAACGATCTACCCTCTCCCCAGGCTTCAGAATTCACCATTGTTTATCATCTTCTAATCTACTAAATACATGACTTGTTCTTTGTTATAGTTATGGTTGGTCTGTCTCCACTAGACTCTAAACTTCGTGAAAAAAGGAGTCTCTTCTTTGTTTGTTTTTGAATCTCAATCTCGTTGATCATTATCAGGTACATAGTAGGCAACAAATAAATATATATTGAGTGGGCACTCAAAAATATATAAATAAATATTTATTGAATTGAATTGTGAACCGACTGGAATTGATTTACCCTTTTAGCTCTTGAAGTATGAAAAGTGGTAACAAAGTGTTAATGATACATAAGTAGAAATGCTAAAAATTTATAGCTATGGAATAAATGAAAACACTCTAGCAGCAGAGTCCTTGTTTTCCCTCAAAAAAGTAACCTGATGGAGCATATTAACAAATAGGGACATGATTTATTCATTACCATTTGCAGCATCTTGACTGAGAAAATTAAATTGTTTTGTGGATGCTTGATACACTCTGAGACCTTTTCAATTTCTTTACTGTTCTTCCCTTGTTAATTTTTCTTGTTTTCTTTAAAGGATTGTAGGCAAGTAAGCAATATTCTGCTTCTTTGGCAAATAATGGATCATTTGGCCTCTCGAACTCCTTCATGGAATGTGTCTCTACAGGTTTACTTAGCATCCTGAATGCGGTGATGGCATTAGAGAATGATTTCTTACTGGAAACCATAAAAAATAAATAAAATAAGAGTAAATGCTTCTTATTTTGGCTACAGTGCAAGATGAAAGAGATGACCAGCAAAAGGCACTTTCCAACATCACTTTTTAAAAATATATTTCACTGATCTTCATTGTCTTAGGGGAAAAATGCTTTGCAACTCATCCTTTCTGTTGCTGTTCTTGTCAGCACTAATATAAAATCACAGATTTGAAATAGAAAAGGCACATCATGTCTCTAATTTTTAAATGAGAGAGTAGATTATGAAAATCAAAATTAAATTTCCTTGCACTTAATATTAGGTAAAGCATTATTAAAACATCATAGATCAGATCCTTTCTAAAATATCTTTACAATATAAATTTGCATGTAATAGAAAATATTTCCCAAACCTAGCTTCAGGATCTAATAATTGTGAGCAACAATGTCTACCACAAGCAAATTCTACACAAGGAGTTAGCAAATTTCTTGCCTTTTTTTTTTTTATAAATAAAAGTTTTTTGGAACATATCTGTGTCCATTCTTCTGTGTATTGTCTGTGGCTGCTTTTGTGCTACAACAGTAGAGTTGAACAGCTGTGATAGAAATTGTATGGCCTGTAAACCTAAAATATGTACTATCTGGCTCTTTATAGAAAAAAAAATTATGCTGACCCCTGTTCTAGACAAATAAGAAATTGGGGCAAGTCCTTATATTTCATTACACTGAAGTTAACCTCCATGTTCACGTCTATCATTTAAGAGGGAGAAAGAACTTGGAGAGATTTCAGAGTTCTGTGGATGACTGTAGTTAGTCTAAACTGACCAAGAAAAAACAGAAGGAACTATTGGGCCACAGGAGCTGCTCAAGCTCACCATGTTCACGTTCCTGTGTGATCCCACATGTCCTCTTCCACATCCTCTCTCTAAGTGCCTGAGATGCCTGAGTCTTCCTTGAGGTCTTGCCATTAACAGAAATGTTTACCTCTCTGTCATGACTTTTGACTTTACTTTCTTTCCTAACTGGTCTTTCTTCAGATTGTGGTTGGGTGTACCTGTTCACTGGCTTGGCCTATATGCATTCTATGAGGCTCTTACCTCTTTTGCCCTCCATTTGCGGTGCCAAGATTCTGGCTGTTAGCCTTGATTCTCCATTTTTTTATTAAAAATTTTTTTTAATGTTTATTGTTTATTTTTGAGAGAGAGAGGCAGACAGACAGACAGACCGTGAGCAGGGGAGGGGCAGAGAGAGAGGGGGACCCGGAATCTGAAGCAGGATCCAGGTTCTGGGCCATCAGCACAGAACCTGACATGGGGCTCAAACGCATAAACCATCAGATCATGACTTGAGCCACAGTTGGATGCTCAACTTACTGTGATACCCAGGCACCCCACTGACCCTCCATTCTTAAACTTCAGAAACATTTTCCAACTTCTCATTCTTAGATTCCTTTCTCAGGTTGCCCATCCTGTTCTGATGCCTGATCAAACAAGAAACAGTAAGTAATAAAGGATTTAGCATGTTGATACATCTAAGAGGACACTGTAGGAAATAATAGGAACCAGAGGGGAATCTGAAGGGAAGATGGTGAATAGAAAAGTGCGACTGCTAAATTCTTAAATTCCGTTACTTTTCTCCAAATGGAGAAGGGCAATCAGTTGTTTTGCATATCTACAGAGAGATAGGTGTGGAAAAAATCATGGTGAATATAAGGATTGGGATAAAACAGTAAAAAATAATTTTGTCAAGAGTCACAAAATTTCAAGATGGAAAAATTCTATAAACCAGATAGAGCTCAATATCTTGGAGGGTACTCAGGAAGATACTGAAACTTAAAATCTGGGATAATATTGATGACCTATAAAGAGTTCCTTGAATTGTATGATTGAAACAATAGCTCTCATGTCATTTTCACTGAGAAAAGGCTAGAGGCAAAGTAGAAAAACCATTATTGCACAGTATTTAAAAGAAACAATTACCACGAAAAAATACAGTTTGATGAGCAAACTATTTAGTCTTTTCCTTTAAGGAATGTAATCTTCAGGTTATACTTACTCAGATGGGATTTTTTTTTTTACTCTAGAATAACAAAAACAACTTCCTGTATTTTTCAAGTACTTTTATGGATTTATTTTTGCTTTCTAGCGTTTAATCCACATAAGATCTACTTTGTTTTGCGGTAGGAACCTACGTCCTTTTTCAAATATTTAGCTAGTTTTTCTTACCCGCTTATTGAATGCCTCATTCTTATCCACTGATATTAAATACTGACTGTAGAGTATGTGTAACTCCCTGTGTTATTCATGGACTCTGCACAGATTAGCCAGTCTGGATAAAACTTCATATATGTCCACCATACTCAGTTTACATTTTGAGACTGTGTATTTTACTATTTTTTCTTTTTTAGCATTTATTCATTATTGAGAGATAGAGACAGAGAATGAGCAGGGGAAGGGCAGAGAGAGGGGGAGACACAGAATTCAAGGCAGGCTCCAGGCTCTGAGCTGTCAGCACAGAGCCCTATGTGGGGCTTGAACTCACAAACTGTGAGATCATTACCTGAACCAAAGTCAGACGCCCAACCAACCAACTGAGCCACCCAGGTGCCCCTATTTTACTATTTGCTATAGAAGGTCTTTATTGTTTTGCTGAAAAGAATCCTGGATATTGTCTTATTTATATTCTTGATTGATTTTATAATACATATAATCCAATTTTGTAAAATACACACACATATTTCATACACACATTGTGTATGGTGTTTATAAATGCTCTGAAAAAAAGATCTTGCAGGCAAACATCAATCTGGTAACGTTGGCTCTCTCAAGGAGAAGGAAGGGATGATGGGTTAGAGAATGCATGGGTCATGATTACAGGGATGATGGGGGCAATCATCTGACTCAGATTCGGATGCCAGGAAAGGCATTTTAGGAGCAGTCATTTGTATAGAATTTGAAGACATATACGAACTAGTCATGTGAAGAAGGAAAGGAGATCATTTGAAGTAGAGGAAACAAATCATATGCAAGGTGATGTCTTTGGGGGATTGCTAGCTATTCAGAAAGATTTTAGCACTGAGGAATGGCTGAAGCTTTGGTTGAATGCTTGGTCAAAGGTCACAGGATAAGGGACAATCATGCCTAAATTAGTAGCTTGAACTTTTGTGACCATTTGGATAAATCACTGAAAATTTTAAAACAAGGCATTGTAATAATCAAGTTTTTACCTTTAAAATGTCACTCTGACATCCAGACGGAGGTTTGAAGAAATCACCCAGGACATTCCATAGAGCTTCTACAATAATCTATGTGTAGATCATTTAAACCTTGGCGTTCATGTGGCCCAGTCTCTTTGTGATAGCACAGTCAAATAAACACACATTTTGGAGCCAACGATATTTAAATGCAATATAAGACTTTATTAAAATTTCAGGAATGGTGTTATAAAAATCTTTTTTCCCCATCCATCTTTCTATCTCTCTCAAACCCTACGACTATACCCAAAACTTTCTTCCATCCTCACTTCAGGTGTGGGCTCCAGGATTTTTTCCCCACCTCTGTTCTTGCTTTCCTGAAGGTGTGCTTTCTCCCTATTACTTTTCTTTCCCTGGCTCCTGTTTCTGGTTATTTTCAATGTTCTACTCTTTTGGTTCATTACCACTATGGGCATAGCAACTGGCTCTTAAGTATTTCTTGCAAGGAGGAGGGAGATACACTGAAAAGACTCATATATAAATCATGTTTATCTTTGTTAAACAGGAGCATTGTGTTTGGAGACTATTTTCACATAGTGATTATAGGGATAGAGAGGAAGGGATAGATGTTACAATAATATGGGAAATAGCATAAAAACAATTGACCACTGAGAGGGAAAGAGTGGACGCTGTCGAGAAATATCCTCCATGTTTCTAGCTGGGAAGACAGGATAATTGGGGGGTACCTTTGACTAAGTTAAGAGGATGCCACAGGAGAAGAAAAGTTAGGGGATACATCATAAATGCATCTTTCTGAAGGCCGATGTTGAAGTGTTTTAGGTTACCCAATAAGAGCTCTCCAGAGACAGATGGATAAATGAGATTGTGTCTTAGAAGTATGCATTTGAGAGTCATCATTGCAAAGGTAATAGTTTAACCAGAGAATAAGGCTCAGAGGCCTGAGGGCAAAATGGTAGATAAAGGATAAGATGGAAGACAGACAGCTTTTAAAACACTGAAAAAGTTAGAACAGAGAGGAAATGAAGCAGGTATAGCAAGTGTCAAATACTATAGACAGGTTGGAAAATATATGAACTGAGAATTGGAAGTAGCCAGAAATGGGCTTAAGAATTCTCCATTACATTTGACTCTACTAAGAGCCATTTCAGTGAAGATGGGGACTGGAGGCTGGTTGCCATAAGGATATTGAATACTGTTTCAATAATTTTGCTTATAAGGACAGTTAGTGAGTTGAAATGGGAATTTAGGAGTGGGCTGACCTTAGGTCCTAGGTCAAAGGGGCTGTGTGGATGAGTAGCCTCTTTTCAAGAGGACAAAAAGAGAAGTCTCATCTTAACGGAGAGCCAGGTTTAAGATAGAGTAAGCAAATTGGGGGAGAGCTGAGTAAAGAGTTTCAGTGAACGGGGAATTTATTTACAGTAGAAGAAGGGTTCCAGATGGCACTGTGGAGAGAATTCAGTATGATTATCCAGCCATATGTGCTAGGAACTGTGAGATGGTAGGGAAAGAAGACATTGTTTCTGCCTCCAAGAAGCTAACAGTCCAGTAGAGATCCTCATTTGAATATTTGGAAAGAGCCTAGTACATGTAGGAGGCACTGTTCTAGGCACTAAGGATACATTAGGGGGTACAAAACAAGGTCAAGGCCCTCAGAGAAATTGTATTCCAGTGCAGACAGACATACAAACACATTCTTGAACCACTTAAAGAATTATGGTAACTGCCTTGCCCCATAGAATTGACAGTTTCTTCCATTTCTGCTTCTGTTAAGCCAAGGGAAAAAAATGAAGGGAGTTGTCAATTCTACAGGCCAAGGCAGCTAAGAGGAGGCAGGTGGTGATTCTCCTTTGCAGAGAAGGGCATGGTGATATTGGGACTGACCTGCAAAGGAGAGTGGGTGCTTACAAGTACCTAGGGAAAGGCCCGATAGGCCTAGGGAGCAATGGGAGCAAAAGCCAAGAGGTTGACAGGAAAGTGAAGTGTAAATGGCAGATGACTCATAGGAGAGGAAGCAGAGAGAACGGTGAGGATTAGGATGTGAGAGGACAGACCACTGCTGGAACGTGTATTTTGGGTGGAGGCCAAGGATGGCCAGAATGAAAAGCACTGTGGGATTAAGTGGTTCCAAAGTTCTGAAAGACTCTGGCTTTAGAGTGCTGTTCACCCTGGTACAGAGGGGCACCGATGGGTGCTGCACCCTGTGGCCTGGCCCAGTCAGCAGGTTTGGTCAGGGTTCCAAAAGGAATACCTGGGGAAAGTACGTTGTGCCTCTGTTGAGCTTGGCTCAGCTTGGCTGGAAGGACAGTGGTGAAGTGAGATCTCAGGCATGATGGATGCATAGGGGAAGTGAAAGTTTCCACTGGGCCTCACGGATGCGCAGGTGTGTGGAGGCATTTGGGTAGAAACTTCCATAGGTCCCCAACCAGGAGACATCAACAGAAGCAGGGGAGACTTATGTCCCTGTGAGGTCCAGTTCTTGTCCAAAATGAAGGGAGTCAGAATCCATGAACTTTTAGGTTCTTTTTAACACTGGAATTGTAAGACTTGGGAAGAGATAAGGAAATGTGCCTTCCTTGTTTTTCCTCAGTTTACTTTGGAATAACTCTTTTCTTACAAAAAACTTTTAGTAAAGGACTCGACGCACAATAGAAACTCAATCAATGGGTAGTTGATTGACTCATTTTATTTTGGCAGGAAATTGTATTCTTCATATTAAAAGGTAAACCAGGTCTCATGAGAGCTCCAGGTGCAAATAATACAAGCTGCATTTGCATTATCATTTTTTTCTCTTTTTATGCTTCATTTTGGTTGCCTGACTACAAATGCTTTCAATTTTTACTCTGATTTTTCAGCTCGTAAATCAGCATGCAAATGAACCTACACCCAAAGATCTGGGTTCTGGAAGCAGTAGGGCTGGCGGTAAGCATTTTTATGAAGCTTTCCAAATGTAAGAATATTTATTGCCCTGAAATCTACCATTATTTTGTTCAAATAAATGCTAGAGCATCAACAGAAAGCTCAAGAGATGATAAAATATCAGGCAAACTACATGTATGCTCTAAATTTCTGTGTTTGGAAAGAATGTCTCCCTGTCATTTTCTCATATTTACAGTGATTTTCTTTTCCCATTGATCTTCCCCTTCTATGGTTCCAGCATTCCTTTGACCAAGCGTGATTCCCCTTTTATTAATGTTTACCCTCCTTCCTATTGAGAGTCAGCTGTGATTTCGTCCATCCCTTCTTCATTTCTTTGTAGGTAATATCCGCTCTGACCAAAAATACACCCCAATCCTGACTCAGGGAGCCCCCCCCTGGACACCACCCTCTTATGGAAAACTCGACTAGTGCTCCTTGATTGCACTGCCATTTGTCATTATCCTTTGTTTACAGACTTTGAGCCAGTTTTCAATCCATGTGACAACACTTCTGTCCAAATCAATTAGTACTAATTTTTCAAGTCAGATTTTGCAAGGCACCGCGTCAAATGGATTACGGAGGTCCAGGCATATTACATCCACACGTTCCCTTCAGCCAGTGATTTTGTAATTAGATTTTTTTTTTTTTTAAGTGGGGGTGGGTGCGTGGTGGGTAGGGAGGAGATCAAGTTCCCGGGGCGAGCTGTCCCTGAGCCACTTCCCCGCGCAGTGAAAATTCATGCGGCCAAGTCCGGATGCAGGCGCAAGTGTAATGCGCACAGTGAGCGGGAGGTTTTTTTACTGGCACGGAGATCCAGCTGCTCACATTCCTCACACCATATTGTCTAATGAAGCGGCCCCTCTTTCAGCAGCTCCAGCCGGGAGTCTTTGAGTCATTTCTGATCCTCTTTTATCCTTTGATCAACATTTGATCTGTGGAACGAAGCCAAATTGTGAGCGTCCGCCCCACTCTCTCTCCTCCCTGCCCTCTGTGGTTGATGCTCCCGCAGCCCTGAACTCCTCTCTAACCAGCTGCACCTCTGCTGCTCTTTATTCTTTGGGAGAAGGGTCGCTCAGCTGTTTCACATGGTTTTAGAATCAGCTGGTCGGGTCGCCCCTGGCGCGGGGGACACAGGCGTCGTTACCCAGGCGCGGCACGTCCTTAAACGAGATTGTTCAGAAAGAAGCCTTGGCTGCTGTTGTTCCTCGTCTTCTGCAGCGGGCCGAGAGCAAAGCCTAGCTCTCTGGAATTCACTGCCGTACTTTAAGCCTGATGACACTTTATAAAAATCCAGCGGGTTTTGCGTGCAGTGGTCGAGGTAAAGGGGCGGGCAGATGCTAGTGGCCTTTCGTGTAATCAGTGGGTTTTGTAGCATTTTACAAACAAAGACAGTTCTAGCTTCACTCCCTAAATCTGCCTTTATTTATATTTTATTATTATTATTGTTGTTATTATTTGCAAATCACCCTAATGCAAAACTCTTAAACAGCTCAAAAAAAATAATACTGAAGATAAAAGATTGTAAGTATTACGTTGGGCCCTTTGGATATATTTGAATGTGTCTCCTGGAATGAAAACAGCCAGCCAGCGGTTTTTACCTCCGCCTCATTTCCTCGGTGCCTTGCTCTCATTTGACTACAGTGAACTTTGCACTGGGCAGCCCTCTCAAATCTCTGTCCCCCAAAATGAATTTTACAATACTTGACCTTTTAATCCAGCAAATCAGCCCCTTCTGTAATTAAATTAAACTTTTCATGGGCTGAACCCAAGTATCAAATGTCACCTTATCTTCTGCTGCAGAAGCTGAAACAGAAACATCAGACACTGTAGACAAGATAGAGTCAAAACAGATCATTAACACCAGACTAAATGCCTTTAGACTGTTTTACAATGACTTCATGCTTAGCTGTTGAAAATAAGCCGTCAAAAACTATGTTGCTGTCTGTTCAAGGAATATAAAGTAATATACCAAATACATTTGCCTTGAAGAATGTCCGGAGCAGCTCTGAAAACGATGAACAATTTCCCATGGACATGTGAGTGCTAGAGTGAATGGGACCGCTGTTTTTGAGACAGGAAGTACTGAGTGTAGACATGGCATATGATGCTCATAAGACTGTCCTCTGCTACTAAGAGCTAATGGGAAATGAGAAAGAACCATTTAGACTATAGAGAATGAAAATAAATATTAAAAGGTATGGCCCGGACTGCCATTAAATACTAAGATGTATTTCAACTTCCTCTTAAACACTTTAAAATGCATATAATGCATTTAAATTTATAATTAAAAATTCTTTCAAAGGGTATGAATAATAAATAAAGTTCAGTCCTAATTTTCGAACTTCAAAAGTAAGGGCTGTCTTAGTCTAGTCTCCAAAAGAAATTTATGCAGATCTGAGAAAACCAGCAAGAAACCGGCATAAAATTTGCTGCGTTTAATCACCTTTAATGTTTTGTGAGGATCTATTTCCTGATTAATACAGGTGCTGGGGCTCTATTGTAAGAAGATACATGTGCCGTTCTGGGAGATCAGGAAAGAGATAGCAACGCCTGGTTACAATGAACACTAAAGGAAAGAGACGGATGCAAAGCACCCAGCGCTGGCCTGCTGCATAGTAGGTGCTCAGTAAATGCTTTCCCATCAAATAAATCCATCAGTCAGTGTGTGATCGGGTACCGTTTTTCACACAGGATGACTAGTCCGACCTCTACAACTTAAGACATCTGCCTAACTGGGTTAGTCTTCCTCTTTCAAGTTTAAGAGAGCACAGATGTGTTCTAGGTAAAGCTGATGCAGATTGTTGTTTCTAGTTCTCCACAATGAAAGGAGTGTGATGGGTTGGAGAGGTCTTTACGGTTGAGTAGATGGGTTTTCTCATTCAGTCCATAGTAGATATATAACTTTGCATCTCCTTGAGCTTTAATTTCTTTTTCACCTGAAAAAATGAGAATAATACCACCTACTCTGCAAGACTGTCATCAGAATTAAAGGGAGTTGTACCACTGATATACCTATCTAATTGGCCAGTTCATAGCAAATGCTCATTAAATGTAATTTTCCTTTCCTTTGAGAGAGAGAGTTGACAAGAGCTAGTGTCAAGGTTCTTGCTGAATAGGCAGGAGCATGAATTTCATGGACAGAACAATACAACTGGAGACCGGGAGGGTGTAGGGGAGCCTGGAGCACAGTCTCAACCTGCCATGAGTTCAGGTTAATAGTAGAAAAATTAACCTCAAATTCCTAGTGAGGATGCCTATTCCCAATAGGGTTCTTATAGAGTACATTAAAACCTTGGACTGTGAGTAACTTGTTCTGTGAGAGTTCCACAAGATGAGCAAACATTTCTAATAAATTTTAACTTGAAAATTAGTGATGTCTTACAGTACAAGTAGTATGTGATACTGAACATCACATCACAACTGAGCCAATGGTTCTTTAAATTTGCTTTGATATACAAGTGCTTTGGATTACAAGCATGTTTCCAGAACAAATTATGCTCTCAAAACCAAGGTTTTACTGCCATAATCGGTACTCAAATATTTGTGTAGGTATCAGAATCACCTGGGAGTTTAGTAAGAAAGAGGTCCACGCTCTGTTTCTTTTCTATGAATCTAGGCTTCTGTGTTCTTTATTAGCTCCCCAGATGATTCAGAAAATCTTCAACATTTGTGAACCACTAGTATGGGTAATAAAGTTTCAGCAGACATAACCGCAGTTTATTTTCTGGCTCCAGGAACTTCAGGAGTAGAGCGTTCCAGTCTACATTCCAGTTGTCCAACAGCGATGACTCTGACTTCTTTCCCAGGCCTCCTCCAACACCAAAGACTGTGGTCAGAGTGAGTTTCAGTAGGGTAATGCTTGACCGATGGGTTATATAGGCCAATAGATTGATATTCCTTCTCCATCTCAGGTAAACAATTCTGAGAGGCATTCTTTGGACGTCTCAGGAGGTCCCAATGGAATAATGCACTGTTTTGCACAGTAGCAATCTCAGAATCACATACTCATATTGGATTTCCTCCCTTCTCTGTCCCGCATTTCCTACTACCTCACCCCTATTTCCTGGAATCATTTCACAAATGAACACCTGCACTTCAGTTCTTAGCTCAAGTGCTACTTTTGGAACAACTCAAGTTAAGACAATAATGTAGTGGCTAAAAACATGCCCAGGAGAGAGCGGCACATCCAGTTTTCAATTGGAAACCTTATAGTGCATGTGGCCAGAGAGTGAATTAAAAATGGCTGACGTCAAGAGGGCTGGGGGGATTTTGTTCACAAGTGTGCCCAATGCCACACCATGGAAAGGAAAGGCAAGCACAAAACTGAGCCAAGTCTTCGTGGTCTGTTGGAGTGGAAAACAGGTCTGGCCCTGGATTCTCTTACACAGATGTCAACAAGAACAAATACATTACATGGGAATAGGAGACACTGAGGAGTATTTGGAGAATTCCAAGAAGTGTATTCCTGGAACAAAAATGATCTCTACTTGGTAAGAATTAACCTGGCCCAAAGAGAGGCTTACTTCCCTCACTTCTGGGAAGTAATCTTCAAGCCCTTGGGATCCCCGCTTCACATGGGTGTCTTTGCTTACCTGGAAACTTGAGCCATGCCGGGAAGTCTATGCTAAAAATGTGATTTATGGTGAGGGCCTTAGGCAACATAGTATCACATTACCTGTGGTGGGGCTGAAGACTAAGGTCAGCCTGGTGGAAGGTCAATCATATCTATGTCACCGAGCCACAATAAAACTCAGGACACTAAAGCCTGGGGAGCTTCCCTAGTTGACAATACCTTATTCATATTGTCCCACATCGATGCTAGAAGAAGCAAGCACTGTCTACACCTGCCAGGGACAACTGGAAGCTCTGCACCTCGGTGTCGCCTAGCTCTGCTTCCTGGGACTCTTCCCTCTGCTGATTTTAACCTGTATCCTTTTGCTGTAATAATGCAGACTCATGAGGATAATGACTCTTCTAAATTCTGGGAGTCCTTCTAGCAAATTATCAAACCTGAGGATGGTCTTGGAGACCCTCGAACTTGTAGTTGTTGCTGTAAATGAGGATGGTCATGAAGATGCCTGAACCTTTCAGCTGGCATTAATAAGAAGAGAGAAGGCAGGGCATCTGGGTGGTTCAGCTGGTTAAGCGTCCAACTCTTGATTTTGGCTCGGGTCATGATCTCATTGTTTGTGAGACTGAGCCCCACATTGGGCTCTGCACTGGTAGCATGGAGCCTGCTTGGGATTCTCTCTCTCCCTCTCTCTCTCTGCTCCTTTTCTGCTCATACTCTTTCTCTCTCTCTTTCTCAAAATAAATAAATAAGCACTTTTTAAAAAAAAGAAGGGAGAAAGTTGACTTGAGAGCTAGCTTCAAAAATGCTAGTATCGAGTAATTGCCACTACCTATTTGTTACAAGGTAGAAATGTCTCATGACTTTTTTTTTAAAGGTGCCATATTGCAATTGATATGATAAACAGGAATTTAGATCATGAATGGATAATGGAATATTCTTGTTGAGCTGTCCTGATTTAAATAAAATTGGCTGGTGGGTAAATGAATACAATCACACTTTTAAATTTTTAGTAACTACTATCACTACCGCCCCCTTGAAAGATATTATTGAAATGGAGGCTGCGTGTTAGTTACCATCACACAACCTAGAGAAGATTGATTTTATATATATATATGTATGTATAACTGGTTATACAAATATACTTAAATATAGAGGAAATCTCTTCACTGTCTCATAAAACAGAGCAAGCCTCACCTGTGTTTGAATTTGTATTCATCAGTTTGTCTAAAACAAAGGCTGAAGATAAGAAGCAATGTTTACTCTATTTTTTTTAACTTTCTTATGTCAAGCTCATTAAAATTCTGTGCATCTACACTTCTGTCCTTTGGGGCGCCTGGGTGGTTCAGTTGGTTAAACATCTGACTCTTGATCTCAGCTTAGGTCTTTTTTTTTTTTTTAAATATAACTTATTGTCAAATTGGCTAACATACAGTATGTAAAGTGGGCTCTTGGTTTTTGGGGTAGATTCCCGTGGTTCATCACTTATATACAACGTCCAGTGCTCATCCCAACAAGTGCCCTCCTCGATGCCCATCGCCCATTCCCCCCTCTCCCCCACCCCACCATCCACCTTCACTTTGTTCTCTGTAGTTAAGAGTCTCCTATGGTCTGCCTCCCTCCCTCTCTGTTTGTAACTATTTTGTTCCCCTTCCCTTCCCCCATGGTCTTCTGTTAAGTTTCTCAAGACCCACACATGAGTGAAAACATATGATATCTGTCCTTCTCTGACTGACTTTTTTCACTCAGCATAATACTTTCCAGTTCCATCCATGTTAGGTCTTGATCTCAGGATTGTGAGTTCAAGCCCCGTGTTGGGTTCTGCCCTGGGTATGAAGCCTACCTAAAAAAAAAAAAAAAAGATAAAGAAAAAAATAACATTCTGCCTTTTAATATGGTTTAAATGTAACAGCAAATAAAGAATATTTAGTACTTATCACATTTTATAGATGATTTTATAAGGTTAGATGCTTTTAAAATCAGAGCTACAAGACGTATTAGCAAGTTAAATTTGCTTTTGAATTGTTTACTAAGTCACACTAAGTTGTAATTCAGAGTTGTTCTTTAATAACTGTTCAAAAATACATAAAATCTTAGGAGTTCTGTTTCTACATGATTGGTAACGGTGGTTTTACAATCTGTTAGAAGGATTAAGGTAGAGGAAATGTAGATTTACAAATTATATCATCAAAAGGCTTAGGATACACTTTTAAAAATCACTTTTAAAAAGTGTAGACAGTTCCTAAGATGGCTCCCAATGATCTCTGCTTCCTCGTATTTACTACACCTTGCTCCATTTCCTTTCCCTGAGTGGGCGCTAGACCTAATGCCATGCTTCTAAGGGATGCAACTTCCAAGATCGTGTTGTAAAAGACAGTGACTTCCATTTTCTTCAAATTCTTTCTGGGGTTCTCTTGTTTGCTCATTTCTGAAGCCAGCTGCCTTGTTTGGTGCCAGCCTGTCAAGAGGCCCACGGGGGCAGCCTCCAGGCAGCATCCTGCACGGAACTGAGGCTGTCAGACCAATAGCCAGCGAGGAACAGAATCTTGCAAACAACCGTATGAGCTTGGCAACAGATCCATCCTCAGTTGAATGTTGAGATGACAGTAATTTCCTCCTTATGAGAAAGCCAGAGCCAGATGACCCAGCTAAGCCACAAGGAAGCCTCACTCACAGAAACTGTGAAATAAGTGTTGTAAACCCCTATGTGTTAGGATAATTTCTTATGCAGCAATAGATAATTGATGCATCTGGACTTAAATCTCAGCTTCACTTCTTTGTTGAAGTGCGATTATAAGTTTGTAGGTTACTTTAGCTTTTTGTGCCTTGATTAGATATTTGTGATCTCTGGGATAATAGTCGTGGCTACCTTACAAGGTTATTGTGATAACCAATACGGTGAATTAATCCATAGTTGGACCACATAGCAAGAGCTCAATGCATGTTAACCTCCATTGACACTGGTCTAGGACCTGCGCAGAAATATTGGCAGTGGGGTTTTCTAAGCTGAGAGTGAGAGCCTCTGATGTAACTACCAGTTCAATCTCATATCACTGAATGATTAATTCAGAATATGTGAAAAAAAAATGCTGCAATTGAGTGCTTAGTTTCCTATTTAGTACCAGAATGCTTAGAGTATAATTTATAAAACCTGACAGAGGCATTAAACTCTTAAGGTATAGGCATCCCATCCTGAAGGCAGGCAGAAATTGGGAGTCAATAGTGGTGATGATTAGAAAATGTATCAAAGGAACTCAGTATGTTCCCCTATTGCTAATTTTGCCCTATGGACTCTTTGGGTATCCAAGAGCTGTGAATTAGGATTGCTGTCTGTCACAAAAGCAAATAAAATAAATTTATCCTACTTACAGGTTATCATCTTCTTTTATTACATTAACTAAATTATTATCTATTAAAATGTGTAAAAATAATTACTATTCAGTAGGTATTAAAATCAAGTCTGTAGTGTTCTTGTTAGTGAGCTGTATAATCCAACTACACTTCTTTTTCTGGCTATTTTTCTTTTCACCACTCGTTTTCTTGTGGAATATTTTTAAAAGCTAAGTCATGCATTTGGAAGAAGTTTAGATGACCAAGATTAAGAGGACAGTTAGGCTAGGGTCCTTCCAACATAATTTAATTTGGGGGTTCTACAGTTCCAGAAACTTCTCTACTGGGGTAGAAAGGCATTTTAGGAGAGACATGATTGACTGGTGGCCCTTGCCTGAGTAATTTGTATTCTCTTACCAGCCAACTGCAATAACATCAACTTGAAGTGATAAGGATACTGCTAAATTTGCTTTAATTAATGTCAGGTCCCTGAGTAATAAATCACCATTAATTCGTGAGTTCGTTTTTTGGAAATGGCCTTGTCTTTTTGGCTGTCACTGAAATTTGGCTGGGAAAGTCTCCCACTTGTGGAAGTCTGCTGCTCAATCATTTTCTTCACTGTTCTTAGCTTTTCAAGGTGAGACTTCATCCAGGTTGAAGGTACGTAAAATCATTCTCATGTTCTTAAACCAGAATCCCATCAAAACCTCCTTAACATTGCTACTTTTCACCTTAACATCTGTCAGACTTAACATCTACCAGAAGAATTATTAACTAATTTATTTTAGACATTTTCGCAGTTTTCATACACTTCCCTGTGGGTTAGCTGTGGCTCTGGGTTTCTCATAACATTCATGACATAATCTGGATTTATATCTGCGTAATGGAAAATACCTGGATTTCTCAGCAACTTCATTTCTCAACATTTTCTTGAGGTGGTAAAAGGATGCACAAAACCTGTATCTCCTTCCTCTTCTATCCCTATAATTTAGAGATGCATTTTTAAAATATATTTTTGGAAGAGGTTGTGTGTGTGTGTGTGTGTGTGCACATGCGTGTGTGTGTTTGGAATTCTTTAAGCTTTGGTATGGCCTTATTTAACTCAATTTCTTTGTGCTCATTGGCCTTGCAAGGAATTCCGTTCTCAATTTTGGATCATTTTCATAGAACAGTTTCTTACTCCTAAAGGCTCTGTTTCCTGGGGTTCCAATTTCAGTTTGATTTTGCCTCGCAGCTCATGCGTCTACTGTTTGACTTTATTCTTTGTAGTTTGCTATCATGTGCATGCATGTAATACACAGGTAAAATCCTGATCTGGGTTGATCCTATGAGGTTTGACATTTTGTGTAACTACGTTTCCTTGATATTTAACTGTAGGGATTTCAAGTTTCATTAAATTTAAAAGATACCAAATAACATTATTGAGCAGTTAATTTGTGACTGTCATGAATTCTGGAGTCTTCTTAATAGTTATAATTTGAATTGGTTCTTCAGATTCTCAGGGAAGTAATGTCTAATCTTGGGTAACAAGGAAACTTTGCTTTCTTGATGCAGTGCATTGCCATTCAATGAATATGCTAAGCTACCACATTAGGAATCTGGCCAAGCAACTGAGTCAATTTTCAATTAATTTGGTGGGATGTGGGGGCTGAACAAGAACTGGCTGAGAGTAGAAAGTCTAACCCTGACACCTGACTCTCACCATGGTGTACTGAACCTCATTTTCACATCCATTAATTCAGTGAAAGGTGGATGGTTGGGCTAAGGAAATTCTTAAATCCTTTCCATTGCTGAAGTTCTATGAAATCAGACTTAATGTCCATCTATATCCAGTGCATTTGCTTATTAATTTCTGGAGGGAGCAGGTGTAAGTCAGGGTATAAAGAGTAAGTTTAGGTTAGAAAGAAGAATTAAACCATTCATGAAAATAGAGAAGAAAGTTATTTGTGGGTTTGTGGGTTTATATAGTGTCTTCCAGTATCATAAGAAATTTAGAATTAGGTATTCCTTTCCATAGCATCGTTGGTAAACAAATGAGTATTTTTCGTCCAACTCTTCTTTGGCTTCAGTAATTTCTGAGTACTCTCCATCTAGTCGCCAGTCCTTCTAGTTCTCATGAAGCACTGGCTTCTTAAGAGCTCTGAGTTCAGGGATGTCTGGGTGGCTCCATCAGTTAAGCTGCCGACTCTTAATTTTGGCTCAGGTCACGATCTCACTGTCACGAACGATCTCATGGTCAGGATCTCATGGTCCTGAGATTGAGCCCTGCCTCATTGGGCTCCATGCTGAGCATGGACCTTGCTGAAAATTCTCTCTCTCTCTCTCTCTCTCCTTCTGTCTCTCCCCCACTCTGTCTCATGTGTACACTCTCTCTTTGTCTCTCTTTCTCTCAAAAAAAATAAATTAAATTAGAAAAATAAAAGCTCTGAGTTCATTTATGCCTCAATGGGGACTACATGGTCCTCATCTGCACCCAGTGAAAAAGCACATCTATTCCACATGTCACTTTTTATACTTGAGCAATTTGCTAGCTTTACACAAGCAGTGGTTTCTGTGGGGTGAAGGTGGAAATTACCTGAAAACAGAAGACCCTGAACAATTGTGTAGCTTTGTATACGAATTCTTAGGTGTGGATTATTTTAGTTGCCTCTTCTTCACTTCATTGGTAAACCAGGGATTCTCATTGTCCCATCATAAGGTTATGGTGATGGCCAAACACACAACACTCAACGTTGGACAGATGAGGTAGTCAGGGGTTTGTTGGTCACATAGACTCACAAACCAGTGGAGAAGGACACCACATGCTATGGTCATGTGGAGGTTGCACTAAGAGGCAGACTGAACAGCCAGGAGCTGTGGGAGACAGGCCTTGTAGTATCACGAGGGAGAAGTACTCTGGTTCCCACCAAAGAATATAATATAATTGACTTGTTTCAATAATCCACAGCCTGGTAGGAAATTGAAACCTGCTATCTAGGGATAAGCAGGAACTGTGCCTGGGCCCCTCAGTAAGGAGGGTTGTTGTCTGGGGTCTTTCTTCACAGGAGCAGAGTGAAGAGGGGAACTTGCAGTTAAGCCATTCAAGGCTCACTCAATTTCAGCAGACGTCAAGCAGCAAATAATCTTTTTGTCAATCTTAAAGCAAAATGATGAGAATTAAGAAGACAATATTTAAATAAAATATGGGTAACTTTTATTAGTGAAAAATATAGACTAATTTTTTTGAATAACATGTCAGGAGATAAATCACATCAAAATCCATTAGAAACTCTTGTTTAGATAGAAAGAGCTGGGTGCTGGATGAATTTTAGATCCTTTAAGTTTTAGAGTTTAATGATTTTTTTATCACCTGATTGATAGATACTTGTATTTCTCATAGATTTCATTTGTATTCTTTTCTGGTTTTAGTTGCCATTTATTTTTAAAGTTTGTTTATTTTAGAGTGGGGTGGGGAGAGAGGGGCAGAGGGCGAGGGAGAGAGAATCCCAAGCAAGTTCTGCAACTCAACGCAGAACCCAATGTGGAGCCTGATCCCATGACCCTGGGACCATGACCTGAGCCGAAATCAAGAGTTGGATCCTCAACTGACTGAGACACCAGGCACCCCTAATTTCCATTTTTGTTTTAAGCTCTTTCATTATGCATAACCTAAGTTCTTTCTGCATCATACAAAGTTGAACATCTCACAGTAGAAATTCTATTTCAGCAGGTCATAAATAGATACAAGGTTAATGGCATATAACTTCACAGAAATATTTTATGGATTGCTATATTCCTATTACCTAAAAGATTTCTGGTTATACAGTAGATTTTCAATAAATACTTGATTACAGAATCGCTGAGAATATAGCTTACCAGGGTTTACTTAACTCAGAATGAGAAGCTATATATCACTGGAAGATCATGCTAATTTATTAGGAACTATTTCTTTCAATTCATGTGAGGTTAAACAGTTCTCTGACTTGAAGAGACCTCAGCAAGATGTGCTGAGTCAATCAAAACGCAAAGGTGTTCCACAATGTGGATATGAATCGGTTTGTAATGAGTATTGTTGAAACCTACTCTCCAGTTAAGAAGTCAGATGCTTGTTTATGGCGTTACTCAAAGCATCTTTCTGGCATACCCAAACCTCTGTAATTACCAACATTACTAACCCCCTTAATGGGGACTGTACATGACCACTGCGATCTGATGACATAGTAGAGAGGCTGTGAGAAACCCACACTTCAGGAGATTCTAAGGCTTCCTGCCCTAATCTTTCCAGTAGAGGGCGGTGGTGTACCTATGCAAAGACCAGGGCTTACCCCTGGGATAAAGGGATGGTCAGCAATATGCCTAGGGCCTGTCAGTTAAGTGCTGAAAATGAACAACACTGAAAAAATATTCCATTCAGGAGAGCATTGAGACCACCTGATAAAACACATTGCATCTTGCACAAGTTGTGGGTACCGAGTGAACAGTCTAAGTCACTTACAGATGTATGAAGTCTCAGAATTTTACTTCAAAGTACAATAAAACAAAAACAATCCTTCAGCAAACTGTCATTCCTGAGGGCCAATGCACTACAAATCTCATCTTAGAAAAACACTATGTAATCCAAACTAAGACAAAGAATGAATGTATAGTCTAAAGATGCACCAAAGATAATCTTAATTATTTTTCCAGCTCCTAATAATGATGATGGTGACAGTAATAATAAAATCTACATATTTAGTGCCTTAAAGTTTCCCAAACATAGACTCACATTATTATAAACATATCAACCTGTTAAGGTAGTTAATACTTTCTACTTCTGTTTTACCTCTGAGACACCCATGGTACTTACATGATTTATTTAAGGACACTTAGCTAGATAGATTAGAGGCAGTTATTTTGAATACGGGTATGTTTCTGTTCATCTTCTGTACTTACCTATGGCACTCTGCATTTGCATACCACACATTAAACGACACATTATATTTATCCTTAATTATGATGCTTTTAACCAAGGACATATATTTCTTATATGTATTAAGATAATTTCACCAGACTAAATTTGACATATAATCTGCTTTTTGTCCCAAGATGTTAACTTGCCCTGCAAATGTAAATTCAAAAAGAAAAGGAGTGAAGTTTTCCAAAGAGCAGGAAACATTCTATTTCTAGATATAACTAGGCATTTTGTAGTGCTTGAAGAAAAGACACAAAGCATCTCGGGAAATGAGAAGGTAATGGTGAAATCAAGGAGGGTCTGTGCTCACCAATGATACTTAATTTCCTTTTCTGAGGATGAAGAGGAAGATGAGGTCTTGGGGGCAGCTTCTAACAAGCTCATGGCAGTATGACATTGCTGACTGCTTTTTCTGACTTCCATTTTTTCAGGGCAGTGACAGCTGTTGGCTACTCCCACTGGACCCTGCAGTTGTTTGCTACCCTACAGCAAAATCTGGTTGATCACAGTGAGGGAAAAATGGGTTCTGTGGCTTAGCATTCACATTCTGCCCTAACGCTTCTGGGCTCCACCATCAAAAAAAGACTCTCATGGGACCCCTTTCCCCAGCTCTGGGAGCTACATGGCAAATCCATAGTGTTCGAGTGTGTATTTACTTGTGGGTGCCTTGTGGCCCCCCTTCCATCAGGGATAGATCTTGATCAAGTATGACCATCTAGTAGGTGAGCTGCTTGGCTGGGCTATCAGCTCAACTGCATATATAGTTTGGATTTGTTTGTGTCCAAATATATGTTTAATAGTAACTGATTTTTTAAATGGAGATTGTATAGCAACAACGAAGAAGATGAATTGAGAATGACTGAACCCATAATGTAGAATGTACTATATTTTATTTACTATGTTCTGTGCATGAAGTGTATCTGTGTATATATATGTAGATGTACGAAGTGCCTAGAAACAGTGCTCAGCTATAACCAAAATGAGATCCTTGGAGTTCCTACTATTCTTTCCTAGCTATGAACAACTAAAGGAAAAATGTACACCCCAGTTTTGACTCTGACTCTCTTATTCTGTCATTGCTTGGATTTTTGCCATTAGTTGACTTGCTCTGTGCCCTTTTTTAAAGTTAACCAGCCTCAGTGTGGTCACTTCCTTGAATGAAGACAAATATGCTAAGAACTCCTAGTCTCTGTTTGCAATCATTTAAAGTTCAGACTTTAAAATATAGCCTTTTTCAGTCCAATTTCCACAGCTTGTATTTCTTTTCTTTAAATTTTTTAAAAATATCTATTTGTTATTTTGAGAGTGAGAGAGACAAAGTGCGAGTTGGGAAGGGGCAGAGAGCGAGGGAGACACAGAATCCGAAGCAGGCTCTAGGCTCTGAGCTGTCAGCACAGAGCCCGACATGGGGCTCGAACCCACACACTGCGAGATCATGACTTGAGCCAAAGTCGGATGTTTAACCGACTGAGCCACCTAGGCGCCCCATCTTTTCTTATTTACTACTTTGTACAGCCTTGCAAGGGCTAAAAGGCGGTACTGTTCCATTTCTACAGCACGAGTATTTTAGCTCTTGATTATATAATTTCTTCTTATCTCTAGTATAGTAGCCCCTCAAAATTGGAATTAGGCACCAGCTTATGTTTGCCTATAGCACTGTGCTTGTCATTTATCAAACTGTACTCACGGCACTTATCAAACTGTATTCTAATAGTCTATCTACTTATTTCTATTCCCCATTAGATTGAAGGCTATCTCTATTTGTCCATCAGTGCAACCAGTGAGTTCATCTTTTACTCACAGCTTCAAGAATCCACTATTGTTGAGTATCTACTGTGTGCTAGATATGTGTCTCTGTCTGTCTGCCTGTCTGCCTGTCTGTCTGTCTCTCTCTCTCTCTCACACACACACACACACACACACACACACACAATTAAAGCAGACATTTTCTCTGTACTCGTTATGTAGTCACTGAGTTTATAATCTAATAAACTAGGCAGACATTAAGCAAGTAATCAAACAAATAAAATATATAATCATCAAATGCAATGAAAGAAAGAAAACTGCCATGAAGTTTAATAAACTGGTCTGGGGGATGGGCCAGGTGATCAGAGAAGCATTCTCTGGGAAAGTGACTTCTGAGCCGAAATCTGAAAGTGACTGAGAGTAAGTCAGAATGAGAAGAAGCATTCTAGGCTCCAAAGCAACATGTTCAAAGTTGCAAGGCTGAAAAAAAAATGGGGCAGTTTGAGAAATGAAAGAGAAGCATTGTGTTTAGATCACAGAGTGAAGAGAAGAGGAACAGTAGATAAAGCTAGTAAGCAGGCATGGAATGAAGTATGCAGGGCCTTGGAAGCCATTTTTGAGGTGTTGGCTTCTATCTTCAGAACAAGGAAAACCCAGGGGAATCACATGATCTGGTGTGAAATTGCTCTGGCCTTAGTGTGGAGAATGAATTGGATGAGGTCAGAGTCAATAGAGAGAGTTACCAAGCTGGCTTCTGCAACCGAGGTAAGAGATAACAGAGTTTAGGCTGGGCTAGTGGCAGCAGAGGTGGGGTAGGGATTATCAGAATGGTGGGGTGAAACTAGGTCCATGTAGCTTTGGCAGAGTGGAGAAAATCTTTCCAGAAGGAAATGGTTTTGAGTGATAAACACTACTTAGAAATTCCCCACTGTGCCCTGATCGTCACTGCATCCAGCACCTGGTGCAATGCATGCCATATGGTCAGGGCTTGATACATGTTTGTTCAAGGAAAGACAAAAGAAAGGAAGAAAAGAAAGAAGGAAGTGAGTAATCTTTCCAAGCTTTTAGTGGAAAGGAAACAAAACCTCTGAAAAGACTTCTCACCATTCAAAACTCAGAATACCTTTGCTGGTCTTTGACAGAAAATAGCTTTCTAATTGAATGCAAAGTTTGATGATTAATTAATTGATTTGTGTTGTGACTACTTCCAGCATTGGGCTGAAAGGGACACTAAGGCCTTGTCTGGGATCCATGGAAAAAAAGAATTATGTTTCTTTAACGCTGTCTGCCATTGATGCAGTCTCCATTGATATGCAGAAGAGAGAGGATGGAATGAAAATCACATACAGCATCTTCTATAAATTAGGCTGTAACTACCTGGGCTGCGTTGTGACAGAAACTGTCTACCATCTCTGAAAGTTTTTTTCTGCTTACTTCTTTTAAATCTGTTTACTTATTTTTTTGCCTAACTAGTATTACATGTGCTCAGATAACATACACACACACACACACACACACACACACACACACACACATACACACACATTTTGTTATTGTTGTTGTTTTTGTCCCAACTAGAATGACTACTATGAAGAACCGGATGGTTCAGTCTACATCAATGACTTTCTTTTGGGCCACATTATCTGTTGCCTTCTCTTATAATGTATTAAAAAATGATTAACTCATTTTTTTTCCAAGGGAAAATAATAAATTGGGACAGATTCAAGGACCACTGAATTTATATTGCTCTCCAAAGTACCATTTTTTTTTAAATTGAGATCAACATCCATTTGTTCTACATCCCTACCCCACCATTGATCCCCCTTTTCCAGCACCCTTTTTCCTACTTCCCTGAAACCTTCTACTTCATCAATGATCTAAACTTAACTCCTCTCCCTACAGTGTGAAGATTCTCAACCCTATTCCATAAAGATCTAAAAGCTCCACCTATGAGTGCTGGAAAAAGTTTTTTTTTCTTTCTTTCATTTTGTGTCTTCAGGGGTCTCTAAGGAACAGAGGATATATTTGGCCCCTAAAAGTTCAGAAGTTCAGACTGCCATCTGAACCTTTGAGTACATTCTATCAACATAGCTAACATCCAGAGTTAATTCCCTCTGTCATTAAAAGATGACATTAATTGCTCCCAAATTCCCAGATGCAAGAAGACTAAGAGAAGTGTGCAACACTAATTCCCATCAGCCCCTAAATACCAAAACTCAACAGAAAATCCCAGGAGAAAACATTAAGCCCTTGGCAGGGTTCATTTGCCCCAGTACAACAATGTTGAGAGTCAAACGATGAAATTCAGGGCAAGAATATGCCACCATACTGCTTCTGCCTGGCGATATATTGCTACTTCACAGTTCAGAAGAATAAGAATGAATGAATATTTATTTGAATAAGAAATAGCAGAAAATATATAATGAAATAAAATGTAAAGAAACCATGTTTCTTAAGACTTCTGGTGCTTACCCTTACCTGGTTATCATCTTCTTCCTGTCACAACGGGGAAATCATACTTCTCTGCCTTTACAGTTAGGCTGGACCATGTGACTAGTTCCTGGAAAAATATTATGAGAAGACAGGATATGTGTTTTCACTTCTAGACCAAAGCATTTGATTGCTGTGGTGAGCATTCTTTTTCCCTGCTGCACTGACCAAGAGACTGCAGGCTACAGATGATACAGCTACAGTATGGTGGAGACAAGATCATCGGAGACCACTGAGTGGCTGGATGGACAACAGTTGCTCTAGAGAGTCATTAAAAAATCACAGCAGGATTTACATGAGCAAGAAATAAATGTCTGCTGTGTTAAACCACTGAGATTTGAGGTTTGCTCTCCTAGCATAACCTGGTCTATGCTGATTAATGCTGCAACCTTAGGGAAATTGTTAATTTCCTATCAAGTGCAACAGTGCTACCAGGTTTTGGATGGTTGCATCCAATACTAAAAAATTATGAGAATCCAAAATAAATGATGATAATGTACATCTATTCCCCTGATCATGACTTGGTTCTGCTTAGGTGAGTTTGGAATGAACTACCCTCCGTGTGGGGGTGATTTCAAATACGTTGCATCATTTTTTAAAAGTCAAGTTGATTGAAGTATCATTTACATATGGTAAAATTTACTCTTTTAAAGTATGTAGTTTTATAAATCTTGAAGATGTACCAATATAGAACTACTACTTCTATCAAGATATGGATATCTTGGAATTCAAAATTCCAAAAATTTTCCTTGTACTCTTCCATGTAATCAATCCTCTTTCTCCTTGCCCCACCCCCTGGCAATCACTACTATGATTTATGTCCATGTAATTTTGTCCTTTCCAAACATTCATATAAACGGGATTACACAGTGTAAGTCTTTTGTATCTGGCTTCTTTCTGCAGCATTGTGCTTTGGGGTCCATCCACATCGTGAACTTAATAGTTCATTCCTTTTTGCTACTGAGTGGAAATTCAGTATATGGAGTTACTGCCATTGGTTTATCAGTTCCCCGGCTGGTGGATGTTTGGGTTGTTTCAGTTTGGGACAATTATGAATAAGAAATCTACGGGGGTGCCTGTGTGGCTCAGTCAATTAAGTGTCTGACTTCAGCTCAGGTCATGAACTTGCTTTCATGAGTTCAAGCCCTGCATCAGGTTCTGTGCTAATAGCTCAGAGCCTGGAGCCTGCTTTGGATTCTGTGTCTCCCTCTCTCTCTTTCCCTCCCCCGATCACTCTCTCTCTCTCAAAAATAAACATTAAAAAAAAATTAAAAAGAAGAAATCTACAAACATTCACATACAGGTTCTTTTGTGGATATGTGTTTCCACTACTCTTAGGTAAATACAGTAAAACCTTGGATTGCGAGTAACTTGTTCTGTAAATGTTCCACAAGACGAGTAAATATTTCTAATACATTTTAACTTGATAACTGAGTGATGTCTTTCAATATGAGTAGTCTGTGACACTGAACATCACATGATCACAACTGAGCATGGTTCTTGAAATTCGCTTTGAGATACAAGTGCTTTGGATTACAAGAATGTTTCTGGAATGATTTATGTTTGCAAACCAAGGTTTTACTGTACTTAGAAGAGGTATTGCTTGGTCATATGGTAAGTGTACGTTTATTTTTCAAACCTATGCTTCGAATTGGTTCTCCCACTTTGCATTGCCACTAGCAAAATGTGTAGAATTCTAGATGCTCCATATTCTCACCAGTACTTTGTGTACTATCAGCTTAAAAAATTTTATCAACTCTAGAATGAGTGTAGTAGGATTTTATTTTAATTTTTAATTGGTATTTCCCTATGAATAATAGTGCTGAATATCTTTCTATGTACTCACATTTGAATCTCTTCCTTGGTGAGTTGTTGATTCAAAAATTTTTGCTCATTTTTTAAAATTTGCTTTTCTTTTTACTATTCAGTATAGTATTCTAGGTCTAGATGATGTATTCTAGACATAAAATTCTTATCAAATATGTTTACTGTGACATTTTTCTAGTCAGGTAAATTTGGGTTGAAAGGATGTTCTGAAGAATTAAGAATATTAAAGAGCAGGGATACAGTGCATATCTGAGAAAAAAATGAGGTGCATTTTATGTCTCTTTCTGGAACTCTGGGTAGAAGAACAATGCATAGATGCATCGTATGAAACCTCATGCTTTCTTATGTACAAATGGTATAACTTTTCTATCACCTTCTTTCTTCCCTATCTTTATGAACAACTTGAGGCAGCCTCCAGATACGTGCCTAAATCCCTCAAGACTTTGTCCCAATTCAAGATATCTTCAAGACTGCTTTGATAGGTACTCTTTTGTATAAACAAATGATTACAAGATTTCAGCATTTTCTCTCCTTATGATATGTTATTCTCGAATGAAGAGCTTAATAAAATTATATTTGCTTATGATGGAACTTCGATAAAACTACCCTAGTGAATAGAAAAAAAACCCTGCTTATCTTTTGGAAATTTTGCCTGCAACATTAAATTTAAATTGGTGGTTTTCCTTAGAATCAAAGGGGTTCATCACTAAGATAGCTTTGGAA
Source organism: Acinonyx jubatus (assembly GCF_027475565.1). Lineage (NCBI taxonomy): Eukaryota > Metazoa > Chordata > Mammalia > Carnivora > Felidae > Acinonyx > Acinonyx jubatus. The sequence goes on from NC_069384.1 coordinate 27,613,864, forward strand.
ATGAGAAAGAAGAATCGCTCAGGTTTGTTTTTCTTTCTCAAGGATATTTTGCAAACTCATTCTGAAAATTTTGGTAGTCTTATTTTCTACATTATTTTTAAATATGTTTTATAGATCCTTTCTAAGTTTAAACATTGTTACCCCTCTGAGGTAAATAACTGACTAGCAGGGAGTTCTAATACATTGTAATTTTCCACATAATATATGCATTTTTGCTCAGTATCTTCAGTTAAGAAAAGCTGCACTCAAAAAGCTCATTTTAGATGTCTGTCACTGAAAATATTTACAATAATACTGTTACGTTACATTTATTATTAATGAATATTGAGAGATGAAACTTTCTCCCACTGGAGTTGACAAACATGTTAAGACATTAATCACTGAAACTCCACCCTAAAAAATGCATTCAAAAGAATGATGTAAATTAAAATTTGATTATATATACACATATATATATATAAACAGTATCAAACAGTATCAAAGGAAAAATATTCATTTTATAGAATTTAAAATATCATCAACCCTTCAGTGGAATTCTATTTCCATGAGGGAGCACTGCATTCTTTTTACCGTATTTGATTCATGTCACACAAAATAATCCCGCTTCCCTTCCTTTTATTCATACAATGATTTTTAAGTTCTCTAGTCCGTGCCAACAAAATTCATTTCCGTGCAATGTCAATATGACTTAATATATAACGAAAGTAAACAGTGATTGAAATAGAACTTGTAAAATGCAGTAGAAAGATATGATCCCCAAAGCCAATAAAAACAAACCAAGAAATGAAAAGAAAGGCCTGCAGAGAATCTCTGTTGTTCAAGTTCTTTATTTTTTTTACCAGAGTAGAAGAAATTAAAAGGAACCTCTTTGTTTCAGGACATTGAAGTCTTTAGGGACCTGAGTCAAATCAAATAAAAAGGGACATGGAAAAAGTAATACAACATCAGCTTTACTGCTTTATAGCTGTGATAATTACCATTTAGTGAGCACCTACTACCCACCAGGCCCTATACTTTATGCTTTACACATGTTAACTAATTTAATACTTACAGCAACCCAATGAGATTGGTACTATTAGACCCATTTTATGGATTAGGAAACCAAGGTCACACAGTAAGTAGCAGAGTCAGAATTGCATCCTGGTAGTTGAGCTACCAAGCTCACGATTTAATCCAGTATGCTATGCTACCTCTTAATTAGGTTAATTAGTCGCCCCAAATGATCTTCCATCATAATTTATTATTGTTATTTAGTATGGTTAGCTGAAGATTTATAAAGAAACTGGATTTCCGTTTTCAGAGAATTTTTAGCTAATGGGTCACCACAGGTAGGATTTATAAAATAGTTTAAATGATTTTTTTTTAAATATATTGACCTTCTCAGAGTGGTTACCTTGGGAGGTCTTATATTTATTGCAGAGATGCTATTATTGCTCAAAATATGTTTGCATTCTCTCTCCCTTCTTTTTTAAGTTTATTTATTCATTCTGGGAAAGAGAGAGAGAGAGAGAGAAAAAAAGTGTGAGTTGGGAGGGAAAGAAAGCGAGGAGAAAGCAAAAGTCCCAAGCAGGCTCTGCGATATGCAGTGCCCCATGTGGGGCTCAAACTCAGGAACCCACGAGATCATGACCTGAGCCAAAGTCAGATGCTAAACAGACTGGGCCACCCAAGCACCCCTTTGCATCCTCTTTTTGAATTGTCTGGGAAGATTAGACATTTTTTGAATATCCATAAATTAAATCTTTTAAATGTGGATTTGAATGCTGGAAATAAGTACATAAAACCCAGTTATTCAAAATAAGATATAACTCCAAAGAAGAATGAATTCTTTTTGGGGTGCCTGGTGGCTCAATCGGTTAAGTGTCTGACTTCTGCTCAGGTCATGATCTCACGGTTCATGAGTTCGAACCCCGCATCAGACTTTGTGCTGGCAGCTCAGAGCCTGGGCCCTGCTTTGGATTCCCTCTCTGTCTGTTCCTCCTTTGCTCATGCTCTCTCTCTCTCTCAAAAATAAATGAAGATTAAAAAAAGAGAGAAAGAGAATGAATTCTTTTTGTAGCCCAAGCTGGTACCTATTCCAGGCGTAAAATGTTTAGAGAAGGGGGGCAATGATGGTTTCATAGTTTACTAAATTGTGTAGCTTACTAAGGTGACTACAACCTTTAAGGAGTAACTTTGAGTAATGTACTTCGGGATATGTTTTATTAAAACAGACAATAGCAACAGCTTGTAGATCTGTGCCTAATACTTTGCTTTAACTCATAAGTGGCTTGGATGTTTCCAAATTAATAATAGAACCACTGCTTGTATGCTCCATATTGAACCTAACAGTAGAAAGAATCTATTAATCACTGTTGTTTATACTCTTCAGTATAAAACAGGTTTTTCTGAAATTTTACTTCATTTTTTACCATCATATATATTTCTCTGTCAATTCAGTTTCTCCTTTCTCATTAAAATGTCCAGATTTCTGCCTATTCTTGAATACCAGGTAAATAAGTTGGAAAGCACATTCTGAGCTGTATTCTTTCTTGTCACTTGGTATGGTAGTGTAGACTGGACCAATCTAAAACTGTGGGTACACTAGGAAAATGTCCCATTTATTCATTATTATGGGCTGAAATGAAATAAGACATTTTTAAATAATATTTTCAGGGCACCAGTGTTAGCCAAAGAAAGCAAAGTTTTGATTTAGATGCGTTTTAATGTTTCACTATAATTTCTAATAGTCCCATTGAACAGTGTTTGATCTAGGGCCGGAGTTCTCAAACAAGAACAATCCTTGACCCTGGGGACATTTGGAAGTGTCAAGAAACCTGTGTTATTGTCGTAACCGAGGGGAAAACTACTGGCATGTAGAGAGTAGAGGCCAGGGATGTTGCTAAACATTCTACCATGAACAGGACAGCCCTTCACAAGAAAGAACTGTCCAGCGCAAATGTCAATAGTGAAAAGGCTCGGAAACCTTAGAGTAGATGAACTCCTAATGAAGATGATAATACTGTCATATTAAGTGAAAATGATTATGTGAGGATATAGAGGCTGTAGATACAAAGTTAAAGTAAGCAGTTAATTTTTTAAATAAGTTTTTAGAATACCAAATGTAATGTCACAGACTTCTTCCCTCTTCAATGTTAAGGATTCATCTGGGATGCAACAAAAACTAGTAGTTCTAAATCAGCTGCTGTAAGTGAGTTGAATGGTGGCTCACCCAAAGGTGTGCCTACCTGGATCCTATGGATGTGATCTTATTTGGAAAACGGGTCTTTTCAGAAGCAGTTAAATGAAGACTCTTGACATGGGGTCATCCTGAATTATCTGGGTTAGCCCTACATTCAATGACAAATGGCCTAATAACACACCAAACAGGTGAAAGCACATGGAAGAAGTCCCTGTAAAGATGAAGAAAGAAATTAGAGCTGTGTAGCCATGAGCCAAGGAACACTTAGAGCCACCAGAAGCTGGGAAAGGCAAGAAGGATTCTCCTCTACAATTTTTAATGGAGCACAGCCCCACTGACACTTTGATTTTGGATTTTGGCTTCCAGAACGGTAGTAGCATAAATTTTTGTTGTTTTAAACCACCAGTTTGCAATAATTTGTTATGAGAATCCTAGGAAACAAATACACCAATTTTCCCTGATCAAAAGAACTCATTAAAAACAATAACAATAAGGATTCCTGGCTGGCTCAGTTAGGAGAGCATGCAACTCTTGATCTTAGGGTCCTGAGTTCAAGCCCCATCTTGGGCATGGCGCCTATACTTAAAAACAACAACAATGCGTCTTCATGGTTATAGGTGGTCTGGGATAGTTGGAAAGATCAGAGTGGACCTATCCAAAGTCTTTAGGCCTGCCAACTGAATGAGCCAAATCATTCCAAAATCTAGTCCAAATCAGTCTCTCTGGGAGCCCTCTACTGGACATTATGTTCAGCCAGATTGAACTGGCCACAAGGGATGAGCTCTATATAGACACTTGTCCAGACGCCAAGACCAGAACCAAAATACACTTAAAGGTCAAGGCCAGGGAGGTGAAGTTTATTAGGACATTTACCCTGTGGTCTTTATTTCATCTTGAATATGAAGAGCATAGTATGGTATGTAGCACATCCAGACAAAAATATGCCCTATTGCAAAAGAATTCTTTAAAGATTATATTTTACCTGCTTCCTCCATTCAGAACACAAGAATCACAAGTCTAGCATGGAGAGCCAGAATTCATTCATTCAGTAAATATTTGTTGAGGCCATTGTTCTAGATATCCGTCCATAGAACCCTAGCTGTGGTTTCTTTAACTCAGGACTTTATGAAGTGGGCAAGTGGATTTGTTGATAGTGACTGACCCAAGGATCAATAATGAGAGCTATGCAGAATTTACCAGGCCTTCTTGGACATGATAAACTATGAAAATATGGGCATTGGAGTTTGGCACTCTATTTATTCTACGGTAATAAGCTGGTGATAATCTTTAACCAGCATGGTTGAAAGAATAATTTTTTTCTATTATTTTTGTCTCAAGAAGTCAACCTTGGTATTTATGTTTTTTTTAAATACCCTACTAATATAACTTACTCTTTATATGCTTTTATCCCAAATTCAGTTTTAAAGTGTTTATGGCTTTACTTGACTTTCATGGAGCATTTGTTTTTTCTTCACTATTTCTTAGAAGTTTCTCTGTAGGGTTGTGAGGTACTCAGTGATACACAAACTTCATTTGGTAGCTGTAGGATCAGCATTCTCATCTCTAGAATGGTGTGGAAGGGTGCTTTCTATCCCTGGCAGGAAAAGTTACCCCCTCCTCAGGAAGGGATTAGCAAACAGATTCACTGTTTCGTGTTCACAGATTCATGTTTTTGGTCAAACTCTTGTGTGCCATGATACTTTCTGTGTAACCATAATAACTGTCTCCTGAGCACTGAACCAGACTTCACATTTCAGTGGTGATTTGGGCAAGAGCAGCATAGTTGAGTCACTTCACAGCTATCAGTTTTCATGGGGAACACAAAAGAATTATTATGTCTTTGGGAGTGACACCCAATAGTGTGTTTTAGGAACTCTTCACTAACTTGCTTGAAACATTAGGAATATATTCTATAATTTATACTTTTAAAAAAACACATGATGGGGCACGTGGGTGGCTTGGTCGGTTAAGTGTCCAACTTCGGCTCAGGTCATGATCTCACGGTCTGTGAGTTCGAGCCCCGTGTCGGGCTCTGTGCTGACAGCTCAGAGCCTGGAGCCTGTTTCAGATTCTGTGTCTCCCTCTCTCTCTCTGCTCCTCCCCTGTTCATGCTCTGTCTCTCTCTGTCTCAAAAATAAATAAACGTTAAAAAAAATTAAAAAAAACACATGAGTCTACATATTTTAAAAATCAAAATAGCATTCTAAGCCTTTCCTAAAGTTACTTATGCTTGCAGCCTCAACAGTTCTTATCTGAGTACCTTTGGTTTGCTACCTATGGGGATAGGTAGTTATTATTATTAGCTGAAAGTAGTCTTTATTTATCATTAAATCTAAATTATCCAGGGATGAATCGTTGATACATCACTTTGTCCCTCTCCTTCCTCTTACCTGTTTTGGGCTTTCTCTTCTGTTTTTTTTTTTTTTCCCCAGCATTCAAGGAGTGGAAAATAAAAAAAGAAAAGCTGAAAGACAAATCAGGTAACTTTACCACTGAATTAACTTTAAGGATATGGAAACAGAGTCAAATGTAATGGCTCAAATAGAAAGTTCTCTCTGGATTGATTTACCCGTGCTAGCCCAGTTGCTCATTAGCACCGACTCTTGAGTTGATTGTAGTGAAAAATGTCCTAATGTGCAGTTTAATTTTGAAGAGTCGCCTCTTGGGGTTAAGGGATTCTTCTGGCAGAGCTCTGGGTACATTTGTGGGCAAACTGGGAAAACTGCTTCCCGAAAATGTGATGGCGGGAAAGCAATAGTGTTGCCCCACTTTGAGAGTCCCTTCCAAGTTACTAAAATGTGCTTTGAAATCATTTGCAAAACAAAAATAACACATGCTGAATCATAGTATTCTTGTCATATAACTCTGCTGTGAAATCCACTGTGCGGTAAAACTCATAAATTTCTTTCTGGTTGAATAGCCATAGTTTCAACACAAACAAAGATTAATCTGACTCATTAGGAAGAGAGAGAAATGATTACATTCCTTTTACAAATGCTTATTTGAAAAGAATAGCGTTTTAAGATCTTATTCAGTCCCCTGCTTCACTCCGGAGGGGTCTTTAAAGGAATAAGTCACAAAAAAAGCTGATCTTTGGATCTAGTCACGTTTTTAGTAATTTGCAAACACGTACATGCTACGTAACTGTCGCATAAAGTATCGTGGCTACTGGTCTATCATTGCTTCATATAAACCTGGTACATGATCATCTTCCACGGCCCACAGACCACAGATGGTGCTTTGCTCTACAGTATAATTCTGAGAAGACGTGTCCCATCTCTGAGCCCTTTACCTTTAATTAACCAGTACATCCAGGCCTCAGAGTACATGAGGGGTTCTAGATAAGAGAGCTTTCAAAATAATGGCTATTTATTCTTTTAAGCCAAAACTTTAAAAAGATGTTAACCATTTCGATAGAATCTTGAAGGAACGAATTCTATAGCCCTGATTCTAAATCGCCTCATGGACTCATTAGAAACATAATGAGTCAAGATGGAAACAGGCTGCAGGACAGCACTGTCCCAGGGAGACTGAGGGGTGGAGAACTGAAGGTCTAGGTACCCACAGAAGCACCATACATTATGGCTTCCGCCATTTACTCAACAAACTTATCAAGCATTTATTACGCTAGACATTATACTGTTATCAGGACTATACGGCTGAGAATACACCAACCCTGTCCTCACAAAAGCTTACAACCTGGTGGAAGAGAGTGAAAAATAAACATTTGGCTTATAATTACCATTTAATAAATGCTCCTAATAGATGCAACACTAGGACTTTCCTGGGAGGGCCGAGGAATAATTCTTTGTATGTTATTGTATTAAACGTATCTGTGTTGCTTTTTCAGATCATGAACATGCATGCAAAAAGTTTATAAAACACGGAAAAATTGTAGAGAAGAAAATAAAAGCCACTTGGAAGCTCATTGTTGAGTAATAACCACTAATGACATTTTTGGTATAGTTTCTTCTGAGTTTTTTTTTAAATTTTTAAAAAATGTTTTATTTATTTTTGAGACAGAGAGAGAGAGAGAGCATGATTGAGGGAGGGACAGAGAGAGAGGGAGTCACAGAATCCGAAGCAGGCTCCAGGCTCTGAGCCGTCAGCACAGAGCCCGATACGAAGCTCAAACCCACCAACGGTGAGATCGTGACCTGAGCCAAAGTTGTATGCTTAACCAACCGAGTCACCCAGGTGCCCCTCTTCTGAGTTTTTGATGGAGATTGTTTATGTAGTGGTGTTTTTCCCTCCTGGTTATCTTCTATGCAATTGACCCCTCTTCCATCTAGATGTTCTGCCCACCTCGTAATTTCCTGCTTTTTATCTCTACTGGTTGGGAAATCAGACAACTAAACCTGTTCAGATGGTGCCTCAAAGAGTGAATTACACTGAGTGCAGGTCTAAGGGCCTCTTCTCAGAGAAGAGAGCATGAGCTTTAGCACATGGTTTCTATTTCGGTTCCTCAGAGCCTTTTTTTTTTCCTTGCTTCCTGGGTTTCAGCTGTGTTCCTGGTACTTGAGGTTATTGGATAGATGACCTCTCCATAAGTGAGCTGCTTTTTTCTAAATGTAGTTCCTGACTTTTAGAAACTAATGAGAATTTGGCAATGCCTGGCTATCAATAGCTTGTCACTATTAAGCAGTGAGCAAAAGCAGCTTCAATTTTAAGCCTCTACCTTAGTCCAGGAGGAGCCTGACAATCTGGGCATTGAAGACATGTGGCAATTGGGACCCAACGCTGATTATATTTGCCTTTATCTAGGCTTGCCAGATAAAATATAGGACCCCAGTAAAATTGAAGGTTAAGTCAACAATGGGTACTTTTTAAGTATAAGTATGTCTCATGCAATAATTGGGGCATACTTACACTAATATATATGCATTACTTTTATTTTATTTTTTATTAATTTTTTTAAAGTGTTTATTTTTGAGAGAGAGACAGAGTGTGAGCAGGGAAGGGCAGGAGAGAGGGAGACACAGAATCTGAAGCAGGCTCTGGGCTCTGAGCTGTCAGCACAGAGCCTGAGGTGGGGCTCAAACTCACGAACCATGAGATCATGGCCTGAGCTGAAGTCGGACGCTTAACTGACAGAATCACCCAGGCGCCCCAATATATATGCATTATTTATCTGAAATTCAAATTTAGTTGGGGTGGCTCTATTTTTGCTACATCTGGCAACTTCACCTCCAGGCTCTCTAGGTACCCAATTACCATAATTAGACCTTTCTCCCCTTTTCCTTCTTTTCTCCTTACCACAAGGCTGGCCAAAAACTGGTCAGTTGAGTTGAGTTGACTTCTTTCTAATTGGTTATGTTCCGAGAAGTTTAAACATGAGGCATGTTTGATAATGGAATTATGTCTTTTACATAAAAGAAATGCTTTAACAAAAATACAGAGCCCTATTCTAAAGCAATTGAATTGAACTCAAAACGTGTGTGTGTGTGTGTGTGTGTGTGTGTGTGCAGTCATTAAGATTTCAAAAGAGAAACCCTTTTCCGCTTTTAGCTCATAATCTATATCTTAAGGAATTGAACAGAAAGTTTTGGACATTTCCAATAAAGGTTGGGTTTCAAAGTAATGGGGGGAAAATAAACTGGTTTTTCAATGTCTTTTTAATGATTCTGAAACCATTGTCTAGGGAATTAATCTATTAATTCCTTTAGAGCTAATGTTAGCACTAAGTCAAGTGCATTGAGATGATTGATTTACTTTTCTTCCTGGTTACAATGATGATGATAATTTTTAGAAAATGCCTTTTTAGAATTTGAGAATTTAGGGGTGTTTTCATATTAAATGTTTAAAATTCAGAGTTATTCCCTTACATTAAGGCCAAAGAAAAAGTACGAATGCTAGAGTTCGTCCTGGATTAGAATCCTACCTCTGACCCTTACTTTCTGAGACTGTGGAGAAATCATGTGAATTCTTTGAGCTTCAACCCCAGTATCTGAACAAGGGAGTAGCATGCCTGAAGGTTTCTGAAGATATAATGAGGTATTACATGTGAAAGTATCTGGCCTTACACAGTGGGTACACAGTAAATGCCATTCAATTCTTTGGGAATGTAACTGCTGTGAGCCAATAAGGGGAACATAAGTATTAGGAGTTGATCCCTGCTTCTAGTGATAAATCCTGCACTGCATTATTCAAGCCTTCCTTCTCTCCTTTCTCTTTCTTCTACATATCATAAGACATCTGAGGTTACTTTGTAGTTCTTAATCTTATAATGTCCCTTTCACTTCATGCCAATTGTCTATAGCCATATACAGAGGATGGTTTTCTATTCTGCCTCTTCTGCCGCTAATCTATTAAATTACCTGACAGCTAATAGGACAGAAGTCTCGCATCCAGGACACTGATATTTTGTATGCCTTCATTTTTTTCTTTGAAAAATATCTATCTCCTAACTTTCGTTTCCATTCTTGATGAAAGAAAAGTACTATGACCTCTTGTTGATGTAGAAATGTTGGGGTTCAGAGCTGATGGCCAAGAAAGAATTCTTGAGACTTCTTCGGTGCAAAAAGGTGGTTTATTAAAGCACAGGGACAGGACCCATGGGCTGAAAAAGAGCTGCACTTGAGTTGTGAAGAATGACCAATTATATAACTTCAGGTTGGGAGGGGGTTAGGGACAGCATAAGTCTCTAAGGTTTTGGAAGCAAGGTTTCCAGGATTCTGAGGGCACTAGCTATTGTTAGGAAAAGGTCATTTATTACTGTTTAGTAAAAACTCAGTCATAAGACCCTTCAGATGTATATCAGTGGGCCATATGCTTGGAAGATGATTGCTCACATATATTTGAGGGATTGAGGTAAACGAAATTTCCAAAAGGAGTTTTTATATGTTAAAGTAGAGTTACAGGATCTTGGAAGTCAAGATAATTTTAAACTAAGGTTGCCTTTTGGCCTTAGCAAAGTGTCCCCATCAAGGCAGCTGAGTTCCTAGAGGAATGTCACTCGGCTGTCTCAAGGACTTGTTAGTGGGCTGTAGGTAGAAAGGAAATTTAATTTTCTCTTTTGCTTTTGTTTCCTACATCAATATCACCTAAAAAGTTCAGCCAACTCTACAAAGGTTTCATATAAGGTTTTACTTAAAGACAAAATGAGTAGATCTACAGCGTTCCTTGATCCTCTGGCATCTACCCCTGCAATGCAGGGACCACCTGGGATGTGTTTTACAGTGAACAGTATCTATCACTAAAGTCCTCACCAGCATTTTTCTTCTAGTTGAGTAGTCTCAAACCATGGACCTGTTACACTGTGAGGTGTTTTGTGCATTTTGTTTCACATTTACTTCTAAAATAGTGGAACTCCGGCCGTTTATATTAGGCATCATTTTACTTACAGTTGTGTCCACTCCTTTGTGTAAGAGCTGCGTGTAGGAAAGACTTAAATGCATCCACCAGGAGGATTCCGCCATATTGGTGGTGGATAGGAGGTGAGAGTGAATGAGCTCAGAAACCAAAGAAAGGAAGGAAAGGTGTGGCCAAATCCAGTGCTCCAGAATCAGCAATAGGGCCTGGGCAGGGAGGGAGCCAGTGGATGTGGGTATAGTTTGCCAGCTGATTAGCTAAGTAGACCAACTAATTCACTAATTCTAATTCACATGTCAATTGAATGAGCCATCAAATAGGATAACACTTTAGATCTCAAGCAGCCTAGTTCTAGGATCCTTAGCTTGTTAGACCAGAGAAGAAACAATTTACCTCTCAGTTTGCATGGGTGCCAATGGGAGTTTTGTCTTTGAATCATATACTAAGCATGGCAGATTTTCCAGAAGGAGAGAAGAAATATCTTGCATTTTAGACGGTGTCAGTTCTGATTTCAGTGACATTGTAATGCGAGATTGTCCATGGAGTGCAGGCAGGGAAACAGTGATGGGAGCAGAATCTCAACCTACTACTCGTTGTCTTGCTGTTGGGATTGCACCTTTGGGATCCTGGCTCCCTAGCTATGTGGGGGGTGAATGAGCGTGCTGGGGTGCTGAGTGCCCTAACACTTGGGGCTCAAGCAAAATTGCTATAGGAGCCCTAGCTGAGCCTAAGATAGATGGGCATATTTGTTACTACTTCATGACCACTCACCTTCAGTCATAGAGGCATAGACCCAATTTCAACTGACACATTGCATGGGAGATTTTCCTGGTGGCCATGACGGCAATGGTCATGGAAACAGTATTTTAACCTTAAAGCATTTTTTCCATGGATCCAAGGGCCAAAGACAGAAAATTTCTGACATTCGAACCATGGCAGCAAGCAATAAATACTAACAAGTGCTCCTGGAGATGTGAGAAATATTTGAGGAAGGAAGCTCTACAAAACTTTACTTGACTTCCTACAGTTAAATAGGAGGATAGTTCAGGAAAATAAATGTAGAATATTAATATCAATGAGAGGATCTCTGTACACACCAGAGGGTGGAGTCCACAATACTTGAGTTACACGTAAATGTATATTCCCATTGATGTCTCCAAGCAGCATTTACTGAGCATCTATTAGGTGCCAGACACTGGGCTGTACTCTGGGGATACCAGCAAAATAAGATAGACATGGTGTCTAACTTCCCTTTTGCAATCTACCTCTTGCATATCTCCAAGGCAACTTTACTATTTTAAAAATCATCTTTTCATTAATTTAAGGCATTGAAATCCAAGGACTAAAATAAAACGTTGCCAGTCTGTGTAATAGCTAGGAATAGATACTACTTTTTAGTACATATAAAGATGGGTGAAATACCTTCTCCTCCGAGTGAGATGCTCATCCTCTTGATTCTGCCTCACAGCTCCAGCATCCAGAAATAAAAGGAACACCTGGCCAGCCTGGCCGATGAACTAAATCCACCCCAGTAATCAAATGGTAGCAGATCATGCAGCAAATCATTCTCACATCCAAAAGGTCAGTGTTAGATACTTCCAATTCAGGAAAGATATGTTAAAGAAATTTCCACCTCTGGACTCTCATAAATAAAAGTCACGACTCCATTTCATGGTAAATATGTTTGCTTACAGTTGCTACCCATAATGTGAAATATAGCTGGGTCATTTGGATCCTCTTTAATGGTATTAGGTGCATGGCAACACCTGATAGGCATTAAAAATGAGTCAAATAAAATAAATGTTTATTATCACTTATGATGTGTTAGATTCTACTGGGCAGCAAGAATTTATCCATTCCATTCAAAGGGAGAAATAGAATTAACATATGGTATGGTGCAGACTCTCAAAAGGCTTATAATCTTGTTAGGAAGATAAAATTGAAACACATGAAACAGAAGTGAACACGAACAAGAAGCAAAAATAAAGAGTAAAAGCAACGAAAAAGCATATAATAAAATGCTGAAGTATGGCAGGTGTAAGGGGAATTAGGTAAACTCATCGAACGCAGTGATAGTTCAAGAATGCTTCACAGCCTAGACTGCATTTGTGCTGATCCTTGAGAAAATGGCCAGCATTTCATATGTACAAGGAAACTTAGGGAATTGCAGGTGCAGTAAACAAAGGTGTAGCAAGTGGTATAACCTTGCTATGCTTCTGAAGCAATAGGTAGACTGGTCTAAGTAGAATGGAAGAAGAAATAAGATCACTAAGAAGAAGAGCTGTTCTAGAAAAATTTGAAAGCCAAGCAGAGCTGTTTTAACATGGGTATTGGGTAATAAGTCATAGCAGATTTCAGGGCAGAGGAGGCACGGGCTGCAATCAGTGGTTGTGGAAGAATTAATCTGATAACTGTGTGAGGGTTTGAGGTGAGAAGGACGAGTCAAAGAAAACAGTTCACATACATAGCCACTGGTCAATAGCGAGTCATTACTCCATACCTAAAACTTCAGCATTATCCGTGAGTGATTTGTTGGCATGAATAGATTAAGAGTGCAAGTCAGAGAAGGCAATTAAATGGAGAGTCCAGGGACTTGAGGAAGACTAGAGAGGGTGATGAGTTTGGGAATCGTGAGTTACAAGGAAAAGACAGAAGAAGGAATGTCTGCTTTTTAGAGGTCCTCGGTAACACAATACTTGTGCTGAGGAAATTCTCTTGGAAATCCTGTGAATAAGCAATAACTGGAAGGCCTTAAAGGAAATTATTAGCAGTTCTCTGACTCTGAATGACCTATATCACCCTGGTGAAGTATACGCATTATAGAGCAATGTTTAGAGAAAAAAAGGAATATTGAAGTCAATGTAAACCTCTATATCCACAAGCCGGTCATTATCCGAGATCATTTTAGATCAAAATGTGAAAAATGCACCATGTTCAAATTAGTATGCAAAATAAAGCATCAGCGTGGATTGAATTTATGTGATTATGCCATGAATAATTCATTAGCACAAGCAATACAATTAGCTTCTTATAATATAATGATATAACTATTGCATTCATGTACAGTAAGCCTGACCCAAACTATAGTAACAGCCAGAAGTCTGAAAGCAAAAGAAAGCCCTAAATATTTGAAACCCAAAGGCATACAATGACATTTGCTGCTAATGGGACAAAAGTAGTAAGTAGATGGAACAGCTTATCCCTACAAGTGGTAAAAAATAAGTAGTGTGATTGTGTATATGAGCCTTTTACCAGACATCAAATAAAAATTACTTTTATCAGCATTAAGATGTAATTGATCTATTTGATAAAAATATCTCTTTACATTTAAAAAATTATTACATATAAAGCATGTGGATAACCAATTGAAGAGCTAACTATTCAGAATGAAAAGCATTATAAACATAGAAAAATTTTTTCTTAAACTTCCAGAAGGTAGAAATCGGGGATGGAGAGGTGAACAGACACAAGATAATCAATGCTTGGGTTGGATCAATAAGTAACTGGCATTTGCAGTTTGCTTTAACAGAAGCTTTACTTTGAAGACTAGAGGTTCAATTCACTTTAAAGTCCTACTTTGGTCATTTTCATGATGAAATTATCTCTCTCCCGGACTTTCATTGTGTTGGCTTAGGCTGAGGTTGCCTATTATAGATACTCTGTAGGAGTTACCTTGGAAGTTAATTCTTCTGCTTTTCTTTGAGGGTTCTCGTGCTTTTGGGCATAGACATCTGCAGAGGAAAATATTTTAACATAGCTTCAGGTTATTTGAGTTGGTTTTGCCTCAACACTAAATAATGGACAATGGTAAAATATGTAAATTAAAGTGGTGAACCAGAATGTTCATTTCTACAAGGCACAGCACAAATAATACAATGTTCTTAACACCATTGTTGTCATCCAGATCAGTGAACCTTTTTATAGGGGGAAACTGGAGGGGAGTGGTGAACTTTGAGGGACTGCTTCAAGTAAAATCAGACATCTTAAGCAGGATTCAAGTTTACACTCAATTTCCCACAACAGTTGTTTCAAGTTACTCATATTTCAAAGCTAAAATAACCAATATATCATTTTGCATATCTTGCATATTCTGTAATATATACATACATATTACTGAAATTATATCTGTTTTAGTCAATTTGAGTATCTATGACAAAAACACCATAGATTGTGCAGATTAAAAAATAGTTATTTCTCCCAGTTCTAGAGGCTAGGAAGTCAAAGATCAAGGCACCAGCAGATTTGGTGTCTGATGAAGACTAGCTTCCTGATTTATAGACAGCAGTCTTCTCTGCGTCCTCACATGGCAGAGAAAGTGAGCTAGTTCTCTGACCCCTTCTTATAAGGGCATTAATCCCATTCATAAAGGATCTCCCCCTCATGACCTAATTACCTTCCAGAGGCCACACTTTCCAATAGCATCATATTAGAAATTAGGATTTCCACACATAAATTTTGGGACAACACAAATATGTAGTTCATACAAATCTATTGAGTGGGAACTATGTGACTGGTCCCCTCTTAAGGCTTTTTGTAAATGTATCTCTTTTAATTCCCACAAAAATTCTCTGAGCGAAACTTCCATTCCAGGAAATGCAGTAGAGAAAACATGCTGTGAAACCCATCTATTGAGAAACATTTAAAATGCTGAAGAAAATGCACACACGTGTGCAAACACAACTGCACTCACTCATATTGTTGAGATGATGAGAAAAATCATACTAGGCTGAAGTAGCAACCCAGAGCAAAGATTTCTAGAATCATCTAAGCAGGAACCTTGCTATTATTATACTACATGTAATTGTTAGACAAGACCTAGGATTTCTAAAGATGGAGAATCGGGTCAGAACTTCTTAAAAGCTAGAACTCCAAAAAGATTCTTAGTGAAATGGTTATCTAGAAACAGAACAAAACAAAATAACCCTGGGTTGTAAAAGTTGTCATCCAGGGTAATTGACTCTGTATTTTGTCTTGGTGAAGGGAGGGAAAACACAAAATTAAAGAAAAAAAAAACTAAACTAAACTAATAAAGAAATTCATCAAAGTTGTAGGATATAAGATCAACATGCAAAACGACAAACAATCTGAAAATAAAATTAAAAAATTCTTTTTATAATGGCATTAAAGAAAACAAAATACTTAGCAATAAATTTAACCAAGAGACATTGAATTTCTATGCTAAAAACTACAGAATACTTCTAAAATAAATAATATGTAAATAAATGGAAAGATATCTAATATTCATGAATGGGAAGACAATATTGTTAAGATGTCAATACTACCCAAAATAACCTATAGATTCAATGCAATCCCTATCAAAATTCCAATGGCATTTTTTTTCAGATATGGAAAAGCTGATTCTCAAATACAAATGGAATTACAAAGGACCTCGAATAACCAAAACATTATTGAAAAAGAACAATGTTAGAGGACATATACTGGATTTCAAACTTTGTAGTAGCAAAGCTACTGTAATCAAGAGTATGGATAGACATATAATCCAATTGATAAAATTGAGTCAGAAATAAACCCATACAGCTATGGACAAGTCATTCTCAACAAGGGTACTAGGACCATTCAATGGGGGAAAGAATAGCCTCTTCAACATATCGTATTGGGATAACCTGATATCCACATGTAGAAGAATGTAGTCAGACTATTACCTCACACCGTATACAAAAACTGACTTGAGGTGAATTAACTACCTAAATATAGAACCCAAACTACAAAGCTCTTAAGAGAAAACATGCAGGTAAATCTTGATCTTAAATTTAGCAATGGATTCTTAGATATGACACCAAAAGCCCAAGCAAAGAAAATTAGATAAATTGGACTTCATCAGAATTAAAGTTTTTTGTGCATAAAAGCACAGTATCAAGAAAGTGAAAATACAAAGTACAGAATGGTAACAATGTTTGCAAATCAAGTATCTGATAAGGGCCTAGTATCCAGAATACATAAAGAACTCTCACAACTCAACAACAAAATGACAAAAAAAAAATAAGTTAAAAAATGGGCAAATGATACCCCAAAGGTATACAATGGCCAACAAGGATATGAAAAGATGTTAAGCATCATTAGTCATTTAAAAAATGCAAATTGAAACCACAGTGAAATATCACTTCATACCCCATAGAATAGTTATAAACAAAAAGAGAAAATAACAAGTATTGGCAAGAATATGGAAAAATTGGAAATCTCACCCTGTGCTCATGGTGATAAAAAATGATACAGCCACTGTGGAAAATGGTTTTGTGGTTCCTCAGAAAGTTAAACATAGATTTACTATATGACCCACGATTCTGCTCTTAGGTATATAGCGGAAAGAACTGAAAACAGATATTCAAACAATAGCCTGAACACGAATGTTCCTAGTAGTAATATTCACAGTAGTCAAAGGTAAAAATGACCAGAATGTCAATCAAGGGATGAATGGGTAAATAAGTTGTGGTATGTAGATGCAATGGAATTCAGACATAAAAAAAAAAAAAAGGAAGTACTGACCTATTATAGAACATGAATGAGCCTGGAAAATATCACTCTAAATGAAAGAAGTCAGACACTAAATATCACATACTGATGATTCCATTTATGCAACATATCCAGAATAGGTACATCCACAGAGGCAGAAACCAAATTTATGGTTTCTACAGGGTGGGGAGAGGGAATAATGAGGAGTGATTGCTTAGTGGGCATAGGTTTCTTTTTGAGGTGCTGAAAATGTTTCGGAACCAGATAGAAGGGATGGTTACACAACATTGTGAATGTACTAAATGTCATGGAATGCACGCTTAAAATAGTTAATTTTCTATTTATGTGAATTTTACTTCAATTAAAAGAAACTAACCCCCCCGCAAAATACCTCTCCTGAGAATTCACAATCACAAGGCTGACCCAATGTGGGCTGATGTTCTAAATTTACATCACCCCTTTATTGGTAGTACCAGCTGAAGAATGGCATAAGGAAATGCAAATATTTTCTGGAGGAAATACACTCTGTAGGATTCAGAATAGTCTCGTAGAAAAATGTCATCAAGCCTGAACTCACAACAAGAGTAGCAAAATGCCGCAGGAAATAAAGCACCAAGGCCAAGAAGTAGCATAGACAACAGAGAGCAGAATCAGGTTCATAAGGCTTCAGATGTTGGAATTATGGAATTGAGGGTATAAAAACATGTCCAATATGTTTAAATTTTCCAAAGGAAGGCATCAAGCATATGAATAAAAAATTTTAAAAAAATACGAAATTGATCAGGAAGATCTAATTTAAAAAAGAACTTCTAGCAACGAAAAAATATAATTACTGAATTTAAAAACTCAAAGGAACGTTTACATAGCATATCAGACTGAGCTGAAGGAGAAATTTACAACTGGAAAATAGAGCAGAAGAAATGGCTTCAGAATACAACATGTGTAAATATTAAGAAAACATAAAATGGAGGTCAAGGAGCGTTAAAGTTAGAAGGTCTAGATCGTGCCTGGTCAGAATTCTACAAAAGAATATGGAAAATAGAGATGTCAGTATAGAAAGAAATAATGGCTGCTACTAGTAATTTAGTAGCACTTTCCAATACTGACAACAGACTGGAATACAGATTCAGGAAAACTCCTTGAAACCTTGTAGAGCAACAGCTCCCACCACACACCCGGAGACACGCCTAGTGACATTGCAGCTTGCCAAAGATAAAGGAGCACAGACAAAACACCTATCAAGGAATGACAGAAGCTAGAATGGAAGCCAGAAGATGATGAAAACTATCTTCAAAAAGTAAAGAAAATAACTATCAAAGAACTATACATGTTGTGAAGCTAGTTGAAATAAAGTTTTTATCAGACATACAAACACTGAATTTTTAGCACTAATCTCTTACTAAAGGATCTTCTAAAGGATGCATCTCAGGGAAAAGGAATATATACTAGAGGGAAAATGTACAAGAAGAAATGGCATTTTTTTTTTAAAAAGCCCAGTGATGGAGAAATTAGTGTCCTCACTGTTCAAAGCAGAAAAAAGGCTCAGAGATTTCCTGTGATCTACAACTAGTAAGTGAGAGAATCACCCTTAATATCTTGGTCTGTGTGTCTCAAAGCCTGTATTCTCTCTATATCTAACACGTGGCCCAGCTGTATTAGTCTACTAAGGTTGCCATAACAAAATACCATAGACGGGGTGTCATAAACAATAAAAATTTATTTTCTCACTGCTCTGGAGTCTGAGAAGTCCAAGATCAAGGTGCTG
Organism: Acinonyx jubatus; assembly: GCF_027475565.1. Lineage (NCBI taxonomy): Eukaryota > Metazoa > Chordata > Mammalia > Carnivora > Felidae > Acinonyx > Acinonyx jubatus. The sequence continues at coordinate 27,632,592 of NC_069384.1, forward strand.
GTTGATTTATTTTCTGGCAAGAACTCTTTTCCTGGCTTGGAGACAGCTGCCTTCTCTCTGTGTCCACACATGGAGAAGAGAAAGAGAAATCTCTCTCTCTCTCTCTCTCTCTCTCTCTGCCTCTTCTTATAAGGCCACAATCTGGTCAGATTGGGACCCCATCCTTGTGACCTCATTTAAATTATCTTAATTATCTCTTAAAGTCCTTATCTTCAGATCCAGTCACATTGGGGCTTAGGACTTCGACATAGGAATTTGGGGAGAAAGGGGTTCAATTCAGTCTATACCACCTGCCTTCCATAGAGTTTTCTCTAAATTCCTGCCAGTTATTTATAGACCCTATAATGAATTCATTCTAGTCCCTAAACGCTGAAAGGGGAAGTTTGGTGCTCCTCACTGCAAACTCATTCCCCACCCATCTCTTCTCTGCTTTGTGCCTCAGGAGGTTAACCCTTGCAGAAGCTCTGTTTGTTGTCAGATGACTGATTGTATCTGGCTCATAGAATGCACTGGCAGGAGATGGATAGGTTGGAAGAGAGAAAAAACAGGGTATTTCTTCCCTACTCCTCCCTTGCTTTAGTACCACATATTGGGCAGCTGCTCTGTTCTTCCAAAACTACAGTTCTAACTGAACAGTCCTTTTCCCATGGTCCTGGTTCTTACTGGGTTCTAGTAACATTATTTCTTCTCTTTGTCCCTTCAGCCCAAGAGATGGTAACGTTACTAGTCCCTGGATGGCCCACTAGCCTTTAATTTGTTCCTGAAACCCTGTCTACATTAGGGTTAGGACTGTAAGGAATTCTGTCCTTAACATCTCTTCATTTAAACCCTGTGAAAGGTGAATCCCCTATCTTACTAGGACCCAGGACCAGACCAGCCTTGCTTAAATATTGTTTTCAATTTAAAGCTCAGGTAATATGGGACTTCCATGCCATTCCACATTTGTATTTGGAAAAAAAAAACCTCATATGTACATAGACGTCCATCTCATTTAGAAGGGAAAGATGAAAAACAGATGGGGGGAAATGCTAGAAGGAGCGAAAGGGATCTTGCAGACTTGCATAAAGAAATTGTCCCTTATATTGTTAGAAAATCCTAACTTGCCAAAGGGCCTCTCACAAGGGAGCCATATAGAAAAAATGCCCTTTCGTCTTCTTATGAATAAATTGAACATCATTACCCAAGTATTGTTCGTTCCTCTAATGGAAGGGTTACAAGAGGAGATCATTCATTTTCTTTATGACTCATTTTTTTTTCACTTTTTCACCTTTGAAATGAGAATAAGTAGAAATTTTCAGTACTTTAGTTTAAAATAGGTCATTTCCCTCTCTCTGTCAAAGAAGTCTTACTTCCCTAAATTGTGTGATTGGGTGTATTCAGGGAGTTTCTCTAGGCTGTGTAGCTGCATATCAAAATCAGTGTCATTCTCAGTGTTGGAAATGTGTGGTGGAAACCTGCTGGGATTGCTTTGTAAATGCATAGGTAGGTCACAAAAGTCAAGTCAGTAGGTTGAAAAGAGGACTAGGGATAGTCTCCAGCCAAAGCCATACAAGTGGACAGTGGGCAGGGGCAGGGAGGTTCAGATGCTGTGATATAAAGTCAAGAAAGGAGCCAAAGAATAGGGCAGGAAGCTCTCCTTGGTGCCAAGCCTTGTTGCTAAGACTGAGAACAGTCTGAGAGAATGTCCTTTTCCACATACTAGAATTCCATGAGATCAAGGAAATGTACCTAAGGGAGAATAGCTCAGAAACTTATGTTAAGTTCATTAAGAATCGGAAAAAAAAACTTATGCTATTCATATATTATATAGAGATTATAGCCTTAAACTCCCCAATTCTACCTTAGATGTGTCCCAAACCATCAGTGTTGACACTGTGCGAGGTCAAGGCAAGAGAGAGCAATGAGTCAGGGAGGGAGGAAATTGCTTTTCACTGAGATAAATGCTTGTCCCCTTGGTGCCCAGGGTCATGGTGACCCAAGAAGGAAGCCAAGGCTAATAGTAGGCAGCATCTCTAGGACCTTCAGGGCAGAGGGTTCCAGCCTTAGTTTATTCTGTTAAACACCTTGAACATTGGAAACATGACTTCATGACTTCGTATTCTCAATGCCGAGAACTGGTTTTGCCCTCTACTAGGTAAATAGTAAAGGTTGACTGAGTGCAAAAACATTCCTACTTCTGGTCTCTCATTCCCTACCCTTACCTTAGGAATGATGGCCGCAAGGAGACTGCGCCTTGGTTGGACCTCCCACCTTGCCTGTCACAGCAGCCACTCTGCTACAGTGCGTGGTCGCTAAACTTCAGCTAAAAGTCTAGGTAAGAGTTGTTCCAGGAGGAGGATGGGGTGAGCTTTTCAGCCAGAGGCTGGCCCGGGGAAAGACTTCAGAACTTGCCCCTGCAATGCTTTAACAGCAATAAAGTCAAATGGTACTTTTCATAAAGTGAAATTCACAGCAGCTCTCTGTGGTACGTAGGGCTACCGGCCAGATACACCCGACAGAAAGCGCCTGCCTTGCTCTCTCTGCACAGAATGATGACACAGGGGTAACAAAGGGAAATACCTGGGAATGTCAAGTCAAACAAATTGTAGCTCTCTCTGCTATGTTGTTCTGTGACCTTGTTCTGAGGCAAGTCACACCCGCAGGAGGGACATTCAGAATAAGCATGTTTGTCATTTGAGGCTTCTATCTGCTCTAAAAAGAACTCTAAATCTTCCTTATGGAGGCACTGACATTTAGTTTGGCACATTTTCAGATACTAGAAAAAGAACCATGACTTGACAAAAAAAATATGTCAAGTTAATATAAAGCAGAAGAGGCAATTATTTCAAGGCATTTAGAGAATAAGTTGCATATAAGTGTGCAAATACAAGTTTCTAAGTACTAGGATTTCTATTTTCATTTTTCTTTTCTTTTTTTTTTTTTTTTTGTCAATCGTACCTTAAGTAAGATAACTGGCATTTGCAAATCTTCTAAACTCAAGTGAGATTTTTTTTTTCTTTGTGGTATTCAGGGTTATGTTTGTTTTCTGCAAAGTGTGGTTTCTGTTTCAAAGTCCAAGAGCATCAAATAAGCTACACTTTATCGCATCTAAAGATGAAGGAGGTAGTTTTTCAGAAAAGCTATAGCATCCATTTTAGAGTAAATATTAATCTTAAATTTGGCACGTGTTTATCTGATGAACCTCATTGAGTGTGTTCCAAGTTTCAATTAGATCCTGTACGAGGCAGCAAACCCATTTGTTGATTTGATGGGGATGCTACACTTTTTTTTTTTTATGTGACAAAATGACCCAGAGATGCTCACAACTTAAAATGTAAGGGATCCAGAAAGACTCCTGGGGATACAAAGGCACTTTGGAAACTAGCTGTGCTCTTTGGTATTTGTTGCTATACTTGCTGATTATTTTGCTTTTTTGTGTGTGTTCCAAAAGGGCACCTGATGCTAAATGCCCACCTTTTTCATTGTTCCTCAGCAGTTTCTACATCCTGCAGCTTGTATGGGCCTGACAATTGGAAGTAATATTTGATCCCCCCAAACTAGCCCTTCCATCATTCTACCTTTAAAGACAAAAGACTGGCCCATGGATGGAATTAGAAAGAGGAAGTTCAGGGCCGCCAGGGTGGCTCAGTCAGTTAAGCGTCCGACTTCGGCTCAGGTCATGATCTCCCAGTTCTGGAGCCCCACGTCGGGCTCTGTGCTGACAGCCCAAAGCCTGGAGCCTGCTTCCGATTCTGTGTCTCCCTCTCTCTGCCCCTCCCCTGCTCGCACTTTGTCTCTTTCTCTCTCTCAAAAATAAATAAACATTAAAGAAATAAAGAGAAAGTTCTTTTTCGTAATTCCAACAACAGAACACCTTCTACATTTATTACTGCCCAAGTATCAGTTATTTGAAAGCAGATTAAAAAAAAAAAAAAGCTTTGTGTCAGAAACTCTAATATGTCATGCCCAAATCATGTGGAGCCTCTTGAACTCTAAGGGGAAAAGAAGACAGCCAGCTTTTAGACCTTCTGCTTTCCTTATTAACTTTGACCTTAGCCATTTCTCAATCAGCTGCTTACACATCCATTTCATACACTAGAGGTGTAGAAAATTTCATAAGAAAAGCAACCAGCATAAAAATGACTTTTTAAGGAAAGTTCAGCAACCTCTGTATAGATCGAATATGACATGTTCAAGTCACTGACTTCATTTATTAAATGCACTTCCCTGATGTGTTAAATAACTTTCTCCTAAGTGCAAAAGGTTTGTGTAGCTCTCCCTGCCCCCTCCCTTCCCATCTCCACGATTTATGATGTTCTCCTGACAGGCTTCATATGTCTAGGGTCCATTAGGTAGGAAGGTAGTTTTACCTCTGGGTGAGTCCTGAAATAATCCGGGGGTGAACATTATTGTTTGGCAGTCTCCCTGGATCTTTATGAAGGAACAAACAAGAAAAAGAATCCGGAACAGAGATATTTATGGAGAGTTTTCTCTTGCATTTAAAACGGGCTCTACAGTTTTCTTTCTATGCGAACTTGTATTATTATTAATTTGTATATCAATGCACAATGCTCTCTCCTTAAAGAACATGTAGAATTGAAAAAAGGGTGGCATTAAGAAGGTGGTTGGTACAACTGTTTCAACATAATTTGGGGCCAACGTGGAGCTGCCCAAGTCATAAACTGGGACCACTTGTTGGTACCCTGAGGATGGAAAAGTAAATGCATCACGTATTTAAAACACGGTCTTGTGCCCGTGAATTAGTAAAGGATGTTTATAGATGTGGAATGTTCTAACATTGTCTGGAAACAGCTGCTAATGCTGGATCAGTATCAGGTGTGTGTGTGTGTGTGTGTGTGTGTGTGTGTGTGTGTGTGTCTCAACCAGACCCACAGGCCCGCAGAAAACTGAAACTTAGTAGGGGATCAAGTGAAAGTTAAGTAGCTGAATAAATTGAGTGCCTGTTTTTCCTGAACTTTTCTCCAGCAGAGTTTGGTGTCAGAGAGTACTTGGAAGAACTACCCGCTTCTGAACATTGTTACTCGGAGAGCCGGCATTTCAGGTGGGAATTATCAGTTTAAAAAAGGGATTAATACTCAGATAAGGATTGAGCCTGCAAATGTTTTGCACAAATTCCTTTAAAATGGAACTGCAAATGTGTCAGTCCTTTTTCTTTCCTTTGAATGGATTTTATTACTAGATTAAGAACTGCCAACTGCCAAGCTCAGTAAAATGTGAAATCATTCATATCTTCCTACCCTGTAACAGGCTGGCTTTTCCAAGCACCTTTCAGTTAAAAGAATAATAATAGTTCTTAAAAATATTAAAATACTGGTTACTGATTACTACCTGTCCTCAGGCCTGGTTCTAACACATTGTCACGATGAAAGAGCTCAGATGAAATCTAAATTTGGTGTTAGAAGTCCATTGCTGGATTAATCATTTGAAATAAAAATGTCATGATTCTGACTCTTTGGAAACTGCTGCACTTAACTTCCAAACTGTTGCTTTTAAAAAGGCTAATTCGGGGTTGGGTACATTAATGTCAATGTCCTATAAAACTGCCAGCTTAAAAAAAAATGTCAGCAGAGACATTTTTTCTAGCCGATGTCAGCACAAAAGGGCGCCTCACTTGTTTCATCTCCAAACAGCTGCATGCTTTCATTGACATTTGGTGACCTTTCTTTGTGCACCCGGCCTAACCTCTTAGGTTATTTCCTGGCCTCCCTTCTGTGACCTTTGACCGAGGCTGACCTTTAGCTGGAGAATGTGACATTTTGTTCTCCTCTAGCTGACATGTGATGCTCTCATTATTCAAAGGTATGTGAAAATAATGACCCCGAGTGACCTTTGAGTTTCCTTTCATTTATTGGTTGTTTTTGGTGGCTGTTTGGCATGTACTGGCCTAGGTGAAGGGGGGTGAGTAAGGATTGGGCCAGGATAAGATGGCCGCTGTCTCTTTTTATTCCGTTTCGAATCCCTTTCCTATTGAACAAGCCACTGTACTGTGGATGACTAAGCCTTGGTAACCTCTGTTTATTGATTTGGGGACAATTTTGGCCTTTGAACAATAGGTCTTTTTGAAATGTAAGAATTTTGGTAGTGAGGGAAGCCACTAGTTTGTTTCTATCTTCTTCCTACTGATGGTACTTGCACGTTTCTGAAGACCATTTTCCATTTAATAATGCTAACTCTTATAGTTAGAAAACGAACCCATATAGAAAGGTAATCTATGACAAAGTAAATAACTGAAAAATTTGTCATTGACGTTTTGTATATAAATGGCCGGGTTGGATCTTTGAAGGATGCCCCATTCTCAAAATTTTTATATATTTTGTCATATATTTTTAATAAACCTTGGTTATCCTTATAGATTTAATGTCATATTAATTTAAATGTATATATATTTATATATATTTATATATAACATATAACTTATATATTATATAATTTATACATATTTATATACATTTATATTTATATATATTTATATTGTATTTATAATATATATATATATATTAATATCTGGCTGTGAACAATGGGTCCTGAGTATGAAAAGAGAAAATCAAATCTGAGCACTGACAAAATAATGTTAATAAATTGATTAAGTTATTTTTGGAATTTCAGATTAGAGGCCATTTGTCTGCAAGAATTTAGATGTACTGACAATATTTTTTATCTCCAACATCCTATTAAATAATTTATGACATCTGATATCCAGTTTTTCAACAAGACAAAATGTATTTCTACTGAGGAAAAACAAACAAAACAAACAAACAAACAAAAACAAAAAACAAGGTAAGGAATTGACATCCCTTTATATAACATGTATCTTATCTGCTGGTATTTTGCTCAGAGTCAAGTCTCACTTCATAAAATTAATTGCCTCTAGAATAGATCTAGCATGGCACACAATTAGATTGCTCGGCCAAAATTTAGTATGGTCATTAGCTCTGAGTTTTCATAACTTTTGAGATGCTGATGATGAGTTTACAGGTTGTTTTAAGTACAGCAACAACTACATAGTCTTCCACAAAACCATGGGGCCCTCTGACTACGCACATTCAGGTAATTATAGAAGGGCCCATCATTCCTAAACTATCCTATTCTCCTAATTTCATCTCCAAGCATTTGAAGAAAAAAAAATTACACATTATGTATTTTCTTTTGGATATACTAAAAATGAGACTTGAATGCTATGGGACTTTTCCCACCAATGACTTAATCCATTGTTTGAACCTGAATTTAAGAAACACTGGCATAGGGAACTACTTTCCTTCAAATAACCTATGGTAAAACCATCCTTTCTCATTCCTGAATTGATGGGACTAATTTCAAAGTCTTCAAAAAGGCTAATTAATGGGGACAAGAGAGGCAGGTGCCTCAAGGAACATGGGTGTTTTAAGACTAAACAGTACTTTCACTTCAACCACACTAATGCAGTGTGGCATCTTCCTAGAGGAGGCGTGCTTTTATTCCCAATTTGCAAAAGGGTGCGCTATGGGCTGTGGACTCAACAAATGTTTGAATGGCTACCTTGAATACTTACAGAATTCTAGATGCATGGAGATGAAATATAGATCAGGCATGGGTCTGACCTTCAAGGAAGATGCTACCCGATAGAAGAGAAAAATTATTATAGCACACTGAAATTTCTAAGTGTTGTAAGAAATAAAGTTTTGTAGGGGTTCCACGAAAACTAAAGGACTTCACCCTAAATCAATGCATTTTGCCAATTTTAATAGCACTATTCAAAGAATTCTAAAATTCTACTCACAAAATTTTGGCTTATCTATCAGATTCATTTCTCGTGCCACTGTCCTTATGACTAATGGTATATATTGCTTTATCATCCACCAATCATCTGAGCAAGCTTTACAAATAATTAGATTTAGGTCCATTACCTCCTCTGGGACGAAAGCCGGAGCTGATGGCAAAGCCAGAACTTCTACTTCTCGGCAGCAGCAACAACAACAACACATGTGTAAACTCCTAGGTCAGGGTTTTCTGGCTGCAAAACAAACTAGAGAGGTAGCAATTAAAGTGGAAGATTAAGCTCACTTAATTAATGTAGCCAAGAATTCCAAAGGGAAAGAAATGTAGGGTATGTCCTGAATGGCTACGTATTTACTCATGAGTTTCAACCCTGTCCACATTCAACATGATTATTTGCTTCATGAATTTTTTTCTCACTTCCTCTTCCAAATACTGACAACTTAGAAAATCTTTTATCTTCTTTTTTTTTTTTGTAACCAATGGTAAGTTCCACAGTCTTAGAAGATAACCTCAAAAGTTACTCTGAACAATGAATCTTATGATTTGTACAAAGGATCTCATAGGGGTTTAATTGCTATCTTGTTTCCATTCAAATAGATTTAATTCAATAAAAGACCAAGTTAAAAATACTTCATGGGTCCTTTACTGAATTGAAGAGAAAGGTTGCACTGATTAATAAAAAGAAGTATCTGTTGACGTCTAGGTAATAGATATATTTTTTACCAGGGGTAAAAATGTTTAATGAAAGCAAGCTACAATCAGAAAAAAAACAAAAGCAAAGAAATGATCAATATGGTGGTAATTGCATATATTGCATTGGAGGGATAGCTTTGTTCTGTTATTTTATAGAGTTTTATGAAAAAATGATTAAAGTTATTTTAAAGAAGTTTTGGGTTCCCTGATGGAGAAATACTTGGTGCCTTAATCTCCTTCATTCATTTGTTATTTCTTTATTTTGGGAAGCAGCATTAGAAACCTGTTTTTGCACTTAGCTCATTCATTCTCTGTTAAAGATTCTAACTTGTCAGGCATTTAATCACCATTAAAGACAAATGTTTTCACTCGTTCAAAAAAGTTTTCGCCTAGTAATAAAATATGACTTGCCACACAAGTGTCACCCTTCAGGGACAAAGTGGTTTAAAGTGATAACGGGTGACCAAGTTGTAAATGTTTAAAAATTGTGTCTGGCAGGAGGCATAAGTTTCCCTCTCCAAACCCCAATAACCCCGAATTGAAGAGAGCCAAGGTCTGTTTCCTGCTTTGTGATACTGGCTTATTGTTATATAGATGTCTTTAACCACAAAGACCCCATGCTCCCATGTGGTAGATTCCTAAGAAACCATAAATCTACCTCATTGGCCAAGTAATGGTTTTTCAGCATCTGTTTTGTTAAACAACAGAAATATGCACTCAGGTAGTAGAAGAATTACTTTTGCCTGGGTAACCCTAAGCAAATTTCCACGTCTTTTGTTACCTAAACTCTCAAACTTGGCCATGATTTCCAGATTATTGGAATTAGTATAAATTCCAAAAGTAAAATGGGGAAATGGAGACTTAATAGCAAAAAGAAGTAGCAAATTTTTAGTTTTACACAGTTTAAGAAAAAAAAAAACACTGATACTGTTTCACGGGTTGTCTAATCAGATGAAACAATTTTCCCTGTGGTTCTTTGGGTACTTACAACTTTGTCTCTTTCTCACCTTGTACCCTGAGATATATTGTAATCCTTTCTAATGTCACTGAAATCCCCTGCTGCTTCTTGAAAAGGAGTCTAGGTATCATGGATATTTCTGCATCATTATTGATTTAAAGGTACATACTTCTTTCTTTCTTTGAATAAGGATTTCTTTTAGCTTGTTAAGTATAAAAATACACAATAGTAATGATTCTTTAATTTTTAATCCATGAATTACAAGAGAGATGATTACTGGGATGGGAGAATTGACTTTGTAAAGGAAGCCGGAAGGGAACCCATAGACTGAGCATCAAAACCATGTCCAGTCAAAACAACCGTCTCAAGAACTACCAACACTCACTGTTATTTTGCCAAAGGATTTCTTTACCTCTAGTTTTAAAACAACATATTTCAAATATCGAATTCTTGTTCTCTCAGATCCAAATGTGTTTTTTTTTATTTTACTGATATAATGACCATATATTTCCTTAAGTGAAAAAGGTGCTTTGATATATTATTTCTAAAATTAAGAATAAAATCCTTTTGACACTGTACTGTCAGTTTTTATTCTCAAAGATTGATACATTACTCTATGGGACATAATAACTCAATATTTATTCTTGAATAAAATTGAAATACTCTCTATATACATAAAATCTGCAAAGGAATTTATTTAAGCAGGATAATGGTTAATTTATAGTGTTAAGCTCAAAAGAGCAGAAGAAGATAACAACCCAATTTAGGTAAGGATGCAGCACATATATGCTCGAGGAAAATAAATGTCAAATAGAAAACCATATCTGAAATTCAGATCACATTTAGATGCACAAAAAAATGTTAAAAGCAGTAGGGGGGCGATTGTATTCCAATTAGATTTCTTTTGCTCACATCAACCAGTCTTGGCTTGAAAGTTAATCATATGATTTACAGGGCTCTTGAAGGAATAAAAAGGGAGAAGTAAATGAAAGGGAGGAGGAACTGATAATATAACATTTCTAAGAAGGCCATCAATTACAAAGTTTGGTCTTGGGGTGAAGCTAGGGTAGGTTAAAAGAAAGTCATTAAAAACTCAAATATTTTTACAACTTTGTTCTTTTTGGTGTGTGATATCCCTCACAGGAGATTGTTTTTGAACAATAGGAAAAACCAGATAAAGAATTCCAAGTTTTATATAATCCTTAAAGACACCGTAACCAGAAATCAGAGATTTCTTAAGGTTTAGAGTTGCTTGTTAGGGGTTCCCTGTGGGTGGAGTGGGGCAGGCAGAGCAGGGCACAAGTTTATTACAGTCCGGAACAAATATCAATATACATGTTTTGGTTATGGGAAACTCAAAGGGGTTAACTGTATCAAATTGCAGTTTGTTTGTTTTGGGGAAAAGAGTAATAATTAGGTGAAAAACTCAGAGAAGTCAAAATGCATCTCAAAGATAGACCCAGAAAAGAAGTAGGTTTTGATATTTGCTACTTTCAAAACCCAAAGAACAACACATAAGCTGAAGCGGAATATAAATTGGAGATTCGGGGACAGGTCTAATCAGTGTGTGTGTGTGTGTGTGTATGTGTGTATAGTCTTTTGTTTTTTATTCAAGTACACTTGACATACAGTGTTTTATTAATTTCACGTGTACAACACAATACTACAATTCTATACATTATGCTATGCTCACTACAGTAAGTGTAATTATTATCTGTCACCATACAATGTTATTATAATCTTACTGACTCAATTTCCTATGCTCTACTTTTCATCTCTGTGACTTATCTATTTTATAACTCCAAATCCCTTTGCCATCCCCCCACTTCCTCTCCCTTCTGGTGACTACCAGTTTATTCTCTGCACTTACGGGTCTATTTCTGCTTTGCTTGTGTCTTTGTTTTGTATTTTAGATTCCATATATAAGTGAATACATATTTTTCAAAGGCCCTTGATGTGTGTGTGGTGTTGAACTGGTACCAGTTGTATAAAACTGTGATAAGGTGACAGTTGACTCTGTAAATATTGAAAAGCTCACATCAGACTCATCTCTACAGACTCTAAAATAATTTGGGGTTGCCGTGGTGGCTTTAGTTTCCTTTTATTTGTATAAGGACTAACAAAGGCCGTATAAGCCATTTTAACAGACTCCTAAGATACTACAAGTATTTTCTTGTGAACTCTTTTACAATTTTTTTTGAATTTCCTTGTTCTCTTCACACAATGGTTGATCCGTTAGAGTTCATAATCAAGAAAATTACAAGAAAAAAGACTCAACTGAATGTTTTTATTTTAGTGGTATTGTCACAGCCTTAGGTGACTTCCAATATACTTGTTTACGCAACAAAATCTTTTGATATCGTAGCAGTATTGGTCTTAAAAAATATTTTCATCGTAATGGTGCACAGGATGATACTGGGGACACAAATAGTTATGAAGAAAGCACCAGGAATTATGATGTAGATATGTATATAAGATCTTTTCATAATGCAAATTACATGAATTTGAATTAAGTGACTTTTAAGAACATCGATTATTGATCTGATAAGCTATTAAATCCATTAAGACCTTTTGGGTAAATAACAATGTTTAAAATGGATGCTGCTTTATTATAAAAATTCTTATGAAAAGTACTTAGGGTACTCTTACATGCTGAAGAGCCACTTTTTAACATTAAATGTCTTGGGGAAAAATATATTTTAAAATTAAGAACCATTTAAACTATGTAACTATCAAAAAAACCCCGCAAAAAACGGACAAACAAAAAACCCAGTAATTACTCAGCAGGTAGTTTATCACTTATATTATTTAAAAGTGACCAAGACATTTTGTTTTAAATCCCTGTCAGCGTGACTTACATATTTTTTTAAATGACAAGCCATTCTATGCTCTACTGATTATACTCTATGCTCTGCCAAAAAAAAAAATATATATACTTTTTATTGTGGTGCTGATCCCCATTTTTGAACATTTATAGGTGTCAAGGAATCTATGTACTGATAAGCTACCTTCATAAAAACATAAGCATCATGGAAATATGCCACCACTCTGAAAAGAAATGTCTTTAGTCTCCACTGGAGATGAGGATTGGGCTAGAATCTTCCTAGCTTTCTGTGACATCTTATCTTGGTGTAACAATAAAAGTAGAGAATGTTCTTCCATTTGTGAAACTTTTGGTAAGTAATATTGATGAATTAATTAATGACCCATTTTTGCCTACGTGGCAAGTTCCTTGAGGACGAGAAACAGTTACAACTGATCTTCGCGTACCGGAATGTCCGCTTGATAATGCCTGATGAGTGCATGAATGATAGATGAATGAATGTATCTAAGAGGAGGAGAACTTCTTTTCTACCTAAAGGAAAGTTCTACAGAAACCAGAGAGAAAACATCTTTTTAAGGAAAGATAATACATAGAATGAGTTTTAGAATCATAAAATTTTTAAATTGGAAGCTTTTGTTGATTGTTAAAGCAATTACACCTACACATTCAATACCACGTTCACTCACTTTTTATAAATTTCAGAAGTTTGGAAATTACTATTTTAAACTTGATTCTCTCCCTCTCCCGCAATTTGAGACTTTTTTAAAAATATTTTTTTAAAGTTTTTATTTATTTTTGAGACAGAGCATGAGCAGGGGAGGGGCAGAGAGAGAGGGAGACACAGAATCTGAAGCAAGCTCCAGGCTCTGAGCTGTCAGCACAGAGCCCGATGCGGGGCTTGAACTCTCGGACTGTGAGCTCATGACCTGAGCTGAAGTCGGACGCTTAACCGACTGAGCCACCCAGGCGCCCTGAGACTTTTTATCTTTCAGCGGTGAAGAACTAGCTCTCTATTTTTTTATTGTTTACCTAATTTGGCACAAAGATCGTGGGTAATTTTTACAAATCTATCTAACTTGGGACTTGAAAAGGGAATTATTTCTCTAAACTGTTTGACTCACTTGGTTTGAATACTGTGTTAACGAGGCCGGAGCAATATACTTTCTCTCTGTGGCCACACTCTGGCTCCTAACTTCTTTCACGGCTCTCATTGAGAAGTCAAGAGAGAATAGAAGAATCCAGAACAATCACAGCTCAGTCCTTACTCTCAACAGGTCATTTGCATTAAATTTTTTTTACAGGAAGGATAGCAGGATAATTATTCCTTGCAGGTCGCCCATTGGCATTACAGTGCTGTGATTAACAAATGCATAAAACTAGACAAAGACCTTAAGTTGTGCCTCTTCTCTACTCCTTCCTAATTCATAAATGTACAAGAATGTATGAGATGTTAAGGGTAGTGAGTCACTATTACCAAAAACAAAAACAAATCCTGAATCTCCACAAATACATCAATGTGGGGTCATTCCATCAGACCAACACCTCAAGTTTAAGCATGTCTTTAAAGCCATGTGAACTTTGAAAGATGCTTAGCTTTCTTTGGAGCCAAGATAAATACCCTGTATTATGTAAATATTTGCATTGGTATGAGATTTTTGCTAGGACTTAAACCATCTCAGGGCCCCCAGCTAGCATGAGCACAAGTTTGGGGGGGGGTAGGAAGTATGACTGAGGTAAGCTTGCTCACTGCCGATTATTTCCCAGGTCACTGAGCTCTGTAATTACTGAAGGATCAACATCTAGTGCCAATAGTCAGGGCCTCTCTTGAGATGCCTGGGCCATGAGCTATTTTAGTGTCACCTGCTTTCCATATAACCTGCTGTTTTGTTACCATTGTTGTTGTTACTTTTGCTTTCATAGTTGCCTTTATTAGAGCATCTTTTTCCGTTCTAAATATTTATGTGCTAAAAATAATTTTAAACCTGTAAGTATCTGAAGCATATCAAACGCTCAATAGAAAATGGGGTTGACAAGCCTGGAAGGAACATCATTTATGAAGAGTCCAATAGATAGAAATTGCCCTTAATAAAATAAATCCAATAGACAAACACAAAGCATAGATGCACAATAGTCCAAAGTAAGTTCTAAGCCCAGCAGACTTCAATAAGACAAACATATTCCAGCAATGTCATAACAATAAGATTATATATGTGTGTGGTGGGCAAAGGGGTTTGGGAAGTAATCTTAACCCTGAAAGAAAGCCTGCTTTTCACCCAGTAGACACTGATGGTGTAGCTAGATCAGAATTTATAGTTGGATTTCATTCAGATTGGTGAGAACCCAGGCTGTCCTGATTCTTTAATACTTTAATTATTATCAGGTTTAAAAGAATTTCTAAAATAAAGTGCCTGCCTGTTGTTAAATAAGAATATACTGTCTACTCACTAGCTCTTCTTAAAATTTCACAGCCATACCGGGAAATAAGCAAACGGGATTCATTATCCCCACCTGAGCAATGAAGAAGTAAGATTTAGGGAAGCTGGAGAGTGCTTGTTCTGGGTTTTTCCCACACTGGTAAACCATTATTCCTCACAGACTGTGTACGCATAGCAATGAGTTCACTCCCCTGGCACCACAGCTCTATTCTGTTTATAAGCCAAGCCCCCCAAAATGATTCTTTCAGGGTGCAGGTACCATTTTGCACATGAAAGAGAAATACCGCGTCTCTGCTGGTAGACTGCCTTACAAGCCTCAATGTGCTTGGGTGAGGGAGGTAAGGGAAAGAGCTTGGAGGGGCAGGCTCAGTTCTGGCCTCACCACTTGGAGGGCCCTGCCTCAGCCACCTCCCTTGTTGGGGCCATGGTCTCCCCATGTAAACCAGGAACTGACCCAACCCGAAAACGCTGCACTATGCCCCTCACTGCCCCACACAGCACCACGTTCTCTGGCTCTGTGTCTGATGCATTCTTGGTTCCTTCTAAATCTTCTCTTGGGAAGGGAAGGAAGTTGGTTCGCTGAGAAATCAATGCAGGGTACCAGTAAAGGGTTACGTCTCTGGAGCACTTGCATTAAAATTAATATCTGGAAGGTGAAATTTCAATAGGTGTCAATTTGTGCCTGGTAGGGAAGAGTACATTTTTGGGGGTGCCATGGCAAGGATGGCCGTCCCCTCGATGTGCCATCCTGATTCTCTTCCACAGAAGGGCTGTAAGACAGCTGGCCAGCATGAAGCCTCCAGCTGGCACCCCCTTCAAGGGCTGGCCTCAGCTACAGAGTGGGGCCCCTTCACCCAACGTCCCACCCTCCACAGTTACCTGCATCTAGTAGTGAGCAAAGGTGTGTGTGTGGGGGGGGGGTGGGGGAAGAATGAAGGGCCAGCACATGAGCCACACAGGGGTAAAGGGGATGCAAACAGATCATCTTCGGGGATTTCAGGACTGCTGAGGTTTTGATTGGCCTTTGCCATCGCAGATTAATTTCTTTCCACCAATAGTGGGGTCTGGACTGTGCTGGGGAGGGTGGAACTGAGGAGAGGAGGTGCTACAGAGGAAGACAAGGTGCTGGATGATGCATTTTCAAAGTCTCATGTGATGTCGAAGTATGTGGACACATACGTTAAAAGGACCACAGCAAGAAGCAGATAATGGAGGAAAACAAAAGGCGTGTTGGTATTTCCTGAGGAACATACCTAACGTACTTAACGTACTTTGGAGGTCCCAAGAGGTAATGATGTAGTAGCCAGGGTTCATCTGGGAGGGGTTTTAGGAAACATCAAGTTTAGAATAGTCTCTGGCTGGCCTCTGGTCATCCCAAGCTTCTGTTAGGACTCTCCTGGGGAAGGTGCTCTGTTCCCACAAACTGGCCACAAACTTGACTTCTAAATTACTCCCAGGGTTCCGTTTTTCTACAGATTCTTACAGGAAGTTTTGTAAGCTCTGCTTGGCTTCTTGTCATCATGCACAAAACCATGTAAATTCGTTTAGGACAAAGTTAGTAATATGATAATTTGATTTGATTTTGTAGGCTTTTACAAAGGACACACTCTTTATTTTTGTTTCAGAGCCACAGAACATGGAATGGTACAGTAAAAATGCTTCATGTTGCCGGTGCTTCCTGAGCAGCCCACAGAAAGGTCACAGCTGGTGTCAGAGGTCACAAGAGATGTCACGCAACTTCTTAATAAAGGCAGGGTGGCATATTATCTCAAAGAAACACTGACAATCAGAAGAAGAACATTTTACTACTGTGGCCATTATTACAGTTCAAGGAGGGCCCAGTTTTGGTGATTATGCCAGTATCATCCCCGAATGGAGCTTTTGAGTTCACTCTGGTTCTTGACGAATTGATTCTTACTGAAGAGGACTAAACTCTCTAAATAAGCATCCAGTGTCTCCACACATTACATTCTCATCCAGAGGCAGCTTGAACCAGTGTTTTAAGTAAAGGGCCAGAGGCTGGGAATCTTGAGGTTGGAAATAGTCTAGTAGAAAAAGCACAAGTGACGGGGTATGATTTACCCTTGATTGTTGCTCTGCTACCTAACCAGCTCTGAAGCTGGAGCCATTTAAATGACTTCTCTGAGGGGCACCTGGGTGGCTCAGTTGAGCATCCTACTTCGACTTGGGTCATGATCTCGCAGTTCGGGAGTTTGAGGCCCGTATAGGGCTCACTGCTGTCAGCACAGAGCCCACTTTGGATCCCCTGGCTCCCTGTCTCTGCCCCTCCCCCACTCATGTGCACTCGTGAGTGCTATCTCTCCCTCTCTCCTTCTCTCTCTTTTTAAAAAATAAATAAACATTAAACAACTTCTCTGAGCCTCAGTTACTTAATCTGGGAAAGACGGGTAGCAGCACTGGCCTTGCAGAATTACTGTGAACTTCACATTAGATGGTGTGTGTGCTATGCACCAGGGCATATTAGACCTGCAGAAACCATTCGCTTTTCCTACTGCTTGTTGATGAGCTTGGATAAGTTCACGTTTCATGAGAGTCACTCTTCTGAATCTGACTGAGGCTTCTTGTGAGAAATTAATAATTAAATGGTTATAGTTTTTGTGTCATTATCCCATACCAAAAAATACTTACCAGTCATAGCCAGCCTCATCTTGAGTGGGCAGACTCATAAATATCGCATCCTTTCTTGTTATCACATGGGTACAATCAGATTCACATTCTTTTTTTTTAATGGAGCTATAATTGGCATGTGACATTATATTGGTTTCAGGTATACACTATAATCGTTGGATGCTTGTATTTATTGCCAAATGATCACCACAAAAAGTTTAGTTAACATCTGCTACCATACATAGTTATAATTTTTTTTTCTGGTAAGAACTCTTAAGACTTACTTTTATCACCTTTCAATTATGCAGTACAGTATTATAAACTGTAGCCACCATGGTCTACGTTAAATCTTCAGGACTTATTTATTTTACAAGTGGAAGTTTGTATCTTTTGATCCCCTTCACCCCCTTTGCCATTCCCCAACCACTGCTTCTGATGACACCAAACTGTTCTCTGTATCTACGACCTTGGCTTGTTTTTCTGTTTTGTTTTGTTTTAGATTTCCCCATATGAGAGAGATCATATAGTATTTGCCTTTCTCTGTCTGACTTAGTTCACTTAGCATAATGCCTTCATGGTTCATCCATGTCTCAAATAGCAAAAATTTCAATTTATTTTTATAAATGAATAATATTCTGTTATATATATGTATATATATGTATGTGTGTATACACACACACACACACACACACACACACATATATATATATATATATATATATATATATATATATATTCTCCATTCATCCAACAATGAACACTTAGGTTGTTTCAGTATATTGGCTATTGTCAAACATACTGCAGTGATCATGGGATTACGTAGATTTTTAAGAGTTAGTGGTTTTGTTTTCTTTGGATAAATACCCAGAAGTAGATTGCTGGATCCTATGGTAGTTTCAGTTTTAATTTCTTGAGGAACTTCTTTATTGTTTTCCATAGTGGCTACAACAATTTATATTCCCACCAACAGAGAACAAGATTTCCATTTTCTCCACATCCTCACCAACACTTGTGATTTTTTGTCTTTTTGATAACAGCCAATCTAACAGGTGTGAGGTAATATTTCATTGTAGTTTTGATTTGCATTGCCCTGATGATTAGGCATGTCAAGCATCTTTTCCTATAGGTCTTCTTTGGAAAATGTCTATTCAGATCTGTTGCCCATTTTTTTTGTTTGTCTTTCTATTGAGATGTCTATGTTCTTTATGACTTCTGGATATTAACTCCTTATCAGATATATGATTTACAAATATTTTCTCCCATTCAATCGGTTGCCTTTTCATTTCATTGATGGTTTCCTTTGCTGTGCAGAAGCTGTTTTTTAGTTTGATGTAGTCCCACATTTTATTTTTGCTTTTGATGTCAGATCTAAAAACTCATGGCCAAGGCCAATGTCAAAGAAGTTACTGATTATGTTTACTTCTAGGAGTTCTATGGTTTCAGCTCTAACATTCAAGTCTTTAATCCATTTTGAGTTCATTTTCACACATGGGGTAAGATAGTAGTCTAGTTTCATTGTTTTTCCATGTGGCTGTCCAGTTTTCCTAATACCATTTATTGAAGAGAATGTTCTTTCTCCATTGCATTTTCTTGGCTTCTTTGTTGTAAATTAATTAATCATTTATGTTTAGCTTTATTTCTGAGCTCTCTATTCTGTTCCATTGATATATGTGTCTTTTTTATGTCAGGTTTCATTTCAGTTTTCACGTTGTTTAATATGTTTTATGTTTTTATGTATTGCTTTATACATTACATGTTAAAATACAAATATAAGTTAATATAAAATCTTTTTTACTCTTTAATTCCAAATCCAGAAATATGTTCCTACTTCCTACTGTTTGCCTCTTCTCTATAATAAAAGTCACTATTTTCTTAAAGATGTGTTATACCGGTGAGAAATCTCTGTATATTTAATTCTCAAAGGTGAATCCTCTGAGGAAAGTTGGTAAGAGTTATATGATGAAGCCTTTTAATCTAGGACTCGTTAAGAATACATGTAAACCAAAAGACATCCCTCATCTCAACTCTTTTTATGATTTCCCAATGAGTATCCTCAAAAGCTTTAATAGTTACATTGATTACACATAAATATAATTTATTAGCTTGAACAATCACAAGGAGATCTTTCGTGGATGAAATGATATAATTCATGTATAGTGTAAAGGGTTATCATCTCCTTTTAAAAATCATGACCTGCTTATAAACCTTGTCAGCAATATAGTAAAGAACACCAAAATCCATGGCTTTGGAGTCAGACTTGGATTCAAATGTTGGCTCCAAAACTCATTGTTTATATAACATTTGGGGAAATTGCTCACCATTTCAGAGCCTCAGCTTTCTCATTTGTTAAGCTTGGGTTAGTAATGGGGTACCTGGCTGGCTCAGTGGGTTAAGCGTCTGACTCTTGATTTTGGCTCAGGTCATGGTCTTGCAGTTTGCAAGTTTGAGCCCCTCATCGAGCTCTGCATTGACAGTGGAGAGCCTGCTTGAGATTCTCTCTCTCTCCCTCTCTCTCTCTCTCCCTCTGTCCCTCCCACACACTCTTTCTCTCAAAAAATAAATAAATAAACTTTAAAAAAAGATTGCATTAGTAATGCTACTACTTCATAATTATGTTGTGAATTGATGATAGACTGCATGTAGGGTGCATAGTATACCCTTTACACATAATAGTTTCTCAATTCATAACTGTAGTTGCTACCAATTTCTTCATCTATAAAATTGGATCACACCACTGTAATTGGATTACTATAAGGGCAAAATGACAGGTGACATATGGATGCTATGAAGACACATGAGAGAATGCCTCCCTTGAGGAGAAGACTTCCTAGAGAAATGATGTGTTACCTGAAATGTAAAGGATGCATAGTGTTATCCAAGTTGGAAGGGTGGAAGAAACATGCCTTAAATGAAATGAGCAAACTTGAATAATATTTTCTTTATACTTCTTTAAATTTTTTTTCAACATTTATTCATTTTTGACAGACAGAGAAAGAGCACGAGCGGAGGAGGAGCAGAGAGGGAGGGAGACACAGAATCTAAAGCAGGCTCCAGGCTGCTGTCAGCACAGAGCCCGACTCAGGGCTTGTACTCACTAACTGTGACATCATGACCTGAGCTGAAGTCGGACGCTTAACCGACTGAGCCACCCAGGCGCCTCTCTTTATACTTCAATCACACTAGTGATATCATACCTTATATGCTCATTTAAGGTCAGAAACTACATCTTATAGGGGAGCCTGGGTGGCTCAGTCATTTGAGCATCCGACTTGGGCTCATGTCATGATCTCACGGTTCATGAGCTCTATCCCCGTGTCAGGCTCCCTATGCTGACAGCATGGAGCCTGGAGCCTGCTTCAGATGCTATTTCTCCCTCTCTCTCTGCCCCTCCTCCACTTGCACTCCGCCTTTCTTTCTCTATCAAATATAAATAGACATTAAAAAAAATAGAAAAGAAAAGAAGCTACATCTTATTTAGCTTTGAACCTCCCCAGCACCATTTTATTTTCTAAGTCCAATATTAGCAGAGGGCTTCACACATAATAGGTGGGTCAGTAAATATTTGTTGAGCATTATGTGTTATGTCCATATATTATTATTTCCTCTCCGTTTAGAGGCAGAGGAACACCTCCTCTGAGAGAATAATTGTGCAACACCGATAAATCAGAGTGCAGAGGAGACCAGAATAAAGGCCTCCTGACATATTCAAGGGCAATTACAAATACCTTTGCTAGTCATTACAAATACCTTTCTTCTTATTCTTTAAAATTAATTTCTTTATTTCTTCATAATGATGATGATGATCATTATTATTATTTACCAGATACCCTTCCTTTGAGGGCACCTTTAGTCAGACCAAAATTAAATGATTATTGATAAGACCCCTACAGGAATAAATAATTAAATAAAAAGTAGATAAATTGGACTGCATCAAAATTAAAAAAAGGTTTGAGCTGTAAATACCATCAATGAACTGAAAATCCAGCACATAGAATGGGATAAAATATTTGCAAAGCATATATATATATCTGATAAGGGACTGGTTTTTGGAATATATGAAGAACTCCTACACCTAAATTAGAAAAAGACAAACCAATTTAAAAATGGGTTTTTAAAATTCTATTTGAAAAGGATTTCAATAGACATTTCTCCAGAGAAGCTATACAAATGGCCAAAAAGCACATGAAAAATGCTCAACATTATGATCCATTAGGAAATGCAAATGAAAACCACAATGAAACACCATTCCATACCCACTAGAATAGCTATAATAAAAAAAAGAAAGAAAGAAGAAAGAAAGAAAGAAAGAAAGAAAGAAAGAAAGAAAGAAAGAGAAAGAAAAGGAAAAAGAAGAAAAAAGTAATTAATATTGGCAAGGATATGGAAAAATTGGAACCCTCATACACTGTTAGTGGAAATGTAAATGGTGCAGCCACTTTGGAAAATAGTTTGGAAGTTCCTCAGAAGATAAATTTAGAGATAATATGTTTTGCTTTACCATGACCCAGCAATTTCACTTCTAGATATATACCCAAGAGAAATGAAAACATTACATTCACACAAAAACATGTACATGAATGTTCATAGCAGCCTTATTTGTAATAGTCAAGAAGTGGAAATAGTGTAAATTTGCATCTTCTGATAAAAAATATGGTATGTCCATAGAACAGGATATTATTTAGAAATTACAGAGAATGAAACACTACTTAGCTGCTATAGGAGGGATAAGCCTTGAAGCCGTTATGCTCAATGAAAGAAAGTTATCACCAGAGATCATATATTGTGTGATTCCATGTGTGTGGAAGTCCACAATATGCAACTCCATGGTGTCAGAATGTAGACTGGAGTGCCTTGAGGTGGCAGGATGGGCATGGGAGAGGGCAAAGAACCTCTATGAAAGATTTGTGGGGAGGAGTGAAGGCCACGTTTTAAACTTAGATTGTGGTGATGGCAATGCAGCTTTCTGAATGTGTTAAAACCATTTAATTTGGTGAATTTTAAGGTAAAGATGTTTTTAAAAAACAAAAACCATACAAAGGCTCATGCAGCCTTGTCAGAAGTTGGGGGAAATTCTAAACTCATTGTACTTCTGAGATACTTTTTAAATGTTACATATATTTTAAGAAATGTATGTAGGCATGTATTTGAAACATCCTGGTGTATAAACCAAACTTTAAAAAAATATTTATTTATTTTGGGGAGAGGGGAGAGAGAGAGAGAGAGAGAGAGAGAGAGAGAGAGAGAGAGAGAGAATCTCAAGCAAGTTCCATGCTCAGTGCGGAGCCTGATGCAAGGCTCAATCCCTGACCCTAGGATCATGACCTGAGCCAAAACCAAGGATGGGATGCTCAAGTTACTGAGCCACCCAGGTGCCCCTAAACCAAAACTTTTTTGATTTAATGAAAATCAGATTGAGCACTCTCAAAATGAAGTTAAGTCTGTCAAAGTGATATGATACTGTTGCAGAGTTACTTGATTTTCTTTACCATGTTAAATTTTATAGCCTCTTCTTAATTGTTCTTTAGGTGAGTAAAATTGTGATATTATTATGTTGGGCAATATTTACATATTAAGGCATAATATCCAGCAGTTGCAGTAATCAATGGATATCCCATTCTTTTATTGTTCTTTTAGTTGATGGTGATGGATATACCTCCATTAACACAACAAGATCATTTTATAATGATTTTAATGCACCAGATGGACACAGAAAACAACTTTGATTTCTTGTCCAGTTTACTTTTAGTGCTGTTCTGTAAACTCATTTTTTCCCCACCTCTTGGATGAAATCTTGTGTTCACATAATAAAAACTCATCTAGTCATTTCTAGTGACAAATTTAAAATCTCATTTTATCAACTAAAATATCCAGTTAAGAGAAATCAAAATTCTCAGCTCATGCCTAGTTAGTCCTCATTCTCACTCACAGCTCATTAACACATTGTGCCTGGAAGCCTATAGCAAGGAGGGGGTGTGCAGACACATCCTCCTCTTTAGCCTACTCACTAGCTATGATTTCTGACCTCCCCAGGCTCAGGCTAGGATATGGGGATCAGAGACCTGGAAGGGGGAATTTGGAATCACTCAACCAAGGGGGCCTGAGGGTATTGAAATTCCACTCACATTCTGCTCACCAATCCAAGTGCTCTGGTATGGGGCTGTGTTCACTGGGAAAAGAGGCACCCTTCAAATTGGCAGATGGTTACCATCTGTTCACAAGCCTTTTGCCCATGAGGTAAGGCAGCATCTAATTTAAAAGAATACTATCTACTATTCCTTTTAAATTAGGAAATTTTCAACATCATAAAGATGTAACAGAACTAACATGAGTTTGTTCCTTGGTGAGTTATGGATAGAGACTACACCAGGTGAGTTTAACCCAAAGGAAACTTTATTTGCTCCAAATAAGATCATGCGGAATAACTTCCGAAGCTGTGACTCCACAGTGGGTTTCTCATATTTAGGGTTAGGGGTGAGTGGATTTCTTTTATTCAGTGTTAGAATGAATATTCAGAAAGGGGACTTTTGTCACTGCATAAAGGAAAGCACATAAGGTTGCACAGGTATACTTAGAAAACATGCTTATACGTGGGGTATCCTATTTTCCGTTAACGAAGCTTGTTCTCTTCCCTGGATGAAGATTTTTAACATTATAATGAGGTATAAGTGTCTGTTGGACACTCCGTGGCCTATCTGCACAGGTCTGAGTCCGTGGTTGACTCACCTGGTCTAGCCCGCCCCAGAGTTCTTCTTGTTTGCCTCTAAAATATAAGGTTAACACTCCTGTGCAAAAGGAAGTTGTCAGTGGGAATTGTGCTGGTGACAGTTTTAACCTCATTAACTCAATGGGGCACAGTTTCAAATATGAAACTCTTCGATACTATCACTCAAACTCTTCCAAAATCTTGGAGGAAGTGTTTTCATTTCATATGAAGGCATTATTCTATGGGCTCCCAGAAGACTTGAACACAACTGCATCTTGCTTCAATGACTGTCTCACCATGTGCCTTCTGGCTACAGAAAGCCTCCCTTCATAATCCTCATTGCTTGTCTAAATCATATATGTACAGTTTCACCTCCTCTGTGAGATCTCCTGATTGCCTCGGCATGTGTATCTCTCCAGCCTTTGAAAATTCAAAGCACTAAGTACCAGGTCATTGAGTACTTTTCTAATGGTAGTCCCTTCCCATCCTTCCTCTTTTCTCTTCCATTTTTTCCCGTGGTCTCTTGTTTCTCCCTGCCTCACTTTCTCCCTTGTCCTTTGTTTCTCTCTCTCTTTCTAATCTAACTTTTACTTCCATCTAAATATGTGTACTTAATTGAAAAAGGAAAGTGGTATAACCCTTTTAACTACAAAGAATAGTTTCATACTTCCTACCTTCAAGTTCTAGACCTCAGAGTGATGACTTCCTATTGTTTTGTGTGTCTCTTTGGCCATTTACTTCCATGTTTGTATGTATTCTACTGCTATTTGCTTATATTGCTTATACTGTTATTTCTAGATTTTCTTTTTCAAATTTATGAATTGTGTTTTTAATTTCTTCTAAAAAAGACAAGGATTTAGTACTTCGATGTTGATATCAACATGCATACTTCACTTTACCCCATCTTTCCATCATAGTTCCATGATACTTCTTAAAAAAAAATCAATACCTAGGGGCACCTGGGCGGCTCAGTTGGTTGAGTGCCCAACTCTTGATTTCAGCTCAGGTCATGATCCCAGGGTTGTGGGATCAAGCTCCAAGTCAGGCTGTGCACTGTGCACTACATGTGGAGCCTGCTTGAGATTCTCTCTCTCTTCTTCTGCTCCTCTCCAGCTTTCACGTGCACTCATGCTCTCTTTAAAATAAAATTAAAAAAATAATAAAATCAATATCTAGTGTTTGCTTTGTTATACTTAAGGTAAATTTTGGGGGGAGCCTGGGTGGCTCAGTCAGTTGAGTGTCTGACTTACGCTTAGGTCATGATCTCTCTGCTCATGAGTTAGAACCCCGCGTCAGGCTCTGTGCTAACAGCTTAGAGCCTGGAGCCTGCTTCGGATTCTGTGTCTTCCTCTTTCTCTGCCCCTCCCCTGCTTGTGCTCTGTATCTTTCTCTCAAAAATAAACAAACATTAAAAATTTTAAATTTAAGAAGATGAATTTTTGTTCACATTGAGTCTTGTAAAAAACCTGATTATGTTTCCTTTCTTGTGTTGTTCTCCCTGGATTTAATCATTGCTTCATTTTCTTGCTTGCATCTATCATTAATGCATCCATAATCTGCTTGAACTCTAAACCCCTGTAAATGCAGCCAGGCATACTGGTTTTATGACTTTCTTGATAACCCCCCTCCTGGAACCCTCTGTTTTCCTATTCTGAGCTAGATTGATTGCTCTATTAGCTTTGACACACTTGTTTTCCTGGGACCTTCCTCCATATTCATCTTGGGAATTCTCTTAGCTTCTCTTCCACATTGAATTCCAGTTTCTGGTTCATTTGTCTTTCTTGATTCGTGGCCTTGATTTGAAACACGTATGCCAATATTCTCTCTAAAACAATGAGTGTGTCTGGTGTGTGTATGTGTGTATGTGAAGGGTGAGGGACCTGGATAATTATTCAGAAATTTTGTTATATACCTGACAATGTCTATTCTCTCATCAACTTGATTGATAATTTGGTTTGGTATAGAATTCCATGTTGTAAATCATTTTCCCTTAAAATTGTGAAGGTTTTACTCCACTGAATTCTAGCTTCTAGGGTGGCTATTGACAAGCTCAAAACTATTTTGATGGCGATCCTTCTCTGCTAGTTTTTAAGATACTCTCTTATCTCAGGCTTTCCTGATGAAGGTCCTTTTCATTCATTACATTGCATGTAAGTGGACTCTTTAGAATTTGTGCTCCAAAGGTTTGTCAAGTTTTCACTCTATGCAGGAACTATTTTAAAGTTCATGTCTCGAGTTCTATGAGATTTTCTTTTGTAACAGGAATGAAATCTTACTATTTCCTACCTTCCATTTTATATGTTTTCAGTTTCTGGAGCTCCTATTATTGTCTATTGGAGAGTTTGATTTGATTTTTTAATTTCTTACCTTTTCTCTCCTGTTTTCAATTTTTTTCCTGTTTATTCTCCTAGTCAAGAGATGTCTGAAATTATCTGTTCTTGTTTTATTAATTTTTTAAGGTTTATTTGTTTTGGAGAGTCAAGAGGAAGGGGCAGAGAGAAAGGGGGACAGAAGATCCAAAGTGGTCTGTGTGCTGACAGCAGAGAGCTTGATTCAGGGCTCGAACTCACAAACTGGGAGATCATGACCTGAGAGGAAACTGGGCAATTGATTAACCAACTGAGCCATCCAGGTACCCCTGTTCTTGTTTTAAAAATCCAATTTCTTTTCTTAACTATCTGATAATATTAATTAAAATTTTTACGTGTTTTCCCCCATTTTTATTGTTTCCTCTAAGTTCTTTAGTTCCTTTTTTTTTTTTTTTCTGTTTTGGATTCCATACTTAATAATAGCACCCTTTCTCAAATCACTATCACTCCATTTCAGAGTAAGGTTCTAAAGCATTGAGAATAAACTATGGGGACCAGACTCATGATTGCAAGTGTTTTCTTAGTAAATTCTTCTAAAGCTAGTTCTCCATTCTCCTGCCAAATGGAATACAATTCTGGTAGCTTACAATCCAGGACCTCTAAGCGAAAGGGTGGTCCAGGTATCTTACCATTTAGAACACAGATGATTACCTAATGCCTTCTTTCAGTGCTGACCTCTCTTCCGTAGTCAGTATGTCTGGTGTCTGCCAGTCCAGAGCTCATTTTTTTTGGAGACAGAGAGAGAGAGAGCACACGGAGGCGAGGGGCATAGGGAAGGAGAGAGAGAATCTTAAACAAGCTCCATGCTAAATGTGGAACCTGGCATGGGGCTAGATCTCACAGCCCTGGGATCATGACCTGAGCTGAAATCGAGAGTCAGACGTGCAACCTACTGAGCCACTCAGGCGCCCCCAGAGCCTCATTTTCAGGAGACTCTTGATGACAACCTTAGTTTGTTTCAGAGTGAGGGAGGGGAAGCTGACCAGTTGTGTGAATGAGAAAAGGCACCAGGGGATACGATTCCTTTCCCACTTCCTGTGTTACCTGGTACCTCCAGTCCAAGTCTTTTCAGGGGTCTGTGGTCATTGTTGGCTTCTCTCCATCAAGCATTCTCAGGAATTCTCAGAATTCGCAAATCTAAATTCCCCGAAAGCTCAAATCTATGTCAGTTACCGCTTGCCCAGGACTCATCTGCTTTGTTGCCTGCTATTCTTCTCTTTGCTCTTGTCATGTAGGGACTTTGGGGAGATAAGCATATGTGCTCAATATGCCACATTTAGTTTAAAGTTTGCTTTATGTTTCTTTCTAACTGTTGGCCCTTTGGCCAAAGTATTTTCCTTTTTCCTCATTTTACTCTTCTCAGTCTCCAGTTACCCCACAGCAGTGGCTGTGGCTGAATACTGGTCTGCATAGTAGGACTGCCTGCATGGCAGGGCCGGTTGTCAAGATGACAAGGAATGAGGGAGAAGCTGACAAAGGTGCCCTGAGCTCAGCAACATCAATCCATGCTCAGAAAGGCTGTAGATGTGGACCGCACTGGGAGGATACTGGGCTGGGCAATGGATGGGAGGTAGCTGGTCAACAACAGTGACTGCAGGCTGGGGATTGCTCCAGCCTTCCCGGACAGAAAAAGGTGAGAGATTATCTGGCCCTGGTCAGGGAAACTTCTCAAACACTCTAAGCAAATCCAGAGGTGGTCCAGAGCCCCAGTTTCACCACCAGGGGACATGCAGTCAAGACATGTAAAAAAAAACCAAAAACAAAAACAAATAAACAAAAAAAGTAAGAGTGATCTCCAGAGTCTGTCTGCTGCATTCACGTCACAGCTCCATGGTCTGCTAGTTGTGGAGCCCCTGGAAAACTTGCTAAACTCTCTGAGCTTCAGTTTTTTCAACCGTGAGACGGGATCATTAGCCATACCTTCCTCCCAGGGTTGTGGCAAGGATTAAATCTGTTAATATACATAAAAGGCTTAAAATAGTTTCAGTACTTAGCAATGACTCAATAGAAAAAAAAATGGAGGGGTGGGGCTAGTCTAGTAATGTTTCATGTCTGACACATTAACAGGTACTCAACAAGTCTTTTTTGACTAAAGAAGTGAAATAAATATATCTAGAGATAATCCTATGGAGCCATCTTTGGCTTTAAATTTTATTGTCATTTTCAGTGCTTGGCAACAGAACTTTCAAGCAATTATTTTCATGGGTGCTTTTAGTTGGAATAATTAGCCACATAGCACTGCAATTGAAGAGACGTATACTTTCAAGTCTCTTCCAATAGCACCACCAGATAGACAAATCATGACTGATTAACCAAGAGCTATGCTTTGTTTGGTCCAGTAACAACTCTGCCCCAGGCATGTCAGCATAGTCTTCCAGGACTCTGACTGATCAGCAAGGAACCAAATGGCTGGTAATTTCTAATTTATAAACACTGCTTGACGTAGGCAGTTGGGCACTCTGCCATGCTGCTATGGCCTGAAATGGCCTGACCACTTTTCAGTGCACTAAAAGCAATTTCAAGTGGCTTAATAACCCTTTACCCACCCCTCCACTGGGGTCCACAAACACCGTTGGATGGAGAGCCTTCTAGTGGCCTCAGGACAAAGGGTTCAGGTTACAGCTTCATGGGGTTTCCAGCTGAACAATGAGTATAGTGTGAAGGCCCCATCTGTCAAAGTAATCAAACTATAAAGAGGGAAATAATACAATTAAACCTTTAAGATGTGTACATTTATCTTTGGTTTTTCAAAACTGATCTCCATTTGGCAAGACTTCCTTTGGCAAAGAAGTTAGAAATTGGCATTCTTTAATACAAATTGAGATCTTGCCTAAAATGAGTCTCTGGGTACAAAGATGAAAATAAAGAGAAGCAACTAGTACTTTTGGGGGGAGAAAAAGAATCCCGCTTATAAACTAAGTGTTCCAACAAGACACATAGCTAACTAGCTTAAATTAAACAGTTTTTTTTTATTGTTAAAAAGATAAAACATTTCCTTTTGCTGGTAGCATGAGTAGGCTATACATGGGGAAAGGAAAGAATGGAGCTAATTCTTGATGGCAAAAGAAATCTGTTCTCTCTGGCTGCTGGCACCCCCCCCCCAAGGGGCACCACCACTGGAATCCAGGTTCCCCCAGAAGTACCACTCTATTCTCAGGGGCTGACTTTCAACCCACTTGGCAGCTACAGTCACCTTCTGGACCCCTGCTGTCTGAGTTTGGTGGGATGCTCCCCTACCTGTCAGATGCTTTCTCTCTGGTCACCCCAAAGTCATTTCTCACTTTTGGTCATTATCTATCTATGTAACAGCTACACACAAGTTCCCTTTCAGCCCACATCAAGACCTGAGCCCAGGTGGCCACACTCAGATGAGCCATGCTTGGACTCTGTCAGGGTCTCATGTATGGCTACACGATACGAGTTGTGATTTCTCCACACCTGGTTTTCAGTGCATTGGCAGAAATCGTTACCCTTCATGTAGGAGAACTTCATCTCCTCTTTCATCTTCTCCATTCCCTTAGGCCAAGCCAAAGAAGATATACCATCAAGGTGCTATGGCCTCTTCTTGTTTCTCTGGCAAATAAATTATTGGGTATTCGGGGCACCTACAACCTTGTCTGGGTGTGGAAGGGCATTGAATGAAAGGCAGACACCCAGACATCCCTTAGCAACTCTGAATGCCATTAGACTGGTGTCCTTCCTTTTGCAAAGTACGTTTGATCAAGGGCTCATGATCATTTGTCTAGACAAGATCCTGATCTGTTTAATGAATCTAGTCTTACAAGAATCTCAGGTCCAAGCAAGGGCACAACCCCAAGCCCAACACTTAAAAAAAAAATGTGTGTTCAAGAATTCAAATGGAGTTTTTGGGTCATGTTTTGTCTGGCCAATATGGTGGCATGATGCTGACATGATATTGGTGGAACATCCCTAAAGCTGATTAGAGATATGCAGTCACCTGTAGGGTACACTATTAATTACCATTGGCTTGTTTTCCATTTTTTAATATTTTTTGTAGAAACAACCTCCTTGGGAAAGTAAAAGGTTTGCCCAGTCCTAGTCACATCTGTTATGTTTCCAGTATTTAAAATTTGGGTTAACCCTTACTGAAGTCTTAGTTTATTTGACCCTACACAGAGAGATGCTAAGGCTTCTGGTTTTGAAGGAGGTAGGAAATTCCTTCCCAGTATTACTGTCTTGAGGAAACAACATTGGTCAAAGTCGATCATCTAACCATGGAACAAAACTTTCAATGATCAACTCCTCTTTTGGCCACCTAGACTGCCACCTCTTAGAAGAGTTAAAGCAGACCTAGAAACTCAGGTTTCAAGGGATCAGGTCAATCATGAATTTCATTTCTCCATCAGGTAGATTAGAAGCAGCCAACCAGGAAAATAGCATGTCTATTAAGGTGGACTATCCAGGATAATAAGTTGCTACAATTCCAGAAATTTTCTGTCTTTACAGCTTTCAGCCATAACTGAATGAAATGACTCAGTAAAAGCAACTGATTATTGTGCTCAGTCCCCACCAGCCCCAGCCCTTTAAGAGAAACATCCACTCACTCATAGTTCAGAGATCATAGAATCCAACTATGAGCATCAGACTCATCTCAGATATTTGCCCATCACCCTCAGGCTTTCCTACTGGAACCACTATTCTCAGCTCTTTAATCTTCTGGTACTTTTGATTCCTAAAACCTGGCTTTAAAGCCTCTTGCTATTTTAGCACTGCACTGGAACGTCTTTAATGTTTTTTAACCTCAAGCTCCTGCTAAACTCTTGGGATCTCAGCAAGAAGGTTTCTTTAAAGTTTTGGCTTCACGGGGCACCAACTTTCACTCTCATCCTGCCATTATGGACAGGTCAGCTCTCTTAAGCCCCTTCTTTCTTACTAGTGAAGAATGATTATACATTACCTAAAACTTAGTAACATAAAATATCTTAATTTATTTTTTTTTTTTTTACTTTTTGCTCTCACTGAATCCCCCTTCTCCCTGCCTAAGCACACAGTGTGCTAAGCCAACCTCACTTCATTTTTTGAAACTTCATTTGGATGTGCTATTATAGTCTCATCTGTGTACATCCTCATGCTATTGAGCCATGTATGAGCCATGTACGAGCCATGTCCTCATGCTATTGAGCCTGAATTAAGTAACCCATTAATGCACACAAACACACTCACAGAAAAAATATTGTTCTGTCTTGCATCCTTAATTCCTTTTTACAACTGTATTGTCTTTGCCATATCTTGATGATATGACTTTTAGGAACCATTCCCCCCCCCCCCCAGGTTTGGTTGGTTAAGTCACTTCTTCCCATTTCTATCATTTTCTCCCAAATGACTCCTAGCCAACTTTACAAAGCACGGAATCCTGCAACAATCCTGGGAACTACCACTGAAAATTCAGTGTTTGCTCTATAGGACAGAACCCAGGACAGCTAAGGCAAAAACTCCAGGAAAGACAATGGCATGTTAACACAAGGAAAATCTAGCCATGTAGGGTATCTCGCAATGTAAATGGATGTTGCAGAAGTAATGAGCTCAACGCCAAAGAATACATTTAAGTGGAGGTTGAATGACATGATAAAAGATTCTTTAGAAAGAGATATACTAGAGAGCACCAAAGAGTCTTTCTACATCTAATATTATATAAGAAAGATATATTTAAATATTTAAGTGTAACTGGACATTAAATTCAGTTTTAACATTGGTCTTAGGTACCAAAGCTGAGAGTAAGCATACCAAAGTGAGGGGAGAGGGCAGAGCACCTGCAAAGGACATGCTAAGGGAATGACACTGGTTCTGTCAGCAGATGGAACCAGCATGGCCAGCCAGGAAAAGAGAAATGAAGAAAAGATAATCAGAGTGGTCTGCTCCCACCTTCTCAAGCTAAGTCTGAGCTCTGAGTGGAAAGCTTGATTTGTGTCCCTGGAGGTGGAAGGAAGCATAGGGATAAGGAAAGGGCTCAGACACAAACTTGAGAAATTTAAACAAGAGTAACTAAGGCTACATATCGTGAGGCAGAGTGAGGTGGAACAGGAGAGTCCCAGGAGGGAGCTGCACTTGCCCCAACAGGCTCGGTTTTCCCATTGGACAAATGAAGCTGGCCTGGAACCATTCTGAAAACATCTCCGTCCAAAAGGACTGCCTAAATAAAGAGCAATAGGACTTTAATAAAGAGAATTTGGGGGCACCTGGGTGGCTCAGTCAGTTGAGCATCCAACTTCTGATTTTGACTCAGGTCATGATCTCGTGGTTCTTGGGTTCGAGTCCCATGTCAGGCTCTGTAATGACAGAGCAGAACTTGCTTGTGATTCTCTCTCCCTTTCTCTCTGCCCCTCCTCCCACTGTGCATTCTTCCCTCCCCCCCCCCCCAATAAACAAATGTTACAAAAAAAGGAGAGAGAGAATCTGTATGTGAAGAAGTGTTAGGGTTCCAGGGACCAAGAGAGCAACTGGGAAGCTGACAGAAGACGACGAAGCATCCAAAAATCCAACAATACTCAACGATAAACACACACCCTTATATGTGGATATCCTTTGTGTGTTTTGACAATGAATGGAATAGATTGCCTGGAAAGATGAGGAGTTTGG
Source organism: Acinonyx jubatus (assembly GCF_027475565.1). Taxonomy (NCBI): domain Eukaryota; kingdom Metazoa; phylum Chordata; class Mammalia; order Carnivora; family Felidae; genus Acinonyx; species Acinonyx jubatus. Next base: position 27,665,554 of record NC_069384.1, read on the forward strand.
GAAAATATCATTAGAGCATTGTATATTAGGACCACACTTTGATGGGTCCTGACTGCCAGCCTACATTCTACAGAACAAACTAATAAGTGAAATTCAGTAGAGTTGCTGGACTGAAAAAGGTCATGCTTTTAGATAATATTCTTCTTTGAGGTCAACTTATTTCCCTTTTATGGACCAGTTTTCCCAGACCTGAACTGATTTCTATTGAGGTCTGCTCTTTCATATTCTTTCCTGTGTCCTTGTACTTAGCTTTCTCCCTTCCAAATTTTTTTGTTTGTTCACATGCAGTGAAGTCATATTTAATCTTGTCTTCAGTGTCCTATGCTAGTGCTACTTTGCCTCCTAAAATCATACCTACTTCCTGCTACTATGATCAGTTTTATCAGAGATTCTTTCTTCCACCTCTCATCCACCAAACCCAGACTTTCTGTCTGATATATCCGCACTCTCTTAAAACTGCATCTCATTCTATCATCAAATCATTTCATCCGAGCCTTTGCAAACTCAGTTCGAAACTCAGTTCTTCTATGATATCTATAATTCTTCTGCAGAATCATGGACATTCTCCCCCACCGCCCCCCCCCCCAAATTCCAATTTAAGGTTATTGAAAATTATAACTGTTCTAAAAAAATTCACTGTGATCTACCTCACTCCCAAACGCTATTTTATCCTTATCTCAGCCTGGGCTCTTTGAAATAGGGCCATGTTTTGAAGACGTACAGTATACCTGAGCAAACGTCATCCTATTTAAAATTGCTAATGATAACAGTAAGTGATTAGGTAAATGCTTTTGGCAACTTTCTAGCTCTGAAAGAGTTTCTTAATAACAACTAGTGATGCTATTAATAGATAATCATGAAAAGGGTGAGCAACTTCTATACCTGTAAAACTTTATTTTTCAGTACACATTACCGTGGTCTCTTGAGACTACTTTGCATATTTTCATTTGTTTATTTGACGCTACAGTTCTGGAATTGCTCTTGCGAGATACGTACAAAGGAAGTGTCTCTGGTCTCTGAAGTCTTTCCTGATTCATCAAAGTTTATTAGAGAAGAGACTATATTGGCAAAGATCCATAAAATTTTGCTGCATTTGCTTGATTTTTTTTGTTAAAATAACTCACATTTGAAATAAAAGCTCATATTTTATACAGTACTATTTTTACCTAATAAAACCATGTAAATGTATTTTTAAAATAAGCATATAGAGACGAATTTCATTTTTGCTTCTTAGTTTTAATGGTAGAGGGTATATATATATGTGTGTGTGTGTGTGTGTGTGTGTGTATGGATGTATATGTATGTATGCATTTTAATAGTTCCTTTCAGTTTATTCAACACATCCCATTTTTTGTTTGTTTGTTTGTTTGTTTGTTTAACTTTAAAAACTAATCACCCTTTTCTTGCTTCATGTTAAAAAGTTCAGATAAAATTCAAAAGCCAGAAATTGCACCTGATACTTGAAAGCTGCTATTCCTGACAACACTTCATCTTTTTTCATGCCCATATTGGCTTTTCTCCCAGCCCATCCATTTCTTAATGTAAGTGTTATAAATTGCTCTAAAGTGCCATAAAGCATAATAAACATAAATCAATATTTCTTGGTTAAAAACTTAGAAATGCTGATCCAGCCCAGGTTGGTTATAGATGTCCTGAACCCATCATGTCCCTTGGTTATTTTGTCTTACCAGAAGCCATTTCTGAGCTCAAGAATGCCTCTCTTTTTGTTTTTCTCTCTGCCTTAGTCACCCGGACACTTGAAGTGACACATCAGAACGGATTGTTGGGAAGATATCATCCGGCAGTCTTAGAAAAGCCCCATTCTTTTTCTTTTTGGCCTCTGGTCTTGGCAACTTTGGAAGAATGGAGTGACATTCTCAGACAAAGTTAGACCACAGGCCCGCGATATGTCAAACTTGTCTGAGGCAAATTCCAGTTTGTCGTGGGAAAAAAAAAAGTTCATTTTCTTCTAAGACTCAGTGAATTAAGCAAAAGCCCACTTCTTCCGTTCTGGCTTGCAAATGTGGCATCTGATCTAAATGGAACACCTGCAGGCAGCTTAATGACAAAACCGACCCATTTGAATTTCTGCTATCTTTGGAATTTTTAAATATGATCATATGCTGCACCCTTGGATATAAAACCACATCCCTCTCCTGGAAATGACAGCTTGCCCCCACAGCCAACTGATGCTGTTTATGTGGCATTGTTGTTATTTATTCGCATCTCAAAGGGAATGATTGAATGGCTCTGTGGTTTCTCCCAAGAAATTGTGGAGCTATGTAATATGAAATCTGCAAGCTCAGGTGATGGTCTTTCTTGAGGAGATTTTCACAGGCAGCTTGTTGGAAATTGCATGAAAATGTTGGTAGGACATTAGACAAAGTGGTTTTATTAGGTTTCTTGACTCACAGCCCACTTTTCATACTAATTGTGGTCCAGTGAACACAGAGGGCAGACTGCCTTCTCCCCCAACCCCCCGTCCCCCCAGCCAAAAGCAACCCTCTGCCCACCCACCCCCAGGAGATCTGAAAGCAGATTTTGCCCTAGGAAGAGGTAACTGCCTAGATTGTGTACCATGCGGTTGAGGGTAGGAGAATTAGAGGGACTCCATTTCCCTATCTCCCTCCTACTTGCTCCAGTCTGAAAAGCTGCCATTAGCCATTCATTCCTTTGGTTTCTGGAAACTTTTGGATCAATAGAAAAAATATGAATTACCTCTAATAAATGAAAAGATGTCAAACTGTACTCATAATAAGGATAATATAAATTAAAAACACACTCAGATACCATTTTTTTTTACTAAAAAGATTTACAAAAACAAAATGTAACACTTTTCTTGGTGAATCTTTGGAAAAATAAGAATCCTCATAGCATGGTTGGTAGGTATAATCCTGGTGAAGGAGAATCAGGAAAAGCTATCAAACTTACAAATGCAGTCACGTTTTGACTCCAGCAGCCCCAAGCTTAGCAACTGATCTTACAGTAAAAACTGCGCACACGAATGAAACATACATACAATTACACATTGAAAAACAATAAATATCAAAATATCAAAACAATTTCACTTCCTTCACTGGGGGACTGGTTAAACTGATCACAATATATTTACAGAATGGAATATTATACAGCAGTACATGAGAATAGTGCACCTCTTTATAGACTGGTATGGGAATATCTGTAGGATGTGTCTTTGAATGGAGAAATAAAGACATAGAACAATGCATATGTTAATTTATGTATACATAAAGGGGGAATAAAGATTAATTTTTATTCTTTCTGGATATATGCATAAAGGTATACTGAAAACATACTCAAGAAACAAATACCAGTGGTTACCTGTGGAAAGTGGTAAAGAGAACACATTGGATTGGGTAAGGGAGAGGAGTAAGAATTCTGTTTATTGATTTTGTTTTTGGACCACATGAATGTGTAACCTCTTACAATTTTTGTTTTTAATTAGAGGTCATATGTTTATGCACTTAAGTATTGATTCTGTAAAGCATTTTTTATTGTGGTAAAATATAGACAACATAAAATTTTCGATTTTCACTACTTTTAAGTGTAAAATTCAGGAGCATTAATTACATTCACAATGTTGTGCAACCCTCAGTACTATCAATTTCCAAAACCATTTCATCACCCCAAACAGAAATTCTGTAGCCATTATACGGTAACTTTCTGTTCTTTCTCCCATTCTCTAGTTACCTCAAATTTACTTTCTGTCGCTATGAATTGCCCTATTCTGGAAATTTCTTATCGGAGGAATCATACAATACCTGTTCCTTTGTGTCCACTTTATTTCACTTAGCATGTCTCCAACGTTTATCCATGTATCAGAACTTTATTTCTTTCATATGCCTGAATGATATTCCATTGGATGCATGTAACATATTTTATTTATTCATTCATCCATTGAAAGACACTAAGGTTGTTTCCACCTTATAGTTATTGTGCATAATGCTGCTAGGAACATTAGCGAACAAGTATCTGTGTGAATCTCTGTTTTCAATCATTTTGACTGGATACCTAGAAGTGGCATTGCTAGGTCATATGGGAACCCTATGTTTAACCTTTCAAGGGATTGCTAAACTATTTCCCTAATGCCTGCACTCTCTTACATTCCCAGCAGTAATGTCCAAATGTTTCAATTTCTCCACATCCTCACCAACACTCGTTATTTTCCCCTGGTTTTGATTGTAGCCATGGTAGTAGGTGTGAAGTTATATCTCATTGGGATTTTTAAATTTTAAATTAAAGAGAAAATTGTTTCATAAATGTCTTCTATTAACATATAATAGCTGTGAAAATCACCGCCTCAATCCTGTTATTAAATCTAAAAGTTGGTTGACAGCTTGCAAGACCTCTAGTTTTTGGGGGGCAGGGACTGGGCAGGCCTATCTTCTGAGTGTATGTAAAAGCCACTCATGACTATGGTTATGTCTATTGAATGTCTACCAGATGCTAACTGCTTTGTGTCATTATTCTTCTCCCACAGTTCTGTGAGACAAATATTTTTATTCCCTTTTAATAGAGAAGAAAACTGAGGGCCTTTTAGGATAAAAGGCCAAAGTCAGACCTTTAGTAAGTGGCATTGCCACAATTTGAACCAGTATCTGCTTGACCTCGGGTCTTATGCATTTTTCACTATAACAAAGCTTTAGAGAGATAAAGGCCACCAGAAGGGGACAGAAAGCCATTTGGTAACATTTTACCTACGACAATTTTGTACACGTTGACTTTGTCATTGTAACTTTTTCCTTACCAAAATTTGTTCCATTCAGCCCAAACCTTTTCTTTTATTTCTGATTTGATACTATGGCATCTGCTCTAACTCACATCATTTTCTCTGAAATCTTAGACTCATAAGATACTTTGCCAAAGAACACAGGCCTTCTTGTTGGCTTGGCACCTGAGGTTCTCTCATTTCTCTGGGACCTGTGAATGTCCCAGGCCTCAATTTCAAATCTACCTGCATCCAAATGGTAGGTTTCTCCAAAGAAAGGAGTGTGGTATAATGCGGAAGAGATAGGAGGCCAAACTCCAAGCTAATCTGAACTGGGGCCTGGCAGAGGGAGACAGGAGCGCATAGCCAATGGCCAGAATATTCCATCCGTGATCTGATAGGTGGAATGGGTGAGCAACCCTCTGGTGGGTGTCATGTCTTGTTCTGGGCATTGGGCCCTCATCTGTGAATAACTACTGCCAAATGCTGCTTTGGAGTGGCCTACGTCACCCAAGAGAGTTTACTGCAGAGCTAACCAGTCATTTCTTCACCAGGTCCACATGTGGGCGGTGCTTTTAGCAAGGCCATTAGTACACAGAGAAATGTCAAACCCCGGGAAAATCTTGCCAACTGTGCTAAGCTCTTTTCCTGTAGAAACACAAGGCAATTTTTGCCAATCCATCTCAACATGAAGAAGCTCTTAATGGAATATATTACAAAACGGAAGCATTTCACCTGGAGAAGAGTGTATCAAAATAGGATAGAACTCCAAGATGGATTTGTGTCCTTTGAACGATTATGCAAAAATAATGTTTAAAAAAATTTTGGCCCGATTTACGTGAAAATCTTTTTTTGTATATATGAAAACTACTCATTCAGAAAAAAACAATCCTGACCACACTGGGTAGGCTGTAAATTTGGACGGACTCAAAGGGAAGGTCAAAAGAATGTGAGATCTGAAGCATCTTTGGAAAGACCTGGAAAACATATGCCACGCTCTTTCTTCCTTTGTGCTGCTTGTAGCATTGTAACCGACCACAAAATCCAGGACTCTGCAGGACTCTGTTCTTGCCTTTTTTTCAGGTTTAATTATCTTTTAAATTAGTTTTAAATAATAAAAGTAAAATGTGAGTTCATTTTCATCATAAACTTTGAATAGAGAAAAAGTGAATTTCTCTTACCTCTCCCAATCTTATCCCACACATTATTCCAAGCATCTTCCCATCCAAGTATTAACCAGGCCCAACCCTGCTTAGTTTCTGAGCTCAGATGAGATCGGGTGCGTTCAGGGTGGTATGGCCGTAGACTCTTCCAAGCATTTTCTATAACCAGGCTAGTGGGTATCCTTCTGGGTCTTTTATATACATGCGCATTGACATAAGTACATTGTGACCCAGCGCTTTCATCAATGAACATCTATTCAACAAATATTTTTTGAGTACTTACTATTTAGAAGGCTTTGTGTAGGCACAGGGGATGTGGAACCGTGAAGTCATCATATATTGAACACTTAATTAATTTATGCTAGGAATTCACCATTAATGTTGGATCTAATCAGCACAAGAACCTTGAAAAGATGTACTACTATTTATTTTACAAGTGAGAAAACTCAGGTTCAGAGAACCCAGGTAATTCACCCAAGATCACAGATGATAGAGCTGAGATTCAAATTGAGCACTAGCTGATTGGAATCCATATGTTGATGACACAGCAAGACAATGCACTGAAATGGTAGCATTCCTCCAGTGGGCAAGACACTCTTCTCAGGGTTTAACATATATTGGCTCATTTAATTTCCACGTGAACAGACTGTTATCACCCCCATTTTACAGATGAGAATCAGTGAAATTAATGAACTCACCTAGATTATGTTAGTAAGGAGTAGCAGAGCTGGGATGGAATCCAGATCATCTGGTTGCATAGCTTCCTCTCCTACATGACTCCGCGGATCATAATATTATGTGTATAGATGCATACTCATGCTTAAACACTATGCAGCTCTTAATCACATTTGCTTAGAGTTTTAAACAACATTGAACATGCTTAGTTTTAATGTAAATAATAGAATTCAGAATTGCATGCATAGTGCAATCCTGTTTATATCAAACATATATGGCAAAAAAATTCAGTAGGAAATTAATTTGTTTTGGTTCCCCTGCTTATGGGTGTTATTTTCTTGCCATTTCAAAAAGGTTGCTAAGTGTCTGTGCTCTCTTAACTCAGCTGAGATTTTGTGGGTCAAAAACAGAAGTTGCCAGACACTGAGCGGCTCCCACACCCACCTTCCCCCGCCCTCCTAGAGGAGATTATGCCAGGTTGTTTGGGGGGTGGTGGCTGAAAAGCAAGTGTTTGGGGAAGAGAGGAGGTGGAAACAGGAGAATTGGCAAAATCTCTGATCACTGGAAAGCAGCTGGGTTGTTTTGTTTTTGTTTTTTTCTATGTGAAGACCAGTCCCCACATCCATGCTGACACCTAACCCACTAATGATATGACTGGAAGGAGAGTGCAAGGTCATGGTCAAGGACTGGGGGAAACAGGGGTAGAGGGGCTAAACATTAAGAACTGTGGGCAGGGAGGCCATATCAAAGATTCCTATGCCTGACTTTTAAAAGTTGGATGACTGAGGGTACACTTAGCTCAGTCAGTTAAGCAACCGTCTCTTGATTGCAACTCAGGGCATGATCCCAGGGTCGTGGGTTTGAGCACTGTGTTGGGGTCCTGGTTAGTGTGGAGTCTGTTTAAAATTCTCTCCTTCTCTCTCTCCCTCTGACCCTCTCCCACTTGCACTCTTGCTCTCTCAAAAAAATTAATTAAAAATTTTAAAAATATATAAAGAGTTGAATAACTGTAGTCACCAGTATGAAATGAAAAACAGTATCTTTCTAGAATGTTCTTAACTGCAAGGGAGAACCTAAAACTTTTTTGGAAGACATCCTTCCACCTAACTTCCACATATATAGATAGGGATTAATAATGACTGAGATTTTCCTCCAACTCTGCTGATGAGACCTTAGAGTAAAGTTGACTTGAAGACAAAAAGGAACATGGGATTGTACACAGAGAGAAGAAACGGGAAAACCTAAGCAGTTGTCTTTGGGTAGTGGAACTGTTGGTGATTTTTTTCTTCATAATTTTCTATATTTTCAAGTTTTCTATCGTTCTCACTTGTTACTTACAAAATCATCAAACCAATTCCTTTTTTTAAACTCATTAATTATGTCACTTCCCCGTCCATCTGGCTTAGTCATGCTTTATTTTCATCTAGACATTTTTACACTGCAAATGTTTGTTACAAGTAGGACAGCTAGGATTTTTCTCTGGGATCCAGTCCTAAAATTTGCATTTAGATATATGTAAATTAAAGCAATTTAGGCCAACATTATTCTATATCTTACTTGAAAAGAATTTTTAAAGTGTTACGGAAAACTAGAGGGATTTAATCAGTTTGTTCCATGCCAAACTTTAAGTCCAGGATCAGGCACGTAAATGACGGCAGGGGCCAGGCCAGTGTCAGGAATGAGAGAAGCAACATTTCAACTAATACTCCTGAGTGGTTATTTTGGCACCTAATCCAAACTTCTAAAAAAAAGGGAAATTGGGCCAAGTATACCGGCCTAACAGAAAACCCCTACAGGCTGCTTGCATAATAGGAGCAACCACTTTGCAACTTCTCTAGTCAATCAACTGGTTTACAGTTATAGTTATTCACTTCAATTAGATGTGAACCGATACTAAAAATAGATGCACCGTGTCAAGTTACTTTATCCCAGACTCTAGCAAGTCTATTATAATGCTATGGAAGCCGGTACATTTTAAAGACCATCTTGAGACAGATCTCCCAAATGCAAACTGTATCCTCATCCTTCAGATCAGCACCAGGTCAGTGACAGGCTTCCCAGGTGTTCCCTTTGATGGTCACCAGTATCTGACAGACTGAAGAATTCCAGCTGTTTGTTACCAATATGTTCCTCTGTGTTCTATAGTCTCACCTACAATTTCCCTTCCAGTGTTTGCAAGAACTGATTGTCAGAGCACTGTTTTCTCTTGGGCCATGCCCAGCGTTTGGCACAACTTATCTTTAGAGCACTGTTTTTGAGTTTATTGTCTCATTGTAAGCTCGCTGGATAAGTGCAACGGGGGCCCCACTCCTCAGGGGCGCATGATTTTTTGAGCCCATTCCCCTGCTTCCCCAGCACTGCCAGACACATCTTAGAAGTATGCTTAGGCACATGTGTGCCGTGCACGGCTGGGATCCTGGACTATCCCTGCTAAAGTATCTCTCCCTCGGTATCTCCTCCTATTCTGTCTCTCTCTGCAATGCAAGAGTCCATCCTTTTACCATCATTGGTTTTACACTCCAACAAATCAGCTTTGTGCCTTGTGATTCCTAACCTCTCATATAATTAAGTTCAATAAACCATTAATTGAATAACTACCTCATGTGGGTACTATTTCAGGTGTACAAAGATGAATAGAATTAGATCTTTGCCCCTAAGAGATTTATACTTTAGTGGGTGTAATAGCTTCCCAGGGCTGCTTTAACAAAGTGCCACAAACTGGGTAGCTTAGAATAATAGAAATTTATTGCCTCACAGTTCTGGTGCCTACTTCTGAAACCACAGCATTGATGCAGATGGCTCCTTCTAAGGTCTGCGAGGGAGAATCTGTTCTTTACCTCTCTTCTGGTTTCTGGTAGCCTCCGGCATTCCATGGCTTATAGATGGTGTTCTCACTGTGTCTTCACTTTGCCTTTCCTCTATACCTCCCTGTGTCCAAATTTTCTGTTTTTTAAGGAAACCCATCATACTGGATTAAGGCCCTAATCTACGCATCCTAATTTAGCTGGGCTAAGTTACCTCATCTTAAATTAGCTAATTACATCAATAACAACTCTATTTCTTCATAAGGTCACAGTGGGAGAGAGTGGAGGTTAGTATTCCAACACATGCATTGGTTGGGGGGAACACAGTGCGACCTGTAACAGTAGGAAAAGTGCACACAGATGAAATTGACTGGAGTAAAATACGAGAAACTGAATACTAATGATAAGCGCTCGGTTCTAGTGAAGCACAGAGGAGAGGTGTACCTTATGACTGGGGTAGACTGGGCAGAGGAGGCTCCTGGCGGAATGAAGCTGTCATTTGAGCAGTATGATCAAGGATTCTGCTGGTGGTGTTTCCATGGAGCAGAGAAGAATGTCCCGCTGCAGCTGAGCATATGAAAGCCTCCCCCTTCTGTGGGCAGCAGGCCAGAGGACTGGGCTCTTCAGGGCACACCTTTGACCCAGCTCTGAGTCCACCACAGAGTAAATGGTCTCCCCACGGCATACGCTGTACATCTAATATCTGAGTGTCAGAGTCTACTGCACTTATCAGATTTATTAGATAGAATTGCCGGAGGGCGGAAGTACCAAAAAGTATGAGTAATTAAAACACTGAGCCGCAATATTATTAAAGGTATATTAAAATCAATGACATCCATTTGAAAAGATATATTTCACACCCTGTCCTCCACAGTGGGAGATGTGGCTGAGCAGAAACAGGTCAAGCAGGGAGTATTGTTAATGAAGGTCCTTGTGGAAAAGGCTGCCGGAGACAAAATGAGTTAAAATCTTTATTGTGTCTTGACAGCCCGCATGAATCTATGATGATGATAAATGTTCTCATTTAGAACTTTTTCTTTTCCTGAGACATTTTACATGCTATCTCCAATTTGCTTTGAATTTCTCAAAAGACATATGTTCTCAAAAGAAAGTCTCTGCTTGCTTTTCATTAAGTAGGATCTTATCAGGATGTTTGCATGTGGCATTACGTTTACACTATTAATCTTATGACAGGATATTAAAAAGGGGGGAGGGGGATGCCTTAACAGGTCGAGGGCCATTACACTTGAGAAACAGCCCTCAGCCCCCAACAACAAGCTCAGGCCCAGGAACTGCAATCGCCATGATTAATAAATGCTTTCTTGAAGCTAACACTCCAGGCAAGAAGGTTGCTCCTCATAAGGGTGCACAGTGGACAGCGGAGGCCAAAATGGCTTGTGCACCGCTGGGCTGGAACTTGGTGCTGCTGGGTCATTGACCTGAAGGACCCTGGCAGGGCACCAGGGAACAATTGTTAATTCTCAGTGACATTAAGCCTTCTCTGCTATTGAGACACAAACCAGGGGGAATCAACACAGGTCTAGGGTGAAAGAAAAAGATGACAATTCCTTATCTTTACCATAGAAATTCCATCAAGTATACAAACACATACACACCTGTGTATACAAACACACACAGACAACATCCTAACAGACCAACAGGAAAATTGCCTTAAGAAACAGCTTTAGAGGTAAGTCTAGACTTGCTGGGCCATAACACTAATGTAAGGACTTTGACATTTGTCCCAAGAGCAGTGGGAAGTCCCTAGTGGATTTTAAGCAAGGAAATACACAATCATATTTGCATTTGTCAAAGGTCATTTTGACAGCGGTGTGGATAACAGATTTAAAACAGGGTAAGAGACAGAAGCTACTGAAGAAGTACAGGAGACCATCTTGGCCTAAGGCAGGCTGATGGAGATGAGAAAAGTGTACACATTCCAGCAATATTTTGGATGTCAAATCAAAAGATTAGATGGTGGCTTGAATACTGGGGAGACAGGATAATGTTAAGAGGGACTCCTGGATTTCTGGGCATGCAACTGGATGGTTAGTAAGGAATTTTCAGAGACAGGGAGAAATGGGGATTCCCCAGATATGATGGGACAGATCATGAGTTGGCTTTTGTACATATTAGGTTTACAATGCTTAAAAAATATTTAGGTACGGAAGTTATGTTGGGTATGCCCCTGCTTAATGTAGCCCGGCATCTAATCTCACTACTGTCTGGATATCTTTCATTTGTTTCTCTAAGTCAGTCTTAGTTGTTTTACTTTTTTAATTCAAATGTTTTTGTAATTGGAGAGAATAGGAGATCTTAGAGTTGTGTCAAATTTTTAAATTAAATGGAATGTCCCAGAAACTGCTTCTTCCCTTTTAAAGCCTGGAGAGGTGCTATCATGTAAGGGAGTAAAAATCAAATAGGAGTCAAGGGTCTACCAGAGCACCAAAATACCAAGAAATAAAGTTTATCATCAGCAGGGATGATGTGTGTTCCTGCTCTATGTCACCCAGGTTTTTCTATTCTTCTCCAGATTATATCTACTTAGGGGCATAGAGTGTGGCCACATGGTACCCTTCTGCCAATATGTCAGGGCAAAGCCTGCATTTAGGCTACCCACTGGGGGTCAGAAATATGTCCACTCCATGTTCTCTCCAACTAGCTTGAGAAATGTCTCTGAATTTTCCTTAATGTTATCTCGAATCATTCTATGAAATAAATGTCAAGTATTTTATCTCCATTTCCCTAAAAGAGAGAATGGGTTGCTAGGGGAAATGCCCAAGTTAGTCATAAAGCATTTCCAAAGGGAGGACATATTGAATGAAAATGATAATTCTTGTCTTGTTTAACAAGCTCTCGTGGCAGCTCCTGGGGGTAGTAAAATTTATACCCCTACCAGGACAGCCCCAGAATATGGCTTCAGCACAGGATGGAAGACAGTCCTGGGAAACTGAGAACAGTGCTCAGCTCCCTTTTACTTGACTGAATCATTTGTCTCCATCATGCCTAGGAGGTCTGCACCTCATGGGGTGGGACAGGGTACAATCAGGTAAGAAATGTTTTTTACTTAGTCTTTTCTCAGGAAAAATAATGAGTATGAGCCAGAGTGAAGCAAAACTGAATTTAAAATTTACAGTACCCTAAAGCCAATGACTGGGTCCTGATCCTGGATTTGTACTCTTTGAGCTGCCATGGACTGAGAGAGACAGCTGGGTAGCCAGAGAGAGCCCAGAGGGACTTTAAGAGGGAGCAATGTAAGCCATCTTACTGCCTCAAGAAACACTAGAGTTGCAGTAAACCCTAGGTTTACCCCTAGACTTATTCTTCATGATTTTCAACTTTCTCATTAAGTAGAATGGAATCAAGAAGACTTACCTTTTAAGGTACTTGTGAAGATGGAATGAGTGAATGCTGCAAGATGTGAGAGCAGTACTTGACACGGGGCAGGGGTGTTATACATGACACATCATCATTATTGAAATAAAGATTAAATAATTATTATTAAGAAATTTTTATGGAACATAATTTGTATTTGTTATTGTACATAAGATTCTCCTATAAAGAAAAAATATTCAAAATGAAAAAAAAATTATAACACTTCTGCTTTTTTGTGTTAAGATGTAATTCATGTTTGTAGAAGAATAAATCAGAATATTCTCTTTCACCCACAAAAACCAATGGGGGTATGCAGGTGTGCCTAAGAATTTGTGATGATGTTTAGGGCAAGACTGTAATGTTAAGACCCTGAATATTGCCTTTGTTTGGCAAAAGACCTTGAGGTTCATTTCTGAATGTGTCAAGAGGAGTCCAAAGAAGTTCTTGAAAGAAGAAGAGAGCAAGACAATTTAGCTGTTCTGCAAAATAAAATAAGAGGAATTTTTATTTTAACCCTATTTTTGTGGAGGGGAGAATCATGGTAAAAGGGATTTGTTGTATATTTGAGGCTATGGGGTGGGAAGAAGAAACAGTAACAGGAGGGGTATAAGAAACTGGAGTGAGAGATGACCAGGAAAAAGGTAAGTTTCTGCAAATCCTTGAAAATATGTGCAGGGAATAATGGCTCTTTTAAATTATGTGGGATCAAGAGACTTTATTTATCTTCTGTCTCGAGACATAGGAGAAGACTCTAAGGGGTTGCAGAAAACTGAAGGACCCCCAAATAGCTCATACTTGGGTTACATTTTATCTACTCTTATGCTGTTGTTCCAGGGTCATTATTAGCGCTTGCACATCTAGCACATCTATACTGAGAACCATCGAGGTATCTAGCGTTGAAACTATGACTCAGTTTGCAAGTATTTGCCTCCTAACAAAGTTTGGATAATGCTGAAGCAATTGACGAGGTTTACTCTGAAATACCCTGAAATGTTTCCTTTAGAAATATGAGAAAATAGGGGCACCTGGGTGGCTCAGTCGGTTAAGCGTCCGACTTCGGCTCAGGTCATGATCTCACAGTTCGTGAGTTCGAGCCCCGCGTCGGGCTCTGTGCTGACAGCTCAGAGCCTGGAGCCTGCTTCACGTTCTGTGTCTCCCTCTCTCTCTGCCCCTTCCCTGTTCATGTTGTGTCTCTCTCTGTCTCAAAAATAAATAAACATTAAAAATAATTTAAAAAAAAGAAATATGAGAGCATAACCTAAGACAGAATTTCGACACAAATATATCCTCATTGGAACAAAGCAAAATACTCCCAGGGGGCAGCAGAGTGGATGGCCCTGTGTGATAGCCTTGGTGCAGAGTATCCTTCACTTAGGTCATATATAAATAAAAAGTTCTTCATAGAAATGCCTCATTTTCACTGTCTATGTGGCAAAGCTCCCAGCTTTGGCCTGGTCTAAGTGAACTTCTAACCGACTCACAACCTATTAGGTCTACCTTAAAATAGTGCAGATGCTGGAAATGGAATGGCTGCCTGTCACTCCTTACAGTAGGATTTCCCTGAAGATTTCAGGAACTTCCTTTTTTTGGCCCTCTGGTGGTTTGCAGTGAGGACAATCTTTATAGGACTTCTCCACCCCTGCCATGTCTGTACAGAACTTCATTGTTTTGGGTTTCTCCTCTTGATGAGAAATAAAGGTTATTTTTTTTCTTTATATGATAAATTCCTATTTTATTCCTTAAAGGCACCCTCCCTTTTAGTAAAACAATCCTGACTTTATGACTGGGCCCACTCCTACCCATCTAAAGTTTCATTTACCTTGCAGCTAAGTAGGGCTGAGTGACAAAGCACTTGCCAACAAGATGGAAGCTGATGTGTAGTATGGTACTTTGGGAAAGTCTCTTGTAAAAAGGAAGGGCATCATCTCATATATATTTTCCCTACCTCTCCCTGTTGCTTGTAATTTACATGTAAGGGTGGGTGCTTCTATAGCCCTTTTGGGTCACCAGGTGTCTTTAATGGAATTCAAGCAGAGTAGAGCAATAGGATTGAAAGGTTTGTGATTTTAGATACCATACTAGTACTTTACTAGCTTTGGACTGCAGTATTACTTATGATAAAGTCCATGCTTCTTTAGAAAAAAGGGTCCCTCACTCTGATGGCTAAAACAAGTTAGAAATTATTTCCTTTTCATAGTTTCAATAAGAAGATGGAGCACCTCAAAATCACCCAGGGACCCAGACTGGCAGGGACTCTGTCATTCTCAATATGTGGATTCTAACCTGCTTAATTTTTACCATTTCAAGGCAGTGGGAAAATAAAAGAGCACAAAGAGCACACATCCAATAATGACAGAAGGCACCTGTCCTTTCTCCTCACATTGTTTAAGTGAGGCCATAGCTTCTTGGCCACACTTGAATGCTGAGGAGGCTAAGAAATGCAGTTCTGAGAAATGCTGGACACTCAGCTCCTATGCCCGGTGACAACTTTATTATAGTAGCAGAATAGCTTTTCGTGAGCAAAGAGCAGTCTCCACCAAGACTACTAATCCTCATATTCTATCCAGATGATAGAAAGATATCATCTTCTCTTATTTAACCCTACATCTCTAACCTACATCTGTCTTGGTTAACCTACTGCATTTGGGGCTTTTATTGTTCACAGTTGTACACAATCTATTTTCTTTAAGTTTATTTATTTATTTTGAGAGAGAAAGAGCATGAGTAGGGGAGGGACAGAGAGAGAGGGAGAGAGAGAGAATCCCAAGAAGTTTCCACATGCAGTTAGTATGCAGAGCCTGATGCGGGGCTCAAACTCATGAACTGTGAGATCATGACCTAAGCCGAAATCAAGAGTTGGTCGCTTAACAGACTGAGCCACCCAGGTACCCCCACAGTTGTACATAATCTTAATCGATACTGTCCTTTCATGGTTTATTCAATGAACTTCTTCTCTGTAAATCATAAATTTGGACTGTCAGATAAATACTAAATTACACTCCAGCTGTAAAATTCTGAGAATCATCAAGCCTTTCTTTCCCAATGTTCTTAATGAACAACTTTCAGGTTAAAAAACAAGCAAAAAAAAAAAACCTCTCTCCTTTATGCCATTGTAGCAATCACTTGCAGAGGGCCCATTGTGAGCTGGTTTGTGGTGAAGGTGAGAAGCGAAGAGTGGCTGGGAATTGATTCCATCAAGAACAGAAAGGGACACATCCTTCACCAATGAAAGATATTGACAGAAGCAGCCACTAGGATTTTCAGCCATAGTGAACACCAGTGGTTGTAATATGAGGTTGAAGAGTCTCTTGCTCAGGAATACTTCATCTTCTCAGCCTTCCCAGCAAAAGTCATTCTCACAGGATAAGGGGAACACTTTTGTTTTGAAAGTGATGAAAATTTAAGCCAAAAGGATTTAAATAATATAGGACTGATATATCTAAAGATTTTTTTGAGAGAGAAAATTATTTGGAGAAGACATTGATTCCTGGTTCAGATGAGGATGCCAGCTTCATTTCTTGGTTCTGTTTCTTTGTAATTGGCTTCTCTCTCTTTCTCTCTCTCTCTCTCATCAACACTCCTGCTGCCCTAAAAGATTCAGGTCCACAACAGCACAAAAGAGAGAGTCTGCTTCTCCAATCAGTAGTCTTAGAACTGAGTTTCATTGTCCCGATTGCACAGGCTTGGCTTGCATCCCTAACCATGCCCCAAGCACTACAGTCAGGGAAATGAAACAAGCCGATGACTTAACTTTGGTCCCACATTGCACCCCTGAAGATCAAGATGAAGTCAGCTTCGTGTCAAGCACACAAGCTGAATGTGGGGCAGTCAGGGCATTCTGGCCATAAGAAGAGAGAATAGATAATGAGCGGCAAGAACAACACATAAAAACTCCACACATTCCTTTTGTTTTGTCCCAAATGTGAATGTGAAACCTCAAAGGGAAATAGTTCAAGGTCTCATTGAGTTAATGTATCCATCTTTAAGTACAACATTTCTGAGTAAGGTGCAGTGCCCCCAAGTCATATTAAGATGTTGGTCCTCATGGTTCATTGACCCATGGTTAATGAGAAAGTTTAACTAGCCCCGTACACTCAGTGTGCAATGACAGTCCATTGTTCTGTGACTAACCAGTAAGTTTAATGTCCCAACACACCAGTTGAGCAATGGTGGAGAAAGAACAAGGTAACTATAGCCAAAGCATTTATTTGGAAGACAGGGTGGGTGGAAAACAATGCACATTGAATTCCAGTTCATAGTATGCATCTTATTCTAAGGGCAGGGAAAATGATGACTCACTGCCTTGGCAGAGAAAACTCCTTTGGTCACTCAGTCTGGTTGACCTTGGTTCTGTTCTCTGAGATCATTGTCCATCATCATGTTTTTTTTCTCATAGCTTCTGGTTCTAGTCTGTGGAAGGATCTCCTTTGTGTGTTGTCTTGCTCAAGAGAAGGCTACTGGGGATTATGCTCTTTCAAGATGCTCTTTGGAACCCACTTCACATTTTTAGGGGCCTGGGAATTATTTTACGTGTTGCCCAGAAATTTTTATTGACCTGTCTCCTCACCTCAGCCAATGTCTCATTCTAGGTTCTAACTTTTGTAAAAAACCATGGCAGAAATTAACTTTAACATAGTGTTTACTCTCTCACTTGAAAATGGTTAAAGCTCAACTCAAACTGGCTTAAGCAAAAGGAGAAATGTATTGATGTAGATAACTGAGAAGTCCAGGAGAGCATTGGCTTCAGGCAGGACTTATGTCCAGATGTGCACTGGTCTCCATCTGCTGATCGACTTCTTCCAGGTCCATTTCATTCTCAGACTTCATATGGCAGCTGCCAGCAGCTTCAAAATCATATCAGAATAATATCTTGGAGATCTTGTTCTTTTGAAGCCAATCAAGATTATTTGGCTAAATAAAAAAGGAACAGATTCTGAGGAACATATACACTTGCATGCACACAAAAATCTACCATATAAATCAAGGAGAAAAAGTGGAGATTGCTGATGTTTCCTCATATTCCCCATTTGGGAGGAAATCTGAAAACCTATATTCCCTATATGAATGGGAATGAATGGGGTACTGAGTCATAGAAAACATATAGTTTAAGCTAGATCTCACCAGCCCAGGGGAGGATGCAGTGCAGGAAAAATGTTGCTTTAATAATTTGTATTTTGGGCTTTGTTTCTGTACGTACTCTGTCTCTGAGACTCCTAAAGAAAAAACATTTACACAGGGCAGCAACAACAACACAGTGACTGAGGTGACAGTAATTGTGTAGACTCTGACATGCTGTGATGGTTAATTTGATGTGTTGGCTTGGGTAGGACATAGTACCCAGGTATTTTTTCAAGCTCTGGTCTGGAGTTTCCTGGAAGTTTTATGTGGATGAGATTAAATTTAAATCCATACACTTTGAGTCAACAATATGAGCATCATAATGTGGGTGGACCTCATCTAATCACTTGAAGACCTTAAGAGAAAAAGACCGTCTTCCCCTACAAAGGAATTCTACCTACGTACCTATGGAATGTCTTTGGAACCAAGTTGCAACATGAGCTCTTCCCTGGGTCTATCCTGCAGCTTGCTGGTCTATCCTGCAGATTTTGGACTGCCAGCCTCCACAATCACATGGACCAGTTCCTTTAAATAAATTTCTCTCTCTCTGTCTCTATCTCTGTTTCTCTATTTACACACACACACACACACACACACACACACACACACACTGTTAGTTCTGTTTCTCTGGAGAACCCTAATACACATGCTAATGTGGATATAGTAGTAATATATTGGGCAGAGTCAACCTTGTCGTTATATTAGTTTCCTATTGCTACTATAAGAAATATACTCAGTTTAGCGGCTTAAAACAACATACATTTATTATCCTATAGTTATGGAGGTCTGAAGTCTGACTCAGGCCTTGCTTGGCTAAATCAGAGCTTCAGTAGGGCTGTAGTCTTTCTGGAGGCTCTGGGAAAGAATTGGTCTCCTCGTCTTTCCCAGCTCTAGAAGCAACCTGAATTCTTTTGCCAGTGGCCACGTCCTCCATCTTTATAGCCTACGGTGTGGCATCTTCCAATCTTTTGGTCTGATTCTCCTGCTTCTAAATTTTTTTTAAGTTTATTTATTTATTTTTGAGAAAAAGAGAGCACACACGAGTGGGGGAGGAGCAGAGAGAGAGAATCCCAAGGTGGCTCCGCGCTGTCAGCACAGAGACCGACTTGGGGCTTGAACCGACGAACCATGAGGTCATGACTTGAGCTGTGTGTGAGATCATGATTTGAGCTGAAACTGAGAGATACTCAACCGACTGAGCCACCCAGGCCCCCCTCTCTTGATTCCATCTTGTAAGGACCTTTGTGATTACCTTGGGCCCACCTGAATAATCCCGGATATCTCCCTCAAAATCTTTAGAAGCCCCTTTTGCCACATAAAATGACATATTCACAGGTTCTAGGGATTAGGACATGCACATTTTAGAGGGTCATTATTCTGCCTACCACAGCCCTTTAAAAAAGACTCACATTTTGTGATGCATTTAGTCACCAATTCAACAAGTACTTACTGAGGGCCTACTATGGGTTGTGAGCTGGCACAATTTTGTGCTGTTCTGGGAGCTAGCATTTCAATCAACAGAACATAAGATAGATCTGTTTTTCACACTCGTGGAGATTAATCTAGTTGGGTCGAATACAAATAAAATGAAAAAAATAAAACGGAGCAGTGTGATACCTAGAGGTGGGGGTGGGATCATTTCTAGGGTCAAGATTTTTGGCCTGCAATTCAGAATAGAGGAAGCCACCAGCCATGGAACGGTATGTGAGAAGTACATTTCAGGTAGAGGAAAGAGCCATTGGGCAGGCCTTAGGTAGTAATAAGTGTTATACATTTGAGGAAAAAGTCATGCTAGAGCATGGGGAAAGCATGATACAAGATAGGGTCCAGATACAAGTAGAGGCAGGTCATTCCAGGCAGTGGAAAGAAGTTTGGATTTACTAAAGGACTCCATAGTCATTCTGTCTTCCCCCATAGGAGGCTCCTTGGTAGAGAAACAGATGATACCACTAAGGACCTGCTCACTAGGTCAGCTTTCAGTGGCTCTTTTCTGGCTGAAGAAAACTTGTCAAGAATCTCATGCAGGTCCTGAGAGCAATTTTACTTTTCCCATAGAGTAAGTATTTCTTACCACACCAGCAATTTGCCATAGTCGGTACGCTTGCAGAATGTAAGCAGTTAGCAAAATGTCTTTGAGCTTACGTACAGATATCTGAATTTGCTGATCAGTTTTCAAATGTGTTTTGTTTATGTGGAAATACCCACAGAATATTCATAAAAAAAGAGAAAAGTAGGTGTGTTGTTTCCTAGCTCAATGATTTAGTATTAGATTCTTACCATTATCCAATAAAAAAATATAGATACTCCCTGCCTCTCTCTGACTCCAACTTAACTACGTTTCCGTAAAATCCATTTTAGATTTCTTCACTTCACAACCCGAGAAAGTCTCTGTGTTTCGCAACACATGTAAACCTACAGGATGAAAAGCTGAAAGTAAAGGGAAAATTTGCTTTGGTAATCTTGCGGTGTAATTCAGCTTGGGGGGGGGAGAACAAAGTCAAGACTTTATTTTTGAAGTCCAAATAAAAAGAAATGTGCCCCTTGCTGTGGGGGCAGTGAAGAACCTAGTTAAGTAGCAACTGGAGAATCAGAGTCAGAAAACAGCAATTAAACAAAAAATATCATGAAAACAAAAAAAAAAAAAACAAGCAAGCAACAAACAAGGCTTGGCTGGATCCTTGATAAAAATATCAACTTCAGCCCTTTCCGTATCAGATTTCTTTTTTCCCCTACCTCCCCACCCATTTCATTAATTTATAGTTGATCCTCTCTAAACTTCTTTTAGCAAAAATAAAGCAAACACATACATATTCTTATGATCTCTTCCTTCTTACTATAAAAGGAAGCATATTTATGACTCTATACTTTGCTTTTTGTCTACATATCCTTGAGTAACTCCATATCAGTTTCTCTCTCTCTCTCTCTCTCTCTCTCTCTCTCTCTCTCTCTCTCATTTCGCACTACTTCATTTCATGGTTATTCTACAATTTGCTCGGTCTCCTATGAATGGATGGCTCTTTGGGTTATTTACTATATGTTGCTATCATGTATAATGACACCTATATAACTTTGGTTTTGTATTTGTGGGACTGCAGTTTCAGGCAAATCCCTAGAAGTGGGATTGCTGTGTCAAAGGGCAAACACGTGTGCAGTTTTGCTAGACATTGCCAAATTCCTTCTGGTGAAATTCTACCATATTGCACTCCCATGAACAATTTATGAGTACTGTTTTCTCCACAGCCTCACTAACAGAGTGTGTTGTTAGGCTTTAAAATTTTTGCCAGTCTGATAGTTAAGAAACCGTATACACAGTAGACTTACTTAGCATGTCTCTTATTATGAGTAAAGTTGAGTACTTTTCTCATAAATATCAGAGGCAAATCTTTTTTACGGAGTTGTGTATTTGTGGTTTTGCTACTTTTCCTCTCAGATTTTGATATTTTTCTCTTTTTTAGTGAAAAATCTGTTACATATTGGGAAATCAGTCTGTTATCTGTGACACTTTAGATTTTTTGCAGTGTCATTGTTTCTTACGGTTTTGCTTATGGTTTCTTTGTCATGCAATTTGTCTCTATTTAGTAAAATACACCAATCTTTTATTGAAACTGAATTTTGAATCTGGTTAAAAAGGCTTTCCCCACTCCAAGATCATAAAACGTTCACCCAAGTTTTCCACTAGTATTCATATGGTCTCATTATTTACACTTATATTGCAGATTCATTTGGAGTTTTCTCTGGTGCACTGTGTGAGGTATGAATACAATTTTATATTTTTTCCAAATGGTTGTCCAGCTGTCCCAAATTTATAAAAAGGCCACATTTTCCCCAGTAATTTCAGATATTACTTTTACAAAATTTTCATAGGCACTTGGGTGTATTGCTAGGCTTTCTATTGTGTCTCATTGGTGTGTAAATTTATGTGCCCATATCATACTTTTTAAATCGAGACTTGATCACATATTTCAAGATCTGATAAAGCTACTTTTTCTTTGCTTTCCAGGACTTCTCTTCTTTTCCAGGCCTTTCCAAGCTATTCTTACTTATTTTTTTCCTATGATCTTTAAAAACATCTTGATCAGGGGTGTGTGTGTTGGTGGGGGGAATTGCACAAAATTTATACATTTAATTAAAAAAAAATTGGTATCAGGGCACCTGGGTTGCCTGGTGGGTTGAGCATCCAACTGTTGATTTCAGCTCAGGTCATGATCCCAGGGTCGTGAGATAGAGCCCTGGGTCAGACCCTGTGCTGAGTGTGGAGCCAGCATGAGATTCTCTGCCTCTCTTTTTCTCTCTCTCCCTCTGCCCCTCTCCCTCACTCACGCTGTCTCTCTTGCTCTCTCACTCTCTAAAATAGAAAAAAAAGAAAAAGAAAAAAATTGATATCTTTATGATACTGGAAAATATTCTATCCAAAGACAATACCTCCTTCTGTTTAAGTCTTTGTCTTTCTCAGAAGTGCTTTTAAATTTTCATAGTAAATCTTCTCCCCACTTTTATTTCTAAATATTGGGAGAGGGAGAAAAATTGTGAGAGAAATTTTTCACGAAAATTTCTAATTGTTTATTGTCTATACATACAGAGATTATTGGTTTTTAGGTAAATTTATATTCTCTGGCATATATAATTGTTGTTTGTGTCAGTTTTATTTTAGATCCTCTTTATTTAGATTCTGAATTTTTAAAGATTTCTTTGAGACGTAACACATGGGTAAATTTGGTAAAAATGTATATTGGAAAAGAAGGTATGTTCAATTTTTAAGGTAGAAAAGTTCAATATATCTGTGAACTGATGGTTAATAATTCTACTAGTCAATAATCCAAGTTAATTTCTATGTATTTCTTTTTAAAAAAATGTTTAAGTTTATTTATTTTGAGAGACAGAGAGAGCAGAGGAGGGGCAGAGAGAGAGGATCCCAGGCAGGCTCTGTGCTGTCAGCATGGGGTCCAATGTGGGGCTTGAACTCATAAACCATGAGATTATGCTCTGAGGTGAAACTGAGTTAGCTACTTAACCAAATGAGCCACCCAGACACCCCAATTTCTATGTATTTCAATTGACAAAGTCTATTGATTCCTTTTAATTTCCCCAACCAAAAAAAAAACTTTATTTCTCTAAATTCCTCCCTTTTCTATTTTTTATTTTATTTTTTTTTAAGTTTATTTATTTTGAAAGAGAGAAAGAGATAAAGCAGAGGAGGGGCAAAGAGAGATGAAGAGAGAGAATCCCAAGCAGGCTCTTCATTGTCAGGGCAGAGCCTGAGGTGGGGCTCCATCCCATGAACATGACCTGAGCCCAAATCAAAAGTCAGACACTCACCTGAGCCACTCAGGAGCCCCATTTTCTCCCCTTTTTAAAATAAATTTTGCTTTACTAATTTGAATGTTATTTGGCAAATAATAATTTGTCTCTAATGTGCACGATAATTGTTGTCAAGATAAATATATGATTTTTTTTTCTCAAATTAAAGTTACTACTCTGATTTATCTCTTTTCTGTTTCAACAGATTTTTACTCTTTTTAGTTTAAGCTCTCTACTTACTATTTGTTTTTGGTTTCTCTTTCTTTCTTTCTTTCTTTCTTTCTTTCTTTCTTTCTTTCAGAGAGAGAGAGAGAGAATGCTGGGGAGAGAGGCAGAGGAAGAGAGAGAGAATCTTAAGCAGACTCCATGCTCAGTGTGGAGCCTGACATGGGGGCCTACATGGGGCCCGATCTCACGACCCTAGGATTATGATCTGAGTTGAAATCATCAAAGTCAGACGTTCAACCAACTGAGCCACCCAGGTACCCTCCATTTACTATTTAAGTATATTTCTTCTAAAGATACTCTCATTTTTGTGACTATAGTATAATTTTACTACATGTTTTCAAACGTAATGGCTAGTACTAAATTTTTCCCCCAGTCGATATAGTGTTGATTCCTACCAGCAGCTAATGAGAGTTCCAAGTATTTTTATAAAAGTCCATAATTTGTGTCTATCTGATGGTCATAAAATGGATTCTCATTGTGAGCTTTTTTTTTCATTTTTGAACATTTCTTTTTTTGTATTTTCTCGAGAAGTATGTCTTTCATTTCTGCAAACTTCATGTTTAGATACTTGCTTATATTTGCCTTATTGATATTTAGGAGCTCTTGAAATATTCTGGATGCTAATTCTCTGCTAATTATATTCATTGGGAATATTTTCTACCAGTTTTGGGGTTCCATTTTATTTTTTAATTATATTTTATGATCAGAAAAATATACTTTAATGTAACTATGTTGTCAATTTTTTCTTTCATGACTAATGGTTTTTTGTATGTTGCTTAAAAATCTTTCCCTAAATAGGGCACCTGGGTGGCTCAGTTAGTTAAGCGTCTTACTTCAGCTTTGGTCATGATTTCATGATCTGTAAGTTCAAGCCCCACAGTTGGCTCTGTGCTGACAGCTCACAGCCTGGAGCCTGCTTCAGATTCTGTGTGTGTCTCTCTCTCTCCCCCTCCTCTACTCACTCTCTGTCTCTTTTTCTCTCTCAAAAATAAACATTAAAACAATTAAAAAAATCTTTCCATAAATAAATAAATAAATAAACAAATAAATACAAATAATATGCACTATATTAGATGCATTTTACAAAATTTGTGTGTTGTATTTTCGTTATCTTTTTGTTCAAAGTTTTATTATAATTTCTTTTGTTAATTTTCTTTTGACTCATGAGTTATTTAGAATTCATTTAGCTATTTTTTTCTGAATATCTTTTAAATTTTAACTTTTGAGGAAAATATTTGTTGGACAGAGTATGTAGTTGTAATGATATTTTTTTCCTTTCAGCAGTTTCAAAATATTATTTTGTCATCTCCTAGTTTGCTGCTTGCAGTAAGAAATTGATTGTGACTATTTCTGCGTTTCCCTGTATTTGTAATCTGTCTCTTTCTCTCTGTTACTTTTAAGATTTTCTCTTTGACATTGTTTTTAAAATATTTTGTCATGATATGACTCATGGCTTTTCTTGTGTTTACTTTCTTGAGGTTCAATGAGATTTTTGGATTTATGTGTTGATATTTTTTATGAAATATAGAAAATTTTTGCTCAGTATTTCTTTTTTTTAATTTTTTTAACGTTTATTTATTTATGAAACAGAGAGAGACAGAGCATGAATGGGGGAGGGTCAGAAAGAGAGGGAGACACAGAATATGAAATAGGCACCAGGCTCTGAGCTGTCAGTACAGAGCCCGACGTGGGGCTTGAACTCACGGACCGTGAGATCATGACCTGAGCTGAAGTCGGACACTTAACCAACTGAGCCACCCAGGCACCCCAACTCAGTATTTCTTTAAATATGTTTTATGACCCCTGAATCCTTCATGGGATCCAATTACATGTTTGTTAGGCTGCTTTATATTATCCTACAGGCCAGAAAATCTCTGTTTTGGTTGTTTGTTTGAGCATTTATTTTTCTATTTTCTCAGATTCATTTCTATTATCCTATCACCAAGCTTTTGTGTTTTGTTGGCTTTTGTTTTTTAGAGAGAGACAGCATGAGAGTGAGCAGGAGAGAAGTCCAGAGGGAGAGGGAGATAGAGAATCTTAAGCATGCTCCATGCTCAGGTGAAGCCTGATGCAGGAGCAGGGATCAATTTCACAACCCTGAGATCATGACCTGAGCCAAAATCAAGAGTTGGACACTCAATCAAGTTACCCAGGAAGAATTATAGTTTGTTTTTAAGCTTATCTAGGAATATTTTTATTTCAGATACCGTATTTTTCAGCTCTAGATGTTCTTTAATTTTGTTTAATGTTTATTTATTTTTGAGAGAGAAAGGGGGGGGGAGGGCAGAGAGAGAAGAAAACACAGAATCTGAAGCAGACTCCAGGCTCCCAGCTGTCAGCACAGAGTCCAACACAGGGCTAGAACTCACAAAAACCATGAAATCATGACCTGAGCTGAAATCGGGTGCTTCACCGACTAAGCCACCCAGGTGCCCCTCAGCTCCAGATGTTCTATTTTTAATATATAATCTCCATCTGTGTCTTCATTTCCTTTAAACCTTGATTGTATATATAAAACTTATTTTAACCTCAGCAGGCAATTCACTTACCTATAGAACAGCTCGATCTTTTCAAACTTTAAAAAAAATGCTTTGTTATAATGGGTCTAGTGTAGTTTTGACTAAAAAACTACTTTAATTCCATATCTAATACATAAGCTTTCTGAGATCTTTACTGGATGCCCAACATATCCAGTGAGTTTGCTGCACCCTAGCTGATAGGAACTTCAGCGTCTCCATGTGCTTCCAGTTCATGAGCTTCAGTCGTTGTTCAGTGCTATGGTGTGAATGCTTGTGTCCCCTCAAAATGTATATGTTGAAATCCTAGTGCCCAATATCATGGTATTAGGAAATAGGGACTTTGGCAGCTGCTTAGGTCATGGGGAGAGAGCCCTCATGAATGAGATTAATGCCTTGTTAGAAGAGACCATAGAGAGATTCTTCTCCCTTTCCATCATGTGAAGACACAATGAGAAGTCACTGGGTACGAATCAGCAAGAACGCCTTCACCAGAACACGACCATGTTGGCACCTTGATCTTGGATTTCCCTAGCCTCTTGGACTGCAAGAAATAAATTTCTGTTGTTTAGAGGTATTCGGTTATAGCAGTATTTTGTTATAGCAGTTCAAATGGAGAAAGAAACGTTGTTATAGTGGTTCAAATGGAGAAAGAAAGGTATTTTGTTATAGCAGTTCAAATGGAGAAAGAAAGATAGAAAATTGGTTCCAAGAAATGGGGGTGTTTCTGTAACAAATATCTAATAATGTGGAAGTGGTTTTGGAATGGGTAATGGGTAGAGGCTGGAACAGTTCGGATATGCATGCTGGAACAAGTCTATGTTGCCATGAATGGAATTTGAAAGACAATTCTGATCAGAGCCCAAAAGGAAAAGAAGAGAGCTATAGAGAAAACCTCAATCTTTTCAAAGAATACCTAAGTGATTTTGAACAGAATGTTAGTAGAAATATACATGGCAAAGGCCACCATAATGAGGTCTCAAAAAGAAATGAGGAACATGTTATTGGACATGGCAGAAACGCCATCCTTGTTATAAAGTGGCAGAAAACTTGGCTGAATTGTGTTCATGTTCTAGTGTCTTAGAGAAGGTAGAACTTATGGGCAATGCAATTGGATATTTGGGTGAAGCTATTTCTAAGCAAAGTGTTGAAGGTACAGTTTGGCTTCTCGAATGCTTACAGTAAAATCAGAAAAAAATGACATAAGATGGAATTATCAAAAAGGAAGCAGAACTCAAAAACTTGGAAAATTCTCAGCTTATTCCTATTGTATAAAATAAGAACATATGTTAGGAAGAGGACCCTAAGAGTGTGACCAAGTGACCTTTTGATAAGGTCCAATGTGGGTGTGAACAACAAACTTAATCAGTCACCCCAGCAGGAAAACAGCCAATTTAAACTGAAGAGGAAGGAGACAGACAGGAATGAAGGAAAGTTGTCAGATTTCTTAGGTTTTACAAGATGGAACCAGAAATCTACTCAGCTGTGAACATGCAAAACTCTTTATGACAAAGGAAAAATGGACCCCAAAGGTGATTTAGAGATCATAGGGCTGTCTCATCAATTTCAAAAGTGGGAGTCATTGCCTAAGTTTCAACAGGCCAGATAACCCCCACCCAAAGCTGTGGGGGCCATATCCCTTCCTTGCAGAGCCATGGGGGCCTGGCTACCTCAACCTAGCTTTTGAAAGATGTAGCTGCTTGGAGCTGTGGGTGCACAACCTTGGTGAGGACGAGACCAACACTGAGAGGCTCGGGTAGGGTGATGCTCAGAAAAGCCGTAGGCATGGGGCTGCCCCTGGAACCCCAGCTTGGGAGAACTACAGACACGTGACCAACTCACAAGAGCTGCAAAGTGTGAATTGAGTTGTGCCCAGCAAAGCCATGGGGGAAGGACTGTTACTCTAACGAGTTAGAAAGGCAAGACCTTTGCTCTAGTGAGCCTTACAGTTCAGGATTTGCAAGGGACCTGCTACCCCTTTCTCCTTTTCTTTAATTCCACTTTGAAATAGGAATGTTTGTCCTATGCCTGTTCTACCACTGTGTTTTGGAAGCACATGACTTGTTTGATTTCACAGGTTCACAACTGGAAAGCAATTTGCCTCAGAATGAATCCTCTTATCCATATTTGATTTAGATAATATTTAATTAAGACTTTGATGTAGATGTCTGACTTGATGCTGGTACAAATTAAAATTTTCAATACTATTGGGATAGAATGAATGTACTTTGCATGCAAGAAAGACATGGATTTGGGGGGTATGTGCAAAGGTGAAAATACTATGATCTGAATGTTTGTGTCCCTTTCAAAATCATATGGTGAAATCCAAATGTCCAATGTAATGGTATTAAGAAGTGTGGCCTTTGGGAGGTGATTGGGTCATGAGAGAGGAACGCTTATGAAAAAGAGGCCTGAGAGAGCTCGTTCTGCCAACTGAGGACACAATGAAAAGTCTGTGACATGGAAGAGGGCCCTCACCAAACCATGCTGGCTTGGACTTGGATTTCCAGCCTTTAGAACTGTAGGAAATAAGTTTCTATTCTTTTTTTTTTTTAACGTTTATTTACTATTGAGAGACAGAGAGAGACAAAGCATGAGTGGGGGAGGGGCAGACAGAGGGGGAGACAGAATCTGAAGCAGGCTCTAGGCTCCGAGCTGTCAGCACAGAGCCCCACGTGGGGCTCGAACTCACAAACCACGAAATCATGACCTGAGCTGAAGTCATATAGTCAACCAACTGAGCCATCCAGGCGCCCCAAGTTTCTATTCTTTATAAGCTACCCAGTTTCTTGTATTTGTTATGGCCCCCCAAATGGACTAAGACTTTCAGTTTATCATTACTGAATATCTTTTCTTTCTCCAGAAGTTCTTTGTTCTGCCTGTGGCATTTCACCCTACACAGTGCATCCTAAGATTTACCAATGACTCAAGGGAGCCTCTCTGCAGATTTGGGGGAATGTTTCTCTGAATAGTTTCTTTCTTTCCACTTGGTCCCACAGATTCTAGTTGCTTAATCTTCCTCTAGTTCTGATCTATGTTTCTTCAATTTCGGGAGACCATTGGGTTCCCTTCCATGTGTCACCACCTACAAAGTGTCTCCAAAAAGAAACCTGGGGAAATCATAGGGCTCACCTCATCGTTACTCTCCTTGCAGGGACCACAGTCTTGCAATGTTTTTTGTTTGTTTGTTTTTGTTTGCGTTTTTTTTTTTTTGGTCCGAAGTCTAAAATTAATTATTTTGTATATTTTGTTCACTCTAAATTGCTTACCTTAGAAGGGCTAGTCCAGTACTGGTTACTCCATCATGACCAGAAGCAGAAGTTCTCTGCATAGCACTCTCTTCAAAGAAATATAGACTCTCATTGTCATAAAAAAGTCTCAAGGATTATCAGTAGATCAATATACCCCACTCCCATAGGGCTTGAGTCTCCTTTTCGAAATATTCTATAAATGGTTATTTTGACAATATTTAATCGCCTCCAGGAATGATGAGACCACTATTTCCAAGGTAAGCTTAAATTTCAGCCTCGTCAGAAAGTCTTCTGTATTATGCACAGAACCCTGTCTCTCTGTAACTTCTACACCACACTTGCTTTATCTCTTAAGTCCACACACAAAAGGCCAACGCTCTCTTCCACTAAACGATCCTACACACCGTTGACAACAGCATCTTGTTCCTGCGGTGCTAGCACTTGTCCAGACTAAGCCCACCCAGTTTCTTCAACATGCCTACAGATCGAGCAAGGCAGGAAAAACAACTGTCCTTTATTCTCCCCCTTGCCCTTAAGTATATGCCCCAAGACCTTTAAATCTCAGGACAAAATTCCCTTTGAAGCCCTCCTGAGCTCTTAGCTTGAATCAGATATGCCTAGTTTGATCTAAGGACCACTCAGCTGTGGCAAACATGCTATGTAGTTAGCATCTTTCGGTATCTCCCAGGAGTATGTGAAAAGACCCTTTCCTAGCTGTGCGACCCAGAAAAACCACTCCTGACCATGCTGTCAAATGGAGCTACGGAACAAGTCAATAGCTGCTTCCTTAACTGGGAAATGGGAACTTGAAGAGAGGAAGGAACACAGAATTCTATTGAAATATATGGTTCCATTTCCTAACTGATAACTTTAAGAATCAAATTGGACCTAAAATTTCAGGCCTCTAAAAGTCAGTTAACAAAGATTAAGAATACTTTATGGTTCTAATGTCATTTGTTGCTTCAGTTTATCCTAATATTGAGATTTCAGTACTTCGATTTATTCTAAAATTAGGATAATCTTACTTAATAAATGCCTTAGAGTCAAGTTTAAAAACTACATTGTCTTGCAAAACATGTTCACCTGAATCTCTTCAACTCTAATAAGGATGTGTCTGGGGGCAGTGGGCTTCATGGCCTAAACCTGACAGTTGTTTTAATTGGTTTCTAATTCATTTCTTTAGGCTACGCCTTATTTCTTTCAGTCCCCAGGCCTGTGCTAATCTGCATAACAGCATTAACAGAACATTGTGAAACATAATTCTCACTCATTAAAAAAATGCAGATGCTTAATGTCACGCATTTACATTTTGAAACAGTGACTTCCTTCAATCTACTTTATCTTATTTAACTTTTAAAAAATGATTTCCCAAGGGCTAAAGTGTAGGAAAACCTTGGTAAGTAACTTTACCTCAGGCATTTTTTTTTTAATCACATAAGATAGCTGTTCCACCAAAGTGTCTCCTTATTAGCATGTAGTGTTTTATATGGCTGCAATTGGTTCTGCAGCTGAGGAGAAGCTATAAACATTTTTTGTTGTCTAAGACAGAATAGTTGAGGGCCAATGCTTGCTTTCTCTTCACAGACTCTTTATTTGCCCAATTAAACTCGTCTCATAAACTCTCTGCTTCTCTATATAATGATGAGGCTTTAGAATTAGGTCTGATGTTGGAGTCAGATATTTGGTTATTCAGTTCTACTCCAGAGAGGGAACATTTTTCAGTGGCTTATGGTAAAGAAGAGGAAAGAGAAGATTTGAAGCATCTGACTTTTTGCAACCTGTTACATTTTCTTGTTCCTCCATGCCATGAATAAAAAAAGAACAAAAGATGACCAGAGGATGGGCCTGATAGGCATCCCAAAGGAGGGGTTGGTGAGAGAACTACAGGCTTCGCCAGGCAAGGGACCAGAATATGAACAGAAGAAGTAACCTGCGACTTTTATCTTTTAATCTTTGCCTTAGTTTTCTAATACTTGCTGAGTGTAGGTGACTGTGGGTCCAGTGTAGGTGACTATGGGTCCATAGTCATTTATTGGCACCAATTAGAGGTCAAGAGCTTTCTAACTTAGTGAGTTCTCCTTAACTTCTCTGGCTCCTCTCCACTTTCAACTTTGTCTTTTTCAACTTGCCAAATACACCGCATACCTACTGTGGGCCCAACCTCATGCTAAGTGCTGAAGACGCAAAAGTAAATGTCAAGGTCCCCGCTTTGAAAGAGTTCACAGACAAGAAAACAAAACAGAGATTTGAAAGAGAATTTAATAAACCTTAAGACTGAGTTATGCTGGGCCCAAGCCTACATTTTAGCGGGTCAGAGAGAGCTCCTGAAAGGGATCCTACATGAACTGAACCTTAACAGATGGACAGTTAGCTAAGCAATGACAGGGT
Source organism: Acinonyx jubatus (assembly GCF_027475565.1). Lineage (NCBI taxonomy): Eukaryota > Metazoa > Chordata > Mammalia > Carnivora > Felidae > Acinonyx > Acinonyx jubatus. Next base: position 27,697,096 of record NC_069384.1, read on the forward strand.
AGAGGAGTTGAAGGCTGCAGAAAAGCGAGAAAGGAGGCATCATGTACAATGGTGTGGAAATCCTAGGAAGCAAGATTACCTCAGGTAATGCTAAGTCGTCTAGTGTGGTGACGGCAGTGGGCATTTGCGCTTACATTTTAAGTGGTTTGCCCGATGTCCTGAGGAAGTGACTGAGGCAAGATTTAAGCCACATCATTATGAATCTAAAAGGTAAGTCTTTAACCCTGACTACACACAGCATATGACTTAAAAGCACACAGCTAAAATTAGATATTTGGCAATATAAACAAAACAAGCATTGTCTCAATGGTTCTTCTTTTCCCAAGGTACAAAAGTTAGATGTCAGTTAAGCAGATATGCTCAGATAATTTCATCTTAGAGTAATAGACTTGGTTTTGCTGTTTATTACAAAAAGCTTTTACTCTCACTCCTGTGAAAGGGCTTACTTGTCCAAAATTTCATGCTTAGCATTTAAAAAATAATAAACAGAGGCGCCTGGATGGCTCAGTTGGTTAAGCATCCAACTTCAGCTCAGGTCATGATCTCAAGGTCCCTGAGTTCAAGCCCTACGCCGGGCTCTGTGCTGACAGCTCAAAGCCTGGAACTGCTTTGGATTCTGTGTCTCCCTCTCTCTCTCCCTCCCCCACTCATGATCTGTCCCTCTCTCTCCAAGATAAAAATAAACATTAAAAAATTTAAAAATAATAAAAATAATAAACGATCTCACTCAGTTTTCTGTCGATGGCAGTTTAATTCCAAGGATCTACCTAAACTAGAGTAATAGTAGGATTCAACTCAGGTGAAGTTGCATTTGAGCTTTCACTCATAAATACCACTCTACTCTGTACGAAAATAATTTTGTCATCAGCTGCCTTCATCTTTTCTCAGATTACCTCGATTACACTTTGTTCATTCTATTATTGGGTTCTTCAGAGCCTGAAAGGCACAATTTTGTTATCATATTTTATTTTAAGCAGATCCGGTTTGTAGTCAATTTGGTTGCAGAAACATCAACAGGATTATCTTCCCTATCAAATAAAGGATGATAATCTGAAGTCTTTGAAGCTTGTAGTTCTGAAAGAGTAGTTCTGAGATCAGTAAGAGTCCAGGGCGGGGTGAGGTGGAAATGGCAAAAGGCCATTGCTTTCCCAGAAGTTTTCTTCTAAAATCTTAGACCTTGCACAAATATCCAAATAGCATTAACCACAAGCAGTTGCATTATTTGCAGCCTAAGCTGTATGTAGGCCAGGTTATTTGTTAATTTGCTTGTTCATTTTAAGATCAGTGTTTCGTGAATAAAACCGTGTTTAGGCTAAGACAAAAGTTAAATTCACCTACTATTACAGAGCTGAAAATTTCTGCAAAACCAGCTTTACATTACTTTTTAGAAAATAGCAACAAAAAATATTTGTATGACTCTAGCCTACACTTAGCAGAGCCCAGATGTCACTTCCTGCCAATATGGCTCTGAAAGAACACCTTCACACTGAATTAGGAGAGGTAGGTGTTAGTGTTAAGTTCTTCACTTAACTGTAGGAGCTTGAATGAGTTTTGTACTTTCTGGGCTTTCGTTTTTTATTACAGAGACACTAAATAGGGCAAGATATCACTAGGACCCATTATAACCTTAAATGTTTACAATTCTAATCCAAAAGGAAGGGATTTTAGGTATAACATCTCTGTTTTGCTACATCCGAGATCAGATGAACCCACGTTCCTTGCAACTTCTAGGAGGTTCTATTAATTTTCTGTTATTCCACAGAACTTCAGGCTTTTCCTTATCTAGTTAATTCACAAAAGGATGGGTTTGATATATATTTTGGAGACTGAACTGAGAAGTGTTGATTGTGGTCTGACTATAGGAATGAAGGAGAAGTATCAAAGATGTATGTCAACCATGTCTATGTTCCTGGCATAAACCACTGGGGGCATGCTGAAATAGTAAACCCTGAAGAAAGCCATATTGAAGGGAACTACCAACAATTTAATTTTGGACAATTTAAGTTTAGGATGCTTCTAAGAACTGAGTGTATATGCAGTTAAATATAAACATCTACAGTTTAAAAGGGAGGTAAGGCATGGAGATATAAATATGGAGGTCATCAGCATATAAATGGTATTTTAAACTGGAGATATTAATGAAATTGACTAGGAAGAGAATATATGTTGTAAAGGTATGGGTTTGGGATCAAGCCCCAAGAAATTCCCAAATTTCGAGTTCTAAGAGAGGAAGGTAAACTTGCAAAGGGCCAAAGAAATATCCAGAGAGGCAGAAAAAAATCAGAAGAGTGAGTGTAATAAAAGCCGATGTCAGATAAGTATTCCAGAAAAAGGGAAAAGCCAATTGTACTGAATGCTCACGAAAGGATGAGGTAGAAGCCAAGAGATCAAGGTAGGGAGTAAGGTTACTCTCTGGCATACCTCTTCTGATTCAAGCACATACAGAGAAAAAATATAAAATGGAAACTAATTACACAGACAAGCTCACAAAGAAGGCAAATATATATAAATGGAAGACAATGCAAAGTGATTAGTGGGATGAAAGCCATGAGTAAGCAAAAGGGCTGGAAGTCTGAGTGCTTATATGACATGTCTGAGGTTTTAGAAGATTGGTCAGGCTCACTTAAGTCAGGAGCAGGGTGGGGTTGAAAATATTACTCACTCACATTGTCTGAGACTATGGCATATCAAGTGTTTAATCTAGGGTTGTATGAGGACACTTCGTTGTATAAGTGACTAAGATTAAACCAACATCTTACTACGGAGCATAAAATGTCATCTACCACTGTAAAACCTAGTTCTGAACTGATTTTCAGGAGTTCAGTGAACCTTCAAACATTGGACTGCCCCAGGGCCTAGTCTCCCAACCTCTTCTCCAGATGCATTTACTCTGGTGACACAATCTGTGTTCATATTTCTAAATACCATCCAGGTTCTGATGAGACTCCAAAATTTACATTTCCTGCTTGGATACTCCCCTTTACTTCAGATTCCCACATCAGTTGCCTACTTGTTATCTCTATTTGGATATTTTAAACCAAAACTCCTCATTTCCTCCCAAACCTTGCTTTTCTCATGGTCCTCTCCTTCTCAGTTAATGGTGACTCTATCCTTTCCATCACTGAGACTGAAAACTTTGGCGTGATCTTTTGCTCTTCTGTTTCTTTTAGCCCATGTCCATCTGCCAGCAAATCCTGACCTCTCCACTTTCAGAACATATCCAAAATATGACCACCTCCCATTATCACCACAATTATCACTCTGGCTCAAACTGCCATCATCTCTCATCTGGATTATTGCAGCTCCTTCATGGTCCCCTGGTCATACTATTGCTCTCCTGTTGTCTAATATCAATATGGCAACCTGAGGGAGCCTTTTAAATATCTCAGTCATTTCATATCACACATTGGCTCAAAATGTTTGAAAAGTTTTCTGTCTCTCCAGAGTAAAATCCGAAGTCTTTATAATGGCTCATGTTCTAAAATGAAGACAAATACTACCTATTGCTTAGATATGCACGTGTAAGTAGGAATAGTGTAAAACCAAGCATGGGAACGATAAGTTTGAATTATTACCCGTAGTGAGGGAGAGAGGGACCTGAGTTTCTAGACAAATACACAGGGCTCAGTTTTCTCAGAAGACATTTGTCAGAGGGTGACTGTAATGAGGGATTGTGCAATCCCAACTGAATATGCCCTGGAGGGAAGGAGGCATGGGGGCTAATGAATGGGAGAGACCTGTGGTTCCAAGGTTATGCAAGCATATGATGGAAGGGTGGCTGACCACTTGAGCTGGAGGTTGTGCCTGACTCACAGGTCTTTTCTTGAAGGTCTCCTCCAAATAGTTGCACAAATTTCATGAGACACTAATCAGTATTGCTGAGTTCTGGCCTCTGCACTTTCAAAGTAAACAACCGGCTTCTCCCAGGTTCTATAATCATCCTGGGGTATGAGTGGGAGAAATTCCATAGCAGTTGAGTACATACCTGGAAAGTGCCTCATCTCTGCCTTGGTGATGAAGCCAGCATTTTGGTCCACAATCTGTAATCCCTTATAGTGAATTTTCTACTAGTCTTTTTAAAAAATATATATTTTTAAATGTTTATTTATTTTTGAGAGAGAGAGAGAGAGAGAGAGAATGATCAGGGAAGGGGCAGAGAGACAGGGAGACACAGAATCTGAAGCAGGCTCCAAGCTCCAGGCTCCAAGCTGTAAACAGAGAGCCCAATGCAGTGCTTGAACCCACAAACCACAAGATCATGACCTGAGCCAAAGTCAGACACTTAACTGACTGAGCCATCCAGGAGCCCCTCTACTAGTCTTTATTGTCTTTTCTGGCTCTAGAGTAAAAGCTATTTTATCCTATTGGTATGTTTTTTGACCCCGAGTCTCGGCGTTTGCTAGATATCCAAATGCTTTATCTACCCATGACTCTTTGGCTTTCTGGGTTAGTTAATGAAGGATCAGTTCAACTTTGCTTCTCGGCAGCATCCAAATCCAAATGAACCAAAGGAAATAAACATGCTGGGAGAAGGGTAGGTGTGTATCTCCAGGTAGGGAGCCTAGAGAGTCCTTTCACTTTCCATGAATATTTCCAAAAGTGGCACCTTTTAGATTAAAAAAAAGAAGAAGAAGAAATGTACTTTGTGGTAACTATGATAAAAACAGGTTAATGGAAGCAGAGTGAAAGCAAGAATCATACTGAGCAGGTGGCCAAAGTGCAGGGACTTCTTACAGGCTTGCTGCCTGGCCACCACTGGAATGGCTGTGCCCTCCCATTGCCATTGGAGAGCTTGCTTTGACTGTGGAGAGTGCAGATGTCTTAAGCTACCTGCCAGGAGTAGCTGTACCATGGGCAAAATGTCCTATTGTGCTCTCCTGTCTTTTCTTTTTTAACTAGGCTTCTCTTTTTCAGCATTTTCCAATTAAATCCTTCTTTTCCTCCAAAAAGCAAGATAAATGCCTTGAACGTTCCATAATCTTCCAGATCCAAGTTGCCACTGTCTGCTTTGAATGCAAATACTCTGCAGTGTTAGTATAATTGTTCCTTCTTGTAGGACTTGCTTTCCTTGTCAAATTGTCCGTTACTTCAAATGAGGAACCAAATGCCATCATCTTTGTCCTTAGCAAAATGTTTTGTTCTAAGTAAATAATTAGTAGCTATTTACCCAGTTGAAATATAATATTTATTGTTGTGGTAGAAATGAGTAATTCTTACTAACATTTGTGGTCTCTTCGCTTTCCATAAGTTTGGTGCGGTCATATGACTTTCACTGGCCTGAAAAATGCGAGCACAAATAAAGTGTGTCATTTCTCATGCGAAGCATTCTAGAGCTAATGTGCACTTTCCCACACCCTCTTTTCACTAGCTGTGGCAGCTCATGGAGATAAGGTGGGGCTCCAAGAGCACAGTGGCCGTGCAGTGCTGAGCCTCTACATTGAGGAGTTTCCTGAGAGTTGCCGGAATCCAAAGAACATTTTGTATCAACAAGAAATTAACTTATCAATAGTTCAGACTGTGAAGATGTGGGGAGGGGGGGTGTTTGTTATCATAGTGTAACCTAATTTATCCTGAGGTTCAGAGTAGTGCAAGGGAAAGGGAACAAACAAAACAAAACAAACAAAACAAAACAAATGGCGAGAGAGAGATACCTGAATTCAAATCTTAGACTTTCCACTTAATAGCAGTAAGTGGCTTTGAGAAGAAACATCTTCCGCCTCCATTTCCTCATTTGTAAAACAAGTTACTACTGCCTACCTTGCAGAGCTATTATAAGGTTATAGAAAATACACACCTATTTACCATATAATAATGCTTAATAAATAATATCATTTCCTAAATAGCTTGTGATATTTTTTGAGATATATATACATATTTATATAGTACATATATACATATGCATATCATAGGTATATGTATATTGCATGTGTATTATATATACATATATCTTATTATATGTATATTGTGTGTATATCAATATATATGTGTGTATATATCCATATATACATTTTATATATACTATATTTATGCACTTTCTATATCACTTAGCACAATGCCAAGAAAATACCAGAGCCTGGATAAATTTGGATGATTAATCTGAATATTTTCAATAGAATACCTATAGATTATGCAATAAGAGGCTTAGAGAGGTGCTCAAGAGACCATTTATAAATTCACAAAGAATAGAAATAAAGTCTGAGTATAAAGTTGACCCTGACCTTTAGAGAAGGTAGAGGGTAATGTGTCTTAAGTAATGAGCTGTGTTTGCACAATATCTCCAATGCGTTGGTCTCAGCCCTTCAGCGTATGGCACATATCAGACTTCCGTGTTCTCACTGCCTAGTTCCTAGATGTTTATTCTGTAATTAACCTTGGAAAACTCCCCCCACCTTCATCTTTACTTCTCTTGTATCCTTCCTAATAATCGTTTAGCCAGTTCAGGGTAGTGGCTTGATTCAGCATCTAGGGTTTTGATTTCTCAGACTCATTACACATTGGCGATATGCCATGGTCATCAACATTAGCAATTTCTAATGAATAGAAAATTAATTTATCTACTTAAGAAAATTCTTTTTTTTTTCTTTTTTGACTCTTGTTGCTCTGTTTGCCTAAGAAAGGTTCAACATAAAAAAAATCCCTTCTTAAAAATAGTATTTTGTTTTAAAAGTCTAAGTCATTTCAACGCAATCATAAAAATTTAAAGAGTGGTTTAGAAGACTTTTGATGATATCAGGAAAACATCAGAGGTTTTGGAAGGAGAAATAGATCTGAATTCCAGCTCTTCCACTTGATAGCTCTTTTCTTTGGGTAAAGCCAGTTTTTAAAAACCTATCTCACTGTCCTTGTCTATTAAGTTCAGAGAATAATAATCTTCACATCCTAAACGTGTACAATTAGATTAAATACTCTAAATAATCTATGTAAAATAGCAAACTGCCTACCTTAAAGTTAGTGCTACATGAAAATGTAGATCCCTGACATGATGGAAGTTACAGTTTGCTTAGGAGATGAATGAACATATTTAAAATTGAGGGAACAGTTCTGAATGAGCACCTTTATTCAAGGAAAAGACAATTACGGGATGACCTCTGTGATAAGACCTTATGTTATACTAGGAGGTCAGAAGAGGAGAGATCAATGAGTACAAGAGTAGAGAACTTTATTCTTCAGAGAACCTTTAATGAGTAATCAACACTACAATGAAGGATTTGAGATTTTATTTGAACTTGGATAGATCCCTGTTAGGGGGGGCAGCAGAAGGGATGGCACGAGCTGCTATGTTATAGCAGTAGGAATAACTTTTTATATATACGGGAAAGGATGAGATAATCAGCTAACTGGAACTGAAAGTTTGCTTGGGGACCAGCATAAAAAATTGAGAGAGGTAACATCCATTTAGAGAAGATTTAAAATATGCAAAGGTGGTTTTACTTTATCCTGAAGGAAATTTGGAGTCCTTGCAGGTTAGTGACATGATGGGACAGTGCTTCAGTATTATGATCTCTGGCTGTTGTATATGCAGGATGGCATCAGATATAGGAAACATGGGGGCAAAGCAGCTTGGTAGATGCTGGGAGTGATACTGGTTTGTGGGACTGGAATAATGGCAAATAGGAATAGAGAGAAACGGTGCGCCCCAGAGCCATTCTCAAGAAAGCATTTACAAGTTTGGTAGTAGATTCCAAACAGTAAATTAACAAGAGGTAACCATCAAAGATAACCTAGATGAGCATTTATGCATCACACTCAGAAGGTTCATCCCATTCACCAAGAAATCTTTAAAAACATCCTTTGTGAAAGCGTTCATTGAAATGAGTGACAAGTGAGACAAAAGGACATTGTATGTCATTTGTAGGGTAACCTATGTGTTGACTGGTTTATCCAGATAGACGAGGTAAATATCAATGCCAGTATGCTTTGCCTGGCACCCAACAAACCTACAGATTTAAAATGGGAAGACATAGATACTATGTATTTTATTTGCACCTTATATTCCTTTGCGTGGTGGTGTCAGACTCAGAAGAGATCCTAGAAGTCCTGCTCTTCTCCTAATGTGGCTATGGATTCTGCAACAAGGAAGAACTTGTGCCACTGTGCCAATTATCATGTGACCTGAAAGTTCCTCCTGTGGTTGGCTTTCACCCCTTGTCTGATCCTACTCTTTCCTTTTGTCAATGGTGGTTAATGCATCCACTCCTCATCATTAACAACAGGCTCACATCAGGTGATCCACCCCAAAGAGGAACTCTAAAAATAACACAAGGTCACAAAAAAATTGAACTGAATTAAAAACGTGGAAAGTGCAAAAGTGTGGACATAAAATTATATCTTTTAGCACAACCTTTAAAAAATAAACTGCATCAAGAGAATAGACCTAGAGAGTTCATTTAATCCATTCAAATGGCTTCTGGTAGAGCAATGGTTCTTGACCCTGACCACATATAAAAGATATTGGGGGGAGGGGGTTCTAAAAGATACCAATTTCCAGATCTCATTCCCATACATGTTTTTTTTCCAAAAAAAAAAAAAAATCTTTCCTTGTGATGAGAACTTTTACGATCTCTTAGCAACTTCCAAGTATACAATACAGTATTATTAACTATAGTCACCACACTGTATATTACATCCCCAGGACTGATTTATTGTATAACTGGAGGTTTGTACCTGATTCAATGGTATGTAGTGGGGCCCCTGATATCAGTAATGTTTTGAAGTTTCTCCAGGTGATGACTATACAGTGCAGCCCAGATTTGAGAAATAGTCTTCACTAGGATCATCTGAGGCACTTTTTAAAATGCCAATACCTAGAGGCGTCTGGGTGGCTCAGTCGGCTAAGTGTCTGACTCTCAATTTTGGCTCAGGTCATGATCCCATGGTTTGTAAGATGGAGCCCCATGTCGGGCTCTGCACTGGCAGCACAAAGTTGACTCGGGATTCTCTCTGCCCCTACCCAGCTGGGCTCTCTTTCAAAAAGCAAACAAACAAAAAATACCAATACCTGCATCCAACTCCCAAAAGATTCTCATTTAAGTGTTTTTGGGCGGATCCCAGGCCTTTGTAGATTCAAAAGCTCTCCAAATGATTTTTATGTAAAACAGCTTGAGAACCAATGAGCTGATCAGTGGCTCTCAAACATCAGAATCCTTTGGAGAGGTTGTTGACACAGAGATTGCTGGATCCCATACCCAGAGACTGACTCAGTAGGTGTGAGTGGGCCAGAGACCGTACCTGTCTAATTAAGGTTCTAGGTTAGGTTGCTACTCCTCTTGTCTGTAGACCACACTTTGAGAACCACTGAAGTAAAGATCATTCCTGTTAAAAAACATCTCCAAGCAGTTAACAAGGGGTAGGTTGGGGGGGACGGCTGTGTTAAATAGGTGATGGGGGTTAAGGAATGCACTTGGGATGAACACTGAGTGTTGTATGAAATTGTTGAATCACTATATTGTACACCTGAAACTAATATTATGCTATATATTAACTAACTGGAATTTAAATAAAAACTTAAAAAATATAATCTCCATAAGCAGAAGATTATACAGTATGTTTGTAAATACGTTCTAATACTTCAGTCTTGCCTTAGTACAATCTAACTGGTTTCCTCAGCATTAGTGTGATATATTTAGGTCTTAGTTTTTTGCATTTGAGAGGCTTAATATTTAAAGTTGATGTGATCAGTGAATCCATATTTACCCTGCTAGTTACCAATTAATTACTTCACTTTCTATCTCACCCCCCTTCAAAAGAGTAAGTCATTATTTTGTAATTTCAGTTCAGAAGAATCTAAGCAAATAATTGCTAAGAATTCCCAATTTGATTTTCTGCTACTAAGGGTTAAGGTCCACTAATCCACATTAATTCTTTAAAAATTGTATAAACACAAAGGAGTAGGAGGCACTGATAAGACACCATTGTAGATATCCTATAATAAAACTAAGTTAAGGTCATGTTGACCCATAGTGTTAGAGAACGCCATCTACTAAGCACAAAAGGAAACAAATTGTCACATTTTATTCTTTCAGTGCTTGTAGGGGAAAAAGATATTGAGAGGAACAGGATTAATAAAATGTTAAAATAACTAGAAAGAAAGACTGATAATTAAAGATGTACTGTAATTCAGACCCAGCCTGAACAATGGCTCTTCTCTTTTGCTTCTGCATCTTTTTAATTACAGAAATAACCGTTCTTCCTAGGTCAGCCCCTCCTGTCATCTCCAATAGGTACAAAGTCAGTTTTAAAAAGTCTTAAAAATGATTAATACTTTTGTTCAATTTTTTCGTCCACATAGTTCCTTTGGAAAATGTAAAATGGTGGCTGAACCATCTAGCAGAATGACCTCTACATGGCAGGCCCACATCACACCACAGTTGCTGGATTATTCCACCTCAGAGTTTCTTAACCATTGTCAGTGGTCTCTGAGGCAAACAAGTCAGAGACAGGCTAGGAGCACTGGGCAAATGGAAATCTTTCCCCAAAAGGCAAATTGTGATGATGAGGTGAGTGTTGCTCAATCCATGAAAAGTTTAAGCTTTAAAAAAGAAGAAGAGAAAAGAAAAAAGATTTTGTAAAAATACATAAAAGCAACTGGCTCTGGATTTTAATATAAGAGATTTTATTCAGGGAACCAAAATGTTGATAGTGAATGAAGGAATTTTCAGCCAGGTTAGTGAGATTGACACCTTTTATATAAATGTATATATGCTACTAGACTTGAAATTGGAGGACAGGAATTTTTTCTAGGTCAACCCTCTATGTTCTCTGTGTGAATTAAGGTCAGGTTACTAAATGAAAGAGCTCTCCATCCCTAAGTACTCTATTATACCATTGTGCTTAATTAATAATCATGGACATCATACACTGGCTTTTTTGGGGATGTAAGAAAACTCCATAAAATTTTTTGAAAGAATAAATAACAGACATCTTAGAAAACAAGGAGTGAAATGCAAGGAAATTTAGGTAAATAAGAAAGTTTACATGAGTCTTTAAATAAACAAATATATATAATAATAATAACTGTGGTACCATATAATTGCACAGCACATTTATATTTTCAAATCTCTTGTATTGTCATTAAAATAACCATGTAAACCGGGTAGAGTACATGATATTTATGTTTGACAGATGCATAAACTGAGGCAAGGAGAAGTACCTGTCAAAGTCACAGAGCTTGTTGGTCATGGAACTGACACCTGAAAGCACATATTTTGAATCCCAACATTAGTCATCTCTTTTCCAAAGATAGTGTCAGAGTATAGAAAATAAATCTTAAACTGTAGTCACTGTTCAGCATTCCATAATAATTTTTTTAATCAAAAAGCAATCCAAAAAAATAGCACTTAAAGACAATGCAAATAAAGCACTTTGCTAAATGCCTGACACATAGAAGCATTTATTCTCACATTCATTATTCAATTTTTTTTCTGACTTTAAGACTAAACTTTTTTCGTATTGTATTAACTCCCATTCATAATCGGGATTTAGCATGAATAATTCTGGGTCTCAAATGAGCTTCTGTTTCATTCGACAATGATTTATTGAGAATCTCCTACGTCCAGGGCAAGGTTCTAGGTGCCACAGATAGAAGGGTTGACAAAAGAAATGAAGGTTCAGTTTTCATGTCACATTCTTAAAAGAAATGAAACTCTAAATGAGTAAATAAATATGTAATTAGAGAGCAGGATAAAACTATGAAGAAGATATAATGGTAACATTATAAGTTGAAAATGTAATAGAGAATGACAAAGGAGGGACTTGAGAGTAAGATTTGGATGAGTGGTCAGTTAAGGATCCTCTGAGAAGGTGACATTTGACATAAAACTAAATGGCAAGACAGAGGCAGCTAGCTGTATGAATATCACAGGGAGGAGAACATTTGAAGCAGAAGACCTACAAAGACAAGTTACAAAGGCCAGGGGATCAGGGTAGTGAGGGTGGTACTTGGCAAGAGAAGGATTCTGTAGTACTCAATTAGAAATTCATTTAGAAAATAAGACAGCTTACTTAAAATATTTATTTTGGGTGTACCAAAATCCCATCAATTATGCACAGACCCACAGATGTTAATAAGGTTGATAAAATTATCTCTAGTATAAAATTTTATAAGCCAATCTACTCCAAGACAAAGGAGAAAGCTGTTTGAACATTAATTCTGGAGCTTTGAAGCACTTTGAAAGTCAGGTAGCCTGGGCTCTTTGAAGCAACAGGGAGCTTGAAAAACATAAAGCCTTCTATATACCCCAGTTAAAAAATGGCAAAGGATCCGAATCAACATTTTTCCAAAGAAAATATTCACATGGACAAAAAGCATCTGAAAAGATGCTCAACATTATTAGCCATTACAGAAATGCAAATCAAAACCACAGTGAGATAGCTTTCTACACTCACTAGGATGACCATAATGAACAAAACAAAACAAAACAAAACAAAACAAAAAAGACAAAGAGACAGATAATAACAAATCAGTGAGGATGTGGAGGTTTGAACCCTCATACATGTCATCTGGGAATGTGAAATGGTGTCGCCATTTTGGAAAGCAATCTGATCGTTCCCTTAAAAGATTATTATTTGGAATATAATTTGGCAATAAAAAGAAATGAAGTACTGACACATGCTATAACATGGATGAAACTTGTAAACATTATACGAAGAGAAAGAAGCTTGTCATAAAGGACCACATCCTTTATGATATCACTTATATGGAATTCTAGGCAAATCTATAGAGATAGTAAGTGGATTGGTAGTTTCCTAGAGCCGGGGGATATGGAGAGATTGGGGAGTAATGGTTAAGACATGCAGGGTTTCTTTTTTTGTTGATGAAAATGCCCTGAAATTGTGGTTATGCTTGCAAAGCTCTGTGAATATACTTAAAGCCATTGAATTGTACACTTTAAATGAGTGGATCGCATAGTAGGTGAATTATATCTGAATAAAACTGTTAAAAAAACAAGCATACTTTGTTTCTAATGAGGTCTAGGTCTAGGATCAGCTATGCATCCAGAAGACACAGAGGACCCTCTCTTCTTTCTCCTTTACCCTTTCTTCAGTTGGTCTTCCCAGTTCTTAGGATCCAGATCTCCAGTTATGGTGATGAGCAATTTGGAAGGTTCAAAAGGCTTTGATCTGTTTTGTTTTGCCTGGGAATGTAAATTCAGATGGAATACTTTGATGGGTCAGAGTATTCTGAGTTTTCAACATCACTTTGACATAAAGGCTTTGGACACAGTCCTTCTACATAAAGGACATTGGTTGTTTTACAATCTTATTTTCATTTTATTTTTGTCCTCTTACCTAGGTTCTTGTGCCACATCATCCCACACTGCAATTCAGGACTGCAACTCCAGGCCATCTGATTGGTGGATTGAAAAACACTGTGACTGCTCCTTATTTGACTTCCCATGTTTCCTCTTTCTATTTTTTTAAGGATATGGCTCTGAGTATCTCTCCAATCCATCTAAATATTATCTTAACTAGATATGATAAAATTTATTTGAAAGCATTCCTGTACTAACTGTCCACAGACTTAGATACAATTGCTCTGTAGTTTTAAAAAGTAATTATTCTTTTAGTTGCCAAGGTAACTTAAAAGAGAATACAATTTAAAAAAACATTTAGACAAATCTACTCAGGTTAAACAGTAAAAGGACGTAATTTCATCACACAAACAAGGCTGGTTTTTAAAAATTTAATTAATTAAAGATTGTGAACTCTTTGATGGAAAGGCCTGGTTTTTAATTCATCTTTATACACCCTGAGTACCTTGAACATCTTGAATAATGCCTATAATTAAACAGAGCTCTATGTGTGAATGTGCACAAATGAATGAATCAAAGACTGAATTAGTTACATCTTATCTTAATTGGAGTCAAATAGCTCTGGATCCAAGACATGATTTTCTGTGTGTCTTTGTGTGACTGTGTACATAATGCAATCTATCTAGAACTTTTTTCTCATCGGTTATAGAGGTTTGTAGGTGTTGTGAGAATTAAAAGAACACAGTGTCTGAAAAAGAGGTAGCATTAACAGTCATTGTAGACTATGGGTTTATAGATATTACTTCATGTAATAACTGGATTGGCCACAAAAAGAAAGTTACTTCTTCTACTATCACAGGTAGTCAGGAAAGAAAAGGGTAAAAGAAGATAAAGCCAAGACATTTTGACAGTTAAACATAATTGTGATCAGTCTGAAGATATTGAAAAACTACGAGTAAAGAAGTTCCAAATCCTTGCAAACCATCATCCTGGCCTCATGTCTCCCACCACGTAAAACAGAAACATTTTTCTTGCTGCCCTGACAACTTTGATGATGATAATTTGCAAAGATATAAATTATGATTTAAAGAAAGGTCAAAAATAACCTATTCCAGCTGTGGTTTGAGGAGGCTAATTTGAATTTAAAAGTAAAGCAAAGTCCTTTCTCATTTCACTCTTGCCATACAAGACTTTTAATATTGCTGACTGCTAACAGATATAATTGCAAGGCATCAACAGAGTACTCCAAAGAAATATTCAAAGAGGAGGAAATCCACCAAGAGTTTGAAGAAGAATCATTGATTGAGTCATTGGAAAAACAGATGAAGTATGGTGGATTCCCAAGCCCGGACAAAAGTTGGTCCTTTCCCAACATAGCACTCACATTTCTTTTTCTGCACCACTGCCTCATCCAATCTGCAATGCTGGTGACCCATGGTTTTGGTGAGCACATTGCTTTGTTGTTCTGCCAGTCCTCTAGAGTCCACTGAGGACTCCGTTTTGCTCCAGCAAAAAAACCCCCATCCTTTTGTTTACTATTCATCATTTCCTATTGTCTTGCCACTTTATCACTGAAGTTTTTGGGAATCTAATAGAAAACTTGTTCAACCTCAGATTGTTGTTGAACTAAAATTAAAAAGTTTTGGTCTTTGAAAGACACCATTTAGTTACTGTGAGGTCATTTTGGTGAGATAAGAATTTTCAGTTACATGATTGATGATTTTCCTCAAAATTTTTCCTGACAAGTAAAGAATCTTAGTGCAGATTATATGAAATAAACATATTTGGCCAACTCCCAACTTTTCTGGTTACATTAGCTTCCTCTTGGGCTCATATGTTGAAATTTTCTGCCAAATTTTCAGAACACTTTCTAAAAAGAGTTATATGAACAACAAGTTACTTGGTAAAGTAATATTATTACTTGAAGATGTGAGAATGAAAGTATATATCCTACAGAAAAATAGTCAATAAATTTAAATATGACATTAGACATGGCAAAGTTAATTTTGTTGATTTCTTAAAATTATAATGAGATAAATCTCAAAATATTTATCATGTGATACTATTTACAGGTCAGTTTCTTATTCCTAGAATTATTATGTGTTCTCCTGAAGAAATTTTATTTTTTATTGTTAATTTTTTTAAGTTTACTTATTTTGAGGGGCACCTGGGTGGCTCAGTCAGTTAAGTATCTGACTTTGGCTGAGGTCATGAGTGGTTCATGGGTTCGAGCCCCGCCTAGGGCTCTCTGTACTGACCACTCAGAGCCTGGAGCCTGCTTCACATTCTGTGTCTCCCTCTTTCTACCCCTCCACTGCTCATGCTCTGTCTCTCTCTGACTGTATCTCTCAAAAATAAAAAAATAATAGAAAAATAATTTTATAAAAGTTTATTGTGAGAGAGAGAGATAGCACACAAGCAGAGGTAGAGCAGAGAGAGAGAGGCAGAGAGAGAGAACAAATCGTAAGTAGGCTCTTCATCAAGGAAGTGCCTGATGTGGGGCTCGAATTCACAAACCATGAGATCATGACCTGTGCCAAAATCAAGAGTCGGACACTTAACTGACTTAGCTACTCAGGTGTCCCAACTCCTGAAGAAATTTTAATTTCATGCTCTGTTATTTGATAACTGATACTTAAGAGTGAAACAAGTAAACATACAGTAATGGTAAAGAAATATTGAGATTTCTGTTTCTTCTTAGCCTCTCGCTTCTAGGATGGCATTCACCTAATAGATCATATATAAGACCATAAAAAGTTTTAATATTTCAAATGACTGATACCGTATGGAGTGTGTTTCCAACGACAACAAACTTAAACTGGAAATCTAGATGAAAAAGATATCTGGAATATCCCCAAATATCTGGAGACCTAAAAAGTCACCATCACAGAAGCCAAGAGTCAAAGAAGAAATTAAGAGTAAACTAAAAAAAAAAAATAATTTGAATATAAATGAAAACAGATCAAATTTTAAGAGATATGGCTAAAGTGTTGCTTATAGCTTTTGCCAAAACTTCTAGAATAGAGGACAAAATCTTTATATCATTGGGTAAGCAAAAATTCTTAGGACACAAAGAACATGAGTCTTAAGAGAAAAAAATGATGAATTAGACTTCACTAAAATTAAAAAGTTTTGGTCTTTGAAAGACACCATTTAGAAATTAAAAGGCAAGCCCCAGATTGGAAGAAAATATTGATAATGAATATTTCTGACAAACAATTTATATCTAGAATATATTAAGGACTCTTAAAACTCAGTAAGACAAACAATTTTTAAAATGGAAAAAAATTTGAACTGAAAACTCACAAAAGAAAATATGTAAATGACCAATAAGCACATGAAAAGATGCTTGACATCATTAATCATCGGGGAAATGCAAATTGAAAAGCAGCAATAAAATACTACACATCGAATAGAATAGCTAAAATTGAAATAATGGCAGGGCAAAATGTTGCCAAGGATATGGAGCAACTGAAACTGTTATCATTATTATAGGAAAAGCAAAATTTATAATCACTTTGAAAAACAATTTGGCAGTGTTCTTGTTTTTTTGTTTTTTTGTTTTTAAATAAAGTGAAGCATCCTTCATCATAAACCCCACAGCTCCACTCCTAGGTATTTATCCCCAAGAAATTAAGACATATGTCTACTTAAAGACTTGTAATCAATGTTTGTAATAGTTAGAAACTAAAAACCAAAAGTCTATCAGGTGAGTACATACTGAGGTCTACCCATGCCATGGAGTACTTCTCAGCAGCAAGAAGGAACAGATCTCTGATATATGCTACAACATAAATGGCTATCAAAAACATATTGAGTAAAAAAAGCATACATAAATATGTACTGTATAATTCTACTTATATGAAATTCTACAAAAGGGAAACCAGTTTATGCCAGAAACCACGTTGGTGATCGCCTAGGGCCAAGGCTGGGCGTGTGGAGTTGAGTTCCAAGAAACACAAGGGAACTTTTGGACTTGGTGGTGCTTGCTTTGAAGCATATGTTTCTCAAAACCCATTGAACTATACACTTAAAAGGGGTGTGTTTTATTGTATGCAAACTATGCCTCCATAACACTGATTTTTTTCTAACTATCCCCCCCCCCAAATCCCCAAGACTGACTTTATGTTGATGGACTAAAGAATGGGGACTTTTTTTCTCCACTGTCCTTTTTATGTGTTCCTCTCATTCCTAGTGTTTTGTTTTGTTGTTTTTTTTTTAATGTGAAAGTATTTCTTCTGTGATGGAGAAGCATCAATAGATTTTAAATCTTTTATACAAAGTTTCCATACAGATTTACCCTATGGCATTCATCCTATTATTTCTTTGCTTTAAAAGAATAGAGAGCTCAAAAAGTATTACAGAGGATATCTAACATAGTTCCCATTTTCAGACTAGACACTTTTAGAGTAAAACATCCATCCTACGCAAGGTCCTCTACATACATTACTTGCAGAAGAATTATATGAGCTGGAGAGCTCAGCAGAGTGATTGCTTACCATCGCTCAGCTGCCTCATCATGACCTCTTAGTAGTTAAAGTTCATGTCTTTGGAACATAAGGGTTACTGTTTTCTTTTAAGCATTTCCACAGGGAACTCCTGACCTCTCCTTGTACTCTTTGTTCCTCTGGCCTTAAAGACACTTTAACAAAGTTAATATTGAAGACTTTGACTTTTATAGGTAGTCTGATTAAGTAAGTTGTTGCAATGGTACAAAGGTAATTTTGTGTACATTAATTAAAAAAAATTAAAAAAGAATTCCTAGGCACAGGGTCATGTGGTCCTCCACTATGTGGTAAATTGAAATTGGCCTGTTCCTAGGAAAGGTTTTCTGCTTGGATTTGGAAAGCTAGTGCAAGTAAGGTTGACAAAACTCTGGATACGTAGGTGTTCAGTTAGATTTTTCCAGTTTAGATTGCACCGAGGTGATCTACATGTTCGAGTGATTTAGTGCTTTTTGATTTTCAATTTTCTGGGTCATGTGTTCAAGGACTATGGAGGCCAAAAGAACAAACTTGATGAATGAATGAAATCAAAGAGGAAACAAAGCATTCCTAATAGATTGAAGGAACCCAAAGAAAATATTCACAGATTTCCTCTTCACTTATGGTTTCATAGCAGTGCTTACTGTTGTCATTCATTCACTCAGTCATTCTCATGTGTTCTGTCACTTATTAATTTATTCCTTCACTTGTTCACTTATTCACAAATGTTTATTGAGTGAGCCTAAAGTGCCCAGGCCTTGAGGATCCAAAGATATCAACAACAGCTACCATTTTCTGAACTTTTGAAGTTGGTGACTGCGTGCACACTTTATGGCTCATCTTTAAACCTTGCCCGGAAATGAGATGTAACCATATTTGTTTTCTTTTTTTTTTATTTTTTTAAATGTTTATTTTATTTATTTTTGAGAGACAGACAGAGACAGCATGAGCAGGAGAGGGCAGAGAGAGAGAGAGGGAGACCCAGAATATGAAGCAGTCTCCAGGCTCCAAACTGTCAGCACAGAGCCTGACACGGGGCTTGAACTCATGAGCCGTGAAATCGTGACCTGAGTCGAAGTCGGCCGCTCAACCGACTGAGCCACCCAGGCGCCCCTCATATTTGTTTTCTAGATGAAGAAAATGAGACTAAAAAACTCGGATATCACGGATTCAAAAATCCAGATTCATTTCACTAAACCACTCTGCCTCCCAAATTATATCTTAGAGACAAACTGAAAAGGTCTGTTAATGATCAGGACGGTATAACAAGCTGGAGAAAAGGAATTCTAGTCCTGACACTGACAAACCAGACTTATGATTTTGCAGAGATACTTTACTATCGGAGATTTATGTATAAATCCTCTGTAAAACAGGACATGTATTAAATTATTTTTATAGTCTTTTCCCTTCCAGTTCTAAACATTTCTAATCCTTTAATTTTTGTTTTGAAAATTATAAACAGTTGACTTAAAAGTTTGAGTTTCAGAGAGTTAGTAATCTTCTAAATTATTATTATTAATTCTTCTAAATCTTTCTATGTTATTAGTAATATTAATTCTTCTAAATTATTATTTTGCTCTCGATTTTGTCTCCTTTCTAAACAGCTTATCAATTAATCTCCAAAATAAAAGTAAGAGAAATTGGGTACCTAATCTGGGGGAAGTCAGATGTTGAACTGCCAAACGGTCCCAAATAACATCAAGCAACTTGTGAGACTGATGGCTTTCAGGCTCCAGTTTTGAACTTCCTGGTTGGCACTGGTCTTCGAACATGACAAAGCAATGATTTTCTCAGTTTGGTGATTTTGAAATATTTTAATCTTAATTAAAGAATAAAGAAAAAGTTGTGTTTGCTGAGCTGGAAAGCTCGCCAAGAGTGAGAAAACTATATCTCAGCTGTATGTCCTGTTACACAGTGTTCTTGGAACTTCTCATATGTCGTTCTGTCTGTTCATGTGCAATCTGATAACTAACTACAATTAGAAATGAAATATTTATATATGCTGCCACACAGTCAGTCCATATGTGCAAAATATTGCCAGTTCCTTAGTAGCATTTAGCATCACCCACTGCTATGTTGGTTTCTTGAAATAAACCTTATGGTGCCTTAGGAAGTATACCTTCAAATCGTGCAATTTCCTTGTTTCACATGTTTATAGTAGAATTCAAGTCAGCCTTAGTGAGGTAACTTATTTGTTCTCTAACAAAATTCAGCACACCAACATGAGGTTCTCTTTCTTCCCTCTGTTGTTTGGTCAGACATTTAACTTATAAACAATATAGCATATAGTGTTCCAAAGAGCAGTGCTCTTCCACGTGGGCTAGCTGGTTACTATTTTATTTATAAAACTTCCATTGTCCAAGTACAACCGATTGAGAGCACATGCTGAGAGTCCCATAATGGGAATTTACACCTTCAACAAATACACACTCTATAATCAGCACGTGAACAATAAGAAAACTTGTTGACTTCTTAAAGAATTTCCCGAAACTGAAAATCCATAAACGGAAGGGAGGCAAGCCTGTGATTCACTTCAGAATTAAATCAAGGGACATCCAACAGTTGCAGGAATGCAGGGCAGCTGCCCTCAATAAAATATTAGCATGTAGGCCCCCGCCCCCTCCTAAGGCCGATCACATTACACTGAGTAAAGGAAAGCGAAGGAAGTGACTTCTACCTGCAAGCTTAGGTTTGCGTGTAACTTTACTTACCAGAAAAGCTCAGGCCAATTCTATCAAAATAAGAGGCAGAGAGAGAGAGAGAGAGAAGAAGGGGAGGTGAAGAAGAACATGAGATGGCTGACGTGCTCTGGGGCTGGGTTCTGTGCTACTTGTGCTACTAAGCTAATGGTACAGCCAATCCACATAGCTGAAGAGTGCTGAGCAGAGAAAGGGCCTGATTATTTGACCAATACAAATAAGAATGCCTCTAGCCAAACACAGTTGATGTCTAGTTCCAGGAGATATTGATGCCATTAATTTACGACCACTATGTTTTTTTTTTTTATAATACAAACGTTGTTAATAATGCAAAATCTCTCAAAACGTACAATTCCAACACTCTTAAGAACAACCTTGAAAAGAAGGTACTTTATACTACAGTAATGGTGTCGAGTCACTAGAGTTTGAAGCAGGGAGGGATGCATTATTTTCTGTCTTTTTATATCGTAACAGATTTGTGGTGGGGCGGTTTAAGAGCCTCCTGCTGTCTCAAACTGTTCCCTTCAAGCACTGACCATGAACTGGGCACTGGGATGATTTGGACACTTAACATTCTCAAGGACAAAAATTTCTCCCCACGTGGTTGGGAGAGCAGGAGGGGAAGAAAGGATCATTTTATCTTTCTGCTTTACTGCCACCAAGGCAGGCTTCTAGCCATGAGAAGGACTGAAAAGTGGAGACTCCAATACTGAGTTTGCAATGCCTAATTGTGTAGCGTATAAATTAATGGCATGAATGCCGACAAAGGAATAAAAATATGCAGTGCTATTTAAGCAATGGTTTAAACAAATATAGCTTATTTTCAGTTAAAAGTGCTAACTTGGCCACTCACAGCCAAATCTCTTTGCAGGGCTTGTCGGCTACGCTGTTTTCCCCACCATGACAGATTGGATTTAATTGAAAAGTTGCTAGTTTAGAACTGTCGCTGAAAACTTGCATGGTGAAATAAAAACAGCCTGGTGATTGTCCTTCAGTCTATTTTTATACAGCCTCTTTATCCTGGTCATCATTTTTTTTTTTAAGAAATCAGTGTGAATATTTCCCAAAGCCATCAAAAAATGGGGAAAAACAAGGGGAAATATTCTCTCCTACTTGGAGTTCAAAGTCGCAGAAATTGTTACTGTTTCTGATTCTTGTTTTTTTTTTTCCCATCAATGAACTTTATGTGTCCTATTTCTGATATAGCATGATTTTTAAAGAACTGTGTGAAACCTAGTTAGCATGCCCTCTTAATGAAGTGAGCTGAGCAAACTGGAATAAATATTCCATGGGAGAGATAATTGAAGGCGAGGTGAAAGGCTGGGAATTAAGGTGTTAACAAATTTATTTTCCCTAAATTTCTATTTCAATACATAGTACTGTTAAAAGATAAACTGAGACATATTAACATTTTTTAAGGGTTTATTTGAGCAAAACTTGGTTCAAATCGGGCAGCATCCAACCTAGCAGATGGAGAAGATCTCCTGGTTGCTGCACAGAGTCAAAGACTTCTACAGGCAGAAGGGAGCAGGAACCAGGAAGTTACAGCAGGCCAAAAAGCAAGTTGGTTATTACAAAGTTACTTTCCTTTAAGAAATAGCAAGTCTAGCAGGCAGATGACCTAACTAGTGTTGATCAGGTGATTCCTGATTGGTTGGTTTAAGATTTCATTTCTGGGAGCACTGAATCTGAAATTAGATTAAGTCTGAGTTTGGTGATGTGGGGCTTAGCAAAAACTCCATTTGGGACCTGTTTTCTTGTTTTTAAGACCAGTGTGTGTGATTTCAAGTATCTTTGTGAACAAAATAGGTCTCAGTAAATAGTCATCTAATCATCAAAATTCCTTTACAAAATTTATTAGGAGATTTCTAGGTTCAGAGCCACACTGTGCATAAGCTTTATGAGCTTGTTCAAGGGCACTGGAAAGCATGGCTGCTATCCAGAAAGTAATAACTTGCCTGGATTTCAGTAAATATCAGTGAATAATTATGATGACTGAGGTCCCAGGGAACCCAATGCCTTGCTACTCAAATTTTGCTCCATGAACCATCAGCAGCAGCATCACTGGGGGGCCTGTTGGAAATGTGGATTATCAGGCTCCTCCCGACACTTATGCAGTCAGAATCTGTAGTTTAACAAGACCCTCCCCCCCCCCCCCCCCCAGTGGTTTGCATGCTATTGAAACTCCAGAAACATCTCCCGGATGGATATGCGTAGGACATCTAGAAAATTTTCCTTGGAAAATTTGAGGTCTAGAAAGTATCCTCTAACTTTTGTTATTCTAAACTTTAACCACACAGCTATACCTTTAGAACAGATGGTTACATTTAGAATTAAAAAAAAGAAAGAAAGAAAATGGTCTTGAAAAGGTAGCCCATTTTTTTTTTGACATTGGAATTTCCACCATCTAGGCACTGTAGTCCATTTGGAGACCGGAAATAACACCCAAAGAGCAAGCACAGAGGACCGTGTAGAATGATGACAGACTTAACTGCACACAGGTGTAGAGAACACGTTAAGGAGCTGTTGTGCTGACACATATTAGCTTCAGCTATGTAAGCATAATTATTGGTCAAGGGCAGATTGTTGTAAAACAGCTAATAAACAGGAAACATTAACTTCCCTCACACAGGGCCTTTGCAAAACCAATATTAGGCCAATGTGCTCTGTACATGTATTTTCTCTGAAGCCAATTAACCTCTTTATTGGAAAACAAGGGCTTCGTTATTGTTGAACGTGGCAGCTAATCCTTCACACTAGATAACTTTCATTGAGCATGAGTGGAATGAGCTGTGTTTACTCCACTGACTGACATTCCTGTACAATTAAAAGATGAATCGTTTAATTTCCTCAGTATTGGTGCTAGTGGAGGCTAGGAGATCTATAAAACTAAAAACTATAGTTTTTCTTCCATCCAAGGCCAGGGGAGCCATGGAAATTTATATTTGGATGGTATATATATTTTTATTATCCTGACCATATAAGGACAGATGAGGGCTTGAGCATCTCTGTAGAATCAATTTTTATTATATTTCTTCCACATAACTTTGAAGGTTCAGACTGAGATAAACTATGAGACTATAGATTTGTCAAATTACTTTGATGTCTCAGACTTGGATTTTTTTTTGCCTGATCCACAGTACATGGAAGAAGCCAACAGAGAGTAACAAACATATAGGCAGTGACCACTTTAGTAGACACAAAAAGCTGGAAATATATTCAATAAGAACAGCATACATCATTAAAGTGAGTCCCCACCTAAAGTTGCAGGAAGAGATTTCATGAGCAATTGTACAAAGTTTCTGACTTTGATGAACCTGCTTGGAATCAGGTAAGAGACCAGCACACCAGGGTGACAAATCATGAAGGTGGTAGATCTGTATGTGGAGTGCCTGCGTGTGTGTTCCGTGGTATTCTCGTTAATTTACCTTCATGCTTCATCATCTCACCCTTTCCTTCCAATTTCTCAAATCTTTTGGATTCCCTCACTCGATTCTCCCACTTATCTCTTGACTTTCTTCTCCACATATTGAAGTTAAACTCCATTCATCTTCTTTTTTTGTAATATAATTTATTGTCAGATTGGCTAACATACAGTGTGTAAAGTGTGCTCTTGGTTTTTGGGGTAGAGTCCCATGGTTCATCGCTTATATACAACGTCCAGTGCTCATCCCAACAAGTGCCTTCCTCGATCCCCATCGCCCATTTCCCCCTTTCCCCCACCCCCCAATCCACCTACAGTTTGTTCTCTGTATTTAAGAGTTTCCTATGGTTTGCTTCCCTCTCTCTCTGTTTGTAACTATTTTTTTTCCCCTTCTCTTCTCCTATGGTCTCCTGCTAAGTTTCTTAAGATCCATGCATGAGTGAAAACATGACATCTGTCCTCTGACTGACTTATTTCACTCAACATAATACCTTCCAGTTCCATTACACGTTGCTGCTAATGGCATGATTTCATTCTTTTTCATTGTCAAGTAGTATTCCATTGTATATATAAACCACATCTTTATCCATTCATCAGTTGATGGGCATTTAGGCTCTTTCCATAATTGGGCTATTGTTGAAAGTGCTGCTATAAACATTGGGATACATGTGCCCCTATGAATCACCACTCCTGTATCCCTTGGATAAATTCCTAGTGGTGCTCGGGTTGAAATCTCTTTTGTTTCCTTTATTTTTTTGAAAGCTACTTCAGTGCAGGAAGTTGTAGAGAGGCAAATATCCAAGGCTGACCTTTAGGCCAAAAGAAAGGTAATGTGAGCTACCTATGTAATTGTAAATTAAATTGTCACCTGAAATTTCCTAACAGCCATGTTAAAAAGTGAAACAAATTAATTTTAATAATATTTGTATTAACCCAATATGTAAAAATTATCATTTTAAGATGTAATCCATATAAAAAATATGATCTTTTACATTTTTATTATTTCAGATCCTATGTGTGTTTCACATTTGTAGTATATCTCAATTCAGACTAGCCACATTTCTAATGTTGGGTAGCCACATGGGACTAGGGGCTATCATGTCATCAGATGTTAAGCTTTATATCTAGGTGAGGGACTTCAACTTTTTTTGCCATGCATGAGAAATGCTACTTACAACAAGTATACATTTTAGATCCAGGGAAGGTCCATCTCCAGCAATATTCATCAATGACTATAACATATAGACTTTATTACAGTGTCTGTTGAATAGCTGTCATTTAAAAAAAATATTTTTGATAGAAGCTTTAATCTTATTATCTCTTATTTAAAACCTTCATCTGTGTGGATGCAACTACATATTTTGTGCCTCATTCATTTTGGGGTGACAAGAGTATGAGAGAGCATGTTGAGGCTCCCTTATCTGGCTGACTTCCCTAAAAAAGGCTCCTGTACACACATCTTCTCATTTATGTTCCAGAAAAGTCAAGGGACTTGGATAATTCATCTGGAAAAAAAATGCAACTTTCACCATTTATATTGTGCTTTCTGTTATGGCTAAAAAATAATCCAGCTTTGCTATCCTTAGAACGTTATGGTATCTCTAAAATATTGGTGATGTCTGTACCCTATCCGCTTTTTCAAGCTTTCTTCTGTCTCCTGAGAAGAGACGTGCCCAGCGCGCCTTATTAGTCAGAAAAGCCCATGGGATATCTTCTCTTTCAAGTACTTTTAAAATCTACTTTTGTTCTGCCATTTCTGGCTATCTTTATCAAGGGAGAGAACATAATTCTCCATGTCAACTTTGTGATCTAGATCACAAAGCCACCTCTGAAGTGGGTTCATCAAAGACAGCTCAGGCTGTCTGTTGGGCCCAAGTTCGGAAAACTGTAAGGGAATGGAGAAAGCCCCCATTTAAGAAGGCTTGAAGTATGAAAACCCAAACCCATTAAACAGGTCCATTAGAGGGGGTTTCACTATAGGCAAAATGTTTCTTCTTTTCACCACGGGATTGCTTTAAATCAAAGTCTCTCCATCTTCCTTGCACTTACGTTATTTGTTTATAAATCAATAACTACTTGAAAGAGAGACTAGAGACAAAAAAAAAGAAAATGAAGACTAAAGTGTTGAGAACTTTAATTGAGAAATTAATTTCTCTTAAATTGAGAAAAACAGAGGAGGCAGACCATAAGAGACTCTTAAATACAGAGAATAAACTGAGGGTTGCTGGAGGGGAGTTAGGTGGGGGATGGGTTAAATGGGTGACGAGCATTAAGGAGGGCACTTTTAGGGGTGAGCACTGGGTGTCATAGGTAAGATGAATAACTGGGTTCTACTCCTAAAACCAAGACTACACATACATAGTTAGTATGTTAACTAATTTGAATTTAAATAAAAGAAAGAAAAAAAAAGAGAGAAAGAAAGAAAGAAGGAAAGGAAGAAAGAAAGAAAGAAAGAAAGAAAGAAAGAAAGAAAGAAAGAAAGAAAAATGTAAATGCTAAGCAGAAAAAAAATGAAGATAAACCATTTCTAAACTTACTCTGTAAGTTAAGGGAAAATAAGACTCACTGCTTAAAGGTTCAGTTCCTGTTCACTTTCACCTTAATGTGTGCCTGAATGAATTATAAAATGGAACTCTAGAGTGACCTTATACGTGGTAATTGCCCTCTTAAAATTAATGTCCGTGAGCACCCCTATTTACCACGGTTACATACGTACACAGAGAGGCATATTACCAGTTTCCTTCCAGACAATGTCCCAGCGAGGTGATGACCACTGATTAATGTTGTGTAAGGAGTACAATTGCACATTTCCAGAGCTGCTGGAAAGCCAGTTCTTACCAAAACAGCTGCAAAACCAGACTGACTTCTAACCTCCCCTGTTGAATACAGAAACTCTTGGCACAATTACAGTGCAAGTAGCACGGAACCTATGGGGTTACCATTATAGAAACAGACCTGGCCAGCAGGAAATGTTTACATCCTGCATGGAACCCTGATGTTCGACATGAAACCGGAGCGGTTCATCATGGTTTCAGAAAACAAAAGTCTCCATCTTTGAACTTGCCTCATAGCCCAAACAAACAAATATTCTCACTTCCTCACCGTCAAATGCCACACTCCCAACTATTCCTTTCATGGAACTTTTTCTGCTCTGTAGATACAGGAAATAATGCTCTGCCCATAATGAAATACAAGCCACTTCCACCAAGGTTAACAGTAAGCAACACAACCAGGAGATACAAACTCTGGATTGGTCTTTGCAATTCCTCAAACATCTCCTAGGTAAGGCTATTGTATATTAATAAAAATTTAACTGGTCACCCAGTTTCCTGCCAGTACCTGGACAAAAGAGGGAGACTAGTACAACTCCCCAAAGGACTGTTAATTAGTTTTATGAGCAACTTATATCTGATGTCCCAACTATTTCCTCTCCCCCACTAGCAAAGATTAAAGGAGTAGGAAACACATAAGACAGCATGGATTATCTTTCAACATGGCTGATATGTGCTGTTCTCTTTTTTAACAGCAAATCAGTGCTTTTGTTCTTTTCTTAAAATTCTTTGCTTGTGAAATGCAGAAGCTCTTGGAGGCCAAACAATTTTGTTTTGAGTTTTGACTTCAGCAGGCAACTATGATTAGACTATATCAGTTTGTTCCTTTCTTGTGTTAAGATGGCCATGCAAATGTACCCACTTCCTGACTGCAAAAGGCCAAAAGGAAATCAGGCAGCCAAAAGGAAATTGTGAATAACCATTCCACTTCCAATCTTGTTTGAATTTTATAAGCATGTATAGACAAGGAAATATTGAAAAGCTTTTAAGGCAAAGTGCTAGGGTGGGGATAGGTTTTAGTACTGGGAACATTCTGATTACTTGATTTTATGAATGTATTTAATCTCTGAGCTTCTGTTCTTTCATCTACAAGATAAATACCTCTGTCTTTGGACAGTAAGGCAGAGTGGATAAGAGTTCAGGCTGTTGCAGACATACCTACACTTGAATATGAGGAAGGAAACGGCTTCTCATTTTTAAAAAATCTTAAAATTCACCATTTTGGTTGTTTCCTCATTCAAATGGCATGGGTTTTTTAAATCATGACATTATGTATTAGTTTTTTATCACCACTATAACAAATTGCCACGGACTTCATAGCTTAAAATAACACAAATTAATTATCTTACGTTTCTCTAGGTTGGAAGTTTGACACAGATCTCATTAGCATAACGTCAAGGTGTTGGCAAGGCTTTGTACCTTTTTGGAGACTTTAGGAAAGGATCTGTTTTCTTCTTTTTTCCAGCTTCTAGAGGCCACCCTCATTCCTTGGCCTATGACCCCTTTTCTTCTTCTTCAAAGTCAGCAAGTTTACATCTCTCTGACCATAGCCAGGAAAGTTCTCTGATTTTTAAGGACTTATAATGACTGAACTGAGTTCACCTAGATATCCCCCCTCATTTCGAAGTCCTTAAGTTACTCATATCTGCAAAAGTCCCTTTTGCCATGTAAGGTAGCATATTCACAGGTCCCTGGGAGCACAGTGTGAATATCTTCCGGGGCCATTATTCTGCCTGTCATACCCTGGAAAGTGGCAGAATCTTATAAATGTTGTTTATTACTTACAAGAAAACATCTTTGCAACTTTTATCTTGTTTTTAGGATACATGTGGGCAATTTTAGAACCAACCCTCCAAATGGTTTCCTATTGTCAAAGGTGGCAGGTACTATGAAAGTAAATTGATTAGTAAATAAAAGTAAATGCATCCAATTTTGCGGTCTGGTTATGTTCAAGGTATCTTCTTGATCAAACTGTTTTTCAAAAATTAGGTAAAAAGTGTTGAATAATCTAACAACTAACTTGAATCTATTATCCAAAAATAACAAGATCAAAGTTATGCCTTGATCACCACCCAAATATTGTCAGCTATATTTCTGCCCCCTTTAAATTTTCCCAAGATAATGAAATATATTAGTAGCTCTCATATTCTGACTTTTTTCTTACTATAAGTATAGGTTTGTGGTTTTTTTTTTATTCAAATTATTTTCAACCTGCACCATTCAATTATATTCGATGAACAATGTAATCTTGCTGCAACATATTGTTCTCAGTCTTCTTTGCTGGATTACTAAAATTTAAATGCTAGAATTACCCAGGAGTCAGTGCTAGGATACTGTTAATCAGTTATACTTAATTCTTGGCTGATCATATCTGGTCCCATAGCTTTACAAAACTTCCATTTCTGACAGTTGTCAAAGTTGTATCCCCAGGTCCAACCTCTTTCAAGTTCCCATATGGCATCTCTATTTAGTTGCCTAATAACCTCCTGAAACCTACTCCTTCTGAAGTCTTTCCCATCTCAATAAATGGCAACTCTATTCTTTCTGTTACCAGCTCTGGATTCCTCCCTGATGATCTTCCCTTCTCTCACAGTCAACATAAGTAAACTATGACAGTTCTACTTTCCAAATGCATGCAGAATCTGACCCTGCATCATACTGCGATGTTCACAATTTCTGTAGTCCAAGCCACCATCTTCTCTCACCTGGATTATAGCTATAGTTCCAACATAGTCTTCCTGTTTATATCCTTGCTGGCTCTTCTGCTCAGAAACACTCCATGGCTTCCCATATCACTCAGAAGAACCTAGAGCATCCATGTTATGCATACAAGGCCCTACATGATCTGGCCCTGTACCTCACTATTCTCATCTCCTGCTGTTCTCCCACTTACTCACTAGACTCCAGACATGCTGGTCTCATTGTGTCCTTTGAACTAGCTAACCTGCCCACCTCCCATTTGATCCTCCAGATGCACTCTTCATGCTTCTTCCCTCTATTTTGTGCTCATTTTTTTCTGATCCATTTTCAGGAACAAAATAAAAGGCTGGGCTGATAAAGTATGTGCACATTCATAAATATTATTATTATAAGGTATATTTAAGTCATAAGTAGTGTTTATTGAGTAGTTCATTTTCAAGATTGTGGAAGCAAAGCAGAAGAGAGTATAAAATAGAAGCAAGTAATGTCGCAAGAGTAAAAATCACCTTTCTGTCCTTAAAATCATTAAGAGTTGCAAACAGACAAAGTGAGCTAAACACCTCAAATCACTGTGTAGCCTAATGACAGTTGTGAGTTTCAGGAACTATACACATACTTTATCTTTTTGTCAATTTCCCCTTACTTTCATAAATAGCATTTCTGAACATTTTTCATTAAAATATGTATGGGTTTTTTGGTTGGGGAGGTGATGAGAAATAACTAGTACTATAAACACACACACACACACGCACACACACTTGTTCAGACCTTTAATCTAAGTGTTAAGAGTGCAGTTTAATCCCCTCCCAAACTTATTGAGTATCTTTTATGTGTTAATCACTTATTTATATTCTAAAGGTACATAAATGAATAAGATTCCTGGTTCTTGCCCTGAAGGAATTTACTGTCTAATAAAACATAACAAGTATTTTGTAAGTAGTGATTATTAGCAAAGGTGTTTTACTAGTAACATGAATAAAACACTGTGGGGTACCTGAAGAAGAGAAAAGGTAATAATATTTCATGGAAGAGAATCAAGCTAAGAAAGGATCAGTATAAGGTTTAAAGGGAGTAGCATTTGAGTTGAACCTTGGAAATATTTTTGTCATAAGACTTTGAAAAGAAACATCACACGGGTAAAGAAAACAATGAAAGTAGAGATGGGTTTTCAGAAAATAGTGAGAATAGACAAAGAAGTGGAAGGTATAAAAAAATTGGTGGCATTGAGCCTCAGTAAGGCTAGGTTGAGTCACATGAAAGATGGAGAAGGCCACTTGTGTCGTGTACATAAAAACATGGAAGAATGAATGAGAATGATAGATTTAAAAGACATTTCAGAGTTAGAGTTTACAAGACATAACAACTGACTGGGTTTGGATGGAGACAATGGGAGAAGTCAAAGCTGGCTCCCACATTTCTAGCTTGAGGAACCAAATGAATGATAGCATTCACAGCTAAAATATTGAATAGAGTGTGGGAATTGGATGTGAAAACCTAGATGATGAGTGCAGCTTGGAACGTGATCTAAAAGGGAGTCTCTGCAACTTGTAGGTGCAGATGTTAGGTAGAAAATTAGAAACACAAATATGGAACTTTGGAGTATTCAGGACTGGAGATACAGGTTTGAGTGTGATTATATAGGTCAAATTAAACATGTGGTTAATTCATGCAATGGATTAAATCAACAAGGAACAAGAAATCAGGAAAGAAGACCTGAATCCCTTGACCAGAGATATATTTGAGAGTATGTGTTTGGCCATGCAGATGGTGCCCTGTACAAATCTAGGGACATCATTCACTTAGACTGTGAAATGCATGGTGCCTGCTGGAGTTATTCAATGCAGATACCACAACACTGGAGAAAAGAA
Source organism: Acinonyx jubatus (assembly GCF_027475565.1). Taxonomy (NCBI): domain Eukaryota; kingdom Metazoa; phylum Chordata; class Mammalia; order Carnivora; family Felidae; genus Acinonyx; species Acinonyx jubatus. Next base: position 27,728,352 of record NC_069384.1, read on the forward strand.
ACCAACTATAATATTTCAAGAGAATGAGGAAGAGACTGGAAGGCCATGAAGAATGCCAAATATCAGGAGTGGAAGAAGGAAAAACAAAAGATAAGTCTGAATGGAAAATTTCAGAGAGGTAATAGGAAAACCAGAAATATAATGTTTAGAAACAAAGGAGCCCCTTTCAAAAATAGTATAATCAATAATATTAAATTCCATAAAAAGATCAAATAAAATACAGGACTTAAACAGTTCTTTGTACTTGGGAACTAAAAGATGATTGCCAATGCCAGTAAGACTGACATCCAGGTATAAATCAGAAGTCAGAGTGCAGTGGGTTAAATAATGACTTGGAAAAGAGAAAATAGAAGTAATGTATGGAGACTGTATCTACAAGCATATTAGTTTCGTATTCTTGTCGTTTGGGTATGCATTTTATTTGCCTTTCTAAATTCTTCATTCTTTCTAGCCAGAGACTATTTCTTTGACCCTTACACAGAATCCAATGATTCTCTATGAAAATTATATATTTTAAATTAGTGAGTAGGCATTCAGTCTTTGTTTTTATATTTACCTGACTCTATAAGTAATGTTTCATGGATTAGCTATTTATTTACATGTCTGTCTGTTTAGCTCTAGTGGAAATATCTATCCCTAAACTATCTCTAATGAATTGCTAGTAGCTGCTTGAAGATCTGTGTTCAGAAGGATTCTGAGGTTTCAAATAAGCTCAACTCAAAAGTTTTAGAAGTATCTGTCACACACACACACACACGCACGCACGCACACACACACACAAAACTGGGAAGAGCAATATACTCATGTTGAGAATGGAGACTTTTTCCCTCACCTTTATAGCTCCAATACCTTGTGCAGTGTCTGGTCCAGGAAATGAATAACCATTAAGTGAATGAATACACAAATTAATGAATATACTCTGAATTACAGTGAATTTGACTTGGGCCTTGATAAATAAGCAGGATTCAATTGGACTAGGTCAATGGTTTTCAGCCAACCAATGTCATGATACACTACTTATGACATGGGCTACAAATAATTTGCTGCGAAAAATAATTTTAAAAACCTTGCAAGTTGTTTAGTTGAAAACAATAGATTGAATTTATGGTGTATAATAACTATATTCTCATTCATATTCCAACTTGATTTCCTGAGTAAAAGATAAATGGGAAGATTTAGAGCTGAATTTCTGAGAAGCATAAGTAACTCTGTTTACATGCAGTTATGGTGGTGTTTCCCAAACACAGGCTTTGTCCATCACGATAATGAGGTACAAAGAAAATCATGAAAAGTGTTGAATATGTAAATACAGCAGAGGAAAATGTCAGGTGGAAAGAAGATATCCCAGGTAATGAGAATGATAGGTGTGCAGAGGCCAGAATGTGCTTGGCATACAAGAAGGTCCTACACTAGCTTAGTTAAGAAAGTTGAGGTATTCTGTGGAGATGCTGTAGAGATATGGGAAGATAAAGTCTCTGTACTGTCACTCACTGGGTGAAAATATTGGGCAATAATGCTTTTCACTTTCCTGGAGAAAGGGAATTGTATTTCTATTTAATGAACATTTCAGTGTGTCTTATTACCAGGCAAAAACATAATAGAAATAAAGCCATTCAGTAAGGTTGGACACTCTGTCTGGTTCAAAGAGGGTGATGTCACAGAAACATTTGCTGGTCAAGTTTTTCAGTCCAGCATCCTTCGTAAATGTAATAGCCGTTATCCTAACAGTGCATGAAATGCATACAATATAAGAAAGTAATATTATTTTGGCCTTCGAGGTCATGTTAACCTTCTTGAAGATAGAGCCAAGTACTCCCTAAGTTAATCATCACTTACTTTGGAGTTTGGTGGCTATTTCAGCTTGAAGCTTTGTCCAGAAGAGGCATGTGAAAAGCTTTTGAAATGCTATATTTATTTATGTAAGGTCAGACTAACCCAGAGTATCATAAAGTGAGAAAAGTTTAGATTGGTCCACAGTTGTGTGTGGTGTGATTGTGCAAAAGATAAGCCATTCTTTGCCACCCTACAAGGTCACACTACTCTTAATGCTAAGAGCACTTTACTGAAATAGTAACCGTTCAACTGAATGTGAAATAGACTTGATGCATACCAGATCTTGACAGTTATATTTCAAAACATTCTTTTCAGTGTTTAGAGGGGAAAAATTATATATTGAGGGTAATGTCAAATCTGGAGAATTACTTTAAGACACCACAGAGAGACCTCGATTATGAAGTTTAATATTTCCCTGACTCATGTCTAAACAATCAGCATATGTCTGGGTGAAGAGCAGGCTACTGGCCTGAAAATTAACAATTAATTTTATATTAAGTTTGGCAGAATGGGAACGGCACAGTCAATAGTGCTAGCAAACAGCATGATTTATATATCACTTTTAATTAAACATGAATTCTTTAAAGTTATTATAAAAATGAACACATTAAATTTGGTTCCTTTGTCATAAATGTTTTAGTAAGTATATAACGGGTGAATTTTTATATATTTTTTTTAGGTTTTGTCCATCTGTCTCACCTGCCTAAATGCCAATATATGGATCAAAACAGTGATGACAAAGGTGAATGACCCAAAAGAGACTTTCAGAATAACTGATAATGGAGCTGAGATAAATTTGATATTTTAAGTGATCTTTCCCAAAGAACAGTGTGTTATTTGGAAACAGCCATTCATATTTTTTTTCAGCATTAAATGTTTGTCAGTTTTTATAATTGAAATTCCAGCTAAAAACTTATGACTAAAATTCGGAGGGAGAGAGAATATTTCTATATGTCAAGCCTGGATGAAGAACCTTCAGTAGGAGGACTGTTATTTTTTTTTTTCTTAGATACACACTTTTTTTTTTCTTAGTGAAACGTTGGTTTAGAAGTCTTTAGAAGGATTTAAGATGATTGGCTTTAACTTGAGAAACTTCAATAAAGTCAAGATCCATGATCTCAAGCATTGCTTTCTCTGTGAAGTACAGTTCAAGAAATAATGTAGCAAAGGAAGCATCAATGAGAGTGCGGATGACAGAGAAACATTTACTTCTAGAAATCTAGCAATAAGTCACAAAATTTGACAAAGGAGAATCGCAAAAAAAGGAATTATACTATTTATATATTCAACTTGAGAAATATATTGTAATACTAGCCCTCTAAATCTAAGTCATATCCTATGAATTGTTTGATGAACATTTTATTTCAGCTGTATTAATAGACTATTTATTAGTTTCCAAGCACTGTGCCAGATACTGGACACGCAAAGGAAGTGAAACTAGATAGACATGATTCCTGATCATCCAAAGCTTTACAGGCCATTGAAGGTGACAGACAATCATAAAATCACTCTGGAGAGTTACAATTACCAATGGTGCCCATAGGGTCTCAAGAAAAAGAACAGGGGTTTATGACAAAGAAAACTAGCTTGCACTGAGGAGTAAAAGAATGTTTGCATCTGATTTTAAGGTTGAGTAGAAATTAACTAGGTGAAAAGAGCACTCTAAAATATTTATTGAGTAAATGAGAATAAATTCCAGGTAATTGTCCTGTGACAGGAGGCAGCATGATTCACCTAAAAAGTTGAAAGTCAGTGAGGTTGGAGCACAGAGAGCAAAGTGTTAAAATGGTGCAGAAGTAGGTAGACATAAAACCATTCTGGGATTTGGTCTTTAACTCAAGAATAAGAAGAAGCCATTGAAGAGTTTAAGCAGGGTGAAATGATCAGTTTGTGATTTCAACAGTTCCTTCCAGTCACAATGTGGAAAATGGATTCCAAAAGGCTTAACTATGGCTAGAAAAGTTAGGAAGAGTTGGGAGAGGAAGGTCATATATCTTGGACTTGGCTGGTAGTGGGTATGGAGATTGAGTCAAATGGATGGTTTCAATGTTAATTAGGAAGTAAAACTGAAAGTATTTAGCAATTGTAATTGTTAGTGTTCTTGGCTGAGAACAACAGAAATCAACTCTAGCAGAAGAAGAATTTATTGGAAAAATATCAAAAAGCTGGCAGAATTGAAGGAAAAATTGAAAATTGTGTTTGAAAAACATGTCAGAACAAAAGAAGAGTAGATGGCCAAGAACACAGCCAAAGTCACTTCACAGGAATAGGATGGTAAGAGCACCACATTGGACTCTCAATTCAACCATGGCTACTGGGGACAATCTCAAAATGCTTTTGTATCTTTGCACCTTTACATATGAAGAATCAAAGACCCTGCTGCAGCATCCACTTACTTGAGCCCAATTTATGGGCCAATGTCCTGATGGCTTTGGGAACATGGAAGGAGAGTATTTGCCCCCTTTTAGCTTCTTTCCTCAGATGGTGGGCTGTGTCCCACAAAAACCCAACCAGTGAGAAATTCTCCTCACTGCAAGGGTGTGTACCTCATGCTTAGCAGTCATATTGCAATAAACATGCAGAGCTGGGATGAATATGGCTGGTAGCAGAGACCAAGATGTGGGGGTTGACTATGGCATGCTACTTCCTGAGATGGGACATACTGGAAAAGTGATAGCTTTCATTTGGGCGTAGGTTTTTTTCTGGGTAAAGAGAAGAACAAAAATTTGTTCTCGGACAGATAGATAGATACCTTTGGGTTAAACTTTGAGCTAAATTTTATTATCTTATAACCTTTATCCCAATATATGTAACTATTGGTGTCTCTAAGTAAGAAATTCTACCTTCAGTTAAAATGAGCAAATTTGAGTTACTGGTACTAATAAATCATTTATCCTTTCATCTTAATTATTTAAAACTTTTTTCTTTTCTTTTTACAGTATCTTTAGTAGTTCAGAACATGAATGTTTCTTAATCAAATGGGAGACAATAAAAGGCTCCTCTCATTCCATCACTACGTAGGGCTCTTATTTTGGTAGCAAACATAGATAAGACACATTTTACTGCAAGTTACTTAGGTACTAATCAATAATCACTCAGAGAATAAATTCTAAATATCACTGAATTTTTAATAAGAAGCCTACAAATTTTTGGGACATAATAAAAGAACTTAGAATCTATATGCATTTTGTTCAGGCCAAATTAAAAAGCTATTCTCTGAAAATGAAATGAGGGATGGTGAGGAGTCAGTGTTAAATAGTGCATTTTGAGAAAAGGCCACTCTTAAAAATAAAAGGGTAGTCGAACTCTTAACTAATTAACACCATTAATAGACACAGCGATGGAAAGATGACTGTAAATAATTGTACAACTCAAAATTAATCATATTTTAGATGTTTTTTAAATTGATATAATTCACATTACATAAAATTCACAGCTTTACATGGTACAATTTAGAGATTTTTTTTTTTAGCTTAGACACTATGATGTATAATTGTCACCCTTATCTAATTCCAGAATGTTTTCATTACCCCTCAAAACCCTGTATCTATTAGCCATCCATCCCAATTACACCTCAGCCACACAGACAATCTCCACTAATCCACTTTCTGTTTGTGCAGAGTTGTTTGTTCTCTCACATGTGGCCTTTTGCCTCTGGCTTATTGTGCTTACCATAAAGTTTTCAAGGTTCAGCCATGTTGTGTCATTTAGCAGTACCTCATTCTTTTCTTTGTGTGGTTGAATACTATTCCATTGTATGAACATACTATGTTTTTTGAGGCACTCATCAGTTGAGAAACACCTGGGTTACTCCTACTGTATGGTTATTGTGAGCAATCCTGCTACAAACATTTGTGTACAAGTTTTTGGGTGAATATATGTTGTCATTTCTTTTGGGTGTGTACCGAGGAGCAGAACTGTGGGAACATGTAGTAATGCTGTGTTTAACTTTTTGAAGAATTACAAAATCGTTTTTCACAATGACTGCATTATTTTACATTCCTATCAGCATTTGACTTTGTCTACATTCTCACCAACACCTGTCTTTTTTTTTTCTTTTAAAAAAAGTTATCATAATCATCCTAGGGAGTGTGAAGTAGTATCTCATTGTGGTTTTGATTAATGACAAATTATATTGAATATCTTTTCATGTGCTTATCGTTTCTTTTCTTATCTCCTTTCTAAAAATATCTTTTCAGATTCTTTGATGATTTTTGACTGAATTATTTGTCTTTTTATTGTTAAGTTGTAAGCATTCTTTCTACATTCTGAACACTAGACCTTTATCAGTTATATGATTTGCAGGTATTTTCTCCCAACCTATGTATTATCTTTTCACTTTCTGGACTGTGTCATTTGAGACACAAAGGCATTTAATTTAATTAAGTCCGATATATCTACTTTGTTGTTGTTGTTGCTCATGTTTTTGGTGTCCTATCTAAGAAACCACAGCCTAATCCAAGGTGATGTAGATTTACTTCTACATCAAAAGATTTACTATCTTTACTTCTAAGACTTTTATACTTTTAGCTCTTACATTTAGATCTTGGATCCATTTGGAGTTAATTACACATAGTGTGAAGTAGAGGCTCAATTTCATTCTTTTGCATGCGGATATCCAGTTGTCCCAAGCACACGTCAAAAAGACTACTCTTCCCATTGCATGGTCTTGGCACACTGTGGAAAATCAATTGACCGTGTACATATGTATTTGTTTTTGGAGTCTCAATTCTATTCCATGAGGCTATATGTCTATGCTTATACCACTACCACACTAGCAGTTTTGATTATGGTAGCTTTGTGGTAAGTTTTGAAGGTAGATTATGATTCCTCCAAGCTTTTTATTTAAGATCATTTTGAATATTCTAGGTTTCTTGAATTTCCATCTGAATTTTCCAATCAGTTTGTCCAGTTCTCCCAAACAGGCAGTTAGAATATTGATGGGGATTGTGTTGAACCTTTAGATAAATGGGGGGACATATGGCTACCTTAACACTATTAAGTCTTCCAACCCATGAACACAGGATGCATCTTTATTCATTCAAATTTTTAAAAATTTCTTTCAAGAATGTTTTGTAGCTTTCAGTACAACTGGTATACTTCTTTGTTTAGATATATTCCTGTGTGTTTTATTCTTTTTTATGCTGTTTCAGACAGAATTGTTTTCTTAATTTCACTTATAGATTGTTCATTTTTAGTGTATAGAAATACAACTAAGGTTTGTATATTGATTTTGTATCTTACAATTTTGCGGAACTTACTTATTAGCTATATTTTGTGTGTGGGTTTTTTAGATTTTTCTTTATAAGTCATTTCACCTGCAAATAAAGATAGCTTACTTCTTTCTTTCCAATCTGCCTAACTTCATTTTTATTTCTTTGTCTTGCCTAATTGTCCTGACTAGATAGTGAATAGAAGTACAATGTTGAATAGAAATGGTAAAAGCAGCCATTCTTGTCTTGTTCCCGATCTTGAGGAGAAACTTTCAATCTTAATAAATATCATTTTAGATTAGATTTTAGTTTATACTTTCTTTTGAGTGTTGGTGTACCTTATTTGGGGAGTTGCAATACTTGAGCAAAATATTTAGAAGCTACATAGTGAACCCTTGAATTTGGAGAAGCAGAAAAGTAGTTCACTTTCTGCCTCTTGTTCCTTTTTTCTTTTTCCTTTTCCTTTTTTCTTTTTCTTTTTCTTTCTTTCTTTGCCAATTTAGTTTTCACTATTCAAATAGTTCTATAGCGCTACCTTAAAGTAAGTTGTCTTTTTATTAAGACACTTGATTTTTTACATTCTCCCCTTAGTTGAAAAAACAAAAAAAATATTTTATTTTTAAAAAAATCTTTCTGGGTTAAAGATGCTAGGGGTGTTTAAAAGAAAGTAGAGGAGAATAAGTTATGTCAACAGAAGGCTTATCAGTCATTACAGTCAATTATATTGAACTTGTACAATCAAAAATTAAAAAGTAACTGTACACTTAACACAAATTTATGTCAACAAGGTTTGGTCTCCCTATACCATACATCTCTCAAAGCAAGGAGAGTGAGGCCCAGAAGAGGGTCCCTGGCTGCAACACCTGTATCCATATGTATGTATCCAATAGCCCTGATATCAAAATGTCCAAAGAAGACTTACTGAGGTTCAGAAAGAGAGAAACCTTTCCTGAATTGAAAGATATCCTTGGCAAGGCAAGATTAATGGAGACACCGATCATTAAAGTGTGATAGGGATTAACACAATCTTCTGGTTTCCTGGTGAAGATGGCAGGAAACCAGCATTTCCTATAAAATATACCTTCTAATGTGTTAGATAATTTATAAAAACTTAGAAAATTTACAGATGGTCCGAAGATGGAAGAGGTTTCCTGGCTCTTCAATTAAATCCAATCCTGGAAATGTCACAGAGATGAAAGGAAGTTGAAAGGTCAGAGAGATTAATATAAAAATTGGACGAAACTTCTGGAATAAGAAGTGTTTGGTCCTGGAACATAGTTTGAACTAGAATGTAAAGGGGCTGGGCACCCTAATAGGTGATCAAATAAGGGAGAACATTTTAAATCTGCTCTTTTTGTTTTCTCACATTTCCCATGGCAGAATATTACCCAGTCCAGCAGTAGTAGCTCAGCTCTAGCTTGGACATGGGAGGACATCACAGTTGCTCTGGAACCCAAAGATAATTGGAGAATTGTAATAGCAGGTATACTGGCCTCTGAGTTTGCTCTTAGTGGGGAGAGGTACAGGAAAATTCCTTGAGGACAAACCACCTGGTGTGGGTAATAGATGGGAATGGTCAAACTCAGATTTGTAAATCCAATGATTCTCTGCACATCAATATTTAAAATCATTAGAAGGAGATATGATCTCCCACCTGGATTTTAATTTCTCCACCCCTACCTAGATGCACACTGCCAGTCACACTACAGATAACCCTAGAAGAAAAAGACCTTATGAGTTTCCTCATTTGAGGAGCACAATTTTATTAAAGCCCCCCCAAATAATAATAATAATACAGCAAAAAATAATTAATGAACCACATAAAACAACTAAAGGAAAAATAACATCCTTAAAAGAGGTATGAGAAGGAAGAAAAAATAACATTTAATAGTTATAAACAAGAACAAAGTGGAAATAATAAGGGTGAAAAATAATGGAAATAAAAATTCAGTTGTGTCATACATAGCAGAGAGGATTTGAGGAAGAACACAGTGGGGAACTGTAAGATCTGGCCAAAAACCTACCTCAAAAAGAATTAGGAAGGATCATAGAAGAAATATAAAGTTAGGTAAGGTGAAATGAAAGGAGGAATGTCAATATTATAAAGGTAAAAATGCAAATGAAATAACAATTCAATGATTGATAACCAGTAATAGTAAGAATTAGAGATGAGAAAACACATCAGAATGAAAAGGGGTGTAGAATAACAAAAAGATGGATTAAAAAAAAAACAACCTTACAATTAGAAATATTGGAGTTTTAATAGGTCTATAGACGAAGAGAAAATTTTAAGAAAATTTTCAGGTACAAAAATAGCAATTCACCTACAAATGGACAAGAACCAATACCATCAGCTTGTTCAATAGTAGTACTAATCCAAGAAGACACTGGATTATCACTACAATGTGTTAAATGAAGAGAAACTTGAACCTAAAATGTTTTATCCAGATCAATTATTATTGAAATGTGAACATGAGAAAATGTATTATGAGGCTCACAAAACCTTTCATGAAAACAACTTTGGAGGCAGTAGTTCAGTAAAAAGGGAAATAAACCCAAGAAGACACTGAAAACCATACAGAGGGTTAAGTAAATAAAAGGTAAGTAAATTTCACTTTTATTGACACAATAAACTCATGGCTAAAATTCTAGATAATTCTAACGTGGTAAAAATAAGACTAGAGAGGAAAGGAAGGAGACCAGAGAGGTATAAGATCACGCTAAGGTCTTTCCCTAATATTGGGGAAATGACAGAGATTGATAAGCTTAAGAAATTTATAGGCAAACATATTGGGAAAAAACAATAGAAAAATAAAAGTAAGATATATAACTGTGAATCCAATAGAAAAAAAATCTGTTCAGCAAAAGGTAAAGGGTAAAAAACCAAGTATGATAAGGAGATAACATGAAATAAGACGGCAGAAATAGTCCTATTAAGTCAGCAATGATAATTTTTCATTACTTTAAACAAATCCATACGGTGTGTCTACTTATTTCTAATTGAGAGAAACATGCAATAAATAAAGTAAATAAGAAAAGACTAAGGAATATTAAGAATGGTAAGTGCTATAGAAAAAAAATAATAAACCAGGGAAGGGGTTGGGGGGTGCTGGTTGGGTATGGTTTGCAATGAATGGCTGAATATGATCTGACTTACATTTAACAGAACTTTGGCTTCTGAGTTGAGGCAGATGGTGGTGGAGCAAGTGTGAAAGTGACAAGGGCAGTAAGAGGTTACTACCAAGAGCCCAGCAAGGGAGGATAGGGGCTTGATGTAGGCTGACGGTGGTGAAGATGGACAGGTGCAATCGAAGGATGGATTGTGATAGACAGAGATTGAGAAAGATGGAAGGGATAGACCAAGTTATTAATGGTCAGAGCCAACAAAGATACACATAAGAAGTTCAAACTCTCAAATCAAAAGGCAGATTCTCAGATTGGATTTTTAAAAAAATATATCCAGTAATATGCTATCAAGAAGACGCATACTTGGCACAAATATACAAAAAGACTGAAAATAAAGGGATGGGAACAGATACAATGATCAAATATGAACACAAAGTGAAGACAACATTTTAATTAAAAAAGAATGTATATAATTAAATTGAAAAAATTTCAAATAAGTCACAAATTAGGATGTTGTCAAAGGAAAAGTAGATTAAGAAGATATAATGAGTATCAAATATATGAACCTAACAACATAAACATACTGCTCCCTTCCTATGTATGAAGTATGATTGTATACAATTTCATGTATATATATATATATATAGATATTATATGTATATATATATACATATATACATATATATACACATATACACTGACAGAAGTATGATATACTGACAGAAGGAGATAAACCAGCAATTGTAGTTAGAAATTAACGTCTCACTCAAAAACTGACAGATCTATAGATAAAAACAAGCAAGTTGTAAAGGATTTAAATTAATCTATGAGCTTGGATTAACATATATGGTGCATAAATATATTAAAAGTTAACCAAACAAGTGAAAAACATGTAATTTTTTGAAAAGAGAAAAGTAGTCCACATATTAATTTCCATGTAAAAGGAAACAGTTAGTTCCAACTAACCAACGCTTTGGATATTATATTCCCCAATCACAATGTGATAAAAGTACATATGTAATAAATGTAATAAAAATACATTTTTTATTACACAATGTAATAAAAATACATGATAAAAGGATATCTTAAAAAATCCTTTATCTCTAAAGCTGAAGGAGACACCAGTAAATAATCCATAGGTTAAAGAATAACTGGTAAGGACTTTTTTTAATGCAGAGAAGAAAATGTCATAAAAATACAGAACAAAAACAGCTTAGTAATTAGAGGAAAATGTAATACTAAATAAGGTATCATAAAATAATAATTACTAGAAACAGATTAGGCAAATGGTTAGCTGAACAATTTGGAAAAGAAAGAGCAACAGACTACACCCATAAAACAGGAAGAAATGGTCAGAAAACTATGACATTGAAACAAACCAAAAGAGAGAGAGAGAACAAAAAAAAGAAGAAAAGAAAACCAGAAGTGTTTTTTTTATATGAATATACACGCAGACAATGGCAAGATGGAGAGGAAGTAGAGAGGTTAAAAATCAAAAGATACACTTGAAACTAATATTACACTGTATGTTAAAAAAAGCAAATAAGAATGAAAAAGGAGAAATAATTATAAATTTAAAAAGAAATTTAAAATGTAATAAAATGTTATAAAGTAATACATTTGAAATCACATGATATACTTTTGCATATTATAAGATTAAAAACTGGCAGAAAAGTAATACAGTCTTGAATAAATTAATAACAATTAAATTTAATAACACTCAATCAATTTCTCTGTCTTCCCACTAAACTAAAGAGATCCTGGTCAAAAAAAATTCTATAGGTGAATTTGATCAAATTTTCAAGCTACATATAATCCATGTATTATTACAAATTCTTTCAGAAAACATAGAAGGAAACATTGACCAAGTCATTTTAAAAGACTACTGTAAACTTGATTTCAAAACCAGATAATGAAAGTACATTAAAAAAGAAAGACATTAGTCTGTAACTCTTATAAACAAAGATACAAAGTTCTGATTAAGATAATAGCTAAATATAATCCAGAGTTAAATAATAATAATATTAATGTATCATGATAAACAGCAGTTACCCTGGGAAAGCAAGACTCTTAATCTCAGAAAAATCTGTCAGTCTAATTCATCCCTTTAATATGTTAAAGAAGAAATAGTCACGTGATCATTTCATAGATGCAGAAAGATTATTAGAGAAGCTTCACTCTTCATGTTTGATGCAGACTCTCAGAAAATCAAGCATAAAACAGATCGTTCTTAACTTGATAAAGCCAATGTAACAAATCCAAGAAAAGCCACATCACATTAAGGCAGAAATTTAGATGCAACGTCCAGAAGACCAAAATAAGACAAGGAAGATCATTATATCTCTACTGTTCCATACAACACTAGATATTTTCCCCACTGCATTAAGTCATATCATACACACACAGAATAGAGACTGTAAGTATTGGTAGAGAAGAGGCAAAAATGTTATTATTTACAAATGATATATGATCAACTACATGAAAAACCCAAAAGAATCAATAAACTATACAATCCAGTGGTAAAATTAAGTAGAAGGCCAAAGGCATGAACAGTTTTCAAAACTCAATAACATTATTCTAAACTATAAATAATTAGTTGGGAAAGTAAAAAATAAATAAATAAATAAATAAATAAATAAATAAATAAATAAATAAAGGAGATACAATTCATAATAGTAACAACTTCTATATGGGAATTAAACCATAAAGAGTCAATTCGCTTCTAAAGAAGAAATGAGTTAAACCAAAAAAGAACATAAAAAGATGATTATGTGAAGATAATGACCATGAATCTATACAGAATGACTTAATATTTTAAAGGTGTGAGTGCTCTCCAAATTAATCTACAAGTCCCAAAAAATTCTCATCAAAACGTGACCAAAAGTTTTTTAGAAATTAAAGAAACTTATTCTACATGCATAAGTAGTTCTAAATGCAACTTAGGAGCTCATGCAATATTGCGGCAGAGGGAAGCAGCAAACTAGGACTTACTGCCCTAGCAGGTAGTAAGACATTTTTTTTCAATATATGAAATTTATTGTCAAATTGGTTTCCATACAACACCCAGTGCTCATCCCGAAAGATGCCCTCTTCAATACCCATCACCCACCCTCCCCTCCCTCCCACCCCCCATCAACCCTCAGTTTGTTCTCAGTTTTTAAGAGTTTCTTATGCTTTGGCTCTCTCCCACTCTAACCTCTTTTTTTTTTATTCCCCTCCCCCATGGGTTTCTGTTAAGAAGACATAGTGATAAAACTACGGAAGTACCAGCAGCCCAGAACAGACAGAAAACCAGTGGAATAGACCAAAAAGTAGAAACAGGTCCGGTAAAGGTGGCATTGTCCACCAGTAAAGACGGTGTGGCTTATTTAGTGATTGCCTTGGGAAAACTGATACATTTTACAGAGGAAAATAAACTTCATTGAAATAAAGACTTGAATGTAATAGGTTGGCCAGAATGCAAATAGTAGATTAAGAAATCATGATTGTGACCTGTGGGCGGAGGAAAGTTTCTTAAACTAGAGCCCCAAACCACAAACCACAAAATCACGACACCCCAAACTGATGCATTCTGTGCAATAAAAGGAATGGAAGACAATGTTAGCATACTGGTGAGAGACTGGGAAAAGATATATTTAGAATCCTAAACTATTAAGTGATTACTAGCTAATCTACAATCTAGAAAGAGCTTCTACAAATTGACAAGAAAAAGACAGGAAGCCTGTTTTAAACATGGGAAAAGAATATAGGATATGCACAAAAGGGTAAACCCAGATAGCTAACAAGTATTTGAAGAAATTCTCACAATGTTTAGAGTTCACAAAAATGCAAATTAAATAAAAAAGGGAAGAGCACCTAATGGTTTTCGGTTTGGCAATAAAAACACAGAAAACACCAAACATTGGTTGTAATGTGGGAAATTCGTGCTCTTGCTTGAAATGTAAACAATCATGGATGTTCTGGAGAACAATATGAATGTACTCACTAAAATTAAGGATATGTATTCACTATGACAGAGCATTTCACTCCTGGAAGAATATTCTCAATGCCCTCTAATAAGTCCATGAGAAACAAGAGACACTGTACATTTGTTTGTATCCATCACTAGGTGAAAGATATTTAAATTTTGGTGATCACCACGGAATGATAGGCAGCTTGCAGAAGCCATGAACTAAATGCACAGAGTATGATGAATAAATGTTTTTAAAAATGTGTCTTAAAAGAAGGTAAGAAAGAGAATAAGATCTACTCTATTTTTTAATGTTTATTTATTTTTGAAGGAGAGAGAGAGAGAGACAGAGCGTGAGTGGGGGAGGGGCACAGAGCCAGGGAGACACAATTAAAAGCAGGCTCCAGGCTCTGACCTGGCAGCACAGAGCCCGAAGCAGGGCTTGAGCTCACAAACTGTGAGATCATGACCTGAGCAGAAGTGGGCCACTTAACCGACTGAGCCACCCCGGTGCTCCAAGACCTATTATTTTTGTAAATTAAAGCCCATATATGCACATAAATTATACAACACACTACATAAATCTTACTAGACATAAAACATCCCTTTCTAATTTCCAAACACATGCTTTTGCAAAAAGATATGGCATGGATGTTAGAGTCAATGTGGGATTATAGAAAGAAAGTGGGGATCAGTGATGAAAATTTTGAAGGGAAAATAACATAAACCAAAGAGGACCTCTCAAAGAGCAGTTAGTAGAGTATGCCGTTAGTTGAGTCATCTGCTAAACTCAACTAAAGAAAGATCTTCATCAAAAGATTAAAAAAGAAAGAAAGGGGCACCTGGGTGGCGCAGTCGGTTAAGCGTCCGACTTCAGCCAGGTCATGATCTCGCGGTCCGTGAGTTCGAGCCCCGCGTCGGGCTCTGGGCTGATGGCTCAGAGCCTGGAGCCTGTTTCCAATTCTGTGTCTCCCTCTCTCTCTGCCCCTCCCCTGTTCATGCTCTGTCTCTCTCTGTCCCAAAAATAAGTAAACGTTGAAAAAAAAAATGTAAAAAAAAAAAAAAAGAAAGAAAGAAAATTGAGGGAATCACTAGAAAGCATAAAGAACAGCAGAAAGAATAAATATGCCATTATGGCAAAAAATATAAATGAATTAAGCCCAACCACGAAGAGATAAGTGCTTGGTTTAGAGGTTTTAAGTAAAAAGATAAAAAGTGTCCAAATATAAGATGTTTTCAAAAGTACACCTACCAAAAAATATAGTGAAAATTTAAAAAGAAAATGTACCAAGTAATATTAGGCCAACAATAAAGGAAGTGCACTAAAGTTACAATGTTGATATTCAAATCAATTTTTTTAAAAAAAGAATATTTTATTTAAATAAAGGTTGTAATCCATACTACCTCTTCCTCAGTCTTAAGGAAGCTATTAAAATAGGTATTGTAGTTAAAAAAAAAGTGACAATCAGGGGTGCCTGGGTGGCTCAGGCAGTTAAGCATCTGACTTCAGCTCAGGTCACGATCTCGCGGTTTGTGAGTTAGAGTCCCACATCGGGTTCTTTGCTGACAGCTCCGAGCCTGGAGCCTGTTTCAGATTTCGGTGTCTCCCTCTCTCTCTGCCCTTCCCCTGCTCATGTGCTGTCTCTCTCTCTCTCTCTCTCAAAAATAAATAAAAGCATTAAAAAATTTTTTTAAGTGGCAATCAGAATGTATAAAATGAAATCAAATTGTAGACTTAAATGCTTTCAGTCATAAAAAAAAAAAAGGAACGAACAAAGTACCTTATTAAAATTTTAGAAAAAATATACCAGAAGAAAATACATGAAAAAGTTAAAATAAATAGGAGCACCTGGGTGGCTCAGTGGGTTGAGCGTCTGACTTCTGCTTAGGTCATGATCTTGCAGTTCACAGTTTCGAGCTCTGCATCAGGCTCTCTGCTGTCAGCGCAACTGTCTCCCTCTCTCTCTGTCCCTCCCCCACTCACTCTCTCTCTCTCTCTCAAATTAAGTAAACTTTTAAAAAAAGATAAAATACATAATACATAAACAAGAAAACAAAAATAATCATATTAAAACTAAATTAGCACTTCTTGGACACTGCAAAGCACTCTGTCTCATGAGATGGGTGTCACATAATGCAACAGTCCTTTAATGTAGGAGCTGTGTTCTTATCATAGATGACAAACAGATTTCTAAAGTTTAAGCCAATTATCCTAGGTCATACAATTAAGAATTGTTAGAGATGTCAACTTGGTCTCTCTTAAAGGGGAAGCAAGAGGTCATAACCACTAATTTATTGTGTATAATTGATAAGTAAGTTTTAAAACTGAGTATTTTAGGGGTGCCTGGGTGGCTCAGTTGGTTCAACGTCCAACTTCAGCTCAGGTCATGATCTCACAGTTTGTGAGTTCAAGCCCGGCATCAGGCTCTCTGTTGTGGCTGTCAGTGTGGAGCCCACTTCAGATTCTTTATCTCCCTCTCTGCCCCTCCCCTGCACGTGCACTCTCTCTCTCTCCCTCTCTAAAACACAAATAAACATTAAAAAAAAAAAAAACTAAGTATTTTTAAATACTATTTAAAAGGAGAAAAAAATCAGGGTGCCTGGGTGGCTCAGTTGGTTAAGCATCCGATTTGATGTCAGTTCAGGTCATGATCTCATGGTTCGTGAGCTCAAGCCCTGCATTAGGCTCTGTGCTGACAGTGTGGAGCCTGCTTGGGATTCTCTCTCTCCCTCTCTCTCTCTGCCCCTCCCCTTCTTGTGCTTTCTCTCCCTCTCTCTCTGTCAAAACAAATAAATACAATATATATAAAATATAGCTAGGTTTAAAATAAGTTAGACTTGTTTCAACCAGATGAAGGTAAATATTTGGGTGTGAAGAAGGCTTAAGACTAGCTCTTAAGATGGAACATAAAGGGATAAGGTTAAGAAATCTGACTATTTAAAAAATTAATTTCTGTTTGCCAAAAACTACATACCATATTAAGTCAAATGACAAATTATGAAAATATTTGCAGTATACTTAATCTAAAGGTTAATGTATTTAAAATATAAAGAGGTCTTACCAATAAGGTACAAATACATTTAGAAGTAGAAAAATATAGGTAAATCATATGTGCAAGAAAAGATTCAATGAAGACATAATGGCCAGACAACAGATGAAAAATCTCAATTTACCAGTAATTAAGAACTGCACTGTATTAAAACATAAAATGCTTTTATTATCAAATTGGCAATATTAAATAAGGATAGTTTTGGAAAGAGAATAGAGAAGTTGACATTTCCATAAATGGCAAAACCATTCTTTGGGATTATTGATCAACGGAAATAAAAAGACTTTTGAAAAGACTTCAAAGTGATTAGTAGTTCTACTTCTCGAAATTGAACCTAAAGAAATAATCAAGGATGTACATAAATATTTATGTCTACTTCTGCATAGTTTATCATGGCAAATATACATGTACCTGCTATTGTCACAATATATAGATGGAAAATAAACAGTTTATAAAACTGTGGTCTCAGTGTATCAGGTTCTTTGGTTGTGAACACAAACACCAGTGTTGGCTCGGGCCTTTACAGACTGGGCAGTAAGAGAGACCAGACAAAGAAGTCCAGGAAGCAGGATAAGACATAAGACTGGAAATAGGGCAGGGAACTGTCTTTCCCATCTTGTCTATCAAGACAAATGAGCTCCAAATGTTTTATATTCCCACCCCCATCCCACACATCTTTCTGTCAATTCACTTAGGATCCAAAGTCCCTGGAGAAAGAGACTAATTGTTCTGTTTTGAGTCAACTGCCAGTCCTTGGTTGGGGAAGGAAGAGGCTTCTTGATTTATGATCTCATCAAGACTATACACGATGGTGAGGTGATATTGAAATAGGAAATGGGAAGTTATTATAAAGGGAAATAAATGCTAACTGAATCCAAATAATCACAAATATCTGTTATTTATAATTTCACTCCAAATATGTAATGCACTGCAAATATGCACTAGTGTATATGTGCTGTACATACATAGGGAAAGTACTAGAATATTAGTAACATAATATTAATAATGATCTTTAAATGTCAGATTATGGTTGAATTTTATTCTCTTGGTTAAAAGTTTTCTAAACTTTTAACAATAAGAACCTCATTGTTTTTGTATTGAAAAATAAAAACAATAGATTTTAAAACAGCTGGCAAGCTATGACTGAAGAGATTTCCTTTAGCTGATTTTTAAACATTATATTAACTAAACGGGACTATATTCTTATCCTAAATATTGATATGTGTTGAAATATATAAACTGAAATACATAAACATAAAACACAAATTTTTCTTGCTTTACATGAAATATCTCATCGAGTCTCCTCTTGGTGCTGCAGGATGAATTTTAAAGACAGACTCCTGAAAATGCCACATTGCGCTGAGGAAATTGCTTCAGTTTTGTGTAAGATTGGGACTGGATGTCACTATCTAACTAATAATTTTCTAGTTCCTGACAATGAATTCTACAGAGAGATCATCTGTCTGCTGCTCTGTTCTACAGAGAGCCCTGCATATCACAGCCAAGAACTCAAACTTCCACATATCTGGTCATAAAGTTCTTGGAAAATCTCCATTTTACATGAATGTGATTTAGTTTTTACTGCATTAGGATGTTGAATTCTGAATCTACTTGTTCATAACGCAACCCCAAGCTCAAAGTGATTAGGCTCAAAATCAAAGACAGGACACATGTAATACCAATTGCTATTAATTTTATAAGTGACTTGCCTCAAGTTCAAGTTCTTCAGTGATCACAGTTTAATAACGGAAGGACATAACAAGCAGGATGTATGATTAGAATTTTCAAAATTTTAGCAAGAAGTGCTAATACTTCTATTCTTCCATTATTGGCAGAATAATCAATGCATTGTATGTATAAATCTATGTTTCCCAGGATTTTGCTCCTCTCAAATTCTGATATCTTGAACAAATGCAATATTCATTGAAAACAATTGTTTTCAATTCCCAGAGATTAGATCCAATGGTATATGAGCACAATTACCAACATAAAAATGTTCTCTTTCCATGATTGTACTAAGTGGTAGCGCCCAAATAAAGGGTAAAGAACACGTAAAAGTCCACACCATTTATCTACTTTCCAGAAAGTTCCAGAACTAAAATGAACTATTCAGTCATCGATTTTAAAGTGGCTGATAAGCAGTCAAATAACTTGTGAATGTTATAATGCAAAAATGATTTTAGTATCTTTCAGATGGAATTGGCTCAGGGCCTTGAGGCATAACTTAGTAAATGCCACTTTATTAGCCTTAATTTGTTAATGTGGTCTCCAAAAATATTTAGTAATAACTGAAGTGCTCTAAAGAATTACTCAAGTAGATGTCTCAATGAAATAAAGAAGGAAGGGAAGATATAAAGTATCAGAGGAAGCATAAGAAAAGACCACAATTAATGTATGTTAATAAATATAAATTAGCACTGTGAAAATTGGGGGTGGGGGGGCTTAATCAATCAATATTTGCCATTAAAACCTTTCCAGAAACTTAATTTTGACTGAGGTGTTGGCAGTAGAAAGGAGGATGTTTGGAAAAGTTAAGGTAGAATTGAATTTAAAGTTTGTTTTTTGTTTGTTCTATAATGATGTGTACGACTACAACTTTAAAGGCAGTCTAAATAGTATGAAAAACATTTCAAGCATTTAGTGACTGAGAAGAAAAAAGAGAATATGGTCATCTATTGAGTTTCTTTGTACGAGTGACATATGATGTAATAAATAATTTTGTCAGCTTTTATTTAGAGCTTTTCTTTGAATTTTTCTAAACTGAATTTTTCAAATTGAGTCTGTAAATTGTCAGCACATGTAAGCAATTGATTTGCATTTATCAAATATCCAAATCTAGAAACAATGTAAGATTTTTTATAAGTATTTATTTTTGAGAGAGAGAGTGGGAGAGGGGCAAAGAGAAAGAATCCCAAGCTGGCTCTGAGCTGTCAGCACAGAGCCTGATGGGGAGCTCACACTCACAAATCGTGAGATCATGACCTGAGCCAAACCAAGAGACACTTAACTGACTGAGCCACCCAGGCACCCCAATGTAAGACTTTTTTGAAGCAAATTTATTTTTGTTCCTAATGTAAAAGTGTTGACTTGAATAAATTAAAATTCACTTTGCCTATTTCCATGTTCTCTGAAAATACTGATTGATATATTTAATAACAGGACTCTAGTCCCTTAAATACACAGGAATTGGTCTTTGTAGAGCCAATCAGAGTCAAATTAATCAAAATAATGAGAGAAGTTTATAGCATTTTTGTGAAAAATTTTTTCCAATGTTAGATAATAAAGCAACTCTCTTTTCTCATTTTATAAATCGATGCATTCTCAATGCAGAAATTTGTTATTTGTTATATTAAGTAATCTCAGCTTTAATGAGCATTTGCCAGACTCTACAATGATGCTCAGAGGAGTAACATTCAGCAGCTGTATTTCTGTTACTGTAGTAAAAAATCCCAAGCTTTTCCAACATGTCTAGTTTATTCTGCTTGCCTATTCACCAAAGAGGACAGCCAGATATGTCTCCTCTGGGGCATTTGGCCCTCTTTCAGATTATCAGCTCCAAAGGTTAGATAATCAGGGCTAGAGGGGAAGGAATTTTATCCTTTATTCTGAAACCACAAGTAAGATCTCCAGCCAGTTTATGTCTGAGTTCAATAGTCTTACAAGGCTGTTGGGGAAAAATCAAGTTGTTGATTTAGTAAAAGGCGATGCTCTCTCTAACCATTTCATTTTATTATTTTTGATTTGATGGGTAGTGAATGATGCTCATGTCCTTCTTTTACTTCTATAACTATTGATTTTAATAACATTTATACAACACAACATATCATGTTAAATATTTTGTGAAATCCTAAATTGTTGAGTATTAAATGTGCTAAAAATCTTAATTTTTGCTAAAATCACAAGAGTCCTGTTCTTAAATTTGGAAAACAATTGAAGCAGTAGGACACCTCCTACCCTCTTTTTTTGAGTAAAGGCCAGATTAGCATGGTTGGGGTGAAAAGGTCAGCAGAGAGAGTCATCCTTTTTGTCAATATGCAAATGAAAAGCTGCCTCATCAGAAAGATACAGCTTGATGGACCAATGAACTCCACCATTATTGTGCCACCAGATATGTTCACAGTTGAAAGATGGTCTCTGAAAATGCGAACACCTTCCTAATGTTCTCAAAAGCTGCATTTACTTCTTTGATAAGGAGTTTAAATAGTGTTGTCACACACCGTGCCAAGATTAGTAGGAACTGCCGAATCTACATTGCATACCACACATTTCTGACGGTCAAAGTTACCAAAAGACACATGAGAAACATTTGGAAGTTGAAGCCTCACATCTTCAAGTTCAGAATTATGAAGGGGGTAACAAAAGTAACATTATGGACCATATTTTGTCTTTGCAGAAGATGTCTTAGAAATCACTTTAGACATAGGTATGTATTTTCAAGAACTTAAAATCACAGAATCCTAAAGCTGCAATCAGCAAGATCAGAAAGTTCAGCCAGGAATACTTTACCAGCATCATAAAATACAAACAACATACAGAAGTTCTAACTGAAGCATGCATGCCCTCTTTCACTAGTAATATTTACCATAAAACATTAAAATTGTATCTAGTAGGGGTGTCTGGGTGGCTCAGTCAGTTGAGCATCCTATTTTGGCTCAGGTCATGATCTCGCAGCTCATGAGTTCGAGCCCCGCATCGGGCTCTGTGCTGACAGCTCGGAGCCTGGAGCCTGCTTCAGATTCTGTGAGCCTCTCTTTCTCTGCCGCTAACCCACTCACATTCTGTCTCTGTCTCTCTCAAAAATAAATAAACATTTAAAAAATGCTTGAAATTGTATCTAGTAGAAGTGATTAAGTATGAGTCCTTTTGTGACAATTCACCTGTTCCTTGGAGTTGTAGACAGATTACGATGTTGTTTATTAATAGTAGACTCTGCAAGCATGAGCAATTCTAATCAAATTAAAGTTTATAGTGGTTAATAAATCACATTCAGTAGTAGGTACATTGTTATTATCACATGAAAAGCCAACAGGATGCACCAGTTTACATAAATGACTATTAATTTTATGCAGTTAAGCCTTAAATTTCCATTTTCCTCTTTTTTCACTGTATTTCTCTCCTTTCCATAATCAGGATCAAGGTGGGGAGCAAACCACTTAGTTCTCTCTTCATTGTAGATCCTTTTCCCACAGACACATGTTAAAATAAAAGGTCAGGGGTCTGACCTTTGGCCCCTGGCTGCTGGTCTCTGAACTCTTTCCATCACTCTTTCACCTCTCCAGACCTCTCTCAAACTCCAGGAACACACTGGGTCCTCAAATAGCTCATTCAATCTCTCCTTCTGCACCCCAACCTGGAATGGCTTCTCTAATCAAATATCAAAACCACAAGGATGCTTTATACCTTTGGGTAAAATTCTCAATTCTATTTTTTAACTATAAAGTGGATAATGACATTAGAAGATATAAGATTCGTCATGACTCATGAATAAATCAGATACCTTTGTATGATATGACTTAAAAAGAACCTTTGTGTGATATGACTTCATTGGTTAATAGAAGAAAGATCCTGACAAATATCTCCTTCATAAGGCGGCTGGTATCTGAATTTTCTTTAAAGGAGAAAAAGCTATCCCTTCAATAAATTAGATTTTAAAGACTAAAAATAGTACTACAAAGCAACAAGACAACTGATTCAGGTCAAAATCTCTTTCCTGAAGGGAGTAGGAGAGCAAAAGGAATACCAGGAGGGTGTCTAAATCAGAGGAGACCACTGGCATTAAGATGGGATCTCTGGAAAATTCTTGGTTCATGACAGCCCAGTTTAACATCAACCATGTTTAACACAGAAATGCATATTTATATATGCCATTTGTTTCAGTGGGAATAGTAGTTCTGAACCATATTTACAAAGCCACTCAATATATTTTATGTTTCCAAAATACCTACTATGTGTCAGTAGATCCCAACAGCTGAGGATGAATAAATCAAGTTATATATGTTTAGGGATTCAGAGTCTGGTGGAAATGCCACGTTTTAAAAATAAATAAGGTCAAAACAAAGTGATAGTATAGTGCTGTCTGTAACATGAAAATATTACGGGGAAAAATGTGATGAAATTTGCCTTACTAAGGTGAAAGAAGCTAACAGAGGAGGTGCTGTTTGAAATCATGTATCCATTCAACAAATATTTATTGGGCACCTACAAATATCTGGAAAGAACCAATAGATGCAGAAATTATAATTGTAGACAATACAGGCAAAAATCTCTACCTTCATGGTACATGTATCCCAGTGGATGAGGCAGCAATTAATCAAGATAAGTAATATATGGTTGTATGTACCAAGTGAGAATGAAGGCCAAAACAGAGAAGGAAATGAAATGTTGGAGGGGATATTTTTGAAAAGGTGTTCGTGAATGGCGTCCTTGAGAAAATGAGTTACGAATAAAGACGTGGTAGGGGAGAAATTTACCAGGTAAATGAGGGTTTGGAGTAAACATCTGAGACAGAAAAAAGAACATGTGTAAAGGCATGGAGGCTTATAAGTATAATCTACGTTTAGGATTATAGCAAGTTGTGGGGGTGAATTGCGTGTGCGTGGTGTAGGTGTGTGTGCACCTGTGTGCGTGTGCATGTGCACTTGTCAAGTTAATAAAATAGTAAAAGAGAGGCTGGATTGAGACCAACGTATGAGAAACCTATTCACCGGGCTAGGAAATTTGAACTTTATTAGGACAATGGGACCATATCACAAGCTTTTAAGCAAGGAGATGCTAAGATTTCACCGTGGAATAGGTTGGCTGCAGTAATGTCTCTGTGTCTTTGGGGCATGGCTAGCATTAAATTGTATGTAACCCCAAACAAACCAATATCTTTACATGTAATTATTATAGGTTTTCAGTGCACTCATATATGATTTTATTTTGGATGTAGAAGCCAATGAGCAGAACCATTGATGTGCAAGAGTAGAGGACCACATGAGAAGGTGATATTACAACTAAAACAGATGGTAAATTCAAGCTACAGAAAATAAGGGCATCTTCTTATGAAAAGAAGAAGATGGCTGGGCGGTGAAAAATGTTGGTCTGGTCCATTAAGTGTTATACATATAAATATTAGGATTTTCAATTGTAACTACCTGCTCTTTTGTGGTTGTTGTTTTAAGTAGCAGCTCAAAGGCTGATATGCAGAACTCTACTAGGTTCCAAGCCTATTTCAAGAAGTCCACAAAGTCAAAACTATCTTTATAGTAATACTATGAAGCCATTTGCCTTTTCACTGTGCAGACATTTGAACACACAGTGAGAAAGCCGTGGTTCTGGCACCTTAGTGTGAATCAAGGCAATGGCACTCAACTGTACAAGCAATCACTTGATCACTGTAGTCTTCATGGCCACATACCCATGTAGAAAGAAAATAAAAACCAATTTCACTTAAGAATCACTTTGAGTAAGCATTAATTTCACTAAATCTCTACCCTTAAGCACACATTTTTTTTTATATTGTGTGTGATGAAAATTGGACTTGGACGTAAAAGTATTTCTGCCTATGTATGTTAGTGGTCTTAAGGAAAAAAGTATTTCTGCTTACGTATGTTAGTGGTCTTAGTGGTTCAGTTTGTGTTGCAAACTGAACTAGTTGCTTTTTTAACAGAACACCGTCTCTACTTGAGAAGGACTGACAATGATTGTTCAGACTTGAGTATCTGACAAACATTTTCTTGAAAGGAAACAAAATGAACCTGTTAACTTCCAGGGAAAAAACCCTGTTAGGATCTGTTCCTGCTGATAAAATTTGAATTGTTAAACAAAAATTAGTATTTTGGAAAAACATAAATCTACCACCTTGAGCTTGACACCTTCTCAATACTTAAGATTCTTCTGATAAGATTGGTGATGATATTTAAAAAACTGATCTGTTGATACTGTATAAAGGTTATTTGAAAGTACTATATACATCCATAAGCCAATTATTTCCCAAAAGGTTAATGACCATGATGTATCATTGGCTACAGGCAAGGATAGAATATCCATTCAAAGAGCTAGACAGACAAATGGATTTTACTGTGACAGTATAAACAAATAACTATTGTGGTTTCAGATTCCTTATTGCAACCAACCTTTAACAAAGTATCAGTTGTCTGGGGCATCCGGGTGGCTCAGTCATGACTTCAGCTCAGGTTATGGTCTTGTGGTTCCCGAGTTCGAGCCCTGCATTGGGCTCTCTACTGTCTTCTATCCCTCTCATTCTCTTCCGCTCCCCTACGTGCACATGCTCGCTCTCTATCTCTCTTTCTTTCTCTCTCAAAAATGAATAAACAGTTTAAAAAAAAAGAAACTATTAGTTGTGGATTTGGGGTGTATATCAAATAAGAATATCTACAATTATCTGAGGAGGCATTGAAATTTTATTCCTTTTGCTAAACTACACATCTGAGTGAGGCTATATTTTGCTTAGATACTTTAAATAGAACAACATAGTGCAATAGATTCAATGGGGAATCAGGTGTGGGAATCTAGCTGTCTTTTATTAAGCTGGATGTTAAAGAGATTGGCAAAAATGTAAAACAACTCCAACTCTCTCACTATCTTTTAAGGGAAGTATAATTATTTTTCACAAGATTGTGGCTTATTTAATAGGTCTACCATTATGTTAAAATGAATTAATGAACACAGACTTTTAAACATTTCTCAGTTTTAATTTAAAATATGTAATATACTGACAAATATAACAAAATGGTGTAAGGGTGTCAGATTTAGTAAATAAAACTACAGGATGCACAGTAAATTTGAATTTCAGATAAGCAATCAATAGCTGTTAATATACATATGTCTCATGTAATATTTGGGACAAACTTATGCTAATAAATTATTCATTGTTAATCTGAAATTCAAATTATACCACACATCCTATATTTTATCTGGCAGGTCTACTTGTGTGTTCTCAATGATTTTTGAGTGTAAAGAGGTTCTAAGGCCCAAAGGTTTGAAAACCACTGCTTAAATGCATTCAGTAGCTCATTCATTTTGCTTCCTTTTCCTCTACTTAGAATTAAGTCTTCACTATAATTCCTTTCAGTGTCTTGTTAGTTCTAAAAAGAATGGCTATTGGACAGTATGTTGTTTATAGTTGGTCCCAACCAGGTTATTCATCTCTATATGTTTTGTTCCAGTAGAAAATTAATGTGTCATAGTAACAGAATTGGTAAACATCGTAAGTTTTATAGTTTATTTCATGGATAGCAATTACGGACACAAACACATTGGGAGAAATCATGATGGAGATGCTGTCATGAAGATACTAAGTAATGGTTGAAATTGCTCCTGCACTTATTTTATATAGATTCTCTTATTTTATGTAGATTCTCTTTTTTGTACAACAATAGAAAAATTTGAGAATTACACAAGTGTTCCAGGAGGGTCTAATATGTAGTGCTTCTCGGAGATACATCATCAATTTTTCATCTAATGTTTACGAGTACCTTGCCTGTCTTGGATAGATTACATGTCATATTTGCACTGAAAATAATAGCACTTAGTAGTACGTGTGGAAAACAATAGCCTCTGAAATGTGTTACAATTTAAAATGTGTTACAATTTAAAATTGTGTAAATTGAACCCAAATTCATGAAACAAGTTAGTCCTGTATGTTAACCCATAGAAATTATATCTATGAAGGAATCCGTGGCCTCTTAGGGCTTTTTGATTTTTTAGAAAAGTGAAATCCAGAGTACCATGAAAGTCCTTAAGTAGTACAGCCCTGACAAAACAAATCTTATTCCTAAAAATAAAAAAGTGCATCTCAAATAAAATTAAATCTGTTTAAAAATGTAATCCAAACTTTGTATGTGTACAGAAAAAAATGTAATACACTTACAGAAACACTGACCTGAGTTATCTCAAGAGATTAGGATTATAGGGAATGTTTGATTTCTATTTTGTATGCTTCTATAAATGATATTTACATCTTTGGATTATACTTAAAATGAAAACAAATCAATAAAGATAATAATGCATTTAAAAAACTATCTTATTGGGGCACCTGGGTGTCTCAGTCAGTTAAGCATCCAACTCTTGATTTTGGCTCAAGTCATGATCTAAATAAAAAGAAGATACCAAAACTTCAAGAATTTGCAGAAATCTGCTAACTACAGAGAGTTGGAAATTTTGAGAAAAGTGTATTCATTCCTAAGTAGTACAAGCTATACTCCTGTGAAAGAATATTGGTTGGAGAGACTTAAAATTGTATGATTTACTGAACATTAAGCAAACTTGACTGTAAGGTGATCTCCTATTTTCCAAAGAGAAGTTCCTAAAGAGTGTGTGTGTGTGTGTGTGTGCGCGCGCGTGTGCTTTTTTTGCTGGCTTGTTTACTTGTTTTTGACAGAGAGAG
The DNA here is from genome assembly GCF_027475565.1 of Acinonyx jubatus. Classification (NCBI taxonomy): domain Eukaryota; kingdom Metazoa; phylum Chordata; class Mammalia; order Carnivora; family Felidae; genus Acinonyx; species Acinonyx jubatus. The sequence continues at coordinate 27,755,913 of NC_069384.1, forward strand.
AGAGACAGAGCATGAGCAGGGCAGGGGCAGAGAGAGGGAGACACAGACTCTGAAGCAGGTCCCAGGCTCTGAGCTATCAGGGCAGAGCCTGATGCAGGGCTTGAACTCACGAACCATGAGATCATGACCTGAGCCCAAGTTGGAGGCTACTTACATCAGGCTCCGTGCTGTCACTGTAGAGCCAGCTTTGGGTCCTCTGTCTCCCTCTCTCTCTGCCCCTGCCCTGCTCGCAATTTTTTTCTCTCAAAAATAAACATTAAAAAAATTTTTTTAAGTATCTTCGTTTTCAAAAAGTAGGATGAGACTTCACGAACTATTCTTGAACTCTTTTTGTTTACAATGTGTCTGGGACCTCTTTCCATGTCAGTATCTACAAGCATACGTTTCTTTTAATTGTTTTGTAACATGTCTATACCAAAATCTTTACCCTTTTCTCCATTAGCAAGCACTCTTTGTTGCTATTTCCAGCAGGGCCTCCATGAACATGATTACACAAATCTACTTGTGCAACTGCAGAAAAATCACATTGGGTGTGATGAAACAAGTGATGGGGGCAGTAGCATTGGTGGGAAGAAAACATGTATACCACCATTTTTACCATTCTACCATTTTGTGGCAGTTACACAGAGGACTTGATCTTCCTGAGAGCTCAAGAAGGTTTTGGAAATGCCAAAGAAGTCATCTTAATGGAGTCCGTCTCCCTTTTACTGGGCTGGGTTCCATACTTTTAATTGCTTTGTCAAACATCCATTTAAAACCCACTGCTAACATACAGTATCTGGAGAGTTAAAAACCATTTCTCAGACTCTTTGGGCACTAGGATATGATTTAGGTTCCATCATATGCATGTGGGAATGTTTAGAAACGGAATCAAATGAAGGAAAAAGCCAAGTCTGAGATGTACATTTTGCTGGCAAGGATTAAGGCCAAGGTGGCAGCTAAAGCAGAGACTTCCCAATGTAGTGGGTGAATTCCTGATTCAGCAGCTTCCTAGAACAGCAGTGGCATATTTCTGGATTGTGGCACAGTAGCCTGGGACCACAGCCTGAGAAGTCAGCACAATTAGCAGCAGATTCACAATTGTTCAGCTTCCTGCATTTGTGACAGTGGTTTACCTGCTCAAGACAAAGGCAGAATAATTTCTGGAGCTACCAGTCGTTCCTGGTTGTTAAGACTAGAACTGTTCCTCTATTCCTTCCAAAAATTTTGTACATTTTCACTTCTCGATGTAAGATTCTTATTATGCCAAGTCTAGCCCACTGTCTGCTTTTGTACAGCCTGCAAGCTAAAAGTGGTTTTCACATTTTTACCTGGTTGGAAAAGACATCAAAAGAAGAACAATATTCTCTGACGTGTGAAAATTATGAGTTTCAAACTTCAGTGTTCTTAAATAAAGTTGTGTTGAAATATACCACTCCCATACATTTGCATGTTAGTTATGCTCTACAACAGATATTTCAACTACTTTGTTCTGCACCACAACAGTAGAATCAAGTACTTGCAACAGAAACACGTGGTCCACAAAGTTTACCATATCTATTATCTGTTTTGAATGTGTTTTTGTGTATGGTGTAAGAAAGGAGGGGAGGTGGGGGGTTAAATGGGTGGTGGGTAACAAGGAGGGCACTTGTGAAAAATGCTGGGTGTTGTATGTAAGTGATGAATCACTAAATTCTATACCTGAAATAAATATTACACTGTATAGTAACTAACTGGAATTTAAATAAAAACTTGAAAACAAATTTATTACCTGGCCCTTCATGCAAAAAATTTGCCAACCCTTGATCTAGAGTGAATTCTCTTGGTTTAATTGAACTCTGAGCAGTCAATGCAACTCTATTAAAAAACACAGGAGGATGGTGGCATAAATGGTAAACATTAACTATGCTGAAATTTTAGTCATTGGTATCTTTTCTGCTTCTCACATCTGGTCCTGGTCAGGTGATTTCCATCATGAAACCATAATCCAGAGAATTACAGAAGGCTTACAAATTATGGTGGCCAGTAGCGTGATTCACCAAGCATTCCTGTGTCTCCTTGTGGGCATATGGTAAAATTGCACTTCTATGTACCTTGAGGTTAGATATGACCATGTGACTTGCTTTAGCCAATAAAATTTGACCCCAGCTTTTTGGGTTCTCTTGGCTCTTCTTTTCCATACAAAATTCTCAGTTGCCTTCTCTCACACTCACCTGACATGCACAGAGCTCTGTGAAACTTTTCTTCAGATCACCTTCCTTGGCTTTTCCTATTTGGCTCCCTGATGTCATATTGAATGTGGTTCCCAAGAGACAGCTTTTTTGAGAGACTTGCTATCTCTCCCAGAGCATGTCTAGGACTCTCCAAAACCTATGTAAGTATTTTTTAATGTTTATTTATTTATTTTAAGAGGGGATAGGGCAGGCAGAGAGAGAGAGAATCTGAAGCAGATTCTGCGCTGTCAGCACAGAGCCCAACACGGGGCTCAGCCCCATGAATCGCAAGATCATGACCTGAGCCAAAATCAAGAGTCAGAGGCCTAACCAACAGAGCCATCCAGGTGCCCCCTGATATGACTATTTCTATGCCCTTCTGTCTTTGGGTTTTAAGCAACTGGTAGGAGGAAGAGAGCTCTCATAGTTTACTCCTGCTGTTACCTTCCTCTAGCTCTCTTTACCCTTCTTTACCTTCCTCTGGAACCAGAAGGTCATTCCATTTCCTCTTCCAGTTGCTTCCCTATCCTTCTTCTTCAGTCCTGAGTATTCACCCTCACCTTCTCTATGGCAATGTTAGCCACAGGGAATGAAAGTACCTATCAGAAGAAAATATGTACTTCAGAAGATACTTCCAAAATATTACCCTTATTATATTATCCTCAATAGATTCAATCTTTAAAAAGCACAAGTATCATGTATGCTTGAATATAAGATGAGTTAGTTTTTCAAAATTATTCCTCAGAAACAAGAAAGTCATCTTATAGAATCTCTAATATTATATAGAGTCCTTCTATTTTAATAACAAAAGTCTATTTGGGAAAGGTCCACTAACCCAAAATAACTCAATTAGTAATGAAATTAACTTTTTAAAAGGTGGCAAATAAATGTATGCATACTTAAGAGTTATTCTTAGAGTACGGCCTGATACTCACAAATTTTGGATATAAACACACTTCTTATATATCACTTTTATTTTATTTAAAAAAATTTTAACATTTATTCATATTTTGAGACACAAAGCATGAGTGGGGGAGGGGCAGAGAGGGAGAAACAGAATCCGAAGAAGGCTCCAGGCTCTGAACTGACAGCACAGAGCCCAATACGGGGCTCGGACTCACACACCATGAGATCATGACCTGAGCTGAAGTCAGATGCTTAACCGACTGAGCCACACAGGTGCCCCTTACATATCACTTTTAAAAATAAAGTATTCATGATTAAGTTGAAATGATGACTATCAAATGGATATTTGTGGCTTAGGGTAAAATTTCCAAGAACCACCTCATCCATATGATGTAAAAGAGATATATCTCCAACAAGTTGGACAGAAAGGTGATAAAATCTTTGGTTTAGATGACACAACAAGTGGTTCTAGTTATAACAAAGAGACTGATGTCTAAAGGATACTGTTCAGAAAATACTTTTCATTATATTCAGGCATTATAAAATATTCTTGCAAGTGACAAGTTTTAATATAGTTGCTTCATGGAATGAGAGCGTGGAAAAAAGCAACATTTGTTACTTTATCATTTAAATACTATATTATTTAAATTACTATATCATTTAAATAATGCATGCTTTTTTTCCCTGTTAAATTTTTTAATGTTTATTTATTTTTGAAAGAGAAAGACAGAGACAGACAGACAGACAGAGCTGGAGTGGGGGACGGGCAGAGAGAGAGAGAGACACAGGATCTGAAGCAGGTTCCAGGCTCTGAGCTGTCAGCGCAGAGCCCGACGCGGGGCTGGAACTCATGAACCACGAGATCATGACCTGAGCCAAAGTCAGACGCCTACTGACTGAGCCACCCAGGTGCCCCAATAATGAGTGATTTTAGAATTGTGCATCCAGAAGTGCCTGGGTGGCCTAGTTGGTTAAGCCCCCAACTTTGGCTCAGACCATGATCTCATGGTTTGTGAGTTCGAGCCCTGAGTCGGGCTCTGCACTGACAACTCAGCACCTGGAACCTGCTTCAGAATCTGTGTCTCCCTCTCTCTCTGCCCCTGCCTCGCTCACGCTCTGTCTCTCTCTCTCTCATAAATAAACAAGTTGGCAAAAAAAAAGCACGCGCGCACACACACACACACACACACACACTCTTTAGGAACTTCTCTTTGGAAAATAGGAGATCACCTTACAGTCAAGTTTGCTTAATGTTCAGTAAATCATACAATTTTAAGTCTCTCCAACCAATATTCTTTCACAGGAGTATAGCTTGTACTACTTAGGAATGAATACACTTTTCTCAAAATTTCCAACTCTCTGTAGTTAACAGATTTATGCAAGTTTTTGAAGTTTTGGTATCTTCTACTATTTATTATATTCTAAGCTAAAATTTCCATCCTCTATTACCGTGTTATTGGTAACTATCACCTGATGGAAAAATCCATTCCGACTCTGGTTTTACTACAAGATGGTGCTATTCCTACTAGTTTTCAGTCCCAAACTAAATTTTAGATAATTTCAGTGTGATATTCACATCACCCAAACTAGTCTTTGCTGGGCCTGCCTTTCATAAAATTATAGTGATTTCTGCTCTTCAGAATTTATCTCAAAGAGTATTTTTTTAATGTATTAATATAAAACAAAGAACCGTTGTTGCTTGAAAATAAATGCTTTTCTACAGCAGAGATGGGGAGGTGGAAGAGGCAGGGGTGGGAAGAGAGAGAGGCTCTGAAAGGAAGAGAAAAGACAGCAACAACAACAAAAAGTGAAAAGCATGAAAAGTCCAGTAGGAAGATATAGACATTTGGTGAGAAACCAGGTTGCAGTGTCTAAAAATGTGATTCCAAGTTTGGAACCACTTTCATTTTCCAGAAATGGCAAATTTCTGCTTGAAGAGCTCTTACAAAATTAAAATATATGTATATATTCTTCATTACCAATCTGAAATAAACCTAGAAGAAAATAAGTAGGTATTTCCTAAGTCCAGGAACACTTCTTAAAGCTACCCATTCCACCATGCTTTCTACTTTTTAAAAGAATATTCCTGTATCTCATTGTGGAATAGATACATATCTTTCTTTCCTGAGAGCATCAACCGCAAAATGGGTTCAGTGACTTGCTCAGGATCATGCAGCTAAGCCAGAAGCAGCAGGAAGACTGAAGCTAGTCCAGGATTCTCCCGGCTGAGCTGAACCGACAGCCTCAGTTATGTAACAAGTCTCCCAAATTCTCATCTGGATGCGGCAACGTCAGCAGAGGAGATGCCCAGTAACAACCCTCATCTAGTATTTTAAGTCATCAGGGAAAAGTGATGGTAATTTAACCTCAGCAAGTTTTTCATTCTTACCTTTAACCCAAGGGATGAATACATTATCCCAAGAAGCAACTACCCCTTAGCCAGAATTGTACATTGCACTCTCAAGGCTGATGGATGATTACAGTGGTTTCTATTCTGGACACAACGAATGGAGCCAACTTCAGTAATCATATTGCACAATCTCCAGTACAGCAGAATCCAAGTCTACTGACTTTTCCTCCTTTGTTCTTATATGCTAGTATGCACAGGTGCATCGATCTAGTGTGCCAAGAGTAATCCCTATACAGAACAGAACACTCTCACACTCTTATCACAAGCAACATCTGCATCTGGGCATACACTGACAGAACATTGCCTTAGCAAATTTTTAGTCACTTTGCACTTGGGGATTAAAAAAAGATCTGATCATGTTTTATTGTATTCTCTGTGATTAATAGTTGGTTTCTGAAATCAGCACAATAGGAAAGAGAAGAAAACTTGGCTCCAGAGTTTTTCATGCCATCGTGGTTATGCCTTTGAATGTTTTGACTGACATGCATCCACAAACATAAGGAAAACAAGTTTTCTAGGTTTTATTAACATTATAAATCACTCTGCAACAGTTCACAGGGTAGGTTGATACTTGTTGACAGTGAAGAAGTATATTCAGTTACATGAAGCATTTCCTAAGGATGTGTGAACTACGTAGTGAAGAATCATGAGCAAACAAATGCTCCACCTTAGTCTCTGGCAGGTGGACATTGGTTTTAACTGGGTACATCAATCCCTCTTTTGCTTAACTTCAGCAAGGCTACCTTCTTCTTGTCTGCTTATTTCTCTAACAACTTCTTTATTTCCTATTATGATTCCACTTCTCAAGAGAACACTAGAGTCCCCAGATGCAGTACTTGGCCTTCTCTCCAATTTTTGTTCTTTATGTATTTTTTCTCCCTCAAAGCTGTCATCCGTTCAATGGGCCATTACTTTCAATGGCTTCACCTAAATTTTTTTTTCAGGGGTGTCTGGGTGGCTCAGTCGGTTTAACATCCGACTCTTGGTTTTGGCTCAGGTCATGATCTGGCGGTTAGTGAGTTCGAGCCACACATCGGTCACACTGACAGTGCAGAGCCTGTTTGGGATTCTCTCTCTCTCTCTCTCTCTCTCTCTGCCCCTCCCCTGCTCATGTTCTCTCTTTCTCTCAAAAATGAATGAATAATTTACTTTTGAGAGAGAGAGACAGACAGACAGACAGACATAGAAGAGAGAAAGAACACGAGCAAGGGAGGGGGAGAGAGAGGGAGAGAGAGAATCCCAAGCAACCTCCACAATGTCAGCACAGAACCCGATGGAAGGCTTGGACTGGATCCCACAAACTGTGAGATCATGACTTGAGCCTAAATCAAGACTTGGACGCTTAACTGGCTGAGCCACCCAGGTGGCCCTCAGTGGCTTCATTTTAGATATCTAAGGAAGCAGAGGAACTTAGTCAAACTTTCCTAATTGGAATGAATTCTAAATCCAAGTTCTCTCCTACAACAATCTTCAAATGGCTATTTCCATCTCCACTGACTACTTTGTCATTCACTTCAAATTCAATGTCACTGAAACTAATCTTTGCTAGACCATCCTCACCTCACCACCTATCAGCAATTCCCTCCACATAGATTCACTAACCGAATTCTTGCCTCCAGCCTTCCCCTGGCAAAGCAGCCTTCATACTACTGTCTGATTAATCTGTCCAAAGAGCACCCATAGCCCTGCTGAGAACCCACAAAATGATCATCTGGTGCTCATAACTAGGACTATTTACCCTAATATAGAGTCTACCAAAATCTGGACTCAGTCTGTTTTTGCAGCCTCATCTTTCGCTAGGGCCTTACATGAATATTCTGTTTCTGTCTCTTCAGTGTCCCCAAGACACCTTGACACAAAACACATTCTCTCTGCCTTAGTTCACTCTGTTCTCATTCTGGGAACTCTTTTTCCTCCTTTTCCGCTACTTAAATATCATCCATCCTTCAGGACGCAGAGCAAAGCCGACCCCCTTTGGCAGAACTTACCCTGATCATCCAATGCTGAATGGCTCCTCCCTCTTCTGTCCCCTTCGGCTTCTTTGCTCTGCATTCACTTCCTAAGTGCTGATTATTCAGAGCCTCATGTTGTTTGCTGTAATTTCATTTATATTCATAACATCTCCCTCATAACTCATATGCCTCCTGAGAGCACAGACTATCAAGTAACTTATATATCTTTACATTTATGATTTTTCTACAATAAGGCATCATTGATTTGTTGATATTCATTTTTATTACTATTAAACGAACAACATTTAGAATATATGTGATAGATGTACACACGTCGAATTATTTGTACACTTGACTGTCAAGAATTCCGGTGTGATGAAATCTGAATACAAGCAGAGTTTGCAGTTGTCTGGGGGTAGGAGGACAGTAATTTAATATCCAGCATAATTGAAAATGAAGAAAAAAATGATAAGTAGATGAAACTGTTACTACATTAATGAATACAAATGGACTAAAAAGGGAGAGGGGTGAGGAAGATTTGAAAATGCCCTGGGGGAATTGAGTTCTTAAAAATATGCCAGGGCACCTGGGTGGCTCAGTTGGTTAAGTGTCCAAGTCTTGGTTTTGGCTCAGGTGATGATCTCATGGTTTGTGAGTTTGAGCCCCGCGTTGTGCTCCATGCTGACAGTACAGAGTCTGCTTGGGATTCTCTGTCTCTCTCTTTGTCTGCCCCTCTCCCACTGATGCTCTCTGTTTCTCTCAAAAATAAATAAATAAATAAATAAATAAATAAATAAAGCCAAAGAGAAGATAAAATGAAGTGTTCCCAACAATAAATCACTGAAAATGGAAAAAAGTGTGGTGCTATGGAGGTGATTCTATGTTTGTAAAAATAATCAATGTTTTCATACACAGCGATGTGGAAATTTACGACCGAAAAGCACACATAAGTAGATTATTTAACATTACTTATATTTTTCCAATGTAATAGTCATTACTATACATGTATATGCTATGACTTCAAGTCTATTTTCCCTGCCAATCTTGCTGACACTTCTCAATTTACTGGCTCAAACGTACGACTATAAACCCACCCTGTATTAAGTCATCAGCCTGTTTTACTGGGTCTCTTTTGCAAAGTAAATAAAATGTGTGCTGTTAAGTTTTTTTAACTGTTGCCATGGAAATTTCAAGCTTCAATGTTACTAATGGGTTGTGCTTTTTAATTAACAGATCATTTGATTTTTATAAATATGTGCATGGCCTTCTTAATATTGTTTTAATTGATTTTGTTTAAATAGCTTTATTTCTAAAACTGCAATCGATATGGTTCCTAGAAAAAGGAAGCAGACCAAAAATACTGGATCTAAGCCATTTTACAAGCTGTCTTTCTGTTTAAGCAAATTATTTAGAAGAACAATGAAGCTTTAATTATACTATTCAATTATATTTTCTAGTATACTAAATTTATTCTAATCTTTCGTGGTTACAAAGCAGTCTTGCCTAGATCATTCCAATGGCTTTCTCAAACATATGTTCAAGAAACACTTACATAATGACCTGGTTCCTATTAATGAAAATAAAAACTACTACTGTATGCGGTTTGGATTGCAAGCATAAGAAAAATAGATTATTCTTAAAACTTTTTTGTATTACAAGTCAGAGAAGTTGTTATGGTTAGTTCACTGGCCTTAAAAAATGCTCATTTAAGTAATCATGCTTGAGCACATATAAATAGGAGATACCAGATCCGATGAACAATTCAGTTCTCCTAATTCCCTTTGTTGGTTTAGTTTCATGTGTTTTTCATTTCAGTGGAAATTTATATTTATGGAAAATTCTAGAAGCAACTAATCATCAACCACAGATAAGATGAGATGCAGAGAAACAGCCATAGAGAAAAGTCCTGCTGTTTCATGGTTATTCATCCGCTGCCAGAAAAAAAAATTCCCTGATAAGTTAGAATATTAATATCTAAGTCAGGGGTGTGAAGGGGAGGGGAGGAAACAATATGGAAGGACAGAGAAGAGAAGGACCAATTCTCATGGCTTTGGGGATACACAGAATATTGATTATCGGCCAATCTTTCTGATTAATGAGGTATACCACTCTCTCAAACACAACCAGATGGTCCAAGTATTACAGATGAGCAACAAAGGAATTGAGTATGATTTAGAGGCAGGTTAGTGGTACTGCAAAATCTAAACGAGGCTAATACATTTTACAGACTAAAAGGAATTTTGTTGAGCCTAGTGATCTTTAAAGACTATTTGTGCATCTGAAATAAACAACTTTTGATACTCAATTTTACTTAAAGATACATTCTTATTTTTCAGTGCTATATTTGGTCTCAGAAATTTTTCATATTTAAAGAATTATTCCGTGCCAAAAAGAAATGAGCTATTAAACCATGAAGACATGGTGTAGCCTCACACGCATATTGTTAAATGAAAGAATCCAGTCTGAAAAGACTACAACTATGATCCCAACTACATGACCTGCTGGAAAAGATCAAACTACAGAGACAGTGAAAAGGTCAGTGGTTGCCAGGGGTCCAAGGGGAAGGAGGAAGGGGATGAATAGGTGGAACCCAGGGGATTTTTAGGGTGGTGAAATTATTATGTATAAAACTGTAATGGTGGATACGTATTATTATGTACTTGTTAAACCATAGCTGTACAATACAAAGTGTGAATCTTAATATAAATAATAGACTATAATTAATAAGAAAGCATCAATGGTCACTCATTAATTATAACAAATAAACTACCCTAATGCAAGGTGTTAATAATAGGGAAAACTGAAGAGTGAAAAGAGTATATCAAATTATTTGTATTTTCTGCTCAATTATTCTAGAAATCTATAACTATACTAAAAATACATCCATCAGTTATTCTTAAACAGGTAATTTCATGTGTTTGATCCATACCATTTTTACTGAAAGAAAAATTTGCATTTTTCTTCCCAAGGAAAATGGACCCTTTTTTCTTCATTGATTTAAAAAGAACCTATTTCAGTTTTCATCCTGAATATTAAAAAAAAAAAAATCATCAGGTGTGTACTTGTTTCAACCTTTTGCTCAGGAGTTGAAACTACTGCTTGTTCATGGAAAAATCACTACATTCACTACATTTGCTGAGTTAAATAAACAATAGAATGACAGCCTGTGTGTAATTTTAGTAAACTGTAAATTGTGTTGGACATTGAGAATAGCAAGTAGGAAGTTAGGACTCTCACAAACTGAAAAATTTTCAAAAACATGCCACCCCTGAATCAATGGGGATTCCACAAAAAGGTTGATTTTGTAGAAACTACAGTTTTCCAGTAGCCTGAGGTCAGAAAGAGAAAAAAGAAGTCTTTGAGACAATGCTTGCTCAATATTTAAAGTCTGTTGAGCCAGATGGCCACGGACCGGAGGACACACTCACCTTTTGTCTTCTTTATGTTATGGCTTCCGATTGTCCTTAACAATCCCAGATGCGCCTCACTTTAAACCGCTTTCTCTCCTTCCTGACCTCACATCCTCTGTGTTTCTTCTGGAAAGGTCTGTGCAATTACTTCTTTCTGTATTGTGACTAGGATTAAGTCTTTAATGGTATGTTTCCAAATGATCACATCCTTTTTCTCAAAGGCTGTAAAAATGTTCTCCATCTTTCCTAGACCCACTGTTTAAAGGATCACCTACAATGGCTTAATTCATATTCCGAAAATAATTAAAATGAGGTCACCCTATTATAAACTAGTGCTATGATGTGTGTGATTTCACTTATAGCATCCCATTTCCAAAGGAATGTGTTTTTTAGACTCTTAATTTTGAATTCTCTGTTAAAATGTATTACATATGCCAGAATTTCCCGAGTGGTTTTAATTTTAAATATGATCATTTCCTTGACCACATGAAATAAAAGTAATGCCCTTGAAGTTGCAGTATTTTGGCAAATAATGATTGTCATACAAACCAGTAAGTACCAAAACACAAACATACAGATAAAACAACAAAAAATATTCTGTGTCACAAAAAAGAGGAAAGATGTACATTTTGGTTATAATATAGTTATATGTAATCACATATGTTATGTAAGTAATTATTTTAAATAAATATGTAACATATATATTTGTAAATGAATGTCAAAGATTTGTTACAAGACAGACACAAGGGCCATTGAAGTCTTGAGAGTAGTTTATAAATGTTCTAGCAAGCCAGCAATACAAGATGACCAACTAATTGAGTAAATATCATGTGTTATCACTCTGGTTATTGTTCTTATAGTTTGCTGTTTCAAAATTGCATAGCTTAAAATATTTAGTATGATAAAAACTTGTCTCAAGTGAGACAAAACTTGTCTCTTTCTTTTCAAAAGAAATATAGTATTCCCATCTAGTATTTTACACCCAATATATCAGGAAGATAACCACTGCTTTTGCTGGAAATCTGACATCAGTTTATACATTGTCCTTCCCATGAAAGAAGGAGCTCTTGCCTCTCAGCCTATAGTTTCCAGAACTTTTATCAAGCTTTTTTCTTTTTTTTTTATAAAAGATAATCCCCTTAACATGAGGTTTTGGTAAAGAAAAAAAAGTATAATTGCATATCACTGTCGGAAAAAGTTTCAGATTTAAACACCCACCTTTAATCTTATATTTTTTTTCATTGCTTGAAAGTAAAATTCCATCGGCACAAATAAAAGCAAAACAGCTGTGAAAAAGCTATCGCTTTCAAAGCACAGATTTTTCTAATAGGTATTAGACAAAACCACTCATCTCATTCTTTTGACTGATTTGTCTGTCTAGAAATTCAGCGTTATTTCTCTACAAAATTAGCACATACCTAAGTGGATATGAAACACTTAAATAGTAAAACTCTAGCCGGACATCAAGCATTTGAAACCAGTGGTGATGGTGATGGGGTGACACAGAACATAAACAAAGACAGTCTGAGATCATAGGGGAGGGATGGTCTTGTGAACTTGGAATATAACCAGAGAGGAAGAAGGCAAAATTGTAGCTGCCTGGAAAGTGGCAAAAGTTCACCCAACAAAGAGTGTGTGTGTGTTTTGTTTTTGTAAATTCGAAATTGAGCATGCAAGGAGTAAGCCAGCATGAAAACTCATCTCGACGAGTGCGAACATTCTAGACATTTGAAAACGCTTTCAAGTGTTCATTCATTGCAAGCCAGGGAGCATTTTTGTACTGATTAAGAACTTTAGGGGCCTGGACAAGCCACAGATGCCCATTGAAACAATATCACCTCTCATACAAATGGTTTAATAATGGCTTGCCAAGATACATTTGATAAAGAAAGGAAACATGGTAATCGAACGAACTAAGCTCTTCAAGGAAGTTCACAAGAACATTATCACATCTCCTTCAAATTTGTACTGGATATTCCAAATCTGAGAAAGCCTGTCACACTCACACACCCTTCTAGGGAAATGCCTCATCAGCATCATCGTTCCTTGAACTGTCCTGCCTCCATACACTAAATGTCAGTTCTCTCAGCCACTGCCGAGAAGACCAGGTCAGGGCCCCAACACACTAGGCTGGCTGGAAATTATGGTATGGCCTGAGATTTAAAAAAAAAAAAGAAGAAGAAGAAGAAGGAGCGAGCCCAAGATTTCCTCTCAGAATATGTACTGTAAAGCACTGAGTGATTGATTGGGCTGGTTAAAGCCAGGAGTAAAAGCAGAAACTGTATAATGGAAACATGAGATGTGTTTCAGAGGGCATGATGGCATATGCCTGAGGTAAAGTTGTCGTGGATGAAGAAATCCATGAACTCTGGAGAAAGTAGCTGAAATGGGGGAAGTAAAATAGAATGCTGAGGGAGAACAAGAACGGCTGCATCTCCATAGTCTGACCCGGAGACTGTTTTGGCCCTGATACATTTAGGAAGATAGTTCTAGGCCACATGCAGACTTGAAGTAACTCAAGATTATAGAACTAAAATATTTTAAACAGAATAATCTCAAAGCAGTTTAGCATACTCACTAAAAGACTCTGAAGTCAAGCTGAGTAGTTCAAATCCCTATTCATCCACTTACTAGCTGTGTGACCATTGCAAGTCACTTATGTTCTCTGGGCCTTAAATTCTACCCTTGCAAAATGGATAGTACCCACCTCATAGGTGACCATAAGGATTAAATGAGTTAATGCATATAAAACCACATTCCAAGAACTAAGTAAGTGTTAGTTATTGTTTTATTCGTTTTTAAAATGTTTTTTAATGTTTATTTTTGAGAGGGAGAAAGAGAGAGAGGCAGAGTACGAGCAGGGGAGGGGCAGAGAGACAGAAAGACACAGAATCCGAAGCAGGCTCCAGGCTCTGAGCTGTCAGCACAGAACCCAACATGGGGCTCGGACCCACCAACTACAAGATCATGATCTGAGCTGAAGTCAGATGCTCAACCAACTGAGCCACCCAGGCACCCCTGTTTTATTAGTTTTAAATGGAAAAATTCACAGCAGAAGTTTTATTTGATTTTAACCCCAAAAGCCCAAACTCTGAATGATCCATTATTATCAGGAAGAAGGACCACTACTGTGTCTGAAAAAAGTAAAGCTTCATAGGGGCGCCTGGGTGGCTCAGTCGGTTGAGCGTCCGACTTCGGCTCAGGTCATGATCTCGCGGTCCGTGAGTTCGAGCCCCGCGTCGGGCTCTGTGCTGGCAGCTCAGAGCCCGGAGCCCGTTTCAGATTCTGTGTCTCCCTCTCTCTCTGCCCCTCCCCCATTCATGCTCTGTCTCTCTCTCTCTGTCTCAAAAATAAATAAACATTTAAAAAAAATTAAAAAAAAAAAAGTAAAGCTTCATGGACATTCAAGCTGTGGGACTCATTGAAGTTCCCATAGCAAGTCAATTGTTAAAGTTGTTCTTTACCGGTATTTCCAGCAAACACTCTGGGAGACCGTGATCCTCAGAATTCAGCTTTCTATAACAACATTCACTGGTTTCACTTAGGGCTGTAGTGGACAGGTGGACTTGTACATGGACAGTTCTTCAACTACAATCACCCTGCTTGTCTCTGGCTGTGCTACTCAAACCGGATTAGGTTTACCTTTAGAGAAGTGGGCCAGCCAGCCCTCAAAGCTAGTCTATAAACAAGACTTATCTTTTTAGAGTTTATTTAAAACATTTCCTAAAATACACTTCATTTTTTTTAGAACAGCTTTAAGTTCAGAGTAAATTTGAATGGAAGATACAGACATTTCCCATATATCCCTTTCCTTCACACATACACAGCCTCCCTTTATTACCAACATCCCCCACCGGAGTAGTACATTGGTTACAACTGATGAATCTACGTTCAAACACATTGTTATCACTCAAAGTCCATAGTTATTATTAGGATTCAGTCTTGGTGTCATACATTCTATGAGTTTGGACAAATGTATGTGCTGTTAAAGTATCACACAGAGTAGTTTCACTGCCCTAAAAACCCTCTGTGTTCTGCCTTTCATCCCCCTCTCTTCCCGGCCTGTAGCGACCACTGATTTTATTACTGACTCCATATTTTCTTTCTGGAAAAATCATACAGTTGGAATTATACAGTATATCGTTCTTTCAGATTGGCTCCCTTCACTTAGTAATATGCATTTAAGATTCCTCCATGTCTTTTTATGGCCTGATTGCCCATTTGTTTTCAGTGCTGAATAATATTGCATTGTCTGGATGCACCCCAGGTCATTTATCTATTCACCTACTAAAGGGCATCTTGGTTGCTTCCAAGCTTTGGCAATTATGAGTAAAGATGCTATAAATATCCACGTCCAGGTTTTTGTGCAGACATGAGTTTTCAACTCCATTGTGGTAACAACCAAGAAGTGTGATTGCTGGTCTGTATGGCAGACTATGTTTAGTTTTGTAAGTAAAGTCCAAACTGTCTTCCAAAGTGGTTGTACCATTTTACAATCCCACCAGCAATGAAGGAGACTCATGTTGCTCCACACCTTCATCAGCATTTCATGCGGCCATTCTTTTCATATTAAAACAAATACAGGTATTTTATGGAATAATAATGTGTATGCATTTTAAAATCTTGAGTTGAGATTTTAAAGAGATTATTGATTTATGGAGCAAACCTTTGGGAATATACCACACATCCTAGGGTAAACAGTTTAACTTGATCCTGCCGTTAGAAGTCTCTTGATGAAAAAGAGTAAGAAACTTGCCATATTGGCTAACCTTTCATATTCCACCATCTTGTGGAATGAGGAGATTCAGACCACAACCCTGGTTCAAGTTTTGAATTTTTTCATTATATATTGGATTTTTAATTGCTAGTATAGATTCTAAGTCTTACTAGTATATTTTTAACCATAAACATCAAAACCTCAACCAAGCCCCTCACCTAAGGGTTACCTTGAAGAATTTGCTGCTTCCAGCTCCTAACAAATACGAAACTTCAACCAGAAACTGATTGAAGCATTTTACAACCCAGCCTTCTACGTTCTACCTTTGGATCAGGATTGAACACACGCTGACATCTCAGTTGCTGGGTCCCTCCGCGAACTGTCTTCCTCCCTGGTGTTTTAATATTATGCCTTCGACTTTTATTGAAGGCCTTTACAAGAAAGAGCCACATGAGGCCCATTTCTGCATTTGCTGTGAAACTAGTATAAGGACATTGTCCATTAAATTACTCAATGTTCCCTACCTAAGACCTACATGAGAACTTGCTCTGAGTTTAGTACCAGGAAAAAATGTGCCTTCTTTGAGAAAGTAGTAAATTTTCTTCTTTTCTATTAGTGAATTATATAACTCATTGTGTTTCTTCTTCTCCTCTCTCTCTCTCTCTCTTTTTTTTTTTTTTTTTTGTCTTGGCTGCCAAAAAACATTCGGCCAATTTTTATGTACGATCATATCCACTCTGTTGGCCTTTGTGGTTGGCATGTCTGTCTGTTCTTTTATCCATAACCTTCTTTCTTCTACTTTATTCTAATGAAACTATTGTATATGTTGTTTTATGTAAGTCAGCCAAAATATGTATTAGAAAAAGGTTGAGTGTGCTCAAATGAAACCTACATATTCCTTTACTTGACACAGATTTTTGAGGTATTTCCTGCTTTTTTTAAAAAATGCTGTTGAATTAAATATAGCAAGCAATGGAATTCAAAATTGAATTCAATTTAAGGATAGACACCTTGTTAAATGTATAATTAAGTGTGATTTAATCATATGCCTTTGGCAAAATTTTATAGACATAAAGCTATAAATCAGGAAAAAAATCCTCAGGGACATAATCACTGTAGCCATAGAGAAAATCAATTTGTTCATTCATTATATTAGTAAAGTCCAGCATTCATTCAACAAATGTTTAATAGTGTCAGCTTTGTGCAAAGCAAACTACTGATCATGGTGGATAGTACAAACTTGGTTGAAAAAATGGATTGCCTTCAAGAAATTTATGGTTTATCAATTAAGAGCCAATGGGTTTACCAATCTTACCTAAAGATAGGAGTAAAGTATTTCTTGTCATGGGCCACTATGCCAGGATTTTTTTTTTTTTTTTTTTTAGTGTAGTTGGAAAAGAAGAAGTCTTATAAACATACAATCTTGTTATGGGAGAATTTCGTTATGAAGAGAAGGAAAAGTTTACATAAAATGATTAATAGTTAAGCTCTCAAACTGAAATTTGCTGAAAAGGATTATGGGAAGTAAAAAATTAAGTATGACTTTATTATGATCTGCAAGTAGTATTAATGCAGGATTTCTTTTATTTTAATATGAGCAATACTGTTTCTTCAAATAACACTTTCTTAAAAGCAGAAGAAATTACTGACTGCTACACGTGGGCTGACAATATAAACATTTTATCAGTATCCTAAGCTCCCACACAGGAAATAGGGTTATGGGAATATTTTCACAGCTTGCGGTTGGCCTTTCAAGAATTGAGGGTTGAAGGTTGCCACAATCATTTGCTTTTCATATTCTGCTTTTTTCATGAGGTGAATAATGCAAGAGTCTGGAAACTAATGCTGAGGAGGGGGGTTTGCCTAGAGATGTGTTTAGATTAGTTACCAAGCTTCCCAGCTTGTGGTCATTGAAGGTCACTTGGTTGATAGCTAAAATTTCAATTGGAACCTTGTCATATAATCAGGATTTAAAGCCCAGCTGAGACTTTGTCTTTCCTGTGAAAGGGGAGGTTGTTTTATGATTAGCTTCAGAATGTTAAATTAGGTGTTGGCAATTATGAGCCATTTTTGTAGTTTAAATTGCACTATGGAAACACCTGTCCAGAATAGCAAAGGAAGGCATGCTTAAAAAAAAAAAAATCTGATCCTATTATGCATGAATAGTCCTGCTTTTATTATCAAACCCTGGAAGCCACACTAACCACTCCTGAGAAAGAATACTTTTTGTATCTTTTAACAGTGATTCTCAAGAACAAGCACCTTGTTAAAGATATCTTTTGTATATGGCACAGGGAAATGATTTACATAAAGAGCCCATTTCTAAAATAACTGAAATATTTTCCAATTTATTTTCAATAACTTTTTTTCCTTTCAGTAGTCCATATATTCTTAGGAAAAGTCTATTGATGACCCATGAAACCATGTCCTAAAATTGGCAAGGTTTAACAAATTCTTCTGTATAGCTATAACAGGTTATTATGAAGGAGATTCAGTACCTTTGAAAAGAGAATTGAGCAAAAACATGATTGAGAAGATAGAAAAGAAACTCTGAAAAACTTTCAAAATCACTAAAGTTCTTCTCATCAAAATAATATACCAATTTTTATCCCATCATACTGGGATAGGGGCTTGGAATAGAGAAAAAGCAGTGATTTATATACCATAATATAGTGAACCACCTTCATACTTTGCAATGTTGCCACATGGAGTCATACTGAAACATTCAAACAAAACTTTTGGACAATATCAAGGCCAGATAATATATATTTCCTACAGGATTAATTGGAAAGTCGGTATTAATACTTTTCTGTAAAAATTCCAGACAGTTGATATTTGCTTGGATCAATACATAGGATAGTCATTCAGCTACATATGTGAATTCATATATATACATATGTGTGTGTGTGTGTGTGTGTGTGTGTGTGTGTGTGATATGGATATGTAGATTTCTACCTCTGGCTAAGATAAAGTAACAAGATCTAAATTCACTTTCCCACTTAAAATAACCAAAGTAATAATAGGAAGAGAGAAGAAGAAGAAGAAGAAGAAGAAGAAGAAGAAGAAGAAGAAGAGGAAGAAGAAGGAGGGAAGTAGGAGGAGCGGGGGGAGAAGAATATTCAAAAATATTTGAAACAATGGCTTCTAAGACCCTGGACATCAGGCAACAAAAGAAGTGGTCCTAGAGAGATGAACCCCACAATAGCCCCAGCTTACAGGCTGCAGGATAGGGGAAGGGGCCCAAGAAGATCCTGGCAGAGGAATAGAGCAGAGAGTCCGGGGAGACCAAGGAAGCCTGAGTTCTCAAGACACAGGACTGGAGAGGATAGAGATGCATTAAGAAAAAAAACCCAGAAGTCTGCAGAGGGTTCCTGTCAAGTAGCATTGAACATAGCATTGATCAGCACAGGCACACAAGAAAGCTACCTGAAGCTGGGAAAGAATCATGTGAAAAGATTAGAATGGTGTCTGGTGCTCACATAGGATCTGGAATGGCACATGTTCTCATCAGCCATACTGGGAAACCTCAGAATTCACAGGGAATTGGGTCGAAAACGCAAAAGGATCTATCCTCAGTAGTGGTGAATAATTAGTCCCAGTAAACATTACTCCGATCCCACCTAACAATTCTTAAAAGCAAGATCTGAAAAAGTCAAGCCATTTCCAAGTAACTTAACCATGCCCCAGCACAAAACACAAGAACATTTATAGGAATACAAAAATAGCCACCATCATATAAGGTAAAATCCACAATGTTTGGCAACCAAAGATGATTAGCACACAAAAAAAGCAGGAAATACAGTCCATACTGAAGTTCAATCAATTGAACTGACCTAGAACTGATACAGATGTTA
Source organism: Acinonyx jubatus (assembly GCF_027475565.1). NCBI lineage: Eukaryota > Metazoa > Chordata > Mammalia > Carnivora > Felidae > Acinonyx > Acinonyx jubatus. The sequence continues at coordinate 27,775,354 of NC_069384.1, forward strand.
GAATTAACATACAAGGGTATTAAAACAACTATGATTGTATTTCACATTTTCAAAATGTTAAGTGAAGGAATAAAAGATATAAAAAAGACCCAAAGTGAATGTCTAGAGATTTTCTCTAGAAAATTACAACATGTGAGATGAAAAATACACTGGGTGGCTTTTATTGCAGATTAGATGCTGCAGAAGAAAAGACTACTGAACCTGGAGACATAGCAATAGTAACTATTCCAAATGAGACAGAGAGTGAAAAAAAGACTGGAAAGAAATGAACAGAACATCATCAAGTTGTGGCACGGTTTATTAAATTGTGTATTTTAAATATATGCAATTTATTGTATGTCAGTTATACTTCAATAAAGATATTAAAAATGAAATATCAGTATCAATATCATAAATCTTGAGATTTATAAATAACATGTTACATAGCAGCATAGACTGGTATCACCCTCAGAAACACCAATTTAAATTAGCAGTTTTGAGTAATAAATTTATGCACTCAGTACAATTGTTACTAACAAAACTAAAGAATATTTTCCATACAGAGAACATTTTTAGCATCTTATACTTTTTTAATATCTTAAACTTTTCTGCATATAACAAATCTAATGTTACTGAAATAACATTTGGAATAACCTCTTTTAACCTTTACAGAGTACATTATCCCAATTCACTTTTTCAACATACAATTAATTTTTTTAGAGATAAAACTTTTGAGTTGATTTAATTGCCAAAATAACTACCTAGGAAATGGAAATAACCTTCAATTATGAACTATGATCAAAGAGAGCTTTTCCATTTTTCACATTGTTTCATGAAATGACTTTCATTCAACCCATCACCTTTTAAGTAACTTTGACATAACATTTTATTTTTCATCACTGATAAAATACTTTCACTTGAATACAGTTTAATGAGACAAACCCTTTGGCCAGTTCTAACACAAATGGATTTGTGTTTGGGGAAAAAGTATGACCAGGTGCTAAAATGAAGCTCTCTGGTCTTGATCTTGTTCGAAAGTTTTAAGGTTTATTTGAAGGCTTCAGTCCGACTCCATTTGGCAACGTTTCCAGGTGTGAAGGTGATTTCCTAATGCTGGTTTGTAAATCAGTAACAAAGAGACATCTCCTGGCATTGATTCATTGATTATGCATGGTATTTCTTACAGGGTTAGAAAGCCAGATATATCTCATTCTTACCGCATTCTCAGAAAGCCTGGCCTAACTGTTCCCTGAACAGATTAGTTCTGATGGGAGATGAAAGGGGAAAGTGGACTGAGAATGTAGAAGCTGTAAGCCAACAATTAAAAGTACCCATCTCTGAGAAATGTTTTTGGAAGACTAAGCAGTCTTATTTTACCACCCCTCCTCCATGCTCAGATTTCACCGATTGAAAAACACACCATCAACTTAAAGACAACTTTTACCTTTATATGTCCATATAGATTGTAAGGTGCATCCCAATTTCAGAAACATCTGAGTCTTTGAATCAAGGAACTATGCTAATTTATAATAAATAGTCAGAAATTACAAACTCTTAATATACTTCAAAACAAAGATGTATGAAAAAAGGACATTAACCACAATTAAACCACAATTGATGGTAAGAAATGGATCTTGATTCAATTCATCCTTGTGGATAACTTTAAAGAAACTTCCAAACATATTATTATTTTCCATCTGAATATTTTTTACTTCCAGCTCTTTCCATACATTTAGAAATTTTAGGGCCATGGTGAAACAGGAGTGAGTTTTTTGGCCAGTAGAGGTGTGCTTATTATTTGTTGTATTTTCAACTTACCTTTCAACAATTGTTTACTGAAATTTGCTTCTACCTGGATGCTGCCTGATCAATTCCCCTTCAAGCATTTAGCTGAGGGCCCATTTGGCTGCAGGGTGAAATCTCAGATTGCAGTGTGAAACTGCAGCATGATCTGTTCAGAAAAGTAAAAGAGATAATAAGATTTAAGATGTCTCAAAATTAGAAATCAAGTGTGTAAATGGATACCTCTTTCATTAAATCTGTTTTCAGTCAACCAACAGCTAGTTGATAATTACTCACTGGAACTTAATTTATGCAAAATATCCCATTACACTTTAATCAAAGGTAGAAATACAACAGAGCACCCAATGACCCCAAATCTCAAAAATCGGCAATATTCACACATTGAACATGAATATTGGAAGTTATTTCCTTTACTTAGATAAATGATGCCAGTCTCATTGGCTCTGCAGCCAACATCTAGAAAGTAAAAACATTTTGAGACCAGAGCAATAAAATGGGAATATGGGGCTCCCAGGGGCACTTGAAAAAGGTCGAATCTATAAAGAAGGAAGCTTTGCCTACATCTGCTAAGGTATCTTAGACTTGACTCATTCAGTAGTCAAATGAGGTGACCTAGAGTGTGACATGAGACTGAGGGAAAATCCTGTCTACCCACCATTCATTTTCAGGGCCAAGTGTGCCTGTTATGCCTATTTTCTCTGTTCATTAAAAGGTCTGTTCATTTCCTTCTCTTCTGTTTTCTTGCTCGGCTCCCATCAATGCTTCACTTCACACTAATTGCAATTCCTATGAACTTCCTCCAGAGTAGCTGATGCATGTAATTTGGGAGCGAGCTCCTAAATTCTTAATGGTTACACTGATTTTAAGTTTTTTACTGGTTTACTGTAAGAGTTAGAACATACCAGGATTTCAAACATTTTGGAGGATCTCTACTGTCAGTCTTGGGTTTGAAGGACATGCGTTCTAGTAACAATGTGGATTTTTCTTTTCTGTTTTGAAACATTTCTTCTAGGTTAGTGCATACAAGATTCTGTGTTTTGCGGCACATTTATGGGGAGAAGTTTCATAGCTTGCATCAGGCCCTTGGACATTTTTTTTTTTTTTTGCCACCCAAAAGGCTGAAAAGCATGGGCCTAGATACTTTATACACCGAACTAACATTTATTAGGACTGTAATATTTGCCATATATTATGCTAAATACTGGGGACCAGAAATGAGTAATAGGTCCTTTCCTGAAGGAGATAATTGGGTCAGACAGACACAGACCACCACGGTAGGGTGCAGCCAATTCTGTGATGAAAGTAGCTGAGTGTTCTTTACACTAGGAGGAGGGAGAAACTGAGTCTAGGGTAAATTAGGAAAGAGTTCATCCAAATTGGGACACTGTTCCTGGGTCTTGAAGCCCAAAGAGAAGATGAGCTATTACTGCTCCATCTCCTGGCTCATTGGTGGATTAACTGCACGCAGCTGTTGGAGGTTTAGAGCCCAGTGATCCTCGTCTGTCACCAGGACTTTAAGGGAAAGTAGTCTAAACTTTTACTGGTCTTAGATATTCTGCTGACTGATCTCTCTCAGTGTCTTTCCCACAGCTTAGTATTTCTGAGTTTCCCATGATATGTGCTGCATGCATTTTGAAATGACTCTGCCTGGGCGTTCCTCTCAGGCCTGCTCGTTTTGTCCCAGTGCTTTTGCTCTGCTGCTAATGACCTTCAGAAAGTCTCTGTTCTGTTGGGCACACCGGCTTGCCAGGGACCACCGACACTTCCTCTATTTGGGACACAGGGGTCCAGGTCCTGGTACATCCCTCACTTGCTAGTGGCACTAGACATGGCCATGTGAGGTCAGGAGATTTTGCTATTTTCCAGAAGATGGTTTGTAATGTAATGATTTCTACAAAACATGTATTTGATTAAATATATATTTCTAAGATATATTTAGCCTTCATCTACAGTTACTGAAACACTTCAGAGCCATAAAGGTGAAATGGGAGTCTTGTTATTAATGAAGATGACTTTTGGACCCCCGCCCCCACCCACCACCACCATCACCAAGGGTGTGAGCTATGTGAACTAGTTGTGAGGAGGGCCAAGCATGTGATTAGAGGGCTGGAACTTTTGGTCTCCCTTCCACTGCCCAGCTCCCATGGAGGAAAGAAGAGCCAGAGGATGAATCAGTCAATGACCAATGACTTAGCCAATCATGAATGTTATGAAGCCTCCATAAAAACCCAACAGGACAGGGTTTGGGTCTTTTTTTTCCAGAAAGCTTCTACTCTTGGGGGCTCCAAGCTCCAAAAGACAGAAGTCCCTTTGTTCAGGATCTCACCCTATATATTTCTTCATCTGGCTGTTGATTTGTATTCTCCATCATGCCCATTAATAAACTGGTAAATAGGTTTCCCTGAGTTCTGGAAACCACTCTAGCAAATTAATGGAACCCAAGGAAGAGGTCATTAGAACATCCAATCTGTAGCCAGTTAGTCAGAAGCACAGGCAACAGCTTGGGGCTTATGACTGGCATGTGATGTGGGGAGAAGAGGCAGACTTGTAAGGCTGAACATTTAACCTGTGGAATCTGATGCTGTCTCTGAGTACATAGAATTGAGCTGAATTCTTGGACATCCTTTCTAGTGTCCGAGAACTGTTTGGTGTTTTGTGTGTGGGAAATCCCCACTCCCCAACACACACACACACACACACACACACACACACACACACACACCTCCTTTCACACATTGGAACTGAATCCAGGAACCATTTGTTCCCAAAGCTGTTACTTCCCTGTTCCGCTCCTACTTCTGCTGGCAGTGGAAAGGACAAGCTCTGTAATTATTAGCTCCTTTTCTGCTTCTCCATAACCAGGTGTGGTGGAGATTACTGGTGTTCCTCCATGTCTCTGTTGCCAGTTCTATAGGTGCATTCACAGCTCTGTGTTCCACCTCTAACTACCTGCACCTGCAGCTTTCTCAGACAATTGTTCTTTGGCTACTGAAGTAGAGTTGGAAGTATGTGGAGTTTATGAGTCCTCACTCCTGCCACCTTCATCCAGCAGGTAGTCAATGACTGGCTGCTCCTGCACGTAGACAAAACTGCCTCCAGGAAGGGCAATATCTGAAGTGGATTTTACCCACAGGATCAAGCCCAGGCTGGAGCTTCATGTGAAATCATGCCCTTGCTCAGCTTTTTCTGCTCACATATCCTGCTTTTCCTGTGTCCTTTCCAGTTTCTCCTCAATAAACCACTTTCATCCAAATGTTCTCACATCAGAATTTGTATGTGGAAACACAACCTAGGATGCCAGGTCAATCCCATTCCTGGAAGTCACCAGGCCTGAGAATGTAAAACTTTTCTGCAACCCTTAGTTCAAAGATGAGACATCTTATTGCTTACTCCATATGGAAGTTTTCAGGATGTTTGATGATCACTTTTATTTTTTTTCAGGAGGGAAAAAAAAAAAAGTTGATTCTCTCAGGGTGTAGCCATGCCCCAGGGTACTCACAAAATAATCTCAGGAAAGTCAAGTATTAGTATTTCTCAATATCTGGATTATGCAGTCTTATGCATGGTAATGAAGCTTTTTTTCAGAGTTTGAGCTAAGGAGAAGGGAAGAAGCTAATACACAAATACAACAGAAGGAAAGCTTACGGTAAGAACTCCAGTATGGCTGCAGAATAGTATACATAGCTGTGAACAGAATATCAGAGACCATATATGGATGAGCTTCACGCTCCACTAAAGAGTTTGGCATTTATCCTGTAGACACCAGAGATATTTAAATGAGGTAATGATATGAGGCAAAAAAAAAATATTAATGTTTATTTTATTTTGAGAAAGTGAGAAATCAGGTGGGGGTCAGAGAGAGAGGGAGAGAGAATCCCAAGCAGGCTCCACTTTGTCAGCACAGAGACTGACACAAGCTCGAACTCATTGACCATAAGATCACGACCTGAGTCGAAATCGAGAGCCAAGCTTAACCAACTGAGCCACCCAGGTGCCCCCCTCACCCATTTTTTAAAGACAAAATTCTAATAAACTGAAGAGAATGAAATGGGGAGAGGCCTGGATATACAGATTATGCCATCAGCTGCATATGGAAATACAGTTTGGAATATAAAAGTTGTGATACACATGGGATTCTAAAGAAAACAAATGGATGTCAAGGGGAGTAGCCCCTTACATACTAAGGAAACCAACCCTATAATGCAATGGCTGGGCCAAAGGAAAGGAAGAAGGACAGTACATAGATAGAAACCAAGAGACATTAGCACCTAGAATCCATGGGAGAAATGATATCAAGCATCAACTTCTTTTTTATTTATTATTTTAAAAATGTTTAATGTTTATTTTTTTATTTATTTATTTACAGTTTTTTTAAGTTTATTTATTTATTTTGAGAGAGAGAGAGTGAGAGAGAGAGAACGAGAGCACACAAGCGGGGAAGGAGCAGAGAGAAAGAGAGATAGAATCCCAAGCAGGCTCCACACCGTCAGTGCAGAGCCGGACATTGTGCTCAAACTCATGAACTGTGAGATCATGACCTGAGCCAAGATCAAGAGTCCGATGCTTAACTAACTGTGCCACCCAGGCTCCCCAATGTTTATTTATTTTAGAGAGAGAGAGAGAGAGAAAGTGAATGGGAGAGGGACAGAGAGAGAGGGAGACTCAGAATTCAAAGCGGGCTCCAGGGTCTGAGCTGTCAGTACAGAGCCCTATGTAGGGCTTGAACCCACAAACCAGGAGATCATGACCTGAGCCGAAGTCAGACAACTAACCAACTGAGCCACCCAGGCACCCCTCAAGCATCAACTTTATAGAAAAAATCCAGCAATGTGAGAACAAAATGTGATTTGGCCATTGGAATGTCATTTGTGGCTAGAGGGAAAACAATCTCTGTAGGGTAATGAGAGAGGATGACAGATTGGAGGCATTAAGATACAGTATTTTGAAAGTGAGGGAAACTTGAACACATCAATATACTCTGGAAGAAGGAACCAAGGGCAAAAAGAAAAGAAATATAGAATGTCTCCAAAAAGATGACCGAGATGCTGGAGTCTGGGGAAGGATATCATGGAGAGAAGGTAAAGGGATTGCCTTGTTTTGAGACAGAAGGAAAGATGGGGAAGGATGGATTTTATGTGAGCTAACAGACACTCTTTCGTTTGAAGAGTCAGGCAGAGTCGACCGCTAGGGGTTAGAAAGATGCAAATTGAATGAGTGCTATGAAGAGGGATGTATAAATTCTGAACAGCAACAAGGAGCCATATAATCATATAAAGGAGCCATAATCAGATACAAGAGAAAGAATTACCTAGTGCTATGGAGGGCCCGCTGGATTAGAATAAAGGTGTGATAGTACCCTCCAGCCCCGTTGTAGAATTTTAATGTTCACACCAAAGACAACTAACTAGTAAAGACAAAAAAAAATGGTTATAAATAAAAAGAAGGTAGATTCATCTTTGGTTGTATATTGGCTGGGCTGGGTACTGCCTCAAAAGGGACAAAATAGGAAAGGAATTGAGGGTGCTAGTAAAAGTGCATTTCAGTGATTAAACCACAATGTTTAGGTTGAGTTGAAAAGGAAATGATATCAAAAGGAAATTGTCAGAGTCACCCTGAGCCGGGCAAGCATGATGGTCCAAGCAAGGGCAGCGGGGCAGCGAGAGTGCAGACTGAGAAAATGCAGACCATGGGGCACGTCTCATCCCTCCTTTCTGATTCGCTGTCATACCAGGGATCTAGTCAGACTTATGTCTGCCTCCTTCTTGAGGAGGCCAGAGATGCCATCTGACAGCCACCCTACAGAAGCTTCCCACTCCGGGTGGCCCTGTGGGAGCTCCAGACCAGGGTCGTCTCCTGGGAGGGACATTGGCAAAGTAGCCAAGTTTGTTGGTGCTGGGACTCACAGTTGGGGTGGCTGGTTCAGGGGCTGGTATGGAATGGTATTTGGCAGCTTGGTCATTGGTTATGCCCAGAACCCATCTCTCAAGCAGAAGCTCTATTCCTATGCCATTCTGGGCTTTTCCCTGTCTGAAGCCCTGCGAGTCTTCTGTTTGGTGGTCGACTTCCTCATCCTCTTTGCCATGTAAGACTCCATGGGGGTCGCCGACCCATTCCTGCTTCAGGCCCATGCCTGCTGTTGGAGTGTGCTAAGTTCTACCATTAAACACAACGTTTCTTTAAAAAAAAAAAGAGAGAGAGAAAAAAAGAAAAGAAAAGAAAAGAAAAGAAAAGAAAAGAAAAGAAAAGAAAAGAAAAGAAAAAGGAAATTGTCAGATTTGGGAAGCAGAAGGACATTTGAGGGAAGAAGAATAGTATAAAGAAAGCTCCAGAGGCAGGATAAGCCTTCACAAAGTGTAAGTGCAGTGAAAAGAGGCCCCGTGAAGGCAGAGAGTACATGCTGGGGATTGGAGGCGGACAGCTGGTGGGCTTTGAAAGCTCAGTGGAGCTTATAAGCTAACTGCATGCACACGGGGGAGCACATCCAAGATCATCTTTGAAAAAGATGAGAATATGAGGCTTAATGGAAGGTGCAACATAGAAAAGCAGCAAAGATGATACCCATATTCTTGGCCTCTTGCCCTGGAAACCAGAAGGATAATAATATTCCTGACAAAATGGAATAGATAAGCAAGAAAAACAGGTCTAAGTAGACAGGGAGTAGATATGGTCACATATTTAAGTAGAAATTTCCTCTAGACTACTGGAAATACATATTTTAAAATATAAACTGAAATGGTATCAGGGTCAGGCCTAGAGTGTTCTGATTTTAGATCTCAGCAACCGCTGGTATCGTATCAGCCTGTTATCAGTAAAACAAACTCCCCCATACCATCTAGTTTTTCCCAATAACTTTCAATTCAAAATCTATGAGGTAGTCACCTGGAATAATTAAAAGCTAACATGTAGGGGCACCTGGGTGGCTCAGTCGGTTAAGCATCCGGTACTTGATTTTGGCTCAGGTTCCCCAAGTTGGGCTCTGCACTGACACCACGGAGCCTGGTTGGGATTCTCTCTCTCCCCCTCTCTCTCTCTGCCCCTCCCTCGCACATGCATGCACACACACACTCTCTCTCTCAAAATAAGTAAATAAACATTTTTTAAAAAGCTAGCATGTAAATATAAGGAGCACTAAATCACAGATGGAGCTCAATGGCGTTATTCTTGCAAAAGAATTTGATCTCTAAATTGATAAACCCAGCATTACACTTTTGGAGTTGGAGAGCGCTTCACACCCCCCACCCCCGGGGAAGGGGGGGTGGAGCAGAGGAAGCGCTTCGCCATGCTTAGGAAATTCATCAAGCACTGGCTTAAATCATAGTCCAGCTCTGCCTGGGGGAGTTAGGATGATGCTGTCTATGGACAAGCACATTAGTTCCAACCATTAGCATACATAAAACTCTAGGCAATGAAACTGACTTAAGAAAAATTATATATCCTAAGGGGCGGATGGAGTTAATCCTCCTTTAGAAACCTGAATTTTATTTTTCCTTTTAAAGCAGGATCATGCTCATCATATTGCAAAATAATTTATTCATCATAAGTACATATGTATTAGTAATTTATAGCTTACAAATATTGTCTCTGGGAATCTTTTCTTATCCATAGCGCTGTGTAAATTGCCTTTATTAGGACAAGTGCATGAGATGTAGCTGCTAATTCTGAGGTTAATGCAAGAAACATGCAGGTTGGCCCCTCGGCCCTACTAAAAAATATTTCCTTCTTTCTATCTCAAATTTTATTCTCTTTCCCTACACGAGTATCATCATCTTGGCACAACCAAGTTTTATATTTCATATTAATAAAAGCAGAGAGATTTTTTTTCCCAGATGAGAATAAGACACTAGCTTAGTACCTTGCTCAAACTTGCTTTATTCCTTCCAAAGTGTGTGTGTAATATCTTGTCCCAAAAGACATGCAGTGATTGTCCAAAATGGTGGGTGCAAAGTAATTTAACAGCTCTTTCCCCAAGTATTTGGAGAAACAATTCTAACCACAGTCCAATAAAATCCCTTTTCATCACCAAGAGGGTATCCATCCTGCCAGTGACTGACCAAGCACAGGTGGCATTCACTGGGACTGAGAAATGAAATGCTTTCCCCAGAGTGAACAGCTTCTTACAAAAATATTCAGAGTACAGTGTGTTCCTGGCATGTAGCACCTGTTACCCACTTGTTTAAATGTCTCATGAAGGGGACAGAGAAAAAATAGTTTCTCCCTGTCTCTGGGAACATACATAAATTTAGCATACAATTCTTTTTTGGCCAAGCAAAAGTTTGGATTACCTTAAGAAAGGCCATAGGATATAATTTCTTGAAGATGCTCTTCATGTTACAATTTATTATATAATATGACTGAGAGGAGATGGTGAGCAGGAGAAAGAAGGGGGAAAATGAAGATAAAAGAAACGAAAAATAAAATGGAAAGCAACGTTATAAATCCAGGCATGAAATTCGGATGAAAAACAAAACTCATCAATTTATCCCTACTGCTAATGTTTGCTTTATATCCAAGTGTTTGGTTGTCTGTCTCTGTTTGATTATGAAATATGTGAGATCCAGGCAGCTGCTTTTTAAATATTGAAAAACCACTCTCTATGTATGAAGATGTTATTGACCAGCTTTCTTCAAGAAGTAAGCTGAGTTTATATTACATTTCCTGCATTTTGAGATAAACTCTGTCCAAGAAGGCAATCTGAATGCTTTTCCCCCATGAGACAACCAGTCTTATCCTTGTTAACATCATAAACAAAAATACATCGGTCTAACATTATTTTATTATCATCATTGGCATTACTGAAAACATAGGAAAATTAGAATGATTTTAGAAACGAAGTCATTGCTATTTCGGTTTAACTAGTACCATGCTCTTAAGTAAGCGTTATTTACCACGAAATGCACAAAGAAGCGACTACCTTCTAAGTATGTGCGCGCGGGTTGCACATGTGTACCTATGTGCGCTCACAGGGACACATACACACACTCCACAGTGTTCAGACAAAGCTGTGGATGCTAATCACCTGATCTCTTCAGCCTTTCATAACAATATTGACGCGAAACGCCTCTCTGCACACTTTAGACGACTGTAACTTTTAGAGCACTGTTTATTAATAGCCACCTTGTGAGTAGGTCTCCAGCCTTCTGAGGCTGCTTTCAGAATTACAAACATACTCATAAGAAGGGAATTCAAGGTCAGCCGTGTGTGGTAAGCAAGTCCTATATTTATAAAGTTTCTAGAAATGGATAACTTATCATTCTTGCTCTCCATGCTCTCCGGGCACAGGACCAGCCGCTATTTTCACAAAAATCTCTTTTTTTAACGCAGGGATGAACATCTAACGTGCGTCTGTGGTTCCAGCTCACCCTGAGGGTTTGTGACTTTGGTGATTGGCTAAGGACTAACACTTTGGAATCAGTCCTGCCTTCTCTTCTTGCCAGTATGGCTCACCTCAGGAGCAGGTGCAAAAGGCACAGCAGCATCCAGCCTCAGAAGAACTCATCCTTTTGGCTGCAGCTCTGTTCAGGAAGTCTGAGAATGTGTGGTTAGAGACATATATCCTTGTTGTAAGCGTGTATGTGCGTATTTTCATGTTACAGTTTTTTAAAATGTGTGTTTTGGGGGGCACCTGGGTGGCTCAGTCGGTTGAGTGTCCTACCTGGGCTCAGGACAGGATCTCACAGTTTGTAGGCTCGAGCCCCGCGTCGGGCTCTGTGCTGATAGCTCAGAGCCTGGAGCCTCTTCAGATTGTGTCTCCCTCTCTCTCTGCCCCTCCCCCACTCACACTCTATCTCTCAAAAATAAGTAAACATTAAAAAAAATAAATAAATAAAAGATCTGATTAAAAAAATAATAATAAAATAAAAATTTAAATGTGTGGGGTTTTTTTTGGCTTTTTATCAAACTTGAGTTAGGGCTTGTCCTTAGTTTTGAACTCCGACCAGCTCTTTCTTATCAGACCTCTTCAGATACAAAAATTCCTTTTTTTTTTTTTTGGTAGAAAAATAAGCGATGGGGATTTTGCACAGTGTTGGACATGCAGTTAATGTATGATACGGGCAAACAAAAGATTTATGCGCAGAATTATGAACAAATCCAGAAAAAGTCAATAATTAAAATAAAAACTATAGAAATCATAAAATGAACGTAGCCAGCCACATGTGAAACTTTCCAGATATAAGTCAAGTAAGTAATTGGAATCTCTTTAATTTCATCCAGAAACCTGGTGCTTCCCTGAAAGCTCACTCAAAATACGTAAATTTGAATTATAACAAATATGTGACAAAGAATGATGTAATAATAATAATAACTCATAAGACACACTACTATATATGGTACACAGTAGGCACTGAATACATGTTGGTCGCTTTCTCACCCAAATAATTGTAAAATGTATTGTTATAATAGATACCAGTAGTTGGTATGAAGAATAAAAAAAAAAAAATTTTTCTGTGTACTACCAGAATTCTCCAGGGGTGAGAGTTGTCTACCTGCCCCATGTAAGCATTCTGTTTGTCTTAGGAGGCACTTACTTACATGGAGAACTTGGCGTTAGTGTAAGATAATGTGATAATGTTAACCAGAAAGATGACTTAATTTTCTCTAAACTGACTCAATACCCACCAGAAATGTTTAGACCTTAGTTTTTTTCTTAACTTTCCTAATGGGACACATTTGCTTTCAGCAACAAATAGAAATACTCCAATTCACTTTATGATAATTTTCCCAAGCACCAACTAATATTTATTCTGTGTAATTTTTTTTTAATATGTATTTATTTTGAGAAAGAGAGAGAGAGAGAGAGCCAGCAGGGGAGGGGCAGAGACAGAGGGAGACACAATCTGAAGAAGCAGGCTCCAGGCTCTGAGCTGTCAACACAGAGCCCCACATAGGGCTCGAACTCTCTTGAGATAATGACCTGAGCCGAAGTCGGAAGCTCAATCGCCTGAAGTTATAGTGATTCAGCTTAAAAATACATTTTGGGGCTTCTGGGTGGTCCAGTTGATTAAACGTCTGACTCTTGGTTTCGGCTCAGGTTCTGATCTCACAATCCATGGGTTTGAGCCCTCAGTAGGACTCTGCACTGAGCCCGCAGCCTGCTTGGGATTCTCTCTCTCTCTTTCTCTCTGCCTCTGCACCTCCCCCCTCTCATGCTCTGTGTGTCTCTCTCTCATAATAAATAAACATTAAAAATACATTTTGACAATTTTATAATAGAATACATCCCTCAAAATTTGATTACCAGATTTGTGATTTCCAATTGGGGAAATCAAGACATTTCCATCCCCTCTCCTCTCAAAATCCAACCCCTTAAAATCCATGAAGACAGAACAAAAACAAATCGATTAAAGCAAACAAATTGCATATCTTTTTAAAACACCAGCAGGTATCTATTACCCCAAGCTATAATGCTTGAAGACTAAAGTTCAGAGAGAATTATCTTAGAGGAGTGGAAGGAATAAACACTTACACATGGATTTACTAATACATTGCACCCTAACAACCCCAGAAAGGCTTGGGAATTGGAATTATCAAGAAGCTATAATTGGAATTTGAAGCTATAAAGGACAGTATTTGAAAAAAAACACTTAGGGAGCAATTAGCCCCAGATCCCTGCTCCCCACTCACTCTAAGTTCAGATAAGAATCCCACTTCTAACACAATTGCAGGCACGGGGCACAGGAGACAGCAAGGTACCATATTGGGGGGAAAAGGGGTATTAAGCTAACGTTTGGTTACTCAACTGTGGACCTGAGCTTTTCCTTTTCACCAAATGCCAGAAAGCTGGCAGCCATGTTAATTCCCCTTAGGTAGGTATAAGAGAAAACATGCTGTACTCTACTGCTTCACAGAAAAATCCCAGCAGGAATACAGACATTTGGGGTTTTTACAACACAGAAGCTGGCTGGTCAGTCATGGTAAATACAGGAGCTTCAGCAGCACAGAAACACAGCCCACGCCCACAGAATTTCCTATGCGATTCTTAGGGCCTTGATCTTAATTAGAAACAAAACCAAAGAACTGAAAGCTTCTAAAATTAAAATGAGAAAAGTATCAAAACAAATTCAGGGAGCAAAAAAAAAAAAAAAACAAAAAACACTGTAATTAATATCCTTGGAGAGATAAGAGAAGTATTGAACCCATGGAACAAAACCAAAATGTATAAAAAGGAACATTCATGGATCAAGAAATAGATATTAGAGCATAAAAAGATAACCGCCTGAATAAAAATCCAACAAAAGAGTTGGAAGATCAAAAATACAAAGAGATAACCAATAGGAGGGAAAACATGAAAGGAAAATAATTAAGCAAAGAGGCCCAACATCTGCCTAACAGGAGTTCCGTAGAGAAAACCAGGAAGTTCCCACCTCTGATGGATGTAAGTCTCGATTTTAAAAAGATCTACCGTCAACTGCCTATTTTTGAAAAAGCTATACCTGAAAAAAGGTAAGAATAAAGAAGAGACCCTCCAGAGTCAAAGGAGGGTATACACAAAACAGGAACAAAAATTTCTTTTTTTTCTATAAGCAACATAGAATGCTAGAGAACAGCAGAATGATGAATTTCAAATTTTTAATGTGTATGATTATCTAATGTAGTAGTCTACCTCCAAACACACTACCAACCATATATAATATTAAAAATTAAATAAAGGTTTTAAGAAATGCTGTGTCTCAAAAAAAATTGATCTTTTGTACTCTGTTTTTCCAGAAGCTAATGGTGTATTCCATCTACAGCCAGGGATAAACCAAGACAATGGAAGACCTAGAATCCGGAAACCAATCCAGAATGGAGAGATCAAAAATGGACAGAAGGAAAAGGGATTCTCAAAAGACGGCAGAGCATTCAAGATGACAGCGGGGCAGAAACTTGCACATTGAGCAGAGCCATTCTAGGCTGGACAGAAGGCCCCAGGAAAGAAAGATGGAGAAAATTGATAGATTAACAGATTTGACTGCATGGGGATTTGAATGAGGCAATATTTTACATAGTTACTAGAAGGTAGATAATTTCAAGGTAAACTAAGGAAACAAGAAAAAAAAGCTATTCTTTTCCGGGAAAAATTCTAGAGGAAGGCACTATCAATCCAGCATGTGCTTGGCTCAACAATGAATAGTGTTTGCATTTTTCATGATAATAACACTGACTATGGATTTACCAAACTGTGAGTGAGTTGGATAATGTTTAAAGTTAATAATCAAAATCATGCAATATTGTAGGCTATTTAGAAATAAACATTTAAGTACCAGAAGAGCTGAGATGGCATTTCTTGTCTCCAAAGGAGGACCCCTGTCGTGAATAAGCTAGTGGCTGGGAGAAAGTCCTTTTAGCAATAGTTTACTTTGAAAATATATAATCAAAATAAAATTAAATTTTTAAAAGCTTATGGTCCCACTAAAAAAAAAAAAAACCTAATAAATGCAAATTTCTAAACGGGCAGTCAAGAGCCAGACTCTGAGCCCCACCAAAATATAGATACTCTGGGAAATGCTGCTTGAAACAGCCCATCAACTTCTCCTTCATTTATCTGGAATCTGTCATTGTTGTCATGCATTCACCATGTCACTGAAGGCTAGGTAGGGAATGAAATAGAAAACGTCCTTGCCCTCATGCAATTTATATCTTGTCTATAAGAGGTTAGATATAAAATATCAGTTCTAATTCAAAGGGGGAATGGGTCAGAGGGAGAGAGCATTCCTTGAAGGGGCATAAGGGATTGATAGAACAAATTAATGAGCTTGAGTACAAAACACTCTTAAGATCCAAATAATTCCTTCGTGGTGAACACATTTTAAAAATGAGTAATATAGAAATATCCAAATTTTTAGAGGAATGTTGTATATTTAAAAATTACCAAATCAATTCCATGGTAACTGTACTGTGGAAGAAAAGAACCCACTTTCTGAAAAATTGGAAATGAAGTTCAAACACTTTTGGGTCAAACGATGTGGGACAACTTTCCCTAACCTGAACCCTAACTGTAAATGAATTCTCTTTGGGGAGAAAAAAGATCACAACCAAAAGTACTAATGTGTCAACGTGTTAAGGCAATTATTTTTTAAAGCCTATGCCAAACTGATATTTAATACCTCATCCTTATTATCTTAACAAAATGAATTGAAATTCACTGTGCACACCCATAAACAAGTGTGCTGTTATCAGAGCACTTCTGTTCCCAAGCTCTCTATCTGCTGAAAGCATCTGAGCTTTAATCAACAGCAGCATCTTACATTACCATTCATTTGTGTGACACTGTGTGACACAAGACTGTCACTGCAAAACCTTCATTTCACTTTTTATTCATTTATTTAACCGTTATGGACTACTCCAATGCATCAGGCACTGTTCACAGGCTGGAGATAGATGGTAACCCGCATAAAACTCACATTCAAAGAGGAGGAAACAAATAATCCACAAATCAATAAGTAAATACCCTCAAAATCTTCAAACAGAGATGAGCTCCATGAATAAAATACAACGCAGAGAACGATGGTGCTGACTTAAATGAAGTGGATCAAGAAAATACTCAGAGCAGTGGGTAACCCATAATGTCACTTGGCCTGTTAACATGCCTGGTAAGTTCCATGCCTTGGGCCAGGGCATTTCCTTTTTTTTTTTTTTTTTTTTTTTTTTTAAATCACCTAGTAAGCAGTTTGATAAATTATCGTTTTATCCCCATGGTCCAACATAGAAAGCATTTCTTGGCCTGTTCTCTGGACTTTCTCCTCTGAGAATCTGAACTGCTGACTCTCAATTTGCTTTCATCTAGACTTATTTTTTCACATTCTTTACCTAGACAGCAACCTCATGATTTTTGACCCAGCTCACATGTGATTTGATTCTTGCAAAATCCCTTTGGGAACTCAATTCCTTTTGGACCTGGAATTGCATTTCCATATGGCTGCAAAGAACTGCATTCTGAATGGGAGTTTGATAGTTTTCTTACTGCAGAGTGGAGGATGAGAGTTTTTCCCACTGCTTCCCTTTGCTGGTTCAGAACACTCTCAAACTTCCCATGTGGTGTTCAGCCCTTTCTAGCATACAGGGTGATAGGAATTCAAGTCTTATTGGACTTTCATTCCTCAGGGGACTTGAAAGCATTCAAAAATCCATTTTACTAGCAAAATGAATTTTATTTTATTCTTGTGGGTTTTGTAACACTGATGCTAGATTTAATTAAAAGTGAAGAAATCCTAAAAAAAATGAATTTTGTTAGTTAATTTTATGGGTTTATATAATTATTATAAACTAGTAAATAGTTGGTTTCTGAAGTGACAGAAAATGAGAGCAGTGTAAATAATTTTCTACATAAAAGATGCTAAACGAAAAAGGCAATTCAGAGCTTTATAAGCTACCTACACAAACAGCCCATCACAAATGCTTGGGCAGTGGCTAAGTACTACTCTTAAGCATGCCGTCTGCTAATGGGCTTCCTAACCCCAAATTCTTCTCTGTGGTTCCACAAGGAACATAGTCATGATCTCATTTATGTCTCCCTGTTGTGTCTTTGCCGCAAAGTATAATCTTTTCCTGTCTGGGGTTCTTCTCAAAATGCAAGCCACTACATGCTTTCTTTTTACAAGTTGGATCCCAGGTCTGAAATGCTCTCTCCTGCTGTGTTGAACATCTGTTCAGAGTCTTCCTACTTATTTTTCTTTCCCCACTTGCTTTCCCACTGTTTATTTCCCACACCAAAATTACTTGACGAAATGGGGTTAGCAACATTAGTTTGCATACTTTCCCTGACCTAGGTCTCTTTTTTACATTTGATAATATCCCACAGCACAGAGAATAATAGCATTCTATGCATATTATGATTCAACAATTATTTGTTGAAAGAAGAAACAGAAGGATGGATGCCTCCTTTTTGTAACTCCCATAGGTGACATTCAACAGAAGTGACCCTCTACTAAATAAAATGTTTGGACCCCATCACCCTATATACTTGCTGATTAACAGAAGAGGGTTTTAAAGGGACTAGATTGAGTCTGGTCAGCCCTAAGAATTGGAAAAGAGGGGACAAAATGTGCAGCAAGAGAAGGCATTTTATTTTATTTTTTTAAAGTTTATTTATTTATTTTGACAGAGACAGAGACAGCGGGACTAGGGAAGGCAGAGAGGAGAGAGAGAGAATCCCAAGCAGGCTCCACCCTGCCAATGCAGAGCTTGATGAGGGGGCTCGAACCCACAAACCCGTGAGATCACGACCTGAGCCGAAACCATGAGTCAGACACTTAAACGACTGAGCCACCCAGGTGCCCCGTGAGAAGGCAGTTTAAACAAAGATATGTTGAAAAGGATAAATCAGACTGACTTTACACCACAATAATATACCAAAAATTGCTTTAGGCCAAGTGATAGAAAGTATAGGAGTGGAAAAGGATAATAGGGGTATTTAAAAAAAACAAAACTAAACTAAAGCCATCCAAACATTGCTCAGTATTATGGTAAATCAGCTACACAATCACAGTCCAGGGAAAACCTAGAAATCATTGAAGGTGTTATTAATCAGTGGCAGATAATCCTTTTTACAAAGCAAAACTCCTTAAATAGAAAATGCTCACAATCAATATAATCTCATTTGAGATATAAAAAAAAAATTCAAAGTAGCTATACCCTTCATAGTATATAAGAGGAAAGGAGGTTTCCAACAGCCCTTTGGCCCACATCCGTATCCCTATCTGCAAAGCAAGATACAGAGAATCTTTCCTCTATTCAAACTTTCTTTTACAACTCATGAACATGAGATGTAGAATTACATTTAATGTAAATATTATCAGGGAAACCAGATCACTTTTTTATTCCTAGCTTTTGCCTAAACATATGTTTTAAGAAATGCTCATCATTTAAAAAAATATTATTGGAATGAATTTCCATACAAAACCTCTGGATCTGATCATGGAGTGCCAACCAGAAATTCCAAAGGCAATCCTGGGCACCCTTTCTTCATTGTTTGACAATCGATACATGGTATTGCGGTTCCACATTCGCTCCAGCAGGAAAAGGCTGAACTTTAACCCCAAATTTCCATAGGATGAGTGGATCCCCCCACTGAGCAGATGTTACAACCTTCCATCGCTTTCTAGGTCTCCAGGACCTGAGCTGGAACAGCTGGCCACCAACTTGCTATTGGCTGAGTCCAAAATGTCTAGTCTTCCACCTTAAGGGAAAATTTGTATATATCAAAACCTTACCACAATATAACTAGTCATTCTAAGCCATGGGCTTTGATGAGTTTCGTACAGAAGCAACACACAATATGTCCCCTCAGGCCTGGGATAGGTATTCCCCGAACCTATTCTAGAGCAACTCCGACACAAAGAGAAGCTGAGTGACAAGAATTGCAGGGTACATGGGACAGTTCCTGGACATTGGGAGACAGAAGCCAATGGTAAATATTTCCCTTTTTTTCCCCTTTGAGCTGATGATCCTGAAATATGTGTCGTAAGGATTCTCAGGCTATTCCACAGTATCGAGCAACTCATCAGCCATAGCAGTGACCAACTGGATTAACATCCTGGGTCACTTTCCCTTCTTCCATATATTTCTCTGCCTGTTCCTTGTTCCTGTCCCCATGGGTTCCGACCCCAAATATGCTATCTAAACGTAAATACTTGAAGCTATGCTTTCAGGGGAACCCAGGCTGAAAGGGCCATTCTCTGCTTACGCTGTGAGAATTAGTGTAGCAGGACATGAGCTACTGTGAGTCTAGCTGCACTGTGAGGCACCCCAGGCTTCCCTATGGAATGGTAAGAGAATGGAGATGTACACCATCTCTTGTCCATCGCTGGCTTGTAGTTTTCCCAGGTAAACCCATACTGTGTGTGGTTGTATCCTTTGCCCTGACCCTCCTCACATCCTTGCCACACGGACAGTTACACAAGAAGTCCAAGTCGTCATTTTTGCGTCTTCCAAAGCTTTTAACTAAAGTCATACAGTTCTCCAGAAAGGTGTACAGATCAAAACGCACAAGCGTGTGTGTGTGAATGTATTTGTAGACTCGTCTCGGGGTTGATTGGTTTGAAAGTGACTTTTAACTTCAACAATTAGTTAAACTGTTAAAGTAAATTGAAATGGCGTGTTCATCATGAAACCCCAGAATGTCCGTAAACCACGGGTTGCTATCTCTTGCATCTTTAGCACACTTACCATTTGTCATTTACTTACCAAATGGGATAATCTATACAGCATGTAACACAATGTGAAGCCCATGATAAGCCTTCGTTAAGTGTTGGTTTCCTTCCCCTACCACCACAGTAATTTACGTTTCCTTTCGCCAGCTCTGTGAAAAATAACTGAAAAAGTAGAACTTCCTAAATATGACATACGTTCAGAAGTTTGCATTACACTTTTGGCAGGTGCTATTAATGTCAGTGAGCTTCTCCAGAAACCTGTATTGATGTCATTTTAATATTTGAAATGGTTCATTGGCAAACATAAACAGCACCCATAGGTTTGATTCTGTGGCCTGTTGTCTGGATAATGGATGTAACACTAGGTCCTAACGATTTATTGTAGTTGTAGTTGTTGTTGTTGTTGTTGTTCTGCTCTAGGTTCTTAAAATTCAGGTAGCACATCAGAAAAAAATGAAGCTTGTAAGGTCCCTGTTATAGATACTATCTTCTTTAAGGACCAGGAATGCCTTGGGCCGAAAACTCCTTTCAATTTTCTTTTTTCTCCTTTATCTTTCCCCCAACCTCTCACTCATCACTCAGAACTATCCCCCTCTGCCAGAATCTGCCAAGAGCTGGAGATGAAGCTTTAAAACTTGATGGTGCATGGATTTATTTTGTCTTCTGCCTTCCCCCACCTAGAACCTAGAGTTCATTTGCCCACATGTAAATGACCTTTTTGCATTGTCATATCCATGTGGACATGTGTGGTATTTTGTTTTTGCTTATAATAAGGTTGACTCTCCCTTTTGTTCCTGGAATACACAGGACTATGGAGAAGTCTTCTTGGAATTTCTACTTAGACCATCATTTCAAATCTAAGATAATATCTACTGATTGACATCCAGCCTTCCTTTCTGATCAGCTCTTCTGTTTGGAAAAATATTTCAAGCTTGACTAAAAGTCTTTAGGTGGCTCGTTGGTCCTCCACTCTTACTCATGACTTATTTCCTTCACGTGCAACTCATTCTATTCTAATGACACCAACTCCAGTTCCTTGATGGAAATAATGGGATTGTCATTTAAGATGATGTTATTTAGAATACATTCAGTTCTGAAGCCAAAATATTCACAGTGAGCAGATGGTGACGACGCTTACCGCAATGAGCATTTTGTAATATATACAATTGTCAAATCATCATGTCGTACACCTGAAACTAATATATTGCATGGCAACTATACTTCAAGTAGAAACAAAAATATTTGCAGTGAGGTTTGTTTTTGTTCCATAATAATGAACATTATCGTAATACATGGCCAGAATAAGGCCTCAGTATTGTGTGTACTCCCGAAAGCCATATTCTTTAGAAAGTCTTTGGAATACAACAGAATATCACTTTCAGTAAATCAGCCTATTCTTTTCAGTGTACATTAATAGTAGCTGTTTGTTATATTTATTTTTATTTTTCTGGTGATATGTTTCACTCTCTGTATTTCCCTATGAATTATGTTATCTAAGAGAAGGAAATACACCTTACCCGTTTAAATATTTATAGCTTTGAGTGTATACCACAGCCTTTAAATGAATTATTGATTTGATGAATTTGGTCTTAGTGACACAACTTGGAATGTTCATACAGAATGGAACAATTTCCCAAACCGAATATTTGAAAGATCATGTACATCCCGCAAGTTGGATATAATCAACAACTTCATTAATTTGAGGATTTCTGTACCTATTAATCAGTCGTCCATGTATAAAATAACATCGTGTACAAAAAGTACAGATTCTTCTATCTCAATGAGTATCTCTCAAAATGTGTCCTAGGAATAAAATCGTATAGGGGGGATCGTTAAAAATCGGTGCAGATTACTTGGCTCCATTCCAAACCTTGTGATCAGAATCCCTAGGGCTGGAAGTCAGAAATTTCCATTTTTAATAAGCTCCCTGGTTGGTTCTTCAAGATACAAAAGTATCAGAACCACTTATCTAAACGCTTACCTAAAATAAGTTTAAAACTCTACTTGGCGGTAGCAAGCTGTCACCTTGTTTTCCACACTGAATCTGTTACACTGAGGTACTTTACAACATGAGAATCAGCACTTTTTTTTGCAGAGTAAGACTCCCCTTATTTGCTAAAGTAAATAATAGCAAAATTAAGAATGAGCTATAAATCGTACTAAATGCTGATAACTTGAAATCTCCATAATGGAATAAATTACTGACGATTGCATTTTAAATGGACATTAAGAGTGTTCCAAATTACCAAATGTTTTGCCATTTTGATAAATTGGTTTTAATTTTTTATCAGACTATATTTAAGTACCCTCCTATAACATGCTCCAGACAGTTCCATTAGGCATCCTCAATTGAATTTATTTTCTTTAGCATATAAATTGTATAAACTAAAGATAGTTTGGAGAGCCTGATGCCCCCTACTCTATTGCACCGCTAGGAATAGTGCCCCCTAGGTTTGGCGCTATGTTCATACCGTGAACCCTAGGAAAAAATACTAAAATGCAACGGAAGGATAGGTTACAGTATCATTATCCTTTGATTTGATTTTGCAAACAGTCCTCTTGAATACAGAGAAAAACTAAAACCTGCACCTGGTGAAAATGAAACAATTTGATAAGGGATGAAAAGAGGTTTCTTCTGCTTGATGCAAAAGAAAGGGGCAGAGAACATATAATAAAGGCAGTCACATCCTGACAGTCTAAGAGAGCGTAATTGACTCCTTGGCACCATGAGACAGACTCTGCCTGTATGTGGTTCACTGCCAGTAAAGGACATGCCTGGAACCTCTGGCCAAGAAGAATTACAGGCATTTGCTGTTACTTTAAAATATTCATGTTCCAGCTACAACACCACACATTTGCAATTGACAGCTATGGAAAAAAGAAAAAAACAAAACAAAACAAACTTTTTTCCTCCCTTTCCTGGAGGAAAAGAACCCTACGTAATTAACTCTTTCATTTAACAAAACTGATAGTCCCCTTACAAATATGATTTTATCTTGATATCAACATATTACATGAGTTGTTTTGTTTTTTACTCACATTTGGAGATTGAATTTACCCACTTAAATCTGATTGACACACATTAGTGCATTTTGATTAAAAACCGAACTCTGATGTTTCAGAGATGAAAAGCATGGAACTGGCAGAAGGAACAGCCTATCCAGGCTCACTCCCTGCTAGGTTGGAAATAAAAAAATGCACAGAAACCAGTGGTCAGAACTTTGAAGGCTCAAGAGACTCGAAACCCAAGCCTGCTGACAGATCCTAAAAACAAAGGATATGATCCGGATGCAAAATAAAGATGACAATATAGAATTTATACACATCTAAGCAAAAACCAGGATTAGATATGTTCTTCTTTCATTTTTCTTCCTATGGAAAGGAATTTCCTTCCGCTTTTGCATAAAAACTGAAATAGCTTTCATTTCACAAGAGCCAGATGTAATTAATGCACCTCTAAGACTCAGCATTAAGGAAGAAAAGGAAAAAATTGGGGCTCCTGGGTGGCTCAGTCGGTTAAGCGTCCGACTTCAGCTCAGGTCACGATCTCGCGGTCTGTGAGTTCGAGCCCCGCGTCGGGCTCTGGGCTGACGGCTCAGAGCCTGGAGCCTGTTTCCGATTCTGTGTCTCCCTCTCTATCTCTCTGCCCCTCCCCCGTTCATGCTCTCTCTCTGTCTCAAAAATCAATAAATGTTGAAAAAAAAAAGGAAAGGAAAAAGTTATGTAATGGGAGTTTTTGGTTAGGTTACTAGTTCATCACTATTGATACCAGGTGCTTTGGGGATCAAGACTCAAGGAAGAAAAAATCTGTTTGCTTCATGAACTCTGCATTTGAAGAGTGGGCCTGTAACTGGCAACATTGTCTCTGGAGTGGGCATATAAGGATGATATTCCACTATTTTCTAATAAGGCTCTCCATCTCGGTCTCTGAATTTATTCCCTTTATCTTCAGCTTCAGGTTAATCACTTGGGCTCTTTCATCGGCAGGGCCCTACAAACAAAACTGGTATTTCTTATGGATGCCTTTGTCACGACACCATACTTAACAATATGTTCTATTGTTAAAAATACTAGGCATAAACATTCAGGAAATGTTGGATTTGTTTTTTTTAACTTATGTGGTTATTACTTCCTTTCAATGAACTGCACATGATTTAAAGTCAAAATGTATCGGTCACTTAGAGTAGACAACAATAATAAAAATTGACTTAGAAAAAAGTAATAATTGACTTAGCATTTTGGTAGAACTTGAAAGTTTTCAAGGTTTCATGGAGATTACCTCCTTTGATGTTCCTAAAAGCCACTTATAATATATGTAACACCAACATCATCTCCATTTAAAGAGGAAATCAGATATTCTAGTGAATTATACAATAACTATTATAATGGACTATACATTAGCTATACATTCTAGTGGACTATCTAATAACTATACATTAATTTATTTGTGCAAAATGAAAGGGAAATTTACACTTTAAAAATTGTTATCTGGGCGGCCCCTGGGTGACTCAGTCGTTTAAGTGTCCAACCTCGACTCAGGTCATGATCTCACGGTTGGGGACCTGGAGCCCTGCATCAGGCTTTGTGCTGACAGCTCAGAACCTGGAGCCTGCTTCGGATTCTGTGTCTCCCTCTCTGCCCTTCCCCCGCTCATGCTGTGTCTCTCTCACTCTCAAAAATGAATAAATGTTAAAATTTTTTTTAAAAAATTGTTATCTGGGAGTACCTGGATGGCTCAGTCGGTTAAGTGGCCGACTTCATCGCAGGTCATGATCTCACGGTTTGTGAGTTCAAGCCACGCATCAGGGTGCTTGTGGTGACGGAGCCTGCTCCAGATTCTGTCTCCCTCTGTCTCTGCCCCTCCCCTGCTCACACTGTCTCTTTCTCTAAAAACTAAATAAACATTAAAAAATTTTGTTTAATTGGTATCTGAATTTACCTGTATTTTAACGAAACGTGACACTCTCCACTCCTCACAAAAACTTTGTGATTTGTTTTTTAAGAGAAGAGTTCTCGACCTCAAACAAGACAAGGTTTCTGGTAATGGTTAGCCTATGCTTTCTCCTATGGAAGATCACAAACACTGGGAAACAAGGGCATATATTTTAAGGGGAAGGGGAGGGGTAATAAGTTCTATGAAGTTTGTATTTTATTTTTTCCAAGTTTTTATTTAAATTCTAGTTAGTTAACATACACTGTACCATTGGCTTCAGGTGCACAATTTAGTGGTTCAACACTTACATACGACGCCCAGTGCTCATCACAGCAAGTGCACTCCTTAACGCCCATCACCTGTTTAACCCATTCCCCCTCTGGTAACCATCAGTTTGTTCTCTATAGTTAAGAGTCTGTTTCTTGGTTTACCTCTCTTTTTACCCCCATGTTCATTTGTTTTGTTTCTTAATTTCCACATATGAGTGAAATAATATGGTGTTTGTCTTTCTCTGACAGACTTATTTCACTTAGCATAATGCACTCTAGCTCTATCCATGTCGTTGCAAATGGCAAGATTTCATTCTTTTTGATGGATGAGTAATACTCCATCGTGTATATATACCTATCCATTCATTAGTCGATGGACATTTGGGCTCTTTCCACTTTGGAAAAGAGTATGGAGTTTCCTCAAAAAGTCAAAAATGGAACTACCCTACGACCTCGCAATTCCAGTCCTAGGTATTTACCCAAAGGATACAAAAGTACTGATGTGAAGGGATACATATACCCTGATGTTTACAACAGCATTATCAACGATAGTCAAATTATGAAGTTTTAATTCCAGATTTTGATTTCACTGGCTCTCTCTCACAATCATTTTGCAGGTTATAAACACATAACCTTCCTTGTTTGAAGGAAGAATTTACAATTTAAAGCTCTGTTTTTGTCAGCTCCTTTGCCATAACAAAGTACCCTAAACTTGGCTTAAACAGCAGAAAGTAATTTTCTCACCGTTCTGGAGGCTACATGTCCAAGATTAAGGTGCAGACCTATTGAATTCCTAGTAAGAGTTCTCTTTACTTGCCAATGACCATGTTCTCCCTATTTTCCCATGGCCTTCTCTCAGTGCACCTACACAGAGAAGGAGTTTTCTGATGTTTCTTCTTATAAGGACAGTAATCCTATGAGATGAGGGCCCCACCTTTATGACCACACTTAGCTTTATTATTTTCTTAGTGGCCCCGTCTCCAAATACAGCCACACTGGGGGTAGGAACTTCAATGTATGAATTTGGTAGAGGACACAACCATTCAGTCCATAAAAGCTTCTTTCGTAGAATGTGACTTTAGGTTTTGAAGTAATTGTTTTTCAAAATGAGGACTTAAAACAATTTTTAAGTTGTTCCAAAATAAAACAATTTTTTCCTTTAGTAAGTTTTTGTATATTATTTAAATGTGATAAAAAAGGGGGTTATTTTATTGATGTTTTCACGGTATGAACTATAGCATAGTGGCTAAGAGTATAGATACTTAGAGTCTGCCTATCTGATTTTAAACCCTAGCTCCATCAGTTCCCATGTGTTGTGGGCAACTTACCTAATTATCTTAGTTTTCTCATCTATAAAATAAAAATAATAGAAATAATCTGTATTAAGGTAATTGTGATAATTAAACGAAATAATACTTAAGAAGGATTTAGCAAAGTGCCTTGGCATATTCTAAGCACATAATACACATTATTAATAATATTTTTATCAAAATGATCCTAACATTTACCCTAAAAGCATAGCAACAGGTGTGTAGCACACAAGCATGGTCACCTCAATTAGCCAAAATTTCATTTTTACTTTCCCTAACTAATGTGTTCACCCTCCATTGATTCTCCATTAGAAATTATTCTTCATCAATCCCATTTATAGGCTTGTTCTCTTAAATAATGACTGCTTTTGGTAGATGAAGTCGTTTCTTATCTACATAACTATATTATGCCCCTAAATATTCTTGTTTTGATATCTGGCTTTTCAAATATATCTACATCAAGATGATTGGGCATACTCCCAAGAACTTATGGAATGACTTGAAATTTTCCCAATCTATGACTAAGTAGCAAAAATAGGCTGTAACATATGAAAACCCCCTGAGTTTGGCATCATGTGAAGTAACATTACTATTTGGGGGTCTTAGTGCAACACTGCAGGCATTCAATAAGACTATTCAAACACTAGCTACTTTAAAAGATTACTAAGCGCATTCTTCCAATTAAACGTTGAGAATGATTTTGTATAGTAGCCATACTTTAGTCTAAATATTTTAATCAGTGCTTTGTTTAGTGTGTGGATATTAAGAATATTCTTTAGCATATCACATTCCTAGCAAATCAAAGGCATCTGTCATACAATTATTTGATGTTTGAGTCTCCTTTCTCTAAGCATGGAAATACCTATCTACTACCTATCTACTCACTTATCTTAGAGTTTCCTTCTTCTGTCTCCTATCTCTATTCTAAGAAGACAAGTGGATTAGATCTGACAGAATAGCTTTGAGGTAGTTGTATAAAAGAGTCCAATGGGTTTATGTGGTCCATATGCTAATGTTTATCCAGTGTTGAATTTTATCTTCTCTCTAGGATACTGTTATTACCCAGGAGATAGAAAGATGTGTGATTCTCCTTTATGCACTACATACCTAACATTCATGGTCATTTTTTTTCCTAACACTGTCTCCAATTTTCATGCCAGAATCTCATAGGAAATGCTGTCAAATAATTTATCCTCTGACAAAGCTTTCCATATGTGCTTCGTTCTTTGCAGTCTGGCATGCAAGTGTACAATGAGGTATGTACCCCAAGTCTCTGTCTTACCAGGTGAAAGAATGTGACCTGGAGACTATAAAGCATGGAGGCATATCTTAGGCATGTCTAGTTATTATGCATGATTCACATGGTTAAAATAAGAAGAACTTCTTTATTTATCTAATATTTGAATTTTCTTCAATTTGGTGGAAATTACCCCTTAGGCTTTCTGCAACCGGAATAGACCAAGGACGTCCATCATAAATTTCTCTTGAATTTCTCTTCATGAATCTCCTCTCTGCTGTCCTCTTCTATTGGCACTTCTCTTGCTTGTTAAGAATTCCCCAATCTTTTTAGAATTCTGCTTTGTAGACACTGCTGAATGCCAGAGACCTGAGTTCCAGTTTCCTCTATATCCTTTATTAGCATATGAGCCTAGGTAAATTGTTCGATATCATCAGAGCTTGGTGGTCTCATCCACGAAAGGAGAAACACTTTATTTGCCTAAAAATAGCACCAAATAATTATTGGTCTCTCTTTGATCTAACATATTTCAGTTATCTGTTCCCCACATAGTGATTCTCTACCTTCAGGCATCTTTGCTCTAGTGGATTTATGTCTCTATTTGCATCATCTGCTTCTCCAAATTATCTAGTGATCTCATCTTTGACAAAATTGCATTGAAAACCTACATACCAAGATTAAGTATTCAAAGACATATGAGAAATCATTTCTTCCCCCAGAGGACCATGAACTCTACTTAAAGGTAGACTATAAATAGTTTTAAAAAGATAAATATCAGTACTAAGTGGAATGTGTTTTGTCCCAGTTAGTGACAGAGCATTTTATGCCTTAAGACTTCAGAAGGCTGGGCTGATATCAGAAGGCTTCCAGAGGAGGTGGGATATGAGCTAGGCATATGTGATATGGAATGACCTAGAGAAATGGACAAACTATAAGTGCATGTCTGACTTCTGGGAGAACAGTCACAACAGAGTTCAGAAGCAGAAAGGTAGTTCTTTGCTAGTTTGACTAGAGTGTCATGTAAGAAGAGTGATACAGATACAGACTTAACGGTTTAGAACTGGGCTGTCCATTATAGTATCTCCTGTCCATTTGGCTATATAAATTTAAATGTTAAATTAAAATGAAATAAAACTTAAAATTTACTTCTTCAGTCATGTTAGCCACATTTAAATTACTCAATAGCTACATGTGACTAGTGGCTACCCTATTGGATAATGCAGATAAAGAACATTTGCATCACCACAGAAAGTTCCGTCGGACAGTAGACTTTTAAAACACCTGAACTTTTATTTGTGCACAGACAACTTTTCTTCCCATTGAGGGAGAATAACTCTCTCTTTATATCTGTAAGACTAAGGAATTTTCAAATTGCTTTTAAAGACCCTAAACCTATATTTGTAAAATTTCCTTTTGGGATGTCTGTCTTATACATATCCTACCTTTGGAAATCTCTTTCTCCTTGTTCTCCAAAAGAGTAGGTCAAGGGTATTCTTGCTTTAGAGGATCTTTTGCATTCATTCTATTTTTGGGGGGGAATAGAAATGGATACCTGGACCCTGGCCAATCAGACTAACTCTCCTAGGTATTTGGCATGGGGACACTTACACATGTGACAGTTGTTGGGGCTCTGCATGTGGGATTTTGCAACCTAAAGCTAGTCTACCACTTTTCCAATTTATACAGAAATAAAAAGGAGGGGAGTAAATAGTAGCACTTCTTTTTTTTTTTTAATTTTTTTTAACGTTTATTTATTTTTGAGACAGAGAGAGACAGAGCATCAACGGGGGAGGGTCAGAGAGAGGGAGACACAGAATCGGAAACAGGCTCCAGGCTCCGAGCTGTCAGCACAGAACCCGACGCGGGGCTCGAACTCACGGACCGCGAGATCGTGACCTGAGCGGAAGTCGGCCGCTCAACCAACCGAGCCACCCAGGTGCCCCAATAGTAGCACTTCTTAACCTGACGCCAGGTATCCGGATTCAGGAATAGAATTCAGGGTGCTCATGAACTTGGAAGGGAAAAAATTACATTGATTTTCACAGCCTCTAACTATATTACAAATTCAGGCAAAACTATAGTAGAATTAGCATTACCTATGATTTTATTTCCAGTAGTAATTACAGAGATTTTTATATTAGAATCCTCAAAAAAGCTATACCTATTTTGGACTTATGGTACTTACTGACATAGTGCCAGATCTTCTAATTGACTGTATTTTAAAGAAGCACAGATATTAATAAATTGCAAAAAATTAAATTAA
This sequence comes from Acinonyx jubatus, assembly GCF_027475565.1. Classification (NCBI taxonomy): domain Eukaryota; kingdom Metazoa; phylum Chordata; class Mammalia; order Carnivora; family Felidae; genus Acinonyx; species Acinonyx jubatus. Next base: position 27,805,276 of record NC_069384.1, read on the forward strand.
GAAATCAAATCATATTTAATATCAATATTTTGTAATTGTGTTCTAATATATTTGGTTTCCTTTTTTTTCTTTTTTTGTTCCTTTTTTTTCTTTTACTTTTTAATCTTTATTTATTTTGAGAGAGCTAGAGAGCAAACAGGGGTGGGGCAGAGAGAAGGAGACAGAGAATCCCCAGCAGGCTATGCACTGCCAGCACAGAGCCTGATGTGGGGCTAGAACTCATGAACCCTGAGATCATGACCTGAGCCCAAATCAAGAGTTGGAGGCTCAACCAACTGAACCACCCAGGCACCCCATTATATTTGGTTTCCGTTCTTTCTTTTACATTTTTTTTAATGTTTATGTAGTTTTGAAGGAGAGAGAGACAGAGCGTGAATGGGGGAAGGACAGAGAGAGAGGGAGACACAGAATCCGAAGCAGGCTCCAGGCTCTGAGCTGTCAGCACAGAGCCCAAGGTGGGGCTCGAACCCATGAGCCATGTGATCATGACCTGAGGTGAAGTCGGACACTTAACCGACTGAGCCACCCAGGCCTCCCTATTTTGTTTCCTTTCTAATCCTATATAAGGTTTTTTTTATAAATTGAAAACATTTTCTGAGAAGGCTCCCCTAGGTGTCCTCAAAGGGCCAAGGGCATCCATAGCACAAAAAAGGCTAGTAACCTTTGGTTCACATAGAGAAGAAAGATGAGATAGACATAAAGAGGCAGAGATGAAAGATTGTACCTCAGGGGAAAAAAGCCTCTGGTGAATTTCTACTTTCCATTTTCAACATGGTCCTCATTTTGCTGTGGCTAGGCTGAATCCATCTTTGAGATGCCTTTATTCCACCAGTGTCAGTAACGTCATAATTAGCCCAGTCCTTTCATTGTTGTCCAGTGAACATGTTTATCAAGCAAAAGAAATGAATTCATTCAGATAAAGCCAGGTACAGATTCGACTTCCACGCCATTACAGTTCTGCCAGGACTAAGTAGTAAATCATCACTTCTTAAGTAACCCCAACTCTTTTTAGACCAGTTCCTTGGGCTATAAAAACAACCCCCAAGAGAAAAATAAATGCAATGGAGTAGGCGGAAGGCCAATATCTATTATGTTTGCTGAAATGCAGAGCTACTCCGAGCTTCCCTGTTTTGTTTGGTTTGTTTGGTTTGGTTTTTTTTTGTTTTTTTGTTTTTTTGTTTTGTTTTTTGGTTTTTTTTTTTGTATCACACAAGCCCATAGAACTTGATTGACTTTTATAGACTCCCTTCTTTGTTACATATGCATCATTATCCTCTGTCTTCTAATACTATGACTGTTGAGTTTTCTCTTTAGACTAGTACGGAATCTTACCTCCCTTTTTAAGAACAAAAATTGTGATGTTTTTCTAGTCAGTCATAAATAGCCTCTTAAATTTTTGTTTTTCGTCTAACACAGCCGAGTCATCGGTTGCTCAACACCTATGCTACAATCCAAAAGGCATTTGACTTTACAATGAGTCAGAATTGACTACCTACACCTCCAGACAAAAATCATCTTTGGAAAATTAGGAGAGAAGAAAGACAAGAGGGTAGAGGCAATTCACTTTTTCATTTTGACACATTTAAATACTGAATTCCACTTTCCTGTATTAGCGCCTACTTCCCAGTAATGTGTGTGCTGGTCTAAATTAATCTGTCACATACCTTCTGTTTGAACTGGCACAGCAAGGTAAGCCTTGAACTGCCTGTACCTCCCATAATAAGCACTTCTGCTCTTTTTTCTCTTTTTCCAGAAAACTGAAAACACTACCAGGGTCTCTCCTTATTCAGGATTCAGCTTAATTTCTACTGAGCCTGGAGAAGAGGAATTTGATCCCTGATCAAAGAAGCAAAGTGGAGATGCACACTGATCATACCAGTGGCAGTAGAATTTGGGCTCGCGAGCTTCCCTTTTAAACAAGAAAATCTGTCTCGTGGTGTTAATACATTTAACTTGTTAAGGTCAAGACTCTAAAAACATTGTCTTGGTGTTGAAAAGATCAGGAAGATTTTGTGGGAGGGAGGGATATGGAGAAGGAAGATGGAAAAGACAGAGGAGGGAAGGACTCTCAGCAACAGAGCAAAGGCACTGACTATCTGGGGGTGAGAGATAAGGCACAAGGTAAGATTGAGAAGGGAATGTGGATAGGCAAACTTTGTTTAGTTTGCAAGTTTACCAAGAGCTTTACCTGGCAGAGCGCGTATACTGTTGCAAAAGAAGTAGGTTACTAATTTGGAATATTGCCATGTGATGAGATAGTACTGTTCTTCCTCTGAAAGAAGGAAGGGAAGCAGCATGAATCCAGAATCCAAGTCTGAGTTAATCACCACTAAATCCACAGCAAGGGGCATAGGTCTTGACATGTTATGGGTGCTCTGATGCTGACTAAATGAGAACCACATGTCAGTTTTACCTTTCTCCTCTTCGTTACTTTGACCCTAGAACACAGTATAATGAGGGAGATGGTCTGTGTCGTAGGTCATCGCCAAAGCTGTGGTCTTTCGCCCAAATCTAGCCTGCCATCTGTTTTTGTAAATAAAGTTTTATTGAAACACAGCTGTACTCATTTGTTTACATATTGTCTGTGGCGGCTTTCACACTACAACTTGCACACCGAGTAGTTGCAACAGAGACCGCCTGGCCAGCAGAGGTGAAAACATTTACTGAAAAAACGTTTGCTGAATCCTTAAGGGACTGGGAGTTTTCTTTGAGGTTAAGATAATTTGGGAATCAGAAGAGCTTTGGAATGCTTCAGGACAGTGTTTAGAACAGAATGAGGGCTCTGGTTCTCACTGGGGGGGTCTAGAAAATGGAGACCAAGGAGGGAGACCTTCTGTGCATGCAGAGAGGTGGCTGGAGACACAGTAACTGAGATGGAAGGTTGTCAAAATTCCCTCCCTTTGCTCTTACTAAAAAACAAACAAACAAACAAACAAAATCTCTGGTTGACCTGTTCTCCACAAACTCTAGGTATCCATACTCTAAGGATTAAGAGAAAATACTACTAAGTTCCTTGAAAGAAAGAACCCTAGCTAGTGACAGGTTCAGGCAACTGCTTTCTAATTAAATTAATCTGCCCTAAAAGAGAAGTGGATTTGATTTGCGTCCATGCTGTATCTTATATTGCAACACATAGACTTTATTATCAAGGGACTCTGATAGGAAAGTAGAAAAATGAAATTTTGTAGCCTTCAGTTTCCCAAATCCAGAGAGTGAGTGACAGATCCAGAAAGAAATCTTAGCAACTCCTTATCATGCTCTCCTCTTTTCTCCCTTCCTCCTAGCTGCCAAAAATACCAAGGATGGCTATGTTTAAAAGTCGTGTTAATTTCAGTCATTTATGTGCACTGCTTGTCTGTTATGCCATTATTATCATGTAGCACACTTACAATTAGTAATACTATTAAAGATGTATCCATTAAATTGCCAATGATTTTATTTTCCATTTCTGTGGAAAAGCTCAGCAATATGCAGAGTTGTAAATGCATCACAGTAAAGTAGTAAGTCAAAGACCTCTATTAAAGTCATGATTATTTCATTTAATCATGTGTGATCCTCATAAATTAACTTCTTTTAGTTCTAGTTTCTTCAACTCTAAAATGAGGGTCATAATAACTTACCAAATTCACGGGGTTGCTGCAGTTATTAGAGGAGATGATATAAGAGGTGACAAATATGAGGTTAGTGATATTTTGTTCTTAGAAACTGGGGGGTGGGGGGGAGGCGTTCCTCATATATATATATATTTTTTTTTCTTGTGAATTGGTAGATACTAGTTGGAAATATTCTCCTGCCTTCTTCTCCCTCCCACTTACCATCACTCCTTCCTTTCACCTTCTGCTGAAACCACTCCCAGAGTAGAGAAGGGCTATGTGGTGGAGACACTCCAATCCCTCTCTACCAAACTCCAATCACCACTTCAGGAAAAGATTTAAAAACAATTGAATATGATGAAAGATTATATTTTACAAATGACTGTCGGCCAATTCTTAGACAATTAATCAATGTCAACATGTATATGCTGATCTAGAGGGAAATGGCTCTAGGAAGGGAGATGAACAGTTGACTTTGAAATGAGAACATCCATAAAATAAGTCCGCTTAAAAATCTTAAGGATATATTTTACTTATTCCAGCACCAGTTTTTAGGTTTCAGGTGTTGTTGTTTTAATGTAAGAACTACAATGATACTGAAAAACACTTTTATAAAAATCGGACTTTTATAAGTAACTTCTAATAATAAAACTCCAAGTCATTCCGTTTCATGTATTAATTAACTTTAAGTTTTTGAGAGGAGACTTTTAAAACTTGGTATCTTAAGAGTTATGCAAGTTTTAAATTCAAACTAGTAAAAATTTTTCTGCATATTTCTGGAAGTAGTCAACCCTGTTAACTTCCACTTAAAGCCCAATTATTCAAGAACATTATAGATGACTATGGGTCTTTGGGGAAAAATCAGCAAGACTTTAAGTGCCCATTAGCTAAAGCTAAATGATAGTGAAACACCTAGAAAAGTGCATGCGGTATCTATCCATGTGAACACTAAATTAATTCAGCATACTCGCTCAGCTAAGATAAAATATTAACAAAACATTTCCTATGGCATGAAAAAAAGATTGAAAGTTGAAATATAAAAGCGGTTAGGCTATACCACTTGTCAAAGAAAAGTACGTTTAAGAACATTTACTGAATGTTAATGAAATACCAAAGATTACTTAAAATGTTTATATTATTGAGAAGTGTCCATTCTATAACAGGATAGGCAACTATCATGTAAGTCTTTTTTTTTTAATGTTTTTTATTTATTTTTGAGAGACAGAGTGGGGGGGGGGCGGGCAGAGAGGGAGGGAGACGCAGAATCTGAAGCAGGATCCAGGCTCCGAGCTGTCAGCACAGAGCCCAATGCAGGGCTCCAACTCACAAACCGTGAGATCATGGCCTGGGCCGAAGTTGGACGCCTAACCGACTGAATCCCCCAAGGGCCCCTCATATTACAGAAGTCTTTAATTGTAGTGTTCTTAACGAGCTTCATTTTAACATGAAGAAAAGCAGATAATTAAATTCCAGTAACACTAAAAATATATATTCATCACGTTTCAAGATCAAGAACTGGGTTTAAGATTTATTTGTTTTTGAAGGAGAGGGAGACAGAGTGTGAGTGGGGAAGAGGCAGAGAGAGAGGGAGACACAGAGTCCGAAGCAGGCTCCAGGCTCCGAGCTGTCATCACAGAGCCTGTCACGGGGCTCGAACTCACAAACTGCGAGATCATAACCTGAGCCGATGTCGGACGCTCAATCGACTGAGCCACCTAGAAGCCCCATCAAGAACTGTTCTTAACGCTCCAAGCACATTTGACAAAACATGTAAGATTTTTTTCTCCCCTTCAGGATTCATACAATCTGGTTGGGAGGGGGGAAATACATATATATATGAGAGAGCAGGAGAAACCGTACCATATAAAGGTGTAAAAATAACTACGGGCATTTGTATTAGGTCCTCACTACAAACCAAGCACTGAACCAAGTTCGTGGAATCCTCTTATTCACCTTCATAGGCATCTATGAGGGAAGTTCTGCAATCCTTCCCATTTTACAGATAAGCAAACTGATGATTACACAGATCACACATCCACCCCACAGTCACCTCGCTGGGAACCACAGAGCCAAGATTCATGTGCAGGTCTATCGATACCACTCTTTCCGCATTTTACAAATTCAGAGGCGTGGTGAAGACTGTGGGCTGGGTGCCAGGTTTTGCATTGTAATTTTTCCCATTCCTTGCTTGGTGACCTGCAGTGAACGTTTTAACCTCTAATGTTAGTAATAGGTTCGGATGGTCAGAGGTGAGTAGGAGAGTATAAGCATGGCCCCAGGAGTGGAGACAGGAGGAATGCATGTCCCAGGGATTTTGGCTGGAGTGAAGACTAGATACTTCAGCGCCATGGGAACTAAGTCTGGAATTAGGGAGAAAGCGGAGCGTGCTGGGTCTTAAAAGGAAAGGCATGGGATTCTCATTTCATGCTGTTAGCAACTGGGAAGCACTCGAGGTTGAAAATAAGAGCTTGAGCTAATATGTTCTGTATTACTTTTCTATGATCAGGCCTGAACAAAAGTATGACCCTCAAACGTCCTGGGTCCGTGTCTCAAGAGATTTATTTTAAATGCATCCACACAATGCAAGGTAAATATTTCTGTGTTTATTGTATATTTCTATGCAGTATTAGTTCAAGGCGGGTGTTAAAGATCTAGTGAATGAAGTAGTTCACATTTCAAAAACAATAAAAAAACATTTTCACACACTGTACCTGCTCCCTTGACCCCTAGTAAATGACAGGAGGAAAATACCCAGTGATGTAAATTGTCAGTATAATCTTATTGAACTACTTGTTATATTCTAAAGTACGTGTTATTTTCCAAGCTAGTTAATTTGATTAATAGTCAGTAGACATAGGAAGATAATCTTTGGCAGGCACCTCAGTATCCCAAGAAATGTATTTTCCATGCTATCCCATATATAGCAGTTAAGTAAATACATTTTTACCTCTCCCACGAGACCAGCCTTTGAAAAGGAACTCAATGTATTTAGGTTGTGAGAAAATAAACTGTCTATATTCTCATGGTTTTTACATCATTCATCCCTCAGATGACTTCTCTATTTTTCAGCCATGGTAAAATGCTGATTGTCTCTCTAAATTCTATAATGCAACCTGAAATAGGGAATCAAACCTCTAAGCTCCGTCTCAGATTTGAAGAAAACATGAATCCTACTACAATTTGGTCTTTTAAGAAATTGTTTTTTTTAATGTTTATTTATTTTTGAAAGAGAGAGCATGAGTGAGAGGAGGGCAGAGACAGGGGGGACAGAGGATCTGAAGCAGGCTCCATGCTGACAGCACAGAGCTTGATGTGGGGCTTGAACTCACCAACTCTGAGATCATGACCTGAGCCAAAGTTGGGCCGCTCAACTGACTGAGCCACCCAGGTGCCCCCAGTTTGGTCTTTTTAATCATGCAAAGTATTACATGCCGTTTGCTAAAGTCATTTCTGAAAAAAAGAAATGATCTTGTTTTAAGGTGTTTGCATCGTTTTCCTTGTATTTTATACCACATCAGTACAGTTTAATGATAACTGCAATATCCTCAAAACAATAAGTTGAGGAAAATATTACATGTATTACAGATTGCTGCACAAGAACTGAAGACGTTTTATGATTTCCACTCTAGGCAACAATACAATGGCCAGAATTTCACCTCTCCTCCTTTTTTGCTCTATCCTCTTGCTTCTGAAATCCTACTAAAAATGTTTAGGGTAAAAAACCCTAACGATAAGTTAAGAGAAAGTTTCTCACATTATGCTTCTATTTGGTTTTATGGTGGCAGGAGTAGGAGGGAAGAGTAGAGAAACAAATTTAAGATAAATTCAAAATAAATTTGAGAAAGCTTTTTTTCTAGTAAAACAAAGCTTTTAATCTGTTCTTATACGTTTGGGAATTTAAGTGGTAAAGTATCAGTAGTAGCATTTTTAAAATTTATTTTACCGCAGGATCCTCCTTTCACAGACCACCTGGCGGAACCAGGGTTCCAAGGAATGCACTTTGACAAGGGCTGACGTGGAGCCATAGAGGACACACCCATTTTCTCTCAGGGATATAGAGGAGGCCAACTTGAGGGAGAACTGGTTTCCTGAACTGATATTCTTTCTTAATGTGACCCATGGTAACCCAAGGAACAACCTCCTATCAAAGAGCAGCATCTTCCCTTTCCGGTTTTTCAAAACAAATGTCAAGACCACAGTACAACTAGGGCCTTGCTCCAACAGACCTCTTCGGTAGGCTTTGTTCTGAACGATTTCAGAAACGGAACCCCCGCCATCTGCTGAGATGCCAGTCATTGCTTGAAGAAGGGACAGAGCAGTTAATCCAGTTAATAAGGGGACGGTTCCTCCCGGCATTGACCCAGAACCTGTCTCCTTGGTGATTCTGTGGGCCTTTCAGCTGAGCAAAGGCCACTGAACTCCCCCGCTGGATCCTCTGTCAGCATTTTACTTGGGATTTAGTTCCAGAAGAAGAGGAGCCAAGACGTCTTACAAAGTGTTTCTTAACAGGGAAGAAAAACTGACATCTCAGGTGCTTAGTTAGGAATGAAAAAGGCTGTGAGTCATACCTTCTTCCACGTTGCTACATTTTGCTAACTAGGTTGCTTCACCCATTTAGCTTTAATTTCCCAAATATTAAAATGAAAAAAAAAAGTGAAGAAACAACCACCATTCTTCATCTCCTGCTGTGAGGATTTAATGAGGTAATAATATTTGTTACAATTTAAGCTTCTCGTTGCTCTAAGTTTATATCTTGAGGCAAGTCACTTAACCTCTCTGGGCCTCAGTTTCCTGCAGAATGGTAACAGTAACGCTTTTCCAAGCTGCTTTTTTAAGGCTGTAGTGAGGAGCTAAGGAAGTGAATGTCCTTGAAAATTTATATATTCGTGGACATCTTTGAGGAATTTTTAAAAAATCAGAACACATTAAAAAAAACAAAAAGCAAAAGAAAATCCTCCTTTACAGCATTTAAGGTAATAATCTGAGTCCTTTTGGCTGACCTCCCATAGAGTTTGGCTGCATATCACTGTCAAAGGAAAAATAAAGTTTATACGGAATTTTTAAAATTTAAGTATATATGCATATATCAAAGCAATTGTTTTCTGGAAGTTTTCGTTTCTGGATTCTCTTTGTTTTCTGTTTATTTATGGAAAGATGCAACAGTGAAGGCCAGGATCACTGTACCTTCAGACGTGGGTCACTGTGTTCCACAGGTCGTGGAAGCTGACGGGAACACACATCTCTCGGGCTGAAATGTTCTCGGCTATCCCTGATTCAGGTTCCTCCATTCCTGCCCAGAGCTGCTTAATGTTCTTTTTTGGTGTCACTGCTCCTTCTGATACTCTGCTGGTGGTGTGTGTGTGTGTGTGTGTCACAGACTAGATCACCACAAGCCTGCATTCGTCTCCCATTTCCCTGAGATGTGACTTGCATCGTACTTGTGGCTCTGGGAAAGGTTTGCCTCAAGACAATATTCCAACATTAGCCCACTGAACCAAAGACCCTGCACAGACTTGGTGGATGGCAGAAGGGATGACTTCACCGGGCATGAGTGTCAAGTGAAGGGACATGCACTCACTTCCTACGGCTGCAGCAACAAATTACCACAACCTTGGTGGCTTATCACAACGTACTTTTATTATCTTATAGTGCTGGAGGTAAGAAGTCTGTAAAGGGTCTTATGGGCTAAAATCAAGATGTTGGTAGAACTGCATTCCCTCTGGAGATTCTAGGGGAGGCTTTTTCAGCTTCCGAAATCTGCCCACACTTCTTGGATCATGGCTGTGTCACAATTCTGTTTCTGTCAGCAGATCTCTGACCCTCCCACCTCCCTCCTTCCTTTATAAGGCCGCTTGTGATTACGTTGGGCTTACCTGGAGAACCCAGGATAATCTCTCCATCTGAAGATCCTCAATTTAAATCACATCAGCCATATCCCTCTTGCCATGCAAAGGTAACATATTCACAAGTTCAAAGGATTACGATGTGGACATCTTGGGGGAGGGGGAGTGCATTCCTCGGATGCAAAAAAGAGCTAAAAGTGGGAAAAGAGAACTCAAGACACCTCAGGACCCAACCAACCACAGACGAGATAGCAGAACTGATACCCTCTGAATGAGTTTTTCCTCCCGGGGGCCCAACTGCTCCCCTCCCGGCTCTGCCTAGCTTTGTACTCTGTGATCTCATCCTCTTTTTTCCACTGAACGGAAATTGTTGTGAAGTTCATCTCAAAGATAATGAGCTAATCTAGGCTAATGTGCTCTTCAGGCAGAGCAGCATTATCACCAAGACTTTCTATAGAAGAGGATGCTCCACTTTTATTGACCTCACCACTTAGTGAGTTGACTGTTGAGGATTTGTGGCCAGACAGAAAGGGAAGGAGACCCCACTGGGAAGATGTTTTGCTGAGAAATCCTCTCAAGTCACTGCAGGCAAGGAGTTGCCTTAATAGGCTTCCTCTTATGTAGGCCTGGCTCTGGAGACAAAATTGTTCTTCCTACTGAGCAGAAAGATACTCCCAGGCCTTTTCTGACTATGACTTCCTCGTATATTCATGAGGAAAATCATTCCCATTGGCGTCAACTAGTGACTTAAGGATCCCCAAAAACTTCGGCCACAACACTTGAATCAGAACATAGAAACTGAGTTCTCGGCAGTTTATCATATACACTAAATGATCCAGATATGGAAAATTATCTATATTTCCCTGTAAACTTGGTTCTTTCACATGGCTTCTGGCAATGCTGTTCCCTCTAAATGCAATGTTTTTTCACCTGACTTTTACCTTTTTAATCCATAGTCATCATGGTCACAGGGAAAGTTGCCTTGACTTCCTTGTTCTGGAAGCTTGGATTAGATCCAATGCTTATTTGTATACTGGCACACATCACATTATTATTTGCATGTAAGACTTCTGCTGAATGGTAAAGTCCCAAAGACAAGTCATGTGCTTCAGCTATCTGGAGATCCTCATCAGTGCTCCATAATGGCTTGATGAACAGGTAGATAAAGGAGCCCTCCCAGAACTGGCGGTGAGTTGCAGCTGTAGAAAGACAGAGACATGGGGCAACCCACAAAATAGCACTGGGAATCTGGGAAGAGCACCAAAGAGAGTAAGGAGAATTCCAAAAGTGATCAGAGAGGCACAGATCTGGGAAATAGGTTCCCAGTGCTTTTGCTTTGAAATATTTTAATGAGATACTACATGTACTATCCTACATGTGCTTGCTATCTTCCCCATTCAAGCTCCCACCAAATGCCTGGCATACAGGAAGACTTAATATGTGTTTAGTGATTGGTTTCCTATTTCTGGCTCAACATGACCCAAGAGGTAAAGCCTAAGTCAAGAATTATATAAAATAAAGCTAAAAATTGCATTATTCTAAGGCCATATAATCAAAATGATAATAGATAATGAGCATTTTTTGGTTTCCTACAGTGAGGAGTCCTTCGTTGTAGCTGGCTAGCATCAGTAACAAAAGTATAAAAGAGATGAAATCTGCCCTCAAGCTTTGCACTGTTTACAGAGGAAACAGGAAAAATAGATACAGTAAAAATGATGCCACAATATATAATAGGAGTTATTCTGACCTTGAGGATACTGGGAAATATGCCCAATTGGCCTCCTGGAGTCTAGATCAGACTGTGGCAAACCTGGGTCATGGGAAGAAGAGATTGCATAGATTCCTTCCCGAAATTCCTTCAGGTTTCCTTCATTGGGTAACACTCATGAAATACAGCTCATGCAGTTTATTCCAAGAATGGATCCACCCTCCCTATTAGAGGGTGGCCCAAAGAAATCAAAGCCAGGAATTCTGTTCAATGGATGTAACAAGGCAGCATATAACTCCTGATGTTGTTCATGGCCGTCTTGCAACTACGGAGAAACCTAAAGATGAAGCCAACACAGAAGGAGCAGAACCAAGAAAATCACAAAGAAATGGAACAGGAAATCCAGGTGCACTATGTCTGAAGTCTTCTCTACTCAGGGCTTTTTAAAATCCTTTTATCCAGTTCGAGCTGGGTTTCTGTTGCTTGCTACAAGTTTAGGAAAGGGAATCTATATCTATCCTTATATGTCCTCTAGTTGATCTAGTATACAGAAATGTGTGGGGAGCCTTTTGAAGCCACCCTGCCATAGAAAATATTAAAAGTATTAAACGTCCATAAGAAAAAAATACAACACGTGGAAGAGGCAGTAACATTGGCGTAGAATACCAGATACGAATATTGCTGAAATGCAAGAGACGCTATAACAAAGTCAGGTGAAATATACGGGGGAAAAAACACTCTTCTATAAGAATCGTCTGATTCTTCGTCTGAGGGTTGAAAGTGATCTCTGTCTGGTTGTTCCTAAAGAACTCAAAATGCAATCACATACTTACGGGAGAGGACAGGAGCATTTAAGGGTCAGTGAAGGTTGAATTGTTTCTCTGTATCCCTCAATCAGTGATCATCACTGACAGGATAGTTGTAGAATTTTTGCTAAAGAATACTTTTCATTGAAAACAAAGATGATTCACTAGATAAATATAAAAAAAGAAACAACAGGTGGTGAATACAACTCAAGACATTAAATTTCCATGAGTCACTGAAGCCAGATGGCATGCATTTGAGAATTCTAAAAAAATTTAAGATCAAAGCATTTTGGATACTAACAATATGGGCAATTTATCATATAAAACAACTATCAGACTTAGGGAGATTGCCAACTGTATTATATGACACTATTAGGAGAGCACAAATTGTTCATTCAATTCAATTAAATGCAATGAAACTTAACAGGTTTATTGGCCACCACCAAGTGCAAAGCACTGTTCTAGGCCCTGGGCACTCAAAGGAGTTTAAAACAAGGTCATGTCTGCCTTAACCCCACAACTGAGAAGACAGCACATTGTCAGTAACCGTCAACAATGCAGAATGTCAAACACGTAATGATTTTACAAGAACAGTATTTAAAGAATTCTCATATAAAGTCTCTTTCCATTTGAAAGGTGAATTAGACATCAGATGAAGATAACTGGTACCATTTCCAGGTAGGTTAAAAAAAGAAGATCTTGGTGCTTTAAGATTTGTAGAAAGATGGAGGAATGGACCCTAAATTTCCTCCCAGAACAACATTATTGGTACTTCCATGGGAGACAATGCCTCTGTGATGGTCAAGAGATTGGAGAAGCAGAAGGCTGCTAGCTCCAGAGCCACTCTGCTATCTCTTCCACAACCTCTGCCAGCATACCGAATGTCCCCACACTGCCTTTCAACACTGTCAGGCTAAAGCCTGGACAGTGACAACTCTACTATAGCTGCCCCAGAAGTAACAAACACCCAAGGTCATGGTTGCCAGTGGAAAGAGCTGGTATCCACCTCAGGATGTCCACTTCCACCTTCCAAAACTCAAGGGTGTACGTTTGATGAACATCTGCAAGGAAGTCTGGGAAAGGTAGATTTTTAGCACTATTGCATCGTAGCACAATATGGGATATAGGACAGCTAGACACGTCGAAAAGGGCCCGGAATGGAGGCTGATTGAACTAATCCGTATTCTACCCCAAAAGACCAGATTCTTGGCCTCCCTGCTTACAACCTGGTATTTCTCTATGTACTTCCACTTACGAACTCACCCCCAGGCAATGCCTTTCCTTGACTCTCCTGTTTATTATCTTCACCATCGGCCCAAATGACTGAGACAGAGAAGTCTTGGAGTTGGCCTCAGCTGCTTCCTCATTCACTGGACTATCAGTCGTGTGGTCAATAAATCCTGTTAGTTCTCTTTCAGATGCCACCGTCTTTGTCCAAGCCCTGTTCACCTTTTCAACAGAGTATTATTAAGTTTCTTTACCAATAATCAGGCAGGTTGTTCCCTTTAAAGAAATCTTCCATGTGAGCTAACTTTCAGAATTGTCTTTCTTTTTTAAAAATATGTATTTTTTAGTTTATTTATTTACTAAGAAAGAAAGAGAGAGAGAGAGAAGGCGGGACAGAGGTGGAAGGGGGAGAGAGAAGAGCAAACAAGTAGCACAGAGCCTGATGCGGGGCTCAAACTCATGAAATCTGAGATCATGACCAGAGCTGAAACTAAGTCACCCAGGCGCCCCCAGAATTATCTTTCTAAGATCAAACTTTCATCATGTCCCTCCTTTGTGTAAAACTCTCCCAAAGCTCCCAATTTCTTGCACAGTGATGTTTAAGCTTCTTGGCAGGGCGATCAGATTCCTCCCAAGTAGACACTTGGCCCACGTCTTCGACTTCTCTATTTCCAGTTCTATAGGCTTTTTACCCTGTCTGGTAATTCTATACTTCTTACTACTCCCCAAGTACACCGGACCCATCCATGACTCTGTTCCCCCAAATATATTGTGGTTTTTTTTTTGCATCCTGGATTGTCTTTTTCCACAGTTAATGGGTATAAATGTTATTTTTGCAAAACTTTCCCAAGCAGAGTTCATTTTCTCTCCTCTTCACCGTTATCACATATTTCTCACGCTGCTACTTGAGTGTGTTTCATTATATATACATTTCTCTCATGCTGCATACCCTCCACTAAACCGAGAGCGCCTTTAAAGCCAGGGAAGGATCTCAACTAGATTTCCATATCATTCTCGATCCCAGACCTGCTTCAGGTGCTGATACATCAGAATATTTATGTATTGAATGACCAGATGACGAAAATATAAAGGCAGTTATAAAGAACTTTTAAAATAAAAGAAAACTCAAAGACTTAAAAATATAGCAACCCTATTGTGATAAAATAGTATTCATCTTCTCTTATCTGACTCCAAGAGAAAAATATAAAGATGTTAGGGGAATAGGTGTAGTGCTCTTTTTAAGATTTGCTCAGTCTCTAAAAGATGTAAACTTGGCAGCCTGCCTTGAAAGAGTCAAAACGAGTACACGGGAGTTTCTGACAGGCAGCACTGGCTCTTGACCCAGAATGAGCCAGCAAAATTCCAGAAGCCTATATACAGTTTTTCTTGGACTGTGGATATGTTTATATTATAGTAGCTGGATGGCTCCAGGGAATGTTATCGACTTTCATGCAAAACGCAAAAGAAAGAATATCTGCTCAAATGCAGAAAGAACTTATGTCAACAACTAAGCTCATTTTGTAACAATGAAAATAATGATGAGGCAATCACAACTTGTAAATACAACCAGGAGGGCTCGTGACCTACATTTGTCCCCCAAAGGAGAAGCAACAACGGGGGTGCCTGGGTGGCTCAGTTGGTTGAGCATCAGACTTCAGCTCAGGTCATGATTTCATAGTTCGAGAGTTGGAGCCCGGCATCGGGCTCACTCCTCTCAGTGCAGAGCCCGCTTCAGATGCTCTGTCCCACCCTCTCCCCCCACTTCCCCTGCCCCGTCTGCCCTTCCCTACTCGTGCTCTCTCTCTCACAAAAATAAACAAACATTAAAAAATATTTTTAAAAAACCCAACAAAGTTTGATTGAATATTATTCTTATAAGCATTAGTTTTATTTTTTTAATTACAAAAAATGTTTAATTTGACAGAGACAGAGAGAGAGAGAGAGAGAGAGAGAGACCATGAGTGGGGGAGGGGCAGAGAGACGGAGACAGGATTCAAGATGGGCTCTGCGCTGAGAGAGGAGTGCCCGATGTGGGACTCAAATTCAGGAACCATGAGATCATGGTCTGAAATTGGTGGCTTAACGGACGAAGCCACCCAGGTTCCCCTTGTAAGCATTAGTTTTAAAGCATAGTTTCTTAAAGTGTATGCTAAGGAACACTAGCTAGGGAGTTTGTGGTTGAGAGTACAGGAAATGAACATACTATATTGTCTTCTGGGAACATCGCAAAGACGCTTGGCATAGGAAGCCTCTGAGAAGTCTGGTAAGTGTCCTTTAGATCTAATGTTTCTCAAACATATTTAGTTACTCTTGTTTTCATTTAACAACTTACCAGCATCCAGCAGAGAGCCACCACTTGATATGATGCAGGGAATGGAGAGGACAATGACATAAAGTTAAAGTTGACAGTCCTGTGATGAAAACTATTTGTCTGGAGAGGAGTAGCCCCCTGACTGCAGAGACACAGGAGGAATAAGACGAACTCTAGTGTGCTTAAAATAAGGATGCCCCCCTGCAGTGGCTCCCAGGAAGACATGCCCGCATCCTAATCCCTGGGTCCTGTGACCCATACTGTACATATACTGTACATATATTACCATATATGGCAAAAGATGCGATTAAGTTAAGAATCTCAGGCAGAGCTTAGCCTGGATTACAAATATAATCTCATGTATCTTTGTAAGACAGACACACAGCGGAGAATGTGTTGTGAAGACAGAAGCAGAGTTGGGAATACCAAGGCAAGCATCAGAAGCCGAAAGAGGAATGGATTCCTCCCTGGAGTCCCTGGAAGGACCGTGCCCTGTCGATACAATACTTTGATTTCAGACTTCCGGCCTCCCGAAGTGTGAGACAATAAATTTCTGTTGTTTTAAGCCACCAAGTCTGTGGTAATTTGTTACAGCAGCCACAGAAAACTAATACACCCCAGTTAAGCACTTCTACGACTGAGGCACTAAGCAATGTTCCGCCAACTTCCACAATGTTCCCGAAGGTAAGAGATGAGCCTGCCACTTTTGCCTCTGGCATCCCAATTTTGTTTAATAACCTGCTATAGTCCTTCTTGAGCCTATTTATATATAATAGCCAATATAATACCTTGAGGCAATGAGTTTCATAAATTTACTACCCACTGTGAATAGCATCTTGGTGTATGGACTTTTTTATGGCACAGTGCATTTTCATGATGAATCCATTTGTCCCTTTTTTCAACTTTTGCTTAATGCTTCTATCATTAGCTTAAATAAATGTGGAAGACAATTGAACTCCACTAAATAGGACAAAGGTCGGAGAGGAGAGCTTGGAACGGTTAGACCATATTCATGAGACACATAAAAGGCAGTTCCTTCTGAACTTGAAGGCTTCTGTGCAAAGTGCCGTGGCTGTTTGGAGGGCCGATGTTCGATGTTCGTGCTGGCGGTGCTATCAGAAGAGGGCCTTGAGGCAAATATTCATCTTGGAAACATTTCCACAGGAGATGGCCCAGAGACAAGATCATGCAGAGACACAGAAATTAAGCTCAGCACAGAAATCCACCTCTGCTGAGCTATAGGACACATTTCCTTTTGGTCTTTAAGAGGAAAATAACCATATCATCAGACCAGCATTGCATAAACCCCGATAAGGTTGGTGGAACAGTCTTAAGGATTAAACCCATAAACACGTCTTCCTGCTTTTTTAGACCCTTGCATTCCACCTGCCACCAAAAGAGTCTAATTTGTAAAAAGGAACAAATAAATTTACTATAAAGAATTGGAACTTGGAATTTATATATTTAAGTGTCAAATAGATATTATAAAGCAGAACATATAAAACTTTGATTACTCAGCATTAGTTCAATGTAAAATTCAAAGACATTTAGTCCAAATTTTCTTATGCATGAGAATCACCACTTAGCAAGTTAAAGTGTAGGTTCCTGGGCTTACCACCCCCCACCCCCCACCCCCCATTTTTCCTGATTTGGCAGCTGAAGGGAAAGCATGAGTGATGTACAGAGTGCCATGTGTTGAGAAATGTTGTTTTAGAATGGGTATGTGTGTGTGTGTGTGTGTGTGTGTGTGTGTTAAATTTAATAGTGCAGTGGTCAGCCCTCTCCTCTTTCTATACATGCTACTATTTGCCTTGGGGGTAAGACAAAAGGGCAGAAGAATATATATATTCTTAGAGAGAGAAAAAATTCAAACACCTGGTACCAACACACAGCTACTACAAAAATTAAATACATAAATCTGTTCAAACTATCATCTTAATCATCTTGAAAACAATTGCATTAGACACTCAAATGACACCTCTTTTATAAATCGTTATACTGTTGCAAGAGATTTATAGGCTCAAAAAGAATAAAAGTAATGGCTAACATTTAGTGAGGACTTTCTGCATGCCAACACTGTTCCAAGTTCTCTGTGCCCCGTAACATATTTAATTCTCGTAGGAATGCAGAAAAGGAGGTGCCATGTTTTCTCCTCTCTTATAGATGAAGAAACAGAGGCCAGAGTTTTGATGGTGCTCCCAGGGTCACATTACTTCTGAGCAGTAGAATAGCTGTCTCAATTCAAGCAGAATATAAGCATCCTTTAAACATTTGTTTTCCCTGGTTTAATTTATTGAATTTCAAACCTTTGTATATCATTTTGTCATTGAAGGAATTCTACACCGCTATTTCAGTTTTCTTTATTATTTTTAGCCACATTTGATTCCCTCTCTTGTGACCTCCCAAGTTTGCATTACTACATAGTACTGTGTTGAGACTCCAGAGTACAAGGGGACAATTGTCACATTTCTTACAATCAAGCCTGCCAGGAACTTGAATTACAAAGACACCTTCGTCCCATGTGAGGTGGATGGTCAGGGTGCATTCTGGAATGCTACAACTCCATCTTTTCTGGCGTCTTTTAACATACAGCACTAAGAAATCTCTTACAGTTAAAACAGCATGGGTCCCAAACTACAAGGTTATAAATATCTTTAAGACCACCCATCCCTTTCATTAGCAAGAAAGGATAATATCTCTATGACAGATTAAAAACACACCCACATTAAACTTCCCTTCACAGAATTACTGGTCCAACCCTTGGATTTTTTTCTGATTTCCCTCTCACTTTTCAACTTACATTACTTCCTTTCTGAAGCCTTTTTTTTCACACTGACCTAGTGCAGAGGAGTGATCTTATTTTAATGGGAATAAAAATAGTGTCCCTCTCCAAAGCAAAGCTGGTAAGTGTTGATAAATGATGTCTTTCCCTCCCTTTGCTCCCTGTTTTATTTCTTGATGTATATTTCCATTTCATCCCCTCCATTTTCACTCTCTCAAAGCCTCTCTCACATTTTGTTTTATATCACACCTTTAATACAGATTCCATAAGCATCACGTCACTAAACAATAGTCACCTAACTTTTGGAATAGGGACTCCACACGCTCAAAAGCCATCTAGCACTTGCCAGAATAAGGGTACATAGTACTTCTTGATGGTACCAGGTTTACACTAAGCAAAAACGTCAAGGAATCCAAGGTCTCCAATGGCCAGATGGATCCCTTTCTGCTTGAAGGATCATCCTGGTGGGAATACAAACAATTGAGATGATAATGACCCTGTCCTCACAGCCTTTACAATTTAATCAGGAGAGAGAATCATGCAGAAAGTACAGTTACAAAGGCAACCAGATGTCAGAGGATAAAGTCCAACCTCCTCAGACTTTACCCAAGCCCTTTGGGATATAAACCTCTTTGCCTCTGAAGCCTCCTCTGTGACTAATCCTGACCTAAGTTCCTGTGTTCTCAAGGGCATCAAGACCCTTCCTGCTTCTACACTTTGTATCTGTACCTCCTTCACTTGGAGAGCCACCCGCTCCCTCATTGGCCTCACAAGCTCCTTCTTCTCATTTCAGATTCAGATCTGTCACCTTTGGTGAGTCTTCCTTATTTACCTAGGTAATGCAACACATTTCACCATTTATCTCTTTGCCCATGGGGGCAGGCTGGAACTCCATTCTTACTGTCTCCAGCATTTAGTCTGGCCCCTACTAGGTGTTTAATGAGGGTTAGGTATTGAAGTAGCCAGAAGCACAACACAGTAATTAGGTGCTTATGTTCTGCTTTTAGATAAATCTGAGTTCACATTCAACCCTATACTTATTACTTAGGTGACCTTATGGAATTTCCCGAAACTTCAGTTTTCTGCTCTCTAAAAGAAATAATATCTGTATCAGAAAGCTGTTGCTATGACAAAAAGTGACATGTGAAGGAATGCGGTGAGAGTTGGAAAATGGAAGTTAATATTGTCATTATTTTTAAAGAATAGCTTAAATCTAATATAGTTAAATTTCACATACCTATGAATAAAGTAAAATTTCATATATTTGTATTGAGGATGTAATGAATAGGAAGAGGATGGGTCACATGTAAATGAACCAAGTCAGAGTTTCTGGAGGAAGGGGATTTTAAACTTTAATGGTGTAATGCAAATGGAGGTCATGGAATGAAGGGGAAAAAAATTACTGGAGGTAAAAATGATGATACCAGGAGTAGATAAGTAACATTGAAACATATTGAAGGAGAGTATGTTGAGAAATAATAATAATGCTGAGAAATAATGGTGAGAAAATGACCAGGGTGGAACATGGTCCCCAGTGAAAGCTCTTGAGTCGTGAAATGAAGTGAGTTTTGACGATTTCAAACACAGTTATGTATAGGTTCTATTGAATCAGGAAGAAATTTGAAGGCAGAGAGAACAAATAAAAGACCATAGTATCTGGGAACCCCATGTGGATGCCAAAGGGTTGTCCCTAACAAATGCTAAATGAGTTCACGTTGGCGATTTTGGGTGGAGGGTTTTTCACACTTGCTGACGAAAAGCCACTTATTGACTGAAGTTGAAGCAACCAGAAAAACAGTTTTATTTGAGAAGGCCTCGAAGTGAGTTAATGGCCAATCCCAAGGGGAGGAGAGTAAGCACTTGTCAAGCATTTGCTGATCAAGACTTTTGCATATCTGAGCTCCTGCACATCAAAGAGGACTGCCCGCTGGGTTTGCTTACCCCTTT
This sequence comes from Acinonyx jubatus, assembly GCF_027475565.1. Taxonomy (NCBI): domain Eukaryota; kingdom Metazoa; phylum Chordata; class Mammalia; order Carnivora; family Felidae; genus Acinonyx; species Acinonyx jubatus. Next base: position 27,825,493 of record NC_069384.1, read on the forward strand.
AACTAAGTCCGTGAATTTAAGGACAGAAGTTCCTATAAATGGAGAATTTCGAATAGTCAGAAATTACGTTCAGACCAGTATAGCAGTTCTTCCTGTTAGAAAATGGCACAGCTGGTGTTATTAATCAAGCGAAAATACTGCCCACCTAGAACCCAGTGACCTTCACCGGGTGGTTGCAAAATTGGCAGGTTTCAGATTTCAAATGAGAACTGCCTCCTAGCTATCCTGAAAGACTGGGATCCAAAGGTCAGAAGTTCCTTTACCAAGAGGTCAGGTCACTAGGGTCGGGCTGTCCAGGGCTGTGTCCCAAAGGTCAGAACGCTCTGCCAACAAGACTTCAACCAGAGTGTGGAACTTGAAGAAACCCATGCGTGAGGGTGTAGCAAGAGAAAGATCAATAGGCTGATTTGCCAAGGTTAAAGAAATATGGGCCATGGAATCTGGCAAACCTAAATGTGTTGGGAAACATGGCTTTAAGTTTAAGTTGGGTTCATAAGAATTTGACTTACTTCAGAGCAATAAATGTGTGCCGGTCTTATCTGAAGACCAAAGGTGTCAATTTTATTGCTTGTTGCACACAGTCATGGCCACTGGTGCCATTTTCTCTGTGTTGTGCTTCGAAATGATTATATTCGTTAAGACTCAGGGTGCCGACAATTTCCTAGCGTTGTGTGCCATGTGTTTACAGAGATCAAAGAGGCATTAACGACCTTACGGTATTACCTTTAAATATGTATAAAGTACATTTGAAGCAGTTTATGCCTGAATTTTGAGTTGTGTTTACCTTTCTTTCCAAGTTATTTTGAAAGGGAAAAAAAATAAGGTATCAATAAAGTATCTCAATTTTAGGTCTTTTTTATTTCACTTCGTATTTTGTTGTGAAAGCTGTAGTACCAACAGACTGGATAAAGACAATAATTTGGAATCACTCATTAAAATAGCCAAACGAAGATTTACAAGAAAAAAATACCACATGTATACCACGTTTTTCACTTAAAACACACGAGTCCAAGAAAGCTGCTATTATGAAAACCTTGTATTTTGTTCTGTGCTTTTCAATTCACAGAACATTTTAATATATATCGTTCCATTTGATACCCACTAGGCACCAAATATAATAGATAAGTAACCAAGTTAATTGTGAAAATTTTTGGTATTAAATGGCACTTGGACAAGTTAAAGACAATGAACTATAGTTCCATTTTTGGCATGTGATTTCAATTAGCTCTAATAAGATTATATATTTTATCCAATGTGCATTGTGTAAAAAATAAATTCATATGACCTAATGTCATTAAAATGTTATCATCTTTGGCTCTTCTCTCCTCTGGAATGTGCTAGGCATCATGCAGAATATTGCAAGTTTGCATAATACAGAACGGCAGCATAAATGTTGAGATGTAATTCTGTTGTCTTTTCAAGATATACTGCAGCACGACTAATGACTATACATCTCAGCTTTAGCAAGATCCAATTTTCTCTTCTAAACTAAAAAGTCACTCCCAAGATTTAGGCTTTCGTTTGACAAAATCGTTCCCTTAAAAATACAGAAGAAACGCCAAGACTGTAAACTAACAAAAATGTGTGGCGACAGACAGTTGGTGCCTCATAATGCACTGGTGTTTCATTAATCACTGTCACAAACTGTACATTCCGATGTGTATGTGACTTCCAGGGTAATATATTGAGTAGTGAAAGTTGCGTGTGATGATCAATTTAATATTTCAGGACAAGGGGAAAAGTTTGTATTTGTAAGGACGGATAATACCTGATCAGATATTAAGATAATGCTCTTATCTTGACAGTCCCTTCTCCAAATGACCTGGAAGACTCCTAAAACCCAGGCTGTTATCCTAAGAAACATGTTTAAAATACTTCCCTTCAGTCAGATTCTGAGGTTTCTTGGGAGTAGAACCAAACGTTTGATAAGTACCTTTGTTTTGTTTCGAAATCTCTTTTGGGGTCAGATGTCTCCACTCATAATGTTTAATTCACTTGAGATAATGTGCCACCAAAGCATTTATCATGATTATGGTGTTTAACCCAAATTAGTGAGTGAAAGGATTTAAAATGATACCATTTGCTAGAAATTTTGGGGATTTTTCTTAAAGAAAGAAGTCTAACTCAGCCAATCAAATACATTCAATGTTCTCCTAAACTCATATTTAATCTTACATACATTTAAATTGTTTCATCTTCTTAAAGTAAGTTCTTAACTTTTCAACTAAGCAAATCTTCCCCAGAGGTAAAATCCCAATCCAGTGCCCATTTCTCTTAGGAAGTCTTACCTAACTGCTCACTTCCACTTAAAATATAGTTTGTACCACCTGTATTAATCATATTTCACTAGTTTATGTATATGTCACATATGTTGGTCATGCTTCCCCAACTAGATCTTAATTCATAAAGGAGAACAGGGAAGAGAATCAGTACTAATCGACCTGTTATAAACAATGGAATGTGCTACGTATTTTGTATATGTGATCCCAGATTACAAGATCAAGGTTTTACACTTCTTGTTGAATTCCAAAACACAGGGCAAAACTGGTATTCAAGAAATGCTTGTTCATTTAAAATCAGTCTTTAAAGTTATTTCCTCCCAAAGATGTTATTAATGCTAGTTCATTCTCTTAGCCATTAGCAAAGGTCTTTCTAAGATTAGCCAATTTTCATATTCATAAGAATTTTAGTCTCATTTTTATAAAAGCTAACAACTCAGAGGAGGTATCATGAAGTAAGACAACGACAATAACTTTAATGTGTTTTATGATCTTTTTCTCTTCCTTCCATCCCTTTCAAGGACTTAACGTGGAAGAAAAAGTTTACGACACACTCTCAACACAACTGTTAAATTATAAACTCTTGACTAAAAATGCCTGGGTTCAAATTCTGACTCCACCATCATGAGCAAATTATTTAAACAGTGTACAGCCAGTTTCCTTTATCTGTAAAGTAGAGATAACAGCACATTGTCAGAGGTCTCTGTGAGGATTAAATAAGATATTGTGTACCAAACGGCTGGCCCTTAATAAGCACTCAATAAATATTAACTATTTTTTATTGTTACAAATTGTCTTTCCTCATTTCCCCATCTAAAGACTTGAGGAAAATAAAATCACACCTTATCCAAATAAGTGAGTGAAAATGTAATAAATACCTCAGATGCTTCATTCTCATCAAGCTAATATGAAAAAGGAGTGAGGGGCACCTGGGTGGCTCAGTTGATTAAATATCAGACTCTTGATTTCAGCTCCGTTCATGATCTCATAGTTGTGACATCGAGCCCCGAGTTGGGCACTGTACTGAGTGTGGAGCTTGCTTGAGATTCTCTTTCTCTCTCTCTCTCTCTCTCTCTCTCTCTCTCTCTGTCTCCCTGTGCCCATCTCCCTCACCTGTGCTCTCTCCCTCTCTCTAAATAAATTAAAAAAAAAATGGAGTGAGGTAAAGTTTATCAGACCAAAGATTAAACTTATACAGTATATGTCAACTTATCCCATACCTCACTTTGATCCTCTTGTCTGGTATAACCTATTTCTCATACTTGGTTCACTCTGGTCCAATTTACTAATATAGATAAATCACTCATATGAATGTTCCCCACCATTGTCTCATCCCTGCTTGCTGGAGAGGATTTGCCATTTCTTTCTGAGTGTCTCCCAATGCCTTCTGCCATCTGAGGAAAAGCCTCTTTTTCCAGATTGTTTCTTCTGAACTTCTGTCATGCACATTCAGAAGGAAAGTGGTAGAAATAAAACAAACAAACAAACAAACAAAAACAGGGCCCAGACTGGGTCTGGGGAAAGCTCTCAGGAAACTTTGGAAATGAGAAACCTGGGGGAAACCGCAGTGTGTGAAACTAGAGTAGAAATGGATTTAAAAAGTCATGCTGTAGACTTGTGTTCTCTTTGTGGTGTTCTAGAAAAAGAAATAAAGATATTTGATTATTTTGAAATGACTTTTTTAGTTTCTGAGTTTTTCTTTAACAACGGTACATTCTGAGACTGGACCACAGGCTTCATGTCTTTATAACTATTACCCAAGTTAAGCGCATGACTAAAACTTACCATAAAGTGTAGGAAGAAAAATTTGAGGGCACAAATTGTTGTAGTCGTGTAATAAGACAATTCATGTTGCTCAGCTTGGCTAAATAGCTTTCAGCCCTGGGCTCCAGCAAGCAGCAATCAATCACTCCACTCCACCATATTAAACAGCTGCATTCACTGAGTCACTTTATCCATCTGCGTGTTTAATTTTTCGTACAAATTTCAAAAACACTTAATATTTCTCTTCCTTTATATTTCAGCTCGTGTGTTTCTGCTTCTGTATATTTAAGATGATCTTTAAATCCATAAGCGCTTTTGGGAAGGTAGTATTTTTCCACAGCAGTCATCATTAGCCTTTTGAGTCTTGAGAATAAATGGTTCCTAAGAAACACACACAGAGTATAGGTGCATTATTATCTTGAGAATTCTAAACTGGATGTCTCCCCATTCTCCTTCTAGTGCTTTCTCCACAAATCCTGCAGTTTATTATCCTAAAAATGAATTTGATTGCTAAAGGGTAGCAGACTATGCCACCTCAAAATATGCCACTTTGGTATAAAGATTGTTTTGAGCTGAGGGCAATTGAGAAAAAGAAGATACAAGAAAAGCTCTATGCCCTCCCCCTATTTATCTAAAAGCAGGACATAAATTGTAAATATGTCTCTCCTCTCCTCTCCACCAGGAAGGACAGAAGTTAATCACTAGAGACAACTCTAGATCCTTATCAGCCCAGAGATGGCACCAGATGAACCCACATAACAAATGTTTCCAACTAGCCTTTATCTTCCATTAGTTCCCCAATGCATTTGCCTTCCCCCGATATGCTTCCCTAAAGCTCAAAGTTGTTTTTCCTTTGTCTTGTCATTTCTCCAAAAATGCATTGTTCTTCTGTTAAGATGTCATATAAGCCCAAGCTCTAATCACCTCTTTGAGTTACTCATCCCTGGGTACTTCCACGTGTAAGCACACATGAATACACTTCTGTTTGCTTTTCTCTTGTTAATTTGTTTTTTGTTACTCCAATTTACAAGGCCTCAGCCAGTGAAACTAAGCTAGGTAGAGGGAAAAGTTTTCCTCCCGGACATCACCATATTCATGCTTAAAACCCCTGTTGGCTTCCTATACTTATGGAATAACCCATCTCCGCAGATGGCCCTTCACAATGAGCCCCAACCTGTCTCCCCAACCACTCTTTTCCAGCACTTTCTGTAGGGGGCCACACAAAACTTTTCCCTACTGCTTGAAGACACTTTGCCTGGAAACTGGGGAGGAGCCGCTCTCGTATAAACTGTTTCTTGTTTCTAAAATGTTCTTCTGGGAAAATGTATACTGCTAACTACACATGACTCACTCAACACTTGACTCAGTTCAAGTGTCCTGTCAGTGGTGGCTTTTCCTCAACTTCTCCAGGTAGTGTTAATATTCCTGGGGCACCAATTTTTTATTATCTCCTTTAACCATGACAAGAACCAAAGAGAAATTCTTATTAGCCTCATTGTACAAATAATAAACTGGGACTATAGAATGTAAAGGACTTGTTTTGAGGGTACAACTGGCCAGTTTGCCCCCATTGCAAAAGAAATTTACAAGAGCACAGAGCTGTCCCTCCTCTGTGCTCTTGTAAATTTCTTTTGCAGTCTTTAGCAGGAAGTATTGAAAATATCTATCTCAGTCTGTTTCCTCTGCAGTTCTAACTAGATTCCTTCCTGAAGTTAAGACATCCATAGTCCCAGGACTACCTATAGTTTTTGGTGTTCATCTGTTTCTTGAGGCAGTGCAGCAATCAATCAATGAAACATTTTCTAATTGAAGAATGAAAGGAAACATGAGCTGATAGTTTAATGAGCGCCTATGCTATTTACCAGGCATTATGCTGATTCTACAAAGCTCATTCAAACTATTTAATGAGTTTTACCAAAAGTCCACTTTTTTATCAAAACTTATTTATATTACATAAAATATAACACAAATTTCTAACACTTTAACCAAATGAAGTAAATCTGCTAAACTTTCAGGAATTAGAGGCTTGCTTAGGACTTATTATGCAAATTGTTGAAGATGCATTTCTTATGTGTTAATAAAGAACAAAATCAGTGAAAGCCAACTAAGAACCAGGGCAAAAAAAGTGCATTCAATTTGTTCTCTTTACACAGATGTAAACCCATCAGCCTGCATTTCTTTTTCATTTATTCACGTAGTGGCAGTAAACAGGCAACCCAGTCTTCTGTGTGTTCTGTTGTATTTTAGGCTCTTTTGATGACAAGTGGAAGACCAGTTCAACCAGCCTAAGCGAAAAGGAGATTTAATTATAAGAATTCAAGAGGGTCTCACAAATTCCACCCCTCTAAAGGAATTGGACTCAGAAATAAAAGCTGCTAGGCAGTGACTCTCTCTCTCTCTCTCTGTCTCTCTCCATGGTCTCTTATCTCCACAATTCTCTTTGCTGGTTTCCATCATTGCTTTTTGTCATTTCTCTGTTTCTCTTTCTACATAGTGGAAGATGGATAGCTCACCCAGGGACATTTTACATGCTGTGTGTCTCTAGCCATGTTTATAGACTAATGAGATGCCTCTGAGAATCAGTTTCTTAGAGAATCTGATTGGCTCAGCATGGTCAGGTGTCCACTCTGGGCCAGTTGCAAGCAGTCAAAGCAACACACACAAAGAAAGAATAACCTAGGGGTGAATTTCTCAGAGAAAACGAGTCAGTGTTAACTGAGCAGATGCCCCAATAGTTGTCCATTCCATACATGTTCTTATCTAGCTTTCTTCTGGCAAGGAAACCAGTTAGAATGTCTGTATGTTACAATTTTGCCAAACATTCAAAATACACAACATTGAGGCATCAATTTCTCAATTTGTAGTAGATTCAATCCTAAAAATTTAGACCACTATTTTCTAGCCACTATAAAATCATTAGGAATGATTGAATCCATACCTTATCTGGTTGTTAGGTAATTTTCTCCACTTTCCCAAATAGATTGATGTTTTCAGTTCAATATAACTACAACTAAAGAAAATGTGCGGAGGAAATGTCTTTTCTTATTACATTATAATCGTGTTTGTGTCATAACAGAGTGGCTAAATGAAAGGGACATGCTCAAATCACTGCAGGACCAAATTAGCAAATTGAATAGTTTTGGTGTGTTCACAGAATAACCGATTAAACCATGTAACCTCGAGAGAGGCAGTTTCCAATACACAGAAACATCGAATAGGAGGGGCCTCTGCTCTGAAGATGTAATTGGACATGGATGAAGGGGTAAGTCAGAAAATGCTCACCTAAATCCCTCCCTAATTTTGCCTACTTCAAAATGATTAGCCCCTCGCCTTTAAATACAGAAATAAGTATTATCGACTTGTTGTTTTTCACAAAAGTAAACTTGTATAAATAAAATTGCTCCCCAAATTGCCAAGTTTCCAGTCTCCAAATCACCAAAATTGCTGACGAAAAGCTCCTATGACTAGGCAATAAACCGAGTGCACGATGTCATCTCCGCCCTCCGCGCCACCCCCCCCCCCCCCCCCCGCCATTGAAATGACAGTAAGGTGTTTAAAAGAGAATGAATTGGTAACATCATAAATGGGGGGTTATAGAAAGTACAAGAGGTGGCCTAATTAGGAAATGAAAGCAGATGGGGATCGCAGGGAAGTGTACCCCCAGGGTGGAGGAAGCCACACACTCAACGGTAATATACACTTGTTGAAGAATGCTGTATTTCAGGGAGGACGCTTCTTAGGTGAAGTTCTGGAAAAACTCTAAATAAAGAATCAACAGATTAGAGGGAAGCAAAGGGCTGTGGAATAATGCCAGTCAGTGTCTAAACCAGAAAAATAAAAACCTTGGGGCACCTGGGTGGCTCAGTCAGTTAAGTATTTAACTCTTGATTTTTGGCTCAGGTCATGAGCTCCCGGTTTGCGGGTTCGAACCCTGCATCAGACTCCGGCTGACAGTGCGGAGCTTGCTTGGGACTGTCTCTCCCTCTCTCTGCCCCTCCCCTGCTTTTGCACTCTCTCTCTCTCTCTCAAACACAAACAAACAAACAAGAAAAACCTTAAAAGGAATATAATAACAAGGGTGGGTTTTCTCTGCCTGGAATTGTGTGGCAATTAAAGAAAACCTTTAAAAGTTATCCTAAACTAGAGAAATCAACTGCTACAGAGAATGGGTTATCCTGATCATGGGAAGAACTGGAAATGCCCAAGATCTTGAGATGGTGATGCAACTCAGAGATTGGCAATTGCGGTAAGCCTCTACCATCCCCAAGGGCTAGAAGAGCCAAAGGAAAAGGGAGTGTTAACAGAGCCCAAAGCTATCGCCTTCTAGCAGAAGTTGAAATGGCCGCAAGCCTGCGCAGTTGAAGCTGAGACCATAGAAGAAAGGACAGATTGGCAGGAGAGGTATGAAGAAGGCACTGCCACTTCTGCAAATGCTGCCTGCGATACTACAGCTGCCTGGGACACACAAACAGTGATAAATACCCTGGTTTCTTTTCTTCTTCCCACTCTCCAGTCTTCCACCTGTACTTTCTGCTGGAGGAATCTATCCAATTGACAAGGAAGCCTAAGAAATAAGGCTCAGGTGCCTGGGTAGCTCAGTTGGTTAAATGTCCAACTCTTGGTTTCAGCTCAGGTCGTGATCTCATAGCTCGTGAGTCTGAGTCCCGCATGGGGCTCTGTGCTGACAGTACAGAGCCTGCTTAAGATTCTCTCTCTCCCCTTCTCTCTTTGCCCCCCCCCCACTTGTTCCCTCTCTCTCTCTGTCTCTCTCTCAAAATAAGTAAATAAACTTAAAAATTAAAAAAAAAAGAAAAAGAAAAAGAAGTAAGGCTTCTGTTCTGTGGAGCAGGGCAGGAGGAGATTGAGGAATACCTTTGAGATCATATAGCCATATGGCAATCTAGGGACAGTTTTCAGGTAAATGCTTTCTAAAGGAACTAACTCCCTTACAAGACAGAATTCAGGGCCCCAGTGGGAGTTAATACCCTAGAGCAAAGCCTCGTTCTCATTATTATTTTTTTTCCAAGAGTGGGGAGGAGGTCTACCCCTAAATGGTAAAGTGCACCTGCTGTTTTTTACACACACAAAATTCCTGGCAGAGAAAACCCTCCCCTGTTATTACATTCATTAATTGAACCTTTTATTCACAACTTCGAGTGGACAAACCAAAGAATACTACTTATGTGAGGAAAACCAGGGGGTCAAAAAAAGGGGGCTTGAACAGAAGCAAGTGACCCCTGAGAAACAAATAATCCATGGAATGGAATTAGTCTTTCAGAGAGATTCAAGAATATGTTGCTCACAAAAAAATAAATAAATAAAATAAAACCAAAAAGCAAAACCAAACAAAAAAAAAAAAAAAACCCTAGCACATCAAGAAGAGATCACTATGAAAAATACACAAAGAGAAAATGAGCATTCTTGGAAATTAGATGTATGAATGGCAAATTTTTAAAAAATAATATAAGTCAAAATAATTCTAATTTGAAACCCAGAGCCAAAGCCTCAAAGATTAAATATATAGGTTATGATATATATGTTGAATGGTAAACTGAGGCACATTAAAATTTACACTACTTTCTTTGCACAGACATCCATTCAAATTAGGCAGCACGGAACAAAGTTAAGAGTGTTCCCCTGACAAGCTGGGAAAGGCTTTTGCAGATGGAAGCAAAGTAAGGGAATTATTTGATTGGCTACCGCTTAATCAGTTGTCCAATTTGTGGAAGCCTAGGTGGATGTTTGCGATTAGATGTTTGTTCTTAAGTTTCATTTTCTCGGATTCAAGTGCATTGACCCTGACTTAGGTTTCAGTGTGTTATATAGGCTACCAAGATCTTAGACCACCTCAGTTTAAGTTTCCTTGTACATATGTGATTAATATATATGTAGCTTTGAATAGAAATTTATATATGTAATATATTTAAATGCATATAAAAATGCATGCTAATTTATAATATATAACTTTTTAAAATATACTTTGTGTTATATATTATACATATTTGTATTATATATTATACATATATATGTTAAAGAAAAATTAATAGATATGGAGACTTAATCAAGAGGTTCAATATCCTAAGAGAAATTCCCAACAGAGAACAGAAGTGGGAGACATTAAGCAGGAGGCAGAGAAGAAGAAGCAAATTTGCAGGAGCTCAAGAAATGCCTGAGTGCCAACTGGGCATAGGATGAGGTATTCATATCTATACCAACAGGAACTAGTTATATCCTTCAGCGTTCTCAGTCTGAGGGCAATTAAAAATGCGAGGGTATAAAATAAAGACATTTTTGAACACACAATGAGTTATCTTCATTTACCTTTTCTTATAAAAAAAAACAGCTGTGGTTTCTTTTCAAAACAACAGAAAAGAAATTGAAAAAAGAAAAGCCATGAGATCCAAGAAATAGTACACCCAACACAGAACTACAGTGAAAAGAGACTCCTTCAAAGCAGGCTCTGTGGAAAGTGAGAAGAAACAATGGTCAAACTTGGGAAATGAATATGGAAGGTTTTAACCACAATGTTTTCATGTTGACATATAATGCAGCTAAAAGGCAGGATCTTTGTGGGGCTGAAATAAAGGTTTATGCTGCCTCTTTAAATAAACGAAAGTAACAGAAACTTAGAAGCTCACGGAAGATCAAAGAACTCTATAAGGAAGCCTTGGACCAAATAGGAAGAAAGGTGCAATGTGGAATAACTTTGAGGTCCTCATGGAGTGGAAGGAAAGAGATCCACTTGACCTTCACGATTAAAGTGGCCCATGTTTAGTGAGATAAAATTATATCATTCTACCATGTTCCATGGTGGTTAATAATTGCTGCAATTAGAATATTGAAAACACTTCTTGGGTCTGAATTCTAGCCTATAAAGTATAGATAAATGGTTAAATATTTAATTAATTATAACGGTAATGCAGAATTTAAATAGTACAAATTTGGTCAGTGTAAAAATAATGACAGTTTACAGAGCTAAGTAAGTATAGAGAAAAAGTAGGAAAAATTGTGTAAAGAAGCACTAATGTTTCTATCTTAATAATGGGACCTATGGAGTAATGAATATCGATTTTGATGAATAAAACATGAAGTTTAGTAATCAGGTGACAAAAATTTAAGGGGGCGGAAGTCCACTGGAAGTTAAGAGAGTATAAGTTAGCTAATTCATCAGCTTCCATATAGAAAAATGAATATTTTAAGGTATAAATTTGAGGGTTTATAATTGTTAAATAATTTTAAGCGGTTAGTGTAAACTAGAGGTATGAATGTGCAGTTTAGCACAGGAGTTCCAAGTTGATGGCCCATAAGCTAATTCTGCAAGAATCCATTTTTGTTGTTGTTGTTTATTTCCCATATAATGTTTGTAAAACCTGAGAAGCTTAGCCAAAACATTCAGACTTCTAATTTATCTTTAAAAAAAAAAGAATGTAAGAAAGATCTAGCAACACTGAAATTGCATTCCTCCGTGGGAGCAATCGGCCAGGGCTAGCAAACAAGCTTCCCTTAGATGGAGCCTGTGCTATGCCTTTGGCAACATTCTACAGGCTTCCAGGTATGTTACTTATGCCCTGCTTTCTTTGTTTACACCAACTGCCCAGCTTCTGTGAGAGTGGAATCTTTGACCCCTCACTGAGAGTTACAGAGTTAAATATCGGAAGAACTATACCTGGCTCAAGGTTGGTACCTCTGGGGAAATGAGATCAAGGGTGGAAAGACTTCAGTTTGGGAGATAATAATCTTTCGTTTCAGGACAGTTTTAACCAGCTCTTTTATTTCTATGTCTATTTGTCCATGTATTTCTATGTCTATGCCTATATCTTACCTGGCTCTAGTCTGGCCACAGACTGAGTCAGAGATAATAAAGCTTCAGAAAAAAATGAAGAGACCTTATGCTTGTTGAAGGGTCAACTATAAGTAGGAAGATGGCTTTCAAGGCAATGGTTCAGTATCTGGGGGTTTACGGATACTATAAAAAATAAAATAAAAAAAATTAGAACAACCTATCTGCCTATCCAACCTATCTGTGGAAGTAATATACTGTTTCTCTGATTTTGCTTGTGGCCAACTGTTAACTCTCACAAATAACCATGTGCCCCTCTACATTTCCCAGCCGTCCTTGTAGGATGTTGCAATTATGTGACTAGACTCTAGCCGACAGGATGTGGGCAGATGTGATGTAAGCCGCTCCCAAACCTGGCCCAAAAACTCTTCCCAAGCAATCTTACATATGTCTTTCCCTTCCTCAGCAATTTGGAAGCCAGGTGTTCAAGATGTCTCAGCTGCAAGACAGAGGGAGCCTATCTGACCCATATTGGACTGTGATGTGAACAAGAAATAAGCCTTTTGTGTTAAGCAATTGAGATTTGGGGATTGACTGTTCCAGTAGTTATTGTTAATTACCTAAACCAGTGACTCTCAAACTTAGCATGTTTCAAAATCACCAGAAGAGCTTGTTACAATACAGACTGCTCACAGGTGACTTAATATGAAGTCTCCTACATATTAGCATTGAAGCAATACTTACAATAACATGAGTCCACTGAAATGAAGATGTAGGATGAATGGACGATGCCAGATTTCCGAGATCAGCATAATGGTGCGTGTATCTACACTGAGGTGTTAACAGGCAGTCTGGAACATGATGACTTCAAGTTACCATGAAGCACAATTTCAATTACAGCATAATTATGATCTGGGAAACCAGAAGGCAGATGGATCAGCCTCCTGTGAGGTCACCTCTGTTAGGGAAAAGCCCAGGTCAGACTACGGGTGAAAAGTATAGAAGAGAAAATGTAAGCAGACACTGCAAACACAGACCACGGGGAAGTCACATATTGGAGTCATGATCAGTGTCACAACCTCATACCTACATGTCAATCTCTAACAGTTCCAAACAGGACCTTTTCATTTCTGACTAGGAGCAATCATAAAAAGTTTCCTGCTAGGGGAAGGAAAATACCCAATAGGAATCCCATGATTTTATGTCAAGAACACTGGCAGAAAACAAATGAATTTCTAATGACCTAGGAGTGACAGACTCAACCTTAGAGGTTAAAAGCAGTGATTAGACAAAATTCAATTTTCTTCTTTTCTTTTTTCAGATATACAAAATGTGCGCCTATGCGGCGGGTATTTCTACAGTACTTTTCACAACATTGATTTGATTATGTTGCCTAATTTGTCACTGTTCCTTCCCCAAAAGATAGTTTTCCATCAGCCTCTTCAATAACTTCATATTCTTCTTGTATCCCCTGCCATGAGCCACACAGGCTAGTCTTTCTTCTTATACAGACAGATAATAAAACGCATTTTTCTTTTTGTCTTTGACTTACTAATATTTAATTTGTTAATTATCTCACCATAATATGATAATAAATTATCCATGTTTTCCAGACATTACTTTTTCTGTTTCATTTCTTTCCCTTGGTTTCTTGCATAGATCTGATCACAGAAATTCCTGCTTGGACATTGCTGTTAATATTCTTGAGGAGAACTTTGTTACTGCAAGTTATTAATGGAGAGTCAAATGAGAACGGTATGATTACACTATTTGATTTTTCCCATTCTATTTGCAATCCAATGGGATATTCACTCTTGATGTTATTAACTCTTCACATTTAAATTTTAATCCTCATTTATAAGCCATCTGTTGTCCTTAACTCTACAGGTCAAAAAAAAAAAAAAGAAATTAGATTTTTCTCTGTCCTCTTGAGAAATGTGACTACAGGAAATGATGAGCAAAAATGAATTTTATTGCAGTCTTGACATTCAAAAATTTTAAATATCTCAAACTATTCAGAAAAAGGTAGCCTTTAATTCTACTTCATTCATACTGTCTTCACAATAAGTATTATTCACCATCTGCTCTCTACAAAGCTTTGTGCTAGGTGTTGAGGAAGATCCAAACATCAACGAGACACAATCTCCTGTATCTTCTTAGAACTTCGAAGTAATATACATTCATAAGTAGTGATGGTCTTGATAGTAAATGTTAAAGTCTTTAAGAAAAGGAGAACTGAAAAGCTATCTATCAGAAGGTAGATTATTTAGAAGAGGAACCAGTGAGAGTTTCATGGACATCTGAACTAGTTCCTGAAGAATTGTAGGATAGTGATTGTACAGGAAGGAAGTGTAGATGGGAGAAGGCAGTACTATATGGAGCATGTTTGGGAATGGGGTAACTTCGGAGGAGGCTATCAAGACAGCATAGGGTATCATTAGGAACAAGGTTGACAAGAGGCAAACCGGTACCAGATTACAGATGTTTAAAGGTAACATTCAGGAATTTAGAAGTCACCCTGTGGTCCTGAAGGGTGTGACAGAGTGTGTGAGAGTGACAGCTTTGTTTTCAGAAGATTGATCTGGTAACAGGCATGTAAAATCTGAAAATCAGATTCAAGAGATATTGATGGAAGAGAAATTGTGTGGGTCAAGCAGACAGAGAAATCAAAGATGACTCTGAAGTTGAGAGCCTGACTGACTGGGTGGGTGGTGACTACGCGCAGCAAAAAGCAAGTCAGAAGAAGCAGCTTGTCTGGGGAAAGGTGTTACTACAGAATAGCTGAGTTGAAAATGCCGGTTGGGAACCCAGACAAGGCCAGTGCAGAAATAGAGCGGAAGCTCGAAAGAGGGCTGGTTGTTAGTGTTGAAGATTTGGAAAGAGATTAAGACCAAGGGAGGGGAGAGGCGGTAATTAAAATCACCAAATGAAAGAATATGGTGACAGAAACGTAGAGAGCTAATAATTATCTGGGACTAGCATTACCCGATTTACTTCATTCACTCACACTAAATTCAGAACAGCTCCTAGAACCTCCATCATAGAGAGAACGGTCAACAATGTTGAATGTTACAGTAAAAGGTAGATCTGTGGATTTCTGTTTGCATTTGGGATTAAAGTCATGATTCTGAGAATCTACATAAGCAGTCTTTTTATTTCCTCCCGTCAAGTGTAGAATTTGGCAGTTAGGTGGGTCATTTGACATAGTCAGAAATCTAACTGGGTAACTCCTAACTCACCTAACTGGAGTTTGAATCATTCATTTGGATTTTCTAGAAGTGAACACATTGTTTTCTAACTCTGTGTCTTCTGGCTAAACTCTAAGCTCCTGAAAGGTAGGGCTTGGGTCTTGCAAGGGCAAGGCCCTTGAAGGAAGCTTGATACTTGCTTTTGTTACGTATAGTAGTAGAATAAAAATTGGCCTCAACTATGTGAAATCTTCAGCCATTTGCAGGAGTAATTAAGACTAAAAGAAGAGAACCAAGGATTCAGCATAATGTGTGTGCCAGGACCAGTAGAATGCTAAAGAATGGAGAGCTAACAAAGGTAAAGATGACCCTCGAATTTAACAGGAAGTCAGACTTCCCCTAGCTACTGGAAAGACATTCTTTATGGATTAAAAAATAACTATTATTTTCAAGTTACAAATGAGTTTATAAAGGCAGACAGGTTAAGTCACTTCTGGAAGATCCTAATGTGTCAGCAGGTAATCAAAGCCTGAAGTCCGGAACTTGCTTCCCACTAAGGGCTCTGAGCTGTAACCTAAGAGAGAGGTTCCAAACTTTCCTAAAACTTCGCTTCTCAGGTCAAGGGTCATTATGCTTTTCCCCCGAGGTTAGTTTTACGTGAAGAATTCAGGGGAAACCTGCACTTTTAAGTGACAGAGAATTACAAATGCTATTATCTTTTTAGAAATCATATGGGGCTTCCTTTCTCAAAGCCGAAGTGGGAATAATCCATGGGAAGGTAAAACATCCTCCCCACTGCCTTCCTCCTCCAAAATAAACATTTACTGCATAATGAACAAATGTGGGACAAATATATTTACTTGCAAAATGATGAAGGCGATTGTTGCTTCCCTTGGAAGAGGTTTATTAGATATTGGTTGAAAAGGTTCATTTCTTGAATAGTAACCAGGAATAAACTGTGTCCATGTTACCGTGCAGCTTCTTTTCATTTTTAGCCTCACTGCAATCTTGAAAGAGGGCAGGGAAGAGTTAACCCAAGGCCCAGACAGTCCCCTGCTGATCTGTAATGAGTGAGAGCTGAAGCTGAATGTCAATAGCTCCTTGTGAACTTGGGTAACCCAGCTGAGCCCTCTGCTTGCCAGAGCTGGAGGAGGTAATCAGCTTGACCTGTGTGACCTTCCTGAGGCTGTGCTCTGTCCTGCATCGAGAAGCTTCTTTGCATATGATTCCTACAGGCTACTCAGTTGAACTTCTTTTAGGAGAACTGATCCTGAGTCAGCCTTAAGAGGAAACATAATATAAATTAGTCAATGCTGGTTGCAGGTTGCACAATATAGTAGATGCTTTAAAAAAAAAAAAGTAATAGGAACACATCCTGGAAACCTCAAAAAGATTTCCAGGAACAGCTATGACATCTGCCCTTCCAGCGTTATTAAAATAAATTGAAGGTTATGTAACAGTTCTCTCAGCACTTCAGATTTCTTGTGGAGTTGTGTTTCATCGAGTGCTTTCACCTTTCTGGGTTTGGTAAATGGATTTACTTTTGTTTTATTGTTTACTCATCACTGTTTTCATTGCACAGTCCCAAGGATGCCATACACACAGTGTTTACAGTATAGATTCTAGGTATACTGCATAAGATTTTCTTTGAATTTCTAACAGCATTTTGTCCTTATTCTGTTCAATAAATGAAACTTGAACAATAACTAAACTTCTATCTGGGTCTAAATATGCTGTTATTAGAAGAATATTATTCACTGAGAGAATGAATGTAATTCTGCTGCTAAACTGCATAACTTACATAACCATATCGAAAATGGCACAGTACTTCCCATAAAAGTAAGAGTGATTTGAATCACAAAGATCAACCTATCATAGACTATACAAATCCATACGTAAGTCCCATAACAAATACAGAGTTTATATTCCCAAGAAAATGGGGCTTAAATGTAACAAAAATATTCAGTTAACTTATGCTCATAGGGGTGTCCAAGTATTCCAAATGAAAGGCACATTATTCCTCGAGGAGCTAGAAGCTTTATTCCTACCCTAAAGCAAACTTACCTCCAGGTATATCTATTATGCATATTCAGTCTTTAGAACTGAGGAATCCTCCATCATGACAAATGAATTTTGCCTGGAAAAAATAAATGCCTAAGCTGTAGTTTTCCCTAGTTTTTATAATGATGAAGTTTAAAGTTCTTAGTAAAGAATTGCTCCAGAAAGGTGAAATCTTTATCGAATGCAATCAGCCACCGTCATTACTTTGCAGGTTAAAGGAACACAGAAGATACTGCTGCAGGGTGGGCAAAGGAAGCCAGTAACGTGGGAAGTCGCAATCTGTCGTCAAATATTGTAAAATACTTTGTCGCCTTCTTTGGACAAATGCACATGGTGAAACTGTGGGATGGGGGGAGAAAAAAGCCTACGAACAGTTCTATATTAAGCTTAACATTATACTCTCAGCTTGGTCCTAAGAGAAACAACACAGTTTTGAACCCTCAGATGAGCCGAGGCAACAGATGATAAAGATTACTTGAGGGAAATGACACCTATATATTTGACCAAAACTGTCAAACACACACACACACACAGAAAAACTACAAACCACTGCACTTTACCCAGACTTGCCCATTTCTGGCTCAAGCGTCGTGTTCACTGACAGTTTGCACATCTCTGAATAAATATCTTAAGAGGACAATTCCCAAAGGAGGTTGATTTTTCAAAACACATGCCACGTGCCCAAGTAAATCATGTATTGAGACTGGACTCTGACAGCCAACTTAAACGAATGAAATATATTTTCCTTGCCGATTTTTAAAAGCTTGTCAAGATTGGCTTGCATGATAACTCGTTATTTTAGCAAAGTCTAAATTTGTATATAGAGTTGGCCTCTAGAAAGTATCACGTTTGTTTTGCCCCTAGAATATTTTCTTATTACAAAGATTTGTGGAATTAGTCTCTGTGAAAGTAAATGTAAAAAGCAAATCTTCTTTACCTCATGGAATCGCATTGTAACTGCACAGGAGCACTTCGCTGCTTTATTTGGACTGACTGATTTTGCTCCCCTGACCCATGTCACCAGCTCTACCACCCACACCTCCCTGAAGGGAGAAGAGCTCTGTCAGAAGACTGCCTGGTAAATCAAAAGCGCTTCGTGGATAGTCATACTGTGTGTTGCACCAGAATGAGCCCTAGTTATGCGGCATTCTCCAAATGACTTTCTGCTGGCTCTCTCTTCAATCAAATGCCTGATACCTGAAATGAATGAGGAGACTTCGGAAATTGCTCTAGTAACTAGGTTAAGCTAAACAAATACACTTAAGTTTTGCCTAGTTCCATAGTTCTATAGCCAAATGTGATTTGCACAGATTAGCTGCCAAACTATACTTTTCAAGCGATCTTTACTGAGCTCACAAACATGACCATTGTGCTAGGTACTAAGCAACACGAAGACTGATAATGTTACCATCCCACAGACATTCTTAAGGGCCGTACATGATGGAGACTCTGTCGCACTCTGTGATGAGTAAGGGGAAAGAAAGACAATTAAGATAAGATGTCCAATCTACAGGAGTTTCCACTCAAGCAAGAGGAAAAGAGAAGTAATAATTATAATAAATTGTACACAAACCATAAAAGAATTATAAGTCATGTACTGAGTACCCAAAGATGGGAGAAATCGTTGTTGTTGTTTGTTTGTTTTTTTTTTTTTCTGAGCCACTCAGCAGAGGTGGCCTGAGTGAGGCCTTCAAAGATGGCTTTGAACTAGGAACTGGAGATGCCCAATGCTACTTGAGGATCCATATATTAGTAGGTAGCCCAATGCTGGAAGTGCTGAGACTCATCCTGGGTAAAGGGGAAGAACAACAAAAGCTAGAAGACAGGGCAACCAATTTTTATAATGTGTTTATTATGAAAGATTCCTAACATTCACAAAAGGGAGAGAATAATAAAATGATCCCTCAAATAAATGCCCATCACCCACATTTAAAGATTATCAAAATGGTGGCACATTTGTTTTATCTACCTTGTTTTCTTTTCTTCCTGAGTTTTTTTAAAAAATGTTTAAGTGTTTTTTATTTATTCTTGAGAGAGAGAGAGAGAGAGAGAGAGAGAGAGAGAGACAAAGTATGAGCTGGGGAGAAGCAGAGCAAGAGAGGGACACAGAATCCAAAGCAGGCTCCAAGCTCTGAGCTAGTAGCACAGAGCCCAACGCAGGGCTCGAACTCACAAGCCATGAGACCGTCACCTGAGCTGAAGTCGGACGCTCAACCTACTGAGCTACCCAGATGCCCCTCTTCCTGAGTTTTTTAAAAAGGATATCCCAGACATCTATCAGTTCACCTCTTCTGATTTCAATATGTGTCTCTAAAATGGATGGGCATTATCTTATATAATCACAATGCAGTTATCATGAACAAAATTAGTGATAATTCTGAAGTATCACCTAATAATAGTAGGGCCATATTAAATTTCCTCATTTTCCTCAAAACCGTCTTTTTACATGGCTAATTTATTAAGTTGGTGATGGGTTTTGTTTTCTTAAGCTCAAATGCCATCCCATGGAGTTGGGTAGTATCTCATTGGCAGTGGGATTTGCTGGAGGGCCTGGACTATATCTAAATCCTTATTGAATTGCCCTGTACCTAGCACAGTTCCCAGCCCAGGATTAACCCTACACAAATGTTTGCTGAACTGCACTGACTTGAACTGAATAAAGCTTTTAAGTAGAGTGGCATCTCATCAATACTCAGTTTTAGCATAGTGTTAGTGGCGCTAGGAAGGGGCATTGGAAAGCCTGTCCTCACAAAAACTCTGTACGCTCAAGGAGGTGGTAAGACATGTGGTCAAATTGTAGGTGTCAAAGTACTACGAACCATAAACTGGAACTTCATAGAACAGAAATTTCTCAGTTTATAGATTTTCTGAAATGACAAGTCTTTGTGCCTTCTGGGTAGAGGCCATACTTTACTTACCCTTGCATACCTGAATAGACTAATATCCGAACAAACTAATATCAAAGATAGATGTTCCTCAACCAGACCAAAATATTTCCTTCTGATGATTAAAATTTTAAAAATATTTCTTTCAACAGTATTTCGGGTGGGTTTTTCTTGGACTAGCCTGTGTATTCTTAGTATCTAAGTAAAGAAACCACCTGAAGAGAGAGAACTCTATCCAGGAAGAATGGTACTGATCACTGTAGCAAAGTTTCATTGCCTTATACTTTGACACACACTTATACATTTCTTATCCCATTGTTTTGCTTTGTTACTCACAATTAGTGGAATATATAAGTAGTATTATCTAACATTTATAGGTAAGTAAACTGAGGTCCAGAGTAAGGGAGTGCTGTAGTCAAGGCCTTGAAGCTATTTATTGGTGGAGGCAATTTGAAGTCAAGTCTTTGGATACCAAGAACAGCGCTGGTGGTTTTATGTTTCAACAATTTTCTTGATTTTAATTTTCCATTCTTAGCATTGTTTTGATTTCAACTGTTCGATGGCACCAAATCTATTGAGCAGAAGAAGTTGCAAGGCAGCGAAGGCTCCCTGTCATTGTGGGTGAAACAAATAAATAAACTTTAAGCAGTTTGGAGTATCTTTGACAGCTGACAATGTCCTCTTCATATAATTTTTATAGATTCTTCAGGATCCATTATTATTTTTGAAGCTCTCTTCCAAGAAATAAACAGAATCCTATTTCCCCAATACAGTAGGCCTCTACTTGTAATTAGTGATGTGTTTAATTTGTTCATAGTATCCATACTATATGTATTATATGAATAGATAATCAGATATTAATACTGCATTGACTTGACATTAAATTTTACTATGAAAATCTTTATAAGATCGGGTTATAGTATTGAAATAAAATGCAGAGAGCAACAAGTAGTTCTGGTTCAATTATTCCATGGCAAATTATCTTCAATTTATTATGAATAAATGTATATGGATCTTGCATTATTAATATGCAAACTATGAGTTCTGCATTCAGCTTTGTATTGTTGTTCCTTGTATGACATCCATTTTGGTCAGCTCGTATTCTTATTTCCAGTGCTACCTGAGTTTCCAATTTTTAAAAAAAATTTCCCTTGAGGTATTTTATTTCAGAAGGTTTTCCCAATTTTTGAAAATGGAATTGTTTCGCACAAGTACCTGTAGAAAAGACTGTGTAATTGTCAAGTGCTGTGATTTCTAAAACCTAAAGAGATTGGTGTAAGATATGAATAAAGATTATTTTGGATTTTCTTTTATCTAAAAGCCCTAGAAATTTAATTGTAAGATCAATTGTTTCCACTTATGAGTCAAGTCTGCTTATGGGGGCTATATTTAGTTCCAAAATCTCATTGCAGAAGCTTCTGATTGAGATCACACTCTGTATTTTCACACTGTGGTTTCTCAGGACACTCCACCGAGATAGGTGCTAATTTCTATTCTTCTTTATTTCCTACAAGTGGAATTAGAGTGAGAATGTTCAACCAGCCTTTTTTTTTTTTTTCCTTTTAAATTAACTTTTAGTACTTGGAACATTCTTGGAAATGAAGGAAATTCATCCACCTAGATCAGGGAGGTGTGCAGATTTACAAGACTGAAGTTTTTTCCTCATTTTGTTACAGGATTTGTTACTGATGGGTACCAGGGGAGATGTCCATTGACCCTGAAAATATTCTTTAAGGAAGGGGAAGGATAGATGCTATTTAACTTATCAGAGTTGTTGCATTTTGAAACAAAAGAAAAGATTTTTTAGAAGAGTGGAGTTAAGTTGTACACAAAATGTATATTATACACAGTATGGGTGGGGGGGGGTCCTCTGGTAAGGTTCAGGCAGTAGGAAGTTTACCTTACAAAAAGATGGTATTGGGGAGGGATGCTGAGAGGCTTACAGAGACTATGTTTCATCTCTTTCTGTCTTGACCACAGCACTGAACCAGAGGCCTTGCATAAAGTAGGTGTTCAATTAAAGCTTGCTGCATGAATAAATGCATGAGCCCCGGTTTATTCTGAAAGAAAACTTACATTCATATCACATAGTATCTATTGGAATCTCTCAATTTCAACCCCTATCTCCTCTGGATATCTAGAAGATGCCAGTGTGAGCTTTCTAAAATGCAAACCTGGTCCTGTCATTCTTTTCGCTGATCACCTTCAGTGGCTCCCATTTGCCCATAGGAATCAACCCGAATCTCACAGTGTGACATGGGAAACCCTTGCCTGGGACTCCAGCTTCATCTCTTACTCCCCCTTCGCCACATTCCACCCCCCGCCCCGACAAAAAATTAGATGCATTGACTTGTATTCTCTTTCTGTGTTTTTGTGTATGCTGTTCCAGCTTTCATACTCTTAAGGTACCTGGCTAATCACTACCTATCTTTTAGTGTCAGTTCAAAGCTCACCTCTTCTGAGAAGCTCTCCCTGAAACCCTACTTCCTACCGCCTGGCTGTCTCTCTGTCTAGCTATGGAGAAGGTTCTCTGTATCCAGTGGGGTTCTCCATATCTAGTGCGGCTTCCTGTCCTGGGTCTCTAACCTGATTTGCTCTCTGAATAACCCAGGTCTTTTCACCTTTAAATTCAAGGCACTCGGCATTATAATACCAGGTATACGGTAGGAGCTCAAACATGTTGGAGAAAAAAAAAGGGAGCATGGGAAAGAGGAAAAGGAAGAATGTGAGAAGGTGGGGGAAGGGAAGGAGGAAGGGAGAGGGGAAAAAAATTGTTATTTGTTCAGACCGTTTTTCTAGGCTCTCTAAGCCAGAAATGAGCTCTAAGTGGAAAACAATGCCCAAAATTCAAACAAACAAACAAAACTTCTAAACATAAAACATACATTTTAAAGAATTAGCTCTTGTATTTTGTAACTTGTTCATAAGGCTTAAAAGCAATAGTTTTGATACAATTCCTCTTGAGTGGCTACATGATTTAAAAACCAAAAGCAATAATTTTCTCATTAAAGCCTGCACTTTGGAATCAAAGAAAGCATAATTATTTCCAAGTTTATTTGACTCCGATGTTAAGACATAAAAACAATTCAGAAATAACCGAATTCTCACTCTAAAATAGTTTGCTTAAATACCAAGTAAAAAGTCAATTAGTTTGCAGTATCTGGTGTGTTTTGGGGTCATGAGATCAGTCCATTTTACTTCCTCTTTAACATGGGCTGGAGGCTCTTAACTATTTATGGATTTCACTGATCAGCAGGCTCGGCGAAACTGAACCGCTCCAAGTAGCTCCGTATTTTAATAGCAGTGGGGTTTTCTTTAAACAGGGGTGCGTTTAAAAGAACTTCAGATACGTCTGAATATTTTCCTTTATGATATGTAAACGTGCTATCATTTTGAGAAAAATACGCAAAACTAGTCTTGCTAATTATAAAATCTAACACTACAATATGAATTCCTAAGGAAAAAACAAGACCTGGTGCTGGGCATGGGGCGAGAGCATGCGCAAAACACTGAACACTGGTGGACTGTGAGTAGATGACCCCATTTGCTCCTCAGGCACACTCCTACCCCTGTCCAAACTGCCGAGATTATCAGAGACCTCAACAAAACAAACAAACAAACGCATACACTCTACAGGGCCGAGAGGATTGGGGTTTGACTTTAAATGTGCCGGTGAAGATAAAACTCCTTGGACTGATTGTTCATGTAGGACAATCTTGCTTTGGTTCTAATACTGCCCTTCACCCCTTTGCCACCTGTCCGCTTACAAACATTGAGCCCGGCCGTCGGGAAATCTGCCTATCTCTCAGATCAAGAAATCCTGCCCAAATCCATCCAGCCCAAGGCCGTTCAGTGCAGAACAGCAAGTCTATGGCAAAACTGAGAACCCAGGTCCTGGATTCCCAGTTGGTCTGACCACTAGACCACATTGCACCATCGGAGCAAAGACAAACATGAATTGTTCCAGGGCCGCCTCTGTTTGTTTATGAATGTGTTTGCAGCCGTTCTGAAGCTCTGTTGTCCTCATTTCTCTTTCCTGTTTGCAATTTGTAAGCATTTCTGTCTTCCTTTCCCCTTACCTAACCTATTTCTATGATACCTAACCTATTTCTATGATCACTTTCATTCTTCTGTTTTAAATGGATTCTGGAGCAAGTGAAGAATAAACTAGAACCAAGTAACAGGTTCTGGTCGTCTGGACGTTTCTACCAGGGCATTGATACATATCTTTCTATGGATAATGTTAAGGAAGTGCATCAGTACCAAAGTGTATCTTACAAAACAAATAAAAAAATAAAAGGTGCTTAGAGCAAAAAGCAATCTCCAGCTCTCTCTACACTTTGTGAGTCAAAGAAACTCAAGGCAGTGAGGAGGTGATGGAAGTTAGATCATCGATTATGCTTCTTTTAACCCAAATGCAATGGTGAGTTTACCCAAACTTATAATGATGCAAATGAAACCTTTATTTTCAAAGTGCCTATTTAAACACACAGGGTGTATCCATTATCTGGAAAGATAGACAGACCCACAGGCAATTTGCAGCTTAAAAAAACATGACCAATTAGACAAAACTGAAAAGCCTCGAAATAAAGTAGGGGGAAAAAATTTAGCACATCATGATTGCTAACACTTGAGGGAAAAGCAGACACGTTTTAGAGGAGGTCAAGAAGGTAGACAAATTGCCTGTTGAACTTTGAAAGTGAACCCTAAGCGTCCAGGAGATTTTCAGCTTAGAGACACTGGTTTTATTTATATCTAATTTCATCTGACTTTATTCCTTGATAAAGGAATTACAGGTTTATCTGAACACTGTAATTAAAAGCCATGGTCAGGTCAATATTGGGCTCATGAATGTAACGAATATATAATATTTCTATCAGAAATCAAAAACATTCTTGTAAAGGCAAAATTGTTTTCTCTAGTCTGTAAATCTTAGAGCACTTTTCTTATTCTCTCTTGGTTTCTAAGGTCTCTTTCTATTTCTCTTGGTTTCAAAATCTGTGTTTCTGGCCTTGAACCCAGGAGCATGTGAGGAGGGCCGCTCAGTCATTGAAGCATCCATCTGGTCACCATGACAAACTGGTCCTATAACTAATAGAGCCAGACCCCTAGGTCTTTGCCCTTGTGTATCTGTAATCTGTGGCTAGTGGCTTCAGCCTGGGCTGAGTGGCAGCAGACAGCCACAGTGACCTCTTATGAGTAACCTGGCCAATAGCCCTGACCCAAGGGTGGGGCTGGAGCATTTCAGTCACGTCCATTGCCTAATCCTCCCAACTCCAGCAGAACCTAAAAGAAGCAGGAATGGGGATGACTCTTACCTCAAAAATGGGTGTAGAAGGAAGAAGAAGGAATATGGCCAAGTAGCTCTAGGGGGTTAGAGGTTCCTGGCCTCCATGTCTTCCCTCTTGGGACAGGCAGGACACTTCAGCTCTAACCGATGGTTAAAGAGGATAAGACCTTTGGAACTGGGAGCTAATGGCCAGATTATTCATTTGTCTTAAAGGAAACAATTTAATTAGGAGCTAAACCACTCCTGATATCCACTCCTGAGAGGAAAGGGGCTCTCAGGATCCCTAGGAACAGAAAGAAGAATGAAATTCCACAGTTGGTTAAAGATTTTAGGAAGCCAGTGCTCCCTGTGACACACCCTGGTGATGATAAAATTGTCAGCCTAATTCCTTGTACTGGGAAAGCTGGAAAGAGACCAGAGAGCAGTAGGCTGGTTTACTAATTCCCATGAGAAGTTTTTGGTCCTTTTCGTGTTCCTGATGGCTCCCTGAAATGTTTTCACAGTTTGGTCTTTGATGATCATATCTGGTCCCAACAATTGCACATAAAATAAATCTCATGAAACCTTGCTATCATAGAATATTCTTTTGTGTCCTGGTGTCCTTGGTGTTTGGAATCCCAGTAACTACACAATTATGAGCAGAAATTCCCCCACTCAAATTATCCTGGTCATGGCCGTCCAGAATGGACACACCTGGAAGAACCAGTTAGTAGAGCTCTGAGTTCTCAGTGGGCATGAAGAGAAATAGAGAGACAGTGCTATTTTGCTGACAGAATTCCCCTGAGGCTCACTTCTTGGTGACTTCCAGCAGACCTCTATCAAATTCTCTGATGTAGCTACCCAGCCTAATTCCCTGATGTCGCATATGGTCTGGAGGAAGCTAGTGCTATCCCAAATAAAAGGGGAGGAAGATTCACTCATTCATCCTCTTGACTCAAATGCCTAAAGAAAGAAGAAGCCCTTCTAAGGTTGTAACCCCATTCCCTCTTTGCTTTCTCCTCTTCCCTGGGCTTCAGCTCCATTTCCAAATAAAGACAAGTTGGAGAATCTGGTACTTTTTCATTTCTTTCCTAGAATCTAAGGACACGAAGAACCCATAGAGACTGATTAACTGCTTGTTCAATTAATTCATTTATTCATTCATCCATTTAGCAGGCATCTCTTTAGGACTTGCTTTACCATAGGCACTTTTGGGGGGGGGGGGAGGAGTGTGTTGAAAATGCAAAGACAAAAAATATCAGTTTTTGCCCTGGAGAAGCTCATATCCAGTGCCAGAGGCAGATATGGAAACTAATGCTTTGGGTGTGGCTCATGACTCACCAACTGAGGTGTATGTGCAATAAACATCATGTGTCTGTTTTTTCGTTTGTTTGCTTGTTTTGTTAAGGAGATTAAATGCTACTCTGAACTCTCATCTTACAGAGCATCTGAGAGGTTCAATTTCAGTCATCACTGAGGATCCCTTCCTGCTTTGTCCCTCTGTCACGCAAAGGTCCTGTGTTTTTTTTTTAGCCCAGAGCATGTGAGGAGATCCCCTGCAATCTGTCCACACAGACTATCCTGGATGCCCATGGTCTGAGCCTGGCTGGTTGCTTCCGGTCTAGAAGCCCCATTACTTCCATGGTACAGATAGGCTACTGGATCCTTGAGGACCTGGGAGCCAGATGCCTAAGATCAGGTTCCTAGATATGAAAGTAGCCACCCCTTCCCAAAATGTGGTTCTGCTATCTTGCAGGGGCCCTGCCAAGGTCCTGCTGCCCATAACACCATCCAGCTTTGCTCTCTTCCTTGTCTGGGGGCATAGTTTTCTCTGTCTCCCTCATCTGTATTTTCTCTACCCTCACCCTAACAGAATCTGCTCCAGGAGATGATATGTTCAAGGAATGAATAAAAAGTAAGATCTTAGAGATTATTCTGCCCCTGAAACCCAAGAGTGAGTGTCTCCTCAACTGTTCTGACCGTGGCTCATAGCCTCATCCTAGTCCAAGGCCAGTATCAGAGTATAAGCTTGAGTAAGTGATGCCGGAAGGGAGTAGCTACCTGTGGAGCATTTGGGACTCAGCGAAGTTGATGTTTCCTTGAAATATGCAAGGGTGCAGGGATGGTATCTGGGGTCAAAGAACAGAATGTGGAAAATAAACAGAGATAAAAGAGCCTTGTGTATTCCAGCCAAGGTGAAAATACTTCTGTAGCTAGTGAGTGTGTCTACACGTGTATGTGTGTGTATGTGTGTGTGTATGTGGTGGGGGTGATAACAAGAAATGAGGCTAGAAAAAAAGGTTGTGACTAAATTCTTATGGTAAGTAAGGGGGTTTTCAAGGTGAGTTTCTAAGGTAAATAGTTTAGGGTCATTGCCTACACTACAGTATAGAGGGGAATCCGTGAACTTTGGAAGCTGTCAGATGTAGCTTGAAATCCAAGCTCCAGTGTTCTTCTGCCATCTGGCCTTGGGCAAGCCATGTAACCTGTGCTTCGATTTCTATGATCTGTCAAATGGGCATAGATGATGGTAACATCTACCTTCAAGGTTTTTTGTGTGTGTGTGTGAGAATTGAACAAGACAGCATATGTAAAGCATCTGCATAGTCCTAGGCACATAGAAGTATTAAATAAATGTTAGCCCAGTAATATTATACTTGTAAAATTATTTTTATGCCACTAGATCCACAGCAACATGGAGAGGTAGGGCTGGCATGTATTGCAGTACCATCAGGCAGCTTACAGAAGCATCCAGGGATCAGAATTTAAAGTGCTCATTGGACCAAACATACTGGCAGACATAAGATTTCAGGTGACATTATGGATGATAATGGCCCCAAAGGTCAGAAGAGATGTACTTCAGGAGCAGCAGGTGGAGGGTGACGGGGGTGATGATTTCACCAGTGGAAAGGCAGTGTCTGGCACCCAGACACTACCCAGGTTGTTTTGAGATTCCCCAAAAGAACATGATAAAAACAAAAATGAGCAATCAAAAGATGGCAAGTGGTGTCTTCGTTTCTAAGGTCTGCTGTAACAAAGTACCACAAGTTGGAAGATTTAAAACAGTAGGAATTGGGGCGCCTGGGTGGCTCAGTCGGTGAAGCATCTGACTTCAGCTCAGGTCATGATCTCGCAGTTTGTGAGTTCGAGCCCTGTGTCAGGCTCTGTGCTGAGAGCTCAGAGCCTGGAGCCTGCTTTGGATTCTGTGTCTCCTTCTCTCTCTTCCCCTACCCCACTCACACTCTCTCTCTTTCTCAAAAATAAACATTAAAAAAAAATAGAAATGTATTCTCTCACAGCTCTGAGGGCTAAAAGTCCAATATTGAGTTGCCAAGAGGACCATGCTTCCTCTGAAATCCCGGGTAGAATCCTTTCGTGCCTCTTCCTAGCTTCTGGTGGGAGCCAACAATTCCTGGGACACCATGGATTGCCTCTATTGTTACATGGTGTTCCCCCGTGTGTCTGTCTCCATGTCTTTTTTCTTCTTCTTCTTTTAACGTTTATTTCTTTTTGAGGGAGGGAGAGCATGAGTAGAGAAGGTGCAGAGAAAGAGGGAGGACAGAGGATCTGAAGTGGGCTCCATGCTGACAGCACACAGCCCAATGCGGGGCTCAGACTCAGGAACTGTGAGATCATGACCTGAGCCGCAGTCAGATGCTTAACCAACTAATCCACTCAGGCACTCTTCTTTTCTTCTTCTTGTCATGACCTCAGTCATATTGGATTAAAGGTCCACCTGCTTCATAGGACCTCACTTTAACTTACATCTTCATCATGTCTACAAAGACTATTTCCAAATAAGATCACATTCACAGATGCCAGGGCTGAGGACTTCAACAAATCTTTTGGGGGAACATAATTCAAACTACAAGTGATGTTATGGAAAGAGAACTGGGCTGAGAGCTGTGTCTGTGGTAAAGTTACCTCTTGGGGGTCAGGTGTATATTTGTGAAATTAGGAGTGGCTCTAAAATGCTATGATTGTCTGAGCCTCTCTTGATCCTAAAAATGAAATACATCTAGAGGCAAAAACTGAAGTAACTAATTGAAACCATGTGTTCAAATCAAAACTGCAGTTTGAGGAACCAGGGATTACATAACTAATAACCTAAGCCCTTAGTGACCCTGGCTACATTAGGAAGCAGTGCTTATGAAAGAATGCACTTCATTTGAACAATTTCTTCAGTCGGGCAGAGGATAGATTTTCTTGTGTAACTGACGTTTCCCACCCCTCCCTTAAAATGTGCTTTGGTAAATACATTTGAAAGAAACAAATGAAGTGCAAGAAAATTTAATTTACTCTCTAAATCTCATCTTCCTATACAATGGAAGTATAGGAATTGTGAGTGTTGGAATAAAACTATTTTCAACCCCCCCGCCCCCGGCCTTAGGTTAATTGTGAAACAAAGACCACTGAAGACCTCCCATTCATCATTTACATCTGCCTTCTCACCTTCCTTAACTTTTATCCCCGATTACAGTAATATATACATAATACATATATATATACATATATATATATGTGTATATATATATATATATATATATATATATATATATGTAGTTTTCTCAGTAGTACCACTGATGCGTGGGTCATGTTTTCCAGTGTGATTTTTGTTCTCCGAACATGCCACATTGTAATGGAATCTTGCCTATTGATATCCAGCCAACCATTCCCACATCATATTTTCTCATCATTACATGTTTTATGATTTGATTGTATATTTGAATAAGGGGCAACTGCTAGGATTCCATCTTGGGTTGACACTTACCCAGTCTTCCTAATAAGGATATAAAAGTTTGGTAGATCTTAAAAGGTAGTTCAAATGGGAAGAGAATTCTTTTCGGGGGATAGTTTGAGAAGAGACTTAGGGACTGAAGAACACAGCACGTTTTTGAAGGAAATTGATTTATTTCATTAGTGATCTAGTCTCAGATGAGCCTGTAAAAGGCATAGTGGGCCCCAATTACAAAAGGGCTTTGTCTGCAAGACTGAGAATGTTGGAATTTATTCTGTAGGCCATGAAAGTTTTGGGGAAGGTGGTTAACATTTGAGTGTTTTAGGAGGCTATCCTGCTAGCAACACAGAAGGTGGGCTGGTGAGGGAGAATCTGTATTTGCAGAGACCATCTGTGAGGTCATTACAAAAGTGAAAGCAAGAGGTAATTCCAGCCCGCACCAAGCTAGTGATGTTGGGAGACAAATGGAAGGTATAGATATAAGAGACAGGGCAGACCCAGAAACAATTGGTCATTGGCACGAAAGTGGGACTTCTGGTCCTAGCAAACAGAGGAATGATGTGACCCCATGATGTGACCATGAATGTGTGAGAAGGACTGTGTTCTATTTTGGACGTGTTGAGTTTGAGGTGACTTCAGGACAACCCAGTGAAGATGTTCCCTGGGAAGCATGAGGTCACTATCTCTGCTCTGGCATGTTTTTAAAGAAGAATCCCAAGGGCACAGACTACAGCTCAGTGTCCTTTGCTGAATTCAGATGCCCTGCACTGTGTTTACTGAACACATAGGGGTCACACAGAAAATCCAGGTTAAGATCTTTACACAGCATTTTTCATCGAACGTGCAAGAAAGTCATTAGCAACCCCACCTATCTATTCAGCCATAGATGCAGAAAACTTGTAGTTCTAACATTCTTAGTGTAGCAACTTTTGAACAGGACATCTTTCTAAAATCAGCTTTTTACTGGGGAGTGAAAAGTGATGCAGGAATAGCCTGAAGTCACGTTCAGGCTATATCCCTAAGCCTGATAAGTTCCATATCCCTAAGAAATGGGAGTCGATTTCAGAAGCCTGAACTCCCAGATGCCTACTTTCATCAGGTTACTTTTTTTTTCTTTGGTAGTTGATATATTAACATTATACATTACAGTAGTTTCAAGGATCCTGTTTGAGAAGAATGATGAGAAAAAGTGTTTTTTACCCATAAAATGGTGGTAGGAGGATGGGGTGAGAGGAGGGTGGGTTAGATGCCAAAAGCGATCATGTGTTCTAGATATGCTCTTGGTTGGTATGCTCATAAAAATAATTTACAGGGGGAAAGTTGACATGGGGCCACTTTGTGTCCTTACAAGCAGTGCCTTCTGACTTCAGTCAAGAGAGACAAAAATATGAATAGGGCAGAGGTAAAGAAACAACATGACATGCTGACATGTGGAGACGCAGCACCAAAAACAGTTATCTTGCCCCATTTGACAAGGGAAGTTCATTTGCTTTTCTGTCCACTCAGGCAGGATGGAATTGGAGAAGGTATTCTGCACCAGAAGCCAGGATCTCTGGGTTCCAGTTCTGACTATGCCCCTAAAGAGAAGTTCTGCTACTCACCTTGGGTAAATCACAACACCCTCTGCATGGTGGCAGTTTGGCTATAATTTTCTCTCCTTCACTCGTCACCTTCTCCATTGATTCTCCAACCCTTCAACCTTCTTTAAGTAATCACTCATGAGATACATAAAATACCTCTATATTTTTGGATGTTGTATATTTCCTACTGAGAGAAGCTCCTCTTCTTGTGGTGAATAATGAAAATTACAAGTGCCTGGCTCATTTGTGTCAAGATGATATGAGGAAACTGAAGGTCACTTTCAGCATACTTTACCATGCCTCCCAGGCATTGCTGATAAGAAAAAGACAGAAGGACAAAGACAAAATTAACTTTTAATTTCCCATCCAAGCTACAACTAACAGAAACAGAGAGACGGGTAAGACTGTCTTCTAATATACAAGGGAGAATTATATATTAAATATCTTATCTGATTTAACTTATCAGAGATAACCAAGCATGTGACTATTTAAATCTATATTTATAGGGAAGGTCTCTAGCTCTGAGCTCCAATAAATTTCAGTGACACATTTTCATATCTAGTATCAGTCCAAAAATCTTTTGGCCCTAAATTAGATGAATAAATAAACAAATCAGATACATTAATTTTCTCTTTGGAGTAGTTTTCTTTCCAAGCAATCACTCAAGTTATTTACATGCTGATAGAAGACATTACTTAACATAATGAGTAATTTTCTCACTCTGCAAGGTATTAGCCGCCAAACAGGCTTCAGTAATTTTTTTTTTTAATTCTATAGCCTCACCAGGTATCTTAGTAAAGAACCTGATTTTTTTTTTGTATCTGACTTATTTTATGAAATTGGATCAATAATTATGACAGCTAAAGCATTAGCCATATAAGCCACCAGACAGTATGTCGAGGATATATATTAACTATGGGCAATGAATTAATTTTGCAGAATACCCCACCCATAAATGAGCCATGAAGCTTAAAGAAAAGGACTAGCATTTTCAAATGATAGATTTCAAAACAATTTTTGTGTGAGGTCTTCTTATAGAAACTTTTCATCTTCGCGAAGCATGTCTTAATTCCACCCATTTTATGACCGCAAGCAAAGCACATCCTTGGCTTCAAAAAAGTCCAATTCAGCAACAAAGTTTAAACATATATATAAATGAATTAATTATCACTTTGTTGCTTACAGATTTATTCTTTATTTTACAAATGTACAGTTTATTGCATTTAAGTCTAATCTGATTTCTATAATAATGATTGCTCAGAAGCCTATTTATTGTATAAAACAGGTTTTACATTTGCTCTAACTTTTTCAGTACTCAGGATTCCTACTGAATAGCAATGCACCACTCAAGAAATATGTACGATACCAGCTTTAGATTTGACAAGCTCTGAAACTGGCAAAGGAATAAGCATTCCTCCAAAGACAGTAGTCAAAAGCTACATAATAATTCTACTTTATCCTAAGTCAGTGCAGTGTAGGAATTCACAATGAAACAAGAACTCCAAGGGAAAATAATAATCTTGGACTCTATAGTCCAGGCAGTATACATAGCACATACAATCTGATTATCCAGAGTTTCAATCTTCAAACTTCCCCTTTGCTGAGAGAACGTTAAATATTCTTTTAGAAGTCCTAGGCTTAGTCTTAAATAGTAGAAATAGAGGTGATATTTAAATAGAGAACTATGGGAAGAATTAAAAGTATTTTCATTTTATGTTTAAACAAGGTGTGTAGGATTCTGAAGCATGGAGTTTTACAAAATAACATTTAAAATTGTTATTAGTGATAATAGTCCATCGTAGAAAATAACAGATAAGCAAAAAGAGTAAAATAAATGTCATCCATAGTTCCAAAATTACTAATATACATACATTCTAAGTTGAGTTGTGTCCTCCAAAATTCAAATGTTGAGGTCCTAACCCCCAGTACCTGAGAATGTTCCCTTCTTTGAGGTAGTCTTTATAGACACAGTCAAGTTAAAGTGAGGGTATTAGATTGGGTCCTAATCCAACATGACTTACAAAAAGGAGAAATTTGGTCACAGACCTACTGCACATAGGAGGAAGGCAATGTGGAGAGACACAGATAAAAAACACTGCCTACAAGCCAGTGAGAGAGGCCTGGAACAGATCCTTCCCTCCCAGCCCTCACAAGGAACCAGTCTTGCTGACACATTAATTTTGGACCTATAGTCTCCAGAACTGTGAGACAACAAACTTATGTTGTTGAAGCCACCTGGTCCGTGGCACTTTGTTATCGGCAGCTCTAGAAAACTAATACACTGTTCATCTTTTTGCTGAGTATATATATATATATATACATATATATATATATGTATATATATATATACACACACACACACACACACACACACACACACAGACACACATACATACATGCATATACACATATGTATAAATATTTTTGAGTTGATATAATAATTTAATACTGTTTTATAATTTTTTTTCATTTTACATGTAGGAACATCTCCCTATGTCTTAAGATATACCGATGATGATGATGATGATGATGATGATGTTGATGATGGAAAGGTTAACTTTGAACGAATATTTATTAGGTACCAGGCACTGTTCTAAGTATTTTATGTCTACTATTTTAATCTTTATGACTTCCAGAAGAACATAATTCTTATTGACTATATAGTATTCCATTATATGAACATATCTAGATATTTGAAGTGTATCTTATTATTAAATATTTAGATTCATTCCATATTTTGGCTTAAATAAACATCTCTACCATAAGCATCTTTATATCATAGTCAAGATGCATACATATTACCTTCTTGGGATGAGAGTCTATGGATTCATAAATTTAAAAGTAATTTAGCAAAATGTACATATTTATATAATACATATTTTGTTTTAAAATATATGTAAATATAATATATACGGGTATGTGTGTGTGTGTGTGTGCGTGGAGAGAGAAAGAAAGAGAGAAAGAAAGAAAAGAAAAAAAGAAAAAAGAAAAGAATTATCTTCTAGGATATTCATACAAATTTTACCAATTTTTATTCCCTAAGAAATAAAAGGAAGTACCTATTTCCCTTTATCCTCTTGTTTCTTAAAACCCAGTCAATTTGTAGGTAAACAATTATCTTACTGCCTTAATTTGTGTGTTCCTGACTTCTAAAAACTTGAACTTTGAAAGTCTGTGCTTTAGTCCTTCCTTTTTTATTTTTTGGTGAATGTTTTGTTTGTTTACTTTTAGTCTGAAGTCACAGCAACAGTCTTTCTCTCTGGGTTATTTTTATGATCCTTCGATTTCCCAATGTCTCCTCTAGTTTAAGAGTTAACATCAGTCATTCTTTGGTCACTTCTAACCCACAATGCTTCTTGTCCATTCTAGGGTTTCTGACAACCTCAATCAAACAGAACACAAACACACACCAAGAGATAAAATATAAAGGTCTCTACAATGAAGGAAAATGCAGTCATGAAGTTCACGCGTATTGCTCCAAAACAGACCCTTATAACAGAGTTTGTTTATACAAATTTTCGTGACAAAATAGAAGAATCCGAGAGAGAAAACGAATACATTCTGCATCATTTTGCTAAGATGACTCTGACGCTGGCTCACATTAAATGCAAACACTTACTTCTTGTCGGAAATTTTCTCTCTGCACCATCTCTTCTGTACCCTCACTTCATCTTTCTTACTCCCTTCTCCAGGATTCAGATGTTACTATAGAGATTTAAATATGATTTTTTCTGCACTGCCTTCATTGATTTTCTCCTCACCTGCTCTATGGTTCGTTTTTCAGATGCTAATATCACACTTTACATAAATCTCCCGTTGAATGTCCCTTAATTATTTACTTCTGTATCTGTTTCCCACACTGGACTGTGAACATCTTTAGATCCTTGTGCCTTTCAGCTTTGTAGTTTTAGTGCCTGATCCCAGACAAAGGCTAGCATGGAATAACCACAGAACTGGTGATGTCATTCATGGTAGGGGTATATTTGGATTGAGGGTGGATCCAAATATTTACTCTTATGTCTAAAGCTAAATCTTAGCTTTGTTGAAATTTGTTGATGTGCAGAGTTACCTCTTTGGAAGGCCACAAACGTACTAGCTTATGCACAAAAGAATGATATGTTCCCTAAAGGACTTAGTTATATATCCATCCATGCATATGTGACAATTATAAGTATCACTGGTCTCCGTATCTCCCCTGGTCTTAGGCTTTTGTTGTTGTTGCTTAATCTGTATAACAAGAGTGTTGTGACACGATCTCCAAGGGGCTCTGCAGTCCTAAAAGTCTGTGGTTCTCATTCTACTTAGGCAAGACTGGGTGTGAAGCGTCTTCGCTGCCATTTTGGGGGCAGGTTGAACCAGAGCTGCTCCTGTCACTGTCTCGAGTCTCAGAGATAGCATCTTGTTTACACACAGCAGTGCTGCCCTGCCTCTGATAGCTGATCTTATCAGACGTGGTTACTTCCAACTGTCTTCAGGAGCAGACAGCTGCTGTGTCCAAATTTGCCTGCCTCACCACTGGAGAGTGTAGTAAGAGGTCACATTCCTTTTTGGGCTCCTAGACTG
This sequence comes from Acinonyx jubatus, assembly GCF_027475565.1. Lineage (NCBI taxonomy): Eukaryota > Metazoa > Chordata > Mammalia > Carnivora > Felidae > Acinonyx > Acinonyx jubatus. The sequence goes on from NC_069384.1 coordinate 27,861,600, forward strand.
CTAGCCAAAGACTTGAGAAAATGCGAACTCACAGGGACAGAGAACCACATGTGAGGGCTGACCTGGAACCCTGGCTGCTTTACATTTTCATGAAGTTTGCAAATTCGTTTGGCGGCCAGGTGGGGCCAGAATTGAAGGATATGGTCAAAGGCAATTAGAAACACATTTATTAAGAACAAATGAGCCTAAAGAAATTGAGGATGTGGCACAAATTTATAATCTGATAATAATAATAATAATTATTATTATTATTATTATTATTTATAAGTATATAAAGTCTACAGAGGGGGATGTAAAAAATTTTTTTTAATGTTTATTTATTTTTGAGAGAGGGATAAACAAAGTCAAGTGGGGGAGGGGCAGAGAGACAGAGAGACAGAATCTGAAGCAGGCTCCAGGCTCTGAGCTCTCAGCACAGAGCCCAATGCAGGGCTTGTACTCACTGTGAGATCATGACCTCAGCTGAAGTTGGACGCTTAACCAACTAAGCCACCCAAGTTCCCCCAGATGCGGGTTCTTTTTGGTAAATATGTAGATACAGTAGAGTAATGGTTCAAAGTGAATACCATAAGGAGCTGGAAAAGAGAGGGCAAAATACCCAATAATTTGGAGGCCCCCTGTGTCCTTCTACTGCTCTGCATGCAGTGCTGGCTAGATACTTTCAAGGTCTGGGTACTCTTCTTAGTGCTAAAACTTGGGCCAAACATTAAAGACTTAAAAATGAGTAAAAGAAGATGGTACTGCCAGTTGGAAATGGCAAAGACTTATTAATCATATTATCAAAGTGATTTTCACTTACAAGGAAGCTCTGATATGCATGTTGATGTTCAAGTTGACAGTTTTGAAGATGGAATCAAGGCATCTATCTTGCCCGGAGCAAAGCTGAGTGACACCACGTTAAAAAGCGATCACTTCCACCTCAACCTGGGTTGAGTCCCAGGGGCCAAAGGAGCCTTGAATCTGACTGGGCCTTCCTGAACAGCTTCTATTATGTGTCTCCCTGCAGTGGGACTGTTTGCAAAGGGAGTGACAGGACCTGAACCGAAATGACCTTGTTTCCAAAGGAATACCAACAGCTCCCTGAGAGGAAAAGATTTCCCTGATTTATGTTGAGTTAAGAAGTTTAGATGTTAGCTTCTTGCCATGGCTCCAAGGCGATAAAGAATTTCTTTACATGGATTCCGGCAATACAACAGATTTAATTATACAGATTATTTTAAATGGCTTTTGTGATGGGCAAAGAGTTGTGTTTGGCATGGCAGAGGACTCTGAGGCCTCTGGGAAGTCTCCAGAAAGAAGTCGCCCATGACCTAACCTTCCAGAGGAAAGAATTACTTTGGGTAAAACACACATGTCATAAAAATTTATCACAGACGTGAAACCCAAGTCATTGGCAGTTTCTCTGAAGTTTCATTAAATAAATTTGAATAGTATTGAATTTTCATAATAAGGTCTAGTAAGAAAAAGAATATTTGGGTATCTCCATTGAAAATAATTTCCTTGTTCCTATTCTGTTTTTTTTAATTTTTTTTCAAGTTTATTTATTTACTTATTTGGAGAGAAAGAGAGACAGAACAAGCAGGGGAGGGGCAGAAAGAGAGGGGGACAGAGGACCAGAGGCAGGCTCTGTACTGACAGCAGACAGCCTGATGCAGGGCTCGAACTCATGAACTATGAGATCATGACCTGAGCTGAAGTCAGATGCTTAGCCAACTGAGCCACCCAAGTGCCCCTCTTTGTTCATATTCTTGGGCAATGTTTTACAAGGTCATAGATAATGGGAAACATATTACAAGAAGATCAAGTCCTTGATTTTTAATAAGCACTTACAATAGGTATATAAGCTAATGATGGAGTCTTACTTGGTTATAAACGATTGCAGGATATTTTGTAATAACAACCACACCATCATCTTAGTATGTCTGCCAAGTACCATGAAGCATCTATCAAATATATTTCCAGCCTGAAGTTGTTGGGAAAATGTAGTTATTTTTAGAGACACTTGAGAAATTTATTTTCTCAGATACTAGTTTTCTAGCACTTGGGGAAAACCTTAACTAAACCACTTGGTACGGAAATTACTAAAATGGAAGAGACGCCACAGTGCTATGCTGCCCTTTCTGGTTTTTTGTTTTTTTTTTTTTTTATTTAAAAAAAAATTTTTTTTAACGTTTATTTATTTTTGAGACAGAGAGAGACAAAGCATGAACGGGGGAGGGTCGGAGAGAGGGAGACATAGAATCTGAAACAGGCTCCAGGCTCTGAGCTGTCAGCACAGAGCCCGATGCGGGGCTCGAACTCACAGACCGCGAGATCATGACCTGGGCCGAAATCGGCCGCTTAACTGACTGAGCCACCCAGGCGCCCCCCTTTCTGTTTTTAAAACTCTATCTCAGTGCTATTCACTGAGATAGGGCAGGACATATCTCTTGAACAAAGTTTATCGCCTGAAATGCAAAAGCATTTTTTCCTTAAATATTGACATTGACCTTTTTGTCTTTCCTATGGCAAAGTACATAAATAATCATTAACACTTTATTAAGTGCCAGAAACTGTGTTAAGTATGTTGTGTACCTAATGCTCAAAAAGATCCCGTTATATGAATGATAACATTTGGCCCATTTTTACAGCTGGGGAGACTGACGCACAGGGTGTGAAGTAACTGACCCAAGGTCTTTCAGGTGATTAGTGGTAAGACAAACAGCATCCCAACCCAGGCAACTGGATTCAGAGTCTGAATGCATCACCACTATATTGTTTGCCTCATCGATACAATTAGCAAAAGTTACAAGGATTCAGGTGTTTATGTGTATGTAGGGATGTGTTAACTATTAAGGATTCTATTTAAGGCCTAATTCATAGAAAATAGGTTGCCACTTTGCTACCTTATCACTCACACTGCTAAAGATGAAAATCCCGGTGCCATATTTTAGCTAACTTAAAAAGGTTTAAGTGCTGTTTCAACTGGGAAAAGTAAAAACTTGAACTGTATTTGAAATAAAAATGTAAGGTGAACACAGCTTGAAACATTAAAGGATCCATTGTCTCCAATTAGGGTTTTTTTGTTTGTTTGTTTGTTTGCTTGTTTGTTTGAATTTTCAAGCTTACAGAAAAGCTGAGAGATTGGTATATGAAATAGCCATAGAACCTTCATCAAAAAGGTTAATATTTTGTCACATTAATGCTAAATATTTGAGTAGATATCATGGAAAAAATAAGAACAATTTTCCAATTTCTCACAAAACGTTCTCCCAAAGATTCTCCTAACTCTTGATATTATCACATTTAGGAAAATTAGAGTAATTATAATTCCTTAATATCATCTAATAGTTAAGCTGAATTCAAATTTTCTGCAATTGTGCAAGACAGATATTTTACAGCTGTTTTTTCCAAGCCAGGTCAAAACAAGTTCTGCTCATTGCATTGGCTTGTTATAACTCTTGTCTCTTTTTCTAATTTACTTTTTTGTTTTTGTTTTTGTTTTTGTTTTTGTTTTGTTTTGTTTTGTTTTTGAGAGAGACAGAGAGAGAGAGACCCTGCATGCACATGGGGAAGGGGCAAAGAGAGAGGGAGAGAGAATCCTAAGCAGGCTCCACAAAAAGCATGGAGCCTGAGATGGGGCTTGAACTCCACCGTGAGATTATGACCTGAACTGAAATCAAGAGTCAGATGCTCAACCAACTGAGCCACCCAGGTACCTGTCTAATTTACTTTTGAAATTGCTCCATTGGACTTCTATAAGCACTTCTTAAATATCCCTTAGAATAAATGAGTGATTTTTTTAAATCAAAAGCAAAGAATGCATTTAGAGTTGTTATCCTTTTTAGAAAAATTAAAACAAATAAAAGATGGCCATCTGTCTTATAATTATCTTTTAGACATCCTTTCCAAATTATCTAGTACAATGACTTTTGCTAGCCTCTTACCATGGTCTCATCTTTTCCAGCCTATGTCTAAGATGGAAACTAATGAAACAAAGTTAATACTTTGGAAATTCAGAGATGAAAGATCAAAAACATTGGTTGGAGATCAAACTATGTGACCACCGCACTTAACACATAAGAACCAAGTTCCAAAGAGGTGACATAAATTGCCCTCAGTCACAATTACAAATTAGCAGAAAATGGAACAAGAACAGAAGTCCAGACCACTTTCCAGTAATACCACAGTAGAAGAAGATCATATTACCTGGCCCTGTCCTTTGAAAAGATTGCAGAACAAATGACTTTTCAGATCCTATGCTCTGGCACAAAATCAATAAAGCTCTTCTTGATATTCCAATCTGCATCTGTGACGGCACATTTTATCAAATGAGTCTGCAGTTAAGCTCCAAAGACCCAGTCAAACCTGTGGACTGACCCAGTTCACCTCCATACCTGATAAAGCTCCATACAGGACTACGGCCCCCAGTAGAACCTTGCAAAGTCAGCCACTAACAAAAAGGCTTAAGGAGACCCAGTGCAACATCCACCCCCAGTCTGTTCCTTAAACCCAGCTTTTCTTCTGTCATTGGGGAAGTATTTCTTCTCTTTCCGTGTTTTCTGTGGTGGTCCCACACTGCCAATCAGGACTTGTCTCCACCCAAAGGAAAATCATAATCGGACTTAGCTAATCATGGAACTTCATTCCCCTATTCACAGTGATTTACAGGGTGCATGCGTGACCCAAGCAACGTATGGGAATTGGGAGTAAGGCTATTCTCTTCCTTTTGGATCATATCCTGTAAGGGTAGGGGTTTGACAACCTTTCCTGCCACATGGTGAGAAACTTTAGGTCAACACTGGAAGAAAAAGCAATTCATACAAATCTGAGGTAAAGAAAAAGAACCCTAATCACACGCCTTAGGCCTACTTGGAATTTTAAGTTAGCTAAATTAACAAATTCACTTTTTTCCTCTGTGAGATGTTAGATTTCTGTCATTTACCTCCAAATAGGGTCCTTATGAGTACAAAGTTCTGCTTTACAGAGAATTGTGAAGCCCTGAGGTTTCAAGGCATCTAAAGATAGTGGTTTGTACCCTGATATATCTATTTATAATTTTGAAAGCAGAAGCTACATATGTACAGGGTTGCTCTACCCAGCAGTGACCAATCGGAAAAAAAAAATTTTGTTTATCCCTTTTTTTAGAGACAGAAGTGCCAAAGCCTTCATAATTTAAGCCAGGATGAAAAATCACCTTGGAGTCACAGAAATCAGCCTGATTTGGATATGGCACCTTGAAATTACTTGGGGACCTCTGTTAGAAGGATATATCACCTTGGCTAAATCACTGAGGATTGCTCCTCCTGAGAAATGTGGGCATAAGATAAATCTAAAAGGGTCCAGTCAAGATCAGTTACTCCTCCTTGGGTAAGTCTGAAGAGAAATAGGGATTGCGGCGACAAGAATGCAAGGCTCAGGAGTTAGTTCACATAAGGATTGATCTGCCCTGCCTCACTCCCTCAGAACTAGTTTGCCTTTAAAAACTCGGATTGCTGATGGGGCACCTGCATGGCTCAGTCTGTTAAGTGTCCGACTTCTGCTCAGGTCATGATCTCACGGTTCATGGTTCACAAGTTCAAGCCCTGTACTGGGCTCTGTGCTGACAGCTTAGAGCCTGGAGCCTGCTTCAGATTCCGTGTCTTCCTCTCTCTCTGCCCCTCCCCTGCTCACTCTCTCTCTCTCTCTCTCTCAAAATAAATAAATGTTGAAAAAAATTATTTTAAAAACTGGAATTGTTGGGGCTCTAAACCACCTTTGACCAAACTTAGAAGTGAAGAGGTAGAATGGCTGCAGCCTTCTGGTCTAGCAACCACTGCTCTAAATGTGTAGGGTGGTCTTCAACCATGAGAAGTAGCAGCAGAAGCAGCAGCAAAGCACTGATCCCTTCCATTTCTCTCTCTAATTAACAGTACCTGGAGTTGCCCCTCTTTGGACTGGGTAGGGAGTTGGTAGGTAGAAGAAAGCAGAGAGACCTCAAGAGAAAAGTACCAGACCTCCAGTTAAGAAGGCATGTGGGTCCTACAGTAATTAATTGGAAATGAAGGAAGAATGGCTAAGTGACTGCCTTTGTATCTGGATTTGGGGAACAGTTTGCATTTGTTAGAGACATCCCTAGCTGCACCTCTATAAAAAGATATATCTAAGGGGTGCCTGAGTGGCTCAGTTAAGCGTCCAACTTGATTTCGGCTCAGGTTTGAGATGGAGCCCCACATTGGGCTTTGTGCTGATAGCGTGGAAACTCCTTGGGATTCTCTCTCTTTCCCTCTCTGTTCCTCTCCCACTTATGCACCTTTTTCTCTCTCTCTCCCCCCTCTCTCAAAGTAAATAAATAAACTTAAAAAATTGTTAAAAATATGTATCAATGATAGATAGATAGATAGATAGATAGATACAACATATAATCAATCCCATTTACTAAAAAAAAAGATTTTGGGTATTCAAAGTTTAAACCACATTCTCTGATATTTGATCTGCCAACTATAAGGTGTTTAAGAGTGTATGGCCTCAACTGAGGCCAACTCTGGGCTCTCTTTACTAGGTTCTGGGTAGCCCTTCTGCAATATATTTAGTGCAAATTTTTGTACACACACAGTTACAATCCCAAGGGAGGCAATTATAGTTTATAAACCAGAAGAGGGAAATAACAAATTATTTGTTTTTACCCATAGGCAGTAGATACCTCTAAATAACTATATATAGGGAAGACAATACTGCTGCTACATTCTCATCTCAATGGGTAAATTTTATTTAGAAACCAAGCTGTGAACTTCTCTCGACTGTTGTTTTACATATTCCTCTTCTCGTTTACCTATGCCACTGTTCCATAGCCTGTGTCCTTTCTAATTTTTTAGGTACTTTTCACAATCTGTAACAAATTCCTATTGTCTGTTTTTTTTCCCTTTGTTATTCTATCTACCAGAAACATTTATCAGGCTGCCCAAGTGAGCTCAATCTTTCTTCAGCCATCACTGTCAGACTCCCTAACAGAGATTTCTCATGTCACCCACTGGGATCTTGCTTCACCCTCTAGTCTGAATGTTCTGGAAACAACATTATTTTGGGTTTCAACATATGCAATTAATCATGCACATTTATGACCCGTAATCTCCAAGAAGGCTTCAGCATGTACCCAATGAGAGGGTTCATGGACTAGCAGGCAAAATGCCAGTTCAGACTTCAGGATACTTGATACTCCAGTATTTCTAGCTCTAATACATATTGCCTGAATCTGTGTAAAAAGAGACACTGAAGCACTTTGCCTTTGGGGAAAGATAGGAAGCAGAGAGATATTTTTAGAGCACCCTGTCCCAAGCCCCCAATCATCTTCAATCTTTTTCATCCTGTTCCTCGGGATTGTTCCTTTCCCCCTTGACTACTCCAACCTGAAAGTTGGCTCAGCCTAGAAACAGTGCTGGACACAAAAATCTTAATAGGGTGGATGGTCATGGGTAGAAATGTGGTTGCAAAACATATTAAGGGGATGGGTTGGGGATAGGACCTGAAATCTGGGAGAGATTTCATTAGTCCAGTAACAAACAAAGAGTGAGACAGAAACCAAAATCATTACTTATTATAAATTCAGATTCGAACTTGGTCCAATAGTCATTTCCAAAGTTACTATTTTACAAGATTTTATTTCATAACTTTATTATTTTTGTTTTACAAATTATAAAGGCAATGCCTGTTCCTTATAACAAGATCACATAATACAAAAGTCTAAAAAATGCAGAACTTCCCAAATCTAATGCTCTGGAAGGAAAAATTGATTACAACTGGGTAATTTTTTATTGCCAGCAAATATTTTCTTTATATACATGTATTTTTTCAATAGGTAATGCACACATATAAGGGTTTTTTACTGAAGTGGGGTTGGAACTGTTTTGTTCTTTTGCATGAGTGGGATAACAATAAACATATGCTTCAACATATTCTTTACTCTTATTCTAGTATGAACATCATAATTGTTCATTTTTCAGGTATACAGATTTGAAGTCTAATGTGTAACTCTCTACAGATTATTATTTATAATTGATTCAATATTTAATTAATTTGTCAAACCAACAGCAAATAAAAAGCATGATATGGGGCTTAAATTCTATTAGGGAAATAAAGCCAAGCCAAATAAATATGTAAACAGGAAAAAATATCAGATAGCAATAACTGCTATTCAAATAATGAAAGTACATTGCTATCATAGAGTTACTGAGCAGCCCCTTTATATTTTTATGGTATCTCTTCAAAGTCTCATCCACCAGAATAAAAAAAAGGTATGATTTTTATATCATAGTTTTGGTACAATTAAGTCCTCAGGGTTCAAAAATATCTTCCAAATGCTAATAATCGGTGCATAAACTCTAGTAGGCTTTGAGCAATGGTATCCTGTAAAGCTCTTACAAGGAGAGCCCAAGTCAATAACTATGGGTTTGATTGACCTTGGCAGTATTACATAGGGTCATATTTTTACATGGCTGAACTGTTCTTGTCCTAGAACTACAATGTCCCAGGTACAAATAGCTTTTCTTCAGCACCAGGCATGCGTGTCTTATCTTCCCACCTATTTTCCCCCCACCTCATTCTTTCATTACTTTTATAAAAGAAACACTGTTACAGAGTATGTAAAGAAAACTCATCTCCATTGACGTTTTTCTTTCAGGCTCTCCTCTCTTCAAGCGATGTTATAGTTGAAATATTACACTCATGGACTTCTGGTTTATTCTTAAGAAAGATTTTTATTTGTGAGTTTATCTTATTGTTTTGCGGTTCCAATATCATACAGAATAACCTCTTTTCATTTTATTCCTAGGATGGACAAGAGCTTGGAAAGGGATGTGATTCTATCAGTAATTCGCCTAGGAAAAATTCCTATCTTTTTTCTGACCTGTCCTGTAAAGAAATTGCAATGTCATCACAAAAGGGAATGAAATTGCAGTCCATTCTTAACTATCAAAATATTTCCAAGAAAATATAATTTTTGAAGAAAAGAGTAAAACTCATTCCCATGAAAGCAATCTTTTTATCACCATGCTTCAACCCAGCACAGTGTTGGGGGGTAGGGGGGAGAGTACTGAACTAGAAGCTAAGAGTCAGGTAGGATACCAGCAATGTCCCAAGTGGCATATTCAAGCAGAGTGATTGAGGAGAGTTTAAAGATGGAGCAGTTTACAAAAGGGTAGACAGGGTACAGTGAAACCAACAACAGATGGTGAAATACCGAGGGGGCTAGTGTTGCCACCTCTAGGGCTGAAAGGGCAGAAGAAAGTGAGATAACTGTATATGTAGATGCAGAAGAAGGTATGTGGGTCTGCTGGAAGCTGCAGACATCATCATCACCATTATCATCATTATTCCCATTCAGAGAATAAATACCTCAACCTTACTTTCCCCCAAAATGGCGTCTTTCGATGGCATCTCCCCTTGGTGGAGCCCAACAGGAAGCCTGAGGCCAGGAGTGCTGGTGCTCACAATTCATACAGGTCAGCCTCCCATGGTGGCGAGATGTGTGGTGAAGGTTGGAATGGAGCTTCCAGGAAAAGAAAATAACCTAGCACAGCAGATCTTGCCACAGGTGAAATCTTGGGGTCCTGAGACTTTTCTTCCCTCTCTGAGCTAGATGGCAGTTGGGGATCATTCCAAGAACCAAAATCCTGTGGATATGTTTTATGTGAAGAGGGAGATGTTAATGGCTAAGAAGAATAGTTGAAAATTATACCAAAATTTTAAAAATTCTCAACATCTGTCTTTCATATCTTCTTTGATATATTCCCAGGGTGATTTTTCCACATTAAAAAAAAAAGTTTAATGGGTAATTAAAATGTTTTGTGTAAAGTATGAATGTGTTACATGGAGTAATCTAAGTGTGCCATTTTGGAAAAAATTATTTAACTTTTATGTGGCATTTTTTGAAACACCAATATAAGTCTGAAATGTTTATAGTGTTTATTTGTCATTTTCACATTTTTCTAGATGTAGTATGTTTATCAAAATTAAATGGCATTTGGGTGCCTGGGTGGCTCAGTTGATTGAGCGTCCAACTCTTGATTTCGGTTCAGGTCATGATCTCACAGTTTGTGGGTCCAAGTGCCGCATCAGGCTCTGTGCTGACAGTGTGGAGCCTGTTTGGGATTCTGTCTCCCTGTCTCTATCTGCCCCTGCTCCCCCTCAAAATAAATAAATAAACAAAAAAATTATAATGCAAAATTAACCAGCATTGACAGGTTTTGGTCTCCACTAAATTGTAAGCTCCCTGAGAAGGGTCCACATGCATTTTTGTGTCTCCCAGTGTCTGTGCAATGGGTTTAGCAGTGATTTCTTAGAGTTATTTGTATGCTGGGTAGTTGCTATGTGTTAAACACTATGGTAAATGCCTTTTAAATAATAGTCTTCAGGCCCCAAAACAAATATAATAGTTTACAGATGGGAAAACTTAAATTCAGAGAGGTTAAACGAGTTGCCCAAGTCACACAGACAGTAAGTGTTGCGGCTGAGCGCTAACCTGGGTCTGGGTGACTGATGTATTTTTGCTTTTAACAAGTATATTGAACTGCCACTTGAAAGTAAATAAGACAAGAAGGTGTGCAAATGGCTTTCTATCCTGTCTAGTAGAGAAGTGCCACAGACACCGTTGGTGATATTATTGTAAGCAATATTATCATTCTGCTGAGGAATATGAAAAAGTTTATACCCTCAGGTACATTAAAATGTGGTGCGGGGTATTAGATACTTACTCAAATGACTACAACGTAAGATAGAATAAAGCCAGGATCACAAGACAAGTACATATGAGGGCGGTGGCCCACCGAACAATAGGGTTTCAACAGTTAAGAGATGAAAGGATAGAGAGAACATCATGAACAAAGGCAATGACGTTGGAACACACAGGGTGTGTACAGGAATCAACAAGGAATCTAACGACTGGAACATTGGGAAGTATAGGGGAGCACTCAAAGAAAAGACTGGAAAGGTAGGTTGCACGTAGTGCCTGATCTACCCAATTGTACTATCATCAGTACATATTTTTAGAACTTGTTGACAAGCGAGTTCATCAAGTGCCATGATGAAATCTAAAAACATGTTAGCTACTGGATTTCCCTGATCTAGCAATTTTGCAATCTTGCCAAAAAGAAAATGAAGTCAGTATAACAAACCACCCCCAATCCTGCTCTCCTCCAACATTATTTTCTACACTAGAGTCAGTGTGAACCTCTTAAAATTCAAATCCAATTATGTTACATTTTCCTTAACATACTTGGCTGGCTTCTCATTCTCCAAATTTAACATGCTGGCCTCTTCAGCCATATCTCTCAACAGACCCCATCATTAAAAGTTTCCAAACATACCGAACTTCCTAAATGTGCTCTTCCTCCTGGTAGGACCCGCTTCCTTCTTACCTCTGTCCCTGGTTGAGCCATCTTCTAGGCCCCAATTTAGCTGTCCCTTCTGGGATGCCATGCCTGTGGCCTCCTTCATAGACTTCACCTTGCAGAGCTCCCCTATGTCATTTGTTGAATACGTCTCTCTGTGCATTTGCCACAATATTTTGTTCTGTTAGATTTCAGAGGCTTTTTCTTATTTATTTATTTTTTTAAAAAAGTTTTTAATGTTTATTTTATTTTTGACAGAGAGAGCATGAGCAGGGTAGAGGCAGAGAGAGAGGGAGACACAGAATCCGAGGCAGGCTCCAGGCTCTGACCTGTCAGCACAGAGCCCGACGTGGGGCTTGAACTCACAGACCGCGAGATCATGACCTGAGCTGAAGTTGGATGCTCAACCGACTGAGCCCCCCAGGCACCCCTCTTATTTATTTTTATATTCCCAGTTCCTGAAGCAAAGTGGGAACACATAGGTATTCACTGAATAAATGGATGAATGAAGGAAGCAGCAACATTTTCCTTGTAGATAAACGTAGTTTGAAAGTTATAGAACCAAGAACTTTCATGTTGGTCTGTTCTTAGATGGTAAGACTTTCAGCAAGGATGTGAATAGCTCACATCTTCTCTCCCTCCTTTATTCAGTCTCTGAAATGGTTGTTGAGATAACCTCTGTATCTTTAATCCATCCAGTTGGCCATAGTATGCTCCCACCGAATTTGTATGCAAAATTCGTGTTCTGTTCTTTTACATGAAACATCCTCAAAGGTGCTTTCCCCACAGCTTGTGAATTTTTGAAGATTTCTCTTCTGAAAGGTATACTCTTCCTCCTCTTCAAGACTGTGTCCCATCCCATTAGGTTTAAAGATTACATTCTCTGTTCTGTTTTCTCCCAAGAATTACCAGAAATCACTTAAACCACTCTTCTTTGGAATCATAGTTGAAAGACAAGTCGGCATTTCTTTTGAAAATTCCGTTTTTCTTTCTTTCTTTTCTTTCTTTCTTTCTTTCTTTCTTTCTTTCTTTCTTTCTTTCTTTCTTAACTTGTTCTATTTTTTTATGTTTTTTAAATTTACATCCAAATTAGTTAGCATATAGTATAGCAATGATTTCAGGAGTAGATTCCTTAGTGCCCCTTACCCATTTACCCCATCCCCCCTCCCACAACCCCTACAGTAACCCTCAGTTTGTTCCCCATATTTATGAGTCTCTTCTGTTTTGTCCCCCTCCCTGTTTTTATATTATTTTTGTTTCCCTTCCCTTATGTTCATCTGTTTTGTGTCTTCAAGTCCTCATATGAGTGAAGTCATATGATTTTTGTCTTTCTCTGACTGACTAATTTCACTTAGCATAATACCCTCCAGTTCCATCCATGTAGTTGCAAATGGCAAGATTTCATTCTTTTTGATTGCCGAGTAATACTCCACTGTATATATATACACCACATCTTCTTTATCCATTCATCCATCGATGGACATTTGGGCTCTCTCCATACTTTGGCTATTGTTGATAGTGCTGCTATAAACAGCATACCTGGTATCCCTTGGATAAATACATAGTAGTGCAATTGCTGAGTCATAGGGTAGTTCTATTTTTAGTTTTTTGAGGAACCTCCCTACTGTTTTCCAGAGTGGCTGCACCAGCTTGCATTCCCACCAGCAATGCAAAAGAGATCCTCTTTCTCCGCATCCTTGCCAACATCTGTTGTTGCCTGAGTTGTTAATGTTAGCCATTCTGACAGGTGTAAGGTGGTATCTCATCGTGGTTTTGATTTGTATTTCCCTGATGATGAGTGATGTTGAGCATCTTTTCATGTGTTGGTTGGCCATCTGGATGTCTTCTTTGGAGAAGTGTCTATTCATGTCTTTTGCCCATTTCTTCACTGGATTATTTGTTTTTTGGGTGTTGAGTTTGAGAAGTTCTTTGTAGATTTTAGATACTAACCCTTTATCTGATATGTCATTTGCAAATATCTTCTCCCATTCTGTCAGTTGCCTTTTAGTTTTGCTGATGGTTTCCTTCATTGTGCAGAAGCTTTTTGTCGAAAATTCCTTCTAAGCCAATCTCCGTTATCCTCAGAATTTGGTGTTAAACCATTTGGGAGGGGCGTGGTAAATTCCTCCTAATCAGTGCTTTTCAAACTGCATGCTGCACACTCTCTCGATTTATATATTATTTATACACTGAGCAAAACATGATTTGAGACAACTAATTTCATAATTTAATTTAATGGTTCTCATTTAAGAATGACAAATCAACTAATTAAGAATTGAGTGTTATATAATCCCTTTTCAAAGACAATTTCCTAAACAGTTAAAACCTTATCTTCATTAGATTTTATTCTTTACTATTGTTTCTCCCTGGCATTCAACAAGTTTGCTTTTTTTTTTTTTTTTTAATTCATCTTGATGTAGGTCTGCAAAAGGGAAGGAAGCAAACTGCTGGTCCCTGTTCTTCTTATGGACCAGGAAAAGGGAGGAGTTGGGAAGACTCCCAGATCCAAAGGCTTAAGTTTTACTTATGCAAGTATTTGTGTAAATTAAATAGACTGGTCAAATTGTGTAAATATATCCTGTTATCCAGACCTTATTTTGAATTGTTTTAATCATCAAACCTGCTACTATCTAATATCTGCTGACATCTGTGGTTAAGGTTCTGGAAGAATTACGAAAACAGGTTGGGACACGGAGATTATAAGGTCAGGTCACTTGATGGGGTGAGGGTGGGTGGGTTTGGGAGGAATGTCTTATGACCTGCACAGTCAGGAGTCTCTCTGCTGCATCTGTCACCTTCTAGCATGGGGTCATCTGAAGGTGAGGCAGGAAGGAGGGAGAAAGTCACACTCAAATAGTTGAGTTTGGAACGTGGGGATCTGGTAGCTCTAAGAGCCTGTGACTTGTTCAGTAGCATTCAGAGTGACTCATCAGGCACACTTTTCTTAGGTCATTTGTTTATTCTTGAGGCCAATTTTACTTGTTCTGAAGAAAGAAAACATTAACATCTCAAGGACCTATTGCTAGGGCTTATGAGTAGGTAATCAACTCAGACATTCTGAGCCCACATTTGGCCTTCTGTAATTGTAGATTAATATCAGCAGAATACCTGAATATTATTCTGTAAATCCATAGTGACCATGAGATCAATCTTATGTGTGTATTCATATGTACATGTGTATGTATCCATTTAATGCCCAATCCCCTAGGTATGAAGTATAGCCTTCTTATTTGGAAGCAATGTGGCTCCATCCCCCAGGTATGGACCTTTTTGTGGCCATCTCGCTTTATCTGACAGCTTCCAAAGAATATACAGTCTTTCTTCACACAGCGTTGTGCCTGACAGTAGATGCTAATTATCTCATTTAAACAAAAATTATTTTTCCTACAGATAAATCTCAATTAACCAAGATAATTCTTTCCAACGATACATCAAAGACTTCATTATACAACTAAAAATCATACAAGCATAATTATTATAAATAAAAATATTTACTGAGTGCCTCTCTGTGCTAGGCATTCTACATATGGTCTTTTAAATTCTTACAACCACCTTTCAAGGTTGATGTTATGATTTTCAATTTATAAAGAACCAGGGATTCAGTGAGATCAAACAACTTGTCTAAAATCATTTAAGTAATTGTCTAAATTCTGGTTGGCCTTCAACTGCATCAAATTTCAGACCTCCTGTTCTTTTCTAGACCATTCCTGTTTAGCAACTTCATTGGATCTTGACAGAGCAATAGTCTCCTCTCTTCTCCTTATACTAGGATGGGAGTTGATCCCCAAGAAACTTGGCAAAAATGGAGGATGCTTCTACTCCTCTGGTTAGATCCTCCCATCAAGTGGCATAGATGTCGTATGACTATTGCTGAGCCATTCTTCCCTCATTTTTACTTGCCAAATTGACCCAATTATAGAACCAGTAAGTTGGCTCTAATTCAGCAAGCCCAGACCCAGCCAAGACTCAACTTGAGTTTGAGTCTTGTTTCCTCTTCCCCATCTATCCACCCATGCATTCATCCACTCATCTATCCGTGTTCAATCAACAAAAATTGTATTCCAGGCACTACACGATGTGCTAGGGATTCATTCAAAGAAACCAATCTTGCCTTCAGAGAGCTAAGGGTCTAGTAATGGAGAATATAAATTTGTGCAATAAAATAAGTATGTCTAAGGGCTAGTAAAGCTACAAGAAGGGCAAGATCAACTTTTTGTGGATCAAGAAAGTTTTTACAGAAGAAATGTTTGAGCTGGCTCAGCTCCCATGAAAGCACTGAAAAATCAGGAATTTTCCCTGACCCAGGCCAACTTTCTCCAAAGCATTCCCCCCATCCTCAGAGGATTTTTGAACTGAGGCACCACTTGCTTTCTTGTCAGTGCATCATGGGACAGAGTGTTCATAAGAGGCACTTTTCATCTCTGCAATACCGTGGAGAATCTTTGCTTATGTGGAGGTGCACATTTGCTTGGGATTTATCATCACTCTGGGACACAGTGTTAACTCCTCGAAGTGATCTATAATCTTTTGTATGACATCTTGCATGTGTGCTTCAAGACCACAGCCCTCACGTTCCTGAAGATTTTAGAGGACTCTCCCACAAACTTGTGATGACATGCCTAAGCTCAAATTAAAATCAGTCTGTAGAATGATGGCCTGCCAGGACACAGTGGAGTCAGGCAAGCATCCTGGTGCTTTTTAAAGCACCAGAGCAGGGAAGAATGTGAATCTAAGTGGAGTAGTTGAAAATAGCTGTATGCTTGGCCATTAGCAGCTGTGGCTGCAAATCAAGGGCCAATCTCATCTAGGCAGTGTAGACAGGCCTCTCCGACATGCATCATTCTTATCTGAGCTCCACATATACATGCTTGATTGGTGATAGAATGATTAGCACTGTTTTCAAACACAAAACCAAGTTATGCATGTGTGTTAGTGAATATTGTGAAATGCCTGGGACAAAATCATATCCCAAGTCTATTCACTCTTTTGAGTGCTCTCTTATTTTATTTGTGGAGTACAGACTACATGCAATATAAGAACCGTTTAAGTTTTCAGATTGGTGTTTCAAGCACTATACTGTCACTTTGATTTAACATGATTCATTTGCACTAGGCAATCACATTTTCCCTAATAGATCTCTATTGAATAAAGTTCAAAAAATAAGCCCAACTTAAAAAAAGAAATGCACAATATTTAAATTCCAGTGTATTCAAATTAACAAATCCCATGGAAATGTACAACTTTATGAACATACTGAATCTTGAAGCAATTTTAAAATTTGATGTTTCCATACTGTGGAATACTGCTCTGTAAAATGTGTTTGCCAATTGTTATTGAAACCATTTGCATTAATTACCTTTCAAAAAAGAGGTAGAATATGAAAGGCTGTTATTTTCAGGTGATTTCATTGGGAATCATTATCAGAGCTTCCAAAAAGTGGTCTGAAGTAGGGATTCCCAGTTCTGGTCCTGAATGAAGGAGACACTGGACACTGTTGGGTTAGAAAATAGTGGGGCTGTACCCTGTGATGACTAGCTTCTTGAGCATAAGGGTCAAGCCTTTTAGTTCATCACTACACACCCAGCTCCCCAGAGGGGATTGGCATAAAGAAGAGGCTTGGTATACATTTGTTGAACGGATGTGTGAATTAATATACTGTTGAGAAGCCAACTAATGGCCAGAGAAATAGAATCAGTCATGTCTGGGGTAAATATGGTGAAAATACATAGAGGTTGGGGTCAGGATGAACTCTCTGATCATCAGTTTCTTTATCTCTAAAACAAGAACAGTGGCTTCCTCACAGGGGTGCTGTGAGATCAAATACAATAGACACTAAAATGTTGAGAATAATGCTTGACGCTTAGAGGCCCTTTAAATACCTGTAGCCTCTATCTCTACCCAGCCCTATATGTACTTTCCCTTGTCCAACCCTTAGCCTACATTTTGTATATATGTATGTATGTGTGTGTGTGTGTGTGTGTAACAGTATATATATATATATATATATATATATATATATATATATATATATATTCTGTTATGGAAAACACATTGAGTGGGAAATCAGAATTGGATATCTGTCCCAGCCTAATCTCTTAATCTCTGGGCTTTGGTTTTCTCATCTGTAAAATGAGGGGATTTTACATTCTTTTTCTCCAGACCCCTTTTACCTCTAGGTTTTAGCTTTTAAGCCTCCTCATTCTCTTTGAATTCTCATAAACAATTTGCAATTATCTAAATTAATAAATACTATGCACAGGCTTGACAGACCTACTAACATTTATACTGTTATTTTTCCACCTGATTTTAGGTATCAGGTAAATATCAGGTAAATCTTATTAGAATAATTACACTTTGGGTATTCTTTTTTTTTTTTTCTCAAAAATCTTAGCCAACTGAGAGTTAGCCTAAGTAAGGCAGATAATCTATGAGTTAATCAATATTTTGATGTTTTAGAGAGTAATTCAGGATCTTTGAAGCTTTCATTTTCAGGCTGTTATTAAATTTTGTGCTAGGACACTGTGAACACAGGGGGAGGTGGGAGAGAGAGTAGATAATTTTTGGTGAATAGAGAGTTTTTATCAATAGCATCCTGAATAGCAGAAAGTTTCTTGCAGCAAGAGGAGAGTTATAATGGCATGGCAAAACAACAACAACAAAAAAAATTCAGAAGATTATTATATTTTTCTTTGTCCTAAAGTCTACATATAAGCAGTCATGACCATCTTGAATTTATTCAACAATGACAGTCTTTTTGAATTTTTTTTAACGTTTATTTATTTTTGAGACAGAGACACAGCATGAACAGGGGAGGGGCAGAGAGAAAGGGAGACACAGAATTGGAAGCAAGCTCCAGGCTCTGAGCCATCAGCCCAGAGCCCGACGCGGGGCTCGAACTCGCGGACCGCAAGATCGTGACCTGAGCTGAAGTCGGGCGCTTAACCGACTGAGCCACCTAGGCGCCCCGACAGTCTTTTTGAAAGAGTTGTTCTAGGTGTAAGAAATATTTGAAATTTTTCAATCTCTTCATAATTCTGAGTCACTGGAATTTGTGTTCAGGAAGTGTCAGTCTTCACTCATTAGAAATGCGACAAGAAAAATAATGCTTCTATTATTAATTCATGGACTGCAAAAGAATAATTAAATTCTCTTTATGTATTCCTTCTATCCTGTAGTATTGTTTTATTACTATGATTAAGTGCGTGACTTTATAAAAAGTCTTGCTGTCCAGGATGATTTTAGAAAACTAAATGACTAAAAAAAATCTAACACAAAAGTGAGAGTAGGAAGAAATCATCTTTGTCTCCTTTGGGTTGCCTACAAAAAGAGATTCTACCGGAGACAAATGCCTTCATATTTTTTAACATAGACTATCTTCTTTCTTACTAGGAATTGAGTTGTTGGATCAAAAAGCATAGCTGAGACAAGATGGGGTGACAAATTATCTGAAGTTTACTGAGCACAATCCATGTGGTTTTGGTTGGAAAACTCTTTTTCCAATATAGAGGTAGGGTTACTTGATTGAAAGCTTTTTTTCTCCATTAAGACACTGATTTCAAAGCTCATGTATTCTGCTTAATTCCTCCATCAGATACTACTTGGTGTCTAATAGATGCAGTTATTAGAGATGGCCCTCTAATTAGGACTTTTGAAAACAACACATTTTGGCAAATCTCGTCTAAAAATAAGTCAGCAAAAGGCAATGGAATCATTGAGCCAGTTTCATTTCTTGAATTTTCTTTTGCATGTTAAAAACTTCAAAGTTAAAACAGCTTTTAATTGCTTCCTGGAATGAATCCTGGACCTATAATCAAGCACACGGAGATCCATGTTTCATATTGCTTTGGGAGACCCATAACGACAGGTCCACCTATATTTATTTTTAAATTATTGCGACCTGAAATCATCAGTCTGAATCAATGAATTTGCTGGGGAGTGGGGAGAGAAAACATTGCATTTATGCAAGATTGTTTGGTTTTTTTTCTGGGTAGTGTTCTTTGAAATGATTATGGAGTTAAGGGACTCAAGTCTTTTTGTGGCTTCCTGGGGTGTTTCATATAGATATTTTTTCTCTTCGACATACCCTTTAAATAAACTTCCACAAAAAGTGCTTTCTAAAGCTGCTTTGTAAATGTTTAATTTTCACCTTTTGCATAGTAATGTGTTGTGTTCCTTTCCAGAATTTGAATATTCTAAAACTTTGATGTACTGTTACTTAAAAAACAAAAATGAAAGGATTTCAAATACTGAAGAAAGATTTTGGTGTTTCTGCTTCAATTCAAATACTAAGGACTTTCTTTATCTTTTGTTGCAAGCTTTCCAGAACTTATCCGTGATTTTATTTATTCATTTATCCATCCATTCATTCATTTATGGAGCAGTTACTCAGGTCTTGAGTATCCAGACTAACATATATGCCCATGTAATTTCTGTTCTCCTGTTTTAATGAAGTGAAAAATATTATTGTAGTTTCACATTCCTATCTCAGAAATCAGCAGTTTGAAAAGAAGACTTTAGTCCTCATACTAAAAAATGTTCTTTCTCTTTATTGAAATGAACTTTGAGGTCACAAGTGCCAAGTGAGTTCCATAGCAGCATTCAGCCTCAAAATTATCTCTAAATAGAGACACTGCAACTTTTAAAATATTATTATTAGGAATCCAAATATGGCATAGAGAATCCTGGTTTTTGATAATCTTTGGGGAACATACTTCTTTTTAATGTTGGAACTTCCTGGGGCCCCTTGGTGGCTCAGTCGGTTAAGCGGCCGACTTCAGCTTAAATCAAGATTTTGTGGTTCGGAGTTCAAGCTCCGTGTCGGGCTCTGTGCTGACAGCTTGGAGCCTGAGCCTGCTTTCGATTCTGTGTCTCCCTCTCTCTACCCCTCCCCCCTCACGCTCTGTCTCTCTCTCAAAAATAAATAAGCATTAAAAAAAAAATTGAAGTTGGAGTTTCCTTAACTTCATTCCCCCATTAAAAAGGAGAAGAAAGAAAAGAAGAAAGAAAGAAAGAAAGAAAGAAAGAAAGAAAGAAAGAAAGAACGAACTGAGGGAAGAGAAGAGAAGAAAAAAAGAAAACAAAAAACACCCAGAAGTTCAAAACGGTCAAGTTTGACCAATGTCAAATAACTGGTAGATGACAGAGCAAGAAAACAACTGTATTCTCCTGAGCACTGTAATCTTTCATCAGTGCATTAGACCAAGATTTAGAGCATGGAGCCTGGAGACCAGAAAAGAGATTTTCTTCAATTTATTTTTTTTGATAGACAAGGAAGCCAGGAATGACCATCAGGAAAGTGTCGTGTGTCAAATTCCCCCTTGTCCAGCCCTCATACCTAGTCCAGGGCTCCAGTCCATCCCTGCGGTTCTTCCTTCATGGATGATTCATTTTGCCTTGACTGGTGGAAAATAATGATTTCTTTGTTCTAGCCGAGTTGTTATGCAGATACAAAAAGGACTACTAGCATAAGATAGGAAGTCTCAAAAAAAGAGAAGACACATTTGCTAGGTCACTCACGATAAGTGTTTTGTAAAGCCCAAGCCAAGATAATCTAGTGTGACCGGGTAATCTCTGATAAGCCTCCCAAAAATATAAAAATTGAATTAATTTTGTTAACTAATTGGCTTGCTGAAAATAATGAAATTTCGGTAAAATTGAGGCTGTCCTGAAAAGAACAGAATGTACAGTCACCATAAGCAGAAGGGACACTAAGACGGAATCCTAAAACCTGCTACTCAAAGCATAGTCCTTGGACAAGGAGCAGGACCTGGGAGCCTATTAAAAATGCAGAATCTCGGGCTACAACTCAAGTTTAACAAAATCAGTGTGTGCACTTTCGATGATCCCCAGGCAATTTGTATGTACATTAAAGTTTGAGAGGCACTGATTCAGAACACCAGGAGAAAGGCGGTTTAAGAGAGTCTAAAGGCTAGCCATCATAGGATGGATGGTCCCAGCCCTTCTATTTTTCTAGTTTCTTTTGCCCATAATTTTTTAGTCTTCAATAGAGGAGCCCCTTGGGTAGCTGTCCCTGTGACTCATAACATTCGTGAACCATTGAAGGTACTATGTTCTTCAGAGTGGGGCCTCCTGCTCCGTTACTGGATTGTAAATGGTTATTTTATTGCAATTCTCTTGACAACCAAGCGAAGCAGAAAACCGCACATGCCTTTTTACTTTTCTCAACATTTCTTAACATCAAAAAAGGCCACTGAAGTGAGTTCTTGATTAAAAAGTGCTAACAGAGTAAAAAAATGGCATTGAGAGGTTCATAAAAAAAAAAAACCTATTAGTCATGATTTTAACAATGAGGTTACCCTAATCCCTCTTTAACTTTTTCAGGGATTGCTAATAATTAATAAAATTCACAGATTTTTTGTTTTGCCTTCTGTCCCTTCTACTATTTACCGATCTGATCCAATTACTAAAAGGTAATGGAATTAATAATGATTAGGAGGATAAGCGAAGGGTATCAAGGGTCCCTGGACTGGTTAATTGAGAGGAGTTGTTAAATTATCACTGCCACTAATATTTATTGAGTTCACTCTGTATGTAGACGCTGTGCTGAGGGCTGAATATTTATTATCTGGCTAGGTCTGCATCTTCCTGGGACCAGTCAGGACTCACTATAGACTGATGTGGTTCCAATAGATGGGCTGCTGGATAATGCCAGGTTTTCCTCATCTTAATAATGTCTGGTCTAACGATTTCTTTCTTTAGCATCTCTGTATCCTTCTATATCTTGAAACACATGTGCATTTGATTCCCCTTATTTCCCACAAAAAAGGATGCAGATTAAGATAATCAAACCCTACAATTAAAAATTTGACATAAAAACTTCCTGTGCTACAAAAACACATTATTAATTAGCTGCCTCACTGCTTTGTGCAACAGAGACTCGATAACATATGTATTCTGGAATAAGTATTAGTTTTTGAAAAGTGTAAATATATCTGTAGCTAATGTTGAATATTTTGATCACATGTAAACACATGAAGTATAGTTCCTCTTCTGGAAACCAAAGGCACTGTTTTGTTCATTAAAAACAACTTGAAATTTGGATTTGTCACATTAAAAAAAAAAGCTAAAAATGTTTGGAGAACCTGGGTGGCTCAGTCAGTTAAGCAGCCAACTCTTGATTTTGACTCAGGTCATGATCTCACAGGTTGTGGGTTCAAGCCCTGTATAGAGCTCCACACTGTCAGCGTGGAGCCTGCTTGGGATTCCTTCTGTCTGCCGCCTTCTTCTCTCACTCTAAATAAATGAATAAACATTAAAAAAAAAAAAATCCCTGTGTCCCTCTCCTTCACATTCTCTCTTTCTAAAAATAATTTTTAAAAAAGCTAAAAATGTTTGAAATTTGAAAGATTTAAAACACAAATTGAGAACATTTGAGAAGTTTTAATTATAACTAATGGCATTACAGTGTTAGCTGTAAACCAGATTTATTGTTATGAAGCAATCTTTTTGTTTGTTTATTAATAATATTTTCATTTTCTTACTTATAAACTAGATTTGAAAAAAAATAAAATAAAATCAGGGACACCTGGGTAGCTCAGTCGGTTGAGCGTCTGACTCTTGGTTTCTGCTCAGGTCATGGTCTCAGTTTGTGAGTTCCAGGCCCACATCGGGCTCCATGCTGACAGTGGGGATCCTGCTTGGGATTCTCTCTCTCCCTCCCTCTCTCTGCCCCTCCCCCAAACTCTGTCTTCTGTTTCTTTCTCAAATAACTCAAAAAAACTAAATAAAATAAAATAAAATAAAATCAGGTGATGCATGCTATAACTAGAATATATTTTTAAAAGAATTGTTTAGGGGCACAAGGGTGGCTCAGTTGGTTAAGCGTCTGACTTCAGTTCAGGTCATGATCTCACAGTTTGTGGGTTCCAGCCCCACGTCTAGCTCTGTGCTGACAGCTCAGAGCCTGGAGCCTTTGTATTCTGTGTCTCCCTCTCTTTCTGCCCCTCTCTTGCTTGTGCTCTGTCTCCCTCTGTCTCTCAAAAATAAAAATAAATGTTAAAAAAATGTTTAATATTAAAAATAAAAGAATTTTTAAAAATTTATATAGTACCTAATCTTGGTATCCTGAAAATAAATTCTAGTTTTATATTACGTAACACATAGTCCAGCAACGGTGAATTTTATGTCTGCTTTATCATAAAGTGCCAGAGACACTAACTCCTTTGTACTTGACTATCAGTGAGCCTGAACTAGGTGCCTGGGACTGTCCCAGGCTTAGGACTGAAGACCTGCCTCCTGGAAGATTCCACCGTCTGAAAAACTGGACAATTGGGCATCCTATCTGAAGCATGTCAACTCTGTGTATGTAAGGTAACTTATGGAGGCCTCCTGTTCTTTGTCATTGTCTGCCTCCCGAACAGTCATATTCCAGAGTTCACGCCTTGACTATGCTGACCACAGTGAGTTATGATTGCTAGCCTTTAAAGGATTCCAGTTGCTTGGACTTGTTCTCTCCTATTCCTTGTGTGTTACAGCCACCTGCTTAAATATCACCGTAGCTGATCCCTGCTACCACCGTCCCCAGGTTTTTTCTTCATTCTCTCCAGGGAGGTGGACAAATAACTCAGCTAAATGCCTCAGCTGTGAGCGCTCGAGATGGAATTTTTCTGCCAGAGAGGTAATGAGTGAAGGTTAGAGCTGATTCTCTTCTCTCACCCGGGAGAATACTCTCCCCATTTATAATGTTACTTAGTGCTATAGACTGAATGTTTATGCACCCCCCGCCCCGCACCAAATTCATTTGTTGAAATCCTAATCCCTTATGTGATTATATTGGGAGGTGGGGCCTGTGGGAGAAGATTAAGTCATAAGAATGGTGCCCTCAAGAATGAGATTATAAAAGAGACGCCAGAGAACTCCCAGGAAGTAGGCCCTCACCACACACAGAATCTGCTGGTACCTTGATCTTGGACTTTCCAGCTTCTAGAACTGTGAGAAAGAAATAAAGGAAGCAAGGAAAGAAGAGACAAAGAAAGAAATTTCTGTTATGTATAAGCCACCCAAACTATGACATTTTTGTTATGGTAGCCAGAGCTAAGACACTAAGTAATACAATAGATTTTTATGAAGAGAAAAGACTGGCCCTCACTTTTCAAAGAATGCATGCATTCTATATATCTTACAGGTATTTATTCTTTAAAAAGAACATAGACTTGCAAGACCTGGTTCATCATCACCTCTTCAAGACACTTAGGGTATTGAGTCCTCGTATAGGTGAGGATAACAGTACCCACCGTTTTGGGGGGGCCTCTTATGTTCTGGTCACACCGCTAGGTTTGTTACTCACATTAATACACTTTGTCATCACCTCAAGTCAGTGAGTAGGTATTATTACATTCGTTCCGTAGATAAGAGAAATGAGATTCAAAAGTTTGAAGTAGTTTGCCCAACTTCTCAGGAAAGCGGAAGAGCCAGAAGGCGACAACAGGTCTGCATGAAACTCTTGAGTGCATTTCTTCGTCTGTAATGGGAAAAGCTAGGGGTGGGCGATTTATATAACATGTGCTGTTTGACCAAATTATCCTGTTAAAGAGTCTTGAAAAGCCGATTAAAACTGCTGATTGATCTGTTGAAAAGCATTATACCTGGGGAGAACAATCAGCCAAATAAACAAGATGTTCTGATGAACAATTGCCCTCACATGTAATGATTACTCTTATTTTGATAAGTAGGTGATGCTAACTCTGTAAGAAACCTCATAGTGGTTTATTTTAAATTAACCTCCTCCTGTTTCCTATTTGGAAAAACTATATCCTTATTTGTCATTCGAGAGCTGTTTGCAGGCCTCTCTTTCTAACGTTTCTTATCAGGAATTGTTTTGTGATGGCTGATTGCCCCAAATCAAGGATGACAGGATAACTTTGCCTCAGTTAAAACTACTTGAGTGATTGGCAGAAGTCAGAAGGATATACCAAAAAAGCAAACACCAGATGTGTAAATAGTGGCATCATATAAAAGTTCAGTTTGTCATATATACACACATACATACGTATGTCATACAAACATATGTATGTATTTATATACATATGTGTATATGACATACATACATACATATGTATGTATACGTATGTATCTGTATACATACATATACATGTATATATACATGTATGTGTGTGTGCATATTTTTTTTGGTAAGTAGGCTTCATGCCCAATGCAGAGCCTAATGTGGGGCTTGAACCCTCAACCCTAGGATCAAGACCTGAGTCAGACGCTTAACCGACTGAGCCACCCAGGCATCCCCAGTTTGTCGTATTTGAACATGATAAAAATATACTCATTTAAAATGCTCTAATTTCATTAGTGGGGAGGCACATGACAGTTATTTTTATTCCAAATCATTGTTAAAACAGGTTTTGAACATGGAACTTCTTTTGTTAACCTACATTCACTTAAATCTTAGGTAATATTTTTAATAATTGACTAATTTTACCTGTTAGTTACATTGTAAACCACACTACAAACATAGCACATATTCTCAAGTTGTCATAAATTGCCAAATGTTTGAACTGGGAAATATTCTAGTTCAACATTCTTATAGCAGAGGAAAGTGAGTACAGAGAAGTTACATAGCTATTAAGTGTCCGTGTTTGGACATTGACCAAGGCATTTGACTCCAGGGCAAATGCCCATTCTAGTAAACCATATAGTGTCTCTGAAATGGCAAAATTATCATTTTACTTAGGTAATACTTGTTATCTATTAGGATAATATTTCATGACATGACACACAAAATTGTCATTCTAATAAGTTAGGAAAATCCTTTACAGTCAGAACCGTGTTATATACAGTTTGATTCTATATAGTGCTTAACCCATTTCAGGGGTGCTTCGCATGTTGTTGATTTTTGAATTTTACTCAAACCCTTCCTATGAACATTATCACATCTACGATCAAAAGAGAATATTAGCTGGTGGATAGTTCTTTCTTTTCTCTCCATCCATATAAAACATAGTTCTACATACACTGGAAAACTAATCTATTTTTTGTTACATCTTATATCAAACTAGGATTTTGTGATCCTTTACTGAAGAAAAAAAAATTTTATCCTCTATTCCTGAGGCATAGGGTTGAAAGCATTTATAAATTGAGTTAGTTTTTTTGGTTGCTTGAACATCAAACACATACATGAACTGAGATATTTTTTCCAAGATATTTTGCATCAGTGACCATAAAATCACTTAAACACAGTGATCTTAAATAAAAAATAAACATTATTTTCCTCTGTAAGCGGACTATATAGAGGAACAAAGACCTATACTGTCTACTTAATACTTGTTCTTAAATGACCCTTATGGACTTTCACGTTAGCACGTCCCCAAAGCAAATGGAATTGGGGAAGGGACGGCTTGACACCTTAGCTGTTACTACTCTCCTGTCAGCTGTCACTGCAGCCTGAAGCGTCCCAGCAAATGAGAACCACTCTTAGCTAAGCCCAGTTGCTGCCAGAGTGAGTGAGGAAGGCAGGAAAAGATTGTGTTACTCAGTGACAGCTGAATCTTTCCAAGAGAATTAGCTACCTAATTCCTCTAATGAAAATGTACCTTTTATATAAAATTGGAAGAGGAATAAAAATGGAAATAGAATTGGTGCTTTTACCAAGACTCCACAAGCTTCCTATTCTGATGCTAAAGCAATTAAAAAAAAAAAAAAAGAATAAAAGACATAACTATCTATATAGTCTTTGATCCAATAGAAGCTTTAAAATTTCCATGCATGTGGTTATAAGTGCTCAGCCCTCCTTGCTAACTCTGTGTTAAGCATTCCTAATCCAAACCATAGAAAATTTAACAATTGCGTTTCTCAGAAGAAATTTCTTATTTTATTTCTTCCTTCTTTTTTCACATGGGATCTCATAATGACCTTCACGGGAACTATTACAAAAGGGTAGCAAAGTCATCTATAAACTCAATGACATGCCATCATGAAATCTCTCACTATCTTTTCTGCTTAAGGATTTGAGAGTTAAACTGGATGACATTTAAAGTCTTTCTTGCCCCAATGTCCTGTGAAATTCAAAGTTTAACTGTATAATTACATATCTTCTCTGGTTCCTAAAATCAGACCTATCCTTTGCTTATGATCTTCCTCTCCATATGAGTCGTTAGTATCTCATTGTATGGGTATGGTGAAGGATCATGTTATTTTCAACACTTTATGCTAGTACATTTGGTGTAACCATCATGAGCCATGAATACAAACATTATTCTGCCCTGTAGAAAGATTGGGTTCTTTTCTCTAAATATTGCTCTTCACCAACAATAAAAATACAAAATCCTAACTAATCATCTAGAGAATACATCCTTATCTTTCTGACTTTGAGAAATGCTTTTAAAGTTCAATATATTTTATTTATCTTTTGCCTCGCTCTTTTAGGTTGCTCTGTATTCTAAGTAGTTGTTTCCATATTTGGGCCTCATGGGGATTTTCTGTTTTAAATGATGTATTTCTTCCAGATTAAATCATTGCCTGAATAGGGACTTATTTTCCAACGTTTTCATCTTCAAACTTTGATATATGGGAATTGCAAAGAGTACAGGATTAAGCCACTAATGAAGTCTTTTCCTCTTCCTTAAAGACACTCTAGGGTGTTATAAGTTCCGATAGTGGGACTCTCTTAATGAAATTACCTGTAGTTCTCATCCTCTGAAGGCAACAATTATAGAAGTAAGATCCCCAATCATCTTCTTGTCTCCTCCACAGATCTGGGGATATATTGTTCTATTTGTTGTGTGAACATCAAGCTAGGGAGTTCTATCAGGTTGTGAGCTGAGAGTATTGACCCAGGAGTGGGGACCCACTCTTAATTTCTACCTTCTTAGAATAAGAATTGAAGACCATGAGGTATCTTGCTTGCAATTAAAAAAAAACTCTGTTCTCTTTCATCTTGTAATACCATTAGACCTCATATGGGACTGGTAGAATCTTATTGCTAACTTCCCCCCACCCCCATCCATCTGCATTTATACTAAATGATGTGTTTATGAAAATAGGTAAAACTTTAGTCTCTTGTTCCCTTATTATCTTGTATAGAAGTGTTGTGATTTACCTTTACTAAATGGTGGAACAGCAGATCCTTAGCCTTTTCTTCACTTTGGGAGACTGATGTGCTCGGTTTCTACTCCTTACTTATTTATTAATCATTTTTTCTTAATTGTATGAAAGGACTGTTTTCTTCTCTAGCAGAGAGTATGTATTTCCCAAGCACCATTGAATTATGACCTCTTTTTTTTTCTTTTTAAAATTAAAACTGTTAATTTATCAAAAGCCTATTGAGTTCTCATTATATCTTTTAAAACCTTAACATGCTTAAGTCTTAGTACAGTTAATACTAGGCACTTAATAATAAGAGTAACAAAGAAAGTGACAAAACTGGAATTTATAATATCAAATATTCTGAAGAAACTTTGTCCTAAACATTGCTGATCACCTGTCCAACATTGGTTCATTTCTCCAATTCCAACCACACCAATTTCTTCCTTTCTTCTCATATCTACCTTTCTTTGCAGGTGTGTACTTGAAGGGAGTTGAATCCAATCCCCGTCTCAGGGGGAGGTCCTAACGGGTCTAAAACAGACATGATGGTCCCATTGATTTTGTCAATGACTGGTTTAAGCTAATGAGCTAGACATCTACTGGGAATTTTTTTTTTCCTCCTGAGAACTGTACATGGAAAAGGTGGCCCCATTTTTCTGCACTGGCCACTTGTCTTTTCTTTTTTTTAATTTTTTTTTAATCTTTATTTATTTTTGAGAGAGAGAGACAGAGTGTGAGCAGGGGAGGAGCAGAAAGAGAGGGAGACACAGAATCTGAAGCAGGTTCCAGGCCCTGAGCTATCAGCACAGAGTCCGATGCAGGGCTTGAGCTCATGAACCGTGAGATCATGACTCGAGCTGAAGTCGGACGCTCAACTGACTGAGCTACCCAGGCACCCCAGAACTGGCCACTTTTCTATCTGGATATGTCATGCAGACCTGCTTTAACCATCTTGCGCCTTTCCAAGAACTGGGTATAAAAGAATCAAAGGCACTGAAGAGTTCAAAGCTGGGCCCTGACTATACCATGTCTTAGGGCTACCCAATCTCTGGACTTCTTGCTATAAGAGGTAATTAGTATCTTCATTGTTGGAGCAAGTTGAATCAACGTTCTATATGGCTTGAAGCTATAATTATCCTGATAAAAAGTTATTCTATATTTATATTTTTTCTGGAATGTCTAAATATAAGATTTTAAGCAGTATACTCAGTCCTCCTTTGGGATATTAGGTCTTGTAGAAAGCTATGAGGAAAAGTAATGAGGAATAAGAATTAGGTTATATTTTCATAAGTGTAGCAAAACATTTGGACACGACCAAAATATTTAATCTAAAAAGGTCTTCACAATTTCAAAAAATTGGCTTTAGAATATAGCAATAAAAATTCCATGTTTCCTGATGTCTATAACTTCTGATCAAAGACCATGAGAATATGGAACGATGGAATCCTCCAGTCCCCGTTGACCACTACCAGACCCACAGGAACATCCCAATCCAGCATGGAAAATCAGGAAGCCTTGCTGTGTGCACTACAGGGATAAGCAAGAGTTAGATATTTCATTTTTGCTTTTCCTTATGGTGTCACTTAGACAGGGAGACCATCATCAAGTGAAACACCCTTCAGTTCCCAAGTGAAGAAAGAAGATCTGTATCATTTCACCTTAAAACACACAGCAGAAGGAACTTGATGCAGTTCCACATCTAGTTTTGCAAATCTGCTGGCATGAGAAGTCTTAGTAATGGATTTGAATGCATCCCAGAGTTCATTGTGCCAATATCAATTGAATTAAGACTTCAAACCTTTTCAGGGAGCTTCCCATCCTTCATTTCAAATGAATGCACAGACTGCTTTCAGCTACTGAAGTGCTGACCCGAAATGAAAAATGACTACCTCTCAGCTAAGGTGGATCGCAGAAACCCACAACATCAAATTTTGATCAGGATCCAAAATGATTTTTTTTTTTTAGTGTAAACCATGATTTCCACTATTTCCAGAATTTTACAGTGGGCTGCAGTGGAAAGAGCACTGGGCTGGGACAGGAATCCTGGACTCTAGAATTTTGTCCTGCTCCTGTCACCTTACTTCTGTGTAACTAGACAAATAATTTACTTCCTTGAATTTCATATTAAGAAACTGACAATACAGTGACAATGATCAGTTTTGCCAAATAGTTTCTAAAAAGATGGTCAGAAAAATCACTATAATAAACACAAAAGTACTATAAAAATGTCTGGTACCATTGTTGCTGCTGCTGTTGTTGTTCTTGTTGTTACCATTACTTTTATTTGTGAGAAGATTTGAAGACCTTTCCAAACTGATTGCATTCGAAAGGACTGAGATGCCAAACTTTAGTGTAAGGATACCTGGGCCTCCTTATGGACCCCCAGGTGCATACTTCCCAAGCATCATTAAATTCATGATCTCTCTTTTTTTTTAATTAAAACTGTGTTAATTTATGAAAAGCCTATTGAGTTCATATTATATCCTGATCTCGTCTGGGGCACTAAGGATACCAGGACATGTAAGAAGCTTATAATCTAGTAAGGGAAAGGGCCCAGCTAGAAAATACAAATATGAGATGGTAAGTAGGAAGACTATGGTAGGGGTAGAGAGCTATAGGAAATTAGAGGCAAGATACCTATTCCAAGCTGGGGTTCTTGATCTCAAGTGCTGAGGAACATTACCTCATTTCTCCCTAGTAACCAGTTCTCATTAATTTTCTCAAGTTTCCCAGAACCATACAGTCAATGTGAATCCCCATATAGACTTCCAAGGTTCTACAGATTTCCCCCACCCCTGGCAGGTTTTTAAACAGATGCAGGAGAAGCCTCACTAAATGATTAATTTTCGTCTCAACTTTCATTATGCTGAGAGCATTTTTGAGGGCAAGGGATATACCAGAGCCCTCTGAATGCCAAAAGGAGAATGAGGTTGCTGGCTGAGGGTGTGCTGAATAGGTTAGGAGGTTGTGCCTGAAATAGTTCTTTTCTTTCCTCCTGAGAATTGTGTAGATGGCATGTTTTGTGGGAGTCTTTAGTTGGAAGAGAAGTTGAGGCAGGGAGAATGTGCATTATTTGCAAACTTCTACTCATGAGAATAAGTGAAAAGGAAGCAATAATAGAATTAAGAATCCTGATTCATAGCTTGCTGATTACCACTTATAGTTTAAAAACAATTGTTCCAAATATATCTTTTTGTAATTAGCAGACTTATAACCAAAGCAGAAGAAATAGAGTGTTTCTTTCTACCATCCATTCCTGTAGTTTCCGCTAACATGCTACTATGAAGTTGAGAATAAATGCACAAAAACACATATCCCATCTGACTCACTGGTCATATCAGTATGGCAAATTCCATGCTACCATTTGGAGCTTTTCTTACCTCCTGAAATTGAAGTCAGGAAGTGAACGCTTGTTTAGATTAAAACTTGAGCTTCACAAAAAATTTAATCGACTATTTTGAGATCTCACACTGCTTAATTATGCCGTGAATAGTGAATGGACTCTTACGGACAGATTATTTTACTGGTGGCCCTAAACTAACTTCCTGTGGGACTCACTCTCTTCCCGCCCACACTGGTGTCCTTCCTGCCATGTTTCAGCAGTCATTCTTATGTTTGCAATGGGAAAAGAGGAACATGGGTGTTGGAAACCCAGTGAGTTCACCTCTGTGTTATTCAGGTTACTATTGGTGCATACCAGTTAACCCCGAAATTGGGCAGTTTGGAATGACTGGTGTTTTTTGCTCACAATTTTATGAGTCGGGGA
The DNA here is from genome assembly GCF_027475565.1 of Acinonyx jubatus. Taxonomy (NCBI): domain Eukaryota; kingdom Metazoa; phylum Chordata; class Mammalia; order Carnivora; family Felidae; genus Acinonyx; species Acinonyx jubatus. Next base: position 27,893,760 of record NC_069384.1, read on the forward strand.
TTTGTAAACTCTTCACCGGGCAGTCCTTGCTTGGGGCTTCTCATGAAATTGCGGTCAGTTGTTAGTTATTACTGTCATCATCCAAAGGCTCCAGTGGACTGGGTGGCCAAGACAGCGCATCCATACGGCTGACACTGGAAGCAGACTGTTGTCTGGACTGTTGTCAGCTGCAGTGTTTTGACCAGAATGTCCACATGTAGTTTGCCAGCGTGGCAGTCTCCGGACAGTTGTATTCTTATATGGCATCTCAGGGCTGTAAAACATGAGTGTTCCTGCCAACAAGATAAAAGCCACATTGCCTTCTGTGACCTAACAAATCACGTTAACATTGCTTCCGCCACAATCTATGGGTTACAGGGAAGCAACGAGCTGACTTAGTTTCAAAGGAGGGGATTTAGACTCCACCTCTTGTTGAAGGAGTAGCAAGGCTCTAGAAGAACCTAGGGGATGAAAGATATTGCGGTGGACATCTTTGGAAAATACAATGTACTGAAAGTGATGAAACACTGCTCGGCATGAATCTCAATTCTATTTATTATTTCTGTTGTTGAATATTCTATGATATTGCTAATGTTGCTTTAACTCACTTTAATGGTGTTTCTAGTTCTTTTGGCGTTTATTTTTCTTCCTTTTTTGGCCAAAAAGAATCACTTAGTGGAATCCAATTTGCTGGTTTCAGATACAGGTTAGTCTCTCTAACAATGTGGGGCTGTATTATTAAATTGTAGCAGATACACGATTTGTTAGAAATACTTGCTCTCTTCACTTCCTCTTTCCAACCAGGTGGCCTGCTTGTCTTTACCTTCGGCTTGTCTCACTGTGATCACACTATGTCTGGGAAAGAATTCTGAAAGTTTCTGCAAATTGCAGAACTCCTGGCACACCTGGGTTTCCCAGTGTCTGCTTTTCAGAGCCCCCGTCTAGATACAGAAATACTATGGTTCAAACTGGTCTGTAATTTAGCCTTTGGATTTCTCGTATTTTTTAACCTGGGCTATGTACCCGGGTGTTGTTTGAACATCTGGAACTCACCTGCTCCTTCTGATTTGATAACATTATTGAACTTGACCTCTGGTATCAGTCCTTATCTTGTGAAACCTTAGTTCTCAACCCTGGATAGATCACCTTAGGCATGAGAGTAGGAAGTCTGTTCATAGTTTTTTTTTTCTATAGACATTTCAGGATCAAATGTTATCTTAATATAAGATTGCTTTGTGATATCTGAACACAGTATTTTATATTCTCATTAGAATCTAGGTTCTCGTGTTGACTAAGACCTTAGCATTAAGAATTAGATAGTCTAAGAGTTGAATCCTGGGCATGTAACTCCCTAGGTCTCAGCTTTCTCATCTTCAAAATGCAAATAATATGAAAAGATACTAAAGGGCTGTTGTGAAACATGTAGGAGATAGTGAAGTTCTGAGACTTGGTCTAGTAACTACACTTAGTAAATGCTCAACCCTACTAGTTGTTATTATCATCATCCTCATTATTTCAAGTAGGAGCTTTACTTTCTTCAGCTTTGTATATCCAGCACCTATGACAATACCTCTCACAGTAAAGCCCTCAGTGGTGAATAAATAAATGTGTATCTGTTGAATCTTTAAAAAAAGATAAATTGGATGAAAAGTGTAATTTTTTGTTAATGTTTATTTATTTCTGAGACAGAGAGAGAGCATGAGTCAGGGAGGGGCAGAGAGAGAGGGAGACACAGAATCAGAAGCAGGCTCCAGGCTCTGAGCTGTCAGCACAGAGCCTGACGCGGGGCTCGAACTCACACACGGCGAGATCACGACCTGAGCCGAAGTCGGACGCTCAACCGACTGAGCCACCCAGGCGCCCCCCAAAAGTGTAAATTTTTGTCAAAATCAAAATTATTCTGATGATATACCTACCATAAAAAAAAGTTAGTCGTACCAGGATTGGCATCACTGGGATGATCTGGAACCTGCGGTGTGGAACTGAAGAAGCAGAGAGGAAGAAGGCAGGTGCAACAGTGGTGGAAGTCAGTCCAGCCAGACCCCTGGAATGCTGTATCTTGAAAGACACAGATGGGTGGAGGGCATCTGGATAGGCATATGACATCACAAAGCCCAATATTATGACAAGGCATCGCAGGAAGAAGTCCTGAGTAGGGGTTGGTGTCTGGAAAGTACGTCCAAGACTCAATCATAGGCAAGGACCAAATATTTATGCCTGGAAAAGCCCTGAAAAACCAGGCAAGACCTTGGTCCTAATATACTCAGTATTAGGCTAAGGGATTAGGCTTAAGAGAACAAGGCATGAGCCCAGAAATGCGAGGGCGACTTGGGGATTTAGACTCAAGAATAAGGCTTACTTGCAAATGCCAGATCAGAACCAAACCAGCAGAAAGGTAGAAATCATGCTAAGTCCTTGGAATATTGAACTCGAGTTCACCAAATGTCCTCTAATCAAGATCAAAATGATTTTTAGATCCCGGGGCAGGACTGAATCTGCAGAGAGAGGCCACATGACACCAGATGTGAGGAAGGGAGATGTGAGAAATCATCACTTTTGAATGAGATTTTCCTCTCGTTTTGCATCTGCAGCAAATCTCTGTAAGAGCATCATTTCAAACATTCTCTAACTTTAAGTTACGAATAATTTACTTTTGCATTGGTCTATGGTGGTACATTCATACGTCCCCACGGTAACCTACAGATATTACCCTTTCTGTCTCTCTCTCTCTCGTAATTTATTTATATATAATTCATAATTCATGTACCATACAATTCATTCATTCAAAATGAATCAAAATTCACTCAAAATCAATCTACAATTCAATGATTTTTTAGTATATTCACAGAGTTGTGCAACCATGACCACAATAGATTTTGGAAACATTTCATCACCCCAAAAGAAAATCCGTACCCATTAGTAGTCAGTCCCCATTCCCATCCCTCTTCTCTGAACTCCTGGCAATCACTAATCTACATTCTTTCTCTATGGATTTGCACATTCAGGACATTTCATATAAATGGAATCATACAATATGTAGTCTTGTGACTGGCTTCTTTCACTTAGTATAATATTTTCAAGGTTCATCCATGGGGGTGCCTGGGTGCCTCAGTCAGTTAAGCATCTGACTAGGGTTCAGGACATGATCTCTCAGTTTGTGGGTTCAAGCCCCATGTCGGGTTCTGTGCTGAAAGCTCGTAGCCTCAAGCCTGCTTCAGATTCTGTGTGTGTGTGTGTGTGTGTGTGTGTGTGTGTGTGTGTGTGTCTTTCTCTCTCTACACCTCCTCAGCTTATGCTGGTCTCTCTCTCAAAAAATAAATGAACGTTAAAAAAAAAGGTTCATACATGTGGCAGCATAAATCAGTACTTCATTCCTTTTAATGGCTGAAGAATATTCCATTCTATAGACATATTACATTTTATTTATCTATTCATCAACTGATGGACATTTGGGTCATTCTTACTTTTGGGCTACTATGTACATTTGTATACAAGTTTTTGTGTGGACATATGTTGTCATTTCCCTTTGCTACATATCTAGCAGTATAATAGATATCACTCTTTACAATTCTTACAAAACTAACTGAGGTCATTCAAAAATTATTTCAACAAATTGTTTGATAATTTCCTCTTCCATCCCAGGTACTCCTTTTTAGTCCTAAAACACAAAAATCAACAAAATGGATAAAGTACCTGCCTTCATGGAACATATATTCCACCAGAGGACTGTAACCCTTTGAGAAAAAAATTTGTAATTCTTTTATTTCCTGACCTCTCCACAGTGCCTAGCATAGCTCTACTCAATAAGTTAACATAGAAAATTAATTTGCATGCCCACGACCTTTGGAAAAACCATAAGAATGTTTAAATAGAATTTGGTGCATCTGTCACCTACGGGACTATAGAAACTCCAATCCCTTTTAAACTCCTCTAATTTGTTAAGGAAGCTCTCATTTTATGTGTGCTCCTGAATGTAGCTCTCCTGCCTACCATGAGGCATCCACTATTTCCCCCTCCATCTTGGAATGTGGACTCAAGGGGACCCAAGCCCCTACTTTGCTATCCTGACAGTGAAAACACTCGTGGCTTTCTGTTCAGGGTTTTCAGAACTTCTCCTGATGCTCCTGTTATGTATTTAGGCCTCCCTTCTGTTTTTCTGAATGCCAACCTGTTCTACAGCTACCTCTTCCAATGTGAAAAACATCCTCCACTCTCCTCAGGCTATACACTATAAAGACTACAGCCATACCCCCTTATCTATGGTTTTACTTTGGACAGTTTTGGTTTCCCATGGTCAACCATGTTGGAAGCAGATGACCAGAAGGTCAATGGTAGCTTAACACTAAGTCCAATGCCTATGTCATTCACCTTACTTCATCTCACGACAGAGACATTTTATCATCTCATGTCATCACAAAAGGGCAAATACAATACAATGAGATATTTTGAGAGAGACCACATTCATGTAACTTTTTGTTACAGTATATTGCTATACTTGTTCTATTTTATTGTTATCGTTAAACCCTTACTGTATCTAATTTGCAAATTAAACTTTAGCATATAGGTATATATGTATATGGTTCAGTATGATCCTCAGTTTCAGGCATCCACCGGGGGTCTTGGAATATATTCCCTGTGGATAAGGGGGAACTGCTGTATTCTATTACTGAGTGTCCATGACTAGCCTTTACTTTAAAAAACTCATAGAGATGTTTCTGACCCTGGGATTTTATTGCTGCTTTCTTCTCTTCTCTTCTCTTCTCTTCTCTTCTCTTCTCTTCTCTTGGACCCAGAGTTGCTGGGGTGGGGAGGTCAGACCTGTCCCCGCTTTGCCTTCTGACAACAGCCAATTATGGAACCAGTTTTGTGCATCTTGAATCTCTGTTTTCTCACAATAAATTTCTCTACTTGCTGGTCTCTGGTTGCTCATGCAAATAGACCCTTGAAGGATCCTTCTTGCAAAGTTTCCAGACATCAGCAAAAGGTCTGAATTATGAAGATGAGCAGATTAAGTCTCAAACTTTGTTCCTGCTGTAGTAGCATTTAGTGTAAAATGTGATCCGACAACATTCTCTTCAGCATGTCTTGCGACCACCCACAAGTGAGTCTGTTTCAATTGTGGCTTTGTATCTATGAGTTTGGAAATAGATTTAGGAGTGGGTCAACAGTTCAGGTGATTTCAATACGATCTGGCAGCACTCTCAATCCAGTGATTTAATTTGTATCTTCTGCAAGTCACTAAAATGCTCTGAAATTCAAGCTCCTCTTTTGTAAGAAAGGGGTTATTTACCATCTAGAGTGATAATGATAATAACTTATGTTTGCTGTATAACTTCTTGGAACTAGACATGATTTCACATCATCAGCTTGATGATCTCTCACATCAATTCCATGAAATAGTTGCTATTTTTCGGCAGGGTAGGATCATTCTAACTAACATACATGGATTATAAAAAATCATGCTTATTACTTTTAAAATGAGACACAGACAGGATTCATTCACTTCATGAAACTTTCTATGCTATTTTGTAAATGATTAATTATGTAGTCAACATACCCTTTCCATAGAAAACAGATTATAATTGTTTAGCAAACATAGACCCCTTCCATAAATACTCTCATACACATGTAACTTAGGCTCCACAGACTATTTTGACTTCTGCTAAGATCCACACTTCCTCAGTTTTATTCCACACTTGAATTCCACCCAGGAGATAAAATTCAGAGAGAAGAGCTCTGAAAAAAACCTAAAATACCACAACTCTATTAAGGCAGACTGAGCAATGACAACTCACAAGGTCCAGCCCGGGACCATCTACCTTGTCTCACTTTCCCACCCAAAATTGGACCAGTGTTCCCACGGTGATGGGTCTCCCTTGAAACTTCAGTGAAATAGATCACAGGGATAGTACAAGTCCACTCTATGGGCTTTCTTTCTTCCTTTAGTCTTTGCCATGAGACCAGCAGGCTCTGGACTTTTATTTCCTTTTCATACAAGTACCTGTATTATTTTCTTCTTGATAGTGAAAAGAGAACCACTTGGTTAGGCATCAACTTGGTGCATGCTTTACTGCTTGACTGCATGCTTTACTAGCTGCTCTGAGATATTTGGTCAGGAATTTCGTTTTGATTAACACAGTCTGTTATATGATTGAAGAAAAGATTAATTTGTTAAGAATTATAAGCACAAAGTGGGTTGGGGGGAGCCAGGGGCCAGAAGAATTGTTAATAATCATAAATTTTTGCATTAAATCTAGCTTATTAAGTAATCAGCATGGGGGTGTCTGATTGGCTGATTAGATGCAGAGGCAAATGATTTGTTGCTTTTTTAGGGAAATTTCCATCAAAGTAGTTCCACCTAGAGAATTTAAATTAATGTATTATTTTAAATCCATGTATATTTATTTCAAATTGAGTTATCCTGCATAACAAAGGAGTTGTGGGGTTTTTTGGTGGGTGTTTTTTTGTTGTTGTTGTTTTTTGTTTTTTTTCCATCCAGAATACTCTTGGCTTCCAGGATGGTGAAAGGGCTGAAAGAACCTTTTTCAGGCCTTAGCTCCACACCAATGACATAGCTTCACTCTTTCTCTCTTCTTCCTCCTCTCCTTCCCTCTCCCTCATTTTCTCCTCACCAACCAACCAAAATCCTGAATCCTAAAGTTCCAATCTCCCTCCATAGGCTTACTTAGAAAAAACCTTGGGTGGAAGAAAACTGACTAAGTGTGGACCTGAGCTTAAGTCAAAATAGTTAGTCTGTGTTAGTATTTCTTACAATTCTGTTTTGTTTTGTTTTGTTTTTTTCTGCAGCTATATCCTTTGAATTTAATTAAAGTGATTCAGTTGGTAGTAGTTCAACCAAGGAACTCACATTTTAGCTCAAACTTCAAAGATGAGAAAGGTGAACAGTGGTGGTTAAGATGATCCTTAGAAGGGCCTTGGTCTCTTGAGCAGTTACATTTAAAAAGTGGACTGGGGGCGCCTGGGTGGCTCAGTCAGTTAAGTGTCCAACTTGAGCTCAAGTCATGATCTCATGGTTCATGAGTTCAAGCCCTACATTGGGCTCTGTGCTGACAGCTCATAGCCTGGAGCCTGCTTCGGATTCTCTGTCTCCCTTTCTCTTCTGCCCTTCCCCTACTCACGTTTCTTTCTCTCTCTCTCTCTCTCTCTCTCTCTCTCTCTCTCTCTCTTTCTCTCTCTCTCTCTCTCTCTCTCTCAAAAATAAACATTAAAACCAAAAAAAGGTGGACTGGGAAACAAGCTATCCCCCTTTATCCCTAGCTAGAATTTCTTCAAAAGGGCTACTGAGTCAAGCTACAGGTAGCTTTTGAGAGAGTTCAAAACCATCCCATCCCTTAGGAACATTGAGGACATGTAGGGGAAGGACATGTAGAGTCAAGGACACTCTTCCTTATCTGCATATGCCTGAGCTAGGATCTTTTGAAAGGCACCACAGGAACTTCCGCTAAGATTCCACTTGGAAGGCTGAAAAAAAAATCACAATTTGCTAATCATGAAGGCTCTGGCAACACCCCCAGGGGTCTGAGCCAAGGAGGGTAGGAAACCACTCTGTACCTCTGCTCTACTTGGAACCTGGAGAGCAGCTAATCCTACCAGACCTCACACCCTTGTTTATTCTCAGTCCCTGCCCGACATTCAAGTCCCTTTGACCATCTACCCTCTCCCCTACTCTCCGTCCCTAACTTCCCTTCTGCCTGTGCATTTCTCTCTTGCCTTTACCATCATGGCCTCCAATTTCCCCATTCTGTGACACCAAAACCCCTCCACTATACCTTCTTGTACCTTCTTGGCTTAACTAAAACCTCATAGTCCCCAAAACTAATATTTCCCATGCAGACCTTTATAATGAAAAGGAATGGTGGTTATCTCCTCCTTCCCCCGTTGAAACTTTTACACTAAACCATTATTCCCCTACATGTCAAAGTCTGCCTTTTGGGGCTGATGTCAACTAGCTATTCTCCTTGTTAGTGCCTTTTACTGACATCCAGTTTGGGCACCTGGAGCACATATTTCCTTTTAACTTGTGAACTTCTTAACTTTTGCTATTACCCTGGTTAAGTTAAATAGCCATTTAGGTGATATTTCCAAAACATTTTCCTCACAGTGTCATCTTTAACTCCAAATCTTCCATTTCCCCTGCACTTGAAATACCTTTCACATATAGCCACATAGTGGCCCTTGAAATCATCCCCAAATACTCCATGTCTGAAATGTGCCTCCTATTCATGGACCAAAACCTCTTGACATTGCTGCTGTCTCCAACGTTTACTCCCATTCTGCCAACTGAGCTGTTTATATCACCTTGACCATTCCATTGTCTTTCAATCAGTCAGCACTTCTGGGTTAAGCCAGGCCCATTAGCTTCCAGAACTTCTTTTTTTTTTTTTTAATTTTTTTTCAATGTTTATTTATTTTTGAGAGACAGAGACAGAGTGTGATTGGGAGAGGGTCAGAGAGAGAAGGAGACCCAGAATCCGAAGCACGCTCCAGGCCCTGAGCTGTCAGCACAGAGCCAATGTGGGGCTCGAACTCATGAACTGTGAGATCATGACCTGAGCCAAGGTGGGACGCTTAACCGACTGAACCACCCAGGCGCCCCTAGCTTCTAGAACTTCTGATGTGATGCACCTACCTAGTGAAACCCCAACACTAGCTCAAGTCAACAATCCATCTCCAATGCCCTAAAAATCAGTTTGCTGAGGGCTGATACAGAAAATCATTCAGTGGGATCGTACCAGCAACTGATGCCATGTTCCATAAAACCTACTTCATGCTTTCTCAATTCTCCCCCAGGCCTGATGTTTGTGCCTTTCATATTGCCATGCTTTCCACCCTAAACGAAAATGACATGGTTGGAGTGTCTCCATCATTTTCAGAAAAAGGTTCTCATATGATGTTGGGATTGTTAGGAATTGATCTCTTGGGTTCTTATATCCTGGCCAACTAAAATCCTTCCTGCAATAGAGTTCCCTGAACAAAATAAATAGAGGTAAGAAAGACACTCAGAAGAAAGGTATTATCTGCATAATATCTGAGCAGTTATGGAAGTTGTCAAATCCCTGATAAAATAATCCTGAGTTTATTCATTTTCCAAATATGTACATTTAATATACAAAATATGTAATAATATATGTGTAACAAAAATATAATAAATACAATGATTTAAACAAATCTTATTAAGAACTTATTAGAAGCCATTCCCATTCCTAGTAAACCCTGTGTGAGGGAACTATGTTTCTTTTATTGCTGTTTTTATTCCCAGTGCCTAGGGCTTATAACTGTGTACAGATTCTAAAGTTATTTGAATATTCAGGTCTTCAATGAGATACTGTAAGAGCAAATCACACACCTTTTCTTGACATCCTCAGCTATCCCAAGATGGAAAAAAAATCAAGTAATCATAATTGTATGCTACTTTCCCTTTCCCTATGACCTACATCAAGTCAAAAAAATATATCTATAGGATGGATAGTTCCCATTTTGGCAACAATTTCAGATGTTTCTAATGCCCTGGTACCTGGCACCATGATTCTGGTGCCCAGAATCATTCCCTGTTGATCGGATCCAGTTCAAATAATGTAATAGACCTTCCCTTGAAGGCATTTTCTCTCTGCCCAAAGACTTTGGATCATATCCCTTGGCTCTCAGTGAGTCTGGGAGCAGCAAGTGTTGTCCAGGACTTTATAGTTAATGGTCACTAGCAAAATACCCTTAGGAGTCATACTTCACTTTCAACCTTACTCTCTAAGGCAGAGTATTCCGAACTTTGTGAGTCTCAAAATGTCCCTGTGTCCATCAGGTAGAGTTTCTGAATCCTTGGAAGTTAGACTTTACATATGGCTGGGCTATAATGAGCTATTTGCTACCAAGACATATAATCATGGTACTGCTCTCATGCCATACTCTGGCAAGGACCACTTTTCCCCAGTTTCTCCAGAAGGTATCCATGAGCATTTATTTCAGAGCATTACCAGTCCATTTACATTAATTAATCAGATGTGTGGAAATGCACCGGTGTTACTTTTCTAAAGCTGACCTCAGTGTACCTCTGAATCTCTCTTTGATCACTAGCAAAATAATAATATAATAATAATAAAGTATGTACCTTTAAGGTAGTCTATCTGGTCACATCCTGTTTAAATTATTCTCTTTGAGGTAAAAATGTATTCCTATTCAGGATTTAAATTTATTCAATTCATGGTTTAATCTCCTTAGCATGGTTGTTCTAATCTCTCAAAAGATTTCTTTGTCCTTTTGCCATCCTGCAGGGCACAAGAGGAGCTCCTCTAATGTCATAGTGTCATCTGTGTGGGGTGTATGTGTAAGGAAGGCGCCAATCTTCATTTGATCCTCCAAATTCCCATTAGATGGCTGAAATGTCTCTTGCTGCATGGCCTATGGTTATTGGTTGTCAGCCTCTGCTCTTGCTACACTGGCTGCTGCTGCTATCACTTTTTTCCTCATTTTCACCCTTACAAATTTGTCCCTGCCTTCACCTTTACTCACAAGGACTGAACACTGTTCTGTCCTTATCTCCATCCCAACATCTTGCAGTCCCCTGGCCCCCTCAGCATTTTAGCACCCCCACTAACTTTTGTAACAGCTTCCAAAACTCTTCCTCCAGGCCTGCCACATAACACAGGGCTCAGGGCAGAAGTATAAATGGAGGCCCACATATCATAATTCTAAACATTACCGAGCAAAACATTTATTAAATATGATATATTCTATACTTTGACCTGGACAAATATACTTTTATAATGACTTAGGTCATTTGAATTTAGAAGCATTAGATTTCTCACAGTTCTACACTGAAATGTGTTGAAAGGGAAAGCAAGACCCAGTTTCTGGGCCACTTTCCATTCTCCTCCCACCAGTGGCTCCTTTCCTCTTGACTTTGAACACACCTGTGTGGAAATCCCAGCCCACATATTTAAGCTCTCATCTATACCCAATGCCAACCCCACCTCCACAAGCTCACAAATAAGCATGTCTTGGCCACCACTCAGCCCTAGGGATGTACACATGGGTAGTGCGACTTGCCCTCCAGAGACGAGAGCCAGAGAGAGATGTACAAAGCCTGACGATTATCTTAGTAGAATTTCTAGCACCTCAAGGATCTAGAGTACAGCCCAGAATGTAGGAGTGGAGTGAGCTCTGGGTGGGCAAGTCTCTTTGGTCCCAAGGACTTCTAGCCTTGTAGAATAAGATTTGGTCAGAGAAAAGCCAATGTGTACCCCTTTAAAGTAAAGCGTGAGCCCCATAGCAGGGGTCTCAGAACACTGTTGGTCTCCTCCTGCTACAGGAGATCATGACAGTTGAGGAGGTGGGGAATATCTCAAGATCTTGCTCTCTGCCTCACACATCATTTCTATTCTTCTGTGGCCACCAAGGTTAAAGAGAGGCACTCACAGTGAAAAATGGGACATATCCTCTTTTAGTGCTAAGATTCTCAAGCCATTTAATGGTCCCTACCTGCCCCTATGGGTTTCAGACTTATGTTTGAAGTAAGCAAAAGAATCAGCACCAAACTGGCATCTCAACTTATTTGTTCTTCCCCCCCTCCCTTTCCAGATTTCTCCAGCTAGCCCAGAGAGGGTGTCATGGTCTTCCACATAATAGGAAGCTACCCTTATATCTTGCATTCTTCATAGTTAACTATGTTGATGATACTCTTGTTGTGTATGTATTTGGGTTTTATTTACACATGCAGAGTTTTAAAGGGTTAATCTATTCTAAACTCTTATTACAAGAGTCTTCCATTTTTCTTTCCCCAGAGCTAACTTTAATTCTTTAGCTTATTTGTTCTGTATTTGTAAAATTCTAACAGCATTTAATATTATTTTTTACTTTTTAATTTTAGACATTAATCTGAAATGATTTACCAATTTCTCCCCCATTTCCCAACCTCCCCCAATGCATACTTCTGTCTATATAATAGACTCCTGCTGGCAAAAATTCCTATTCTTATATCTTCCCCCCAAACTTCTGTTTCCTTCATAATTGGCATCCATATTTATAATAGAGGATCATGAAGTGATAGCTCTGTTCCCTGCGCCAAACAATTCTCTAAATTCAAAAGATTCCACTCAAGATGACTGAAGATATTATCCTACCATGAAGAGAGAGAAATTTTCCAGAGTAGAATGGATGCCACCATGAAGTTAAAGGGAGTCTCTGAATCTACTCTTACAGCAGCATTGGAATCTCTGAATGGTCGTGTTATTAGGATGGGATATATCAGACAGAAAGTAAGATACTTGAGTTTATTTTCTTAAAGTATTTTGAAGTGAGATCAGGAAAAAGAATCAGCAAAAATAGCAGACAGAAAATCAGAAGACTCCAGAAGCATGGGAGCTAAGAAAGTAAACATTCAGGGAGTGATCATTCTGTCGGATGCTCAAAGGCCAAGATCTAAAAATCCAGTGGGTTTAATGGTTGAATTGCCAGAGTTAGACAGCAAATGTGTTTCAGCACATTTGTGAAGATAAAAAGAAGCCTTCAAGGGATGGGGAGGGTGGGACTGCAGAGTGAAAATGAAGAGTGAGTTATTTTTTTGAGAAGTCTGTTGAAGGGAGAGGAAGAGAGGAAAATAGGAGACAGAATGAGAAAATATGAGAGAAAAGTTTGAGATAATGGCAGGGCAAAATGTAGAGTGGACAGTAAGTGATATTTACAGCAGAGTGGAAGATATCAATAGACAGTAAGATATTGAAGACGCAAAGAAAGTAGATAATCAGAGGTTCAAGGTCATAGACAGAGGTCAAGGGGTTACTTTTGAAAAGGAAGACTATCTCATCCACTGAAGCCAGAAGTAATAATAAAAGGCAGCTGAGGGGATAAACTGAGAAAGAATTCAGTATAGCTGAGGATGTGGGGAAAAGAGCTGTTTAAATGAAGAAAGGAAAACGATAAAGAGAGAAGGCTCATATCAGATGACTTGGCCATTCTTGTCAATATCCATAGTTTGACACCAGAGGCCAGGAGGGACAGACTTGGAGGTTCAGAGAATTTTAAAAAGTTACAGAAAATTCATAGTGAATAATTTTTCATAGGAAATCAGTAAGAGGTATACATTCCTACCAGAAGAAAAGTTTTGTGTGATGTAAACTCCTGTCCATCATTCTTTGAGGATGTTTCAGGCTAACCTCATAATATCCCTTTCAACTTGTCTCAGGAAGTCAACTCAAAACCATGAACAGTTTATGTAGACTTGATTCTCCATCACAGAGACCTAGAAAGCTAGGTTTGAATTCTCGATGCTTTCTAGCTATTTCATTTTTTCTACATTGCTTCATGTTCTCCTATGGAATCATTATATGTCATTTTTGAGGCTCAAGGGAATCTGTTATTGTGTACACAGGCATTGCCAAGATATTTTCAGGTGATTCATACAGGATCAGTTTTAGAGGTGACAGAAGGCACAGAGAATGCTTGCGGTTGGGTAAAGATAAGTGTGCATTACTAGGACTGAGCATGCAAGAACAGGAGAAAAAGGAAATATGGGATGAAAGATCCATGCCTTGTGAATCTAGGGCTATGGTTCCCAACTAGGAGTAATTTTTCCTCAGGAGGTACTTGGCAGTGGTGGTCACAGCTAGGGGGTATATTACTGGCATCGGGTGGGTAGAGACCAGGGCAGCAGCTGACCATCCTGCAGTGCACAAGACAGCCCTCCACAACAAAGAATTATCTGGCCCAGGATGTGAAGAGTGCCAAGGTTGAGAAACTCTGGTCTGGAGACCCTGGAGGAAAGCAAAACTTTGGCAGGCACAGTGTCCTTTTTATCCTGTGCCAAGCAACTGACAATGATCCTTGAGGACATTGATATTAATTATAATATAACATAAAATATTCTCATTATTTCCCCAAGAGACACGATTAAGTAATGCTTGAGTACTTACTGACTTAATTCAAAGAAATTATACATATTTTAAGGTGTGGCGAAAGCCAATTTTTGTTCTGTGTCCACACTGTGACGTCTTTGGCTGTATGCCACATAGCTCGTGATTGGATGGTAGGTTGGGAGTGTATTATCTATACTGACAATAGATGCCAGAATTATTATGGAATGGCACATCATACTCACTGGTTGCACCCTGGCCTAGTGCTATTATCTAGGTGCTATCTTTAAGAGGTCAGGTCCGGAATCTGAAAAACTAGCACATCTTCTATTACTATGTTCCATTACAATCTCGTATTTGCCATGCCCCTCCACCCCTCTCCAAAAAAATTTCAAATGTATTACAAGTCTAGAAGGAAAGGAAAGAGGGGCACCTGGGTGGCTTAGTTGGTTAAGTGTCCAACCTCGGCTCAGGTCGTGAGCTCACAGTCCGTGAGTTCAAGCCCCGCATTGGGTTCTGTGCTGACAGCTGGAGCCTGCTTCAGATTCTGTGTCTCCCTCTCTCTCTGTCCCTCCCCACTCATGCTCTGTCTCTCTGTCTTAAAAATAAATTAAAAAAAATTTTTAAAAAGGAAAGGAAAGATAATTTTGTTTTTTGTGGCCCAAAGATTCTGAGGTATTCAGCTCAAGGGGAAAGAGCTATGAGATTAAAAAAAAAAAAAAAAAAAGAAAGGGAGGGGGAGAGAGAGAAGAGTTCCATATGGCGTGTGAGGAGAGGAGGGGAGTTAAGGATTGAGAAGAAAGAAGAAGGACCTGGCAGTTTAATAACCTTTTCCAGCAATGGATTTATAGAAGTTAGTGGTGCTTCAAGAAAATAAAGTAGTGTGCCTGATGCCTTTTGAAAAAGGAGTCTGTTCTCAGCTTTTCATCTTCTATGCCTCCGTTATATGTAAATTGGGTTTCATGGCATATTAGAGCTGTGAAGATAATTTAATATGCCAAAATGCGTTATGGATCATTTGTGCATCAACTCTGCAGTTTCAACAGCGGTCACTGAATCGGAACTCAAAACTTCCCTTGCCAAATCACAGAGAACTTGAGGATGAACTCAAATGAGCGCAGCACCTGTGTCTGAAGAGAGCCACCGCATTCCTCCACCTGTTCCAGGTACATACCGCAAATGGTGGGTGTGCTTACTTGTTTCCATTACAATAATGCAAGACTAAGAAGAAGAATTGTCTTCATGCAGTGTTGTCAATAGAGTTCCTAATTCTCTTACTGTGTCATCTTTGCCTGGTCATCAGAAACAGAAGTTAAGATGAAATACAGCACCTAATTACACTAACCTTTTCAAAAGCAACCTGCTAGAAAATAATTATTCCTGGAGAGCAGGTCCATCTGACTAAGTAGAGTGCTCCTGGTTTCTCCGTATTATCAGCCACGTCTGCTTTTTGAGCAATCTCAGTTGAAGAATAAGCAAATCATCATCGTCGTCGTCGTCGTCGTCATCACTTGTGATTATTTTAAAAGAAATTCTTTAAAGGCTAGACTTTCAGGGATCATTTCTACAGTTTGTTAAAATGAATTCTTTAGTCCTTTCTTTTTAGAAATGTTTCTTGTCGAAATAACTGGTTTCAATTAGAGAGAAAAACATTACACTCTGCCTACTCCACAGATGTTTTTGTAAACAGAAGGTGTAGCCCCTTCTGTGGCTCTGTCTCAAGTTCTATATCAAAGGCTGGATTTGTTATATAAGGTGGAAAGACAGGGAGTGTTTGATCTCCAGTTTTCTTTTTTAGTTTTAATATCTGTACTCATATAAGTTGGTTTGAAATATCCCATGCAAATGATCGCAAAAAAACCCTCAAAGATTGTGGATGAAACACGGTTTTAGCAACTAAGTTCACTTCATGAGATGAACTGTCCCTTGTCTTGGCTAATTATGTAAGGCCATTTGTACAAACTCACTTTTACGTTATTGTCCCATTAATTCGAAGATCTTTTATTATACATCATGCTCTGCTTCTATACTCCGAACTCTCACTTTAACCTATCACGTTCACACGAATGAAGGAACCATGGTGACAAGGACGGACTTGGGCAATGTATGGGCTGGGACCACAAAGGAATGTTTCTCCTACACATTCGTCTCACTTGTGCTCACTGGCCACATAGTTAGAGAAGTAGTCAGAAGCTGACTAGGTCACACACAGACCTCTTGAACATATGACCACAACCTGAAAGGAGAAGATGACTTTAGGTGGATAGCTATAGGGTTGATTCAGGGTTTCTTATATGCACAGAAAAACTCAGGTCCCAAAGTTATGGCTGCCCTTATGGCTATCAGCTCCTTAGCTGCTCAGCTAGTGATGGTGGCGACACGTTTGTCCTTGGTGAGGTTTTTAATGATTTCTTCTGAGGCCATTTTGAAACATGAAATCACAGTAGCCAGGATATGAAAATTACACATGCTGTAGGTTGGTGTGGGGACAGATGTTGGAAAGTCTTCATGCGGCACAGTGCCATAGAACTTCCAGTGTTGATGAACGTGTTCTCTATCTACATTTAATATAGTAGCTACTAGCCACGTGTAGGCATTGAGCATTTAAAGGTGCTAGCATGACTGAAGAACTGAACTTGAAATGCCATTTAATTTTAATGTAAATGTACGTTGCTACCTGTAGCTAGTGGCTACTGTACTATACAGTCTAGTTCTAGATATCTTCCTTTTTCTTTGGAAGCTTATTCACTTTTTCACAAATATCATCTTGCCTTGGACCATTATAACTCACCACGCTCTTCCAGAGAACAAAATATGGCAAATGCTCCCAAATTTATTTTGGAAATATATCCGCTAGAGCATTTCTGCAGTATTTGAGCTACTAGTTAATGAATGAACTATATACACTGGTTGAATAAAGCTAATTGATAGCTGTTGTGGATGGATTCCAACACGTTTAAATAATATAGCTGGTCTTATTCTGACCGCCTTTGAATTCTGAGTTCTGTGTGCTTAGCTATCCTCTCTGAGCTCTATCCTGAACTGCAGGATTAATTCATGTAATTCTCATTAGCCTCAGTGCGAGTTACCTGTGGAAATCTTCTAAGCAACAATGAGGGAAGCGGCCTCCTTGCCTTTTCTGGTTTTTGGCTAACCTGTATTGTTAAGAAACCCCTCATGCATTGTGCCACACCCGTGCTGAAGCAAATCACAGGTTCGGGAGGTGAGGCTAGGCAAATTCTGTGTGGTAAAGTTGGGTTAGCTTCTTCATTCCTTGACTTGACATTTGTGTCTGGTAATATTCCTCTTAAAAAGCTCTAATGGACTGCTGTTCTGAGCCTGCAGAGGATTTCTTCAATTCTCAATTAAATGTTAGGCAACATGCTATTGTAACCACTGTGGTCATAAGCACGAATATTTAGCAAATGTCCTTTTTGGTGGTTGTGTCAAATCATGCCCATGACAATTACAATTTAAAAATTAGGAACTGATAGGATTAAATAATAAACATAAGTGTTAACAGACTTTGCTCCACATGACATATGTGATTTTTGTTTACCTGATGCTTCCATGTCCCACGTGAGTGAAGGGCGGGAGTTCTTGGTTTCCAGACATCTTTGGTCGCAGACCCCGAGTCACGTGATGCAAGATCAGCATATAGAGGAAGGGGGGGGTGAATTTTTAGAAGCATTCAAATGGTTGGTCCAATAAAGGACAATAAATGGAATAGAACATGAAAGAATTAGATTCACATTCTGTGAGGGATGGGTTTCTGCATTGTGACAGGCCCAGAGAGAAAGCATGGATTCTTCTCTCTTCCCAAAGCAACTCATCTAGCCTTCTGCTTTGACAAACTCTTTATCTCCTTAATCTTAGGGGCCCAAAGACTTTCTAATTTCCACATTTTCTTTAAGATCTTGTTTCTTCATAGCTTTTCTGGGGTACAAACATACTTGCCAAACTTTCTGCATTCAATTCCTCCCAATCATTTTCTACTATGTCCTTGGTCTCTCTCCTGGTGAACTGGAACTAGATCAAGTTGTGACAATTTCTGTAGTTGGTTTTTGAAACCATTCCTCTGCCTGATTAGATTATTTTTTCCAGATGGTAAATGTTATTCCAACAGTGCTATGGGCAGAAGAAAAGACAGAGCCATCCATTTAGGATATTAATTCTACTGACAAATTCTTCATGTTGTTATGACAGAGTAGGGACTGAGTCACTCTTTTCAGTGGATATTGACCTTTTGGGGAAATCACATGTACAGTGGAGTGCAAAAGGTGGGAAGATGAGATGAATGTGCTCTCACCTGCCTTGGTCATCAGGGTTAAAGGAGAGTGAAATTGGTAAAGTTAGTTTCCTCTAAGTTCTCCTTTTCTACCCAAGAGAAACTTTCCTTGTCTCCACTTAGCAGCCATTGTCTACAAATACAGAATTGACTCATTCTTTGAGCCCACTTGGGCTGGTATAACAGAATATCATAGACTAGATGGCTTACAGAAAGGAAAAATTTTTTCTCACCATTCTGGAGGCTGGGAATCTAAGATCAGGGCACCTGCAGATTTGCTGTCTGGTGAGAAATCCTAGTTCCCACTAGAAATCCCCACTTCTTGGTTCATATCCTTACATGGCACTGTGTCCTCATATGGCAGAAGGAATGAGGGAACTCTCTGGGGTCTCTTTTATATGGGCACTCATTCTATTTATGAGGCCTTCACCCTCACAGTCTAATCACTTCCCAAAGACTCTAACTTCTAATAACCATTCCTTTGGGGATGGTTTCAACTTATAAATTTGGGGAGGACACAAACTTTTAGTCTATAGCACTAACTTTACTGGGTATTAGGTGGGTCTGGAGAAGTTTCTTCCACCTGCCGCCAACAGGTCATGACTAGTCTTCCTGCTTACCCCACTCAGCTCTGTCTGCCTTAAGAGGCAGAATTATCTCACCTCAAGAGGTGGTAGGCATCACCTGACTTACGGCTAGCAAAAATATTGTTTGGAAGGGGATAACAATCTTTGATCACCGAGGCATAATGCAAATGCTACCCTCTTAGAACAGGCTCTCTTCTACGAATTCCACAATGTCAAAGAGGTCACTTCACAAACAAACCTGTGAAGCTCTAAAGAAGGGAGCTAAAGGGATTTTCTTCTGCCAAAATAATACACAAGCCTTTTACCTCTGCCTTCTTGGGAATCACACCTTCTGTAGGGAATTTTCCATTTCCAGGGCTTTTCTTCTGCCACGCTGAGAAGAGCTGGCCACAGCGGGAGAAAGGCAGCAACACAGTAGAGCTGTGGGAGAGAGATCCGGGTGCAAGCAGGCCTGCAGAATCTCACAGGCCACACCGTGCAGGTTGTAAGGCGTTTACTTCACCTACACGTAGGGTCGCCTCCATCCAAACAGAGGCAACTGCATTAAAAATTGAAAGCAACAAAAATTGAATGCATCATGTCAACTCAGGCCTCGGGCACGAGTTATTCAGCTTGCTAAGTCAATTCCATCTGACTTAATCTGCCTTTCGAAGGCAGTGGACAGTGAGAGGAGCAGTCTGAGTACTTTTCTCATTTTATCTGCTTGTGTTGCTCTTTGGAGTCCTTCCAAAACGTCTGCAGGTTGGGTGCTAAAAGACCCCAAAATGAGTCCCCGAGAATAAGCATGATCTCAGCACATCACGCTGTCTGCACGCTCGCTTTCTCATCAGGTTATCCTATCCCTCTTTGAGGACAGATCAGAATATCCTGGTTTTTCTTGTTGCCCTATCTTATTACTTGCAAATGGCAATCTAATTTATTGTCTCCCAAACACCATGCATTCCTTAGCTATCTCATTTTTTCTGATTTATTTATCTTCATCTCTCCCCCCTGCCCCCAGATTTTATTCATTTCCATTTTCCTTAAAGTACTTCATTATGTTATCTCCTTATTTAGAGCCTCTTTGGATTGAGGGAAGCAGGAAGATGCAGAGGACAGCAATAGCTTCGTGACATTATTTGGAGGGTAATTTTTATGCTGTTAATGAATCCCTAGATAACCTCTGGAAAGTCAGTGAGCCTCTTTCAGTCAGAATTTCTTCACCTTGAAAAAATGAGAAAAGAACAATGCACCCCCTGAGGTGACCATGGGGAATAACACAAAATGAAATCAGGGGCACCTGGTTAAGCTTCCAAATTCTGCTCAGGTCATGATCTCACAGTTTGTGGGTTTGAGCCCCGCATTGGGCTCCATGCTGACACCTCAGAGCCTGGAGCCTGCTTCGGATTCTGTGTCTCCCTCTTTTTGCCCCTCCCAGGCTTGCGCTCTGTCTCTTGTTCTCGTTCTCTCTCTCAAAAATAAACAAGCATTAAAAAAAAAAGAAATTAATAAAGTGAAAGTGATTTACAAATGAGTATTTGTGAAGATCACAGGAATCTGTTCCCTTGCAGATCAACTGCAATCTCTCTTGTTTTGGAACATGACCATTTCTACAGGGTGGAGTGGGAGAGACCTTTAAATTTGTTAAGAAGTTCGTTTCTTTGATGCTTTGTGGCCATAATGCCCATAAGGAAGGTCATAATAGCACCTTCGACAAAATCAACCGTTTTCATTTGTACCTTAATTATAGTCAGGACTGATTTAATGATTGGAGCATGCTGATAAAGTTTCTACTCCTACCACAAAGTATCTTCCTGATTCAGATGTGAAAATAATCTAAATCCTCACCTTAGAAATGTTGTTCCTTTAGGCCTTAAAGGCTTTTGGTTCTTTAGTAATCCTCAAACTCAATGATCATAAATAAATATATATACACATATACACTTAATATATATTAATATGTGTTACTTTATTTATGTACATATCTCATCTATATCATATATATCACATACATATTCATCATATGTAACGTGTGTAAACTCTCATATGTCTATTATCTTTCTTACATATGTGTAAGTAAATACACAACAAACATACATATGAAAGATAATGCTTTATGGATTATTGTCAAGGAACTAAGACACGCCAAGACTAGAGAAGTTGAGGAATTAAAAAGAAGGTAAGAGGTCAATAAATGGCTTGCCGACATTGTAGTTTTGCCATGGATTCAATTTATTAAAAATGATTTTTAATATTTAAGTGGACTAAGATTTCTAGGAAAATTATGAATGTAATACAGATAGTTCCTGCATACTCAGTTTCCCCTAACATCGTACAATAATATGGTATATTTGTTACAATGAATGAATCAATAATGATGCATTATTATTAACTAAGCCCACTGCAAACATCACACTTCATAGTGAAAAGCTAAAAGATGAGGAACAAGACAAGGATACCTGCTCTCCACATTTTCATTTATACAGTGCAGGACATCCTACCCAGAGCAGCAAGGCCAGAAAAAGAAATACAGCACATCAGAATCAGAAAGGAAAAGTACAATAGTCTCTATTTGCAGATGACATAATACTGTACGTGGAGAACTCTAAAGACTCCACCAAAACAGAACTAATAAATGAATTCAGTAAAGTTGCAGGATACAAAATCAATATACGAAAAGTAGTGAGTTTCTTATTCTAACATCAAACTATCAGACAGGGAAGTTAATAAAACAATTCCATTAATAGTTGCATCAAAAAGAACAAAATGCCCAGGAATAAATTTAACCAAGGAAGTGAAAACTCTGTACACTGAAAACTATACAACATTGATGAAAGAAATTGAAGACACAAATAAATGGAAAAATATTCTGTGCTCATGGATTGAAGGAATTAATACACCATATACTAAAATCAATTAAAAATGGATTAAAGGCTTAAATTTAAGATCTGAAATTCCTAGAACAAAACATAGGAGGTAAGCTCCTTGACATCTGACTTGGAAATGAATTTTTTGGATTTTACACCAAAAGCAAAGGCAACAAAAGCAAAACTAAACAAATGGGACCATATCAAACTAAAAAGTATCTGTGCAGCAAAGGAAACCATTAACAAAATGAAAAGGCGACTTACTGAATGGGAGAAAATATTTGCAAATTATGCATCTGATAAGGGATTAATATTTAAAATATATAAAGAACTGACACAATTCATCATCAAAAAACTAATCTGATTAAAAAATGGGCAGAGGAACCGAATACACATGTTTCCAGAGAAGACATACAAATGGTCAACAGGACATGAAAAGGTGCCCAATATCTCTAGTCATCAAGGAAATGAAAATAAAAATCACCACGAGATAGCACCTCACACCTGGCTTTCATCAAGAATAGCTCTCATCAAGAAGACAGGCGATAACAAGTGTTGGCAAGGATATGGAGAAGAACAGATACACTGTTGAAGGCAATGCAAATTTGTTCAGCGATTATGGCAAACAGTATGGACGTTCCTCGAAAAATTATATACAGAAACACATTTTTATCCAGCTAGTCTACTCCTGTGTATATATCCAAAGAAATGAAAACAGGCTTTCAAAAATATATCTGCAATCCCATGTTTATTGCAGCATTATTCACAGTAGCCAGGATGTGGAAACAACATAAGTGTTTGTCAATGGTAAGTGAATAAAGAAGATGTGGCATATATATATGCATGCCACATCTTCTTTATACACACACACACACACACACACACACACACACACACACACACTGGAATATTATTCAGCCATGAGAAAGAAGGAAATCCTGCCATTTGTGACAACGATTTGTGACAACGTGGATGGACCTTGAGGGCATGATGCTAAGTGAAATAAGCCAGATAGAGAAAAACGAATACTCCGTGATGTCATTTATATGTGGAATATTAAAAAAGGGGGGGGGGCTCCTGGGTGGCTCAGTTGGTTTAGCATCCAACTCTTGGTTTCGGCTCTGGTCATGATCTCACAGTCATGGGATCAAGCCCCACATCAGATTCCATGCTGAGCACAGAGCCTGCTTGGGATTCTCTCTCTCCCTCTCTCTCTGTCCCTCCATCACTTGCTCTCTCTCTCTCTCTCTCTCTCAAAATAATTATATATATTTTTACACCCAAGCTCATACAAAGAGAGTAGAAAAGTAGTTGCCAGTAGGCTGAGGAAGCAAAATAGGGAGAAGTTGGTAAGAAGGTATGAACTTCCAGCTGTAAGATGAGTGAGGTCTGAGGATTTAATATATAACATAGTTGATAGCATACTATATCACTGAAATTTACTGAGAGTAGAATTTAAATGTTCTCATAGAAAAAAAAAAAAGATAGAGGTGCCTGGGTGGCTCGGTTGGTTGAGCATCCAACTCTTGATTTCAGCTCAGGTCATGATCTCACGGTTCATGAGTTTGAGCCCCACATCAGGTTCCAAACTGGTGGTGCTTGGGATTCTCCCCCTCTCCCTCTCTCTGTCCTTCCTGTGCACACATACATACTCAAATAAATAAACTTAAAAAAATAAAGATAAATTTGTGAGGTGACAGATATGTTAATTAACTAGGAGAATCCTTTCACAATGTTCATGTATATCAAACCACAATGTATAAGTATCTTACCATGCTGTCATTTTTACCTCAATAAAGCTAAAATACAAAATATATTCCACACTTACTTTGGATTTTCTTAGTTTTTACCTAGCGTCTTTTTCTGTTCTATGATCCCATCAAGCATACCATATTACGTTTATTCACACTGACTCCTTAGGCTCCTCTTGATTATAATATTTCTCATATTTTTCTTTTTTTTGATGACTTGGACAATTTTGAGGTGTACTAATCAGTATTTTGTAGAATTGGTGTTGGTCTGTTGTTGTTTTTTTTCTAATTCAACTGGAGTTATGGGTCTGTGGGGAGGAAAACCACACAGATAAAGTGACATTCTCATCATATTGTATCATACCAAGGGTACATACCATCAACATGACTTATGGTCAAGAGGACTGTATCAAATTGGAGAGGTAAATGTCCCTCTATAATAGGCAGCTGCTATGGAGCTCCATCTGATGGCTACTGTATGGGAATTCTGCTCAGTGTTGCTTGATCTTGATTTTTCAACAGAGGCTAAAAATCTCAATGTTTATGGGAAATATCCAACTTTTAAAGATTGATAACCAATTCAGATTTAAAACACAATGGTTCCATACTCGTATGGGCCAAGTAAAATGTCTGTGGGCCAACGTTAGTCTATGGTCATTGGTTTGTAAACTCTTTTGTAAATAGATGGTCATCATTAAAGTTTTTAAAACAAGAAAGAAGCATTACCAGATCTGGTTCAGTTTATTTCATCCTTTACAAATTATTTCTATTAGGGGTAGGAGTGAAAGAGATGGGCGGAACATAACTGGAGAGCCATTGTTCTATCACTACAAGGGATAATAAAGACTTGAGCCAAGCTATGGGTAAGGGGATTTGGAGAAGGTGATGGCTTTGGAGACATTTTAGAGATAAAACTATGAGGATTGGTAACACATTGGGTTTACCCAGTGGAGGCGAGGAAGACATCAAAGATAATGCCAAAGTTTCGGATTTGGGAGACTAAAGCAATAAAATGGCATGGTTCAAGGAAGAAATATAGGGGAAAACTAGGTTTGTAGGAGTAGATAGAGGTCTCCAAGTTCCCCAGTTGGATACGTTGAATGAGCAGCTGGAAACACAAATCAGTATTTGCAAAGAAAGATCTAGGCCAGAAATCTAGGTCAGAGTGTGTCTTCAAAATGCAGGTGATAGCTGCAATCATAGCAGGGTATAAGAGTACATATAAAACAATGAGAAAAGTACATAGCCCTTCATATAGGTGGGTACAGAGAAAAGGGAGCCAGTAGAAGATGACATTAAAGATGCACCTTGTTCATTCAACCCTTTCTCTCCATTGTCATGTGTTACAGGGTTTAAGAGTGCATACTTGGAGCTTTCACATTTGCTTCCTACTTTATCATCCACCTATCGCATTACCTTTTGGTTTCTGGCCTCCATGCCTCCGTGCCTTTGAACATCTACTCTCACCCAGAGACCCCCTTCCATCTTGCCATGCAGAAGACAACAGATTCCTTGTCTTCTTTCCTTTCCGATAATTTATTTTCTCTCTTTGCTTGGTTTTATTTTTTTTACAACCTGTCTTTGGGTGGAGAACTGTGTTCCAACCTGTGGTTTGCTCTTTACAGGCTGTGTGGTTTTGGACAAGTATCTTAACTTCACTGAGTTTCAATATAGCTATCTGCAAAGTGGAGATAATCTCTACTTCCTGGTGTGGCTACCAGAATGAAAAGCTTTAACAGCAAACTACCCAATCCTGTGCCTGGTCCTGAGCATGCATTCAGTAGATGAAGACTCACTTGTAACTCTGCTCTTCCTAATCCCTTACCATTTTGTTTGCATCTCTCTGTTGTCACTGGCTAGATACATTCTTACTGCTTTCTTCCTACTGTAGTTCAAGCTCTTTGAGGACTAAGAATGGAATGTATCTGAATTTATATTTGAGCCCTTTTTCTAGAACAGAGTGTGGTGCAGTAAATAACTGAAAATATCTGTATATGTAAACACCTGCAAATAAATATCTCAATAATTATCTGGAGCATGGTAGGCCTTGACAGATAATATCAAAGGAATGAAAACGGATTATGATTTTTAAAACTCTATTCTAGGAGTGCCTGTGTGGCTCAGTCAGTTAAGCATCCAACTCTTGGTTTTGGCTCAGGTCATGATCTCATGGTTCTGTGAGCTCGAGCCCTGCATCAGGGTCTGCACTGGCAGTGCAGCCTCTACTTGTATTCTCGATCTCTCTCTCTCACGCACAATAAATAAACTTTAAAAGTAAAAGTAGGGGCACCTGGGTGGCTCAGTCAGTCACGCGTCCCACTTTGGTTCAGGTCATGATCTCACAGTTTGTGAGTTCCAGCCCCACATCTGCTGCTCGCCCCCCCCCCCCCCCCATCGACTGTCAGCACAAAGCCCTCTTCAGATCCTCTGTTCCTCTGTCTCCGTTCCTCCCCTGCTTGCACCCACCCTCCCCCACCCCAGCAAAATAAATAAATATTGAAAACAAGAATAAGAAGGGAAAAAAAGTAAACTCGATTCTAATGTAGAGAAAGTCCAGGGAAAGGAAATCATCGTATCCTGATTGTATGAATCACAAGTAACAGTTTAAATTCTAAGCCTTTGGGGTTCTAGCATATCACCAAGGGCTGTGCTCCTTTCTGAGGTAAAATATTAATCCATGCTATCACTGGAAGGAGCAGCACCCTAACCGACTGACTGGGTAACCAGTCTAAAATCCTGCCTCCTCGGCACTCGTGGTCGGGAGGAACATGAATCGCAAGAGCCTGGCACTGGGGCCAACATGGACTCAGGATCTGTTTTCCTCAGCCCCCACCTGAAGTGCTGCTCCAAATCACGTTTCCCAAACTGCCTGCCCCCCGCCATGTTTCCTTTGGATTCCATTCACTTCCATAAAGGCAAAGAATGAAACAGAACTATGCCCATTGAAAGACAATTGGTGTCAGGATAGAAGAGGCAGCAGTGGACTGGTAGAGAAAGCACCAAGGGGAAAAGCAAACGAGACGGACTGTGGTCTTGGTTCTGCAATATTTTAACTCCGTGACCGCAGAGCACGCTGCTAACATCTCTGAGTCTCAGTTTCCTCGTCTATAAAATGGGGATACTAATGAATTTTGGGCTGTCTTCCCAAGATTCTTTCCAGATCAGGGCAAGCAATGGGAACTATTTGAAAAAGTGAGTTTCTTTCTGAGTCTTCAGTGGGTCAATAAAAAGAACAATGAAAAGAGGGGCGCTCTGGGGCACTTGGGTGGCTAAGTCGGTTAAGTAACCGGCTCTTAATTTTGGCTCAGGTCATGATCTCCTAGTTCGTGAGTTCCAGCCCCACATCGCAAGGCTCTTATGCTGACGGCGGGGAACCTGCTTGGGATTCTCTCTCTCCTGCTCTCTCTCTCTGCCCCTCCCCTGCTCGTGCTCTCTCTCTCTCTCAAAATAAATAAATAAACTTTAAAAAAAATGAATTTAAAAGGGAGTGCTCCATCCAGAAATGAATAATGATGGACTGTCACACAGGAAAGGGGTTTGCTGGGTTCTCAAGGGTAAATCTAGTATTTATTTGATCTTTGATAGTTGCAGAGGAAATTCTTTCACCTGTCTGGAATATCCCTCACAAGTACTTACTTCAAAGGGTCTCAGTTTTGGGGTGTCTGCTTGGACCTAGTTATTCCTTGGAAATACCTTCCTGACCCCAGTCTTTCGGACGGCATTACATATCAGTTGCTTCTGTATACCCACAGATTCTCAAGAAATGAGTTTGGCACCATTTAAGCTTGCATATAAAGCATAACTGTAAGAATCTCGGAAAATAATCTGTCAGTTGTATGTAATAATCGTCTTAAATAAGCAGTCCGAGGCTTATCTAAAGCTCGCCCGAGCTAAACAAAGAAAGCAGTCAGCAGAGCCTCAGACGCTGAACTCTGAACCCTGGTCGGACCTTGCACTGGGCAGCCTGGTAACAGGAAGGCAGCAGGACATACTTTGAACCAGGGGTTCTAAGGCTGCGGTGGGGTTATAGACAGGGTGACAGCTGCATTTTGCAGCCTGAACTTTGTACCTAGACACAGGGGCATTTAATCTCCATAACAGGCACTTTGTTTCATTACTTATTAACAGCTCCTCCCTGAGTAAAGTTCTTTGTTAATGGAGCTTTAAAATCCGATCCCTCTCCCCTCGATTCCTGCCACGGGGATGGGCATTTCTGCTTGTTTGCACTCCCCGCCCTGCACAGGGGCTGATCTTTCCACAGGGATGCCTTTTCCTCTGTTCAGAATGGGCCCCGTGGAGGTGCCACTTTGCCATTACTGCTCCGAGGGCCACAGGCTGCATTCTGGCTTCTATTCGGAGCCCGTAACCATAGTCCCGGTGCCGTTCAATGTCACACCAGGCAATGACTGGTGTCACTTCACCTCTTCCACCCATAGCACCTCTTTTTCCTCTTTGCTCTTTTTGTCCCTTCTTTTTCCCCTTCCACCCCCCCCCCCTTAGCCCCCACTTCTCATTCCTTTCTGCACGTTCAGCCGCTCAGTGGCACTAAAGTGAAATAATGGTGACCCTGTCACATACATCATTTCCCCTGCCAGGGTAGTCAAGCCATGTTTTGTTGCAGCTGGAAGTCAAGGCAATTGAAGTGCACATTCAAGTATCCTCCTTCTCCAACAAACACGTTTGTACTTAACTGCACCGCACCAGTGACTGATACCCAGTAAGCTTGAAGGCTTAGCTATTTGAAAAGAGGCCCTAGACTCCAGAAAAGGGAAAGTGAGGTTGTTATGGAGGCAAGCATTAATTAGTCTCCACAAAATAAATACCAGTTCTACTGAAAATGTTCAGGCTTCCATGCCCGCAAACCAGAGACTATATAGACTGTCTCAATTGCCACATTTTGTTCAATACCGATCAATAAATAAGCTTTGGTTTCTGGGACCCAGGAGGCAATGACCACAGGCTATTCATTTAGTAACTAACAAGGACTGAGGAGCCCCCTGAAGCTTGGCTGGAGGGTTGGGGGAGTGGGGGGGTGAAGAAATTAACCTTTCACCACTTGGCTACTTTGTCTATTTTGGGAGTAGCTGAGCTCGGTTCAGACAATAATTCACTCTCTTCTCGTTTTTCTTTTTATGTTTAAAAATGCTTGTGTGTCTAGCTCTCATTCACAGAAGGGTCAGCACTGGAGTCAGCCCTGTCTGGGCACCATGCATCAAAACCTGCCCATCCTCCCTGCCCTCCCTCACTCCCCCAACCACACACAACCCCTCCAGGGTGGTTCCACCCCACTCGCCTGCCTGTTTCAGTCCCCAGCCACCAAGTCCCTTGATGCCTAAACTGCTTGGCCAAGATGGTTTTGAAAGCCAGAGTCTATGTTTACACATCCCTGCCTTACTGTTCTCTAGTTTTCCCCGAGTTTTTACCTCCTCTCCTCACTCTCTCTCTCTCTCCCCTTCTCTTTTCTTCCCTTCACTCTTTTTTTTTTCCTTAGCTTGTTCAAACACATACTCATCACTGGAACACAAGTGACAACGTCCTGGAGCTGGTCTGGCTTTCCTATGCGCATTACCCTCCCTCATCCCTACTATATTTTTGCAAGCTTGTGGTGCCATAGGGCTGTGACCCAGTCATTTATCCTGGTATCTGGATTTGGATTATTTATAAGAAAAGAAAGGAAATTAAAAACAAAGAGAACTCCTTTGGAAACACTGAGCCTCCAGCTTTTACGTCCGGTGTCATCCCTGGATGATCCACAGACCCTACATCTCTCATTTTCTGGACTTGGCTTTCCGTGTACCAGCCGTGTCACAAGCGGGATGGCAGGAGTTTCACTGTTCCCACATCAACAAGGTTTTGGTACTGAAATGCTGCACTCTGGGACCTGGGGGCTTGCTCCTTCCTGCAGCATTCTGTCTGCTCACTACTTTGTTCTTGGAGCACTCCAGCACCCGCAGCTGGCTCTCCAAGGGCCCCTCCCAAGGCCCTGGATTAGGACTGCACCTGTTTGGGATTTACTCAATCTGAAAAATAGTAGGACTCCTCAAGAACACCTAATTACCTTTGCTCTGAGAGCAATGTAGTCAGATGCTTCGGCAGCACACTTAGGACAGTCAGGGTCGGCCTCCAAGTTCAGTCCAATTATCATAGACAAACCACCAATTATCCCAAATAGAACACAGCAATTGAACCCTGATTTATATCCCCTCCTCATTCCCCTACCTGCCTCTCAATCCCAGAATCTTGCCACCTGCACAGGCAGGAAGGTTTAACAAAATACAAGCAAAGGTTATTGTAGTTTACATAGCTGACAGCTATAAAAAATACAAGACAAAATTAGTCTGACTTTATATCCTCTCTAACAATCCAAGCTTAAAGATGGGAGACATGAAGCTTATTGAATTTGCCTTTCCCTCTTTCTGTTTGAGTAAAGAGGAATGGCGAAGCAAACACGATTATCCCATTTGGCTCCTAGTTCCTGACCAACGATTGAGAATTTACAAACTAGTATGAGTTCAGTATTTCATGGAAGTCCTATGTAACAACGACTCCCCCCGTCCATATCCTTTAGCTCGTCTCCCATGCACGGGCACACACAAGAGCACAGGAAAGAAGAAAGGGGGAGAGCAGACAGTAATCTTGCTGTAGATGAGAAGGAGCGCTGGACAAGATCAGCAAAAGAGGACAAGTGTCTGTACCAGGATCTCTACCAACTGCCCGAGTGACAGAGACTTGCACTAACACTCGGAGTGATAATTATTTTTACCTGTAAAATGATGCTTTGGAGGATGCAGCCACTGGTTCCCAGACTGAAAAGTTAAAGGAAAAAGTGAAGAAAAGGAAACTAAAAGGACCAACACATTGCCACACTGAAAGCAGGAAGGTCATAAAGAGAGGGAAAGAACATTCTCCAAGAGGGATGCTATTGGTTTGCTTTCTCTGAGACATCACGCCAGTCTCTCCTGTAATTTCCAAACGAATCCCCTTTCCCTTCATCATGTTCAGATTCCTTTTATAGAGAAAGTGCACTGATACCATAAGAAAAAAAAAAAAAAAAGAAAAACACAGGAATGGAGGGTAGTGGTAAATTTCCCTAGCATTAAACCATTCACAGTACAACTAACTATGGCTTCACATCATCAATCAACTCCACAGCCCCGTAGTCTCCACCCGTAATTTCTTCCTTGTGCTAATTTCGCATTTATCTTTGGCATAAATTAAGGTTAACTGCCTTTGCTTATCCAAAGAGAGTTGCTCTGGGTGGGAAAAAAAAAGAATAACGTATCATCTAAAAGATTATCTAGGTGCTGGTTCTCAAGACCAGTGCATGCATGAATGCCTAGTTACTGGTTATCGTCTTTTACATTAGTTACCCTACTCCTAAAAACAGCACTCCAAAATCATTTGATCTGAAAGATGCAAACTTCATATATAATTTCTCATCTCTAGCTACCTTCATCCCTTATCTATTTCAAGCTGCTTTTCAGATTCTCACTTTAAAAAAATTGTTTTAATGTTTATTTTTCAGAGAGAGAGAGAGAGAGAGCGAGAGAGAGAAAATGAGCGAGGGAGGGGCAGAGAGAGGCGGAGACACAGAATCTGAAGCAGGCTCCAGGCTCTGAGCTGTCAGCACAGAGCATGACGCGGGCCTGAAACTACGAACCATGAGATCATGACCTGAGCCCAAGTTGGACGCTTAACTGAATGAACCCCCCAGGTGCCCCTCCCATCCTCACTTTTAAGCTATCTATTTCCTTTTCAGTCTCTTCTTCTATTTCTGAAGTCAACATAAAGGTGGAAAATAGCTCCATTTCCTTTCATGCTTCCTTTCTGCACTTCAAGTCTTTGAAACACTTATTTACTGGCATAATTCTCAACATAGTTTTTCATCTTTCCGGATGTAGGTTTCAGTTCTCTGTCCATTGCTGATAGACAGTACTTTCCCTGAGATCTGTCCATCCGTCTTGTAGTAGCAACAGTCCTTTGGTTCAGGCTTCACCTATTATATTCCTTAAGGGTCCAAAGAAGTTAGCAAAAACATATTAGCTTTGGGTTGTTTTGGTCTGAGAGGAAAGAGGAAAGAAAATCTGGACCATTGACCTACTTACTCTGCAGAACCTCTACAGGGAAAGAAGAAAGGAGTCCAGAGTCCCCAGAAAGAAAAGACATTTGCCATTTATTAGGCACATATATATAGCAGGCACTATGCTAGACTACAGAATTTCTACGTATATTTCTACCTGGGGATAGAAAGCTGAGCCAGAAATCTGCACAGAACATACAAACATGTACCAGAATTAGAGATTTAGCCAAGAACCAACCCAATCTAAACTTTTTTTTCCTGGCCCTCAAATTCCTCCACAAATGAGCTTCAATGACCCTTCCAAATTTACTGTCCATTGTTATGCATAAAGTACCCTCCCCTCAAGCCACACCATCACATTTTTCTGTGCTTATTCTCTTTTATGGTGGAAAATGTCATCTTTGGAGTCAGCTGGATCTAATGGTCCCGATTCTGTCATTAGCCAGCTGTGACATTTTTGAGCCTCAGGCGTTTCATCTTTAAAATGGGGCTAACGATTCTTTGCAGATTTCAGGTAATTTAATGTTGAGGCTTAGAAATGTGCATAAAGGACTTGGCTTCTAGCTGGCATTCGGGAGCCATCCAGTGATCTGTTACTATGTCGTTACTATGATTCATATTGAATGCTTCTCCACCCCCATCATCTTCCACATTGTCCTCATCAATCAACAGTGTAATAGTCAAGTTTTCTTTGAAGACGTTTCACTCCTGGTTCAAATCTATAGATTTATTTTCTTCAAATATTTCATATTTGACTATATACTCATAGATCTAGTTTAAATCCCTTAAATCTTCAGGAATCTTAAATTCCTTGAATGCACTGGCCAAATCTTTTGGGTCTCTGTTGAGCCAGAGCTTTCAATAATGGGCAGTAAACACTTGTTGAATTTTAACCTGTTAGTGTTTGTACTTCGTGAGCTTCTGAGGATCCAGCACCACATTTCACAATATGAAGTCACAGACAGCATGCTATAAGCTCTTAATTTTAAAGAAGGTAAAATTATATAATGAAGTTACCATAAAAATATAACATTGCAGGGGAGCGTGGTTGGCTCTGTCAGTTGAGCCCCGACTTCGGCTCAGGTCATGATCTCAAGGTTCCTGAGTTCAAGCCCCACATCAGGCTTGATGCTGTCAGCTTGGAGCCCACTTCGGATCCTCTGTCCCCCTCTTTCTCTGCCCTTCTCCTGCTGGTGCTCAGTCTCTCTCTCAAAAATAGATAAGCAATTATAAATAAATAAATAGGTATGTATGTATGTATGTATAACATGGCAATATAATAGCTCTGATAAGATATGTTTAAAAATACCTAATATATGGGTTCACATGTTCTAAGAACTTTCCAAACCTGGGATTCAAGTATGCTGGGAACACACTTCAGTATCCCCTTTAACAAAGCAAAAAGCCCTATGATTAACATAAACGAAAAAAGCTCCCTGTACCTGTTTTCCTCTTAAGTTCTCACCAAAATGAAATAAATCAACAGAATGTTCTGGGAGCTGGCCCTATATATAAATAATCTGTGGTTTGCCTTTGGTTCAATGTACTGATTTACCCAGCACATGCGAGATTATAAATTACCTTGGTAAAATAGAGGTGAACAGTTTGAAGTGATGACTACATTACACAGTATAAAGAAGGATCTAGAAATATTTTTATTTCTACTATGAGGCTCTTAAGAAAACTTAAGGGGCAGTGACATGTAAAATCCAGAATGCAGATAAATCTTCACTCACCTGCTCAGAGATTAGCAAACCTTCCTCCCTGAACTTTACAAGTTTGATCCACACCCAAGAAACACACACCCTTCTCTGCCCCTGGGATCTGCCCCAACAGCTTTCTTACCCAGGACAGGCTATAAGAAATTCTTTTGTTCCTCTTTATGTGAATCACTTTGTCTCACCATTTCCTGAATTTTTTCAGGAGTTACTTCAATAGGTTATTTTTAGGAGCATGTTGGAAGTTGCTGGTAGTTATTACATTATCTACAAAGCTCAGAGTCAAAACCTAAAGGGCAAAATTTCCCTCTGGTGCCAATCAACTTTCTAATCTATGTAACCAAATTTCTATTAGTCATTGGGACTATTTCCTTTCACAATATTTTGAGTTTTTCAAGTCTTTGTTAACCGTTCTATCTACATATCCTTTGCCACAGGTCCAGTTGGGAGGGGGATAGTTTGGAGGATTGGAAAATCTCAAACTTCTCTAACGTATAAAGAAATGTGTGTAAAAAAATGCATTGCAGAAGTAAGAATGTAACCCTCTGAGTGAGAAAACCTTTACCCAAGAGCGTCAAGTAATCAGGAAAGTCAAGTACGTCCACATATGATTGGTTTGTCTTGTCCAGTTGGCTTGATATCCGTCTCGAGTGTCTTGTAACATAAAAATGCTACGTATCTAGAAGCATCATCTACATTTGGAGGGTCTATTCTGGGTAAAAAGAAAGGGCAATGGACTGAATCAACCCTTCAATCAATGAGTATTATTCACCGCCTACTGTTCTAAGCAGGCAAAGCAATGCACACTTGACCCGAGGAGCATCCAGACCAACATAACACCCTGTGCCCACAGAAGCAGTTGCGACTAACAAAAAGAACACACACCTAGGGGTGCCTGGGTGGCTCCATTGGTTAAGCTTCCAACTTCAGCTCAGGTCACGATCTCATGGTTCGTGGGTTTGAGGCCCACATCAGGCTCTCTGCTGTCAGCACAGAGCCCGCTTCAGATCCTCTGTCCCCCTCTCTCTCTGCCCCTCTCTGCTCCCTCCCTCTCTCAGAATTAAATTAACATTAAAAAAATCTTTTTAAGGAAAAAAAAATAATACACACCTAAAATGTGATCATACACCAAAGATATGGAAGGACACACTGCACAATCAGCTTCTGGTCTCAGGTCCAGCTTCTTAGGAAAGACATTTAACTTCTTTAGGTCTCAACGTTTTTGTTTTCTTTCTTTTTTTTTGTTTTTTTTTTTTTGTTGTTGTTGTTGTTGTTTTTTCTTGCAAAAGTTAAGAACACAGTGAATAGGTCTTTCAGATTTTCTTGAGATCTGAAATTCCACAATTTTATGAAACAGAATACAAGACAGTATATAATAAATGCTAAAACGTTGGGGTACTTACAACTGAAAGTTAGACTCAGGAATTTTAATCCTGGTTTATCATTAATCAAGGAAGATCAGACACACCAAAGCCTGACTGTCCTCATGCTCTCGTGGCTGTGTACGATCTTTGGGAAACCCGATGAAATGACGAATGTGGTAATGGTATCTATTTCTGCCACTGGGAAGTCAGAACTGGGCCTCACCCCATCATTTTCTATTTCACTGCTACATTCCCATCACGTTGTTTTTTTTTCTGTTCCTAGAACACAGAAATCCTCATTTCCACCGTGCTAGACAGAATGATGGTTTCTCAAAGATATCCACATCTTCAATTCTCTTACGTGGCAAAAGAGACTTTGCTGGTGTGACTAAATTAAGAATGTAGGTGGGGAGGTTATCCTGGATTATCTGGGTGGGCCAGATGTGTAATTGCAACACTCCTTATAAGTAAAAGAGGGAGGCAGGAAAGTTGGATTCAGAGAGATTTGAAGATGTTACCTTGCTGACTTTGAAGATGGAAGGCAGAACATAAGCCAAGGAATGTAGGTGGCCTCTAGAAGCTGGGAAAGGTTAAAAAAAAAAAAAAAGAAAAAAGAAAAAAAAAAATCTCCCCTAGAGCTTTTGATAGGAAAGCAGACCGGCCACACCTTAATCTTAATCTTAGCCGGGTGAAACCATGTTGGATTTTTGACATCTAGAGCTACAAGATGATAAATTTGTGTTGTTCTAAGCCACTAGGTTTGTGATAATTTGCTAGAGCAGTCATAGGAAACTAATGCACCCACCTTATGGCTGCCCTACCAGCTGTTTACAGTACGTAGAACACCCTTTCTCTGGAATCTTTACATGGCTGGGTCCTGTTTGTCACTCTTGTCTCAACCTGTATGTCACCTTGACCATAGAATCTAAAGAGTCACCCGGGCCTTCATCTAATTCTCTGCATTTTTCTGGGGTTTTGTTCATTGACTGTTTCCTTCTAAGTTCAGCTTCATGAGAACAGGGAGCTTATCTGTCTCAGTCACGACCCCATTTATAATATTTAAAATAGTGTCTACACTTTATCAGTATTTGTTGAGTATAGGATTTAGGGGACCCAGTAAGGGTTTTGCATCCGAATGTCACAGAAAGTTTTAGGACATAAACAAAGGGGCCACAACACATATATTTTCATTATCTTTAGTTATTGCAAAAGCCATCTGTTACCTCCAATGAAAAACCCAGCCTCTTCCCTCCATTTTGATTCTCTTTCCCTATTGCCACCAGTCTCACAGAGAAAAGTCGGGAAAATATGAGAGTGGTCTGGACATCTCCCAAAAATAAACTCTGGCATAAGGATGGTACGTACTATGTCTAAAGGTCTCTGGGTTCTTAAGGAATAAAGGACGGTATATAAATGTTAAAATACTAGAGTTTCTTTAAATGGAAATTTTCATTTTTATTTGTCTGTTTGATAACTGCACAACATTGCCACCCCAGCAAAATTCTGTTGCAGCAAAAAGAAGAGTGTTCCCCCCGCCCCGCCTTGAAATTTGTTAAAATGACATTTCCCTTGGGTTGCATTTCCTCAGACCTGTGCAAAAACATCTCCTCCCAAGATAGAAAGCAGTGCGCAGCTGTAACCCTGGGAAGCATAATGCTGTGCTCGGAATATCAGATTTTTAAATCTACCAAAGCTGGAAAAGAGATTAAGAGTTAAGGCTGAAAGTCTGTCTTTAATGTGCTCTATTATGCACCAGGCATTACAGTTAATATGTCCCTTCAGATTTTGATGGCCTACTTTTCTGGGCTTACAGATGCGGCAGTACACATTAAGGATCGCGGTTCAGCAAAGATTATGAATTTCTTTGCCTCCATTGATTGACCTCATACCCCTAATGTTATGGTGCTGTTTTGTCATGTGTGAGGAGGAACGATCTGGGTGGTGAAGAAGTGGTGAGAGAAAGGGAGCAAGAGAAATACTTCTGTGTGTGTGTGTGTGTGTGTGTGTGTGTGTGTGTGTGTATCTCACCAAAAATAATACATCATCAAAAGGGGGAAGAGAAGATAGACTTTTCAAAAAAATTGCCCCCTGTGTCTCAGCCATACATTCATTTTTTGATTGTTTTTCAGTATTTTAGGAGTATTTTCTCTTTAATTGCATTTGAAGTTTCTAATGGAGGTCTTTAGGCCTTTGCTTTTATTTTTCCTCTGACCAGAATTTGCAAACTGGCAGCGACAGTTCAGTTGGTGTGTATAGACATGTTTTGTTTGGCTCCACCTTTCTTATTTTTTTCCTTAATTGGAATACTTTTAGGCAGATACATCCATCCACTCTGCTTTCAATAGATTCCAGCACTCGCTATTCTCTTGCCTCTGGTTGCTTCACATAATTACTTTCCAGATCTTCTTGGACCCAATGAAAGAAACCCTGATCTAGTCTATATCTGATTCATACGTGCATCTTGAAACATCTAACTCTATATGCCTCCATATGTAAGTGCTAGACTGTTTACTTTGTTGTTCCTATTAAGTAAGAATATGACTCATAAATATGGCAACCTAATTTTTTTCACTAGCCAATCAAAATTCCTTCTGATTTAGGAATTTAGGTAGTGGAAAAGTCTTACAAATTTCAAATTCAAATCACAAATAGGTTTAATAACATCTTGTCTCTTTTCCTGAAAAAGATTTAGGATGGCGATGAGATGTACTTGTAAAGATCCATGACGAATTGCTTTTATTTAAAAGCACCAGATAACATAAAGTCAGGATTCTCTTGGAAATTCCTGACCACATTGATACCGTGTGCTTGGCAGAAGTTGGGCATGAAAGACTGTTGTTTGGTGAACTTTGTCAGAAGTGCAGTTTCCAAGTGGGAGACAGATGTTCCATTTTCAAAGCCTTTGACGCTATTGACAGACATAAGATTTCACACTGGGCCAGGGAAGACTGGGAATCCCTGTAGCAGTGATCAGCATACATCTGCTTCTAAAGTGAGTCTAACTGGGCAGAGGAGCCCACGAGAGATGATGCTTAGTAGAAAGTGCCGAGTGGAAAGTAGAAGAGCAGGTGGAGAAGGTGGAGCAGGTGTTGAGGCCTGTGTGGTAACTACCAACCAGGGCAAAGTCAGCAGTGACTTGTATATATGGGAAGGAGAAGAGGAAGTGCCTTTGGAAGAGCCAGAAAAGTTTGAAGAAACACACAATGCCCTTTCTTTGGAGTCCGGTTATTTTCTCTTTTTCCATTTCACATCCAGTTAATTCACTCCCCAGTTCAAAGTTCAAGAAAAGGTGGGATATACATTTTAGGTCAAGCCAGGTCCAAGCCACTATCATCTCTCGTCTGAACTTGCAAAGGTCTTCTCCAGCAGCAGCCAGAGATGGTTTTTAAGAAAGAAAATAGAGGCACCCCTGGGTGGTACAGTCGGTTTAGAGTCCAAATCTTGATGTTGGCTCAGGTCATGATCTCACAGTTAGTGAGTTTGAGCCAGGCCTTGGGCTCTTCATTGATGGAGTGGAGCCTGCTTGGGATCCTGTCTGTCCTTCTCTCTGTCCCTCCCCCCACACGTGTGCTCTCCCTCTCTTCTTTCTCTTTCCCAAAATAAGTAAACTTTTTAAAAAGGAAGAAACAAAGTAGAACCACATCACACCTTTTCTTACAACTCTCCAATGGATTCTCCTTATTCTTATGATAAAGCAGAACTTTTAACCTGCCCTTCAGGATCCTATGTGATGGGCTATCTACCCGAGGGTTTCTCCAGGTTGCCTCTATTGACTTTTTAGCTGAATAGTTCCTTGTGAGCAGGTTGTCCTCTACACTGTAGGATGTTTAGCAGAGTTCTTGGCCTCTACCCACTAGACGCCAGTAAGTACTGGCATCTAGCCATCTACCCACAACTCCCCCCAGTTGTGACAACCAAAAGCATCACCAAACATTACCAAATATCTGCCCCTGACTGAGAGCAACTGATCTATCTGGACCATGCCATGACTCTATGTTAATTCTGCATTGCTCCCCTGTGCCTCCGAAGCACTACCACCAGTCTCCTCTTCTCCAGCCATACTGTCTGTCTTTCATCTTGTCAAATGCATTCTTCCACCACCTCTTAGTCTCCTCAAGTTACCATAGCAAACAACATGGAGTAGGAGCCTCAAACAACGTTTATTTCTCATAGTCTGGAGGCTGGGACACCCAACATCAAGGTGCCAGCCAATACAGTTCCTGATGAGAGTTCTCTTCCTGGCTTGCAGATAGCTACCTTCTTTATGTGTAGAGAAGAGAGAAAGAGAGAGAGAGAGAGAGAGGGAGAGAGAGAGGGAGAGAGAGAGGGAGGGAAAGAGAGAGAGAGAGGGAGAGAGAGAGGGAGGGAAAGAGAGAGAGAGAGAGAGAGAGAGAGAGAGGGACCTCTGTTTTCTCTTCCTCTTCTTATAAGGACACCAATCCCATCACTAGAGTACCATTCTCATGATCTCATCTATTCTTAATTGTCTCCCAAAGGCCCCACTTCCAAATACCATCACATTGAGGCCTAGGGCTTCAACATATGAATTTGGGGGGGACACAAACATTCAGTTCGTAACACACAATTTTTCCATTTCCTTGTTTTCTATTCCTCTACCCCCAACTCTGGACCATCCAATTCCTTCTCATCCTTCAAGATAGAGTCTTTCCTGATCCTGGTAGTTAGCTTCCCTACCTCCAAATATCACATGCTTTCATAACATCTGTTGTTCACTACATGGTACATCATCATTGCTTTTTAAATTAGCCCTCCTGTTATTCTTTCTGCACTGAAAGTCTCATCAGGATAGGAGCCATATTTGCACAGCTCACCACAGCTCCTAGTACAGTGCCTGATGCACAGCATTCCCAAATGAACAACTGAAGACAGAAAAACAAGAAGCGAGGATGAAATACTAAAATACTGGAGGCTCAAGAGGGGTATAACCACAGGTAAGTCCTGAAGCCACTCGCTTGGGGATCGTTTGTAGATGGTGTTATAATACATAATAATGGCTATGTCTGCAGTAATAGTAATAGCTAACATTGATTGAGTACTTAGTTTATGCCAGGTATTGCACCATATACTCATTATATCAATGAATCCTTAAAATTATCTGACAAAATAATAGCCATTGTCATCCCCATTTTACAAAGAGGTTAAGTAAATTGGTTAGGGTCACACAGCTACTAACGGCAGAGCCAGAATTTACACACCAAAGGTTGGACCCAAAGGTAATTATTCTATACCCCTACACTGAATTGCCTGTCATGAGTTAGGGAGCAGGAAGTTTGAGTCTTAGGGCTTCTTCAAACTGTATGGTGAGAGAAATTTTTAAGTGTGTCTGATGTTTAGATGTCTATATTCTCAAGAACAAAGACAAAGGAATCATTCATTCAAAAGCAGAATACTAATTACCAGTTAATTCTTCTCAGTATTGTTTGGAAGATGGGAGTTGGGCATGGAGACATCAGGGAACAAACAAGGGGATGAGGAAGTTGAAGATTGTCTCCCCAGCACATCACATCCATTTCAAGTTACATTTTAATTAACAAACTTCTCTTAAAATGTATAAACATAATAGCCATACATACCTCAGTACAAATTATCTTGAGCCCATAAGAAGAAAAACATCTTCTGAAAGTCTGTGTATGTATGTGTGTGTACACAATGCATGTGAGTATAACAACTATAGACCATGGGGCCCTTCACTGCAGGGTAGAGATGAATGGAATGACTCAGAGAAGAGTTTGGGAAACCATAAACTGTGATAAGTCTACTAAATACTTGTTTCCAGAAAAGTAGGTGGGAGAAGGGCACTGGATATGAAGTGGGAAGATGCCAAAAGTAATTGCTACCCACTTTGCAATTACTCCTAGGGCCCAGAGGCTGAGAAAAATCATCCTGAGGGCTACCTTTGGCACTGTAAGCCTGCAATAGAGTTTTCATGAATAATTCACTTTGCCAAAGTAGAAGTAACCATGGTTTGTCGTTCACTTTCCTTCCATTAATTTAATCTATGACTTTCATTTTGTCTCTCTGTAAAAACAAAAGGAATACTAACATTTAGCTGTAAGCCAGGAAAGTGATTTATTAGGCAACACTTATAAATCATTATTTATGGCACACTAATAGTTTAGCAAAAATCTTTTAAAAATAAAAATTTTACTGGGAACAGATTCGGCAGAAAAATAAGAATTCCATACACAGTCGACTGAATGTATTTCTTCTACAGTTATAATTGCATCTACCCAATTTTTGAGGCATGTACTCAAGTGCCAGAGAAGGCTCAAAGTATAAAGTCCATCTGTCTAATGGAGGTTTGGCCTATCAATCAAATTTGTCATTACTTGGACTAAGTTGTTGATATGAGCAGCTTTTTGGAAAAGAAGGAAGATGGAAATGCCATAACATATTATGGTAAATTATAGGGATTTGGGGTAAATGACCTTATCCCAGTAGAAATCCAACATCTTTTTACTGAGACTCCCTTCAGGACTGATAGAAAATATTCTTTCAAATGTGGTGCCTCCGTCCCTTTGGCATCCTCCTGCGGCACCCGTCCTTGTCATCCTGATACCATCCCAGGGCCCTGGCTATCAGTGGCCTCACGAC
Source organism: Acinonyx jubatus (assembly GCF_027475565.1). NCBI lineage: Eukaryota > Metazoa > Chordata > Mammalia > Carnivora > Felidae > Acinonyx > Acinonyx jubatus. Next base: position 27,934,850 of record NC_069384.1, read on the forward strand.
TAATTAAAAACTTGCATAACAGCAATGTTAAAGGGCTCAGAGTCCTTTCCCTCGGAAAGCAGGACTTCTGGCTCCAAGTTTGGGGCTTGGTGCTATCAAGCTAATTCCATCACATAGACACAGGCTATTTTTGGGCAAAGCCAACTCCAGTGTCTCACTCCCTATAGTGGGAACAGGAGCTGAACTTGGCTGACCCTGGATGGCCTGGACATCATGGCTTCTCTTGGGAAGTTATGTCATGCAGTTCAGAAACACGGTGTGGAGTGTTGCCTGCAAAGTTCATGGTACTGGATAGCCATAATACATCTAGAACCTCTCCAGAAATGGATTTTCATGGTAGTAGAACTCCTTACTTCCTTTCCTCTTCTTTTCTCCTCTATCTCTCAGAAGAATGGAAGAGGATGGAGAGATAAGTGAAATGGCAAGACCGGTCCTAGGCCTATGCACAATCGAAACATATTGATCTCATTAAAAACAAGTTTAGGTACTTGATTAGTGATTTGGGAAGGCCTTATATGTCCCTGTTAAATCATTCTGTCTAAGATTGGGAGCCTCTTGAAGGGAAGGGAATTGCATCCCTAATTGTGTACGTCTATCTCTCTGGGTCAGTATTTAATTGGTAAATATAAATTATTTTACACCAGTAAGAGAAAGGAAAACATAATGTAATTTAGAAACATTTGGCATAAACACATGATTATCAGACATCCGTGCAAAGTATGTGCTATTTTTCCATGAGAGACAAAGCATAACAGGAAAGAAATGAAGAAAGGGAGTTGGTAAACTATCACCCAATTATTTTTCTTCTTTTCTTTCGGGGAGGTAAAAAAGTTACCCTGCAGCCCTGTCCCGGACCACTGAGCCCCTTCATTCCAGGGGCACTTAGACATTGATTACATGCTGGCTGGGGAAGAAATTAAGCCCGGCTGCTACTAGCTGTTCTTCTAAGTATGTTCTGGAACTCATGGGTCCTGCCCTCTTACAGTTGCTTCTCTTGCTCCCTATCCCTGCTAAAGTAAGTGGGGTGGGCCTGCAAAGATGACAAGAAAACCTTAAAGATAGGACGAGAATGCGAGTTCCCCACTTGATTTGTTATATCATCTGTTTATTGAGGAAAGTAAAATTAAGTTATGTTCCTACACTTTTGAATAATTCAAAATATAATGGTAAAACACTTTTCAATTTCAACAAATTTGGTAAGGCTGTTGTGGCACTAAGAGAGTATCAAGACTGGAGAGATTATTTCCTAATTGTTTGAAACCTAATGGATTTTAATCATGAATGAAAACAGGCTCAGGATTTTTGCAGCATATATTTTCCTCATGATATAATTAATTGTATTGTAAAATTATTATATAAGAATGTCATTCAACAAATGTGGATGAGCCCTTACTTTACGTCCTGGACAACATGAAGCGTGGAATGAAATCTAATATACAATAAAAACATGGTTCCTGCTTTCCATGAACTTAAACTCTGATACCAGAGAGAAGGCATGACATAATATATGCCTTTTACAAATGTTATAAGAAACATAGTTCCAGGAATGCCCCAGAAGTTAAAAATTACTTTCCAGCAGCATTATTACGGAAAGCTCTTGGGAGAAAATAGCATTTGATACTAAAATATCAAATAATATTTTGTTCTCAAATTGATTTATGCGTATGTCTTACTTCCTCAGCTGCACTGTAAGGTTCTTGTGGCTAGACAGTGGATATTATTCTTGTTTTTTAAAAAAATTCTCCGTCTGTTATTCTTTGAGCAAGGATCAGCTGCCGAGGAGAGGCACAATTAATTGTTTTTTGATATTTACTAAACGGTAAGATAAAAGTCAGAACAAGTGCCAAAAATTCCATCTGTACCTTTTAGCTGCCTAGATTCCAACAGAGACTTTTGATAGATTCCAGGAAGTAGCAGATACGCTAGTTCCTTTCTTTTGTATTGTGAGTTGGGAAAACTGGATTCTAATTCTCACTTTCCCACTAACTTAATCTATGAAGTGGGTCAGCATTCAATTATCTCACCTGAAAATGAGCCTGCTACCATCTTGAAGGTTTAATAAGTATCATCTTATGACACAAAAGAACTGTAAGGTGATTGGAAAGACATTATACAAATACAAGATGCCATTATTACTGCCACAACTCCTGTGTGATGTTAAGTTCATTCTTGAACAATAGCGCAGAGATTTCTTTAGAAGTATGTCATTGCTTTAATTTTTTATTTCACTTTTATGTTTCATTTGGCTCATCTTTTTGAAGTCATTTTCCTTGTTTAAATAGTTTTGTATTGTACCTTTTCTCTCAAAATGGTTTTATTTTGATGGATTTAGCTTCCCTGGAGGAAGCTGAATATGGAAAAAACCTAAGAATCATTGAGCTGCTAATAATAATTATCCTCTGCCCTTTTAAAGCCTCTTTTATCTGAGGATATCAAAGGACTTTTCAAACCGGTATCTATAATTACCTTCATCATACAAAAGAATAACTGCCAGTGAGGCTGAATGACTTACAGGAGGTTGACAAAGGCAAAAAGCAGAACCCCAAATTCCCTTCCCCCTTCCCTCTTTCCTGTCTCCCAGACTTCAGGACTCTTAGGGGAGACTGAGGTCTGGCTTCAGCTCTGAGGAGATCCAGAGAAAGAGAGCCTGTCTTCATGATATGTAGCTCTAATGAAGACCTAAACATGCTACCCTCTGACAGCTCATAACCTGAGAACATATGAACACAAGGGGCAAAACAAGTAGGAAACAAAGGGAGGGGGAGGTTCCTTTGGGGTATAGAGGCTAAGAAACGTTTGTCCAGTGGAATTTCAGTCAACCTACCCCAGTAAGTGGCCTGTTCTCCACACTACTTTGCCTTTACAGTTTTTGTTTTTGTTTTTTCTCACCTGGGGAAAAAAAAGAATCGAGTTTATACTTGGTAGAGGGCAGGGTTCACTTTTTCCTCAGCCGGCCAAGTTGAGAGCTAGCAGGATGAATTTCTGGGTTCTCCTTAAGGGTATAATTTAACCACAGTGTTCACTAAGATTCAAAGTGCTTTAGCAATTGACCGTCCGTTCTTTATAACGTTCAGATTTTCTCTCTGTGTTCTATTTGCAGATAGAATGACATATCTCAAACTGGCAAAGTTCCCCGAAGAATGGGAAAAATGAATAATGTGAACAGGGGTTGGTGAGCCAGGGCATTTTGATTAAACATGGGGTCTCAGAACTGGCGGAAGGTCTGGCTCTGACTGATGGCAGAGAGGGCTCTAGGGCCTCCCTACTAAATGGCAAACTAGGGACCATAAAAGAGATAATGTAGCAAAGAGCTTCAGCCATCAAGTTATTCTAAAAATGGAGTAGGGCATCTTATACGTGGAGAGAAGGGCACTGATTGTTATCTGAATTTTGCTAATATGTCCCATAGAACCTAATTGGAATAATTTTTTACTATTAATTTGAACAAGAGTGCTGAGGCTCTTTATATGTATAATAAAGCTAATTTCCACATTTAATAGAGACAATTTTATTTTTTAATGTTAGCAAAATCAGAATCGTATTAAATTTTAGAAGTGAATCAAACTTTTATAACTTTAGGATTTCTTCCCGGGTTCGATGTGGCGATTAAAATGCTCTCATTTCAATCCCCTTAGATTAGATTGAATCTGTGGTGCTATTTTTCCCTGAGGCATATCTCGAGTGTTTTTAAAATGTTACATTTTCACAATAAGCTGTTTCCTACAATAAATTCATTTTTATACTTGCTGTTATACTTCAACCGAATGCTAGTGGTTTGTATTTCCCTGATCAACAGGAAACTGACGATGCTTGACTGACGTAAAATAATGGCTATTACTTATGAAGCATTTACTACATGTCTAGTCTTGGGTTAAAATGCATTTAGTGTCATTTAATCCTTAAAACAGCAGTATAAGGTAGACACTAGTATTATTTGCATTTTATAGATGAGGAAATAGAGACTTAGAAATTTAAGACATTTGATTAATGTCCCACAGTTAATACGTGACACAGCTGTCATCAAAACCCAGGTCCTAGGGACTCCCAACCCACTCTCTTGTAGACTGCAACTTTAACCTGTTTCGTAATTGATTCTTAAATTTCTAGTTCTATGACCTTCACTGTGTCTGGCTAGGCCATCACAGACCATGTGCCATTGCTATCTGCTCAAACAGCTTCAGCCAGAATGTTGGGCTGTGTATATTTGATCAAGTTGGAAACACCAAAGATCAGTAACCCATGCACCTCCTGCCTTACATGGGGGTAAGGACCCTCTGAATACATCTTTCAACTTTAATGAATGTCATGTTCTCCCGAAAAGAGATGACCTTACCAAGTGTCACTTCTTGGTAAATAAAGCTCTGCCACTGTTGACTTTTGATTCATCATCACACTGATATTTAGTGTCAGTCCAGTGTGCTGGACGAGGCAACAATCTTGAGCTCTTATAAAGGCAAACAGGTGGCTGGTCACATTGGACAGATTCCCTTTGGCAGAGGTAGGGAAACTACAACTAGTATTTAGCATTTTAATTGACGTTGGTGCCTGCAGAACCACTTTCCTCTGTAAAATTCTTTTCAAAGGAGGGGAAATCACAATAGAAAGTAGTATAACTTCTTCCTGTGTATGTACATGTAGCTCCTTCAGGAGATGAGACTTCCCTTTTCCTTGACTCAACCGTAGCATTCACATGCTTCCCAGCTACTATTCAGTCATCAAAACTAATACACGCAGGTGCTTTACATATCAGGGAAAGTAAACATTTTTGTCAACTTTTTAAACAACTTTCCCCACAATCGCCGACGCTCTCCAAATAGAATCTGCTGACTTCAATGGCAGGGTCAGTGTTACAGAGTGACTCATTGCCGGAGAGAACAGGCCCAACAAAGGCTACTTCGAGATGTAAATGCTGTTTCCTTATTGCTTGTGAAAGCTACAGCTTTCACAAAATAGAACGAGAAAGCCTGTGTTTGGGGGTTCCTGCTGTCTCAGATATCCCCGGGCCTCCAGAAATGGCCACACCCTCTAACAACTGTTCCCTCCCTTTCCTCTCCCCACTCCTAGAGTGCACCAGATGCATTCAGTTCCTCAGTGAAAATACTCCTGAACCTGATCCAGTCCGGCTCTAACCCACGCCACTTCCCAGAAGCTAGCCTTGCCAAGGTCTCCAGTAACATGCTCCCTGCCAAACGAAATGGCACTTCTCCATCTCGATGCTCCTTGACCTATGTACAGAATTTGACACTGCTGATAACCAATTACACAACTCTCTCTTCTTGGCTTCTGAGCCTCTTTCCTCATTTAGTCTGCCTCTCACCTCATCTGCTTTAGAGACCTTTCCCCCCTCCTCCCCTAGCTTCCACTTTCCATGGGGCTATCCCCATTGCTTTGCAAATTAGCTATTCCACGTACAGTTGCCTCACAGATGGCAGGGGTCATGCTGTATTCACGTTGGAACCCCAGTGCCTAGACAGTGTTTGCAAAATAACATGGGATCAAAAAAATATTTGTTGAATGAATGCCTGTATGTAACAGATCAATTTCTGTATTCACTTCTGTCCTGCACACTGCATCTGGCAGGAAGACAAGTCGCATGACCAATCCGTATTAAACAGAAATTGATTGCGTGCCTTTAACTTTTCCCAAACCCAACATCCATGTGTCAGTAAAGAACGCTGATACAAAGCTCCCAAATAAAACTCCTCACTGACTCCTGGTTGTTTTTCAATTCTATTTCCAGTTCCTAATTAAATCTGCTTTTTCAGTCATGACATTTTCTGAATCTGATTTGCCTTCTTTTCAACTCTTCCAATGGATTTTTCACAGAATAAATTTTAAAAAGTACTCCGTGTTCAATTGGCATTTTGTATAGTAGCTACTTGCTCTAATGTATTGCAAAGAGTAGCCAATTATTATTTGTTGAGTGATGGCCACACGAACAACTGGATTATGTGTACTGTTTCTCAATTTGGTCATTAAGGTGGTCCAGACAAGTAAATTAGCTGTTCCATTGTCTGTTTATTTTAGTCGTTTTAATGACCAAATCATATGATCTCAGAGGCGATATAACCAAAGTAAAGCAATTTGTTATTTCAGTGAAAAATAATAATTTAATCCAATCAACTGTTAATTTCAGCTTATGGTTATTCTATAATCCTTTATCTCCTGTTTGGATAACCATACGCTCATCTCTCCAGAATCCCAAATTACAATATTTATTTCCTGTAAGTCTTTCGTTCTTCTGCCAAAGTTATCTTTCTCACCTGCCATTTTGTATATGCTGGACTTTTCTGAGGCCAAAGAATTTTTTTTTAAGTTTATCCTGTAAGTTATGTCCAAGATCCTCTTGCTCAATTGCAAAGTCTTTCTTTCTAATTTTTTAAAATGTCTTACTATTTTCTCTCTTCTTCTATGCTCTTTGATTGAAACACATCACGTGTCTGCTTACTAACCCCCTCATATGATCATTTTATTTATATCTTCTTCCATTGGATGGTTGGATGGATAGATGGATAGATTGATTGATAGATAGATACACAAATTCACATCCTACAGATACTAAGGAATTGTTCAATACAGTCTGCTAGCACTAAGACCTTACTTCCTAATAACAGATATTTTCTTTTTATCCCCCCCATTAAAAGCAAACCTCTTCTACATTTTTAGCAGATCAAGGCACTTATGTTTGAACCCTGTTGTATTTGTGGTTTACAAAGTTGTCCATCCTTTCATGTATTTCTCTGATTATAAACTCTAAAGGAAAGACCTGATATTTATTAAACAGATCCTAAACAGTTTCCAGCACTGTAAAATGAGGATATAGACAATTAAAACATTGTTTATGTCTATTAGCAAATCATCGTGTATGTATCTAAAACTATTAGGTATCTGAAGCTACAAAAATCAATTACATCTTTCATCTTGCTAGATGGAATATGTAATAAAAATGGACCCCTTACATTATTCAATGGATCATGTTAGATCAATAGTTTTTCCTATTTGGTAAAATGTGATGTCTCATGATTTTTTATAGCAATCTGTATAATTATAAGGGATGCACTTTGATTAACATCAAAGAGTAGTAAATGATATAAGGCACCATAATGAGATGCAAGAGAAGTCTATGTTGATAATTCTAATCCATCTGAGTTTCCAAAATAAATAATTTTTGGAAACTAAAGAGAACACCTTTTCAATTTTCTATGCTTATCATTTCTTCTCATTGATTCTTTTGTTATAAACTATGTACATCCCAAATTTCTTTCTCTGCTTGTTATAGCCACATTCTTTTGTCCAACATTTTAAATCTTCAATAAAATATAAATGAGCAACAGCTTCCTGCTAACCACAAATTCCCCTTCTTGTTTTGCTTTGTCTAAATGTTCTTCTTGAATGCCCAAAGGACTTTCTCTTCCTGCTTGGCACAGTCCGAAATTAGTTTGAATCACATTATCCTTACAACCAGTGTACCTGCATTATGATTCCAAGTGTAATTTGTGTCCTTTAACCATAGTGTGCTTATCATCAATGCTTCAAGGGACTACAATCTGGCCTTGATCTTGCTCAGTTTATCAAGGCTGCTTGGGGGTAGAGCTATTCATGGGTACAAACGATATTGGTTTTATTCCTATGACTACTCAGAAATCTATTTCTCAACCAAACCAGTGATTTTTAACAGTGTTGTTTTTTTAAATCACACTTATAAGGCAGTGTCGATACAAAGGCGTGTGCCTATTTTTCCCCATTAAGTTCAAAACAAACTATTCTTTTTAGCTTCCCTCCTTGAGCTTTAATTCTGACTAAATTCAGCCCTTGAGCATCAGTTAAAAATCTTGTTCTGCCTTTGTGTGTTTTTTTTGTAAGTGTGTTGTATGTAACCTTTTTAAAGTCTCATTAAAAGATTAAGACATACTATTATTAGTTGAAATTAATGGGTAAACTTTGCCTTGCTTGTTGCTCATCCATGCTTTTATCTTGTTTCAGCTAGATAACTCTAACATTGGGTCGGTTGGTCTGCCAAAAAGACTGATTATAGACCCTTGTTTTGTGCAGAATTCACACTGTCTACAGGGTGTGGTACAGAGACACTCAACCGTTCTTGAGCAGTTGTAGCATTACTATACTGTTTCGTGAATAAACAGATCTGCTTTAAGAAATTATTTGTGATCTACAAATTTGTGTTTGTAACCAACTATTTTCCCTGTTTAGCTCTGGACAACAACCTGGAAGCTATCCTCTCAGCTTAAAGTCATTGTCACAACTGTGCGGAAGATAGTTAACATTCTTCTCAGTTCTTCGCAATTCCTGGTCAATATCTTTCCTCGAGTGAAATCCATGTAAACTTCAAACAACAAATTACAAGGTGAAAAAGTTGTCAAAGCCCTAATTTCACATCATCTGTGGAAAAATAGGATTTTATGAATTCTACTTTTTTTTGAGAGAGAGAGAGAGAGCACAAGTGGGGGAAATGGACAGAAAGAGAGAGAGAGAGAGAGAGAGAGAGAGAATCTCAGGCAGACTCCACGCTCAGCACAGAGGCTGACACACTATCCCATGGCTCTGGGGTCATGACCTGAGCCAAAATCAAGAGTCAGACGTTCAACCTACTTAGCCACCCAGGCGCCCCTGAATTCTACTTTTTATATGCTAAATTCAGTCGAGTCAGCTTTTTGTTAGTGTTTATTTTATTTTTGTGAGAGAGAACATGAATGGCAGAGAGAGAGAGGGACAGAGGATCCAAAGTGGGCTCTCCACGGACAGAAGAGAGCCTGATACGGGACTCACGAACCATGAGATCATGACCTGAGTGGAAGTTGAATGCTTAAGAGACTGAGCCACCCAGGCGCTCCCAGTCAAGTCAGTTTTGAAGTGACAATACCTCAGAAATGGAGATTTTAATCCAGAATGTGTAAGTTACCAAGTTGCTGTCACACAAATTTCCAAAGCAGTGGTTCTCTCAAGATGCCAATTATGGTTCTCACTGTTTTATCCAAAAGCTTAGATCTCAAAAGACTTGAGCTCTAGACCAAGCCCTGACACTCTAACTGGCTGGATGACACAAGGCACGGCAGCTAAACTTGTGCCTCAGTCCCCTTTCTGTAAAATTGGAGGATTGGACCAGAGCAGCAACCATCAGTTCCATCTGGCCTGATGGGTCAGAATATGGCATTTTACTCCCAGCACCAGGTCTGGCAGGGCCAAACCTCCAGCCTTCGTCTTCTATCTCGAGCAGCTGCAGCCACAGGGAGGATGTGGCACAAAAGTGTTAGTCAAATTTTCCTACCTAAAATGAGCTATTGGGATAAAAATCAACTCATATCATTTTTCAAGGGACTGAGGTTCTGAAAATTAAATCTGGGTCTATGCCACATGAAAGATACTACAACTTTGAGGAGATTTGATTATAAAACTCTATGAATGAAATATGTAAGAAATATTGTCACGTTGATCACTTTTACACAAAGGTGGTGGAACAGTAGAATATTGGGACCGTCTTACTTTTCTGGAACACAGCCCCTGACTGGTGAAGCCACACCCATTCTAGTGAAGGATACATGGTTTCAAACAATTAAAATGCAAGAGCTGCCTGAGGTTGAGATCATCTGTGCACAGGGCCTAGGGGAATCACCGGAGAAGGATCTTGAAGCAGAAGTTCATTAAGAAAAGAAAAGGGAGCATCTGGGTGGCTCAGTCAGTTAAGTGTCCAACTTTGGCTCAGACCATGATCTCACGGTTTGTGAGTTCAAGCCCCGTGTTGGGCTCTGTGCTGACAGCTCTGAGGCTGGAGCCTGCTTCAGATTCTGTGTCTCCCTCTCTCTCTCTCTCTCCCCCTCCCCTGCTCACGCTCTGTCTCTCTCTCTCTCTCTGTCAAAAATAAAATAAATATTTTTTTAATTATTTAAAAAAAGGAAAAAAGAAAAGAAAGGTGGCATGGGACATCCCCAAAAAAGAAATAGATTGCACAAAAGGTCTGTTGTGTTTAAAGAAAGATGAGAAGCCCCTGAACCTGGAGAATTAGAAGGGTGGGGGAGTGGAGGGTGTACCACCAAAGTAAAGATTGAAGACATGGGTAGAAAGTAGGTTCTTATGGGATAAACTAAGGAGTCTATAGGAAACAGGAATCCCTGACGATGTTTGTTTTTACAGCATTTATTTTTAAAATTTACCCATTTTTTTCTTCTTTGAATGACTACAGCCGCTTTCTAAGGAAAGAGGAACAAATCAGATAGCCATTCTGTCTGTGCTTCAACGGGCTCAGCTGAACAAGTCTGTTGAGCTCTAATGTGCATGAGGCTGGGGGAAGAGGTAGCTGAATTACTCTGAAAGAAATGGAAGGAGAAGAATTCAGAGTTATTTGATTAGAAGGAGACTAGGAACAGAGAAATGAGGGAAAGAGAGAACCCAACAAGACAGCTTGCAAAAAAAAAAAAAAAATCATAAACATGTTAGGAAACATCCACCACATAAGAGGAAATGAAGGGTCTTTGAAGAACAATTATTTCTCTGCTCCAATTGAAATGATTTACATTGTTAAGGTTTAGTCCACTCTTGAGTCTTTCTCCCAAATCTCTAAGCCCATCAGACTTGTATGTACATAAATATTCTATTGCTTGTGCAAATCAAGAGGGAAGCCCAGTTAGTGGCACATAACAACACATACCATTAACTGAGGCTGAGGCAACTTGAAAATTTAACTCCCACAGGCATATGTAAAACTCTTGGGGAAGGTTTTGATCATGTGGTCATGGAATTGGGAAAGATGAAGTGTTTTGCCAATTTTATCTAGAAGTCAAGTGCAGGGGCAGTGGAGGCCTACCCAATCTCTGCTTATAGTAGGTTTTTCAGTAAAAGAGTCGCATGAACAAATTCACTGATAGATACTTTAGCAGTATGGGAATGGACAGAGACTATGAAATTCGAGGCAGTGGGCTAGTGCACCAAGTGGTCCTCCTGATATAGAAGCAATAGAAAGCAGTGTTGGAAACAAAGGTTGGTGTCCATAGGTGCAACCATGCATCTAGCTTGATAGATCTGGGAAACAGTACTTGGAATACGAACATAGAGGGGCAGGGGCTAGTGAGGCAGGTGATGGATTCAATTTAGAATGCACTGACTTTGAGGTGACTATGATGGAGTTAATTAGAAATGCCCATTAGGAGATTGTCTATACACCTAAAGCAAGTTTGTACTCAATAGTATTGGATTTCGTAAGAATGAAACATAGACAGTACACTTATTCCCTCTTACTGAGTTGTGTGGTTTTCTCCCACTTTCCTTCCTTCCTTCTTTGCTCCCTCCCTCCCTCCATTCCTCTTTCTACTTTGCTCCCTATTCTTTCAGAAAGCAATTATTAAAGAAAATACAAAGTTTATTTTTTATTTTTTTTAAATAAAAGAGGAGAGTGGGGAGGGGCCGAGAGAGGGGCAGAGAGAGAGGGAGACACAGAATCCAAAGCAGGCTCCAGGCTCTGAGCTGTCAGCACAAAGCCTGAGTGGGGACTGGAACTCACAAACCTCGAGATCATGACGTGAGCCAAAGTCAGCCGCTCAAATGACTGAGCCGCCCAAGAGCCACAAACTTTCTTTTTTTTAAATGCTTATTTATTTCAAGAGAGAGCAAGCATGCAAGTGAGCAGGCGAGGGGGAGAGAGGGAGGGTGGGAGAGAGAGAGAGAGAGAGAGAGAGAGAGAGAGAGAGAGAGAATCCCAAGCAGGCTCCATGCTGTCTCAATCTCACCAACCACTTGATCATGACCTAAGCCAAAATCAAGAGTCGGATGTTAAAAAAAAAAAAAAAAGAGTCGGATGTTTAACCAACTAAGCCACCCAGGCACCCTCAAAATAAAACCTTTCTGTCATTTGAAGCTTTTTTCTAAATTATATTTTTAAAAATTATTTTGCATGTTAATTTTATCTAAAACTTGATGGAAACATCTGCTCACATATATATTAAATGAGTTGTCATGGTTTTGATATGGTGAGACCTGTTATCTTAATTTCTTTTAGGTCTTTATTGTTCTTATCAAAAGAAAATTGCTCTTGTCATAAATATTTTATAAACATTATACTTCTCATATTCTTTCTGTCTTAAGAGGAAAATTAATCTTAAAGCTATTCCTTTATCCATATCTGTCTATTAACATTAATTTAATTCCCTAAAACTGTCTTCTTATTTTCCTATTATTCTTTCTTTTTGCTCTTCTCATATGAATTAAGGCTTTCCCTGGTCCTCTGACTTTGAACTACCCAAATGTAAATGACTGATTGGATCATGTCACTATGCATTTATGAAGCTTTAATTACTTTTTGGCTCTATTATAGTCATCTTAGGGTTGTTATATAAATGCTCCATAAGAATCATTTAAAATTCAATTTATTAAGTCAGACATTTTTCCATAGTTAGAGCAAAATAGAAAAGCATGTTACAACCACTGTCCAAAGGGGCTCAAACATACAACGTAATCACTGTTTTTTCTTTAAGTTACAAAAGATTAAAGCCCTTATTAACATATTTAAGTAAAATAGAAAACATTTGAATTTGTAAAAACAATTAGAAATCATTTTAAATTATCCTTTTAAGAATAAGGATAATTTTAAAGACATGATTTCATACATATGACTTAATAGTATATAAGTATACTTATATAGCATATAAGTATATACTTAATATACTTAATAGTATATACTTAATAGTATGCAAGTATATTTCATACATATACTTAATAGTAAGATAATAAAATCATGATACTTATACAAGTATGATGCCTTTTAGTGAAAGGAGCTGAAATGTTTGCAAAAATTGGTGAGAGTAATGAAGATTAAATTTTATTAAGTAACAATAAAATACTACCATTCCAGTAATAACTGAAATACTTATTGGTATTACTATTATCTCCACAGAAAATTGACTTTTGAACATCATACTTCAACTTTTTTAGCAAAAATTCCTGTAGATCATTGCTATAGATGCGTCCCAAACATTTATAATGCTAACAACTTACATTGATTTTTTTTTTCTTGTTTAAACCTGAAAGGAGCTGGGGCCTATTATAATACTTTTATCTACTCAAATCTCTAATTAAAATGTTTTTTATTATGTAGTTGATACAAAAATTGGACGAGGGGAGATTGGGATAAATTATCATCATGTAGATTTTAAGATACATTTATTCCGGAAAAAAATACATTTGAAAATGGTAGTCACTACATAGAAGTTATCCAATTATATGTGAAAAATAGCTAAACAAGCTATCACTTGTCTGAATTCTATGTTTCTTCTGAAGAACTTAGGTATTTCATTATATGCATAATGTAAATCAGCAAATACTTATTTGGCCAATAGATACTCACAGAATATGCATAGATAAAATAATGGAAGTAGTTATTCCTATCAAAAAGAGTCCTCAAGAAATTTTCCCAAAGTCTCACACAAAGCCAGTAGTAGAACTTAGAAAAAGAACACGCAGTAGTCCAGTGTAGCGACTCACTTCTAAGACCACACTATTTTCAAAAGTTTCAGCACATATTTATAAAGAGTATCCGACATCTCCTTCTTCCCAAAGTCTTACCATTGGTCTAGTGGTGAATAAATTCTCCAAAATGCAGTCGAAGGTCTTATAACCAGTACCTCTTCCATAAACCTTTCACAAAAAGGTCACTGCCATTCCAGCTCACCCTTCTTTTCCCTTATATATTTATATGTGTCACTCAACGCCCTTCCTCCTGCTTGGAAAGCCATCAAGAACTTTTAGGAGTCAGTTGCCAGTTCTGTTTAATGAACCAGTCAGCAGGATTCTCGACGGCCATGAGTATAAGCCTGTCTGTGCCCTTGTTTTTCTCAGACTAAGAATGGCATTACCTCAAAAGCTGGCCATTGGGAAATAGTCTCAGAACTGTTCACTAGAAGTTAGACAGCCTCGGAGCCCGCCCAGACAGCCTATCCCTGGTTGTGCAGGTATTCTTTTTAATTCTGGAGGTCTATTGACACTTACATGGTTTTATCAGGACAAAAGAAATCCCTGAAAACTTCTCCTTTTTACTTGGGTATTATCTAACCCAGAATGTGGATACTGGAGGTGTTAACATGTTTTGGTTAACCTCCTAAGCAGAGGAGATAAATGCACAGAGCCTTCAAACATCTATTGTTTCAGTCCTCCCCCGTCCCTCCTCCAGGATATTATCATATTTGGCAAGATGGGGCTCAATTGCACTTAAAATGATGGAATTAAACAGTCAGTCCGTCTAATGCTTGGAATCTATACACTCTTAGAAGCGTAGTTAAATTGAATTAGATATTAGGCCATAAAATTAATAGTTCTACATTTTGGAACTAAAACAGATTTTTGAGTTTCATTTGACATTTTAAGAGTGAGTTAAAATAAATATGTAGTACAACACCAGGCCCATTAAATCAAAATATTTAGCAGTCATATTTTATATTTTAGGGTTTTATAGTGTTACAAATTGCTAAGCCATATTTCAATTTTAGTACATTTGCATACTGTATACAAAATGATAGGAAACAAGGTAAAGAAAGCGGTGTGGGCATTTGGAACACAGGAAGAAGTGCTTATGCCACAAATGGTTTACTGCTAATGAATTAAAGAAAATATATGGAGTGTGTAGTTGGTTGATGTTGTGGTGCATCTTTTTAGAGCTCAATCATCCCTTAAATCGTAATGGCAAGTTTCAGATTTTCTATATCAACTTCTCAACAAAGGGAATATGCATGGATTCAGATAGGCTATCCCTTGATTTTTCCTAGACAAGTTAACTATATTGTAGATGAAGCGCTTCAGATTTTATCTCACTGCTCATCAATTTCTTTCATTGTCATATATATTTGGAAGGGCTGTCCCTATTCAACAGCCCCCCTCCAAGTCTTCCTATCTTCAGTCCTACTCTCAAATACAATTTTTTGCTTCATGTTGCAGTTCTGCTTATTTTTTTATTTTTTCAATCTTTCTTTAATGTTTTTATTTTTTTTAATATAATTTATTGCCAAGTTGGCTAACATGCAGTGTATACAGTGTGTCTCGGCTTTGGGGGTAGATTCCCATGATTCACTGCTTACATATTTTAGAGAAATAACTGCAAATTTCTGAGTCAAAATAATTTTAATATTAGACAAACTCTTAATACCTCTGTTGCTAATTTTGATAAATAAGTACAAAATTGAAGCTAGTTTGGTCTTAACAATTTTTGATACAATTCTCAATTTCATGGGTCAGTATATGGCATTCACTCAAATATCACTTCCCATGCCTTTTATTGAGGAAAGAGAAATTGTGTTTTCATTCATCTATCAAAATAGTAGGTATCCAGATCATTGATTTCCTCCTCACCTATGGTGGGACTGTCAACCTAAACTTTTCTCTTTTTTATACCTTGCAAGTTTTCTGGAGCAATACATACTCTACCTTGCATTTTTCTGCATTCTTTGGAGAAGTTTTGTGGGGGGGGGGTTTGTTTTTGCTTTTTGTTTTTTTTGCTTTATTTCATTGTAGTTGTGTATAAAATTACCATTATGGCTGAGAAAAGAGGATAGGAAGGCAATAACAGGAGTGTATCTTCACTTTTAAGACAGAAAATTTTGGTTTCCCCAACATATAAAAGCATAGAATGTATAATTATCTATTTTGTAGCAGCAGGTATGGAAGGAACATTAACCTTTATTGAGTACCAACTTTGACCCTGTGCCAATAGATGCTCACATAGTCTTTTTTTAATTTCATTCTAAAAATAACTCTGTCAAGTAATTTCCAGAGTTTAAAAAAATAAATACATAGGTACTAATTAAAGAAAAAAGTTAGCAAATACTAAAGAGAATAAAATGTCCTCTGTTACCATTTAATGAAATTTATCCCAATTTACCATTTTAAAGACTTTCCTTCCTTTGTTTATTCTATGAATGGATATATAATCCTTATGGAGTTCCAATAACTTAGTAATTATATTGTTAGCTTTTTCATTTCCAAACATTGTAAGTATAACCTACTTCTGCATTGTTATATTATTGTCATATATGGTTAAAAACTATTCCTTGGTATGAAGTGGTCCACCATAATTAACTGTTCCTCATGGATTTTAAGTCGTTACTAAGTTTGCACTACTACAGATATTTCTAGAATAAAAATTGTCATAACGTTTTGTTTGTTTGTTGCTGTTATTGTTTGTATTTAAGATTCTTCCTTAGTATAACTTATCAGCAATAAAATAAACCAGAAAAGGTGTAGTACAAAATGGCAATAAATTAAAGTAATAATTAAATTTTAAATTTGCTTTTTAAATTTAAAAACCAATTGTTTTACAGATGATACTAGCAAAACTATTACTCTGTTACTCTTGTATGGTGCTGGTAGTATCTTAAACTGGCACAAATCTTTGGAAAACAATCTGATGTGTAACTTTTTGTATCCAATGAGCTAGTATTACATTTCTGAGAGTCTCCCCAAATAAAATAGTGTAAAAGAGAGAAGTAGATCTAACACAACAATGATCATTGCAGCTTTGTTGATTTCTTTATTAATCTTGTGAGTGAAAATTGCTCTTCTATTATTATAGGAACAATGCATATTCATGGAAAATGATTTATGCAGTACATAAGAACGAAACATAGCCTCCAAGCCCATTCCCTAGAGGCAACTGCTCCTAACAATCTCTTATCAACCTCCCCAAATTTTTCCATTCAAATCTATGAAAACACAGATTTCTTTTTACAACAGGTCACACTGTACAGATTTCTCTTCAATTTGCTATTTTCAATTACTATAATGTCTTACACATCTTTTTCAAGACATACAGATCCAACACATTCTTTTGAATGGCTAGGTAGTTTTCCATTGTATGGCTTCACCATGCTTTATATATCCAGTACTCATTTTGAGTCATATGTATTTTTCTCCATTATAAAGAATGTTTCAAAAAGCATCCTTCTATATTAATCTTTCTACATTTACAAGTGTAATTGTAGGATCTTCTTAGCAGTAGAATGGCTAACCGGAGGGTATATACATTTTAAATTTGCCTAACTGCCCTCCAAAATCAATCTACATTTCCAACCACAGAATTGGACAATGCCTGTTTTCCTCACACCCTTTACAACACTGGGTATTTTCAAACGTTTAAACCTTTGCCAGTGTGATAGCACTTCATCTTTCCACAAGTATTTGTGCTCATTAAGGCACCTGGAAGGAATTCAGTAGAAGAAATGCCACCGGTTACAAAGAGATAAACAATATAGCAGGAGGCAAATATATAGCTTGAAATCACACACTCAAAAAAGTTTGAGTCATTAGAGGTGATACACTTCAAATTTCTCATCCGTTATTGAAAACGTTCATCTTATTAACTTCAACACACACACACACACACACACACACACACACACACTCCCTTTGGGAAATGACCAACATTCATTTCACAGATGAGGAGACCAAGATCCAGAAAGAAAAATCTTTCCATTGTCACACACAACTATGTCTACACAGAGCAAGAGCTAAACTAAGACTCCACTACAGGTGCAGTATTATTTCCAAGGCAACATGCAAGTATAATGTATAATGTGACTTGACATACAATGTAGACCATGGTACAATAAAACTCGTTGCTTCTTCATTTAATCAATGGAAGTCTCTTCTAACTAGCACAGTAATAACTGACAGGCATAATGAATATCTGACAGATTAGCTTCTGTTCTCTTTAGTTTTTAGATTTCATGTGTTTAGTGTTAAATGTATTTTTGTTCCAATTATTTGGAATTAATCAGTGATGCATGTTAGATTTGGAAACCAGGATATGAATTTCCAAAGCAATCCCTAGTCTTCCCAGATGCAAAATATTTATTGCAAAATGCTGAAAGAAGGCAGACACGAGGAGAAAGAAAGATCTGATTAGGGCTGATTTGAACATGGTACATAATGTTCTGTGTCCTCTGTATTCCCATTTTTTATTACAACATGAGCATTTTCTCAAGTCATTAAATGTTCTTCAACTACTTAATTTTAGGGGCTCCTGGGAGGCTCAGTCGGTTAAGCGACCGACTTCAGCTCAGGTCATGATCTCACAGTTCATGGGTGCCAGCCCCACTTCGGGCTCTGTGCTGACAGCTTGGAGCCTGGAGCCTGCCTCCAGATTCTGTGTCTCCCTCTGTCCCTACCCCTCTCCCACTTGCAGTCTGCCTCTCTCTCTCTCTCTCTCTCTCTCTCTCTCGCAAAAATAAATAAACATTAGATTATTTTTTTAATGTTTGCAAAGACATTTTTAATTTGCAATTCCCTTTTAGGTTATTTCCATGTTTCTATATCACATTACTGCCAAGAATAATATTATATGTAACTTTTTTGTCTATATTTCTAATGATTATCTTAGCAAACATTCATAGAAGTGGGTTTCTTGGGTCCATGGACATAAAATTTTTTAAGTGCTCAAATGGCTTTCCTGAAAGACTAATTCCAATTAAAATACCTATCAAGAGTGTATTAGCATGTTGTTTCACTTCACCCTTCCAAACATTGAGCATCCCCATTACATCAAAAGACTTTTGAAAGGGACTGTCTGAGTAATAATATTATACATCTTCCTATTCCACCCTCCTTCCCGTTTTCCAAACTTTACATTTTGTTATTTTGCTTTTATATTTAAATGGATTAATTTGGTTGGGCATATGCGACTAAGACATGCAATGATTTGACAGCCATTAAGTATAAACCCGTGTGATCCTGGAACTTCAGCAGGAAACCAGTGAGGGAAGATACCATTTCAATGCAGGTTTCAGAGGATGAGCTTAGACTATACTGTGAAAGGACTGGTAGAATTCAGGTTGGCAAAGAGGAGACAAAGTTGCAATATAGGGATAGGAAATCATCAGGCAGAGACCCAGGGGTTCAGATGAGCAAAACACCTGCTAGAAACAACTGTTTTGACAAACTACATTAAGTTGGATAGGGCCGATTTGATTCTAAAACCTCCTTGGTGATTTTCTCCTTCATCTCACATTAAGTGGAACTCAAACCTTTGAGTGGTACCTACCTCCTCCCTCAAACTTACTGAATTAAATATTATCAAGAAAGTGAATGCCAATGAAGCAGGTAACATTTTTAATTTTCAAAACCATATTTCCTCTGGCAGGAGAACATCCGCTCTCTGCAGACCTTTGGTTTGATCATAATTCTCACAACCCATTATGCTACACCTGCTGGTTTAAAGAAAACTCAGTATACTTGAGCTTTTTCAATTTGTTTTTCTACATTCTTAGTCAACATACCACTAGGCAGAATCCTCCTTAGGTTACAGAATCTGAGCTGACAGTTTTCAATTTGGTGCTTCCAATAAAACTTCTTTTGCTAAATATAGGGTTTTTTTTTCCTCCGTGAACAGAGGGAAGAGAAGTTTTTATAAGCCTGTTTTTAGAGATTATGTCTTAATTAGCTATCTCAAGTATAGAGTACACCCCATCCATCTGTAAACTAGTATTCAAATCTGACCACTTCATTATGTTCAAACAATTAGATTTAAAAATATGGAAAATACAAATCAACCATCTGGATATCTGATCTACCACCAAAAGTCAGAGTCCTAAAAACACTCTGGGTTTACATTCAGTTTCCTCCACTTATTTATTCATTCATTTTTGTACTTTCATAGACCATGTCCAGAAAGGATTTGTGGCTTTGCATAATTGGGTTCCTAACAGGCCCCATTTTGTGATAGAGGCATGACAGCCTTTTTCTCATTCCTCAAAATGCAGTAGGATACACAAATGTTCATAGAGGCTTCATTTATAACAGCCCTAAACTGAAAGTAACCTGAATGTCCTTCAGTGAATTCACAGCTAAGCGAACTCTGATACATCCATTCAGTGGAATACTATTCAGCAATTAAAAGGAACAAACTATTGGTACACACAACAACTTGGATGGTCTTAAGGGCATCATGACTAGTGAAAAAAGCCCATCTCAAAAAGATTGCATACATACAGATTTCCATTTGTATAACAGTCTCAAAATGAGACAATTATAGAGAAGACAGATTAGTGGTTACCAGGGAACAGAGACAAGGGGGAGGCATTGGTAAGGCTTTAAAGGGAAAGTATAGGGGAGAATCCTTGTGATGATAGAGCACTTCCACACCGGTTGTGGTGGTGGTCACACAAATCTTTATATGGGGGCAAATCACATAAAGCTATACACCCATATACATTACCACATGTAAAAAAATTGGTGAAAACTGAGTAAGGAAGGACTGTAGTGTAGTTAATACCAATGTCAATTTTCTGGTTTTGACATTATACTACAGTCGTACAAGATATCCCCATTGTGGGAGACTGGTGGAAGGCTCAGAGTACTTTATGTCCTCTTTTGCAACTTCTTGTAGTCTATAATTATTTTAAAATTAAAAGTTTTTTTTTAATGCATCACGATCTTCAACCAAGTTACCCTCCCCTGAGACCATTAGTGCCCCACCTCACCCTCTGACCCCTGCCAGGAAGGTCTTCCTTGGCTCCCCAGACTAGGTTTATCTCCCAATGATCCATGTTCTTACAGCACTTCAAATTTGTTTCTTTGGGCCCGACAAAATGACTACTGAATAATTCCATCAGTGTAACATCGGTTTAATACCTGCCTTCCACAGACTATAAATTTTTAAAAGGCACCCGGTTCATTACTGTATCTTTAGTACTGACTATCTGCCTTAAAACGCCGTAGGTGCTTAGTCAATACTTGTGGAAAACAAGGAGCGAGAGTGACACAGCATATGAGCAAGCATTTCTGTAAGTCACAGCTGGAGAATTTCAGTCCGAGCATGAAGATGAGATCATGGGGAAAGTCAGTACATAGCTAATAAGTAGTTCATCACATTTTATACAGATGTCTGGTACCATAGATTATAAATATTAATGTACACCATGCAAAACAGTCGGTTCATTTAGAACCAATCAAATGTGATTATTTGATTATTTCCATCTTGTCAAGAAGAGCATTTTAGCTATTTTATTTGGCAATGGCAAAACACGGTTTCTATTCATATTCCATACCCTCTGGGGTATATTCCCAAAAAAATATGTTAGAACAATTCTGATGAGGAGGATACGCCTTCTTTCAGTGGCTTTCAAAGTTGTTACTGGCCCTAGGGCTTGGATCAAGGGTATAACTGGTCACTGGTACTCTATACCTCTTTTCTTGGCCCATCTCCTATCATCAGGTACATACTTTCTCTCGACTCAAATGATCTCATACCTTAACACCATCTTCTAGCTATTAAACACCTCCAGTGCGGCGTGCACGCACACAAATACATGCACACACACACACACCCACCCACGTATGCACGCGCGCGTACACACACACTTGTCCCTCCTTCCCTTCCCACCAAATCTCAATTCTTAAGTGTTCACGTCAGCTTTTAGGAGGAAAGAATCTCTGACTCCATTGATTAGGGTGACGAGCACGCATAGATCTCTAGAAAAGCAGGTTTGTTTGAACAGACTGGTTGTCTAGTTCAGCTTGCTGTCACTCCCCCTCAGACGCCGGAAGAACAGGTATGGTGATTGGAGCGTGGCACCTCATTTCTGCAAGTTTCCCAACCCTTAAGCTATAATCAAAGGGAAAGTGTAAGAGACATCTGGACATACAAAATTTTGCAATGATAATATGTGTGTTTTGGAAGCACGTACACAAAAAGACATCTATGAGAGCTCAGCGTCTTTCACGAAATTAGTTCAGAGCTATATGGTGAGGATAGAGCTACTGGCAGAAACCAACATGCCAAAGGGCACCAGGAAAATACTAAGAACTTCTAAGATAGGTTCTTATGTAAGACAGCTTGATTTTACTACGTTGGTGCTTTCGTTCAGTGTAGCTAGAAGACAATGGCCATTAAGTACTGCTGCTTTGTCAGACATCATTATTTTAGCATCATGAATTGAGCGCTTTGTGATGTTTATTTGGTTTGTTTACAGAAACGACACAGTGTTTTTGTTGTCAGTAATTTGAGTTATTATTTCGGAGAGTGGTAGAAACAGGTAAAGACAAACTGTAGAATCACAACATTGTTCATTAATATAGGAAAGAAAAAAATCAAAACAAATTTGCTAATTAGAACTGTCCAGAAAACTTTTTTGCCCAGAATAACAAATTGAATTTTGTGTTTCATTTCTCACCTGGCATTTTTCTTTTGAATGAGACAAGGATTGTATTTGAAAATATTGCCATGCACTGACCCATAGTGGTAGCAAATTATGGAGAAAGGAAAAGACCATGTTCCACTCTTTTATTTTCTCGTTTTGTTTAGGTGCAAATCTCTTCACTCAATTTTAAACCATGCAAATTAAGCTCTTTTCAAGTATAAACCACCCATCTGTCCCTTTTGTTCTCCCTGAAGTCATTTTGGATTTCACTGTTGAAAATAAAGTTAACATCTTTAACCTATGTAATAACTATACGAGGAAAAAAAAATGAGTGTAGGACAAATAAAGAAAATGAAAACATCAATATTTATTCTCCTGCATTCATGACACTCATTATCAGAACCAGAAAATTATCACAACAGTAATAAAAACACAGGCTCCAATAGACAAAAGGATTGTGCTCCAAAAAATTTTATTTGCAAGTAGGTTGTCTAAAGCATTAACACTCTTAATAGAAATAAAGTTCTACATCATAGTTAGAACTCTCAGGGATTCTCTGTATGCCTATATGGTCCATCTGTTTAGTCCAGAACCATAAGAATCATAGTCACAAAAGATTTCCAGGGTGAATAACAAAAGAGAAGAAAGAGGCCGGTGGCTCAGTCAGTTAAGCATCAGACTCTTAATTTTGGCTCAGGTCATGATCTCAGTTTGTGAGTTCAAACCCCTCATTGACCATGTAGAGCCTGCTTGGGCTTCTCTCTTTCTCACTGCCTCTCTCCTGGCCTCCCAAATAAATAAAATAAAATTAATTTAATTGAAAAAAATGTTTAAAAGAGAAGAGAGAACAGAAAAGGAGAAGTTTACCCCTCTCTGTGGTACAGGTCTCAGCACATTTTTGAAATAATGAAGTCCGCTTTCAGCCCCCTCCTACCTCCCTAAGTGACATCCTTTCCCACTTTCAGGTACCTTCAGTTTTCAGTATCCAGGCACTTACATGTTTACATTTACCCCAGATCCATATTATAGAAATCTAGACATATTTAATCCCATGAACCATGTTCTCCATGGTAAATATTACCTGTCAGCTGACAAAGGGGTCCATTCTTTCAGGTAGTTTGTTCATTATGATATTCCCTGTCTAGCCTAATGCTTGGCATACATTAGGTGATTAACACATATTTGCTGAGTGAATAAATGAGGGATAGCTAGGATCAACATCATGAGAAAGAGAAATTTCTAATTAGAGAAAACATCTATTTGCATTGGTTTTGAGTTCTTCGTTTTGTTGGAATTCATCCATAATGAATGTTGTCATTATTGCATTGTAGGGAGCTGATATAAAAAGTTATACTATTACCTATCATTTAATATGGATAGAATATTATATTCTATTTTTCATAATGGCTTTCTCAAATTCTTATAATAATAATGGTAACAATAATAATAGGTAATACATATAACACTTACAGCATGACTGGTGCTTTGCTAAGAGCTTTCACATCTTAATATATTTAGTCCTCTCATTAACCCTAAGGGCATATACTATCATTATACCCACTTTAGAGACAGGCAAACTATAGTTTTAACAACTTTCCAAAATCCACAGCTCTTCTGTCTAGCAGTCGGGCTCAAAGCTGAGGTCTAAGCTCCTTGGCCATCTTTGGGGTGGTCTGGTCTCCTTTCCTATTTACCATTACTTATCCCTGATATAAAAGATCCTCAATGAGAAGGGATCATCCCAGATAAATGGGCTGTGTTCCATTTGTCATAGTCAGTGGCAGCATCAGCACTGTCCATTGACAATGCGCGCGCGCGACAACAGGAATAAAGAAGGAAGTGATAGTATGCAAAGGAGGCTGCTGTCACACTTTGTAGATTTCTCAACATTTTTCTAGCACTAGATGGAATTAACAAGTTTTAGCCTCCAGGACTGATAGTTGACATAGGAAAACTTTCTTTTTAAATGATATGTTTAATATGGTTGATTTCTGTATCATTAAGACAGGCAGCTCGGCATGATGACTCTAGTTAAGTTTCTTCCTTATCAGTAGTATCCCCCTTCTGGAACTAACATTGAAGTACCTAATTAGCCTGGACTTGTAGACTCTCAAAACAAAATTCAAACTTGCATTTTGCATTACTACATACTCTTAATACATGTTTTTTCTTTTATTTCACTCTTTGGGCATTTATGTGCTATATGAAACAGAGAATAGTACTTTAGTGAGATCTCTCTTGAAAATAAAATGGTTTGGCTTCAAAAGCTAAAAACCGTGATTGCCATATTCCTTGTTTTTTTGTTGTTGTTGTTTTTTTTTTTTTACAACAAATTCCTTTAGATTACTGAAATCACCATGTATTATCTAAGTCAACTTTTCAGTAGCATTCTTCTTGCTGCCAGTTATATCTTTTTTAAATTTAATGTTCTACTTCCCATGGTTAAAACAAAACAAAAAAAAGAAAAAAACAAGGATGGGCTCCTGGATGGCTCAGTCAGTTAAGCATCCAACTCTTGATCTCAACTCAGGTCATTATCTCTCAGGTCATGAGATGGAGCCCCAATCAGGCTCTTCACTGATAGTATGGAGCCTGCTTGGGATTCTCTCTCTCTGCCCCTCACCTGCTCATGCATGCACACATGTTCTCTCTCTCTCTCTCTCTCTCTCTCTCTCAAAATAAATAAATAAATTTAATAAAATTAAAAAAAATTTTAAGCTATCTACTTAAGTCCGGTTTCTATTCAACATAATCTTTTTGCTGTTTAAAAACATTCACCTACTCATTTTAGAAACTGGTCTATCTGTTGGTTCATTAATTAGCTTCAGTGCATGCTACCTGACACTTTTTCAAATCACAACTCAATTTCATATCACATTTTTTCCCCTCTGAGAATTTCAAACCAACTTACCGATTTCCTTTCTAGAGTATAATTTTTTTGGTCACAAAATAAAATAACTTGTGGATTTTTAATTTTTTTAAAGCTCATATATTTAATTTGATTGAGGGAGAGAGAGGGAGAGAGAATCTCAAGCAGGATCTGCACTGCCAAAGTGGAGCCTGATGCAGGGCTGGAACGCACAAACCATGGGATCATGATCTGAGCCAAAATCAAGAGTTGGATACTTAACTGACTGAGGCACCCAGGCTCCCCAACTTGTGAATTTTTAAAACAGTGATAAACAAACAAACAAATAGACAAACAAACAAAAAAATATATAAACATATCCATAGGAACAATGATAACCTTGCATAATGCTATGTTAACTCAAGTTCACAGAACTAAAGAACATATGATGTTGGGCTAGGACTGGGAACCAGGGGCTCGCTGGCATTCACTCTTGAGTTATTCAGATACTAGAGGGAAACTTCTACTTGGGTTGTAGAGTCACATCTTTCTTTGCTTTTTTTTTTTTTTTTTTTTTTTGTCAGTTACGGTATGAAAACCAAAAGCTGTCAAAAAATAGAATGCATCCAGGGCACCTGGTTGGCTTAATCGGTTAAGCGTCCAACTTCAGCTCAGGTCATGATCTCACAGTCTGTGAGTTCAAGCCCCGCGTTGGGCTCTGTGCTGACAGCTCAGAGCCTGGAGTCTGCTTCAGACTCTATCTACCTCCCTCTCCCCTTCTCCTGCTCACACTCTGTGTGTCTCTCTCTCAAAAATAAATAAACATTAAACAATAAAAATAGAATGTAGCCATTTGCTTTAGCCTTAGAAAATACAATGCATAAAGTTTCCTAAAACAGCTTCTAAGATGAAAACAGGAAAGAAACATCTTGCTAGGAAAAGAAGAAAAGTTGTATTTGCCCACTTTCCACTACCTCCTATCTTTCAGAGGCCAAGGAAGAACACAGAATGCATCTTAAACCCAAAGACTTAGCCTGAAACCACTCATACTACAATATGGATATTTGGCATTTAGTTGATTAATTAAATCAGTATAGGTATTTAATCTGGATGAATCCCCTGGCTTTTGGTCTGGATGTTTTTCATCTGGAAATGTGTACAATCTCCACTTCACCCGTTCTGAAGGAGAACAATCAAAGAATTAGACCCCTTAATCAAGTAGATGCTAATATAAGGAGTTATTCTACTTTATTTACTCTCTGGACTCATGGATCCTTGAGCCTTCCTTTGATGGTGCTTAGCTGGCAGTACTTTTGCATCAGTATTCTGAACATCAATATTTATTGAACATGCACTGCAGCAAATGAAGAAGGTGCAGAAGATTAATCTCACTATGGACTCATCACAGTAAAAGACTTATATGGCTTCTGTGGAGGGGCTTAAAAAATAAATCCATGATTATAGTTTGTTTTATTTGTCAAGTGTAGGATACAAACTTCTCCCAACTAAGGTTTTGATTAATTAAATTTGTGCTTCTCCACCTTAGAATGATACGGTGTTGTCTTCTGTTTCAGTGAATGGATTTTTGGTATTGTTTTATTATTTTTTTTAAGTTTACTTATTTTGAGAGAAAGAGCGTGCACAAATGTGGAAGGGGCAGAGGGGGGGGGGAGGGGAGAGAATTCCAAGCAGGCTCCACACCATCAGCACAGAAGCAGATGTGGGGCTCAAGCTGACCAACTGCGAGATCATAACCTGAGCTGAAATTGTCAGACGTTTAACTGACTGACCCACCCAGGCGCCCCTTTGGTATTGTTTCAATGTTGGATCTGTTTCATGATAAAGAAGTGAAATAGCTTTGGTTGATGGTGTCATCTATGGTGAGCACTATGGTGGGGGTTTTTTGTTTGTTTTTTAATCAAAAGAGAAATAATGAACGGCTTGCTTCTAGAGAGGACTTCCAAAATAAATAGAATTTAGGAATCAAGTTGAAAATGTTTTGTGTCACGAAATGAAAGTTTAATTTGGAAAAAGATTTACCTTGAACAAATATATCACACCTTTAAAGATGTTTAAGTACTGGATGTTATAACAAGTCACTGAGTTTTTATTGCTGCCCTGTGGGCAACAGTACCAATCTGTCAGCCTGGACTTTGACCCAGGCCCTTGGGGACTCATCTTCCAAACGTTTGACTATTACAGTGGAGTTTGAGATTTGAAGCAAAACACCGCAAATGAAAGTCGCAAACTGTGGGTGTTGGAAAAAAAGAGATGTGTTTTCTGAGGCAATGACTTTTTTAAGTTTTGGTTTGGGTTTGGCTTTTGTTTTTGTTGTTACTGCTTATGCCATAAAAGTGAAAACAAATATTATTTCCTTTCAAGACAATGAGTAATTCAGCCACTTACTTTGGAAATCCTGACACTAATGTGCTGCATTAAAACAAATGTTTGAGTACTCAAAAGGCTCAAGAGAGTGCTAAGTGAAATATGAATGGTTTATGGGAATTCATAAATTCTACATTAAATGCAAAGAAACAACCCAACTTTTGAATGACAATGTTTAGAATTGTTGACTTGGAGACACAGTATATCCTTTATTTCTGTCTTTCAGGTTTTAATTATTAGGCTTCGTTATAAAAAGGAAACTGGGCAATTTAGAAATACCCAAAAGATTATTTTTCTGACTTTTTTCCCTCTCTGTGTCTTTGTACTTAAATCATAAAATGGGAAAGATTCATGTGAAATGTTAAACCCAAAGAAATGGTGCAAAAGTCTCTCTAAATTGATACCCATAAAATTCCTTTCTTTAGCTACTATGTAATATGTAAGACATTTCCATTGGTATCTTGGGCCAGTCTCCTCCGTATTTGATCTGATGGAAGGCCCTGGAAAGACACTTGATCCTGCACAGGCCAGCAGCTTAGGCCCACAGCAAGAGAGTGCATAATGTGCGTAGCAGTTTTGTAAATGAGCCCTGCTGTTTACAAGGTGGGTCTTGGGGAACGTGCATAGCTCAGAGTGGGCTTCAGCCAGTGTTGTCTGGGCAGTGCACGGGCGGGGGAATCTGTCAAGGGTGTGGGTGCCAATGAAAGCCTATCCAGATTTCATTCCCCAAGTGTCAGCCCAGGAGACAGTGGTTTTTTTCTAATTGACGCACCCAGAGGTACCCCTTTGCTCTGAATGGTCTACCCAGAAGTCTGAAGTGGCGCCGTTAGTAATAATGCACATAGAAAGATAGTCTGGCCATTGCGATTTTGGCTGGGTGCAAATGACCATTTCTACCAGATGCAATTCAAAATGCTTGTCATGAAAATGACAATAGCTCCTTTTTTGTGTTTTAAATAAAGTAAATTTTATTTATTTTTGAGACAGAGAGAGACAGAGCATGAACGGGGGAAGGGCAGAGAGAGAGGGAGACACAGAATCAGAAGCAGGCTCCAGGCTCTGAGCCGTCAGCCCAGAGCCCGATGCGGGGCTCGAACTCACGGACCACGGGATCCTGACCTGAGCCGAAGTCGGACGTTTAACTGACTAAGCCACCCAGGCGCCCCTAAATAAAGTAAATTTTAAACTTATTATTGAAAATTAAAACATTTTCTTTAGGTTTACAACATACTTAAGTGTCTGTGATACACTAGCCATATGAACTAACGTAGCTAAAACTAATAATACAAATACTAACTAAATAAAATGATAACACTTTAATATTTTTAGATAAGTTTATCATTTATTATTTCAAAAGGTTACTGTCGGGAGAGCAGCTATATAGATCAACTAGGGAAGTGGTTAAGAATACAATCACAATCAGGCCTGGGTTCATATGCTGGCATCACCTTTTGCTGGCTGGCCACCTTCGGCCGGGAACTTAGCTGCCTGAGCCTGTTTTCTCACCCAAAAATGGAGCTGACAATAGTTCCTAACTCATAGAGATAGAGTAAACATAATCCATATGAAGCACTCAGCACAGCGCCTGTTGGGCACACAACAAGCACTGAATAAAATGTTGGCTTGAGGCAAGGTGGTAGGCACAATTTCTCAGACTGTCTCCAGAGATGTCCTACCTTATTCTTAACCTCCAGAAACCATGAATTTGATGAGCTATCACTTCTGTGATTATATGTTATGTTATATGGGACAGCTGACTTTAAGAAAGGGAGATTATCCATGTGGTCGTGAGAGCAGAGAGCTTTCTCCAAATGGTGGCTGAAAGGGACACCATAGAAATTTAAAGCATGAGAAGGACTCAGTGCCCCATTGCTGGCTTTGAGGTGGAGGGTGCCATCCCGGAAGGAATGCAGGGCCTTCTCCAGGAAAAAGAACATCTCCCTGGGGACAGCCAGCGAAGAAAAGAAAAGAAATCTCAGTCCTACACCCACAGGAACAAGATCTGCCAATAACCTGAATAAGGTTGGAAGTGGATTCCTTCCTGGAGTCTCTACAATACAGCCTGGGCAGGCCAATGCCTTGATATGAGCCTTGGGAGACTCTGAGCAGAGAGCCCAGCTGTGTTCACATGTCTGTTGACCTTCACAACCGTGAGATAATAAGTGTGCTTTGTTTTCAACTGTTAAGATTGTGGCAATTTGTTACACAACAGAAAACTGATATAGGCCTTCTGGGAGTGGCTTGACATCAGGAAAAGATACCTGTTTTAATTGTTAAAGTGAATTTCCAAGAAGAGAAGGCATTTTTGTGTTTGCTTGGAGAGATACCTTATGGGAGAATTTTAATCAATAACTGGTAACATTTTGATTTGATTTTCCTAATAGTATACAAAAGTAGAGCATACTATAAAGAATAAAATGTCAGCCTTTCTAAGAGCATATAACAGTGTTACCACTAGCCAACAAGAAAACCAGGAGTTACCTCTAGAAATAATTTTTCAAGATGAATATATGGAATAAAATCTCCATTCTTGATCCTCAGGGAAAAAGTCAATTATTTTGTATTGGCCAAAAATTTAACCCTGGTTAAAAGACAGGGTAGAGAAAAGGTGTTACATGAGGGTAGTACCTAGGATATGACTGCTCAAGAGCATCTCAATGTAGTCAACAGCTACTACTCTGGTTCGCCTAGTTATTTGTTTCTTAGGGGAAACTGCCCATCTTCCTGATGGGCTGGTTCACATGGTGGTCTGTTCTTCCAGAGGGCTGACATTTGCTTCATGTTAGCCAATCAGAAGGCCCCAAACTACACACAGTAATGTCTGTGCATAGTGACTGATTCAGAGTTGTTCATAGTATCAAGCACTGACAATGGGGACCAATCAGAGGAAGAAAGGCAACACAAAGAAACAATAAATACCCCTCGCTTCTGTGGCTAAGTGTTGACTCTATCATATATCAAATTCTTGATTATCTAGCCACTGCTTTATCAAAGTTCTCTTCTCTTCTCTTCTTTTTATTTCTTCCTGCAGCTTACTTTTCAGGATTTTACCATGCAATTATTATTTTACCTGCTTTTGAGATTGGGAAAGGGCAGGAAAAAGAAGAAAAGTATCTCTTTTTTTTTTTTTTTTTTTTTTACACCGCCTTTTTTGAGAGGTGGTAGTTTGGGAAGAGCTAACTTGGGTATTGTGTTTAGGTATCATGCACAAAGATTCTTTCTTTTTTTCTTTTTTTTAATGTTTATTTATTTATTTTTTGAGAGAGAGACAGACCACAAGCAGGGGTGGGGCAGAGAGACAGAGTGAGACACAAAATCCGAAGCAGGCTCCAGGCTCTGAGCTGTCAGCACACAGCCCGATGTGGGGCTCGAACCCACAAACTGTGGGATCGTGACCTGAGTCATGGCTGGAAGCCCAACAGACTGAGCCATCCAGGCGCTCCTATTTTTGTGGCTCGTTTCCAGAGAACTCAAAATGGCTAGATTACCCCTCTACTTGTTAAGTGAAGTCTCTTCAAACTGCATATATTCCAGGAAGTGAAAGCTTGGGGTTCAGCATCTCTCTGTGATTTGGTCACAAGTGAGGTGACTGGCTAATTTGGCAAATTGCTGCTTGAGCTTATTTTCAGTTGAACTTCTGCTGAGAGAAGAAGGAACAAGCAGGCGAGCAGAGAACATACTATATGCATCACTGAAACTTATTGCTTATCTTTATTGCATTTGAGTAAATGCTCTTTTTTTTGCTGCTGCCAAGTAAGTCATCATATTTTAGTTCTGCACTGAATCCCTCGGCAGGAGACGAGATTTGAATAGATCCAGAGTGCAGGAAATAAAAAGAATGCACATTTTGGCTCAGATGTTCCTCTCCCCAGCCTCTCTCCCATTGCCTTCATTGGTCACTTGCGCTATTCACACTCATCTGTGTGAAACATTTTCTAGAAACAATCCTGAGGTTATGAGTAAAAGTGTTATTCTAATCAGAACAGATTTGTGTTCATTCTTCTGATAAAAAAAATACATGCTCATTGCAAAAAGAAATACAGAAGTGTATAGAAAAGAGATTTACCTGAAGTTCCCCCTCTCAGAGACTCATTAACATTTCAGTGACCATCACATAACATCTGTTTGTGGATACCTTCCTATATGATATTATTTAAATATGGTCATAAGAATACGATTCTTTCAATTCCATGAACAGCTTTATTTTGTATTGAAATATAATTGATGAACAATATTCTATTAGTTTCACGTGTGCAACATTTTTTTTTATTTTTTTTCAATGTTTATTTTTGAGAGAGAGAGAGACAGAGTGTGAGTGGGGGAGGTTCAGAGAGATAGAGGGGGACACAGAATCTGAAGCAGGCTCCAGGCTATGAGCTATCAGCACAGAGCCCAATGCAGGGCTCAAACTCATGAGCCACGAGATCATGACCTGAGCCGAAGTTGGACACTTAACCGACTGAGCCACCCAGGTGCCCCATCACATATGCAACATTGTGATTCAACATTGTTGTGCACTGTAAACTGATCGTCATAGTAAGTGCAGTGACCATCTAGTCACCCTCTGTCACCATACAAAGTTAATACAACACTATTGATTGTATCCCCCATGCTGTACATTGCATCCCTGTGACTTACTTATTTTATAACTGGATATTTGTGGGGGTTTTTTCTCAGTTTATTTTGAGAGAGGTGGGGAGGTGCAGAGAGAAAGAGAAAGAGAATCCCAAGCAGGCTCCATGTTGTCAGCACAGAGCCCAATGAAGGGCCTGATCTCATGACCACAGGATCACAGCCTGAGCTGAAATCAAGAGTTGGACACTTAACCGACTGAGCCACCCAGGAGCCCCTATAACTAGATATTTGTATCTCTTGATTTCTTTCACCCATTTCACCCCCAAACCCCTTCCCTTCTGGCAACCACTACTCTGTTCTCTGTATCTTTGAATCTGGGATTTGTTTTAATTTTTTTAGATTCCACTTATACGTGAAATTGTGAGGTACTAGTCTTCATCTGACTTATTTCAATGAAATAACTTTATTTTTTATACATTATTTACCTCCACTCCATTTCTTTCCTCCTTCCATCCGCATCTTTCTCCTAACCAATCATATGCAAATCTATTACATATTTTATTACAAAATGGACTCATATTCTACATACTTTACTGCATCTTGTTTTTCCTAACTAGCCACATTGTTGCTGAAATCCATCAATGGCAACTGGGATAAAATTAATACATTTCTTTTTAATGGTTGTTTTATAAACCCCAGTATGAATGTCCTGCAATTTATTCAATTATTTCACCTATTTATGAGTATTCAAATTGTTTCCAGTTTTGTTGCTATCACAAATAATGACACAGTAGGCATGTTTATACGTTGGTGCTTTTATCTTATAGAATAGTGCCTCAAAGTAGGATTGTTGAGCCAGAAGAATGTATGGGTGTGTATACACAGAGATATTTTTGATGTTGACAGATATTGCCAAAGTGCTTCCAGAAAGAGCCGGAACATCTACAGGAATGTATAAGGATGTCTTCTTCCCCACAAGCCATTGGGCACCTGGATGTAAACCATTCATATTTACAACTTGGTGAGTGAGCAGTGCGCTCTCACTGTTACTCTGTTTTCCATCTCCCTGGTAACTAGTTAGGTCGACAAAATATATTTTACCCCTATATTTATTGGCCATTTAGATGCTGTAATCTGTAAAATGCCTACTCATTTCCTTTGCCCATCTCTGGGCTGGCTTTATTTTACACAACCATTAAAAAACACAATGATTGCTATTTGAAGAGCGTCAAGGATCCTGTGATCCTCGTGTTTGTCTTTCCTGATATTACCCTCTGTCCTCATCTCTCCTTACATATGGCACAGTTGGCCAAGTGCTGTCTCTTTAACCATGTTTACTCTTTCTCTGAGAGTCCCAAAAACCTCCTACTGAGACAGCTTGTTTGGATGAAAATGGTTTATGTTCTCCTTGGCTTTGGAGAATATTGCCATATACCAATTGCTACGAATGGATTATGAGCCTTTGGGAGAAGAAAAAGATTAATTTCCTTTTTAAGAAACATCTTATTTCTCATTTATCCAGCTATCTATTTGTAGTATAACATAAAAAATACTGTCTTTCCCTAAAGTCCTACAATAAGCTGGGAATATTTCCTTGATACATTCCCAGCCTGGGCTATTTGCGGGTGGAGAGGGCTCTTTGCTGCGGTTATTTGAAAAAAAAAAAAAAATGCTGTGTGAGGACAGTGCATGACCCAGTTCTTTTCATTTATTCCAGGTCATTGGTAACCAGATGAATTCTAGTTGTGCGGAAGGTTCAGTGTTTGTAGACGTGGGTTTTGCTTCAGGTCTGTAGCTTTGTTTGAAAGCATTAAGTTTCTCAGCAAAGTAGGTGAAAGCTTGAGGGTTAGTGGGCAACAGAAATATGTGTATATTTAGCTCTGTTTGTTCTGGCAAACTTCAGAGTGCAGGCCTGGCTATCCTGGCTCCTAGCAATGTGTGGCCAGACTTTACCTATGCCCATGATCCTCTTTCGACTTTTAATTTATCTATCAGATGCCTCATTCTCATCACTTTATCGAAGGTAGGCCTCATACCGGCTTCCTTCCTGACAGGGCTGACAGAGTGGCTGATAAATCTTCAGTCTAAATGGCAGATTCCAAACAATATAGCCAGAACAAGTACGTCAGAGCTGGAAATATAATATGCTCTCTCATTCTCGGCGCTCTCTTGTAAAAGACGGTACACACTTATGCTGACAGAGGAGCGACTTTTAAGAAACTTGGAGCTCTGCACGAGAAATGAGATGAGACTCTGGGTTTTCTCAGAGGCACTCAGGTATGCCCGTGAGTCACACAACGGTCTGCACTCCCAGCTCCGCGCAGCACGCGGCACCCGGATTGTGAAGCTCTCCTAATTTACTCATAAATCTTGCTTTTCTTGAAGCAATTCTTTCCCTTGAAGGGATCTTTTAATTACCATCCTCTGGACTAACCAACCAAGCTGCAAACCCCTGAAAGCAGCTGAGAGAGGCCTCCTTCCACGCCTGTCAAGTGCAGCCTCAGCAGGTTTCCCTGCCTATGGAAGCAATTTCTATCAGCCACTTCCTGCCAAAGCACTGCACTGAATGGAGTATGTTGTTTCAGATGCCACTTCATTATCCATAAGAACAGAAAACTTTCAAGGGAATGTTTTCAGAATCTGAAAATTGCCACAAGGCTCTTATGTAAAACAAAAACAACAGATACCCTAGGGCCTTTGGGTTAATAATACCCTTTCGTGGGGCACCTGAGTGGCTCAGTCAGTTAAGCATCTGACTCTTCATTTGGGCTCAGGTCATGATCTCACGGTTTGTGAGTTTGAGCCCTGCATCAGCGCAGAGCCTGCTTGGGATCCTCTCTCTCTCTCTCTCTCTCTCTCTCTCTCTGCTCCTCCCGCCCCCTTGTCGTTTTCTCTCTCCCTCTCAAAACAAATAAATAAATAAATAAACTTATAAGAAATAATAATTTCCTTTCCTTGTAAGAGGAGATGTTTTCTTCTCTAGTGCGGTGTGGTGTTCCTGTAGGGAAAGCCATGCGTGAAAAAGCAACCATGAATGTTCCCTGTTTCACCTCACTCTTGCTGGGCCCCTCCTAAGTCGAGGCATCATACAACCGTAAATGGCAACGCAATAAAGTAGCACTGTCCAATATTAAACTTAGGCTCATTAATAACCCACTCTAACCATCTGAGCAACAGCCACGTTGCTGCTAAATGCAGATAAATGCAGAAAGCATTCGTAAGTGAATTGGGTTTATAGGTGTTTCCACGTTTTTGTCAGTACACAAGGTTGATACAAGGCTGCACTGTCTCCCAATGAGACAGAGGTAGTCAGCCAGATGCGGCCCGAGTTTCATCTCCATTAAAAAAGTTGCACCAATCACTTGTAGGTTTTAGCTTGGTGAAAGGTTGTGATTACAGTTTGTAATAAGATGAGTCATTGCACCAAACTTAGTCATGAAATAGTAGAGCTAGAAGAGGTTTGTAGATGAGATCCAATTTTTTTTGTCTGTCTCCACGTTAAGTTAATGAAACTATCTAAGGTTACGTCCTCCAAAGCATATTTTATGAAACAAAAGCCAAGCTCTACACTCTGCCAAAAAGAAATTTTTTAAAGGGAGACAAAGAAAGATTCTGGAAAACATGCAGATTCACGATAAATATTATAAAATTAAAAGCTTTATTACGACCTTCAATATAGAACATGATTTAACTCGGTTTAACCTGGTGTTTCTCACATAGATCTGACCACAGAATAGTGTTTTGTTTTGTTTTTTTTCACGTGATCCCTGTTAACATCCCGTGGAACCATCGTTACATGGAAATACACTTTGAACAATGTTGATCCAATGATTACAATTGCCAGAAGTTCTCTGGAAAAAATTTTAAACTTTCCTTCAGAGAGTTATGCCATTATCTCAGAAATATTCAGCATTCTTGATTACAAAAGAAATCTGCCTTTTGGTAAGTTGGCCTATGTATTAAGAAAATGGGCATCACCGGCTCCTGTTGTTTAAGGGGAAGGTCAGTGCTGTGACTCAGCTCCCCACTGTTTCTAAGGGGTGAAGAGCACGCGAGCTTCCCTTTCTGAGAAGAAGTGCTAAAGGAGGACACTTCTCATCCCTCTCTGTATTTTTACCGTTTTTCTCACTGGTAAGATTAGGGCAAAATCATTTCTCTTGTCTGTCCTGACCTCTTGGTTCTCTCTTTCCCTTGAACTACATGCAAGGTTGATTGTAAACCACCTCGGGTCTGTGGGTAAGGGTCTTACTTCGTAGACCCGAGGCATTCCTTGATTGGGCCTTGAGTTAAAACCAGCTTCACAGGAAGCTGAGTAGTGGAAATAGCGTGGCGAATGGGGGGAAGAAAGTAAGCAAAGGAATAGAACTACACTTGGGTCTCAGCCCCAAGTCACATCCTCCAACTCTAGAAACCATGAGGGTTTGAGGTAGGAAAGCTTATTCTATCCTTGAATTCTTACCTGATTGTGGCTGTTCTCAGTTTGGTTCTGGAAGTTTGAAAACCGGAAGTGAGGAGGAAAATAATTAATTTGAACCCTGCATCTCTGACACCTATTATCCTTATAATACCCTTTCATCAGTTGAAAATGATTATGAGGTCACCCTGCAGCAAATTCTTGTCCAGCTCAAATAATTCCAAGTTCTTTTCCCTTTTGTTCCCCATAGGTCCATTTGCCAACACTAATTATTTTTGTTTCTCTTCTCTGGTTCGTTTCCAACTTTCTCAATCACTTAAAAAAAAATAGAGAGCCCCAAATGGGACAAAGCCTTCTGTAGGTCTGGCTTAGTCTGAGCTTCTGGATGGCTTGCCGGCCACCACAGCATTTTATGCTTAGCAGTGTATGCAAGTGTATCCCCATGTTACGTTAGCTTTCATAACAACAGACTGATAGCAATGGCCCCACTCTGTGGCTTACTATACTTTGCACTTCTACATTGTGAGGGTGCTTAACAACCATGATATTATGACGGTGGCACTAGCTAAGCATTTCTGACTGCATATCAATATTGCTCGTCTTTTTCTAAGTGCTTCACATCACCTTCTATTCCTAGTGGATCCTGGTGGGTTTCTCTTTTAACTGTATCTCAAAAGCATTAGGTTTGTTTTGACTTTTCCTTGTGGTTTAGGCTAGGAACATTTCTCCTTCATTTTAAAACCTCCTGAACATGTAGTCAAATTTGCAAAGGGTCATTATAATCTTGAGTTCGTTACTCAGTTTCTACACACCTCATTGTTTTGTTAACGTGCACTTAACGTTAAGACCTTTCCATATGTAACATAAGGAATACTTTATGGCTTTGCAGTTTGCAAATTGCTTTCACAATACGTACTCTCCTTTATTCATTTACTAGACAAATATTTATTGACAGTATATCAGGGGTTGAGCCGAGCGCGAGTGGAATAAAGGTGAATACAACGTTATAACTGACCTCAAGTGGCTCACAGTCTTTGGGGGTAATGGGAACCACTGCAGTACCACATGATACGGGCATGTGGAAGGAGGCAGTGTTTTTTCACGTGGGATGGGAGGAGGGTTTGCGGGGAAGGAGTAGGTGACTGAGGTTCACAGTAGCAAGGTCAATAGGCGACAGTGGGGGAGTGGAGGAGAGAAAGCTAAAACCAGAAAGTAAGCACGATTTTGAAGGCCTTCATATGCTGAGTACTAACTCCCTAGCTGGGGTGAGTATTATCTTCCAGTTTTACAGATGACAAACCTGAGGCCAAAGAGACACACAAATCAAATGTTAGAAGCAAGATCATTTCTAGTCTTTTGGCTCCCGGACCAGCTCTGTTTTTCAAGACATGTCTGTTATCAAAGTGAAGGGAAGACTGCAAAATGTTTATGATTTAGTGTCCAATTTTTTCCTAAAGTTTGTTTTTTTTATTAATGGAAATTAAAACACGCTTATGGTAGGACATTTGCAAAGTAGAAATGAATGAATAATAAATAAAAATCCTAGGTAATAACATTTTGAAATTTTTTCTCTGTCATTTGTATATATAAGTATGCAAACTGTATTTCATAAAACTGGAACAAATTTGTATATACTACACTTCCTTGAGCAAAGTATATTGTGAATATTTTCCTTTTGCAAATAAACATGCTTCCATACTATGATTTTTAATGATTGCAAAGCATACTATTATTTTTAATCATTGTAGAATATTCCATTTATGGGTCTAATGGCACCAGTTTGTCCTTTTCACTATTGTAGGACATTTAAGCAGTTTCTAATAGTTTGTATTATGAATAGCACTTCTGTGAATAACCTGGTCGCATTTCTGATTTTTTCTTTAGGATAAGGAATCACTAGGTCAGAAAGTATAGTGCTTTTGAGGCACTTAACACTTAACTGGCAAATTGTCCCCATTTATAATCCCACTAGAGATGAGCAAAGTACCAGTCATTGCCAATACGGTTCAGGAGATAAACAACTTCTTTTTTGCAACAAACGGCTTTTGTATTTGATTCTTTACCAACTTTACAGGACATGTGTCTCAGCTGTAACAGATTTGAGAATAATATGTTAGGGCCCTGGGCGAAGTGGCAGAGGAAGGGGGTGGAGATGCGAGGGACCTACGTTATTTCCAACCACATTTGTGTGACAAGGATCCTTCTATTTCCAGCCATCTTGGGCCATTGTAGGCAATGTCCACCTGGTGTAAGCATACAGAGACCAATGCCTGTGTCCCTCACAGCTGGCTTGTGACAAGTCCTCCCCAGTCCTGAGAAGAGGAGCACTTGTCACATGGCCTTGGGCAAGAGGCAGGAAACTCTCCCTGAGTGAGGGCTGCACTGCCAGAGGCTGGACACACAAACAGTGCCCTCCCAGGATCCTGCGGATATCTGCCCACTTGTTCCCCCGGGGGCAGATGCCCACTCCCTTTGAGGGCAGTTTCCTGAGCCATCAGTCAGGCTCATCTGCCACCCCCAACCATCCATGTGGTCCTCTCAGCGGCCCTCACCCCAAAATGAACACTACAGTCTCCTCTCCATGACATTTTACAGCAGAACCTTTAAAAATAGATTTAAGGAGTTTTTAAGTTATGAAACACTTCAAATGAGATTGGTAAAGCACATACTCTTCTACCCACCACCCAAATGTAACAAATATTATTATTTTGCCGAACATGTTTCTAGTGTTGTTTTCATTCTAAGAAATAGAATGTTACACCACTCCTCATTCTATTCCCTTTCTTCCCTCTTCCTCAGAGATAACCACAAGCTTGAGGTAGTGTGAATCCTTCTACATAGCAGATAACAGTCTAAGGAAATTGCCAATTCTTTTTCCTGTTTCTAGATCAACCAGGTTTCTTCTCATTCACATATTTGAAGACACTGAGTTGGGCACTAAAGAAGAAAGAACTGTTTATTTGGAAGGGAAGAGTTGTTTCCTTCCAGATATAGGGTGTCATCAGAATGAAAGGACAGTAGGAAGCCCCTCCACTCCAGTCTTGATCAGATGACTATGGTCAAGGAAGTGATAAAGCCATTAGACATAAAAATGTGAAGATCTGGACATAAATAGTTGGTTGAGGTGGAAGCCTTATTGGAAATGCAAACCTGGAACAGTCTTCAAAAGTGAAATAAATACTGAATGAAATCTTTAATGTTCAATAACAAAGAATCTGTAAACAAAATATGGTCAATATTTTCATGATATATTATGCAAACTATAAAATCTTGTTTTTGAAGACTGCTTAATTAATATAGGGAAATGTCCATGACACCCTGTTGAAACTTAAAAAGGAATAGGAAAGAAAAATTAATAAACTGCATGTAATAGATGTAATAGTATGATCCAAATATATATATGCATATATATGCATATTTTTTCATGAATATCCAAATATGTAAATAGATAGTCACGGAGGGACACCTGGGTGGCTCAGTCAGTTAAGTGACTGACTTGATTTCAGCTCTGATCATAATCTCACAGTTTGTGAGTTCGAGCCCCACATCAGTCTCCTCATACTGACAGTGCAGAGTCTGCTCTGGATTCTCTCTCTCTCCCTCTCTCTCTGCCCCTGCCATGCTCGCTCTCTCTCTCTCTCTCTCTCTCTCTCTCGAAATAAATAAATAAATGTTAAAAAACAGTCATGGATAGATAGGTAGGTAGGTAGATAAGACAGATAGCAAAACCTTTATTTGGGGTTTACATGGAGGAAAACCTATTTGTAAAAAAGCTGATTTTGTGATTTCAAGGTCTTTTCTTTGAATCAGGTTAAATAAGTTACCAATGTGATCAACTAAGCATAACTGAATCATCAAAATAAAAAGAAAAAAAAAAAAACAAAAAGGTAGGGAGAGATTTGACTAAAAGTAATTGATCCAATAGCCACATGGAGACGCAGAATCAATTTCAGAGTCAAGATAATGAGAAAACAAGGTAAACACTTGTTGTGTAAAACTTATTCAAATATGCTTAGGAACAATAATGGAAAATCATGATTTTCCATATAGCAATTACCCTCTTTAAACTATTTGTTTATAATGCTTGACAACAGGTAATATGTTTTTATAGTTCTCATTTTGACAGCTTTTCTAATGTTGTTTCTTAGCTTTGGGATGGTCGTGGACTGCCAATCACTTTGGAGTGCTTAGAGTCCCTTCCTTCTCTCCTCCCTCACTACACAAACTGCCAGAAATCTCAGCTGAGTCAGGAATGTCTCGTTCTCAAAGAATTCTCTGTGAACAGGAGAGAAGCTATTGTCCTACATTCCTTCACCCTCATTGTTGTTGAAATAATTTTTGCTCAGAAATTTTTAATTTCTAATTACTTTCAGTGCAAGATTAGACCAGCTAAAACTGAGTGGAAAGTGTTATTCATAAGATGAAACTTAGGTTAAAAGTCATAGAGATCTCACCTTGGGCGAAAATGGAAATGCCTCAAGAAATGAACACACATACACATGCTGTCATCCAGTAACATATTAACAGATATTAGCATGCGTTGATAAATGTTTTTTTAACGTTTATTTATTTTGGAGAGACAGAGCATGAGCATGAGCATGAGCGGGGGAGGGGCACACAGAGAGGGAGACACAGAACCTGGAGCAGGATCCAGGCTCTGAGCTGTCAGCACAGAGACAGACATGGGGCTGGAACCCACGAACTGTGAGATAATGACCTGAGCTGAAGTCGAATGCTCAACCAACTGAGCCACCCAGGCGCCCCAGCATGTGTTGATAAAAGCACAGCATCTTAGGGGTGAAAAGGGAATTAGACAAGATCTAATTCAATTCCTTCCTCATTTTTTAGATAAGAAAACCAAGGCAAAAAAAAAAAAAAGTGACCTGTTCAGATTGTAGCCAATGGTTCCCAAATCTCGATCTACTCTTTAAAAAACCTGTAAATTTCTTCCAAATAGTTGCACTGGTCATCTTTTTGTTCCAGTTGCACACTGTCTTAATCCTGGGCAGTGAGCACCAAACAGATGCCTGGTCACATAAACCAGCAGGACTTAGTGGAATAGACGCCTCATTGAAAGCTGGTCTGACCTGGGGACCTTCTGCCCATCCAGACCATACTGCAAGTGACCAAGACAATTTAGTTGGGACAGCAGGTGAATCTAATGATGTCCAAAAAAAAAAGAAAGAGAGAGACCACTTAAAAGCCCATTGCTTTCAGAAGGGCTTCTTTACTACTGGAGTCCACTATAAAATTGGTGATTATTGTATGTCATTATAGGAGGCCAATTTTTATGTGAAAGATCTATTTTGTTGATTAAATGAAATTTTCTTAGTGCCATTGGGTCACACATAACATATGTCCGGTCAATTATTTTTGGAGTAGTTGAAGATTTCTCTTTTCACAGTAATAGTTTTTTTGGCAATCAATAGAGCTTTGAGGAACCATTTTTCTTGATAATGACCTACATCTTTTTTTATAGGAGTTCCCCCGGCCCCGGATAGATAGAGATGGGTCATGGGAAAGGTTGATCATACATACTTTGTTGTAGTGTTTTCAGAAAGTTCGTTGGTTTTGCATTCCAAAAGAATAGCAGAAAAAGAGTAGTTTTTAGTAACTTGGAATAACTAAAAACAAATATGGGTTTGAGTTGACAGATGTCAAATAAAAATATTGATAATAAAGAAATAGCCAAACTTTTTCCAGGAAATATCAACTCTTTTTTTATCCTACTTAAGTCAATAAGACAAATTTAAGCTATACGATGGTCAATAATCTACCAGGTAGAAGAATTGATATTAGATATTTGGGGATTTACCTTCAGGTCTAGTCCTGACATACCACTTCTCTATGGAACAGTTTTTAACTTTTAATTGTTTCACAAATAAACTGTTAGTTTTTAGCTACCCTTTGTGTTTGTGAAAAAAATTGCATGTTTACTAAAGAAATACTTGTATTTATATATGGTTCTTTGCTTCCAGTTTGTGCTCAGATTAAAATAAATAATTCAGGGAGTCTGTTGACCTGCTCTTTAGTCCATACATACGATTTACACTGAATGATGTTTTCTCCTGAATGTGTTGGAAGGACTTCTACTGAAAGGCTTCACTAGTGACCCCTTGTTGCTATAAACAACACTTACATTGACAATCTGGTTCAACATCGCTGCCGATCCTGTCTCAGCATCATTACCCACTCTGTTCATGACCAGGGAACTTTGCTGACCTATCCTTTCTCCTTCCTTCTCATTCTCCAAGCAAGATACCTGAAGCTATAGCTATGCCTGGTACCTATAGACTGTGGCACTAGGAGACAAAACGTAAGGGTTAAAGAGTGCCTTCAGGCTGCACTCACTGTCTTTGCTAGAAGTGGTACAAAGCAGTGATAGGCTGCTTTGTATGTAGGTGTTCAAACGAAGTATCACCGTCCACTGAAGAAGGGAGTGGGCTGGGATTTCTTTCATACTCTCGTCACATCTTAGGTGAAGAAGACAGACAGATATACTACATCCCATGGAATTAAAGTTAGAAGAGAACCACATCCAATTCTAACCCTGATAGACTCAGAGGGATCATGATAACTGCTTTATCCATGCACTGGTCCAGGGAAACCATCAATTATCCTAAAATGAATCTGTTCCCATGTGATTAGGCAGTGCCATGAGAGCTTAAAGTTGAGAAATCTGGAAACACAAACTAGTCATGGGAAACTATTTTGTGCAGCTGCTTTTGCCCATCACACAGGTTTTTGTTAGCAAGTGTTTCCACTTTGTACATATTCAAAGAGATATAGATAGAGACATATACTTAAAGATCATTATGCCCTGTGGCACCCGTTTTGGAAAATAACAGAAAAGCTGGGGTTTTTCCACCCACATCTGCCATAGCCTTAATGAAATTCTCTTTTGGGACCCTTATCTATACTTGAATCAGCTCTATAGAAGTTGTGGTCATGTGACTCCATCATCTGCAAACTAAACCCTTGATCTGAGAGGTTGGCAAACAGAAAACAGTTTCCCAAACTTTCGAATGCATTGTGGTTCCATTAAGTGTTGCAACAGTTGAGTCTAAGGATTCTGGACCAAGGGGAATTATAAGTATTGTCATTTTGGTATATATCATGGAGCTCCTTTCCATCAGTTTCTAACTGGAACTATTCTAAATATAATGTGGATGTACCATCTTGGCATTGAGAAGTTTGGAAGTGAAAATATTAGAACAATACAAAATCACTAATCATAGAGAGAAAGGACAACCAAAGATGTCCAATAATTTCTGTGATTTTCTAGATACAAAGAGTGGTTCGTGCCCTACCTTTTCATTCTGGCTCTCCCAATAAAGACCTCAGGAACTGAAATGGGTAATGTGACCCAGGGAAAAGCATTCCAAGAGTTGAAACCTACCCTTATTCTGACACTGTCTCATCTTCTACCATGAACACAGCTTGCAAGAGCATCCTTGCAAGAAAAATCTCAGTGCCCACTTCTCTAGAAACTCGGTCCTTCCTGAAATCCACGCTGCTCATGGAACAGGAAACTCTGGCAATCAATGCCAAGTTTGAGTCTGGTCTCCAGACAAATGATGACAAGGCATCTAAACACTGTAGCCTGGAAAAGCTAAGGCAACCAGAATAGGTAGGTGACATCAGCTATGTTCTTTAAACACTTCAACCTGTAGACTGCCTAAATCCTGGGCAGTCGGCATCAAGCAGATACCAGGTCAAACAATACAGTACAAGAGAACAAACAACTTTCTGAGAACTCCTCTGACCTGGGGACCTTCAGACCATACTGTAACTGACCAAGATAATTCAGTTTGGACAGCATACAAATGCCTGATCATGTCAGTGCCTAATTGAGGTACTACCCAGAATCTTTCCCAGACTTTACAGGATCCCTATTATCTTAGAAAAGTGGCAGCACATCCCAGCAGGACCATTAACAATAGCTCCTTATTCTAGGCATGTCCTGGATCCCTGCCTAAATCCTGATCTATTGCTCTGCTCTTTGTC
This sequence comes from Acinonyx jubatus, assembly GCF_027475565.1. Taxonomy (NCBI): domain Eukaryota; kingdom Metazoa; phylum Chordata; class Mammalia; order Carnivora; family Felidae; genus Acinonyx; species Acinonyx jubatus. The sequence continues at coordinate 27,979,203 of NC_069384.1, forward strand.
TATCTGGCTTCATTTTCTAGCTTCAGTATCTGTGACCCTTATCATTTGGCAACTGTCCTTTGGCATTTGGGGCCTTAGTGTTCTTCCCATTGTAGAAAAACGAGGGAAAAAAAAAACAAAAAGCAAATATAAGAATTCTACCTTTTCATTCAGAGATGATCACTGTAAACATTTTAATGGTATGTCTTTATACACACACACACACACACACACACATACATACATACTCACACATGATAATACTGTATATATATACACATATGAGATCACACATGAAAGATTTGTTTCACAGTGCTTGGCACACAAACACTCAGTAAACAAGAGCTATCATTATATTTCTGATTTTTAGCCTGCTTACATTACTCAGCAACATTTAATGAAAATGATCCATGTTCATAAATATTTGTCTATACATGATTTTTAATAGATACAGAGGATGCACCGTAATTTAATCCTCTATTGTCAGACACAGGTTGTTTACATTATTTTGCTAGTATAAACATGGCTACAGTAAACATTATTCTAGGTAAATTTTTATATTCCAGGATAAATTCCTAGCAATAGAATTGCTGGGTCAAAGAATTTGCATAGTTAAGACCTTTCATATAGAGTGATAAACCTGCCTGCAGAAGACAAGTTTATACTGGTTTACACTCTCCCAACAGTAGTATGTCCAGAATATCAATTCATTCATTCATTCATTCATTCATTCATTCTTTAATTCAACAACTGAATTTCATGAACTACAATAAATGCTACGAATACTTTTGGGACTAAACGTGCAAGTCCCATGCTCTCCTGGATCTGCAGTTTAAAGGCAGGGAGGCGGGACAGGCAGGGAAGAAACATTAAATAAATGTCACAGTGATCAACACAAAAGTCACAATGATCAATTATAAAGTATAAAGCACCAGACTTGTTAAAAAAATAAGTTTCTATTAGGTGTGTATTAGTTATATTTTGATATGTAGCAAATTACCCCAAACCACAGTGGTTTCAAACAACAAACATTTATTATCTTACAGTTTCTGTGGGTTAGGAATCTGGTTCAACTCAGCTATATCCTCAGAAGAGGTTTAGTGTGTATATTTTAGAGGATGACAAGCAGGTCTTAGTGAAAGTAAATATGGATGAAGCAGAGAAATAAGTCAGAAAATATCCCCAAGTTTCTGGCCTCAGAAATTGACATTTTAGGTTTCATTATTACTATTTTATTATTGCTATTATTATTTTCTTATTTAATAGGTAAAAATTATTTTCTCTTTTGCTTTTTATTTTGCATTTATTTTCATGTATGTACTGGTGAGGAGGGTGTTTTGGTTTAATTACTTTATGCCTACTATCACAGCAGTTTTTCAAATGGCAGAATTCATCTTAGAAACTTGGTCTTTCACATCTTTGTTAGTAATTTAACCACTATAAACTTTTTAAAAATTTTTTAAAATTTTTATTTATTTTTGAAAGAGAGAGACAGAGACAGAGACAGAGACAGAGTGTGAGCGGGGAAGGGTCAGAGAGAGAGGGAGACATAGAATCCGAAGCAGGCTCCAGGCTCCGAGCTCTCAGCACAGAGCCTGATGCAGGTCTCGAACTCGTGAACCATGAGATCATGACCTGAGCCAAAGTCAGAGGCTTAACCAACCGAGCCACCCAGGTGCCCCAACCATTATAAACTTTTAACATAGTAAGCGAAAAACGGAAGATGCATAACAATGTGTTTATAAATGAGCATATAATAATAAATTTGTAGAGGTACCCATGCTTGTAAGTGTTTAGGTTGCTTGTGGAAAGAAACTGGTAATAGTAGGTTTTTCTGGAGAGAAGTGGCTACCTGAGGGACTGAGAGACACTAACTTTCCCTGTATACTTTGTCTGCCTTAGGATTTAGTTCCTTACGCTGATATTACCAGTTTTAAAAATTGCATTCTACTAACAAGTCCATAGGTATACATATGACTTTTTTTTTTTTTAGGTCAACAGGTGACAGACTTGAGTACCCATGTTACTGTCACCCAATGGCTATTTTACCGAATGAACAAGATATATGCACAGGCCTCCAAGATAATTCATTTCAGAAGACACTGGCTCAAAAATATCGGTTGTATCATTTTAAGAATTGAATATAAAGTCATTCTTGGTGCATGGTAGCTGGTAACCTGAGACCATTAGTAACAATAGTATTTGCTCTGTGTATCATTGTCTCCTGTGCATTATCTACACCAGGTATCAATTATTTAGCACCCACTGTTGAGCCTTGTGCATTATCTAGACTCTTTGATTCACATCCTTAGCTCCTCTGCCACCTGCCTCTTAATCATTTTCCTGCTCATTAACAGCTCCAGTGGGCATGGTCATAAAGGGGAGGCAAAACTCGAATAAATTTATTTGTTATTGTTAATTGCTCATATAAAAAGGCTTTATGAGGGAAAGGTTGAGTTTAGTGATTAAAATGAGATGTTTCAGTAATTTTATTTTTTTTTTCATTCTTAATTCTTTCACATCTATTCACCCTGCTTACTACTAATTACTGGTTTTTCTCTTCGGCTATCAAAAAAATATATATATTATCTGCATAAAAGACTACTTAGATGCCTACTGGCCACTCATTCAGCATTCCAACATTTATCCCCAAATTGGGCAACATAAAATGAAGACACATACACAGTAGTGGGTGTTGAAATGAGATGTTTCACGATAGTAATCAAAGACGACAACAACAAAATGTAGTAATACATGAAAAGGACAATGGAAAGTGGGATGGGCCGACTTAAGATGAATATAGAAAGGCCAGGTGTTAGATGACTACTGAGGAACAAGCGTTCCCAAAGAAAACAGAGACCAACTATTTACCATGCTTGTTAAAATAACTGGGAAAAGAAACAGAAATGGAACATAACCCAAAGATAGGAAGGAGTAGAACAGGTAACTGAAATGGCATTCTAGAGGCCATGAATTGTTCAGTAGGTGCCCAATGTCCGTTCATTCTATTCTGATAACTGTTTCCCATTTATCTATTTGAAGATCTGTTCCCGGACCCTGGTCTCAGCTCTCATGGTCCCTGACTTGAAAATGCTCCCTTGACTCCAGAGACAGCATGCACTCCAGAGCTGGCCAATCAAAGCATGAGATGTTCCTGGTGACGGTAATTGGTTCCCAATGATGCCATGGCCCACTTTAGACCACTCAGAGCCAGTAATACTGATTTGGGACAATTCATATTGCCCTTTTGTAGAATCAGATTTGTCCCACTGTGTTGCACTAAGAATGGGAAATTTAAAGTCAGGAAATGTTTCCACCCTCTTTTTTTCTGTGAATGAAGCTGAGAACAAAGCTGTAAAGGAAACAAACATACCAAAAGTTCAGAGCCCAATCCTGTCAAGAGGTCTGAGAGAAATCCAGACTGGCAGGACACTGTGTTAGTGCTTGCCTAAACCAGACCCACCTGAATCCATCAGTGTCTGTCACACAAGTTAATCAATGTAAGTTTCCCTACACCCTTACAATAGTTTGGATTGAGTTTCCATTGTACAGAAGAGTCCTGACTAACAGATGTTATTCATGTAAGGCGCTGAGGGAAAGAAAGATGGTTTCATTTTTGTCTGACTGACTAGTAGTTTACAGGTAGGGTTCCTGACTCATGGAGGTGGCTTGCCATTCATTCACTAGAAAGACCCAACCCAGGTCTAGTGGAGCCACAGGGAGGAGGCTCTTTTACTGGGCTATAAATGCTAATAGTTTCCCTTTCACAAATTTAGAAAGTGGTAGACCCCCATGCGGGAGCTCTGAGAAAATATCTGACACTGGCTTATTAACATTTTGCAATAAGAAATATTGACCTCTGAAAGAATGAAGATTTGAGGCTGAATAAAAAAGGTGAATAAAACTAGGAGGGGGTGGGCAAAGAAATGGGGCAGTGAAATTCAGAGTGGAAGTGCGGGAAATGCAAAATCATTTCCATCCCTAATATAATTGAAATCTCTCTGGACCTGGTAGTGTAACCGATGCCTGGAAAACATGGTAAATTTCACTGTGACATTGAAACCGGCTGAACTGAAACACTTTGCTGCCATCACACTTTGAAATCATCATCCTAGACTTGAACTTTTGGGAAGAGTTGAACAAGATCAAAAACTCTGAGTCACTTTTGTGATAGCTTGATGCCAGGAAGTGATGACCTCTTCGGAATAATGGGACAGTGACATCAGTTTACAGTGGGGTCACTAGGTATTATGCAGGGTGGCAAGTTTTTGTGCACTATCCAGTAATATGCTTCTTGCATGAAATATGAGACCAGGGCTCTAATTCTAACAATGTTATAAACAAACCTATGCAATTAAAGCCTAGTGCATGACTGGAAGCAGAGATAAGCTAATAAGATTATAAACCAACTAAATAGATCCTGAAGCCATATGATGACATCATGAAATTTTAGAAGATACAGCTGGTTTCCCGTGATATTTTTGCAGTTGAAAATATGTAGCATCTGGTCTTTCGTTTATCATTCTTTGCTGAAGTAGTTGTCATCTTAAGTTTCCTTTTATCATGTAGATGTGTTAAGTTTAAAAATAAAGTTGGAAGATTTTGATAGAACATTCAATCCAATTTCAAGTAAGAATTAAGCAAAAATTAATTACTGTTTCATAAGCTAACTATAAAGATGGGCAATGCCCTGAGCCTTTGCACATGCACTAAGCAATTTTGTACTGTTGGAGCACCATTAACCTAGACAATGATTGTCTCTCATGCAACTGTAGAATGTTCAGTCATTCCTTTTTGCATGCTTACAGGGTAGGGAAGTAGTATAATATACTGAGTGTAGATTTCTTTGATCCAAATCCCAGTTTCACCATTAACTAGCTGTGTAACTTTGAACAAGTTACTTAATCTTTCAAGTTCTAGTTTACTCCTCTATAAAATAGGAGTAAGAGTAACTGGCATTAAATGACACAAAATTTATAAAGCATTTTGCAGCATGTCTAACATATATAAGCCTCAAATAAATATTATTAGTCATTCACTTAACAGATATTTACTGAGGTCCAAATATTGGCCAGGCACTATGATAATCCCTGGGAACACTTGACCAAGAAAAAGTAAATCGTCTCTTAAAAATTAACTGGTGTGTAGGGATCATCTCTGACATTTTAATTGCCTAATACGTATCTGCTCCATTCCCTGACCCTCAACTAAAACGAGCTTCGGGAAACTATGTTTCTGACATCCAGTGTTCAAGATGAGAAAGGATTCATCCAGAGAAACAATAAGTGACACCTCTACAATAAAAGAGAATGTGTTCTAAAATTACATGCTATTATCAAAAATTTAATTCTAGGTGGTAGCAATGATAGGCGTGGAGCCATGGAAATGTATTCTAGCATCCGAGTCTGCTCCTGATGGATGGACATCAGGCCAATCATACGGACTTCTCTGGCTTCACTTCTGTTACGTCTCCTCTGATTTTTCAACTCCTACCTCTGTTATGCCTGCTGGCAACTTTCCCTCTGCTGCAGCCCCTGTCAGCCCCTGCCTCATGTCCTGTCATCTGCATTACACAACCTCAAGCACTACCTCCACTGACACTTCCTCTAGTCTCTCCCAGATCTGACAGGGTCCCTACCTGCCAGGAGCTCACAGTCTAACAGGGGATCGGGGATTTGAAAATTCAACTGTATTTAATTCTGGATGAAGTAAGTACTAACAAAGAAACTTAGGAAACATTATAGAAAAAGGAAAGTTTTATGAACAGAGTGGTATTTGAGCTGACTCTGTCTTTTGATGGGCAAAAAATAAAAGGAAGACCATCTCAGCCTACGGTAATGGCAGAAGCTTCTAAAAAGGTCATCACTTTGTTGTTCTTTTAATAGCACAAAAACCCAAAACCAATGAAGGCTTTCAACACGATGATCTAATCACTTACATCTTCTGGAAGGGCATATTTAGGTCAGTTTTTCCAAGTATACATGTGTGAATGACGCTTCTGGTTTTGCAGAGTTCCAGAAGAAACAGAAAGGCAGCTTTTTCGCTTTGCTTTCGTCCACTAGTTACTTGCTTAATAATGTACTGCAAGTGGCAGCTGTTAACATAAAGTCCATTTATAATGTGTATGTGTTGGGGGGGTGGCGATGAGTACTGCGTGTATATGTGTACACATATACACACATACATACATGCATAAAATGTAAAACAATAATTTAGAAACAAGAACCATTTTGAATTCTAAAACAGTCCGTCTAATTTCTATAAAATAATACTAAATAGTGATAATATGATGTATTATATTTTCCACTGGTATTAGCAACTGGACTTATTTTGTTTCACATACCAGAAGTATTGTAATTACCATAGGCTAATTCAAAAAGCACATGTGGAGTATTCGAACATTAATTACTCACTCTTTTTGTGATGAGTTGATTAATATGGCTAATCCTCATTACTCACCTGAGCCTTAGAGTCATGATGGCTTTGATCCGTAAGATATATAGAAACAGGACATGACTAAATGAGACAGTTCAGGCTCATGGTATTTAGATATGTCAATGAAAAACCTTTAATTCCATCACAATACCGGTTCTTATCTCTCTTCACCAGAAAAGAACACAACAGAGCGTGAGAAATGCATATGCCCAGGTTTTAACAAAGAGCCCATTACCATATTAGACTTAGCTGTGCTCAGTTAACTCTGAAAGATCAAAATACAGGCAAATGATCCAGCGAGTGCACTTTATTGCCAAATGTTGTCCAAATTAAATAGATTATTTTAGCAAATGTTTCATTAGTGTTTGACTTAACAGACAAACCACTATTTTCCCTCTGAGCATGTTTTAATCAAAATGGAGAAGCCAGCAAATGCTGTTTGATAGTTTTCAAACCTACACCAAAATCTCTTCCACCATCAAATACCTTTCAAGTTCCTTTAAAGGTGATATTAAGAATGCTTATGCCCAAATTATATAGCTCAGTTCACTTCAGAGCTTTCTTGCTATTTTATGTCAATTCTCTTCCACACATCATTCCAACAGGATTAAATTATATATGCTTTAAACATACAATGTGTTGAAGTAGTGAGAGTCAGCCTAGCTTCCTGAAAAGATTAATTAAGTGCATAAGCTCTTTCCTGGGTAGAAAGAACCTGTCTATAAATTTGGTTCTTTGATGCAGGATCGAGCTACTCCCCCACCCCCACCCCTGCCACCAAATGGATTGGAAAAAAGTGTTGATCACAGGTAGGGCTAGTCTACAATAAGAATGTCTTGTTCACATTATACAACTGAGGAAATCTGAAAAAGCTTGACAGGTAAAAACCTGACCCCTTCACTGGCCTGTGGAGTGTCTCAAATTCCCACTCTTCAATTCACTCCTTGTGAATTTTCTAAGACCTCTTCTAAGGAGTCCAACACAGTAACTAGCCAATTTATTAGCAGGGATTAGTGTATTTGAGCCACTGATATATCTGTGTCCATGGAAAAAAGCAGGCTTTTAGGAGAGTGACTAAAAGATTTTAGTATTTGATTAAGAAATGAAACATTTGTAGGAAAGCTTTTTTCATAACACCCTGAAATGTTGCTAAAAATGAAAAGACTGTATATTTGTGTAAATTCAATATCATGTGAAACAAGGTTCTAGTATGGTCAACGATAGCAGAAACTAGATTTAAAAACAAAATGTGAAAAGATTCCAAAAACTATCTGACAGCTGATTCCCCCCACCCTGAAAATTGAGAAAAGATAACCATTATTTGATTTTGAAAAAGAGAAAAGCTTGAAACATCAGTATTTTTCAAAATCAGTTTGTGAACTGTCAGATTAAATTTTTCAAGGATTGAGGTAAGTGATAAGTAAAAGGTTGAGAGTCACAGTGTAGGGCTAAAAAATCCCAGAGATGGTCATTGAGCACTCTTTTAAGAAATGCTACATAGGGGTGCGTGGCTGGCTCAGTAGGTTAAGTCTCTGATTCTTAATTTTGGCTCAGGTCTTATCTCAGGGTCATGAGCTCAAGCCCCATGTTGGGCTTGGTGCTGGGCATGAAACCTGCTAAAAAAAAAAAAAAAAAAAAAAAAAAAAAAAAGCTACATAGTCGATGCTTCTTGATGGCATAAAAGATTAAGTTGTGTTAAAAAACAAAATAGACATCAATGATTGGGCCAAAAAGTGATCCTTGGGAAATAGACTCAATGTGAAAACATTTTAGGAATACCTTAATGAATGTATTTTACTTATATTGTCCTTTGACTTATACATAAGAGTGATAAAAGATTTTTTAAAATCTATGTATCAGTTAAGCTTAAAAGGGTTCCTCCAATAAGTATAAAAGAAAAATTCTGTGTGATGAAAAAGCATTGTGTCTTTATTGGATTATAATCTTCTTTCTTAGCAGTACAAGAAACAATTGATGGTGTGTTAGAAAGAAAACTGGTGCATAAATCCACAACGTTCTATGGAGCTGTAATAAAGTGAGTTAGAAAAAGAGCATGTACTAGTACCAAAAGTAAGGTTGGCACATTGCATAACTTGGTTTAGGACTGGCCTTGATCCCAAGGAAGAGATCAAGGAAATAACAACCACTACTAAAAGAGACCTGTAAAGTTCTGATGCATGCAAGCCATCTGGGTATTAGAAAAGCAAATTTTACCCCATGGGAGGAATCTGAATCTGCTTACAATTGATAAAATACCATTCTAGCCTTATATGTTAACACATTGACAATCAATGGAGCTTGCTGGAAGGGTAATAACATCTGCAACACACGGTTTAATGACAGTAGGTTATAACAAGTAGGTTTTATAAAAGCCAATCAGTGATGACCATAAGAAAAAAAGCGTGTTGATAAATTCATCTTTTATGATATGGTTCAATAATCTCTTCCTTAAAGGAAGAAACCCTTCCTTGAACTCCTAAAATATGAACCAATGCCTCCTTCCCTGTTAAAAAAAAAGCAAAAAACATCTTAATCACGTCTTGATTAAAGAACATACCAAACAAAATATTAGCTGACTCCTCATATGGGTACCACAAAGTAAGTAACCATAGTTTGTTCATTTGGTATCAAGAGAACTTGATATAGTGCACTGCAGGGTACTTAGCAGGCAATCAATACATAATTGGTGAAAGAATGAATATGCTTAATGTATTTTGTATATAAGATTCACAGGCATTAATTTGTAGGCAGACAGTTCGTAAATAAGATTGATGATGCTGTTACAATATTACAAGTCTTAATTTATGTGGTATAAAAGATAATGACTACACTACAAATATTAGTTTATTGATCTACCACACCCATCTTACCCTTCTAGTTTTACCAGCCCTTTTCACAGGCTTGGGAATGTCAATCCTTTGAATTAAGTTAACTTGCCCTCACCTCCACTCATGGCTGCAGCTGATTAGAAGAGGGGTGGATACTTGCACATAAAAGTAGTCCATTTGGCTGACCGATTGTCAATCAAAATTTCTATTTGGAGAATTGGACCAATAAATGGTCTGAACAGGAGGAGAATGAAGACACATTATTGATGGAGCACTAGGATGAAGTGCTATGGTCTCCTGAGGGCGAGTGAGGCAGCATTTCCTTAGATTCCTTGTGTTTTAGTCCTTAGAAGTTCCTTTCTTTTCAAGTTAGTTGGTATGTTTCTCTTCCTTAGTAGCAAAGATGCCCTATCCAAGAGCAAGTACATTTCTTGTAACCTATCGAGATCAAGATATAGTGTACTGGTTAACACTGGTTGGCCAACTTTCTAAGAGCTGGAATATGATGAAATATAATTAATGCAAGATGTACCCAGATTTATTGACCAACGATCATCAAATAATGATGAATCATTGTTTATTTTACAATCTAAAATATTGTATATGCCTCAAAAACTTGAGGTCTTGCTCTATACCAGAAATAACCCTTTGGCCACTGTGGCAAATAATACCATGGAAGGACACACTAAAGATCACTCTAATCCCTTTCTAGCATGCCTTCCCGGTGACTAGAAACTGGAAAACTGAATGTTACATATGTTACACATATTTCCTGGGTCCCAGCAAAAATTGTGTAAATTATCTATTATATTATTTTATAATAAGCCCTTTGGCTGCTTAACTTAGCAAGAGTTCATTTTGTTTTCTGAACCAAAGAACCATGGCCCATGTAGTAATTGGTACCAGAAATGGGATGCTGCCCAGCACGGCTAGCCCTGAGTTAGTTGAAGTGGTTGGGTGGTGAGTGGTGAGGGTCTAAGTTTAATGTGGCGGCCACGCCTTTGCCTAACCTGTCCCTTGCTTACCTTAAAAATCAGGATACTTGCTGACGGAGGCTATAACGTTAAGAGACAGAGCAAAAACAAATGTATAGTGTTGGTAGGTGCTGGTTCATTTTTGTTATTTTTAGCAAAATCTAATGCATTAGGTGAACCCAGACTAGAACTAAACCTTCTTGAAGCAGGGGTGGAAGGAAGCAAAGATTTATCAAGAGACGTATTCTCTGCCTGTGCATGCTAATGACACTGATGGACAGTCCAATGATTTGGGCCTCATGGCGTTGAAAAAGCCATCTGCCTCTGTACCTGAACTTGAAGAAGTTTTAAGCTGTAGCCTTAGCAGGAGGTAAGACTCTTGCTTTGTCATAAAGCAGCAGTGATATTGCTGGCAGTAAGTGATGAACTGTATTGCTTCCCCATCTAAGCCTATTATTTCAGATGCTCTCAAGGTAACCACCATTAATTTAAGGGCCAAAGGGAGAGACAGAGTACAGAGCCTACTAAATAAAAGAGAATCTGCAGGTTGAAAAACCATGTCTAGGCAAGACTTTGGCTATGGTAGTTTATACATAGAACAGAATGGAAATACATCAAGTCTGTTAAATGTTTGAAGGAATTATCTTCATAAAGAAATCCCCAACTTGGTCTACAATAGTCTGTGGTTATCAAAACTTTAAAATAATCTCTGTGGGGGCGCCTGGGCGGCTCAGGCGGTTGAGTGTCCGACTTCAGCTCAGGTCATGATCTCTCAGCTGTCAGCACAGAGCCCGCTTCGGATCCTCCACCCCCCGCCCCCGCCCCTCACTCACTCACACACACTTTCTCTCTCTCAAAAAATATAAACACTAAAAATTTTTTTAAATAATCTCTGCACCCCAGTGTTTCAAGTCCACAACGTCTCCAAGAAGGACATCCTCCCTTGTGCCCACCTCATATGTATTTGTTGAGGAAAATTGGCAAGAAGAAATCTCCCAGGGGAAGATCCAGGAGCATCAGAGGACAAAACATGAAGGAAAACATTCAAGAGAAAGAACCAGAAGCTGTCAGGTTGGCCAACCAAGGAACTCCCTACGGTGTTAGGGCAGGGAGTCCTGGCTATTCCTGCTTAGTAGGTTTTGATAATTATTATGGAATAGTGACTAATGTTTCTCATTTGCCTTTTTCCAAATGGACAGGCTTATTGCAATAAGTCATTCCTTCTACAAAACTTAAATGTGCTGATAGCTGAAAACATGTCTTTAAAACTAAATTGGTGGTCAGCCTGCAAGGAGTTGCATCTGGGGTCCTTGGAGAGGGCTGCACATCACCTGGAAATCTCAGGCAGCAGATTTGATGCCGTCACAGAAAAAGACATGTGTCTGGATGCATGGGAGAAACAGTGCGACTGTTGTATGTATGAAAACAATGGTGCGCATGCTGGTTTGGGAAACCAGAGGCAGACCATGACAGAAAATTTCAATAGCCTGCTGTAGTGGTTTTAAGCTGTGCCCACAAATTGCTTGATACCTCCCCTTCAAGATGACTTTCCTTTTAAGAGGGGAGTTAATTTAGCGACTTACCTCTAATTAGTAGAATAAAACGGAAGTACTTTCTGTGAATTAGGAGACCAGGTCACGAAGGACGTTGTGACTTCACCATTGCTTCTCTTGGATGGCTCCATCTGGGGGGAGTTCAGCAGCCACATCATCAGGATACTCAAGCTCATGTGGCAAGGACCTGAGGTCTCCTGCCAACAGCCATGTGAGGAACTGAGGCTTCCTGCCAAAAGCCTTGTGAGGGAGACTTCTTGAAATTGGATACTCCAGCTCCAGGCAAGCCTTCAGATGATTGCAGACCCTGCCAATATCCTGATTGCAACCACATGAGAGACGTTGTATCAAAATAATCCAGCTAAGCTGTTCCTGAATTTATACCTATCAGAAACTATAAGATAATAGTGTTTCTTGTGTTAAACTACTAATTTTTCTGGTGCTTTGTTATGCAGCAGAAGATAACTAATACACCCACTCAACATCAGTTCTCATCTTCTTAGAAACCAAACCTTGATTTTATCTGAGTGTTGTTCCCAGCTAAAATACTATGTGCCCCATACTCCCTCTGGATACATCCAATGAAATGTTAGTAGGAGTTATTGGATGGCCCTTTCAGGAAAACTCATTTAAAACCACATTCTTTTTGCCTGAAATGCAAACGCAATGACTGGAGCTTCAGCTGCCAATTAAACATCACAAGGCAATCTTTAGAATGAAAGCCAAGAGCTAAAGGTGACAGAATAGAAGCAACCTGGGTGTCTAAAGATGATGGCATCATCAAACCAGCCCCAGAAATGCATTTGTGGAGTCTCTTTACATTGCAAAAAAATAAACTTCTATCTCAGGTTAATTGCTGTTAGTTCTTGTCTCTGTTACCAGCAACCAAACGTACTTACTAGCTGATGGAATGTAGAATTAGATTTCTTGGATATGACTGTTAGGAAACATAATATAGTGAACCATCTAACAGGAGTAATCATTTAGCTTTGTAGGAATAGTTATTATGATAAATTACTGAGTTATGTATCTCATGGAAGAGAGCTTTGTGGGACATGAGCAGTATGTGCTGTTTATCCAGGATTTTCTTCCTAAGTCACCCCTGGTACACACACACACATGCACACATATGCATTCACACACACACACACACACACACACACACACACACACACGCACACACAGTATAACACACACTAAATTATTGACACTTGGGCTATCCTGATAAAACTGTCCTTCTGCACTGCGTCATTTAAGAATTACAAAGCAGCCAAAGCTAATTACCAAAGTGTAGTTTTTTTGTTTCATGGATATATATATTACTTTGCTGATTTCTGGCAAATCACATGAAGCAAAAGTAATTTTGAGTTGTAACATTTTTAAAACACCAGACTTTATTTTCTGATACATGTCAAAGTTTTATTTTCAAAACAAAAAGATAGAAAGGTCCTTTAGTGTTTACTTTGTTTTTTAAATATATAATGGCTTTATTTAGATATAATTTACATACCATACAAGTCACCCATTTAAAGTGAGTAATTCAACAGTTTTTGCAATATCCACAGAGTTGTACAAACATCACCACAATCAATTTTAGACCACTTTTATCACTACAAAAAGAAATCCCATACCCATTATCAGTAAATCTCCATTTCTTCCTAAACCCTGCCCCAGCCCTGGGTAATCACTATTCTACTTTCTGTCTCTATGGATTTGCATATTATGGACATTTCATATACATGTAATTATATACTATGTGGTTTTTTGTGACTAAATTCTTTTACTGAGTATCTTCTTTTCAACTTCATTCATATTGAGGCACATTTCAGTTCATTGCCTTTTTATTGCTGAGTAATATTTCACTGTAAAGATATACCATATGTTTACCCATTCATCAACTGATGGATATTTGGGTTTGTTTCCCTTTTTGGTTATTATGAAGAGTACTGGTGTGAACATTAATGGACAAGTTGTTTTTTTGTGTGTGTGTGGAGAAAAAGTTTTCATTTCTCTAGGGCACATACTTAGGAGTGGAATTGATAGGTCATGTGGCAAATATATTTAACCTTTTGAAGAACTGCCCAAATGTCTTCCAAAGTAGCTGCAACATTCTAGATTTTCACCAGCAACGTATGAGGGGCCCAATTACTCTGCATCCTCACCAACACTTGTTTTTATCTGTTTTATTTTGTTTTGTTCGTTTATAGACATTCCTAGCAAGTGTGGAGTGGTAAAACATTGTCGTTTGGATTTGCATTTCCCGGGTGGCTAATGATAAGGAGCATCTTTCCATGTGCTTATTTATGTTTTCTCTGGAGAAAAATCTATTCAAATCCTTTGCTAATTTTGTTTGTTTATTTATTTAATTTATTAATTTACTATTTTTGAGAGACAGAGAGCATGGGTGGGGGAGGGGGAGAGGGAGAGGGAGAGGGAGTCAGAGAGAGAGAGAGAGAGAGAGAGAGAGAGAGAGAGAGAGCCTTGAGTTGTGTGAGAATCCACACACAGCATGGATCCTGCCCTGGGGCTGGATCCCACAACCCTGGGTTTATGACGCGAGCCAAAATCAAGAGTCAGACACTCAACTGACCGAGCCACGCAGGCGCCCCAGATCCTCTGTTTATTTTTAAAAGTTGGGTATTAGTCTTTTTATTATTGAGTTATACATCCTAGATACAAGTCTCTTATCAGATACATGATCGCAATTTTTTTCTCCCATTCTGTGAATTGTCATTGCAGTTTTTATAGTTTCCATTGAAATAAGGAAAATTTTAATTTTAAGTCTCATATTCCTTCTTTCCCTTTTGTCACTTGTGCTTTTGGTATTACATGTAAGAAGGCTTTACTTAACTAAGATCGTGAAGATTTATTGTTCTATTTCCTCCTAAGAGTTTTATCGTTTAGTTTGTACAGTTAGGTCTATGATCCATTTTGAATTAATTTTTGTGTGTGGTACAAAGAAGGGGTCAAATTTCATTCTCTTCCATAAATATCTAGGAATCCCAGCATCATTTGTTGAAAAGACTATTCTTTCCCTCATTGAATTTTGTGAAATCTTAGTGGTGTATATGCATATTTGTGTATGTGCATGTATGTTTGTGAAAAGTAATTTCAGTTTAGTGAAAAGATTAACTATATAAGAATTTCATGTTTTTCAAACTAAACAAATCTAAAATAGACATGTTGGTGACCGTGTCAATTTCTTTTGAGGGCCAAACAAATGGTAAATATACATTTGTGACTTTATAGCTTTCTTCTCTACAGAACCTTGAATAATTTGGGAAAACAGATACGTACTTTGCTTTAGTTGAATGTTATCTGAAGAAGAGCCCTAAAAATTAGTAGGGTCATGTTGTACTCAAATGATTTATTATACGGATATATGTTTGTAAAATATCAAAATGAAATTATGTTATTCATTTATGACAGGACTGCTTAATGAGACTAAAGAACCCATTTCTACATAAAAAGATAAGACTTCATGTAATACTTACTTTCATAATAAACGGACATACTAAATGGACACATCAACAAAACTGACATGTTTTCTTTAGCTTCACTGGGATTTCTTGGCTTTTTGGATCCCTTATTTATGTTAAAGATTTTCTTGTTTTGGCAATGAGAAGGCTTCATCCACATTCGCACTTCGCTGAAGCATCTTTTTCTTGCACATTTTCAGCTGCTTGTACACAATCGTTTTCAGACATTTTTTTTTTTCTTAAGATCCAGTTTACAGGATTCCTTTTAGTGTAGATACTGAGTGCCCTGGTTTTGCCAGTCCTTGGCCTTCAAGCCCCACCAAAAGTAAAAAGGCTCCAATCTCGTGATGGAAAACCGCACAGTAACCCGCAGATGGGGCGTCTAAACATCTTCATCTTAGCTCTTTAGACCTTTTCGGTGCTCAGGGCACTGCAGCACATCCTCACCGCGGCAGCTTCAGGCAGGTGATTGCTTCAAATAAAGGCTGGGCTGCGTTTTATAGTCCAACAGTAACTGAGCATGGCAGCACTGAAAAGCAAAACCCTGGGCTTCTATACAAGAAGCCTGACAGTAACTAGCGTAGACGTAGTTCTGTGTTCTAGGGAAGACTTTTTTAAAGCTTATTCAACCCCCAACTGATAGTGTTTTATTTCTGCCATAAAGCCAGTTTACACGAACAGTCCAGAGTTAATAGAGATAGGAGTCGTTGTAGCTACTGTATGGTTAATGAAGACACAGTACACAAAATGTAAACTTTGCTGATTCTCTAATTGGCAGAAAAGCCTAGATCCAAGAAAGTCGTTTTTATAACACAGCATCACTTCACTAGACACCAGTGATCAACGCAAATAAAGTCTCCGATTCAACGAGATTTAGACTTTCACCTTAAGAAAGTTTCTTTTAACTGTATTGTTAAATATTTTCATCTGTCCTCTGGGGCTGTGCTGGCCAGTGCGGCAGCCATTAGCCACATGTGGCTATTGAAGCTTTGAATGTGACTAGTTCAAACGGAGCTGTTCACTGGCTTTTGAAAACATAGTGCGAATGAAAGAACAAAAAATCTCCAATAAATAGTTTTTAGGCTGTGTATACATTAAAATGATGCTTTTAATATATCTGGATAGGGAAAGTATGTTATTAAAATTAAGTTTACCTGGGGGCGCCTGGGTGGCTCAGTTGGTTAAGCGGCCGACTTCGGCTCAGGTCATGATCTCACGGTCCGTGAGTTTGAGCCCTGCATCGGGCTCTGTGCTGACAGCTCAGAGCCTGGAGCCTGTTTCAGATTCTGTGTCTCCCTCTCTCTGACCCTCCCCCATTCATGCTCTGTCTCTCTCTGTCTCAAAAATAAATAAACGTTAAAAAAAATTTTTTTTTTAAATTAAGTTTACCTGTTTCTTTGTATTTTTTAAAGTGTGGCTGCTAGAAAGGTTAAAAGTACCTATGTAGGTCACATTTGTGGCTCCCTTTATATTTTTTATTGGATAGTGCTTTCTCTAGAGGCCAAGGGACTAGAGCTCTGTAGCTACACTGGAGTTCCATCTGTAAATATTTTTGTCAGTTGTCATAGTTCATTAGTCACTAGTTCATAGTGTATCATGTAGATGCAACACATCTCAATGTATATCTTTGTTTTCTTTACATGTCTTTACTGTCAAACAGCCTTTTTCCTTTCCTCAGAATCTCTTTCCTACTTTGCCTGCCTGGTAAATTCCTCTTACTTTTCAATATTCAGCTGAAGAATTATTTTCTCTGTCAAAATTTCCCTGAACTCCCTCATCCCCCACCCATATGCCAAGTAGAGCTAAACACTGTCCACTGGGCTATGACAGAATCTTGCCCCGTATCTACTGAGTGCTGTTTGTTGAGCACAGGGATAGGTGGTAGAGGCATCCAAATGTGAACCCAAGGGATGTGGGCCCTGTGGTGTTTGCATCTAGAATGAGATACAGACAAGATAAACACCCAGTCACAAAATGATGTGAAACATGCTCTGATAGTAGAGACTGCGGGAAGCCAAGCTATTCCTCCAACCAGCCTGATGGCAGGGCCCTGGCGGCAGACGGATCGGGACTGCATGGCGCCCCACTGAAAGTAAAGCTTCTTGTACTCCTGCTTTTTATGTAATTTGGCCTCAGCATTGGTCAGGGCAGCCCCCCTACCAATGAAAGTACCTGGGGATTTGTCGGTTGGGGAATTGCCCGCGACAGCCACCCCCCACTCCCCGGCCCCAGGAAAAGAACCACTGGGGAAGGAAGTAAGATTCCAAAGGGAAATTATACAGCCCTACGTCCAGCCCTTGCCACCCCCTATAAAGACTCCTCTACCTAAAGGAAGGATAGCCCCATATATTTCCCAGCCAAGGAGGGGACAAATGGGTTCGAAGAATGTATTTATGGATACAAGTTACTCCAATCCCTAGGCCCACTTGGCCCCTAGGAGGCATTCCAGATGATAACTGGACCTGGTGGGTTAAGGTGCAGAATGGTTCATTAGTTCCTAGGTATACATTGCCTCTCTGGGAGCGCATAAGGTGTGGGTTCCCAAGGCCCTCTTGGCTCCCTCCCGGTACCCCAGACCAAAGCCAATACTTTTGGTCCTTGTACTGCAAATGGTTCAAAGGAACAATTAAGAAGTCATGTCCTTGTAAACGTTCCACTTGAGGTGTTGAGAGCTAGATGACCTTGAAAGGGCAGGAGGGAACGTTACAAGAAAATAACTATGTTGTTTCTTAATGGGTGATTACACAAAGGAACATTTTTAGAATTAGGTAATGCCAGAAAACATAGATGACGCACGCTATAAGGAATTTGCTAACAAATATAATGCCACGCTTGCCACAATAAAGCGGCCAGTCTAACATACTGCTGTTGTCTGAGCCCATTTGTTATTTTTGCCGACGCCATTCATCCTTTGGGAACCCTTGGAGCGGCTGAGGCTGGACCCCGGCAAGAGACTCAGGGAGCACAACATAAACATACCTTTCCCAGGCTACTTCTTTGTGATGGATAATCATATAGATTCTGAACATTAAATGTCTGATGCCACAGGAACCATGGGTTTATAAAAATACTTTTGTGTTTAAGTATATAAACTGAAGGGCATCTTTTTCAGATCACAAGTGGTTAAAATGAGAGTTGTCTTCAAAATACAAATTACTGAATAGGCATTCTTACATTACATATATGCCCAATATCCCTGTAATGACTGTCTTAGACAGGAAATTTAGGGATTGATTTTTTAAAAACAAAGAACAACAACAAAAGAGCCCCACCACAATTAGCACGATTAAGTAAAAATGAATTCCACAAAAGGTGGCCAATTTACTTTTAATGATGCACTATCAAAAAGAGTTCAGGATCTCACTATTGGATTTCTGTGGGGTTGAAGAGATAGATTAATAGGAGGTTGGCAGCTTTGTTAAGTCATCTAACATGGCGCTGGACTTTTTAACACTAGCATTGGAGGGCAGTACCAATACTCTGCTTGTTGGGTTAACTGTGTAACCTCACTTATTAGAAGGCCGTTTCTCTATGAACCTCAGTGATCCAAAACCCAGTTAAGGTACAAAAAAGAATACTTTTTTTTTTTTAACTTTTTTAAATGTTTATTTATTTCGAGAAAGACAGAGACAGAATGCGAGCGGGTTAGGGGCAGAGAGAGAGGGAGACACAGAATCTGAAGCAGGCTCCAGGCTCAGAGCTGTCAGCACAGAGCCCGACGTGGGGCTCGAACTCACGAGCTGTGAGGTCATGACCTGAGCCGGAGTCAGACGCTCAACCGACTGAGCCACCCAGGCACCCCAAAAGAATACTTTTCAAAGCAACATTTGAGTAGTCTGAATAACTGTCCCTAAGTCTATGCATTAAGGTTCATGTGTCTTACTCCTTGGTGAGCACATCAGTTTCTTACCTAGGACCTACTTAGTTTTACTTTACTGAATTGTGACAAGTGAGGCTATCTAGATTCCCAGTCTGCACTAGACCAGACACTGCCAATGAGAAGAGGAGGAAAATATTGGAGGCAGCATGCTGTGGCAACAGAGAAGAAGGACAACAGATTGTCAGTTAGTGAAGGGGACGAGAGAAACTACAAAGAGCAGAGATAATCACTAAGTCATAGAGTCCTTCAGTGCAGCGATTGATAGCTTATATACCTCCTGGGAGCATCTCTTAACAACTAGGAAGAAGCCTGATACAGAATTTTTTTGTTGAATCCGCTACAACTTACTGCAATAAACACTTTTAATAAAATTAACCCTGAATTTCCAAGAAAAAAGCCAAAGAAAGTCCAATATATTGCTCAAGAAAAATATATATATATAACCCATTTTAGAAAATCTGTGTATATCACTTAACAGTTTTTTGTTTGTTTTTTAAGTTTGACTCCTTAAAGGGCCAGATTCCAATTCTGATGATCATCACTTAATTAGAACAGTTCACTTTCACCAACTGGATAAATGATGTACTGTAGAATAGCTGACTTTACACAGTGGCCTTGAGCAAATTTCAAACTGTTGTATATGCACATAAGAAGCTACCATATGAAGTTTAAACTGTGTTAGATGGCAACAGATTACACAGTTGAATCACTAGGGTGATGTAAAATAATTGTTCTAAAATGCACCATCACCATTAAGCAAAATGATCCTACCATGTGCTCAGCACTGTGCTAGGTGGTGCATTTATTAAGCATTGCTTTCACTTTTAAGATTTGGAGGTGTTACAGAACACTCATTTCATATTTTTAAAGGTTAAAAGACATTTTAAATGCACAATACAGCCATTACATAACAGGCATAGACTACTGTTTCATGACTAGGATAGTGGTTTTCTTAAGTGCGCTGGCAACTCTATTTTCCAATGTTATCTAATTCTTAAGGATTTGAAAACCTATACATAGGAATGGAGTGCCTCATCCTCTCATTTGTTTTGTGTATTAAGTGTTTTAACACAGGCATGCCATTTCTGAGTTAAGGGTGAGGCTAAGCTGTACTTCAGCGTTTTTGTATCAGGCAAAAGACAATTTCAGCAACGGCACTCATTTCCCCCCGGTACTTTTTTTCATGGCGAGTTACTAAACGCTAGATGCTAGAGTCAAAAAGAAACCTGACATCTGGGGAGGTGTTGAAGGGGTGTTAATAGTTCTAGTTAGATGTCTGGGGGAGCGTTGAGGATAAGATTTTAAAACAGCAAATGCAAGGAGAAGGAGGGGGGGGGATTATGGTTTTGTAGGACTCTCTCCTCTCTCTACTTTCTCTCGCCACCAATCCATATGTGCCTCCCCCCCACCCCAGTTCAGAGGCGGGTTCAGCGAGATTAAGCTGCAGGAAACCGAGAGGCTCCACAGCGCTGCCGCCCCGGCCTCGTGATGTAATTGTTATTTCTTATTCCGAGACTGAACCGAGCAGAGCTGCCGAAGAAGTGGCAGTCCTGTTCTTTCTGCCTCGTCTGGTGGGGTCAAATTCTTCCCCGGGATGATGTAGATTCGCTGACCGACTCCTGCCGGAGACTTCGCAGTGACAAAGCAGTTGAAGATAAACCCTGCTCCTGGGTCCTACGTCCGTCCAAGGAGCTGGACGGGGCACTCCTCAGGTCTCCTTCCCAGTCTTCCTCTCTGAGTCACTCCACATTGATTCCTGGGTGCCTACTACATGCTAAGGCGTGGGGTCAAAGTGACCTGGAGTTAGTGCCCGTGCCCCCCCCCCCCCCCCGCCAAGATTAAAGCAGGACACACAGATTACAAGGTGGTGGAAGCTGGGGGTGGGGTGCGTGAGAAGGAGCCGAGGGAACGCGTGTCGTGGGGTGAAATGGGAGCGGGGGCGCCAGCACCCCGGCGGGACCTGGGCGTCCCGGCCCCCAGGCTGTGTCCCAGACGCGAGCCCACGGCCGGCGTTAACGAGAACAAGCCCCCGGGGGGCCCGGGAGGAGCTGTCCAGTCGCCTTGGGCGGTCGGGGGCGGCTGGACAGAGCCGGGAGCCGAGCGTGGGGGGGGGGGGTCGGCTCGGGTGCGTGGAGCACCCACCTCTCCCGGCCGACGCAGTCCTCCCGCCGCCTTTGGGCCCTGCAGCCCCCGCCGGGCCATCCAGAGGGCGGGCAAGGAGGAAAACAGCAAACCGGGGGCGGGGGGGGGGGTGCTCCTCAGTTCCCGCGAGCTGCCGGGACCCGAGCGGTTCCTCCTGCCCCGGTGACAATGGGAGGGAGGGGGAAAAAAGGGTTAAGAAACTTGGCTGAAGAGCTGAATGGCGTGGAGCGGCGAGGGGAGGGACTGGGCCGCGGCGGACTCGGCGGCGGAGGGAGGAGCGCGGCTGCGGGCGGGCGGGCGGCGAGCGAGGCGCTCAAAGTCAGCCTCGCAGACATTGCAGCAGAGCCCCGAACTCGGGAGGCGGCGGCGGCGGCGGCGGAGGAGGAGGCGGAGGCGGAGGAGGTGGAGGAGGCGGCCGAGGCGGAGGGACGCGCCGGCCCCAAGCCCTCCCGCCCGCCCGCGCACGCCCGCCGGTGGCCCCGCGGCTGCCACTGCGCTTGGCAGCGCTGCTGACCGGAGGGAAGAGCTCGCCGGGGCGCCGAGGGAGCACGGGGCGGCGGGGCGCCTTCGTGGAGTGCGCCTGACGGAGCCCGAGGCGCGGAGCCGCGGCGGCCTCGGGTGAGTGGCGGCCGCGGCCGGGGGCTGCGGGAGCGGCTGCGGGCGCCGCCGGAAACGGCCCGGGAGCGCGGCCCCGCGGCGGCGGCGGCGGCGGCGGCTGGCAGGGCCGCGGGGGCGTCGGGGCGCCGGGGACTGCGCTGCCTGCGGCGGGAGCAGACGCGGACGGCGGGGTGGGCTCAGCCTCGGGGAGGAATCGTTTCCGGGGATATTCCGCCTCTCCTGCCGGGTCCGAATCTTCCCGGGAACTCGGGGGGGGGGGGGGCGGGCAGCTGGGCCGGCAAGTTGTGGAGTTGGTCCCGGGCTCACCGGCCGCTCTGTGGCTGTCCTGGGCCGAGGGGCGGCCTCCGTGTGCTCCCCGAGGCGCGCCCGGCACGGGTGGCCGGGCCCGGGTCGTGCCCCGCTCCACTGCCTCCTCGGCCCGGAGTCCCGGGCGCTTCTCGCCGCGCAGCCCTCGGTCCTGCTGCCCGGGGCGACCTGGGCGGCGCCGGGTGCTGCTACCCGTCTCTCGCCCGGTGCCTCCCTGCTCAGGGCTCGCGGGATTCAGGGTCTGGACAAGCAAACAGGAAAAAAGGGACAGCTCTCCCGGCCCCCACCAGACCCCCAGGCCTGGCCGGTCGGTTCTTGTCCTTCCCCCTCCCGAGAGCGAGGCTCTTTGCACCCGAGGCCTCAACCATCACTTGACCCCCTGATGAGCCAGAAACCGGGCTCACATTTGGGGTGAGCCCAGTGGAGGTCCTGGGAGGCTGCCTTTCTCTCCTCTTGTGCAGCAGTGTCCTCCTTACTACTAGTGAATCTTGTTGTTTTATGAACGGTTTCCCTGGAAATATTCTACGATCCCTCCCATCCTTTCCAAAGTAGTTTCCAAATTTTAACCAAGAGTTGGTGTTCAGTGTGAAGGAACAAAGGAATCAACTGTGTGTCTCAGAGGCGAACAAGCTGGGAGTCTTACACATGTTGATCTCTGAAGCATTACGGGCGGTTCTACCTTCTATCTCGTTAGTGATTTAATTGGTTTCTGAAGATAGTGGAAGAAAAACAGAATGATAAGCGCTTTTGCGTTAAATATTTTTTTTAATAAGGCATTTTATTTGGAAAAAAATTAAGACGTTTCTAGCTACAAAGACTTTTGCTCAGACGGTGGAACTAAGTTGGAGTTTGTCTCCGGTAAAGTAAATGATTAAATTGCGAGATGGTACGGGGGTGAAAAACTGTCTTTAGAGGAAGAAAGCCTGTCTATAGGTGTCCAAAGTAAATATGGTTGTCGTGTAATATACATGAATACCCTTTACGTTTTGGTGGGGGGGGGGCATTCGTGGAGCAGAGGGCTTTGTTAATTCATTCTTTAAAGTTATGAATTGCCTTGAACCTGCTTATTAGTGGATCATATGTTTAGCAAGTGGGTGCATCTTCCGGATGTTTAACCACCACTTTGTCACCTTTGTTGAAGAGACACTGAAATAAGTGGACTTTTAAAACAAATAGTGCTTCAACTGCTTGGCACTTGAGTGTGGGTTGCTGCCTGGAGTATGTTGAAATGTTTTTCAACTTAGAAATAAGTTGCTTGGGTTTTGCCCAGTGCTTTGGTGGTAGTGTCGATTGGGTTTGGTTGGTTCAGAGTAGTGCCTTCCTAACCAGTAACAACTTTTCCCTGTCTGGAGTTAGTTCCTAGAGACAAAGAAGAATCAGTCCCTGGGAACAGCTACTATGCAGGCTGGGGGATTGTCACTCTAGTCTGTTTCACTCACTCTGGTGGGGAAACACCTCTTTCCACACTTACCCCTGCAGGTGCCCTAAGAGGGTGAGTTAAATGTATATTTTGGAAAAAAAAAGAAAAAAAGAGGACTGCTTATTGTTAGTTTTACTCCAGTGAGGTCTCTACAGTGCTTTTGAAGCAGTTGAAAACCAGGTTTAATGCCTGTGGGAAGACTTGACTTAGAACTACTTTTTGCGTTTATCTCCAAAACTCTGTAGAACTTGGGTTTTACTAATTTAAACATCCCCAAATACTGTAAGTTTGCAGCAAAGAAGTGTCTGTAAAAGAGGCTAAGAGGCTAAGGGCTCTTCTGACTCTTGCAGTTTTAAGAGCAAAACATCATGATAAAAAATAACCTATACCACCACCTAGAGTCTGTTTGTTAGTTTATTGCTCCTGAAGTTTGCTTAAATTGACACGTCTCTTGTGGTTCCAGTATAGCCAAAAAATGATTAAGAAGCCCTAGCTTTCAAAAGGCCATCCAAGAGAATAATTATTTGTGTAATAAATAGCAAGTGCCAATTTCAATTATCCATGCTACCTTTAGCATTGAAAATTATGACATATCAAGTTGAGTGGCTGTTCTCCAAAAGATACGGATTCAAAAGAATTTAAAACTGGGAATTTTTCAGTTTGCGCTCCAAGGTAGCTCTGTGATTGCTTAAAGACTGTCTTCACTGTTACCAGAGATTCAAGAAATCTTACAGATGAAATGTCATTAGGACTTTTTGAGGTCCCACATCAAACAAAAGCAATGATAAAAGTATAAGGGAGTGTTACAACTCCAGGAATTCTGGAAATTCAAAAAGTAAGAGAGAACGTAGGCTGTAGTAGACTTAGGGTTCCGAGAGGTGAAAAGTAAATCAATGTGAAATAAAGTGGTAATCTGTCTGGCTGGTAGTTTATACATAGTAAAGCGATCCGTTAAATGGGAGACCTGGGGATGGCAGCTTTAGTGCCATGCGGCTTATCACATTGTCTGGAGGAAGTAACGTTCCTTCTTTAAATGGTACAACCTGAGAGAAAGATGGCCTCCAAGATCTTTAATTAAGTACCGGTTGCACAGAGAGAACTAGAGCACTGTATTAATTCTGTCAAACATCACTATTTTAGAACATTGAGGACAACTAAAAATGAATTAACTCATATCTGAAAGCAGAGTTTTATGGAAGGTGACAGATGAGGCAAAATATGTCAATCTAATGGAACAAGTAAGAAGATAAGAAGATATGTCATTCTTGGCTCTCTAGAAAGATGAGAGAGAAGAAGGTTATTATTAATTGTACAGATTTCTTTGCAAACCAATACTGGAAGGCAGTGATATAGAAGGTAATTTTAAATCAGAGTGGCTTAGGATATCATACATGATGTTAAAGGGATTAGGTTTTTAATTTTAAAACTTGAAGATTGTAGGAAACTTAAAAGCTCGTATTTTAAGTGTTGTTTTGGAAAAGCGGTAAGAGTTTTGTGTATCAGGTTGAAAGATAATTCTGCCAGAAATAAGTTCAAAACGTCTAATTTTCACCTAGAAAGAATTGTTGAGTTTAAATTGTGATGGGTACAGTTTTGTTTTTCAAACTTTAGATTGCCTGATGCAGTTAGTTTTTAAAGCGTAGGTTAATAGAGAAGAAGAATTCTAGTTTATCTGTCAGTGGTGTGTACACCTCTCTCTGTATTGCTGTCTCCTCTCATCCCCTTTTCTAAAATAAATAGCTTCTACATTTTTGGATGCGTTCTTTCATGAAAATTGCCTTCCTTTGCATCTTCCTGTCTTGGCCCTGGTGGGGTAAAGGTTCTTTACTCTTGAGCTTTTTCCATATGCCCCTTCACGTGGCTCATACACGATCAGTATGCATTTTGTTTTGTTTTAATACTGATTTACTGTTAACGTGGATGAAGACTGGGGAAAGAAGCATTTGATATTTTAACAAAGCTCCTTGTGCACATGTCTTCCAATGGAGGAAATATTTTTATGAAAAGCAATTATTGACTACCATTGAAAAGTCAAACATTCTCAGCAGAATATGGCAGGGGGAGGGGCTTCAGGATAATAAGTTTGAATCTGGGAATTGAATTGTTCAAGATGCATTTCCTTAAGTTGCTCTCCGGGGGCGAGGGGATGAACAGACTCATTCTGTAGTATTTAGATACCACAACAATCACAGAAATATAATACCAGGATGGTCACTAAGACTTGAGAAGGTAAAAATCAGGAGTGTCAGATGATGAAGCAGGCCATTGGAATGGAACTGAGGATTATGTCCGGAGGCTGGAATGAACAAAAAGTAAATGGAGGAGAGAGATCTTGTTTCCGTATCCTGTTTGCATCTGATGCTGAAGCAGGGACATGAATTGCTGATGGTAATGGATTCCCTTTTATGAGGGCTGCAATATTATATAAATAGTGGTTGTTTAGAGAGGGAAAAATGACAAATTCCACATTTGTTCCTCTGTATACTTTGCTGTTGAGTGTCTCTTAAATATATATTTAAGGTGGAAGACCAAAACTGGGCACCAGAGTAGAACCGGGAGTTATAGTTTGTTTGGAAGAAAATGAATTCATATTAGACCACTTTTCTTTGTTCTTTTAAGATCTTGTGTTTCCCAAGGGTCTTACTGAACACAGGAAACAGTACTGAGGTTTGGGTGGTGAACTAGAGAATTCTTTCCTAGGATTTCTGATAAAGATAACTTGAAGTGGATAACTACAGAAATAATATTTCCTTTAAGCACCTTTAGGATTAGGGGGAAATTGGGACTTAGAGTTCTCTGAAGTCTTAGTAGGGTTTCTTCACAAACTGTGCTCTAAATGTCCATCTGTTTCGTTGTTGTTGTTGTCGTTGTTGTTGTTCCTTGAAATTTAATGTTCAATTTGATAGATATTGAATATTCAGGATTCTAAAAATTAGAGGTCATTTAGAACAGACTTTTCCTTTTCCTTTGCTACAGGTATGAAGGGTAGTTTTAATCTTTCATTAAAAATACAGCTATTGAGATAATAGGATGTTATACTAATTGTTGTCACTGTGATAGTACATACTCTGCATTATGAACCTTGAAATCCAAATGGATTCCTGCACCTCTTGCAAATATTACAAATAAAGCATTACAAAACTTGTGGTGTCTTAGAGTATCCATACACCTGAAACAAAGTAATCTTATTTAAGTTCATAAAACATTGAGAAGAACAGGAAAGAGGGGAAATATGATACATTTTACTACTGTATTAGGATTTTGTTAAAGTTAATACCTTAAACCATGCTAGGGATAACATTTGGCCTAGAACTGTAGGGGTAATATGATGAGAAGCAGATTTAAAGAATTTATGAGGAGACTGGCAATTCAAAAATGTAGCTATGAAAGAAAGGACTTCACTGTGTTTACTTAGTAGTATTAAGATACTTCTGAATGTCTATACCAGATTTTAGGATAGATTGTTTTTGAAGATAATGTTATGGATAATTACCTGATTTGGATAATTCATCTGATTTGTTTTTTAGCTGAAAAAAATTCAAGAATAATTCCAGAATGTGTTCAAACTTTGGCTAGGAGGATGCTTGTGACATCCATTGGTCTGTCCGTCCATCATCCATCCATCCTTCCTCGCCACCTTTCTTCCTTCATCTATCCTGTCTTCCTTCTTCCCTCCCTCCCTCTTTCAATAAATAGCGTGAGGGGAAAAATCATTTTGTTAAGAAATTTGGAAATAGAATTGCTTCTCTGAAAGGGTTAATAGTTGTGTTTGAAATTCAAAGCTAGCATGCTTCACTCTTCCCAGGAAATTTTTTTGACTTGGTATACTTCAGGGAATAAAAGCTCTAAATTAAAACCCATCTTGCCTCTTTAACTTTGTGTCATTTAGCAAAAATATCTTTAAGGATGAAGAAAGAGACCCTTATTTGCCTTAAATTCCAGGTCACTCTGTGACTAAGCCTGGTGTTTCAAGAAATATTAAACTAGAAGCTTGCTGGGAACTTGAGTCATCAGCTTAAGATACCACGAGGACCAACCAGGACAACTCTGATTGACCTGATGTTGGTGTTTATTCAGAGCTTTGGTGGAATGAAGTCTCTTATCCTTGGACTTCTAATTAAGAAAGTCCTTTTTCAGTCACGTGTTAAATGATAGGGCTACTCCTTATTTTTAAATCTGTAATCTGCTAATGAATTGAGAACAAATCAGGAATTAAGGAGTTAGGAGCTTCTGTTAATTGGGGTGCTTTATTTTGCTTTTACCTTCCTCAGGAGCTATGTAAGAATACTGGGTAGAAGTCAGGCAATTAGCTTTAGGTGGATGAGAGAAAAGCTCAAGTCACATAGTTGCTAAGCAAGCTTCTCCTTGTAGTTGTGTGCTTTGACTTGTTGAGTTTGTCTATACTGTATAACATGTGACTGCATTAAAAAATACATTAATGCATTAAAAAGTCATGATAATTCAGCATTGCAGTAGTTAGGAAATTATGTTTATATGTAGTCTTAAAATGAGAATAGTATAATTGTTGTGTTGATTTAATAACAGTGTAGATAAGAGAGCTGACATGTGACAGAACATAATCAAAATTTGAGAATTAGAAGTTCAAAATAGAAAAAAAAAGAGTCTTCTCCCTTGAGGGATCTCTCCAGGATTCGAGAGATAGGAAATGTTTAAGGGATTGTAGCTGGTTTTTGAAATGCGCACTTTTTTAGATTATCTTTTTTGATTCTTGCATTTATGAATTTAGAGTAATCTACAGCAGAGTGGTAGATGTATACACTGGAAAAGAAACAAATTAAGGGAAGGAAGGGGGATAGAAGAAGGTGGAGAATCCCAAGAAAAACTCTAGAATAGGAATTGACCCCACCTTTCAAATAGGCTAGAATAAGAAACACTCAAATAGGACATAAATAAAAAACATCCTCAAAATGAATTAATCATAGTTGCAGGGTTTTGTTTTGTTTGTTTGTTTTCCTATAAAGGGAATATTTGCACAATGGGTCATGTAAGCTCAACTTTGATTTTTGAAACACAAATTTTTAAAAAGTCTTTGTTTTAGGGGCACCTGGGTGGCTCAGTGGGTTAAGTGTCCGACATTGGCTCTGGTCATGATCTCATGGTTTGTGGGTTCAAGCCCCACGTCAGGCTCTGTGCTGACAGCTCAGAGCCTGGAACTTGCTTCGGATTCTATGCCTCCCTCTCCCCCCCCCCCCCCCGCCCCCTCTCTGCCCCTCCGCCGTTCACTCTCTGCCTCTCTCAAAAATAAACATTAAAAAATAAATAAATGAAAGTATTTGTTTTGTTATTCCACATCCAATTTTCTAGCTTAGGATCTGCTACTAAAACAGTGTATAATACAGATAATGGGAATGTCCTTTTATCTCTCTGTAGACTAGAACAAGGGGGTTAGATTTGATTTCTAAATTCTGAAATTCTGATTCTATACATTGATGTGTGCTGTCAGTAAGCAGTAAAGATTTCAAGCCTGAGGTTTTAAATTTTTTTTTTTAACGTTTATTTATTTTTGAGACAGAGAGAGACAGCATGAACGGGGGAGGTTCAGAGAGAGGGAGACCACAGAATCTGAAACAGGCTCCAGGTTCCAAGCTGTCAGCACAGAGCCCGACGCGGGGCTTGAATTCATGAAACGCAAGATCATGACTTGAGCCGAAGTTGGACGCTTAACCGACTGAGCCACCTAGGTGCCCCACTGCCCTTTTTTTTTTTTTTTTTTGCCTTTTACTTTTTTGTTGAGAGAAAGAGCAGGAAAAGGAAGAGGATTTGGGGACATCTGCTTTGTTCCAGGCACTTGGCTGTCTGCTTTACAATTTCCATGTGACATATAGGTATCATTTTCTCGATTTACAGAGAAAGAAACCTAGTGTGAGAAATGCCTGAGGTCACACAGCTAATGTCATTGATAATAATTTGCTTTTTCATGAGAGTATGCCATCTTTTTTAAAAGAAAGCCAGTCTCTATTTGATTTTTAGAAAGTTCTAAAAGCCTGCTCCCAAATAGAGCGTAGAATAGCCATAGAACTCGGTGCAGCACCCCCAGTCTGCCGGGCCTGGCTTTCCAAAGACCAGCCTCATAAGGAAGGCACCCTGTTTCCAACTGGTAATTCTGTAGCAGTTGATGTTAATTCTCAAGAGAACTGATGCCCTCTGTTCCCTGGGCTTACCTGAGAAATGTTGTCACCCAGGGTATCTCTGCAAGCTCCTTTCCCTCCTCAAATGCTAACCCTTGTGAGGTATTCCACACAATTACTGTAGTGTTATTTGAGGCAGAGCAAGCAACCATGTTTCTTGATATAATTCATTAAAATACCTTGTCATGGTCTTCATCCAGGTGTTCCCAAGGCTAATTTTGTTTGTCTACTTGAAGGAGCACTTTCAGCAAATTCAGGCCCATAGCTCTTTCTGGTGGAAAAGTTAAAATTCTTGACTGTAATGGTTCTTGACATGAATTTTGTGTCATTGCCCTATCTTCACCTACCATAATTTTATTTTAAAGACTACACCATGCTAATAAACTGGGCTCTTTGTTACAAAGAGGAAATTGATAATGCATTTGTGAATTTATCAGGAGGAAACAGAGATAGATGAGTATTTGGCTTCATTCTGGGAGTAGACTATGGTCAGGAAAGAGATTTTTGGGTTAGGGAGGTTTGTGGTATACAGTATTTTTTTTTTTAATTTTTTTTAATGTTTGTTTTTGAGAGAGCACGCGCGTGTGTGACCACGAGTTGGGGAGGGGCAGAGAGAGAGATAGGGAGTCATGGAATCTGAAGCAGGATCCAGGCTCTGAGTTGTCAGCACAGAGCCCGACACGGGGCTCGAACCCACGAACCCTGAGATCATGACCTGAGCCGAAGTTGGATGCTCAACCCACTGAGCCATCCAGGTGCCCCTGGTATACAGTATATTTTTAAGTACACATCGGACGTGCTCTGTTATTGAGGCCATGAGAAATGTAGTTATAAACCTCTCCACCTCTTCTTACTTGCTTCATTTAAAATTTATGGAATTCTGAACCCAAAAGAATCAAGCTGGGTGGTAGTGGTTCCCTCTGCACTAAAAGATACAGTCAAATTAAAACTGTAGTGGAGACACAAGGATGAGTAATAGGCTCATATACATAATATTTTCTAGCGTGCTTTGGATTTTGAATTGCCAAGTGAATGTTGGATAAACAAAAGGGTTTGTATAAAAGCTGCAAAGGAATGTTTTACTACAATGTTTTATTAAGAGAATATATTGTATCTGGCCAAATAAGAGAGAAGCCATGTAAGTAAATAATCTGGGGGGAAAAAAATCTTTCTGGAGTTCAGATAAATGTTTATATTCTCTCCCTAACCCATCCATACCTTTTTAAGAAGTTTAACTGAAATAGACTGAATCTACATGAGGCCAGGGATTGAAGATAGAAATTTTTTTTTTTATTCACCATCTGGTTCTTTCCCAACATCCAGATGTTTGGTGTTATTGAGTCAAAACTCAAAGCAATGCATTGTTTATTTTGTTAGTAAAACGCTGTGCTTACTATCCTAGTATCCGTGACTGACCTGAATCAATGTCATATTTTCTTCTTCCCTTTCTTTTCCTTTTTTTTTTGCTTGGCTCTCTCATAAGTTGAAGTAATTTCATAGAATCCTTAGATTTTTCAGAGTGGAGGGGAATGTGATAAAAGCTATGGATGCTCCAGGTTTAAGTATATTTGTCCTACAGGTATCTTGTCTTCCCCATTTCAAACAAGTTGGGTTATAAAGGCATCTTGCTTAATAGGAGAGTACATGGAATAGTAGTTGGTGTGAACTGTAAATCAAATAGTGTTAAATGCTACCTTTTAGCACTTACACACCTTTTTCCTTTGATCCTCCTTTTTTTTTTTTTTGCCAAGGTATACATATGATACAATGGGATAAATTACTTGCTTATCTTCCAACACTTTTGTCGTTGTTAATGCTGAAATGAGGGTGTTGTATATATTGTACACCTGAAACTATTATACTGTTCACTAACTGGAATTTAAATAAAAACTTTAAAAAAATGAAATAATATTTCCAAAACTTTTGTTGTTTGCATTTTACAGAGGAGGAAATTGAACCCCTGATAATTTAAGTACATTTTAAAATTTATACAGCCAGTACTTGGGTAAACCCAGGATAAGAAATCAAGCCTTAATTTATTTCAGTTTATTAGTTTTTGTGAAGACAGTCACAGAAAGAGGGCTTAGGTACCAGATGTTAAGAAATCGTTAATAACGTTTGGTGATGGATCCAGCAGTAAAGTCTACACTGACCAGAAAGACAGTCTTGAGAAGCGGAGCGAGAAAGGACCAGCTACATCCCCCTTGTTTTTGGAGCATATTTTCTTCTCCTGCTACCAAAATATGGTCTTCAGAACAGTCTTGTGATTCATTTGATATTCTCGTACTTGGAACGTACTTTCTAGGCTGAGAATTTAAAAACAAGTTTTACAGTACAGGTGCGCTTTTATTCATGCAGCAGCTTTGTTTCTACATGTTATATACATTTTGAGCTCTATTTAAAAATCAGTAGGGAAACTTCTATTTGTAGATTACCAGAGCCAGGTACCTTTCGTTAACTAGTGGGATCAGAATACTCACAGGTCAGCTCTAGTTATTACTGAAGAGTAATATTTTAAAATTACTAGTGCAGGTAGTTGGGTCTGTCTGTTCAACTGGGAATATAATGCAAAGGTTATGGACCCCATTACTGTATACTCCTGTGAAAAGGTAACATAATGGCAGGGCACTGTGTGGACTAGTGGTGAGAATGTGCCGTGAACCAAGGGCCTCTAGATCCAGCCCTGTAGAATGAGAACAAGAGAGAAGAAACCTAATGGGAGCCACTTATATGGGCCACAGACCATATTTTGACCTTGGCGAAGTAAATTGGAAAGAAATATTCTTACTCATGGGACAGTGGGCAAGAGAGTGTAGGTGCTCACTGCAGTCCCCAAGCCTCCAACAAGATCAGGTTTGTCTCCCACAGTTCTCTGTACCCTGATTGCAATGGCCACACTTGTTTAATGTTTGTATTTCTCAGTGGACCGTCTGCTCCATGAATAGGAGCTCATTCATCAATGTACTGTTGGTGTTGTAGATGCCTGGCACATAGAGGGCCGTTACAAACATTTGTTGAACTGTACCAATCCAATTATTGGTAAACCCTGGCTTTGTGGGGTCAGGGATAGAGCCTTTATGTATTTATATGTAACAGTTGCCAATTATTGTGCATAGCTAATTCATAATAGCTGCTGTTCTACGTTTTTTTTCTTTATTTAAATTAGGGCGTCTAAAAGGAATACTGTTTCTTCCTTAAAATTTATCATCATCTTTCCAGGCGTATTAACTATGAAGGAAAAAGTGCACCTATTGGTGACATTATAATTACTTGGCGCTTGCAATTGTTTTGTAATGCTGGGTTTCTTCAAAAATACACAAACTACAATATCTCAGAAAACACATTTAGCACAATCTTTGGGGGCAACATTTAAATATTTTTTAAAGAAGGAAATTTTTTATAGAGCTGCATAGAGAGTTTTCTTAGCTTCATTTCCTTAGCTAAGGACACTTAGCTTATGGTAGTGGTAAAGAGACCCGAGCTTGACACATTTAATCACATTGGATTTGACTAGTTGGGAAGACGGAGGCATTTCAAAATCTCATGTCTAGAGTTAATTTTGGTGTTCAGTAATCTAAAAGTTAGAGACCATCAAGAATGACCTGATGATTCAAACCCTACTAAGTTACAGGACTTAAATAGTAGATGAACCCCCTTTGTTATTATTATTTTTTAAATTAGTAATAGCTCTTTTCTGGAGGTGAATTTTTTGACTGTCACAACACTATTCTGTTCAACTAGATTAATAATGCTCAGGTAGAAAGGAAACATTTTAAAATGGAGCTCAGAAATTTCTAAACTACCAGTTAATTTTCAAATGCTAAAATGTATAGATTATCTGGGATATATGTTTACAACACTGAGATTTCACAAATGGTCTTAAAGTAACTTTAACCCGGTTTCTTGCTTTGTGAAGATAAAGTTTTACTAAACTTCATCCATGCTTGGGAGTGGATATATTTTGTAAACAGAAAAAACAGCTCTCATGGCTCTCATGTATATATATGTGTGTGTGTGTGTGTGTGTGTGTGTGTGTCACATGCTTATAAATTATAGCAAAAGAAGATCTGCAGGCCAATAGACTATTGTCCAAAGTAAAAGGGTAGAAAAAATTGCACATTGACTAATTATGTGATACATTCTACTTTGTGCTTTCAAAATTGTTTATCCTGATTGACTGGACATCTTTGCTTTTCATAGTTCCTTAGCGTCAATGTGTTATAGAATGCGTGAATTCTGTACATTAGTATAAATTTTCCAATGTTAGATTCCTCAACAGAGACCCAAACTTAATTTCTATATTCATGAACTGACTCTTGTAAGTAAGGCATGATGTTTCATTTAAAATAACAGCATTTTCCTTTGTGGTAAAAAAAAAAAAAGGTGAATAAGATTCTAAATCATTATTTTGTGGGTAATTATTTTGTGTCTGCTACAAGTGTTTGTTCTAGCTCTGACCACTCATCCAGCCACGTATTTTACATTTTATACATCCTTGTAAATACTTGTCCTGATAATGCCAAGCCATGCTTTCCTTTGAAGTAGGGTAAACAAATTCACTTTGAGTTTTAAACTCTCGTACCATGTTTTCTTACCTGTTAAAATAGAGTAAATTCCATCATTGGATTTATTCATTTTAGCACAACTCTGAATGATCTTTCTTTTAAAAATTATGGTATGTTCCAATTAGTGGCATATTACCTTAACTTGTCAGTTTCCTGTAAAATGACAATATTGATGACTGAAAATGGGTGAAATGGGCCTTGGGACAGTCAACAACAAAAAGGATAGAAGTAAAGTCTGACTTTTAATCTTTTGAAAATCTGAGACCAGTTTGTATTTTCTCACAAGATTCACAGATGGTAATCCAATATTTGTTATATGTTATTGATCTTTAAATTGTTTTCATGTGTTATAGTGAAAGTAGTAAAAAATTTTTCTAGCTGTGTGAGGAAAATGGAAGAGGACTAATAACACACATTTCTGTATGTTAAAACTAAAATACCCCTGTGAAGACAGCATGTTAGTTTTGACTATATTTTTTATTTTATAGTGAATTTAAAAGTTTTTTTTTCGTTTTGTTTTTATATTTTGAAATCCTGGTAGATGCAAACAGCAATCTGTATACATACAGGTTTTAAAAAAAAAGGTATTTTTAGAGATCTCCAGTTGTGAATTTGTCCACTGGGAATAAATTGTGAGTTGTAATTGCTTTCTGTAACTTAAGTCATTTGCTCTGTTGAATATTTAAATGAAGCGTCAGGAAAGAAAAAAAAAAACTGTATTCATACAATACATATTCACACATACTTATATGTGAATGTGGCAGAATTTAGCAGTTCTTGATGACCGTTGTTACTTTTAAAAAGAATTATCGAGGGGAGAGAAAGTTTTGTGTGTGTAGGGAAATTACTTCTGAGGCCTGTTCACATGCCTGTTTGTTTTGCTTTAGTCTAGTTTGTGTGGTGCATTCTAGAGGGTGGTGAAAGATAATAATTTGTGGTGAACAGTTAGTATCCTTAACACACTGTTGAGTGGTTTAACTATTAATCAGAGATATCATGGAGAGTAAAGGAGTAGAGGTAGAGATTAGATAGGTTTCAGTGTGGCTCAGCTGAAGCTGTGAAATGGGCTTCATTTAATGTTTTCTGGCCTCAGTTTATAAAATAAGGGAGGCGGACTAGAATGATGATTTGGTTCCTCTCAACTCCGTAAGAATCAGTATCACTTCACAAATGAGGTTTTAACTGTTGCATGCATTGAGTAACAGTGTGCATAGAACTAAGGGCTGAGAGGATGTCCCTTATGATTTTTTGAGCTTGGCATTTCATATTTTGCAGCAAAGTTTTTAGTTTAACATAATTGAACTTGTACTAGATAGGGTTAATAGGCTAGAACAAAAGGTCAAAGCATAAGGCATTAGGCTTAATTAAGGGAGAGCAGGAGTGGCAGGAGTGTGTGACAGTTAAATGGGTTTCCCACAGACTAATGTCGGTTACAGTGCAACCATGCCTCAACTTAAGTGGGTTATTTTGTGCAAAGGGCAGCAGTGATTAGCAGTTTGACATGCCAGACACTTCTGGCCAATCCCATCTGTTTTAGAGGTTAAAAAAGCACACCTTTATGAGCTGATGGATTGATTTGTGTGCCCGTCTGGTAAAGATTAGAAGTCCAAGGCCAATGCAGTAAATGTCAGTTACAGAATAGTGTACTTTCTTCGTTGGCTCATTGTTTTAACCGTCAACTGTTTTATAATGGGGGATTACTGCTGTTTATGGAGTTGAATGCAAGATGGGTGGGGGAACAGGTAAGAGAGGAAGAAAAAATATTTCCTAGATGGAACTGTGAATTCACGTATTCTTAGCAAGTGTTTCAAATAGAGATGATGGCCTATTCTAGATACACTTGATTTGATGGAATGTTTTTGGCCTGTTCCTTACAGTTTGAGTCACGTTGTTCTTTTCTGAGTGTTATTTGAACAACCCTGTCAGTCCAGGATTTAATTTTACATACAGAATTGTTAAGTTTCTTTATTTAGGTAACTCTGTTTCTGACAGATGGATAGTTTATCTCCATATCATTATATCTATTTAAAAAAGTGTAATATTTTGTTCATTAACCTCCTGGGGAAGAGGAAAGGGAAAAGAAAAGAGAAAATGGAAAGGCATAAGTGTGCATGCTTGCTTTGTGGCTAGGGTTTACTGGGCACACCTGAGATTGATGCATGCTGTTAAAATGAAGTGTATCTGAACCTAGACTCGGACTCCTTTCTTTCTTTGAGAGCTATAGGAGTGATGCCATTAATGTAGTTCATTTTCAGTTCAAGGTTGTAGACCATTTAAAGATACACAAAGGCTAGATTGTGGCTATAAAGATTGGCTTTAACATGTTCTGATGTCCATGGAAAGGAAAATCCTCAATTTATGTGGATGAAATAGAACTTTAGATATTGTGATCGTAATCAAGGAGCTGTAGGCACATAAGGCATTCAGTCTTTTGGGTGGACAGACGGAAGTGTTTTAGAAATAACAAAAAGTTATCATCTTTATCAGAAAATTATTGACAACCTGAGATTTGAGTTTAAGTAAAAAGGTGACCAAGAACACGGAAACAATACTAGAAGATTCTGATTGGCCCCCTATGCTTTTATCCTTGTCAAAGGATGTGAACCATGAATTACCTGTTATGTGTTTATACAAATTATATATATATATATATATATATATATATATATATATATATATATATCATGTTAGACTCTGAATTGCTTCTTATAGAAAGGAAACTTAAATATCTAAATAAGATATGGTCACTGAAAGTAATATGTGGATCATAGTAACTGGTATTTCTAAAAATGTATATATACATTTATTTTACCACTAAGCTATTCAAAGTGAATAGGCTTAACTTATAGAAGGAAATCTAGATATTTTATTTCTCATTTAAAAAAGACAAAGTGACGTTATAATATTGGAGTTTATTTAGGGATATAGGACTTCAATATATATGTACTCATCGTTGTGTTCTTGGTGGAGTAGCATTAGTTGAAACTTTTTGGCCAATACAGATTTACATGAAAAACTGTGCTGCCCTTCTGTGAAGGTAGAGAATGTGAATACCAGTGCTTCTCTTTCACTAAGTCATTTTTAAATTATGAAAGATTGGCTTGAGTAGTATAAAAGTACTTGATTAGTAAATTAAATGTGGGAGATTTAGCTAATGCACAGAAACTTCTTTTTTGGGGGGGCAGGATCTTCTTAAGCAAATCTTCTGGTGATGTTATGTTAAACCTAAAACAAATATTTGATGCTCTACATTTCATTATAAACATTTTAAAGTATCCTGGATCCTATTTTAGCTTCTTTCTTTTTTCTCCAGTAAATTCAAGCGCCAGTATTATGTAGTCTGTTCGAATTTTATAAAAATAAACGGAAATATTTTGTTGAGTTAACTTGTTTTTGTGCGTTTTGATGTATTTTGAGGTTTACAAAGAGTACACATTGTATCTTGTAATCTGTAGTAGTCAATTTCTGTCTGCTGTATTTCCTTCCTTTTACTAATGTTATTTACTGACTTTGAGACATGTAAAGTCTGCTTCTCTAAGCAAAATAGTTGAACATATGCTCGTTTAGGTTATAAAAAGTGAAAGCAGAAACTCTTAATATACTTAAGATCCTATGTTTGCAGTTCTTGGCCTAAAAACTGTTATAGCTCTGTAACCTGAATTTTAGTTGTTAGAAATGTTATTAGATAATGGAAAAATAATAGCCCTGTTTCATCTTTTGATTTTAAATGCTATTAAGGCATAGAATTGTCCTTTACCTCTTTTCGGCAGATTGATTTTAATAAGCAAGGCATAATATATGATGAACTTATTCAAATATATATGCTTAGTATATTATATCTATATTAATAGTTATATAGTTATATCCATATTAATAGTTATAAAATCAGCATGCATATGTGTGATATGTTTCAAAGAGACCTCTGCACCTGTTGATTGCATTAAAACATTTGCTATCTTCTAATGAGGAAGGAGAAGGTGCTACCACTCTAAGTGGATCATTCCTCAGTAAATTGCGTACATTTTACTTTTTTGTATTCTGTGACCTTGCAGTCAGTGACTTCAGCCCAGAATAGTTTCAAAGTCATGTAAATGAATGCAATTAAGGTATTGCTTATCATCTTACATAGTTCAGATGGAACCTTATTAGATAGAGAGATTTGTTTGCTTTATGAGGAAGGTCAAAATAAGGTTAAATTTTATTACATAAAATGATTTGGTAATGTTTTTATTTAGTTGCTGAAAAAGAAATGTCCTAACAGGAAATGATAATGCTTTTTTCCCCTTCTTTAAATCACTGGGAGGTCTTTTCAGGGTGTTTGTTTGTTTGTTTGTTTGTTTATTTCTTTCTAGTAGTTATAATTCTATTTTAAGATGATGCCTTCTGTCTACTTATAAAATTTTGGGAACATTCTACGCTTAGTTGATTCTGGATATCTTTGACTCATACATGTAGGTGGCATTTCCTGCTGCTGATGGAGTGTTGCTTAGGAGCAGCTCACGTATGTGCTTAGAGGATTTGTGTTAATGTCCAGTCGTCATGACAGTTGGTGCAGGACCTCGGACAGCAGGATTGGAGTCCCAGTTCACCTGGGCAGAAAGGAGATCTGCCACCCTAGCAGGATGATTGTAAGGGTTGGGAGAGCATTGACACGGATACTAGAAGAGTCTTGCTGAGGAAGAACTGTGTGTATGTGTGTACATGCATGCGTGTGTGTGTGTGTGTGTGTGTGTGTGTGTTTGTGTGCATATGAAGTGCTTAAAAGAAAGGTATTCTTCACTTTGTAGTTGGCCCATATAATTACCTTCTTTCCTTCTATGGTATCATTTTTACTTCAGCATGGTATATTAATTAATTGGTAAAGACTCTAAGAGATGCTGGTTGAGCAGATATTTACTGCACGTAGCTCTGTGCCCTGCACCATCTTAGATGCTGGAGGATTCAGAGATGAGTGAGGGGCTCACAGTCGCAGGGAGAATAACAATAAGCATGATGCAGAGAAAGTGATCTGGAAGCATAATGATCAAAGAGCCTGCTTTGGCTGGGTGTTGAGAAAGCATTACTCAAAAGAAATTTGGTACCTCTGTATGGTTGTGGGGAAACTGACAGGCACTGGGGAATGAAGTGATAATCAAAAGCAGCTACTTTGTTTTGGGAAGTTAAAGTTCTGTAGTGGAATCAGGGAGTCTGCATCACACCTTCTTTATCCCCAGCTGGCTTCGCTGTCCAGTAGCCTGTTGATCAATATGAAGTTCCCTCAGCCACCACAGTATTAAAGTGTAGGCTATGTCTCTTGCTGCTCAAAAACTTTTCACCCAGTGTGTTATTCCTGAAGGTATAAACTTTCCCACATGTTGATGTCGTTCTGTATCTAGAAGGCTTCTAATTCTCAGTTCAACATTTTTTTCTTACCAGTGCTCTAGAGAAAAAAAAAAAAAAAATATATATATATATATGTATAGAAAAAGAAAAGAAGGTGTTTCAAACTCTGTGTTGACAACCAAATAATCCTAGTAATTTTTCTCCCGGAATTCTTGATCAGAATTCCTCTTCATCATCATTAACTTCTCACCTTTAGAATAGGTGTAGCACAAAGATAGTGTATTTTGGTAAATTTTATAATGCAGATTGCTCATCACGTATGGTCAACAACTATGCCCAAGGAAAGCGTGTATAATTAAGAATATTTTTTGTCTTACATTTTTTTTGTTATTTTTTGAGATAATTTATTTTAGCCAGTAGTTAAGATTCCATCGTAAAACATACCACTGAAATTCTTTGAGATACGATGCGCTTGAAGTAATATTTATTTTTCTTAATTTTCAGGGAGTGTTGGACTGTGAGCTATTGCAGAACTCTGTTCTCAGGACCCGTTATTTTAACAGTCAGGAGAAACACATCTAGAAGGTATTGTATTTTGTCTATTGTCCCATTTTTTTAAATGTACTTAAGCCTTTCCAGTTAGAGAAGAAAGAACATCATGTTGCATTTTGTTATTTATTTTTCTTTAAGTTTCAGATGTCGATTAACTAGTTGTTTGACATCTGTAACCCAGGGGAGGAATATATTTCAGTGTCAGTAATTCTGAGTTTTGTGTAAGTGAGTAAAAAGTCTAGTTTAGATGGAACCAGTTTTGCCTATTTTAAACATCGGAAGTATTTACATTTTTTTTCTTTCCAGTATATAATTAATGAATATTTTGATTTGAAAATAAGGTATAAAAGGCTCTTCTTTTTATCTAAGACAGTATGAAATATACCTTAATAATCAGGCAGGCTTAAAGTCCTTCCTGCCTATGATAACTCTACCTTCCAGTAGAGGGATCAGCTGCCATCTATATTTCTGCCGTCTTTCATCTGGATCCATGGACACCTGATTCTGCCTGTGTCCGTCTATTATGTTCCCTATCTGCATTATCACATGTGGTTTATTATTGTAGCATAAGAATTCATCTACTTGCAGAGCCTGAGTCTTAGGACAGGTGATATATTACTAGGAAGGAAGGAAGAATCTTCCCTGCTTTGTGTTTTTGTCTTTTGCAATCCCAGGACCCCATATAAATGTACCAAATGATTTGACTAAAGTCAGTGGTGAACGCAGTCCCCTTCAGCCCTATCCAAAGTTTCCTTCTTAGTATCCACCTTTAAACCTCCCCTAAGTTTTGTGTTTTCCTTAAAAAACTTGCCAGCTGTCTTGCTTGGAATACAAATATTTAATAAAATAATGTGTTTGTTAAAGTGGTAGTGAATAAGTCAACTTCTTTGAATATGTATTTTCTTTATTAACTGGATATTCATTATTTATATTCATATGCAATGACACAAAAATCAGTTTTACAGATTTTCTTAATCACTTCTCAAGCCATATGAATTTCTAGGATTGGATAAATTTACAGTATTTTATGTTTCCATCACACAGTGTATATTGAACTTTCTTTTTTTTTAATTTTTATTTTTTTAAATTTTTTTATTTATTTCTGAGACAGAGACAGAGCGTGAGTGGGGGAGGGGCAGAGAGAGAGGGAGACACAGAATCAGAAGCAGGCTCTGAGCTGTCAGCCTGACATGGGGCTCGAACTCACAAACCGCGAGATCATGACCTGAGCCGACTGAGCCACCCAGGCGCCCCTGTATTGAACTTTTAAAGTAGTAACTGTTCAAGATTATTCACCATTGGCAAAGCAGCATCTTTTCTTTTTTATTGTCAGTTAAGAGAGGGAGGGTGAAAGCAAATAAGAAATTTAAACAAGCACATTAGGACTATAAAAGAAAATGTAGACAACCCCCCAAATATTAACTTTAATTTTGACTATGCATACTTTCTCAGTGAAAGAAATGATAGGATCAGAAACTCTGGATTTTTTGAAATTCAAAGTTATCCTTTTATTTTTTAGTTTTTTGGAGGGTGGGTTACTGGTTATTTATTTATTTATTAGCTTAAAATTTAATTTAATTTTAATTCTGGTGTAGTTAACATACAGTGTTATATTAGTTTCAAGTGTATGATGTAGTGATTTAACACTTCCATACATAACCCCATGCTCATGAGGACAAGTGCCCTTCTGAATCCCTATCACCTATTTCATGCATCCCCTCATCTATTTCTGATAATTGTCAGTTTGTTCTCAGTAGTTAAGTGTCTGTTTCTTGGCTCGTTCCTTTCTCTCTTTTTTTTTTTTACCTCTTGCTCATTTGTTTTATTTCCTATATTCCACCTATGAGTGAAATCATATGGCATTTGTCTTTCTCTAACTGACTTATTTCATTTAGCATTATACTCCCTGTTTCCATCCAGGTCATTGCAAATGGCAAGATTTCATTCTTTATTATGAGTGAATATTCCGTTATGTATACACACACACACACACCTTCTTTATCTGTTCATCGATCGATGGACACTTGGGCTGCTTCCATAATTTGGCAATTGTAAATAATGCTGCTGTAAACGTAGGGGTGCATATATCCCTTTGAATTAGTGTTTTTGCATTTGGGGGGTAAATACCCAGTAGCATGATAACTGGATCACAGTGTCTATTTTGTGCCAGTACCAGACTGTTTTGATTACTACAGCTTTGTAATATAACTTGAGGTCTGAAATTGTGATACCTGCAGCTTTGCTTTGCTTTTTTCTTTTAAAAAAAAGTTTATTTATTTGGTGGGGGGGAAGGGCAGTGAGAAAGGGAGAGAGAATCCCAAGCATGCTCTGTGCTATCAGTGCAGAGCTCTGCTCGAGGCTTGGATTCATGAATGGTGAGATCATGACCTGAGCCAAAAATAAGAGTTGGGCACCCAGCCAGCTGACCCAACCAGGTGCCCCACTTTTCTTTTTCAAAATTGCTTTGGCTATTCGGCGTCTTTTGTGGTTCCATATAAATTTTAGGATTTTTTTTGTTCTAGTTCTGTGAAGAATGCCATTGGTATTTTGATAGGGATTGCCTTAAATGTGTGGATTGCTTGGGGTAGTAGACATTTTAACAATATTTGTTTCTCTGATCCAGGAGCATGGAAAGTTATCTTTTTAAATTGAAGATAAGAATTAACTGTTAAAATTAAATATTTAGAGATACAAACATTCAAATGGACTTTAAAACTCTTTAAAACTAACAGATATAAACCATTTTTTTTAAAAGTTACCTAAATAAACATTTTATCAAGGTATAATTTCACTTAGTGAAATAGACTCTTTCTTTCCTGTTCAGTGATTTTTCTGTTCTTCTACATAAGCAAACCCTGCGTAGCTAACACCCAACCTCAAAAGGCTGTCTTTCTTAGTACTGCTTCCACTCAACAGAAACCAATCTTTGGTGTTTTTTACTGTGTGTTAATTTTGCCTGTTTTTGAACTTTATACAGTTGGAATCATGTAATATGAGCTGTTTTGTGTCTGAGTGTTTTGATCAACCTTATGTCTGCGAGAGTCCTCCATATGTGTATTATTTGTTTCTCCCTTTTCAAATTGTCTGTATTCCATTGTATGTATGATTAGACTACCATTATCTTTTCCATTGTACATGGATTTTGAATATCTTTCCAATTGGGGGGTATGAGAAAGGTTACTGTGAATTTGTTTATATCTTTTGGTAGAAACAAACATTCATTTCTGATGCGTATATGCACAGGACTGGAACCGGGGAATTGTGGAATATGGAAATGTTTAACTTTAGTATAATATATACTTGGAGTGCTTTTAAGGATATTTGGGAAATGTCTATCAGTGTATCTTTTCTTAATGATAGATCTTACTATGAAATGGACTTAATTTTTTCCAACTTTAAGTAAAATCTAAAGTTGGTTTTTAGGAGGTATGAAATTTTTCTGTCCATTAAAAATAAATTGCCCGTTTTCTGATGCCATTATGGTATATATTTAGTCACTGAAACTGAGGTCTGTCCTAACCCTAGGGAAGGAAAATAAGACACAGAACCCTTATATATACTTACTAGTGTAGAAGTACTGAACGTTGATTTTAAAATAAGTTAAACATTTCATACGTAGGGCTTTTATTTTATTCCTGGATTTTTGGATACCTCTTGAATATCTAAAATAATATACCCTTGAGTTACAAAACAATTTGCTTTAGCATTTCTGATAAATATATCTTGCTAACTTTATCCATGTTGTGTTAATCTTTTTGGATATCTAACGTGAAATTATTTATTCTGGAACATAAGGACTTGAGAAATTTTATGTCCATCTTTTTCTCAGTCTTACTATAGAACAGTGCTGTTCATTGAGTAGAAGTTCACACAGAAGAAGGGCGCCTGGGTGGCTCATTCGGTTAAGTGTCCGGCTTCGGCTCAGGTCATGATCTCACAGTTCGTGAGTCTGAGCCCCACATCTGACTCTGTGCTGACAGCTTAGAGCCTGGAGCCTGCTTTGAATTCTGTGTCTTCCTTGCTCTCTGCTCCTCCCCTGCTCATGCTCTGTCTTTTTCTCCTTCAAAAGTAAATAAAAAC
Source organism: Acinonyx jubatus (assembly GCF_027475565.1). Lineage (NCBI taxonomy): Eukaryota > Metazoa > Chordata > Mammalia > Carnivora > Felidae > Acinonyx > Acinonyx jubatus. Next base: position 28,023,485 of record NC_069384.1, read on the forward strand.
ATTAAAAATAAATTTAAAAAAAAGTATAGTGTAAGCTACACATGTAATTTGAAATTTTTCCCTAGGCACATTAAAAGAGGAAAAAGGAACTAATCAATCAATGAAATATTTTATTTAACCCCCATCAGTAAAATACTATCATTTCATTGCATAATTAATATAAAATTCTGAGATATTTTACATTCATTTTCTCACAGTAAGTTTTTGAAATTCAGTGTATATTTTCATTTATAGCACATCTCAATTCAAACTAGTCACTTTTCCTGCACATTGTTAGAGCTTGGAGTTGAGGCCACTGGCTGGCAGATGAACTTACAGGTGTATATAGTGTGCTGTAGGAGGGGGAAATCTTTTGTTAACACCACAAGGATCTCCGGCTCAGTGAGTGGAATTTGATAGTAATTCTGGCTACAAGCATATAAATAAGTAAGTAAATAAATAAATAAATAATTTAATCTTTATTTATTTTTGAAAGAGAGAGAAACAGTGTGCGAGCAGGGGAGGGTCAGAGAAAGAGAGGGAGACACAGAATCCGAAGTAGGCTCCATCTCTAAGCTATCAGCAGAGCCCGACACGGGGCCTGAACTCATGAACCATAAGATCATGACCTGAACCAAAGTTGGACGCATAACCCACTGAGCCACCCAGGCATTCCAATAAATAAACATTTAAAAAAATGAAATAAAAATAAAAAATTTTTAAAAAGGCAAACTAGTCACTTTTCAAATGCTCAGTAGCCACATGTCTATCGTATTGGACATCATAGCTATTTATATCTTGGGTTTTTTAAAGACCATGTGTTTTCCAAATTCATATCTAATTAAAAGTATCCTTTAAAATCCGGTAGAAAGATGCCATGTTGAAAGCTAATATACCATCTTTTTAGTGGGTCTCAAGCAGCCTGGTTTTCCTTCGGTGTTGAAATAAGTAACGTTTCCGTTTATTGAACATCAGATAAAGCAATTAGTCAATGGTTGGGGCACATGTATGAAAAATACACTACCTTTATACTGTACAATTCAAAATCTGTAATAGCAGACTCATATTTTCCACCTTACTCTAGGTTATATGCTGAATAGAATTTTATTCTTTTGTATGTTCCTGTTTTTCCTTTTTTTAATTTTTTTTTGTTTATCTATTTTTGAGAGAGACAGAGACAGAATGCGAGTGGGTTAGGGTCAGAGAGAGAGGGAGACACAGAATCGGAAGCAGGCTCCAGGCTCCGAGCTGTCAGCACAGAGCCCTACGTGAGGCTCGAACTCACCAGCCATGAGATCATGACCTGAGCCAAAGTTGGATGCTCAACCGAGTGAGCTACCCAGGCGCCCCCCTTTTTGTCCATTTGGTAAAAGCATGGCTGGTTTTTGTGACAAACTGAATGATGTAACTCCTCTATCTCCTGCATAAAATAGGGCAGTTAAGAACAAATGGTTATATGTATACATATAGATGTATCTATGACTTTTCATTAATTAGGATATTTAAAGGTTACCTAGATTTTGGGGGTAATGTTTCTTCATGTATATATTTGCCAAGTAGGATAAATCAAGATCTATATGCTATCTTATATGAACTTAGATCAGATTTTACCACCAATTTGGCTTGTTTTAAGCTTTTTTAGTGTTCAGACTTCAGAATGTAATTCAGAATGTGGATAAGGTAGTATTGACCTTTGAACATGGTAACACGTGGTGTTGTCATGGGGGATAAAGCTCCTGGATTAATACTTGCTATAACTGTATGTTAGCTGTTACTTTGGGCTCTAGATCTGTGGTAGTTGTTTTATAGTCCTACTCACTTTTTTTTTCCTTTTTAATATATAGTACTACTTCTTCCTTTTTAACGAAATCTATTTTTTTTGACACCCAGTTCTTTAAAAAAAATTTTTTTTTTTAACATTTGTTTACTATTGAGAGACAGAGAGACACAGAGCGTGCGCAGGGGAGGAGTAGAGAGAGGGAAGACACAGAATCTGAAGCAGGCTCCAGGCTCCGAGCTGTCAGCACAGAGCCTGATGTGGGGTTCGAACTGTGAGATCATGACCTGAGCTGAAATCATCGCCTAACCAACTGAGCCATCCAGGTGCCCCGACACCCAGTTCTAACATTATATATTATTGGCTACTTTTTTTAGAAAAAGTATTTATTTATTTTGAGAGAGAGAGAACGTGAGTAGGGGAGGGACAGAGAGACAGAATCCCAAGCAGGCTCCTTACTGTCAGCACAAAGCCCTGTGCAGGGCTTGAACTCCCCAACTGTGAGATCATGACCCGAGCCCAAACCAAGAGTCAGACACTTAACCGACTGAGCCACCCAGGGTCCCCTGGCCACTTTTTGAAAAAGAAAATCATTCCTCTGCTTTTAAGCCTTCATCTTAGTAGTAGTAAAATTAAAGTTCTTGTATTAGCTGATAAGGCTGTGGCATCTTCTTGATGAGGCCTAGCCTGGTAACCACTCAAGATGAAAGCCTCCCCTCTTGCCTTTTTTACTTCTTTTCTTTTTCCACAACACTTAACCACCTTTAAGACTACCATGAAATTAATTTTTAAAAAATTATTGGTTACTGATTATTTTCCTCTTCTATAGTGAAAGCTCCCTGAGGGCAGGAATCTTTTTATGTTGTGTCGTTCATCCCTAATATATCTGAAAGAACCTAGAGTGGTGCTGGGCATCAGTTGGTATAGCCACTATTGAACACAATGATTATGGAACCATATGATCCAGTAGTCCTGCTTCTGGGTATATAACAAAACAAATTGAAATTAGGATCTTGAAGAGGTATCTGCACTCTTGGGGCTCATTGCAGCACTATTGGCAATAGCCAAGACACGGATAAAGAAAATGTGGTATTTCCATATAATAGAATTATTCAACCTTAAAAAAGAAGGAAATCCTGTCATTTGTGACAACATGATGAACTTATAGGACATTATCCTAGGTGAAATAAGCTAGACAGAAGAACATGACCTCACTTACATCAGGAACCCAAAATAGTCAGACTCATATAGAAGCAGGGAATAGAATGGTGTTTACCAGGAATTGGGAGGAGGAAACTGAGGTTTTGGTCAAAAGTACAAACTTTAAATTACACAAGAGGTATAAATCCTAAAGACCTGTACAGCATACTACCTATGGTTAACAATACTGTATTTTATATTTAAAAAATTGCAAAGAGGTAGATCTTATGCTAAGTGTTCTTACCATACAAAAAATAAAGAGGGCAGGAGGAAACTTTTCAAGGTGTTGGATGTATTTATGGCATTGACTGTGGCAGTGATTTCATGAGTCTGTGTTTACCTCCAATCTCATCAAGTTGTACAGCTTTTTGTGTAACAATTATACCTTTAAAAATTATTGTTTTTTAATGATAGGCATCTAGAAGGAGCTTGTAAGTATTTATTGAGTAAATATTTCTTGAATGCATGGAGAAGATACACTTTTTTCCAATTCTGAAAATGTGCCTTAGGAATTTTCTAGGGATAGGGAATATTTAAAGCACGAGGAAACAAAGATCTTCAGTTGTATATATAATAATACATTTTGATAGTTTGAATTAGTTGAAAGTAGTTTATTTCTCAGACTGATACGTATGTACCTACGAAAGGTAGCATGTAACTATGAGGTTTCAAAAAGTAGGGTTTATAATTATGGCCAGGTAATTTATCTTTTGGGTATTTACATGTATATTTTTTCATTTGGATCATAAAAATAATGTTATCAGAGAAGGATATTTATAAGATACTTTTTTTGTTCTTGTGAAATATAGAGACATACATCGTAGTTTGGTATCTTAAAATTAGTATGAACCAAATAGACCTTGATAGTTTTTAAGAAGTGATTTCTATCTAGTATAGATTGTCTTTCGTTGTATATAGATATTTTCTAATTGTAGTTGTTGAAAGTTTTATTTTTAGGCCACCTACAATAAATGTTTTTAAAATAATACAAAAATGTAATCAAAGCCTTATATTAAGAAATTGTATATGCTACCTGAGAATATATTGAAAGCAGATATTATAAATGTTTTTTCTTTTGTAGTATAGGTAACTTTATGCAATCATTTAACCAAAGTTTTCATGCAAGTGTGTTTATAAATGTTTGGTTTTATTTTATGCCTTCATATATCAGCACATGATATATATGACTGTTTCAGTAATCATTTTCATTAGAAGAGGAAGAATTATGAGTTTGGGTTTATTTTTTTCTCTTTCCACTGTCATCTTCCAAATTCAAGTATTAGTACTTCATGATTGTTACTGCAGTAGCTTTCTAACTGGTCTTTTTTTTTTTTTTTTTTGCCATTTAGTTTTTATTATTCACATTGTATATACTATAGGACGGTAAATCTTTCTGAAGTATCATAACTCTAAACAAAGACCTTTGCGTATAAGAAAAAGGCCAAGTCCTATTTTTACCTGGCTCCTACTCTCAGCATCATATTCCATTTGCCTTATCCTTAAAGACGTTAAAGTGCACATTTCTTAGACGGCCACACTGGTTTCTCAGTCTTCATCATCAGTGTCTTGTGATTACCGCTCATTTTCTTTTACCAGAACGCTTCCCATTCTGTGATTTGAGTAATCACACCGAAGTGCCCTCTTAAACTCTCCCTTAGTTGATGAGTACCATTCACACTGCATTTATTTTATTCATCTCTTCTGAAAGACTGTAAACTTCTAAGGGGAAGGGACCATGTCTTTTATAAAGTTGTGATGGGTAAAGCACTCAGCTTTCTGCCATATATATATATATGGTTATCAATCAAAATGTCGTTGAAATAACTCCTCCAGGGTGTATCCCGGAGCTCTAGAAATAAGAAAAGGATAAAAACTCATCCCATGTTATGTGACGCAAGTCACTTGAACTTACTGCGCAACAGTTTTCTGTGTGAAGGTGACATGATGGCATGTGTGTTAGAAATTTGTAGGTTCTGGGGCGCCTGGGTGGCTCAGTCGGTTAAGCGTCCGACTTCGGCTCAGGGCATGATCTCGTGGTCCGTGGGTTCGAGCCGCGTCGGTCTCTGTGCTGACCACTCAGAGCCTGGAGCCTGTTTCAGATTCTGTGTCTCCCTCTCTCTCTCTGACCCTCCCCCATTCATGCTCTGTCTCTCTCTGTCTCAAAAAAGTAAATAAACATTTAAAAAAAAAAAAAAAGAAAGAAATTTGTAGGTTCCAAAGTGTGGGCTAAGTGTTCATGAAAGGACTCAAACTGTATCTTGTTGACTACATAAGTTTCTTTGTTTTTATGTAAAACATATAGAATGTTGTTTTGTTTCTTACCTGAATAATGGCAAGATTGATTTAATGTGTTAGCTGAATGTTTACTATAATAAGTCTCTTTACTATTCATCTGAAACAAGAAAGAAAATAGGCCTGTGGTGAAAGTAATAAATTACCTGTGTGAAATGCAACAGTTTCAGAGATGAATGGATTTAAAAGTTTTGTTAACACCTTTCCAAAATTGATCCTTAATTCATTGTATGTTTGAATTACATGGAGTAAAATACATTTTTTGAAGGGCATCATCTCATAGATTTCCATAAATTTCTCAAAGGTGACCCCATCCCTGTCAATTCTATTTCCTAGGAGTATTTAAAATTAAATAGCTTACCTGGCTAGTGCAGGTTCTAAACGAGACTGAATTTGGGATGGTGAATTCTTTTTTAAATTTAATTGGGGTATAGTTCTTGTACTAAGAACAGTATGTAGGATTGGAGTAAGTTTCTGATTTTTGGAGATTTTTTTTTTCTTAAAAACAAATCTGGATATTGTGTATATCTGGGTTATAACTGTGAATTAGTTCAAAGAAGAAGAGAGGTTGAGGTTGAGGGAGGAAACAAGTTTCATAGAACCAGCATCTTGAGGCATCAATACTGTGATCATACGTAGATCCTGAAAATATGAGCCTGCATGTTCTTTTGTGTTTAAGTGCTCAGATGTTGGTGACACGAATTGGTAACAGAGACTGAATTTGTAAGGAGGAAGCAATGACTGCGGTTTCTAAGTCTTCCTTACTCGTGACAAAGTATGATGTGCAATTTGGAAACTGTTCTGTTGGCAACTAAGCAGGTTTGGGAAGTTAACCTTATAGGCCGCCCAGGCGTATTTTAGGTGGTCATTACAGAGAGCCCTGGTTTTATTACCTAGGTCATAATAGAAAATATTTAGCCTTTTAAATTTTTTAATGGTGACTAAAAATTTGATCCTTTGGTTTTATTTTATGATACAGACAAAAATTCAGAAAGAAGTCTAAGTGTTTATCCTAATTGAAATGGATATAACCTGACCATGAATGTTATTAATGTTACTTTGACATATGTGTTAAAAATATGTGCATAGAGTTTGTATTAATATTGAATTTGTGCTGATTTACTATTTTCATAGTAATTTCAGTAAATAAGAAATGGATAAATAATACTTTCATTTCATTAAGTACTCCCATGAGTTTCTGTTAAGGGTGAACAGTATTTCTTGGAAAGTTACAATTTAAACCTAGTCTGGTGACCACAGAATGCTATTTACTTAGCTTTTAAGTCTTTCGCAATAGTGTAACTTGAGAGAAAGCAGCAGTAGTTGTTTTGTTTCTTTGTTTTTTATATATATATATGTGTATATATATACGTGTATATATACACATATACAGGTACATATATATGTGTATATATATACATATATATACACACCTGTATATGTGTATATATATATATACACACACACATATATGTGTGTATATATACATATGTATACACACACACACACACACACACACACACACACACATATACATACACACCCAAAGGATATACAGTTGACCCTTGAACAACATGGGGGTTAAGGGGACTGATCCCTGGCACAGTTGAAAATCTGTAACTTTTGACTACCCCCAAACTTAACTCCTAATAGCCTACTGTTTATCAGAAGCCTTACTGACAACATAAACATTTTATTAACACATACTTAATAAACACATATTTTATAAACACATATTTTATGTGTATTATATACTGTAGTCTTACAATAATACTTAACTTTTTCTTAAATTTTTTGGTATTTCTAGCTTACATTGGTTCATCTGTTGTTTTTTTTTTCAAAATGTTGCAGATCTCCAAAAAAATTTCCAATATATCTATTGAAAGAGAGTGTACCTGCGCAGTTCAAACCCATGCTGTTCAAGGACCAGCTGCGTTTCTCTTTTACCTACTGTGCAGATACTAAGAGTAACCACTATTATGGCCACAGTTTCACACAGTGACATGGAAAATGCTGGTCTTTAGAGTCATAAGATTTATATTTGAACCATAGCTTACCAAACAGACTGTTAACAAATCATTTCACCCGAGCCTCAGTTTCCTAATCTGTAACCTGAGCTATAACCTACATCAAAGGAATATTATGCAGAGTAAATGAGGAAATAAAATTTGTTGTCACCAGTGTAATGTTCTCGAAGGATAGTGTTGTACTCGCAATATTGTTAATTATGTTCCAGAAGAAATAAAATAGGTGATGACTGTTGATGATTGCTGTTTTACTCAATAGCACACTCTTCTAAATAAAGACCGCTGTTCCACACATTTTGCATTTTTCTTTCTTTGCTTCTATTCCACTTGAAGAGTATTCACAAACCCTGCTCCACGCATTTGAACTCCTTTCAAGTTTAAACCAGTTACCATCTGCCACCTACTGACCCAGTTCTCTCTACTTCCTTCAACCCTGCTCTCCCCATACACACTTGCTTATTTTTGTTGGCTGATTAAATTGGCCTTCAGTTGATTTTTCCAAAGATCTGTATTAATACAGGGTTAGAAATAGTAGCTTCCAAATGTGTTTGAACTATCAAGCAAGGTGCATAGGAGCCAATAGTAATACTTTTTTTTTTTTTTCCCTCTAGGGAAGACAGTTGTCAGGGGAAACAAGTAGTAAAACCCCAAATGGACTTGCTTTTTCTTTCGTTGTACAGCAGTTCTGGGTTTTCAAAGTGATTTCTGCCTCCATACTCAAGTGAAGAAAGTTTTCAGTATAAAGTATGAGTTTGTAAAGTGACTCACCACATATGCAGGTGCTTCAAAATGCATGCTCTGAACTACTATTTGAATTTTTATAGGTTTGCAGTTGTGCTGACTGCAAGAAAATAAAAGGCCTGGTGCCAGTTCTTACTAGGTCAAGATTTATTTTAAAGGATCAACATTTCCTCAGGTTTTTTGGTATTTACAAAAGTCCTAGAGATTTTCCTGCAAAAAGACTTAATAGGCTTTATTCCAGTAAGGAAAATTCAGAATGCTTGTGCCATGGTAGTAACAAAAGCAATATATTTGGTGAATTTGTTTAAATACATTGCCAGAAGCCAGACTACCCTAAAGATGTATTTTTATTTAAAGAGGCTCATGGGGGCAGCAAGGACTAGTAATTGTATTTGTATAGCTCTAGGTGCAGAAAATTTGACCAGTAATTTAAAAACAGACTGTTAGTCTTTCATGAAATGGTCAGGAGATGGGTTGACCAAGGTGATTGGACTGACACTGTGGAGGCTTACTTCAGTAGCGGTTTGTGAAATGGATTATAAAAGCACACTGACCTGAATTTGAATCCCGGCCCTGCTCCTTAGCTGTGGTGTGACTTTGGACAAGTCATTCCACTGCTCTGAGCCTTACCTTCTTCAGCTGTAAGGTTGAATAGTATCTATTTTATAGATAATGATTAAGTGAGTTAATGTATGACTTAGTATAATTGTCAAAAACTGGCATTCACTTGCCAACCAGTTAATAAAAGTTAATTATAATGGCTGGGAGTTAACCCTCCAAGTAGTTGTTTTAAAAGCTTGCATTCCTAAAAGTACGCTTACCAGGACTAGCACTGAGTAATGTGTAGAATTGTTGAATCACTATATTGTACACATGAAACTGTAACACTGGATATTGACTATACTGGAATTAAAGTAGAAAGCTTTGGGGCGCTTGGGTGGCTCAGTTGGTTAAGCGCCAGACTTCAGCTCAGGTCATGATCTCACGGTTTGTGGGTTTGAGCCCCACGTCGGGCTCTGTGCTGACAGCTCAGAGCCTGGAGACTGCTTCGGATTCTGTGTCTCCCTCTCTCTCTGCCCCGCCCCTGCTTGTGCTCTCTCTCTCTCTCGAAAAGTGAATAAACATTTAAAAAAAATTGTTTTTAAAAAAGTAGAAACTTCATTAAAAAAATTGCATTCCCTATTGAGAGGCATTAAAGTGTAGAAATATATTTGAGGTTTCTTAAAAATCTTAAGGAAGCCACATTAGACTCAAAGCAGTATTTATAGGTAATAGATTGAATTTGACAAGCATTGAGACACTATGGTGTGGTGGTTTTGAACAAGTGTGAATCCTAACTCTGCCACTTACTTTGTTGGCTTTGACTAATCATCTTACCTCCTAAGGCTCAGTGTTCTCATCTGTAAAATGGGGATAACTTTATAGCATTGTTTTGAGAATTGAAAGAATTAAATCATAGGGGTACCTCAGTCGGTTAAGCGTCTGACTTCGGCTCAGGTCATGATCTTACAGTTTGTGAGTTCGAGCCCCGAATCGCGCTCTGTGCTGACAGCTCAGAGCCTGGAGCCTGCTTCTGTTTCTGTGTCTCCTTCTATCTCTGCCCCTCCCCCACTTGTGCTTTGTCTTTCTCTGTCTCTCAAAAATTAAAAGAAAAAAGAAAGAATGAAACCATAGAAAGCACTTAATGTCATTCTTGGCACATACTGTGCACAGTAAGTTTTAGTTTTTCTTGTGAGTCTATAGATACCCTTTTGGGCATGGCCTTGAGTACTTGTGAGAAATAAAATTCTGAATTTTTTTTTGATGTAATAGTTAATGTTGGAATTTTGGAATTAATACATTTTTTTTTCGTTTGTATAATGCTTATCTAGTTGACTTAAATTAAGATAAAACACTAAAATGTTTTGAATCTCCTATACTCAAAATAACAATTCGTATTTGGAAAAACAGAGTTTTAAATATCATCTGCTATAGTCTAAATGCTTATTTTCTTCTAAAAATTTGTATGTTGAAATCCTAACCCCCAAGGAGATGGTATTGGGAGGTGGTGCCTTTGGGAGTGATTAGGTCGTGAAGGTAGAGCCCTCACAGTGGGATGAGCTCCCACATAAAAAAGGCCTGAAGGAGATCCCTTTCCCTTTCTGCCACTTTAGGTATAGTGAAAAGATGGCCATTTATGAGTTAGAAAGCTAGATTCTCACCAGATGCTGCACCTGCATGCATGGGGATCCTAGACTTACCAGCCTCCAAAACTGTGAGAAATAAATGTTTGTCATTTATAAGCAACCCAGTCCATGGTATTCCACGTTAGCAGCCTGACTGGACTAAGATAGCATCCATAGTTTTGGATAATTCCATGGCTCTTACTTTTAATCCAGTTTTTATTCATGTTTCTGCTTTCCTTCCTCTTCATTGCCTGAGAGTAACCCAAAGGAGAAGCAGGGTAGAGCAGGCTGAGGCAGGATTGCCAATAGATACTCAGCCTTACCATGATCAGATATACTGTCGGGACTAATGTCCTCAGTTAAATTGATTTGTGAATACTTTTTGGTTTTACCAGCAGAATAATTTTGATTGCGTTTTTTACTGTTGTAGTGTATGCTGAGAAGACTTTAAAGGAAATTTCTACTTTTCCCAGCATCTTTCAATCATTTTTTTAAGAGCTGTAAATCAGTAAATTTTCAGTTTGACAGCTAATAAAAGATTGGTAAGTAAATACCTACCATATATTATAGGTATTATATTAAGGGTAGAGTTAAGTTTATCCTGTATGAAGTTAATTTTTTATATCTTCTATTTGGGGCCCATGATGTCTAAAGTGAGTTATTTAATAGCATAGGGGTTTTACATGTGTAGAAATTTTCTAAGTTTATAAGACTTTTATGAGGAAACACTGTAGTTTGGTAGGTTCTTACAGTGAGAACTCAAAGTTAGAGTTTCGGATAGATAAAGCTTTGATTTTGTTACTAACGGTTTGGCTTTAAGGTAAAAATCAAAACCTGATGACTGTTAGCCCTTTGACACAAACCATTACTGACCCACAACCTCTCTTCCCTTCCAACCTAGAATTACTTCAAAGAGGAAGGGGAACATGTGAGATCAACTAGAAAGCTAAATTTCCAGTGTGTATACACACACGAAGGAAGTGTAGTTATTTATGTTTAATCCATCATGTCCTGATTTTGTTTGGCCTTGGGACCTTCCACCTCCCTCTTACCACCTACCATCCTCTCTCCCTCCTTCCCTTTCTTCCTTCCTTTGGATAAGTATTGACAGTTCTGCAGATCCTTGTTAGGCATATGGTGGTTTAGAGCACATTTTACTATTTAGATTATTTCAAAGCTCTATATTTGGATTGCCTTTGCTTTGGTCATATGTTTATTTTCAACTCTTAATTAAGAACACACTGTTTATAAATTAATTCCTGTGAGAAAATATGACTCACGTTGGGAGATCTTGTTTTATTGTCATATGACATGTTCTGTAAGGCATGCAGCTTAATAGAAAGGGGGGGGGCACCTGACATCCATCTTCATTTTAGTTTGACTTAACACACTGCAGGAAACCGTGTGACTATTTGTAATTTTTTTTTTTAGTGTTTATTTATTTTTGAGAGACAGAGACAGCATGAGCGGGAGAGGGCAGAGAGAGAGAGAGGGAGACCCAGAATATGAAGCAGGCTCCAGGCTCTGAGCTGTCAGCCCAGAGCCCGACGCGGGGCTCAAACTCACAGACCGCGAGATCATGACCTGAGCCGAAGTCGGATGCTCAACCGACTGAGCCACCCAGGGGCCCCCTATTTGAAATTTTTTTTGTGTTAATTAAAATATAAGTAATAGAAGACATTACCAAAATAACTTAAACAGTAGGGGATATATCATCCTACCCAACATGAACAGGTGGGTAATTAATTGTCATAGTGGTGTTATCAGGAACCCACATGGTATTTTCCATTTTTCTATACTGTTGCCTTGAGTGTTTTGGCAGACTTTGGTTAAGATGGACATTTTTCCATGCTACTTTTTTTTTTTTAAAGAAATTAATTTTTTTTTAACGTTTATTTATTTTTGAGATAGAGAGAGAGAGACAGAGCATGAATGGGGGAGGGTCAGAGAGAGGGAGACACAGAATCCGAAACAGGCTCCAGGCTCTGAGCTGTCAGCACAGAGCCCGACGACGCAGAGCTCAAACTCACAGACCACGAGATCATGACCTGAGCCGAAGTCGGCCGCCCAACCGACTGAGCCACCCAGGCGCCCCCTACTTTTTTTTTTTTTTAAGTGAGAAAAACATTTCCAAGTAAACTTCATTGGCCATAATTGCATCATATGCCTGTGCTTCAACCCCTGATTGGCATAGTAAACATTACTTATCTAAGTGGCTTGACCTAATCAGGATTCACCTAAGAGGAAGAGGGTGAGTGTTCTGCCAGCAAGTAAGGTAAGGGGACGTGTGTCTTTGAGAGGGCTCCTGAAGTGGATGACACAGCTAGGGAAGGTCACAGTTTTGTTAATTTCTTCAGCCTTCCTCATGAGATCACAAAATATAGACAGTCACACTTTGATTCATTCGATATATGTTTATTGAGTATCTACTGTATTCCATTTATTCTCTGTCCTAAGAGCAGTGAGCAAAAAGGAGAAAAATTGCTGCCCTCTTGAAGCTTACATTTAATTGATGAGATAAACAGTGTAAAGCAGTTCAACTTCATGATATCTTACGAGCAGTACTGAGTAAAAACTGAACCGGAGAAGGGAACATGGAAGGTCTGGGGCAGGGGTGTATGAAATTGTAGATCATGTCCAGAGAAGGTGTTGCCTAGAAGATGACTTTCATATAAAGGTGGAGATGGTGTGAGAGCCAGTGTACAGCTCTTTGGGGAGAAGAGTGTTCTAGTCAAAGCCCCTGTGGGTGAACGAGGGAGAGTCACAGGAAGTGAGGTCAGAGTGGGGAACCGCTGCACACTTTTGAGCAAAGGACTGACTCAGTAAAGCATTTCCACAGAATCACTTTGGCAGTTGTGTTGAATAGGCCAAAAGGCATTACAAACAGAAGCAGGGAAGCCAGTTAGGAAGCTATTGTAATAATCCAGGAGAAATGATGGTGATTTGAATGGGGGCAGGGAGTAGTTGGATTCTAGATATTTCCAAGGCAAAGCCTACAGGATTTGCTGATAAATTGGGTGGGGCCCATGAGAAGAGGAGAGGCATTTAGGATGGCAGCCAGGTTTTTGGCCTGAACAGTTAAAAGAATGGAGTTGATATTATCTGAGATTAGGAAGAACAGGGACTCAGTTATTGACATGTTAAATCTGAGATGTCAGATAAACAATTTATAGATGTCAAATGGAGATGTCAAATAAAAAATGGATATATACATATTTCTTGAAGAGGGATCAATACATATATTTTAGAAGTATGACATTGGCCATTAATAATCGGGAATGGCTTTTAAAAGAATATAAATTAAAAAAAAAACAATAAGGGGGGAATAGGAAATAGAGAAATAAAGTATATATAATATGGGGACATATATTTTATATTTCATTGAACAAATACAAGGAAATATTGGAAGTAATTAAAAAAAATTAATGTTTATTTAGTTTTGAGAGAGACAGAAACAGAGCGTGAGTTGGGGAGGGTCAGAGAGAGAGGGAGTCACATAATCTGAAACAGGCTCCAGGCTCTGAGCTGTCAGCACAGAGCCCAACGCAGGGCTCGAACTCATGAATTGTGAGATCATGACCTGCGCTGAAGTCGAACGCCCAACCGATTGAGCCACTCAGGTGCCCTGGAAGTAATTTTAAAATAGAGATTCAAAGAAGCATTTATATACTGAGCATTTATTTAGTGCCCAGTGTATTCTAGTAAATATTTATTCTTTCTATCAATACCTCATTTAGTTTTTGTTTGTTCCCTGTATAAAATGATGCAACAGTCCATCTAAAGGATGCATGTTATTAACAAATAGGCTGTTGTCCCCACCCCAGCTTCCTCAGCCTGTTAAGTATTGTGCAGCCTGTTAAGTAATGTTCACGCATATCATTTAATAGTTATCTAAGCCAAGAGAAAGAATTGCCGTGATACACACACACACACATACACACACACACACACACACGTACACTATGTATGTATCAAGACAAGTGACTTTTCTTTTGAAAAAGAATTAGTGCAAGATGCCTTTTAACCAGATTATTGTATTTGTTTGTGTTTAACAAGAATGCAGCACATAGCTAAGATTTTCAATCTGTATTGCATAAAATGCTGAGAAGCATCTTATAAAGTACCTTTTACATTATAGGTACTCAATAAATATTTCTAACTTATTTTTAAACTTTTAAAAATATTTTACTGCATGAGGTAGGTGTTGCTTGATAATATGTACCCTATGTTTAATGCAGGGTTGTGGAGAAAATTGAATTACCCTGGGTTTTGTCAGATAAAAGTACTACATAGTAAATATAAGGAGTTGTTTTTTGGGCAAAAAAATTCTGCTCTTTAATGTGCATTAGGCTTTTCTGCCAACCAGGTGAATATGTGACCACTAGCCTGTATACCAATGAGGGGAAATGTTTATAATTAAAGGGGAAATACTGTTTGTTCAGAATGAAGTATATTGAATTACTTCCGTTTGCCTATTTCTCGTGTTAAGTAATTTGTTGCAAAATGACCATCTCCCATAAGAGAGTTCTGCAAATTTGCGGTAATTAAGCTAGCATTTATACTAGTTTTGAGACCAGATTGATGATAGATAAGAATTAGGCTCATTTTTTGGTTGACCAAGCTCTAAGTTTTTATCTATACATCTGCTTCCCAGTTCTTTGGAGTGTATCTCTTTATATACTCCTTTGCTTTTTTTTAAAAAGGAGAGTTAGGAAAATCTGTTGCCCAGCAATTAACATTTGTTCATGGGTGCAACTTAAGATGCATACCTAATATTCTTATCAAAGTAAAACTCTAATTTGCCACAATGTGGTGCTTATTTTTTATTATGCAAACAGGAATATATTAATATTATAAAGCATAATATTAAAATGATCTACCAGCCAACATGGAACTAGAGCTTTACTAATAAGGTTGCATCTATTAGCATATACCTCTTGCCTGTACCTCTGCTCTTACTGCTCTCCCTGACCCCCCAATCACTCTTCAATTTTTTTATCATTTACTTTTTAATAACACTGGTTTTAATCCATGGATCTTTAAGTAATATGCTGTTTAATTTTCCTTTTTTTTTTAAGTTTTATAAAAATGGTGGCATATATAGTCTGAGATCTGCTTTTTTTGCTCATTATGGTCTTTTAAAATTTATTTATTGTTGTGTGTAGTTGTAGTACATTTATTTCACTGCTGAGTAATATTTCATTGTATGAATTTATTTATTGTCTTAGCAGTAGACATCTGGATTGTTGCTGTTTCGTATTTTTTTTCTTGTTTGCTTGTCTTATTTATTTTTGGTGTATCTATATTGAAGTTGGTGTACATCTGTACATTGATATATATATACATCCGCACACACACACACACACACACACACACAATGAATTGTTTATTGGGCAAAGAAATTCTCTTTAGGATGGATTAGGCTTTTCTTATCATACATCTGACCAATCAGGTGAATATGTGACCACTAGCCTTTATGACCAGTGAGGGGAAATGTTTATAATTAAAGGGGAAGTACCGTTGTTCAGAATGAAGTGTATTGAATTACTTCCGTTTGCCTATGTCTCGTGTATATATGTAGCTATTGGACACATTGCTAATGTCTGTATTCTTTTATATGTGTTCTGGTGCACATGTGTAAGACTCTAGAAAATATACCTAAGAGTAGAAGTGTAGAGAATCATGTGAGTATTATATGAGTACATTATGCAATGATATGAGTCAATGCCAATTGTTTTCCAAAGTCATTGGACCAGTTTCCATACCACTAATAATATCACAGAAGCTCCCAGTGAACCAAATCATTGCTGAAACTTGGAAATCTCGGGCTACGTAATTTTTCTTAATATAGCAGCTACAAAATGGAACCTTATTGTGGTCTTAATTTGCCTTTCTGTGATTGCTAATGACGTCTGGAACATCTTTTCATGCGACTATTCACCTTTGGTATTTTTCTTTCATGAATTGCTTGTGTATGTCTTCTATGCATTATATACTTAAAACTATGCATTAAATATATTTATTTTTATATTTAAAAAATTTTAAGTAACAGCACATGGAAAAGTTTTAAGTACAATAAAGGAGAAAATTTTTCCCCTGAAGATTTGATTTGATGCCTCATCACCCCTGAATAAATGAGTGTATATTTCCTACAAACAAGGACATTGTCCTATAAGACACAATAAAGCCATCAAAATCAGGAAATTAACATTGATGCATTACTACCATCTAATCCTCAGATCTCATTCAATTTTCACAAGTAGTCCCAATAATGTCCTTTATAGCAAAAGGATCTAGTTTAGAAGCACGCCTTGCATTTTACTTGTCACATCTTTTCAGTCTCCTTCAATCTGGAACAGTTCTTCAGTGTTTGTTTGACTTTCAAGACCTTGGCACTTTTCAAGACTATACTGTATTGGCCACTTATTTTGTAGAATGTCTCTTCTTTATGTTTGTCTGCTGTTTCCTAATGACTACATGCAAGTTATGAACACTTGGCAGGGATATCACAGACGTTATGGTCTGTCTTCTCTTTGTAGCTTATCAAGTGGCACGTGATTTTCATTTTGACCCTTTACTATTTATATTAACTTGATTAAGATGGTGTCTGCCATGTTTCTTTCTGTGAAATTACTCATTTTCCCTTTGTGTTTAATAATTGTTTTGTGTGGAGATACTGTGAAACTGTGTGACTGTCTCCTTCCTGATCAAACTTTAATTAATTTCTCTGTATCAGTATGAGTTAATGATTCTGTATATTATTTCAATGAGCTATAATCAGTTACTATTGTTATTTTGATGCTCATCTTGCCCTGATTTAGCCAGTGGGATCCTTTTAAGTTGGCTTCTGTGTCCTTTTGACATGCCACTCATCACTCATGCTGCTGCTACTTCCAATTTCATTTCTTTCTATAACAGTGAGATTAGTCTAAATTTATTTACTTATTAACCTAAATTTATTTACTTATTTGATCAGTCCCACTGTATGTGATGAACCTGACCTATTCCTTGGACCCTCTTCCCCAAATTCGGTTTGAGCTTTGAAGACCCTTCATGTGGAAGCCTTCCTCACCAGGTTTGGATTCCTACAGTATACAGCACAGTGCATCTTTTAATGGGCACCTTCCTCCCCCTTATCAGGCATTGACATCTGCTGTTAGATCACTGCTGTACAGGGTCCTGCTCAACCCACACTACTCTGCCAGAGCTTGAACTCTGACTCTCATGCCACATGGTTGTCTCCACTCTCCACAGGCACTGCCTCATCCTGTTCAGGCCCTCACACCCTTAATTAGGGATACTTTTTTACATTTTGCCTATTTTTAATTAAAATGCTGTAGGATACACACACAGACACACAGGCACACACACACATACATTCTGGGTACCAAAATTTTCTTTGTCCGTGTGCTTCGTGGTATTGCAATCTTACTTTTCCTTATTGTATTTACAAATGAAAGGAGATTTTTAATTATAATATAGTTGAATTTATTAATCACATGCTTTATGGTTAACCCTTTCTGTGTCTTAAGTTTTAAACTTTTTTTCATACTCTGAGTTCATAATGATAGTCTCTTATGTTTTATTTAAAAAAATAGTAAAGACTTGTCTTCTCTACCTAAAATTTTAATCTCTGGAATTTATTGTTTCTATATTATACAAGCATGGTCTAGTTTCTTTTTCCCCCCAAATGAATAACCAATTCTCTCAGCACTGTTGAATGATTCCTCCTTTCTTCAATGATTTGCAGTGTGACTTTTGTCAAATATCGTTTTTCTTATATGTGAAGGTCTGTTTCTTTTCCAACAGTTTGTTTCTTTTCCAAAAACACACTAATTTCATTAGGACAGCTTTATGATAGATCTCAGTATAGGCAGGGCCAGTTCCCTACTGGATTCTATTTCTGGTTGGATGGCTTGTCCATTTGGGCTTTGGTGCTCCACTGTGAATTTTAGAATCAAGTTATAAAACCTTTTGGATTTCAGTTGGCATTGCATTAAATATATTAGTCCAATTTGGGGAAAAAAAATCATCATTTTATGATACAGAGTTTTTCTATCATATCATGAACGTGGTATGTCCTCTTATTTATTTAGCTTGTATTTAATGTCTCCCAGTATATTTTCAAGTTACTTTTATTCTTAGATATATTTTGTTGTTGGATGTTTTTAAAATGTTATTTTCTGTTTGTTACTGGTTTGTAAAAATACAGTTGACTTTTAAAAAATGATTTATAATTAGCCACCATGAACTGAACATTAACATACCTGTTTAAATAAATGTTAGACATGCCCAAAAGCGAATAGCAAGATTAGAAATCTAGATTTTTACTCTGAAATTTCTTTTGATGTTTTAATAAATCCTAGGTTAATAGTCCTCTTTTAAATAGATTTATTGAAATACAGTTCACATACAATAAAATTTACCCATTTCAAGTGTTCTTTGTAGTCACGCAGGTATGCGACCAACACCACCATCCATCTGATTTATGAACATTTTCATGACCCTAATAAGAAACTCCATACCCATTAGCAGTCACTCCCCATTCCTGTCCTTCCTCACTCCCAGCCCTAGGCAACTAGTATGAATCTGTTTTCTGTTTCTGAATTTGCCTATTCCGGATATTTCACATGAATGGAATCATAATACATGGGTTTTTTTGTGACTGGCTTCTTTCACTCAGTATAATAATTTTCAGGGTTCATCTATGTTGTAGCATGTATCAATACCTCATCTTTTTTTTTTTTTTTTGGCTGGATAATATTCTATTGTATTGTATATATCATATTTTGTTTACCCATTCATTAGTTGATAGACACTTAGATTGTTTCCAGTTTTGGGTCATTATGAATCATGCTGTTATGAACATGCAGATACAGATATTTATATGGACATAAGTTTTCATTTCTCTTCTATTTATACCTAGGGGTTAGAATTTCTGGGTCATATGGTAATTCTATGTTTAACTTTTAAGGAACTGCCAAACTGTTCTCCTTAGCAGTTGTACCATTTTACATTTCCACCAGCAGTATGAGAGAGATGAATAGTCCTCTTAAAACTGCTTTTGAATTCTCTAAAAAGTAATTGTTATACATTAGGTTTATCATTAAGTATGATTATTATTTTAAATAAATGAGAAAAATGGCAATTTATTTTAATATCAGATTCATTTTATGCATCTGTATAGAATGTATCCTTTTTACGATTATGGGTAGAATATATCCTTTTTATTTTTTACAGCCTTATTGAGGTATAGTTTCCATACCATACAGTTCACTCATTCTCATTGTTCAGTTTGGGGATTTTGAGTCAATTTATTTAGATGTGCAACCATCACCACAGTCTAGTTTTAGAACAGTTTCATAGTTCCAACGGGTTCCTTCATGCTTGTTGCAGTTAATTTCTGTTCTCTTCTCCTGTCCCAAGAGATGATCTGCTTTCTTTCTCTGTAATTTTGGCTTTTCTAGACATTTTACATATAAATGGAACCATCCAAAAAACAGCTATAAATCCAGCTTCCTTCCCTGAGCATTATGTTTCTTAGGTTTATCCTTGTTGCATGAATTATTAATTTATTTCTTTTTTTGGTCGCTACTTTATGCTCATCCCTTCACCAGTTGATGAATATTTGGGTTGTTTACAGTTTGGGGCTATTATGATTGATGCTGCTCTGATCATTTGCATACAAATGCATATGTTTTCATTCCTCTTGGTTAGATATCCAGGAGTGAAATTGCTGGGTCATATGTTTAAGTATATGGGTATGTTTCACTTTTTAAGAAATTGCCAAGCTGTTTTCCAGAGTGGCTATGCCATTTTACATTCTCATCAGCAATGTATGAGGATTTCACTTTCTCCCTATCCTCCCAACCTTTAGATTTTTCAGTTAAAAAAAAATATATATAGCTATTTTAATGAGTTGTCTAGTGGAATTCCATCGTGGTTTTATTTGCATTTCTCTATTAGGTAATGATGATGAACATCTTTTTGTATGTTTACTACACACTTATGTGTCTTTGGTGAGATGTCTTCAGATATTTAGCCCATTTAAAAAAAATTGTTTTATTCTTCTTCAAGTCTTGAGGGTTTTAATATGTTAGATACCACTTCTTTATCATGTATATCATGTATGATTTGCAAATATTTTATATTATTATGTGGTTTGTCTTTTATGTAAATTATGTCTTTTGAAAATTTTTTCAAGTCCCAATTGTCCATTTTTTGTTTGTTTTTTAATGGATTACACCTTTGTTGCCATGTTTAAGAATTTTTTCCCTGACATAAGGTCACAAGATTTTTTCCTGTGCCTCTTAGAAGTTTTGTAGTTTTAGTTCTTATAATTCGAGTTATGATCCATTTCAAGTTCTGATTTTTGTATGTTGTGAAAGATTTACACTTATTTGTCTTTTTATTGTTGTGTATGATTTTTCACCTGTTCCAGCATCATATATTAAAAAGACTGTTCTTTCCTCATTGAAACACTATGGCACATTTGTTAAATTCAAATGACTATGAATGTGAGAGTTTATTCTGGGCTCTATCCTATTTCATTATCTGTATGTCTATCTTTATGCCAATATCACACTGTGTTGGTTATTACAGCTTTATAGTAAGTTTTAAAGTTAGGTAGTATAAGTCCTAAAGCTTTAGTCTTCTTTTTCAAAATTGTTTTGGATATTCTCAATCCTTTATACTTTCATATGTATATCAGAATCAATTTCTACAAAAAAGAAAGCATGGTAGAAATTGATAGATTTATTTTTTTATTTTAATTCCAGTATAGTTAACATACAGTGTTATATTCGTTTTAAGTGTACAATGTAGTGATTCAACAATTCTGTATATAACCCCATGTTTATCACAAGTGTACTCCTTCATCCCCATCACCTATTTTCACACCCCTCCCCCCCCATTGACCTCCGCTCTGGTAACCATCAATTTGTTCTCAATAGTTAAGAGTTTGTTTCTTCGTTTCTTTCTCTCTCTTTCTCTCTCTCTCTCCCTCCCTCCCTCCCCCTCTTTCTTTTTATCCCCTTGCTCATTTGTTTTGTTTCTTAAATTCCACATGAGTGAAATCATATGGTATTTGTCTTTCTCTGACCAGCTTATCTTACTTAGCATTATACTCTCTGGCTCCATCCATGTCATTGCAAATGGCAAGATTTCACTCTTTTTTTTTTTTTTTTTTTACAGCCAAATAATATTCCATTGTATATAGACAACACATCTTTTTTATCCATTCATCTATTGATGGACATTGGGCTGCTTCCATAATTTGATGATTTTAAACAATGCTGCTGTAAACATAGGGGTGCATGTATCCCTTTAATTAGTACTTTTGTATTTTGGAGGTAAAACCCAGTAGCATGATTATTGGGTTGTAGGATAGTTCTATTTTTAACTTTTTGAGGAACATCCATACTGTATTCCAGCGTGGCTGCACCAGTTTGATTCTCACCAGCAGTGAAAGAGGGTTCCTTTTTCTCCATATCCTCCCCAACACTTGTTGTTTCTTGTTTTTTGGGTTTTTTTTTTTTGATGTTTTTTATTTACTTACTGAGAGAAAGAGAGCATGAGGAGAGAGGGGACAGCGAGAGAGAGGGGGACAGATGATCTAAAGTGGGCTCTGAGCTGATAGCAGCAAGCCCAGTGTGGGACTTGAACCCACAAACACGAGATCGTGACCTAAGCCAAAGTCGGCCACTTAACCAACTGAATCACACAGGCACCCATCTTGTGTTTTTGATTTTGGCCATTCTTAGAGGTGTGAGGGGATATCTTATTGTGGTTTTGACTTGCATTTCCCTGATGATGAGTGATGTTGAGCATCTTTTCATGTGTCTGTTGGCCAGCTGCATGTCTTGTTTGGGAAAATGTCTGTTCATTTTTTCTGCCTATTTTTTAATTGGATTATTCATTTTGGGGGGGGTGTTGATTTGTAGAATTGCTATCTTAACAACATTGTCTTCTAATCCGTGAACATAGAATGTATCTTTGTTTATTTAGATCTTTAATTTCTCTTAACGTTTTCTAGTTTTTCAGTGCACAGGTGTTGCACTTCTTTTGTTAAATTTCTCCTAAGTCTCTTTTTGCACTTTTTGCTGCTATTGTGAGTGGAACTTTAAAAATTTAATTTTTGGATTTATTTTTAGTATATAGAAATGCGATTAATTCTTACATTTGGATCTCATACCCTACAACCTTTCTACATATTCTTAGTAGTTTTTTTTTTTTTTTGTAGATTTCTTATCTACATACAAGGTAATGTTGCCTGCAAATAGAGTTTTAACTTTTTCTTTTCCTGTCTATGTGTCTTTAAATTTCTGGCCTGATTGCAATGAGTAAAGTCTCAGAGTGGTATCTAGAGCAAATGTCTTACCTCTTTACCAGCGTGATAGAGCAAAGCATTCAGTCTTTCACCATTAATTATGGTGTTAGTTGTAGATATTTGTCTCAAAAAGAAAGGGTTGTTTTCACACTGAAACAATCAATTAATTGTTTGTTTCACACTGAAACAATCAATTAATATAGCTTAATATAACGTAGTAATCCATTAATGATAGAATAAAGGATAAGAACCCCATTAAGCATCTCAGTAGATGCAGATAAAAGAAAACAAGGAAACAGAAAACAAAATAAAGAGTTTAAACAAAGTAAGAGGTAGAGAGGAAGCTACTTTCCATAAAGTGATAAGGAGAAGCTTCTCTGAGGAAATGACATTTAAACTGATATCTAAACAACCTGAAGGTCCTAATCATGCAAATAACACAGTGAAGAGTAGTTTCGCACTTGGAATCTTGTTCCCTTTGTAATTCCAACACCTAGCACAGTCCCTAGCCCCTAGAATTTGTTCAACTTAACAGATAGTTTAGAACCTTGCTTTCTTAGCATCACATGCATTCCTTTTACCATCTTTATCATTAAATATTATTTGAAATAATATATTTTGATGATTGCATAATATTCTACAGAAATACTTCTTTTCTACAATTCTAACAAAGTTATTTAAATGTTTTCTTATTCATAGAAATGCTTCCTATCTTCATAGTTCAAAACACCTGGCACATTCAGTTTCACTGACTTGGACTTAAGACTGAATTACTCATCTATTGATATAAGACAGTTTTAATCTGTGAGAGGTGTTTCTTTTATATTATCTTTTGCTAATTTTTATTTAAATACTTATTAATCTTTCACATGATCCTGTTAGCTCAAAGGGGTTAAAACAATGTTTTAATAGAGACCAGCCATTAAACATTAATACAAACTATTCTAGAATGTGGCACCGTATCAGACACAGATTGTGAGCTCTGGATATTTTTTACTCTTTACATGGAAAATGTAGTCATGAACTTCATATACCATTCTCCAGTGTTTTTGCCCTACTTTAATTGAAACCATTGTAGGTGGGTTACACCAGAGAAGAGTCAGATTTATGTTCCAGAGAACTGCCAAGGCCCCATCTTGGTTCCAAGTAAAATATACCAGAGTTTGAATTTCACTTTAAGCTTTTACTGGTTTTATGATTTGGGGTAACTTAAACTTAGTTTCCTCATCTATAAAGTGGGGTTGATAACAGTTCTCTCATAAGGTTGTTTTAAAGATGGTGTATAGAGAGAGGTTAGTGGAGTCCTGATACACAATAAGTGTCCAGAAAACAAGAGCTTTTTAGTCTCTCGTAGTCATGGAGGTGATGGTTGGAGTAGTAACTACAAGGGTTTCTTATGCTTCAAGACCTCATCAGCAGATGCTGACCAGCTTCTTCATAATGTGCCTCTGAAGATGTTTACTGATACTTTTGTGAGGAGTTGGTCATTTTCTTCACTGAATATAATATACTTGGGGTTGTTCGGAGACTATTTCTTGTCTGCACATGTACCAAAAGAGATTTGGCCCAAAAGGTGGTATTTTAAAGTACCGTTAAGTTAGATCTTTTGACATCAAACTTGTAAGTCACTATTTGCAGCATTCATAAATGTAGTTATGGGTTCTACTTTTTTTTTTTTTTTTCCAAGAAGAAATGCAACTGAAAACTGAGTAATCAAATTCTTGAATTTCAGTGCTTTAGTAGGTAATGTTGACCAGGGACAAGATGAGGTTGCCTGGGTATAGCTTCTGAGGTTGGGCCTGGGAATTTAGGACGTCCCTAAGGCCCCTAGCATATTCAAATGAGAATACTAATATAGTAGCAAATATGGGTATTTTTAAATTCACGTGTAAATCACTGCCTTCTAGTTATACATAATCAGAAGTGATTGTCCCCTATTCCTCTTAGAATTCGTACCAGAGTTGATAGTTAAGACTCCATTTAAATCCAAGATCTGTAATATTGGGACATGACATTTACCTAGTCTTGCTCATTGTCTGTTTCCCCTTCTATAAAATGGGATAATGCCTTCTCTGCTTGTTTCACTGAGTTATGAAGATCAAATGAGGTCATGCCCATGAAAGTGCTTTATAACTGGTAAATCACTTGGCTACTAATTATTACTCCAGTTCATCCTGTCAGACCTGCCCTTTTCTCACTACTGTTGGCTAGGTCACTGGTGGAGGTGACGTGATAGCTCAAAACTCTGTAATGTACACCCCCTCTGAGGAGTATTTTACTTGTACAAGTTTTACTTGTACTAGGGAGTGGACACTTGTAGACTGCTGCTGTTTTCATCCTTGAATTTGTTTTATTGATTACCAAAGTAATACATGTTTATTATAAAGAAACTAGGAAATATAAATCAGCAAAAAAGGAAAAATAAAAATTATCTCTAAATGAAATAATTGCTGCATTTATTTTCATATACTTTTGAAACACATTCAGTTTACTGAACATAATGCTGTGTTTCCTGTTTTTATCACTTACTATGTAATAAGTTATATATGATGATATACTATAATTTTTTATGTAGTATTTTAGTGTATACATAGTATCTCACCATGTAATATACGAAAATTTCCCAGACTTTTTATTTGGAGATTCAATGGCTGTTTTCAATGGTTTCTACTATTATAAAGAACGTATATTATGACATCCTTATGGCTAAATACTTGTATATATCCTCATTAGGATAAATCCTTGACTTGGAATTGCTACATCAAGGAGCATACAACATTTTAAGAAATTTAATTTTTTATAGCTTTATTGAGTTATAATTGACATCCAATAAACTGCACGTATTTAAGGTTTACAGTTTGATCAATTTTGACATATGTACATACGCATGATATGTACATACGCATGATCCACAATTAAGGTAGTGTTCTTTTGTAATCCCTCCTTCCTGTACCTTCCCACCCCTGTATCCCCAGGCAACCACTGAAATGTTTTCTCTCCCTCTTGATTACTTTGCATTTTCTACAGTTTTATGCAAATGAAATTATACCCTATGTTTTCCTTTTTGTCTGTCTTCTTGCACTCAACATGATTATTTTGAAACTCATCCATGCTGTTGCTTATATCAACAGTGCATCCTTTTTTGTTGCTGAGTAGTAAATGTTTCATTGTATAGGCATACCGTAATTTATTTACGTACTGATAGGCATTTGAGTTGTTTCCAACAACTTTATTTAAAATAAACTTGCTTTGGGGCGCCTGGGTGGCGCAGTCAGTTAAGCGTCCGACTTCAGCCAGGTCACGATCTCGCGGTCCGTGAGTTCGAGCCCTGCGTCAGGCTCTGGGCTGATGGCTCAGAGCCTGGAGCCTGTTTCCTATTCTGTGTCTCCCTCTCTCTCTGTCCCAAAAATAAAAATAAAACGTTGAAAAAAAAATAAAGTTGCTTTGAAGATTGGGGCACAAGTCTGTCTATGAACATAAGTCATTTGATATCTATTACAAATTTTGTGCTAGGAAGGTTACATAAATAGTATTTTGTAACAGAAAAAGCTTAATATGAGAAAAAAACTATATATATTTTTTCTTTTTATTTTTCTGTTTTGAAAATACACCTTTGGAAGGATTTAGAATTTTTAGTTGTAACTTAATTGAATTGATTTGACTGAAATTTAAAATTAACAGAGGTTATAAGTATATCCGAAACAATTATAAACCTTTTCACAGTTTGTTTTCTTGAAGCATCTACTTTTATCAAATGTATTGTCTAGAAAGCAAAGATCTGTTGCTCTCCTTTAATGAATGATTCATATTTCATAAAACCATATTTCTCTCTTAAATGCCTATTTCTACATGGAACTTGAACAAGAAAAGATACTGGGAAAAGTTTACAGAACTTCACACAAGATATTCCAGAATCTGGTTTGGAATAGATGCAAAACTATCTTTTTCCTTTTCCTCAGATGCACGTGAGACTGAAGGAGGAACAGGGAATCTGAAGACTCCAGATGACAGGAGAGCTACTTTTCAACAGCCTTCTCGATTTCCTTTCTCAGAAAGTAGATACAAACCTTGTTGGAGACAGATGGTGAGAATATTTTTCCTGCATTCTTAAGGCTTAATCAATGTAATTTTAATATATTTTGGACCATAATTTCTTAGTTATAAATTAGCTCGTAGTCACCAGATTTATATTTTGTGTTATATCTGTGCAAATTATTTCATTAAGCACAGTGTGGTTTAAAACAAAACAGTGAGTAAGATATAGTCTAAGGAGCTTACAGCGAAAGGAGATAAATAAATTTTATCAAGCAGTAGAAAGAAGTTAAATGCCCTAAGAAAGACACAAGAGATTCTTCAGAATTCAAAGGTATAGATTACTTCTGGAGAGGGACTGAGAAGCTTGAAATCAGAAATATTAGTTGTGCTGATGATAATTTGTTTTTACCAAAAACCAGAGAAAATGGACAGTTAATATAAAACCCGAAATAGCAATCTGATTTCAGATAAAAAGTTAATTATTGTTTTGAGGAAAAATAGAAGCATGTTTGGTTATTGTGGTTTTATCACAATCTGAGTCAATGATTACTTTTTGAATTATATAAAATGGTTACCTCTTACAAGGCAGATAGTATATTAGCATTTCTGAGATGTGATAAAATAATCTGATTAAGTTACCACAAGTAGGTGGGCAGTACGACAGAAAGAGATGGGCAAGTGGTTAATTCTACTTGGATTAGCACTCGTGTTATCTCGTATAGCTACAGCCTAAATGAATTTGTCATGTCTTAAGCTCTAGCACTTTGCACTGCTTACGCCTGGACAGAAGCACTTCGAGTAAACTGGGAAAGGACATAGTGATGAATTATTGTGCTCATAATTAGTTGTGAAGAGTTCACTTTCAATTAGCTAGCTGAAAATTCTCGTTAGAAGAAATCAGATAGGAAATCCTAAAATTCATGGTATTTTAATGGACCCTGATGTTTCTAAAGGGGGATGGCAACTTTGAGCCAGATTTTTTCCTTATTTTATGTGTGAGATGGTGGGCACAGTGCTAATACAAATTCCTGTTTCCTGACTATTCTGAGTATATTCAGAACACCCAGGGATTAAGTTATTTAATTATTCTTCTTATTTTTTTGTTTTAAGCATTCTCTTTGTTCTTTTTTGTAATTTAAGTAGGAAAATCTTTAAACCATTGTATTTGTCAAATAAAAGGACTATACAGTTACTAATAATTTTTTGGTTTGCTAGTCATTCCTCACATATTCTTATATTATTTTTTCCTCTAAATTGAGATTTTAAATCGACCAGAGTTTTATTTGTTAAATGCTAAGAGTTCTTTCATTCAGGTATAATTATGTGTTAATGACTGATAGTCCAAAATCTGCTTTTATTATTTGATGAGCATAGTTGTTACTGCGCTCTAATTCTCAACTTTTAATTTTGCTAAAATGAAAATTATAATCATGCATATTCTTGTGACCCACAAGATATAATTAGTTTGTTGTTCTTAATTTGTCAACGCCCTTGTTTTACCAAGTAACCAACAACCACTTATGACAGTTGGATAAATAAATCATAGATAGCCAGCTGGCAAATTTACATAGCCAAAAAGTTGTCCTTGAAAATGATCAAATTTAGATCTTTTCTCCCAGATAGAAAAGACAGATTATTTTGAGTGTACAATGAATAGTTTGAAAGCATATAAAAATGAGCTATTAGTGATGATCACTTATGTACATTTAAATTTTTTCAAGATTTAAAAAATGAATATATGTTCAATATGTGTTTTCTAAAATATGTTTTGTTAAACAATTCTTTGTTTTGAACTAAAGGTCCATGGTCAAATAAATTTGGAGAAGTTGTTATAATATATCTTTTCAGTAGGCATTCTGTTAGTCAGCCGTTGGATTCTTAGTTTCCAAAGGAGGATTTTTATATATCTCAGAAGACTAGTATTCGATAGAATACAGTTGAAGAGTGTGAATTAATATATTCCATGAGGTTTTACTATCATCTGTCCATTATACAGCTACCCTCCAGAAACAGGTATGTCATATTTTTAAGTAGAGTAATGTTCTTGTGAATGAGAGGCCAAAGAGGGTGATAAGGAAAAGGAAAAAGAATTTGATTCAATGAATATTGCAAAT
Source organism: Acinonyx jubatus (assembly GCF_027475565.1). Lineage (NCBI taxonomy): Eukaryota > Metazoa > Chordata > Mammalia > Carnivora > Felidae > Acinonyx > Acinonyx jubatus. The sequence continues at coordinate 28,052,143 of NC_069384.1, forward strand.
CATATAAAGTATGAAGTGTTTATAAAGCTTCTCCGTGCCTTAGGCCAGATTTCCTTTGCTCACTTGTCAGCTCTGTCTTTTGAAAAAAAAACAAAAAACAAAAACTTATCCCATATAAATTACAAAATAAAATCACCTTCTTTAATGTTTTATAGGACTCCATATACTTTCTGTGCTCTTTTTATTTCAGAGTGCAACATTTATTAGCTATTTTTGGTAAGTGTTGGTAATACAAAAAACAGTGACCATCTCGGGTGGAATTAGATAATTGACCATAAATCAGTTTAGCTTCAAATACTCATTTTCTCACTAAGTGGAGTTTTTATTGTTATATCTTATGATTTCTCCCTGGGAAGAGTTCTTTAATGTATATATTTTTCTTCTAGTTCAATTAAATTGTTGATAACTATTTCAGTAGATTTTATGTCAGATATAGAAATGTCTGTATGAAGACACAAAAATGGCCAGTGAGTGATTCAGCTGGTTCTAACAGATTGGGTTACCAGGTTGGTCAGTCTAGTTGTCTACATGGAATGCCTTCCCCAAACTTTATAAAACATGCCTCATAGTAAGGTTTTTAATTTAAGAAATAACACTTTGAAAAAGTGCTTAAACTCCTACACAACGTTTTCAGTTGATAACATGGTACTGGTGAAACCAAGATCAATCCAGAATCTAGGGGAGTTATTTTAGTTGGAATCAATTCCCATAAATTAACTTGGCTTTCTCAACTGATGTTTCCTTAGTTTTGTGGACATCCTGGGCAAGAAAATGTGGATGCTGGGCTTAAATGAAGCATTAATTACCAACGTTGCTTCCACTCCCTCTTTAATTTCCTTTCCCACAGCCAGCATTTTGTCTCAGAGTGCATTTCTCATCTGGAGTGTTTGTGCTAGAAGCCTCCTTACTTATGCCTTTGCCTCCACAGCCACTACATTTTCCTAAAACTTCCAGTTCACTCCTGTTACTAGTCTGATAAAGTAATTCAGCAATCCCAATAGCATAATGACCATAAGAAAGTAACAGGTCTTCCTTAATCCTAATACACTGTTACAATGGGAAACGTTAGTATAATTAACATTTTGCTGAACTTGGTGTCTTTAAAGAATTGGCTTTTTTTTAAGTCTTTTACTTAATACCTTTAGTAAGCTTTACCTAATACCTTTAGTAAGTTAATGATATTAACGAACATCATTTTGAGAGGAAAATTCTCCACTATACCAAGCCACCATGTCAACTCGGGGTTTTTCTGTCCCATGAAAGGTGGCAAATGAAATAATTAAAATAATTTTAAAATGTGTTGATCAGAGTGTCAATTCACTTTCTCTTCTTACACAGACCCTGGTCGTCTTCACTTAAAATAACTAGGGAACCTGATATTCTCCTTGATTCTCTGCTATCTTTGCCCATCAATCACATGACCTGCGGTTTGCACTTCTGAAATTAGTGTGATTCTAACAGTAGGGTTTATGCCCTTCATCTAGATGACTAGAATTTCCCCATTCTGGATTAGAGATATGCCAGTAATTTTCAAACCCCATTTATTTTCTTTTCTTCATTTACTTGTAGAGAGATTATTGACAGTACTGTCCATGCAAGCTCCAGCATGAAGCTTTTCTCTCTAGTTTACTGCCCCTCTGTCCCACCATCTTGCAGCCTATTCTCCAAGGTCCTCAAAATATCTGTGGTGAAGAACCAGCTTTTGTTTTCACTTCATTTTTTTTTTAAACAAATTACTTTCATTGTATTTTTTAAAAGTTTCTCTCTACAACAGGTTGGATATTAAGAAAAAGACATACAAATTATAAATCCAGATTTTTCATCACTGAATTCAACAGATAACCTCAAATTACTTTATCAAATTCCATAAAACTTCCTAATTACTCACAGTTTCTGTTACTTGAGTAGATTACCTAACATTTCTAAAACATACTGTGTGTTGTTGGGCTTCCCTGCTGGGACTGATGCTCCTCCCACTGCTTAAAGAGAGCCTTTTAACTTCTGTTCCATTTGGCAAAGCCTTGATTATTGCCAGTCAATTCACATGCCACCTCGATGGTGTGCCTTCACAACTAGCAGACACGTTCCCTGCCTGTCTTCTTCCCAGTAATTTGCCCTTCCATTTTTTTTTTTTTTTAGCTGTGTCCATACCTTTTCTGTTACTAGTATCTCACCATGTTGTGGACTATATTTTTTCTGACAGGATGGTGAGCCTACCAAGGGCTAGTTTGTCACTTAGTTATCCTTCTGTCTTCAGTTCTCAATGCATAGCAGCCTCTTTATAAATATCTGTGGATTTGTTACTTCTTGCATGGTAAATTCAGAAGAGGAGTGACTGCACAAAAATAGTAGATATCTCTTACCCTCTTTAGTCTACTAATTTTCTTTTTTAAAAGATCGTTTTTTTGTTTTTTGTTTTCTTCCCCCACCTGGGTCTTTGAGACCTGTCTGCACAGAGAACAGTATTTATCTGGCATTGTTAAAAGTATAAATTGTTGAAAATTAGAAAGTAGCGATATTGTTTGAAGATTGAAACCAAGATTGTGAAGTTCTTGACTCTATGTCAGTAGACTAGCAACAGTTCTCGAACTTTTCAGTCTCAGGACCCCTTTAGGCTTTTAAATTATTGAGGACCCAAAAGAGCTTTTCTTTATGAGGGCCATATCAACCAATATTTGCCATATTAGAAATTAAAACTGAGAGGGGCACCTGAATAACTCACCAGGTTGAGCATCCAACTCTTGATTTCAGCTCAGGTCGTGATCCCAGGGTCATATAGGCCTCCACGCTAAGCATGGAGCCCGCTTGAGATTCTCTCCCTCTCTAAAGAGAGCTCACGTATTCTCTCTCTCTCTCAAATTAAAAAAAAAAAAAAAAAAAAATTTTAAAGACATTACAACTGACAAAATATTTAAAACTCAAGAATATACAAGGCTATGTTCCTTTAGTCATTAACACATTATCAGTAACACACATCACTTACTTCTGTGTACATTCATGAGAGAAAGAGACAACAAGCAGGTAACAGGTTGTTATTATGAAAGTAGTTTTGACTTCACACACCTCCTAAGAGGTGCTTTAAGAATTTTTTCTTTACAGGAATTAACTTGTCTAATTGCCAACAGAGTATTCTCTATTGTTATTTAAATAATGTTGTATCCTACTTTTCGTGTTTGCAGATTAGTAATTTTTTTTTTTAATCTGCAAGGCTTATCATATTACCCATCCTCATACGAATGTCTAGACATAAAATGTGCTGCAAAGTATTACAGGTAGGATGGAGATGCTTACTCAAGGAAAAGTCATTTTATTTGTAGATACTTGGGGAGGTCATCACTAGTTGTGCCCTGTCAGTACCCTGCTTTCAATTGCTAGACCTTTTTATGACCTGTGGACTTCCAAACACTTCTCCTGTGATGGATTCTTCTTACTTTAGAGGGTTTGGTGATTTGGTCATTTTCTTCATGGTTTCACAGAGTAAAGTTTACTTCTTCAGGGAAATGAGAAATATTCCCTTCAGAATCTTTCTTCTTCTCTCCTTTGTTTGACCTTCCCCTCTACTTGCCTCAACCTGATCCCTGATGCTGGCTTTCCTTTTCTGAGAGTACAGTCTGCTCTCTGGCAGATAGTTTCTTGGCTCTAGTGACTCCTGTTCTTTTTCACTCCCTACCCTCTTACCTTGGCTGATACTCTGTTAAATTCTTTCTGAGGTCTTAGCAGGGACAGTCAGTCTCTGGAGTATTTGACGACTCTCTTCAAATTGCACGGGTACTGGGTCTTCCCAGAGAGTTCTGAGATTTCATTGCGTACCTTGTCAGCTGCATGGGGATACCAAGATGGCTGCTGGTTGGGACTTAATTCACTAACAGCTTAATATTCTTTGTACTTGTAGTCTGTTAACTGTGTAATGGTGTCATGGTGTGAACTATAATTTAGGGACTTATCGTTATAAGTGATCCACTAGAAGTACAAAGCTGATAGAATGTTGGGGACTTTTTATTTTTTAATTCTGAGTTCTAAACATAGTATACACAGAATAAATGTTTGCTGAGTTAATTTTATTCTCATTAGTGTTGATGGAACTCTTTATAATGTGGGAGCTCCAGCAACCACATTATGGTTTAAGCCAGACATCTGTCTCTTATGGCCAAGGGAAGATACCTTCACACTATTCTGAAAAGTTACATGTTCCTGCCTTAATAGGCAAAAATCCTTACTTGATATTTAATGAAGAGTGTTATTTTAAATGTACAAAATTCAAATCTCCAACAGAATCTGATTCTGACTCTTTGTTAAATACCTCTACAGGAGTTCCTGATTTTCTTGAAACTGTACAAATCATGTCAGCAAGGTGATTTACAAACCTGGGCTTGAGATATGGTTATTATTTTCATAATTTTTTTATTTAATGTGTTTGCTATTAAAAATATCCTATTTTATAGCACTATTTATGTTCTACACATTGCTTTCTAAATATTCAGACCAACCTTTATCGTTTTTTGGAGTTATCTTTTTGTTCAACATTCTTGCCCCTGTCTCATTTGGACCATGTTTCCTGCGCTAGTTCATCTCAGTTTCTCCCCTCCAAGCCGTCAACAACTCTACAACTTTTGTTTTTGTTTTTGACATGCGTTTAATCAGACTATTGCCTGTAACCCTTCCACTGCCCACCAGATAAAGGCCAGCTCCTTGTCATGGCCTTGATTCAAAGTCCTTGGTCCCAATTGCGTTTTCATCCTAATCTCTAGTCACATTGGACCACCCCCCCTTCCTGTCTCACACTCAGCTCTTCCCTGCCTTTGAGTGCTATTTCTGTAACCTAGAGTGGTGCCATTCTCTTCTCCCTGGCCAGCCCTTCCTTGTTTTTTAACCATCACTGACCACCACCTAGGGCACATGTACCTGTGAACTGAAAACCTAGTTACTGCTCACTCTGTGTCCCTAGAGTCCTTTTTTTTTTTTTTAACAGCCTTCAGCCACAGCATTGAGTACAGTATATGCTCTTGTCTCCTTTTGCACAGGGACTAAAGAAATGCGCACGTATGGTTCACTCTCATATATTGTCTGCTTACTAGGTGTTACTTTACCCTTTTCCTGTCCCATTCAGAAAAGTGTGTCTGAATTCAAGTAAGTGAAAGTGTGGTTGTCACTCCGCATAATCTTGGATTTACTTAGCCTATTTTTTTTAAAGGACCTAATTTGCAACCTACCAAACCTTAATAAACTCTGTACCTTTTACTAAATATTCTCTCCGAGTAGTTACATCATACCTTTTATCTGATGATGATGAATTAACATGTTCTAGATGGAAAGGTACTTAAAATGCAGTATCCTAAAGACAGTGATATGGCTGTTTGTTCCTTCGACTACTTCTTGGCAGCATAGCTACTTAATAAACTTTGAAAACATTGCCAGGGAAGACTCGCACCCAGTTCTTGGTTCGTGCATTGGAGATACTACAGCACAGTAACAACGTTTCACACTGATTTTTTTCCTAACAAGGCTGACATTGCTTTGTTCATTTTATGTTCCTTTTCACTATTCTGATTTTTCCCCCTCTTAGCAGTGTATCCATCATGTTAGATATAAGAACTTTGTAAACCTATGATGTGATTTTGTTGACCTGTTGTCATTTTAGTAAGCTCTTTGTAATATGCATGAAGTTTGTGACTTAACCAGCTATGGCTTAGTCCTTAAAAAAAAAAAAAAAGAATTCTAGAGATTAATGTGGATGGAAATGTTTCCTTATTCTTAACCTCTCACTGTGCTACAAATCGAAAAGATAGCAAATAGAGCTTTAAGTTTTACATTCGCTACATTAAAATATGGTCAAGAAAAAAAAAATTGACCCAAATTCTTTAATCAGTGTCACGGGAGGTTTGATTTTGAGAACTAATAGCTGCCCCATCCTTTGTGATTGCTTGCTTACGTAATTTGTTATGAAAGAATGCTTCTAGGTAAACTGTCTCTCCAGAAAGCCTGTGATTTGTTCTGTTCTGCTTAGGAAGGGTTAAGAGGAGACAACATCCTGTCAAAGACCTTGTTTTTAATTTTGCCTCTCACACTGGCACAGATCCTGCTAAGAGCAGCCCAGATTAGTTCGGAAAACCTTTGAAGAGATTTAAGATGTCCTTCAGCTAGTTTGAAGGTTTTTGTCTTGCAAATCCAGTACAAGGGCGCCTGCAGGCATCTCGACCCTTGCTGTGCTGCTGATGCAGCTCAAGGTCACACTAACCCGCCCTGTGACATTCAACAACAAAAAAAAAATTATGCGGTGAAACTGCTTCAGCGTTTAGCCAACCAACAACTTCCTTTAGTGAGGAACTGAGGAAGAAGTCTTTTTTTCCCCTCTTTTTCTTTTTTTGGGGGGGGACTCTGAATTTTTTGCTGTAGGAAATAATCCCGGATTTATGGTGTGTGTGATGACAAGGTCATTTCTTAATTAGAACACATGTAAAGAACAAAGCTAAATGGCTTCAAAACAGCTTTGTAGTTGATGGAGAGGATTTAAATTATTTAAAGAGATAGTCACCCATGTATGATGGAAGCTGAATTCTAAAGGCATTAACTCCTTCTTTCCGGTCTACTTGCCATTTCTTTCTTTGAATTCTTATGTCTGACTTTAGAAGGTTGAATTCTAAACTAAAGAAAATTTATAAATGCCCATTTTTTCACAATGTGAAACATAATTTATGAATCAAATTCTTGGATAAACTTTTAATGGAGAAGTTTTCTTCCCACGACAATTCTCTCCTAGAAACTTCATCAAATGACTTGATTTAGGAGCTAGGAATTATGAACTTTTCCCTCTGGCAACTGTGATTTATTTCTAATGTGTTGGAGGGGGATGAGTGAAGTGCTTTTTATTGCCTCCCCTTGTCTTCCTCACTCTTACCCATTTGTGATGTAGAATTCTAGTTGAGCAATTTATCCCTGCTTCTTTACAAATTATAGCACCTATCATTCAGGTTTCTCAACTTTCAAAGAATCAGCGTGGGAAGATACATGCTTTTTTCCAAGGAAAATAAGGAGCATTAGTTTAAAATGGACTTTAAGAAAGTTGTTTCTGAACATATGTAACTTTTTCAGGGCACGAGGAAACCGTGTCCATAAACGTTAAGCCATGTTGGATTCCCTCTCCTTTGTGGGCCATGTTTGCCCATGTTTGTTCCTTTTCTGCTGCCTCCCAGTGCTAACTACCAAAGACATCCGTTGGATACAGTCCAAGTGGATTGGCTTTCTATGCTTGAGACTCAATGCGTATCACCTCTGCAGGAGCAAAATAATCTGAGTAGTTTAATGTAGTTGTTTTTTTAAAAATATATATCATATAGAGAAGCACGCATTGCAGTTATTTCTTTATACACAGAATCACACTGTGCAGAGAAATTTAACATCAACATAATGATATCAGCCTAACAGCTTTCCCAGAATTCATACCCAGTTGCTTTCGGAGAGGTATTTCCCAGTAAGTGTGATTAAAGTAGCATCGGGGCAAGTACTTTATGAAGATGGATAATATTTGAGGTGTGATTATTTGAACTGGTATTTTCGATTCCGTGGCCCACACTTAAATGTAAGTGTGAGGGGATAGCATGATAGATTGTATAAGAGCAATTTAGAGCTAACTAGACTTACTGTTCTGAAGGATTTTCTTCTAGTCAAGAAATAGTTTATTTGGGTCTTCCAAGAAAAGTAAAAAGGTATGTATACTATTAGGTAATGAGCATTTTAAAGGATTTGAGGCTTATAAAAAAGAAAATGCCAGAGGGAAAATCTACATGCAAGAAAATGCTTAGCGTGACTCTGTACATTCCCTGCCCTTGCCTGGGGTCTGGTATGCCCTTATGTCATGTATGACCCAGGCTCACCTGCTAGTAATTTCTAATTCACTGTCCTAATTCATCGATTTGTTATCACTAATTGTTCTTCATTTACTTCTGTGTAGTTTCCAGTACCTAAAGGGTTGAAAGGTTGCTGTAATTGGCACCCGCAGCTGCTCTTTCTTTTGACAGGGGATAATTTTGCAGCCTATGCTTTGTGTGACAGCTGCCTAATTGGGCATTCTCCCCTTGTAGCAAGCCTGCCTCCTCCAGCCTCCCTGCTGACAAATGGTGGTGGATTATAGATGAGGACACGCTGACCCATTCGACCTTGCTGAGACAGCGGGGAGGGGCCTCCTGCTACTTGAGGGAAGCTTTAGGTCATTTAGAGGACAAGGTCATGAGCCAGGTGGGGAAATGACATGATATCACATGACAGTACCCTGATGACACGGTCAGTGTGTCAAGGACAAATGCATCAGTATCGATTAAACATTATTGCAATACTTCATTGAAGGCCCCAGTATTTCCTAATTGTTCCTGCTGCATTTTTTTTTTTTGAAGAAAAGGGAAGAGTGCAGAATAAGACACATGTTTTTTTATCAGTGTTAAAGCATTTGCGTACATGAAAATAGAGCTGGTTTAGGAAGCCTCCTTTTAAGTTTCTTTGATTATGTAGAGTGTTTTGTTCTTAATTGTTTCTTAGTTTGCAGACCCTTGACTATCAGTACTTTTTAGAGTTATTTGAAAATTAAGGCAAGCAAATGAAAATGAGGTAATATGTGTTGTTAAAACATATTTAACAACTTCTGTCATCACCCTACTCAATGATTGGCATACCTTTTAACATTTTGGATAAAGGAAGAAGCCAAGTGAAAATCCTTCATAGAGAGGAACCTCAGCATTGTGGATTTATGAGATCAAAATTACCACTATGCTACCATAATTATAAAGTGTTTAAGATTTTTTTTTAAGTAACATTTTAAGACCTGGAAATATTTTTTAAATAGGTTGGGGTTATACCTAGTATAAAAACTTTAAGATAAATGAAAATCTTCCAGACATCTTTTCATTATTGGTAATGTGCATCCTTTTCTTGAAGAAGTGGACTTGAGCTATTTTATTGCCTTCTTAAGTTTAAAATTTAAAGAATCTTTGCTGTGTCTGTTAACCCTATGTTAATACCTGAAAGTATAAGTCTATGTACACTGTATTGGATAGTCCAATTTAGAAAAATGCCATGTTTAAAAAACTGAATACTGTCATGCAGAGAATACTGATCATGATCCTCATCTCTGGAAAATCATAATTATTGTTGGGTACTGTTGGATCTAAGCCCCCAGTCCAACAGGAGGTGATTTTATGCTCTGAAATTTAAAAAAAAAAAAAAAGAAAGAAAGAAAGAAAGAAACTATTAGTGGTAAAGTGTGATGAATTAGTTCACCGAAGTAGACACATCTGTATTTTTGTGGCATGTGCGTGGTGTGTGTGTGTGTGTGTGTGCGTGCGTGCGTGTGTGTTTAATTTTGACCGTGCTGTGCATGTGTTAGCTGCTCTCAAGCCCTGACTCAAGCTTGGTGGAGGTTTAATCCTGTGCCCTTGTACACGTAGACTTGATTAGTAGTTGTGGTTATCTCAGCAGAAGACATACCGCCCTCCTCCTAGTATTGGTCGGGACCTGGGCATTGGGGAGTCAAGGCAAAGGAGAAAGAAAAGAGATTTTACATTAGTATTCTATGAAAGCCTTACTGTCTGCAGAACAAATTGATTGCTCCGGTGTACCTGTGCTTGGCACCACTGCTGTGAAAGAAAGGTAGGGTTGTAATCTGTTTTATTGTATTACATATTGTGACACTCCAGGAATATTTAACATGCGCTCTTTCTATGGCACGTGCTTGAAGTCTAAGTAAAGAAAAAGGAAATAAATGAATGGAAAGTATGCAAGAGCAGTGGGCTACAGCTTTGTTTACTTCAATCCATGAGAGTTCATTCGAATAAGATAATTTTGCTGAAAGCGTCACCGGGAACATAACCTGATTGATAACGAAACCCTGTAAAGTGTTCTGAGGCACTAATCTGCTTCACTGCTTGAAACGTGTCAGACGGAGATGAAATTCAAGCTAATATTGTGAGGATTTTAAGCACAAAATGAGTGGGAGAAGTCATGGAGGACCTAGTTGGTTTAGGAAATGATTTTTAATTATGTTTCAGGGTATTACATTGTTAAAGGTCCTCCCTAATGTGGTACAGAGAATGAGAAAAAGAGATTTTCAATTAAAAAGAAAGAAAGAAAAGAAAAAGAGGTAGCCACTATACTACATTAAACTATATTAAGGAAATTAAGAAATGTGTTATTTACTTTATTCTTTTACTAGTTTCATTCATTTGCATAAACACTGTACTGTTTGATTCTGTTTTGGGAAATTGAAACAGTTTTTCTAGTTTTTTTTTTTTTTTTTGGTTTGTTTTTATTTCTGGGAATGTTTTTCAGAGAGAGACTTAACAGTATAAAATTCAGGATTGCTCAGTATGAATTAAATAAATGTTTTAATATTTCACAAAACGGTTGAAATATCTGTGATTGGGATTTGACCCCTTGCCATTTTCAGGCATTCTTGAAATGTTGTAGCTGCACTTTTGAGGTTACATATAAATCTGTACTGTGAAAGGGAGAGGAGATATTCCTCTTGTCCAAGCCCCTTGCCACATTGAACTGCAGGTGCCCTTTGCCTCCTCTGTCCCCATCCTGATCCTTTGATTATAATCGGAACACTTGATTTAGGAAAGAGAGGAAGCAGAATAGCTCACTGATGGAATTAAAGTTGTTTTCCATTGTTTACTTTAACAATGAAATTAGTATATAGCTTTACAGGTTTTACATTACATTTCGCTTCTGTAAATATGTGAGTAATTGTTGTGTATATACTAACTTTATCTCACAAAAACATCCTGATACAGAAGATCAGTGTAATCAGAGGTCATGGACATTGGTTTAGACTTGCTCCCCGATACTTTTATAGAAAATGAGTGAATGGAGAAACATGTATTTTAAGCATCTGTTAAATAACAAATACAAATGTACCAATTCCTGATATGATTAAAATTTAAGGTTATATTATCTATAAAGGGAAGGGATGTTTTCAGAGAACTTTTAAACTTGATGGCAAAATGAAGACTATTAGGTAGGTTTTCAGTTGAATGTAAGTCATCAAAATGATTAGTACTGTACTCTTATACACTAAGTTTTGTGGGTTTTTTTCTTATTGAAAAAATGTAAATTGAGATAATGTAAAGGAAAAATAAACCATAGAACTAAGAGCCAGAATATTTTCATTTCTAGAATAAAACATATTTTGAACTTCTTCTACTTTTAATTTTAGTTTTTAGTTTTGTAATTGCTTTTCAAACTTTGAAAATTTTGGACTCTTTTACCTTTTTAAAAGAAATGAATGATATGCATATATATAATCTTCAGCCAACTCAGAATGGGAACACAGAGGAGAGAATACCAAGTAAAAGAAATTGATATTTATGTTTTCTTGTTGTTGTCTTTTTTTTTTTTTTTTTTGTGGACAGGGAGGTTGCTTTTTGTTTACCAAAGTACCCACAATTCTTACTGTACCTGGCACATAATAACTGCTCAGTAAATATTTCTTGGTCAAATGAATAAACAGCACTCAACCAACACCCCTTGCCCCCCATACACACACACTTGTTTTTTTCCTCTGGTCTATTTACAGTTTCAGTTTTTGCTGTGCTGATGGTAGTGAGTTTTTAGCGTCAGCTTCTCTTCTGAAAATACTCTGTGTGTTGAAGAAATAGAGATTTATAGCTTTAGAACCAACCTAGGGACCATGTTTATAGAATTGTTTTACAGTTAGAGTAATTCACTGTGCCTCACATCGTTCTTCCTCTGAACATTAGATGAGCACTTACGAGTATATGAGTTCCTCACTTCAGATCGACTCGTCTTTTTTCCTCCTATACTGGTCTATGATAAGACATTTTCTAAAGCTATGAAATCTGTTTCTTATTTAGATTCTTTTTGCGAATCTAGGCACATTATCCTTATCAACCAACACCAACACGTTACATTGAACATCCAAGAAAACTGCATGTTCACTTTAGTGTTCACTTTAGTCAGAGATACCTAAGCACACTAAATATATGACAAAAACAATGTTTAGCATGTTATCATGACTATTAATTTAGGCCATGAAATGAAAGTCATTCATGAGGACAACTTGAAATATGTGGGTGACAATTCTCTAAGCTCAGTTAATGAGCAAAAGTTTTTATTTGGTGTCCAGCATTAGCTAGGCTGGGACCAGAGTTTTTGCATGGTAGCAACCTCAGAAAGCAGTTAATATAGAGTATGTTTAACAAATGAGAAATCTTATAGCCACAGTAAAATTTAATTCATTCCCAAATAGGATGTATATTAAAGCAAACTGATGTTACATCATTTTATATACACACAATTATGGATTGGTCCCCATGAATGTGGACCCAGTATATTTTTATACTGGAAAGAATGACAAAATACTGAGTATCACTAAGAAAGATATTAAAAACTAAAGAAAAATCTTTATATAAAATTGTAGTGTTTGTATTAGTGTAAATATGTGAATGGTGCAATCACAAATAAACGCATTATGGTCTATTGATATTTAATATTTTATGGCAGTGTTTTCTTTAATAATGTAGTAATTGCTGAGCAGAGAAAGAGGACAGCTAGCATAGACTCTTATTGGGAAGGAACCTCCAAGAGGGGATACTAGCCAGGCATGGCCTCTTTGAAGCATAATTAAATGCTGAATTGCCAAATTCGAGAAATATTCTGATTCAGATTGTCTTCAGAAAGATTAGACTCCTGGGGATGGAGTTGGGGTTTGTGGATGGGTCCCAGCATGTCAGATGGGTATCCAAGTTAAAGACGGTCTGTCCAAAAATCAGTGCCTGACAAGAGTAGACTTGCCTTCATATAGCTGGGCTGAGATTCATAACCTAATTTTGTTTCTAGCTGAGAAATGAATAGGGAACTAGAGAACTGACAGAAAACCAAATTGACCACCCATGGAGGCAATGGGAAACCTAGTCAGCATTGGAGGTGTGGTTTGGGGACTTGGCCATCTCAGGCTCAAAATTCAACTCTATGTGAAGCTTATAAGTCATAGGAGTTGACTATGGAGCCTTTCCCCCACATTAGTGGGGGAAAGAATTCCATATGTATCTCTTTGATTCAACAGTTGGGCAGAGCTGTTTATAGGCAAACTATTTAACACCTTTAAACCTCAGTTTACCCATCTTCAAAATGGGATTATTATATATCTGCCTTTTGAGCTTATTATGAAGATTAAATGAAAAGACACATGAATGGTGCTTGGACCTTATACATATTTGATAGTTTTGGTGAGCAGGGGGGGGGGGGGGGGTCTGGTTGTTTGTGTGTCTCAGTGTAAGACAGCCAAGCCCTGTGTAGATGTATTCTTTATGCTACTAATGATAACAGAGGACTGGACTAGTTAACCATAATATGATGCAGTAGAACTGGGTATTTCAAAATGAATGATATAGTCTTTACATCTTTTATATTCAACATGGTAAAGCTATTTATAAACTCTTATTCCTATTTTTTACCTATCAATTTAGTTTCAGATTTCAACATTAAAAAAAGTCTGTAATTTTAATAATATGATTCCTTGTCAAAAGTACATACTTGATCAGTTATCTGAGTTTTATTTGTATTGACTGTGTTAAAATATGTATAAAAACTGTGCATGATTTCAGTGACCACCTTTCCATGTAAGAGTGTAAAACGCCTAAGTAGATCATGGCTCTCACTTTAGAATCTAGAAGTTTACCTTTCTTCAAATGCCACTCGTAGTTTCTAGACTCTTCTTTTCTCCCTTAAGTCGTAGAAATTACTTAGCAATTACAGACTTTTGTAGATCTTTAGGAGACTGGGATGATCTAAGTTTAGAAATGTGAATGCCAAATAAATAGCAATTAATACAATACTTTCTCTGGAGGGCACAGAAAAGAGGATATTAGAAATGCTTTATGATTGATCTGAGTTTAAAGGTAAACTTTTTCATTGGGTAGTACTTGTAATTTTAAATGAAGTGATTATTTCTTTTGATCTTTATAAAAGCTCATTACTTAAAAATCAAAGGATTTCTTAAAGCATCTTTTAGTTGGCTTACATGATAAATTTAAATGATTATATATATATATTTCTTATACTGTAAGTTGCTTTTCAGTATAAAGATTATCTGGTCAGAGAGAAATATGTATAGATACCCACTTACTCAGCAAAAATTTAGCATCTCAGACGTACCTGTGGCAAACAGAATAAAAGTAATCCTGGTCCTTGTGGAGCAATAATTACAGCATAGTACTAGAAGACAGGCGTTAAGTACTTTAAAAGCAAGGAAAAGCAAGTAAGCAAAAGTATAAAACTACAGAATGAGAGAACTCCTAAGACAACTGTGTTTTCCTGGGTGCTTTGCTAGGGAATAAAGCCATTGGGAAAGGCTTGTGGGAAAGGAGGTGGACATATAGGCTAAGCTGGGGAAGGAGGCAAAGAAGCAAAGGAAGAGCCTTTCAGGAAGAGGGAACCACACATGCAGAGGCTAGAAGGCCAGTAAGAATTGTCTGTTCTGGCACCGAAGGACATTTGCATAGCTTGAGTGATGCTGTCCAGTATAGCAGCCATGAGCCATACGTGGTTTGTCTGAATTGAGATGTCCTCTCAGTGTAAAATACACTCTACAGAAGGCCTGACCTGATGAAAAGAATGTAAAATATCTTAAGAATTTTATATATCACAATGTTTTGGATATATCGGGTTAAATAAAACCTGTTCAAATTAGTTTTACCTTTTTTAGCTTTTAAAAAATATGGCTACTAGAAAATTTTAAATTACGTTTCTAATGCTCATTATATTTCTGCTGGACAGCACCTTAGTAGGATGTGATGAGCAAGGGACTCAATGACTGGAGATGAGATTGGGTAGATTCACTGGAGCCAGTTTACAAGGACTTGCGGACCCGTAGAGGGGAATTCAGACTTTATTCAAAGTGAAATAGGAAACCATTATGGGTTTTTAGCCAAAGGGATTTACCTTTTACAAAGAGCATTGACTACGATGTGGAGAATGTATTGGAGGGGGGCCAATTAGGAAGCTAGTACAGTAGTCCACACATAACACACAGCTAAACTGGTTATCCCAACAGCTGTCAGATAATGTTATATAAAAACTAATCTCTGTAATCATCAATGAGTTTCTCAGTGTTATTTGATAGAATTTCTTAAGCTGTGGATGCAGACATTGGTTTAGGTTTACATGTATAAGAATTTTCTTTATTAAAATTCTCACAAATTTAAATATCAACCAGCCTCGGAGAACACTGTTCATGGAAATAGCAATACCTGAAAAGCCTGTAAAAGGTTTTTAAGAGTTTTGACAAGCCTGAAATATCTCTTAATACTTTGGGGTTCAAGTACTTATTTGATGATTTGATGGAGGCTGTTGATGTCATGGGTCTCTCAGGCTGGCACAGCCACCTGTCCGGCAGCCTTGGATCTCAAATTTAAGAAATGTCATCATGCCCAACTATTTTCTTGGTAATCTCCCATCTCTTGTCCCAACTATTTCATCCTCCCAACTATTCTCTTGGTAGAGTTTATTCTCCCTCTTTTGTACGTGAAGAAACTTGAGACTTAAAGTAATTAAGCAAGCTGCCAAGGTTATAGGGTAGTAAGTGACAAACCTTAAGCTGAAACTCAGATCTTTCAGATATGTGTTGTGATTTCCTCTTATCTAAATTGTTCCTAATGTGCGTGTGTATTTGTGCACATGAATGTGAATTAGATTTGTCATTAGTTTTATTTGGCTCAGAAGCTATATTTGTAGTACCACTGTTTAATTATATAAAATTGGAATGATTCATAACTTTGGCTTTTCACTATTGCTTGTACTATTCTGTGGTGGTACACGTTTTGGGTTATTTTTCATAGTATTGGAAAAATGACGAACATATAGTCTAATTTTGGTTTTTTTGAATTGTTTTTGGTTTTTTGCTTTAGAGGGAAAGATAGAGTTTATTTACTATAGAATCTGCTTCCACTTATGAGTACTTAGAGGATACCAGCCACAATTCTATGTACTTTGCATGTTTTATTTCATTAAATCCTTTTTACAGCCTTATTAGATAGTAATATCATTTCTAGAATCACAGAAAAGTTAATATCTGACTTAAGATTTAAAGCCCAAATCCTCAGCTTCAGTATGTTATCCACTTTTTAGGTATATTTGAAACAATTATCTTCTCAGTATCCATTATAGAGCACTTACACTGTCGATAGTATTTTTCACTGCAAAAAGCAAAGGCTGTTTAAACATTAAGTTTTTAAAAATCATATTTCCCTAGCAAAATTAAAATTGGTCCAAGTTTTATCATTGACAAGGCTGATACTTTTCAGTAAACTAATAGTTTTATTTCCTTTTGTTAAATGAAAACAAGAGACGAAAAATCAGGTAGCACTTAAGTTCCCACTGTAACAGCATAAAAATCTAGCATTTTGCTTGTAATGGATGATCTTATAAATAATTGGATAGTGGAATCAATAGGCCCAATACTGTGGCTAAGCAATGTCCTATAACTTAACGTACCAAGTCCTAGTAGAATACATCTTATATGGTTTTACTTTAGATTTCAGATTCTATTTGTTAGATATTCTGTTAGTTAGGTATGTGGTATTATATAAAAGGTTGTTTAAAATACTTGAGTATCTGGGGCGCCTGGGTGGCTCAGTCGATTAAGTGCCTGACTTTGGCTCAGGTCATGATCTCATGGTTCATGGTTCGAGCCCCACTGTAGGGCTCTGTGCTGACAGCTGAGAGCCTGGACCCTGCTTTTGCTTCTGTGTCTACCTCTCTCCCTGCCCCTCCCCTACTCGCTCATGTGCGCGTGCATGCTTGCTCACTCTCTCAAAAATAAACATTAAAAAAACTTAATAAAATACTTTACTATCCAAAACATTTGCAATATAGTACTACCTACTGTAGTTTCCATTATACTATTTGATTTTGGAAAGCATAGGTTTTGCCTGATTAACATAAAATTATATTAAAACAATTATGTAAATTATCATCAATATCTATTAGAGATGTAAGCAGCGCAGAGAAGGGGAGAGTACATTACCATTTCTTAAGGACTTGCTGTGTTGGGTGTTTTATATCCGTTATTTAAGTCTTCACAACTGTCTCTGTAGATAAGTTGATATCGTACGTATTAAACTGAGGCTCAGACAGATTTACCCAGAGTTGCAGAGCTAGTGGATGAGCCCCAGTGCTACTGCGTTTGAAGTTCACAGTATGTTTTATAAATGAAAACTGGAAGGAGTTTTTGATTCTACAAATTGTTTGAAGGTGTAAAAGAAGCTCTTTCCAAAGGGAACTGTGGAAAATCTGACTTTTAGATTTTCTTCATTTTAAATTATTGACATGGAAAGCTGGTGAGATTAGAGTGATGTCTAGTCCTGCGACTAGCCAGTGCAGTAAAACAGTTTATGGAGTCTAGTTTCTTAGTCACCGATGGTTTGCTGTTACTGGTCTCGAGTTTTGTTGGTTACTTCCAATCCTCTCTTGTCCCCAGGCCCATCCCTTGATAAAACAAAAGTAGAAATACTTAACATTGCAAAATGCAAAGATTATCTTCTGCAACTGTAGAAGTGTTTTTCTTGTTGGCTTTTTTTTTTTTTTTTAGTAACTAAAAACTGGATATTGAACAGATTTTAAGGAGGTTGAATCATTTTTATTCCTTCTCAGTCATAAATAATTGTATTAAGAGCATTTGGCTAGTATCAACTACCTGCTGACCACTTTTCTTGATTATGTAGTTATAAGTAGAAACTCAGGGCACATTCTTATTTAGTTTTGTTCCAGTGTGCAGATTTTAATGTATAATTTTATTCTTTCATTTTGTGGGTACCTAGCCCTTTTAATTCTGAACATGTGTTCCGACCCGTTTTACTTCACAGTATTTATGCTATTAAATAATATATTTAGAACAAAAATATTGTTAAATCTGGGGACTGTCTTTAGTACACTGTAGATGTTTTTAGATATGGAAGGAGTTTTTCCCCCTCTTTGTGCCACTTTTCTTGAGAGTACTCCAATAGCATACATATCTTTTGAAAGGGTGAGGGGATACCGTAATCGGTAAGTCAATTTTGGTAACTATAGCAAACCCATGTTTGCGGTTAGACTTTTTTAGGGGTGGGGTGGATTCTAAGTTTTTTATTTGAAAAGCTTGAATGGTATTCTCTTGTGTAAATCGATACAGAAACTTATCAACCATTTCTATGAATATATCATAAACCACAAAACTCACTGAAGCTGAATTTGTAAGTTAAATTGTTTAAGTGTTTTCCTTGCCTCTGGGACTTATTTCAAACATAGACTGAGTTTCTTTAGGTACTATAGGGTATTCAGCATAGAGGAGAAAACATTGGTCAGAGAAACAGAGAGAGTATGGGAGAGGAGAAACATTTCTTAAAGAAAAAGCCACCTTTTAATTCTGGATGAGGTTTCTTACCATCTCAAAGGTAAATGGACAATATCTATATAAAGTCTCTCCCACTTTAATGCTGGGAATATTTTTTTAAATTTATTTATTTATTTTGAGAGTGAGAGAAAGAGAATGGAAGAGAGGTGGAGAAAGAGGGAGAGAGAGAATCCCAAGCAGGCTCCACGCTTGGCTTGGAACCCTAGATGAGGCTCAATCTCAGGACCTTGAGATCAACCTGAGCCAGTATCAAGAGTCGGATTTTTTTTTAATGTTTATTTATTATTGAGAGACAGAGCATGAACAGGGGAGGGGCAGAGAGAGAGGGAGACACAGAATTGGAAGCAGGCTCCAGGCTCTGAGCTGTCAGCATAGAGCCCCACGTGGGGCTTGAACTCACAAACCACAAGATCATGACCTGAGCTGAAGTCGGACGCTTAACCGACTGAGCCACCCAGGTGCCCCAAGAGTGGATGCTTAACCAACTGAGCCATCTAGGTGCCCCAGTACTGGGAATGTTTTGGCAAATCTTTGTCACATGCCTGGGCTCTAGAGTATGTTGTGGGGAAAGTAAATGGAGCAATGGATACCACATTTTCTCTGATTTCTTCCTTCTCCAAGAGGAGTGTATTAATTTTTCATTCTAGTCACTTTTTGAACATTCATTATCATTTATGCAAGTATTTTTATTTCCTTTCGCTGTCCATGATACTTACCTCTAAAGCTCAACTGCAAAAAAATTGGAGTGGCACTTATACAAGTCCCCCTTGTGTGAGTAAGAAGGAAGACGAAGAAGGCATTTTATTCCATCTGGAGTGGGAATACACACTTAACCCCTGAAAGGAGATTCGGTTCTAAAAGATGGAGAAGAGAAAGAAAGGCAGAGTGATTAGGCTTAGCTGTACTAAGAACATTCTCAAGAAAGCCTTTAAAATAACTATTCCTGGGGAGACGTGATAGAATCTTAAAGAGGATCTTGTTGAGCCTTCTACTTTTAAATGAGTAAAGTGAGGCAAAAAGAGATAATATAATAACACAAGGTCACTTTTTTCTTTTTTTTTTTTTTTCTTCAGTATCTGTTGTAGCCACAGAGTTCCAGGAGTTCGTCCAGATGGCCAAATTCTGTATCTTCCCTCTGTTGATTCTGCCCAGGTCCTATTAGTAGGAAGAGGCATTACATATGATATGCAGGAAGGAATTGAGCAAGAACTAGTTGGAGAACTATTGCGGTGGAGCCTTCTGATTCTTTCCTTGTTTATCCCACCATGGAAGAATCATTATTTCTGACCAAATCATTATTCCTTTGGTCAATTATTGTCAAAACATTTTGGGCCAAGGCTGATCTAGGATCAGGAGCCACCAAAGTTTAGTTAAGAATTGGAGACAGGTGGAAATCCAATAGTTGACAGCAGCAGATGAAACAAGAGAAGCATTTAGAGCCCTTAGGTACAACCTGACCTTGCATGAGACAGGGTAACCCTGTTTTCCACTCAACTTCACTAATGAAGTTTCGCTGCAGGCACTGTAACAGTGTGATGCTGCTCACTGTTCAATGCCATGCCTATTTTCTATTAGAAATAGGGTCCAGGCGCCTGGGTGACTCAGTCGGTTGAGCGTCCGACTTCAGCCCGGGTCATGGTCTTGCAGTTCGTGAGTTTGAGCCCCATGTTGGGCTCTGTGCTAACAAACAGCCCAGAGCCTGGAGCCTGCTTCAGAGTCTGTATCTCTGTCCCGCTCCCCTGCTCATGCTTTGACTCTCTCTGTCTCTCAAAAATAAATAAATGTTAAAAAAAAAAAAATTAAAGAAATAGGGGCATGTTTTTCTAGAGATGGTAGAGGTTAGCTGAATCAAGATCCCTCAAGAGCCCTCTGAGCAAGAACCATCTGGTCTTTATTTGCTTGCAAACTTCAGCATAACCCATCTACCTATCCTTATTGCTTGGTTCTACTTTAAGAATTCACTTTCCACATGCTTTCACACATATAGCTTGAATACAAGTGTCTCCCTTAAGATTTTATCACCTCTTATCTGATTCCTAATGTAGCTCCATGGCATGGATGCGTACCTTTCAAATTAAGAGAAAGTAACTGGATTGTATATTGGATAGACATTCCCTCTAAGCTTGCCTTTCTTTCTGACATTGAGTCTCAAGGCATTAAACCCTGCTCAAGGCTCATCATGTAGGGGTTGGGCAACACTGGCCTGAACCACAGTTAGACATTAATACCTGCATTATTAAGTATTAATAACCCGCCCTCTCCCACTCTTAGAGACAATTCCCAGCATAGAGAGTGTGGCTTTCCCATCAATACCAGGACCCTTTCTAGTTCTGAATACCAGCAGTATTCATGAGTAAAACAGGCAGGATTAATTAAAGACTGGAGAATTAAAAAAGAAGACTAAACACCTTGAAAGCAGAGGAAGGGTGGAAGGATTCAGGAAGAAAGAAGGAATGTGAGGGGGAAAATACATGCTTAAGAGCTGGAGCAACTCTTGACTGTTGCCTTAGGCTTGTGGTGCTAGAGTCATGATCTGAACCCACTTGATGGATATGAGTCTGACTCTAAGATCTTAGGGACTGCTCTTGAATTCAGAAGTCCAGATTTGTGGACTTTGTGCAAAATTACAAAGTAGAAGAACTCAGGAGCATGGACAAGGAAATAGGCCACCTGTGCTCTTTCATGGTTCCTTCTTTTCTTGATTGAGAGGAAGACCAATACTCTGTTTTACTTTTCATGTGAAAAGAACAATGAGTCTTTATTTCTTTTCTAGTGCCAATGGTTTAAACGAATTGCTCTCATTTTGAGTATGAGAAATCATTTTTAACATCAGAAAATTTCAATCCCCTTCACCCCCCCCCCCCACACATAATATATATGTTCATGTAAATTAAGTAACTTCAAAGTCAGTTAAGTTGCTTGGCTAATAGGAAAATAAAGATTTATCTACTTTTAGATTTAATAGAGTAGAGGGAAAATGATAAAGCAAATTAAACTGTAAAGTTCTTCAACATCAGTAAGTTTCACACAGCTGCAGGGATAACTTGACGAAAGGACATGTTCAGCCAGATGGCCTGTGCTGGCCTCCTTCCCATTCCTGCAAAAGATACGTTATTCACTCCCAGGGTAGCTCAGGGAAAGAGCTGATTATGGAATTTAAACAACCAATGTCCAATTAACCCCTGTTTTGGTCAATGTTTCCTACACAGTTTGGATAATTGGCATACTTTAGTTCCGTCAAGGGAGGCAGCTGGTTTATTGGTTAGTTCAAGCTCATGGGAATAAGAAATTTGAAATTCTCTTATCAGCTCTGCCCCTACAAACTTTAAGTATGACCTTGGACAACTTATTTACCTCATTGTGTCATTAAATCTCCCCATTTGAAAATTGGAGATCCATGTTTCTCCAAGACCATACACGAAGCAGAGGCACAGTAGGAAACGTAAGGGCGAGTATTAATATTTGCAGAGGTCTTTAAGACTGTAGATACAAAGGTGCAGTTTGTGTCCTATAGTATTACTGTAATATCTTAAGGATGCTGTGATTGCACAGAACAGAAGCCCACTGAACAGCACTCAAGCACGGGGCATTCATTCATTATGGGAGACATGCCGGAGGCTCCACAGGAACCTAGTGACGAGTGCATTGCCCCTTGTTGAAACTGGAAAACCATTCAGCAGCTTGTGTCTCTTCTCTCTTCCTTTTGCTTTCCTCATCTTTGCTTCTCTGTATGTGCCTACTTCATTCTTTCCTTTCAACATACTAAGCCCTTGGTATTCTAATCTCTGCATTGTGGCCTCATTAAAGCAACCCAAAGTGAAGGTTTTCCATCTCCTTGAATTTTAGATCCCAGGAGAAGACAGGAATTGACGCCGTGTAGTTGGGTTCCTGACATTCCCACACTTCCCTGTGGCTAGTGGACTGGGAACAGATTCTTTAAGAAAAAAGGTCTCGGAAAGAAAGAAATGATAGGCATCTTTTGTACCTAAAATTGCTCTTTGGTTTATGGGAACATGTCTTATAAAATTATAAAAGTAAAGAATTAATTAGCTAGGTTTTTAAAATATTTTATGGATACAAAGTTGTGGTGGGTTTTTTTCTTTGTTTGTTTTGTTTTTTTCTGAGATATTTGGAGTATATGTTAAAGCATTCAGCAGATAATTTTGCGTGCCTCTAATCTATCAGGTCCGGGATTATAAACGCAAAAGACAGCCCCAGTTCTCAAGAAGCTTTGTGTGTAGTGACCGGCAAATGAAGATTTTTTTTTTCTTTTTACAAAAGTCTGTTGCTATGGCCATGGCTAGTAGAATAGTTAACATTAATCGAGTGCTTAGAAAATGCCAGATGTTCTACTAAATGTTTTACATACATATTTCATTTAAGGCAATAACGTTATGAGGTAGACACTATGATTTCTATTTTACAGCTGAAGGTACTGAGCCCCAGGATGAATAGGTAACTGACCAAAGTCACTTACTGATGAATTACAGAGTCAGGAATCCACAGACTGTTCTCTGAACCACTGTGCTTGGTGGTCTTTCTAATAAAAACAAAGAGACTTAGGACAACCGAGATAAGATTTTGAAGTGGGAAAAAAACCCCAAAGTTCTAAGAGTGCTATAAGAGCATTTGTCTTACCAGATGTTTCCAAATTCACTTTTGTTCTATACTCTGTGGCAGCTTAACATACTACTAGGCAAGGCTAGAACTGAGAAGACCCTGCTTGGGTTTGGATAAGCTACTTAATTTGCAGTTTAAACAATCATTCAATCACTCTTAGCTTTAGTACCTTTTTTGTTAAAATGTGAATGAGGATAATATAATATTAACCAACCCCATGAGGAAAAACAAAGAAAATACATCTTGGTATTTCATTTAAGGAGGAGGTATGGTTTAGAGCACTGGGGGAAAAGCAGGGCCTTTGTAGTTACAGTAAACTCTGTAGGAGTCAATAGTTTGTGGCAATACACTGCTTTGGCCAGTCAGGAGTTTGTGAAGAATTGCATCTTTGCAGCACCCACCACAGACTGGAGCCCTGGAACATTCATCTTCTCTTGTTTGCCCTTTGTTAGCCCCCTGTCAACAATGGAATTTAACTATCTTATCTAGACTTTAACAAGGTGATAGACTTAGTCAGTGGAATATGGCAGCTATCTTCTAGTGTTTGAAGGATAATTGAAGGATTAGCCTGGTTTTCTGAGGCCTCTAAAAGACCAGCCATCAGACTAAAAGGAGATAGATTATAGCCCAGTGCAAGGAAGAATTTTATGGGAGTGCAGTTGTGCAAATGTGGAAGGAGTTCTCTAAATAATGGATAACCTTTACTGAGTGCCTGCTTTGTACCCAGGCACTGTGCTAAGCACTATATGAACATTGTCACATTTATCTCTCACAGAGGCTCTGTGACAAAGGTACTGGTTTTTATACATTTGTATATAAAACTTTCAAGAGTAGTTAACTTACTTGCTCAAGGTCAAACAGTTTACCAACTATTTCGTAAGAACAGTTGGAAGAGTTAGAAATTGAACCCAGAGCTCTCTGATTCCAAAAGATACTGTCTGTGTTGGATGACAATCCATGGTCACTAGAGGTCTTCAGGAAAAAAAACAAAAACAAAAGAACAAAAAAAACTAGACAATCAGAGTTAGCAAAAAGGTTGTAAAGGGGTTTAAGCATTCTGTGGGAACGATTGGTTAGGCAGATGACCTTTCGCCTCTCTTTTAAACTTTAAATTCTATGATCCAGTTGTGTTTATAGAAACAATTTGCAAGACATACTGTTAGGAAAATGATGGCCGATGGTAGAATCATTGTAAGAAAATAGCTTTCTCTTTCTAACCATTAGCTCCTCTGCCAATTTTAGACAAGTTCTATAAATTTGTTTTCCTATGATGTTTGTCACTTTAGCTTTAAAAAGAAGTGATTGGTCTAGGTGAATAAAGTCAGGGAAAAAAATCATAATAAATGTCAAGGAAATTTGATGAGAAAGTTCAGTATCTTTAAAAGAAATGACTAAATAGTTTTTGATTGGTTTTGTTTTTAATTAAAGAGTACTTACTGTACATTTTAGAAAACTCAGATTTTCAAAATCTTACCCATCTACATCAAAGTTAGATATTTTTTTAGACTTACATGACTTCTTCGCTTCCTCAGACCCGGGAAACATTATTTCGGTTTGATACCATGCCACGTGGCAAGAAGAGACCTAAAGCTTACCCCTTCAGCATGGCTCAGAGGAGCGAATGTCATAATTTTATATTGCCACTAACAGAAACATTGCAGGTAGGGTGAAGGGTAGAAAAGGCAGAGCAGGGACACCTGAGTGCCTCAGTTGGTTAAGCATCCGACTCTTGGTTTTGGCTCAGCTCACGATCTCATGGTTTGTGAATTCAAGCCTCACATGGGACTCTGTGCTGACATTGCAGAGCCTGCTTGGGATTCTCCCCGCCCCCCCCCCCTTTCTCTGCCCCCCCTTCTCCTCACTCTCTATCCCTTTCTCTCTCAAAATAAATAAATAAACATTTAAAAAAAGAAAGAAAAGGCATAGCAATGACACACTGACTCTTCTTGCATCAGTGTTCAAGACCTGCTTGGATAATATTTGTTTTTATTGACTTGGTTTGTAGTTTTTCATGTTCAAGTCCTTAAACAACTATTTGATTATGTTTACATACTCTCATTGAGTCACTTCATGGTAGGATATTGTTTTTATTTAGCCAGACACAGTGAAAACTCACACTTAAAGCATTTTAAGTTCACAAGAAAAAGATTATCCTGAGAATAGTTTTCACCAATTTGATTTAATCTTTATCACATAATTTAAAGGGTTCAAGTTCTTTACTATATGGTGATATATGCTGCAGTGATTGGTTTTTAAAATGGGTATAGGGAAACAGTTTCTCAATTGTGGTCGATACAGTACAAAGTTATCTCACAAAGCTTTTCTTTCCCCATTTTACCATAACTATTTTTTAGGATGAATTTGATTTGTCTAGTTTGGGGGAATAAATCTTTCAATGTATTAACTTCATTGCTTAACACATGCCCATCATATGAAAACTTAACAAAGTAATGTTTTAATGTTAAATAGATTTGATTCAGTTTTCTATAGGATGAGTAGTTTGAGAAAGAAAAATGATAAAAAGTTGTATGATACCAGTATTCTGAAACATTTATCCATTCTAGATATAGTCTGTGGGCATATTAGTTCTTATAAACCTTGACTGGGAAGACACTAATTAAAGGAAATTCAATGACTATGATCATTTTTTTTTATGTCAACAGATGTTGAAAATGATCTTATGAAAACTAAAATCTTCTAGATATATATATATCTCTAAAATGTTTAAATGTTGTGTTTTTCTTTAAAAAAAAATTTTTTTTAACGTTTATTTATTATTGAGAGACAGAGATAGAGCGTGAGCAGGGGAGGGGCAGAGAGAGAGAAGGAGACACAGAATCTGAAGCAGGCTCCAGGCTCCAGGCTCCAGGCTCCAAGCTGTCAGCACAGAGCCTGACGCGGGGCTCGAACTCACAAACCGCAAGATCATGACCTGAGCCGAAGTCGGACATTTAACCAACTGAGCCACCCAGGCGCCCCTAAATGTTGTGTTTTTCTAACAGAATGCTAGTCACACTGTCTTCCAAACAGAGAAAAATATTTTATTGCTCTTTAATTTTATGATTTTGTTAGTTTATATTCAGGGTGGGGGGCACAAAAAAGAGATAAATTGAATTTGAAACTAAACATTATAAAGAGCTTTATCATATCATGTCAAATCTTAAGATACCTTAGAATTTATGGTAGCTCACCCCTCATTTTACAGACTCAGTCTCTAAGAGGTTGACTTTTTTGCATGTTCCATTGGGAATGCTACCTCTGCCAGGTACTGAGATGTAAGGATGACGAAGACATAGTCCTTGCCTATCAGGAAGTTACCTGAGGGCCAGGTAACTTTGAGGGCCAGGCATAAACAAACCAAAATACAACATTATGATGAGATGATTGGAAGATCTACTGAGTACTGTGGAGCTCCAGAGATGAAAACTATCGTCAGCCTGTGGAGGTGAGGGAAGGTGTCCAAGGAAGGGGTGAGTCCTCAGCTGAGGCTTACAGGATAAAAGACATGCCTTAATCCTTTAGCTTGGTTGTAGGCAGTTGGGGCTTATTTTATGATTGAGAAATGCATTATATGGTGATGCATTTTTCAGTCTGATATATTTCACCAAATAATGATTATAGGGACTGTGTTGGGGAAAGGGCACTGAGCAGAATGTTCTTTACTTTTTGTACATTATTGCTCCTACTCTTATGTCTTTTTCAGGTGTAATGACAAGAATTTAAATGTAAAACAAATTATTCATTTTATAGAAATGCTATCATCAAAAGCACAATAAGGACCAAAACAACAAAGCAAAATATAAACAGTAGGAAATATTTATATAAGGATTTCAGTAATTGATGTTAGAATTGAACAAACTACTAAGCATAGAAGTGATGGATATAGTATATATGTGCCATTCCACATAAATGCTATTCTATCAAAAAAAAAAAAAAGATGTATATGATAGATTGAGGGTCTCATAAAGCCAGAGTGTGTAATTATTTTTTATTAAGTAATGCTAATGGAAGACAGTAGTGGTTACTTTTAATGATCTTAATTGCTCAAGTGAAAGTTGTTCTGAAATGTTTCTGTCTAGTGAGTGAGATCAGAAAAGCCCTGACTTCTGTTACTGCTGCTCTTCTTGTTTCTTTGCCAGCTCATAGGAGCCTCTGCTAAAGCATCCTTACTACCCCCACCCCCACCTCGGTCTATGTCTGTGTCTGACTGTCAGGTGCCCTGGCAAGGGCCACATGCAGGCTGTCCCTGCTGCATGGACTGAACACACCAGAGACCTGGACAGCAGCAATGCTGGGGCTCAAATTGGCAGCTACTGCCTATAGTTACTGAGATTATTCCTACAAACATTTGCTTACGTGTATGGATGAGCAAAAGAGAGGTCAGAGGAAAGTATGGGTGGCAATTTCTTCAATAAAAATGAAACCACTTAAAATGAATAGCCTGTTGATGGATGGTATGCCAGTAGCTTTATCTTCCTAGTTGAAGAACGTATTTTAATGTTACCCTTTAATATTTAAAGACATAGAAATTCTCCAGGTACATTGTACATGTTCTTGTTTTTGTTTATTAATCCCCTGGGGTGGGACCCTGTCAGGTTTATTGACTTCTTCTCTTTATAGATATCGTCATGATGTCTGTCTTCCCAGGGATCGTGTCTGTAGTGATGTTTCTCTGCCTCAAGCTGACTAAAACCTTCAATCTGGAAAGCTTTGTATTCTGGGCCAATACAAGCAAGAATGATGTCATGATGTTTTCCATTTCTGGAGAATCAAGTCAGAGTTCATGGACCATTCAAAGCAAAGTAACACTTTTACCAGGCAGCACACAAAGGAGAATGTTAATTGATTAACTGATTAATTGATTAAAAAGTGATTCCTGCAAATAGACTTTAATAGTGTATTTTATAAGGAATTCTGTTAGTTTTAAAATAAAATCAATTGTCAATAGATTTCCTGATCAACTTTTGATATACAAATTAGTGTCCACTACTAGTAATTTTTCTGAACCCACAGTTTTTTTCTCCAGGTAAAGGATGGTCCACTTTTTGTGGCATTTAATTTGATACATATTTCTTTCTTTTTACTTTGTTACCTAGAAACCCCAGTCTTCCTAATATAGTACAATTCTCGTGCTTTCATTTAAACCTATTTAATTCTCAAAATAATTTGCAAAATGAAAATCTGGTCATTGAGAACATTTGCATGTACATATATCTTGATTGGCAAATTATATAAAGCCGTAGCAGGTGATATTTGATTTAACAAGGAAGGCTTTTCTATTATAAATTTACCCCAACAGCGTGATGTATCCTTAAAAATGATGATTTCTTCACCAGAACACTTTCAGTAAGAACATTTATCACAGAATTTTTGGTTCATAAATATAATTTAAAATCAATTCAATATCTTATTTGAACAGCTAAAACAAAAGCATGGTTTTGTTAGATAATTGCCCTGTTTAATAATATAATTTCATTAAGAATCACTTTTGTTGCTGTTGTTGATGACAAAACTTTCTTCTTCTATGTATAATTTAGAAACTGTCATGGAAAGCTATGGTTATATTATAAAATTTTCCTGGTTGAACCAATTTTTAGCCATTAAATCTGTGTATTTGGGAAGAAGTGGCCCAAGATATTCAGGAATACGCAATTAATTTCCATTTCAGCTGGTACAAAGACATGGAGGTGTGGGGGAACATGGGATGATTCAGGAACCTGCAAGTGAAATTAATTTCAAATTGTCACATTGCAAAGATCAGTAGTAGCAAATTAATATGAAAGCATACATATACATACACATAAAAACTTATGATTCTGAATTACACATACACAAGTTTCTTCTCTTGTTCTGTGATCAATGCAACGTTTTAGCAGAATATGCTTTATAACAAAAGGTACATGTTTGTCTTCAAAGATGGGAAACATTTTTAAAACAGAGTGTACCCTATGAGTAAATGCAGACTATCTGGTAAGTGTACTAAAAACTCCAGGAGCTTTGATCAATTGCCAGCTGTTATATCCGTTCTGTTGGTAATCTTTCTTACTGATCTGTGACCTTGACCTTGTGCTTGTATCTGTATGTCAGATCTATTTTAGGGATGGGGAGACCATAGTTGAATTTAATAGAATTTATACTCCAATCTCAAAGAATGTCCCAGTATGTATGTATGGTATGTATGTATGTATGTATAAACTAGTATAGTATAAACTATACTATACTATATTATATATAGTATATACTATACTATACTATAAACACTCAATTCCAGAAGAAAGCACCATTTTCCATTATATTTTATATTTTGATAGAGTTTGGAAAATATGCTTTTGAAAACTGATAGAAAGAACCAGTTATTTTGAACAGCTATTGAAAAAAGTTAGGAGAACCTATACTCTCTGTTTTATACTTAAACCCCCCTTTTTTTCACTTTTATGTGCTACCAAAATAATTTGTTAGTGATTATTTTGTGTTTCTTCAAAGAAGCTGTTTGTTATTCAAGAATAGTAGGAGGCAGTGAGAGACATTAATATTAATGCTAAATAAATAATTATGTATTTATCATATAATGTTTATCTTCTGGGTTTTTAACAGTTGTAGTTAGAATTAATTTTCGTTAATGTTATTTCGTTATGTTTTCTATGTTTTATTTATATATTTATTTCTATGTTTCTATGTTTTATTTCGTTAATGTTATTCTAGTTTTCCGTGTTTTCAAGAAAATGCAACACAGTATCCAGGAAAATATTACATTTTTGGAATAGAAATTGTTTGGCAGTTAAGCTCTTTCTCTAGCTCCTGTGATTCGTGGGCCTTTTTTTTTGCTTCAAATCTTAATTTTGATTTAAGATTAATTTTTTTAATGAATTGTAAAGGCAGAGTGAAAATAGTGGCTTTTATTGAATTTGCTTCATAAACATAAGCCTTCTCATAATTCAGAACAAGGAAACTCTTTCTTTTGCTATATCAGTTACAGGAGATATTTGTTTCTGTCACCAGGACAATAATTGTCCTCTCTCTCATATGCTTTTATCTGCCACCAAGGATCCTGAATCTTTATTATTGCATTTTATTCAGTATGTAGTCATTGTGAGATCAGCAAAAGCTCCAGTTTGGACATAAGCTCATTTTTAGCTTTGAAGTAAACATCTGTTTGAAATTCTGTGACCCCCTTAAAGAAAGTAATGAAGATAAATAATTTGGGGCGATTGGATGGGGAAGTTGTATAGCTATTACAAAATCATTTCCTTCCCCCAGAATTCACTGAGAACACTATGACACATATTGGTCAGGACTGTTTCCACAACTTTATGATAGCATTATCAACTTTCTGGTTAACATGCTTGTCCTATTTATCAGCTACAATTTGATAAATTACTTGGAGTCATAGAAATAAAGTTTTAGGGTTGAAGAGGTCCTCACATACACATGTCTTTATATTGAACACTTGAGTCAGGCAAGCATTGGCGTGTCCTAGTGAGTCTCATTTAATAGAGAATGTGAATGACACAATTTTACTCCTATGGAAGCAGCTGACAGCAAGTTAAAGCTGATGGACCTCGAAGTCAGGAGCAAATTTGGCCTTGGGCAAAAATATGTAAGTCCCTCAGGTTGCAATGGAGAGCAATCTGGGCCGCTGTTTTACTCACACAGTGTCACTGGCTTTTGTTACCAACCTTTGAAGACTATTTACTATTTAAATTGAGAACCCCTGGGAGAGGGCAAGAAGCTCTTCTGTTCTATAATGTTGAGGCCCTCAGTTGAGCAAAATGTTTTCAGATAAGTTTATTTTCTTGGCACCCATCAAATTGTACAACCACACATCTGTCTTTGCACAAAGATAATACTACAAAGAAAGTTACTGTCTCAGAATTCAAATTACATCAAAGGACATTAATATCTATTCCTTTTTTCTCAATAGATTAGAAATGTATTCTAATAAATTTCAGTCATCCTTTCTTATCATGCCCTTATTATTCCCTGCTTGAAATGACAACAATTGAATGTGGTTTTTTTCCTTAAATTTTTTTCAAAAACCATCTTTTCTTTTTTCCCTTTTCTGTCATTTATTCTGCTCCTGTTGTAGTGATGATCAGTCTTTTAGACTGAGTTACTGAAACTAAATCTAAATTTAATAACTAGTTTCCATTTATATGTAAGACAGTTTTATTTATTTATTTTTTAAATTTTTTTAATGTTTATTTTTGAGAGAGAGAGAGAGAGACAGAGACAGAGTGTGATCAAGGGAGGGGCAGAGAGAGAGGGAGACACAGAACTCAAAGCAGGCTCCAAGCTCCGAGCGGTCAGTACAGAGCCCGACGCAGTGCTCAAATTCACCAACGTGAGTGAGATAATGACCTGAGCCGAAGTTGGGCGCTTTAACCGACTGAGACACCCACATGCCCCTATATGTAAGACAATTGTAAAGTGGAATAAAACAATAGTTATGATAATTAAAAGAATAGCAAATGATATTTATAATTTTTTTAGACACAATAACTCCATTTTTCAAATGTTTACAAATACTTAGAATTCTTTTGTTTTTCCAGCTTGAGAAGTAGTTGACATATGTCACTGTAATTTTACAGCACAGTGACTTGATTTTCATATATTGTGAAATGAATACTACCATACATTTAGCTGACTTCCATCTTCTCATATAAATACAATTTTTAAAAAAAGGAAAAAAAATTCTTCTCATTATGAGAACTCTTAGGATTTACTGTCTTAACAACTTTCCTATATATCATACAGCAATGCTAGCTCTAGTCATCATGCTGTGTGTTACATCCCAAGGACTTATTTATCTTATAACAGGAAGTCTGTATCTTTTGACCACCTTCCTCCCATCTCCCCTCCCCCCAACTCTCTGATTCTGGTAATGATAAGCGATAAGTGTGATCTCTTTGAGTTTGCTATTTTGTTTTGTTTTTGTTTTGGATTTTCCATATAAGTGATACCATATATGGTATCTGCCTTTCTCTGTCTGACTTATTATTTCACTTAGGATAATGCCTCAAAGGCCATCTATGTTGTCACAAATGGTAAGTTTCCTTGTTTTTTAATGGCTGAATGATATGCCATCATGTCTGTGTGTGTGTGTGTGTGTGTGTGTGTGTGTGTGTATTTCACAGCTACTTTGTTCATTCATCCATCCATGGACACTTAGCTTATCTCCATGTCTTGGCTTTTGTTAATAATACTGCTAGGAATAAGGGGATGCAGATATATTTTCAAATTAGTATTTTCATTGGCTTTGGATATATTCTCAGCAGTACAATTGCCAAATCGTATGATTGGTCTATTTTTAATTTTTGAGGATCCTCCATACTGTTTTCCATAGTGGCTGTACCAGTTTAAATCCCACCAAAAGTGCACAAGGACTTTTTTTCTCTGCATCCACATTAGCATTTGCTATGTCTTGTCCTTTGATGGTGGTCGTTCTAACAGGCATGAGGTGATAGCCCATTGTAATTTTAATTTGCATTTCCCTAATGACTACTGATACTGAGCATATTTTCACATACCTGTTGGCTCTCTGTATATCTTCTTTGGAGAAATGTCACTTCAGGTCCTTTGCCCTTTTTAAAAATGATTTATTTGCCGTTTTTGCTATTAAGTTGTATGAGTTCTTTATATTTTTTGGTTATTAACCCTTATCAGATATATGGCTTGTAAATATCTTTTCCCATTCCATCAGTTGTCTTTTCACTCTGTCGATGATTTATTTTGCTGTGCAGAAGCTTTTTAGTTTGATGTAGTATACTTATTTTTTTTATTTTATTGTTTGTGCTTTATTTTATTGCTAGGTGTTGTATCCTAAAACTCATTATCAAGACCCACATCAGGGAGCTTTATTCCTATGTTTTCTTCTAGGAATTTCATGATTTCAGATCATATATTTAAGTCTTTAATACATTTTGAGTTAATTTTGGGGAGTGGTAAAATATATGAGTCCAGGTTTATTCTTTTACATGTTATCCAATTATCCCCATACCATTAATTAAAAAGGCTGTCTTTTCTCCATTCAGTATTTTTGGCTCCGTTGTCAAAATATTAGTTGATCGTATATGCTTGAGTTTATTTTGGGGTTCTTTCTTCTGTCCCATTGGCCTGTTTGTTTTTATTCTAATACAAGCTATTTTGATGAGTGTAGCTTTATAGTATAGGTTGAAATCAAAAAGTGTGATGCCTCCTGCTTTATTCTACTTTCCTAGGGTATGTATGTATGTGTGTGTGTGTGTGTATATATATATATATATATATATATATATATATATATATTTTTTTTTTTTTTTTTTTTTACTATTTGGTATCTTTTGTGGTTTCATATAAATTTTAAGAGTGTTTTTTATTCTTCTATGAAAAAATTCCATTGGAATCTTGACAGGAATGGCATTAAGTTGATGGCTTTTGGTAGCGTTGACATTTTAGCAGTATTAATTGTTCCAGTCCGTGAACACAGGATACCTTTCCATTTATTTGTGTCTTCTTCCTTTTCTTTCATGAGTGTCTTGTAGTTTTCAGAGGAGAGATCATTCACTTCCTTAGTTAAATTTATTTCTAACTATTTTGTGACATTATAAATAGGATCGATTTCTTTTTCAGAAAATTCATTGCTAGTGTATAGAAATGCTGCTGATTTTTGTCGGTTAATTTTGTATCTTGCAATTTTTGCTGAACTTATTGATTACATCTAACAGTTTTTTGCTTGGTTGAATCTTTAGGATTTTCTATGTATAAAATCATTATAAATAGAGAAAGTTTTTACTTCTTCCTTTCTAATTCTGACACCTTTTATTTCTTTTTCTTGCCTAATTGCTCTACCTAGGACTAATACCATTTTAATAGGAGTGGTGAGATTGGACATCCTTGCCTTGCTCCTGATCTCAAAGCAAAAACTTTTAACTTTTCACCATTGAGTGTGCTGTTAGCTGTGGGTTTGTCATATAATGGCCTTTACTATGTTGAGAGGTTTCTTCTATGCCTATTTTTAACAAGTAGATGTTGAATTTTGTCAAATGCTTTTTCTGCATCCAGTGAGATGGTCATGATAATTTCATTCCATTAATGTAATGTATCACATTGATTGATTTTCTGGTGTTGAACCACCCATGCATCTCTGGGATTAGTCCCATTTGATCATGGTGAATGATTCTTTTAATATGCTGCCGAATTTGGTTTACTAGTATCTTACTGAAAATTTTTGTATCTATACTCATCATATATAATTCATCATTGTAGTTTTTTGTTTGTTTGTCTGGTAGTGACCTTTTTCTGGTTTTGGTATCAGGGTAATGCTGACCTCATAAAATGAGTTTGGCAGTGTTCCCTCATCTTTGACTTTTTGGAAGGGTTTGATAAGGATTGCTGTTAATTTTTCAAATGTTCCGTGAAATTCTGGTCCTGGGCTTTTCTTCATTGGGAGATATTTTAGCACTAATTTGATCGCCATACTAGTAATTGCTCTATTCAGATTTTCTATTTTTTTCCTGATTCAGTCTTTGGAAGTTGTATGTTTCTAGGAATGTTTCCATTTCATATAGGTTGTCAAGTTTGTTGGGAGTATAGTTGTTCATAGTAACCTCTTATGATCGTTTTCATTTCTGTGGTATCGGTATTGGTAGTATTTCCTTTTTCAGTTACAGTTTTGTTGACTTGGTTAAAAAATAACTTTCAATTTATAATAGGGGATTCACTGTAATCTTGACTTTTTAAAAAAGCCCCAGAACTCTTATCTGAAATGTTACTTTTTCTTTCTTGTTCTGTGAAATTAAGTGTTGAGTGCTATGTATTACAACTTTTCATAGGCCACTGGTTTGGAAAGCCTAATCTTACACATTTGGATAAAATGTTTGGTGTTACATCCTCCTGATAAATTTTTCTTGGATTTTGTTTCCTTTCAACTTTTAAATTTTTTTTCAAGGCCTCACCTTAGAGAACACCAAGAATTTTCTGAATTATTTACCTCAGTTTGTATTGTTTTAATAAAAGGTTCAATAATTAGGACTTTGGAATCTTCTTAAAACTTCGATATTTTTCTTCTAATCCTTAGTGAAACATCTTAATATTTTTCTTAGCCTTTTGTATAAAAAGCATCCCTAAAATAATCTACAGTGGAATTTAGGTAATGTTATCCAATAGGAGTTATTCTTGAATGTCACAAATAAGTAGACTTTCAGTTAATTTTACATTTTGAGGAACCAGAGCCAAAAATTGAAATGCTTATTAAAGTGGCATTGGAGAAATACGTTTAAATTCAGCAAACTGGTATTACTTGCTAATGCAAAATAAATTAGAAGAGATTTCACAGAAACAATTGGAAGTCATGAAGTGTTCACTAGACATAGTTTAACCACCATACAGAGTAACTTCATGGATGTTTAGTCATTGAAATGTGTTGTTAATGGAGAGTTTAATGACAAGTAAGATACTGTATCCTTTCCTTAAAAACAGCTGGAGGAAGACCTTTCTCATTATTTATGTGTTGTCAACCAAAAGTAGTCCTACATATAAGAATTCTATTAGATTCATCCTTCATTTATCCAAATAAAATTTTATTTTGCCATTTTCAAAAGTGGTTAAAAATTCAGATTTTCCCTTTACTTAATAAGCCATTTCCAAATAGAAAGTACAAAACACATTTCAATGAAATTAGTTTAACTTCCTCAAAGATCAATATAATACCCATTTGGGAATGGTTAATGTGCAAATTATTTACAACTATCTTATTGATTAAAACTCTAAATAAAAAAAGTTAGACTTCAACATAATTTCATATTTTTCAGGTACTTAAAAATGTAGCTTTTAAAAAATACTCTCTGAATTCAAGCATTTTACTAGATATTTAAATAAACTAGTCAGTGTGTTGAAGCTTGGATCTTTCTCCAAATCTGTGCATATGGTCAAGATTCCATGGAATTCTTTCACAGTTTAGTTTGATTTTATTGTGTTTTTAAATCTAGCAATTTTTTTTAACTGTAGGCTAGGTAGAGCAGTGAAAAGTCAATTTTATGAAATTTAAAAGGTTTTTATTCTTATAAACAATTTTAAATTAATAAAAGGAAGATTCAGTTTATAATTTTAACATTGTGAAGTAGTTGTACATGAATTTTACTAAATTGCCATGAAATACATTAATCCTTGATATACTCTCAGGCAGCATTCTTTAAAACATGTAATGTTAGTTTTTTAGTTGTTTTTTTTTTAATGTTTTATTTATTTTTTTGAGAGAAAGAAATAGCAAGCAGGGAGGGGCAGAGAGAGAGAGAGGGAGATAGAATCAGAAGGCTCCACGGTGTCAGCGCAGAGCCTATCATGGGACTCGAACCCACAAACCATGAGATTATTACCTGAGCTGAAATCAAGAGTCAGATGCTTAACCCACTGAGCCACCCAGGCACCACAAATCTGGTTTTAGATTTTGAAGCTTTTTTTTTTTTTTAATATTTCTAAGTAGTAGCAAGGATTATATGATTTATTCGTTCTTAAAGTTTTAATGAATGTATTTTTAATAGGAAAGAACAGTGTTATATTGCTATTACTATATATGTCTAATAGAACCTTTTATAAATCAAAGATACATTATTGGAACTTTAGTGATCTTAATTTTCCTATATCTATGTATATTTTTCCATTTTCTGATCTTGAGAATTGATTCATTATTTCCAGTTGTGCCAAATAAAGACTAAATAATAAGCCAAGGGAAAATAATAGAAGTGCCTAGAAGGATGATGCAATAATGAAATAAGTCATCACTGTATCATCTTCAGTTTCCTTATTGCATAGCCCATTAATTCTGTATCATTTCTCATGAATGTTTAAAAAGAAAAGTCTGGAGACACTGTCTTTGTAGTTTTCTTCTTCTGTTTTAAGTTTTTAGGAAACACAATAGAGAATTCAGTATTTTTCCTTCCCATCTATAATGTGAAAGAGAAGAAAGTTGGCATAGGAAGATGCTTCAATTAGATGAATCAGAGGATGGCTGCAAAGAGAATGATAGTTGTACTCTAGACATGAATGATGATGGTGACATTGAGTGCACAGGCAACATCACTGACTGTTGTCTTCAGAGGACAACATCCTAAATGAATTTTCTCAGACTCAAGAATCAATGAGTGAACAATATATATAGTTCAAAAGTATGGTTCTCATTTTCCCAGGTTTATTGAGATATAATTGACATATAACATTGTGAAGGTTTAAGGTGTACAACATGATGATTTGATATGCACATATATTGCAAAATGATTATCATAGTAAAGTTAGTTAATACATCTGTCACCTCACATTGTTCCCATAGCAGTATATTTCTAAAGACAAAAAGGAAATAGGGTACTTCCGTCTAGTCAGCTATTCAATAAGAAGGACTTCGTCACTCACTATTTCGTGACAAGAACCTCAACTGCCCTGTTTTGCTCAAAGGATGCATGGCAGTACTCTTTCCTCTCTTATCATGTTGGCACACCAAAATTTATTTCAAATGGTTCATAAGTGGACAATTATTGAAGGCTGGTATGTAAGAAAAGAGATTAGAAGAAAATAGATGACGTGGAAATGAGATAATCCATTGATTAATCGTTGTAACTGGCGTTAGAAAATCTAAAAATAAAATACATATTTTGCAGTTTACGGAACAAGGAAGATGTCTGTCCTCTCTTCAGCATAATTATGAGCTACCAAAGTTTTCCAAAGTAACACATTTTGATTTATACAGGTACAGAGAGCAGACCCAGAAGTGATAACGCCTGCCTCTTAGACACGTATTTGAAATCTGGAATTGATGTTTACAAGATATTTCCAAGTTCATGCATGACAGTTAACAAGCTGTCAGTTGCCCATATGGATATGTTGTCTTTCAAAACCAGGAAGATACGGAATTAAGAATGGGTTGGCTATGTGTAAATTCTTATTTAAAATTATAATGGATTTGTTTTTCATTATCTCTTCGTTCTTACTTTGTTATTTATAAATTGACTTAAATATTAATAAAATGCAACGATTTCTCCTGCTTCAGTTATTGAAAGGAAAGAAAAGGAAGTTTTCTGAAGAGATTTGGCTCACTGGATTCCCTGAAGAGTTTTTAATAGCAGAGTCTGAGTGAATTCAGGCCTTAAGTAGTCTCAGAGTTCCTAATTTCTTCAGCATTTCATTTTTTGCTAGAATGATGGTAGGTGTTGTGGCTGAGTGCCGCCTGAACCAGTGTCATAGGAAATACAATCTTTCATTTACAGAGTCATCTTATTAAAAAGCAGGTTTCTCTAAGAAGTTCTTTCCTCACCGTTTCATGTAATGGTGCTATTTGTAGAATTTCTTTCCAAAGAAAGTAATGAAAAACAACCACATTGACTTAGAATTTTCTGGAAGAAGTCAATTATCTTCCCTTCAAATCTATTCTAAATTCATTTCCTGCCCATTTTTCAACAGGATGCTGTGATAGCCTATTGTATACACATAGTTATACATCTTAGAGTAACCACATTTTCTAAACTAAAAGTAGGTACAAGTACCTTAACACATTTTTCTAAAGTAATGATTTTTATTTTAAAATCTTACAAAATTGTTTCAAATCACATACGATATTTTAATTTATTTATACTCAGTAATAGCAAAGCCACACAAAAAGAGATAGCATGCGTGGGGAGAAAAGTACTTTATATTAGGAACATCCTAGGAACTTGGGAGTTACAGGTTCACCCACAACCTATGTTCTGCATGTGCTCAGAATGGACCTCACATTAAAATTTCTACATAAAGCAAACGAGTAAAGATTTCAAAACAAACATTAAACCTCGGATACACTTGATGAGCATCTAGAGAATCCATCTCTTCTGTTTTTAATAAGTCATGGTAAAAATTATGGGTGAATAAGTTTGTGATTACACTTAAATGTTTATGAATATGACTAAGACTGTCATAGTTTGCATAGGCCCACAAAATACTTGTATTTGTTAGTGCTTCCATTTCTTTGAAAACAGAAATTCTACAGATCACTTGTGGAATGTGTGATGTTTCAAGGATGATGTCAGAAGTGCATCTCTCTTCAGTCCTCACCTCCACATCCAGCTCATCAGAGGGGTTCATGTCATGTTTGTCTCTTTTCTTGTTTTCTCCTGGACTGCTGCTTTTGTTCCTTCATAAGCTCCCAGGCACGTCAGAGAGCAAATTCTGGCTCCCTTACTATAAAAGAGACTTAGCATTCATATTACTTTGCAGAAAGAGCTCATGAAAATTCAGAAACTTTGTGCTCTTCGGAAGACAGTCCTGTAACACCTAAGTGCTTTCTCTAAATGATTTGATTGTTTTAACAATATGGATTAATTTATAGGCTTTCCAGTGGAGATTTCCGATCTAATAGGAATGGCAAAATATATTACTAAAGAAGTGACTGTAATGCATACATATGTATGTGTATTATGTTTATGTACACACACACATATATACAGAAACTTACACATATTTGATTCTTTTGCTTATAGGTATCATAATATAATTCTAGCTCTGTCCCTTCCTAACTTTTTTATGTATTTATTTATTTTTTAGAGCACTGATATTTGCATTTAATTGGAAGCAAGATGAAGAAGGAGCAGTGCATTCACTAAGGAGTCTGTCTGCTTGCTTCTGTAGACCTACGTATTAAGGAATTCTTCTGCTTCTTCTTGCTTAGGAGTTGATCTGCTCTGTGGTCCTACTGCTTTGGAGTTTGCCTGCTTTTTTTCTTGTCATTGCCAGAAGAAATCCTGGTTGGAGTGAAACAGTGCATCTCTGTCTAATTACCATGGAAGGTGATAAACTGACGCCCACTTATTAAAGTTACATCTCACTCCCCCACAGAAAACCATTCTTCAGCGTGACTAGAAACCAAGCCCTTGTGAACACTTCTATTGAACATGACTCATGGAGAAGAGCTTGGCTCTGATGTGCACCAGGATTCTATTGTTTTAACTTACTTAGAAGGATTACTAATGCATCAGGCAGCAGAGGGATCAGGGACTGCCGTTGACAAAAAGTCTGCTGGGCATAATGAAGACGATCAGAACTTTCACATTTCTGGCAGTGCATTTCCCACCTGTCAAAGTAATGGGCCCGTTCTCAATACACATTCACATCAGGGATCTGGCATGTTGCATCTCAAAAAAGCCAGGCTCTTGCAGTCTTCTGAGGACTGGAACGCAGCGAAGCGGAAGAGGCTGTCTGATTCCATCGTAAATTTAAACGTAAAGAAGGAAGCTTTGCTAGCTGGCATGGTTGACAATGTGCCTAAAGGCAAACAAGATAGCACATTACTGGCCTCTTTGCTTCAGTCATTCAGCTCTAGGCTGCAGACTGTTGCTCTGTCGCAACAAATTAGGCAGAGCCTCAAGGAGCAAGGATATGCCCTCAGTCATGACTCCTTAAAAGTGGAAAAAGATTTAAGGTGCTACGGTGTTGCGTCAAGTCACTTAAAAACTTTGTTGAAGAAAAGTAAAGCTAAAGATCAAAAGCCTGATACCAGTCTTCCTGACGTAACTAAGAACCTCATCGGAGATCGGTTCCCAGAGTCACCGCATCGTGTTGGACAAAGTGGGACAAAGGTCATGAGCGAACCCTTGTCGTGTGCTGCAAGATTGCAGGCGGTTGCAAGCATGGTGGAAAAAAGGGCTAGTCCTGCCACTTCCCCCAAACCTAGTGTTGCTTGCAGCCAGTTAGCATTACTCCTTTCGAGTGAAGCCCATTTGCAGCAGTATTCTCGAGAACATGCTTTAAAAACACAAAACGCCAGTCAGGCGGCGAGTGAGAGACTTGCTGCGATGGCCAGATTGCAGGAAAATGGCCAGAAGGATGTTGGCAGTTTCCAGCTCTCAAAAGGAATGTCAAGCCATCTCAATGGTCAGGCAAGAACATCATCAAGCAAACTAATGGCTAGCAAGAATACCACGTTTCAGAATCCGGTGGGTGTTCCCTCTTCCCCCAAAAATGCAGGCTATAAGAACTCACTGGAAAGAAACAGTATAAAACAAGCTGCTAGTAATAGTTTGCTTTTACATCTTCTTAAAAGCCAGACCATACCAAAGCCAATGAACGGACATAATCATAGTGAGAGAGGAAGCATTTTTGAGGATAGCAGTACACCTACAACCATTGATGAGTACTCAGATAACAATCCTAGCTTTACAGATGATAGCAGTGGCGATGAAAGTTCTTATTCCAACTGTGTTCCCATAGACTTGTCCTGCAAACATCGAATTGAGAAACCAGAACCCGACCAGCCTGTTTCTCTAGATAATTTAACTCAGTCCTTGCTAAACACTTGGGATCCCAAAGTCCCCAGTGTCGATCTCAAAGAAGATCAAGATACCTCAAAGAATTCCAAGCTAAATTCCCACCAGAAAGTAACACTTCTTCAATTGCTCCTTGGCCATAAGAATGAAGAAAGCGTCGAAAGAAACAGCAGTCCTCAGGAAGTACACAGTGATGTGACAAAGTTCGGTTCACAGAATTACACGAGGACTTCTGTAATAGAAAGCCCCAGTACAAACAGGACTACCCCAGTGAGCACTCCTCCATTACTGGGATCCTCAAAAGCAGAGTCTCCCATCAACCTTTCCCAACACTCTCTGGTCATCAAATGGAACTCCCCACCATATGCCTGCAGCTCTCAACCTGAAAAGCCAGCAAATACTGCATCTAACCACTTGATGGACCTTACGAAAAGCAAAGAATCGCAAGGAGAGAAACCAGTCCAAAACGAAGGTGCACAAAACTCTGCAACTTTCAGTGCCAGTAAACTGTTACAAAATTTAGCTCAGTGTGGAATGCAGTCTTCCGCAGCAGGAGAAGAGCAGAGACCTAGTAAGCAGCTGCTAAGTGTAAACACAGATAAACCTGTAGGCATGGTTGACAGATTAAATAGTCCTCTGCTCTCAAATAAAACAAATGCGGTTGAAGAAAATAAGGCATTTAGCAGTCCAGCAACAGGTCCCGAATCAGGACTTTCTGGTTCTGAAATAGAAAATCTGCTTGAAAGGCGCACTGTCCTCCAGTTGCTCCTGGGAAACCCCAACAAAGGGAAGAGTGAAAAGAAAGAGAAAATTCCCTTAAGAGATGAAAGCACTCAGGAACACACAGATAGAGCTTTAAATGAACAAATACTGATGGTAAAAATAAAATCTGAGCCTTGCGATGACTTACATATTCATAATACAAATGTGCACTTGAGCCACGACGCCAAGGGTGCCCCGTTCTTAGGTATGGCTCCTCCCGTGCAGAGAAGCACAGCTGCCTTACCAGTGCCCGAGGACTTTAAATCGGAGCCCGTTTCACCTCAGGATTTTTCTTTCTCAAAGAATGGTCTGTTAAGTCGATTGCTAAGACAGAATCAAGAGAGTTACCTGGCAGATGATCTGGACAATAGTCACAGAAATAGTGAACTGACACTTCTAGAATCAAAGAATCTTTGCATGGTTCCTAAGAAAAGGAAGCTTTACACGGAGCCTTTAGAAAATCCGTTTAAAAAGATGAAAAATAACATAGTCGATGCTGCAAACAGTCACAGTGCTTCAGAAGTGTTGTATGGGTCCTTGCTTAACCAGCAAGAGCTGAAATTTAACAAAAGTGATCTTGAATTTAAATATCCTGCCAGCCATGGTTCAGCCAGCGATGGTGAGCATAGGAGTTGGGCCAGAGAGAGCAAAAGCTTCAATGTTCTGAAACAGCTGCTTCTCTCAGAAAACTGTGTAAGAGATTTGTCCCAGCACAGGAGTAACTCTGTTGTCGAGAGTAAAAAGAAAGGAC
Organism: Acinonyx jubatus; assembly: GCF_027475565.1. Taxonomy (NCBI): domain Eukaryota; kingdom Metazoa; phylum Chordata; class Mammalia; order Carnivora; family Felidae; genus Acinonyx; species Acinonyx jubatus. The sequence goes on from NC_069384.1 coordinate 28,094,933, forward strand.
ACAAAAATACTGTGACCAACAGCAAGCCTGAATTCAGCATTTCTTCTTTAAATGGACTGATGTACAGCTCCCCTCAGCCGAGCAGTTGCATGGATAGCAGGACATTTCCATACCCAGGGGGAGTAAAAACTCCCATGAGCCCTTCTTTTCCCGAGCACATGGGCTGTGCAGGGTCTAGACCAGAATCTGGGCTTTCGAATGGGTGTTCCATGACCAGTGAGAAGGGACCCATTAAGTGGGTTATCACAGATGCAGATAAGAATGAGTATGAAAAAGACTGTCCCAGACTGACCAAAACTAACCCAATACTGTATTACATGCTTCAGAAGGGAGGCAGTTCTGTTACCAGTCGAGAAACACAGGACAAGGACATTTGGAGGGAGCCCTCATCTGCTGAAAGCGTCTCACAGGTTACAATCAAAGAAGAGTTACTTCCTGCTGCAGAAACTAAAGCTTCTTTCTTTAATCTCAGAAGCCCTTACAATAGCCATCTGGGAAGTAATGCCTCTCGCCCACACAGCGCAAATGGAGAAGTTTATGGACTTCTGGGAAACGTGCTAACAATAAAAAAAGAATCAGAATAAAATGTACCTGCCATCCAGCTTTGGATCTTTTTAAAACTAATTAGTATGAACTTGAGATCTGTATAAATAAGAGCATGATTTGAGAAAAGCATGGTATAATTGAAACTTTTTTCATTTTGAAAAGTATTGGTTACTGGTGATGTTTAAATATGCATACTACTTTTTGCTTTACGTTAGATGTCATGAGGAAACTACTGAACTAGCAATTGGTTGTTTAACACTCTGTATGCATCAGACAACAACTGTGAGTAGCCTATGAATGAAATTCTTTTATAATCACAAATAATAGGCATAAATGAAAATGTAAATTTCCATCCATAGTGGATTAATGTATTTTACTGCCTTTATTAGGGTACTTTATTTTGCTTTGCAGAAGTCAGTCTACATAACACATGTGTTTTTAAGTCCAAATTGTTAAATAACTCTTTAAATGTTAATTATTGAATAAAAAAACCTAATTCACTTCTCATTATCCGATTCAAAAATAAAATAGAAAAAATATGCTTACATTTTTCACTTTTGCTAAAAAAAAATTTATTTTTAACTCTTGGAAGGGGTTTTGTGGTTCCCAATGTGTCTACCCCACCCCAGTCCTTTTCAATACCTAATTCTTTAAACCTTGTACTACTTAGTAAAAATTGATTACAACTGATGGAAGTTTGATAGATACTTAAAAACAAAAAAAAGGCAGATTTCCATTTTTGTATTTTAACTACTTTACTAAATTAATATTCCTCCTTTTACAGAATTAGGAAGTTAACATTTATCTTCAGGTGGTTTCCTGAATAGTTGAATATTTAAGAAGTTGTTTTTAACAGAAGCAAAATGGCTTTTCTTTGGACAATTTTCACCATCTCTTGTAAAACTTACTTCTCACCATTTCTGTGGTACCTGTGAGTCTTATGACCAGGGTTTCTTAAAAGCTGGACTCAGACCACCTGCATTCGAATCATCTGGAGCACTTGTTTTAAAATGCAGATTCCTAGACGGCATCTCAGATCTACAGAACAACAATCTGTGCTAAGTGGACCTGGGAATCTCCCATCTGCATCTTAACACACTCCCCAGATGTTTCTTCTGCATGTTGAAGTTTGAGAACCATTGCTTATGACTTTTCTCAGAACACAGGATTGTAAAAAAAACAAAAAACCAAAAAAAAAAAAAAAAACCCTATTTGATGCCTATATTTTCCCCAGTACAGTTATACATCAACCCAAAATTTGCAATATTGTAGTTCATATATAACCGCTATGTCTTTGGAAATCGGGTTCAGAATACTTTTTATGACAAAAATTGGGTGGAGGGGACAACTTTCATATCTGGCTCAACATCTCAGGAAAATCTGTGATTATTTATGTGTTCTAATGAGTAACATCTACTTAATTAGCCTTAGGGATGGAATAACAGGGCCACTTACCAAACTCAGGTGATTCCAGGATGGTTTGGACACTTCTCCTGAATACATCCTTAATTTCTATTAAAATCATTGTCCTAAGAACATTGCTGACAAAGGTGAAAATACTTACTTCAAACCCACGAATGGCACTAAACTCAGATTGACTAACAGAAAAGTAGAAAAGGCATGGCGTGACAGGAGTTGTACACAACCACTCCATTGGATCTATTATTTTAAAATAGTAATTAAAAGTAAACACGGGTGTTATCTTGGAAGAACTTACTATTGAGCCACATGGGGTTTTGATCTTGAAACGAATCCATGTAAGTGCAGTTTTTACAGTCCACCATTCATTCACCAGATATTTTTGTTTTTAAAAGTGAACCAGGTTTGCAACTGACCTATCAAAAAATCATTACATAATCAACTATTAATTAGAAGGATATCTATTTGAAGTTGTTCTACTTGAAGTTGTTTCTAAGATTTTTATATTAAAAATGGGCGTTATTTCCTAATATGATCCAAAACCCTAAGTGATTATTTTTTCTCAAAATGATTTGTAAATAGTTACTGGATATATTATAAAGCAGTAGTCAAGAGTGAATATTATGCTACATCATGGAGAGATGAAGGCATATGCTTATTCTGAAATGGAAATTCCACTGGCCAGTGAATATATTCTACTCCATCCCATATTTACTCTGTGACAATCTTGTGACAATATAAATGAGCTTTTAAGCAAGTCATTTTTTTCCTGCCATTATGAAAAGTCTGGAGCCTTAGAGGTAGGTTAGAAAAATTGTTGGTATTCCCTTTTGATTAGGGGAAAAGAGGCTTTTACAAAGGAGTGAAATTTAGGTCAAGGAAAAGGACATCAAGGGCCAGCATTGCTACATTTTTGTTTGTTTCTTTGGTTGGTTGGTTTTGTTATCATTATTAACAGTTAAAGGGATGAGGGTATATAATACGTAGATAAACATGACCACAAGAATGATGTTCTGATGTACTGGAGAATGTCCCCAATTTGAGTTTAGGGTGATTTTAAAGAAGAGTGGTGAGAAAGGGCATACATCCATATCCACTTTGTTTATGCATATGTAGATACAAGGATGCACATACACACGTTTTCAAGGACTATTTTAGATATCTAGACAATTTCTTCTTAATGAAGTCATTTGTGAAAGGGTACTACAGCTCTCATTGGCATCAGTAAGGTAGCATTACCTGTTTATTCTTTGGTACATCTTACAGAAGAGTAAACTGGTGAGAATATATATTATATATATATATATATATAATATGTATATATATATATAATATGTATATATATATATATAATATGTATATATATATATATTGACTTGTTACATGAAGATGTTAAAATCAGTTTTTAAAGGTGATGTAAATAGTGATTTCCTTAATGAAAAATACATATTTTGTATTGTTCTAATGCAACAGAAAAGCCTTTTAATCTCTTTGGTTTCTGTATATTCCATGTATAAGTGTAAATATAATCAGACAGGCTTAAAAATTGTGCATGTGTGTATACAGTTGCAAGTCTGGACAAATGTATAGAATAAACCCTTTATTTAAGTTGTGATTACCTGCTGCATGAAAAGTGCATGGGGGACCCTGTGCGTCTGTGCATTTGGCAAAATGTCTTAACAAGTCAGATCAGATGTCCGTCCCAACAGGACAGTATTCCATTTCCGGACATGACTTCTGTGGTTTAAGCTTTGTGAAAGAATGTGCTTTGAATCCAAGGGTCTTAAAACTTTTTAAAATCAAGTCAACCACTTTTCAACATAAAGAGTTCAGACAACTACTTTCATGAATTTTTTAATCCCATTGGAAATGTAACATTATACCAAGAGTGTTCCAGTATACTGGAATACAGGCACATTACCATTCATGATATGAATTCTGGGGTTTACACAACCAATTTTGATGCAATCTGCTTAGTAATATAATTTGTCATTTTTATTAGAAATTTAATTTCTTCATGTGATGTCATGAAACTGTACATACTGCAGTGTGAATTTTTTGTTTTGTTTTTTAATCTTTTAGTGTTTACTTCCTGCAGTGAATTTGAATAAATGAGAAAAAATGCATTGTCTTTGGTTTGAAATGACTTATTTTGTGGGCTTTCTCTGGTTTTTAGGTTTTCCATAAATATAAAAGTCTCTGGTTATGAAAATAGCAAGTCTTCAAGGATGCTTTGCCCTTCTTAGAAAAATTAAGGCGGTGGGGGGGAGGGGTGCGGCGAAGAAGAAGGTGGCCAGCAACTTAGTGTATCTAGAAGCAGAACAATTAAAGCATCTCTCAAAAAGATAGTCAGCCTACCTGTCCTCAATCCTGTTATTTGGTGTATAACTGAATGATCACTGTAGATTTTAAAAGGGAGAACGAATTTGTACAATGTTAAAAAATAAAGACTTGATGAATATTTGTTTTAAATTAAGATTTTATTAGAAGGTTTTTATCCAGTTTTCAATGAGTGTTATGTTTATTTTAAAATTAAAATGGTCTTCCATCACATTCCAAAAATGAATGTATATGTGTGTACACATGCATCCATATATATATGTATATATATATATAATAAAGGTATAGGTAATGAGCAATTGACAATGATAAGTGAAATACATGTGTAATAAATAATAGAGACCAATTTTTTTTATGGGAAAAAAACAATTTTTGTGAACTGACAGCCTGGGAACTTTTATTTTACAAATATGTTATTAATGATAATTTAGGAAGAAGGCATTTTCCCGAAATAAGTTTATATTTTCTGTCACTAAAATAAGTCTATTACAATAGTGAAAATTTTGCAGGTTCTCTCCTAACAGGTTTATAAACCTTGTCTAAAACATAACCGAGTAGCAGAAATACATTCAACTCTTCTACATTATTAAAATACTGAAAAAGTTAACACTTTGCTATAACATGCAGACACCATCTTTAGAGTCAGAGATGTGCAACCATGTTTTTTTGTTTGATCTATTGATTTATATTGTGAAAATACATAACAGGTGCACAGAGTAATTGCCTAGTAAGGGATTTTTTTTAAGTTTACCTATTTATTTATTTACGTAGTCTCTAAGCCCAATGTGAGGCTTGAACCCATGACCCCGAGATCAAGAGTTGCATATTCTTCTGACTGAGCCAGCCAGGCACCCCAAGGGATTTTTAAGAAGAGAACCAGTTAGGTCTTGACTACAAGATAGTGTCAGTGATTTAAATGTGGAGAGTCTTTAATAATCAAAGTTTTTTCTACTACTGGTATCACTAAGCTGTGACCTATTTGGTTATTAAAAATGGGTTTTAAATATTATTAAGCATGTCACTTTTTGTTTATTCCATGAAACTTAGAGGAGTATCTGACACCGGCACCTTGTAGGGTTGGTGGAGGAATCTATTGGTATTATTTAGCATTATCTTCTTTCTACATTTCTCTAAATGGTCCAGGACTATTTACAACATTTTAAAGACGCCATGTTATGGGTAAGTTTTGAAAAACCAGAATTAATGTACTCTTTTGAGTTGTAGCGGAATAATTGGAAATAAAATTCAAATCTTATAAATGTCAGCCCTGGGGAAATGCTGCTGCACATAAGATGTCGTCTTTGAGTAGCTAACAGGAAATATAAAAAACCCGAATTTTAAAATAGTGTACTTCTGCAGTCAGTCAGAGGAAGAGGATTTTTGAGCCATTCCAAGCAGTCTTTTTATAGCATTTTGTTGACACAAATACTTAGACAAATTCTGTCCTCCAATCTTTGCTTTTACCAAGCTTCATTGGTAGGTGCTCTAAACTTTGAGAAAAATTCATGTGGACTGTGTTTTACTCATTTTTGCTGATAGAGCATTCACCTGTGGAATCACTTCTGGAAAGGAAGTGGCCTAACACGTGTGGATGTCATAGCCTATAGTTTTGAAAACCACCAACAGGACCACAAAGGAGAGCCGAAGTGCCAGTCCACCGTATGAGATTGAATTTTCCCTTAGCTAATTAATATGAAATGGTAATATAAAGATAAAATAGTAAGATGACTTTCTTATAATTAGAAAACCACCCCTTTCTCCTGCGACTGAACGGGTTGCCTGTGGCAGCCATTATAGCTCATCTTTTCATAAGCAAGCTGCAAATCCTTGTAAGACTGTTTGCACCCCATTGGATGTGCCAGCTAGCCTTGCTGCATCTAGTAGTGTGCTCTCTGACTTCTGGCTCTGCCTGCATTTTCACACTTTTAGCTCATTGTCCTACCACCTAACACCTTCCTGCCCACCATCACCAAACATTCCAATGTCCATACCTTCCTAAGAATAATTCACTATTTCCTGAGCACATCCGCCTTCTTGGCATCAATGCCTTCAATCATAGAACATTGTCTGCCTAAAATACTTCCTTCCTTTCCCTCTCGTTCCCAATCCCAGCCCTGTAAACTTATATTTGTCTTTAAAACATAATAAATAATTACCTGCTGAAGGAAGCTCTTCTTCTGTGATTCCTTTAGGGCAGAGTGTTCAGCCCTCCATAATCCCATAATGCTTTGTGTAGACCTCTTTTATTGCACTCATTAGAGTAGTTAACCACTTACCTTGTATTCCTTCTAAAGTCAAGAAGTGTGTCTTCTAAATTTTACATTCAGTGGCAAGTCCAAATCCTAATAGATGGCAGTTACTCAATAAATTCTGCCCAGTCGGAAAATGAACAGAAGGTGATCTCTTCACACACAAAAAACAAAAGGCTTCCTCCCCTCACTGGTCTGGGACATGAACAAAGTCATTTATGTGGTAGGAACACGTCCATTTCCCTGAAGAACTGGCCAGCCTCCTCTAGCCCTAGAGCTAGTGATCTCTGTGGTCCAACCCAGGCATCCTCCCTTCTCTCTTCTCTAATCTACAGAAATTTGTTCTGCTATGAAATTCCTGATAAGGGGAGCTGGTCCTTGAAAGGACAATGGAAACTTTGGGGGTTTTGCCAGTAAAAGTCTAATTACCTGTTGTACCATATTTTCCTACAAATAGCCGTGAGCATCTTAGAAGTCTTGCCTTTTAGCAAAGAAACTATCAACTCTTCAAACACCATGGTGCTGAAATAGGCCTTGGGCAAGAATTCATGGCCTCTCCTGAGAATCATGAACATGTTTATGTTCCAGAGGGCTACCTTTGTCTGAACTATCCAAAACCAAACTCAGGCAGAACATGCTGTCTTGATAACTGTGGCACAAGTAACTCCTTGACGATAAGACCTTCAACCAGGGTAGGAGCTGGAATTAACATTAAGCTATTTTAGATTCTAAAGGAAATCTGGGTCCGTGTGGTGTAGAAATGCAAAAAAACCAGTGCCACATACGAACTAGTGCACTAGAATGAATATTCATTCATCAGAGGGCTTTGATGGCATTTAGCTATAAGACCAAATGGCCAGGTTCTAAGAGTTATTAGAAAAGTAAAACATTCAGTAATTAGGTGCTGAGTAAAGATGTGTTAAATTGATGTAAAAGCAGAAGCTCATTTCATATGTGTGGAATTGGGCAGAAAGATGTAATTTCCTTACTGTCTTACGTAAAATTAATGTAATAAACATTTTAATTTTTAATTATCGCATTTTATTCAGAAAAACGACACTTCCTGTCCCCGGCCCCAAGAGAAGAAATAAGGTCTTAGTTGAAATCGTGCTTTGTTACATGTCCAAATGGCCTTAAGGAAAAGCAAACTAGTATTAAAGATGAAGTGAGCACACTAAAGTTATAGTCCAGGACTCTCTTTTGCTCCAAGTTGTAAATGATAGTAGTCTGAGGAAGGTTCTGAGAAGCCAAGGGTCTTGGAATAGTCAAAGTGCAACTTTCTAAAATAATGATGACCTTGATGCCAGTAGGTGAGTGGGATCCTAAGGTACTTAGAAGCTGCTTCTGATCATCACCAAGCAAACTCACTCAAGCAGGATTACAGGCCAGAGCGTCCTATGTATCAGATTGCTTTCTCAATCTCTCTCTCGTCGCCCTCTGTTTAAAATATAATAGATTTATGGAGATATAATTCCCCCCATATAAAGTATATAATTCAATGATTTTTAGTATATTCATAGAGTCACTATAATCTCTAGGAACATTTTCCTCACTCCCAAAAGAAATTGCGCTTTTTCCTATATTCTTTGATAACCACTAATCTAGTTTCTGACTCTGTAGATTCATATAGTCTGGACATTTCATATAAATGGAATCATATATGATCTTTCGTGAATGGCTTCTTTCACTTAGCTTAGTATTTCCAAGGTTTATCCATGTTGTAGCATGTATCAGCACTTAGATATTTTTTTATTGCTGAATAATTTCCCATGGTATGCATGCCACACTTTACTTAGCAACTTACCAGTTAATGGATATTTGAGTTATTTTCATTTTTAGCTGTTATGAATAACCGTGCTATGCTCTTTGTTGTTTTAGTCACTCTTCAGAAAGAAAACGCAAAACTAACAAAAATTTGGTTTCGATATTGCCACACATGCACTCGGACAGTATAAAGTTTATTGACTGTAAACGTGTGGGTTGATTTCTGGACTCTCAATTCTATTCCGTTGATTTATATGATTATTCTATGCCAGTACCGCACCATCTTGATTACTGTAGCTTTGTAGTCATTTTTGAAACCAGAAAGTGTGAGTTCTCCAAATTTGTTCTTCTTTTTTCAAGATTGTTTTGGCTATAGTTGGTTTCGTAAATTTATACATTCAAATTTTACAATAAGACTATCAATTTCTGCAAAAATGACTGGTGGGATTTTGATGGGGATTGTACTGAATGTATAGATCAGTTTTGGGAGTATTGTTATTTTAACAAGATCAATCCATCCAATCCATGAACATGGAATGTTTTCATATATTGCTCGGCTTTAATTTCTTTCAACACAGGCACCCTAGGATGATGGCTGTAGCAGGCTCTCTCTTTGACTGTCTTTTTCCCTGATCTGTTAAACTGTCTATTTCTTTTGGTGTCACACCCAGCTGTTAGGCTCCACTAATTGCCTGATCCTTGCTCTATTGTTTTTGACAATGCCCTGAGGCATAAATAGCTCCATTGTCTGATCTAATTAAATTTGGGTCCTTTTGCAAGAGTAGTTTTTGAGGCCAGTCTTTGAGATTTGTTCTGTTCCCAGGAGGGCTCTTCTACAGTCTCTTTCCCTGATTCTCTCTGGTAAATAGCTGGCCTATGGTTTAGCTTCCTGTTCTCATGGAGCTACTAGCCACCCATCAATTGCTTACCACCAAAATCCTCATTATTTTCAAGAGCACATTAGGCTTGAACTTCCTCAACTCTATTCTAAATGGAGACTTTCAGAACTCTCTGTCCTTATGGCTTGCCTCCTCCCCTAGGCAAAATTTCTGAGCCATTGTTCCATTGCTAGAGCAGAGGTAGTGGCTTGCTTCTCTCAGTTAACACTCCAGATTTATAAGCAGGGTGCTGGGTGGAGATGATAGCTTCTAGTCTTCTCAGTTCGCCATTTCTGGTGAGAAACCTCTAACCCTATGATCAAGCCAGAATTGGGGCAACCAAAGCCAACCATTCCTGGCCTGCCACACTGAGGGCAGACTGTCTGCCCTTAAAGTGGAATCTGGGTAGAGGAAGACAGCCCTTGACTTTTGGTATTCACCTGAAATTTAGCTGTTGAAACACAGAGCTTTGCAGAAGACGAGAAATGCTGGTGGCCTGGCCCTTCCAAGGAAGTAAACCTTTAACTAGGAGCTGGGGAGAGGGATCCTCATCTTCTCAGCCACACCCACCTTGAGTGGAGTTTCCATTAAACTGTGGCAGAGGAAAAGGAGCAGGCCATAGCTCAAATGTCATAGACTCTCACTGTTCTTACCAAGATTTAACAGAGATTTTCCTGCATAAATGTCTTCCTCATTTGCTCTATGCCCTTAGGAAAATTTTCAGAGTAATTAAAAAAAATGTCTTTGGTGATGTTTTGCTGGGGAGTGGGTTTGTAGAGCTCCTTATGCTTCCATTTTCAAAGTGGATCCTTCCTACGTACCTTACATCTAATGACTAAATTCTAATGACTAAATAAATGCATTCAAAGCCATGGTCACCTGCTCGAGCAACATTGTGCTGCAGCATTATTTCTATCCATAAGATGGCACATTTCTGGCACATACTGTTTTGAAAGACTCTTTTTTCCTCACTCTCATTAACCATAGTTTGCCTACATCTATTCATATTTCATTAAGAATCACTTTTTTTTTCATATCCCACCAGGATAACTTTTAGTTTCATCACTTCTTGCCCATCAAATGTTCCACAGTTGAACCCACCAGACCAACCTCAATGCGACAACAACCTGCTATCACTTACATATTCAATTTGTAATAGTTCAAATAGCTCTTTGGAATCTAAATCAATAAAATTATTCTTAACTTTTCTTTTTTTTTCTTTTTTTACTTAGTTTTTTTGAGCAGTTTCAGGTTTACAGAATTGAGCAGAAAGTACAGACATTTCCCCATACCACCATACCGCCACTCCCTCACTCAGTTTCCCTTATTATTAACACCTTGCATTAGTTAGTGTGGCACATTTTTACAACTGATGAGATAATATTGATACATTATTAACCAAAGTTCATAGTTTGCATTGGGGTTCACTCTTTGTATTATACCTTCTGTGTGTTTAACAAATGTATCATGACATGTAGCCACTGTAATATCATACAGAATAGTTTCACTGCCTTAAAATTTCCCTATACTGTTCACCCCTCTCATCCACCTTTGCTTCCATCCTGACTTCTCCCCAGCCCCTGACAACCAATGATCACTTTATCATCTCCATAATTTTGTCTTCTCCAGAATGTCATAAAATTGGAATCATATAGTATATAGCCTTCTTGGATTGGCTTCTCTCACTTAGCAATATGCATTTAAGTTTCCTTTGTGTCTTTTTGCAGCTTCATAGCTCATTTCTTTTTACTGCTGAATAATATTGCATTGTATGTATGTATCTCCATTTGTTTATCCATTCACTTATTGAAGGGCATCTTGGTTGCTTCCAAAGTTTTAACAATTATGAATAAAGCTGCTATAAACACCAATGCGCAGGTTTTTGTGTGCACGTAAGTTTTCTTTCTTTTGTTTTTAGTATGTGCTTTCAGAGGTAGAGCTTACCATCTGGTAATTCAAATTTCCTACCATTCTTATGCTGCCAAAGTGCTTAACCATCAGCTCCAAGTCCACCAATTTCATTGGATGCATCGGTTGGGTAGGCTGAGTTATGTTGCAGTATCACACAACCTAAACTCTGAGTGACTGAAAAACACAAAGGTTTATTTCATATGCTTGCTATATGTCTGACTTGAGTTGGCACAAGCCTCTTTCTGTGGGACCCACGCTGGCGGAGCCTTCACTATCTGAAAAGGTCACTAGTTGCCATGCTAAAGAACAAGGTGAACTGAGTACCGACTTCTAAAAGATCTAACACCTCCCATTACATGAAACAGAAGTTTGGTCAGTTTAACTTCATGGATGTAGGAAATGCATTACATCATGTGCCTAGAAGAAAATGAATCTGAAATATTGATGAGCATTCAGCAATACCAACTTTTATTTTTCAATTTCTGTGAGCATAGAACAATTATCTTTTGATCACTAAACTTAAGGTCACTATATTTTAATGTTTACCTTCCCTCTCCAGACTATAGACAATAGACAAGAAGCTACCACTAACTAGACTTAAGGGATCACACAATATTTACTAACCCAAAAAAAAGGGTTCAGGTGGTATCTGAAGCTTCTATAGGCTGACTGTAAGGAAGTCAACAAGAGCCTGAACGTGATTGATAGAGTTGGAACTACTAACATCATAAGACTCAAAATGATTGAGGATGAGTTCTTTTCACCAGGGCTCAGCGTAACAACAGAGAAATGATCGCGTGTGGTGTCACATAACTGTATATTCATACACACTTATTGATATTACTATTTCAGTTTGTTTATATGATTAAAGCTTTTCTTCTCTTTCCAAAATGGGATATTCCATTTGACTCTAACATCTTGAAGCAAATATTAATTCAAAAGACAGTTTGGGTTTAGGCCATCACAAATACCTTTAATTGTTCTTGAATCCTTAAGTTAAATACGTGACTTGTTTGTTTGTTTGTTTGTTTACAAGATTTGCCGACAATTTCTTACTTACCAGCACCCATCTCATGGAAATCCTTTATTTATGAAAAGCTCCTAGAACTGGATACTCCTTTACCAGTCCATCCCCAGAAACTTCTCTTCCTTACAGAAGCTCCTTGTGATTAAATTTAGGATTTGGAGATGAAAAGATTATCACAAATTATCCAGATGCATATTAAATATAATCACAAGAGTTCCTTTTTTTAAAAAGTATTTATTTATTTATTTAGAGCAAACTTGAATGGAGGAGGGGGGAAAGAGAGGGGAGAGAAAGAATCCCAAGCAGGCTCCAAGTTGGAAGCACAGAGCCCGATGTGGGGCTCAAAACCACAAACCGTGAGTTCGTGACCTGAGCTGAAGTGGACGCTTAACCAACTGAGCCACCCAAGAGTTCTTATAGGTGAGAAGCAGAGGGACATTTGACACAGTCAGAAGAAGAGAAGGCAATGTGACTGTGGAGGCAGAGACCGGCATGTTGCAGCCACAGACCAACATCTGCCAGCAGCTACCAGGAGCTGGAAGAAACAAGGAATAGATTCTTCCCTAGAACCTCTGAAGGGATGGTGGCCCTGCTAACACCTTAATTTTGGCCCAGGAAAACTGATTTTGAACTTCTGATCTGCAGAACAGTACGAGAATAAGTTACTGTTGTTTGAAGTCACCAAGTTTGTGGTGATTGGTAACAACAGCCCTAGAAGATTTATATATCGCCTGCTGCTGCAGAGGAAATAAATGACATTACAAAGAAATCCATTTTAATGTTCCCCAAATATCTTCCCAGGGTAGGTGCAGGCTCCAGTAAACATGCACAAAATACATTAGAGATCTTTGTCTTTTTTTATGTGTTAAGTATCAAGTATTTATTGTCCTGTGGAGGGTAATAAAGCAAAGATAAGATTCTCATGTTTGAGGTATATATATTCTAAGTTGGACACACACACACACACACACACACACACACACACTCACCTGGAGCAGAGTACAGAGCCCTGTGTTTTCTCAAAGTCCACCTTGAGGGACACACTTTGAAATATATCAGAATTCAGAGCACATAAACATGAAAGTGTAGTTTGAATCCTCCCCCTTTGGAGATATAATTGCAGTCGTGGAAAGGAAAACAACAAGGAGTCACAGATAATAGGGCCCCAAAGATCTCAAAGAAATAGGTTAATCTCACTGTGGATCCTAACATGTCATAAAACATCAGTGTGCACTAGCTTCTCTTTCCCTTCCTTGGTTAAAAATGTCCCTTTATTGTCAAGGTCTGAAAAAAGGCAAGACATAACAAATGAATCCGCAGTGATGTTTGAAAAATATGCCCTGACACATTTGGAACATACCCACTGCTCAAAATCTGCCGGCTAAGAGAAGCTGATTAGAACCCCTGATGGCCTGTGGGGAGCCCCATCCAGGTGCCTGCTACCTGCTGCTGTCCACCCTGCCTTGAGCCATCATGGAGCCAGAGTATCCAGTTGCCTCTCATCTTTATGTAAACACCAGACCAGGAGGCAGCCACTGCTTTTGATATAAACATGAAGGGAAGGTTGTGCTAGCTAGGGAATCGATGAAGCCCCTCTCTTCCTCTTCCTTGGCATTAGACTTCAGTTGGGTCTCTCCAGTGATGAAAACATCATCTTTTTCCTTACGAAGGGCCTTGACTTCAGTAGTTTTTGTGTATCTCTTCATTTGAAATCAGAAAAGATTCTTTCTACACATTCTCCCTGACAGCTCAGAACCAAGAGAGACTTAAAATGATCATCTCTGTTGGTATGTGGATTTGAAACTGAAAGGACAATTCTAAAATTGGCCAGAAGCCTCGTAGGCCATCCCCACGTGGTGGATTTTAAATGTATTTACCATCCACATTTCCTTCCTGAGGGTGGGAAAAAACCTGCCAGATTTCATTCAGCGTGTATCATTTTTTATACTACAATATATTCTGAAATAAATCATTAATGTGATTATGAATAATAAAAGTTTTCTAGGAATGAAATAAGTCAAAATGGAACATTTGATGCTGTAAGCCATAGACAACGCAGCCATGATCCACGCGTAGAGAAATTCTTATTAGGGGAAAAATGGTTCATACGTATATTAATTCACTTAACAAAACATTTATTAGTGCCCACTCTCTAACATCACTGTGTAAGCTGCTAGAAAAGCAATGAGGAATGAGAGATCTTGTGTCTGCTCTCAAGGAATTTAAAGTCTAATTATTTTAAACACTAACAGGAGAGAGACACTGCAGTTACCACTTGGATAGAAAAACATCTAACTCAAACTTGACTGGTCATCAGGATTTGCAGAGGAAATAACATTTCCCTTGGAGCTTAGACGATGGAAACATCACGAGCAGTGGCTTGGAGGTAGGAGATAACTTGAAATATATTAAAATACTAAAATAGGATCGCAGTAGCTGAGAGATGAAACTCTAAAGGGACAATGGGACCCCTTCATATGGATCTTGTAAATAAAGACACTGGAGGTTATTAAATGATCTTAAGCAGGTTAATGACGTGATCCAATTTACCCTTAAGAGCTCTGTGTCTACAAGGTACAAGATGGCTGTCAGAGCTATTTCAGGGAGAGGTGATAGAGACCTAGGTAATGGCGGGGATAGTGAGGAAGCAGGTAAGTGGCTGCTCCAACAGATTCTTAGGAGAGGTATTTGTCAGCCTTGGTGATTGAGTAGGCGTGGTGTGAGAGGGGAGAAGGCTAAACCAAGGACGACTCCTAGATTTCCAGACTTCACCAAGCAGCAGGTGAAGTTCATGGGCTCAGTTTTGGACAAATGCATCAGATATCTAAGCTATGTTTGAGGAAAGATGTTCAGCGGAGAGTCAGACAAACGAATTACTTCAGGAGCGAGATTCAGGCTGTAGGTATAGATTTCAGAGTAGTCAGCGTGCAGTTGATAACTGAAGCTACTAGAGCCGAAGAGGGTGCTCAGGGAAACTTGTACATTAAGACAAGACGAACACCTGGGACAGAACCTGAGAAATATGATGTTTTCACCAACGAGAAGAAGAGAATCCTGCAAAAGAAACTACTAGGTAGGAGAAAAACTGGGAGAGGCTGAAAGAGAAGAGCATTTGAAGAAAGCTGTCACGGTCACAAATGCTGAACGTCGCCTTGATCGGTACCCAGTGTATTTAATACCGGGGCAGAGTCCCTGTTTCATATGGTGAAATAAGTTTTAGTCATCATCGTGTAAGATCATAATCATCTGTATTTTATTGATTTGCTCTTTAAGTTTAAAATGAGCACAGTTTTAAAAGAATAAATTGTAATTTATAGGTACTATTCAAACTCAGTAAACTAGTTCATAAAATTTGTACGTACCAAGCAAATAGCACCTCAAAGTTCACACTCTGTGCTGCTGTTTTCAATTTTATTTTATTTTAAAGATTTCCTTTTTTTTTAGTTACCTCTACACCCCTACTACACCCCCCTACCCCCAACGTGGGGCTTGAATTCACAATACCAAGATCCAGAGTGCATGTTCTACCGACTTAGCCAGCCAGGTACACCCCTATTTTAAATACAAATAAAAACTCCTAAGATGTGTTGACATTAAATGCCAGAATTAAAATAACTCAATTTCTGTGTCTTTGTTTTTACAATCTCTGTGTTGTGACGGCTTATTTTGAAGCTACTGATTAAACATGGGAATATGTATACCGTATGGTTGGAGACACAAACCATGCCCAAAGCAAGCCTGAATGGTTTGGAATCATTATGGATTTACTCTTGAAATAAATATATGTAGCTGAGTCCCTATGTGTCTGAGCTGAACTGGATAACTGCAGACTCGTGAAATTAACTTTCATGTAGAATATGATATTTGTTAAAAGATAATTAATAAAAGGGTGCTTATTTTAATTTTGCATAATATGCATTTGTACAGACAATATGCCCATCATAATATACATGTATAGTGGCTCAGTAGGTTAAGCTTCTGACTCTTGATTTCTGTTCAGGTCTTGATTTCACAGTTTGTGGAATGGAGCCCTACACTGGGCTCCATGCTGACAACGCAGAACCTGCTTGGGATTCATGCTCTCCCACTCTTCTGCCCCTGCCCTTCTCACATGTGTTGAGCACTCTCTCTCAAAATAAAAAACAAATTTTAAAAATATAATATGTATGTATAGTAATAACGTATATGTTATTAAAATAAAGTAGCAACCATAGCAATTACATAGATCTTGGATCAACAAAAGAATTTTGGGAAAGAGTATTTTATACTTACGTTGTTTGAATTGCTCGTGCATTGTGATAATAAAAAATGACAAACTTTTAAGTTTTTACTCTTTCTAAATTCCTTATAGAAAATGTACCCCTTTATTGCCTATACCCAAGATGGTCTCTATTCTCACTGCCCAGCCTTTGGTACATCACTGGCCTAGATGATAAGAAAAATGAGACCAGAAAATTACACATGTATTCAGTCGTAAGAAGGTCATCAGTGACCTTGGCAAACAGTGTCAGAGGAGCAGTGGGAGGGAAGCCATTTTACACTGGGCTGAGAAAACACTAGGTGGAGAAGCAGTTTGGACAGTGATTTACCTTACTGGTCTATTTCCTTCAGCTTCCTGGTCACTTTTTATCTTTTCCCTTTCATCCCTGCCTGTGTGTCCTACTAACCTGGCAGATAGAAATTTACCAGCCTTCCCTGAGCATAGCAAGACCTGTGCTAACTTGCCCTTACATTTACCATTCCTCCTGCTTGGAATGCCTTTTCCTCCTGGTGAATTCCTTCCTTTCTCAACGTCAGTGATCCAGTGGAGCCTTCTCAAGTCCCCTAGGCAAAATTTCAGTCTGCACCACCATCTCTGTTCCCATGTACGCACTACCTAGTGTGTAAAATGTTTTGTCTTTCACATCTCTAACAGTTAACATCATGCCTGCCTGTTTCACCCATAAGGTTTGTTGGGTGGATAAGTGAGGAAAGGAAGAGTAAGTAAGAAATTAAATGAGTGAACAAGTGAATGTGGAAATACAATTGAAGAAGACCCGAACCCTTTAGCTGCACGCGTGTAGACCATGTGCAGGCTAAATGGGCAGGGGGCAAGGTGATGATGAGCCACCATTACAGGTGAAGTTGGTCATTGGCAGATGATTAGCTCAGTCTGACAATTGTCGTCATAGTTAGTCATACTTACGTACGTACATACACATACTTAGTCAACATGTGGTCCTCGCTCAGACCCTGCAGCCCTTCCCTCTACTGGCATTTCTCTGGCCCTTTTACTGCTGTGATTCTCTGGCACCGTAACCCAGAGAAACTTTTTAATTCTCCAGGGGAAAGGAAGTAAGCGGGACTTCTGCAAGAGCAGTTTTGTCAGCTCAATCTTAAAGATCAGTTGAGCAAAGCAGGAGTCATTGTTGCCTTAATGTGTCTGACTTGCGCAGGAAAGCCTCTGCCGGGTTTTCAAAATGAATGATTCAGGTGTATCTAAGTATTTACATTTGTTTGGGAAAGATTGAGATTTCAGAAAGTAATCTGATATGTACCTTTCCCCCAATGCGTTAGCCTCTCTTTTCCTGTGCTTTGTTAAGTGTTCAGTGACATGAAACCAGGTGGCACTTGACACTCGAAATAACTATAAGCGGGCCATTGTTGGCTCCAAAGTCAACCGTGTTTGCCTGATGTCAGGAAGGAAAACTGGGTTGTGACTTCATTTCCTACTGCTTCAGACTTAGGGTTTCCCCCTGCCTTCCTCTTACCCCTTTCTTAGTGCTTTTTCTCATTGTTGTTAAGCTTAAAATGGGGCTTTTCGACGTCTTGAGTTCACAATGTGAACTGAGAGAGACTTGATCAGGGAACTGCTTGAGGCTGGTGTCCTGGATGTAAAATTGGGCTCTTTATTCTGAATATTTGTTTTCAGAGTGTTCCCATGGGGCTCGCCAGCCTATTTGGGCTGAAACACTCTGTCTCTCACAAAAGCCATTTAAATATTTGCAGTACGTTCTCCTCGGTGAGTTCAATTGAATGAATAGTTGAATAAATAGTAAAAGGATCAATTTCTGTGAAGGAACAGTAACATTCAATAATATCTTTTTAAGTATGGTAACCTTTATGACTTTTAAATATTAGAAAATCTTAACAACGTGTAGCTGGTGAGTGAATGCCCTTTTGATAATTGAACATTTTTCTGGGATATAACCTCTAGATTTAACACGTGTCCAGTCAACAGTGAAAGCTATACTCAGTTGTGTAAACACTGACCTTTTCTTACCCAATTTTCCCCCTGAGTTTGTTGATACACATCTAAGCACTCTTTACAATGGCCTCTCCAAATCTTGCACAAATTTTTGTTATTTACTAGCAACTCAGCTAGAGTTGGACACAGTAAGACCAGGATGAGAATAATAAGATCTTGTTATTTGTTGATAACAAATGGCTATTTGGTGATGTTTTTCAAGGGAGGATATTCATGCTAAAATTAAATTCAGGAAATGTAATGATGTAATAGAAAGATCTTGTTGCAGTCCTGTCTTGGCCACGAAAGCTACCATGTGACCTTAGAGAAAATCCATGAACATCTCTGGGCCTCAGTTCCTTCATGATTATAATAAAATCACTGGGTTAGATCACCAGTGTTCAACTATGTTTCTAAAAGCCCCAAAGCCTTTCAGACAATGTTAAGTGAGTACCATATGGTTTGTTTTCTCTGAGATGTGTTTTTTGTTTTGTTTTGTTTTGTTTTTTGCAGCATGTTTCTATAAAAACTGGCATAAAACTTTGCCATAATTTTATCTATTTATTTATAAATATTTATATATTTTTGTTTATAGATTTATATTTTTATATATTATTTATATATATGTTATCTATATTGTTTATTTTAAATATTTAATTTACTTTTTATTGATTTTTAAATTTTTAATTAGTTTAGTATTTCATACTCGTACAGTAAAACCTTGGTTTGGGAGTATAATTCATTCTGGAAACATGCTTATCATCCAAAGCACTTGTATATCAAAGCGAATTTCCCCATAAGAAAGAATGGAATCTGAGATGATTGATTGCACAACCCAAAGATATTCATATAAAAATGATGGCAATACTGTAAAATGATACAAAATAATGAAAGAAAATACAAAATATAAATGAGCAAATTGACCTGAAGTTACCTTTGAAAACCTTGATGGCTGGTGTAAGGAAGACCAGGGAGAGGAGGGTTATTGTGAATGATGACTTTCAGTATCACTGACAGAACCACTGCTATCTACTGGCTCAATGGAATCTTTTTCTGCATGGGAGCCATTGTATACACTTGCACAGATATTGACTATAATACAGGATTGAGAAACCCTTGTCATATACTACATTTAATGTAAGTGGCAAGAAGGCAGCAGAGGAAAGGGTCTCTATCTGCAGGCAGCCTGACCAGAATGAAGCAAAGCATCCCTAAGCTTACTCTTGGAGGGAAAAGCAAAGGACTGTCCATAGGTGCTTGGAAGTGACAAAAAATACACAAGTGTCAGTTATGGGCACCTTGCAATGTTCTAAAAAATCACTGATTTCTGCCAAACACTGCAGCCTGAGGCGGAGCATCTGAGCATGGGAGATGATCACCCACAATCCCGAGAGAGCGAGAGAGAGAGAGAGAGAGAGAGAGAACCACCTTTGGCTCAGTTGTGATCATGTGACAATTTGGCGTCACATACTACTTGTATTGCAAGACATCACTCGTATATCAAGTTAAAATTTATTAGAAACGTTTGCTTATCTCGCAAAACACTCGCAGAACAGTTTACTCACAATCCAAGGTTTTACTACATTTTATTTATTTAACATGTACACACACACACACACACATATATATATATATATATATAATTATATATTTATTGTCACTGTTTATGATGGAGTTGATGTTCTGACTTTTATGTCCCAACTCCATTCCCACTGTCAACCTCATGTCTTTCTGATGTGGCTTCTCCAATCCAAGGACAAACCCCAAGAACTCCCTCTTATGATACCATTATTAATTTTCAACTCATGTAAATTGTTTTATGTCTCTGAACTTCAATGAAATAAACACTTTGTGTCTTCTTTTATATAGTGCTATTCTGTTGTAACTTCAGACTCAGCAAGTAGATTAAAGATTTCATGTGGCAACCTCTTAGTGACCTCCCCAGTATCCCTTCCCCTTAGGCACAACTTAATGGATCCTCTGGCTATGTTCTTATCTAAAGCCAGAGATTCATGATTGGTCTAAATCAATTATAGAAATCCTGTTTCCTTTTCTCAACTTCTCTACCTCTGAGCTTCAGCCTGTGACCTAGTGAGATTAAAGCTAGTAGAAGACTACAGGAGAGATTAAGGGAAAGAAAGTGTTTGTTCTCTTGGGAAGAACTGTTCAATTTGCTTTCTCATTCTTCCTGCCTGGACCACAGATAAGAAGCCTGGAATAGCAACAGCCATATTGCAACTATGAAGCAGCCGTGAAGGAAAGACCAAGGAAATCTCAGAGACACGACCCTGACCTTGTTAAACGACAAAACAAATGACATCAATGTACCTCTGGAGTTTTTTGTTTTTGTTTTTTTTTTCAGGAAATTTTATTTAATCAATAGTTAGAATTTCAAATTCATTCATTCATTCAACAAATATTTATGATGTACCAATAATTTCCCAAACATAGGCATGAAACACATTAATAAACAAAGTATAAAAAGTTCCCACCCTCATGGGGCACCTGGGTGGCTCAGTCCGTTAAGCATCCGACTTTGGCTCAGGTCACAATCTTACGGTTTGTGAGTTCCAGCCCCGTGTAGGGCTCTGTGCTGACAGCTCCGAGCCTGGAGCCTGCTTTGGATTCTGTGTCTCCTTTCTCTGCTGCTCCTCCACTTGTACTCTGTCTCTCAAAAATAAATAAACGTAAAAAAAAAAAATTTAAAAAAAAGTTCCCACCCTCACAGTTTACATTCTAGTAGGGGAGAAGAGACAGGAAATTAGCAATAGCCATAATAAATACCCTCACACCTTTCCATATATACAATTTGGAAAATGCTACCTGTTATAGAGAAAAGAAAGAGCAGGATGTGTGGAATAGGAAGTCCACGCTCGGGGGTCAGATGTGGTTGCACATAGGATAGAAAGAACTTAAGAAAGTGACATTTTGAGCACAAACTTGAAGGAGGTGAGACATTTAATCATATGGTCTGGGGGAAAAGCAATTCAGACATTGGGTGTGATCAGCACAAAGATTGGAAGGCAGGAGCAAGCCCAATCTGACCAAAGAACTGCAAGGAAACCAAGGTGGCTAGAGTGAAGTGAGCATGGTGGACAAGTGCATGTGTGCGTGTGTGTGTGTGTGTGTGTGTGTGTGTGGTTGATCATGCAGAATCATGCAGTGATTGTAAAGACTGTCTTTTTTTCTGCGTGAAATGAGTAGCGATTTGAAGGGTTTGAGCAGAATTATAATATGGCCTGGCTTACATTGAACAAGATTACCTGATTTGCTCTGGTGAAAGTAAATATAGGAGAAATCAAGGGTAGAAGCAGGGAGCAGAGCTAGAAGATTAATACAGTAATCCAGAAGAGAAATGGTTCTCACTTGGATTAAGATAGTTGGAACAGAAGTGCAAGTGGAAGAAGCTTTTCTCTTCTAGATATATTTAAAAAAATTTTTTTAAATGTTTATTTATTTCTGAGACAGAGAGACAGAGCATGAGTGGGGAAGGGGCAGAGAGAGAGGGAGACACAGAATCTGAAGCAGGCTCCAGGCTCCGAGCTGTCAGCACAGAGCCTGACGCGGGGCCCGAACTCACAAACCATGAGATCATGACCTGAGCCAAAGTCGGTCGCTCAACGGCCTGAGCCACCCAGGCGCCCCTCTTCTAAATATATCTTAAAGGCAGAAACAAGATTTCCTAATGGATTTGAGGAAAAATTATCAAGCTTTGTTATTATCAAGCTTTGTTATCAAGCAAAATAAACATCACAAAATAGATAATTCTAGTTTTTATCTTTTTAATGTTATTTATTTTTGAGAGAGAGAGAAAGAGCATGAGTGCGGTGAGGGGGGAGCAGAGACAGAGGGAGAATCCGAAGCAGGCTCCAGGCTCTGAGCTGTTAGCACAGAGCCCAGGGCGGGGCTTGAAGTTGTGAACTGCAAGATCATGACCTGAGCCGAACTCAGATGCTCAACTGACTGAACCACCCAGGCACCCCCAAAATTCTGGGTTTTAGTCCAGGTCAACTGAACAGAACTTTAACAATCATTTAATGAAAAAATTTTCATCTAACATGGAAATGTAACATAGCAGGCAATACCTTATAGCCAAAAAACGTTTATTGATTTTTAAGAAGTTATCTCATTATTCACTCAATCCTAGCAAAATTACCTCATGAGTAGATAGAACTTCACATACATAAGTCTTCATTTGCTAAGGAGCAATTCCTAAATACAACGTATAAAATTAACATACAGTCCTCTTTTGCTATTCTCCTAAAACTAATTTGACTGAACCTGAATGAACTTTTAGTGGCAATAACAATTTTTTTAGACAAAATGTGGAGAAAAGTGGAAGCACTCGATTTCATAATTTCAGATGCAGAATACCTGCCACAAAATAGGTGGCAGTTGTTCAGATTTGACCTAGAAACTTTGCAGAACACCTTTGAGGATTTCTTAGCAGCCAGTTATTGGTCATCTTGGATCTTCAAGATAATGTTAAGTGTGTGTGTGTGTGTGTGTGTGTGTGTGTGTGTGTGTGTATGTCCAAGTTTAATGTTGACAAATCAAATTGGGTGACCTGTCTACAAAGTATAGGTACTGGTGAGACTTGGGAGCTTGTTGAAAAGACAATGCCTATGTCTAGATAGCATTCTAGTTTTCCATTGTATTGTGTGAACTTTGGTTGTCAGAGGAAGGATGGTGATGTTACAGCAATTTTCTTATGTGTATCAGATACATTTATTGGCAGCTCTCAGGCTATAATGAATTAAATAAAAACCACAGGAGAAGCAAAGGTATTTGCAAGCTTTTTAAAGTTAAATCTCTTAGAAAAAAGACTCATTCTTAGATCTGTTGGGGAGAAAAAGTTTTTCTCGACCATCTCAGTGTCCCTGACTGTCTGAAAATTAAATGTACAGAGACAGCAGAACAAGAAAAGCATACACATCTTATTGAATTTTTGCATGTACATGGGAGTCTTCACAAAATAATGAAAATCTAAGGAAGTGACTGGAGCAGAAAACTTTTATAGCTTTTAGACAAAGAAACACTAAATTTGTGAACAACTGGTAAGACAGAGGGGGTTTGTGCTTGATGGTGAAGAAGTAACTAAGACGTTAAGGGTGAGTTTAACAAGTTTGTTTGTACAGATGCGTTGGTGTCTCTGGTGAGACACCTGTCTCTGGTGATAAGAATGTCTTCCTTCCTCCTGGTACAGGAAGGGTACCTTTCGCATGATAGTTTAATGAGCTGTTTTAGGGAAGAAGGGGCAGGGGCAGGGGGCAGGTCAGAGTGAACTTCCTCCTTCTGCCATTTTCTGAGACTCCTTCACTTAAGATACCTAATATATCAAGGTGCCAAATTTTGAGATAGCATGCCCTGAACCCTATCAGATATTTCTCAGAAAATGCATAAATTGTAAATTAAATACTTCTGACTATTCCCCATTTAGTATTCTAAATACAAAGCTTCTTTTGAAATGCTTGGTTTTTATTTTTGTTTTTGTTTCGAATATATGTCAAATATTTTTACATTTCCGAATACTCAACACATATTTAAAGACCATCTACTGGGTGCTAAGTTCTGCATTATGCAATGGTGACTGAGATGGGCATGATCCCTATTCTCAAGAAATTTTTCTTATTCTATTCAAATGCCAGTGAAATTTATGGAAATGTCCACACAGCATGCGGTGAGCTGGAATATCAGGGTTTTAGATCTGGAAGAAATCCTTACAACTTACATGATAAAGCCGAGGCAGAAAATGGTTAAATGACTTGGCCTACATTATGAAGTAGCAGACCAAAGAAAGGATCCAGGTTTGTCAAACTTCCATGTTCCACACTCCATCACAGGGGTACAGTTGGTTGGGAAGAGAAGATGATGGAGGGAGATAGGAGAAATCTTTTAAATTAATCAGCTAATTTTCCAGCAGGAAAAACACAATTTTAAAGATTAAATCAAATGAATATATAGAAATTTAAATGGATCTTGGAACTGACCCACTTATTCTGAGGACTTGTTTTAATGGTGCAACCTACCAAAAATAATGTGAATCCTGTCCAGACACGTTTCAATACTGTGGAGCTCATACCCTGCCCTTACTCTGTCCAGACACAAGGTAAAAATTCACATTGTGGCTGCTTTGTGGCACTGAACTGGTTCCCCTAATGGAGGTCTTAATTCTTGTCTAGTACTTAGGGACTAGACTATGGAATATGTCCTGTCTTTTCACATTCTTGCTGAGAAGCAGCTTAGCTCAGTGAGAGATAGCAGAGTGGCAAGACTGTAGACCTGTCCTTGGAGTGTAAGGTTTGGCTTTCCACTTACTAGTTATATGAACTTGAATAAGTGACTTAACCTCTCTGAGCCTTAGTTTTGTGGCATAAAAAAATAGGGATCATAATGCAGATGTTCTGAAGATTGAGTTACTATGCGGAAATCCCTTAGAATAGTATCTGGCACATAGGAAGATCCAAATAATTGCTATTTTTAGAGTAACCACCACCATTTGTGTGATATGGATTGGGGCTACAATTAGATGTCAGTGAAGCAATATTGTGTGTGTGTGTGTATCTGTGTGTGTGTGTGTGTGTGTATGTATATATGGCAGATCCAGTGCTTAAGACAAAGCAAAACTGTCCAATGTAAAGGCTCCCAAAAGTATTCATTTTTTCCCCTCAATTTAAACTGATCACTTCTCCATCAGAGAACTGTTAAAAAGCAAATGCTTACTGTGTATTATTGGTCTGTTTTCACAAGTTTGTGGGCCTTACACAATTCTTCTGCTTTGTTAAAAAAATCAAAACCAAAACCAAACCAATGAACCCCCAAAAAACCAAAGTAGTAAGGTGTTTCAAGCATTTTATGCAGTGCTATTAAATCCAGAGTTTCTGTTTTACTTCCTCACACAGCAAGAGGTCTTCAAGTTTGGTACCGTGAAAGGTATGCTGTATCCCCCAACCCCTGTGGTTCCAAGATGGGAAGTGCCCACGCAAGTCCCCACATTCAGTTAGTCATCACCCCCTACCTGTATGCTCTTACTCTCTGAAGAAATTGTTTGCTATTATTGCAGAGGAGTGTTTGGGCATATGAGTGGGGCTCTGCTGAAGGGTCAATAACGGCATTTCGAATCTTCCCTCTTCTTTTCAAGAACTGGATTCAGTATCTGAACAATCTTCTGTGAGAGAGGGTTTCTGTGTGCTGTTTGACTAAGCTGAGCATTTGCTCATTCTTGCAAAGTCTGTATTGTCTGTTTTATTTAAGTAATTTCAGGCCGTTGTAGAATAGCTAGAACAAAATAGGAGGTGGATTTCATCAACCTATATGTCTAGCAGGCCACTACTGATTCCTGAGATTTATGAGATTAAAACGGCTTAGGAGCTTTTGTGTTTTACCCCACACAGATCAGATAAAAAATGATACAAATTATAGAGAAATTGGAACATTTTAATTTTGCCATTCACACTGTATGTATGAATGATATCTGTGAACATCCAGCTAATTAAGTTAAATTTACTAAAATATCAAATAACGGTCTAATGATAACTTCAAAATACACATCTGTGAAGAAGCAACCATCTCTCAAAACTTTAAAAACATTACCTTGAAGTGTGTGACTGCATCAGAAAGAGACCGCGGGTATGATGTCCTTAAGTGAAAAATATCTCTGGGTGCCCCAGGGATTTGGTTTTTCTATCAAATATACCTTTGCCCCATCTTTCTCATGACCCTTCATGGGACCAAGTAAGGAGAGACAAGCGAGTTTTGAAAGGAGCTGCATTTTATGATGTGATGCTAATGAAACTATCTGTGATACTCCATTTCTGAATTTCTTTTTCTTGTATCTACATGGACTTAAGGGAAGGCTAATTTCTACATATCAGGATACATGCTTCATCTATGAAAAGCCTGGAAAGTTTTTCAGATTGGAGTTTATACCAGAACACATGTATCAGACCTTTGCAAAATCAAGATGATGTGTTGGAGGCCAATACTCCAGTAATGACTGGAATAGGAGGTTTTTAAAAGATACTTGTCAAGTGGATGGCAGTGAAGCCACCGATTAAACTTAGTTTGAAGAAAGTTGAAGATGTATGGCAGTCTGTCCTGGGTAGACTTCATAGTCCCCTTTAGTTTCAGAGAATCATTAGTTTTCAGGGAATTCTTGGCATTGTGACATGATGTAGCATTCATTGTAAAATAATGTACTAATAGACAAAAAACTAGAAAACATTTCAGCAAAGGTAGTGCATTCTTGGCAGAAATGACTACATTTGGCATTAACCTCAAGGGTACAAGAGGAAGACTGAAAGCATATTTACAAATTAGTATTTTTTCCAAGATCCATTTATTTTTACACTATGATTTAGAAGCTTTAACTCTTATTCTCCTAATACTCTCTTGCAATTTTCACATACTTCTTAAAGGTTATTTTTTTTTTTCTATTTGATATTTAGGATTAAAACTAAGGATTAAAACCCCCAGAAGAGTGAGAAACTTCATTTCCATTTTCTTCCTCACTAACTCCAGCACCTTTAATATTCAATTTAACTGAAATGTTTGCTCCAAGTGTTTATTATGCTTTGAATTTTGCACTGCATATCAACAATTATTTAGGTATTACTAGGAATGTGCCATTACTCTTGTATATTTGGGGCTACCTCATGTCCCTTTTTTGGATTCATTCCTTATTTGTTGGCGCGTATCCTCAACTAATTTTTTCAGAGATTGCTTACTTTGGTAAACACTCTGAGGCTTTGATTTTCTGAATATTTGTTTATATTATCTTTCACTTTATGCCAGTTTGGCTGAGTATAGGATTCTAGGTTTGAAACGCTTCTTCCCTTTAATTTGGAAGATAGTAATCCCTATCTTCCAGTATTTATTAAAAATGTTTATTTATTTTTGAGAGAGACAGTGGAGGAGGGGCAGAGAGACAGGGGGCAGTTTCTGAGGCGGGCTCTGCACTGACAGCAGAAAGCCCAATGAGGGGCTCAAACTCATAAACTGTGACACCATAAACTGTGACACTGAGCTGAAGTCAGACGCTTAACCAACTGAGGCACCCAGGTGCCCCCGCTGTCTTCCAGTATTGAATGATGCTCATGAGAAGTTATGCTGATGGCAGGCTGACTTTTCAGGGTTTGTTTGTTTGTTTTTTAAGTTTCCTGTTTTGCTCTCTTTTTCTTTAAGAAGATTTACGATTTTGTTAATCCTTGAAATTCTGAAATGTCACAATGAGGCATGTGGCTTTGGCTCTTTTAAAGTCTAGCTTAGCACTTTTAATTGGAACATTCATCCTTTATTCAGACTTGAGAATTTTTTGCTTTGTATTTATTTGATCATATTCTCTGCATTTTTTCTTTTCTATTATTCTGTAATTCCTATAATCTAGATTTGGGGATTTTTGGATGTACTCTTCACATTAGTTAACTCTACGCTTATTTTTTCCCTCCTTTTATCCATATGTTCTGCTCTGTGTGAGAATGTCTCAGCTCAGTTTTTCAACCCAGTATAGTATTTTATGATATAGTATGTATTACTGCTACTGTTGTATACCTATTTAGATTTTCATTTCTGTCTTGTTTTATTCTAAGAGCTTCAGGGAATATATTTCATAGACGCACTGTTCTTTCAAATCTTTCTAAGTTTATTTATACTTATTCTGAGTCTTTCTGTTAACTCTTTCCTGGGTGGGTGGGTGGGGGGGGGAGAGTTATGGCTTAGTTCCTGTATTATTGTATTGTATAGTTCTGTATTATTGGCTTCCTTTTTGTTATGGCTTAGTTTTTGTATTATTGACTTAAGATGTTTAGTGTTTCTTGGCTGCCTGTAGCTTTGATTTTGAGAATCACCGCTCATGTGCCCTTTGTATTTCTATAACCTGTCTCCAGTGTATGGGGAGGAAACATTTGGAATGGAAGCTTGTCTTCCAAATGTGAGTTTCCATCACTCCCAGAAGTGAATTACTACTATTTGCCCATTGCAAGACTTCTCCAACCCCAATATGCCTTTTTTAGCCAGCTGTTAAGGCCAATACAGCACAAAAGAAGGAGAAAGGAAGAAATTGACGAGCTGCTGCTCCAAATACAGCTCTCCAATTAAATCCCCTTTTAAATGCCCAGGGTTTTCCCTTAATTCTTGGAATATTGACACTGGGCTTAGAGACTTTCAAACTTCCACAGCAGGCTTCTTCTACATGTGTTACAGCCCATCATTTCCTTCAGTTCTGTTTTGTTAAAGATCTGATTGTATATGCTGTGTCTCAGAAATTCCAAAACTTTGTGGTTCATTGATTCTATTTTTAATAAAAGATATTTTCTCTACTTGTACTTTTTTGTTCTTATTTTGTGTGTTTTTGGGTAAGGGAGTGATAATAATGGTATACTATGTCTCTCCTAAATAACAAATCATTCTTACAAGAAGAGCTTATGAAAGTAAAATTATTTTCCTCAAGTTCAGAGGAAGGCTTCTTACTCAAGAGTTTATTTGCTCTTCAGGGCTTTACAAATATGGGCATGGTAAATTATATGCCACAAGTCTCCTTAGATCAAAAATATTTTCTTAGGTCTTCTTATGAGACAATAAGGTGAAGAGAAGGTTCTTTCAATTATTTTTTTGACCTCATACCCTGCTATTTGGGGATATTTTTTCCTAGCAATGTTCTCATTACAATAAAGTTTCACCACAATAAATGTGAAATCTCTTTACAGTTTATTATAATTGGTTGAGATATTAATTTTTAATGGAGTTCTCATGAGGACAAGGAGACATCCTTTGGGATCGTGTGGTGGTTTTATCCTTAGAGAAGATGAAGTCATTTTGAATATAGAGCATCCTTTAACTTGCTTAATGGGATCATTGACCAATAACTTTCTATCAGTGACCTGACTTGACTTCCGTGCTGAGTTGTCTAAAATATATGCAAGACTGTGACATTTAATTACAACACAGTTTTCAGAAATAGTATCATTACATGTTAGCCACTAGATCATGTACTTTTGGCAGTGGATATGGGCTAATTTCAACAATGCAAACTTCTTATTTTAAACTGCAGTTACAGATAGAGAACGCAGAAACCCTCTGTGCTGCTCTATATGGCTGTAATCCTAGAGTAATGAATGAGAAGGCATTGCAGACGGTTGACAAAATAATGCTGAATATTAACTGTATAGTAATCTCCCTTTCTTCTCTTTTTATTTATGTCTTTCTTGTAGGCTTGTGAATATCTATGTTGTGTTGTGTGTCTTTCAGCATGTTTCTGCATTAAAATATCACATTTTCTAGATTTTTGAGATAACTAGAAAATTACAAATAATAAAAAAAATTTCAGGAATCCATATAGTCTTTAGTTGGATTACATGCTCCCACCATCTCTTCTAGTAACTCAGACTGACTTAATACTTTCTTATTTGCAGGAGATGAGCCCATAGTAGAAAAATGAACATACTTGCTGATTTAGCAATTGATTCAACACTATTGGATTCACAATATTAATGTTACAGATCAATTTAAAAAGAATATCTATTTGTTTTTCTATAGCGAATTTGATTTTGACTTTCACATTCAGTTCAACCAGAACCCATTGGGCTTCTTTTATATGCATGTTAGCTCTTTAATGTTAAGGCACCCTTAATATACATGGGAATAATGATTCTTATTCTATTTTAGCAGCGAGATGGAAAAGTTCAGTAAGTTCACCCAAGTCATCCAATCAGTCATTGGTAGGTCCAAGGTTAAAATTCAGGAATTCTGGCAGAAATGCAAAGAGAATTTTCCAATGACTCAAAAATCTAGTAACAGGGCTATAAATCAAAAAAGAGATGGCCCATGGTTCAGAAAGCTGGAAGCTGGATGAAAATTACAAAGAAATCTCCAGAGTATCTCTGGTGCTGAGATTCCCAAGTGCAACTGAAGGGAAATTCCTGATCCCATTCTCAAATAATTTGAAGCCAGTCTAAGCAAACCTATGAAAATGTGCAAGCATAGCTTGATTATAGATTAGATTGACCCAGCACACCAAATTTATGCTCTGAAAGAAGAAAGGGTATGATTTTTCTGTGAGACAATAATGTTATACTTTAATATTTACTGTTCTTTTACACACTGTGTCCAGAATACAATGAATACATTATGAAGCAAGTAGTAAAAGAAGATATAATACATGTTAAAGGGAGGACACAGTCAATAGAAGCAAATACCGAGATGTTTCAGGTGTTGGAATTACCAGACAGGGACTTTAAGGAAACTATGATCGATAGGTGGAAAAGGTGAATGTGTGAACAGATGGGAATTTTTATCAGAAATATGAACATTTTTAAAAAGTCAAATGGAAATGTTAGAAATGAAACATATAGGAAGTAGAGAATTCATTCAATGGGTTTACTGACAACTGGAGTGGGCACAGAAAAGAACTGCTGAACTCAAAAATGGTTCAGTAGAAATTATCCAAAATGAAACACAGAGAAAAGAAACCCAACGATGAAAATAATGAAGAAGAGTACCTGAGATCAGTAATTCGATGATTTAACATCTGGGTTATTGCTGTCCTAGGTGAGAAGAGAAAGAATGAGGTGGAAGCAATATTTGAGGATATAATGAGAATTTTCCAAAGTTAGCGAAAGACATCAAAGAAGTACAAAAAACGCTAAGTGGACTATATACAAAGACATATCCACCTAAGTCATACGTTTACGTGTTTTTAAAATAGAAAAATAAAAGAGACAAGAGAAAACAGTGATAAGAGCAATGATAAGCACATGGCTGCCTTCTCACCACAATGATGGCTAGAAGAGAAAAGAACAACATTTAATGCTAAAATAAAAAGCTATTTACTTGTAACTCATATCCTTCAAAAATGAAGATGAAATAAAGGCAGTTTCAAAGAGAAAAATGGTTGAATTTGTCTACAGCAAATCTGGACCACAAAAAATATTTAAAGAAGGTTTTTGAAATGAACAGAAATTATGCAGTGTGAAAACTAGGATATGCAGCAAAGAAGAACAAACACCAGAAAGGGAAATACATGGATGAATATGTGAATGGCTGTCACGACCTCTATTCCACATTGTACTAGAAGTCCTACTTACTGCAACAAAGCCAGAAAGGAGAGAGAGAGAGAGACATAAAGATTAAAAAGGAACAAGTGAAACTGTCATATTTCACAGATGACATAACTGTGTGTGTATAAAACTCCATGGAATCCACGCAAATATAATAATAATTACTAAAACTAATAAGTGGGTTTAGCAAAGTCTCAGACACAGGTTCAATATTCAAAAATCAATTGTATTGTATTATTATCACATGTATTATTAAAAGCTATAAAATGAAATTTTAAAGTACCATTTAAATACTGTCAAAAACCTTAAATACCCAGAAATAAATCTAACAAAAGATGAGCAAATTACAAAAGATTACTGAAAGAAATTTCAGGGAGCCTGGGTGGCTCAGTCAGTCAGTTGAGCAACTGACTTTTTTTTTTTTAAGATTTTTTTTTATTTAAGTTTGTTCATTTTTGAGGGAGACAGAGACAGCATGAGCAGGGGAGGGGCAGAGAGAGAGGGAGAGAGAGAATCCCAAGCAGGCTCTGCACTGTCAGCATAGAACCTGATTCTGGACTCGAACTCATGAAACCTTGAGATCATGACCTAGGGCAAAACCAAGAGTCAGACACTTAATCGACTGAACCACCCAGGCACCCCAAGCAACTAACTCTTGATTTTTGCTCAGATCGTGATCTCCTAGTTCGTGAGATAGAGCTCTGCGTCTGGGCTCTGCACTGACAGCGTGAGGCCCACTTGGGATTCTCTTTGCTCCTCCCTTGTGCACGCAGGACCTCTCTCTCTCTCAAAATAAATAAATAAACTTAAAAAACATTACTGAATGAAATTTTAATGAACGTAAATAAATACCATATTCATGAATTAGAAAATTCAGTATTGCTAAGATGTCCATCATCCCCCAAATTATTTATAGATGTGACACAATGTCAATAAAAATATCAGCAGGCTGTTTTGAAGAAATTTCAAGTTAGTCTAAAAGTGCAAAGGACTTGGAGTAGCCAAAACAATGTTGATAAAGAAGAACAAAGTTGGTGAGTTTACACTACTTGATTTCAGGACTTAATACAATGTCACAGTAATCAAGTCAGTGTGGTATTGGCATAATAGTAGACAAATGGATTGATGGAACAGAATTTAAAAATACGGAAATGGGATCACACACAAATATGTGATGTATATACACATTATATTATGTATGTGTGATATATATACAAATAGGTGATATATATACATACACATATGTATACAAATATATGATACACACATTCACACACACACATATGATATATACACGCACAAATATTTGTTACCTGACAGAAGTGGTAAATCAGGTCCCTGACGAGGGAGAGAAAATTCTTGTAAACGTGACGTAGAAACAGTGGATATCCATTTTAAACAATGTTTGTTGATCCAACCTCACTCAATACACAAAAATGTTATTTGAAGATGGATCACGAATGAAGGATGGCAGAATGCTCCACCTCAAAATATGCCCTGTTGGCATAAGGATTATTTTGAGCTAAAGTCACCGGAAAGACAGCAGGTGCAAGAAGAGCCACTCTAACCTTCCCTTTTCTTTCTAAAAGTTAAGAGGTGAAATTCCCATGTGAAAGGTGTCCTTCTATACCAGGAGGAAAGAAATATTCTCATAAGCAGAGACAAGGGCTTGAGGCCAGGAGAAATCTCTAGAAACGCCTTGTTAAAATCATTCTTATCTTCCTTTCTCCGCCTTGTAATTTTACTTTTCATTACATACATTGTCTCTCTTTGTCCAACCTTGTGTAGAAACACTTAGGCCTGACCACTTCTCTGGGTCTTCATTTTCCTATGGGGCTCCCACATATATGTAAAAAAATCTGGATGCTGCTTTTGTCCTATTAATCTGTCGCATGTCAATGTAACTCTCAGAACTAGCCAGAGGCCCTAAGAGGGTAGAGGTAAAGTTTTGCCTTCCCTACATGAACTTAAATATAAGAACTATAATAAAAAAATGTTCTAGAAGGAAACAAGTAAGAGTATCTTTGCCATCCTGGGGCATGCCAAGATTTATTAGAATTTAAAAGACACCACTTATAAAAGAATATTTGGATTTCATCAAACTTAAAAATTTCTACTCATGAACACGAAAGGAGTTGGCAAGCAACCAACTGGGAAAGATAGTCTTATCATTTCTATTTCATGAATAAATAGTATCAAGAATATATAAAGAACTTTTGCAAGTCAACAGTGAAATGTTAAACAGCCTAATAAACTGTGGGAAGAGACTTGAACACACACTTGGCAAAAGAAATTGTAACTATGAGCCATCCTATGTAGGAGTGAGGACAAGAAGCACACAAAAAGATACTCAACATCATAAGTCATGAGGAAGGTGCAATTTAAATATAATGAGACAGCATTTCATACCTATGGGAATGACTAAAAGACTGACGGCACCAAGTATTAACAAGAATGTGGGGCAACTTGGATACCCACACATTCTTGTCAGTAGGGCAAAACATTACAGCCATTTTGGAGTATGGCTTGCCAGTTTGTTACAATTTAAACCTTTATATACTAGGAGCTCCATTCCTAGGTATTTATCCAAGTGATATAAAAATATGTCTATAAAAAATGTATGTCTATAAAAATATATGTTGCATTCTTACGTAAGAATGATCAGAGAAAACCTGGAAGTTGAGCATCTATATTCAGGGACATCGATGAACAAATTGTAGTACATGCAGACAATGAAATATTGCTCAGCAATGAAAAAGAATGGCCTGGAAATAACTGCAACAGCATGAATGAATCTCAGAAACAACATGGAGCAAAAGAAGCCAGATACAAAAGAATGCATATGGCGTTATTACTTCAAGGACAGGCAAAAATGACCTATGGTGATAGAAAACAGTCCAGTGGCGTTTGCCTGGAAGACAATTTCTGGAGTAACCGGAATGTTTTATATCTTGTTTTGGTGGTATTATGTTGGTGTATACATCGATTATCAAAACTCACACAAATGAACATTTAAAATATGTGCATTTAAAAAATTTTTAAATTACATAATTTATAAGAGTGTAAAAAGAAAGCAGGGAAAAAACAACAGCAGTTTCAGGCCTCATGACTCCCTATGAACTGACATTTTCAAAACACTTGTTTTTCACCTAGTAAATGTTTTAAAGCAATGCTATGGTGACCAGTGCAGGGTTTGCTAAGAGTATTTGCTAAGGTGGAAGGAAAAGGTTAGGTCGGCACCACCTGTTTCTGGCACTCTTCTGACGAGACAGCAGATTGCCTGCTGGCTTTTTCCAGCTTTTCTGAACACACAGAGAGTCACAATAATACCAGGGAGCCTTATGCTTGCAAGATGGACACCGTATGTTTTCAGTATCTGGTTCTTCTTTCTTTCCTCTGCCCTTTTAGCATCGAGATCTGATGACCCCAAGAAATTTAATATAAGAGGATACCATGAATGAAATGTTAACATTTTTTAATCAAACACAAAGGGAAGACTTACATGTGTTTATTCTCCTCAGTTATCCAATAGCTGTTAGTCATCAAATTATCACCCCAACTTTCAAACTGTGTCTTAAAATGAATACCCGTACAAATAGTTGTGAAAACTTACTAAGAAATCCTGCACATATTACTTAAAGGTACCTGGGGCGCCTGGGTGGCTCAGTCGGTTGATCGTCCGACTTCGGCTCAGGTCATGATCTCACGGTTCCTGGGTTCGAGCCCCATGTCGGGCTCTGGGCTGACAGCTCAGAGCCTGGAGCCTGCTTCAGATTCTGTGTCTCTCCATCTCTTGGCTCCTCCCCTGCTCATGCTCTGTGTCTCCCTGTCTCTCAATAATAAATAAATGTTAAAAAAACAAACTTTAAAGATACCATTTACCCACGATAGGAATTCTAACTATAATACAGTAGATGTCAGAGGAATAGCAACATGAGGCAGAATTTTCAGAAAAAGAAACAAATCAGTACTTGAAGACCTTCAGGAAGAGATATTACATTTTTAAGGGAGAATGTGATGGCGTATTGAGCTGGGTCTCTGGTTTTTTAAACGACCAGATTAGGATTTGATCACAAAATAATTTATGTATAATCTGAGATTTCAAAGACTGTAGCTGTTAAATATATAGTGTACATTCCTGCCTCCCTTTGGTTGCATTTGTGTGAGTGCAGAAAAATGTACGTGGAAAACTTTGTGCTTTTGGCCACAGACAGGCATCTGTTTACAGTTTTTTATCCTGGAGATATTTGAAGTGCCCGGAGGAGGAGAGGGAAAAAGTTGTGTGTGAAGGGTGATTTTAGTAAGAATGGACAAAAGGAGTGCAAAACTTGCAGACTGGTTCTGCGGGCTTAGGCAAGTTTTAGAATTTAATTCTATGTGGGAGCCCAGAGAAACATAATCCCGTTGTCTGTATTATGATTCTTATTTTTTCAAACTGCTCCTCATTTGTGGAGCTAATTTCTTCCCAGCCACTAAAAATAATTACTTGCCTCTAGAGCCACATATTGTAGTAATAAAACAATGTAATTTACTTCTAAGGAAAAAAACCTGTATGTAGTTTTAACGCTACATTTAATGCCCATACTTTCAGAAGCTCTGTTAAGGAGTGAGGACGATCTGTAGAGGTTTCTCTTTAGTGTGGGAACTCCCCCTCCCCCGCCCCCAGAGCCTTAGGAAGTAGCTTTTCTCTCCCATCTGATACACAGAAATTACTCCCTTTCCTCATTATTTTATGGCTTTACCTGATTTCTTCTCTCTCTCTCTCTCTTCCTCTCTCTCTCTAGCTCCTGTATGTTTTTCAGCTCATTCTTCCAACCTTTTGATGTGTGTGATTATAACTATTTGTCATGTTTGGCTTTGGATCAAATGGTTACGGTATGCCGTGCCCAAAAATAATTCGTGAAAAAGAGTAATGCCACGTGAAAATAAATATTATTTAGAGAAGAAGCGTCAGGCCACTTGAGAACAATTTCCAGGCCTCCGTCGCGAATAAGATGTGCCGGTGATTCAGGCGGAACAGAGCAGACACCGTAAGGATGTGGTGATCCAAACAGCTCAGGTTTTCCAGCGCTTTCCAGCTCATTGTGTGACCTGCGCCTCCCAGCCAGCTTTGGAGGCAGCTGGAGGGTAAGAGCAACACGTGTGTCACATAGCTTGAATTCACACGCGCCACGTTCCCATATTTCTGATCTTTGGTAAAGTAGCCCTCCCCTTTGCCATCTTCTCAGGAATTTGACAGGGGTCACAAATTTAGATGACTCTGGGATTAGGCCAGTTTTCCCCTCCCCAGGCGCTGCAAACTTTCACACAATGCACTGGGGCCTTTACTACACGTGGGAAGCTCTTCTTATTAAAGCGTCAAGGGTCGAATAACCGGTTTTGTACTTGCCAAACCGGAGTGAGTTGTCTGTACTTTATCACTCAGGAGGATTATTATCACTATTATTCAGGTATTTGTGAGCCTCAAGTGTGCATGTATGTGCATTTGATTTATCTGTTTATTTGTTTACTTTTATTATCCCATTTGATTTATAAGATGGCACCATACATATTCATAGCTCAACGTGTACTTTGATCTCCAAAATTGTGATTCATGAAAACACTCTCTGAGTCATCTTCTATTTCTGTCATTAGTGTTTTAGAAGTTTCAGAGTACAGGTCTTTCGTTTTCTTGGTTAGCTTTATTCCTCGGTATTT
The DNA here is from genome assembly GCF_027475565.1 of Acinonyx jubatus. Taxonomy (NCBI): domain Eukaryota; kingdom Metazoa; phylum Chordata; class Mammalia; order Carnivora; family Felidae; genus Acinonyx; species Acinonyx jubatus. Next base: position 28,132,042 of record NC_069384.1, read on the forward strand.
TACTCTTTCTGGTGCAATTATAAATGTGATTGTTTTCTTAATTTCTCTTTCTGCTACTTTGTGGTTGAGGATTTTTATCATGAATGGATGTTGCACTTGGCCAAATGCTTTTGCTGCCTCTATTGACATAGTCGTATGGTTTTTATCCTTTCTCTTGTTTTCGTTTTGTTTTGTCTTTAGTTTTTGTTTAAATTCCAGTTAGTTAACATACAGTGTAATATTAGTTTCAGGTGGAGTGTGCGTGTGTTTTAAAACTCATTGATGCTTTCTCCTGGCTTTATCTGGTTGCCAAGGTAACCGGAAGGCTACTGTGGGCTCCTTAATTCACTTGCTGTCAGTCTGTACATTATTCAAGGCTTATGTTCCCCTGAGTTAGTTTTATGTTCCATAAAGCCACATACTTCTTGGACTGAGATTTGAAGTTTGTCTTTTTTTTCTGTCACTTGCCTACTAAACTCGTGGGGCTGGGCAAGAATAGACCTGAAGCTTCTGCTAGCATCACATACAAAATCAGGCTTGTTCTCAGAGTATTTGAAGTCTTACCAGGTGCCCACTTGGTTACCTCAGACCTATGTTGGTTGCAAATACTATCTGACTGGGGATATTTTAACTGCCTCCAAGGGCTGCCTTTCAAATCTAATGAGCTTTCACTTGCTTTGGCCTGGCCTATAATAATCCAAAGGTATTTTGGGTATTACCTCACCAATGGTAATTCTGACCCACTTACTCTACAGGAGCTTTTGTTGCCGTGAAATGCTGCAAATATCTGAGATACGCTTTATAATGCTAACGTATGCTATATTTGGCCATATTACATTTTTTATTGTCTATAAGCAGTACACTTTTCTTCGTATGTGTGAACTGCAGAAACATAGATTTAAACGCAGGTTCACAATTTCAAAACAACTTAAGAGCACAGGAACATAGTTGATGAGAATTTACATTATACGGGATAGGATGCATTTTCTTGACCCCAGTCTACTTACAGTAAAACACTAAACTAACATGAATAATAAATGACATGACATAAACTTTCTGTAACATAGTGTCAGAAACATATTCTAAATGTCAAAATGGCTGATCTGAAGAAATGGTTATTGAGTTAGGAGCACAGTGGTAGGTAGAGAAAGAGGATTTTGTCCCCCGGGGCGGGGGGGAGGGTGCAATTAGCCACATCTGGAATCATTTTTGGCTGTCAGTTTTGGGAATAGGGATGTTAATGGCATGTAGTGGGCCAAGGCCAGGGATATTGCTAAACATCTCACAATGCCCAGTACATAATCCACTCTACCGTCACTGAAGAATTATCCGGCCCCAAATGTTGATGGTGCTAGCATAAAGCAACCGTGAACTAGAGACTACATCTCACAGAAATGATATCCTTTTATGTCTTTTGGCAAAATAACTACATTAAATTTCATTCAATTGTGAAACAGAGAATGTAGGCTATAAGTCCACCACCTGACGATACCCATGTCTATTTGGGGGCTAGCCTTTGAACCCTGATTCCACTGCCTATTTTCATTGTATTGGAGCTCTCATATTCCTCCCACTTTTCACTTTGCTATGGTTTGACTTTTGAAACAAATATACGGTATTTTAGAAAAAAGTTAAATAGGTAGGAGAGACATAAGTTTCAAGCATGAGCATTGTAAAGCTGAAAGACAGTGGACTGTACCTCCTAAAGCCTCTCTAGGCTTCAGGGATTTGTGACCCACATCCTATAACCCGATATCATATTGAATATTTTAGGAGCTACAGAACACCTAACTCAGCAGTCTTTGCCAATGAGCACAGTGGTAGGGAGAAACGTTTGCATAAATAAGTTTGGTTGACTTGATATAATTTAAAGCGTAGTAGAATGATTTTGTATCAAATTGAAGTTCTAGAATTTATAGCAAAACATTCTTTTACTTCCTTTGGTATCAAAAATTTCCCATGTCAATCATAGGGAAGTATGTAAAAATATTAATAGTGATAACTGATGAGCCTAAGAGAAGTTATAAAAAACATTTTCAAAAGGAGAAAAATCTTTAATATAATACGACACTATAAGCTGTATTAAAATTCCTGTCAAAGCATCTTGCAGAGTAGACCTTTACACAGAAGATGGAAAGAATTAGCTAAAAGTAATCGCACATTTTGGTATATGTTTTTAGAAGTGAATCTGTTGCAAGGACTTAGCTTAAGTTATCAATGGTGGATTTAAACTATATCTGGACAGCAATATTTTCCTGCTAAATATAAATGAATTCTGTGGATTCTTTGCTTTCACTATGTAATGAAACAAACATACACCAGGTTACCTATTTTCTTTGTGAGGAACAGAATTTAGGATGTTACTAATTTTGAAAACAAAGGCAACAAAATTAACTCAAAAAAGACTGGAAAGTATGAGGTATAACAAAATTAATAGCTCACCAATGGGAAATACGTGTACAAGGATACAGCCAAAGCTTTTCCAAAATCAGCCTTAGGTTTTTTTATTTTTTTATTCATTTTTTAATGTTTATTCATATTTGAGAGACAGAGCGTGAGTGGAGGAGAAGCAGAGAGAGAGAGAGAGAGACAGAATCTGAAGCCGGCTCCAGGCTTTGAGCTGTCAGCACAGAGCCTGATGTGGAGCTCAAACTCATGGACCATGAGATCATGACCTGAGCTGAGGTCGGAGGCTTAACCAACAAAGCCACCCAGGCTCCCCGCCTTAGTTTTTTATGATATTGCCCAACTTAATTATCTTTCTTGTTCTTAAGATTTACTTCTAACTTTTCGTTATTTATAAGTCAAATTTACACTCAAAGGATGAAGATACATTACCGTAAAGGCATTAAAAAAAAAAATTTGGCACAGAAAATGAAGACCGTCTTCAACAAGGAACTCTTAAAATGTTTAGAGTAATAATAGCTTTATTAGAATAAGTATGCAGCCTCCCAAATGGATACTTTAAAGGCAACAACATACCCTTGGATGTGTGAAGACTGATTTTTTTTTTTTTTTAAGTCATGGTAGTTTATGCCTTACAGTTTTGCTAGCAATACATTTCTTTCTTGGGAATGTTTCTAGACCGAAGGCTGCCTGTTACCCCAGCAGGCAGGCGTGCTTGCACGAACATACACACATGGAATTTAGAAAGGACGCTTTCTCTTTTGTAACTAGGCCAACATAATATTGTGATGCCTTGGAAACATCCTTAGGTATGGACTCCGAAAAGGGGATAGCACTGATTCAGGCTCATGAAAGCAGTGGGACCTGATGATCCAGTTTGTTTAAGATGTCAATCATATCTTTATTCAATTGAACAGAACTTTGCATCTGAAAATAATATGTAAGTCTCACAATTCCTGAATGATGGAAAACAGAATAGACTCAGAAGATTTTGTATTCAGAGTACAGATTTGTCTCTATTTGGGAAGTAATAATGTAAACATTTTCTAACTACCTAGTTTAAAAAACTACTTTCCTCTTTGCTGTGATAACTGAAAATTTATAGAGCTTACATACTATGTCCTAAGTTAAGTTTTTCTTCCTGACAAGGGAGTCATTGTTTTTCAACACAATTCTTCCGTTTAGGGCCTTGAGATCCTTTTTCATTGAAATATCTCTGCCCCCTTCTTCTCGGTTTTAGCTCCTGTTTTTCAAGTCCTCTGTTGGGTCACTCCTCCTGAATTGCTCCTGGGTCATCTCACTATTCAGTAGCACACCTGAATCAGCGTGCCAACTCAACCCTTCTGTTGAAAATGAATTTTTTCCACTTCCAAACTCCTTGTACTGTGTATACCATGCATAATACCAGATGACATAAAATTATACCGGTAAAATAGATGATGTCTTGTTGTAGTTATGAACCACTTCAGGCCATCTCTTTCATGTATAACACCTATTAATTTTCTCAGTGGTGTTCCCAACTTGTGTTTATTCTACCGTTGTACTCTCTTCTCTCTATCCATGCCTATTCCATCTGTTTGACACGATGGGATGGAAAATCTTTCTGTTTGCCATTATTCCCCGTGAACAATATGACATGTCATTTTACCTTGCCAGCACTAAGTTTTACTCCTACTTCAGCACATTTCCATTCAAATTTTTTGGCAAGCTGGGAAGAACCACGGTGTTCATCCTACTGAAAATACAAAGGACTAAGGTATAAAGGTGACTCTGCGTCTCATCTTTATTAACTATTGTCATCTGGTGGTTTGAAAGGAGCAAATGTAGATGTAGATTGAGGTCTTTTCTTAGCTTAAGCGGAGAACAGCTTTTTGGATTCAGCAATACTCCCAGGCATATATTTGTGTCTAATTTGCATTTGGAGAAGGAAGGAGAGACGAGAGAGGAGGAAGTTTTGTATCTGAAGCCCTGAGAAGGCTTTGGAAGATGAGAAGGAAGGAAATATAGAGGATAATGTGGCATTTCATTCCTGGATGGGGAGGCAATGAAGCATCTGAGCCCCCAGAATTCAGGAATTAGAAATATTTTCCCAGGGCACCTTGATGACTCAGCTGGTTAAACATCTGACTCTTGATTTCAGCTCAGGTCAATATCTCATAGTTTGTGGGTTCCAGCCCCACGTCGGATTCTGCCCTGACAGTGTGCAGCTTGCTTGGGATTCTCTCTCTCCCTCTCTCTTTCAAAATAAATAAATAAACTTAAAGAAAAAAAAAAAACATACTTCAAAAAAAAAAAAAAAGAAATATTTCCCGTATTTCTGCTGAACAGGGTAGACTGAAGGAAAGACAGTGCCCTGAAAGCACGGCTGTGCTGTACAACATTGGGGACCCCAGAAGCTGTGTCCTCCTTAAGGATCCTAAGATTGGAAAACACTCTGATGCCCCATGGACCATGGTAAAAAGCTGGGAGAGTCTGAACCAGCACAACTAGCTGTTTTTCAACACTCAAAACACGAAACTGCCAGAATTTCTTGGGTGCTAAGAAAAACTCTTCGGAGCCTAAGATTCTTTAGAAGAAGGTAGTAGAGGGGCACCTGGGTGGCTCTGTTAGTTAAGCTTCCGACTTCATCTCAGGTCATGATCTCACAGTTTGTGAGTTCGAGCCCCCCATCAGGCTCTGTGCTGACAGCTCGGAGCCTGGAGCCTGCTTGGGATTCTGTGCCTCCCTCTCTGTTTTCCCCTCCCCCACTCATGCTGTCTTTCTCTGTCTCTCAAAAATAAACATTAAAAAAAAAAAAAAAAGAAGTAGTCAGCAGAAAGAAGCCTGTAACTTAGTGCTCAGATATGTGTCTTTATTCTACTTGCAGACTGAGGCCTGAGGATGTGAGGTTTCATAAATAAAGAAAGAGGAAGAGAATGTCCCGTACCATTATGGAGGCTGGGAAGAACAAATCACAAATCTGACAATAAACAAGTATTTAAGATAAAAGAACATATTAAAATCGCCTTTCCTTGTTTCTTGCGACATGTGACTTGAAGCCAGAAACATGAGTTACAACCATTAGTCTCAGTTTGGAATTAGATTTGAATTTCCAGATCCAATACTTTTTAATAGTTCCAAAATTTTTCAATTTTTCCTCTGTAGCTCTTACAAATGTGCTTTGTTTTTCTGGGCCAAATCTAATGTGCTGAGTGGAAAATTATAGATGTGATTTGGGCTCTTTCTATGCATATAATTATCAACCAAGGCATAGATACCCATTTTGATTCTAACATGGACACCTCAATCTACCTTACCTTTGGAAACTTTGCAGTCTTTCGGCTTGAGTTTCAGCAGGAAACCTGATGTTAACCTACTTATCAAGTTGTCTTTCTAAACCTTAATAGAGAAAGTATTTCAAGAACAAGACTACCAAACTTTTGTCTTCTATACGTGATGAAGTCCCCAAAAGATCACTTACAATCTTACTTCCTTTTAGCATGTGCCTCTTTTTTTTTTTTTTTTTTTTAGCGCTTATTTATTTTTGAGAGACAGAGAGAGACAGGGCATAAGCAGGGGAGGGGCAGAGAGAAAGGGAGACACAGAATCCCAAGCAGGCTCCAGGCTCTGATTTGAGCCAGACGCAAGGCTTGAACTCACAAACTGTGAGATCATGACGTGAGCCAAATTCAGACGCTTAGTGTACTGAGCCACCCAGAGGCCCCTAGCATGTGTCTCTCTTAAGTATAATTGGTCATAGGTCATACTCTCAGAGGTTTTTGCTTCTTTCCCCACACTGTAGGTGTGAGTAAGGACTCCAGGATCTATCTCCTTGAGCGTGTGTTCTGGAATCTTTTATTTTATAGTACAGTAAGCCTCTGGCAGCAAGGTAGGGTAGTTTCTGATACAACTACCTCCTTCTGAGGTGTCTAGTTCCAAGGACCTTTGGGATGAAGGTTTGGGTGTCCCACAGCCAATAGTTTCAGATCACTGAGATCATTCAGATGACTGAGATGTACAAATTAAACACTGTACCCAGGGGCAAAGAAACTACTCAACAGCCAAACACATACCAGGAGTTAACTTTTAAACAGTGAACCCCCAAGCTGTTTTAACAAAGCACTTCAAAAAGATCACAGGGAATTTGGTCAACTATGTGGGGAAAAAATTCTGTTTCATCTTTTTCTTGTATTGTGGGCGTGGACAACTAAATAATTTGTTTTAGAAATTTTCCAATGGCTCTTGGACCTTGTATAAGTGCTAAATTTTCTAAATTCATACAAAAGCCCCATAAAACTGGTGAAATATTTTTCATAAATTTTTATTTTTCAATAAATTTTTCTGATACTAGCCTGAAATGTTCTCTTCAAAGTTATAGATGGCATTCTTAAATGCTTAATTTACTTTACGACAATTTAAAATATTTGATTTTTAAAATTCTTTTTTAATTTTTTTTTTTTAACGTTTATTTATTTTTGAGACAGAGAGAGACGAGCATGAACGGGGGAGGGTCAGAGAGAGAGGGAGACACAGAATCCGAAAGAGGCTTCAGGCTCTGAGCTGTCAGCACAGAGCCCAACGCGGGGCTCGAACTCACAGACCGCGAGATCATGACGTGAGCCGAAGTCGGATGCCCAACCGACTGAGTCACCCAGGAGCCCCTTGATTTTTAAAATTTAAGTGGAATAGAAACTCACCGGAACAATAAATTAATCTTTTCTCTCAGAATTGCTGTAAAGTAAAATCCTATGGAAATCTATGAACTCTCTTAGCATAAACATATAATCAAAATGGCTTTAAAACCGGACTTCTAAGCCAATGTTTATATTATCTAAAGCTGGCTAAAGGCAATTTTAACAAATTACAGTGGGAAAAAGAATAAAACTATTGAGAGGTAAGTGTTTGAATGGGCTTTTTCAGTCATGAGATGTACAAACTAGCCCAAAGTAGTTTAATTTAAGTGAGAGAAAGAGGTATCTTTGGAATCCAAAAAAATGAATGCTGAAACGACAGGACTGATTAGCCCTTCTCTCAGAACATTCTTCCTCTCTCGAGCTGTCTTTCTTTCAAGGACCATGTTTTTCTGGATGTTCCTCCTTAATTTGCTTTTATTCAAGTTCTCTCTGTATCCCAACTGGTTTTTTCCGCTTATTTTTCACAGGGCTTCAGATGGTTACCCTCCCTGGCTTTGATCTTGCATGAGCCCCAGGCTCAAAAGCAAATAGTTAAATTGGCCACAATCCTATGAGTCTGGTAGAATTAATTCCTAAGAAGGAGAATCTGATGGGTCAGGCCAATTGAACTATGGTAATTTGAGCCTCTAAGACCACCAATATTATTAAGAAGACAGTTGTGTTATCTACCTTTCCCCCTTTTCTACATAAGGCTGACACAATTTCTCTCATGTATGTGAAGATGGAAAGGTAGGGAAAATTGAAATGTCATTTGTGGAAGATACTAAGCAAATGGGGGACATCATCCTCCAGGATCCTAAACAGGATTAACTTCTTCTTTTTTTTTTTTTTTCAATATATGAAATTTATTGTCAAATTGGTTAAACAGGATTAACTTCTAAAAGCATTCATTCATTCTTTCATTCATTCATCAATTCATTCAAGCTTTCAGTTACCTATCAAATATTTATTGCATGTCTAATATGTGCATGCTAATATGTCACACAATAAGATGACATTGTGTGAGGTCCTGGAATTGCCTCTCATCTCTAGGCCATTCAGAATAGGCTCTGCATGGGGGAGCCTGGGTGTCTCAGTCGGTTAAGCATCTGACTTCGGCTCAGGTCATGATCTCACAGTTTGTGACTTCCAGCCCCGCATCAGGCTCTGTGCTGACAGCTTGGAGCCTGGGGCCTGCTTCGGATTCTGTCTCTCTCTCTCTCTCTCTGTCCCTCTCCCACTCACACTCTGTTTCTCTTTCTCTCAAAAGTAAACAAACATTTAAGAATAGGCTCTACACAATTTAGTACTTAAGAGAATATAAGGCAGGATATAATTGTTTCCTGATTGCTAGGCTTGTACCCGCAACTGGATTGTTTATTTCTCATGGGCACAGACTACCATAATTTGTTTTCTAGCACCAGCTGAGGGTATATCTAATAAATAAGAAACACTTTTACTGGCTGGTTATCCATCTTCTTCTTTGCCGTCTTGCTTTTGAGATTAAAGTCTTGGGGAAAATAGGGTTTAAATATTGCTGAAAATAAAGTCTGATTACAGCCTAGAGTAGTAAGTCTCTACCTTCTGTTTTTTTCTCTTCATTTTCTAGAAAAGTTTTCTAGAAAGATTTCATCTTTCCCTTGTTTTGAAGTCTGAAATAAAGTATACTATTTTAGAAAATATAATATAGTATTCTGTCTTGAATTTGACTCTAAAAATGATGTCAAATTTTGTTTGACTTTGGAAGAATTATCCTGGTCTTGGAAAAATTATTGTAGTTTTTTTGTACCATTCTATAGACAATGGCACTTGGGAAGCTTTTTGCATATAATATTTATCTAAAACCACTACATACCTTCATCAGTATTTTCTTTCTCTTCATCATGAGGAGACATCTCTCTTGAAGTTATGCTGGGTATAAAGGAGGTGTGGAAGGGAATGGATATGGGGCCAACTAAAGAGTGTAAGGTCCTGAGGCCGATCGTTAAATTTATAAATCACAACATATATATCCAAGTTATGGTTTCAACCGTGGCTGAAGTTATTTATTCATCAAATACATATTGAGCATCCAACTCTGAAACTTTTCAGAAGAACATATGATGTATCCTAATGGCTAGTCCAAAATAAGATTTAGTTTTTTAAAAACTGCATAGTCATCTTCACATGGATGTTTAACATCTGATGTTTTTAAAAATTATGTCCGAGATTTTTTATGCACATTTCACATTGATGGACATCTATTGTTTTATTTACCAAGTACTATGTTCTCCTTTAAGAAATTCAGCTTTAGTATGGTCCAAAGAAAAATCTGCCTACAATTACATTGTTAGAATTTTGTCCAAAGCTATTTGTGTTGGTGTTTAATATCTATTCACATATTTAACTAAAACTTGGGAGATGCGGATGGGGGTTGGGAGGAAAGGATACCAAGTTTCTTTGAAAGTAGATACCTTATTTCTTTTATGTATGTATTCATTTTTATTTTGTGCATCTGGGTTTTAGGCCTGTTTTCATTCTGAGAGAAATGGAATGTACTCACAATCTATCGATGGAAAAAAGTTTTGGGGCTGCTGGTACACGATGTTCTCTGTTATCTAGATTTTTAAAAAAATTACCTTAGCATCACCGGGTGATGTGAGATTTTCTGTTCAATTCACTGCATCTAGTGACCTTTTGTGGAGTCTGTTCTTGCAGAGCATTTGAGATGGAAACACACAGCATCTCGTGTTCCATGTCATGTCAGTCATTGCTCTCTTTGACTTTACTTGTGTTCTCAAGTCAATATGTTCCAGATTAATGAGGCATTTGTTCTTAATCAAGAAACGATTTAAGAATACACTTTTAATTTTAATGACTTGTTTATGATTAATTGTTTCTACATGCCCTTCTCATACTTGAGGATACTTCAAAGCTGCTGCGTTTTTTTGGATAGTTCCCAAATGTCTGAACACTGGTAGTTGCTATGACCCAGTGATCTCAAGGGACTGAACAAACAGAGTTATTGATTTCCTTCAGAAAATCATTCAGAAATTTCCCTTAAACTAAAAATTACTTCAAATAACAATAATTTTAAAAAGCAGTTGTTAAACAAACTGTGTGGTAATACATTATACACTTTTAATGTTCCCTCTAAACATCTATATCTAATGAGGTCCTACTGTTTTATGAGGAAACATGTTAGAAATAATTTGTGAAGTAAACTCATTTTCCCAACTGATCTATACTATGCCATTAGCTGATTTAATTAAAATATACTCTGTTGATTTAGGTTTTCTTTTTTATTTAAATAACTAACAGGTGTGTGTGTGCATGTGTGTGTGTGTGTGTGTGCGCACAAGCACTTTATTTGAAGCTATAAAACTAAGTGATTCATGACCTCTTAATCATAACGGCTAACATCTATTGAGTGCTTATTATCTGCCAGGTTTTGTTCCAAGTGTGTTAAATATATTAATTCATTTACTATTCTCAACTGCCAATTTGTGAACCCTGTTTTGTTTTGTTTTTTTTTTCTGTGTTACGGATCAAGAAACTGAGGCATCAAGATGATAGTGATTTGCCCAAGGTCACATGGAAGTTAAATGGCAGATTGGAGATTGGAAACCTCATAGTGTAGCTCCAAAACTCAAGTTCCTAAACACAAGGCTATATCACTCTATACATGAAGAGTCTCCCAGTATGGTCAGTTCCTTCTTAGGAACCTTAGTTATTGCACTTTGTTTTGCATTACTTGAAATGTGTTTGTAAACCTTACTTATCTGTGGTCACTGTGCTAGTTATTTTGTCCTTTGGTCCTTCTCCTATAGGTGATAAAAATGGAACAATGAGTTAGACCCTTTTAAAATTTATATTTTTGTTTATTTACTAGATTTATGTTTCCTTTAAACAGAGTATGTATTGACATTTTTAGAGATTGTGGAAAATTTAGATGAGAAATGAAAACTTGGACTGGCAGAAATCCTCTGTGTCCCTATGATGGCTATGAGCATATGAAAGAATCACGTTAGCTATTGTGTGATAATACAAATCATGTGCTTGCTTAAGTACTTCACTTTCTTTTGGACTTCACAATGAGTTCCTTCCATTTCAAAGAGTTGTAGGAGAAAAATGGTCCACTTAGCTTTTAAAATGAGGATTCAATATAATTATGTGCCACCCAGGAGTCCATGTTTTAGAATTATTTAAGATTCATTGTTTTTCTCAGATAAAGCCTAATGATAATGATGGATTTTTAACTTTCCTGCCACTGAAGACAATATCACAGCAATAGAAAATTGGTCAGATTCAAAAAAAGAAAGAAAAGAAAATTAGATTCCTTGATAAGAAATGAATAAGCATGGTTTGAATTTTTCTTTCATAAGTTACTTTCTACATGTTCCTGACAAGTCCATTGATCTCTCTGAGGCTCAGCTTCCCATTTGGTAAATTCAGATGGTGGGAACTTCATTCATCAGGACTCTTCGTCTTACTTGTAACAGAATCAAATAAAACTAATTGGAGGAACGTGAAGAATTGAGAAGGCCCAAGCGTAGAAATCCAGCTGGATTTTAGGCAGAACTGGAAATAGAGACCTGAGCACCATCAGGATTCTATGTAGCTCTTGCTTCTTTGACCTTCTGGCATATGAGCTTTATTTTTCTCTTTCTTTCTTATTTCCTCTCCTCTTTTGTTCCACATGACTGGAAAGATGGTTACTGATAGTTGGCCTCCTGGTTTTATACATCATACTTCAGGCACCCAAAGAATGATTGTCTGTTCTAGATAAAATACTCTCAAGGGTGGATTCCAATTGTTCCCATTTGTGTCACGTGCCTGACTGAAACTTACAAGCTTTGCCTAGGGATATGAGTTCTGTGGTAGGGATTATGATAAAGTCATTTTGAGTTTACTCTTCACACCTGGGCCAAAAAAACTGTTGCTCTAGAACGGCATCTATGATAACCTCATGAATGAGGTGACGAAAACAGACATTTCCCAATGAAGAGGCTGGACAGGTAACTCCACGTGTGTCTGCTATAGTTAATACCTGCTTACCCAGAATAATAGGCCCTTTTCCCTTTTTGATCATAAAAAATGAGACATGAGAAGTCTACTTCCTGATGGGTATAAAATATTTAGCCCCAAGCCTACTGAACACATACAGATTTTGTTATAAAACACCTTTGTCTATGTTTTCCCTATAAGTGGATATGTGTATATTCATTAATTGATTAAAATTGAACTTTTGGATTTATGGACAGTAACTGATTAATTTTTTAAAACTGAGTTCGTGGGTTCAGGGAGAGCTTGGAATAAGAAATAGAGATTGTAGGGAGAACATTACATTCTGGGTTATCGCAAATATAACTAGATAATAAATAAGGAAGATTTGGGACCAGGAAAAAATAATAGTGTTGATTGGAGGACTAATTGAATATGGAAGATTAGCAGTTTAGAAGTGAAATTAAAGAGAGTCTTTTATGAAAGCTAGAAACCAGTATGAATTTGTAGTTTGAGTCTTAGAAGAACCAGGCTATGATGGATATTTTCTGTTTGACAGACTTGAGAAGGAACCAGACTTGGGTAAGGAAGAGGACACCTTGTATAGAATAATTATACATAAGATGCAAAATGCAGAGAGCCTCTTTTTCAAATAACTGTCCGGTTGTGATGTGAATATGGCGAAGTTTCATGCTTTCCCCAGTGTGGCTTTGTAGTACTCAAGGCTACTGTCAGTGTTTGGCCAAGGAGGAAGGCTAACACGAAAGTTCAATTCCTGCAAGTCCTGGTGGCAAGAGGAGTGATGGGGAAGGTAGGCACCTTGCACTTGACACTTCATTGTACCCTCTTCTCAGTAGGCTTATAATTTTGTGAAGAAGAGCAATCGTAGTTCACAAAGGATCAGAAAGCAAGGTTGTGGTGTGTGCACTACTATTTCAGTCTAGTGCATTTTTCTCTCATGGGTCCAGTGTCACCTGGCATCTTTCCAAGGTTGTTTTATTTTTTTACTCTTTCTTGCCATAGAGGTCATGTGTTGTAATTTGGACTTTGGTCTGCGGTTCATGTTACTGCATGCGCTGTAAATTCAGTCAGCATCCTTATTGAACAGAAAGTACTTTAAGCACTGTGTGAACCCTGAACCTAGTATTTTAATTGGGAAGGGTCACTGATGAATAGAATAGTTCTAATCTGTATGGGCTCCAGATCCTTCTGCCTGTTAGCACTGGGCTAGGTGGCAGGAGGTTCTGAATCAAGGCCTGGGAGAATTTCATACAAAGCTTGAGAGAAGGCTTTAGACCCATGTGGGTCTAAAATCCCAGGCAGACCACACAGATGAAAGCCATGGGAAAAGAGACTGAGCCAGAGGAATCAGGAAATAAACACAAAGCAGTTATAAATAGCAAGGGACAGAAGTTAGGTAAGGAAATGGGTTTGAGGACCAGGAAATTAAAAAAACAGAAAGAACGCTCTAGTCTCAGGGCTGGCGATTTAGGTGGAATCTGGAACCAATGTCAGCCTGACTATCTGGAGGTTTAGAAGATAAGAGCTACTGACCCATTGACTGAGGGGCAGAGAACAGATTCCATCCTTGACTTCCTTTTCAACCATCTTGACCTCATTCCGTTTTACATGGAGATTACGTTTTATTTAGAATATTTTAGATGAGCTTTGTTTGGAACTCATCTGAACTCTGGGAGGGGCTGATACCATCCTACCCACCCACCCCCCCGGACATTTTTCTTTCTGAAATAACAGATATTTCTGAAATAGGCTATACCATCATTCACAGCCTAAGTGTAATTGACATAATGGATGTCAGACACAAAACCGTGTGCTTGCTGTGTAATAAACACCCAGTACATGTTAGTGATGATGAGCATATGATCATGTGATTGCCATTTCTTTCTTTTCTTTCCTTTCCTTCTTTCTTTCTTTCTTTCTCTCTCTCTCCTTCCTTCCTTCCTTCCTTCCTTCCTTCCTTCCTTCCTTCCTTCCTTCCTTCCTTCCTTCCTTCCTTCTTCTGCTTGTCCTGGTAGGTGCTGCCACATACAGTGTCAATCATGTGGGGAGTCAGTTACCTATGGCTCACACAGACCTCATAATTATTTTAGAAACCCATCTGAAATTTCATTTTATCCCAACCCCAGATTCCAGACACATTGTAGCTAATCTCTTTTCTTTGACCTAAGTGTACACTGTAAATGATTCGAGTTTCTTTAGCTAGTTTAAAACAATTTTTTAAATGTTTATTTATTTTTGAGAGAGAGAGAGAGAGAGAGAGAGAGAGACAGAGCATGAGCGGGAGAGGGGCAGAGAGAGAGAGAGGGAGACACAGAATCCAAAGCAGGCTCCAGGCTCTGAGCTGTCAGCACAGGGCCCGTTGCGGGCTCGAACTCATGAACCATGAGATGGTGATCTGAGCCACCCTGGTGCCCAGTCTTCAGCTAGTTTTAGATACAAGAAGACATCTGATTCTTCATCTCAAACCTTTTGAAAAGCCAAGTGCATGATGTTGCTCTGCGGTAATTAATCATTTCAATTTTAAGGCTGGGAAGTGAAAATTCCCGTTACTGCAGAGATAATGGGAGGTTTCAATCCCCAGATTCGTTTGGTACTGTCCTCAGATTTACCCTAGCACAAGGCAAAGTTCACTTGTCTGAATTTCTGGTATTTCTTTTGGTTTCTCTCTCTCTCTCTCTCTCTCTCTCTCTCTCTCGCTCTCGCTCTCTCTCTCTCTCTTTAAAGGACACTGTTAGAAACTGGACAATCTTCAACAACAGTTGCTATTTTTAGGAATGTAGTATCAGTCCTCATCAATCTCTGCTGTTTTACACCTTATTTGTTTCAGAACGCTCAGATAAATGCCATCTGGCCTGAGTGCTTTATTGAACTTTACTTTCTTCGATTGCGGCATCTCTCCTTCATTGGAAACTCTAATCTCTGTCTTTCTTGTGAAAAGTGTTCTCAGAAATTAGAATTTCCCCATCATTTCCCAGAGTCAAGTGCTGCCAAAGAACCAAACAAAAACCCTCTCTGGGCTCATGTCCCTCTAACCTTATACTCCCTTTTGACCACCTACAACATCATCCGGTGGTTTATAGACTGGTGACTCTATTACCTGGCCAAGCTGCATTTCTACTTCAGAAGACTGCCTTTAATTCACAAATGCTTTCACTTTCTTCTTTCAGGAGTGGTTCTGTTCAGTCATCTGCTTGTCCTTTTTGACTGTTTTCTTTGATATAGTCAGGTCTCTGCTCCTGGTTGTCTGCCTTTGATGGACAACCAGTTAATTTCTTGGACTGATATTTTGGGCAAGAAGAACTGGAGGAAATTTAAGCTCCCACTGGCCCTGCATTCTATAGTTCTGTAACTTTTCAGTTCACATACTTTTATTACTTCTTTCCCAATAGTCTTTGTTAAATGAGAACAACACCACTGGTAGATTTTGTATCACAATGCTAGATCATCTGGTTTGGGATTTTGTCCCTCATACTTCTTAGTGGTATGAATTGGCTGAATTGTTTAACTTAAGCTTTCTTATTTATAAAATGGGAATAATAAAACTATCCATTCTTCAAGGTTGTTATGGTAATTAATGATCATGTACATCGGGAGTTAATAAACACAATATGCCTAGAAGGTGCCTGACACATTATAAATGTGTAACAACTGTTAGTACTGTGCTGTTACCCTTGATTCAGTGGATGTTAGATTAGCCACGATATCAAATACCACCTGTCACAAAGCTGACATCTTCAATGGAGGATAGACCAAAGTCATGGTGAGAAAGGAAAGTCATTTTATACAAATATGAAAAGGAAATCAGATATACCTCACAATATTATCAGACACAGGCCATGATCAAGAAAATTTGGGAGACGTTTTTAAATTTTGAAGACATGGAAACAAAAGTAATGCATGGGAAAGGCATTATTTACGGGATTGGTAGGTAATAAGTTTTTCTAAGACAGCTTATCACATATGACAATTTGATTTCATCACTAAAATCATGGGTGAGAAGATGCAGGCTTGAATAATTATTTGGGTGATATGAGGACAGTGCTTCCTCTGCTCCATGCGGACCATGTACTCCTGGGAAACTCATTTGACTTACTAGCTCTTTCTGATAAGGTGAATACCAAACTTTGACATCAAATCAAATCAGAACTTTTGCCACTTTGAGGCCTAGAAACCCCTAGAAAGAGGAGTCTTACCTGTGTCTTATTTTTTTTATTTTTTATTTATTTTTTTGAGAGAGAGAGAGAGAGAGAGAGAGCATGAGTGGGGTAGAGAAAGAGGGAGAAAGAGAATCCCGAGCAGGCTGTATGCTGTCAGTGCAGAGACCAAAGTGGGGTTTGACACCACAAACCGTGAGATCTTGACCTGGCTGAAATCAAGAATTGGATACTTAACCAACTGAGACTACCCAGAGGCCCACCTGTGTCTGTTTTTAACCTGTTGTCTTTTGGCATGGGATCTTCGGTTACATGGAGTCTGGTGTCCTCAGTCTTGAGGGTTAATCTTGTTCTAGCATGGTTAGCATGAAAGAAAAGGGTTTTGAGAGTCTGTAGCCATATGGATGTATTTGGATGTATGTATTGGATGTATAGGAGTCCTAAAACTCAGATGAGAATATTCCATGGACTCTGACTTATAAATTATATATAATCAGTCAAATATATACAATTAAATATATATAATATGGAAATACATAATATGAAAGTATTAAAAATCAAGACTGTCAGTCTGGACTAAGTCTAGGCTAATCCCACAACTGGTTTAGATGTTGGACTTTAGCTGGGACTGCCCAGTCTTGCCCCAAAGCTGATCTAGTAAACTCTCTTCCCTGTGGTTGGGACTATGAGACCAATCTTCTTGGGGCAATCTTCCTAATGTTTTCTGTATAGAGCTTCCTTATTGATAAAAGGACCCTGAATTTGCTTGAAGGGTGAATTAAACTGTATCTACTTGCAATTAAAAAGTAACTTGAGTGATTGTTCATGAAAGCTGTCTATATAAAAAACAGAACTTCCCTGCCTTGACTTCGTTTTTTTTCTTCTTAAGTTAATAATAAGTGACCACACATGTTTAATGCTTGGCTGGGTAGGAGATCTTGAAATCTCTGGCAACACCAACTTTGAAGCTCCATGTATTGGGAATGGGAAGATGTTTGCTCCTCCAACCCCTTTGTGGGCATATAACCAATATTAATATTTTAATGAAACATTGTATTTGGGGCTTGCATTAATGCCTGAACAGCATGGCAGTAGACTTTCTCTTTGCAATGCTTAGAAACTATACCACCTCAGGCTATGAGGAGAGCAGAAATGTCTCAATACAGTGGCTCAAAAGTCCAGACCTCTCAGGATTATTGGGTGGATAAGCGCAGAGTTCCTGGAGGCCTCAGGTTCTTTCCATCTTCTTTCTCTGCTCACCTCTGGGATGTTGTTCTCATCCACATGGTTAAATGTGTGAAATACTATCTCCAGGCAACGGTGTGTCTAGCTAGAGCTTCATTACTATAAAGGAAAACACTTCTTTGGGGAAAGCCTGGCACCAAAACATGTACTTTTTTGTTCCCCTCTAGTGAAAACTGGCAATTGCAACTTCCGTTATTTCGTAAGTACAGATTGATATTGCTAGTAAAACAACAGAGACATCCTAGCTGATGCTCTAACAGGATTAAAATTTGGTTATGTGCACAACTCTTGTACTGATTGGTAACCAAACTGTCTGGGGTAGGGAAAATGAGAAAAACGGAGTTTTATGTACTTGTGCCAGGAAAGAAGGTAAAGAAGGAATGAAGAGGCTGGGGAGACATTTCTTCCACCCCCACCCCCAGCTGGCCTGAGTGACTGCCATTAAGGTCCAATGGAAAGTGGGGGCAGAGTTGTGCCTGGCTGGCTTAGTGGGTGGAGCATGTGACTCATGATCTCAGGGTTGTGAGTTCAAGCCCATGTTGGATGTGGAGCCTACTTAAAAAAAAAAAAAAAAAAAAAAAATTAGGAGGGGTGAAGAGCGTAAGCAAAAGAAGCTATTTCAATGAATGTAGTGGCAGTGATAAGAATGATGAAGGTAAAAATAATAATATTAATATCTATATCCTTTTTTCAGTGCTTACCAACTCTGGCACTATGCTAAGCACCTGCTATGCTAAGGTATATTAAGTATTCTATTTAATATTCAAATAATCTTATGAAGAAGGAATGATTATTTCCACCATATTAAAGAAGGAAAAAATGGAGATTCAAGTTCAGAAAGTTTTCATATCTTGCTGAAGGACAAAGAGACAGTAAGCACCAGGGGCAGGTTTGGAATCCAGATGTGATTTTAGAGCCCAACTCTAGAGCACCAGGTTAGTGTTTCAGCCCACTTCTAATGAAGTGTGGCTCAGAAGCTGAGGGAGAGTTTATTCTTATGCTTTTCAACACCTTTCCTCCCCCAACTCCCATCACTTCCTCTCATACCCTCAATCCTTTATTTCCCCCGTCCCCCCCAAAATACTCTTGAGCAGCAGCCATGGAGCTCTTCCACAGAAGATAGAAGTACATAGGGAAGACTCTTCTTAGAGACAGGCCCAGAACAGGGAACTTGAAGACAGGTCCAAGGACAAAGAACATCAACTGGCTTGTTTCTTAGTGTATGTGAGTCCCCCTGCTCCAAGACTTCTTGGAAATTGAGAAAAACTTACAAGGGAACCTGAGTTCCTAGATGATTTGAGTGTTAAGATTGCTGTTTCTTCATTGGTCCTCCTGTCCTGATGAGGCTTAGAACCATCCAGGTACACAGGTAACTTCAAAGACTGTATTCCCCAAACTTTTCTAAGTGCTTCTAGGTCTGCAAAATGGAGGAGTTGGGTGAGATGATCCCTAAAATTCTTTTTGGCTCTAACAAACTATGAGCTCACAATTAACTTCCAGCTGGAAATTAATTTGAGAGAAGAGGAGTAAATGCTTTTATGCTTTTATACTGATTATGATTCTATGAAGAAAAACCCAAGGCCAGTGGGAAGAACCAGTGGAAAGTGATGTGGCTCAGGGATAAATAAGCAATCATCTAGAAAATTAGCATGTTTTAAACAGAAAATGACTAGAATGTTTTGTTTCTGTTTCCTTATCTAGAAAATTCTAACAAAACCAAGGAAATCATGATTGTAACCCTTCTGCCTGGGGCCACCTGCCCTAACATGGAGTCTTTAATGCCTGCCATTGGTTCAGGCTACTGGCTCTCCAACTTCTGGAGAAGAAAAGGAAAGAAATATTACAGGAAGTTGTTATTCCCTTTTCTCAGTGATGATTGCCATGAAAGTCCCTCTAGATGTTAAACAGATGAAGGAGTTCATTTATATAATCATCTCTTTATTTGTCCATCCCTCTATGTATCCTTCTGTCCATTTATTCAGTAGCTATTCACTTAGCACTTTCTGTATGTCGAAGACTGGATATTGAGGAAAGTGGGTCCAGAAAAAAGGAATCTAAAACAATGCAATGTAAGTCATAGACAGAAAGCTAGTTTTAGCCAGTGTGTTAACCATTACAACCGAATGGCAAACCAAGTTGTGTGCATTACAGAATAGGAGCACTTTATGAAACCAGTGGGACTAAGAAAGGCATTCAGAGGAGGATCAGCCTGAGCTGGGTCTTGAAGTGTGAGTATGAATTACATGCAGGAATAAGAGGAAAGGCATTCCTGGAAGCAGACACACAGGAAGATACGGGAAGGGTTTTATATGGCATACTCAGGCAATAGCAAACAGTTTTGCATGACTTAAGCACACATGATATTAATAAGAAAGAAGAAGAAAATGGGACCATTTAATGGAAAGCTGGAGTAACATGCTGGCTGGCCAAGGTGTTCGATTTTATCATGAGGTTAATAGGGAGTTGCTTAAGCAATTCAGATGGGAGAATAACTTATTCCTCAAAAGAATTATGAAAAATAAGGTGTCCTTAAACTGATAGTCCATTTGTGACTCCCAATGCCAAAGGTGACTTGTAGAAGTGATTCCCACTTCATAGCATCTTATGGTACGGTGGTCCTCATCCTTAAGTTCTCATCACCACAGTTATCACCTGAGAGCATTTAAAAACCCTAGTGGCGCTGCCCTACCCCAGTCCAATTAATTCAAAATTTCTAGAGCTTCTAGCCAGACATCAAGAATATTTTAAAGTTCCCAGTTGATATCAAAGCACAGCCAAAGTTGAGAATTGCTGTGCTAGCAGTATTCCGGAGTTCACACCGTTATATACCCTGTTGATTTCAGCTCACCTTTGCCATCCACGAAGGATTTATTGAATCCTGTGCCTGTCAAGTTTCATTCTGTGTTTCTGAAGAAGGGCCTTCCAGGGAATTTCCTAGGAGTTTTCTCCATCAATTCGATCATAATCTATTGTTGGAGGCAGAAAAATTAGCCAAACATTACAATGTGGTAAGACAGTTAGTCTGATGTTACTCTTTGCACAGATTGCTGTGGAAGGGACACTTACCTCCAGAAAGGGAAAGGGAGGTGATGTGTGAAGGAAGAGCAGTATTGAGGTGGACTATAGGGTTCCAGGGATCAAGGACAAGAGGGTTCTTCCAGGAAGAGAGATCAGAATGTGTAAGGCAAGGAGGCATGCAAAAACATGGTGAAGACCCAGGGTTCTCATGGCACTTTGTTCATACCACTGGCAGTATACTCCTAACCTTGTTGTGTATGGTTGATTTTATATGGATCCAGTCTTATTTCTATCCTATGAGAACATTCAGTGTAGGTAGGCCCAGCACACAGTCTTACTACATAATAGCCTCTTACCAGCTTGAAGAGGTTTTCAGAAAAAGAAAAAAAAAGCTAATAAAGAATTTAGGCAGAAGGCTGAAAACAGCTAACAAAAATACAATGAGGTGACTTAATAAAACAGAAGAAACATAAATATACATGGGAATATAGTCACAAGATGAACTGAAACCAGAAGTTATCGTCATGAAAGTAACACCAGTCTACATGTCTCAGCAGTGTCCCAATCCTCTTCACCTCCTGATCTGGCTTAATCCCCGATTTTCCCTGAATGTTCTCCTAAATGCAGTGACTTCCTTTGGTCAACATCCTAATCAATATGATCATGTCTCTCAAATTTTATCCCTCACTTTGAAGTCACACTTTGACTCATGAGGAATTTCCACCCTTCCTTACAGCTGTTGAATGGGGAGTCCTAACAAGAGGAAGTAGCCTTGTGGGCTGTCCCCACTTCCTTCCTGTGGCTGTCATTCCTGAGCCTGGGTCATCCAGCTGCATCCAGGAGTCTCAAAGTATGCCGTGAAAACTACGTACGTGTAAATGAGTCTAGGTCACAACCTCTTCAAAGCCGTATCTTCTAGCTTTAACTTATATTAAAATTAGTCAGAAAGTCCAAGAACTGACATTGTCAAAACTGACAGCAGTAGAAAGTATTTATTATGAATGTGTTTATTGTATATCTTTATTTCCAGGTTCTCACCATTTTCTGTAGTTTTCGCACTAATCTTTACAAAAATTATTAAGGTAGAAAAACAGGTGGTATTACCCTCATTTGGATAGAAAAATTGTGACAAAGGTGCTTAAAAAATTTTTGCAACAATTGTTGGTAGGACCCTTTTTAAAATTTTTAATGCTTATTTATTTTTGAGAAAGAGAGAGAGAGAAAGAGAGAGAATGAGCAGGGGAGGAGCAGAGAGAGAGGGAGACACAGAATCTGAAGCAAGCTCCAGGCTCTGAGCTGTCAGCACAGAGCCAGACGCGGGGCTCGAACCCATGAACCACGAGATCACGACCCGAGTCAAAGCCTGACGCCCAGCCAACTGAGCCACCCCGACACCCCCCCCCCCCCGCTTTTTTTTTAAGCAAGTAAAAGCATTCCCAAGCGGTACACGTTGAAAAAAATGGACACATATATCATTTACTTTATTAGAAAAGGACACTTAGGGGTTGTATGCAATAACAGCTTCATTTGATGGTGGTTCAGGGAGTTTTTCTAAGTGAGATTATTGGATTGGGTTAATATTCAGTTGGTGGCTTTTCCATACTTCTTAAATTTGCCACTGTCACTAGTTGTTCAAGAAAACTAGTTTTGTTTTTATTAAATACATATACAGAGCTCGATAGCTGTCCTCTTGGCTTCATGTTTGAGCTTTATCATTTTGAATATCTCAGATATATTCCATTCCTTATTTCCACGAGGTTTATTGGGTTCATTCACCCATTTCTTTATTCTCTCCACATTCCCCACTGTGTTTAGCAAATATTTCTTAATTTTACAGTCCTTTAAATTGCTCTGATTTAAGCCACATTTTGTGGTTCTTGAACTCCTGTTTGAATAAAACAAATAAATAAACATAAATGGTGTAGAATTAGTTGCAGAAAATGCCTTAAGATAAGATTGTAAACACAACTATTTAAAAATGTCTTAGGTTTATCTTTTGCAGATATGCTAATCTCAGGGCAGAGGTAGGTGAGGAAAGAGCTTTTGTGACTCCTCTTTCTCTGAGATTCAAAAAATAAGAAAATATATTCTGATGTTCATTCCCAAGGCAAGTGATAAAGATCAAACACTCATTTTATTACAATATTTTCATTTTTATTGAACAGATTCACTTTGGATCTTGCTTGCATTTGGAATGTTTACTTTTTAATAAGTGATCTGTTTAAATGTGGATCAGAGAACAAGGGTTTCTGTTTTACAGTTCAACTTTTGACCTTGGGGGATGAATGGGTGGAGGCTAAGAGGAAAAGTCCACTGTGTTTTTACTGAACTTTTTACCCTAAAAAAAAAAAAAAAAAAAAAGAGCAAGTTTAAAGTTCACACAGTGCACAAGAGGTCTCCACTGGGGATTTCTGGTATTATTAACTTCCTGACCTCAGATAATTAAAAAGAAAGAGCAGAGCCACCTCAGACTATGACTCAACTTTGAACTTTTAACCTTCCAAGTAAAGTATTTAAATTGTAAATGGTAGACCCTGGAAGCTTTCTTATTGCTATTAACTTCCTTCATCTCTGGGCACAAAGTTATAATTTAGGCCAAAAGCACAGCCCGGACTTTCCTTTTGATTTACTTAACCTCTTTTAGCAGAAAGAATTGAGAACTCTATTTACCTAGAAATGACAGGTATTCCGGAGGAAGAAGTGAAGCCTCCAGGGTCATTGAATTTTGGAGGGAGAGGCAACCCTAGCTGATCTTTCTAGCCTGCTCATTTGTGAAGGAGAATGTTGAGAACCAGGGAGGTGAGAGATTTCCTTAAGGTCGGATAATTAATAGGACAACAAAAGGGCATCCCTGATTCATTAGCTGTACTTGCTTCAGTAGTGGGGGGATTCAAACATGACTGGGGGTAAGAAATAGCCCCCTATGTAACAAAGGGGTCCAGATTTTTACATTAAAATTCATAAAATGGAAAACACTCACTGGATAGGGAGTCGAGAGGCCTGGGTCCTAAGTGACCCCTTCGCCCTATTGATTGTATAACCTTAGGAACTCATTTAACTTTTCCAAGTCATAATTTGCCTGTTTGTAAAATGGAATGTAGCTGGGAAGAGGTGATAAGCATCTAAGAGAATCCTTTGACGCTTAGATTTTGGTTCAAGAATCCTTGCTCTGATGCATGTTTAAACACTGTATAGATACACAATTCTCGGCAACAGCTGGGTTTTCTTAACATGAAGGATAGGGCTAGGTGGCTGTGATCTTTAGGGTAATTGGCTATATCACATGGGGCTTGATGCTGAGTCTGAGGCTCTCCTTACCGTAAGAAAAGACAAAATCCCAACAGAGAAGGGAAATACCGTGTAAAGAGGCATAAGGTATAGGGAAAAGAAGAACAAAAGAACCAGGACAAAGAAAGGAGGGATGACCAGGAAAAAGGCATTAGAAAGGAGAATGACAAAGAGACAGGTAGCCCCCTCAGTTGGATAGGACCCCAGTCAGTGCCTGTGATACTGAGAAACCCAATGAGTACATTGTGAATCTGCTGGAGCCACATGCTACTAATACCCGAGCTTAGAGCTCTTACTGGCACTTGCACAATGCTCAGCATGAGGAGAGCCAGTCATCGGCGGGCCCGCTCTTCCCTCCTGCTATTTGCTAACACCTTTATTGCCTCCAGTGAGTTACTCACACCACTCTCATTCCCATCTGTCACGAAGAGTTCCCTTCCAACATTCTGTCCTCTTTTTCTTATACAAAAGAGACCCTCCCAGTGTGGCTGCTCAGAACGGGAGCTGGTACTAAGCTGAGATGTGGCAAGTTTGGAGTGGGGTGAACCATGAGTTTCTAGTTTCCTGGTCCTGAGATGCAAGCGAGATGTGACTCTGTGATCCTGCCTAAGACCCTCTTGGAGAGACAGCTGGAGAGGAGGGAGAGCATGATGGCTGTCTGGCTGCAGGCTGTCTGCTTGGCCTGGAGGCAGAGGGTCCAGGGTCACTGCCTGGTCAAAGTGCTAACAGCTGTATGTGACTCTTATCTCATCACAGATGTTTACCCCCCAGTCTCTTCAACCACTCTCAGCTGCTTTAAACTAATTTACTTCTCCTTTACAACCTCCTCCATTCCTTCTACCAGTCCCCTACTCCCTGGGCCGGCCAAGGCAGGTGATTAAGATTTGAGCAAGGGATTGCACTGTTGAGAGTATGTCTGATTAGGTGATTAAAGTTGCTGTGGGCTGCAAATAAGTGTTAATCCTGGTTTTTGGTGGGCAAAATTACCCAGTGTTTTCTCTGCTCTGTAAGCCCCACTCATTCACTAAATGTCTTCCACATTTTCTAGTCCTGAATACACTCTTTCCTATGTAGATATCCAGAGTACAGTCATGTTAACCGCAAGATCCCCTGAGGAAAGAGGTCACAGTCATCAAGCAAAGCATGACTGTCATCATGAAATAAGTAATATTGCCTATTGACACTTACCTTCATCAACATCTAGAAAGGAAATAAATAGAGGACTGGGTCTTGTCTGCCAGCTACCCCTGCAATGGACAACATCACAATGTAAATAAGATCTATTGTGCTTGCGAAACTTAAAAAAAAAAAAAAAAAATCTCAGTTATGGGCTAATGCAAATTCTAAGTGGCTCAATTCAGGGCAGTGATGACAATTCTATTTTTAAAAATTAATTTTTCTTCCTTCCTTCCTTCCTTCCTTCCTTCCTTCCTTCCTTCCTTCCTTCCTCTCTCCTCTTTCTTTCTTCTTTTCTTCTTTTTATCAACTGTAGTATAAGACAATGGGAGAAGAGTGGAGAGTCAAACACAACCCAGAGAGTCAGTGATAAATAATTCATTATGTGAATTATCTGCAGTGAGAACTCTCCTAAAGCCAGGCCCAATAATCCTCCCTGCAAGTGGGAGAGTCTAAGGGTAGCCTTCCAAGGGTAGCCAAGACTCTCATCCCATTTCTCAGCTGCCCTGGCCCAACCCAAGTGAGTGGAAGAGGAGTGTGCGATAAGTAGTCTCTGCTGATTCTAACTACACCCCCGCAATCCCCACTCCGCTGAGAAGCTAAGACCTTGTCTCCAGAAGCAGCCAAAGGCTGATGGATTCTCTATAGTTGTCTATTGTCCCTGGCAATATTGCCTCTTTTGGCATGAATACTTCAACTGGCAACAAAACTGAAAAAAAAAAAGATTAGAAAAATCACACCAGCAAAAAGGCCATCTTCTTCATTTTCCTCTTCCATACATTTAGATAAAATAGATCCCCATGTATTTGTGTGATATTGTTTCTTTGGTTTGATGTACCCAGCTGGCAAGAATAAGTCATTTTTGGTTATTAAATTTAGTAGAGTATCCACACAAGCGCCAGGAGCTCCAGAACCCTTAATGGAACTTTGGCAGGCAGGACAGCAATAATTGTACAGCAGGGACAATGGAAGTGGGAGGCTGGGGTACAAGATGCTGCAGTCTTCTCCCTTCTTTTCACCAGCTCTAAAAGTGAACTAGTATCTAAATTAGGTGTTATTTTAGATTACAATTTGTCACACCTCGTGGAAGTGATACTATCAGGCAGACAGATGCCAGTTGGAAATTGGTTGGTATCTAGGGATGGCAATTGTTGGCTCGTTTATTTATTCAATCGATCCGTCAAATAACATGTATCATGGCCATCAGAAAGATATGTCAGTCTCTGGACACAGGAACCTTTTGGTGATCCCTGAGATATAAAAGAGCAAGTTAGGAATGATCACTGCTAAATGGCTGCTTATCTAGGACTTAGCCAGGAGGAAAAGTAAGAGGTCCCCTATAAATTTATGGTAGCCATATGGAGGGGCCTCCCTTTTACCTCCCACCACCTTGAATTAATGGAGATACAGTTGGGCCAAAATTTTACTATTTTATGTATTGAATGTCTACCAAGTGCAAAGCATATGGGATAAAGAATAAATTAAACACGAGTCACACTTGATCTAAAAGGAGAAAAACCTTCTCATACATAATTGTAATATAAGAATCATTCTGGTAAAGGCTATATATTTTAGAAAATGGTCAGTATATGGCAAGTTGTTTATAGAATCCCAGAGAGAAAAGTTATTCCTTGAACATAAGAAAAATAAATATACATGAAATAATAATAATATAGTTTTTTTTTTTTTAAATCAAAGGCACTCATTTATCAATACTGGAAAACAATCAAGACAAGAATTTTAAAAATTGAGCAAGCAAGATGGATCAGGTAGTAAATAATAATTCTTTAGACTCTTGAAAATGGTAGTGTTTGAATTTTTTTTTTTTTAATGAAAGATTCCAGGAAGCTAGAGACTTCTGGGTAATGTTTAAATCATTGGGAATTGATCTGACATTTAATGGCAAAATGTTGACTCTCTAATGCCGTAACAAGGTCAATAGGTCAAGGGACCTCCATTTCCTAACCTTAGCTGTTCTCTTTACATGACATATCAGAGTATTGATCAAGGCTGTTATGCGGGATTGGCCATAGAGTTCTATATCCTTATTATAGTGTTCTTAAAAAACTAGGTCTAGCCAATATATTGTATTCTGCTATGATCTGCATTTTTTTGTGTGATCCCAGCGAAGGGGTCTTGCTCTGTTTCTTGTTTATCCTCCTACTTTGATTTGTCGGCATTCCCTGGGCAAAACTTATGTCTTCTTCTGAATGTTCTGTATCCCGGGTTCATTCACTGATGGTCTTAAGATTCTCTAGGCTTCTACACTATATTTTGTCTTCAAACTTCATTGATCTTCCAAACTCAGTGATGCTATCAAAATGGTAGTCAGTTTTGACGTCCCTAGAGCTATGACATTGAATGATTGAATTCACATTCATATTTGCTAGTCATTATATTTTATGTGATTATGGAAATATTGGGCACTGGTTTCATAGGCCCAAACTAACTCCTTCTTAGATTTAAACAATGAAAGAATAATTCAATTTAATTTCTAACACTGTAGAACTATACTACTTTAGCTTTTCCAAACAGCTTTTATACATTTTCTCATTTTATCCTCATAACACATCTGTGTATAATAATTCATAAAAGGACCCTAACATTTCATCAAACACATTTCCATTGCAGATGACTAATGTGAGCCATAGGAATAGGACAATTGATTCTTGAACCTTTAGTGTATCCTCATGTTCTTAAGTTAAAGTCATAAAAAGGTTGAGAGGGTATGGTGGAGACTGTGAATTGTCCACCAAATCTGTGTTCCACTGTTTCCATAGCAAAACAGAGTCATGACTGGGATGAAGCTGCCCAGGCATGGACCATATTTTCCCCTTTCCCTTGGCAGCTAGTTGTGGCCATAAGACTAAGCTCTCTCCAGTGAAGTATGAGCAAAAGTGATGGATTCCATTCAAGCCTTGCCTTGAAAATTTGTGTGCTCACTCCTACAGCTCATTCTTCTTTGTCACAGCTGAAATAGCCATGACAAGACAAACCTTAGAAGCCACGTGTTGACAGTGCAAGGACCGCTTTCATTCTGGGTTGGTTCCTAAATGACTGAGTGGAGCAGAACCCCTCCATTGCCTTCCCTCCCCTGCACAGATTAGCATATTATTACCTGAGAGAGAAATTATTAGCATATTATTACTTGAGAGATAAATCCACTTCTATATTATTTCAGCCATTACACATTTTCAGGACATTTACTTCAGTAAATATTGCTGTAGATGGCTACTTGATTTTACTAGGAAAAACTTCAGAAGCATTCAAGCTGGGGTTGGTGATGAGACTGAAAATTATCAAGTCCTGACTTTATTCCCTCTCTCCATCAGATATTTGATGGTGGGGTGGGGTGGGGGGAGGTTAGGAGAACAGGAATAAAAGAGGTAGGTCAAGGTTGGAAGAAGCAGTTATGGAGGCAAGAGTTGTACTACAGAGATGTTTACACCTACTCAGAAATGAGAGTGAATAAAAACATTAAAAAAAATAGAACCAGAAAAGTACTCCCTCCCATTTTTTTTTTTACTACATAAAGTCTTTGTTGAGTATTCAAAATTCATTGGGTATCACCAGCTAATGGATTCTTAACTCTTTGTGTTTGATTTGCTAATTATTACAGTGAATTAAGCACAAAGAATTCAGCAAGGGTTCTAAAGTAAGCCCTGCAGAATAGTCACCCTGGACACATTGCAGAATGTAACCCCAAGTTTTCTTCTTAAGTCTTTTCCAATCAAATTGTGTCTTTTCTCTTTAACACTTGTCACTTAGATCTTTATCTTAGTAGGTCATCTCAGAAGTCTTGCATGCTAGAATCCAGAGAAATAGAGAGATAAGCAGCACCAACATTTATTGATGAGACAACGACTTAATACCCGCCAGAGGTGCTCCTACATACATTCACATGAAAACGGGACCAGAGAGAAACTTTAAAGGGACCTCAAAGGAGAAACCATGGGGATAACGTGTGCAATAGCTCACAGTCACCCCTACCCTAATAGTATCTGATCTGAACCTGGCATAGCTTCAGAAAAAGCCATGTGTTCAGGCTAAAACAAGAATGAGAAAAAAGGGGAACGGTTGCTTTCTTCTAATGTGGTAAATAGGGCATGAAGTTTTTATGGTTAGCTAGTAGAACCAGTTTTACAAGTTTTCTACTTACCCAGAGGGCTCAGCCTGAAGGGAGAAAAAATATTTTTATTCAGGAAATATCCTAAGACTTTTGGTAGGGCGTTTAAATTCGGTATACCGAATAAAGACCTATATTCATGTTGTGTCTCCATTTATTGGGAAGAAGTTTGAAACTGAAACTGTTACATTTTAAAAGTTTTTCATGAGTGCCATACCTTCCCCTTCTGGTTTTGGCATGAGGAAGCGATAAAAGAAAGCTTCCTTCTTTTGTATCCTCCTTATGTGTCCTCTTATTACTAAGTTTTGGTAGATTCCTCATATTCATTTAGGTTTCTCTCCCAGATCGTTTATTTTAAATGTCAGGAACAGATCAGTTAATGGATCCAGGTTTTGATTCTTCTCAGTTTGGAGAAGAAATAGCTTTAAGTAAGAAATTCCCACAAGGTGCCCATATGTGTGTCCCTCTGGGTGAGACTGAGTGAGAGAAAGCCAGGCCCACAGCTAGTGGCAGAGAATGTGACACAGGGAAAGGAGACAAAGAAACCTCAAGGCAATAAAGCGAACTCTTAAGGCAATAAAATGTTGAACATATATATTTGCTCATTTCAAATTTCCTTTCAAGTTTCAGCATCTTTCAACAGAGTTGAGGTGCCTTCTACATATGGCTGCTTCTGCGGATGGTACTGGTGGGGGAAACAGAACAAGGGGTAGTTGAAGAGACAAGAAATACATGTGTGTTTGTATGTAAAGTTCATATCACTCTTTCCTCTCTCCTAGTTCCGTTGGTGGGAAGTATTCTTATACTGATTCTTTCATTTAACAACTTGTCTGCTTTGACAAAGACAAATCAACTTCAGCTTTTGGTGACCCCTAGGGAAATATTCTATATCTAGTGGTGAAACGGATTGATTTTATTAAAGCCACTGTGAAATCTCTGCTTCCTCAGGAAGAAAATTATATTTTTCTTCACTGAAGATTGAATAAGAGAAAATAATCTGAATAAATACTATATGTCATATTCAATTTATAAATATATAACTAGGGAGGGTACAAAGATTGCCTTTAAACTTCAAGTTTGGAACTAAATATATATACATATGCATATGTTTTACATATTCTTAGTGGAGAATACTAATAAAATTATAAAGTCTTAATAACTGAGTGTTTCACCCACTCACAAATTAGAATTTTTAATAACACTTAAACAACTTTTTCTGAATCAAGAGCAAAGTACTTTTCTTCCATTTTTCATTTGAGGAGCTGAAATTTTATCTTCAAAGTTTGGTTATGCAGCTGATAGCTGGCTTAACAAAATATCCCTGATTCCTCTTCCACAAGGTCCTCTCTTATACTTAAATTCAACCCTGTGCAGCAGTTTTGAAGCTCTAAAACAATTGCAAAATTTTCTGGTCTTTAATGATTCTCAAAGACTGTGAGAACTCAGGTATGCCACAAAGGCATTTGAAAAGAACAAGAGGGACAAGTATTGGCTTTGTTCCATTCAAATTAGGGTAGCTGCATTACTGCTGATTTTTTTTTTTCCAGTAAAAGCTGTTTCTCTACATTTTCCCTATCCTCTAAACTTTAGCATCCTGGATCACAAAAACATGTGACAATCCTATCAACAAACAGCCCATATTTTTTATTAAGTAGATGGAGGAAGGTAGAACTGATTTCTTTTTAAATTTTATTAATTTTTTAAAATCTTTACTTATTTTTGAGAGAGAGAGAGAGAGAGAGCAAGTAGGGGAGGAACAGAGAGAGAGTCACAGAATCTGAAGGAGGCTCCAGGCTCCGAGATGTCAGCACAACTCCGGACGCAGAGGTTGAACTCACCAACCGCGAGATGGTGACCTGAGCCGAAGTCAGAAGCCTAACCAACTGAGCCACCCAGGCGCCCCAGAACTGATTTCTTATTACTGAAAAGTGATGTGAGCAAGAAGGGAAAATCCAGCCTGTCACCATCACTCAAGGCAAGGTTGTACTCAGCATCAAAATTAAAGGGAGACCAGTTGAAAATGAAAACCCTTTACATACTTCATTTTACTCAACTCTTCTTTCAACCTCTCCTTGGAAAAAGAATGTTTTGTTTTGTTTTCTTTTCTTTGTTTTACATTTTTAAAAAAATGTTCATTTATTTTTGAGAGAGACAGAGACAGAGTGAGTGGAGGGGAAGGGCAGAGAAAGAGGGAGACACAGAATCCAAAGCAGGCTCCAGGCTCCCATCCGTCAGCACAGAGCCTGTTGGGGGGCTCGAACCCACAAACTGTGAGATCATGACCTGAGCCAAAGACGGACACTCAACCCACTGAGCCACTCAGGTGCCCCTTGCTTTGTTTTTTCTAAGCAAGGAGCAGTGGAGATGATCTTTTCTTGGACAAGCCAAAGTCTGTCTCCTTGTCAGGTTGAAGAAGACTCTGCCTCCCAGAACCAGAGTGCAGAGCTGTGATTCTGGTTCATGACAAGAACAAAGGGTGCTTGTTGGGGGAGCAGTCAAGCACGATGGCATCTCCCTTGCTGAACCAGAAATTAAAGCACTGCTTTAAAAATTATACATATGACACTTTGAGCCATGCCAAGGACCCTTTTCTCATTTTAGTGTCACTAGTGGTTAGTTTGCTTGTTATGTGACATCATTTTTTTTTTTTTTAACGTTCATTTAGTTTTGAGACAGAGAGAGACAGAGCATGAACGGGGGAGGGTCAGAGAGAGAGAGGGAGGCACAGAATCGGAAACAGGCTCCAGGCTCTGAGCTGTCAGCACAGAGCCCAACACGGGGCTCGAACTCACGAACCACGAGATCATGACCTGAGCCGAAGTCGGACGCTTAACCGACTGAGCCACCCAGGAGCCTCTGTGACATCATTTTTTAGAAGCCATGAAACTGTGAGAAGAATGGAAAGACCATAATACGGTCCTGTGGGATACCACTGCTTGAAAAGCAAAATGTGTATTAAACATGTGCGAGCAGGGATTAGGAGTCAACTGTCTGAAGCAGAACACATGTGATTTCTACATGTCTCTTCCCTCCAACTTCTTATTTTGAAAAATTAAAAAACCTGAAGAAAATTGCAAGTATAGTACACTAAACACACATATGTCCCTTATGTAGATAGGGGTCGTCACTTTCTATATGTGGCCATTGGCTACTTCAAAAGTGGTTAATCCATATTGAGGTGTGCTAGTCTACATGCCTTTCTAAAAATAAATATTTCCATAAGTTTTCTGAAAAGTGAACAGACATGCACACACACAGATAATTTATATATATATGTATATATATACAATTATGACTTGTATACACACACACACACACACACATATATATACATACATATGAGTTCATACCAACAAATAGAGAGAACACATGTATGTGTATATCTATGTGCATATGTTTAACTATGGATCTAGTTTTCATTTTCAATAAATCACTGAGAAAAAAAAGAGATGCTTTGGAGAGGTGAGATGAGGGTTCAGGCATCTTTCTTTTATTTTTATTTTAGAGAGAGAGGGAGACAGCATGGGCAAGGAGGGGCAGAGGGAGAGAGAGAAAATCTCAAGCAGGCTCCGTGCTCAGCACAAAGACCAGTGTAGGGAAACCGTGTGTAAGCGCAGTCCCACCACTGTGAGATCATGACCTGAGCTGAAATCAAGAGTCAGACACTCAACTGACTGAGCCACCCGGGGGGCCCCAAAGCATCCAGCTGTTAAAAAGTTCTTCACATTCCTCCACGGAGTGGACCTACGCCTAATTAGAAGTTTATTAATTCTCACATGGAATATATTAGAAATAACAGAATCTCTCTTTTATTTTGCAGAATAAAAAATAAAAATATGAGTTAAAAACAGAGAGCTTAAACATTAAGATGTTTCATTTTGGTGATTATGATTTTATAAGACAGCTTAAATCCCAACCTTGCCTGTTTAAAGCCTTCCTTGTTTCACTACCTACTCCAATGCAAGCTAAAATATAGGCTGGTCAACATCTATCTGAGATCAATTCTAAATATAATAATCAATATCCAGAGATTCACCATTGGTAAATCAGTGAAGCCATTAAAAGAAGGTTTAAAAACCAGCAGTCAGTGACTTTGAACCCCTTTTAATCTGCTCCCATATAAAATGGAGCCAGACTTTTTAATAAATAGAATATAGTCAAATGGATGGTGCTGCCTTCTGAGTCGTGCCTTCCTTTGTAAGATGATTCTCTCATGAAAGTGTGTTTTTTAAGCGTATTTCTATTACTACCCATAAAAGTACTATATCATGCTTCTTGGTAAGTGGATTTGAATCTTGCAAACTGACTTGTCTAAAAACCAAGTAGGATGGCAAGATTGATAAAGCTTCCTGTGTTAGTCAACTCAGGTTGCCACAATAAAATAGCAGAGCCTGGGTGGCTTAAATAACAGACGTTTATTTCTCACAGATCTGGAAGCTGAGAAGTCCAAGATCAAGGTGTCGGCAGGAAAGATTTCATTTGGAGGTCTCTTCTTTTGGCTTGCAGGAGGCCACCAGGTCACTGTGTGCTCACATGGCCCTTTCCCGGTGTGTGAGCAGAGAGAGAGGGCTCTGTCTCCCTTTTCTTATAAAGCCAGCAGTCCTACTGAATCAGGACCCCACCCTTGTGATTCCATTTAACCTTAATTTCCTCCTAAAGGACCTATCTTCAAATACACTTCTATTAGGGGTTAGGATGTCAACATATGAATTTTTGAAAGGACACACTATCTGAATTTTTGACCGCCCCAAAGGCACTAATTATAAAGAACAAGGCTATTTTTTAATTTTTTTTTTTTATTTTTAATGTTTATTTATTTTTCAGAGAGAGAGCATGAGTAGGGGAGGGGCAGAGAGAGAGAGACACACACAGAATCCAAAGCAAGCCCCAAGCTCTGAGCTGTCAGCACAGAGCCCGACGTGGGACCCGAACTCCCGGACCATGAGATCATGACCTGAGATGAAGTCGGACACTTAACCGACTGAACCACCCAGGCGTCCCAAGAACAAGGCTATTTTTATGCACATGTGTGGTTACAGCTTAAACAGTCCAGAGTATACTTCCAAATGAAAGCTGTAAAAAAAATTTCATGGCGTGCCAGCAATGTTTGAAAACATAGGTAAAGCACTTCTTTCTTTCTTTTTTTTTTTTTTAAGTCAACAAAATAACATATTTCCTTTTCAGAAAACTTGGGAAATGAAGAAAAAATTGAAGAAAATTGAAACACTTTTATGTTCTTAAAATTCTCTCAGAATCACATTTCCCCAGTACCTTTCCTAAAAAAAATATACACACTTGGAATTGTATCACTGAGAAATGTTGTGTCCTGTTCTTTCCCATTTAAAATTATTCCATGAACACTTTCCAAATTAAATAATTTATGAAAACTTCTCTTTGAGTGATTTTTGCTGTTTTCAATTCTCCCTGTTGTACGTAAGAGTTTATTAATCCTTGCTTTCATTTATCCATTCTTGTATATAAATATTTGTTGCAGGCCTGTTTATTTCCTTGGGCTAATTCTCAAAGAGAGAAATTACTAGGTCAGAAGATATTAATAATTGTTAGATACGTGATTCATATTGCTGAACAGCTCTCCAGCTAAACTGCATCACATGAAACTCTCACATGATATTTGAGAGGGGCAAGTTCATTTGCCAACACTGGTCATTACACTTAAAAACATCTTTCTCAATTTGTAAAGGAATCTGCATCTGGTTTTATTTTGCAAGTGAGAATTGACTTTGTTTTTTTTTTGGATCTGCTTCTTCATCCTTTTCTTCCATTTCTGAATTGCCTATTTGCATCCTTTGTCCACTTTTCCCTTTTCCTTTGAGACAGTCAAGGTTTTTGTTTTGTTTTTTTAATTAATTTTTCTGCTGATTTGTGATATTTCAAACCTTTGTTATGTAACATTATAATTTAGCTTTTTACCAGGTTTTTTTTAACTCTTGATTTTGTATGTTTCTTAGAAATATCCGTATCTATGTAGGAAAACTATCAATCCTATTCTGCCTGGGAGTGGTTCTCCAATTTCATGTGCTCCAGAATCTCCTAGTGTGTTCACTAAAACACAGATTCCTAGGCCCTGTCGATCAGGGTGTATCATTCATTAATTCTCTGGTGGGGTCCTGGCAACTGTTTTTCACAAGAAATGCAGCTGATTCCAAATGAAGTAGTTTATAAACTACACTGTGAAACACTGCCTTGCAGTTTCTTGCTTTGGATTGATACTTAGTCTCTCTCAGTCATGTCACATGAACAGCAAGGTAAGTTTTCTTCTATTTTCTCATGCTTTCATTTCTCTACATCTAACTATTTGATTCAGCTCGAATGTATCTTACTGTCTGCTTTACCTCAAAATACTGAACCATTTTTCCTAGCACAATTTATTTAATAACAATCCAACATTTCCCCAGTAATTTACGATTCCAACTTCACCACTTACTATAATTTTATAAATATTTGAGCTTATTGCTGAGCTTTTTTCCCCCTGTCCTATTGATTTATCTATTTCAGCCTGCTGCTTTAATTACTCTAGCCTTTGAGTATTTCTGTTACTATGAACAATGTCCTCTCCCCATTACTCTCCTTATTCAAAAATATTTTTGGTAATTCTCACCTGTATAATTAAAAAAATTAGTTTGTCAAATTAAAATAATAACAATAATAATTTTTTTTTTTTTACTGGAGTTGTATTTAATCTATAAAATAATTTGAGGAAAATCACATCAGTGCAACACTGAGCCTTCACTAAAACATATATTTCTATTTATTTATACATTCTTTTATGGCTGCTATAGTCTGAATGTATGTATCCCTCCCTCAAAAGTCATATGTTGAAACCCTAACCCCCAAAGCTGATAGTATTAGGAAGTGAGATTTTGTGAGGCGCTTAGGTCATGAGTGAGATTAGTGCCTTATTAAGACGCTCTAGAGAGATCCTTAGCCCTTCCCATCACAGAAGGACCCAGCAAGCTGGCTCTGAATCAGGAAGGGGCCCACACCAGAAGGCATGGTATACATATGTGATACTCAGATACTTATCAAATGGATAGAGATGGGTCTCCTTACTTGAATTCAGTACCATTTTGGTATTGTAGCCATGATGAGAAATATCAGTAACCAAAAAAGTTTTGGTAGTAGTTTAACGATCTGCTCTTTTCACTTGTAAAATTCATATTTAGTCTTTGTTTAGACCCTGAGTTTACCAATTCTCCTGATCTTCATGACTCGAAAACACGTCTGTTTTTAGATAAAATGCCATTTTCTGGATACAAAAGTATAGAAAAAAATATTAAAAAAAGATTTTAGCTGGTTTGGGAAGTCCTCATGATAGACAGTTAGATTATATCCCAATGTTCTGGTTTTTAAAAATCGTCATGGTTGACCCTGCCCAAATTGAAAATTGGTCATTGATCTCCCTCTATCCATGTATGGAAAAAAGGGTTCATTTGAAAAATTATAACTAAATAAACACAAAAAGATTTTTTTCTCGACAGTTCAGAACTTTATTATACGGTTAAAGTTGTTCCAAAGCAGGATAGAATTTAGTTTAAAGCTACGGAAGAAAGGAATTCTGGATGCAGAACAGAAGTGGATCCCTTGGCCTCTAGGGCAGACACTCCCTGCTTTGTTCTTGTTTCCTCGTCTCAGAGCTGTAGCCTTCCCTTGGGCATCTTTGTCTGACTGGTTTCCTGCCCTCCACCTGGGGCCAGAGAGAGAGGAAGAAAGGCTTGTTCTCATATCAGGCCCCTTTGGAAGCAATCCTGGAGTGTAGGAGATGACAACAAAGGAAGAAGGGAAGGGAAAACATACCAAAATGGACTTTCAAGACTTTTCTAACTCACCTTTAGGACAGGGATTTATAAAGATGTGTTTCTTATTCTCAAGGATAATATAAAAATGAGAGGAGGGGACAAGCCCTATTGCAGAACTCCCAGGGCACATTATCCTTGGTAACATGGATGAAAGAATGGTTAACTCTGAAAGGGTAGATGAGGCTTCTGAATATTATTGAGTTTGGTGTGCTTCAGGGAAAGATGGCCAGTTCGTTGGCCCATGGAGCTTTAGATAGGTTCAAATTTAGATATGAACTAGACAGGCTCGAACAAGGAACATGAAAATGGAGAAACAGTGAGGAGTCCTGTAAAGTGTGTAGCAGGTCTCCTGGAATAATACGGTGTGGTGAAAACCTATGAACAAGAATATTTTAAGAAAATGCATTAGTGGCACCTGGGTGGCTCAGTGGGTTAAGCATCTGACTCTTGATTTTGGTTCAAGTCATGATCTCCCGGTTTGTGGGTTCCAGTCCCGCGTTGGGCTCTGCGCTGACAACAAGGAGCCTGCTTGGGATTCTCTCTTTCTCTCTCTCTGCCCCTCACCTGCTTGTGCTCTCTAAATAAATAAATAAATACTTAAAAAATGTTAGTGAAGGCCAAAGGTTTTCTCAATAGCGTCTATATTAGTTTCCTATGGTTGGCAAAGCCAAGTACCATAAAATGTATGGATTCAAACAACAAAAATATATTCTCTCAGGGGTCTGAAGGCTAGAAATGGTAAAACGAGGTGTTGCCAGGGCCATCCTCCCTCTGCAACCCACAGAGTTATCCTTCTTTGCGTCTTTCTGTCTTCTGGTGGTTTGCTGACAATTTTTGGTGTTCCTTGGCTTACAGCTGTATGATTGTAATCTCTGTTTTCATAGTCACAGGCATTCTCCTTATTTATGTGTATGTGAATATGATATTTATATATATATGTATATTAGTATTTATATCTATACATGGGTATATAGATATAGTTAGAAATACTAACATTGTAGTAAATTGGTTATTTTCTATTAATGTAAACTCCTCAGCTATTCCAATCAGTATTAAAACACTGATATAAGCTTATTAGATTCTCTCTCTATAGGTTTACTTCTATGTGTCTGTATATATATACACATATATGTGTGTGTATATATATATATAAACACTTTCCCATACTTTGTACTATTTGCCAAGATTCTTAATATTACATAGTCACGAAGGCAGGCAATATTGTCATAAGATGAAGGTCTGACATGAGGAAGGCATTTGCAGTTTATAGTCTAGTGTACCTATTTTTCCTTCAGAGTTCAGAAAATCAGCTTATTTGCTTGTTCTATGTTTAGTAAAAAGTTGTTTTGTTAGAATCCTATTTCTGCCCCCAAATTTTCCAGCATAATAAATACCTCTGAGAATTTTAAGATTTTCTCTGCCAAACATGCTGCCTATCTTTAAATATTTGTGAGTATATACTTCCTATGTACCCTCTAAAACATACATAGAATGTGTTTTATTATTCATTAATAAATATTTTGGTTAATTAAACATATATTCGAATTGTGCATCACTATAAGGTTGTTTGATTTAGAATGGTATTTGATTTCAGGGATAACTTGCATCATGAAAACACTTAAAAATATGAGCTTATTTCCTTGTAATCTCTCCTCAGGAAAGTAAACAGGAACTGTTGAAGACATACCCAGCGTGGCTCAGGGACTACTTTATTGGCTCAGTCCAACTCTCAAGTGTGCTGGCATTTTTCCTTTTAAGGACAGTGAAGTCATATCTCTGAAGGCCACGGTGTCATGCACAGGGAAGCCGCCGCCATTCCCTGACCAGGTTCAATATTGCCCCCATCAGGAGCATTTCTGCAATGGAAGGTTTCACTTACCTTCCAGCAGTTTAAAGAGCAGGGAGAGAGAGAGAACTTCTGTTTTCACAAACAAATGAACAAAACAACAGAAATGATAGAAAAACCATTATTCTCCATCTAAATTGGAGGCCCAAACAAATCCTGTCTGATTTGACTTACAGATTCTAGTCTGACTTTCACATTCTTCCTTAATGTCCGTCCTTTTCGCAGGGCCACGAGGCACACTTTCTGTTATGATGTGAGTCAGCTGCAAGGATTCGTCTACTTGTCTCTTGACTGTTAGACAACCTTGCCTTTTCATTTGGCTTTTAACTGGGCAGGCTGTGGTCTCTTAGGTTTAGCTTTGGGAAGCTGCCCCCTACTGGGCCTTGGTTGGTGAGAACTTCAGGACCTAGGAAGGAGAGCTAGTGTAGTTGTCTGTGAGTGGACCCTGGACTTTGGAATCTCTGGATGACACAGTTGCTTACCATCTTGTTATCAATCTGGAAACCTGGTCAAGCGATACATTTCCAATCCCCTGACTGTCTCATGACCAACCTGTAGGTACTAGGCAAAGTTTAGTCCAGAAGGACTGCCATAAAGTTGTTGACTGGACCCTGTCTCAGGAAAAGTTTAGCGTGTCCTGGAAAACTTTAGCACACACCACCAACTCTGAGAGGTCAAGGGTATTATGTAGAATAGTAACGTTCTTAAAATTGACTCATGAACTGGGCTGTGAGTAACCGATTCATCCCTAGTCTGACAGAGAGGATATCAGGTGGCCCAACATGCACTTCCTGAGGATCAGTGACAACAGGGATAAGGAAGGGGTCAGTCATGTAAGAGAAAGTCTGGACAAAGGCTAAGTCAATACCAAAGAAGCTGTCGGTCTGTCTGCATTTTTCACACTGCTCAAATGTTCCACTCAGCAGATTCTGGAGCAAAATGTAGATAATGTTATAAGTAGTTGGTTCTGAAATCATGGTCACTGTTACAGGGCACAAGCTCTCTATGAGAATACTTCTGTTTCATTAATTATGCTTTCTTTTGAAAATGTAACTAAATGTAAGTGATGTCGCTTCTGCTGCTTTTACAAATAGGTTTTGAGTACTTAATTGTATATGATAGATGTTAATATTTCTGTGTTGGATGTAAGAGAGGTCATTATAGTAAGCAATGCCGTAAAATATTTGTTTTATGTTAAGAGAGAAGTACTCAATCATTTTATTTACATTCTTGTGCAGCTTGGGTCCGGTTGCCCTAAGGAGTTCTATTTTCTAAAGAATAAATCTATGGAATGACTACATCATAGATTCAAGGTACAGTGTGAAACAAATACAGCCTCAGGACTTTTGCTACCCTAAAGAGAGGAAACAGTTGTTTTGTTTATTCTTTATATGTAAAACTAAAGAGTTTTATATATACTATCCTTAATTTTCTAAAACAATACAAAAAAGTTATTACAAATCATTTTGAATAAAACTTTGATTTATTATTTTATTTTTAAAGACCTTCATGAGTTCAAAGTAATCAACAAAAACCTTTCTGCCCTGATAAAATATAAATAACAAAAATAAATCCACTAGTGATATAATTTTAAATGCAACTTTAAAATAAAATATATATATTTTTAAAAGACTATTTTTTTCCTTATGATCAAAGAAAGACAAGTTACCGGATTACCTTTAGGCATTTATGTTGATATGTTTGCATTCATTCCAATTAAAGAAAGATATAATACATTGAAAATAATGACAGAAGGTTAAATTGTGTCTTAAATATAGGTAAGGAAAGAGATTTTTATTTCTTATTCTTTTTTTAAAGAAGCAAATAGGATAGAGAGCAAACAGGCTGTTATGAAATGACTGAGCCACAGAAATGAAACGTACAGCAAAGGGAATATAGTCAATGGTATTGCAATAGTGTTGTATGGTAACAGATGGTAACTACACTTATGGAGAGCATAGCATAATGTATACAGTTGTTGAATCACTATGTTGTAACTTGAAAGTAATGTAACATTATGTGTCAACTGTACTTCGATAAATTAAAACAAAAACAAAAACCAAAAAGCCCAAATAGGGTAGAAATTGCAGTGGCCAGCAGGGGGCTTCTTTTAGGTTTCTTTTTTCCTTTAAATTAAGGGCTACACTGAGAATGCATTTTACTCTTTAGTTTTGCATATAGGGAGTAAAATCTAAATAAAACAACTTTTTCTTCCCTTTAGTTTACTTTTCTACTTCCTTTCCCACCACCAGTCTTTCTCGAGACCTATAACATGTGATCCCTGCTGCCTGACCACTGCTGCCTTGGACCCCACCAATTAAAATTCTATCTTTGAAAACTGCTCAGGGGAGGATTTGGATGATGGGCTTCCCACCAGACATAAATTAAAATTAAATTAAGAGCAAGGAAGCATATTCTTGTTTGATGATTTAAATGGTAGTTACAGAGACCTGGTTTCACCCTGAACCATTTGGGAAGGACTTTCTGAAATGACTGGCTTGAATAGTAGTATAAAAGGTAATGAATGGTCATGTAATATGACATTTTAATAGTGTTGTGTTTTCCCCGGAATTTGAGAGTGGATGAAAGGCCTCCAGAACTAATAGGCAGCTTCTGACCCATTTTGGAACATAGCTTCAAATCGTCTTCTCATTTTTTGATTTGCATAAAACTACCTCCTATTCACCTCCTTTTTGCGGGCCCATTTCATAAATGTAGGCTCAATTAGTTTAACAGCAGTGCAGAGCAATTCAAGAGATGGTGAATGGGAAGGTAAAACTGTGTCATTTGTTATCCAGGTGAAATCTCAAGATAAATTGAAACTGACTTCATGTAACTTTTCAAATAAGAATGGGGCTCCAACAGGGGAGATAAGCAAGATAGTAATAGTAACTTTGAAATCAGTAATTCCAGATTCAACACCCAATGCACGAAATTGTTAGGATTTTGTTTTAACTCAAAGAAAATGAAACTTTGACTGTAAGGATAATACAGAACAGAATGAGTTAGGGTCATGTTCCCCAAACTGGGATACATAGCAGGGTGACATGGGTTACCCAATTTACATGAGGATTTGGAATAAAAGAAGATAA
This sequence comes from Acinonyx jubatus, assembly GCF_027475565.1. NCBI lineage: Eukaryota > Metazoa > Chordata > Mammalia > Carnivora > Felidae > Acinonyx > Acinonyx jubatus. The sequence continues at coordinate 28,173,845 of NC_069384.1, forward strand.
GTGATATAGCTGGCAAAAAAAATTTCAAATACTTTTTTGCTACTTTGATAGGGCTATGTTATGAAAGAGAGTATAAAATTCAAATGATTCACCTAAGATAAAATATGAAACTTCAAGAAATTTTGAACAAAGGGCTCCTGTAGAGTGAACCCCTCCTTCTCAACCCCTACCTTAGATATATTAATTAGATAAATGCTTTGGAAGCCAAACTATCAGATTTTTCATCTTGGCATGGTTAACTTGTCACACATCAGTACAACTGGTCATGACTTCTAGCACAATTGAAGAATTCTTAGAAAATTAGGATTATAGAGTTGAATATTGCCTTAAACCATTTGTGTGGGTAAAGGTATAAACACCACTGTAAGTGTGTTTGTTCGAAGTCTTAGGATCTACCTGACAGGATAAGAGGGAGAAGTTGGAAGCAAAGATATCACAACTATTATGAAAACATAACTCTGATTTATATGTGCTTGAATAGCTTTGTCTTCCACTACACCTTCATTCTCAGGGTTATCCTTCAAAATAGGGAAGAAATGTATTTTTACTACTGAATGATTTAACCAGTGTCCAACATTATGAATTACAATGTTGAATTTTAAGACTGTTGTTTATGGACCTAATTTGAGCCTAAAATTTAATAGGTTCCTTCTCTGGTCCTAAAGTAAGAGGTCAACAAGAAAAGAATTCATAATTTTATCTAGTTGTGGTTTACAAGACAATTCCTGGGAATGATATCGCAATACAATTTACTTGGTCCAAATTACTCCTCAATATCTATCAGTATAACTATCCTAAGGAAAAGATGCCCTTTGATACCATAAGGAGCCTCTGATGAGCATTGAAGGAAATGTGCAAAAATAAAGTCCCTGTATTCTTTCTTTTAAACAATACTATATCATTCTCCCCTTTAAAATTTTTTTTTCTTTGCTCTTTTTATTTCTTTTTCTTCTGTGAAAGTTAGCGTATGTAATCATGCATTCATTGAACATGGTTACCTCTCAAATTTTTCTTCCCTTGTTATTATATTACTTTGGAAAACTTTGATAGAAATATCTTAGGAGGAAAATGAACCAAAGATCACTTAGTTGCATGGCACTAACATTTAATTAAAATATAGTTTATCTTGGGGCACCTGGGTTGCTCAATTGGTTGAGTGTCCAACTTTTGCTCAGGTCATGATATCATGGTTTATAAGTTCGAGCCCCACATCGGGTTCTCTGCTGTCAGTGCAGAGCCCGCTTCAGAGCCCCTGTTCCCCTTTCTCTCTGCCTATCCCCCTCTCATGCTTGCTTCCTCAAAAAAATAAATAAACATTAAAAAAAAGAAATACTGATATTCTAAGAAAAATAAAATATAGCTAATCTTTTGTTCAGGTGTAAGCCATTCATATCAAATTACCCAGAGCCTTATTGCCGATGAAGAGGCAGTTGGATTTCTTTCTGCCATATTCCTTCTTCACCCTCGGTCTATTTCTCAGTAGTTTGTCCTGAAGGCCTCTTAAAAAACAAACAACCCTACACTCAATTAATTACATGCTGAAAAAGAGCCTTAGGGATTACAGTAAACTTACTGTATTAGTGACTTCAAATTTCTGTGCAAAATTATTCCATGCCTGTGGTAGCAACCTCCCACCCTGGTCCTAACTTGGCTGTGTGACTTATTTTGGCCAATGGACTTACAGCTGACTTGATGCAAACAGAGACTTGAAGCACACTTCCTTCCGCATTTCTGCTTCCTTTTGTGGACCCCTGGAACTGCCATGGGAATATGCCCTGGCTATCCTGCAGGAAAGATAGAAGAGGAGTCCAATGAAGGAGAGCTGAGTTTTCCCAGTGATGCCACCAAGATCAGCTAACTACAGGGACCAGTCAGCTGATAGCGGATGCCTGCGCAGGCCTAGCTGAGATCAGCGAACACCGCTGGTTGAAAGAAAGGAGTAAGTGGCTTTTGTCTTCAGCCACTAAGTTTGGAGTGGTTTGTATGCAGCATTAGCAGATAAACGCAGGTTTATGTGTTCCAGACTTTCATTTTAGAGTGAGAAAACAGATGCTGGGGATTTACATTTCCCCTTTTTAGAGCTGCTAAACCTTCCCAATATTTTAGAATTGAGAACTCTAGTCCTGTATTATGTAAGAGCCCAAATAACTAGTTATCGATAAACTACTCAGTCCTTAGCAGATAATTCCAGACAATAACATAATAAATAATGTTGCCTAGAATTGTTTTGGTTAGTATTATGTTTAAGGTTAAAGATTTTGTCAAGACGAAGCTATGCATTACATTGCCAAAATTGTGATTTATGTGAAATTACTCTCTTGTGCAACGCAAAGTCTTGTTAGTTTGCTGAGTTTGTAGTTGTGTTTGATGTTTAAGAGGTTAACCCTGTGAAGTAGGTTACTACTGTCCTCTAGAGACTGGGCTGGTTTCCAATTGCTTTCAAGTTGCAATTCAAATTGTTGTCTTTCGTATGTAACAACTACAGTAAAACCTTAGATTGTGGGTGGCTTGTTCTGTGAGTGCTCCACAAGATGAGCAAATACCTGTAATAAATTTTAACTTGATAAACAAGTGATGTCTTACAATACTTGTAGTCCGTGACACCAAACATCACATGGTTACAACTGAGCCAATGGTTCTCTCTCTCTCTCTCTCTCTCTCTCTCTCTGTCCCGCTGCAGGATTGTGGGTGATCATCTCCCTTGCTTGGATGCCTGGTCTCAGGCCACAACGTTTGGCAGAAATTAGTGATTTTTCAGAATGGTGGAAGGTGCCCACAACTGACACTAGTGTATTTTTTGTCACTTCCAAGCACCTTTGGACAGTCCTTTGCTTTTCCATACAAGAGTGAGCTTAGGAAGGCTTTGCTTCATTCTAGGTCAGGCTGCCTGCAGATATAGACCCTTTCCTCTGCTGCCTTCTTGCCAGTAACATTAAATACAGAAGTTGACACAAGTTTATTAATACTGTACTGTAGTCAATACCCATGCAAGTGTATACAATGGCCCCCATGCAGAAAAAGGTTGAAAAGAAAGGCGGTGAGAAGGAGATGATTACTGTGTAAGTTAAGAAGGAAATCATTGAAAAGTGGGAACAAAGTAGGTGAGTTACCAAAATTGCAAGATTTTGTAAGAAGTCTACATTTACATCTTGTCAGCAGAGGAAGAGGGGGAAAAGTGGAGGAATCCCTCACTTCAAATGAGATTAGGGAGATGTGTAAAATGTGGGAAACGGTGCAAAATTTCATAGAAAAGAACCACCTGAATAAGGCTGTTGCAGTGCTAGTGATAAATCTGTTTAACGGCAATGCCATGTTACATTTCTGCAAAATCCTCGAAAGAACACAAAAGCAAGTGTTATTGGATAGGTTCCTTGTTAAAGTTGCGTGAAAAGAAAAAGATTTCCATTGAGCCAATAGATAGCAGTGATTCTGTTAGCGATAGTGAAAGTCGTCCTACTCAATAAGCTGCCTCTCTCTTGTGTCCCTCACACCAGCCACAAAGATTTGCAAAGGTAAGGGCAGGTTAATTTGCTTCTTTTTCTTTATGTTTTGTACTTTATTATTTTGTATTATATTACAGTATTGTAAACATTTTTATACGAATATTTTTGGGTTGTGGAATGAATCATCTGAATTTCCATTATTTCTTAGGGGGGAATTTGCTTTTATATACAAGTAATTTGGATTCCAGACATGTTTCCAGAATGAATGATGTTCACAAACCAAGCTTTTACTGTACACTGTTTTAATTCTTGACTTGCAAACATGACTGACAATAAAATTCTAGTCTTTGGAACTGGAAGATATGTTACCCTGGAATTACATGTAAAAGTAACAACATATGAGTTAGGGTGGTTCTTGTCTAACTGAAGCTTTCAGGTCTAAAATATGAGGCATTCTACCAAAATGTCTTTTCTTATGGCATACTTTTCTTATGACCATATTTTTGGATTGAGAAGTGTACATTCAGATATTTTTCTCTTCTAATATTTTGCTATTTAGTATGATTTCCATTTACTAAATGTATTCCTTATTTTCTTCAAAATTCTTACTATTTTGATCTGGTATATTATTAATTACATATCACTAGTTAATTATATATAATATCTGGTATATTATTAACTCCAGGACAGCACTGCAATTGATTCACTCTGATTTTCGTTTATTTAATGACACGGCCAATACTGCAACGTCATTAGTGCACCACAAGAAATCTATATTTATGCTTTATATTAAATCTATAAATTAAGTTGGTTTCTCTAGTCTTTCTTTCTACTCAGGTTAATTTTTTATGTGTGTGACAAGATATAAAGAATTTAAAAGGAAAATCTTAAAAAAAAATAGTTTAGTGAAGAAGAGATAGTTCAGTGAAGAAGACCAATGCTTCTCTCACTAAAATTCGTAAGAGACCATATTAATATCATTGTAATTGTTACATTGTTCCTAGTAAGTTATTGAGTGCTTCCAACACAAAAGATGAAAAAAACCAAACAAAACCCTAGAATATTAGTTATCTAATAAATACAAGAAATTACAGTAGGTACAAAATGTACAAAATTTACCCAAAATTTAATGGCTTAAAACACTTAGTATCTCATGGTTTCTGTGGGTCAGGAATCAGGAGCAACTTAAGTGGGTCCTCTGCTCAGCATATCCTACAAGCTACTATTATGGTATCATCTGGGGCTGTGACCTAATCTTGAGGCTCAGCTGAGGAAGGATCAACTTCCAGACTCATTCATATGGTTGCTAGCAGAATTTAATTGCAAATTTTTGGACAGAGGGTTTCATTTCCTCATTGACTGTTGGCCAGAGGTGAGCCTCAGTTCCTTGATACATGGGCCTCCTCAACATGGGAGCTTGTTTTATCAAAGCCAGCAAGAGAGATAATCTGCAACCTAATAACTTAAATGACATGACATCACTTTTGCTATATTCTATGCATGAGAAGCAGGTCACTAGGTCTAGTGCACGATCAAGGAAGTCAAACAAGAACATGAGATTATTCAGAAAGTAGGGATAATCGGGGAGCTTCTTAGAAGTCTACCAAGCATAGTTAGAGTGATCCAATTGTCTTAATGTTGTCCCCTTTCATATATACGTCTTTAAGCTTAATTTTTCTTACCAATAACATTTAATTACATTTACTGTAACATCACAGGCAAATGAAATCATTGTAATATACACCAAAAAATTACATAAAGTTTGCATGAAGTGGTTAAGCATTTAGTTCTAGAGTACTCTAGCAACATTAGTGAAAACGTGGGTGTTCAATAGTGTGTTGGGGTGCTGTTTTCAGGTTTCATTTTACCGGTGAGTTGTTCTCGTCTATAAAAAGAAAAAGTTTGTTATATCTTTTTGCTCTGCTCCAATGTGGGTCAAATAAAATACAGAAAACAATACTGAGAAATAGAGAATGCAATGACCAGAACGATTTGTACTCACAGCTGCTATTTCACATAATATTGGAGAAGTAAATTTCTTAAATTCTTAACTGTGCCAAGCTTTGCAATAGCTAGAGCTATAGAAAGAGTGAACAAAGCCTTTTTTACATGACATTTAGATGTGAATAATTTCTGATATTGAGAATTCTCTGTAATTAACCATATAGATTCTGATAATATAAGGAGCTGGTCATCCCAACACAAACTGGCACAAAAGATCAGAGCACTCTCTACGTTATGAAAGGATAGAATCTAAACGACACCAGGTAGGAAATATTTCTCTTCACTTTACTTAATCAAGGTTTTCATCAACTCCTTCATATAAGGTTGAGGCAGACATTACAAATCCTCTCCAATATCAAGCTCACAAAAGTTACAATTTATAGCAGCTTTTCAGCTATGTGGGATCATGTGACTTTCTGGCCAAAACATCAAAATCCAAAGTGATATCTGTCACTTTCTAGACTAAAGTTAGAATAGAGCGTCTGAAATCTTCATGTACTCTCTTCCTCCTGCCATGGCAACCCGTGATTTTCAAATGATGGAGTCTCTGTCAACCTGAGTCCTTGATTATGAGAGGAAAGCTTCTGCACAGTCCAGTGATGGACATGTATTATATCTAAAGTGATAAGTTTTTTTTTTAATGTTAAGACCCTTTGTCTTCGTTTTCTATTGCTGCTGTAACAGAGTACTCAAACTAAGTAGCTTATAAGCAATGCAATTTATTATCTTACACTTCTAGAGGTTAGAAGTTCTAAAATCAATGTTTTGTCAAGGTTGCACTCTTACTAGCTGATTTAAGGGAGAATCTGTATTCTTGCCTTTTCCAGAATCTAGAGGGCACTTACACTCCTAACCTTGTAGTCTTTTCCTTCATCTTCAAATCTATCAGCATAGCATCTTTAAATCTCTTGTATCTGTCTCCTTTTTTTCCTCTTTTTCTCTCCCTTCATTCTCTGCTTCCACCGTCACATTTCTTTCTTTGACTCTGACCCTCCTGCCTTCGTATTATAAGAACTCTTGTGAATACATTGGCCCATCCAGATATCCTGTGTAATTTTACCATCTCAAAATCCTTAACTTAATCTGCAAAGCCCCTTTTGTATGTAAGGTAACATATGCATGGGTTCTGGAAATTTAGATATGGACATCATTGGAGATATTTAGCCTACCATATCTTTGAATTTAGGGGTTTATGTTACAGCTTACTGTATGATGAGTAATACATAAGTCACTGGAAGTTAATAGCAGAACTTTATTGTGCATTAACAATAGTATGAATATGCTTAAATTAGCTATTTAGTGGATTCAACTAGTCTCAACTTTCTCTTTATGGGATTGCAAATTACAGAACTTGCTTATGAAAGATATGTACAAAATGCACAACACTGATAGTTATGTATCACTCTCAGGTTTCCATTTGTGCATGCGATGTGGTACTGGTGGAGGACTGTGTGGAATACTCTTGTTGTATGGTCTTCAGGTCACAATAACTGCCTTTGCTTTAGGGATTTAGACTTACCAACTTTGGAAGCCCAATGTGTCAACCTCTTTAGGCTGGTTCTAGAAAGCAATTCATACTGGCAAGATATATTAGAAAACAGACATCTACAATGAATGATGCTTATACTGTAAAGATAAGGACAAAGGTTTCTTATTCCAGGTTGATAGTTCTTACCAAGAAGTCATAGTCATTCATCTTTGTATGAGATTTAGTTTGAACATGAAATCAGAAAGTTTTAATTTGTATGAGGAATTTTATGCTGATGGTGTACGAACAATAAGGAATGCTTATGAATTTTCTCATTCTACCCTTTTGAAAGGAATTAAATACAAATTAATTAAATGATGTATTTAATAGATGAGAACTGTATTTCCTAAATAGCGTTGGGCTCACATAAATTCTTCTCATTCCAATGGTCTGTGTAAGATAAACAATTTACTTGTTTACTGAGCCTTATCTTGAAATATTTATTTATATAATGGTCAATCTATAATATGGCTTTAATATCAACCAGAGTGCTCTGTTTCTATTGGCCTTTTTACTTTTGTACATTTCTCCTCTGTTCCTTTTTCCCTCTGTCCCCTTTCAGCAGCATCCTCATTTACTTGCTACCTTTGAATCTGCTGGCCCTGAATTAAAGGCTTAGCTACTGTGGTGGTAGTGGTTGGGGGGCAGTGAAGCTCTTGCTGTCTTCACTTAGGTAAATGACTGAAGTTAGGGCTGCATATACCTAACCTAAAGGGGGGAGGGGAGGAGGAGAAAATACTTCCATGGGAGGAACACATGAGTTTCTTTAGGAAACATAAATGGATGCTTACAGAAATGAATGAGGGAGATAAATTTGTGTGACAATGTTTGTTTATGTAGGTGTGGGTGGTCTTTCTCTATCTTCTTCGTGGCCATAAAACTCCCCTAGAGAAGGGATTTATGATAGTTTAATTCTTTTGGGAGGCTCTGCCTGTAGGCAGATAAGGGGAATTCAGAAAAAGTTTTTTCATGTGGCTATATTCTGGATTCCTTAATTTCCACTGTCTGAAACTTTCCTGTAAGTTTCAAAAATAAGACGCTGTGTTGTTGGATGGCCCCATATACCACTGAACTTGTCTCCTAGTCCTGGGGCTAGCCCAGTCTAGTTAAACAGTTGTGTTTCATTTCTGGAGGTAGTGGTGCAGATGGTGATGGGGCACCCATCAAAGTGAGGCCTTTGTAAGGGACAAATGGGCATTTAATGACTGATCTTTCCAGGGAAACAAAAGAAAAATAAAGATTAAAGTTTAGAATAGACTCTAAATCCAGGTTGTTGGTTTTTCGTTTTCGTTTTTGTTTTTTCAGTCCATTTAAAGCGTCTTTAGACGGTGGAATGAGGATGGTCATGGCAGTGTCACCGTCACAGCTATTTCCTAGAGCAAAGTACAGAAGATGCAGGTGTTCCAGTGAAGTTTCTGAGTGGCCCACACTGTTACAGTGATCAATCTTTTGTATTAATTAAGTCATCCAGCTGATTGAGCTTATGCAAATAACTATATTGCCAGAGTTTCCTGAATTCCGGAGTGATCAAGTAATCAGAAGAAGATAAATGCTTCATTTTTATTTACAAAGGTGTGATCTATTAAATTGTTGTATATAGGTGGCTCAAGAGAAAAAAAAAGAAAGGGTTCTTTATATCAAGCAGACAGAACATTAATGGATCATCAATATTCCAAGAAAAAGTCATACAAAACTATAATAAGTCTTCATTAGCTATTCAGTCCCACATAATTAATTCTTGTCCTGCTTGATCTTAAGTGGTTAGTGGTTTTACAAACTCATCACCTTCTCCGTTAGTTGTGGAAAACCTTACTCTATCCAGTGCATGATCTTAAAGTTATTTAGGCAATACCCTCAGAAGCTTGTACTCAGAGTACCTGTCATAGTCTTTTCCATAAGTCTCTGAGACAGTTTTTTGTTGTTGTTGAAGTTGAAGCCTTTTGACTACTAGCTGACTGTAAGAGCTTTCAGAAAAGCATCAGGGTAAAACAATAACCATATGTAAATGACAAGAAACTTAAAATGGCTGTGGTTAAAGATCTAATGAGGGCTTATTATAATGCAATTGAAAGGGAAACTTGGTTGTCTGTCACATACAGCATTTTAAGTTCATAACCGGAATCATGCCTGATAAAATTATACCAAGACATGATGGACAACAAAGACATTGTCAAATTTCTAGGAACTTTATATAATTTCTGAAATACCCATATTAATAATACATACACATACAAATATAACCTAAGAAACTTAATAATCTCTACTTATTTGACAATGCTTCCCATACAAGTTAGCATATCAAATAAATCTAGCTTGGCATCTTTCTTTTTACAAGGTGAGGGAACAAATCCTTTAAGATTAAAAAAATAATAATGTTTATTTGTTTTTGAGAGAGAGACAGAGCTTGAGCAGGGAAGGCGCAGAGGGAGAGGGAGACACAGGATCCGAAGCAGGCTCCAGGCTTTGAGCTGTCAGCGTAGAGCCCAACGTGGGCTTGAACCCATGGACCCCCAGATCATGACCTGAGCAGAAGTTCGACGGTCAACCCACTGAGCCACTCAGGCACTCCTCCTGTGAGGTTTTCTTAGGGTTCCTTTGAGATATCTCAAATTCATTTCAAAGTCAAGAAGACTTCCTTTAAAATTTGATTTGGAGAAGTTGTCAAAATGTCAAAACATTTGAACACTTGACTAAACAGGATCATAGATCACTATGAAATAATACTTAGTTATCTATTTAACCAAAGTGATAATAAAAGATTTTTAAAGTAAATATAGGCAGTAACATAATTTTAAAAAGTACTTAGCTCTTTTCATGTTAAGAGAGGTCGAAAAGATTTGGCTCCATTAAATCTGTGAGGACATGATAGAAAAAATATAGCACAGGAAATTATTCAATAAAACACAGGATCTTTGTTTCCTAGGTAGATTACTCAAAAGGTAAAGAAATACCTTTTGCAAGCTCTTAGTAAGAGAAGAAAACTATGTCCTTTTAAAAGAAAAAAAAAAAAGGCCAAACTCCAGTTTTTCATTGGTACACTACTGATATGAAAGCTCATTTCAAAACCTTGTAATAAATCCATTCAATCTTAGCCAGTTTGACCATGTGAGTGATTCTCTCTTGCTCTCTTCTCTCTCCTATCTTTTCTGCCAACCCATTATAACTTTCTATATCCATTCAGATTTTTTTCTTTCATTTTCCTCTTTCTCATTCTGGAACAACCTTTTAAAAACCTCTAAACAACTAGTTTAGGACAAGATTACCTTCCCTTTTTCCTTAATGAAATCATTCTACATTCTTTGAATACTTTGCATAGAGTTTTTTTTTTCTTTCTCTCTTCAATCTTATTGTTGCCAGTAGTTTCATTTACATATATTGATTAAAATTTTTACCCCTTAGTAACCTTAATTTGTAGGAAAAAGAGTAGACAATATGAACTGTCATAAATCAGCCTTCTGTCTTAGATCAGCAAGTTTATGAATACATCATTACATAATTTCTAGAGGCATATGCTTCTTTTTTTTAAGTTTATTTATTTATTTGGAGAGAGAGCACATGCATGAGGGGAAGGGCAGAAAGAGAGGGAGAGAGAGAGAATCCCAAGTAGGCTTTGCACTGTCAGCACATACTCACAAACCTGGAGACCATGACCTGAGCTGAAATCACCAGTTGGACGCTTAACTGACTGCGCCACCCAGGTGCCCCATCTAGAGTCATAGCCTCCTGAGAGTAAAAATTTTTAATATGGCAAAAAGAACATGTCTATTAACAGACCCAAGTCTCTCTCTTCTCTCTGTAAATATCAGAAGCTAAAAGTATATAAATTTAAACTAATGCTTAGTAATTAATGTCTCAGTATTCTATCTTATTTAGAAATGATATTCAATAAATATCAATAATTTAACTTAGTATAAATTTAAGGTTTCAAGTTACCAAAAAGATTTTGGAAACTACTTCTAAGCAGATAAACTATAAAACCTAATTATTGTTGAATTGTACTGGCAGGATTGTCCGAACACTGACTCAGGTTGATTAAAATCAAATCTGTAAATTTTGTAATCTTAAACATCTAATACATGTTAAGTAAACACAAGCCTACTTGACTAGTAAATCAAGGCAGAATAAAAATTGTATTTCTGCATATATTCAGTGCTAACAGTTCTGAAGGTAAGCGATTTTTACTAAGTTAATGTTACCAAACTGTTCTTATTTTAAAAAATTTCCTAAACTATGTGACTTTGAAAAAACATTTGGGTTAGCTACCATATTGTTGAGAGTTTTAGGAATATTTAATTTATCAGCACTTTTTTTTTTTTTAAGTAGACAGGGAGGGATCGAGAGAAGAAATTCTTTGTGTTGGGCATCTACAGTTTGAGTGAGACCTAATTGAGAAGAAGGCTCAGAGGACCCTGATTGAAAAAGCTGAGGCTTGGGGCAACTGCTATTCAAATTTTCCTTTCTTCTAAGTATAGGATAGTCCTTTTCTTAAGGTCCTGGCTTTTTACACCATCTACAAGTATCTTGAAATGAATGGGGAAGGCCTTGTGGTTGATAAGAAAAATGAGTGGGCTTTGTTACTCCTAGAGTTATATTTCTGTTTCTGCAAAGGCTCGATTTATATGATAAAGATTATTGATTTTAATTCCTCACTTTTATTGCTTTCTTGCAAGCTACTTCCAAAGAAATGGTTGGCAGCCTCAGCAGTAACGCTAGGGCTGACCTGTCCGTCCAACATTATTTTGATTCTTACAATATGTTTTTTACATCAGGAAGAAGATTTCCAACTAAGTCAGAAATCAAAAGATTCCTATGTTCTGCGGTCCTGGATTTAGAGTTGTCTGCCTTCGGAATATTTGTATAAGTTGTTCAAGAAAGGCTTTAGGACATATTTTCTCCTTCTGAGTATAGAGCTCCACTTTAGTCCAATTAACATTTGGAGAGAAAACTCATAAAACAGCTCCTATAAAACCCTGAATATTGCCCGTAACTAAGCCAACATTGATTTACCAAAGGGTCTAGAAGAGGGTGTGACTATTTGTTATCCTGGTGAGGAGGATTTTTTCTGGTTTGTTGCATAACTACACTAAAACTGTGGGTGGGAGGGTTTATGGTTGGTTTGGATTTAAATTTTTGTTCTGAATCTGAATTCTGCTCTTTAATTTTGTCAGGAAGATATTTCAGGCCAGCCATGATACTTTTGTCCTTCTTTCAATTTGATCTTCTCATAGGTACCAGTAGCACATTGGTGTAGGACGAAAACTCTCTGCCCTTTAAAAATCTTGTTAAATATAAAAGTTTCTCCGAATCAAAGGATATGTTATCTGGCCATTGATGACTAGGGTCTCCAAAGTTATAACTGTTCCAAAATGTAACTCAAACCAGTAAGACTTACAGCTTAACTATGGACACAAGACACATCCCCCAAAAGGATGCAGAAGGTACAATCACCATGAACCAAAGTCACTCCCAAAGATAACCAAAGACCAAGAAAGAGACTTAGATGAACTTGAGAGTTGGCAGTGGTCTGTAGTTCACCTATTGCAAATGAGATGCCCAGGCTACCCACATTTCTGTCTAACCAACTACAAATTCTTAGGGCCTCCCGATCTCTGTGAACACAGACTCAGCATACAGAAAATCACAGAGAGAATGCTGTCATGAAAGAATGCTCTCAAGGGATCAAAGCCACGCCATCAGGACATGAAATAAGACAAAGAGGCCACAATAGCTACATGTGGGAGGAAAAGGATCTATAACAAGAGTACTCAAACCAGGAGTCAAAAATACCCGAAGTACTAGTTCCTTCAAGTGTTTTCTCCTGGTCATCTACATCCTGGAAAGAAAGATCAAGGAGAGGTTCTTATTGCCCTAGCCCAACTAGACCCTTCGCAGAGTTCCAGGAGTTTGACTCTTCAGGAAATTTCCCTTTTCCAACTTAGAGATCCCAAGGTCTCAGCTGCAGCCTCCAGAGTGATTGATAAATCCTAGTCCTTCCATCCTCGTCATCAAACTGTCAGGGAGGAAAAACTTTTCCTTTACCCGCTTAGATTAAGGAACTGTGTGCCTCAAATTAACCTGACAAAAGACAGATTAGCAAGAGAAAAAAAAAGTTTATTTGTAATGACGAGGGAGCACACAAAACAAGTGGTTCACTAAATGGCTAAAGTTAGTGGTTTATATATCTAAATCAAAAGGTGGAAGGGAGGAGAGAGAAAAGGGTTCTGGGATGAACAAATGAGTTTCTTTAGGAAAAGCAAATGGGTTCTTAGAGGAACAAACAGGAGATAAGAAAGCTTGTGGTAATGCTTGTTCCTGTAGGTGCAAGTGGTCTTTTTTCATCATCTTCATGGCCATAAAACTCCTGGAGAAAGGATTTTATGATAGTTAAATTTTGGGGGGAGGCTCTGCCTTTAGGCAGATAAGAGGAATTCAGAACAAGATCCTTCACAGTGCTATACTCTAGATTTCTACCACAATCCCCTTACAGCTACTCTCCACCTTGACTTCCATGATTGTCCTGTTCTGTAATGCAAGACATAATTCCCTAAAGCCTCATACAAAATGACAGTGAGGCCTGATGTATTAAATATAGCATGTACTGTGTCTATTTTATTTATTTATTTATTTATTTATTATTTATTTATTTTACTGTGTATATTTTAAACCACTGGCTAGTTGAACTAGATTTTTATTTTGAGACAGAGTGCACGTGTGTGTGCAAGTGCATGTGCGTGCTCGCCCGCGAGTGGGGGAGGGATAGAGAAAGAGGGAGAGAGAGAATCCCAAGCAGGTTCTGTGTGGTCACTGCAGAGCCCAATTAAGACCATGCATGAGATCATGACCTGAGCTGGAATCAAGAGTTGGACACGTGACCGACTGAGCCTCACAGGCATCCTTATATACTTATTTTTTAAATGATCATGTGCTGTAGGGAATACGTGAAAGACACCAGAAACCCTGACTTACTTTCCAATGTCTCATAAAGTTGTTCAATCTGAAGTTGATTTCTTGAACTGTGTTTTTTTTTTTTCTTATGTAAGGTGAGGATAGTAATATCATTCTTATAGGACTGATAAAAGATGAGATAAAGAAGGATGGAAGAGCTTGGTAGACAGTAGGCATTCAATGCATTTGTGTTGAATCTAGATATCGTTGAACCCAACTTCTTATCACGGCCACAAAATAAGACATTACGTTTTGTCTCTGTTTCCATTCAGTGGCTTGTCTTACTTTTAACACAGTTTTAATTATAGCAAAGATATAATAGTGTATTCTTATTTTTTCAGTTAATGTTATTTGATATATGTTTACACTACATTAGTACCATGTTATCCCCTTTAAGGTCATTATGCTATGTTGTCACTAAAACTCAGTCAAGTGGAATCACACAGTCATTCGCAAGTGCTGGTTATTTGTTTGGCAAGGTGGAAGCTTATACTTTTAGATCATAAATTAATGACTAAGTTAATCTCCCTTTTTTAATTAAGAAAAGTCAACTAAGCATAAATGTTGATTAAAAAGACAACGGTACTGAAGGCAGCATATAGATAATATATGTTACACAAATTACTTAGCCTGTGTCTTTCCATGAAGAGTAAAGAGGGAATGAAGGTGATTGTCTGAAATACATGAGCATAAAGTCTAACAAAACAATATTTACCTCAACCATATCTATGACTTTTTGCAGGAATTATCTGTTTAATTATTTCAATAATCCACTTAGCTTCTTAAAATTTTATCTAAACCCTCTTTGTTTAGTTACTAAAAAATCATGATTTTTCCCTTCACTGTTTTATACATGTAAATATTGAGAAGATAAATAATAAAGAGTGACTACTAAGCTCCTTATAGGAGGTACTGAGAATAAAGGCAAAATACAAAAATAAAATTTCAAACTGTTAACATTATTTTGGGTGGAATTTTTTTTCTTTTTATTGTTCTTGCTCAATATTTCTTAGTCTTGAGGTAAACTTTAGGGAATAAGTATCCTAAATGATTTCTATAGGATGTAAATTCATCTGCTATTCCTTCATGTAAGTTATTTATTTTTAGAGAAAAGTTGATTTTGAAGTTGAGACTTTATCAGGCCAAAAGGCAGCTAAAATCCAGCCATTAAACTGCTATCTCTCATTTGCACTATCAGTTTGAATTCAGGTATCTGTGACACTCTTGAATTTTTGGATTTTCCCTCATTTTCCAGCTGGCTTATGGTCAAAGAAGAAAGGGGTATAATGTTTGTTGTCTAAATACCAAACATTAATTGAATCATTTAATGGGTAAGATACTAAAGAAAAAGAATAAAACAGAGGCATTTCATTCCTCACAAAGAATAAAATAGCTTGCACTCCATTTATTTAGTATTCAACCTCTTTTGGCACGCACTCTTTTCTTCTTGCTTTCACTGTTTATATTCCAAAATCTAAAGGCATTTATCAGATTGCCTTTGGAGACTGCCTGTGAGGATAGGGATTTGCAATCACTTTCAAAGATCACAGCATCTTGTCATAGAAAACATTCATACTATTATGAAAAGAAGTAGTCTATACTAAAAATATACAAGTGTCACTTCAAATCTAAGCCCTTAAATAAGAAGGAGGATATCTGGTCATGCTTCTGCTCCCTCAACTCTCACAGTCTGGAAACTTGCAGAAATTTCTCTTAGCAAGTAACCCAACAACTAACTACGCAGTATAATAAAACCTTAGGAACGTACCCTGCATTGATTAAAAAATGTAAAACAACAAAGAGCTGAAGTCTAGTTTACAGTCATCAATTTTGCAATACACACTTGTAAGAGTTTAGAAAGTATAAGTAAGGGTTAAGTGCACAATATCTTCAGAGGACCTTTGTAAAATTTTTGAGAATGTGAAATATTATACAACATTCTAAAGGATTTATCATTCTGACCTGTTCATGACTTGGGATAGATATCTCCTCCAACTCAGTCTCGATCAGTTCATATCATGAAGGATTTTATTACACATTCTATCTTCTGCTATGGGGTGCTCTTTCCCCAAATACTCCTGTG
Organism: Acinonyx jubatus; assembly: GCF_027475565.1. Lineage (NCBI taxonomy): Eukaryota > Metazoa > Chordata > Mammalia > Carnivora > Felidae > Acinonyx > Acinonyx jubatus. The sequence continues at coordinate 28,189,848 of NC_069384.1, forward strand.
ACTTAATTATTTTCCTTTAAGTCTTCACACAAATATCACCTAGATAAAATAGCATCTCTGCTGTCTCCAGGGCACATTCTAGCTCTCGCCCTGTCTTTTTTTTTTTTTTTTTTCTTCTTCTTAGCTCTTGTCACCAATTTGACATACTGTGCATTTTTTTTTTTTATTGCTTCTCACCTTCCACTAAAATGTAAACGTTATGAGAGCAGAGACATTACTGGTTTTGTTCGTTCTTTGTTCTCACGGCCTACAGTAGCTCCTGGCACATAGAAAGTACACAATAAATATTTGTGGAATAAAGGAACAAATGGACTTGTTTGCTTGACTCTGATGCAGAAAAATAGACTAAGGAAAAGACACCGATTGATAAATAACTGATAGAATATTAACACAGAGAAAAGACCCTTTCTATTTGTGCCTGATGTTCTCAAATCTATTTGTTATTTGTTTTTTGCTTGGCTTGAAATGTAGGCATTCAGCCAGGAGCCTGCATGCTGACTAATGACAAAGAGATACAGATCTAGCCCAGCAATATTCATACATTCTATATGCATTCATTTTTCTCTAGTGACATTTTAATATATTTTGGTGAAGATATTCCTAAGATAATGAAGATAGGTCGAGTGAGCATTGAAAGTGATGAGTCTTTTTTTCCATTATCAAAGACAAATACAGGTGTGTAATATATGCAGAGCATTGAAAGTAGGGAAAGAAAATGAGAGAATCCCAAGTAATGAAAAGAAATTAAAGCTCTCCAGTAATGAAAAGGAAGGCCAAACTGAAAACATAAATCTCTAGACTCAGCAACGATTTATGCTGATGTAGAGTGAGTGGACCAATGGCTTTCATGATGTGATTCATTTTGAAAAAAATGTCATTTCCACTGCCAAGTAGAGTTCATGGTTTAGTGAAAATTTCATCTTCAGTCTAATCACACGAGCCAAATTCTGGCTCTATTAATTCTAATATGAGGAATGAACTAATTCCTGAGCTTATTTGTGAGATTCTAGGAATAATATCAAGGAGGGATGGTCACAGCTAAGGTGAGATCTTGGTATATTTACATCAGTCCTTATGCTACACACTGAAACTTCTGTGTAATATGACATTAATAGAAGAAAAATCACTTAATTCAAGACTGCTTTAGACTTCTTCAAAAAGACTCAGAAAAATATCAACTCACTTATAATGCAGTCCTGATTATGGTACAACAATAGGGTATGCGATCATGAATTATGTCACCAGAGATTCATAGAATTACAAGGCAGGGGAGAATGCAGACAGGTCATTTTCAAACCAGACCAAATCTGAATCAATCCAGAGATACTTCACAAGGTTTGGAGACTGGGTTTTAAAGAACCACTATCGTTGATCAATTTTTTTTTTAATTGATAACATTGCAGTAAATTAAATTAGGACATCTCTAATACTGGATATGTAATAGCAAAATTCGTGCAAGTAGTTCACACAGTTTGTACCAAGAGACGATTAAAATGATGGGACACCTGGGTGGCTCAATCAATTGAGTATCCTACTCTTGATTTTGGCTTAGGTCATCATTTCACAGTTCAGGGGATCTAACCCCAAATTGAGCTCTGCACTGACAGTGTACAGCCTTCTGGGGATTCTCTCTCTCTGTCTCTCTCTAACCCTCCCCTGCTTGTATGCTCTCTCTCTCTCTCTCTCAAAATAAATAAATAAACATTTAAAAAAATGAATCCAGCTATTTTATTGGGAGGATGGGCAATTTCTCTAGAAGATAAATTAGGTAGTAGTAGCTAATACAAATAATAGTCACACAGTGTAGGGCTTCCTACACTAGTCTGCTCTATATTGGGTGTCATGCATTATACCATAAAATTTGACTTCAGTATTTTTCCAAAAATTAAGGATTGGTTGTTTAATTCAGTCACTAATAAATTGATTTCCAATTCTTCTGGCTGGAGTAAGTAAATATTCATAGAAGTAGAGAAGAAAAAATGAAAGCCAAAGAGTAGATGTAAAGATAGATGCACCAGACTGCATAATGTTGGTTGTTGTTGAGCTGAGGTTTAGATCAGGAACAGGACTGCTTAGTACTGTTCCAGATGACAACAACCACTTAAATGGTCTTTTGCTGAAAAATCATCTACTCTTTCATCTGCTGGAAGGGACTAAAACCCACAAAGTTGAGTCAGCAGATTTTTCAAAACTCTGGGTAAAGTTGTTATACTCGAGAGGAATATATTTTAACAACACTGTTAAAAATCATAATGTCACATTGTGACACAATCCTCAATGTGTATATCTTCCGATAAGTCTCTCAGTTACTATAGATTTTCCCAGTCATTGTTTGTTTGTTTACAGAAAACGGTACCCATCGACTTAGGAAGATATCACTTGTTTCAAGTTTTGGCCAGTATTTCCATTTGCTCTAGTTTGAATTCTCTCAAAGTGGTTGGCTTCCAAAAACAAACGTAGAGTATGAAATAATAAATCAGAATCTAAAATACAATACATATTTGGAAAGCTTATTCTTCTATCTTCTCAAATGAGTGGAACTTTTGCCAAGATAAATAGCCTATGTTTTCCAGTATGACATTTAATCAATATAATATTCTTTCCTTTTGAAAGCTAAAATTAATTTAGCTATATTGTTATTTGAATGAAATATGCAGAATAGAAAACAAAATATAATTAGGCCTCAATAAACTTCCAACATGGCTTTCTCTAACAGTTGCATATGAAAAGAAAAAAAAAAAAAGCAATATAAAGGCTTGTTTTCCTGAAACACCATCTGTTATTTTTGTTTGAATTAAGCTCAGTGCTCAAAAGGTTATGGATACTGTGCAAGTAATTAGCACCATTATGAGAAATGTTGTTACTTCTAAGTATTGGACCTCCACAATTATACACATATAGAATTCCAAAATGATCTCTTTCATCAGAGATGTGACTAAATTTCTCGCTTGCCCTGTAATATCAGCAATGTAATACTGGATTGTCAATTTGTGTGCTCTGAAATGCAAATAAAATTGGAGCTTGTTTTGCATATTTTCCATCTAATTGTTGTTTTCTTTATGTCATAGAGATAGAGACTTTGAAGAAAGTGGTCATGAAATTGCTATCAATTATCTATAAATTATATTGATTTCTCTACTTTAGGGACATTAGTTTTCTTATAACTAATAAGGGGAGGCCAACAAATTTCAAGTACTTTTATATATTGTGTAAATATCAGTAAATGTTTTGTACATTGTTTCCCCCCTGTTCTTTGGGAACAGTGGTCCAGACATAGTTAATGGGTGGCACATGGTTATAGATATTTTATATGAAGGTTATATCTGTCCTTTAACTTACAATTAAAATGACAAATCTCAGATTCATGTTTCTCAAGCATTGCTCTTGGAATGTTTTCAGAAATAATCTTGAATCAAACCAAGATAGAAAACTAAATGGTGTTTAAACACAGGCCTGACCTAGTCAAATCAAGGCTTTTACACCACCTATGAATTCCAAGAAAGTAAAAAGTAGTCGAAAATTCACAATGCTCTTTAGAGTCCAGCAGTTGTCTGGCCATAAGCTTCATCAGGGTCAGTGCCATGTCATTGCTTGCTATGGTCAGCGTCAGTGATTGCCATCTGGTTAACTCATTTAACGATGATCATAACTAATGTTAAGTGTACACGTGGAATGTACTGAATGCTTTATGTAAATGAAGTCACTCAATTATGACAACAAATTCCTTATGGTGGGTACCATTATTATCTCCATTTCAACGGTGAGGAAAGGAAATAACACGCTCCGTTGTCCCAGGAAGCAAGTGGCAGATATGAATCGAGGCAATCTGGCCTCAAGGTAAGTCTGTGCTCTTACAACCTACCCAAAGAAGCCAGCCAGCAGCTGAGGTTTGCTTTGTGACTGTCTTAAAGGACAAACTTCATGAAGGAAGTCCAATGTGTAAATGAGGGCTCAGTCTCTACAATAATACTAACAAGCCCTTAGACGACATTTGCTCTGTGCTGAGCACTTTATATCGACTTAATCTTCAAACACCCCTAAGTGTTGTGTAAAGTGAGACACAAAGAGATGGAGAGCTTGCCTAGGACTGCGCCATAGTGGCAGAGACAGGCTTTGAGTTCAGGCTGTCTTAGTACACTCTATACAGCCTCTACTCTTATGGGATATGGTATCATATCTTGGACATTTAAGACCTTAAGTATAATGGGAGAAATGCCGTTTATGGGAGCCAAATTAAGAAGAAAGAGAAAGGAACTTATGAAGTGCCTTTCAAAAATTAAAATTCAAGACAATAGGAAGAAATATATTTAAAAAAATCAATGACAGTAATACGTGGACACTCTACAATTTAATCTACAATTATCTTCCTGTCTCAGTACTTGTTATAGGTTGAAATGCATCTCAAATTCATATGTTGAAAGCCTAACCCTGAGTACGTCAGAATGTGACCTTATTTGGAGATAGGGTCTTTACCAAGGTAATTAAAGTAAGGTGAGCTTATTAGGGTGGGCTGTAATCCAGGTTGACTGTTGTACTTTAAAGGTGAGGAAATTTGGACACAGACACACGCTGAGGGAAGATGATATAAAGAGATTTGGAGAGGGGCGACTGGGTGGTTCAGTGGGTTAAGTGTCTGACTTAATTTTGGCTCAGGTTAAGATCTCACAGTTTATGCAGTTGAGCCCCTCATTGGGCTTTGTGCTGATGGTGTAGAGTCAGCTTGGGATTTTCTCTCTCTCCCCCTGTCTCTCTGCACTCTCTCTTTCTCAAAATAAGTAAATGAAAAAAGAGGGGAGAGATCTAGAAAGAAGACAGCCATTTACAATACAAAGAAAGAGGCATGAAACCCAGCTTTCCCACAAAGCTCTCAGAAGGAACTACCCTTGCTGATAATGTTTCAGATTTCTAGCCCCCAGAACTGTGAGACAATAGATGTTTATTGTTTAAGCCACCCATCTTGTGGTACTTTGTTATAACAACCCTAGCAAACTGGTACGGTACTCTTAGATTAAAATTAGCAGAAAACCATTTCGAATAGCTTAGCCAAAAGACAGAATTTCAGGATGGATACTGGGACCTCTCGTGGAATCCAGGAAAGTCTGGACAGCCAGCCTGCCGCTTACAGACTGGAGGGCACCAGGAGATCAGGCAGTATCTATCTCTAAGTCTCAGTCTCTCTGCCTCACAGGCTACATCATCTCTAATTCTTCTCTTTTTTTTCACTTTTCCACACGACTGTACTAACAAATACTTCCTAATAATTTAAATCTCAATTCTGAACCCATAGGAGAGAGAATCTGATAGGCTTGACATGAGTAAGTGTTTATCCCTATTTCAATCAGCTATAGCCAGAGTGGCAGGGCCATGTAGGGTAAATATGGCTTTTGGGAGCAGGGCCACATTATGACTTTTATGGGGCCCAGGCACTTTTGTCTTCATGGGTGGGCCCTATCATCCCTAAAAGAATTATTAAAAAATTATGTTTTATGATCATATTGACATAAAGATTATTATATATTAAAGCATTTTCCTTGACATGCAGTTTACATCTAATAAAGTGTGCCTACTGTGCCTAATATGGCTTTTTTTTGATGAAACGGACTTTTTAGAGAGAGAGGAAAACTATACGGATATGTATATATTCCTATTTAGCTAGGCTTTCCAAAGCCTTTCCCATCACTTTTTCAGTGAGACACTTGTAACTTGTGGTGTTGATGATAATACAACCAATGTTAATGCTGGAAAGCATATTTTCCTTATATGTTCCCCTATGTAAATGCCTTCCAGATTTATAACTGAAAGTTTTTGACTTCCAGCTCCTGATTCCCATATTGTCTCAAGGATGTAGAATAATCTGGATGCTTATGATAGAAAAGACCTGGGGTAAATTATTTAAGCTCTTGGACACAGCTGAGTATTTTCAAATCCTTTCTCCAATACACAGGGTTATATTTTATTAGCTATATCCATGATAACAATTCACTGAAGCATATGCCATTAGTCCATCTTTCATAAGTAAAATAAATCAAGAAGTCCACTTATTCACTAGGAAATACATATATCTTGCCTTTAAGATGACATTTAATTATGGGTCAAATTGAACAACTGTAGAGGTCTATTTTCTGTGCTAGAGGCATGAAGGGGCTTCTAAAACTTATTCAACTTCTCCAACTATTATGTGCCACTTTTGAGTCCTTTCATTTGTGCTAGCTATCATGATAGCAATGCAATAACAAAGGCAGGATGATAAGTGTGCAATTATTTTCTGAGTTTCAAATCTAATAGGTTGGACATATGACTTAGTTGAATATAAGCATTACACCTAAGTGACTATTTCAAGTGGGACTACCATCATATGACTTGAAATATCCAGAGAAGCCCATCTTTGGGGAAAACAGCCACAGCTCTTGCACAGTTGTGGGTTACAGAAGTAGGGGTAGTTTCACAGAAATTGGGTGGCTTATTCTGAGAAATCAAGTTAAAGGAAGGTTCTGAAGAGTCCAAATAGAGCTATACACTGGAGCTGTTGCAGATGTTAGCAGGTATTGGTTACTCAGTGTCATTTTAGGCTGCGTATACAATGTGCATTGCATTCACCTTGAGACTGCCAGCTTTGAGAGTGAAGGATCACCCTCTCCAATAATAAAATAAGTATGAAAAGGTGGAGCAGAATTACCATTGGACTATTGGCTATTCAGTCTGGAAACATGATAAATTATGGTGGTTAATTTTATGTGTTAATTTGACTGGGCCACAGGCTTCTCAGATACTTGTTTAAACATTATTCTGGGTGTTTTTGAATGAGAGTAATATTTGAATTGGTAGACTGAGTAAAGTAGATTGTCCTGCTTAATGTGGATGGACTTCATCCAATCAGTTGAAAGCCTGAATCAAACAAAAAGGCCAACCCTCCCTTATGCCTGCCTGTTTTGTGCTGGGACATCAGTCTTTCTTTGGCCTTCAACTTCAACTAAAACATTGGCCTTTCTTGGGTTTTGAGCTTGCCAGGTTTCAGACTGGAACTGAACCGTCAACTATACCATCGACTGTCCTGGGTCTCTAGCTTGCCAACTGGGGATGTTAGGACTTAACTTCTCTAATCACAAGAGTCAATTCTTTATAATAAATCTCTTTACACATAGATAAGATATATGTCTGTCTGTCTGTCTGTCTTTCTGTCTGTGTATCTATCTGTATCCTATTTGTTCTGCTTCTCTGGAGACCCCTAATACAATGAGCACATTTTAAGGAAGGCCCAGTGTAAATTCCTGCCTTGTAACCTACCAAATATTTACTTTTTATAATTTGGCCAAGGTGAAACTAGCACATTGTAGGCTCTCAAAAGGATTTACTATAAGGAAAAAAATAATGAAATAGTAGTTATGATACTCACGATCAAACATTATTTCAGAACAGAAGCTTTTGTTTCAATCTAGTCATCCCATTTTGAAATTGGACTAGATTAAAGCTTTCAAACTAGTGAGCTGTAGCACATTTCTGCATAGTTAATGGGGTACCTTGAAAAGTTGAAACTTTCGGCAGCTGAAAGCAAGTGGAGAAGAGGAGTTAGAGATGGGGCACCTACTCTAAAAGCCTCCTCCAGAAGCAGCGTGGTCCTTTGCCCACCGGAAGTGGCGCCATTGAGTGGCGTTGTAGCTCATGGAGATGAGATCTACCCATTAGCCAAGGCGAAACTGTTAAGCAAGCTGAATAAGCGGGAGGCCGGCAATGTCCTAGCAGCTAAGGTGTCATGGCACCACGTGTATAAGGACAGCAACTGGATCTTCCTGGGAAGGCTTCTACATGAACTGACCAGAGGAGATCTCCTCTGTGTGTTCTCCCAGGACAGTGAGATTGTTAACATTAATCTCATGCTAGACAGAAAGACAAGTTTAAAGCTTAAAGTTCTGTTTTATCTGCTATGAAGACTAGCAGAGTACAGTTTTGGCCGTTGACAATGTTAATGGACACAAGTGCTCCACGTGTCTTGTAGCCCCTGCTTCAGGCCTCAGGGGGTGTGACTGGCACAATCACAGGGCTCTGGGAGAGGGGCTATGGGGACCAGACTCCCTTACTGGGTACATCTGAAAGCTCTTGTGAGGAAAAACTCTCAGAACAGCACAAACTAGAAAAGCAAAAAAGAAATAAGACCAAAAAAAAAAGACTGCTGTACGACTTAAGGACGAATAGGGACAGACTGACCAGCTATCATCCCTGCCAGCAAGAGGCCAGTGGCCAGATTAAAATGGAGAATAACATCCCAGGCTGCTTCTTAAACATATTAAAGTGACAATCCAGTGAAGAAATGGGCAAAAGACATGAATAGACACTTCTCCAAAGAAGATATCCACATGGACAACCGACACATGAAAAAATGTTCAATATCACTCATCAGGGGAATACAAGTCAAAACAATAATGAGATACTACCTCACACCTGTAAGAATGACTAACATTAACAACTCAGGCAACAACAGATTTTGGTGAGGATGTGGATAAAGAGGATCTCTTTTGCCCTGCTGGTGGAAATGCAAACTGGTGCAGCCACTCTGGGAAACATTATGGAGTTTCCTCAAAAAATTAAAAATGGCCTACCCTACAACCCAGCAATCGCACTACTAGGTATTTATCCAAGGGATACAGGTGTGCTGTTTCGAAGGGGCACATGTGCCCCAATGTTTATAGCAGCACTATCGACAATAGTGAAAGTCTTGGGAAAGAGCCCAAATGTCCATTGACAGATGAATGGATAAAGAATATGTGGGATATACATACAATAGAGTATTATTCGGCAATCAAAAAGAATGAAATCTTGCCATTTGCAACTACGTGGATGGAACTAGAGGGTATTATGCTACACAAAATTAGTGAGAGAAAGACAAATACCATATGACTTCACTCATATGAGGAATTTAAGATACAAAACAAGTGAACATAGGGAAGAGAAGCAAAAATAATATAAAAACAGGGAGGGGGCAAAACATAAGAGACTCAAATATGAAGAACAAACAGTGGGTCGTTGGAGGGGTTGTGGGAGGGGGGATGGTCTAAATGAGTAAGGGGCATTAAGGAATATACTCCTGAAATCATTGTTGCACTATATGCTAACTAACTTGAATGTTAATTAAAAAATAATAATAATAAATTAAAACAAACAAACAAAAAATAAAGTGAAGTTAGGGTCTAGGGAAGACCAAAAGCCTCAGCCCAGATGCCCTGAGGCTGGGGACAGCTTGCAGCAGGGTGCGGAGTGGGGGCTGAGGAAGGGGAATTCAGGTTCTGAGCCCAGCCCTTCCTCAAAAGCTGGAGAAGGAAAAAGAGAGCCCATTAGGGAAAGAAATGGAAACTCAGTCACATTTTAGGTGATAAAAGACACAGCCACAAACATTCTCCAATCCCAAGGACCACAGGTGGGACCAAGATCTGCTCAGATCCTCATACTTTGAAATGAAATGTGATATTTAAAATACTATGGGATGGAACTTTTTATTAACTTGATAATTCCTGTAAATAAAGTAACAGATAATTTCCTTAAGGTTTGAACACTTTTTTTTCCCTGCAATCATTTAGAAATCTACAACAGTTGTGAAATTACCTTAACTGGATTTCAGTGGCTTCTTTTGTAAGCTCCTCGGGATTTTGATGCCTAAGATCTTAAGAGTAGTGCCCTATAGTTTTTCACCATGTGGTATCTACCTCCCATGGTATCCTACCTAAATATTACCATTCTCTACAGAACAGGATCTGCAAAAGGTATTGGCAAATAACTAGAAAACTAGATAACCTCTATAGTCTTTTATAGTTTCGAGCTTCTCAGGCTACCATGGGAGAAATTCAGCTAGCATAGAAGGGATTTACTGCTATCATGTATTTTTTCTAACAAGCAGTAAAAAAATATTCAAAATATTTAGGTTCCTGCTCCTATATGAGTTTATGTTTTTTGTTTGTTTATTGAGAGAGTGACGGGGGAGGGGCAGAGGGAGAGGGAGAGAGGGAGAGAGAGAATCCAGCATGGAGCCCGATCTGGGGCTCGATCTCACCACCGTAAGGTCATGACCTGAGACCTGAGCCAAAATCAAGAGTTAGTCATTTAACCGACTGAAACACCCAGGTGCTCCATGATTTTATGTTTTTAATAGTAATAGAAATTGTTTTCTCCCCATTATAACTTTAGCTAATAATAAAGGGCAAAGGATATTCTTATGGAAAGCAGTATTAGTTGATATACATAACTAATCATACATGCATTACGTATCTCTGTTAGCACATTCTTGCTATCTCTACTTTGTATATATACATGTATATATATATATATATATATATGTACATATATATATACACACATACATCTATACATCTATATATATGTAAAATTCAAGAAAGCATGCTATTTTATTCTGTCTCACAAGAAGTTATTTTATTTGCTAGAGAGCTTGGGATATGTAAAATGATATGGCATAATTGGAAATGCAAAATGTTTCCCAGATTCTGTTAGTATTTGATGTTTGATTGATGAGTATTTCATTCCCATTTGCCATTTCATATTCTGCATATGGACAGAATTGTGTATATGAACTCGCAGAGGTTGCTACTTAGGATGGAAACCTTAAGCTAACCTTTTGGAAATTGCCTGTGCATTTTAAATAAGAAAAAAAAATTCCAAGATTCTAATATCTTGAATGATTTTGAATACTGTAACTTTGGGCCAATCGTTCCTTATACAGGCATACCTTATTGTACTTCATCCTGTATTTTTTACAAATTGGAGGTTTGTGACAGCCCTGTATTGAGCAAGTCTGTCAGGACCGTTTTTCCAATAGCATTTGCTCCCTTTGTGTCTCTATGTCAAATTTGGTAATTCTCGCAATATTTTCAACTTTTTCTTTATTATTATATTTTTTTATGGTGATCTGTGACAATGATTACAACTCACTGAAAGCTCAGATGATGGTTAGCATGTTCAACAATATGTACATTCTTTGACATAATGCTATTGTATATGTAATAGACTACAGTATAGGGTAAACTCACTTTTTTTCCATTCTAATTTTTAATTTTTTTTTTAATTTACATCCAAATTAGTTAGCATATAGTGCAACAATGATTCCAAGAGTAGATTCCTTAGTGCCCCTTATGCATTCAGCCCATCTCCCCTCCCATACCCCTCCAGTAACCCTCTGTTTGTTCTCCATATTTAAGAGTCTCTTCTGTTTTGTTCCCCTCCTTGTTTTTATATTATTTTTGTTTCCCTTCCCTTATGTTCATCTGTTTTGTCTCTTAAAGTCCTCATATGAGTGAAGTCATATGATACTTGTTTTTCTCTAATTTCGCTTAACATAATACCCTCCAGTTTCATCCACATAGTTGCAAATGGCAAGATTTCATTCTTTCTGATTGCTGAGTAATACTCCACTGTATATATATACCACATCTTCTTTATCCATTCATCCATCGATGGACATTGGGCTCTTTCTATACTTTGGCTATTGTCGATAATGCTGCTATAAACATCGGCGTGCATATGTCCCTTTGAAACAGCACACTTTTGCTGGGTCGTAGGGTAGTTCTAGTTTTAATTTTTTGAGGAACCTCCATACTATTTTCCAGAGTGGCTGTACCAGCTTGCATTCCCACCAACAATGTAAAAGAGATCCTCTTTCTCCGCATCCTTGCCAACATCTGTTGTTGCCTGAGTTGTTACTGTTACCCATTCTGACAGGTGTAATGTGGTATCTCATGGTGGTTTTGATTTGTATTTCCCTGATGATGAGTGATGTTGAGCATTTTTTCATGTGTCGGTTGGCCATCTGGATGTCTTCTTTGGAGCAGTGTCTATTCATGTCTTTTGCCCATTTCTTCATTGGATTATTTGTTTTTTGGGTGTTGAATTTCATATGTTCTTTATAGATTTTGGGTACTAACCCCTTATCTGATATGTTGTTTGCAAATATCCTCTCCCGTTCTGTCAGTTGTCTTTTAGTTTTGCTGATTGTTTCTTTCAACTTTTATATGCACTGGGCAGCCAAAGAATTCATTGGACTTGCTTTATCACAATGTTTGCTTTCTTGCAGCGTTCTGGAACCATACCCACAACATCTCTGAGTTATGCCTGTACAAGAAATATATTCGGCCTAAAATTTTTCTTTAAAAAACTTAATAATTTTGCACTGCTCTATGCAGAAGTTACCAGTACTATAAGTAATGAGAGCATTGCTAATCAGTGTTTACTCATCAATAGAACTTTGTATAATAGACATTTACTGTGGATTTTAAAGATCTTTCCTTTTTAATTTTTTCTTAAAACTAACTCAAAATAGAAAGAAACGCTTTTAATCCAGTTATCAGGACCAAACTGTTTTCATTTTTCCACACTTCCTTCCAGACTTTGCCTACATATGTGCATATTTTCCATAGTTGCAGGTCCTTTCTTCCTTCATTTACTTGTTTGTTCACTCATTCAAGAAATACTTAAGTTTCTACTAAATACCAGGTGCTATAATATAATTGTGGATACAAAAGTGAATGTGACACAGTGCCTGGCCAGAGGAGGTCAGAATACGGTGGACGAGATGCATGTGCAGAGAGTAAAAGCAGACCTGGTGCTAGAACCACACTGGTTCTAGGGTGCTAGAACTGTAAAAGGGGACACAGGCAAGGGAGCGGGGCAAATGAAGTGAGAAAAGACCTCATGGGCAGAGATTCCAGGATGTGCAGAATCCAGAGAAGTTGGAAGTAGTTCAGTGTAAATGGGACCACAGGATCTTGCACATAATTGTGAGAAATGAAGCTGTTGAAAAAAAGGTACAGGAAAGTTCTCACACGCTATACAAACTATTTGAGCTTATCTTACTTTGAAGGAGTCAGAGATTTTAAAGAGAAAGTAACATGATGAGAAATAGATTTCTGAAAAAAGCACATGGTGGGAAGGTGCAGGATGAATTAGGCTGGGATGGGGAGCTGGAAGCAGAAAGAGGAGTAGGAAGGCAATCCTGTGATTTAAGGAAGAGATCGTGAGGGTGTGAGCTGGGGCAGTGTGATGCAGGAGAGAGAGAGGAATTCAGGATTTCCGCACACGTTAGGAGATAATTTTATGAGGCAAGGGAAGACCCTCAAATTTCTGACTAGAGACTACAAGAAGAGGAGCAAATATCTGTGATATAAGAGCAGAGTATCCATGGTCGGGAGGGGGTGGGGGAATGTTAGGTGATGACAGAGAAGGTGAAGTTCATTTTGCTTCTTGTTGAAGTCAACCCAAATAATGGGTTGACAGTGGCACAGGCTTGATTGGAAATGATTGGTGACCAGAGTATGAGCAGTTCACAAGAAAGTTGACGGAGGACACCAGGTAGCACTAAGAGGTAAACAAATATAAACGACAACTTTACATATTGTCTTTTGCTTGTTATAGGCTTATATAATGGTATAGTCCACCAAAGGCAACTTTCATAGCTACATAATGTGCCATATAATGAACACAGAATAACTTAGCAAACACGTAAAAATATTTTTCCCCTAAAAGAGCTGTGCATTGAGTACATTTGTGCATAGGCTTTTTTTGGTGTGGTTGTTTTTTGTGTTATTTTTATAGGACAGATTCTCAGGAACTGCGTCACTAGGTCAAAGGATACGAGTGGTTTTAGCCACGTATCATCATTTGTACATATGATGTTAGGGAATGGATTCGGGCATAAAGAATTTGACAGGTGAAATAAATGACAGAATGCTGAACTGAAATTCATAGCTTTGGTGAATATGCCTAGAAATACTACATCATTTGGTCTGAGGCTAATCATTTTTTGCACATATTATCTATTCATAATAAATGCGGTTCTAGAGTTAGACTTCCACCAAAAGTCATTTCTTGACTTTGTAACACTCCTGCTTGAGTGATATATTTATCTTGTTATTTAAAGTCCTAATAGAAGGAAGCAAAATACTTGTTTTATCAACATTAGGAAAACTAATCTTATTTTTTTTTAAGAATATTTTTTCTAAATTTCTTATTTGTTTATTTTGAGAGAGACAGAGACAGCATGAGCTGGGAAAGGGCAGAGAGAGAGGGAGAGAATCCCATCCAGGCTCTGCACTGCCAGTGCAGAGACCCATGAGGGTCTTGAACCCACGAACAGTGAGATCATGACCTGAGCTGAAACCAAGAGTCTGACACTTAACCGACAGAGCCATCCAGGTGCCCCAAACTAATTTTATTCTTAATTCTGTAAGGTGAGAGTAAAATTGAATGTATCATTTGAATCTTCATCTATGGAATCTTTCGTGGCTACCTAGGTCACCTCACGAAAGCAAGCAGTTTATAGTTTTGATGTTTTGTATTTATATGGAGGAGTCCATTTATTGTCTAAAATGTGTAACATCCAATAATCATAGGTGGTAAATGGAAGATAATCCACAAGTTAAATAATGATATTTGTTATCAAAGACGATCACTTTTAGGAATAGATAATTTGGGGCAAATCTGTTACATAAAACGCAATAATTTGTGTTGCAATAATTAAGTTGCCTTGACAGGCCTATTGTTGATTTTACTGTCTTTTTGCCCCCTGTGTTTTTGCTTTTCATTTGTAAAAGAGGAAGATGACACATGATATGAGTTTGGCTCATGTGTCTGAATATGGCTCCACAGGGAAGGCTTGATACAGCTGAAGCTATTGCTTTTTAGAGACCTTTTATTTTGAGCAGCTGCCTTAACAGCCTTCATCTTTTTATACGGGCTGTATCTCTGCGATAGGAAGAGAAAGATATGACTGAGCAATACTTTTTGACTAAAAATTAAAATTACAAAATCAGAGGTGGATGTTCCTGAAGTTATATTTCTATAATATGTGACAGATAAACAATTTTCTTATCCTAGTTTTAAAGCATTCCCTTAAGCCCTGGAGGTTTTTGTTTTGTCTCATTCACACAAATTCCTTGCCATAAACTATTGCATTTGGTTTAGTAGTTTGAGTCCTTATCCAGAAGGCATCTCAAAGGGCTCATCTACAAAAATAGATTCCAGGGCCACTCATTCTGAGGAACAATTCAATACCTTCTTTCCTCTCCTGCCCCTATATGCACATGAAAAACCTCAGTTCGTCAGCTGTTAATGTCCTTTAAAGAATGAGTTATGCTTGTTCTCTCATCGTGCTTAACCCGAGGACTAGGGTGGAGTCAACCACAGCTTCATTCGTGAGCTGTAGCATTTGACTCAATTTACTAGTCGCTTTCGTACATTCAAGAAATAATCCAAATTACCTTTTCATTTTAGTGAAGGAACTAGTCAGGGAAAGCGCACTTTGATTTGTTGAGAGGCAGAAGTTCTCTCCTGACATCCCTCTTGGCCTTCTAAAGTCTAAATTGAACTGCAATATCTCTTTTGATACTTTGTTGCATTTGATTCTTTTACTCTTTAATTGAAAGCCACTTTGTGACTGTAACTGCATAGAAGATAAAAATATACCGAGCTTAGGAGTGTGGTCTGCTGAATGGGTGAGGACTTCAGATTTCCCCTCATGAACATAAGTTTTGAAATAAGAGCATTCAATGGTTGTAATAATAGAAAAAAATAGAAGGGGCATCTGAATGGCAACTCCAAATATATATTAATAATGCCCTAGAGTCCAACACAGAGGATAAGCAATTTTTCAGAGATGCGGACTTTTTCTGGGGGCTTGTTCATTCCACCGAGTTGGATTTAGAAGAGAGTAGGCCTAGAAAATTCTCCCCTGGCAGGGCTTGTCTTTGGGGTTGGCTTGAAGCCAGGTTTGTTGGTAGGAAAAGCTTGAATAACAGGAAAAGTGTCAGAGTACCACTTCATATTTAAACTCAGAAAAGTTTGATATGTTTAAATAATCTTGAACATAGATGGACTTGTACAGGTAGCCAAATTAGAGGAATACGAGCACAGGGCAGAAACATAGTTGATGTGACATTTTTATATTTTAAGTAGGTATTTCTTAGGATTAGTATTCTGTTTTGTTTGACTTAATATGTAATGACTAGCATTAAGAATAAAGGTCTTATACTTTTAAACCCCTTAATTGAATATTTTTATAGGAATGGGCATCACTTTGTCTTTAGCTGTTTTAGTTAGTGAGTAATGATTAGCAGACAGCATGATGAGTACCAAAAATAAAGCCTTCTCTGAAAATGCTAGGAATTTTTTGTGTAAAGTGTTCCCACATTTTTTATTGTAATTTTCTTTTCCACGGTGTTTTTGAGACATTTCTGGCATGTTACTTTAGCTTCTTGTTTGATTTCTGTCAAACAGGATTTTTCAGTATTTGTGTTGCCAATGAGAGGAAAAAGCAGATCATTGTTAACGTTAAAATGTTACTGAGATTTCAAAGGTGGGGGACATTATCTTTTCCTGTTTTTCTTTATGCTACAGCATTTGCAATGTACTGTTCTCAAAATAGTAAGGAACTTTTGGGAAATAAGTTTAGTTAGTTCTAGTTCACGAATTTCTCACATAAAACCAACAAAAAAGGTAGTGCCATCAGATTAAGCTATTAAACTATATTTACATCGTCTATATCTATAAACTATTAAGCTATACCATTACAACAATAACTACCCACGATATTGACTTACCAGAACTTATCCATTTTTATTCATACTGATCTTACTTCCAGGATAAAGGATTTTCTTCTTATTTCTATTGGTTATGAATGGAAGTCATCAATTTTTTTTTCTGACTTTCATCTTAATGGTTTGAAATAAAGAGTCAGATGCATGGCTTTTCAATTTCTTTTACTACTTTATTTTATTACCTGGTTATTTTAAGGTCAGAAGATTTCCATTTCCAAAATACATAATAGAAATAATAAAGCAGTAAAATTTGGACTTAGATAATATGGACATTTTTCTTAAAAGTGTCAACATGACTTACAAATTATTAAAAAGGCAGTAAAATTTGAACTTACATAGCATAAACTTTACCTTAAACTGTCAGATACATGATTTTAATGCTATTTTGTTAATATATCACTAATAACTATTTTTCTTATCAACAGAGAAAGTGAAGTAAAATCCAGTTACTCAAAAAATCATTAGATTTGGAAACACTATGTATTCATGTGTTAATTTGGTTTCATTTATCTGAAGTCTATAGTTCCGTATTATCTGATATCGAGTCTATATAATCAAATACCTGAAGGGAAAGTGAGCGTTTTTTTTTTTTTTTGCTGAATCAAGCTCCAAACATTATTTTTATGTTAGTTATATGGAGAATTGATGAAAGTGGTTTCATTTAAAGGCCATCTGTAGGAGATAATTGCTTCAGTTTTCCATTTAGCTAGAATGATCCTGACCATAATGCCCTCTTCTGTTGAATTCTTCCTCAAAGTAGGATTCCGGAATCGCTACAAAATCTGAAACAGTGATCTTCATTTGGGTAACTCAGCATCCACACAGAAATCCTGTCATCATTCATTTGTGAAACAATAAGTCTACATATCTAAAAGAGTTTTTCATAAGAAGAATGTTCCATGGAAAAAATAGTTCTCAGGGAAAAATAATTGGCCTTTCCCTTAGAGAAGATGCTATTAAATAGTGTGTTATGAGAATGGGTAACATTTTCCTGGTCTTTGTGACTTTTTCCAATATAAATTTCGGTTAGAGAAATCATTTCAAAATAGAATAATCAGTCTATAAGTGGTTCTTTTGAGGACTGTTAAGTGAAACGGCACAAAATAAAGCACTCATTTGTGTTTGCAAAACTATTCCCAGGAGGCTTGCAGCATTTGGTATTTCTAGAAAGCTACGGCAGAAGTGGTGCTAGAATTGTGATTTTTGCCAAGAAAAATATTCCCTAATGGCAATAGACCCTCCTGAAAAGAATTGAAAGTTAATAATAATAGTATGTTCTATGTATTGTCAGTATATTCTCTAATATTTATTATTAAGTATACATCAAGTATAGCCAATTGTGATAATAACAATTATATCATAACCTTATAAACACCTGTTGTCAAAGATCTTTGAAGCAAAGCTTGTAAGATCAGGTACCAACAGGAATGTGTTCCTTGAAATGATATGATTGTTTCAAAAATATCCTCCACCAGTCTATCCCTGTGGGAGAGTGCTTACATGGTCTGAGTGTTTGGGCCAAGTGCTTGAAACATTAAGACACAGCAAAAATAGTTTTGAATGTTTTCTTGTTCAAAGTGCATTTGTTGTCAGGACACTGATCATTTTATATCTCGTGTCTCAAGTGTTTAAAACACTGTATTACAGGCTTGTGATTCCATGTTGGGTAATTTTAAGTCCATGTGTCAGTAGTGAACGAGCTGATTAGTAGAGTGGAGGACTTCTGGGATCTCCCCTTCCCTTTATTGACAATCCTTTATAAAGAGAATGCCAGTCCTGCAGGCTAATAATAACAAATGGCGCTCCCTTGTTCATTAGACATGCAGCAGTAAGATGGGTAGGATAACTATGGAAGTATATTTGCAATATGTTCTCTTTGCTCAATACTCGTACAAATACTGCCTGCCATCTCTATTTACTCAAATTAATAATGTATCATAGTATTTTTAATGTACTTACAATGTACTTAGAGTCTCTTGTAGGTTCCTGTGATCTTGAATTGGCGCTCATTTCAGACAATAATGGCGGTATTAGAAATTGCCATCCTCATCTTTTGCAATTATTTTAATTTTCAAAGTCACCATCATAGTACTTTTCATATTTTGAAATTTCTTCTTCTTTTTTTTTTTAACTTCACTTTTCAGTTGAAGACAGTTATTCACCCCTGGAGGACTCATCATGTTAGAGATTTTCAACTACTATCCTAAAATGGATGCTTCACTGGAATAGTTTCATCCCATTAGGAATGTGGGAAAACAAGCAGCCACTTACCTCTTTTGGCTTAAACCAAAAGAACGTCCAATTGAAAGAAATAAACACAAACTATTCTGGTGATACTTCTAGAAAATGCACTAATGACCTCAATGCTTATGGGTCATCGTCATTGTCACCATCACCATCATCATCATCATCATCATCAAATATAGTACTTCCTATGTGTCCAGCACTGTTCTGAGATCCTACCCATATTAACTTAAAAAGAAGCCTTTGAGGTAGGTACTGTTCTTATCTTTTGTGGGGGGAGAGATAAAGGAGGCAAGGAGAACATGGAGGCAAGACTGGTTAAGAAACTTGCCCTAATCACCCAGGTAGAAGGTTCCAGAGCCAGAATTTGACCCCAGGCAGTTAGACTTCAGAATCAACCCTGAGTTATCATGTTTTAGCTTCATGTCATTATATCTTTCCTCTAGATTTTTTATGGTTTTGTATAACTTTGGGTGAGCAAACATTCACTTGAACTTTCCCATTTTTTAATCTTTTATTGGGGCTTTGAAAATATCTTTTTAATAATAAAAACTTATAGCTGCTACAAAATTCCCAGAGCATGTAACTTTGGAGAAGTTGTTCCAAGCCTTCATTTGTTTCTGGCCCAACTTTTTCTGAATCATCATTTACAAAATCAGAATAAGGCTGATCTTATAATATTGCCATGTTCAGCTCTCCAAAAATAACTGAGTAGCACATGACCTACCATTCTTATGGATTCTATTGAACGATGAGCTCGGCTGCTTGTACAAATCATTTTATTTGCCTTCTCCTTTAATACTGTTTATCAGAAAATCAGGAGGCAATATTTCCTTTTGTGGTGCTACTCAGAATATAAGGATTTTACACTTGTAAAATGTGCTTTCATATGTAGCCCACTATTATAAACAAAGCCAATTAAAGTGTGCTGAGTTATAACTATTTTCTAAATCACTAAATGCCATATTATGTTTGTTATTGCCTTAAAATATTTTTAAAAATCGAGTTAAAAGAGCTTGGGTGGATAGAATTTAGCAAGTGGCAAAAAGAAAAAAAATGACCTCTTGATTGTTAGATCAAATGCAGTTGAATTTTGACCTGCCTGTGATGGCCTTGTCCACAGTTAATGACTAAATTGATCTATTCTTTGTTGATTTGGTTTTTTCTTGTCAGCTTTAAAGATCAATTTTTGCCTTATTGCTCAGGTTGTCATGTACCCACCTATCAATCAGGGATATGTCTCAGGTAAAGACAGACAATAAGGAAGTCAGATCGTTGAGTTGAAGAAATCACAGATGTTGAGGAATACAATTTTTTAGTATTTTGTTTCATCAGGTTGGCTATTTATATCTATTAAAATGTGTAGATAATGAATGACTTGCTCATTACTTATCAAATGTCTCTTGGTGTATTGTGATGATCTAGTTTCTATCCCAAATCAGGCCAAGAACCTGATAGCTTATGGTTTATAATCTAGGGCTGGAAAAAACAAGCATACATTAAAAAAAAAAATTAAGTTTATTTGTTTTGAGAGACAGAGTGTGAAAGCACACATGGCGGAGGAACAGAGAGAGAGTGACAGAGAGAGAATCCCAAGCAGGCTCCACAATGTCAGCAGAGAGCCCAATGTGGGGCTTGAACTCATGAACCAAGAGATCATGACCTGGGCTGAAATCAAGTTGGACGCTTAACTGACTGAGCCACCCAGGCACCCAATAAGCATAATTTTTTTAATATAATGGATATTTAAGTAATGGATACATTATATGTGGAACAGGGAAGAGATAAACGCATTTTGTGGTAGCAAAGATTGATTAAGAGTGTTTAACAAAGGGGTTTAGAAAGGGTCTCTTTGCCTTAATGCTAGTCAGAGGTAATTCATCAATGGGGTATATTTTCAAGAGGAGTTGGACACAGGGAAATAGCTGTTAGTAGGCTTGATTTGGCATAATAAAGACATTCTAGGAATGGACTTTAACATGGAAAATACAGATGTGGAATGATAGCACTGGAGGCAAGGTACAATGAGGACCTTGCAAGGCATAAATAAATAGAAGGCAGAACTAAAAGTTAAAGACTTTCCTTAATTCTCTGAAAGAAAGTGGTCTTTTAATGAAGCCAGAGTACTATGAAGACCCTGTTCACACCTGGAAAAAATGTATAGAATGTGTTACATTTAAATTAAAGTCATCCTATAACAAATTAGTCATTAAACATATTCTGGAACACTTTCTTAACTGGTGTCTGAAGCACCTGGAAAACAATCATTAAGATTTCATTTATATTTGGCGATAGGCAGATCATTCCCTAGAACATTGTCTAAATGCTGCTGAGAGATGTAATTTGACTAGTAGATTAATGGTTTCTGGTGATCTTAATGTTAACATAACATTTGGAGGCATTGCTCATCAGGGGTGCAATATTGTGTTTCACAAGATGCATGAGACAAAGGCACTTAATGAGTTTTGGCTGCACTGCACATATTGTGCACAACTCTGTTCAAACTGTTACAGGCTTCCTGCCAAGATATGTAGGAGAAATTGCCTAAAAGATTAGTAGAAGAAATGGCTTCATCCCCTGCCGTGTACCCTTGTGATTGGTTTGTCAACAGTTGGAGAAAATTTTGGTATAGACAGTAAACAATTAGTGTCCATTGATAGAAAGGCTGGATGCCTATAGAAGATTTATGAAAAGAGAAATAGTGACTTAGTATAGTAATTACTTCTTTGTGATAAGTGGTGGTTTTCATAGGTAATGGCTACTCCTAATATTCATTATTCATGTCCATTCACATTTTTAATAAAAATGATCTGTGATAAATTCCATTTGATATACTTCTAGAAAGTGAACGGCTAGATAACATTGCAAGTTTAATATTCCTTTTTTTGTATACATAGCAAAAATATAAAACTATTCACATCCTTATTAAATTTTAAACATAGATAAATAACAATTAAAGTTGTTGCCCATTAATAGTATACAAATGAAAAGTGGCAAAGGCTGTTTGTTATCCTACATGGTCTGCTGCTTAGAGGACACACATGCATAAACATTATTCCTGGGTTGTAGAATCAGTGTACAATTGAAGAATAAACTACCTATAAAATTTTAAACATACACAACTGGAATAGCTTTATTTAAAAAATTGTGGGTTTTTACAAATTCTCTAGTGTATACTCTTTGTTGGTTATCAACATTTTTTCTTGTATGTTATCTTAAACATATCCATTCTTTATCAGCTTATAAATGTTTTGCACAGTAACAAAGCTTAACTTTTTTGTTACCCCATTACAAAACATATTGGCCAATATTTATTGGATGTTTTCTATGTGCCAGGAACTGTTCAAGGTGCTTTATATGTGTTAACTTATATATTAACTCACAATAACCCTAAGAGGTAATTACTGTTATCAATATCACTTTACAGAAATGTGAGGTACTGAGTAATCAGGAAGTTTGTCCAACCTCAGAGCTGGCAAGTGGTGAAGTGAGGATTCAGTTTGGACAGTCTGATTGAGTCAGTCCTGTCGACAATTATGTATATTACCTTTTCAGATTTTCTGGGAATAAATGTTTGTGGTGACTTTGAACTGTAGAATGGTTTTAAATTAGAGGATCTTTTTAGGGGTGCACATGTTATGTTTTTAAAAAAGGTAACAGCCAAACTAAGATTTGAAATAAGTTTGTGTTCAGTATAATTATTATTTTTACCGTAATAACTATTTTACATATATGGCTCAATAAATCAATACATTCATACTGTCGTGCAATTATCACCACTATCCATCAGCAGAACTTTTTCTTCATCCCAGAATGAAATTCTATACCCATTAAATAATACCTTCCCACTCTCCCTTTTCTCAGCCCCTAGAAAACACTATTCTACTTTCTGTCTCTGTATCTCACTTTTCCCTTCTATAAAGTGATGCTGATAACAGTAATTAGCTCTTAGGGTTATTGTGAGTTAATAATAGGGTTAGCATAGCATAATATCTCTTCAGAGCTATGTCAGACTGTAAGGGGAGGCACTTGGATGGTAGCGTTCTTCTAAGATGAACCCAGCATCATTTAAATTGCTTGCTATTTCACTATTGCTTTCTGCCCAAAGAGAAACACTTTCATGGTATGGGTGTTGGGTGGGGAGTGGGGATGGCAGGGAGCTGTGAATGGGAAAGAGGCAAGATGGGAAGGAAGGAAGTTTGAAGAACCTAGTAGCAGGAATGAAATAGATAATTGGCTTATAGCAGGATTCCAGTGGGGTGTGTGTATGTCTGTGTCTATGTTGGTAGAGCTTGAGGAGTTAGGGATAGATATATTAGAATTAACTGTGAGTTGTTTTCAAACTATTCTTTGCTGCTTTTCACTCCAGTTCTTCAGGAATCAAACTAGAGTCTTTGGGGGTGGAAGTCTATGCCATTTGTAGAAGCCCTTTTGGTGGCGTAGGCACTCCCCAAAGCTCATACCCACACGGCTTTATACACCACTACACAGGCACTCACACATCAGTTAAGAACCACTGCACTGACTATACCATATAAAAAGGAGAAAAAAGAAAGCTAGTCCATAGCTAGCCTAACCAGATTACTTTGCAACACATTTGGGAAGATGGAGGCAAGCAGAACTGGGAATTTCAAGTATATTTCAGCCAACGATCTTGGACAATGATGCCAAGAAACAGAGAACATGGTTGTGGTTATGAAACACAAACAAACAAAAATGACAGAAGAAATCAAAAGATGGCACATGCACAGAGTTAGTCTAGGAAGGCTCCACGGGCTCAGGACTGAGGCCAGGAAACAGAGCCTGTGGCTTTATCAACAAACACATAACTAGATATGAAAATAAGCAAAAAATCAACTTAACACTTGTTTCAAGACAAACGAAGTACTCTGTTTTTAGGGATTTGATCATTTCACTTTTAAAATTGTTAAAATAGATTCCTATGGTTCATTTGAGATGAATGCCTAATTCACTTATTTTTTAGAGGTCTTAAAAATGAACATATCTTGAGTAAAGTTCAGGCAGGATCACCAACTTGTCTTGATTTTCCCAGGACTGTCAGTTTCAGCACTGAAAGTCACAGGTTTTCTGGTATTCCTTTAGTGTCAGGCATTTGGTGATAATCGGTCACTCTAAGTTCAAGACATATTTATTTATAACCATATCTTTATCATTTTATGATAGATATATTAATTATATTTTCCTACTCTGTATTTCTTTCTGTTTTCATTTTCATATGTCAGAGTAATAAATAGTATACAATAAAGCCAACTTTTCTTCGAATTGCTAAACTGTAGTTCTGAAGCAGACATTTTTGCTTTCAAAGGAAGAAGGAGGCAAAATGTTATTGAAAGCAGTTGCATTTAATGCTTAAAGTGATACTTCCTAAATTGGATACCTGGCTGGTGACCAGATGTTTTAGGAATGTATCTTAATTAATTATAATGTCTGGCTTCAAAATGCACATGCATGTGTTTGGAAAATCTATCTGTTGGACATATATGTCTTTCTTAAAATAATTCACTCCGATGGAAAGGAAGAAAGCACAGGTGTTAGAATTATTGCTTTCAGATATTCATTTGTTCTCAGATATTCATTTAAAACTGTTCCTTTTTCTTCTAATATTAGCATTTTGCACTATTCATTTCCCTCTAGGCATTGCTTTAGCATCTTCCTATTCCTTTTGATACACTGTTTTTATTTTCATTAAGTTCAAAACATGTTCTCAGTTTCCTTTCAACTTGCTCATTGACCCGTGGGATATTTAGAAGTATGTTGTTTTATCTCCAAATATTTTGCAGTTTTATAGATCTTTTTATTATTTGATAACTATTTTTTTTTTTTTTTTACGAATGGAGAAGACACTGTGTATGCTATCAATTATTTTCATTTGGTTGCGGTTTGTTTGAGGCACAGATTAAGGTCCATCTTGCTGAATGTTCCACGTCCACTTAAATAAACGTTGAATCTGCTGTCGTTGGATTAAATCAGTTAATATTGAAGTCTTCTAGATCCTTAGCGATTTTCTACTTGTTCTATCAATTACTAGGAGTTGTGCTGGAATCTCAATCAATAGTTGCAGACTTGTTCATTTTTCTTTTAAACCTTAGTAGTTTGTACTTCAGCTCTGTTGCTAAGTGCATACCTATTTAGGAATTTTATGTCTGTTGGTGAATCTAACACTTTATCATTGTGCATTTTCTCCCTTTATGCCGTGTAACATTCCTTATTCTGCAGTCTATTTTGATAGTAATATAGCCACTTCAGCTTTATTTTGATTTCTGCTTTCATAGTTTGTTTTCCCCATCCTTTTTCTTTTGGCTTACCTATCTTTATATGGCAAGTAGGTTTCTTATAAACAGCATAGGTTTGGATTATGCTTTATTCAATTTGATCATCTCTATATTTTAATTAGTATGTTTTAATCATTTACCTTTAATGTAACTATTTTATGTGGTTTAATTGAAATATGCCCATATTGCTACTTTCTAGGTGTTCTGCTTGTTTTTCTCTTCCACTTTTCCTTGTTCTGCCTGCTTTTGAATCATTTACTATGATTCCATTTTAACTTTATTGGCTTATTATTTATACCTCTTATTATTTTAGTGTTTTCCTTGGGTTTACAGTATACATCTTTGATTAATCACAACTTACCTTTAAGTAACATTGTAACACTTTGTGTGTAATGTCAGAAACTTACGGCAGTATACTTCCAATTCATCCCTCTCAATTTTTCGCTATTGGTGTCATAAATTTTTCAGGTCTTAGAAAAATACAACCTTTAGGACAAAGCTAGTCATACTCATTCATTTATGTATAATTTATGGCTACTTTCATGCTACAAGGGCACAGCTGAGTAATTGCAACAGAGACCTATGTATGGCCCACAAGGCTGAAGATATTTACTACCTGATATTTTAAAGAAAAAATTTGACAACTCCTGCTTTAAACAGTTATCCTTTGCAGTGTGATTAAGAAAAGATTATCTTTTATATTTACTTTTGTTTTAACCATATTTAGCAATCTTCTTTTTTTTTTCCCCAGGAGATCCAAGTTCTTGGGTTTTATCATATTCCTTTTTGCTAAAGAACTTCTCTTTAATATTGTAGTTCAGGTCTGGTGGTAATGAATCTCTCAGTTTTGTTTAATCTGAAAAAATATTTGTCTTTTACTTTTTAGTTATTTTTGATGAACATATTTTTTCTGGCTTCACAGTTGTATTTTATCTCTCAGCCCATAGTCTAGCTTGCATAGTTTCTTTCAAAACTTCTGCACTAATTCTTACTTTCAATTCTTTGTATATTTTTTTTTATTTTTGGCCATGTCCAGTACTTTTTCTTTGTCTTTAATGTTCAACTATTCGAATTTGATGTGCCGAGGGGTAGGTTTCTTTGTTTCCTGCTCCTTTTCTCTGTGTTCTCCTTCTGGGATTCCAGTTACGCTTATGTTAGATTATTTGATATTTTTCCACTGCTCTTCAATGGTTTATTATTTTTTTCAATTTCACTCTTTCTTATCTTTGTGTTTTAGCTGGTGTAATTTCTATTGAGCTATCTTCAGATTCATTGGTTCTTTTCTTGACTACGTCAAATCTAATGAATCTCTCAAAGTCACCCTTCATGACTATTACCATTGACTTTTATTTCTAGCAGTTTTTTCAACTCTCCTACAATTTCCATTTTTTCTGCTGGAATTCCCAATCTGATTGTTTTTCAACTTTTGCACTAGATCTTCTAACATATTAATCATCGTTGTTAAAAAAATTCCTGTCTGGGGATGTGGGAGTGGCTTTGTCGGTTAAGCATCAACTCTTGATTTTAGCTCAGGTCACGATCTCATTCATGGTTCATGGGTTTTGGTCGCACGTTGTGCTCTGTGCTAAGAGTGCAGAGCCTGCTTGGGATTTTCTCCCTTTGTTTCTCTCTGCCTTTCCCCTGCCTGCACTCTCTTTCTCAAAATAAATAAATAAACTAAAAAAAATCCCAATCTGATAGTACTAACAGTTGCAGTGCTTCTGTTTGGATAGTTTCTAGTGCTCTACTTTTAAGTTTTTAAGTTTAATGATATTTTCTCTATCAGTATCTGCTAAACCTATCCTATAGGATAGTTTTCATTTCTTCTTTGAGATTTCCTATTTTTTTCCTCATTATGTGTATGTTTTACTTTAAATCTATCTATCTATCTATCTATCTATCTATCTATCATCTATCTATCTATCTATTTAAGTTGATTCATTTATTTTTAGAGAGAGAGAGAGAGAGTGCACATGCATATGTGTGAGCGGGGGAGGAGCAGAGAGAGAGGAAGAGAATCCCAAGCAGGCTCTGCACTGTTAGCACAGAACCCAATGTGGGGTTCTATCCCATGAACTATGAGACCATGAACTGAGCTTAAATCAAGAGTTAGTCACTTAACCGACTGAGTTACCCAGGTTTCCCTCAACATATTTTTCATCACTGCTTTAAAGTCTCATAATTCTATCTCTTTTTTTTTTAATTTCCATTTTAGGATCAATGTTTATTTATGATTTTTTTTATTTTCTTCTTTGCATATCTAGTAATTTCTTATTGGATGGTGGACATTGTTGAGCTCACATTGTAAGTGTCTGTATTTTATAGACTGTTAATAGAATGTTGAAGTTTGCTCACGTAGACAGTACATTTTCTAGAGTGTGTGGTTTATCATTTTGAGACTTCATTTTAAGCTTTATTAGGAAAATTCTCTAGTAGAACTTTTATTACAGGACTATATTAGCTACTTTTCATGTATGGTTTTTCTTTTTTACAAAATTTTTAATGTTTATTTATTTTTGAACAACAGACAGAAAGCATGAGCAGGAGGAAGAGCTGAGAGTCATGAACCATGAGATCATGACCTGAGCCAGAGTCAGACATTTAACCGACTGAGCCACCTGAGCGCCCATCATGTATGGTTTTTCTTAATAATAATGGACACTAGCTCAAGTTCAAAAAGAGAAATGGGGTATGAATCTAGTATAAGGGCTTGACACTAGAAAATTCACAATAAAGTACCTATTTAGAAAAACCATGAAATCTTTATTCATTTATTTATCAATCAAATATTACTCCCATGAGGACTACGAAGGTATTAACAAGAAGAGGCAGATTCATGGATTTTAGGCCAGGAAATGTAGAGAGGGTTGTGGGAATTCTGAGGAAAGAGTACAGTCTTCTGGTTTTAGGAGATGCTAGGAAGTCAGATTCATGAAGGAAGTGATATTTTAATTGGATCTTCAAGGGAGGAAGGAAGGAAGGAAGGAAAGAAGGAAGGAAGGAAGGAAGGACTTACATTATGAGGTCTGGTGGAGGAAACACATTTCAGGCATTGCTAAAGGATATAAACAATTTTAGAAAACTGGTAAAAATCAGCATGTCAAAGGTGTCAAAAGAGTTATGTGGGCATATAATAGTACTTAATATGGTTACGGTACATGTAAAATGAAATAATGCATGTAAAATGCTTAAAAAAGATTTGACATGTGGTATGTACTAAAATATTTTGAATGTATTTGAGGACAAATATTTGATATTTTTTGTTTTTATTTTATTTTATTTTATTTATTTTTAATTTAATTTTTTAAAATTTACATCCAAATTAGTTACCATATAGTGCAACAATGGTTTCAGGAGTAGATTCCTTAGTGCCCCTTACCCATTTAGCCCATCCCCCCTCCCACAACCCCTCTAGTAACCCTCAGTTTGTTCCCCATATTTATGAGTCTCTTTTGTTTTGTCCCCCTCCCTGTTTTTATATTATTTTTGTTTCCCTTCCCTTATGTTTATCTGTTCTGTCTCCTAAAGTCCTCATATGAGTGAAGTCATATGATTTTTGTCTTTCTCTGACTGACCAATTCCACTTAGCATAATACCCTCCAGTTCCATCCATGTAGTTGCAAATGGCAAGATTTCATTCTTTTTGATTGCTGAGTAATGCTCCATTGTGTGTATGTGTGTGTGTGTGTGTGTGTGTGTGTGTACCACATCTTCTTTATCCATTCATCAATCGATGGACATTTGGGCTCTTTCCATACTTTGGCTATTGTTGATAGTGCTGCTATAAACATGGGGGTGCATGTGTCCCTTCAAAACAGCACACCTGTATCCCGTGGATAAATGCCTAGTACTGCAATTGCTGGGTTGTAGGGTAGTTCTATTTTTATTTTTTTGAGGAACCTCCATACTGTTTTCCAGAGTGGTTGCACCAGCTTGTATTCCCACCAACAATGTAAGAGATCCTCTTTCTCCACATCCTCACCAACATCTGTTGTTGCCTGAGTTGTTAATGTTAGCCATTCTGACAGGTGTAAGGTGGTATCTCATGGTGGTTTTGATTGTATTTCATGGATGATGAGTGATGTTGAGCATTTTTTCATGTGTCAGTTGACCATCTGGATGTCTTCTTTGGAGAAGTGTCTCTTCATGTCTTTTTCCCATTTCTTCACTGGATTATTTGTTTTTTGGGTGTTGAGTTTCATAAGTTCTTTATAGATTTTGGATACTAACCCTTTATCTGATATGTAATTTGCAAATATTTTCTCCCATTCTGTCAGTTGCCTTTTAGTTTTGCTGATTGTTTCCTTTGCTGTGCAGAAGCTTTTATTTTGATGAGGTCCCAGAACTTCATTTTTGCTTTTGTTTCCCTTGCCTCTGGAAACATGTTGAGTAAGAAGTTGCTGTGGCCAAGATCAAAGAGGCTTTTGCCTGCTTTCTCCTTGAGGATTTTGATGGCTTCCTTTCTTACATTTAGGTCTTTCATCCATTTTGGGTTTATTTTTGTGTATGGTGTAAGAAAGTGGTCCAGGTTCATTCTTCTGCATGTCGCTGTCCAGTTTTCCCAGCACCACTTGCTGAAGAGACTGTCTTTATTCCATTGGATATTCTTTCCTGCTTTGTCAAAGATTAGTTGGCCAGACGTTTTTGGGTCCATTTCTGGGTTCTCTGTTCTGTTCCATTGATCTGAGTGTCTCTTCTTGTGCCAATACCATACTGTCTTGATGATTACACCTTTGTAGTATAGCTTGAAGTCTGGGATTGTGATGCCTCCTGCTTTGGTTTTCTTTTTCAAGATTGCTTTGACTATTCGGGGTCTTTTCTGGTTCCATAAGAATTTTAGGACTATTTGTTCTAGCTCTGTGAAGAATGCTCGTGCTATTTTGACAGGGACTACATTGAATATGTAGATTGCTTTGGGTAGTATCAACATTTTAACAATATTTGTTCTTTCTATCCAGGAGCATGGAATCTTTTCACATTTTTTGTGTCTTCTTCAATTTCTTTCATAAGCTTTCTATAGTTTTCAGTGTATAGATTTTTCACCTCTTTGATTAGATTTATTCCTAGGTATTTTATGTTTTTTTTTGTGCAACTGTAAATGGGATCAATTCCTTGATTTGTGGAATCTTTTCCCATTTTTTTTGCATCTTCTTCAAT
This sequence comes from Acinonyx jubatus, assembly GCF_027475565.1. Classification (NCBI taxonomy): domain Eukaryota; kingdom Metazoa; phylum Chordata; class Mammalia; order Carnivora; family Felidae; genus Acinonyx; species Acinonyx jubatus. The sequence goes on from NC_069384.1 coordinate 28,220,128, forward strand.
TTCTTTCATAAGCTTTCTATAGTTTTCAGTGTGTAGATTTTTCACCTCTTTGGTTAGATTTATTCCTAGGTATTTTATGTTTTTTTTGTGCAACTGTAAATGGGATAAATTCCTTGATTTGTCTTTCTGTTGCTTCATTGTTGGTGTATAGGAATGCAACCGATTTCTGTGTGTTGATTTTATATCCTGCAACTTTGTTGAAATCATGAATCAATTCTAGCAGTTTTTTGGTGGAATCATTTGGGTTTTCCATATAGAGGATCATGTCATCTGCGAAGAGTGATAGTCTGACCTCTTCCTGGCCAATTTGGATGCCTTTTATTTCTTTGTGTTGTCTGATTGAAGAGGTTAAGACATTGAATACTATGTTGAATAACAGTGGCGAGAGTGTACATCCCTGTCTTGTTCCTGACCTTATGGGAAAGCTCTCAGTGGATGATATTAGCGCTTATGGGACCTTATGGGAAAGCATCTCAGAGGATGATATTAGCGCTGGGTCATTCATATATGGCTTTTATGATCTTGAGGTATGCTCCTTCTATCCCTAATTTCTTGAGGGTTTTTATCAAGAAAGGATGCTGTGTTTTGTCAAATGCTTTCTTTGCATCTATTGAGAGGATCATATGGTTCTTGTCCTTTCTTTTATTGATGTGATGAATCACGTTAATTGTTTTGTGGATATTGAACCAGCCCTGCATCCCAGATATAAATCCCACTTGGTCGTGGTGAATAATGTTTTTAACGTATTGTTGGAGTCAGTTGGCTAATATCTTGTTGAAGATTTTTGCATCCATGTTCATCAGGAAAATTGGTCTATAGTTCTCCTTTTTAGTGGGGTCTCTGTCTGGTTTTGGAATCAAGGTAATGCTGGCTTCATAGAAAGAGTTTGGAAGTTTTCCTTCCATTTCTATATTTTGGAACAGCTTCAAGAGAATAAGTGTTAATTCTTCCTTAAATGTTTGGTAGAATTCCTCTGAAAGCCATCTGGTCCTGGACTCTTATTTTTTGGGAGATTTTTGATTACTGATTCAATTATGGGTCTGTTCAAATTTTCTACTTCTTTCTGTTTCAGTTTTGGTAGTGTATATGTTTCTAGGAATTTGTCCATTTCTTCCAGATTGCCCATTTTATTGGCATATAATTCCTCATAATATTGTCTTATCATTGTTTGTATTTCTGCTGTGTTGGTTGTGATGTCTCCTCTTTCATTCTTGGTTTTATTTATTTGGGTCCTTTCCTTTTTCTTTTTGATCAAACTGGCTAGTGGTTCATCAATTTTATTAATTCTTTCAAAGAACCAGCTGCTGATTTCATTAATCTGTCCTACTGTTTTTTTGGTTTAGATAGCGTTAATTTCTGCTCTAATCTTTATTATTTCCTGCCTTCTGCTGGTTTTGGGTTTTATTTGCTGTTCTTTTTCCAGCTCTTTAAGGCGTAAGGTTAGGTTGTGTATCTGAGATCTTTCTTCCTTCTTTAGGAAGGCCTGGATTGCTATATACTTTCCTCTTATGACCACCTTTGCTGCGTCCCAGAGGTTTTGGATTGTGGTGTTATCATTTTCATTGGCTTCCATATATTTTTTAATTTCTTCTTTAACTTCTTGGTTTGCCCATCCATTCTTGAGTAGAATGTTCTTCAGTCTCCAAGTACTTATTACCTTTGCAAATTTTTTCTTGTGGTTGATTTTGAGTTTCATAGCATTGTGGTCTGAAAATATGCACAGTATGATCTCGATCTTTTTGTACTTACTTAGGGCTGATTTGTGTCCCAGTATATGGTCTATTTTGGAGAACGTTCCATGTGCACTGGAGAAGAATGTATATTCTGCTGCTTTAGGATGAAATGTTCTGAATGTATCTGTTAAGTCCATCTGGTCCAGTGTGTCATTCAAAGCCATTGTTTCCTTGTTGATTTTTTGATTAGAAGATCTGTCCATTGCTGTGAGTGGGGTGTTGAAGTCTCCTACTATTATGGTATTACTATCAATAAGTTTCTTTATGTTTGTGATTGATTTATATATTTAGGTTCTTCCACATTTGGCACAGAAATGTTTACAATTGTTAGGTCTTTTTGGTGGATAGACCCTTAATTATGATATAATGCCCTTCTGCATCTCTTGATACTGTCTTTATTTTAAAATCTAGGTTGTCTGATATAAGTATGGCTACTCCAGATTTCTTTTGTTGACCATTAGCATGATAGATGGTTCTCCATCCCCTTACTTTCAACCTGAAGGTGTCTTTAGGTCTAAAGTGGGTCTCTTGTAAACAGCATATAGATGGATCTTGTTTTCTTATCCATTCTGTTACCCTATGTCTTTTAATTGGAGCATTGAGTCCATTGACATTTAGAGTGAGTACTGAAAGATACGAATTTATTGCCATTATGTGTTTTGTAGAGTTGGAGTTTCCGGTGGTGTTCTCTGGTCCTTTTTAATATTAGTTGCTTTTGATATATATATATATATATATATATATATATATATATATATAATTATATATATATATATATATATATATATAATTATATATATATATATATATATATATATATATATATAATTTTCATCTTTTCTCCCCTCAGAGAGATCCCCTTAAAATTTCTTGCAGGGCTGGTTTAGTGGTCACAAACTCCTTTAATTTTTGTTTGTCTGGGAAACTTTTTATCTCTCCTTCCGTTTTGAATGACAACCTTGATGGATAAAGAATTGTTGGCTGCACATATTTCTGATTCAGCACACTGAATATATTCCGCCACTCCTATCTGGCTTGCCAAGTTTCTGTGGACAGGTCTGCTGTAAACCTGATATGTCTTCCCTTGTAGGTTAGGGACTTTTTTCCCCTTGCTGCTTTCATGATTCTCTCCTTGCCTGAGTATTTTGTGAATTTGACCATGATATGCCTTGTTGATGGTTGGTTTTTGTTGAATCTAATGGGCGTCCTCTGTGCTTCCTGGATTTGATGTGTCTTTCCCCAGGTTTGGAAAGTTTTCTGCTATGATTTGCTCACATAACCCTTCTACCCCTATTTCTCTCTCTTCCTCTTCTGGGACCCCTATGATTTTGATGTTGTTCCTTTTTAATGAGTCACTGATTTCTCTAATTCTTAAATCATGCTCTTTTGCCTTAATCTCCCTCTTTTTTTCTGCTTCATTATTTTTTATAAATTTGCCCTCTATATCACTGATTCTCTGTTCTGCCTTATCCATCCTTGCCGCCGCTGCATCCATCCGTGATTGCAGCTCAGTTTTAGCATTTTTAATTCCATTCTGACTATTTTTTTATTTCTTTTATCTCTGCAGAAAGGGATTCTAATCTATTTTGACTCCAGCTAGTATTCTTATTATCGTGATTTTAAATTCTGGTTCAGACATCTTGCTTGTATCTCTGTGGGTTAAATCCCTGGCTGTCATTTCTTTGTGCTCTTTCTTTTGGGGTGAATTCCTTCATTTTGTCATTTTGAAGGGAGAAAGGAATCAATGAGGTAGAAAAATTAAAATTAAAAAATTAAAATTAAAAAAATACTAAAATTAAAAAATTAAACACACACACACACACAAATCGAATAGATGATGCAAGATCCTAGGTGTGTGTTGGTCTGGGTGTTGAAAGTGGTTTGACAGATTGGACAAAAACCAAAGCGGGGGGGGGAGGAAAAAAAAAAAGGAAATCGTTTGAGAATTTGAAAAAATGAAAACACTGAAGTAGACTAAAATGAAATGATTGGAGTAAAATAGAATTTGAAAAATATACACAAAAGTAAAGAATATAGTAGAAAAAATTAAAGAAAAATATTTTTAATAAAAATTGAAAGCAAAAATGACTTTTTTCTTTTTCTGTATCCAAGAAAAAAGAAAAGAAACAAAAAAGAGAAAAAAGAAAAAAAAGAAAAAAAAAAGGAAATAGTTTGAAAATTTGAAAAAGTGAATACACTGTAGTAGACTAAAATGATGGAAGTAGGGGCGCCTGGGTGGCGCAGTCGGTTAAGCATCCGACTTCAGCCAGGTCACGATCTCGCGGTCCGTGAGTTTGAGCCCCGCGTCAGGCTCTGGGCTGATGGCTCAGAGCCTGGAGCCTGTTTCCGATTCTGTGTCTCCCTCTCTCTCTGCCCCTCCCCCGTTCATGCTCTGTCTCTCTCTGTCCCAAAAATAAATAAACGTTGAAAAAAAAAATTAAAAAAAAAAAGTAAAATGATGGAAGTAAAATAGAATTTGAAAAAAATTACATAAAAGCAAAAAATATAGTAAAAAAATTAAAGAAAAATATTTTTAATAGAAATTGAAAGTAAATATGAAGTTTTTCTTTCTGCATTCAAGAAAAAGAAAAGAAACAAAAAAGAAAAAAGAAAAGAAAAATATCGTTTGAAAATTTGAAAAGATGAATACATTGAAGTAGACTAAAATAAAATGATGGAAGTGAAATAGAATTTGAACAAATTTATACAAAAGTAAAAATATAGTAGTAAAAATTAAAGAAAAATATTTTTAATAAAAATTGAAAATAAAAATGAATTTTTTCTTTCTGTATTCAAGAAAAAGAAGTGTAAAAGAGGAAAAAAAAGAAAAGAAAATTGAATAGATGGACCTGCTAACAGATTGGAGTAGGACTGAAATTACTTCGTTTCCCTTAGAAGTCAAACTATGAAGCACTTTACAATCCATAAACTAAGCCGGCGGTGAGACTTGTGTTCTTGAAGAGCGAAGTTGGCCCAGTTGGGTGGGACTCAGTGTAAAGGCTCCGTTATCCACTAGATGGCGCTGATAGCCTACTGGGGTGGAGTGTTGCGGCGCTCGTAAGTGCTTATGCACAAGCGTGGGGGTGGGGGGGGGGGGGAATGACTCCACCCAGTAACCCAGTCTGTTCTCCCGGATCAGCAAAAGTGCACCCGTCCTGTCTTCAGCTTTCGTCCACTCCCTGCTTTTTCATTCTCCGTGACCAGGCCGCAGGCAGTACCTCTCTCCCGAGTTTTGTCTCAGATGCAGATGTTTTCCCCAGCCCCTTACTTCTGAAGGACTGTGGCTTTGACCCGTTCTGCCCCTCTGCGGGAGGGTCTCACCAAGCAAGGCCGAACTTTGGCTGAACCCAGTTCACTTGCTGGACCTTGCTGCTGCCGGTGCCCCAGACTGCGGCCAGGTGCCAGGCCGCCGCTGAAAAAGTTCGCGAGATAGTGTAGCAGCTGCATTTCAGGGATTATGGGAAATCACAAGACACATCTGGCACCAGGCTCCACCCTTAACGACCTTGTTCCAGCACCAGCGAATGTGGCTGTTTTCTGGGATCTGCTGGGACCGGGTGGTTTCAACAGTCTCCACCAAATGTCCTTCCAGCAGTGGAACCGCTTTTCCCCGTGTGGCCTGAGAACTTCCGGGACCCCACTCTGTTCCTGGGGATTCGCCCTTCCCACCAGAGCACCACCAGGTATCGAGCTGCGGAGCTGCAGACTTTGCGCTCCCCTTGTTTACAGTCTTAATGGAATTTAAACCCTCTCCTTTCTCCTTTCTCCTCTCTCCGTTCACAAAAGCACCTCCCTTCCTGCTCCTTCTCGCTTCTCAAGTTTACCTCTCCGCACCTCGTACCTGCTGAATTCTGTGGTTCAGTTTGTGCAGACTGTTGTGTTAATCCTCCAATCAGTTTTCTAGGTGTGTAGGATGGTTTAGTGTTGGTCTGGCTGTATTTCATGGACACGAGACACACAAAAAACTTTCCTGCTGTTGCGCCATCTTGGCTCCTCTCTATGTGATATTTTTTAAACTGGAGATGAGAAGCTTGTGTATATTTATTAAAAAATAAATGTGAATGTCCCCTTACATTTTTAAGAGATATTTAAAACCACTGTTATTTTTGTTTCTAAAATTATTAAATTTTTATTGTCTTATTTTTAAGATTAAACCTTATTTATTGAAGACCCTCTATAAAGGTGGACATTTTAATCTTCATTCTTTAATTCTGGCAATACACATCATAGCATTAGAAAGAGAAACATGCTTTGAACTTGACTTCGAGAGACTTAGATCCATAAATATCTGAACAATTATACAAAAATAATTCTGTTTTTTTCAGTTATATAGGATTTACATTTGCAACTTATAATTGATCTTTGTCATGTTTGGTGACCTTGACTTTTTGACATCGTTGCCAAATATTCAATCATTGTTATATAGATTCATGTTCTTGTCATATATCTAGTAATTGATCTATTCTTTATTATGTTAAACCTATTTGGATTTAGAAGGATGGGCTTCTTCCTAATTAACCTTAGCTGTTATGATAAGATTATATTGCAGATTGACACTGGCAGTTTATTTTATGACATTGTTTATTTGGTGTTCAGGAAAGCAGTTAATCACTTAGCTAAAAAACTGTCAACCAGATTGTTTTGGGAGCCAGAATTTGGCTTTCACAATTTAAAAAAAAAAAAAAAACATATTTTGACACAAAACTAGAGAAATAATCATGAAAATCACTAAGTACCTAGGAACCAAATCCAATTTAAATAGCATATAAACTTTTAATAAAAATTACATAAATTTCTTGGAACTTGATATTATAAATACCAATAAACCAGTGGAAAAGATGCATTACTGTGACGAAAGAAATAGTCACAGGAGTTGAGATATCCATGTGTTCAAGAACATCAGGAAAGGGGACTTGTGATTGATACAAGCTTCTAATATGGAGGTTAACATTTTTGTTCCCTTTTTAGGTAGAGTTCATGTATTCTGAAGTATTTGTCAAGCTGCTTCTACTTTTGTAGGTAATGAGACAACAGATATAGTAAATATAAATTTAGATTTCAGGATGCCTATAATTAGATAAGACATATTTGTATGACATAACGAAATGAGAAATTATCTTGTTCAACCACCTTACTTTATAAATAAGGAAATTTTATGTTATTTTAGCAATTCATAGACATGATAGGATTTTATGGTAGAGTTGGGGACTCAATGACAAGTTTTTATTTAAAGAAAAAATTTTTAATGTTTACCTATTTTTGAGAGAGAGACACACAACATGAGTGGGGGAGGGGCAGAGAGAGAGGGAGATACAGAATCCGAAGCAGGATCCTGGCTCTGAGCTGCAGCACAGAGCCCAATGTGGGACTCGAACTCATGAACCGTGAGGTCGTGACCTGAGCCAAAGTTGGATGCCCAACCAACTGAGCCACCCAGGTGCTCCTCAGTCACAGGTTTTTAAATCTTTTCTTTGTTTCTACACTAAACAAAAGAATATGGTTGGGTCGCCTTTTCTCCTTCTGTGCAATGGGCATTCTCGTCATGCCATTTTATCACAATCATTGTGAGGATTAACTGAATAAATATTGCAAAACAAATGTTAAGAATATATTAAGGACTCAACCTGAAGCTGTGAGCAGCAGCATTATTTTCAGTTCTGTGTTATCTGGCAAAGACTATATTTAACGCCTTAGGAGTTTAGATGAAAACATAATTAATGTAGAATGGATAAGCAGATTCTCGGCCACACAGTAGAAGAGCACATGGTTCAGTGCAGTGGTTAAACGAGGGCTTCTAGACCAAGGCAATTTGTGTGTAAACCCTCTGTCACTCACTAACGGTACAACTATGTACAATTCAGGTATAATTTTAAAAGCTTGAGCTTCCTCAGGTTTATAATGATAAAACCTGTGCTTAAATGTGTCAAGTGCACAAACTTGGTGTATTATAAATTTGCAGCATATGTTAGCTTTTATTTTGCTACTAGCCAAACAATTTGATAAAATCTAGCAACTGGCTAATGAAGTCAGTATAGCCAGAGGAAAAAATATATTTAAACTAGTTTGTGCTGTATATATAGAGATTAATTATCAAATTTTAGTAACATCAAGGTTAGGTAAAAACCTATAACCAAGGCTATAACTGAAATGTTAGAATTTCTTAGTAACTACTAAAAATATTCATTTTGCCATTTCTTTTCCATTTTATTTTTAACTTTTTCTTTTATACAAAAATCCCTAAATGAAATGTTTTTAGTAAGAACTCTTTGCTTTAAAAAGCTACCAGTGTGATTAGTATCGAAATAATGTCAATAAGTAATATATGGTGATGGTATAAATATTACACTCGATTTTTCTCTATTACAGTTTTTAAAAAATGAGAAATGCGTTAGGCTAACAGATGCAATGTGTTAGGCTAACAGATGCAATGGGAGCACAATCTTATCATTCGTATTATATTACTCCTTGTCAGCAAAGAGAATTGTCTATCACTAGAAGTAGAATTTGATCTGTCATTATACAAAGAGAAATTTTATGTTAATAGATATTGACCCTGATATTTTAATGTGTGTACATGTGTGTGTGCGTAAGACTTCTAATGCTTTTAGACATTAGAAAGTAATATTATAAAATATTGATACTAATTGAATGCTAAGGAAAAATTAGAAATGAGTAAGGGACAAAGTAAAAATGTTCATTTTTCCCCTTTGTCCTTTGAAGAATGAGATCCAATAGATACAACTCTGAACAGTGACAGTATATTAAATATCTATTGTTACATAATAAATTTCTCTAAAACTTAGCAGCTTAAAACCACAAACACTTATTATTTCACAGATTTTGAGCCAGAATCTGTGAGTAGCTTAGCTAGTGCTTCTGCTTTAAGCTGTCTCATGTAGTTTCAGTCAAGCCATTGGCCAGGGTTGCAGTCTCATCTGAAAGCTTGACGGGGAGAAAAGTCTGCTTCTGATCTCATTCACATGGTTGTAGGCAAGCCTCAGTTCCTCCTAGAATGTTGCATTGAGGGCCTCATTTCCTTTATGGCCGCTGGCCAGAGACCTCTCTCAGTTCCCAGTCATATTGGCCTCTCTATAGGGAAGCTCACAACATAGAAGCTGACTTTCCCTAGAGTGAGTGACCTCAGAGACAGAAGGCCCTAGGCAGAACCCACAAGGATTTATAACCTAATCTTGGAAATGACAGACTATCACTTCTGCTGTATCCTAATGTCATACATATCAACTCTGGTATGAAGTGCGAAGGGACTTCACAGGGTTGTAAATAGCAGGAGCCAGGAATCATTGGGAGCCATTTTGAAGACTAGCTACCACTGAGGGTAAGTTGTTCTCCTTATTTACTGACAAAGAGAGTGTTGCTACCATACCTTATTTCTAAAGCTCTTGGGGCTATATTCCCTGCTTTGGGTGGTGATTTCTGTGACACTAGCCTGTAAACTCACTGAAGTTCTCATCTTACTGATTAGCTAGTACAAAAGACATAAGGTGTTGGTCTAAGCAGACATTTGTTTACTTTTTCTCCTGGTTTTCTCCATAGAACATTTAATCTGTTTCATCAGCCCTTCAAGGTTCTGAATCTCTCTGTAACGTAAATTGAAAGGAGGCTTTATTGAGGATATTTACATAAGGTATTAGAATTCCCTTTATGCCATTTCACCTCTAGAGTGCACCTTTTAGAGCTAGTCATCTGCATCCAAGGCTGGGCTTTAAAACAGTTCTTTTGCAGTTTAGGGCCCCGTAGCTCTCTTTTGTGAGCAAAAGAGGAATTGGCTGAAACTGGGATCATTTCCAATAGACAGTTTAAGAAAGGTCATTGCTGGGTTATCTCTGTGACCAACTGACATGTATAATAAGATTTGAAGTCTTGGTGAAAATAGTAAGTTTAACATATCAAATAGTGGCTTATCAAAGTGATCACACTTTGTTGGCTGGAGGAGTTTTGTCTCATTTAAATTGTGTATATTTTTCACTCAGAACAAATGAATGAAAGAGTATTTAGGCTTTCCTCCTGATTCAACCAGATTTTTTTTTTTTTTTTTTGGGTCACCCAGGCTCCAGTGTTTGCTGTGTAATTGATTCTGAGCATCTGATAGATGGCAGGCAAGCCACAACCCCAAGGTCTCTTTCCTGAAACTGCCTTATTATCTCTTTCTATATTTATTTTGCCTGTATTTTGGAGTTGAATTTAAGTGCTTGTGCCAATATATCATATATCAATATGTGATTGCTTTTTCTACTGCCTTAAGAGTGGCAGGAGAGAGCATAGCTCACATCTATAGAATGGGGTTACTCTTGTAGCTTCTTTAATCACATGTGGCAGGTTTGGTATTGTTCGTAACTCTGTGCTCCCTCCCCAGGAGGTATACCTCCATTCCCTTTGCCATGTGACTGCCAGTACCTTCTTATAGGCAGAATATGCTTGCCATGTCATTGTTAAGTTTGGCCATGTGCCTTATTTTTGCAATATCAGAAATAGCCCTCCATCATCAGTTTGGGTCCCAGAATAAGAAAATATGTGGAGCAGGACTGAACAGAGTTGTAGCAACTCTCAAACACGTGAGTGAGAAATGCATGTTTATTGTTGCAAACAATTTTTAGATTTTAAGGGTGTTTGTTTCCATAAGCAAAGCTGATTACTACACCATAATCCTGTGACATGGTCATGTATCATGATGGATACATATCATGGCTGCCAATCATAGAACAGCCTGTCTCCTATAAAAAAAGGGCTGCTGGCACCAGCCATCATTTCACACATTTGAAAGTAATAAGGAACAGCATTTTCAACTGTGAAGAATATTTATAAATGTACTTGTTTTCTGTCTCTATAAAAAAGAGGATTCAACAGGCTAGATGATGTTGAGCAGCTTAAGTTCAAAAAGAGAAGTGTGGTATATGTTAATCTAGTATAAGAGTTTGACATTATAAAGTTTTCAGAGAAGCACATATTTAGAAAACCTATGGGATCATCATTTATTCGCCTGTCAATTATTATTCCCATGAGAACTAGGAAGATAGTAACAGGAAGGGACAGATTCATGGATTTTATAGCAGGGAATGTACAAAGGGTTGCAGGAATTCTGCAGAAAGAATACAGACTTCTGGTTTCAGGAGGTGGTGAAAAGTCAGACTCATGGAGGAAGTAACATTTTAATTGGACCTTGAAGGGAGGAAAGGAGGAAGGAAGGATGGAAGGACTGACTGAAATTATGAGGTTTTTTTTTTGAAATTATGAGGTTTGAGAGAGGAAAAGATACTGAAAGTTAGATCCATGAGCAAAATGTCAGACATGAAAAAAAAAGAGATGTTTCTGAGAAACAATTAGCATTTTAATTGTAATGCAGCATAAAGCCAATGGAAGGTAATAGGCCCAGGTGCCTGTATAAAAAGTCTTCAATGTCAAACACTTGAGTTCAGGTTTTGATTTCTAGGAAATGGGGAAGCATTGAATAACTTCAAGTAGGGGAGTAACTATTGTTATTACTCAGAAAGATATATATGGTAGCAATAAGTAGTATATTTGACTCCTTCTATCCATTTTTGCTCTATCTTTCCCCTTTTCTCAAAAATATACTATGAAAATTGTTACTTGGGAGCCTTATCGAATTGAGTACTTCTTGGAGAATTCTGATCTTTGGTAAAGGAATCTTATTAAGTTTTGCTTTCATCATTTGCCTATCTGTTTGGAAACATTGTCATTCCTTCCTTCCTGTTTGTCAGTTCTAAATCTACCACTTGGTTACAAGCCTCTCTATAAAATGTCAAGATTTATGGTCAGACTTCTAGGGTGAAGACATGAAATCCTGCAATGAATAAAAGACTAGGAGATGACAGGAAGGACATAATGAGCTTCTAGTAGCCATGAAAGGTAATGTTTTCCTCTAAGAAGGCAGCCCAGCCATTTTACATTTGAAGCTCATTGTCTGTGGGTCATACCCGTAAGTGATACTACCGATGTTTAATCCAGGTATGCTTTACTCTAAAGTCACTTAAAACCTTTACTACTTCCTGATATTGGAGGGAACAGGAATTTAACAGACATACCAGGACATACCATATGTCATAGAAAGACCAAAATTTTAGTAATTTGTTCTAACATATGGGGCACTTTAAGTTTTGTAGATTGATTCTAAAGGCAAATATTTAGCATATTGCTTAAATTATTTAAGATACACCTTAGAATGGATAGTGTATTCTAGTCTTCTGTGAAAATTTACTAACAGTTGTTTTCTCTATTCTTGGTTATCAGTACTTACTTTTTTTCTCCCTGTAGTTCAGTCTAGTAAAAATGGGAAAACAAAGCAAATATGAAAAAACAAAAAGTATCTCTGAGTCTATTTCAGAGTTAATGAGGGCAAAATTGAGAAGTCTATATCCCAGTTTCCAAAAGGGTCTAGGGTCAGTGGTAGTGGTGTAGTAAGAAGATCCCAGGTCAGAGACAGGTGATGGCTTTTCGAGAGAATAAGTTCAAAGGGCAACTATCAGCGACATGTGAGGAAAAAGTAGTTTTCCAGGAACGGAATTGAAGAGGGGATCAATTTTCATGTAGGTTGGAGAAAGGCCTCCATGGTTTTTTCCCCTTCAAATTTTCTTAATGTATAATTTACATAAAATAAAATACACCCATTTTAAGTATACAAGTATGATGAGTTTTAATGAATGTATAACTCACATACCACCAAAATCAAGACTTAGAACACTTCCGTTATCTGCCCCGACCCCCCTCTGCAAAGTAACGATATATCTCTTCCAGTCGGTTCTTTCTACCTATGACTCCAGGCAACCAACTAACTTGTAACTCATGGTAAAATAGCTTTGCTTATTTTAGAATTTCCTATAAATGAGATTATAAAGTATGTAACCTTTTGTGTTTATCTTTTGTTCACTATAATATTTTTAAGATTCAAAAATCTGTCTATCTCTATATATATATTTATTTTGCTATAGGTTTATATTCCATTGTATTGATATCCTACATATGGTTTATCTATTTGCTTCTGATTAGATATTTTGATTGTTTCCAGTTTTTGGAATCCATGAGAATAAAGCTGCCTATCAACATTTAGGAACAAATCTTAGTGAACATATGTTTTCCTTTCTGTTAAATAAATTCCACCTAAAAGTGGAATTTTTGGGTCACATATAAGGTATATCTTTAACTTTTTAAAGAAAATCTCAAACCATTTTTTCTTTTTTTTTTTTTTAACTTTATTTATTTTGAGACAGCAGAGACAGTGCGAGTGGGTGAGGGGCAGAGAGAGAGGGAGATAAAGAATCCCAAGCAGGCTCTGCATCACCATCATGGAGCCTGATGTGGGGCTTGAACTCATGAAACCATGAGATCATGACCTGAGCCGAAACAAAGAGCTGGATGCTTAACCAACTGAGCACCCAGAAGCCCCTCAAACCATTTTCCAAAGAAGTTGTACATTTTACATCCCTACTAGCAATGTGGAAGAACTCCAGTTGCTGTACAGCCTCTTCATCATTTGGCATTGTTTTTTGTTTTGTTTTGTTTTTTTTTAATTTTTTTAAACGTTTATTTATTTTTGAGAGAGAGACAGAGCAGGAACGGGAGAGGGTCAGAGAAAGAGAGGGAGACACAGAATCGGAAACAAGCTCCAGGCTCTGAGCTGTCAGCCCAGAGCCGGATGCGGGGCTTGAACTCACGAAATGCTAGATCATGACCTGAGCCAAAGTCGGATGTTTAACCGACTGAGCCACCCAGGCGCCTCATTGGCATTGTTTTTTTAATTTAGCCATTCTAGTTAGTCTGTGTAGTCTGACTTAATATTGAACATCCTTTCATGTGCTTATTGGCCATTTGTATGTTTTCGATTACAAATTTCAGTTCAAATCTTTTGGGCATTTAAAATTGTGGGTGTATGGGGCACCTGGGTGGCTCAGTCAGTTCACCTTCTGACTTTGGCTCAGGTCATGATCTCATGGTTTGTGGGTTTGAGCCCTGCTTTGGGCTCTGTGCTGACAGCTCAGAACCTGGAGTCTGCTTCCGATTCTGTCTTCTTCTCTCTCTACTCCTCCCCCCACCCCCATGCTGTCTCTGTCTGTCTCTCTCTCTCTCTCAAAAATAAATAAACGTTTAAAAATAAAATAAAATAAAATTGTGGGAGTATGTATGAATTTTTATTTTTAAGTTTAAGAGATCTTTGTTCTACATGTAAGTCCTTTGTCAGATATATGTATCTCTTAATCTGTAACTTTTCCTTTCATTTATTTACAGTTTTTATTGAAGAGCAGTTTTTATTTTTAATGAAGTCAATATAACCACAGATGTCAACATTTTATTGTATTTCATGCTTGTGTCTTGTCATGAAATCTTTGCCTTCTCCAAGTTTGCAGAGATTTCTGCCTGGTTCTTTTTCCCCCTAGAAATTTCATAGTTAGACTAATTAACTATTTTGGGTTAGTATTTGTACATGGTGTCAGGTGATGGTTAAGTTTTAGTTGTTTCCATATGGATATTGAGTTGTTTCAGCACCATTTGTTGAAAAGACTTTCCCCCATTTATTACTTTGCCATCTATATTTCAATATAGACTATGATATACTATATCAAGTGACTATGTGTGTAGGAGTCTGTATCTGAGTTTTATACTCTATTCCATTGATCTATACATCTCTTTTTACTATACTTTCTTTTTTTTAAATTTTTTAACATTTATTTTTGAGACAGAGACAGAGTATGAGTGGAGGAGGGGCAGAGAGAGAGGGAGACACAGAATCCGAAGCAGGCTCCAGGCTCTGAGCTGTCAACACAGAGCCCAATGCGGGGCTTGAACCCACGAGCTGTGAGATCATGACCTGAGCCGAAGTCAGACGCTTAACCGACTGAGCCACCCAGGTGCCCCAGTTACTATCCTTTCTTGATTACTGTAGATTTAATCTTCTACCTTCCATATTTGTTTTCAAAATTGTTTCCCCATTCTAACTAATTTCTTTCCATTTCCATAAAAAACTTTAGGTTATCTCATCAGTATCTATAAATTAGCCTTCTGGGATTTTGGCTGGGATTTGTTGAGTCAATAGATTAGTTTGGGCAGAAATGACAATTTACCAATCTTGAGGACTGTGTTCAACTAACATAGCTTATATCTCCTTTTATTTAGGTTTTCTTTAATTTCTCTGAACATTGTTTTAGAGTTTTTAGTGTACAGGACTTATGTTTCTTTTGGCAGATTTTTCTGTAAGTGTTTTATAGTTTTGGATGATGTACTGGTGTAAAATTTTATATGTTGGCCTTGCATCCTGAATTCTTTTTAACTTCATTTATTAGCTTTTTAGGTGATTTCTTAGAACTTTCTGCATAGAGTAAATTTCATGTGCAGATAGACCCCTATTTGTCCTATGTTATTGTTCTTTCTAGAACTTAAAGTACAACATCAAATTGAAGTGATGAGAGAGGAAATTCTTACTCTCACCTTGTTTCAGTTTTATGGGGAAGGCATTTAGTTTTTTCCATTAAGTATGATGTTTGCTATAGGCTTTTCAAAGATTCCATTTATTGAGTTGAATAAATTCTTTGCAATTCCTCATTTGCAGAGTTTTTTTTTTTTAATCATGTATGAGTATTGGATTTTGTCAAATACCTTTTTTCTGCATCTATTCAGATGATTGCATGCTTTTTCTCTCATTTTAATCAACCTTACATTCCTGGATGAATTATCCTTGGCTATTCTGTATGTCCTTGATTTGATTTGCTTATATTCAGGATTTTTCTGGGACTGGAATTCTTTTTGTGGGAAGATTTTAAATTATAAACTCTGTTCCTATAAATGACATAAGTATACTGAATTTATTATTTCTTTTTGAGTCAGTTTTGGTAATTTGTGTCTTTCAAATAATTTTCTTATTTGTGTTGTCAAATTTATTGGGATAAGATTGTTCATAATATTCCCTTATAATTCCCTCTTAACATCAGTCGCTTTTGCAGTGATATTCTTTTCTTTATTTTTCTTGATTATTGGCCTAGCTAGATGTATTAAATTGATCTTTTCAAGACCCAGCCTTTGTTTTTATTGATTTTCCCAATTCTTGGTCCATTTTTTGTGTTACTAATTTTTGCTCTTTTATTCTTTCCTCTTTCTATCTCTTTGGTTTTACTTTTCTTTACTAGCTTCTTAAGACAGAAGCTCTGATCATGTATATTAATATTTTTTCTTTTCTTATAAAAGCTTTTAAAGCTATAGATTTCCTTCTAAGCACTGATTTAGCTGCAACTAAGATTTTGATAAGTTATACTTTCATTTTTTTTCCCAAATATTTTCTAAATTCCTTTGTGAGCTTTTCTTTGACCTGTGGCTTATTTATTTTATTTTATTTTATTTTATTTTATTTTATTTTATTTTATTTTCAAGTTTATTTATTTTGAGAGAGAGAGAGAGTGAGCAAGCATGGAGGGGGCAGCGAGAGAGGGAGAGAAAAAAATCCCAAACAGGTTCCATGCTATCAGCACAGTCATGTCAGCTCCATGCTGTCAGCTGCCCCTGATCTGTGGCTTATTTCAAAGTATTTTGTTTAATTTTCTCATATCGGGGGTCTTCTACATATCTTTTTGTTATTGATGTTTTATTTAAATTCATTGTAGTCAGATAATGTATTTTGATTTATTTTAGTATTTTATATTATTATTATTTTTTAAAGTTTATTTATTTTGAGAGAGAGTGTGAGCAGAGGAGGGGCAGAAAGAGAGGGTGAGAGAGAGAATCCCAAACAGTCATTGCACCGTCAGCCTGGAGCCCCACACAGGACTGGAAGCCATGAATCGTAAGATCATGACCTGAGCCAAAATCACCTCAGGATGCCCAACTGGCTGAGCTACCCAGGTGCCCTTATTTTAATATTTTAAAATTTGAACAATGTGAACATACACCGAATTGTACACTTGAAAATGGTTAAAATGATGAATTGTATGTTATGTATATTTACTACAATAAAAAACGTTAGCTATAATATAGAGTATAATAGTTTTTGAAATTGTATATGAAGAAAACTGTTGAGATTTGCTTTAATATCTCAGGTCCACCTGGTCTATAATAGCTCTTCCAGCATCAGTGTATATGCTGCTATTGCTGGCTACAGTGTTGGATAACTGTTGATTAGGTCCAGTTTGTGGAGAATGTGTTGGGCATATCTTTTGTATCCTTACTGATTTTCTGCAGAGTTGTTCTACGAATTACTGAGAGAGGAATGAAATCAACTATAATTGCAGATTTTTCTGTTTCTCCTTTCAATTCTATTAATTTTGCTTAGTGTTTTTCTTTGTTTGTTTTATTTTGTTTTGTTTTTGAGCTTTGTTCATGGGTGCATGTCTATTTGGGGTTAAGGGGTTAGGTCTTGTTCATGATTGACTCCTTTATTATCATGAAAAGTCCCTTTCTCCCCCTAATGACATTTCTTG
Source organism: Acinonyx jubatus (assembly GCF_027475565.1). Classification (NCBI taxonomy): domain Eukaryota; kingdom Metazoa; phylum Chordata; class Mammalia; order Carnivora; family Felidae; genus Acinonyx; species Acinonyx jubatus. The sequence continues at coordinate 28,237,295 of NC_069384.1, forward strand.
TTCTGAAGTCTACTTTGTCTGATATTAACATAGCTACTCCAACTTTCTTATACTTAGTGATGGCATAATATATCTTTCCCCCCATAATGTCTTTTATTTGAACCTATCTATGCTTTTACATTTAAAGTGTGATTCTTCTTGGGTCTTTTTTGATGTGTTTTCTTTATTCCAATCCTCCCACTTACCTTTTTTGTAACTATTAATGTGATTGGGTTAATCTATGATCTTACTGTCTGTTTTCTATTCGTTTCAGGTTTTTTTTGGGGGGGGTGCTTTTCTTTTCCTTATTGGTTGTTTTCTTTCTTTTCCTGTTATCTTTTTGGCTGAGTATTTTTGATATCACTTTATCTCCACTCAACTTATTACCTGCAACTCTATTTATTTTAGTGACTGCTTTGTGTTTGAAATTTATTCATGCATATTTAAATCATATTATTATATAAGTTAATATTATTTATATCTCTTCTCTACTTTATGATAATATACTGCTATTACTCTCTCCTGTTCTTTGCACTATTTGTATCATACACAATTATTAGCTACTGTACATTCATAAATTCCAGCATATTGTTTTTATTTTTGTTTTAAACAATTATTTTTATTGTGGAGTGTAGTTACTATATTGATAGTATATGACAACATAGGGCTCTCTAGGCCACTCCCTTTCTGTGGGGAATCTATGATAGAAATTGTGTTGACGATGAGAGATTCTCACTGTGTTAGATTCAGTTGAGGCAGGGATTCTCCAGAAGCTGGAGATCTCTCTCTTCCTATTTTACTATTACCAGAACTAGTGGTCCAGGGGACTCTTATTCCTTGGATGCTATGCAGATCATAAGGTATGCCACCTTGTTTCTATAATCAAATTGATTATCATATCAGGAAATGAGTTTGACAAAGTGATCATGAGGGGAGTGCCAGCCTCGTCATCAAAGGTAAAAGAGTAGGTGTCATTGTTAACATAACAGGAGATATCCTCATTCTCAAAGGGCCCTCTAACACCTTCATCATTTTTTTTGGATGTCCTCATACTTGGCAGCTTTCTCCATGCAGTAGGTCAGACCCATAACCAACACATTAGGGGTGGAGACACAAAAAGCCATGCTAGTGAACTTCTCAGTCAGCTTGGGGATGATCTTGCCTACAACCTTGGCAGCTCCAGTAGACATATGAATAATGTTCTGGGTATCTCCATACTGTCATGCCAGTTTCCCAGATGGGCCATCCACAGTCTGAGTGTCAGTGATGATATAGACTGTAGACTGTAGTCCCTCCATGATGTCAAAGTCATCCTGGATGACTTTGGTTCAGGAGGCAAAGCAGTTGGTGGTGCCGGAGGCATTGATGACAGTCTTGAAAAAGTTGTCATAATTCTCATGGTTCTGGTATGGACACTGTGTTGAGGATGGGGGCATCACAAATATGGAGGCATCAGTAGAAGGGGTAGAGATGATGACCCTTTTGATTCTAGCCTTCAATTAGCCCCAGGCCTAATAAATTCCACAGCATGTTTAGCACCAACAGTATTCCATATGTTGCTGACATCTTGCTTTAGAGATAGAGATGGCCTTCCCATTGTTGACAAACTTCTTGTTCTCAGCCTTGATTGTGCCACTCAAGTTGCCATGTGTGAAACCATAGCATAATGTGTTAGACCATGTAGTTTATGCACTAAATGGGACATTGATGATGATAATTTCCTATTTGTTGAAGTTAAAAGCAGCCTTGGCATCCAGACGCTTAATATGGACAAATCTATTTACTCTGACCTTAACCATCATGTCTCGGGGATGTGACTGACACTGCACAGTAACGTATGGCTTTTGTGGAATAGGGAGAAGCAAAGGGCAAATTACCTTTTAAATAACTTAAAAATGAGGACAATATTCTTATGTATTTATTCCTACTTACCATTTTTGGTGCTGTTTATTCCTCTGTATAGATTCAAGTCTTCATCTGGTATAATTTTCCTGCTCCCAATGGTTTCCTTTAACATTCCCTCTAATGCAGATCTGTTGGTGGAAAATTTTTTAGAGCACCACGTTTATCTGGAATCTTATTTTACCTTTGGAAGGGTATTTATGCTGTGGCCCCAGGATTTTAGCCAGCAGAGGGCGCTCTGCCTCTCTGCAGTTTCGGATGAGGCTAGAAGCTGGACCTTTTGCCGACCTCTAAGCTCTCGCTGAAGCTGGAGTCCTGATCATGACTCCAAGTCAGCTGAGAATTGTTTTAGTTCAAGGCTTGACAAGAAAAGAGAACAGCTGCTGTCTACAGTCTACTAGATAAATGAAAATATTACCAGGAAGTGGTAATAGTTTACTTAAAATAGGTCAGCAGAAATTTGTAGTATCATTCAAATATTGAATTTTTTTTTTTTTTCGAGAAAGTTTACTAGTGTGGGTCATAGCTTAATTTTCATTCCTGGGGGAGAATTGGTCTAGGTTTGGTTTTCATGTAAGTCTTTTTGTCCCCTCCAGAGCAGTGTTTGATGTTCAGGTTTTTCCTCTTGAAAATGTCCATTCCTTTATAATGTTGTCTCACAGGTACATAGTTAGAGCATTTATATTCACGATTTGAACCTGAGTGCCGGAGTATTTTGTCACTTGTCTGAAGATTATATTCTATTATTAATTTCATTTTAGATATATGAATGTAATGCTTTATTTTTAAAGAATCTTATCATTTGTTTTGAAATAGAAGTTTCCCACTTATAAAAGCCCATGAAATGTTCCACATGCAGAACCACTCAAATCTTGTAATGACAGGTTGATGGCCAGGACTTATGTTACAATAGTTAGTGAGTTTCCTCTTGCCAGGATGTTTTTCATTATATGTGGGAACTCATGAGTAATGAAGCCATTTTCCTTCATTCTGTGATAGAAGTTTTGCCTATTCTATTTTGAAGCTAATCACCATTCTAGAGGCAGCTGGACAGACCTTTGTAGACACAGCTTTGTTACATACTGGTTGCAGGACTTTGGGCAAGAAATTGAATTTCTAAACCTCAGCTCCCTTTTCTGACATTGGGATAACCATAGTATTTAGCTCATAGGGTTACTGCAAGTTTAATGGGATAACACACGTAAACCACTAGGTACAGTGTATGCCACATTAAGGCAATAAATGTCAAGGATTATTTTAATTAGCTTTAATGTTCAGTGAAGGAAATACATGAAATTAGATAAAATTGAATTATCTCCATTGCATGAATAGCTCAGGAAGCATGGAGAGAATGCAAGAGAGATAAACAGTTAAATGGGCAAATGCTAATGGTTTCCTAATTTAATGGAACATCCTGGTAACTCTAATATAAACAGAATGCATATGGTTTTCTGAGAACCTTTCTGCTATAAACGAGTACTGCTGGTCCAATGTAGTGGAGAGGCCACGGGGCTTTGTATCAGAAGACTCTGCTTTATCATGGCTCTATCACTTCCGGTTACCTAATTTTTGCATATAAGCCTATTATCCTCTTTGGCCAGAAAGTTTCTGACGCCTTGTCTGGGAAGAGCACTGGCACCAAGAATAGGTGAGACTATATTCCAGAAGTAAATAACTGGATGTCACCTGCAATGGATTGAATTGTGCCTCCCCAGAGTTCGTATATTAAAGTCCTACCCGTCCCCCAGTGCCACAGTCTGTGACTGTGTTTGGAGATAGGGTCTTTAAAGGAGCAATTAGGTTTAAATGAAGCCATTGGGGTGGAATCTAATCCAATATGACTGATATATCCTCATAAGAAAGGAAGATTAGGACACAGACACACACAGAGCGGAGACCATGTAAAGACATTGGAAGACGATGGCTATGTACAAGGCCTTCAAATGACACCAACACTGCTGACACCTTGGTCCTGGACTTGTAGTTCCAGAACTGTGAGGAAATAATTTCCTGTTGTTTAAGCTACCAAGTCTGTGGTACTTTGTAATAGTAGCCTTAGCAAACGAATACACCAGCTGTTTGTTCCCATTCTCCTTTGTTAGCTTGATTTCTTCAGGGGCTGGGAGCCTCTACTATGTGGGTAGTGGTCATAAACTTATGAGGAGCCCTCTTCGTCCTTCCCTTAAATAAAAATAATTAGATGTCTGCAAAGTGGAAGACGGCTGAACTGAACTCACATTTCAAAGGCTCTATTTTCCTTTAAGTGCGGAGGTCTGACAATATGTCACAGATTAAAGTCTGTCAAGATACAGCAGTGGGGCTACCTCGTGGCTCTCCTCTGAACCTTGTGAACTAAGTTTCTTCTATGTAGAAAGATCCCTCTGAAGGAGGAGAACAAAGACAGACACCTCTTTCTAGTCTTCAGAGACTGACATATGAATATCAGATGCTGCTGCCTAGACTATGAGGAAAGTGAGTATACCCTCAAGACAAATATACTAAAGGAGTGATTGCCTCTAGAAGGCCAAAGGAATAGTGCAGATATTCTGAATATTACAAAAGGTTACTAGTGAAGCCCTCATGTTCTTAATGTTAAATTGCCAATTGTTTTTTGTTTTTGTTTTTGTTTTTTTGCTGTTAAAAGCAGCAGGTTCATTGCAAAATGTGGGTCGACTGTAAGAGCCTTTTAACTTAACACCAGTGTTTGTTTACTGTTGCTGCAATGAAAAATTACCATGAATTTAGCACTTAAACCAACACCCATTCATTATCTCTTAGTCTACAAAGTCAGAATCTGGACATAGCATGGCTTAACTAGGTGGTTCTCAGCTCAACATCTTACAAAGGCTGAAATCAAGGTATCAGCTGGTCTGGCCTGGGTTTTTACTTGGAGGCTCTGGGGAAGAATGTTCTTTCAAGCTCTCTGTGGTTTTCAGAATCCAGGTTTTTGTAGGTGTAGGATTGAGGTCCTATTTCCTTGACATATAACCTCCTTCATTTTCAAGTCACCAATAGCGGTTCAAATCCTTCTCCTGTTTTGACTATCCAACTTCCCTTTCTGTTTCCCAGCTGGAGAAAGATCTCTGATTTTAAGGGCTCCTATGATTGGGTTAATGCCACCTGGATAATCTCCTTATTTTAAAGTCAGATGATTAGTAAACTTACTATCATCTATCTATCTATCTATCTATCTATCTATCTATCTATCATCTAATATATTACTGGGAGTAATGAATACATATTACAGAGGCCAAAGTTCTGCCTATCACACATCCTTAAGTGATACCCACTTAGTTTACAAAAGTGAATTTTTATTTCATTTTGGAACAGTTATAAATATATAGCTAATATTTAAATAATGACATTTGACTTTCATGGATGCACTTGTCTTTGCATTTTTATTTTTTACAATAAAATCTTCATTTTTCTCTCTGTCTTACAAATCCAAGCCCAATTCAGTTTTTTGGTACTGATGGACAACTCCATGATTATCTCTGGGCTACTTGGATAACAAGTCTATTAATTTGGGCTTGGTCATGAAATGCCACTCTTTAAAGAATTCCAAATATGAACACAGGTAACGATAGTAAGATACTCCTAACTAGAAAAACCCCCTTTATGTCAGTGGTTCTGAAACATTAGGATGTATCAGAATCAGCTGTAGAGTTTGTTAAAAACATGGATGGCTGGGCTGCACTCCTGAGTTTCCGATTCAGTATCTATAGGATGAAGCCTTTTTAATGAATTCCTAGTGATGTTATTACTACCAGTCCAAGGTCTACACTTTGATAACCATTTCTTTAGCTTATTTTATTTCTGTTTATCCTATTTATGAAAAAGCACAAATTTGGTGCTTCATGGCTTTGGGGATATCTGTAATATACATGTTACTGTGATTATATTTAACCCATAGAATAATGTGCATACAGTAGAAACCTGAGAAGAAATGTAACATTGAAAGAAGGGATCCTGATCATAATGATATTTAGGGCATTTTCCTTATGTTCCATGTGATGATGAGTTTGTTTTTAATCTCTTATCTATTTTCTTGCTTTATCTAAATATGGCCCTATTAGTATCAAGCATAAAACAGTAAGAAGTTTTGATAACAAGAGACATCCAAAAAAGAAAGAGAATGGTTAGCATTCAAATGTTTCTATGGGAAGTGTGTCCAGGGAAATTGTTAAAATTGTGATTTAAATTTCATTCCTCATGTATATAGTGTATGTAGTTGTCCACATTGGGTAGCATCATGTTTATTCTAAAAAAAGTCATGTGGGAGGATTTACCATAATATATTTCATGGTGAAGATGGGAAATTTTCAGCAAATAAGGATAGTACTTTTTGCATATGACAGTTCTTTCACATTACAACATTTCTATGAGTGGTAATTATCACTAATTCTGATGAAGATAATATTGATGAAGTGGTTTCCATAAATGTGGTTCTCTTAATATATAGTATATAATACTATATATTACAATATAAGGGTAAGTGTCAAAATTTTAATCTGTAAATGGAGACATTAAGGTGAGGAGTATGGAAAGCTATGTGATACACTTTGGAGGAGAGGAAGCACAGAAGTAAATGGAAGTCTCAGGGGAAAAGGGAAGAATTCTGATAAAAGAAGAGGGAAAAAAGATGATAGAGCCAATGAAAAGGATTAATTTCTCATTTCCCATGTTATAGTGGATTTCTAATTCTCTCCTCTGACCTGTTTCTTCAGTATGACTTTAGTCAGTCTGCTAGAACCCTAGTTGGGAAAAGTAGGGATATATATTCCTCAACACCTCCAAAATTCTACATGGAGTTCCTTGAAAACCAGGCAATCTGACTCTCCAATAATTACCCTCCTACCCCCTGAACATGCCTGCTCAGCTGGAAACAGCACCAAAGGCCATGGGAAAAGGCAAATGAGTTTTACACATTGAGGCTGTTAAGGAATTTTTGGTGTCTACATGGGATTTAATACTTAATTTTTTAAATATGTGTTTTGGGCTTTAATATACTGAAAATGATTTGTGGTATGCGTTTGGGGCAAAAGTAGAACTAGAAGCAATGTCAAAAGTTAATATATAGCCCAGCCGTGGGCTGAGGCTCTAGCTTGAGATGATTCATGATGGAATAGACAGATAGGTCTGTATCCTGTGTAGGGTAAGTTGTTTTTATACAATGGTGACAATGAATTGGAAGCAGATGAACAAAAACCTCAGGCTTACCTCAGGTTCTAATGATTTGTGGGTTCTGGAATAACAACCTCAAGAATGTTCCCTTACATCAGCAAGTTTGTTGTTTTCATTTTGGTCAAGGATACTTCCATGCGAGCTTAGAAGCTTGAAGCGACTCCAAAAGTCACAGAGAGTCCTGCCATGCAGGAAGCCAGAGGCGAATCCTTGCTAAGTGCTACCGTTTATTTTCTCTCTTCAAGTTGAAAATTGCTACTATGGATCTTGGAACCAGATAGCGCTCCTAGGCCATATTTTGTGATTAAGTGGCTGATCTATCAATGGGGGTGAATTTACATGCATAGAAAACATCTTTCAAATCAAAGTGTAGTGGCAGCATGTGGGTCTGTGAGGTGAAATAGAAGGACCCAGAACAGGTATTAAAGTCCTGTCCAATCAATCTGGGATTCATTTGTTTGTTGTATATATGAGAGAGCATGGTTTCTACTTACGTCAGAGGCCCGTTCCAATTTGAAGCTTGTTATGTTTGGGGACGAGGGGAGGGCTCTTCTTAGACCGACTTAGAGACAGGGAGGGGTGAAAGGAGGAAACGAATACGGTGTGTCCTTGAGAAATATCCTGAAGAGAAGTACAGCACTGTTCTTTTTCACCAGCTTCAGGAGGCACAAAAACTGGTACTAACAAGGAAGAAATACTAGCTTGAAGTGCATGCGATGTGCTGGGCGCTAGGTAAGATGTTTACATTTGATTCCAATAACAAGGAATTTGAGGACTCTGAAGCTCAGAGTGGCAGAAAGATTGTGAATGGATTGTAAGGCTGGGTGATATCTGACTTCAAAGCTCACTCGACATACTGAGGTGTTGTGGAAATCTGATTAGAATAGTGACCAATGACCTGGGTGATTTTGCAGAAGTCAAAGTGAGTCATAGTGTTCTCATAGGTGAAACACTAGATTATCTGTAAGGTTTATTCAGAAAGGTCCAAAAAACATGATTGCATTCCCAGGAAATTAAGTTAGCGTTGTAAAACGCTCACCTCCATTTAACTTCAGCTTATGCGAAGTCCTTTGGGTCTAAATACTGAGCCATTTTAACAAGATAGTCTATTATTGTCATATTGTTATTGTTATTATTATAATTATTATTAAGAAAATAGCATGACAGATAACAAAAATTGGCACCAGCAATAACTTTCTTGGTTTTACTCATTCTAAATTGGTTTATTTTCATTTCTCAAGAGGAATGAGGAACATTGAGCATGGTCCTAATGAAAGTCCTGTCACGAGGGTCACAGACACTTAGACCCTCACGGAAGCCTCAAGCCTCAACCTGCACATCCCTAACTGATCTGGGCCCTGTGCACCTGTCCGGTCCATCTCCTCCCGCTCAGATAGAGCCACGTTGGCCCTCTTGCCTGAGACCCTCCAGGCTCTGCTTCCCCAGGACCTCCCTATTCTCTTTGCCAGCCATGCTCTTCTCATAGATACTTTCATGGCTTATTCCCTCATTTTATTCAGATCCAGACACAAAAGTTTCCTCATTAGAGTGGAGTTGTTTGACCACCCCAGCCTCCACTGGCTCTCTCTGTCCTTTTGCTCTGCTCTGTCTCCATAGCACTTACTCTTATACTGTGTTACACATTGATTTCTTATTTATTTTTTCCTCCTCTGGTCCCTAGTGGACCCTAGACTGTAAGCTTCAAGAGGTCAGGCAACATGCTTAACTTGTTTCGTCAGTGTACCCCAGGCCCCAGGACAATCCTGACCAAGCCAATGCCCAATAAACGTTATATATGCTGAATGAATCGATTGACTGGTTCCAAGTAATTTCTGTTTAATAGTGTTTGATCAGAATAGAGCTTCTCATGGAAATTAAAGCCCAATCAAAGGGCTAACCAAATTAATCCCCCCCCCCCCCCGCCCCCGTCTTTGCTTTAAGTAGCAGGCAGGAAATTCCTGGGATAGGGCACCACACAGAAGCTAGCATCAGTTTAATTAGAGAGGATTCATTTTAAATAGCAGAGTCATTTTGACCCCGTGTTAATGAGGGAAAACCGACGTCGCAGCTGGGGCTCCTCTCCTGGCCTTGTCGCTGCCGCCGCGCAGATCTGGTGGGAGCACGTTCCACTGCACCCAGGCTGCCACTGCGACACCAGGTGGTGCCACTCGTCTGGGCAACCAGGGCATCTCCTGCGGGAAGGTCAGCCACACGGCACCGTTATTACGAAAGCATGCAGGAGCCTCTTCCTCTACAGCAGGCCTTTGGGAGGAGGCACGGGGGAGGATCTCAGCGTCAGGAATCGGGAGAAAAACCCGCTTCCGAGGATGCCGGTACACGGAGTCACTACATTGATGAGTGACGAAAAGATTGAGAGGGGAAAGGCAAGGGAGAGGCTGGATGACGTCTGCTCCTTCCCCTTGCTTCCTGTGTGTACCAGCATGTTCGGTACTTGTGGGGGGAGGGGCGCACCTGGGACCCTCCAGTGAGCCTTAGATGCACTCCTGATTCACAGGTTTACTCTCCAATTTTAAGAGTGTGCGGTGAAAAAAGCAACGTTCATTTATATTAGTGGCATTTTATTTCAATATGGAGCATCGAGCATAGGTTATTGAGTGTCTAATCTATGAGAATCTGTGTACTTAGAACTGAAGCCACAAAGTGTCATAAAGCATGACTCCTCTGGACAAGGTAAGGTTCTGTAAATGATGTTATAAATACCACCTAAGAGATAGGAGCAGGACCGAATGGTCTTCCCAAGGAAAGTGTGGCAATAACTCGGGGGGTATTGGGGAAGGCTTCAGTTAGAAGGTGATATTTGAATTTGAAAGATGAGCAAGAATTTTTCAGTCAGAAATGTCAGGGAAAGGGCATGCTGTGCAGAGAGAGCAGCATGTATCAAAACAATGAATTAGATTTGGGTAATGGCAAGAATTTTGCTTTCGCTGGAGGATAGGATGTGTGTGCGTGTGTGTGTCCACTTGAGTGGGTTTATCTGTCAAGGTTTGTTCAAGAAAACCTCAGCACTCTTTATATTGCAAGTTTGAAATGTTTAATTCAGGAACTTAGAAACTTATACTCATTGGAAAGCCTTGGGGAAATTAAGACTATCCTAGTATGGAATGATCCTTAAAAGCCTTCAGGAAAACTAGGATACAAAGAGAGAGGGAAGAAAACCAAAAGAGACTCTTAAATACAGAGAACAAACTGAGGGTTGCTGGAGGGGAGGTGGATGGGGGAGTGAGTTAAATGGGTGATGGGCATTAAGGAGGACGCTTTTGGGGATGAGTACTGGGTGTCATATGTAAGAAATGAATTACTGGGATCTACTCCTGAAGCCAAGGCTACACTGTATGTGAACTGACTTGAATTTGTATAAAACAGAAACCAAAAAACCAAAAAAAAAAAAGAATCAGCAGAAACAAACAAAAAAAGAGCCCACTCAGAAAGTGCCTCAAATCTCCTGACCACCCAAGCATCTGCCTGCAATATCTGAGGAATAATGCTCTCTTGTTGGGGCACCTGGGTGGCTCAGTCAGTTAAGCATCCAACTTCAGGTCATGATCTCACTGTTCATGTGTTCGAGCCCCACGTTGGGCTCTGTGCTGACAGCTCAGAGCCTGGAGTCTGCTTCAGATTCTGTGTCCCCTGTTCTCTCTCTGTCCCTCCACCATTCCTGCTCTGTCTCTGTCACTCAAAAATGAATAAACGTTAAAAAAATTAAAATAATGCTCTCTTTTCCTCTTTACCTCCCAATTCTTGTGTGATGCCTATCAATAGTAGATTCTAAATCGGAACCACGTAGGAGAAGGATATTCCCAGTATCGTCTTTGTTCTTAGCTTCTTCAGACCTTAAGGAGGATAGAGTGATGTTGAATTGATGGGAGAGAAGCAAATTCAGTGACAGGTAAGGTTGGTGGGAGTCTTACTATAAGGCTTTCATGGTATGATATGTGCTTGTACTTCCTTTTAGAATCATTGGGGAAATTAATGATTGTCTTAACAGGGAATGAAATGATTAACTGAGTTTTATAAAGAATAATCTATTGCTTTTATTAACAGAAAACTAAATTTATAAATGTAAAGACAAAAAATAAGGAATGAGAGAGAAAAGGAAACATTTTATGACGTTTTGGTAGTTCTGTGAAAGGAAATAGAGATAGAAGGCAAAGAGGCCAGTTGCTTCCCAAGATTTCACTTTCCCTTAACAGCCAAGTTTGTCTCTGGGAATATTCATGTAGCCCCTATACATCACCAGTATGCTTACAGAAAGAGAAGCACCCTGATAGTTTGCACTTTCATACTTTCTCAATTCTGTTCACTTAACTAGCAACAAGAAAAAGGTCACCCATGACTTCTGTTGCAGAGAATGCTAGCTTTCTACTAAACATTTGCATTATCCTTGCACAGCATAGAGGATGTTGTGAAATAGCTGCTCAGCTATGGCCTGTCATTCCCAATTCTCTCTTATTTATGTGGGACAATACGACTAAATTCTGTTCAGTGGAATATGGGTAAAAGTGAAGTACACCACTTCCAGAATGGATGTATAAACCCCTTCCGCATCATCCAATGAGCTCTTTTCTCATCTGCTGGTTGGATGAAACCCTGCCAGATGGCCTTGGAAGCCACATAATAAAACAGTTAGAGTCTCCATGAATTTAGGTCCCAGAACCACATTCAGCCCCATACCATCCTGCTGCCACCACCACAAACTGAACCATATGGGAAGAAGAAAAATATTTCCACTTCATTAAACCATGGAAATTTTGGAGCTTTTCTGTTACCATAGTTAGTAATACTTTTCTCTATGCTACTCTGTAGCATTAAGTACCATCCCATTAGCACATAATGCTAGTAGCCATTTCAATGAGAAGGTCTTTGGGGTACTTGAAATGTAGATAAGAAACTCAGGAGGGTCTGGATATACAGAATTTTGGAGTCATGAGCACATAGGTGGGAGTTGAAATCATGGGCCTGGGCAGGGTGTTTCAGGGAAAATGGATAGAATGAGAAAGGAAAGCCAATATAGGAATCTCGGGGAGTCAAGCAGGAAAGGTACAGGCAGAGAAAAATGGCAGCACAAAGTGTGGAGAAGTTAAACTATATTCTGTCCTGGAATTTATGAGAATTCAAAGAAAGGAAAACTATGCCAAAAGCTGAGTATAAACAATAGGTCACTAGACTACAGAAAGCAAAAGTAAAATTGCTGTGCAGTGAGGAGTTAAAAAATGTAGCGAAAGTGGAAACAAATTACAGCTGATTCTAGAATTGTAGCAGTAAGGGTGGGAGACACATAGTTTCAACATCAGCAAAATGAACTCATGCTTTTATTATTTTGTTTTATTTTTTTTTTAATATATGAAATTTATTGTCAAATTGGTTTCCATACAACACCCAGTGCTCATCCCAAAAGGTGCCCTCCTCAATACCCATCACCCACCCTCTCCTCCCTCCCACCCCCCATCAACCCTCAGTTTGTTCTCAGTTTTTAACAGTCTCTTATGCTTTGGCTCTCTCCCACTCTAACCTCTTTTTTTTTTTTTTCCTTCCCCTCCCCATGGGTTCCTGTTAAGTTTCTCAGGATCCACATAAGAGTGAAACCATATGGTATCTGTCTTTCTCTGTGTGGTTTATTTCACTTAACATCACACTCTCCAGTTCCATCCACGTTGCTACAAAAGGCCATATTTCATTCTTTCTCATTGCCACGTAGTATTCCATTGTGTATATAAACCACAATTTCTTTATCCATTCATCAGTTGATGGACATTTAGGCTCTTTCCATAATTTGGCTATTGTTGAGAGTGCTGCTATAAACATTGGGGTACAAGTGCCCCTATGCATCAGTACTCCTGCATCCCTTGGATAAATTCCTAGCAGTGCTATTGCTAGGGTAGGTCTATTTTTAATTTTCTGAGGAACCTCCACACTGCTTTCCAGAGGGTCTGCACCAATTTGCATTCCCACCAACAGTGCAAGAGGGTTCCCGTTTCTCCAGATCCTCTCCAGCATCTATAGTGTCCTGATTTGTTCATTTTGGCCACTGACTGGCGTGAGGTGATACCTGAGTGTGGTTTTGATTTGTATTTCCCTGATAAGGAGCGATGCTGAACATCTTTTCATGTGCCTGTTGGCCATCCGGATGTCTTCTTTAGAGAAGTGTCTATTCATGTTTTCTGCCCATTTCTTCACTGGGTTATTTGTTTTTCGGGTGTGGAGTTTGGTGAGCTCTTTATAGATTTTGGATACTAGCCCTTTGTCCGATATGTCATTTGTAAATATCTTTTCCCATTCCGTTGGTTGCCTTTTAGTTTTGTTGGTTGTTTCCTTTGCTGTGCAGAAGCTTTATATCTTCATAAGGTCCCAGTTTTTTTTAATTTTAATTCCCTTGCCTTTGGGGATGTGTCAAGTAAGAGATTGCTACGGCTGAGGTCAGAGAGGTCTTTTCCTGCTTTCTCCTCTAGGGTTTTGATGGTTTCCTGTCTCACATTCAGGTCCTTTATCCATTTTGAGTTTATTTTTGTGAATGGTGTGAGAAAGTGGTCTAGTTTCAACCTTCTGCATGTTGCTGTCCAGTTCTCCCAGCACCATTTGTCAAAGAGACTGTCTTTTTTCCATTGGATGTTCTTTCCTGCTTTGTCAAAGATGAGTTGGCCATACGTTTGTGGGTCTAGTTCTGGGGTTTCTATTCTATTCCATTGGTCTATGTGTCTGTTTTTGTGCCAATACCATGCTGTCTTGATGATGACAGCTTTGTAGTAGAGGCTAAAGTCTGGGATTGTGATGCCTCCTGCTTTGGTCTTCTTCTTCAAAATTACTTTGGCTATTCGGGGCCTTTTGTGGTTCCATATGAATTTTAGGATTGCTTGTTCTAGTTTCGAGAAGAATGCTGGTGCAATTTTGATTGGGATTGCATTGAATGTGTAGATAGCTTTGGGTAGTATTGACATTTTGACAATATTTATTCTTCCATTCCATGAGCAGGGAATGTCTTTCCATTTCTTTATATCTTCTTCAATTACCTTCATAAGCTTTCTATAGTTTTCAGCATACAGATCTTTTACATCTTTGGTTAGATTTATTCCTAGGTATTTTATGCTTCTTGGTGCAATTGTGAATGGGATCCGTTTCTTTATTTGTCTTTCTGTTGCTTCATTGTTAGTGTATAAGAATGCAACTGATTTCTGTACATTGATTTTGTATCCTGCAACTTTGCTGAATTCATGTATCAGTTCTAGCAGACTTTTGGTGGAGTCTATCGGATTTTCCATGTATAATATCATGTCATCTGCAAAAAGCGAAAGCTTGACTTCATCTTTGCCAATCTTGATGCCTTTGATTTCCTTTTGTTGTCTGATTGCTGATGCTAGAACTTCCAGCACTATGTTAAACAACAGCGGTGAGAGTGGGCATCCCTGTCGTGTTCCTGATCTCAGGGAAAAAGCTCTCAGTTTTTCCCCGTTGAGGATGATGTTAGCTGTGGGCTTTTCATAAATGGCTTTTATGATCTTTAAGTATGTTCCTTCTATCCCGACTTTCTCAAGGGTTTTTATTAAGAAAGGGTGCTGGATTTTGTCAAAGGCCTTTTCTGCATCAATTGACAGGATCATATGGTTCTTCTCTTTTTTTTTTTGTTAATGTGATGTATCACGTTGATTGATTTGCGAATGTTGAACCAGCCCTGCATCCCAGGAATGAATCCCACTTGATCATGGTGAATAATTCTTTTTATATGCCATTGAATTCGATTTGCTAGTATCTTATTGAGAATTTTTGCATCCATATTCATCAGGGATATTGGCCTGTAGTTCTCTTTTTTTACTGGGTCTCTGTCTGGTTTAGGAATCAAAGTAATACTGGCTTCATAGAATGAGTCTGGAAGTTTTCCTTCCCTTTCTATTTCTTGGAATAGCTTGAGAAGGATAGGTATTATCTCTGCTTTAAACGTCTGGTAGAACTCCCCTGGGAAGCCATCTGGTCCTGGACTCTTATTTGTTGGGAGATTTTTGATAACCGATTCAATTTCTTCGCTGGTTATGGGTCTCTTCAAGCTTTCTATTTCCTCCTGATTGAGTTTTGGAAGAGTGTGGGTGTTCAGGAATTTGTCCATTTCTTCCAGGTTGTCCAATTTGTTGGCATATAATTGTTCATAGTATTCCCTGATAATTGTTTGTATCTCTGAGGGATTGGTTGTAATAATTCCATTTTCATTCATGATTTTATCTATTTGGGTCATCTCCCTTTTCTTTTTGAGAAGCCTGGCTAGAGGTTTGTCAATTTTGTTTATTTTTTCAAAAAACCAACTCTTGGTTTCGTTGATCTGCTCTACAGTTTTTTTAGATTCTATATTGTTTATTTCTGCTCTGATCTTTATTATTTCTCTTCTTCTGCTGGGTTTAGGCTGCCTTTGCTGTTCTGCTTCTATTTCCTTTAGGTGTGCTGTGAGATTTTGTATTTGGGATTTTTCTTGTTTCTTGAGATAGGCCTGGATTGCAATGTATTTTCCTCTCAGGACTGCCTTCGCTGCGTCCCAAAGCGTTTGGATTGTTGTATTTTCATTTTCGTTTGTTTCCATATATTTTTTAATTTCTTCTCTAATTGCCTTGTTGACCCACTCATTCGTTAGTAGGGTGTTCTTTAACCTCAATGCTTTTGGAGGTTTTCCAGACTTTTTTCTGTGGTTAATTTCAAGCTTCATAGCATTGTGGTCTGAAAGTATGCATGGTATAATTTCAATTCTTGTAAACTTATGAAGGGCTGTTTTGTGACCCAGTATATGATCTATCTTGGAGAATGTTCCATGTGCATTCGAGAAGAAAGTATATTCTGTTGCTTTGGGATGCAGAGTTCTAAATATATCTGTCAAGTCCATCTGATCCAATGTCTCATTCAGGACCCTTGTTTCTTTATTGACCGTGTGTCTAGATGATCTATCCATTTCTGTAAGTGGGGTGTTAAAGTCCCCTGCAATTACCACATTCTTCTCAATAAGGTTGCTTATGTTTATGAGTAATTGTTTTATATATTTGGGGGCTCCGGTATTCGGCGCATAGACATTTATAATTGTTAGCTCTTCCTGATGGACAGACCCTGTAACTATTACATAATGTCCTTCTTCATCTCTTGTTACAGCCTTTAATTTAAAGTCTAGTTTGTCTGATATAAGTATGGCTACTCCAGCTTTCTTTTGGCTTCCAGTAGCATGATAAATCGTTCTCCATCCCCTCACTCTCAATCTAAAGGTGTCCTCAGGTCTAAAATGAGTCTCTTGTAGACAGTAAATAGATGGGTCTTGTTTTTTTATCCATTCTGATACCCTATGTCTTTTGGTTGGCGCATTTAATCCATTTACATTCACTGTTATTATAGAAAGATATGGGTTTAGAGTCATTGTGATGTCTGTATGTTTTATGCTTGTAGTGATGTCTCTGGTACTTTGTCTCACAGAATCCCCCTTAGGATCTCTTGTAGGGCTGGTTTAGTGGTGACAAATTCCTTCAGTTTTTCTTTGTTTCGTAAGACCTTTATCTCTCCTTCTATTCTAAATGACAGACTTGCTGGATAAAGGATTCTCGGCTGCATATTTTTCCTGTTTAGCACACTGAAAATCTCGTGCCAATTCTTTCTGGCCTGCCAAGTTTCAAAAGAGAGATCAGTCACGAGTCTTATAGGTCTCCCTTTATATGTGAGAGCTCGTTTACCCCTTGCTGCTTTCAGAATTTTCTGTTTATCCTTGTATTTTTCCAGTTTCACTATGATATGTCGTGCAGAAGATCGATTCAAGTTACGTCTGAAGGGAGTTCTCTGTGCCTCTTGGATTTCAATGCCTTTTTCCTTCCAAGTTCAGGGAAGTTCTCAGCTATTATTTCTTCAAGTACACCTTCAGCACCTTTCCGTCTGTCTTCCTGCTCTGGGATACCAATTATGCATATATTATTTCTTTTTAGTGTATCACTTAGTTCTCTAATTTTCCCCTCATACTCCTGGATTTTTTTATTTCTCTTTTTCTCAGCTTCCTCTTTTTCCATAACTTTATCTTCTAGTTCACCTATTCTCTCCTCTGCCTCTTCAATCCGAGCCGTGGTGGTTTCCATTTTGTTTTGCATTTCGTTTAAAGCGTTTTTCAGCTCCTCGTGAATGTTCCTTAGTCCCTTGATCTCTGTAGCAAGAGATTCTCTGCTGTCCTCTATACTGTTTTCAAGCCCAGCGATTAATTTTATGACTATTATTCTAAATTCACTTTCTGTTATATTATTTAAATCCTTTTTGATCAGCTCATTAGCTGTTGTTATTTCCTGGAGATTCTTCTGAGGGGAATTCTTCCGCTTGGTCATTTTGGATAGTCCCTGGCATGGTGAGGACCTGCAGGGCACTTCCCCTGTGCTGTGGTGTATAACTGGAGTTGGTGGGCGGAGCCACAGTCAGACCTGATGTCTGCCCCCAGCCCACCGCTGGGGCCACAGTCAGACTTGTGTGTGCCTTCTCTTCCCCTCTCCTAGGGGCGGGATTCACTGTGGGGTGGCGTGGCCCGTCTGGGCTACTTGCACACTGCCAGGCTTGTGATGCTGGGGATCTGGCGTATTAGCTGGGGTGGGTAGGCAAGGTGCAAGGGGGCAGGAGGGGCAGGCTTAGCTCATTTCTCCTTAGGTGATCCACTTCAGGAGGGGCCCTGTGGCAGCGGGAGGGAGTCAGATCCGCTGCCGGAGGTTTGGCTCTGCAGAAGCGCAGAGTTGGGTGTTTGCGCGGAGCGAGCAAGTTCCCTGGCAGGAACTGGTTCCCTTTGGGATTTTGGCTGGGGGATGGGCGGGGGAGATGGCGCTGGCGAGCGCCTTTGTTCCCCACCAAACTGAGCTCTGTCGACCGGGGGCTCAGCAGCTCTCCCTCCCTTTGTCCTCCAGCCTTCCTGCTTTCCGAGCAGAGCTGTTAACTTATGACCTCCCAGACGCTAAGTCGCGCTTGCTGTCGGAACACACTCCATCCCACACTCCATCCGTCAGGCCCCTCCGCTTTTGCCAGCCACACTCGGGGGCTCTGCTTGGCCGGCGGGTGGCCCCTCCGCCCCGGCTCCCTCCCGCCAGTCCATTCAGTGGGCACCGCCTCGCTGCCCTTCCTACCCTCTTCCGTGGGCCTCTCGTCTGCGCTTGGCTCTGAAGACTCCGTTCTGCTAATCCTCTGGCGGTTTTCTGGGTTATTTAGGCAGGTGTAGGTGGAATCTAAGTGATCAGCAGGACGCGCGGTGAGCCCAGCGTCCTCCTACGCCGCCATCTTCCCAATCCAGCCTGAACTCATGCTTTTGAAAAAATATGTATTATTACATATTCTTTTTTATTTTTATTTAAAAAATTTTAATTTCAGTACATTAACAGTGTTATATTAGTTTCATGTGTACAATATAGTGATTCAACAATTCTATACATAGTAATGTATAGCCTTCATCATGCTAAGTGTACCCTCAATCCCCTTCACCTATTTCACCCATTCCCAGACCTGCCTTCCCTCTGGTAACATCAGTTTGTTCTCTATGCTTAAGAATCTGTTTCTTGGTTTGTCTCTCTCTCTCTCTTTTCCTTTGCTTGTTTTATTTCTTAAATTCCACATATGAGTGAAATCAAATGGTATTTGTCTTTCTCTGACTTATTTAACTTAGCATTATACTCTCTAGCTCTCTCCGTGTTGTTGCAAATGGCAGGATTTCATTCATTTTTATGGCTGAGTAGTATTCCATTGGGTATCTATATCTATATCCTTTCTTTAAAATTTATTAATTTATTCTGAGAGAGAGAGAGAGAGAGAGGGAAGAGGGACAGAGAGAGAGAGAGAGAGAGAGAGAGAGAGAATCCTAAGCAGGCTCTACACTGTCAACTCGGAGCCTGAAGCGGGTCTTGAACCCATGAAACTGTGGGATCATGATCTAAGCCAAAATCAAGAATCAGAGGCTTAACAGACTGAGCCCTCCAGGCACCCCTTATATCTATTCTTTATCCATTCATCAATTGATGGAAACTTGGGCTGCTTCCATATTTTTGCTATTATAAATAATGCTGCAATAAGCATAGAGGTATATATAATTTTTCAAATTAGTGTTTTCATATTCTTCGGGTAAATAATCAGTAGCACAATTACTGGAATGTATGGTAATCCTATTTTTAACTTTTTCAGGAAACTCCATACTGTTTCCACAGTGGCTGCACCAGTTTGCTTCCCACCAACAGTGCACGAGGATTCCTTTTTTCCACATCCTCACCAACACTTGTTTCTTGTGTTTTTGATTTTAACCATTCTGACAGGTGTGAGGTGATATCCCATTGTGGTTCTGATTTGCATTTCCCTGTTGATGAGTGATGTTGAGCATTTTTCCATGTGTCCGTTGGCCATCTGGATGTCTTCTTTGGAGAAATACCTCTTCATGTCTTCTATACATTTTTTAACTGGATTATTATTACTTTTCTGGTATTGAGTTGTATAGTTCTTATATCACTTGCAAATATCTTCTCCCATTCAGTAAGTTGTCTTTCAGTCATTGTTTGCTATGCAGAAGACTTTTGCTTGTTTGTTTGTTTGTTTGTTTGTTTTTTAGAGGGGGGGGCACAAGTGAGCAAGGGACAGAGAGAGAAAGAGAGAGAGAGGGAGAGAAAGAGAGAAGCAGGGCTTACCTGAAGTGGGGCTTCTGCTCACTGGAAACAGGGCTCAAGCTCACCTGATGTGGGATTGGAACTCAGAAACCATGAGATCATGACCTGAGCCAAAGTCAGATACTTAATGACTGAGCCATGCAGGTGTCCAAAAACCTTTTATTTTGATGTAGTCCCAATAGTTTATTTTTTCTTTTGTTTCCCTTGCCTCAGGAGACACATCTAGATGTTGCTATGGATGATGTCAGAGAAATTACTGCCTGTGCTCTTTTCTAGGATTTTTATGATTTCAGGTCTCACATTTAGGTCTTTAATCCATTTTGAGTTTATTTTTGTGTATGGTGTAAGAAGGTGTCCACTTTAATTTTTTTTTTTTTTTGCATGTAGCTGTCCAAATTTCTCAACACCATTTGTTGAAGAGACTGTCTTTTTTTCCCATTGCATATTCTTGCTTCTTTTGTTGAAGACTAATTGATCATATAATCTTGGTTTTTTTCTGAGTTTTATGTTCTGTTCTATTGATATGTGTCCATTTTTATGCTAGTACCATACTGTTTTGATTACTATAGCTTTGTAATATAACTTGAAATCTGGAATTGTGATACCTCCACCTTTGTTCTTCTTTTTCAAGATTGCTTTGACCATTTGGGTCTTTTGTGAGTCCAACCAAATTTTAGGATTGTTTGTTTCAATTCCAAAAAAAAATGCTTTTGGTATTTTGATAGGAATTGCATTAAATCGATAGATTAGAGTCTTTGGGTAATATTGGAATTTTAACAATATTTATTCTTCCAATCTATGAGCATGAAATATCTTTCCATTTATTTGTGTTGTCCTTAATTTCTTTTATCAACATTTTATAGTTTTCAGAGTATAGATCTCTCATCTGTTTGCTTAAGTTTATTCTTTGGTATTTTATTATTTTTGGTGTCATTGTAAAGGAATTGTTTTCTCAATTTTTCCATTTCTCTTTCTTGAGCAGATGCATTTAATTTAAAAAATTTTTTAATTTAAATTATCTTATTTATTTTTGATAGAGAGACAGAATGCAAGCAGGGAAGGGGCAGAGAGAGAGTAGAGGGAGACACAGAATCCGAAGCAGTCTCCAGGCTCTGAGCTGTCAGCACAGAGCCCAATGCGGGGCTCAAACACATGAACCATGAGATCATGACCTGAGCCGAAGTCAGAAGCTTAATTCCTGACCGAAGCCACCCAGATACCCTGAGCAGATGAATTTTAAATACGAGGATAAGTTTAAAGAGGTTTAGAAGCTGAAAAGGAAGGGTCAGCAAGAGGGGATATATTGAAGATATAAAAGGAGACGGACATTAAAAAGGCCTTTCAAGACACAATAGAATGGTAAATCCATGAGGAGAGGAGCTTCATTTGTCTTGTTTAACATTGTATGCCCAGGTTTAGAATATCCTGGTGCTAGAAGGCAGTCAAAAAAACATTTATTGAAGGAATGCATGAAGAGAAGAAGACAGGAAAGGCAGGGTGGAGGGGATGAAATCAAGAATACAAATAAAGGTGTTATCTTTGGAAGAAAGGGAAGGCATCTTCTGGGACAGAAGGGAAGGAGGGAAATCTGGAGACCATGCAGATAATATAGGAGGTGGAGTTTATGACTGATGGTTGCTATTTTCTCTGTGAGGTAGGAGGCTATGCCATCTGTTAAAACATGAGTGGGTGAGTCCAGTTAAGTGATTTAAAGAAGAATGGTAAAGGTTTGTAACAGCTATTAGCATGATTAAATATGGTTATTTACTTGAGATGAAAATACTGGACAATCCTAACAATGCATAAATTGTGAGAATTAATTCATTCATTTGAGATCATTTAAAGAAATGTTTACAGAAGATAAAACACTGGATAACTGGATTTTTAATCTGACAAGATTTGATTTTAAGCTTAAAACCTGAATACAATTTTTTTTTTCGCAGATTATACAATCTCAGACACTATGGTGGTCTTTATCTATGAACTTTAAGGTTCTGTCTTAACATCACATTAGTAGTGGTAGCATTGTGCAATGAAGACTTCACCATTTGGTAAAATTATGGAAGAAATAAATTATCTTTTATTCTTTGATTCTTTGATATTCTCTGATTAAGTCTTAATGCCTTTTATGAAGAAAACAGAAGTGAATAAATTCTATGTGAATACTTAAATTTTATAGACTGACGCTGGCTCTGAATATGTACATTTCATAATATTGAACATCATGAATATTTCTATGTATATAAAGAGCTGTTTGCTTAGTATTTTAGTACACTGTCAAGGCATGTACCCTTTTATCAACCGAATTCATATAACCTTGGACATTACTCATTCATTCAGGGAATTTTTGTTTAAAATTTTTTAACATTTATTCATCTTTGAGAAACAGAGAAAGACAGAGCGTGGGCAGGAAAGGGGCAGAGAGAGGGAGACACAGAATCTGAAGCAGGATCCAGGCTCTGAGCTGTCAGCACAGAGCCCGAAGTGGGGCTCGAACTCACGAACTGTGAGATCATGCCCTGAGCCGAAGTCAGAGGCTCAACCGAATGAGCCACCCAGGCGCCCTGAGGGAATTTTTGGGGAACACTTGCGGAACCCTGGGGACGTAGCGAAGACCAGAACGGCATGGTTTTCCTAACTCATGGGGATGAATATATGAATATTTTCATTAGCTTCACCATGAGCTCTTCCCAAAATTTCCCCATGAACTATAGATTCCTACGTCTTCACAATTTTATTGAGTCCATGTTGAATTGGACTCATCAGTTATTTGCTCATATCTCATTTTGCCATGATCATATGAGAACAGTATGGATGTGAGCAAGTCCCAATTTTATTTGGTTGGAATATTCTAATGTCAAGATTAAAGGTTTTGTGTTGTATGAAAGACTGTGAGAGAAGTGGACAATGGAATCTATGCTTGATGGCTGAGTAGTAATATTTTAAATGCTTATTTTTTTTAAGTTTATTTGTTATTGAGCGACAGAGAGAGACAGAACGTGAGGGGCAGAGAGAGAGACACAGAATCAGAAGCAGGCTCCAGGCTCTGAGCTGTCAGCACAGAGCCCGACACGGGGCTCGAACTCACAAACCGCGAGATCATGACCCGAGCTGAAGTCGGTCGCTCAACTGATTGAGCTACTCAGGCGCCCCTCAGTAGTAATATTTTAAAATATGAAGAAAACATAAAGGACTCTTTAAGTACAACAATCTGCAGTGCATATACACTTTTGTGCTGCTGTCCATCAGGCTGGGGCAATTCAGATGTAAGACAATTATCTGTGGAAGTCCCTTTGACTATCATTGTATTATGATTTATATTGTGATGGGTTCTCTCTTTGAGGACAGAACGTCCTCCAGGGAGATAAAATATGTATTATCTTATATTTGAGCACATATCCCTCCTTCCCAACCCCCCCGCAAAGAATGGAATGGCTCTGGAATTTATGCTTCAGCTGGGAATGGAAAGCTTGACTTTGTAATTTTACATTTTTAGTATAAAGTAGGGAGTTGAGATTAGGAAATCTTTATTTTGCAGTTGTATATGATGATCAGTATTTCCTACTATAAACTGCCACGTTTGCCAGTTGTGTAATTTTACAATGATTACTTTTTGTCATTGAACTGTGTATATAAATAAAAAACACAGTATAGATGAAAAGATTCTTTCATATCTACAAATAAAGTAAGGAAATCCTTTTTTGGTGAGTGCTACAAATTGCAATTTTTAAACAGTAATGGTAGAAAACACCACATAACATGAGACCTACCCTCTTTACAGAATTTTAAGTACAACACAGGGCTGTCTGTTCTGTATTGTTAATGACAAGCACAGCGTTGTACAGATCTCTAGAACTTTTCCAATCTGCATGACTGAAACTCTAAACCAATCAACAGCAATTTTGCATTTTCCCCTGCCATTAGCACCTGGTAGCCACCATTCTACTTCCTGTTTCTGTGAATTTGACAATTTTAGATAGTCATATATAAGTGACTGCACTACATATACCTGGAACCACGTATTATTTGCCTGTATTTGCCTGTCTGTGACTGACTTATTTCACTTAGCGTAATTGCCTTAATATTTATCCATGTTGTTGCATGTGACAGGGTTTCTTTCTATTTTTATGACTGAATAATATTCCATTTTCTATTATACCACATTTTAAAAATTAATCTGCCAGTATTTATTTAGGTTATTTTTACCTCTTTATTATTGTTGCAATAGACACAGGAGTGCAAATATCTCTTCAGGTTCCTGATTTCAGTTATTTTGGATAAATACCCAAAGGTGGGATTTTTGAATCATATGGTAGTTCTAAAGTTTTTGAGGAAACTCCACATTGTTTTACATAGTAGTTTGCCATTTTCCATTCCCACCAATAATATGTAAGGATCCAATTTTCTCCATATCCTCACCAACACTGGTTAGTGTGTGTGTGTGTGTGTGTGTGTGTGTATGCACATATGTGTGTATTCATAGTGGCCATCCAAACAGGTGTGAGGTGATACCTCACTATGGTTTTGATTTGCATCTTTTCATATACCTAATGGTCATTTATATATCTTCTTTGGAGAAATGTCCACGCAAGTTCTCTCCTCAGATTATTTGATTGATTGATTGATGGCTGTTGAATAGTAGGAATTCTTTATGTGTTTTGGATATTTACTCTTTATCAGATATATGGTCTGCAAATATATTCTCCCATTCTGAAGGCTGTTTTTTTCACTGTCTTGATTGTTTCCTTTGCTATGCAGTAGCTTTTTACCTTGACATAGACCCATTTATTTTTGTTTTTGTTGTCTGTGTGTTGGGTGTCATATTCATAAAATCATTACAAACATCAATGTCATGAAAATCTTTCCCTATGGTTTTTTGGGGGAATTTTATTGTTTCAATATAGTTTTATGCTTAAGTCTTTAATCCATGTTGAGTTGATTGTGTGAAGTTGATAGCGTAAAGTAAGGTAAATTTCCATTGGTCTGCATATCTATTTTTACTGTGTGTCTATTTCAATTACGATAGCTTTGTAGTGTAGTTTGAAATCAGAATACTGACACTTCCAGCTTTCTTCTTCTTTCTCAATATTTCTTTATCTATTCAGGTTTTTATGTGGTTCCATAAAAACTTTAGGAAATATTTTTCTATTTCTGTGAGAGATGTCATTGGTATTTTATTGAGGATTGCATTGAATCTATGGATTATTTTGGATAGCTTGGGCATTTTAACATTAGTTCATTCAATCCATGAACCTGGGTTATCTTTCCATTTGTCTGTGTCTTCCAACAAAGTCTTTTAGTTTTCATTGCAGAGCTCTTTCATTTCCTTGGTTAAATTTATTCCTGTTTCTTGTTTTTTATGCTATTATGAGTGGGATAGTTTTTTTTTTTTATTTTCAGATGTTTTATTATTAGTGTGTAGAAATGCCACTGATTTCTGTATGTTGATTTTATACCCTGAAACTTAAATGGATTTGTTGATTAGTTGATTACTCCTAACAGTCTTTTTTCTTGTGTCTTTAGGATTTTCTGTATATAAGATGACATCTGCGAATGACAACAGGTTTACTCCTTCATTTCCTATTTGGATGCCCTTTATTTCTTTGTCTTTTGTAACTGCTATACCCAGTACTTCCAGTACTATGGTTGAATATGAGTGGTGAGAATGGGTACCCTTGTGTTGTTCCTGATCTTAGAGGAAAGCCTTTCCATCTTGCACCATTGTATATGATATTTGCTTTGGGTTTGTTGTATATGGCCTTTATTATTCAATTTTTCAGGTATAGTTTTTTTAAATAGTTTGTCATTAGTCTGTATGCCAGAATTAAAAATGACTTATATGCCAACATTGCAACATTATAGTATTCTCTATTTGTATATTTACACTTGCCAGCAACTTTTATACTTTTGTATTGCTGTCTAATGCTCTTTTGTTTCCATTTGAAAGTATTTCTTGTAAGGCAGGTCTAGTGATAAACTTCCTCATATTTGTCTGAGAATGTCTTTTTCTCTCTTTCACTTCTAAAGAATAGCTTTGCCAGGTATAATATTTTTGGTGGGCAGTTTTTTTTGAGCTCTTTGTATGTTTCATACCATTCCCCCTAGCATGCAATGTTTCTGCTGGGAAATTCACTTATAATCTTCTGTTGGTTATGGCTGCAATTCCATTGTGTGTATGTGTTTGGGGGTGTGGGGTTCCTGCACAACACCAAGTAATTCTCCAAACGCCAGCAGGGTTTCCAAGAATTCAAATCAGTATTGACACTATCTACCTGGAAAGAGCATCAGACACCACAGGTTAAAGATTAGTCCTACTGCACCCACTTATCCCAACTTCGGATGCCAGTCACAAACTCAAGTTATTACTTGTAGTTCTGACCAACCAGCTATAGATTTGGGGGCTCTAGTGACCCCCTTCTTGAGTTTCTGACATTGTTAAATCAGAGGTTCTCATAACCTCCTCCTCAGGTTCATTTAATTTTCTAGACTGGCTCACAGAACTCAGAAATATTTCACTAGTTTGATCACTGGTTTATTATAAAAGGTTATAACTCAGGATCAGCCAGAAGGAAGAGGTGCATAAGGCAAGGTATGGGGAAAGATCATGGATTTTTCAATGCCCTTTCAGGTGTGCCATTCTCCTAAAATCTCTATATGTTCAACAATCTGGGAGCTCTCTGAACCCCATTTTTGGAGGGGTTTGTGGAGGCTTCCTTATATAGCACGATTGATTAACTCATTGGCCACTGTTGTTTGACCTCTGTTGTTTGGGGAGTAAAACTGAAAGTTCCAACCCTCTAATTACATGATTGGCTCCACTGGCAACCAGCCCTTCTTTAGGGATCCAAATTCACATCATTAACGTAACAAAAGATGCCTCTAGCCTTTTCATCACTTAGGAATTTTCAAGAATTTTATGAGCTCTGTGCCAGAAATGGGGACAAACACCAAATATATATTTCTTATTAATTATAATATCACAAGTCTTGTGGGATTCTCTTGTATATGATGAGTCTTTTTTTTTTTTTTGCTGCTTTCAAAATTCTTTCTTAGTCTTTGACTTCTGACAGTTTGATTAAAAAAATATGCCTTTGTTTGGATTTCTTTGGATTCATTCTAGTTGGAATCTATTGGATTTGTTGTATTTAGATGTTATTTTTCTTCCTAGATTTGGGGTGTTGTTGACCATTATTTGTTTAAAGAGCTTTTTGCCATTTCTCTCTGCCTTCTTGTTCTGGGACTCCTAAACTGGGTGTATTGGTCTTTTTTGATCATGTTATATAAATCTCATGGATTTTCTTATTTTTATTTCTTTTTTTCTTTGTTTCTTTTATTGGATAATTTCAAATGACTTATCTTCAAGTTTGCTTATACTTTCATCTAATTGAAGATATCTGTTGTTGAACACCTCTAGTAATTTTTCAGTGCAGTTATTCATACTTCATCTGTAAGATTTCTGTTTGGTTCTTTCTAAATATTTTCTATCTTTGTTGATACTTTTACTCATTCACTCATTGTTTTCTTGAGCTCATCAAGAATTTTATGATGGTTATTTTGAATTCTTATTCAGTTCATTCATATACTTTTGTTTCTATGGGTTTGTTTTCTGGGGGTTATGTTTGTTCTTTTGATGTGCCATGTTACCTTCTTTCTTCAGGTATTTTATAACTTTTTTATTGGGATTTTTGCATTTAAAAAGTGGCCACCTCTCCCAGCCTTTACAGACTGGCTTTGTACTGTATAAGACCTTCACCAACCAGCCCAGCTAGAAATTCTGACAGCATCTGAAATCTTTTTGGCAGATAGTACAACTTCTCTGGGCCTGTGTGTGCAGTTTCTCAATTGCTGGTTTCTGTTTCAGGAGCTTGCAGTCTTCTGCTCTCTCTGATATCTGTCTGTGGAACTGTAGTTCTCTAGTTCTACAAAAGAAAGCTGCCCAGCTTTCCCTTGTGCTCAGTGGCCACTAGACATCCACAGTATACCTATAAGCACCCTATGTTACAAACCAGCTTCCTCAGGCAGCCCACTGAAAAGTTAGAACTCAGGACACATATTCTACTCTTTTCCTGCCCTCTTTTTTACAATTTTTTTTAATGTTTATTTAGTTTTTTGGAAGAGAGGGAGAGTCAGAGCACGAGCAGGGGAGGGGCAGAGAGAGAGAGGGAGATGCAGAATCTGAAGCAGGCTCCAGGCTCTGAACTGTCAGCACAGAGCCCGACGTGGGACTAGAACTCATGGACCGTGAGATCATAACCTGAGCCGACGTCGGAGGCCCAACCGACTGAGCCACCCAGGCGCCCCTCTTTTCCCGCCCTCTTGAGGGAGTAGCATCACGTTGTGCACCTTCTCTTGATCAATGCTATACTGTACTGATCATAGCAAACCACCTGTCTCTTTCCTATCTTCTAGCAAGTCCCCAGACATCCAAACTATGTTGGTTCTATCAGTGCTCCCAATGAGATGAGACAGAAGTCATCCCTTGGGTAGTCTTTAACAGAGCTGGAATGTCAGACACATGTTCCAGTTCTACTCCTCTCACTCCCTTCTAAGGGAGAATCTTCAAGTTGTGCTACTTCTGCCAGTTGTGCTGAGCTACGCTGGCTGCAACAAGCCACCCACTGCTGTCCTTTGTTTTCAGAAGTCCGCAGGCATGGAGAGTATACTGGTGTTGTCAGTCCTCCAGGTGAGTGAGACAGAAACCAGTTCCTCAGGCAGCTCTCCAATAAGCCAGAACATTAGAGGGATGCTCCACTCTTCACTTTCCCCTTAAGAGAGTGGTCTCAGGATGAGGTGCTGTCTCCTGGTATTGAGTCTTGTGTTGTGCTGGCTTGGGGGAAAGTCTGATGCAGGTAAAGTGAAATTACGCTTCTGACCTGTTTCAGTGTAGCTGTTCTCGGTTTTATTTTTGCCCAGGGTCTTGCAACTTCTTGATTGGATTCTGGAATTCACATAAAGATATTTTGGTCCATATATCATTGTTAAATCTGTGCTTTTGAGCATTAAACAAAGGCTGGGTCATCTTGCTAACATCAACCCTATTACAGATTGTTTTGAAATGTTTCAGTATGTTAACAATTAATTTTATTCAGATTGCTTGCATCATCAAAAACTATCCATCAATGAGACTCTTACTTAAAAACATGTGAGTAGCCATTGGGATGAAAAGGTCAAGAACCTTCTGGGAAAAAAAATTTATTATTGATTATCAGTTTCTAGCTGTGTAGTCTCTCCCTTGATACTGGGGAGGCCTTGTTTCCCTTGAAATAAAGTTCATAAATAGGGTATTAGGAGGTAAAAAAAATAGGTAGTACTCTGGGGTCTTCACTTAGAAGCTTTAATCTCAGCAATCTTGACTACTACTCATTCTTCTGAAGCATCCCTTCCCTAGAAGAAGATGGTTGGAGATTGAGAAAATGGGGAAAACATATTCTGGAGAGAGGATTTTTTTTTTAATTTTTTAACGTTTATTTATTATTGAGAGACAGAGCGTGAGCAGGGGAGGGGTAGAGAGAGGGGGAGACACAGAGTCCGAAGCAGGCTCCAGGCCCCTGAGCTGTCAGCACAGCGCCCGACGCGGAGCTCAAACCCACAAACTGTGAGATCATGACCTGAGCCAAAGTCGGTCGCCCAACCAACTGAGCCACCCAGGCACCCCTGGAGAGAGGAATTTTACCTGAGAATGGTGTAGGTAAGATTTCAGCAACATATTTCCAAACTCTCTTTAATGTGCAACATGGGATTTTTGTCATAATTTAAGTGGAAAAAATGTGATTTTTATACCCAGATAGTCAGGAGAGGATTTAAAGTTTGTCTTTTATTCTTTCTCTTTTGCTCTGCTTCCCCTCATTTTTTTATTTGTATTTTCCTTCATATGTATTAGTCTACTTGTTGCCATCCCTTCCTTTTGAATGTTTTTATGCATTTTATATTGTCCCTTGTAGATTGCCATGCATGCTCACTAATCCTACTCCCTAATTCTAGTTTATCTTACTTCTCCAATGACCAGTGTGTGTTCTTTTTCTCCTTTATCTGGCCCTCCCTTTCTTCTCTTTGGAATAATTGCTTAATGCTTACAAAGAATGCCTTGAATGCTAAATCTATAATTCAGACACTGATTTTTAAGCAGAATCCAAAGGTTGCATTTGAGGCTGGCTCAACTATGTATCTGCCATATGCCACTGAAATAATCTATTGTTTATTACTGTTTTATTGTGTTCTTATACCGTTTTATACTGCTTGGGTGTGATCTGGCACTGTTAGCTTAGCCACTTCAAAATTAATCAAGCCAGCTGGAGGAGTGTAATTTAGAGGAGTAGCACATGGGTTTGTAAAGGCTGACATCTTGAATGTGCTCTGGGGGTGTCTCATGTTTCTTTCTATCCTAGTTGCACCCAAATAAACCGTGACAATTAAAACACATATCCACACTCACTCATCTATATATGCACAAAAATCTTTGAATTGTTCGGTTTTTACTGAAATATGAAGCAAATGAAAATAATAGTACATGGAGTTCCTTTAGGTCATAGTAAGTCTGTGGTATTTGTTAGCATTTAAGTATGGTGTGGTATCTAAGTAATGGTTATTTCCAGTGTATTTTCTATTTTTAAAATTCTTTTCATCCTCCTTCTGTCTTTTCTTTCTTCTGCAAATACTTAAGGAGCATTAACTATGAGCCAGAGACTCCAGTGATGAATAAGGTAGTCATGGAGATGTTTTATAGGATATGTTGTACATAGTGTATACAAACACATAAATAGTGAAAAATATATGATTTTCAATAGTGGTAAGTTTCGGGGCACCTGGGTGGCTCAGTCGGTTGAGTGTCTAACTCATGATTTTGGCTCAGGTCATGATCCCAGGGTCCTGGGATCCAGACCTGTGTCAGGCTCCTTGCTGAGTGTGGAGCCTGCTTGGGATTCTATCTTTCTCTGTCTCCCTTTACTCCTGCCCTGCTCATATGGTTTCTACCTATGTCTATCAATTAAAAAAAATTCCAATAGAGGGAAGTTTTATAAAGAAAAGTCATAATTGTATGATACAAATTCAAGCAAGTCATCTTCAAGGAAGTGGCATTTGAGCTGACACCTAAATGACAAGAAATAGCCAACCACAGGAGCACCTGGGCTCAGTGTTCTAGACAGACAGACAGCAATTATGAAATTTTCAGAGTTTAAGGAATATAAAGCAAGCCGAGAATGGTTAATGAGGGGAAAAATGGAAAGACGTTAGTTCAGAGAGGTAGGCAGGGTTCATAGGCTGATGAAGGTCATGGGGAATGGGTTAGATTTTATTCCAATTGTAACAAGAAACTGTTGAAGAGTTTTAAGGAAGGAAGTGATATGGTTTGGTTTATGTTTTTAAATTTTTTTTTGAAGTAGGCCTCACATCCAGCACAGAGCCCACTGTGGCGCTTGAACTCACATCCCTGAGATTAAAATCTGAGCTGAGATCAAGAGTTGGACGCTTCACCAACTTAGCTACCCAGGTGTCCCAGTTTATGTTTTTAAAAGATGACTATGGCTGCCACCTAGGAAGTGAGGAAGGTAAAGAATGCGAACAAGAACTGCAACACTCCAGCACAAATATATCAAAATGCTTGTCCTAGAATACAAAAAGAGCCACAGAACTAGAACCCTTGTCTCCTGACTCAAAGTAAAATCTTCTTTATTATTGTATTAAATTGAAGATATACCTATGAGATATACCATAATTTTGTCCTCCAGATATAATCTTCCTTCCTATCGTCTCAGAGTATTTTAACAATTACTCAGTTATCTTTTAATAACTGTTGTCCTCCAGATATAATCTTCCTTCCTATCGTCTCAGAGTATTTTGTCCTCCAGATATAATCTTCCTTCCTATCGTCTCAGAGTATTTTAACAATTACTCAGTTATCTTTTAATCTATTCGTCTTGTGGCTTTACCTTGCCAGGTTATAGAAGTATGTTGTACTGTCTTTATTAAGGTATAGCCTTTAGTGAGGATATGCTTGGTGCATGTGCTATATGTTTGATTAAATGTAAAAATATCGTTCCAGGATACAGTTGAGCAGATTAATACCTTCTCTGTTGAGAGAAGACACTGAGAAATAAGACAGTAGTGAAAGAAAACTAATTCTTAATGCTTACAAGTGCTTTTCATAATTGGTTTCTATTGGTTCTATTTAATTTTCCAAGGGAAAATTGTTTACTTTTGTAAAATAACTCTTGTCTGGAGACATTTGGGTGAATATATGAGATAATTCATGCACCGTTTAAAAAAGTAGAAGTTTTAGATGAAGAGTGGATACTATGTAGCCATATTAATTTAAAGTTGAACAGAATAAAACTGTTGCCAATCTTTTTAGTTTTTCCATTAACTTATTTATTCATTAATTTCTTCATTCAGCAAATCTTTATGGTGTAATTTGTGTGTGCAGGGATAGATGCTCTCACATATCTTTGACTTCTGAAGTACTAATCTTCCTTTGTCCATTTCTTTTGTTTTTTCTTTTTTTTTAATGTTTATTTATTTTTGAGACAGAGAGAGACAGAGCATGAATGGGGGAGGGGCAGAGAGAGAGAGAGAGAGAGAGAGAGAGAGAGGAGACACAGAATCCAAAGCAGGCTCAAGGCTCTGAGCTGTCAGCACAGAGCCCGACGTGGGGCTCGAACTCATGGACTGTGAGATCATGATCTGAGCTGAAGTCGGACGCTCAACCGACTAAGCCACCCAGGCATCCCGGTTTGTCCATTTCTTATTTCATGGGCTAATATATTTCCCTAACTTCTTTATGTATTCTAGCAATTTAGTTATGGTGTCCTTGCATATTTCTGCTAGGTTGAGCATTTCAGTCATGTTTCTTCTCTGTTAATCCCTTTCTATGTCTCCTTGGCTCCTTATCTCCACACTCTTCTTCCTTAGTTGCAGCCACCTGATCTTGCTTGCACATTCTTACATAGACTGTTCTCTGGAACTTGACCTGTCCTGTTTGTTGGTATTTAAGCAATCTTTCCTGAGTAATATGTAGGGCACAACATCAAAAGTCAACCTTACTGCTAGTTGTATTTATGGTTTCTTTGCTCCTGATTTCTAATGATGATAGTTCTTCTTTTTCCAGCAATCAGTTCTCTACCTGAAATCCTGCTTTTCTCCCAAGTAAGAACATGTCATTTGGCTGGAAAGCCTAACCTTGAACCATAATTCTATATCTAGGCTAGACTTCTCTGTCTAGTCTCTGCACATTACTTACTTTAGACTTTCTGTGTCTGTTTGCTTCATCTTATAATATGTGACCTTAAGTGATTGGATTACCCCCTTTATGTATTAACCAAGAGAGATTCTAAGGTCTTTTCAGACATCCATCTCCTACTCAGAGGAACTCAATACAATCTATTTTCCCAATCCCCCACAATGTATATACTGACATCTCTAAGGTCACAAATAGCTTTCTGTTTGGTGTATTCAGTGGGCATTCACTAAGGGTTGCCATCTGTTTTGATCTTTGGTACACTTGTCTTTCCTAACCCAGTTTTCTTTCTTGTTTCTTTCTTTCTTTCTTTCTTTCTTTCTTTCTTTCTTTCTTTCTTTCTTTCTTTCTCTTTTATCTTGCTGTTTTTCACAGTTCTTCTCTGCTTCCTTCATGGACTTCTGCCACATGATCCATTCTTCTAATGTTGTTTTTTTAAATCAGGATTCTGTCCTTGAATCATTTGTCATTTTATTTATTTATTTTTTAAATAAATATTCTGAAGATTCTGAAGCAGGCTCCAGGCTCTGAGCTGTCAGCACAGAGCCTGATATGGGGCTCGAACTCAGGGACCATGCTATCATGACCTGAGCTGAAGTCAGATGCTTAACTGACTGAGCCATCCAGGTGCCCCAAACATTTGTCATTTTAATTACTCAGCGGACAATCTCATCCACTCTTTTCTTTAAATTTTTTTTTAACATTTATTTATTTTTGAGACAGGGAGAGACAGCATGAATGGGGGAGGGTCAGAGAATCTCATCCAC
This sequence comes from Acinonyx jubatus, assembly GCF_027475565.1. NCBI lineage: Eukaryota > Metazoa > Chordata > Mammalia > Carnivora > Felidae > Acinonyx > Acinonyx jubatus. The sequence continues at coordinate 28,270,993 of NC_069384.1, forward strand.
TCTTATTTCAATGGGCATTTGCCCTGCCTTAATCCTCATGCTCTGGATTCATATATCCAACTTTCTGTCAACCATTTATCATTACCTTGATCTTAATATTTTGCAAACTGTCATTTTCTCTCAAAATCGTTCCTTTTCCTAAACTTTCTGTTTAATCATCTTTCTTTCCCATAATTCTGTATCTATAAAGTCCTAAGTTCTAATAGTTTTAATGCCTAAGGACTTCTTGACGTTTTCTCTTCCTTTCCCTTTTATCTCCACTACTTCAATTCTAGCTAGATAATCACAAAAGTGTCCATATTGATCTATCTGCATCTGGTTTTGTCATCTTCAAGCCCAACCCTTATAGGACTGCCAGAGAGATCTATTTAAGTTGTCAATAACGCTAAGTCAGGCTGCTACAGAACCTTTTTGCAACTTCCCATTACCTACAGACTAAATTGCAAACTTCTTTTTACGATATATACAAGTCATCTGTGATCTTGCCTATACAGATTCGTCTCATCACCCACTGCCTAGAACTTCGGGTTCTGCCTAGAACACAGAACTATTTGTAGTTCTTTGCAAGTTTTGCATATTTGCCTCTTTGATCCCATGGTCCCATTTACCTGGAGACTTCCCTTCTTCTGCCTGACTGTTCTCCCCTTTTCACTCGCCCCCACTGTTAGTCATTTACTGTTCGTCTTCAGCTTAATTTCATTTTCTCCATTTCTTCTGGCATGACTAGTCCAGTGCTGGCACTCCTGATTCCTGTCCAACATTCCTGTGTCATGGTGAGCGAGATGTCCTTCAGCAACACTCCAAGGTACTATGTGCTTTCTAATATATATTGTATTGATTATCTGTTTATGTGTCATAACTTCTTTTGCATTTTCAATGGTACTTGGATTACCACTAATTGCAAAATACAATTCATTAAATATTTGTGGGTTGTTTGACTTTCAAGTAAGTTTATTTCAGTAAAGAAGCAAGATGGATGCTGTTCGTCTCTTGGCCCTTTTTTTTTCCTCATTCTTAAGCATCTTACTAAATATTTTTGGAATAGTTATATTGGGAGGTTTATTTTCTATGTGGAAGAGACAGTTTCAAAAACCTTAAATAAGTAAACTGAACTATTCCAAATAATATAAATCTTATTTCTTTTAAAGCCTATTTTCACCCTAAAACTAATAAATATTTATCATAGAAAATGACTAGTCTTCTTTCTGACAATTATGTTAATTTCAAAAGAATTGAAAGGATATGCCGTTTCTTGAGACACTTGTTTTTATTTTAATTCTATGATCTTGGGTGACTTGCTTAAAATTTCTATTTCTATTCTGTTAAATACTAATATCTTCTAATAAACATTAAAATGGACAGAATGCCTAACTTAGAAATTCTGCTATTGAAGCTATTTTTAAATAGTGTATCATGATTAATATATATAATATCCATGTGATCCCTTCACTCTTTAATGTGATACTATTTATTAAATACTTAACCATTTGCTAGCCACCGCTTTTCAATGCGTTATGTATTATAACACACTTAGTCTCATCATAGCCGATAAAGTATTACTATCTTCATTTCACAAATAAACTAACTCATATATGCAGTCATCAAGTTACTTGGCCAAACACACCTCTTATGAACTAATTGGATCCCTCCATCCAAATTAATTTGTTGATGCTTTAACCTCAATATAACTGTATTTGGAGATAGGGTCTTTAAGGAAATAAATAAGGCTAAATGAAGTCATAAGGGCAGGATTCTCACTTGCTAAGACTTTTGTCCTTGTAAGAAGAAGAGACACTTGGAGATGTGTGCACACAGAAAGAAGGCCAGCGAGGTCACAGCAAGAAGGCAGCCATCTATAAAATAGAGAAGAGAGAGAGAGAGGGATCTCACCAGAAACCGAGTCTGCTGGCAACGTTATTATAGACTTCTAGCCTCCAGAACTATGAGAAAAGATATTTCCGTTGTTTATACCACCCACAATATCCTGTGGTATCCTCCTATGGCAGCACTAGTAGGCTAATATGATATCTAGCTAGCAAATAGCAGAGTGGAATTAAACCTATAGGATGGATTCAAAGCATATTCTTAGCTATTATACTGCCTTAAAAAATTGCCTTGACACTTCAAGTTCAGTTGAAAGTTTATAATGATTATATGTAAAAATTTAGCTGTTTAATTTCTATTTCAAATGCATATTTTCCTTTCAATAATTATTTACTCCTGGAAAGCAATTTTGGACTATTTACTAAATTCTTTAACAAACTAATCCATGCCCCCATAGGAATGTTTATACCCTTTGATCTTACTTCTAAAATTAAATCACTCAAAAGTCATTAAAAAGGTTTGAAAAAAGTAACAGCAGATGCCCCATAAATACAAAAATACAAATTATTATGAAAGAATAATATAAAAATTATATTCTTAACAAATTGGACAATATAGAGGAAGTGGATATACTCCTAGAAACATACAATCTTTAAAAACGGGATCAGGAAGAAATAAAAAATCAAACAGACCAATTACTAGTAGTGAAATCAAATAGATAATCAAAAACTTCCAAGAAACAAAAGTCCAGGACCAGATGGATTCACAGGTGGATTCTATCAAACATTTAAGGAAGAGTTAATACGTATTCTTCTCAAATTACTGTACAAAATAGAAGAAGAAAAACTTCCAGATATATTCTATAAAGTCAGCATTACCCTGATACCAAAATCAGACAGGCACTACAAAAAAAAAAAAACAAACAACAAAGTAAAGGCCAGTATCCCTGATGAACATAGACGTAAAAATCCTCAGTAAAATATTATCAAACTGCATTCAACAATACATTAAAAATATATGACCAATTGAGATTTATTCTGGGGATGAAAAAATGGTTCATTATTCACAAATCAATCAATATGATACACCACATAAAATGAAGCATAAAAATCACATGAGCATCTCAAGAGATGCAGAAAAATCATTTGAGAAAATTGAACATCCACTCATGATAAAAACTTCCAGCAAACTGTGTTTAGAGGGAATATACCTGAACATAATATAGGCCATTTATTAAAAACTCACAGCTAACATCATATTCAATGGTGAGAAGTTAAGAGCTTTTCCTCTAAGATCAGGTAGACAAGGATGTCCACTTGTACCACTTTTATTTAACATAGTACTAGAAGTCCTAGTCACAGCAATCAGACAGGAAAAATAAATAAAAGACTTCCAAATTGGTAAGGAAGAAGTTAAATTGTCACTGTTCACAGATGGCATACTATATATAGAAACCCCTAAAGACTCTACCCAAGAACTGCTAGAAGTAATAATTGACTTCAGTGATACACAGAAATCAGTTGTATTTCTATTTACTAATAACAAAGTAGCAGAGAGAGAAATTAAGAATTCTTAACTATTCTATTTACATTTTTACCAAAAAGAATAAAATAACTAGGAATAAACTTAACCAAAGAGGTAAAAGACCTGTACTCTGAAAACTGTAAGACATTAATGAAATAAATTGAAGACAATACAAATGGAAAGATATTCCATGCTCATGGTTTGAAAATATTAATACTGTTAAAATGTTGATACTACCCAAAGCAATTTATAGATTCAATGCAATCCTTATCAAAATACCAATAGCATTTTTCACAGAACTAGAAAAAATAATACGAAAATTTGTATGGAACCATAAAGTTCTTGAATAACCAAGGCAATCTTGAGAAAGAACAAAACTGGAGGCATTACAATTCCAATTTTAACATATACTACAAAGCTATGTTAGCCAAACCAGAATGGTACTTGTACAAAAATAGACATGTAGATCGAAAGAACAGGGAGCTAGAAATAAACCCATGCATATCCAGTCAATTAATCTATGACACAGGGGTAAGATTATACAATGGAGAAAGGATAGTCTCTTCAATAAATGATGCTGGGAAAACTGGACAGCTACATGCAAAAGAATGAAAGTGGAGTTTTTTCTTACACCTAACACAAAAATAAACTCCAAATGGATTAAAAGCCTAAATGTGAGAGATGACACCATAAAACTCTAGAAGAGAACATTGGAAGAAATTTCTTTGACATTGGCCATAGCAACATTTTTCTAGGTGTGTCTCCTCAGGCAGGGAAACAAAATAAAAAATAAGCTATTGGGACTACACCAAAGTAAAAAGCTTTTGCACAGTGAAGGAAACCATCACCAAGATGAAAAGCTAATCCTAGTGAATGGAAGAAGTTATTTGGAAATGATATATCTGATAAGAGGTTAACATCCAAAATGTATAAGGAACTTATACCAAACTCAACACCAAAAAAACAAATAACCTGATTAAAAAACGGGCAGAGGATCTGCATAGACATTTTTTTAAAGAAAATATACCCATGGCTAACAGACATATAAAGAGATGCTCAACATCACTAATCATCAGGAAATAAAAATCAAAACATGAGAAGTAACCTTTACCTGTCTGAATGGCTAGAATAAAAAAGACAAGAACTAACAAATGTTGATGAGGATGTGGAGAAAAGGAAATACTCATGCACTATTGGTGGGAGTGTAAATTGTGATAGCCACTGTGAAAACATGGAGATTCCTCAAAAAATTAAAAATAGAAATATAATATAATTTGATAATTTTACTACCGGATATTTATCCAAAGAAAATGCAAACATTAATTTGAAAAGATATATGTACCCTCTGTTTATCAAAACATTATTTATAATAGCCAAGATAAGGAAGTAACCTATGTGTCCATTGACAGATGAATGGATAAAGAGGATGTGTATATATATATATATATATATATATATATATATGCCACAAAAGTAGATATATAGTGTAATGTTATTATATTGTATATAATAACAATATAACATATACTGTAATAATATATAATTATATGTATAACAGAATATTACTCAGCCATAAAAAAGGGTGAAATCTTGCCATTTGTGACAATATGGATGAACCTAGAGGATAATATGCAAAGTGAAGTAAGTCAGGCTGAGAAAGACAAATATCATATGATTTCATTTATATGTGGAATTTAAAATAAACAAACAAATGAATAAGAAAAAGACAGGCACTTAATAATGAATGAGCAAAGCAACAGACACTTAAATACAGAGACCAAACTGATGATTGCTTAAGAGGGTGGAGAATGGGGAGATGGGCAAAGTGAGAGAAGGGAAGTAGGAGATACATACTTAGAGTTATGGAATGAATAAGTGATGGAGATGGACTGTACAGCTTAGGGAATCTAGTCGGTGGTTTTGTAATAGTATTGTACCATGACATTGGGTAGTTACTCTTATAGCGAGCATAGCATTACACATAGACTTGCTGAATCACTATATTGTACACCTGAAACTATTGTAACATTATCAACTATATTTCAATCAAAAAGTTTGAAAAATAATAATTATCTAAATAATTAAATGAATTGTTAGTCAGTGAATATATTGTAACTATTAAAAACCATTTTCAGAGACTTTTTTATGATGTGAGAGATGCTTAGAATTTTGTATTAAAAAGCTTGCAATGCTGTATTTATAGAACCATCCTAATTTTATTAAAATAGCCACCTACATATACAAAGATATATGTACCTATGCATATTAAAACTAACATACATCTACTATGTATATATGTGTATGCATGTGCCCATATATCCATACATAGATACATGGTAAAAAGAATGATAGGAAATATGTTAACAGTTGTTATCTCTGGTGGTGATTTATGGGTGAATTTCATTTTTCTTCTTTATATACTTTTTGTATTTCTCATTGAATATAAAGTAGCATGCTTATATTATTTATCTCTAACTAGAAAAAAATCCTAAGTCATATTATTTGAAAAAATTATTAGCAAGTTCTTTGGATTTTCTGAGTAAATTTTGCATTCCTCCAATTAGACTGTTTACTGTGAAACAGCATCAGGCTGTTCTAAGTTCTTAAGGTCTGAAACACTGATAGTTCCTTATTACTCCCAGTGAATGCTGTTTGGAAAACTAAACCCAAGGAGGCACTTCTGTGTTTTCTTCTTTCTTGTTTTCTTCTTCAACCTGTGCAGAACAGGTGGTAGAATCACTTCGAAGGTTCTCTGTTACCTAGAAATCCTAGCTGTCATGATACTAAGGATGGCTAAGAGTGACTTAAATGATTGATGCCTATGAAGGCCTAGTTTTTCCATTTTTCTGAGCCTGATGGTATCAGCAACTTAATAGGCTAAATATCTAATTATTTGAACATTTGGATTAAATTTGGATACTTGGATTAATTATGTGGATCAAGTATCTGTGAAGAAGAACAAATGTGTTGCATTTAAGAATTTAAGAATACTATTTTCATGGTTCTAAACCCTAGAAAACCAGTCCTATACAGCTTTCTAAATGTGTTCTCTTTAGGTACAGTATAAAAATGAATGTCTCACTCCTTGGTTCTTCTGTATGGTGTGTATATAGGCAAGTATATAGTTTTTTTTTTTTTAATTTTGTAGTTCTATACAGTATTACTTAAAGAAACTTCCCCTTTGCTTCTGCCCATCTCCAGCATTCTAAATTCACAAGCTTAATGCTATTTTAATATAGTTTTAAAAATTCTAGAGCACTATAAAAAGAGAGTATGAAGAAAAAATAAAAATAGAATGATATAAAGAAATGGGGAAGGAAATGAAAATAGGTTGGAGAGAATATAGGATGTGGGTGTGGTATGTGTAAATCTCTAAGAATCTAACTCTAAAATTACATGATTCAGTGTAATATGCACATGTGATTGGAAATATCACATACTTTGCATTAACCAGGAAAATTAAATATGAATATGGAATCAATTTTTCTCTCTTCCTTTTCCTCCCAGTAGATGCAATATCTGTTGAGTTTATGTTGGAAGACAAAGAAAATAAGAGAGAGAGAAAAGCTTATTCAGATTCTAATACTCTTTGTTTCTAAATCTTCTAATGATGACCCTTATAATTAAGTAAAAACAAATCCAAGAGACCATCTAACCATTTTACAGCTCAGTTATATAAATGGATTTTCTTCCTAAATTAATTAACTAGATAGGACACATTCAAGAAAAGCATAATGTGTCAAATGCCTTCATGACAAACTCAGGTTAACTGCACGGTTTTGAGTGTTTTGGAAACTTGTCACAATTAATGTATCGCTACATATCACATTATCAAAATTGGAAAAACTGACTATTAAGGAGTTGCTTCTTTGAAGTGAATTTTCAGATAAAAGCATGTGATTAAAGTAGAAAGGGATAGGAGAGGATATGCCGACCCTGTTTGTACTTTATTTCTTCAAATTTCTTTCATTTGGTCATTCAGTATATTTACTTGAGTGTTTACTAGTTATTAATCACCTTTTATTCTATATTTTGTTTGGATATGTTACATTTTAAAATGGGCTTTACTTCATTATTTCAAATATTTGAGGTAGGATATGCTACTTGGAAAGAGGATTGAAGTACAGTTACTGGATACAGCATTTGTTAACTTATCAAATACATCTCACCCAGTATACGGTGAAAACAGTATACAACAATTTCAATCAATGAAAGTGACTTAGACTGACAGAGTTTGGAGAAAGAGTAGGTGTGGAATTATTGCATAAAAATTCTATAATCAAATCAAGCGTTTTTCCCTGTGGAATATGTTAAGACGTAGGGATATTTTTACCATATGGAATTATTCTTTGCAATGGGAATTTTAAGGAGATTTTAACTGGAACACAAGCAGGAAGGTAGCAGAAACTTCTAGGAACTTGGAACTCATAAAAGTACCTTTTGTTTATAAAATGTGTACTTTACAAAATGAGTTTACACTCATGTTCTCAACAACACTATGAGACTGGCAATAAGAAAGCTAAACTAGAGATTTTAATTAGGGGGAGCAGCATGGGGTAACTCAGTGGTTTTTAAATTGTATTCTAGATCAGTGCTTCTCAAGTTTATAATGCACACCTAGGAGAACCACCTGGGGATCTCCTCACATGGTAGATTCTATTCGGTTAGCTTGGCATGGGCCTGAGATTCTGCCCTGCTGCCATGCTTTCACGTGATGCTGATGACCACTTTGAGGAAGGGCTTTGAAAGTTCTAGGACTTTCTAGGAGTTGTTACTGCTTTGGGCCTGAGAAGGAAGAGGTCCAATGGAAGTTCTTAAGACTTTGGCATCACTTTGATTTGATCATATATTGAAGTTGCACATTTGATTTTATTTGAAGAACATTTTGTCACTGATTTTTTTTTTCTTACCCACTGGTTCAAAGTACTGGAGGAAAAAACTAAGTTTACATCATCACTCCAGCAGTATGTATCCTCAGTCTCACAGGATGTGTTTGGTCTTCTATAAAGTAAATGAAATCAAAGACAAAAATCTCCAAAATAACTGACAGACCTATAAATTTGATAATTGTTTTTACTATAAAACTGTTAGTAAGTGGTAGAATCAGAGGTTGGACCCAGATCTTCCAGGTTCAGGATTCTTCTCAATATATCACATGTTCATGCAAATGTTTCTGGAGGTCAGAAAACAAACATGGCCTTTTTGTTCATGGTGAGTAAAGGCGGAATCATAGGTTTTGCGAAAGGATTCTAATAAAAAAAATTGGAGAGTAATAGCACATGCCGTGTGATGAGAAAGGAGAAAAACTTTCTTGCTCTTTGTAGATTATTCTTGAGTATCTTGGAGAATTCAGGGTCAATGAATCATGGAATTTAGAACTAGAAGGGATCTGGAAGATTTTTCTAATTTGAACATACTGTTGCAGTCACAGAAGTTAACTAACTAGTCCCAAGGTCACCAGAGAATTAGTGTAAAAGTTTGGACTAGGCTTTGGATCTCCTGGTTGTTGTATGGATATTTTTGTACTTCTTTTTAGTCCTGTAACAAACCTGTTACTAGTGCTGGTAATGTGAAGCCATGTGGAAGATTTCATAGCTTTTGTTTCTTCCATCACCCCTTCTCAGCTTCAGCTCTCCTGCTAGTTCCATCATTTCATGGAGATGATATAAATAGAAGCAGAGCAGCAGATAGTGAAACCAACAGAAGCCAGAGAATACGCACTGGGGAACTGAGCATCGACCAGATTACGGAGGTCCTATTTCTTCTTCACAATAGAAATCGCCACCATCGTGCAAGTTTTGGATTCCCTGGGGTTAGTGCATTCTGGTGCAAGCACCCCTCCTTGGGATGCTGGGTAAAGGGTTGAATTTTATGATAAGATAATGTGAAGCCATAGTTAAAATAAGAGATGACATTGAAGGAGTCTCCATGAATGCAATCAAAAGATTATTTTCAAATCCAGTAACAAAAAATTTTATTAACAATACTATTTTCCCAGACTAGTTAGTATTTATTGATAACTTAGTACATAGTAGACTATTGTGTTTTATACATCTTATATCTTTTATTTCTCAAGTGCATTCAGTTTCAAGCCTGTGTTGCTAGAGTGATAGCAAAAAGAGATGAAAACGGCAGCCCACAAGTAAGCTTCTGGAAGATTGACTTTTTTGTTGAATTTGCAGTTGTTTGACTTAACACAGCAAACCATCTGCTTTCTTGGGCATCCTATGGGCACACATCTTGACCAGGTCACTTCAGACCTCTCACTTTATATTTGATCTTGTAATGTAGAGCCTGCAAATGATTCTGAGGCTCACTTTTTCTCTTTAAGACACACAGAACCACTTAAAACATGTCATTATTTTCTATTTCTGTTCTTTTTCCATCCCACCTTAAGAATAATGAGTATAAACCAAGAAATCTTATTTTAGGCTTCCTAATTCTTAATCCAGTACTTTTGACATTAATGGTTGATATGGTCTAGATTTTATTGTAATTGTCATTCCATTTTCTAAAATTAAGTTCTTTATTTTAATTTTAGTATAGTTAACATACAGTGTTACATTAGTTTCAGATGTAATGAATCGACAATTCTATGCATTACTTAGTATGGAGATTCCTCAGAAAGTTAAAAATAGAACTGCCTTATGATCCAGTAATCACACTACTAGGTGTTTACCCAAAAAATATAAAAACAGTAATTTAAATGGATACATGCACCTCTACGTTTATTGCAGCATTACTTACAATAGCCAAATTATGTAAGCAGTCCAAGTTTCCATTGAAAGATGAACGGATAAAGAAGATGTGGTGTACATATTGTCATTCCATTTTATTTTTTTTTATAAGAGCATCAAGTTTCACTTTAAGGTATCAAAATAATTGCTTTTTCAAATATACCCTTAAGTCCGCCTCTTCCTTTTTTTTTATTTGACTATAGTTGACACACAATATTACATTAGGTTCAGGTGTGCAGATTAATGATTTGACAAGTTTTTACATTATGCTATGTTCACAACAAGTATGGATAGCTACCATCTGCCCTATTTTGTCACTACTATGATATGATTGACTATATTTCTTATGCTTTGTTTTTTGTTTCCTTGACTTACTCATCCCATAACTGGAGGCCTGTATCTCCCTCTCCCCTTCACCCATTTTGCCCAACCTTCCTACCCTTTGGTAACCATCAATTTGTTCTCTGTATTTATAACTGATTCTGCTTTTTATTTCTTTATTCACTTTGTAAAGATTCCATTTATGAGTAGAATCATTTGTTATATGTCTTTCTCAGTCTGACTTATTTCACTTAGCATGACACCGTTTAGGTCCAGCCATGGTGTCTCAAATGGCATGATCTCATCCTTTCTTATGGCTGTGTAATATTTGCGTGCACACACACGTGTGTGTGTGTGTGTGTGTGTGTGTGTGTGTGTGTGTGTGTACACGCATGCATCAACACCACATTTTCCCTATAGGTTTGTCTATTGATGGACATTTAGGTTACTTCCATGTTTTGGCTATTGTAAACAATGCTACAATAAAGATAAGGTTGCATATATCTTTTTAAGTTAGTGTTTTCGTTTTCCCTGGGTACATACCCAATAGTGGAATTATTGGATTGTATGGTATTTCTATTTTTAATTTTTGAGGAACCTCCAGACTATTCTCCACAGTGGCTAAACCGATTTACATTACTACCAACAATACATGAGGGTTCTCTTTTCTCCACATCCTCACCAACAGTTGCTGTTTCTTGTCTTCTTGATTTTAGCCATTCTAATAGGTGTGAGGTGACATCTCATCATGGTTTTGATTTGCATTTCCCTGGTGATGAGTGATGTTGAGCATCTTTTCATGTCTGTTGGCCATATATATGCATTCTTTGGAAAAATGTCTCTTCAGGTCCTCTGCCTGTTTTTTACTTGGATTATTTGGGTGTTTTTTTGCTATTAAGTTGTATGAGTTCTTTATATATTTTGAATATTAATCCCTTATCAAATGTATCATTTGAAAATATCTTCTTCCATACAGTAGGTTGTCTTTTTTTTTTTTTTTAAGTAGACTCCATGCCTGATGTAGTTCAAACTCATGACCCTGAGATCAAGAGTCCCATGCTCTACCAGCTGGGCCAACCAGGCATCCTCAGTAGGTTGTCTTTTTGTTTTCTTGATGGTTTCTTTTGCCGTGCAAAATCTTTTTATTTTTTTTGTGTAGTCCCAATAGTTTATTTTTACCTTTGTTTCCTTTGTTTTAGAAGACGTATCTAGAAACAGTTGCTATGGCTGATGTCAGAAATTACTGCCTGGTGTTCTCTTTTAGAATTTTTTATGGTTTCAGGTCTCATGTTTAAGTCTTGAATCTACTTTGAGTTAATTTTTATATATGGTGTAAGAAAATAGTCCAGTTTCATTATTTTACATATAACTATCCAGTTTTATCAGCACCATTGGTTGAAAAGACTGTGTTTTCCTTATTGTATATTTTTGCCTCCTTTGTCATAGGTTAATTAATCATATAAATGTGGATTTATTTAGGGGGTCTCTATTCTGTTCTTAATAAAATAGAATTAAGTTCTCTTCCTAATTTGTTGATCTATCAGCTGCAAATGTTAACCCCCAAGTATATATAGTTTGTTTCCTCTGGAGAAAAGAGTTTTATGAAGTTGATAACCACTGTGTAAAGTATATTACCAACCTGTCAGTATGTCTGTGTGCTATGTCTAGTATCCTGGGTGTTAGAGAATGCCAGTGTTCCACCTATCAAAGTCATTATAGATAGAGATTACCTGTGATATGCCAGGGCCTGGGGATTCAGTACTGAATACAACAGATGATCCTACCCTCATGGAGGTGACATTTAAGTGGGAGGATAAACATTATGATTTTATAGACATGGATCTCATTCTTCTTAGTCCTCTACCTACTTCATCTTTCTCTTTGATAATATGATCATTTATATTCTCCATGAAATATTTTCCAAAGACTCCAGAAATATTATTGGTAGGATTCATTTGGAGTATATACATTTGTAATTTTGTATTGCCATCTACTTTTTTATGTGCAAATGCCTTTTCTCCATAGCTAGATCTGATCATGTTTCTACTCACTAAACCTCTGAAACCAAATATGTGGTGTTTTCCTTCCATCCAATAACCAATTCTCTAATTTTCTCTATATGACTTGAATATCCTACAATTCAATCCAGTTCTGTCACTAAGTACTTGGAGTTGGCACATATCTTATAAGTCAAGGGCTCAGGCCCACAAGATTATCCCATTTCAGATGCCCATGGTAAGTCTCAGGTTTCCTTCTGTACTGCTGACCAACCAGTTATAAATTCAGGGGATTCTCACAACTCCCTCTTCAGGTTTGATAATTTGCTAGAAGGGCTCACAGAACACAGGAAAAAAAAATACCCTCATTAGTTTATTACATAAGCTAGAACTCAGCAACAACCAAATGGGATATATAGGGCAAGGTATAGGAGAAAAGATATACAACTTCCACGTCCCCTCCATGTATACCACCCTCCTAGCACTTTAATGTGTTCACCAACCTGGAAGCTTTTTGAACCCCATTGTTTACACGTATTTAAAGGTTTACAGGTTTTTTTAAAGGTTCCATTATGTAGGTGTGATTGGCTGAATCATTGGCCATAGGTGATGAACTCAATCTCTAGGTCCATGGGTGGGACTGAAAGTTTCAGGTCTCTAATCACATGCTTGATATTTCTGGCAACCATCCCCCATCCTGAAGCTGTGTAGGGACATACACAGAGTCACCTTCTTAGGATAAACTCAGATGTGCTTGAAAGGAGATTTTTTTTATGAATTACAAAAAATATTCCTGTTATCCCTATCACTCAGGACATTCCAAAGGTTTTAGAAAATATGTATCAGCAACTGGGGACAAAGACCAAATATGTATTTCTTATCACACTAGAGTCCTAAGTTTGTAAAGTCAAGGATCACTGCACTTTTTTATTAAATTTTATTTCGCAAACATTTACATACACAGAAAAAAGTATAAAGGAAGATAAAGCGAATGCATGTAGCCACCACACAGCTTAAGTAAGTGAAATATTATCTGTATATTTGAAGTCCTCTGTGTTTTTCTCTCTGATCATGTCCTACTTCTTTTTTGCCTCTTCAAGAAGCCACTGTAAGGTAAGCTGTTTACCTTACAGTGCATTTCCAACACATCAACTACATATGCCCCTAGGCAATATGTAATAATATTTTCTTGTGTGTTTTAAGAGCTTATATAACTAATCTCATACCAATGTGTTCTTTGTTAACTTGCCTTTTTCCCTTAATATTTATGTTCATGAAAATCCTTCACACTGATAGGTATAGCTGTATTTTATTCCTTTTCTGTTATATAGTATTTTATTGTTTGAACACACCACAATTTATTCATTCCTTTATTCGTGGATATTTAGTTTTTTTCTAACTTTCTACTCTTTTAAGTCCTTATACCCCATAATTTATTATAGATGAAAGGTAATCAGTAAATACACTATATAATTTTTATTTCAAATTATAAGTTATCATTATATTACCATCTCATATGGAAAGCTGTTCATCTCATTTAGCTAACTGTGTTTTTCAGTTTCAATGTCTTTCATAGTGAGGTGTTATAACCCCAAACTCAGCGACCCTCCCCTGTATTTTCCAGTGGTCAAATTTCAAGCTGAAATCACAAACAGAAAGAGTGAGAGCTAGCGTTGAGGTGAATTTTTTCAGAGCTTTATAGTAAATTAAAGGTCCAAAGAGAATTTGATTAGGAATTTAATGATAGGACTTAACTTGCGGTGAAACATGGCTACTGAATGCCATTTCTCAGCACACAAACACTGCTATTTTGCAGTCTGTCTGCATTACCTTCTAGACGGGACTTAACTTGTATTTATATTTGAGTTATTTATAAATAAATCACTACTTGCATGGCTCATTTTCTATAAGGAACACTTCCAGAATTGCTTTAAAGACAGCAATTGGCTTGTGGCTGTTATTACTCAGTGCTCCACAAGACAGGCCCCCTGTGGATGCTGAAGGGCAAAGAACACTTGCTGCCACTCTGCTGTGCTCTACATGGGTGTATGCTTTGCTTTTCTGGCATGGCTTGATTTAACCTACTGGGAAATCCACCCAATTGGCTTAGATCTGTTAGAGTCTCTCAATACTGGGTACAGACTGTGCGGAGAATACAAATGTGCCAATAAAAAAAATAGCTTCACCGATGACTAGTTTCCCCCCTTCCCCATATTTCTGAGTTGTGTTGCAAATCAAATAGACAAATGTAGAAATTCAAATGTCTGTGTGACTTTTTGTTGTTTGGCATTTATCTCAGCGAATGAGGAGATGATGTCATATCACAGGAGAGGTGTGATGATAAGTGTGAGGACAAGTCATTCCTTAACAAGGGAAGATTAATGTGCTGTTCTAAAATGGAACTATTACATGTGCTGTTTACTCAAAAGGAGTATGAAAAGTGAACAAATGGAGCTGTCAGACAAAGTGCTGATGACATACAAAATATTGAAATAAACAGCTGATGATGCATGAAGCATTGAAAAACATGTTGATACCCCTGTTGGCTCCATTGCTCATTTATTTCCATGTGATTGTCCTCTTCGGAATGTGATATAGCTTTTGCTCTGTTAACAGTCTTCCAGGTTGGGTCTTCAGAGTGACAAGGAGTCAAGGAGTTGGGCAATTTTCCATTGACTATAAATTAAGAGAGATAACAAATTAAAAGAACTCAAAAAAGGGAAAGCGGTTTTCATGGTTCACAAGAAATTATTTTTGACTGAAAATTAATTAAATCAGTCATCATGATTATGGAAATGGCTAGCTACTCAGAAATCTGTTCCGTTTTCTATACACACACCATGAACACATCGCTCAGCATTCTTTGCAGTTGAGTTAGGGCCATGCGCCTAGTTTAGACAAAGACGATGTGCATGTAAGTATTGAAAGTCAACTCCAGACTTAGCACCTAAAATCTGCTGTGAGATCCTTCATTTGTTTGCTCTGTCTGGAAGTGAAAGACTCCAAAATGGCAAAACCACATAATGGAAGGAACTCAGATCCATGAGTTCTCGCCTGAAGAAGAGGCAGCCATGAAAGCTGCCGAATGCATAAGAACTTTCTATGCTCAAGAAATAAAACTTTATATTGTCAACAATAAAATGTGGGTGTTTGTTCAAGCAACTAGCATTTCTATCACAATATTGTAAGCAAATAAGTTTCATTAAAATTACATTTTTTGTTTTAGATAAGTTATATGATCTACTAGGTTTTAGATTTCTTTAGTTAATAGAACTTTAATTGGATATTCCTACAACTGAATCGAAACAATGCAGTTTAAGAGGAACAGACAATGGATTTCACTTACAAAAAGGAGACTTTATGACTCACTTGAGTTTTGATTTCTGTTTCTCAGAAATCCTACAGTTTCTTATCATTCAGATCAATCCTTTGTAAATAATTTTTTGTAGTTTCTAGATCACTTTGGCCTCTAAAATACAATAAATCATTAGAAATGAATGATAGTTTTAAAACTTTCTGACAGTTATAGGAAGAAATCATAAAATTTAAAATGGGCCAAAAAGATTGTTTAAGCACATCCTTCTGGGTTATTCCATTCTATGGTTCCATGGATTCTCTATTTCTTTTGTTGTCTTTGAGCTACTTTATAACTCTTTCAGTTGCAGATAACTAATAACAATGCAAATGATTCTTGTCCATAGACATACAAAAGAATTTTGCATAGTGAAAAGAAGATTGCCCTCCCTGGTGCATGACATCGATCCCTCCCACAGAATAAGTCAGTTTTGTATCTATTTATAACTGTATTTCAGTATTATTGTCTTTATATGTGTGGTTCTTTGATTACTCTTTTGATCCATTTATAGTATCCTATGGATTGCCTCATTAATTGATGGATTAAATAAAATCTTTGATGTGTTCATTTTATATTTGTATGGGAGTCATGAATATGTCCTCTTTTTAAAATCACCCTTTAACAGTTTTGGAGGTCCCGTCAAGATGCCCAGGGAATTCACCTGCCGTAGTCTGGTAATATCATTGCCTAATCCCAAAACCTCTTGCTCAACTCCCAGTGGTTGAATCCCAAGTGGCAATAGAACTATAATTCATTCTCTTTTTCTGGAAAATTTTTTTCCTTTCCAGTGATTTTGTGTTTTGTTTTTTGTTTCTGGATTGTACACGACTGACGTGAGTTATGAACCACTGGTGGCAGCAGTTACTGGAAATTTGGTTTAATGGTCTGTTTTTGATCTCTGTAGTTGAGTGAGAGAGAGAGAATCTGGTTTGTTGTTCTTTGTATTTGTTGATTTATTTATTTTTCAGCTTAAATTACTGCAGAATTTTGTGCACTGAGGAGAAGTATAATTTTAATATCTGGACTATTAAGGTTGTGTTTCTCTCTTTACAGCTGACTTGTAGCTAAAGTTTTAAATCTGAAACTAAGCACTTTATGAGCCTGTATGTCTATATTTCTTTGATTCAGAAAGGTTTTTACTTCTTGTTTTGGTGTAAAATATCTTCCTAGAGGATATTTAATAAATTAGATTGTGAAGTCTCTCAAAGGAGTTTTGCTCTGATTATCAGCACAAAAATTGAGCACTACTAAAATTTTAGAAAAATAATAAATTTTAAACTTCTAATACTTTAAATGTACTTGACTTTAAAAATTCTTATAGAAACTGAAAAGAAATTCTTACAGAAACTAAGTTAGAAATATTTTAAGAATTCAGGTTTATGTAATAAAGGTTAATCTTTTGTAAGTGAGACTAGATCAATAATTTTGGCTTAATAAAAAGAGCTATGTCTTCTCTGAGTTATCAATGTTAAGTAAAATATAAGCATGTTTGTCTTTTAGGTTTGTGTTTTCTATGCTGATACAGGTTTACTGATCAAATAAAACAGCATTACTATCATATAAAGTTTAAGATTATGAAACAAGTAAATTTGTATTCACCAGGAGTAATGTTTGTGACAAAAGTTTATTTTGACAGTAATTATGTTTTATAGTGTGTCTGCTTGAAGAAAATTTCCAATATCTGTAGTTAACTTATCTTGAATTGATATTAAATTGATGGTTAATCATTGGAGACCTCGAAAATTTCTAAGTAATACAGGTGCTGGTTACTAACCATATTTAAGTTCATGTACTTTATTCTCATTTGTATGTGCTATTGAGAAGTCACTGGTGCATTAATGCATGTGTTTACTTTTGCCACTTTGAGAAAGTATCTAAAATACTTGTATGACATTAGAAAGTTGTGTGATGTGTGCCCATGTGCTTTACTCATCCACTAAAATGCTTGCATATGACAGACAGTTATTAATGAGCCACTTCCCACCCCAGTTTTCTCTGTGATTATTTATTGAAGAGGTTAATTAATATGAGTGATTGAAACTACACTGGGAATGATAACAGAGAAATGCATCTGTTTGTACTTTAGAGGAAAAGAGTGTTTTTGTTTTAAAGTAGCAGTTTTCAGGGTTTGTTTGTTTGTTTGTTTATTTTTCAGTTCCTGAACCCATTTCACCCTTATACTCTTGAGATTCATTGAAGATCCCAAGGAGTTTCAGCTTATGTGAATTATAAATAACAATCTTAACCATGTGAGGAATTGAAACAGAAATTAAAAAAAAATGCTTATTGATCCATGTTAAGATCACAAAGATGAATGCATTGTATATGAATGTAAATAGTATCTACTATGAAACAAGTTATTACCTCACAAACATTCTGAGATATGTCCACGTTAAAACATGAGTTTGCTCCATAATATGAACAAACATAAAGGTTGAAATTTGAAAAGTGAATTTTTTTTGGCTTTGGTTTATAATACTGCATCTTAAAAAAGCTATGAGGGGCACCTGGGTTGCTCAGTTGGTTAAGCATCCAATTTTGGCTCAGGTCATGATCTCACAGTCCGTGGGCTCCAGCCCCGCATCAGGCTCCGTGCTGACAGCTCAGAACCTGGAGCCTGATTTGGATTCTGTGTCTCCCTCTGTCTCTGGCCCTCCCCAGCTTGCACTCTGTCTCTGTCTCTCTCTCTCTCTCAAAAATAAATAAATATTATTTTTTTTTAAAAAAGCTATGAAATAGGGGCGCCTGGGTGGCACAGTTGGTTGAGCTTCTGACTTCGGCTCAGGTCACGATCTCCCGGTCGAGGAGATCGAGCCCTGCGTCTGGCTCTGTGCTGACAGCTCAGAGACTGGAACCTGCTTCAGATTCTGTGTCTCCCTCTCTCTCTGCCCTTCCCCACTGATGCTCTGTCTCTCTCTGTCTCAAAAATAAATATAACCATTAAAAAAAATTTTTTTTAAGCTACGAAATATGTTGTAGTGTTAGCAGAGCCTACTCAGTGAGTTTGCTGCCTTGGTTTACTGATTGTCTTCACCTGCAATATGAAAGGTTATTCTTAAACTTTTTAAAGTTTATTGATTTTGAGAGAGAGAGTGAGTGTGAGCGAGGGAGGGGAAAAGACAGAGGGAGAGAGAGAATCCCAAGCAGGTCCTGTCAGGGAAGATCCTGATGAGGGGTTGGGTCTCATGCACCGTGAGGTCATGACCTGAGCCAAAACCAAGAGCTGGACACTTCATGAGCTGGGGCACCCAGGCACCCCGGAATGTTATTCTTTACCTTCTGTGTAGTCTATATAGATTAGCAGAGACTCTGTATTTTACCAAAAATAATTTTCTGTGCTTTTCATTGACTTATTTGACTTACTTTCAAGGACATATTTCTTTATTATGCAAAATGAAAAAAGAATGAACGAAGGTTCCTCACTTACGAAAGAGCTAAGGTTTCTAGAAGCATCCTACTTTCCATGTTTATTTTTAAATGTTTTATTGTTCCTGTACTTAAACAGGTAACCAAGAGAGTGCCCCAGATTTCCTCCTAAACATTTCACCTTCCAAATTCAGGTCCTAAATGTAGAAAAAATAAAATAAAATTTTCAGCATATCTTGTACTCCCAAACTATCTTTGGGATTTCCCAGAGGGTTCCTGAAAAATCACAAAGATTTGTTCTTTTGCTTATAAAAAAAAGATGCTAGAGCTATTTAGATCTTTTTGCTACCCTGTTATAAGAGTTGTGGAGCAAAAGCTGTCAAATTAGAAGAGACATTCAGTCTTCCCTAGGTTAAGTTTGCAAATATTTCAGAAATCATATGCTTCATTTGAAGTCCCTTGTCTGTCAGTGTTTTGCTTTCCATAATATATTTTAACCTCTCATGAAACTCTGATCAAATTTCTTATGAAATAGTCTGTCAGATTTTGTATAATTGTCAGAGTCCTAGACTGTTTTATGTGATGATGTGAAGCACCAACTATAGCATTATCTGTCACTTTTCAGTTTTTACTTTGCCACAGCTTTACTTTTTTCATTTGAGTCTGTTGAAAAAGACAGTTGTCCCAAGGTTTCTTATGCCCTTGTGTGTCTTGCTGGGAATGCAAAAATTTCAAGGCCCTGACTGCCCTTTCACCCTGCCACTTCTCAGGGCCGTGTTCTCATGATTCACTTTAAGAAAGAAGTAATATTTCTTTCTGAGACAAAAATTAAGGCTTGCTTACTGCTTTCTATAGAAGCAATGGATTTCCCCAAACTCAGTGTTCTTCAGATCGTAACATAAACCCTCTGCCTGCACAGCATCCATCTGGGCTTTCTCTGTCACCCCAGTGGGATCTGGGGATCTTATGCAATTTTATGTTCATATGCTTGTTGTGATATGAGGAATAAAGTCCTTTGTCTCTGACCAAAGAGTCTCATATCTTCTGTCAGAATCCATAAGAAGGTAACAGGATATCTCAGTAGCTTTCAGGTAGGGTGAAATCAAATCCCACACTGAACAAAAGCTAGCATCTTCTAGGCCAGTGGTTCTCAAGTGGAGATGAACATCACACTTAGCCAAGAAATTTTACACATGTTTAGACCCTACTACTGACTTGCTGAATCTCTCTTCTTGATATTCTTGCTATATTCTTCATATATGAAATATTATTTCTCAGAAATATTGTTGCTATATCTTTTTTTCCCTTAAAACTATTCTATTTGTTTATATCAGATATAGCATTTAATGACATCTTTGAAAACAGACTTAATCATTACTCTTAGAGACTTATATTTTGGAAGACTTTGTCATCTTTGGTTTTGATGTCATAGAAATAGTCATACTGCTGTTAATTGCATTATTCCTATCAGAAACCTCATCCAATTTTCACATTTGAAAATTGTAATAAATTAACCCCAGTAATTAGTTCTCTGTCATCTACAGATAGTATTTGTTTTACTCTGACGCTTGCTTGTATGGAGGCTCAGCTGTAAGCTACAGGAAAAAGTTTGTGTCCAACAAAGGAGAGTTTCAGAGCCTCAAGAAAAAGGACTGTACTTCAAACTGTTGATGTATCTGGGCTGATCTTACATTGCTCAGAGTAAGGGTCAGCAAATTATGGCCTGCTGGACAAATATATCCATTGTCTGTTTCTGTAAATAAAATTTTATCGAAACATGGTCACATACACTTATTTATGTGTATTGTCTCTGGCTAATTTTTTTGCTACGGTGATGGAATTGAATAGTTGTAATAGAGAACATCTGGCTTGCAGACCTTAAAATATTTACTATCTGAGATTTTACAGAAAAAGTTTGCTCTCAGACTATACCTGTAGATGGGTCTAGATTTTCATGACTGCTTTTCATTGAAAGTAGATGGCTTAATGACACTGGTAATGTGAGATCAAGGAGATCAAGAATTAATTAAATAGGTCTGAATGAATTGATGATGAAATTTTTATGACAGTAAATTTTTGTAATATTGTATTTTTCTGTTTTCTGGATAGATGAGGGAGTCCTATCTTTTTAAAAGCTATTTATGCCCCACAGTAATTTAGTAAATGCTGCTTTTGTAAACTAAAATGAAAAATTGTAAGTAATAGCTGATTCTCTCAGACTTTCTGGAATTCCAAAGCACTTAGTCTTTACTTTTGGTGATATGATAGTTATGTGTATAGTTATGTGTATAGGTTCAGTAAAAATCTGTCCTCCATTTTCCATGATTATAATTGGACAAAACAATTATACAACCAATGCCTTGCTTGAAATGTCACTTTTGAAAATAATACACTTTTAATCAAACATGACAAGTCACCCTTAAAGAACTAAAGTTGATTTTACATATGGAGCCAATGGCTAGAATGCATCCTCAGGAATATTGACTCTCAGAATTCCAGTCCTACAGGTAGTAAGATGGTCACTTCCTTGCAGCATGGGCTCTGAAAAATTTGGGGACCCTTAGAACAGAGGAATCCATTTAAATTTATAAGGTACTGGAGATGAAATCTGGAGTAGATATTTTCTTGGGTTTGATTCTCCAGTCTTAGAAGAATAAATGAGATGTTCATAAAGGTCAGACCAGAGATTCCGTATGAAAACTTTCAGACAGAAGTTAAGTTTAAAGCCTTGGTGGTTGCTTGATATTGTACAGTTCTAGGTTGGCAAAATAAGCTCAAAGAGATTTATTAACACTCTTGTTGCGCCTGTGTAAATAATCAGGCCAAACATAATGGGATCACCATTTTTTGTGTGATGAAGGATAATCCTTCTTTGAGATAATTATGATCTTAAAATGGAGGGTGACTAGAGACTGTATTAATGTCTTGCTGCTGCTGTAAAAAATGTATCATGAATTTAGTGACAACATATTTATTATCACATTATATAGTTATGAGGTCAGAAGTCAGAAATGGGTCCCAGTAGGCTAAGATGAAAATGTAAACAAGCCTGCATTTCCACTGAGGCCCTAGGGAATAATCTGTTTCCTTGTCTTTTTTTTTTTTTTCCCGGAGGCTGCCTGAGCTCCTTGGCTCATGGCCTCCTTCCTCCATTTTCAAAGCCAGCAGTTATACCAGCTCAACCTCTGCTTCTATCATCACCTCTTCTCTGATTCCAATTCTCCTAACCCTGTCTTTTCTTATAAAGATCCTTGTGATTACATTGGGCCTGTCTGGATAATCCAGGATAATCTTCCAGCCTCAGGATCCTCAATGTAAACACATCTGTATGATCTCTTTGACCATGTACAAGTAGCATATTCATTGGCTCTGGGGATTAGGACATGGACATTTAGGGGCCATTATTCTGTCTACCATAATGTGACAAGTCCGAAATGGGCTGGAAAGATTACCGAGTATCTTCTTGAAAACTAAGTGTTGCCTGGTTATTTGATTTTTATGGCATTTCTGCAGCATTCATTGCCTTTAAGCTTTGGAACAACTCTGTAAATTGCAGGTAACTGATACAAAGCAGAGGATTCTTGAATATAGACATCTAAGTGCATTTTATCCCATGGAAATACAATGGATTTCCCAGCAGTACCACAACAATCTTCATGGAATAAGCCAATTTTGTAAATTCATTTCACCATTACCACTTATAAAGGTTTAGTTCTTTGAAATCCCCTTTGAACTAATTATAACATCTTTTTGGTTTCCTCATTAAATAATAAATTACAGTCTTTGACATATATTCATTTTATAGTCTATGAAAGTTGTGATTATACCCTCTCTTAACATGTAGCATTTAACATGGAGATTCACAATCATATACAAAAATAGATAGGATAGGAAAAAAAGTTTCATCACTTAACCCCAATAATATCAAGCTAAAGTCAGTCCTGTTCTTTCTACACTTTCTTCCGGTTTCCTCTGTCCTGTTATTCTGAAGTGAATTCCAGAGACCATATTATCTTATCCATAAGTATTTATTATGTCCCTTTAATTATAAGGAATCATTTAACATAACCACAATACTAAAATCTCACCTAAAATTAATAATTTCTTAATATAATCAAAATGTCCAGTGTTCAAATTTCTGATGAGATTTATTTACAAATGACTTTTATCTGTTGTTGTTGTTGTTGTTGTTGTTGTTGCTGCTGCTGTAACTTAAAAATCCAGGACAGGGGCGCCTGGGAGGCTCAGTCGGTTAAGCATCTGACTTCAGCTCAAGTCATGACCTCACGGTCTGTGAGTTCAAACCCCATGTCAGGCTCTGTGCTGACAGCTTGGAGGCTGGGGCCTGCTTCAGATTCTGTGTCTCCTTCTCTCTCTCCCCCACTTGTGCTTGCTCTCTCTCTCAAAAGTAAATTAAAAAAATAAAATAAATACAAAAAAATAAAATAAAAATAAATAAATAAACCCAGGACACAAATAAGATTCATACTTTGAGATGTTTTGATATATATATGTTAAGTCTCTCTTTTTTGAAACTATTTTATTGATGTGTATTCTCTGTGCAATAAATCGCACCTACTTTAAGTGTACAATTTGATGAGTTGTCTCAATATCTTTTATTTATTTTTATTTATTTATTTTTTAACATTTATTTATTTTTGAGACAGAGACAGACAGAGTATGAACGGAGTAGGGTCAGAGAGAGAGAGAGGGAGACAAAGAATCTGAAGCAGGCTCCAGGCTCCAACCTGTCAGCACAGAGCCCCACTCGGCGCTCGAACTCACAGACGGTGAGATCATGACCTGAGCCGAAGTCGGAGGCTCAACCGACTGAGCCAATCAGGTGCCCCTCAATATCTTTTAAATGTATGATCTCCTTCCCTATCTTTTTCTTCTTATGGTTTATTTGTTTAAAATAAATTTGCCTATAGAGTTTTCCAGAGTATGTATCTGCCTGATTGTTACCCTGTGCTACAATTTAATACATTCCTTGGTCTTCTGCACGTCCTGTAATTGGAGGTCAGTGTCTTGTTCCATTAGTTTGTTAGAATTTGAAAAATTATGAAATTCTACTTTCTTGTTCATTTCTTATTTATTAGCTAGAATATTTCTATACAGAGAAATGTCTTCTGGTCTTTTATTTGATTATCCAGTGGTATAGTTCATGTAGGAGAGACGATAAATAATCCTTTCTCTTTATTTACTATTTTCCAAAACTTATCAATAGATGCCAAAAATCTACCTGGTAAAATTTAATACATAATTTAATTAATGAATTAGAAGTAAATAATTAAAAATACAAGAACAAAAATACTTCTAAAATATTAGAAATAGAAATATGCTTTAAAGAATATGTATCTCAAACAGAGAGCTAACAAAACACTTGGTGCAAATATGCAAGTATAGATGAATTTTCTTACTGCATGTAATAGGCAACTTTCTCCAGATTAAAAAAAAAGGAAAGACAAGAAAAAATAAATCAAGTAAGCAGGCAAGAATGTTCACCATTATTATTGTTTTTAAATTCCTGGTCAACACAGTACGATGTAAAACTGAAAACACATCATCATTCATGTAATGGTATAAATATAACTCTTCAAGATTAATTTTTAAAAAATGTATTGTGAATATGGGGCATGTAGGTGGCTTGGTCAGTTAAGCATTTGACTCTTGATTTCAGCTCATGTTATGATCTCATGGTTTGTGGGATTGAGCCCCATGTGGGGCTCTGAGCTGATGATGTGGAGCCTGCTTAGGATTCTCTCTCTCCTTCCCTCTGCCCCTCCCTTGCTCACTCTCTCTAAATACATACATACATACATACATACACACACACACACACGCACACACACACATATATATTTATATGTTGTGAATAAGTTTAAGTGACATTTATATAAAATCAATGGCTTTTCTACTTATCAGTAGTGAAATATATAACACAGCTACATGAAAATAGATTGAAAAAAGATTTTGCGTATAGTAGCATGAAAAGTGTTACATATCTACTAATAACTTCAATAAGATACATAAAGAAAACCACCAGATTTACCAGGAAATATAAAAATAAGACTTAAATAGTTACACTGCAAAGATACAAATGCTATATGTGTTTAATATAATAGGTATAAATAGCTCACTGGGCTTTTTTTTTTTTTAACAGACTAAACCATTATAAAGTTATCTGGAAGAAATAACTTATAAAGATTTAAGAAAACAACAGAGAATTACCTACTAGATATTGAAATTAATTATAATGGGGCATATATTATAATAGAAAGGTACTACCATGAGGGTGGGCAGATAGATCAATAGAAAAAGCTAAATGGGCAAACTGATCACTACATATACTAAATTTAACATTGATGAAGATGGCATCACACATTAAGATGAGAGGAGAGAGAGATTTTGAAAAAGAGATAGGGAGAAATTGACTAAATTTTTGAGGGGAAAATAAAAACATTGTAGATCTTTCCTCATACTATAGGGCAAAGTAAATTCAGATGTTTAAATATTTAAATGTAAAATGAAAACCAGAAAAGTTTGTGAAGGAATGGGAAAAATACAGATTTAATCATAAAAGATGTACTTTTGGACATTAAACAATTTTATAATCACGTTTTTGCAACATGCTAACAAAGGGTTATAAGCTCAACTTATAAAATTAATTAGAAAAATCCAGTAAGGGGTGCCTGGGTGGCTCAGTTAGTTGAGCGTCTGACTCTTGATCTTGGCTCAGGTGGTGATCTTGTAGTTCATGGGATTGAGTCCTGCATTGGGCTCTGCCCTGACAGCATGAAGTCTGCTTGAAATTTTCTCTCTCCTTCTCTCTCTCTGCCCCTTCCCCACTCACGTGCATGCACTCTCTCTCTCTCAAATAAATAAGTGAACATTAAAGAAGAAAAATACATTAAGAATTATAGTAGACAAATGACAAAGTTTATGAACATTTTTCAGAGAAAGAAATACAAATTGTTAGCTAGTATACTTAAAAGTTTATTCAATTAAAAACTATAGAAAAAAGGCTACCAAATTAAGAAAGCTGTTTTAAAAATAATAATACTCTATCTTGGCAATAGTATGGTAGAATTTATATTATTATTAAATAAATTATTATTATAAATTAAAGTTTGTTTTGTTTTGTTTTGTTTTTACATCATTTGGCATCTTCATCAAGAGCCTTAGAAATGTTCACATACGTACATTCTTTGACTCGGAAATTTCACTTCAGGGAATCTAAAGATAAATGAAGAGCAAAAAAGAGAAACAAAGAAAATTTCCAGATTAGGGAGTAGTTACATAAAGTATTATTATGTTACCATAGAATATTACCTCCTACCCACTTGTATGCTTCTCTACCCAACTCTGCATTTAGTGATATCATATTGACAGCTTTAAATTGACTGCAAAGAGAGTCTTTACTTCATGTAAATTAGAGAATGCTAATATGAATTAGGGTTTTTTCCCCCTCCTTTAGAGATCTAGTTGTTAACTATTTACCAGCATGTTACCGATTACAACTGCCCTAACCGTTTAGAATAATAGTATAATTTTCTTGTTTTACTAATAGGTATATAATAACTTGTCCAAATTTGTACAATGAATTAGTGGTAAAATTAGCATCTTGTTCTCCAAAAGTTCTCCAAGAACTTTTCAATTTTAATATGTTGCCAAGGAAAATTATGTTACCTGTTTTCAATCTCCAAACTGAAATAATACTCTTGACTTGCATACCAAGTTCTAGATGAAGCTTCGGATGCAATGATGCCTATCTGATAATTCTGTCAATATTTACTATCAAGTAAAGCACAAATTAATCACTAGTGTTTATTTATACTTGGAAATCTTGCTTTAGATTGGCCTTGGCACAAAGCATCCATATTACTGTGTCTCCTGTAGGTATTCAGAAAAACGCCCTAGGAGATAGTCTAGCATATCACACTTGCAAGCATTCTAACAGTAAATCACAACTATATTTGTAGAATATCTTTGTGATCAAAATACATAAAGTTCCATTCTCTTAGAATCTCCACATTTGTAGTTCTTAATACACTGACACACTACAAATGAGACCCAGAATTTCCATCTATCCATTCATCCAACAAAAATTTGTTGAGGGCCAATGCTGTTCCTGGCCTAGAGCTTGAATGATTGATTAATCCCTGCCAGAGCCCCCTTTTCTCACTAAGTTTCCCTGATGACTTCTCATGGCTGTTGACTCCATCTTTTAAGGAGCTGCTTTTAGGGAGCTCCATCTTTTAGGGAGATTTTAGTTTGAAAAAAAATCTTTCCTTCTTATCATGATTGTGATCACCTACAATCTCTTTAGATACTACCAAGGATTTATTTTTCTTTCCAATCTTTCTGTTATTCTCAGTCATAATCTTAGTCAAGAGGGAATTTGAGTTTTGGGCTCCACTTCAAGGTTTCATAATTTGGAGACTTACCTTCTATCATGTTTCACCATTTTAAAAACCGAACTGTGCATTAAAGTTACTTTTGTTAATTGTGTCGTTGCTAAATCTCACTCTCCCAAGCATTCCCACAGTTCTGATCCAGTAGACCTGGCATGGGTCCAGGATTATGCATTTCATAAATCCAAACTGTCAAAGATTCTGATGATCAGAGATTTATTCCCCCAGAAACTCTGCTTTCCAGCAAGTTTTCAGTGAATGGTTCCAAGGTGGATCATCAGAGAGCTCATATAAACTGACAAATGTAAGTCACCATCAGGTGACCAGATATTCATAAACCTTTGTACTTCACTTTATACCAAATCTCAGTCTAGAAAGAATTATGTGAGTGCAAAATGGAATTTTTGAGAGTTTGATTGGTAATGTGAAATTTGAGATGTGCATACTTTTTAATAATTAATATATTTAAATTAGAAATCAAAAGATGACTTGAGAAAAAGAAGTCTTTGAAATGTTCAAAAATAACTGTTTAGATTTTACTTGTTGGCCTTCATAATGCTTTTAGTGCCACTTCATGTGTGTGTGTATACATATATAAACACACACACACACACACACACACACACACACATATATATACACACACA
The DNA here is from genome assembly GCF_027475565.1 of Acinonyx jubatus. Taxonomy (NCBI): domain Eukaryota; kingdom Metazoa; phylum Chordata; class Mammalia; order Carnivora; family Felidae; genus Acinonyx; species Acinonyx jubatus. The sequence continues at coordinate 28,299,178 of NC_069384.1, forward strand.
CATATATAATTTTTAATGTTTTATTATTTTTATATATTTTTATCTTTTATATTAAAATAAAATGCATTTTAATGTATACATATATTAAATATTTATATAGTTATATATATTTTTTCATGTGGATATATATTATTTTTATTTAAATCATGTTCTATAATCCCAATTCATCTTCAGATTTCAAATTAAAACTGAGTGAAGATTAATCCCCATTTTTGATAAATATCTCTAAAAAATAATGAGTTTTTATGCATATTTTAGGTACAACTTAAAGAATATAAATAGACGTTTTTATCCATGGCAGTTTAATACACTTTCACTATACTTTATTTAACTTCATGATGTAAGAATTCTTTTTCACTCTGACACCAATAAATACTGGAAGTCTTTAAGTCCTACCATGACATTACTGATGATAGTAATCCTGATAAGTATTTAATTGTACACACTAATACCTGACCTACTTGGTAGACATATGCAAAAAATATTCATAAGAAAATAAGCTGTGGACACTCATCTGCTATTCAAAAAGAGTCAAACAGTTGGTAGAGCTAAATATTCTTATTATTTATTTGAAAGATGAAAATATCTGTGTGTTAACGAAAAACGTGAAGAACATGGATCCACAAAATAAGGTCAGCTGGAAGGTATAGCTCCTCTTCTATTTTTACGCCTTTTTTGCCTACTTTGATTCATCCTTCAGATTTCAGTTTAGATAATATTTACTCTCTTCCATTCTGTACTTAATCCTTTTGGAGCACTTCCCATATTCAGTTGTAGCTGCGTGTTTCCCCATCAGTGCTCCTTTAAATGGAGCTATACCTTATTTACTACTGTATCTTTGTGCCTCCTACAGGTCCTGGTAATAATTGTTACTCTATAAGCAATCATTACAACAATTAGAAATCTTCAGCATTTCTGACAGAAAGTAAGCCTCCTGAGTATACATATTCTATTCCCACTATTTAGCTCTCCATAAGAGGCACTTGATAAATATTCTGAAGCTAATGAAAAAATATAAGGGAAGTCAACTATGGCATCCCCCAGAGGGTGCTAGAGCCCCAAGTCTTACTCACTTCTGCCTCAGTAAAGTTGCTCTCAACCATTTTAGTTTAATCCAACATTTATTTATTCTTTTTAAAGCTTAATTATTTACTTTGAGAGAGTGAGAGAGGGGGGAAGAGAGAGAGAGAGAAAGGGAGAGAAAATCCCAAGCTGGCTCCGTGCTGTCAGTGAGGAGCCCATTGTGGCGCTGGATCTCATGAACTGTGAGATCATGACCTGAGCTGCAATCAAGAGTCAGGCACTTCACCCACTTAGTCACCCAGGCACCCCAACACAACATTTATCAGGTGCTGTGGGTTTCCCTAGAATTGCAAAGATAACCAAGACTCATTTCTTGTTCTTGAGGCATTTGGAAGCTGGTGTGGCAACTACTGTAGTTGACAAATGACACCAAGATTATCCACGAAAGGCAAAGCATCTGGCCTTTTAGACAACAGTAACTTAAGGGATGTTGCAGCACCCAAGACATTTATTCTAGGCTATGCCAAGTAACCACCACAGACCACCCTGGATCACTTGCAACCGTGCCTTGGATTCCTTCCTTGTTAGGAATTCCACTGAAGGTTAGGACAATTCCTCACCCAAGAATATCTAGGATTGATGAAAAATTCAAAAGCTTTCTAAAAGCAATGTTCTATTTCTCCCTAGAAGCAGGTTCAGGATTGGCCAGACCTAATTAGCATAGAAACCTCACCCCTTTTGGTCCTTTAAGACAAATTATAGATCATTTGATGGTGAGTAGATGCATTTAAATTAATGGTCACATGCATTTGGCCATATGCCCAGAAATTTGGGCACCACCAGAGGTGCCTGTGGGGATAATGACCTCTTCCTGGCCATGGCTTCTAATTGCAAATGGCTGTAATACCATAATCTGAACTGAGGTCAAAGGACTGCTGGGTGAAGTTTTCCATAGTGCAATTGCATTTTTGTTTTTCCTGGCAATAATCAAAGGCTTCCAGTTGTGCCTAATTAGAGAGATATGATATTTGAGTGACCAAGGCTTCAAGTTTATTACCAACAAAACATGTATCACCTGTTCCCTAAACTGAGTTGGAACCTATAATTCTTCTGGGCCAGAAGCCGGTTTGCAAACTTATTTTAAGTGCTAGAAACTTTATAACAGAGTTTTTATTTTTTTTGAATGTTATATTGGGAGTTAGATAGAGTAGTAATTCTTGATAGGAACTGCTTGGCCAACTCCCTGTGTCTCACTGAAAATTTACATCCTAATATTAGCTTTTGGCCAATGTATATTCAGTGAACAAGATATAACTGCTGTTTTAGTAAGGACCCCTGTTGAAGGAAAGACATGGCCATGGGAAGGTCCCAGTTCTTATCCACACTTACGGCACTGTGTCCAAATTGAAATATAACCTAAAGAGGATATAGATACAGGATTATATCTATATATAGAGGATATAGATAAAGGATTAGAAAAGAGGGAAGAGTTAATGCATAATGTTACCTGTGTGTGAACCAGGATATTTTGCTTTTCTCATCATGCAAAGAATGAACACAGGTGTTTCTAAATAATGGCTGGTTCAACAAAGAATGTGTTCCTTTAATAGCAAGAGCCATATTTTTGTGTTATGCTGGCTCACCACACAGTTAAAATTGACATACATTGGAGCACTTCAAATTTATATCTTCATTTCAGCCATTCATTTAGTAGGTCAAATCATCATTATATTTCACCAGTCTGGTGGATTTTAATTCATTTAACATTTTAATCTTTCATCAAGTTTTCATTTAAGAGGATTTCACAGCATATACGGGATTTGTATAAATTTGTGTGCAGTAAATTTATTCTTTTAACAGTTTTATTCTTTCATCAGAAATTCATTTAAATGGATTCCACTATATATCACTTCCACTTCCAGTGCAGCTTTAGGTCAGGCTGTAATTGATGCAAAAGCAATGAGGTATTAAAAGAGGTAGGAAATATCTGAAATTGGAAAGAGTTCAAGAAGTGGGCCATTGTAAGGGCATTACACTCCTCAGATAAGGTGGGGAGGGGAGAATAATAAGGCATTTTGATCTGAAGCCTTACATGCTTTATAATTTCAATTCTCAACAAAGTCAGAAAGATCTATTTTATCTAAGCTTGTGTCTTTAAAACAAAATTAACTGCTTCAGTGCCCTAAAACAGCCCCCATATGGCCATGTGATTGTGCATGCTTGTCTTTACCATCCATTTGAATTAATGGCACAGTTTCTTTCGGTGAGCATTCTATCTCCTCCCTCCCCCCCACCCCCGCCGACATTCATTAAATGACATCCAAGTGATAAACATTAATATAATAAATACAGTAGCTCTGGAAATAACCCAGGGAAGAGGTGCATTCTATCATGTTTTCATACAGAAGTAGATGAAAATCACCAGTAGTGCATTATAGTTGGTGGAGGAAAACGGCAGTTATGAGAGATGCCCTTACCAGGAGCAGAGGTGCTGGTGTTTTCACTGTGTGCATCGGAAAAGTAAAAGGTGACCTTGAGAAAGTCTTCCTTGCTCTTTAGGTCTCTGCAAAAGGAATGATTGCTTTTATGACATCTACTATTATGAGGGCATCGTTGTCTTTGATTGGTGAGTGAAAGATGCTGGAGAAATGATAGGTGGAAATCAGTATTTATATTTGTTAATGTGTCTTTGGGATGACAGTACGTCAGGAAGAAATGTTCTCACCATACACAAAAACTGATAATTCTGTGGGATGATGGATAGGTTAAATTAACCCTGTTGTGGTAATCATTTCACGAATATATGTGAATGTATAGAAAATACACGATATACATGTATCAAAACATCATGTTGTACACCTTATATTTACACAGTGTTGTATGTCAATTAAATGTCAATGAAGCTGGGGAAAAAAAAAAAGAAAAAGAAAGAAGGAAGGAAGGGGAAAAGTGGAAAAAGGAAGGAAAGAGGGAGAGATTTACCTTGTGATATTGTTGTATTTAACATACTTCTTTATCAGACTGACAACTACTTCTGTCTTCCTCTGGTTTTATTGGCATTATAGAGTACCTTTCACATCAAATGTCTAATAACTGTGAAATTGAATTGAATCGAATGGTACTGAATTGAAAGAAAAAAATTTCAAATGTTGAAAAGCTGATCTAAGCCCACTATACTCTACCCACCATCCCCCCTACAACCTCACAGTATAAACTGATGTTAGGAATATGGAATCAATTTATTTATCACTCTTCATAGAGTATGACCCTTTTCTACATCTGGCTAGGGACAGAATGTAGCTGAGATAAAGAAAGATGGCACTCAGACTAAACATCTAAATAAGTATTTCTAACTAAATAGATGATTGGTCATGAAAGATTGCAGGAGGACTGTAGGAAGAGGACCATATCTTATTTCCACTCTAATGTCATGCTGAGCCCTCCTGTGGCTCTCTTATCAAGTTATGGGAATGCCTAGTTCAGGGCCAGCCATCTATAGATCTATGACAGTTTTTATACGGGAGTTCACATGCGAGTTGGGGGCAATTACTGGATTTCTCTATAGGTACAGGGTCGCTCTCATTGGTTCCAGAACCCACAGGACATCCTAGAATTTGATTGAAAAAAAAAATAGAAAGTACATTTTCTAGCATATTTTCATCTGTTTTTAGAAATTAAAAAAAAACCCTTCACTTTTCTACAATGGTCTAGGGGAAAAAGCAAGGGATGATTTTTTGTTTGTTTTTGTTTTGGTTTTTTGGTTTTTGGTTTTTGTCCATGGCTTCCAGCACTTTAGCGGACTGCATGCAGTATGGTCTAGTCAACAGGCTTTCTGGTCCATTTGAGTGAGGCCTCTGGTCCTCTAAAAGGCACTATAGGTACCAGGAAGTTTGTTATAGTAATTTGAAAGCATCTTATTGAAGGCTAATTTGATTTGGATCTAACTTATCAACCTTGCTGTCAAACTACAACTGAGAAGGTGAATGTGACTGTGTGGACAATTTTATAACCTTTCAAATGATAATTGCCTGAATTTTTATGCAGACATATATTGATAGAGACTGACAGATGTTGAAAAGAACAGAGCCACAAGCCACACCATAGAACTGAGGATAAAAATCATCTCTTCACTTGTCCCTCTTCTATTGCTATTTTCGTACTGCATTAGAACTCTTTCAAATGCAAAACATGAAGCTGGGCTCTCATTTATCTAAGTGATTTTGCATATGTGCTCCCTTTAGCTTTGGCTGCTTTTCTGACCAGCAACCTCCTGCCAACAATTTCATATCAGTGTGCTCATCTAGATGGTTTTCTAGTTATTACTATTTAAAAATATATACATTAGTAAGATCTTGACTCAGTACTTGAGTAATTTGGTTCAGGAAGAGCTAAGAAAGTCTGCAAATCTGTAGTAATCAAATGGTTTCATCAACACTGGGCCCCACCATACATTAGAGTATTTGAACATTATGAGTATGTTAATAAAGAAAGAATTCTCTCTGAATTTTTCTTTTAAATTGATGCTTGTGTAGTGTGTCTTTTTTCCATCCTTTCCTTCCAACTCACCTGCATTGGTTTTGAAGTTAATTTCTTGGAGGCAGCATACAGTGAATTGGGTCATGTGGGTTTTTGATGTTTGTTTGTTAGTTTGTTTGTTTTTAAATCCACCCTGCCAAATGTCTTCTAATTGGTGTATTTAGACCATGTATACTGAAGGTAATTATTGAAAGAACAGGACTTACAGCTGCCATTTTGTTTGTTTTCTATTTATTCTCATACCTCTCTCTTTTCTTGCTCTCCTGTGAGTTACTTGACCATTATTTAGGATACCATTAATTTTTAATGATTTTGAGTATATTTTTTTCTACAGTTTCATTAGTACTTGCTCTAGATATCATAATATAACTATATAACTTATCACAATGTACTAGTCTTGGTGTTTTACTACTTCCAGTGAAATGTAGAAAGCTTATTTCCACTTAGGTCTCTTTATCTTTCATCTTTGAAAATATAATTACCTTACATATTTTCTCTACATATGAATACATTGAATAGATGGTCTTATAACTTTTGCTTCAGTGATCAAAAATGATTTTGAAAAAATCATGAAGAGAAGAAGTTCTGCTTAATTTTATTTTTGCCTCTTGCATTGTTTGTCCTTCCCTTCTGGAATTTCAGATCTTATCTTGCAGCCATTTTCTTTCTGTTTGAGTGTTTTCTTTATTCTTTGAGAATAAGTCTGCTGATGACAAATTATCTTAAATTCTTTTCATCTAAAAATTTCTTTTTTTTTTAACTCTTTCCCTGAAGGATATATTTGGGGTTGAGAGTTCTTTTCTTCAATTATTTGAAAACTGTCATACCACTTCTTTCTGGTTTTCATGGCTGCAGATGAGAAAAATATCGTATGTCATCCCACTATGGGTAGTATTTTGTTTGGCTGCTTTCTCTCTGGCTGCTTTCAGATTTTTTTCTTTGTTTTTAAAACTTAATTTTAATGTGTCTTGATGTGGATTTTTTTAAGTTTTTATTCAGTTTGATGTTTGCTCAACTCTTTCAAACCTGTCGATGCATATATTTTACCAAATTTAGGAATTTTTAGCTATTATTTTTTAAATATGTTTTCAGCCCCATTCTCTTTCTCTTCTTCTGGCACTCTGATGACATGAACATTGGATCTTTTATTATTTTGTTTCTGTGTGTATGCTTTCTCTATCGTTTGCATTGAGTAATTTGTTATTCTAGTTTCAAGTTTACTGATTCTTTTCTCTGTCATATTCTTTCTATTGAGCCCATCCAATGAAAAAAAAATTTACTTCAGTTATTGTGTATTTTAGCTCTATGATGTTCATTTGGTCTTTTTTTATTTTCAGGTGAGATTTTCGTTTTTTTTCAAAGATACTTATAGTTGCTTGTTGAAGCAATTTGATTACGGCTAAGGTAAATTCCTTGGCGAATAATTTCAATAGCCTGTTTTTCTTAGTTTTGGCATCTGTTGTCTTTTCTCATTCAAGTTGTGATTTTCCTATTTCTTGTTATGGCAAATGATTTTCTTTTTGTCCTGGAAATTTTGATTATTATTTTAGGATACTCTGGATCCTACTTAAGTTTTCTGTTTTATCAGGCAGTCACCTTCTTCATTTTTTCTGTCTTCTCTGGTTTTCTGTACCTTATGTTCTGGTTTAGCATGGAGGCCCTGGCCTACATTTCATGGGCTACGGTTGCACTGACAATTTATCTTTATGAGCCTTTATAGTCTATTTTTGTCTCTCTGGTTTTCCTGCCTGGTGCCAGCCACAAGGCCAGGTACTTAGAGTCTTTAAGTGTTTAAGGGAAGGGAAACTCTTGCTCATGGGGTAGAGATAGTTCCATGGGCTTCCTATTGTTGGCAGGGTTCCCACTTAATCAAGGCTGCCTATATCTCTGAGTTTGGAGGTGGGGGATAAGATTGGCCATGGGGCAGAGAACAAAAATCTATGCTAATTGTTTCAATCTGGGAAAGGAATTCAGTTATTTGGACCATATTCTCCCATTTAGTTGGGGACCAGAAGATGTTGGGCCTGGTTCTCTTTCTGCTGGTGTAAATGGGGACAGGAGAAGGTCAGAAGATGTTAGGCTACTATGTTGCTTTGGGTTCTGAGATTTCTAGCCAGTTCACCTTCCTCTTTTCAACTTTCAGAGTTGCCTCTTGGGTTATTTTCAGAGTTTTTAGCTGCACTTCGTAGGAAAAGATGATCTGTGCCGTCTTGTTTCCCTTCTGCATTTTTTCAAAGTTTGTGTTTGTTTGTTGTTTATTTGTTTATTTATGTAAAGAGACCTTCAGTGAAGGAGGGACAGAGAGAGAGGGAGAGAGAAACCCAAGCAGGCTCTGGGCTGTCAGAGTAGAGCACAATGCAGGTGTCAAACCCACAAACCGTGATCTTGACCTGAGCTAAAACCGAGTTGGACACACAACAGAGAGAGTCACCCAGGTGCTCTTCCCTTCTGCATTTTTAAATGTTCTTCCAGTTTTTTTTAAATGTTTATTTCTTTCGAGAGAGAGAGAACACATGCATGAGTGGGAGAGGGGCAGAAAGAGAGGGAGGGAGAGAATCCCAAGCAGGCTCCACACTCAGCATGGAGCCAATGTGGGGCTCTATCTCACAATCCTGGAATCCTGACCCTAACTGAAATCAAGAGTCTGACGCTTACTGGACTGAGTGACCCAGGCACCCCTTAAGTGTTCATGAATACATATTTTGGTAAGCAAAATGTCATCATCTATGTTTTAGTTATAAATTTTGGTGTTTTTATGTAGTTAGTAACTTTGAATTAAATATTATGAATGAACTTTTTAGAAAAATGAATGAGAAGAAAACTCATCAAATTTTTTAGTGATTTTCTTTTAGTTAATGGGATTATGGTGATTCATATTTTCTGCTTTATTTTCTGTATGTTATAAGTTTTTTTTAAATCAATGAACAGTATTACTTATCTTATTAGAAAAAATGTTATTTTTCAAAGAACAAAAAAGAATCATGAGAAGGCTATATGTATTATGTATGGCTAGACTATAAAACAACTGAAGAATAGTGGAAATGATAGCATCAATGCTTTTTATTTTCAGGAACTGGGTTAATGATTTTCTGTGCATCAATACTTACTGGATAACATCTTCAAGAGTCTCATTAGCTGGCTAAAAAGAGGAAAAAAAGGAAAAGATCTTAAAAGTCACAGCAAAGGCAGCCTTAGGGATTAATGGGGAAAGGATGGTCATTTAAATAAATGGTGCTGGGTGAATTGGATACCCATCCATAGGGGGTAAATCTATATCAATCTATATCTATATCTATAACTATATCATCTATATCTACATCTATATCTATATCTATCTATATCTATCTATTAACTCATATCTCTCAACCACACACAAAAGTCAACTGTAGATGAAGTACAGAGCTGTATTTAGAGGTAAAACAATGTCTTCTAGAGGAGGCACTGAAGAATATCTTCAAGATCTTAAAGTAAGGAAGTATTTCTTAAATATGACCTCAGAATCAATAACCATATGAGAAAAATTAGTAACTTGGATACTTTTAAGAATGTCTGTTAATCAAACCACGCCATTTATAGAGTGAAAATTAACCCACAGATTGGGAGAAAACATTAGTAAATCAATAAAAAAAAAATAAAGACAGAATCCAAACAGGAAAATAAGCAAGAATTCAGAAAAAAAAACATATTAAGGTGACCAACAAATATATAATAGTGTTCAATATATAAAAGATATTAAGATGGCCAACAAATATATGATAAAGTGTTCATTGGAAAAATGAAAATTAAAATCACAGTTTACTATAACTACATGCCCATCAGAATGATTAAAATGAAAACAGTCAACATCAAATATTGGTGAGAATGCAGAGCAACTAAACTCTCATAAATTGCTGGAGGGAGTGTACATTAGTAGGACTACATTGGAAAATATTTGGCAACTCATACTAAAGTTGAATATAGGTATATCCTATCCCAATAGCTTTAGTCTTATTCATGAAGAGAAAAGTTTACATATTTTTACTGAAAAATACATACAAAAATATTCATAACAGCACTGCACAGAATGGCCCCAATCTGGAAACTACCCCAAAATCTATCAATTGCAGAACTGATAAATACATTACAGTATAATCACACAAGGGAATTCGGTAACACAATATGAATGAGCAAAGTACAACTGCAGCCACAATATAGACGTATTGCGTAAACATGGCATTAAGTGTAAGAAGCAAGACACAAAAAAGTACGCACTATTATTTCATTATATAATGTTTAGAAACAGATAAAACTTATCTATAGCGTTAGAAGTCCAGATAGTAGTTATCCTTTGAGGGAGGAAGTGCCTAGAAGATGAGACAAAAGTGGTTGGTTCAAGGATGTTAGCAATGTTCCATTTCTTTTCTTTTTTAAACATTTTTTTAATGTTTATTTATTTTTGAGAAACAGAAAGTGACAGAGAGGGGGCGGGGCAGAAAGGGTTGGAGACACAGAATCCAAAGCAAGGTCCAGGCTCTGAGCTGGGGCTTAAACTCACAAGTAGCGAGATCATGACCTGAGCTGAAGTTGGACTCTTAACCAACTGAGCCACCCAGGTACCTTGTCAATGTTCCATTTCTTGATCTAATTACGCAAGTATGCTCTCACTTGTGAAAATGAATTGAGCTTGCATTTATGTTTTATATCCTTTTATGTTCATAAATTATTGTTTAATAAAAATATGACTGTATTTTCACATATAGGATTTTATTAAAAATAAAATCAAATAAAAACTATATTTTAGGCTTTTTAATCAAATTTAGGTTTTTAATCAAATTTAGATTATTTTTTAAATATTTACTTATTTATTTTGAGAGAGAGAGAGAGAAAGCGAACACAAGTGAAGGAGGGGCAGAGCGAAGAGGGAGAGACAGAATCCCAAGCAGGCTCTGCACTATCAGTGCAGAGCCCAATGTGGGGCTCAAACAATGTGGGGCTCGAACTCAGGAACCATGAAATCATGACCTGAGCTGAAATCAAGAGTCAGATACTTAAACAACTGAGCCACCCAGGCACCCCTCAAATTTAGAATCTAAGCAATTTCTGTTTCCCCAGGCCATAGAAAGGGAGAGGACAATAATTAGAGACAGGAATTGGTGATAGATGTTCCTCACTCTTTAATCCACTACCCTGGAATGAGGCAAGTGATGGCTTAGGAAACATATCTCATGCTTCCCCTTGACTTTGGCCACAAAACAAAGACTGTTGTGATTGATGTCAGTATACCAATTCTAGCATTTTTTTCATTGCTGTTTGCATAATATATTTTTTTCCATTCTTATTTTCAACCTATTTGTGTCTTTGAACCTAAAGCATGTCTCTTGTAGATAGCAAATAGTTGGATCTTTTCTTGTTTTTTAGTCCATCTACCAATATGTCTTGTGATTTGAGTGCTTAATCCATCTACACTTAATGTAATTTCCCATAAGGCAGCATTTACATCTACATTTTAATGTTGGTTTTCTATGTCTTATGCTCTTTTTGTTCCTCTATTCCTCCATTACCACCTTTTTTGTGTTAAATAGATATTTTCTAGTGTACTATTTTAATTCTCTTCTTATTTCTTTTTATGCTACTTCTTGAATTATTTTTTAGTTGTTGCCCTAGGAATTACAGTGAACATTTAATACATATCAATCTAGTTCAGATTAATGCCATATTAATTTCAATTGTTTAAAAAACTTTGTTCCTATATAGCTGTATTTCCTCACCTTCCTTTGTGCTATTAGTGTCTTACAACTTACATTTTTCATCCATTATAAGTCCATCAACACAGTTTTATATTATTGCTTTATGTGGTTGCCTTTAAATCAGATAAGAGTCAAAACTAAAAGTACATACTTTTACACTTACCTATATAGTTACCTTAACCAGTGCTCTTTCTGCTTTTTTTTTTAACCACGACCACCAACAACAACAAAAACCCTTAACCTGTCACTAAAATGCATATTTAGTAAAGATTGACTCAGAGGTCAAGTTCAGAATTGCCAGAGATGGGAGAATGGGAATCCTAAAGCCTGGCCTCTTTCTGGTTCAGTCTAGCTCAGTAGTGAGGACAGTGTGGTATTTGACAGTTCTCACATTTCCTATGCCTCCCATTGTATCACTTAAACCTAATTGCATTTGAACTGGAATCTGGGCCCATGGTCTGTAATGTGAGAACGTTAAATGTGTGTCACAAGGAAAGTATTTGATATGATGCTGTACATCATAATATGCTACTAAATATTAGAACCAAAGGAACTAAAGAAACCAAAATCTGTAATTATTAACACTTGTGGGAATTGTTCTATTTTAATCTAATTTTCTTTTTTTATAATCCTTAATGAAAAAGGTAATATACACAGAGGGCTTCAATCTGCAACCCTCCTTTTTTATGAAAGAGCCTTTTTTTCTTTATGAGTTTTTATGAACTTTTTCTCCTTTATTTTTTCATGTGAATTCAAGTTACTGCTTAGATTTTTTCATTTCAGCCTGAAGCACTTTCTTTAGTATTTCTTGTGGCAGTATGGTGAATTGTCTTAGTTTTCATTTATCTGGGAATGTCTTATTTTTGAAGTATAGTTTTGTTGAATATAGAATTCTTGGTTAACATTCCATTTCTTTTGTACTTTTGAATGTGTCATCTCCTACTGCCTTCTGACCTCAGTGGTTTTTGATAAGAAGTCAGCTGTTAATGAAAACATCTTGTACATGAGTTATTTCTCTCGTCACTTTCAAGAATGTCTTTCAACAGTTTGATTATGATATGTAAGTATGGATGTCTAACATTGCCAATGATACTTGTGCAAACTTTACTGATTTTACTATGGAAACAAAGTCTGTTACCAACAAAGTCCCAGCTCTTTTCATTAAGGTTCCTAAAGGGTAACTTTACATTCCCTTAGGTCTAAGTGCACATATACATCTGTATCTTCCTTCATGATAGTAAAATAGTATCTGTCTGATCCGACCACACCTGTTGCCTCAGACGAAGGCCAATCCCTTTCACTTATTACCTACCATAGGGGTTACTCTTCTCATGGGATTAGAACTATTTTTATTTTTTTTCTTTATTAGTTTCAATAAGATGTTCTCCAAACTTTTCTTTACCATTCTTCTAAGAATCAATTGTCCTCATATGAATAAAACTGTTGGTGTCATAACAGCATTATGGATGACTTGACTTTCTTTCCTCTCACTGACCACCTATCTTCAAGTTCTTCCTTAAGCGAAAGAAAATGGTAACTTCAAGAACTAAAGGAGCTGTTGAAGTGATTTGAGAGTGCTTACTAGGATGCACTACTTTGTGGAAGAGTTGAAAATGCATCACAGTGGTAAAGAGACATGAATTAGGAAAAAGAACAGGGCCATCTCTTTCTCTTCTTACCAATGTCAAAGTTCAATGAGGCCATATTCTGGTGAACTATCTTTCAAAATAACTGTGTTAAGTGATACATCCAACTTTAAAATTTACTCTTCCATTTGGGAAGAGATTGATTGTAGCAATATAGTGACATGGGACTTTGGACAAAACTGAGTCTCACAAATGGAAAAATAAACAGATTTTGAAGAATTTCACACTAAGCCCTGATCCTAGGCATTAGTTGACAGAGCATATAATTCCTTGTCACTTTTCTTATGGAAACTGGAGAATTTCAGATGGCTAGCATTCTGCATACATAAAGAAATTTCCTCTACAAGGGAAAACAAACAACAACCAGGCAAGTGAATGAAGACGTGTGTCAGAATATATCTAACAACTGACTCTTTTGTGTTTTGTTTTAACTGCAATAGGGACTATTTCCAGGTATATTAATTGGCCAAGTTATTGATAAACTTAATAAAAATTGGATAGTAAGAAGTACTAAGCAGAGGTTACCATACTGACACAAAAGCATAAATCATAGTGATCTTGTGTTCTTTTATTAGATGCAGTATTCTTGTATACATAGATGTGATTACTGAGGGAAAAGCCTGATATGGCTGGGCACCAATAGTTGTTCTCAGACCTGGAAGACTTGTGTGTATGTTTTTATAGTCCTACTACAGTAGGACCTCAAATATTACTGCACCACTTCTTGTGATTAGTGAAATGCTGTTGCCAAAACTAAACACAGCCTGGTTCATAAACTTGGTACATAAACCAGAGAGATTTTAGGAACTATTATCACTGACTAGAATGGCTACCGATGTGCAACTTGTCATTTTAGAAACTACAGATATGGCATTTATAAAATTGTCCTGTTTGTCATGAGATTAAGCTAACATTTAAAAGTATAGGCAAGAAGGAGCATGTCTTGTGCTCCTTGAATATATTTTAGTCCTTCATTAGATTAATATTAGGAGTTATCATATTGATAAAGATGTGGATAAACTGAGGAGAACATTGAAAAGAGAAATGAAGGTGATTAAAGGGACGAAAACAGATCTTATGTGCAAAGATTAAAGAAATAGGGAATATTTAATTTAGAGGTAAGAAACCCAAGGGAAGACTTGATCGTTACTATAAAATTTATTAAAGATTTTTTGTGAGGAACACACATAATAGTTATTCTTTCTGTCCAAAGGAGGACACAATGAGAAAATAGATTTACCTATTTATTATTGTTATTTTACTTTCTGATTAACTGCTTTGCTAGATATTAATGGAGTTTATTTCTCATTACCTGAATCACTCCTTGGCAGTAATTTGGACCCTAAGGGTTATACGTTAATTTTTTCAGAGCCCCAGGGCACCATTTAGCACTCTTGAGCAATAGAGCTATGTACTAAATAGTACAGAATAACCTGATGATAGCTCATTGATCTTTTAGTTATAGATCAAAAAACAAATTTAAGAGATCATCTGACCAAGGCTCCTGAGGAGAATAATGCATCACATAAAACATAGGTTTTATTCACTTCTTGAAGCTCTCCAGGGATGGACACTCCACACGCTGTCTCATTAATGAGAGACACATACATATACTAACAGACACATAAATTCATTACATACATTTACTGAACATATGAAAGCATGTATTAGATGCTAATAGTGAGAGAATGGGTAGTGGAGGGAGCTGAGTGCAAGAAGAACTCAGCTCTTTTTAAATTAGTTCTTTTTAAAAATGGACACATTAATAAATAGTGAATACATAGGAAATGGTTTATGAAGTCATAAGTCTAATTGTAGCTTTTTTCACATGACCCAAATTAATGTAAGTGCTTTAAGAAACTTGAGGTATATAATTAGTTAAAAATCAAAGTTATATGCTTTGCCTATATATCTCCTTAAAGTGGTCAAAGGGAGAGATTAAGTTCAAATAGAAAAAATAACTAATGTTAACAGGATTAGTTGTAGAGCTTCAGGGAAACTGGTAGATCCTCCTTCTGAAAGAGAGTTGAAATACCACTGTATTTCATTTTACAAATCATTAACACTTTTGTTTTTCCAATGAGATAAATGCGATATTAATCTATGGTGCAAGGGGGAAGTGAGTCCTGGTAAATTTTTAGTCATATTTTAGTCATAAATCTACTTTTTTAATTTAAATATTATTTGGAATCTTCTGCACTATAACTTCAAAACCACTGTCCTGTGCCATCATTATTTCTTCTATTTATGAATGGATGTAGGTGGTACCTATAATTCCGACTTTCTCTTTTGGGAATTCCACCTCCAGGCTGATATGCCATCTCAGGGTGTCAGAGAGCGAGTTCCTGGCTTGCTGCACTCAATTTCTTTCTGACAGCCAAGAAATTTGATTTTTATAATGAGGTGTAAATCGTAAAAAAGGGTTGTCTATAAAAGACTTCAGCAGAGATAAGAGCAGGAGTGTAAGAGTTTATGTCAGTGGTGCTGAGGGTTAAAGGAGAACGTCAGAATTAAGGGCACCATCAGAGATTAAGGGGACTTCAGCTTACATGTGTATTCTCTATCTGAATTGAATATACGGTGAAGGTAAAAATTACCAATGGTATATTTCATGTTTGGGTCAAGTTTTCCTATGATGGTAGGCAAGTGGTCTGTCTAATGAACTGAGGCATGGCACAATGCATGATAATCTCTGACATCCTGCTCTAACTTCTCACAAGGCAAGGAGAAAGTAGTAGGGGAATGTTCTCCCTTCCTAATCACCCACACTTGAGCATAATTATAATGTGATGTCACTAAAGACCCTAGACCTGTAAAATGAAAAAGGAGAATTGAGAATTGTAGCGTGAAGAGTAATCTTTATTGAGGTAAAAAAAAAAAAAGGTGCTTGTGTTCTGACAGATGGAGAATATAAAGGTTTTATTTCAGGATTTAAATGTGATATTGGCACTTTTGGTGTTTAGTCAGCTTTTTACTTTATTATTATCCTTGCATATCTTTTTTTTGGTATTTAATATCTCAGAGAGTGGTTAGAAAGGAAATGAATAAATGAGATGTACACCCTGTCAGTGTTCTCGTCCTGCCTCCTTCCCTAGCCCCAGTGAACTGTCATTAGATAATACTAGTTTAGCACCTACGTGGGGTCATTGTAGACCTGAAAATGCTCACCGTTAATTTACAAGTTTCAAATTATAGCATTTATTCATAAAAATAAATGTGACATTATGATGGATATATAATGTCATTGCTTATGAATTAAGATTATTATATACAATATACCAATATCAGATATTGGCCCAAAATACATATTTAGGTATTTGTACACAAAGTATGAAGCAGTCACATGAGAATGACAAATTTCAGTTAAATATCTGGATATTTTACTTATATAACATGAAACATTCAGATATTTAAGAAACATTCAGGTATTTAAGAAATATTTAAGAAATTTAAGGTATTTAAAAAAAATCTAAATGATTAGATGTCTCTATATTCCATGCAGGTATTTGGCAATATTTGTTGATGTATTTGCTCATGTAGCAATTACATGGAGATATGCAATCTTTTATCATTGGAGATAAGTATGGGCAGCAAAACAGACATAAGTCTTAGGATATTATGTATATTTTCTCTTTCCACTATATACATCATGTGGTTCCAATTATTCTTTCACCATGGTTACGTTTTAAGGTTAATGTTCTTTCAGTCAAGATTAAGGCTAGATACTAGAAGTGGAACTGGATCATGAATATAAATGTATCTTCTACTCCTGAAACCAATATTACACTATATGTTAACTAACTAGAATTTAAATACAAATTTGGAGGAAAAGGTATCTTCTATCTTCTATTAGGCTTATATCATTACTTGGAAAAATTTCAACCTCATTGGTTGGGATGCTCTATCTGTAGATTTATATGACTCTTAAATAACAGTTTGAGAAACTCTAATGTTGCTGACGAGGCTTAACAGCGATGGTTCACAAGAGAAACTTATTTGTTTCTCTATATTTGCTTCTTGCACATCATTCCTCCTGTTGGATTAGTGAGCAGAAGGAATTGTAAAACCACAGGGGAACGGTTTAAATGGGATAATGCAGACATTAGAGAATGATTAACAGTAATTTCACCAAGGTGGAAGGTAAGCTGCTCATTTTTATGGAATGGAACAAATGTGTTTGGAATGATTAACAAAATAAGACATGAAAAAATAGAAAAATGTAACCACTCAATTCTATTTGGGTAACAAACCATATGAGATATAAATGCAAATTCTCCCCCAAATTCACATACTTAACATTATTTAATGTTAAACTTCAGCTAGACTGTGGCAGACAACCAGCACAGAACATAAAAGCCAGTGCTTAAATGCCAGCCATCCTACTCAGTTAAAAGGCAGTTTATGTAATGTGTACTTTTCTTAAAAGTTTTTTTTTTTAATCCCACATAAGCCAGCATAACTCACTGCTTAACAACAGCATTTCAATAAAGCTTAATTGACTAATTGGTCAGACAATAACTTCCATAACAAATAGGTCAGACAAGTCACTTAAATTCTGAGCGCTTGTAACATAAAGAACATTCATTTATTCATTCATTCATTCCACATATGTTTAGCCTCTTCTACGCAGAGCACTATCTTTGATCTTGTGAAGAATGACAAAGGAATCTATATAAAGCATTTTCCTATGGAAGCTAGGTAAGGACATATCTATTGAAAATAAGTTTGTTACTATCCAGAGGCACTCTTTTCTCCATCATTCAGGCTAAGTTGGGACGAGCTTTAACTTCTAGAGAGCTGCTACTTCAATGTTCTGAAACAATTTCCAATATCATCCAACTATTTTTTCCTTTTTGCTTCCTTGCCTCTGTTTAGGGGTAGATGAACCCTAAGAACTTTTTTGAAAACAACATCTCTCTAGACCTCCCTAGCGCAGCAGTCTACATAGTTAGCCTTGTTCTGTCTTTACCCCTTTCTGATATGTGGTTCTGAAGAACACAATGAGGGTGCTCTGGAGCTTTGGTATTTTGAGAGAGGTTAAGGTTCAGGATTGTTCTTGAACCTTAAGCTTTTTCTAAGAAAGAAAAAAAAAAACGTGGCCAATGGTCCAGTAATATGAATATCACTTAAGAGTTTCTTACAAAAGCAGGATATCAGGTTCATAACAGATGTAATGAATCAGAATGTGTATTCATAGGCACTTTAAGGTTTGAGAGGCACCATAATAAACTACCAAAAGATAAATGAATTGGAGGAGCCCTCATTTATAGTTTTAATTTGACTTCAGATTAATTAAGGCACAGTTGGTCAGAGTATGGTTTAATGAAGTCTTGTATTCAATACCATGCAGGCAATTTAGGATAACGATTATATCTCTCAGCAATGTTTCCCAAATGCCCAGAACAGTATTGACATGCACTAAATAGATATATGTTGAATGAGTTTGTATATTCTGCCCAGCATCAAGTATAGAGTTCTCTCTA
Source organism: Acinonyx jubatus (assembly GCF_027475565.1). Taxonomy (NCBI): domain Eukaryota; kingdom Metazoa; phylum Chordata; class Mammalia; order Carnivora; family Felidae; genus Acinonyx; species Acinonyx jubatus. Next base: position 28,317,592 of record NC_069384.1, read on the forward strand.
TGCATAGTATATGATTGTTGACTACTGATTTGCAGATAGAACTTTCATTTCCCAATGTCTAAAAAACCATTACCTTCAATATGATGATGAATTCCATTCAGTCAATCTGTAATATTTCTTGAGCTTTACAACTATGCTCTTTGTCAGGAAGTTGTAATTAAAGAATTAAAAGGTTTTCCCTGCCCTCAGGTATTTATACTCTAGTTCATTGACAGTTATAAAAATATACACTGTGCATATATTTGGATGGATATATAAAGCACAATACAAACGTAGAAAGATAATGTAATTTTTTTGGAGTACACCATGAATGGCTTCACAGAAAGTGATGGGTGAATTTGGACTTAACGGATGCATAGTACTTAAAGTCAGAAAAGTTTGAGAACATTCTAGTGAAAGAATCGAGGTGTAAGAGAGCTTATAACATATTTCTGATGTTTATGCAAAAAGGAGAAGGAAGGGGACATGATACTGCACAGAAAGCCAGGGGTCTGACCAATGAAACCCATGCATGACTAACTAGTGAGTCTGTATATCACAGAGCAGACAGTGTGGGAGTCATCGAAGAATTTTTAACAGAATGTGATGTGGTCAGAAGTACACTTTCGAAAGTATGGAGACTGAAGAGGAAGAATTGCAACCAGAGTCAGAGAGACTAGTTAGGAGACGATAGCAACAGTCTACATTAGAAATGATAAGAACTCAGACTATGACAGTAACAATAGGAATAGAGAGAAGGGAAAGAGAACTGTGCGCAGGAGGTAGAAAAGTGAGGAGGACTGTAGAGTTCCCAAATTCTTTCAGCTTGGGCAAAGTGAGAGTAAATTGCTCTTGGCAGACTGATTTCCACTGCCATAATGAATAGTTACTTGTCATTTTAATCAAGTAAAAGGAAAAGGTGGCCTTCTGAGGATCAAAGTTATGTTTGGTTTAGGAACCTAGAAAAAGATTCTACCAAAATTTCAGAATCAACACAAAATGGAGAGACCCAAGGCAGAAAAAGTATCCTAAAATGCACCAAGACTAGCCTATAATATAAGCTAATAGACTGTGAGTTATAACTGATTTATTTCCTTTACAAGGTGAATAAATATGAACAAGACTTTCCCCTACATGATATGATTTAAAGAACAATTTCAGAAAGCTCCTCTGCCCTGACCTTACTGGTGTCCAAAATTCTCATCATTGTAGAAGAACCATCCATGCATTTAAGGTAGGAAGTTGCTCATTTCAGGGGAAGACACTGAAGATATTCTTGAGCCATTGAGGCACAATAGAGAGCCAGGAAAGATAAGGTCAGACCTCATGTAGAATTACAGAAATGTTTATGAGTATCAGAAGCCTATTTTCTGAATTTCCAATTAGAGCACGGTTTAGTTAGAGGATAGCTAGTCAGACCAGGGCTTTATGAGGTGTAACTCAGAGCTTCTCAAATGTTCATGTCCTTACAAAACTCTGAGGATACTATTAAAAATCAGGTTGTGATTCAGCAGGTTTGAGATGGGATAGGTGTGAGATGGGACCCATCTCAGCAAGAGTTGTATTTTAACAAGTTCCAGGTAATGTTATGCTTCAAACACTAGTTGAAAACCAAACTCCCAGAAGTGAGGAATAAGGAGACCAGAAGTTCACAAATGAATTACCACTATGCCCACCCCCAGGGCCCTAAAAGAATGAGACACAGGGTAGGTAATTTGAGGTGTGGGGGTGAGGGTGGGGGAGTGGGTAGAAAGATTTATTTGCCTTCATATTACCTTCACATAAAGGATGCCTCTGAATGCCATTCATCTAATTTATTTCTACAAACATTGCCAACAGGTTATGTAGGGCCTAACTTGTCATCATATACTCTTAGAAATCCTCACTTTTCTGAAAGTAGAGTCTAAAGGCACAAATAACCCTGCCATGCATGACCAGTTTGTAAACAAAATGCCTCAAGATTATTTCAAAAGGACCTGCAGCCAGATTTACAAAGCCACAAACTGTAGAAAATAAAAATGAGGAGAAACTACTTATAAAAGTAAGGTAGAAAACTGGAGATGATTCCCCGGAATGCCCATCTCAAAAACCACCTCATTCTGCACCACTCATTTGCATGTTTTCAGTTGAACTTGCTCTTATTTTTTGAACAATCTAAACAATGTTTCACATTTTCCACCTCACGTAGACACATCCTGATTATAAATAGAGAAAAAAAGTGCATCTGGTTGACTATAATCTAAAGCATAGAGCTGAAGTACAGATACCAGATATAGGTGACAGAAGACTTTAAGGCACAATTAAAAGATTGGGTCTGGCTGTATTTATCATTGTCCTTTCTTGCGTAAAAATAGTCTTTCATTTTTAATGAACAATTAAAATTTTACTAAACATTGGCACTTTGGATAGCAACAATGCTAACAAATGGAAATTTCATCTGGCCTGAATTCAGCCTATAAAAACCTCTGATTTGTTGGTTAAGAGTAACAGTTACTTTACCTGGGTCAGTTTATTTAGTGATTTTATATTTTAATTATATTAAAAATATGTGACCACATAATATTGCCTGGCTTTGAAAATTAAGCCTGTGGCTCTATACCTTCTGTGTAGCAATTTTCTGAACTTGTGCCACAAAACAGGCAGGCATAGTATAAGAAGATGATTAAAACGGTTTTATCAGGGGTAACAAAGAAATCTCCATCATTCATACAGCCTAGGGAATTCTATGAAAAAAATTTTTTACATATAGTTTATTGTCAAATTGGTTTCCATACAACACACAGTGCTCATCCCAAAAGGTGCCCTCCTCAATGCCCATCACCCACTTTCCCCTCTCCCCCACCCGCCACCAACCCTCAGTGTGTTCTCAGTATTTAAAAGTCTCTTATGGTTTGCCTCCCTCCTTCTCTAACTTTTTTTTTTCCTTCCCCTCCCCCATGGTCTTCTACCAAGTTTCTCAGGATTCACATAAGAGTGACAACATATGGTATCTGTCTTTCTCTGTATGGCTTATTTCACTTAGCACAATACTCTCCAGTTCCATCCACGTTGCTACAAAAGGCCATATTTCATTCTTTCTCATTGCCATGTAGTATTCCATTGTGTATATAAACCACAATTTCTTTATCCATTCATCAGTTGATGGACATTTAGGCTCTTTCCATAATTTGGCTATTGTTGAAAGTGCTGCTATAAACATTGGGATACAATTGCCCCTATGCATCAGCACTCCTGTATCCCTTGGGTAAATTCCTAGCAGTGTTATTGCTGGGTCATAGGGTAGGTCTATTTTTAATTTTTTGAGGAACCTCCACACTGTTTTCCAGAGCGACTGTACCCATTTGCATTCCCACCAACAGCGCAAGAGGGTGCCTGTTTCTCCACATCCTTTCCAGCATCTGTAGTCTCCTGAGTTGTTCATTTTAGCCACTCTGACAGGTGTGAGGTGGTATCTGAGTGTGGTTTTGATTTGTATTTCCTTGATGAGGAGTGACGTTCAGCATCTTTTCGTGTGCCTGTTGGCCATCTGGATGTCTTCTTTAGAAAAGTGTCTATTCATGTTTTCTGCCCATTTCTTCACTGGATTATTTGTTTTTTCGGGTGTGGTGTTTGGTGAGTTCTTTATATATTTTGGATACTAGCCCTTTATCCGATATGTCATTTGCAAATATCTTTTCCCATTCCATCAGTTGCCTTTTAGTTTTGTTGATTGTTTCCTTTGCGGTGCAGAAGCTTTTTATCTTGATGAGGTTCCAATAGTTCATTTTTGCTTTTAATTCCCTTGGTTTTGGAGATGTGTTGAGCAAGAAATTGCTGCGGCTGAGGTCAGAGATGTTTTTTCCTGCTTTCTCCTCTAGGGTTTTGATGGTTTCCTGTCTCACATTCAGGTCCTTCATCCTTTTTCAGTTTATTTTTGTGAATGGTGTAAGAAAGTGGTCTAGTTTCATTCTTCTACATGTTGCTGTTCAGTTCTCTCAGCACCATTTGTCAAAGAGACTGTCTTTTTTCCATTGGATATTCTTTCCTGCTGTGTCAAAGATTAGTTGACCATATGTTTTTGGGTCCAATTCTGGAGTCTCTATTCTATTCCATTGGTCTATGTGTCTGTTTTTGTGCCAATACCATAATGTCTTGGTGATTACAGCTTTGTAGTAGACAGGGTAGGGAATTCTAAAGCATCAACAATTTATCTGGCTTATATGTTACAAAAACTAAAAAGTATGTATTTTGAAACCAATCACCAAATCCAACTATAATGCAAAAAGTTGCACTGCAAGTTTGATTGGTACAATTCATGCTGAATGAAAAAAATAGGGCAAGCTCTTGGAAAAGCTGGCATCCAATAAGTTTGACAATAAAAGTCTCATCCAAAGCAGTTAAAAAAAGGTATTTTGAAAAACATACTGCTTTACAAGAAAGTTACTATCTTTGCTGTGCAAACATTTTTTTTTTAATTTGTCAGGATGAACAACGTAAGGCATTGACTTTTGCAAGAAAAAAGTTAACAGCTGCTTTAGTCATGTATACATAACTTTGATTACAGTGTTCTTGGGATTCTTTCACCATCCCTATCATTGGTCCAGAAGGACTGCTCTTTTTTTTTAATGTTTATTTATTTTTGAGAGAGAGGAGAGAGAGAGAGAGAGACAGAGAGAGAGAGAGAGAGAGAGACAGAGAGCACAAGCCAGGAAGGGGCAGAGAAAGAGGGAGACACAAAAATCTGAAACAGGGTCCAGGCTCAGAGCTGTCAGCGCAGAGCCCATCGTGAGGCTCAAACCCACAAACTGTGAGATCATGACCTGAGCCCAAGTCAGATCCTTAACTGACTGAGCCACCCAGGAGTCTCTGAAGAACTGCTCTTAAGAGCTGAGTTCAGACAGGGCTCAAAGGGCTGGTCCTAGTCAAAAAAGAAGGTTTGTTCAGGAACCTGTAACTCCTCTCCACCTTTTCCCTTCTCTTCTGTCTTGCTAGACTTTGGCGTATGTCTGGTGTAGGCAATCTGTTTTTCTTTATTTCTTACACAAAGTCAAAGGTTTGTTACGGGAAAGGAAAAGTTATTACTGACAACATCTGCATAATAAGCTAGTTAACAGAAGAATCTCCTAAAACCAAATTAATACTTGGCAAATCTATCACATTTTCTTCAGGGATCATTATGCGTATTGCATAACACTTGAGTGTAATTCATGTTTTATGTATTATTAGTAAATTAATATTCCTAGAAAATCTTTTTTTAAAGAAGTGTCTCCCCAAAACCCAGTTAAAACAAGTTTTCAATACAAACACAAAAAGTCAATATACAAGATGAGAATAATTTCTCATTCATAAAATAGAAAAAAATGTGATAACAGAAAAAAAGATTTAGGTAAGATGAGTTCTTTCTACCCTTCCTCCCCTTTCTTTCTCCATTGTTTTGGAAATCCTTAAAGTATCAAAAATATGCAAAAAGAAAAAAAAGGACAGCCAAATGAATATGAAAATAGTCAAAAGAAGTTGAATTTGAGATGAAATGGTCATTGAGGAAATGGATCAATAGTAGAAATAGTTTTAGGTGATTAGACTTTAGATATCATCCTGGATTCTAATGGTCAGGGCTTCTTTTGCCTTAGTATCACTTGCCAACTTATTTGATAGGCAGATGCCATCCCTGACACAGACCTCTGAATCAGAGTCTTTGGAAGTTGGGTCTTTTTTTTTTAACGGCCACATTTTTTTTTTCTTTTTTGCCTCTTCAACTTTCTTTATTTTGAGAGATTGAGTGTGATTAGGGGAGGAGCAGAGAGAGATAGAGAGAATCCCAAGCAGGCTCCGTGTTGTCAGTGTGGAGCCCAATGTGGGGCTCGACCCCACAATGATGAGATCATGATCTGAGCTGAAATCAAGAGTTGAATGCTTAACCAACTGAGCCGCCCAAGCGCCCCTAGAAATTGAACCTATAATCAGTGTTGTAAACAAGCCCCTCTGAAACTCTTGTGTATGTCATAGTTTGAAAAACTCTACATGATTGGAATCAACTGGCCTTGTGTGCTCGATGGTGAGTGACAGTGTCGAAGGCTAATGGTTGTCTTTTCCTTGCATTATAAATGTGCAAAAATGTCATGTTGCTTCTACAAAGTGAGGTTGACCTATTCTCAATTTATCTGCCCCTGAAAACTCTTCATGAACTAGGAAGGTGAAACTCTGTTCTCACCAAAAAGTTATCAGTTTCCTGAATTTGTCCCCAATTTTGTATGGTATTTCTTAAATCGACTATCAGGTATCAAGTCTCTAAAAAGTCAACACAAAATACGTTGAAAAACAAAGCTAAGTTTATTAACTTACTAGAGTAAGGGAGAATACTGCCTAATTGAATCTTAATAGTGTCTCAAGAAGGCAAATGTCATTTATAGGACGTTTATAGGGTCTGGGGTCTGGATTAAGTAGGCCTTAGGGTGGATAGTTCAAGGTGGGGAGGTGATTGGACTTGGGCAACGTATGTGACGTAACAGTTTAGTAGTGGTGGACTTAAGAGGACATGGCCTTAAAATGAATCTTGATAAAGTAAGCTGAAGTTTGATAAGTGAATTTTTTGCTCAGAGGAGCAATCCATTGTCTTGATAAGTGAGCAAAATAATTACCCAGACAAGTTGGCTTGTAGGAATTTTCCTAAAGCAAACAGCTAAGTTATCTTTCAGTTTATAACCCTATCTTCTAAGGCAAGAATTACCTGCTACAGGTAGTTGAGTCGTGTTAATGCAGATAACTTTAGTTCTCTTTAATAATTGCTATTTGTAGATAGAGACGGTCTTGTTTCTCAAGCCAGTGAGGATCAAAGAGGTCTCTTCTGAAACATCTTTACTCTAAATTCTTAGAGAACTTCATTCAACAAATGTTAATTGAATATTCAGGAAAAGATGGAAAGGGTGAGGTGCAGATACTGCTATTGTCCTCCCTCCACACACACACCAACTGCCCATCATAAACATTAATAATCAATCACAACATTCCATTCATCTTGAACTTGACCTCATGATCTTGTTCAAAGTAGCATTTAAGGCAATCATTTTCAATTCATCAGAGTAGTCACTCAGATTGCAACCTAATGGACTGTGTTAAGCATTTGGGGAATATGAAAGTGAATCAGGCAGGCATTGTGTTTTCAAGGAGTTTGGAATTAAGAAATCATAGCATACCCTAACAACATCGCCATGTGTCCAGTTAGAGGCAAAGTGCCCATGAATGTGGGTAGTATACAGTAAGTCCAGATAGAGAACTGATGGCCATTGTTAAGTGATCTTTAAGGTGAAAATAAGAATGTGTGGCACTTACATGATAGCAAATGAGGAGTAATTGAATCAGGAAAAGCTGGGAATGATGGAATCACAACTGTGTTTCAAGAAGATTATTAAACTGGAAATAGACAAGAGATTTTATAAATGCAGAGAACAGGTATGAGGCTATTGAAAGAATCTTGAAATAACATAAATATAAGAATAGAGCAGATCAGTTATAGGTACATGGAAAGGAAAGGGTGGGTGAGAAGAACATGTTGGAGAGATTGAACTGACAAGTGTTGACTGCAGTGGTTAATTATAGAGAAGCAATCAAAGGAAAGAAATGACTTTTAAAAATACAAATTTCGTGTTTTGAGCACCAACAAAAATGTAGTTGTTAAATTTTGAACAACAATGAAAGGAAACAGTTTCAATCAAAATTCAGTATTTATAAGGAGAAGGAGGTAAGAGAGAAGTTTGAGAGCGATTTGAACATTGCAGTGGATATTTTCTTATCTATTTGCTTAATTGTTCTTCCTTTGAGAAATTGCTTGTACTCTTCTCCATGTGACTTGTTAAAAGTTTATTTATTTAAGAGAAAGAGACAGAGAGTACGTGCATGCACAAGTTGGAGAGGAACAGAGAGATAGAGAGAGAGAGACTCCCAAATAGGCTCTGCACTATCAGCACAGAGCCCTCTGTAGGGCTGGAGCTCAGGAACTGTGACTCAGGACCTGAGCCAAAACCAAGAGCCAGGTGCTCAACTGACTGATCACCCACGTTTCTCTCTTCATGTGACTTTTCTGGAATACAGAAGTACAGACTCTGTCTCTCTTCACCACAGGGTTGTTGCATATCCCACACTGGACCAGTTGTTGGCACTCGATTGGGAATTCTATCCCTAAGGTGGAACACTCAGGAATGAAAGATGGTAGGATCTCTAAAGAAACTTTCTTTGTGTTGAATTGAATTCCCTAAGGTATCCTAGTTCTTATCCTTCTGGAGAGCTGATGGTTTAGTTCTTCTTTTGAGGCTATGAGCTATTCAATGAGAGCCGAAACCAACACAATTCCTTGTCCCTGTGTGAGGCAATACTGAGATCCAGCAAATATTACTTAGCTTCATGTTCCAGGATATACGTGTTCCTGGAAGATAAGATTGTAAACCAATTAAAATCAGGACCAGTAGCTTACTCATCAAAACTCATTTCAAGGCCCTTGCTTCACTGTGCTCATTTAACCTAAAACTATTATATCATAAATTCTGCCCAGATAGTTTCCTGACTTGCTGACTTACTTTACAATCGTTATATCCAGACCCTAGAGCCCTATAAATGTTGGCTTTGTTTAGTGTGGTAGGTCTAATACACCTGGGTCAGCAGGTTTTTCTTATGGTCTTTTGGCGAGCCAAAAGTCAGTATTAGTAAACAACCAATAAATTCTTTTTTGTTCTTGATAAGTCAGATAAAATTAAATTATGTTACCTGCAAGTAAATATTGCTAATTATATCATGCATTATCATGCCTGCTCATAGAATGTCATTTTGTGTACAGTTGTCCCATAAATTTAGACTGTCAATTTCTGAAAGGCAAAAGAAAATTGTCCTATTGAGGGATAATGTTAAACCATCTAAAATATAAAGAAACAGGGGTGCCTGGGTGGCTCCATCAGGTAAGCGTCCAACTTTGGCTCCCATCATGATCTCACAGTTTGTGAGTTTGAGCCCCACGTCAGGCTCTGGCTGACAGCTCATAGCTTGGATCCTGCTTCAGATTCTGTGTCTGCCTCTCTCTCTTCCCCTCCCCCATTCGTGCTTTGTCTCTCTGTCTCTCAAAAATGAATAAACATTTAAAAAATATTTTAAAATGTACATAAAAAGAAAAGCTTACTACTTTGTGCCATGACCCGTCTCTCAGTTACTAGCATATTGCCTTAATGAAAGTAGATCCCCAATATCTATTGTTTGACAATGGCGGTATCTATTGTGCTAATTACCTACAGTCCATAACTTTTAGATAAGATACTACAGTAGACATTGTTGGAACGTCACCCATTTCCTCGTGGATTCTCTTTTCATTTCAGTGGAAGGCAGCCCCTGATTCCTACAACACAGCAGTAGCACGGTTATCTCAGGGCTGCCCTAGGGAAGTTGTTGCAGAGGCAGCCCTTAACTAATAACTGATGAGCATGAGGGGTAATTTGCCAAGGTCGTTCTGAGTTTCTCAGGGGGATAAATTTTGGTCATCCAGTGTGGTGACTGGCTTAAATAACACACCCTTTATGGATTGTTTTCCCTCTACCACCTCTCCACTCTCCAGTTGTACGGGGTGAGTTATACACAAACATGACATTCTTCAAACATGCACAATAACTGCCATGACTCAACAACTTTTTGTTTGCAAGTAATGGAAATTGATTTTGTCTAAAGTATGTGCATAAGAGGGATTTATTTATGGTTACTGGTGCTTACTCCCTGGATGGCCAGGAGATCAAGCACACCTAAGATTGCTTCAGGGTCTGCTTCTGGAGAGAACTCAACTAATACATGGAATTCTTAGGAAAGCATGTTATCTTTATCATTTTGTGGCAAAATAGTTCCTAGAATTGTACCAGAGATAATTTCTGGTCAAAAGTCAGTTAGATTGCACACTCCCTGACAAGAATGATGTCTGATTTGTCTTTATCTGTTGGCTAGCACAGTGGATATCACAGAGTGGATAATGAATAAACATCTGCTGAATGAATCTCCATGGTCTAAGTAGCCTGTCCACTGGAACTGATAATTCCAGGGGTATGGCAATTACAGCAGACTAGAACTGAACCATGTTGAGGGATGAAAGAGGCATTTATTTGTTTTAGCAAGTCCATACCTCAAAACCAGGACTGATTCTTAGGCAACACGTACTTAGATGGTTGGACCAATTGTCCATGGTTGTCCATCCTAACACCTGCTTTGCCTGTTGTGATTGGTATGGGCCCAAACTCTCCCACTTATTAAATAGTTTCTTATTATCCATGTTCATAACCATTTTTATCAACTACTTTATTTCAGATGTGCTTAAATCTTGCTCTTGAAATCTGGAGAGAAAGCTTTCATATTCTTGCATATACATTGTTTTATATCTCTTCTCACTATTTCCTTAGCACTTCAGAGAGAGAGAAAGAGGACGTCTTGGCCAAAGTCATTGCCTATTTCTAAAGCAATGCACCTGATCGTGCATCCATGCACATATTTGTTTTCCTCTTTCGGAATTATATTTCTTTTCATTGATTGCATTGGCCTAGTGCCAGTCTCCTCTGTGCCATGTTAGACAGCATAAATATTAGTTTTGGTTGATACCATAGAATATTACTTATGATAACCTGGGCAGTTTTAACTCAGTGCTTAAAACCAATCATCAGAAAATAATGTTGTAGTATCTAATTAGGTAAAGCACTGTAAAAGGGACAAAGGGGATATACAAGAATTTCAACAATGATATTTGCCTTCTAAATATCTGATTCTAATCCAGGTGTGGTACATAGTATTTATATAGCCCCAGGCAATTAATTTAACCCTTGTGTCTCCTTTACTTATATGTCAAATGAGGCTAATAGCTACTGTGCAGGTTTGTTGTAAAATTTTGAACACATAAATACTCCTTAACACATAGTAGGCACTCAAAAATGCAACTAACTGTATCAGTCTAATGTCTAATGTCTAATGTCATCAGTCTAATTGCAAAGTTGAGATGTAAAACACATGTAACAGTCTAAAATATCACATGATAGATATAAAAAAGCAAGTACATTTTTCACCTGTACAGAATCTATAGTACTGTGAATTGGGGGGAAACAGCCATTCTGGGCTGGAGAAATCTAGGGAAGCCTTTAGGAGTAAGTGAAATTAGAATTGAGTATTGGAGAAGGGGTAGACTTTGAAAAAACATGCTCCCTGTCTTAAGAGGAGACAGTATAAGGTGTGTGAAAGTCCCTGGGCAAGCTGCCTTAACCACACTGTATTAGGCTTCCGGGCTCAGAGGCTGTGGACAGGGGTAGAATGAGCCTAAGAGTTGTCTCTTTGATCATGAAGAGATCAGATTAAGCAAGTCAAAATTTGGCTATAACCACATGTAATTACTGCAGAAAAACAAAACTGTAATAGGCTAAATTTTGCGAGGAAACAGATAGTGTAGGGGCAGAGGCTGAGAACTTTGCCGACGAGGTCCTAGCTTATTCAAAGATTAGATGAATACACTCAGTATCTACTTTTTGAGAATCAACATATCTCTTTTTCTTTTCATTCTCCCTAGGATAAACATATCCATAGTGGTCAAAATGAATGCTAAAAGTAACTTGCTTTCTTATTTTCAATTTTATTTTAAAATAAGTTATGAAATCTTATCTATTTCACAAATGAAGATTCACTTTCTAACTCTTTTGCCCATGTCATGCAGGACTTTCAAGTTTTTCCTGCCTTGATTGTATTTATGGGCAAGAATAGTATTATAAATGATAACTTCATGGAATAGCAAATAGAAAAAAATATTTCGTAATTTACATTTTTCATTTGTCTTAAAATTGACCAGATTTTTAAGAAAACATATTTGTATAGGGTCTACCTAAAAGAAACCTTTAGAAATGAGACTAATGTAAAAGAAAAAATACGCTCTAGACTTATTCTTAAAATCATCATGTGCTATGTAGAGATGAAGGTGTTAACTTCGGTCCTCAGGTCCATTTTTATGTCACCGATGCGTCCACTGAATTATAGGTGTGAGAGCCATTATCTCTCAGGAGCACCTTGAAAAAGAGATGTCTAATCTCAATAATGTGACTTTCCGCATTAAATAAATCCACCATGTTCAGTAGTTCTTCTTTCTTAAGGGAAAAAATGTCTTATCCTTCTTTCCATTCACCTCTTCTAATCTTAAAAGAAAAGAACATCAAAGAAATTTGAATTTTTACTAACCAGAATTGATTTGTTTCTTTCTACTTGGTATTCTTTATCATACGGTGCGTATGGGCGTCGTGTGCACGCACGCGTGCGCGTCTGTGTGTGTGTGTGTGTGTTATGTAATGGATGAATAAACTCAGGAGATTCCATTTGCTCACTAAATGTTTATCATAGAAACTATTGTCCTTCATTTTGACTTTTCTCTGTATTTCTTATACTAAAGTATATGATTGCGAAAAAAAAGCAATTAGCCTAATAAGCCTAGTTTAATGAACACACCTCTGGGGTAAATCTTGGGCAATGCCAAAGAAAGTATTTAACAAGGATTTTCGAATGGCTCAGGAGGCTCTCACTTCTGCTTTGCAGATGAGATGCATTTGAGGAACATCCTGCAAGAGCTTTAGTTTCTTTTAAAAAATTCTGCTCTACACACTAGTAGACTAGTTCTACGCTAATAATAATGTGTGGCTTGGCATTTGCCAGAAAGTTTCTGACCAAAATCTATTCAATTTTGGCATCAATGTTGTGTCTTCTCCCTTATAATTGCATGAGATAACGGTTGATGGATTATATTGAATGAACACTTGAGCAATAGAAAGTAAAGAGAAAATTCCTTTTTCTGTAAATTTAACTTTAGATGACTTCTTTCTCTCTCTTTACCCAAAGCAGGATATCCATCCCTCCCGAGCCTCATACTCCCTCAACCTCAAAGAAACTGGAATAAATATTGATAGAAAAAGAACAAAAGAACAAAGGTAAAATTACTTGTTAGCATTAGTGCCCCCAACCGGTGTCTTGGTTTACTGAGTGACAATAAGTTTGTATTTTTATTTTACTTATTTCTATTTTGACTATTATGGAGAGGCATGCAATCCACAAACATATAGATATAACAGTAACTTTAGACACAAGTCTTAAATGAATGGCATGTACCTTACTTCATATTTTAATTTAGATATGAAATTATTTAGCTTGAGAAATCCAGAGACGAGGTTCCCTTGAGTCAGAATTTTAGAGCTAGAAGAGATTATCAAGATTACTTAGTCCAGTTCTCTGTATCAAAAAAAGGACTACAGAGATAACTGGCAGTTGGTTCTAATTAAGGGTAGAGACAAGACTAGAGTCCATATCTTCAGTAGACTATAAAATGATCTTTCTTTCCCTTTAATCTCTGTCCAAATAATGTCCTCTTATAACACTTTGTTGTAAACACAGCATTACAAAATCTTAAATATTTAACACTGCACGCTTTGACCAACTGGCATGATCACCCTTGTCTGTGTGCCCCTCTGGTATTTACTGGCTGAATGTCAGCTCTGCTTGGAAACTATTAATGAAGATTTCTTCGTGTTTCCTGACACACTGTGCTTGTATTAATACAGCTAAGAATTGCGCCTCTCTTAGTTACAGTGCTGCATTATTATGCCAGGTTTCACGTGGGGTGAGGTCTGACCTCAAATGCCTCTCTGGCTTAGACAAGTCAGTCTAGCTCTCTCTGGATATTTTCTTTTTTCTTACCTAATGGACGTGAGTGGCACCTGGCACTATATTATTACTTCATCCTATTTAGACCCACAGGCTATTTCAGCTTATAAAGGTCATGTCTATTTTAGCTACTTTCAGCTAATTCATAGCCATCAGAAAATGATTTAGAGAGCAGATTCACTGAAGACTATCTATACCATGGCCACACTTTCAGTTGATTCAGTCAAATTGGTAAAAATCAGTCCAGATAGTTGTTTTCCTTTTTAAAAATTAAACAACAGATTAATTTATCGTGTTACCTTTTAGTAATTGTGCTGGATTGTTAGTGAAAAGCATCAATATTGTATAAGGGTCTAACATAGGTGGAATGCCACCAGAATTTTGACTGCTTGATCAAAAATATCCACTGGTAAAACTCCTCCTTGGGAATGACCCCTAGCGGTTTTACAGTCACCTGCTGATAATTTGATTTAAATCACATTGCCTCAATCTGTTGGTGAGTACCATATGCCATTTGGGATAGGATGAAGAGATGTATTTTGGTGAGACATATTGTGTCTATTTCCTTCTCCAACCTAGCAAGTTTGTCAATGTAATAGAAAAAGATGATTTTTTATAGCTTCTTAGAACTTGGTGTTTGAAAGCTTTTCTTAATTGGGTTCAATAATTTTTAACAGAAGCCACATGGTCGACAGAAAACTGTCGTGACTAACTTGAGCATGATAGAAAGTAAGGTTCTTTTAAATAATTAATAGCTGCTAAAAGGTCCCATGCATTATGGAGAGAGGAGGGAGAAGACTAGATTTAATCAGAAGATTCAGGAAGGAGGTTTGATGAGAGAGATTAATCAAACCAGAGCATGGTCATATAAGGGACAGGATCAGATGATTCACTCACAAAAATGAGTAAGAGCAAAGGAAGCAGAGGATGGGGGGGGAGGGTGACATGATGGAGAAGGTCGCAGATGTGGTGGTAGTCAAATGTCAAACCTCATTAAAGAAGTTGTCCACAACATCGCTAATGAGCTGGAAAAAATGTGTGACAAACGTGGTTAGAGGCTTTTTTGCACAAATTCAAACTCAGGCCAGGTTGCTCAATGGGTCTTCAGAGAAATGACAAACTCTGGAGTGAATCCTAGCCAAGGAGAGCTGTGTTAGCAGACTTTCCCTAACCACATAACTTTGGCAATTGAGACAAAGATAAAGATACCTTACCTCCTTGAGGTAATACTGAATTGGCTTCACCTATATGTTGCCACTTACAATTGCTACAGAAGGTATCAGGGTTAGAGAAACTAAAATGAGAACAACAACAAACAAGGCAACACAGTTTTTCTAAAATGTCAGGATCAAGCAAGGCCAGGGGCCAGGTATCAGTGAGCAGAAGAAGGATTTGATGGAAATCTGTGTTCCTCTGCCAAAGGAGTTAACTACACTGAGCCACCTAAGCCATCTGTATATGCAGAATGACCTTGGCAGAAGTGGAACACATTATTTGTTTCCATGGAAGGTTGTTTTTTTTTTTCTTTTTCTTTTTTTTTTTTAAATTTTTTTCTAAGTCAGGCTACATGGTCTAGTGCAGAGGTGTCCTCACTTTTCCTGCCAGGAACTCCTGGGCATCTGATGAAATGTTGTGAATTTCTTTCAAGTTTTTGATCTAAGTTTGTCCTCCATGTCTGCTTTAAAATTAATGGATTAAAAAAGTCATCAGACCTCACCTCATTTTTTTTTCCTTTTCTTCCTCCAATTATAAGAAGAAGGAATGATCTTCTGCAGTCATCTATTGATTATGTCACTCTCTTTAAATAACTTTAAAAGAACTCCTAGTTTTGATTTGCATCAAAATAAAATGTTCTGACTCTCTTCCTTTGTCCATCCTGTACCTTACTGTTCTTTTGTTTCACACACTGTTCTCTCCTCCCTTCTGCAGCCAGACATAAACTCTTTGCCATCTAGCTTCACTTATTATTTTCTTCCCTTAAGATTTGCTATTATTCTCACTTAAAGTGGCATGTGCACCACTTTCCATTAAACCAGGTCACGTATTTCTGTCCAAACTCTAATTTTTACACTGTTATTGCAGCTGTCTCCTGTTGTATGTATATACCTATTTCTATACTCTTAAAACCTCACATGCATTTATATTGTTCTTTTCTCCACCAATAGTTTGCAATTTCCTTAAGGACAGGAGCCCCATACCCTTCTTTTTTGTCATTATCTTAGTGTAAGGCTTCTCAATGTCAATTGATTATTGGTCCTATTTATGTACCAGTAATACAATGCTCCTTTGCTCTCCATGCAAGCAGGGGCAGACTGTATTGCTCTGTTCTCAGATTAATCGTTTTGCTTTTCCTTTTTTTCAGGTTTCTATATCAAGTCTTAAAATGTTTCCCTTGAAATAATAACAAGAGCACTTGTATGAGCACACTGTAGATGAATCCAATGTGCCAGGTCATGCTTTGGAAGGCTGAGTGTGAGACCAGTAAGAAACCCATAACTCTCTGTTCTACCCAGTGGTTACCTGACTCTGTGTTTATGTGCATAATGATAGGTTCTTACATTCTCATCAGTAGCCAGCATGCCTGTTATTCTGTTTATACTTAGAGTGATACCAGAAGTATCACTTTTCTGTTGATTAATTTATATTGTCTAATTCTGTAGCATGTTGCTATGCTCCCTGTCCCTCTTAATTACTTATTGTGACAATTAACCGACTAAAAACAGTTTCTCTCGCAAAGATTTCCAGAGGGAAAAACAAAAACATAAAAAACATTGTAAATGATGCCATTTTCTGCCTAAGCCTCTCTTGAGTCCCAGCCATGATCATGTTACTTGTTACAACAGATCTGCTGGCAAACAAACTCTGAGGGCAACGCATTGAGACACTGCAGACCTTTAAATGTGAAGAATTTAGTCCTAAACATGTGTTTGTGGGCATGTGCAATATTCACTCCTTTTAGAATGTCTCAGACTGACCCCAAACAACCTTTTTATGGAATCCTACCCTCAAGGACTAGTATTAGTTATATAATTGCCCTACTATTACCCTGTCTCTCAGGGTGTAAGTCTGCCTTTGAGACCATTGTAGTAACTTAAAATATTTGTTAACCAGCAAGTAGACAGACTTAGGATAAGCTCCTATTCTAGGAGGCCATAAATTTTCCATTGTACCCGTAATGTCCAATTTAACCCCTCAATATTTCTCTCAACAACTTTTTTTCCTATCAAATCTCAATAGCAAAAGCAAAACAAAACAAACAATAATTGAGAGAAAGAATTGAGATAGTCTAACGAGAATACTTCTCTGAAGTTTTATTACAATTCTAGCTAGGAAAAAAATGTATATATATGGATATGTGGTGCTGTTAGGATCTCTGTGGCATGTGAATTAGAGAGCACTTATAAGAGAGCTTTGTGAGGTGTACCTGGGGAGGAACATTTGGATTAAATAATAAAGAAAGATAACACATTGATCCAAGCTATTATTTGTATTTTTAATTTGCACATTATGTAAAACTGCTCCCCTCAGATTTTGGAGAAGCTTGTTAACAATTCCCCACAGGACTGCTGGGTTAACTCCTCTGGGGTTGTATTTAGAGAATCCACCTTCTTAACAGGCTATTGTAAGTGTGGCTCTGGTTCAGGGAAGTTTGAGGACCACTATATATGCTAAAATAGTGAATAGAAATATTCATTGAGTGCTATGTGCTGTACTGGATGCTGAAACGCAAGAATAAATTAATCAGACTCACTTTGAGAATTCCCAAAGGCAAGTTATAACACCAAAGAAAGTGAACACAGTTTTGTATCCCTATAGAATTTATTCAAACTGTACCACTTGAGAACTGAGGTTTTAAGTAGGTTAGTTTTAGCTACTTTAAGTGGAAATGGATTTTCTTATCAATTAAATTAATCTGAATAATTTATTTAAAAGGTTCTAAAATCTGAATAATTTATTTAAATAAATTTATTTAAAAGGTTTACTAACAATTACAGTAAGAAAGTTTTGAAAAGTTGTCTGCCTAAGCCAGTCTAAGATGTTTTGGTAGGCAAAGTTGTGTCTTTGGGGCCCCGTATTTTCCTTTCTTTGTCTCTAGCATCTCCCCAATGTTTCTTCAAGGCTCCCGTGACCTCCTGGCCCTTCCTTTGCTCTCCTGTCAAAATTGCTCAAATGATATGGGTATAATGAGAGTGCTAAGATGGTAGTCAAGAGAAATGGGTTTGCACTGTGCCTCTGATACTAAATAAATTATATGGCTTTGAGCAAGTTCCTTGAACTCTCTTTGAGTTTCCTTACCTGAAAAAAAATAAAGGGTAGAGTTTTAGGAGCCGTGATATGTTGTCCAGTCCTCTTTCTATGATTCATTGAGTTGTCTGTGCATTGCACTTTAAGATGAGGATGGAGGTCTTCGTTTGGCAGGAGGAGAGATTGCATGAAGAGGAGTCACGGATGTATTGCTTATGAATTTTGAGCAGGGATCTCAGCAGGGTTCTTTAGAGCTAGTGAGGAGTCAGAGCACTGGGTCTGAGTAAGCTTAGCTCTACCTCTGACTTGGTGTGTGAAATATGAACATATCCCCTGGCTTCCCTGGGATTTATTTTTCTCACTTTGGGGTGGAGACAGCAATCACAACCTTTCTCGTGGTGTCATTGACATTACCGAGGGGATGAGAAGATGTTTGTAAGGAACATGGTGGGCATTCCATAAATATGTCTCTATTCACTGTGAAGGTGCAGTTTATTCAATGCCTCGCTTTACCTTCCCAAAGTTGGTTTATTTAACAAGCACACAGAGAACTCCTAATATTCTAGGAACTAATCTAAGAGTTTGATTTTAACAGTAACTCTATTAATCCTCATAACAAGACTGCAAGGAGCTATTATGATCCCATTAGACAGTTAAGGAATCTAAGACTCATAATCTGCCCACAGTCACCCTCATAGCAAGCAAGTCTGGGTCCACAGCCTGTGCTTTCAATCATTGTTCTCCCAGCTTAGAAGGTCAGAAAACAAGAAATGGAATGGAATGCGGGCAAGTCAACTGTGTTATTTGTCAAAGGCTGCATAAATTTGGTGTATCAGAAAGATATCATAGTAATTTAGAAAACGTCTAAAATTGTAAATGTTAACCTACAAATAGTCCAACCACCAGGTGTTGCTTTTGAAGAGACATTAGTCCCTTAGGAATATTTACACAGCATCTTAAATATGTATAGCAACCCTTCGCAGTAAAACCAAAGGGGGAGGACATTCAGAATCTTGAGATAGGAGTTGCAACATTTCTTAAACACTCTCTTTCCTGCATGGCTTCCCATCTCACTTCTTCTAGGAGTGGTGCTCACAAAGGTCTCCCCTGCTGGTCTTCTAACTCCTAAAAATCTTCCCCAGCTCAACAGAAACAACAGCCTACCTGCAGCCCCAGGTGCCTTGCCTTCTCTCTCTTTATTATTTATATCATTATGCATTATCTTATTTTCTTAAATCCCTTTTAAGAGACTTAAGGAATACTCTAAGAGAGTACAAATGTAGCATGCTGCAAGGATAGGTCTTGTTATAGAAGTAATCACTAAGGCCTGTTGCTTACCTGGTTTCCCTTAGTCTTGTGCATGGAATCTTGACTGTGATGGTCAGGTTTTCTTTTAGCTGGAGATTTTACTGGGGCTTCTGGGTGGCTCTGTCTGTTAAGCGTCCACATCCTGATTTTGGCTCAGGTCATGATCTCACGGTTCGTGAGTTTGAGCCCCATGGCAGGCTCTGAGTTGACAGCCTGGAGCCTGCTTGAGACTTTTTCCCTCTTCCTCTGTCTCTGCCCGTCCCCGACTTGCTCTCAAAAATAAATACAAATTTAAACTGGAGATTTTAGAAAACATGAAAATGATTTGCTAAGAATAACTATGGATATGAACTACTGTATCTACCATTTAAGATATGATAAAACCCAGCACAATTATTCACAATAAACCGAATGATCATTATTTCTAATATGAATTTCCAGTCTTGTCTTGGGAGCAAATGGCCCTATTTAGCCAATGAGAACTGAGAGAAAAATTCTGCTCAGCATTGGTTTCAAGTGTTAATTTTTTTTTTTTTTTTTTTTTTTTACTGCTCAAATTCTGCCAAACTTCTTGGGTAACATGAGATTCTGCCCTGAGATGTTGCTTCCTTATTTCGGGTTCCTTTTGCGACAAGCAGGGCAACGCTTGGCCTCTGCTTATGTAATTCTTCAGAGGGAACTTTTAGTACAAACTTTATATCATTCATATTTCTAATGGGGTTCACTCCCAGCAACATGCTCTGCCAAATGCCTGCTATTAATTATTTATTGCCCGGGGTACGATTTCCCTTGATTGAAACATGGCCCTGAAGCTTTCTGTTTCCATAGGAGTCCTCCATCTTCTTGCTCAGCAGCCTTTATGTTTTTCATTCTTCAAACTTTGACTGAGTACCACTTACGCGAGACACCTCTGGGCACTGAGATTACCAACACAAATAAAATAACAACCTTTGTGTTCTGGAAGCTCACCCTTCACAGTGGGACAGCTGTATAGATGGATACCTATGATATTATTTGATAAGTGCCTTGATAGAGCTATCCGGGTACCATGGCGACCTAAAAGAAAGATATCAATTGCATGCTAGCAAGGTGGACAGGGAGGGCTTCACCAAGAACTTGACCTCTACGTCAAATTTTGAAAGGGGGTTGAAATTAGGTAATGAGTGATGTTGGAGAGGCCAGAGCACTCCAGAAGGAGAAGCAGGATGTGCAAAAACATGAAAAAGTCAGAGAGTTGGTGCATTCATGAAATTAAAACGTATTTTCTATGACTGGGAATAAAGTGTGCAGGAGAGATGGCAACACGAGGATGGCAGAGGCTATCGGGGCTAGGTCGTGAGGTGTCTTGGACTTTACGCTAAGGTCTGTGACTTTGTCCTGAAGACACTAACCTTGATTATATTTCAGGCCTATTTCAGAATTGAAGGAGACAGAGCACCTCTCGTAAGAAAAATGAACATCCACATAGAAAAACTCAAATTCATGCAGATTTCAGAAAGTTTTCAAGTCTCCAGATTAAAATCCGGTGCTTTAGATGAAGAAGAAGCATGGACTTAAATTGGAGAGAGGTATGTCCATATCTCTCAGCAGAGGAAGGAGTTTGCTGTAGAGAGCGGTGTATACAGGATACTTGGGGTACAGACACTCAGTTAAGAGATAGGTGCAGAGAGCCTGGTGAATAATTATGGAGGCATACACTAAAACACTGGTCTTTGACATT
The DNA here is from genome assembly GCF_027475565.1 of Acinonyx jubatus. NCBI lineage: Eukaryota > Metazoa > Chordata > Mammalia > Carnivora > Felidae > Acinonyx > Acinonyx jubatus. The sequence goes on from NC_069384.1 coordinate 28,338,518, forward strand.
GAGCAGAAGTGATCATGGCCTTGGATTTGAGGCCTATTATGAATATAGTATTGTTAGAAAGTATTAATTAATGGGGTGTAGTGGAGACTGAAGTGGCCCAGAAAAGAAGAGGTGTAGAATTAACGGACTTCAAAGCTCTACAAGAAGTCTTTTCAGTGTAGCCCAGGCTGAAGCTTTAGGTAGGTCAGAAGCTCAGAATTTCACTAGTCTGAATTTTGCCCTTTTGTATTTTATTTAGATTTCTGTCCTTGCTAAATTTAAGGAATGGATCCCATCGGATCCCATTTCTCCTTCCTTCCTTCCTTCCTTCCTTCCTTCCTTCCTTCCTTCCTTCCTTCCTTCCTTCCTTATCTGTTTTAGTCTCAGATGAGGTCAAGTATCTTCAGGCTTTAAAAGTTCCCCAGGTTCTTCTAATGTCCAGTGAGGTTGCATAGTACTGCTTTAAACTCTCTCTATTCAGTATCAGTACTCTCTTTCTTCAATATTTGGTTGGATCAGAGACAGCAGGCTGATAAAAGACAACTAAAAAAATTAAGATCCTTGGCCAGTTCTTAAACTGGCAGGTATTATGCTGTCTGCTGAAAGGAGACGCCAGGTAAGTAGGTGCCAAGGTCTTCTACACAAGTTTTATGTTCTTTCTATTACACCCCAAAGGGCTGAGAATCTACATATTAGATCAAGATATGCCCTCCTAACACACAAATAAGGTAATTCATTGAAAAAAAATATTTCTACTTTATTGCCCAGATTTCTGCAAATTGATGATTTGGATCTTGGCTTCAAGAGGTCATGTTGATCTATTTGCTCTGACAGTAATAAGCTGACAAACCTTCCAGAGATGACTCCTTAATATGATCCAAATGCTCCTTCCTTTTGCAATATTCAGTTTTTGCATAACCTGTGTCCTTATACATTCTACCAGGATGCCTAAATCCATCTCTGATCTGACAGATACAGACTGCTGCCGTCATCTAACTAAGAAATATCGCCAACCTCTGTTAGGTGAGGCTGCCCCAGGGTCATGAGTTCATTTTGGGCTGCATTACCATTTTGGTCTGCGTAGTGTAGGTGTGTCGGGGTGGGGATGGCAGCTGGCCAGTTATCTCGACATTTTCTATTGCTGCAATTTTCTTAGTATTTCATAAAAGTGAGTATTTCCAAAAGGCAAGATAGAATAAGGAATTTTATGAAATGTTTTGACTCGCAGAATGGAAATCTTCTTATAATATCCAAGCTATTGCTTAACTTTAATACTTCTGAATTTTACTTATTTCTTCAGGAATTATCTTTGTTAAACATGGTAAATCTTCATAGTAGGCAACTTCATTACAAACATTACCTAAAATACAACTTCATTACAAACTTCCCTAAAATAAATGATCTTATTTTATATTTGTAGTTTTGTGACCTGAGTTCACTTCTCTAGTTCAAACAACTTATTTAGTATTGTAGACAAACACATAACCTACAGAGAAGTGTTCAAGGTTGCAGGATTGATACGTGTACAGCTCACAGTGGGGATTCAAGGGAAGCATTGGTTAGTACTTGTGGGAGTGTCAGGACCAGATTAATGACAGAGATAACAATTGAGATGATTGTTATACTGTCAGGTGTCAATAAGCAAAGAGAGAAGGGCATTCTAGAGAAGCATAGACCAGAGCAACGCATCAACATGAGATCAAAGTTTTTCCTGATGGTTGTGAGCATTGTCTGCAAGAAGAAGGAGAGGCAGGGTGACTCAAGAGGTAAGTTAAGAAGATGTGCCATAAAGAAAGTAAATGACATTTGTAAGACCTTTGCAGCAGATGTTGTCAGAGCCTCACTCATATCCCTTGTACCTTAACCAGCTTACTCTGTTCGAGTGCTGACTTCAAGCTGTGCCTGGGGGCTTTACTTGATCTGTAGAAGGTCACTTTGGCCACTCCTGGCAGGCCATAAGTGCCAAAGGAAGTGAAATCCCCATCTCAGAAGCAGATTGACTGAAGTTGATATGTATGCACCCCAGAAAACTTCCCCCTACAGTGGAATGACTCTGAGACATGGATTTTGCAGCATTTCCCCAACTATTCCAGCAGGATTAAGCCTCCATCACCCTGCCTTCCTATCTCTCTAGCAGTTCCTCGTTCTCTTACTTATTCTTTGTACTCCCAAACAAACCACCAGCGCATCAACCTTTATGTCAAGGTCTGCTTCTGGAGAAATTGCAGCTAACACAACATGATAAGGAGAGCTAGGAAGGCGTTCAGTTGTTTTAGATAAAAGTAAATGTGAGAGACCACACTGACAGGAATGAGATAAATGAAGTGGAGGTGAGAGAGAGAAGAGGCAGCAAGACCTGTGAAAAGAGAATCTGCTAGAGCCTGAGGAAAGATGGTAAAGACTGAACTAAGGCGCTAGGGGATTGGAAGGTGGAGATAGAGGTGGAGTACTGCAGAGATGTTACGGCAGTAGGTGGACAGGCAGAATTGAGGTCTTAGGGAACACTGAGAGGGCTTGGTCAAAGGAATAATAGAAGACCAGGAAAAGGGGTTAGTCTTTCCAGGAGGGAAGGAGCGATCAACTGTGCTAAGAGGTTCTGAGTTGATATCACAATCAATGAGCCTATTGGGAAATTTTGAATCATAATAACCTGCAAATCACTTTCCATCGAAAATGATGGGGTCAGAACTCCAATTGGAGCAGATTAAAAAATAAATGATGTGACTAAATGATTATAAACTAGTTTTTGGAATAATTTTGTTGTGAGAGGAAGGAGAAAGAGAGTGATGGTTAATGGAAGGAGGCCTAGGGTCATAGAGGGTGTTTTTAAAGACAGAGTGGCTTGAGCTGCTGTATAGACTACAGTGATAGATCAGTATGGCCGAAAAGGCCAAAAATACATCAGTTAGTAATATAATATCCTTGTTCTGGAAGAGATGGTGGGGCAGGGATGAAAGCATGAACACAGCAAGGAGTTTAACCTCACACTGCAAGTTAAAGAGCAATTGTTCATATGCCAGATACATGAAAGAATGAAGGAAGTCAGGAAGCTGGTCTAAGAGAAATGTTCAAAATTCCTTCTTCCAGTCATTTGGATAGGCATTCCTGAGAACTCACATTCATGAAGAAAGAGTGTGTTTGCCCATGCAACCCCAGGTCTTCAGATATGCAATGTAGAAACAGAAGGGGGAATATAACAAGGACTAAGAGTGGGGAAAGAAGGGCGCCGATTTGGGAACTGGGACTGTAAAGTTTGATGCTAATGATTTTTAAACATTTTTGGAAGCGATGGAAAGAAGAATGCAAATAAAATGAGTTTACTTTCTAAAATGCTTTTTTTTGTTGTTTTGCAATTTCCGTTTGCTAATGTCATCTAAATTGTGTCATCTAAATTTTCTCTATTTTGAAAATATGAAGACGACATCATATATGTAGATTACATCACTCCAGCAGCAAAAAGTCAATGAATTTTCTAGGTTTTAATAAAGCAGGTTGCTATTTTACACTGGCTTACTGACTTCTCTACATTCTACTTAAGATGTGTACACTCATCACCCTAATATCCACTCCTGCAAAGACAAAAAGACAAACCCAAAGCTCTCAATATTTATCCTAAGTACAGCTCTGCCTGACCTCTGTCTGCTATGTATAGGCTTGGTTGATTTTAGTTTTTCAGATCTTCTTTTTGGTGTCTAATTTCCTAAAGTTCAAGAGACAGCTGTCTGGGGCCTGCAAAATAAGATGATGAACACGCAGATATCAAGGAAATGGTTTTCTTACACCAACAGCTCCATTTAGATCTGAGCACTTCCTCATTCTTGTCTAACATTAGAGCTTCCTAAGGTATAATATGTGCTGAATGCAGACATGTTCTTTCTTACTGATAGGGGTGATTAGGGTTAACTTCTTTAGCCTGCTTTAAGTTAAGTGAGACAAGATTTAATTAAAGTAATCTCCAGATTCCAGTAGTTTGACGTTTCAACTATGTATCCTGTAGAAAAACACAGCATGCAGATATTTGTAAGTTACACCAATGGAAAATATTCAAACCTTTTTTTTTTTTTTTTTTTTTTTTTAGCTGTCAAAGAAGGCTGTTTTTATTTCTGGGCAATGACACTTTCTATTTTAGCCATTGCTTCCCTACCAGTCTAAGAAAAGTAAAGCATTTTGTTTTCTCTTGTAGTTGGGGTTTCTAATAAGAGTATTTACTTTTCTGCATATTAAAACAGGAAGCACGTTTGACTAGTTGACTAGTTGACTGACTTCCTTCTTTTACTGGCTAAAGTTTGGGCTTCATAAAATTGGTTGAATCTTTATGATCCAAGTAAAATTGAAGGTTAAGAGATTAACCACTTAATTCAAACTATGTGAACAGTTAATCCGAGTGATTTTAACATTAGGCACTTTCACACCCTGAATTACTGATGAAATCTACATGGTAGAATATTGGTGATGAGCCAGTGTCAAATTGGGTCATTTAGGACATGAAGTGGACAACTCAATTTCTAACATAGATTATTTGTAATCATACTGGATGACTTATATTAGCCTTGTCAAATGGCTAAACTAGCAATTTTAAAATACTTCCAACTTGCAATACTATAATGTTGTTTGATTTTATGACATTCTCTGTCACTTCTATATTCTATATGGCACTTTTGCATTTTACTCAGTGAATTTATACTTATAAGTGAGTTTAGCTAAGCAACTACATGCCACTTTACATGTAGATTTTCTTTTTCTTTGAGTTACCTAAAAACCTTCCAGTTTGCCTTAAAGGCAGTTTTGGAAACCATTGCATTAGAATTAGAGAACCGTGAGGAGTCCTAGGGACCATCTGGTCCTCATCCTTATTTTAGAGATAAGGAAACAGGCCAAACGAGGTGAAGTGAACTGCCTAAAATCAAGCATCTAGTTTCTGGTCGTGGTAGACCAGTTACAAAATGGTTGTAATTGTCCTTGTCACTTGAGTCCACATCCATTGAGATGTGACTTTGCAGCTTCCTCTATTAAAAGGAGGCATGTGCCTCCACACACCTTGAATCTGGGCTTGCATTTTGACTTCCTTCGGCAGACAGAATGCAGAAGAAATAAAGTGCCAGTTCTGCTACAGTAGATAACTAATACATAATTTATTTTATTTTACTTTTTTCTTTTTAACTCTCCAACTATTCTAGAAAATCGGTGTACTCAAAAAAAATTTTTTTTCTCAACTCTCGCTTCCAGCTACTTGGCAAATTTTCAGGTTATTTGCTTTCTTTGCTTGTATATTGTGTAACGTCTTTTACATCGTCTAGCTTGTGAAGCTGTGTAAGAGTGTTCTTTCTGTTTTTGAGTTTTTAGGAAACTCTTCGGCTGAGGTGAAATTTTTGACTATGCTTTGGGCATTACTTTGTCGCACAAAATTTTAATCCACTTAACAGCCTTCAGCACATGTATTTTTTTGGCAGGCAGGTGATGCTGTCAGCTATGTCCATACCAGCTGGCAAATTGCAGCACGCAAGCAACTCTTGAAATGAGTGAAAGAAATATCTTTAACCAAGGGGGAGGTCAACTAGCTGTGTCTGATAAATTTCACTTCTTTGTTACTTGAAGCTATGCACATTAGCTTAAGACGTTATCATATGTGTGGCATGAACAGAATCATTATCTGAAATCCTCTATTTTGGATGGTTTCTTCATTCTTATCTGGGGGGGAGGGTGGTGTGGTATAATAAAGTCAGCACTGAACTTTATGATTAGAATCCTGTGTGTATATTCTGGATTATCTACCTATTAGCTGTGTCACTTTGGGAAAGTCACTTAATGTCTCTTAAATCCAATTTCTTTAGTTTTCGTTTCCCAATGTGCTTAGGTTTTTTGTTCGTTTGAGAAAAAGGTGAAGCATGTAAAGCATTTTGTAGTCTGCAAACCGCAAACTCTCATCTCTACTCCCCTGAACTCTACACATTTTCATTTGCGTATTAGACATTCCCTGCTGGGATGTCCCACATCTAAAATCTATCTCGACATGCGCAACTCTAGCTTTTATTTTCTCCTGACTTCCGTAATTCTGTAAATTGGTACTCAAATTTTGTCATTTTCCAGGTTTCAAATTTCCAAATAAGTTTTTGATGACTCTCTTATTTTTTCCTTGTAAGGAATTTATTTATCTATCTATCTATCTATCCATCCATCCAGGAAATGCTTATTAATTACCTGCTCTCTTTTCTGCTGCGGCACCACCTCCTTCTTTCAGTACCTTCCCCGTGTTTAAACCAGACTTTGCTCCATCTTACCTCTCTGTTTCAAACTCTGCTCTTCTGGATTTGGCATCCATCTTGGATCTCTTAGCCCAGACCTTGACCAGATTTGATCCCTTCTTTCTTAAGTCTTTTCTCCAGCCCCAGTATCTCTTGTCTCTGATAAGAACACCGTGCTTCTAGTCTGTGCCCTTTAGGACCTGTCCCCTACCCCTCAATTGCCAGCTGTACCACTAATCCAATTAGTTCCCACTCCATCTCTTTGATGGAAGAAGAGACTCAGACACTGTAAGTGACACTGAGGGTGTTACCTGATTGTTATAAACATTTCCTCAATTATAAAATGAGGGGGATACTGCCTACCCCACTAGGCCACTGTGAAATGAGGTCACACATATGACTGGCAGAGAGGAAGCACTCACAACCTTTCCAACAACAGTTCTTCCCAAGGACCTGGATATGAGTGCGTAACACTAGACACAGTGCTCCTCATCCAACAAATCAAAATAAAAGCAGCTTTGAATCGAATTAGGGAGACAAGAACAAAATGTTTAATGCAAGTTGTGTATATAGATAAAATATGAAATGCAGTGCGGGTGGATGAGTACAAAGTGGAAAGGTAAGGAGTGTGAAATAGGGTTACTCAAGGAAGACAAGCAGGCAGTGACTTATAAAGAAACTAATAGATGTGAACTGGTGAAAAGACAACAGGACATCGTAGGTGTGGAGACTGCCATAGATAAATGCTCGAGAATAAAAGAGTGTGACACCGTGGTGCTAGCCTGATAAAATGAGGGATGGGTTTGAGGTTAAAGATCGTGTTCAGAGTGGTAGGGGGGTGCCAGTCACAGCAGACTTAAATTCTTTTCCTAGTAATGGAGAGATATATGTGAGCTGATGTTTCTAGGAATATCCAAATTTGATTTGCAATAGACGCTGTGCATTTTGTGGCGTCATTCTTAAAGTGTCAAGTTAGGAAGTTAATGAATTTGTAAATTCTTTGATATTATATTCAACACATGGTCTCTCAGCCCACTTTCAAATACATTATTATAAATGTAAAATAATATTTGTGGAGGGAAAATTTGGCTGTGTTTAAGCAACCATACCTCCAAGGGAGGTTTCCTGTGTTTTATTTATGAACGTTAATGGCCTTCCCTTTCTTTGTAAATTGGGCTAGAAAATCACGAATGCAAAAGTCTTCGGGTTTGTCTAATCCAAACCCTGTATATTTTACAAATGAGGAGCAGAGAGAGGGAGGTTAAATGTCTTTCACAAGGTCATAGCTAGACACTAGCCAAGATGAAATTTAAACTTCTGTCTAGATTTTCAATCTAATGCTTTAAAAAAATATACTGAAGGGCCTAAGAGAGCCAAGGCAATATTGAAGACAAAGAGCAGTGCTGGAGTATATCCACTACCAGATAGCAAAACTTGCCCTAGAGCTAATATAATTAAGAAAGTGTAGGTAGCTCAATAGGTTAAGCATCTGACTCTTGATTTCTGCTCAGATCATGATTTTGCAGGTTCTGTGAGATCCCCTGCTCCTGCACTCTATCTCTCTCTCTCTCAAAATAAATAAACTTAAAAAAAAAGTGTAAATATTGGCACATAGATAAAACCAATGGAATACAATAGAGATTCCAGAAGCATATCTCCACTGAAATGGTGCCCCAAATAAGATGTGGTGTGGATGCCACTACACTTCAACAGAGAACCAGTGGTCTTCCCAATACATACTGCTGGGTCAATTGGATATATCAATGAAAAACAAAAACTAAAAATTGTGACCCTACCTCACACCAAACAAAGAAACTAATTTGAGACAGATCACAAACCTTACATACGAAAGCTGATAAACTTCTGGAATAAAACATGGAGACCATCCTTATGACTTTGAAATAGGTAAAGATTTTGTAACTAAGATACAACAGTTACTAACCAAAAAATAATAACAAATAAAAATACATTTAATTATTTAATTAATAAATAAAAACTTCTGTTTATTAAGTGATAGCATTAAGAGGATAAATGTCAAGCTACAGGCTGGCAAAAGATTTTTGTAATATTGCATCTCTATATATTTGTCAAAGTTCTCATTAACAGAGCATAAAGAATGTTTATGAATAAATAAAAAAAAACAAATAATTAAATTACGAGTGGGTTAAAGATTTGAACAGATATTTCAGTGTCAAATGGCTGACAAATATGAAGAGTGGCTCATCATTGTTAAAACTGCAGTTGAAATACATACGCCAGAACAGCTCACCTTAAGAAAACTAACAATACCGAGTTTTGATGGTGATGTGAAGCAACTGGAATTCTCCTTCATTGCTGATAGGAGTGTACATGGGTGCAACCACTTTCGAAGATTAGTTGCTAGTATCTACCAAAGTTAAACATCTACCTCACCTATGACCCAGTTTTCTACTCTTCGTTATATAACAAAGAGGAATGAATGCAGATGTACACCAAAGGACCTTTCTAAGGATGTCCAGAGGAGCTTCATTCATAACAATTGAAATGGAAAATAAAACAAAAACAGAACAAAAACCCATTTCCCATCAATAGTACATAGGTAAATTATGGAATATTTACATCATGGAATACCACACCATAATGAAGAAGAAATAGTACAGCATGGATGAATGTCACAGACAAAACTTTTTGAATTAAAAGTCAGATCTACATTAAAATAAAAAGCAAGTGGAACTAGTATATGTTGATAGAAGTGAGAATAGTAGTTACCTTGGGAGACAGTGAAGAGGATCCTCCCCAGGGGGATGGAGGGTGTGGGGATACAGTTTAGCCTTCTGAACACTGGGGGCTTGGTCTGATGTGGGTGGTTGTTGAATGACTGTACATATATGTAAAAATGTATTGAGCTATATTATATACTTATGGCTTACTCTATGTATGCTGTATCTCAATTTTTCAAAAATGGTGATGATGTTCCTCCCTGGAACAAATAATCCACCATTAAGAAATCCTGGAGGAAATCTTGCCTCATTTCTTTCAGGCTACTAAGCGCTTCAAACATTTGCTCTTGTCCCACCACCATAACATGGTGACATTCCTTGTCTCATCACGGCACACATCAGTAAGGCTGATATTTTTCCAGTAGACCGACACTGTGGTACAGTCAACAGAGACAGGTCCAGAATCACGAGCCCCTCTAGGGCCCGTCTTGTAGCCTGGAGACATATCAGTATTCTGGTTTGGCCAATTCTGTGAAAATCTAGACTGTTTTAGCAGTATCAAACAAAGCATTGGCATAAAAGCAGATATAGTCAGGTTATTCTCAATAACACTGCATAAACACTACATAAGCAAAATGAGATGTTCAACAAGCTGACACTCGTGGCCTTTTAGTGGCATATATTTTCCTTGATACTAAATTTGCACTGTACCTAAAGCAAATAGATGTTACAATAAACAGCCATGTGTACTTCCTACTGTCATCATATATTATAAAGTAAAAGTATTTCAATTTAGGTCAGACAAATGCAGTATTCCTGACTCTCAACCCCATGTAGCTAATATGGAGTGCTCTGTGAGGCTAGTGATCAGTCTTCTCTTGAAATCTGTGGGCAGAAGATAATAGTTTGTTTTTCTCTATCTATATCTTTTCTATTAAATTAAAACTTTAAAAACTACTAATTTAAAAAATGACAATTGTTGGGGCTCTTAGGGGGCTCAGTCGGTTGAGCGTCTGACTTCGGCTCAGGTCATGATCTCACGGTTCACAGTTTGGAGCTCCATGTCGGGGCTGACCTTTTGGATTCTGTGTCTCCCTCTCTCTCTGCCCCTCCCCCACTCATGCCTTCTCCCTCTCTCTTTCTCTCTCTCTCTCTCTCTCTCTCTCTCAAAAATAAATTAAAAACATTAGGAAATTATTTAAAAAAATAAAAATAAATAAATGACAAGTGCATTTGCTGTCATAAAGCAGTCTTTTAAATTAAGTACATTTTTTTCATTTAGTTTAGTTTTGTCTTATATCTCTTAAACTCTAATTTATTCCAGTTCGCTTACAAAGTTTTAAAGTCTTCTTTCATTCATTACAGTTTTCTATAGAAATTTGAAAAAAAATCCTGAAGAATCTTACAATTACCCAGTTGTAGGCCATAGGCTTTATAGATGAAGTTGAGATACATGTATATCATATATGTAGCCTTCCTCCACTGGAATACCCTTCCATAACATTTTCCAGGTGGCTTAGTCAGTTGAGTGTTTGATTCTCGATTTCAGCTCCGGTCATGGGCTCAGGTCATGATCTCATGGTTCATTAGGTTTCTACACTGGCAGCATGGAGCCTGCTTGGGATTCTCTCTGCCCCTCTCTCCCACCGGCTCACCACTCTCTCTCTCTCTCTCTCTGTCTCTCTCAAAATAATAAATCATAAAAATAAATAAGTACATAAACATTTTTCTTCTCTGCCACATCTGCAAATCACTCTTTTCTAAAACAAACCTTTTGAACTTCCTAAAAGCTTATTCCTTGACAAATTCTACTTTGGTTGCAAGAAACATTAAAACCTTTACCAAATAAGAGTTGAAATTTCAGCATTGAAAAATCAAAACATTTCCATAAACCTTGATCAAATAAATATGACTCTTCTTAGCTCTCCTTGAAAAGCAGTCAGGATACTTATTGTCTATACCAAAAATGTATATACTGTTAGAGTTCTCTTTCTCCTTGTCTTCCCTTCTCTCTGTCTCTCTCTCTTTCTCTTCTTCCCACTCCCCTCTCCCTCTCCTTCTCCTTTCTTTCATTGACACCGGATGCTTAAAAATGGGGAAACAATGTTATCTGGGTTGACCAGCTAATAGATATGATTGATAAATAGATAATTTATATGAATTATTTCTAAAATGATAGGTATTTTCATGTCCCACTATTCCAATTATTTATTTCTTCAAACTTTATTACTTTACATATGTGCTTCGTTTCTGAAAATTCAGAAATGGACTTGAGATAATAAGTGATTATTTATCAAGCTAAGCTATTTCTTTGCAATGAAATGGACTGCGTGATTTATAATTGTTTCAATTTCATTTTAGAAAGTGCCCTCTGGAGATATATGGTGGGGTCTCAGAATTGTCCATATGATAGTTTCATGCGGCAGTCCACAAGATGTGAATTTAAGCGTTAGATTTACTTCTATGTTTTTCCTCTCCCATCACTCATTTTTTACCATTTTCCCTGCTCCTAAATATCCATCGTGAGTTATCATGAGCTAACGCGACTTTAGATTCCTCCAGTTCAGAGCTTGCCAGCAGTGTGAGGTGACATGCTGATATGATAGGAATGGTTACGGATGTGTTGAGATACCATCTCCTTGAAATTTGAAAGAACTGATAAAGCCTTGAAGAAATGTGGTGTGTGTGTTGTGTGTGTGCTGTTATGTGAAAAGTGTTGAAAAAAAAAACTGATTCTATCTCTTTTGTTTGGTAGATGAAGAATTGAAAGCCCTTGGAGTTTTGAAGGTATTGTTACTGAGTTCCTTAGTTTTAGGGCTAGGTGCAGAATCCAAATCTTGTGGCTTTTGCTCTGATGCTCTTTGGCCAGGATAACCTTCCTTCCTTCTTTTTGAGTGAGACAGTAAACTTTAGTGAGTGCTCTTGGTAAGCACTTTCATTGGAAGTGACCAAACTGATTCATGATAACAGTTTGCTGAATTCGTCCTGGAATTCATTTTATATACATTGGTATCAATTCGTATAAGAAGTATGTATGGCAGATTCTATCACCACTTTTTTATAGAGGTGGAAATTGGCATTCAGAGAAGTTAGGTGACTTGTTAAAGATTTCTCGGTAAGTTACTGAATTCAAATGCAGAGCTGCCTGGCTCCAAAGCTTATGCTCTTTGTGCACTGTCATGATACCTACCTATTGGAATGAATCGCCATCTTACAACGTATAGAAATGCTGCTTGCACAGTAAATAAATAAAAGATAGTTAATTTTCAGTATATGAGAAGAGAAGAATATGAGAAGAGGAAATAGGGGCATTTGCTGTGTCTACCAGGTCCTGTTCTCTTCTTTACAGTGGAAATGGCTTTGGGGGAGTGGTGTCCTGGTGCAATTCCTTGGAGACCTTTTGCAAAAGAATCTTAGGATGTTTTATTGTTTTTATTGCTTCTTCCAGGGACATGAATCATGAAATTTTCTTTTTTTTAAATTTTTTAATGTTTATTTATTTTTGAGAGAGAGAGAAAGAGACAGAGTGTGAGTGGAGAGGGGCAGAGAGAGATGGAGACACAGAATTCAGAGCAGGCTCCAGGCTCTGAGCTGTCAGCACAGAGCCCGATGTGGGGCTTGAACGCACCAGCTGTGAGATCATGACCTGAGCCGAAGTTGGACGTTAAACCAGATGACCCACCCAGGTGTCCCAGGAAAATTTGAAGTTGAAGAATAAGTGCAGAGAGACAAATTTTTACAAAGATTTGAGAAGTTTGATACTATAGTACTATTTTTAGATTCTGCAATGACCACCTGCTTCCTAATGGCAAGAGTCCATGGAACAAAAGGATTACAAGGAACTATCTCTGATCCTCAGCCGTACCACCAACAAGTAGTTTGAAGAGATAAGTTCTCTAATCATGACCCATACACAGGGCTAGATACGTGGGAAATAATGGTATCTTAAAACAAGGGGATGAAGGGGCGCCTGGGTAGCTCAGTCAATTAACTATCTGACTCTTGATTTTAGCTCAGGAGATGGAGCCTCGGGCCTGCCTGGGGTTCTCTCTCACCTCTTTCTCTGTCCCTCCCCCTTCTTGCACATGTGCATGCACGCTCTTTTTCTCTCTCTCAAAATAAATAAACTTAAAACAAAACAAAACAAAAAAACAAGCAAATGAGAATCAGAGAGAAAAAAGAAGAGTAAGATATCATGGCACATGGATTTGGCCTTTCAGAAACTCTTAAAAGATTTCAGCCTTTCCTTGAATGGATGACTCTAGATTTGAGGAAGAAAATATATAAAATGAGCCTAGGACACCGTGTTGTGCTAGAATCCAAACAATTCAGAAAACAATAAGCTCTTCTTTGCCAGAACACATGTATTGAAAGCCTCTTAATGGCTAAAGATAGGACAAAATTGGGCATCAAGAAGAATATGGAAGCATTAATTGAAACACATTACATATATAAAAGTCTAGAAGTTCATAACGTGAGGAGAAAGAGAGAGAGGAAGGAGGAGGAGGAGAAAGGGAAGAAAAATCACTGAAAAATAACTAGAGCACTAATTCCTTACTCTGAAAATGTCATCCTATCTTTTCTGCTACATACTGTACTTTTGGTTAAACATAGTCCTAGTTGGTGAGAGACATTGCTTCTTTACAAAATTTTCCAGCTGATTAATGTGAGTTGACTTACATAAATAAAAATTATCTTGTAGCTCCTACTGAGGTTATTTATTTAAGTTTGGGTGATCAATAGGTGAAACTAGATCTTAGTATCAACAAAAGTGAGAAATATTAAGTGTCCCCTGATACATTATAACATGTAGCACCTAGCACCATCTATGAAAAGTTCTTGGAAAAAGGTGAATTCAGAATATAACTAATTTCCATTGGTAGGAAAAAGCTGATATTCATTTATAGGAAATACCAGAGATGGAAGAAGAAGTTAAATGGTACACAAGGAAGCAAACAGAAAATTTGGAATGTGGTACATTTCATAGGAACTGATTTCTGCAACAAGTTAGTGGCAAGGAAGAGAGAAAGGCAGACGGGAAGAAAGTGAGAGAAAGACAAGTCCTAGACTAAAGACACTTGAGTAACATGATAACCAAATGTGACATGTGGTCTTTTTTGTTTGGATCTTAACTCAAATGGTGCAAATGAAAAGATACTTTTTTTTTTTCTTAAGATCATTGGCGGATTTAATTATGGAAATATTTTGGCAATCTTGTCACATGGTGGACCACTTAGTGGCTTAAAACAATTTATTTTCTCACAATTTTGCACTCAGGTCAGGTCTTTTGGGGATAGCTCTCTGCCCCGTTGTCATAACTAGGGTGGTTCATCTGGGACTTGAGGATTTACTTCCAAGATGGTCTCACTCACAGGGCTAGCACATTGGTGCTGGTTGTCAACGTGGACAGCAGCTGGAGCTGTTGCTGGAACCCTTGATGTTTTCTCATGTAGGTCTCTTCATGTGCTGCTTGGGCTTCCTCACAATAGGACAGTTGGGGTCCAAAAAGGAGGAAAGGGGGGTTGGCAGCCCTCTTAAAGGCTAAGCTTAGATCTAGCACAGTGATATTTCTTCCATATTCTATTTATCAATGTAGTCACAGCTTCAGCCCACATTCAAGGAATTGGAGAAATAGATTCCATCTCTCTGTGGGGGGAATGACACAGGGAGGTATTTGAAGTTTTCAAGGAATAATTTTAAAGCATAGCAATGGCACTCTGATTATCTAGGAAAATGTCAAAAAAATTTTAGAGATACAAAGTGAAGTGTGTAGGAGTGAAATAACATGATGTCTGGGGTTTAAAATACTTGCACAGGAAAGAAAAATGATAAGGATAAAATGGGATAAATTTAGCAACTGTTGTAATATCTTGATAATTATTGAATATAGGTGATGGGAATGAGGAGGGATTAATGAACTCTACTTTTGAGTACATATGAAAATCTCATGATTAATTTTTTAAAATATTCAGACTCAAAATAATATTAGAGTTCCTAAAAGAGACTCGAAGTTCTAGTTTCATCTGGTTTTGATTTTGATTAAATTTTAATATTAAATCTTCTCAAAATACACCTGAAATAATATTCCCCAAAAGTACTAACTTGGGAAAGCACGCAGAAATGGAATCTTACAGGCGTGCTGTGGCGACTTTGGGGGAAATTAATAGCCTGCAGCCGAACACAGAGGGCTGCTTGACAATGGTCCCCAAGATGTGTTTTTTTTCACTTGAAAGAAACTGTGAGGACTTGATGCTTTGAGGTTCTGCATCCATCTTCAGAACAGGAAGGGAAGGCAGGGGACTGCAGAAAATCACCATGACTCTGATCTCACTGACCCTCTGCATCAATACCAGCTGTTGTCAATCCACAAACCAATTCTTACATGAGGAGAGTAACTCTTCTTGAGTAAGCATCCTCAGAAATGTAGTCCGTGTTCTGTTACTTGGAATTCAAGGCATTTTTTTAAATTTATTTTTGAGACAGAGAGAGAGAGAGAGAGGTCACAAGTCGGGGAGGGGCAGAGAGAGAAAGGGAGAGAGAGAATCCCAAGCAAGCTCCACACTGTCAGAGCAGAGCCCAATGTGGGCCTTGATCTCAGGAACCCTGAGATCACGAACTGAGCCAAAATCAAGTCAGACACTTAACTGGCTGAGCTACCCAGGCATCTCGGAATTTAAAGCATTCTTAACTTACAGCATTCTATGAGCAGAACATGTCAAGGGATCTCTCCAGATATCCCGAGTTTAAGAACAAGGGACAACTATGGATGCCCTTTAGAGGGTATTAAAAAGAAATGTTATTTACAGAAAAAGAAGTGCAGGACCAGCTGAAGAAGAAGCATATTTGCAAGTACAAAATTCAAATTTCCAGCAGTTTCATCTCTGGTTATGTATGTACTCAAGAGAATTGAAAGCAGGGACACACACAGAGATTTGTAGACCCTTGTTTATAGTAGTGTTATTTCCAATAGCCAAAAGGTAGAAGCCACCCAAGTGTCCATCAACATATGAATGGATATACAAAATGTGGTATATACCTACATATATATATACAATGAATATCATTCAGCCTTAAAAAAGATGGAAATTTTGACACATACTACAACATGGGTGGACCTTGAAGGCATGTGTGCAAAGAGAAATAGGCCAGTCACCAAAGGGCAAATATTGTATGTTTCATTTGGATGAGGTACCTAGAATAGTGAAATTCATCGACACAGAAAGTAGGATGGTGGTTGCAGGGGCTGGTGGGAAGGGAGGAATGGGGAGTTGGTGTTTAATGTGTATGTATTTTCAGTTTTGCGAGATGAAGACTTCTGGAGAGGGATGGTAGTGATGGTTGATGACATGAATATACTTAATGCCACAAGACGGTTCATTTTAAAATGGTTAAAATGCTACATTTTGTTATGTATATTTTACCACCATAAAAGGTACTTATTTGAGCTTTGTGTCCTATAAAAGACCCAACCTTTTTTTCTTTTTTAAATGAATGGAAGGGAATAGAGGAATGGGCCCGGGGAGGCACATGAGACACAGCTTTGACCTACCGCCTTTGAAAGGAAGGTGTTACTTTTATATTGAAGAATGACCTTTTTTTTTTGAAGGTTTGCTCCATACTTTCTATTCAGTTAGCTAGGCCTATAAGGTTGTTTTCACTGCAATTTTGCCTCAGATTTTAGTAATATTATTGCCACCTCCGAAATCTGTTTACACAAATCATGCTAAGTCTCATTCTCTCATTTTATTAGTCAGGCTTCCTAATTAATTTAGAAAATTGTTTGTTTAATAAAGACCTATCTTACTTGATCACGGTCTCTGAATCCCCTGGATTATGGCAGGGGTTTTACTTTGTAATAATCTCCCAGGAGAGCTGCCCTAACAGCTGTGAAGGCAAGGGAGAGCTACAAGGGTGGTCACATTCTCTCAGGCACAGCAACAAGGGACTGAAGCTGACCAAAATGAATCTTTTCTGCTTTTCACTGGTGAGTTTCTTTGGTAACCTCATTTTTATTTTACTGTATCAACTAAAAGGCATGGAGTTAGGGAATGCCCTAAACTTCCTATGCGGTGATATTAATTAATATATTTAGGGTCTCATGAGAAAAGTCCACATCAGAAAGAGGAAAAAGGATGTTTTTATTAAAGCACTTAAGCCAACTCTGTTCAGAGGCAAGTGATTTACAAAAATATATATACATTTATCTAAAACAATTACTACTTCGTTAACATTTTGATGCTGAATCTCTAAGTATAGTATGTCAACTATTTTTGAGGAACTATTTTCTTCTATTTATTATAAATACGAGGAAAATTTTGCAAAATGTGCTGCACTTGGGTTGCTTGCTTCGCTTTGGGACATCCTAGTAATCAAAATGTCTTCTCTATTGTTTGAGTAATGAATTCCGTTTAATGTTGGCTTTGTTAAACTACCATGGAGGCAGCTTTCTGAGTTACACAGTACTGTGGATGCAAGGTACGATAGATTATTTCAGTCCTGCAGATGTGCTCATTCAAGGGTATAAGCACTTCTCAAATTCTTTTTTACATTATTACCTTATTTTTTAGTTTAGCCTGAAGTAGATCAGTGAAAGTTAGCAGGTAGTCATAGATCTGGAAATACTTTATAACTCTAACTTGCAATTGTGACCATCTGCCAATGCTAAAAATGGATTTCAAAAATAATTTTATTCATTTCTATGTGTGTTTACAGCAGGACATTATGCCTATCCATTGGTTTTTCAAGATGTGGATGGGAGATCCCTGTCATTCGGGGAAATAAAATGGTTTACTTTGATGTTTGTTTTCTTTCCAAATTGCAAATAAGATTAACATAAGTGCTAGAGCTGGTGCTGACATAGGTTGTAATACCTAAACAGGAGGCATTTTAAGCCAAGATAAGGGATTTAATCTTAGAGCATCTTGAAAAATAAAATGCAATTGTGAGTTGTGGCAGGCTGAATCATCGAGTTCCAATTGCCTATGTAGTCCCAATTTACAAAATAATTGCCGGTGCTCAACTTTGCTTTATGCCATATAAATCTGACTGGAGAAATCCCATTTCAGGTGATTTAAATGGTATTGTGCATTCTTTTCTAGTCGATCTAAAAGAGCTATATGTGGTTTATATGAATATACGTCCCATGGAAATAGGCAGTGTAGCAGCCGAGAAAACTGCGTTGTGAAATCACTCTGAATGGTTCTATAATCAATATGCTAATGTTTCTAGAACATAGCATGGCTCAGCATAGTGTGGCATACGTTCGTAATCCTGCTAGTGAAGACATATAACCATATACTGAGCATGATTGTCTCTCTGGGTAATATAGGAAAAGGAGGGCATACTCAAAAAGGATGACTTCAAAGTCATGCCTCATGAACTCAATTTGACTGCAAGTCTTTTCCATGTTTTAAAGTCCTTAAAAATTTACTTGTGCAGAAACAGATTTGATTAGACTGCACCATCATCAACACTTAAATATTTTGTTCAAGCATTCCAAAGTTTATCGAAATTAATTGCTTTAATAATAAAATGTCCACAAGGTACTTGGGAAAAAAATCAAACTATGTTAGGTGGTTTTTTATTCCTTCCTGTGGAGTAAATAAATAAAATTATTTAGCATATGGGCTCTCAACCAGGGTGTTGAGACACCCCACTGTGCTGTTGTGAGCTGTGAAAAAGGGGTGGGGTTACAGTCTTCCCCAGGAATTTGTGCATAGTTCAAAACATATTTTATCTGTGCATGTAGGAATGTGAACATATGGGGCATTCATTAAAAAAAGAGACTAAAAATCCCTGATTTAGTGGAAATAAAGATAGCAGAATTAAAAAGTAGCGGTGTATATAAATATACTGACCTTTAATTCTGTAGGAAGGAGGTGGCTCTAAATACTAAGCATCCCATAAAGATTGCCACTGAAGAAAGCCAGAGAAAGAGTTAAACATTCCCTTATTTAAGTGTAGGGGGAAATTGTAAATCTTTTAGTAAATGGGGTTTTTAAGAGAAATATAAAGCAAACTTAATGAACTACCCATTCTGAACCAAGGATACTATAAATAATCCATTAAGGGTGATTGCTATTATTTTGGATCTATAAACTCGAAATGGGGTCTATCTTTCAAAAGGGAGGCAGGGATATCCTTTTATGCATGCCACTCTGACTCCAGAATTTTTCTTACAGTTTTACATTGTGATTAGGCTTTTAGAAGGCTTGCTCATTAGAAGCAGGATGATTTTCTTGTTGAGCTCATCATATAGTTATTGAGTTTAACATGACTTTGTAACCCAGTAAGGTTACAAATCAATTATCCCTGCACCATTTCTTCAGTGATTTGCAATGCTGCCTCTATTTTATCTGGAGTCTATTTTATCCCATTGGTATATCTCTACCCCTTTCCTTATACCTGTTCTTTTACATACCTATTAAGATAATTCTAATGCTAAGTAGACAGCTTACTCAAGAGAATACCCTTTCCTTGTCCTTCTTCAAAATTTGGACTCTAAGTCTTGGTGCTTCTATGTAAATTTCAAGTTATATGAAAATCTTTGATGGAATTTTGATTAAAATGGATTTAATTTTATGTCATCTTTAAGGGAAATTGACTTAATTATGGAGTTGAGTCCTCCCATCCACAAACATGTGTAGCCTTTCGTTTATTCTAATTTTCTTTTATGGACTATTAAGATAATTTGTACTTTGCTCTATAAAGTTCATGCGCATCTTTTTACTAAATTTATTGCTAGGAGTCTAAGAATTTTGTTTGCTGTTGCGATTATTTTTCCTAATTTGTTTTGTGATTTATAGATACATTATAGACATCTTGATATTGAAATTGCAAGTAAATAATTTTGCTGAATTAAAATTCTGGTAGTCTACATTTTTTTTCTTAGATTTTCCATGCAGATAATCTATAAGGTTTCTTCTTCTTTAGTAATTACATCATTCTTAACTTTTCTCTCTCTTCTGTAATGTTGACAAGAACGCTCTAATAGGAGGCACCTTACTCTTGTTTCTAACATTCATGTAGTTACTCCTAACTGAGTCTTCCTGAGGTTTTTAATAAATAACCCTAATGAGGTTAAGGAAGTCCTGTCTTTTCCCAATTTGCTTAGATTATATCGCAGAGGAATAAATTTTTCAAATTTTATTTCTCAAATAGAATAAATTTTTCAAATAAAAAGTTTTCCAATATATCATTTCAATAAGTTTTCTTTTTAATGTTGTAAAAAGGCATTTAAATGTTGAAATATCCTCATATTCCTACATTAAATACTAATTTTTATGTACACTATTAAATTTAATTTTGTTAACATCACCTTTAGAATATCTTAAAACTGTTTTATAAGTAAAATAGGTCTGTAGTTTTCTTGAATTGACAAGAAAATCCTGTCATTTTATTTTTCCAAAGTTCTGATTAATTTTATGTTGTAATGTCTTAATATATTACCATCTACACTTTTACCCAAATGTTCCATGTGTTTTCTATTTATTCTTATACGCTGCACCATGGGTAGACTCTTCAGCATTTCATAATTTTTTCAAAGGTCTAGAGTTGATCTTAATTTTTTTTATTTTTAATATAAATTTCTATGATTATATTACTCATTTTCAAGAGTTTTTTGTTGCTCTTTAATGATTCTTGTTTCATTTCAGCCTGTTTGGTTTTATCATAGATTACTTATAATTGGATGTTACTTTTTCCTTTGTTCTATGAAGATCCCATTCTTTGGTAAATTATTTCTCCATCCATTTCATGATTTCAATTTTACCTGCAATGAAATGGTTTTATTTTCAGATTGTCTATTCAGTTGGCTCTCTTTTTCAGCATTTAATCCCTTCATCCCTCGGTCAATGTCAAATGACAAAACTCTTTGCCCTCCCTGAGTCCCTGTGGCTCCCTCTCCCTCACCCTGCTCCCTGTCTTTTTCTTTCCTCTCTTCACCTCTCTCTCTCTTCACCTTTCTCCCTCTAGTTGTGAAACAGACATCTCAAGTCTCCTGAGGCTCCAATTTAGAACCAAGACTTACAATGCTGGTCTAGGGATGTTATCCCAAGGTGATAGTTGGTGTATCACCCATCCAGTCACTGAGCCAGCTGGCTGCTTATTTCAGATCCCATTTTGCTGGCTGTGTTATTAAATTTTGCTTTTCTGGGGGCGCCTGGGTGGCTCAGGCAGTTAAGCGTCCGACTTCGGCTCAGATCATGATCTCGTGTTTCATGGGTTCAAGCCCCGGACGGGGCTCTGTACTGACAGCGCAGAGCCTGGAGCCTGCTTCGGATTCTGTGTCTCCCCCTCTCTCTGCCTCTCCCCTGCTTGTGCTCTCTCTCTGTCTCTCAAAAAATGAATACGTGTTAAAAAAATTAAAATAAATAAAATAAATTTTGCTTTTCTGGCTTACAAATTTCTAGAAGCAAGGGTCCCAGCAGCTATTGGAAGGAGATTGGTTTTTTTTTCAGTCTTCTTTCTAATCACGAGTGCTTCTGTAGCCTCTGGAGTTGCTTTATGTGCAGGATGTCTACAGCGCATTACTCCACAAAGCCCAAGATCTGGCCAGTGCTACCTGTTTGTGGATGGGTGCTTACCAGGTGGAAAGTTTTACATTCATTCACCGCTTTGTGTTTCAGTTAGATTTTCAGTCTTCCTACATGTTTAGGGATTTTAGAGCATTCGTGACTTAGTTCTTACTTAAGTCTTTTTAATTTTCCCAATAATTTGCCATGTGTTTTGAGCGGTGGTTATTGACAATACAAAACTGTAGAGCAGGTTAGTTTAAAGCTCTGTAAGTAGACAATGCAAAAGCAATTCAATCTTAGCTTACATCTTAAAAAAAGCATTTTTAAAGATGAAAACGTATTCACTGCCACACTACAGTTTTTACTCATTGTTTCAACCGAGAAAACTTTTTCAGAATCCAACAGACCTATGACACCATTATCGGCATCACCAGTTACTATAGAAATTTTCAACATACTGTATGTATACCTCTCTCCATTAAGGTTGTCTCGAGATGATGTCATAACTAGACCAAGTTGTCTCAAAAGAAGAAAATACAACAGCCCAACTCAGTTGATAAGTTTGCTTCCCAAGTACAAAGAAAATTCACAGTATAGGAGCGCCTGGGTGGCGCAGTCGGTTAAGCGTCCGACTTCAGCCAGGTCACGATCTCGCAGTCCGTGAGTTCGAGCCCCGCGTCGGGCTCTGGGCTGATGGCTCAGAGCCTGGAGCCTGTTTCCGATTCTGTGTCTCCCTCTCTCTCTGCCCCTTCCCCGTTCATGCTCTGTCTCTCTCTGTCCCAAAGAAAATAAATAAACGTTGAAAAAAAAATTTATAAAAAAAAAAAAAAAGAAAATTCACAGTATAGTTCACAATGGTTTTAAATGCAGACTCATACATTTTAAAGTTCATTATTCCATCAAAGAATAAAAACAAATAAATACTATGATTTATTAATATAAATACTATAGACATTAATATTAGTGCCTTCATTGTACTTGTGAAATACTTTTGCTGTTTCCAAGTATACTCTGTCTATTCATGTTATCCTGACAGCTCGTCTGTAACATGAATGAAAGTGCTGCTTTACAGTTGAGGAAGCCCAAGTACAACAGATTGTGTTTCTTACACAAGGGCGTAGTACTAATTAGAGGGATATGTATATCTGAAACCTGTGACCTGACACCCAACACAGTTTGTTGCTGTCCAGATAGGCCTTTGTTGAGTGCCTGGAACTGGATGTCTTCATCATGCTTCTTGAGAAACTGCCTCACTTTGTGCATTGCTCCCTGACACTTGTCTTGTTTGAATTCCTGGCTCTGTAGCGAGTGATGAGGATGCCTTTTTCTACTGCCTTGTTCACTGCTGAAAACTGGCATAGCATTAACTCAACCTCTATGCCCAGGAGAATTTGGATAGGGTGCTTTATAAAAGTGGGTAGATAGGATAGATGACTTTTCAAGGAAAATATCATTTTGTTATTTTTCGCCTCATAAATCTCTTTTATTACAGGAGGGCTCTATGGATAGCTTATATGAGCCAGTCCCAGAGCAACAAGCTAACCAAGGAAGCACCTCTGTCGGGACTGGTTCTCTTATCTCACCTCATGGGGAGAGTGGAAAAGCACACGCCAATCTCTTCATGGTGAGTGAAGCCTTGAGTTGGGTGGGTGACTTCTCTATTACAAATTGAGAATATTTTGCTTAACGATACCTGTTAATGCAACGAAAACCACTCGTCTCAGAAAGTTCTTCATTTACTTTTAGTTTCTGATTTTCTCTTCACTGTTGTCTCTTTCGTGATTTTAGCTTATTAATATGAACTACCTTTTATAGAGTATGTGATTACATAAATTAAGTCACTTAATCCTCAAAGCAGCCTCATGACAAAGAAATAATTATATCTTATTGGAGATGAGGAAACTGCAGGAGAGAAGGGAAAATTAACTTGCTAACTGTGAGGTGTTAAAGCTGGCAACTAAATATATGTGGGTCTGCATCAGTAGTTTATTGGTACACCAGGTGTTCGGGATGGGGGGGGGACCCCCAGATTTGTAGCGTTTGCCGTTTGTCATGGTCTAAGTGCTCCTACCGTGGTCATTTTCAAGCCACCAGAGGTTTAACAACTGGCTTCCAATAGCTGAATATTTATTTGTTCATGATCTCTGGTGCCTACTCCAGCGTACCACTGGTGGCTTTAAAATCTGTGCTAACCACTTTACTAAGCTGCTCCGTAAGTTTATGAGCACACATCGTGAACTCACAAAGCCTGAGTATGACTGGAATGCAAAAGCAGATCATTTTTTTGAATTATCTTTATAATTACCAGAGGCACAGAGTTCCCTGTGCTCTGCAAAATTGGCTCTGTCCCTGTTTAACAGTGCCGGCTGTTTTCTTAGTTGATTGTGCTGTATTTAAATTAATCCCATACTAACAAACTTACTTTGCTTCTATTGTGGCTTAGTACAGTAGAAAGCATCCTATGTCTGCTACAAATAAAGAACTGTTTTAGGGACACCTGGGTGGCTCAGTCTGTTAAGCGTTTGACTTTGGCTCAGGTGATGATTTCGTGGTCTGTACCCCTCCTCCGCTCATGCTCTGTCTCTCTTGCTCTCAAAAATAAATAATCATAAAAAAATAAAGAAAGAACCGAACTTTTTTTATCCTTCTAGATATAGATGCCCCAATAACAACACAAACATTAATATCCGCTTCCTATAAGTAAAGCACTGGAACAGGTGATGTTACATATGACATTATTTGTGTTGATCATCACAATAACTTCAGAGAGGTTTAGAAATGTTGAGAAGGGTTAAGTACCTTTCCCGCTTAAAAAGAGGATGACCTACGATTGAAACCCAGATCTTTCTTTGCTCTAGAGAAAGGATTACAGTAAAGTACTTTCAAGTTTTATACCTACCTTTATGCCTACCTATTTTATTCTGTGGGAACATTCCTATGAACTTCTTTTTTATATAGCTTACAGATGTAAGCAAACAAGTTCAGTAATAAGTCTCAGTAAGTAAAAATAACCCCCCAAAAATTTAGTGTGGTGGAAACTCTTCCCTCAATTTATACCCTATTCAATATCCATTAAGATGTTTATGTTGACAGATATGCATAAAGAGAGGCAACAATACATTTTACATATTAATGTGAGAGAGAGAGAGAGACTTACATAGAGACTCTCAATTGAGTCCACAAAATGTTTGTAAGCATTTTTACTCTATCATTAAAAAGAAAAATTGAATAAGCTGAAGAGCCTGAAGATATTTCTTTAAATGTGTTAGTTTAATAAATATGCATGAAAAACAAACAAGTCCATGGCCAAGCAGTCTACTAGAATTTTTATCAAACTTCACTTACATTACAAAAGTAAATGAGAATAATAAAAACAGGATTTAAATTGCTACAACCCTATCTCTCTCTCTGTATATATATATATACATATACACACACATATATACACATGTATATCATATAGATGTATATGACTCCATATTTAATTCAAAAATATGTGCATACATATAAGCATAAATTTGTGTGTGTGTGTGTGTGTGTGTGTGTGTGTATACACTGAAAGGCAACCAGTTCAACCACTGATTCTAGTATTAACTGTTAAATTATACCAGTCCTTTCAAATTACAACTGATATTATATTCTTTATAAAAATTATTCCACAGTTTGGATATAATAAAATAAGTCTTTTAATAATGACATTTAGTGATTTACAACTTTCCCTCTGATCCTCTGAAGAATGGATCCTTTTCTCCTCCTAGTATTCTCACTTCCTTTTTTCCCCGCTAATTCAAGGGAAAAAAAAAGTTTTGGACTAGTTTTAAAAATACCAGAAGAATATTATTCTTTTTGGATTGATGTTCTAGAAATACTATAAAACCAACCCTAAAGTTCATGGAGTTATGTCTCAAGCTCCCAGTCCTCAACCCAAGTGTATCTGTGACCTTCCCAGAGAGGAGAGGGTGCTCTCCAAACAGACAGCATATCTAGTTGATGTAGTGGAAATTAATAGCCTATACTAAAAGTAATATCATTTGTCACATGAATTGAAAAGAAAACTCACAATGAGAGAGGAATCCTAGGCTTCCTGACTTCCCTTAAACATACTTTATTTATTCCTATTTATTAGGAGTTTTATGATGTAGAAAACACTGTTTTAAACAAGGTGTGATGTAACATAGATGAGAATAAAATAATACAGAGTTCCAGAGGAGATAATCCAGTGTAGATCAGCTTCAATTTAAGGGTTGAATAAGTATTAAAGGGAAAGACGTTTATTTGGAATTTTTAAATTAAAATTAATTGAAGTATAGTTTACATATACTTCAAGTTTCAGGTGTACAATGTAGTGATTTGACAGTTATATACATTATGATATGCTCATCATGATAAGTCTAGTTACCATTTGCCACCACACAAAGTTATTACAATATTATCGACTATATTACCTATGCTCTACTTCTCATATCTGCAACTTATTTTATAACGGGAAGTGTATACCTCTTAAGCCTCTTCACCTATTTTGCCTATCTCCCATCCTCTTCCTCTCTGGTAATCACTAGTTTGTTCTTTATATTTATGAGTCTCTCTTCTTGTTATTGTTGTTATTTGTTAGTTTGTTTTGTTTTTTAGATTCCACATCTAAGTAAAATCATACGATATTTGTCTTTCCATCTGACTTATTTCACTCAACATAATACCTTCTAGGTCCATCAATGTCACAAATGGCAAGATCTCATTCTTTTTATGGCTTTTTGTATATAATATATAATATTCCATTGTACATATAAACCACTTCTTCTTTATCCATTTACCTGTCTATGGCCATTTAGGTTGTTTCATATGTTGGCTATTATAAACAATCCTACAATAAACATAGGTATGCATGTATTTTTTTTTTTCAAATTAGTGTTTTCATATTCTTTGGGTAAAAACCCAGAGGCGGAATTACCAGATCTCATGGTATTTCTAGTGTTAGTTTTGGGGGAACCTACAAACTCTTTTCCATAGTGGCCATACCAATTTACATTCCCACCAACAGTACATGAAGGATCCCTTTTCTCCACATCTTCACCAACAATTGTTATTTCTTGTCCTTTTGAAACTAGCTGTGCTGACTGGTGTGAGATGATATCGTATTGTGGTTTTGACTTGCATTTCCTTGATGATGAGGGATGTGGAACATCTTTTCATTTGTCTGTTGGCCATCTGCATGTCTTCTTTGGAGAAATGTCTATTCAGTATTTTGGGATTTCAGGTGAAGAACATTTGAAATGCCCAGCTTTCATTTTAATTGCCATTCCAGGGTGGTTGGTAATGGAGAGCTGGTCTAAAGAGAAATCAATTGAAAATACAAGATTTTATTAAATTTCGTGAAGAGGAATAATAAGCCATCCACTTGTATATTAGCAAAGCCAGAGAGTTTGGGAAAGATACTGCTTAAAAAAAATGGGTAAAAAGTTTTATGAAGTGAATACTCCTGCAACTAAGTAAATATGCTGAAAGAAAACGTGCGAATATACTAGCCTAAGGGTTGACTACTTTGTTACTATATTAGCTACAATTCATGCCATTATGGCTTGATTCTGTACCTATTTTAGTACCTCTTTATCATGTCTGAAGCTAATAAAATATCTTGATTTAGAAATAGAGTGAGAACATTAAATATTTGTACCTCTGCCAGTTGGAGGTTAACTGGATCAGTCTTGAATTATCTGATTTGCCATCTATATTGACTGAAGTAAGCAAATGATTGTCAATTTTCACTTCATTTTGTAACTCAGAAGTTAAACTGATAACAAATTTGAGCCTTTTCAAAAAGAGCATTAATGTGGGGTAGGGGCAATGTCCCTATTATTTACATGCTGAACATATTTTTTATATGTTGCACAAATATTCCTTCAGTAAATATTTGTAAGCTAAATGAATGGATAAGTGAAGTTCCATTAATTACGCCAAAGGAAGTCTTAATAATGGAGTATGTATGCTGCAGGGTTAAAAAGCATGAGCTTTGGAGTTGAGCAAATAGAAGTTCTCATTCTGGCTCTGCCACTTACCAGCTATTTGACCTGGGAATGTTGCTCAAATTCCCTAGACCTGAGTGTCCTTCTCTATAGATTGAGAACCATCCTTTGCATAGGCTTGGCTGAGTTTATTACTCCTCCTCTCCACATGTGGGAAGGATCCAGCACAGAAGTCAAAGAACCATGGGAAGGGCTGATATGTCACACTGGAGCTGAGGTTGCAGACTGCAGACCCAGGGGCCGATATTTTATGGCCCATGAGCTAAGAGTAATTTTTCCTTTTTTAAAGGTTTGCTTAAAAACAAAAACAAAAGTCAGAAATTGTATGTGACCCACAGAGCCTAATATATTTCTATCTGGCTTTTCACAGAAAAAGTGTACAGACCCCCTCGGGCTGTGCAGTTACAGACACAGGTGGCAACTGAGTACTTGAAAAGGGGCTAGTCCAAATGTGGATGGCAATAGGGGTAAAACACATGCCATATTTAATTTTTTTAAGTGTATTTGTTTTATTTTGAGAGAAACAGAGACAGTGTGAGTAAGGGAGGGGCAGAAAGAGAAAGCGAGAGAGAGGATCCCAAGCAGGCTCTGCAATGCCAACACAGAGCCCGATGTGAGGACTGAACTCAGGAAATATGAGATCATCCATCACCTGAGCCAAAACCAAGAGTCAAATGCCCAATAGACTAAGCCACCTAGGCGCTCCAATTAAAGCCTTAGCATGAAAAATGTATAAAGCATCTTATTAACAATTTTTACATGAATTACTTGTTGAAATGAGAATATTTTGGGTATGTTAGGTTAAATGGAATTTCACTAATTTCTTAGCATGGCTACCAGATTGTGGCTTCCACATCACATCCCGCCTTTCAAATGTTACATGGATATTTATGTATTCTACCAAACCTAAATTATATATGTTATTCAGGGTTTAGGAAACTTGTAGAATGTAGTTTTTAGCCTTTTGGCCTCTGATAGATGGAGGCACACCAGAAGGAAGGTGAGGGTATGTTAAATGTCAATCTACTATGTCCATCATCCTTCCTTCAGAGTCTTTCACCTTTCTTATCATTAGCATTACTATCCTCAACAAAACAAAACAAAACAAAAGCAGTGCCCTTTCACCTCCGGAATTCCTCTACAGTGGAGGGGAAAAGTGGCTAGCTTTTTGAAGGTGGCTGTTTTTTGTCTTTGCAGAAAATAATTTGTATCATCACTACCCCAGGCTAACAGTATTATCCTAACATTTAAAGTGAGTTACAACCCTTCTGTAATATTTGGGTCTTCTAAAGTGGTGATAAATTAAGACGTTTGATTTTATCCAGTTAAGAAGGAGAGGAATGGGGAAAAAAAAACTATCTAAAACTATTACATTAAAAAATAAATCACAAAGAAAAGAGTTGCTATAACTTTGCTAAGACTTTGCTACAACTTCTGGCAGTTGTCAACAGTATTGAGACATTAAAGTAACCAGGTAGTGTCATACGTTACTTCGCTTAGGGATGCATAGATATTAAAGTATAAAACTCTTGATGATAAACATTTAATTACATACTTTTAGACGTAGAGGAGACAATAGGGAACATGTGTGTGTTACCCAATGAGGAAGTTGAGATTAGTAACTTGTCTGAAGAGACAGATGCAGTCAAGACTGGAGTTATGGCTTCCCAAATACTAATCTTGTCCTTTAGCCCCCTCTGCCAGAAGTGTGCATGAGTGTGTCTGTGTGTGTCTGTGTGTGTGTGTCTGTGTGTGTGGTATGAATGTGTGTGTATGTGAGTTAGAGAAATCAGGAAAGCAGGAGACAGGTGAGTGGCAGAGTACTCTTGGGAGATAAGCAGTGAAGAGGAAGAGAAGATAGGAGGATAAAGAATCCAACCTCATAATATATATGCTAAATATAATCTGATGATAGAGAACATAGCAGGAAGAACTTGAGACGGGCAATGTAGTTAATAGACTCGAGTTTTATTCCTGCTCCCCAGGCGGCTGAGAAATGTGTGTCCTTGAAAATGTCATTGAACTTCTCTGACCCTAAGTTTCCTGAGCAATAGAATGTGGATAAAAATGTCTGCGTCTCGGTTTGTAGTGAGGATCAAATGTTATAACACACGTTAAGCACCTGGCATAATGCATGTTAATGTTCATTTTCCTGCCTTCTGCAACCCATCACACCAGGGCAGAGTGATCCTTTAATTTAATATCCTTGATTAAATGACTTTAAGTCAAACTCTCACTTGAGCTTGGATGTCGTTTTAAAATAACGGCTCAAAAATAATTTGTAATCAACACTCCTTACCTAAAAGCATTGATTTTTACTGGGCTGGACAAGAAGAAGCAAAAGGATTTATTGTTGATGTGCATTAGAACACCCAAGATTTTAATCTCCACAAATTGCCTCAAATCATGAACACTCAGGTTGAGTGCAATGTTTGACAATTCAGCCCGAGATTTCCCATGATGTGTAGACAGCAGCGAACAAGGAAATCTATCACAGTGTCTCTTGTTTGCCTAATTCCTATTTCAGGGTGGTTTTTTGTTGTTGTGTTGTTGTTATTTCGTTTCTTGGGTGGGGGAGGTCCATGTTAACTTAAATGTTATTAAAATGCAAGTTTAATTTTTTATATACTCACTCATCAACATTCTGTACTGAAAAAAAGCACTGGAGAAATCAATTAAACTGTTCCCAGCTACCAGATGTTAATCAGAAAGTAATAGAGCAGATTCAAAGATAGTTTTAAAGACAAACAATACGATACATGTCTAGCAGTTGGTTAGAGCTCAGCACTAATGAGGCCAAGGTCAGGGGTTTAATCCCCATATGGCCAGTTATTTTCGCTGTGTTCCATAGCCACTGGCAGTACCCATGACCCCAGTCTGCTGTCTTGCCTATGTGTGCCATTGATCATTAAGGAATCTGGGTTGGAAGATGAGAAGGCACAGCACAAAACCATTACCCACAATGGGAAGAACAATCAAGGCAAGAACAACCTTGCTGACCAGTAGTTCATTTGCCCATGAAGATTTTCCTTCGCTATAATCAGTCTTCAGGCCACCAGTATAATTCTCAGCTTTCAACTTAGGATAATTCATGGGTCAATGGTAAGAGCATTATGAGAGAAAACTGAGTTCTTGCCCTGGCTTTGTTCTTAAATAGTGCTGAATAAGTCCTTACACTGTCTGGATCTCAGTTTCCACCTCTACAAGATAATAGGATAAGACTAGATGGTCTTTAAGGCCCTTTGCTGCTCTAAAATGTTTTCTTGAATATGTTTTCAATTATTTTGGAAAGGGAGTGTTGTCTAACGTAAAATACTATTATTTTCCTTTTGGGACTGTAAAAGACAGACTTCTAGCATGACCTCTAATGAACCCAGCTGTATTAGTCAGTGTTCTTTAGAGAAACAGAACTAATAGGTTGTGGGTATATAAGAAATTATTTGCAGGAATTGGCTCATGTGATTATGGAGGCTGGCAAGTCAGAAATTTTCAGGGCAGGCTGGCAAGCTGGAGCCTCAGGGAAGAGTTGATGTTATACCTAGAGTCCAGGGGTGCTTGGGTGGCTCAGTTGGTTAGGTATCAGACTCTTGATTTTTGGCTCAGGTCATCATCTCACAGTCATGAGATCTAGCCCCATGTCCAGCTCCGTGCTGACAGCGTGGAGCCTGCTTGGGATGGTCTCTCTCTCTCTCTCTCTCTCCCTCTCTCTCTTCCTCTTCCCTCATTGTGCTTCTCTCTCTCTCTCTCAAAATAAATAAATAAACTTTAAAAAATACCTAGAGTTTAGAGGTAGTTTAGTGGCAGAATTCCATCTTCCTTGTGGGAGACTAGTCTTTTTGTCTTAGTTCTTCAACTGATTAGATGAGACCCACTCATATTAATGAGTGTAGTTGCTTTACTTAAAGTCTACTGATTTAAATGTGAATGTCATCTGAAAACTACTTTCATAGTGATCTCTAGGCTAGCATTTGACCAAATATCTGGCCTAGCCAAGTTGAAACAAAATGAAGCATCATATCTGCCTTCCGATATTTAAGTCCTTGTGTAATCCCCACTCTTGTGTATGATTTGATTCCTATAGGATTTGGCAAAAGTAACAGGAAGTCACTTCCATAATTAGGTTACAAAAGACCCTGACTTCTGTTTTGCTAGCAGACTGGCTCTATCGCCTACTTGGCTTGAACATTACGATGAAGCAAGAGCCCATCTAGAGAGGCCCATGTGGTAAGGAACCCAGAGCAGCTAGTCAGCCCACAGCCAGAAAGGAAATGTGGCTTTTATTTCAACACTCTCAAAAACTGGATGCTGCCAACAATCACTAAGTGACCTTAGAAGAGGATCCTTTCCCCAGCTAAGCTTTGGATGAGACCTCAGACCCTTGGATCGACAACTTGACTTCAACCCTGTGACAGATCATGAAACAGAGGACCCGTCTAAGTCATGCCCATATTTTTGATCCACACCAGCTGTGAGATAATAAATGTGTATTGTTTTAAGCCATTGAATTTTGGAGTAATTTATTGCACAGCAATACTTCACTAATACAGGAACTGAAATTAATTTGACAAGTTATTGATCAGATTCATTTGCAGATAACCAAATCTATGCTAGCTGATTTAAGCAGAAAGGGATATATTACAGGTTAACGAGAGCTCAGAATCTTTGGGAGGTTGAAGACAGATACCTGGCTGAGCTTGCAGAATTACTCTGAGAAACACACTGCAAAACTTGCCACTAAAGAGATTGTTGCTTCTGTCACAAGCAGAAAGTCAAGAAGACAATATCGCCGTGGCTGCTCCAGAACCACACTGTCTCTGCTGAGATTTGTTACATTAAAAATGGATGCCCATACTTCAGCTTTTGCCCCATGTTAGTCAGTTTTGTGTCAGTGTCTTAGGGTGGTGCATGAGGTGGACAGGACCCCACACATCTCATTCTAGTTACAAGAGTAGTTTCTTTCTTTCCGTCTTTCTCTCTTTCTTCCTTCCTTCCCTCCTTACTTTTTCCTTCTCTTTCTCCCTTCCTCCTCTTCTTCTTACCTTCTTCTATACATTGATTTTAGGTTTAGTGAATGACAGATGTCAACTACAGCAAGAAATATATATATACCCAAAATATGTAGAGAGAAACATAAGTCGCTATGGAATTAAATGCCTTGCTGTAAGCAACAAGCTTGACTTCTATAAGAATTTTCAGAAGGAATTTCCAAAAAATATATAATGTAGTTGTCAGGAGCACAAAACTTGGGGGTCAGATAAATCTTATAAAAATTCTAGTTTTGAAATTGACCAGCCTTGTGATCTTGAACAGTTTCCTTTAACACTACAAGCCCGGTTTCTTCTATCCAATGAGGGAACTGTTTGCTGCTCTCTTATTCATCATTTGAGAATAAAAAGTAACAATATAATTAACATTATTAGTACAGTGGTTGGCACAACATAAATGATCAATTATAGGGTGTTATCTCTAAGAACCTAACTGTGGTTTGTGGTTTAACGGTGCCAGTTCCACGGAGATGAGATTTAAGCTTTAAAGGAAGATTTGAAGGAAGAACTAGGGTTAAAAGTGGTGAAAGGAGGCGGTTAAGACATTATCATCGCACGCTGTTCTAGCATCTTTCACAGAAGAGCTTAAAAAGCACTTAAAGCCAAGTGTCTTACAAATGGATAAAAGGACACACTGAAATGTGACATGTCATTTTAGAATAGATGAATAATGGAGAAGTCAAGGCAGGTGACTCTCAGGTTGGTATTCTACCACTCAACTGCATTTCTGACTTGCCTCCAAACTATTAAAACTGGGATTTTTTTGTTCTGTCTCCATATTAGCATCAGCATTGACAGAGCTATTAATAACATAGACACTAAAGGAAGAAAATGAGATTAACAATGGCATCCCATCAACTGGGTCTTCATCAAACTATGAACAAGAGGAGTCAGTGTCAAAACAGTGCATGTAATGCTTTTCTTGATTTCTACATTGTAAAATGACTCCTAACAAGCTGACATATAAAACATAGATTACCTTCATTAAAAAGACTGCACTTTTCTTTCATTTCTTATTTTTTTACCCATTATATCTATGATGACATACGGTTTTTCTGCCACCAATTCATGGGTGAACACTACCTGGTGGTCTTAATTCGTTTCCTCTCGTAAATAGAGATTTATGTTAAAGTAAAATGAAATCAATAGATTAAGGTTAATTATGCCTTATTCTCTTTTTTATTTCCTCAGCTTATGATACAATGACTAATTGAATCTACTGAAAGCCATGGTTCTCTCTTTAATCATGTTTTAAAGAATAAGCCCATTCTCACTTTAATTTTCTCTTAAATGCTTTTGTCATCCCTACTGATTTTGGATTGAAACAGTGTAGATTTAGGAACCATGACTTGTTTCTACTGGAAGAGATTTTAAAGTTCTGTTCACCAACCTTATTCTACAGATGCAGAAACTGAGGTTCTGTGAGGAGTTTTTGGATCTTGCTAATTTAGCAGCAGACCTGGGGAACCAAGCCAGCTTCTGGAGTGCCAGTTCAGTGTTTTCTCATCGTGAGGATGGAGTTTGGTATTTTTACCCATCGCATTTCCTATCACACTTCCAACAAGTTTGTTTGGCTTGCACTTGTTCCATTTGGGGCTATGAGGATTAAAGAAGATAATAAGTGACAGCAAATAGGAAACTTAATAAACATTAGTCGCCCTTCCCCTTTCTAAAACCTTGTGTAAATATAATTTCATACATCATGACACGCTTGAAGATACTTAAGAAAAGCTCTCTTTTTAAAGAAATCTGGAATGGAATCTTTTTGTAAAGGAAGCATCTTTTATAATGCAAATAACCATCCCCTAGGTAACTTGTTTTGTCATCCTGGGTATTTATAGCACTGTGAGAGGAGTTTGTTAGTTCAGGGTTGATAGAAAGCTCACTTGGCATACCCGTAGACAAATGGCAAAATTTTATGTGATTTACCAGCTCTGTCTGTGATGGATTAGATAAGGTACCTGTGCATTCTCCAGGCACTACCAGCTTTGTGATTTGCCCTGAGATGACGGGCCATGTGGGCATGCCATCCACCACCTGCTTCTCTTGAGGATATCAGAATTCATTAGCTATATAGGGTTGTTAGTTTTTGACAGGAGCTGGACAGGCTGGCAAGAAAGTCTACTGTTCCCATCAGGAGGAGCTGACATTGCTTCTTCTTCTTCAGTGCATTCTCATGGGGGGATGAAATCTGTTCTCTCTCTGAGAACCGTGACATTATTGTAGTAATATAGTGGGGGACCTCCAATGTACAGACTGTCATCTAAATTCAGTGGCTCCTGAAGTGCCCACTTTTAATTAAATGTGCTGTTATAAATTACTGGACCTTCTCTGATGATGATGGCAGCATCCACAAAATGATGAACGCCGTTAAACACATCAATGTGCTGTCTATGCACTTGTCTTCAAATAATACTAAATTATTAGTATTGATGCTTTGGTAAGGGTGTATTTTCTGAGTTGTTTGTTTAGTAGTGGTGAACAGTATTATATTTTCTCTGCTTTTTCAGTCACTCTCCCTCCGGCCACTAGCTCTCACTTGTGAGATCTCTGATCTAGATGGCAGGTGGCTTCTGTACCTGTGCAGTCAGGTATAGAAGTAGAATTGTGTTCAAATTAAGACACCAGGCACAAAATACCAGTTTTACCACAAATTAGTTATGTGACCTGAGGCAAGGCTTCCCACTGCTCTGTGCCTCCGTTTACTTATCTGTGAATTGAGGATAATGATGATAATATCAATCTCACAGGATTGCTGTGAAGATTAAGTGAATTACTATATATAAAGCATGAGAATTGTGCTTGATATTACATGACTGCTGTGCCATTATTGTTCTGCAAATGTGTTAAATCAAGAAATTAGCAAAGCAGTAGGATTTAAAGCCTTATCCCTCTCAGCAAATTGCTTTAACCAGTTGGGCTCAGACTAGCTGCATCTACTAATATTTCTCTTTGCTGTGTGATCTATTTGATAACTTAGGAGACTCCATCATGCGATTTTTCTCCACATGTTTGCAATAAGATGTCGAGGCAAAGTAGAAGAGCTCATGGGCGGCAGGACTCCTTTACGTGGGTGATGGTCTCTTATCCAGTCACACAATTGTCCTCTTTGTTTTGAGAACAGAGCTGATGGTTCATGTGTGTGTGTGTGTGTGTGTGTGTGTGTGTGTCCGTGTGGTGTGAACACACTCTCTTTCTGGTGGCTTTAGGTGTACTGCAAAACTACTATATTAATTTTGAAGCATCATAATCCTCTTTGCCAGATGCCTATTAGAATTTTTCTGTAAGGAACTTACAAGAATGAGTTGAACAAAATAGAAATTGGGTTAACTCATTTTAATGAGACGTTATATGTATGCATACATACATATGTGTGTGTATTTGTCTTTATGTTCAACTCTTGCCTCAGTATTAGAAGTCTATGTAACTAAAAATGAATAATTAACTTAATGGGAAATAACATCTATGAGTATCTTCAGTGTGTTGGGCATCATGTAAGGATTTTATAAAGACTAGCTCATTTAAACTTCAAAGTTAAGGAAACTGTGAACTCCAATAGGATCCTGAGATGAGCAGTCACTGATGGTAAATATTTGTGAGAAGTAACACTTGTAATTCTTCTTTGCATCCAAAACGGTGTCTGGTCCATAGTACATGCTCAATAAATACTTGTTGAAAGAACTGTGAATGTGTCAGTGAATGAATTATATAATTCCAAAAGAATATATTAGAATTTTAAAAAATGACTAACATTTAATCAAAGTTGAGCACTGTATGCATGACCCTAGACAAGTCAATTTACCATTTGGGATCTCAGTTTATTCATCTGCAAATCAAAGGTCAGATCTCATCAGCTCTGTATTCTTAAAGGTTCACCATGGGATTTACACCATCCTTTACTGCCAATCAGTTTTCTCTGGTGCAGAAACACCTTTCACATTTCCATTAGTTAGGCAACAACAATTCCTGATATGTTCACTTCATTTTTCCTTTTGGCTTTGTGATTTGAAAGTAAGATTTAAAAACCAATAATGCAAGAAACAGACACATATTAGATTCAACCCCAAAGGACAGTCGACCATAACCACTGAATGAAAATAGAAATACAGCATTTAGTATCCAAAATTTCTTTTAAGTGGCCCCTTTTCTTTCTTCATTTTGATTTTTTTTTTAATTTGACCTAATTTTACCTTGTTTCACAGTTAGGTGAAAATGCTTTACCCCTACAGTCTACTGTCATCTACTTGAATAATAACACATTTTGGACATATTCTTCACTTTCTGTTGGCCTGTTTGTAATACGTTGCCTGCATTTCATCCTTTATTTTCCTAACAATTGCCAGGGGTAAAAATTAAATTAAACCACAAACTCCCTAGTGAATGAAAGGTAAAACTAATGATTAGTGCTTGATTTAGGGGATAATGAAATGAAGGCTAAAAGGAACAAGTTTTGCTTGGCATTTATGGCAAGTGTCAAATTAATGTACTAGACAGAATCATGTCACTGACTCTCTGAAATGGTATCTTCTTTTTGGAGTTTAGAGTAACACACACACACACACACACACACACACATAGATGTAGTTCTAAAAATAATTGTATATCTAGTCTTTGACTTGCCCCTTTAGGAAAACAGGGTCTAAACTCTGAATACATAACCATCTGCTTATGTAAGCAGCAGTCAGAAAGGAAAGCAGCTGCTTTGAGGCTGGTGCAAGCAGTACTAAAAACTGCTTAACCAATTCAGTAGTAATCTATAACTAGGCAACATCCAGGGAACAGACATACTATTAAGTAGATGTTGCCCTGTTTGAGTAATCCCTTTCCTCCATATAATCGCACTTCAGACACACATTTAATGTGCTTGACTCTCCCTCCCTGTTGTAGGAAGGAGATTGCAGAAGCAAAACAACATTAACTTTTACATTTTAATAGGGATTAAGAGAACTTCTAACTAAAATCTTTTGTAACGTTTTTTTTTAAAATGTTTATTTATTTTTGAGAGAGAGAGAGAGTCAGAGAGACAGAGTGCAAGCAGGGGAGGGGCAGAGAGAGAGGGAGACACAGAATCTGAAGCAGGCTCCAGGCTCCGAGCTGTCAGCACAGAGCCTGATGCGGGGCTCGAACTCACAAACTGTGAGATCATGGTCGGAGCCGAAATCAGACGCTTAACCGACTGAGCCACCCAGGTGTCCCTAAAATCTTTTTTTTTAAGGTTTTATTTATTTAAGTAATTTCCACTCCCAACATGGGGTTTGAAGTCACAATCAAGAATTGTAGCTCTTCAGACTGAGCCAGCTATGTACCTGTCAAAATCTTTTTCAAAGTATCCATTACAAGAGAACTCTTCAACAAAAAATATCCAGGGCTTGCTTTGGCAACACATATACTAAAATTGGAATGATACAGAAAAGATTAGCATGGCCCCTGTGCAAGGAAGACACACAAATCTGTGAAACATTTCATTGTTTTAAAAATACTGATTCGAAGGGGCACATGTACCCCAATGTTTATAGCAGCATTATCAACAATAGCCGAATAATGGAAAGAGCCCAAATGTCCATCGACTGATGAATGGATAAAGAAGATGTGAGATACACACACACACACACACACACACACACACACACACACACAATGGAATATTACTTAGCCATCAAAAGAATAAAATCTTGCCATTTGCAACAACATGGATGCAATTCAAACATATTATGCTAAGCAAAATAAGTCAGAGAAAGAAAAATACCATATGATTTCACTTATATGTGGAATTTAAGAAACAAAACAGATGAACACAG
Organism: Acinonyx jubatus; assembly: GCF_027475565.1. Classification (NCBI taxonomy): domain Eukaryota; kingdom Metazoa; phylum Chordata; class Mammalia; order Carnivora; family Felidae; genus Acinonyx; species Acinonyx jubatus. The sequence goes on from NC_069384.1 coordinate 28,376,816, forward strand.
GGGAAGAGTAGGAAAAATAAGATAAAAACAGAGAGGGAGGCAAACCATAAGAGACTCTTAACTATACAGAACGAACTAAGGGAAGGTGGAAGTTGGAGGGAAGGTGGGTGGGGGGATGCGTTAAGTGGGTGATAGGCATTAAGGAGGACACCAGTTGTGATGAGCTCTGGGTGTTATATGTATGTAAGTGATGAATCACTAAATTCTACCCCTGAAACCAAAAAATAAAAATAAAAAAATCTCCAAATCAAAGTGATTCATTACAAGTAAAAATTGGATAACCCGGTTTCCAATAAAACAGAATAAAGTAGATAGTCCCTAGAGAAGGTTATGGCAATATATGTCCTAAAAATAACCAATTGCTATTCCTGGTCTCACGAAATCCTTCAGTCTTGATCCAGATGTCTCCAAATCTCAGCTCAGAGCTGTGTCCCTTTTGCCACAATCCACAGACATATATTTGACCAGTTTTGTGTAGGCCCAACACCTAGTTGTATTAACTTAGCCAAGACTTTACCCAAGTGAAGCACGACACTGTGCTTGAATAATATGCCCCCTGTCCCAAACTCAAACACTTAGGGCTCAGTTGCACACAAGTTTTGTTAACCCTCTACAGTTAATCTTTTTGGTAGCATTTTTCATGTAGCACAAAATAAACTTTAGCATGTAAAAAAAAAAAATAATGAATTACTGATATAGTAAGTTAATTCAACAGTTCTGTGATTTGCATGATTAAAAAGAAAAAGGGGCACCTGGGAGTCTCAGTTGGTTAGACATCCAACTCTTGATTTTTGCTCAGGTCGTGATCTCACATTTGTGAGATCGAGCCCTGTGTCGGGCTCTGCCCTGACAGCATGAAGCCTCCCTTTCTCCCTGTCCCTCCCTCACTCTTTCTTTCTCTCACAGTAAATAAGTAAATTTAAAATTAAAAAAAAAAACAAACAGGGCGCCTGGGTGGCTCATTTGGTTAAGTGTCTGACTCATGGTTTCGGCTCAGGTCATGATCTCACATTTTGTGGGTCTGAGCCCCACATCAGGCTCCGTGCTGACAGTGTGGAGCCTGCTTGGGATTCTCTCTCTCTCTCTCTCTCTCTCTCTCTCTCTCTGCCCCTCCCCTGCTCACTCTCTCTGTCTCTTGCTTTCAAAAATAAATAAACTCAAAACAATTAAAAAAAATAAAATAAAACAAAAAACAAAACAAAACAACACAAAAGATATCTAATGTTTCCCATCTTTCTTATTGCAGATCGACATTTTGTATTGGTTAACTCTATACTAGACCTCTCTTATACCTGGAAAAGGTGGGATATGTTTTCAAGAGTCCAGGACTTGCAATCAGAAGAAAGTTACCTAAACCCATACAACAAATTCATGAGACTCAGAACAGTAGATTCTGATTATTGAAACATATTTGACCCAGATTTTGTAGGTTATGCGAACATGGAAGCTAGCTATATTCCTAATATATGTGACAGGAAAATATAACTACAAAGACAGATGGCCGTCCTCTTTCCTAATGACCCTCACAAAGTTGGTGTGGTTGCCAGTTACGGTGAAAGGAACACGGTTGGCTTCTAGGCTTATGTGTGGAGACATCCAGACCAAGACTGAAAGAATTTCTTAAAAAGACCATGGATAGAGATGGATTATTTTTAGGCTACATGATGACAAAGCATAAAGAATTAAAAGAGTGGTCAGTCTGATCAAACTCCTCAAAGGTCTTTCGATATCCCCACTCACCTCAGGGCTTGGTTCATGACTCCCACATATTCACCTCCACTTCCACCTATTTCCCACCAGACGTCTTCCTTGGGGTGATTCACAGGTATTTTAACTTAGCAAAGCCTGTTCCTCAAGTTCAGGGGCTGAGTTTCAGCACAGGGAATTTTCACTGACACTCTACTCAACAGTGGATTCAGGTAATTCAGATCATCCTTGAGAGATAAATCTTGATAAAAACACAATAAGAGTTAAAGAAATGGCCCCCTCAGTTACTCTGTAGGGGAGAAATTATGCTGGATTTGGCAGTGCTCGGATTAACACCATCAACCATTGGAATAATAAAACCATTTTTCCTTTTTCTGATTTTTCATTCACTACTCTTCCCAATCTCTGCATTTGTGTTTTTCCTTCTATGTGAAACATTGGTTCCAAGATTCTTTACTACACAAATCCCTTCCATACCGATCAAACCTCTCTACAATATGCTCTGTTGCCTATGACATAGTAGATGTTCAAAAAGCACTTTGAACATCAAAAACATTAATGGTTTTTGAATGAAGGAAAAAATGAACAATAACAAGAAAATCTGGAAGGTTCTTAAAGGTGTCTTGGAGCAGTTTAAGCTCTTTCAAGGATGGTGAAAGATGTGGCGACATTTCTTCCCCGAAAAGTGTAAGGGATTTTACACAACATTCAGTTGCTCTGAAGAGAAAGGCCAGATGAATCACAGGTGTATTTCAACACACTCAGTGTATTGTGATAGATTAAACTTTCTTAAACGAAGGTACTGTGTGATGTAATTGGATACTCTGGCTTGTATCTCTCCCCTTGGTGTCAGTAGGTTGATGGGGTATGGAAAGTTGAGGTTATGAGGATTCAGTTGCATGGTTTTTGTTTTTTGTTTTTTGTTTTTTACTTAAAAGACATGCTTTGTTAAAGGCCAGGGCTTAGAATAAGGTATAAGCCCTAGTTAATAAAGGAAACACTCTACATTTCTCAAAGTTAGAAACATTACAGGAGGAAGAAAAGCTTGAACCCAGATTCTATGACATAGTACTAAAATGCAAGGGGGAAACACCAGTCATTTTAGTAGGAAAAGGCAAACTGATCTGTGTTTGGAATATACTCAAAGATGAACCATACTTGAATTCTCCTTCTGATTTCTTAGAGTAGTATTATTTTATTTTATTTTATTTTATTTTATTTTTTATTTTTCAGGAAGTTTCTAATTTTGAGAATGCCAAACCAAAAAGAAAGTAAGTCAAGTTTACTTTGAAAACTTTCTGTTCTCTTAGTTCTATAATGCTGAACAGAGTATTTTAGTGGTTTTCCTGTCAAAGTGTGCTTTAAAAAATTGTCGTGCACAAATCTAGATTGGTTTTACTTTGCTACCATTTCTCTGTTTATGCTGATGCATAGGAAACCTGTGCTGTGACATTCCTGTACACAAGGATGTGAAAATTCAATTTCTAGAAGAAGAAACATGTGTTTAAACTAGGCTCAGATTAAAGTGGGAGCCTCCTCCAAAACACGCTTCTATTGGTGACCTGTTAATCTTCTGAAGAGTTCTTCTAATCCAAATAAAAATGTGTTTGCAAAGAGATTTGGGTTATTTCGGTCAGGCTTGGTTTTACAGTCAGCACAGCAAGCTGCCGGAGGATGTGATACACACATGTTGCATAAGGTAATGGGATTTTAACTAACACATAGGAAATACATAGGGGCCGGAAGTTGGTGTATGGGGAAATTTCCAGATTGGTTGCTGATGATACAGAATAGCTTCCTTGCACTCTGGAATGGTCTGAGAACAAATTGTTAACAGGTGAAATTCTCTCCAGATGTAGTCTTTCTGGACAGCCTTGCTTTCCTGCCCCCAAGGCATTCTCTGCTTTCCTAGGCTTTCCTCCCCTTCCTGCTTTCTCCCAGGAAGGATATAAAATACATCCATAGTAAGTAGGTAATTGGATGATTAACAGCTTAGAGCACCTGCTAGGCAAGGGTAGTTGTATTTTAGCCACAGTTAAGTACTTAAACTTCGCAAGTGGCATTTTAAACCTGAGCTGGAGTGAAGAAGGAGCTTTTTTGGCAGTGTTCTCTCAGGCTTAAAAACTGCCGTGCCGATGTAGTTTTTTATTCTATTCACGGATAAGGAACTCACCAGTTCCAAATAAAATACTTAAATGAGATTACAGCCATTGGCCTATGATTGATGCTTCTATAGATTAGAGGATACCAAAACATGGAGGGGCGGATGGGGAATGGGTGAGGGGGAAGCTCCTGATGCTGACCGAATTAGAATTTTCCAAAATCCGTTAATGTGCTCCTTGGAATCCAACCACATAAAATCAAACTGAAGGCTCTTGAGTTTCTTAATTCTTTTGTCCACCACTCCTCTAAAAGGAACAACATCTCATGTTGTTATGCACCCACTTCACCTTAGGATAGTATAAATAGCTGTTTTGAATACTTACTATTTGCTAAGAGGTGTCCTCAGTGTTTGCATTAAAAAAATAAAGAACAAACCAAAATAAAATGGTAAAGAAAAAAATTATATATGCAGGTTTTTTCTGAGCTTAAGATGAACTTGGCTTTAATTTAATGACTACCAAGAATATAAATAGTGGAAAACACTTAAGCTGTAACAAAGTTAACTGTAGGTACAGGACATGTGTGTGTTCACGGAGCGCACAAAATAATTAACATGATTGAGTCAGCATAGTCCTATCCTCTTTTAGACATTTTATTATGGAGATTTTTAATCATACACGAAAAATGAAATAATAATGAACTCCCATCACCAAGCCTGAACAGGTATCAATCTATAGTCAAACTTGTTTAATTTCTACCCATTTGACTCCCCAGCCCTTCAATCTCCACTATTTTTTGTTAAAGCTGATCCCAGACATGTAATTTCATGTCTTGATTCAAAAGCAAGTTAAAAAGCAAGCACTGTATTTTTAAAAACATAACTACGTAACCACCACTGCACTAGAACAAAAAAAGAAAGATTGCATAATATGACCAAATATATAGTCATTGTTAAATTTTTTCTGATAGTCGCAAGTGCTTTTTTTAATAGTTTACTTGAATCATGATCCAAACAGGATCCATGCAATGCATTCGGTTCATGTCTCTTAATTCATAGGTCCTTCTCTATTGATTTGTTGAAGAAACTGGATTGTTTGTTCTGAGGAATTTTCCATATTTTTGAATTTTGCTGATTGCATCATTGTGGTATTTAAAAAAAAAAAAAAACAAACTTTTTCTTTTATCCTCTATGTTTCCTGTAATTTTTTAGTTAGATCTCAAGGCTTGATAATGTTCAAGTTTTATATATGTATATATATTTTAAAAGTAGGTCATCGGTGACTATATACTTCCTGTTGCATTACACTGGAAGCCCATATATCTGGTTGTCTCTATTTTTATGACTGTGAATTTGCTTAGTGGGTTCAGATGATATCTGGTTGATCCATCCAGTACAGTTGCCCATCAGCCTTTCAATTAAAAGTTTTAACAGCGACTGTTGATTATTGCTTAGATCTATTGTTTCATTAGGGATTGTATATGATTATACTCAATTTCTATCATTCTTTCTGTATTTATTGAACAGAAGTATTTCAAAAAGAGCTTTTCCACATTAACTGTTGACCAGTTTGAGACACTTTCATGTAAAAATGGCCCACTTTTTTTGTGTGTGGGTTTTATGAATGTTGCATGGAAATTTCCAGGCCAAGATTGTACTTATATTAACTGCACTTTGCCAGCTAGGGTCAGAAAAATTCAGGGCCATATATAGACCTTAGTTAGAGGTAGAATTATTTCTGCTCTCAAAGGTATTGCAAATATGTCTAGGTGATCTAATTTCTGTCTGATTAAAAATGTTATTTACTAGATGTAGACTTAAATATGTTTCTTTTATTCTTCTAGGTCAATCCAGAGATCTATGTCTGAAAACAAAGGATTTGGTTAGTAATTTATAAGATTACTCATGCAGATAATATGTTTTGTTTCCTTAAAAGTTCTTTTCTTCTGCTCCTTCCATAAAGCAACAATAAGTGATTAATGGAAGTCAAATTGAGTTGTCTTTGAAGTCTATAGAAGAAATTTTTTAAAAAGGAATGTGGTTCCACTCTAACTGTAAATGGCTAAGACAAAGAAATCATTGATTTATTCAGAACAATATCCTTTTACATTAAAAATATAATTCTCTTTGATGGTTTATTGGATGCTTATCTTCCAGTTTCCCAACTTTAGCTTGGCCGACCATGGTCAAGGTGACCTCTTCAATATCTTTTTAGATATATGAATCTAAGAGTGAACAAAAAATAAATAAAAAATGCTTGTATTACAAAAGACTCTTCAAACACCGGACCTTTTCTGTTTTTGTGATTACAGTATCTGTAGTACTAATAAAGGCAATTGGCTTAATTTCTATCTTAATTCTGAAGCAAATATCTAATTCTATTAATCACTTTTAGAAAGCTAATGGATAATGGCTCTCCTTCTCTTGCAGAGTATAGTGTCACTGGTTATAAAATAGTCACAGTGACAAAACATCTGGATTATTCAGTCAATAATTTATTTTTATGCATTTTGTCAAACTTGTGGGTGCCCTTTCTCCCCAGCAGAGTTTAAGAGCTGGATGCTCAAACTCCTTTCCCTGTCTTTACAAAAGCCTGTCTTCTAGGTAGGCTCTGAAAAGCTCATTCAGACCAAAGTGGTAATCATCAATGGATGCAGCTTCCAAGGGTGTCTGTATTTTAATCAGGTCTCATATTCTTCCAGTGGCAGCGTCCACAGGGGCTATGTCCTATGTCACTAGTTAAGACTCTGTAGGCAATTGGTCATTTTGAATATCATCCCTGATTTAAATAATGCATAATCTTAAATAAAAGGAAGTAAGGCACAGTTTTGTTTTCCATCTAGATTTATTCTCATAGCATGCTATGTGGTTTCTACACACAAAGCTATAGGTGTTTCCATCCCACCATATTTCTTGATGCTGGACTGCCTTCCCCATAGTCAAATATGAGAGCAAAAAGTGACTTTATAAACAGCACAGGTATGCTGACTTTTCCATGAGATGCTTTGGTTGCATTATGTCAAATTTACTTTTCCAATATGATAACACAGCATGTGGAATGATTCATCTTTGGTAAGGAGATTAGAAGGGATTCTTAACTCTTCATTCTGGTGCAGTCTGGTCCTTCACAGTGTGCCCAGGCCCTGCTGCAGCTGTTGGGAGGACAGGGCTGAGCAAGTTATTGTTCTTCCACTCAAGATCTCACATTAGAGTTTCTTGAAACTATCACAGCTCAATGGACTCTGTACACACTTAGTCATTTTGTTGAAAATGATGAGGAATGTGGAGGGTGGGGACATTTGAACTTATTTATTCGAAAAAATAAATTAAAAAAAGAAGAAATACTTCAAAGAATAATGTAATCAGAAACTACCAACAAGTATTTCAATAGCACCATTCTACCACATATGCGTGGGTCCTTGTAGTTCATGGAAATAAATTGGAGCCCACAGGCCACTTGGGGTTGTCCACCACGGAGTAGAACTCTCCATTTTGGAGAGCTCTCTTATCACTTTCCAAGTTACAATTGTGTGCTGATCTTGTTCTGATTTTAAATTTCTTACACTTACTGGACAGATGTTACCGTGAATTCTGCTAACCAATCCTCTGCTTTTTTAGAAAGGAAAATAGCGAATGACACAACCTGGCAAGAACCCAGCAAGCCAGAGAATGATTCCCACATCAGAAGACTCAGTCAGCTAAAAGGTAATTGTTAAATTTAGTTCAGCTGACTTTGCATTTTCCCAAAGTAGTTTAAAGGGCAGGTAAGAAAAATTTACATCTTTCTCTATTAAAATAAGCTGGGCATTGTGGTCTACTTAAAAGGGAAAAACAACTAGAATAGAGAGGACGTATTGCTAATAGCATATATACATGTGATACGTGTGTGTGTCTACATGTGCATAGATACATACAGACATATAAAAAGGAAGTGGAATCTAATTAGGTTGCCTGTTGAAGAATCAATTGCAAATAATATTTGAAAGTCTTTAATGTCTATAAGAATTTTATAATGTATTAAACATCACCACATAGAAAAACCCTCTAAAAATAACATCAGTATATCAATAGTTATTACATTTAGGTTTTCCTTAAAAAATACAAAAGAATAATCTCAACTACTAATACAAAATTATATCATTTCATAACTTAAAAATTCCCAAGAAGCAAAAATCAGCAGCCTGGTAAAAAAATTTATTAATGATAAATGACTTCATAATTATAATTATTTAACTTTGGGAAGGCAATGAAGAAAACAGGAAGTCTTAAGAGTTCACGAAGATGGGGGCGCCTGGGTGGCTTGGTCGGTTAAGCGTCCGACTTTGGCTCAGGTCATGATCTCACGGTCCGTGAGTTCGAGCCCCGCGTCGGGCTCTGTGCTGACAGCTCAGAGCCTGGAGCCTGTTTCGGATTCTGTGTCTCCCTCTCTCTCTGGCCCTCCCCTGTTCATGCTCTGTCTCTCTCTGTCTCAAAAATAAATAAACGTTAAAAAAAATTTAAAAAACAAAAAGAGTTCACGAAGATGAACAACAGCATAAAAAGTTATCTGCTTGGTATTCTCCTTCTGTAGTTACTGGAACAAGAAATTCTTGATTATATTAGTTACTGATTAAGAATTTCTAGTTTTTAATTACAAATATTTTTAATATCTTGGGAGGAAGGAAATTATAATGCATTTTTATCACTAGGAGCTTGATAATTTGATTTTATATTCTGTTCAGATCTCACCTTTTGTTTAACACTGCTCTTAGATTTACAAAGTAATTATTTATGAAAATAATTTATTTTGAAACATTTCAGTTTTATTCAAGATTATGTAACATTATGCTGAATAAATTTAACTGAATTTTTAAATATTTACAATTTATTGTAAATAAATTGGTGAAACATTTGGGATTTAGATATTTTCTTTTCTTTTTTTTTGACCTTAACCGAAATCAAGAGTCAGATGCTTAACCAATTGAGTTACCCAGGCACCCCCTAGATATTATCTTTTAATCACAACAGAGGAAATGTGTTAATAATATCATGTTTTGATTGGATTCTATCTTCACCCCAAGGATGCCAGCTATCTTCATTCACACTCTCTGTAGATTAGTCAAACACTCATCCACATCACCCATCCGTGCATCCCTTTTATAAACACGGGATTTTTAGATTATTGGGTATTGACCTATGGATCAAGAAGTTATAATTGCACTATAAATTATTTTTAGTTATAGATTTTGCCACAAATGCCTTCAAGAATTCTATTCGCTAAACCTACCTTTCTGAGATTTTTTTTTGTTTTGTTTTGTTTTAATTGAGGGGTCATAGGCAGGTGATTCTATTACAGCTACTCTGAAGAAAAAAATCTTGGTTTAAAATGCGGCATTCCTGATTAGTGATGTGTTCTTTGCCAGAGAAGAAAAACAAGAAATCCTTTACAGAAAGCTTCTTAGCTTTGGTTTCGAGGATTCTTGAGCTACCCTATATCCTGTGTGTGTGTCTGTGCCTGAGTGAGTGTGTGTGTGTGTGTGTGTGTGTGTGTGTGTGTGTGTGTGTCTAAAAGTTCAACTGGCATTTCAGCGGTAGCAGCTGAGTCACAGGACATTTCTTAGGGATTAATGCTGTGCTGGGGAGAGTTGATGGCCTGAGACCAAGGCTGTCGGTGCCACTGTAAATTGAGGAGAGAAATTCAGTGGGGAGGGAGGGCCACACGTTGTGGACTTGGATTTTATGGGTGGGGTAGCTTCATTTGGAAAGCTCAGAGTATTTCTAGGCAATTAGTGCCCTACACATCAACCCATAATATTTCTTTCTCATTTTAAACACTACTTTTCAACTGTTAATTGGATAATTACTTCAGAGAGGTTTACTGTGTCTGAGGATAGGCAGTCTGTGAGGTTTAGTGAGATGAAGGCCGGAAGGTGCATCGTTGTTATCATCCAGAGCCCTTTATTTTATTGAACACGAATGATGATATTTTAAAGACAGCCGCAATAAAATAGAAGAAAATATATAGGGAATTAAATAGTAGGAGTGGCAAAACTCCTAAAGAATCTGTTACAAACACTAAGACCAAAAAAAAAAAAAAAGGGGGGTATTTCTCTCAATTTCAATTTCAAAATGGTATTTATACATGACATATATTAACATTAACAAATTAATTATAAACATGTTATAAACATAATATGTATATAAACATAACATATAAGCAAATTATAAACATAATTAACAAATTAATATATTAATTTTAGGCCGAAAGACTATTGGGCCTGATGAAAGAAACGTCCACAGGCTATGTTTAGCCAAGGATTTGTGCCTGGTGTTTTAATCCACAAAGATATTCACATAGCTTGATAAAAGACTATGTTGTGTCAGTTAAGACAAAATTTATCAGAATAAGTTGAGTGCCAGAAGCATAATATTTTTAGTTTATCTAGTCCATTTCCTTCTTATAAGAAGAGTTTTATCTAAACCTCCATCTGTGCTGTTAAAAGAGACTACATCTGTAAAATAAATGCAGGATAAATTGAGTGCTCAGGACTTTATGACTGAAGCATTGGCAAAGTGTAGGTATGAAGGAAAATTAATCTGTAATTCATATTAATTGTATTTTCAGCATCACAAACAGGCAGAATATTCATCATGTACATATTTTAGTAAATTAAAATCAAATTTAAAGTTTTCAAATTTATTTTGGCCTTAGGTTTACAAAGGAAATAAAAGTCTGAAAAGAACAAACTTTGAAATCTGTGAATTGGAGTTTACCTAAGATCAAGTTTTGATTTAAATAAAGACAGTATCCAGAACAAGGTTTTCACATTTAATGTCAGAAAGTACAAACGATAAAAACAAAGCAATTTTTTTTAAATAATAAAAAGGACGCAGAACATATCTGGAGATTTTTCAAATGGTGTGACCATGACAGACTATTCCATAAAACGTAAAATATGCCCCAAATAATTGACCTGTTAGTAAAGGAAGTGAGGGGTAGATAAGGTCAAGAAAGATGGTTAGTATTGAAAGGAATATTAATTTCGCCCATACTGTGTGAAATTATCTTAAAAATACCCTTTTCGTGTGATTTTGATGAGATTCATTATCCAAAAAACCTAGCAGAGGAGGGATGTAGTTAGGGCCTTCCAGTTTAGCACTTGAATTGCCATTCCTTTGAAACCTTTCCTGAATTCTAGTCAATATTATTGTTTGGCCAGCCTCTTCAGAGTAAGCATGTAAATATTTTGACTTAATTTTTCCAAACCTTATTAATTCTCTTTCTTTGTTGGCCTGATACCTTCTCATTCAAGATGGCAAATGTATAAAGTGCAAACATATTTACCATTCTGTTTAATTTTCAGGGACCACAATCTAATTTAAAAATGATTCCTCGGGAAGCTTGGGTGACTCAGTTAGTTAAGCATCCAATTCTTGATTTTGGCTCAGGTCATGAACTCACAGGGAGATTGAGCCACACATCAGGCTCTGTGAGGACAGTGCGGAGCCTGCTTGGGATTCTCTCTCTCCCTCTGTCTCTGCTCCTCGCCCCCCTCAAAATAAATAAATAAATATTTAAAAATAAATAAATAAAAATTGTTTCCCTGGAGCCTGTAATTTAACTCTGGTTAGACTGGATTACATGAGGAGTGACAGAGAGAAGCCCTATTTAAGAGCCGAACATCTACACGCTCATCCTGTGGGGATAAACTCCTTGAGCAAAGGCCACTGTAAGTGGACCTCTTCCAAGGAGGTCTTTCTGAATTGAGTGATGAGAATGTTCAGCATCCTGGTGTTTTGTACAAATGAATCTCCCTTTAATTCTTTAGGGGAGTTCTTACTAGGATGATAGTTGCTTGAGTATGGTCAGAAATATCTTCATTAGAATCACCTAAAAGCTGATTAGAAATATTGCTTTTTTACCTAATCTCATTTCTTCCCTGCATCTGAATTTGAGGGGCAGTTGGAGTCTGAATGTTTATGTTGAATGGTGCATTCCTATGTATACTATTGCTTGTGACTCACTTATGTAGTTTATGCATGTTCTGATAATCTTTTTGCTGCAAACTACCGCAAAACTTTATTGAAATAAAAATATTTATTTATTTATTTATTTTTGAGAGGCAGGGAGGGGCGGAGAGAGAGGGAAACAGAATCCCAAGTAGGTTCCGCACTGTCAGCCCAGAGTCTGACGTGGGGCTCAAACTCACAAACCGTGAGATCATGACCTGAGTTGAAGTCAAGAGTCGGATGCTTAACAGACTGAGTCACCCAGGTGCCCCAAACTATCCCAAAACTTAAGGGCATCAAACAACATTTTATTAGGCTCGTGAATTTTGTGGGTCAGGAATCTATTCAAGACAAGTGCTTCATGATATCTGAAGCTTCTTCTGAAAAGACTTGCCTGACTGGGGAGGACTCCAATGTCTGGTGACTGGAATCATCTAGAATCTTTTTCACCTGTATATTTGGCACCTGTTCTGGGATAACTTGAAGGCTGGGCTCAGTGGAGACTTTTGACTGGAGAACAATGTGTGGCCTCTCCAAGAGACACAAGCTTTCTTCAGGCCAAGAGCTGGGTTGCAAGAGGGAGGGACACGAAAGGGAGCCTCACACATCATGGAGGAAGTGTCTGGAAAGTGAGCATCCCAGACGATCAAAGCAGAAGCTGTATGGCTTCTTCTGACTTAGTTTGGGGGCTTACAAATGATCATTTACATTGCATTGTCCTGTGACAAGTGAGTTACTGAGACTAGCTCAATTCAGTAAGAAGAGTCATGCCAAGTTCATATTGCAGAATATGTGGTATGAGAGCTATTTTGGTGGCCATTTTTGGAAAGCACAACTGCATATTGCCTAATTCATCCACTGCAACTCTTTTGCTACGTAGGACCAAATTGCTTCCGTTTTTATAAATATTCTCTCGTCGGGTAATATTTGGGAGATTACAAATAGATAAAAGTGTATAAGACCACAAAACAAATGGCTAATCTTCATAAAATACAATTTTTCCGGTGTCTCTTCCTTAGTCCAAGACCCTCAAAGGTCTTCCATTGTCTGCAGCAGAGGCCACATACTGGTAGCCGTGTAACTGAAGTTATTCTGAGAAAAAGTCTGTTTGGACCATACAGTATTTTAAAAATCAGGAAATTTTACGTGAATATCCATGTATTTATACCGACAATCCTGAGCTCAAAGTCTGAGGTGATTTCAGTTGGGAAAGCTGAGAGCAATGGTGACTCTTCAGCTCACCACATGTCTCCCATTATCTCCTTGACAAAATTCACATCATTTAGTTAAATTACTTATTTGAGTTCTACAGATATATTTATATGTGCAACATTGGTCTAGTAGGTTATGTCCAAATTCCTCGACCTGGCACTCAAGGACTATTAAAATTTTACTTTATTTACTCTTCCAGCCCTACCTCCTTCTATGCTATATTCAGAATTGCCTATCATTTGACCAGTTTCAATCTCTACACTTAATTAAATATGTTCCACTTATTCCACACTGTAGGTTAGCGTTCATAGCACTGCTGCTACATTTGTCATTTTTCTTTTTCTTCTACGTTTCCAAACTATATCCACACTTCAAGCTTCCACTGGGGCCCTACCTCTCCCAGGAATACCCTGAGTCATAGTGATCCGTCCCCACATTTTCCTACTTTGCATTGTTACATAAGCGATGTAAATGCTTTGTGCACACTCCTGTGCTGCTTCCGGATTCTAGAGTAGAGGTGACCACTTTACTGTTCTTTTCCCATACCCAGAAGGATAATTATAGAGGGAGTTCTCCAAAATTCATGTTAAAGGAATCCAAAAAGGGGAGAGATGAAAAGGAATGAAGGAACAGAGCACAGATTTTTTTTTTCCTGAATACAAATCCTTAAAAAAAAAATAATAAGTTGCCAAAACTGCTTCTGGCATCCCGACACTGTAATGGAAAATCTTGCTTCAAAGAGCCAGCTCACAAAACCAGCTCGTTTTAACATTTAAGTATTTTCTGGAATCCTTTGTGGTTACTCTGATTTTAAATATTGTTAGTGATGTAAACAACTCTGAGACTGAGCTGGGAATTTGAACTATCTTTTTAAGAGAGCCAAGATGGGGATTTGGAGGACAACTTGCCCGTGTTTTTCACTGTGTGTGGAGGGTAGGTCTTGTTGGCCGCTTTCTCCCCCAGTGAATATGAGAACAAGGAACAGTGGGAAACTGAAGCAGTGATTGCGCATGAATAGTGAAGGTGAGAGGGAAAGTCACTGGCCTTGTGGTCAGGTGGTTTCTGTAGTTTCAGTTTCCTCATCCAAGCGGGTTGGATTAAGTGAGGTGTAGAGGGCTACCCTCTTTTAGCGCATGTGCATTTCAGATTTACATAAAAGGAGCCCCTTTTCCAGAGCCTGGAAGGGAAATGTTGGAAGATTTCATGTAGCTGCAAGCTAACGGACACCACATTCGAAAGCTTTTGCAAAAGCATACATAGAACAATTTCAACACAAATAATCCATGTTGACAAGACATAAGCTAATGAAGCTCAAAATGCCAGAGGTGGAAAACTTAGTTTAATAGAAACAGGTGAGGAGATAACTTCGTGGAATCTAGCATGTTGCAGTTAGACGTGGCTTTAGTAGCTAGTATGCTACTCTTTTATTACTGAGAGGGAAACTGAGTCCCACAGAGGTTCCATGGCTTGCTCAGATACACAGATGGCCAGCAACATTCTTCATTTTTGTTGGTGGTGGTGTTGTTAAATTTGTATTTTATTTTGATCTGTTTCTTGTGAGAATAACATATCCTTAGGAAAATAAAACATTTATGATCTAGACAATGTAGTACCTTAACAGACTAAACGAAACTATAATGAGTATTAAATTACACTTAAACTTTTAAAATCCTGTAATTTCTGATGATCTATATATAACATTTATCTCTTTTCATAGATCTAAATGAAGAGGATTTTCTTTTGAGTAATTACATGCATACTTTTCAAGGAAAAAAACCACAAGGCATTTCCTGTCAGGTAATGTGAACAATCAACACTTGGTGTGGTGTTTTGTGAACATCATCTTGTTATTGAGCTCTGTAATACTCTAGATGTAGTGTCCAATACTTAGCCTTGTAACTATTTTATCTTTAGTTATCGTAGGTTGTTTTGTAGTTGATACGCTTATATCTCTGTGAATTGGAATATAAATGAAAGCGTTCACTGATGCCTTGAGTTGATAAGCCATTTTGATTATGCAAAACATCATGCTCTACAGCCTTTTGATAAGTAACTCTAAACCTGTTAAGTTAATGTACTGGGATTTTCTCTGACAAGACCTATGTTAAGTGCTGAGAACTGTCTGGCAACCTTTAGTGAGGGGCATGTCCCTCATGTTTTTACGTTTGATATAAAAGCATATACTATTATTTCTGACATATCCCTTATAAATTGCATTAGTTAGCCCAGGAGTTCAGGCAATTAAGAATGTCTGAACCTCGGGCCTCCCTGATAGTAATAATAATATAACATTAATTAACAGCCAAATAGTTGCTATTCACCCTGTAATGAAAAATAGTATGTGCGTCAGTCGGGCCAACTCCAGCATCATACTGATTTTTGATATTTTTCTGACAGCCATGAGATTCTCTTTAATCATTCTGATAGTTTTATTTATTAGAAAGTTAAAACTGGCCTTCCTTGGTGCAGTAGATTTATCAATAGGAAGACGGGATACAGTGTCTAAATCGTGAGGGACTGATTTGGTGAGCAAAAGGAGCTCGCGTTCCTCAATCCAGCCTGATACCTGAGACTGTTGGAGGCCGTCCGATGGAGTAGACAGTGGACCATAACTTTTGATCAACCACAGTTTCTACTGGCTGTTCTGACAGTGCCAGAGTCACAATCCTACGCTCCTGAGGGTCCACACCACATTGCCTGAGGGCCTTTAACCAGTGAGCTCTCCCGCAGGGCACAGTGGAGAGCTCTGAAAACAGACAGAGCTCTGAATCTTAGTTTGCCCCTTAGTACCCCTGTGATTCAGGGAGATTTACTTAATCTCTCTCTGCCTCAGTTTTCATGATCTGTAAAACTGGTCTATAAAGAAACTTTATCTCATGGCTGTCCTGAGGATGAAGTGAAATACTTCAGTAAAGCACTTAGCATCATGGCTGGCATTTAGAAGATGCTTAAAACAAATTCAATTGTTGTCCCCCAAGGCTCCTCTCTCCCCCTTCCTCCTCTTTTTACTCTTTGCGAGGGATGGACACTTTCACAAGTGCGGCTGGGAGATTATTTCTGAAATATGCAGTCTCATTCTCCTAAATTTAGATGAGGCCTCAGATACAGTATCTAAGTGAAACATTGTCTGATAGCCAGGAGGAAATGAAGGCTGATTTACAGTAAGAATTCCCAGACATGTGTTGTGCCAAGAGAAGTCCTTCTTTAGGGTTTTAGCAGAAAACCAGAACCATGAAAACCAGAACCATGTCTTAGAATGAAGAAAATAATATATAAAGTTCTTGGAAGAAAAGGGTTCAAGGTAAATCTTTACCAATTTTTTTTGGCATTTTCATTGGCTAAGAAATGATCCTTCTAGAACAGTAACTATTCACTTGTACTATGTAGTTTATCATTAAAGATCATTTGAGAAAATTCATAAGCAGGGACTGACGAGCAGGAGACATCTAATCTAGAAATTCTCATTTTGGAGGGTAGGGGTAGTCTTATCTATCTTTAGTATATCTCTTCATATTCATGGTGGGCATTCAATTGAACTTAACTAATTATGAAACACTTTTTCTGTATGACAAAATACTATAATGAGATACTATTAAGTATTAAGAAATGTTATGCAATTTGTTAATTTTTTAACTCCTTGTGACTGAGGAAAAGTCAAAGCAGTTTACCCTTTGGAAGACGGGGCAGAGAGAGGGACACATTCTCTCGTGTGAAGGGGCAAACTGACCTGTCGGTGACGTCCATAAGAATGGACTTTGGCACAGACTGTAGCCTCTTATCAAGTGAGCAAATGACTTATCGGAGCAATATTTCTCCAAATGTGGCCTGGGGACTGTCTGTGTCAGAATCAGGATATTTGTTAAAAATGCAGACTTCTGAGCCTCACCCCTGTCCAAATGAATTATCATGTCTGGGGGCCAGGAGTAGGTATTTTTATGAGTGTCCTGATGGTGCTAAGTACATGAACCATGAGACTCCATGGCATCCAGACATTTGATGGACACTTGTCTACTGATATGATGCCCCATGCAATTTCGCTTTCCAAGCCCAAACCTGGCTCATGTCTGGTCTGGCAAGACAGTACCCTCATGGAAAAACTGAAGTTGATTTTTGTCTTATATTGTGAGAATGATATATGTTCATTATAGAACATTTAAAGATCATGTAAAAGTAGAAATGATTAAAATAATGAAGAGGTACCTGGGTGGCTCAGTTCATGGAGCATCCAACCCTTGTTTTTTGCTCAGATCATGAACTCACAGTTCATGGGTTTGAGTCTCTCATCAGGCTCCACACTGGTGGCATGGACCTGGCTTGGGATTCTCTCTCTCTCCCCATCTCTCTGTACCCTTCCTCCGCTCACATTCTCTCTCTCTCTCTCTCTCTCTCAAAATAAATAAATAAATAAACTTAAACAAATAATGAATAATATCTTAACAGGGTCAATATTTTCATATGGCTGGCAATTTTACTGAATATCATTAACATGAGATAAAGTTCATAGGATGTAAAACATATTCATAGTTATACTTATCATGTGACTAGGCCTACGAAATATATTTTGGACAATAAAAAACATTCATTATAAAAACTTTTAACATTAACTGAATTTCCAATCAGAAATACTCAACTTGGGGCACCTGGGTGGCTCAGTCCGTTAAGCATCTGACTTTGGTTCAGGTCATGATCTCGAGGTTCCTGAGGTCGAGCCCCATATCGGGCTCTGCACCGACAGCTCAGAGCCTGAAGCCTGCTTTGGATTCTGTGTCTCCCTCTCTCTCTGTCCCTCCCTCACGCATGCTCTGTCTCTCTCTCTCTCTCTCTCTCTGTCAAAAATAAATAAACCTTAAAAATTTTTTTAAGAAAAGAAATACTCAACTAGACATGTTCCTTTAACGTACTTAAAAGAAGAGGAAAGATCTAAGGCATAGAAGAAAGTACTAGGAACCAAGTGGCGGGAGGTAGGAGCAGGAGGTGTTCACGGAATGCTCTTTTCAATAGTGACTTAGCTCCGTAACTATGTCTGACTACTTGGGTCTGGGACAAACCTGCTGGAGAACCCAGCTGGCAGGACAAGCGCTGATGCGGAGAGTTTGAGGCAAAGCAGACTGCCTGGTAACCGTGATCATTACCCCAACCATAAAGAACATCTTGGGGTAACTTGACTCCCAGCATTTATTTTTGTATCCTTGCTCTTATTTGTTCTTTTCTGGCAGCATTCAGTTGATGGCTCAGACCTTTTGTAGCATATTGAAAAGGGTATAAACTATGCAGTAATACAGACTTTGGGCTAATATATTTTCAAAAATGTTCCATGCCTCATTTCTCACGTAAATTCTGAGGTTGCTTTCAGCCTTCAGAGCGTCATTCATATTCATGATAGAAAAGAGGGATAACATTTATTACTTTCAGTGCTGGTGATATTAAGCACTGTCAAGCACCCCCACCCAGGACTGCACCAAAACATTTTCTCCCTAAGCTCCTTCAGTGGAAAAAGTGTTGCTGAGTGAATTCATTTTTAAAAGTATGCCTGCATATGTATGGGTGTGTTAGGTTCTCTTCTAAGGCTTACATCACTTCACACCCATTTCAACCGATTTCTTTTTTGATGGAGACTGCAAGGCTAGGTATTTGAATTCTCAGCTCCCCCTGTAGCTAGGGTGGTCATGGGATCCAATTCTGATCAGTGAATTATAGCTAGAAATGCCTGGTGGTGGAGTGGGTGAGGGGGTTCTTTTCGGGGGGGAGGGGGGGAAGCAAAGCCTCATGAGAAGAAAGCTTTGCCCTTTGCCCGTCTCCCTGCTGGAAGCTGGACATGGTATCTGCTGAGTTAACAGCTGTCTTTCAGCCATAAGGCCAAAGGCACATGTTAAGGATGGTGGGGCACAGGCATGGAGCCTGATTCATCAGCGACATTCCTGAGTTACTGCATCAGCATTGGGTTGCCTATATTTGAACTTCTTGTGGGGAAACATAAGCCTTACACTTGTTTAAGCTGCTGTGATTGGGTTTTCTGTCCTTCAAAGCGGGACGTGTTCCTCATGAATACATTTTGTTTGTGAAATTGCCACTTTTGCTACTGCGGGACCTTGATTGCTCCAAACCTTGCCCACAGGGTTAGATGGTGGCTAGACTCAGCTCTGGTTGTGCCATCTAAACTAGCCTCCTCCAATTCTCGTGCAGTGCAATCAGTATCTAGAGTTGAGAGTTAGTCATTTAGTCTTTAAGAGGAAAACTGGATTAGTAACAGCAGCAACAGCAACAAAAACCTCTTGGCTGCACGCAACCCATTGGCAACGTACAGACTTAAAACTGTTTCGGGTGCAGCACACCGCTGTTGGAAAAATACCGAGGTTGGATCAAAGCGGGACTGCCTTTTGGTGCACTTAACTGAGGGCACTGGACACCGGGTGGCTGGGAAAGAACCTTAAGGTTATGCCGTGATCTGTGAATAAGCAGGACAGGTAGGTCCCTCCTTAGCTTCCATCAGACAAGATTTGGGGTGGTTCTAAACAAAGATTGTGAACAAACGGTAAGGCAGGAAATAAAGAGGCCAGAATGACAGATTGTTTAATAATTTGTTTTTAACGTTAATTTATTTTTGAAAGAGAGAGAGACACAGAGCTCAAGTAGGGGAGGGGCAGAGAGAGAGGGAGACGCAGAATCTGAAACAGGCTCCAGGCTCCGAGCTGTCAGCACAGAGCCCGACGCGGGGCTCGAACTCACGAACTGTGAGATCATGACCTGAGCCGAAGTCGGACGCTTAACCGACTGAGCCACCCAGGCGCCCCAACAGATTGTTTAAATAGCACTTGCAGTGTCAACCAAAAAGTAGTTTTTATGTATGATGTAATATAAAAATGAACAAATTATATTATGCATTGATCTTATCTTCAAGTACTTTCTTATCCATTATATAACTTTGCTACTGTCTTAGTTATCTATAGCTAAATAGCAAATTACTCCCAAAGTTAGGCGTTTAAAACAACAAACATGTATTGTCTCATAGTTTCAGAGTCGGGAGTTTGGGGATAGCTGGCAATTCTAGCTCAGGATCTCATATGAGGTTGAAATCAAAATGTCATCTAAAAGCTACCTGTGGCTGAAGGGTCTGTTTTCAAACTCCTTCCCCCTACTGTAGCCAAGGGTTTGTACTCCTTGCTAATAGCTGTTTGGAGGAATTAGCCCCTCATCTTGTTGACCCTTCCATATGGCTTCTTGAGTATATCATAGCGTGGCACTTGGCTTCTCACAGAATGAGTGATCCAAGGCACAGGGTAAGAAGGGTACCATAATGTCTTTTAAGACTTAGTCTCAGAAGTCATACACCATCACTTCCACCTTATTCTATTTACTATAGACAAGTTATTAAATCCAGCTTATACTAAGGATAGGGGCATTACGACCCACCTTTTGAAGACAGCAATATAGCAATTTAGGAACATATTTTAAAACCACCAGAGCTACCTAATAATATTACAACGTTATAGATGGAGGAGTTTCCCAATATCCCAAGAGCAATATTATAACTCATTTTGCAGGTAGAAAGAATGTAGAGCTCTATTTGTTATAGAAGAAAAATGAAACTTCTTTTTTTAATAGAAGATTTGAAAGAGTGGCTTTAGTTGGTGTTAAAGGAATATTGAATGTTAGTATGAAATCCATATCTTTGTCTCTGGTGAAATGAAATTAAAATCAGAGTAGATTTTCTTATTTTAGTATCCGAAGTCATTCTCTATCCATCTGTCTGTCTATCATCTATCTGTCATCTATCTATCTATCTACCTAATATCATCTATCCATCTATTTATTCCCTCATAAAACAAGGAAAAGAGGTTAAGCAGTTGCCATTTCAACTTTTAGTTTATACAAGGAAAATAAATGCCTGGTTCTAACAAATAAATTTTATGAATGAACTAACTTAAATATATACAGATATTTTCCCATCTTGACCACTTTAAAAGGTCGATAGGAGTTATTTGGGTATTCCTTAGCACAATTCTCATTTTTAAAAGAGTTATAATACAATACAAAAAATGTCTCATGAGCACATTCTGGTAACTTATACTGGGCCAAACACCAAGTACTAGTTGACATCATTAAAATGTAACACAAACCTGAAAATGTTGGCCTAATCCTCTAAAAGTCCACATGCTACGCCCAATGGCAAAATAAAATGCAGGCATTCAGTATGAGCTTCAGTCCCTTGAGCTATTTTGTATTTCTACTTGCTTCTCAGTCCTTGGCTAGGTAGGATTTGTGGGACTTCTGCTTAGCTTTGGACCTTATAGTAACCAAACTTGCTTTACCTTTACATGAGTTATAACTTTTGACTTTGGACTTGTTTAAATTTTCCGTGTCTCAGTTTCCTTATGTGTCCAATGGTGATGAGAAAAACTTCTTATGGTTGTTAAAAATATTAAATGAAACAGCATACATATATTATCCCCAGATGTTCAGTGAACATTTGCATCCTCTCCCTAAACTCCTCTTAATCCTACTGTAGGCCCTACCCTCAAATAAAATTTGAAATTCCCTTCTATTCTATTACAAACTCCATCCAATGCCCCTAGCTTAATACCAGGTACATGGGTTTTTCAAGTAGATGTCTACAGTAAGGAGATTACATGGACAAGTGCTAAACCTAAAATATCCTGTGCTATGATTCCAGATATTACTCAGCTCCAAATATATATGTGGTTTGATTTCACACTCTATCAGATATTCAACAAGGATGCCTATTGTATACCTGATAGTGAAGGGCGTTAGGGGGATTAAGGTCTAGATTGCTTCATAAGCCATTTTCTTGGTTCTAACTCTTTCTACCAACTTCTGGGTATGGATCATGTGTTGGGACTAGAGAAAGTGAAGGATAGTAAGTGTATCCACTCTATATGTAATATATATATATATATGTATGTATAACACCGGCACACATATATTCACCTTTATATGTATGTATTTGATGAAACATTAATCAATGTATTTTGATAACTTGATTATTATAATTGAGAATATGGATCCTTTCCTCACTATTTTACACCTTTGTGCAGTTTTATTTATTTACTTTTGTTAAAGAATGTTAACATCAATCTTGTTTTTCTAATGCTAAAGAGGGTAACTTTTAATGGTGGAGTCTCTTTCCTTAGCAAAGACATGTAAAACCCAGGCATCTGGGTGGCTCAGTTGGTTCATGAGTTTGAGCCCCATGTCAGGCTCTGTGCTGGCAGTTCAGCCTGCTTCAGATTCTGTATCTCCCTCTCTCTGCTCCTCTCCCACTCATACACGCACACTCTCTCTCTCAAAAATAAATAAAGATTAAAAAAAATTTTTTTTAAGACATGTAAAACCTACTGCCAAAGAAATAGTAGAAAACTTCTCCCCAAATCATACTATTTTTTCTGTTTCCCTGTAATTTTAATGCAACGAGAATTGTTTTCTACAGTTCTTTATTACATTTGCCACATGGAAGTGTTTTTAGAGAATATAAAAAAGACTTGTTCTTATTGAAAAGCTTTCTGACTTAAGCATAAAGCGGTACCTTTAAAGAAAGATGAGTCTTTATTGTAAAAAAAAAATTCCCCCAAATTTAGGAATTTTTCCTGAGAGAAAGAAAATTTTGTAGTGTTAAAAAGTGTATCTTTGTGTGCCAACTCTCTCTTGTATTAAAATCCTCAGATCATATTAACCACCGTCCTCTCCTTGTTGGCCATTGCTAAACACAAGTTCAGGAAATGGACATGTTTTAAAGGGTATGGAAAATTTCCAGGACACTCATGTACGTCAGCAAGTCCCGTAGTGTTACGGAACTGAATACACTGTAAGCCCTCTTTACAATTTTTTTTCCAGACTTGCTTTTGGGAACACTGCAAGGTAAATGATACAGATTTATTTGATTATTATTTCCTAAGATGTAATATAACTTGCAGATTCTGTGGCAAATAGCTACTTTCAATAAATCATGTTTCTTGATGTAGGGATGAACATGATAATTTCAAGGCATCTCCTTTCACAGCACGCTCTTCCCAAAGATAATTAAGATGTTAACATCTAAGGTTCTAGAA
This sequence comes from Acinonyx jubatus, assembly GCF_027475565.1. Taxonomy (NCBI): domain Eukaryota; kingdom Metazoa; phylum Chordata; class Mammalia; order Carnivora; family Felidae; genus Acinonyx; species Acinonyx jubatus. The sequence continues at coordinate 28,399,889 of NC_069384.1, forward strand.
TAGTTTTCTTCTCAACAGTGCCTTTTTTTTTTTTTTTTTTTTTTGCCTAAGGGATAATAGCTATTCTAGGTAGGAAGAAGTGATGAAAAAGTACTGTTTAAATATTACTTCTATTTCCTGAAAAACTAATGTACTCTGCCCTTGCTGGTTCTCATGCCTTCTAAGTTTTTAATAACTAGTTAAATATCAAACAGCTGTAGGAAAAAAAGAAACCCGAATCATCATGAATACAAAAAGGACTTCCTAGATGAAAACGAAGCTATGCATTTGGGAGGACTATGAAATAACTTAATTAGAAACAGAATCAAGAGAACCCGATCAAGAGATCTGGAGCTACCCTGATGCTCTTAGGCTATTAATTTCACATTTCTGTGCCTCAGTTTCCTCCTTTTGAAAGTAAGGTATTGGACTAGATGAACACAAAGATCTTTTTAAGTTCTAATAATCTGTGATCAATAGTAGCTCATTCCTACTTTTTCCTTGATATTCTTCTCAGGTCTAAGAGTTTATGTAAAGTAACAAAAGAAGATACTTATCTAGTTTAATGTCCCTAAACTTATTACAAGAACAATGAATTCCTGTGATCCAAATCCTCATTTTATAGAAGCACAGAGAAGTGAAGTGGCTTGTTCAAGTTCACATGGCTAGTCACGAAGCAGAACATCACAGCAAAACAGTCACTTTGATGTGGAAATGTTGGGGTTCAGAGCCAACAGCCAAGAAAGAATTCTTGCGAGGTCTTCAGTGCAAAAAAGTGGTTTTATCAAAGCATGGGGACAGGACCCATGGGCAGTAAGAGCAGGTGACTCATTATATATCAGTGACTGATATATATTGTGACGGGTGACTGATTATATATTTTTAAGTTGGGAGGGGGTTAGGGATAGCCCAATTCTCTAAGGAATTTTGGAAGCAAGTTTTCCAGGACCTTTAGGAGGATAGCTATTGTTACGAAAAGGTCATTTATTACTGTTTAGTAAAAACTCTGTCATGAGGCCCTTCAGATGTATGTCAGTGTGCCATACACTTGGTGGATGATTGCTAGCATAGATTTGGGGGGTAGAGATAAAGGAAGTTTCCAAAATAATTTTTATATGTTAAAGTAGACTTACAGGACTCTGGGGCGGTCAGGCTACTGTTAAGCTAAGATTGCCTCTTGCCCTTAGCAAAATGTCCTCATCAAGGCAGCTGAGTTCCTAGAGGAACATCACTCTGACTGTCTCAAGGATTTGTCAATGGGCTGTAAGTTGTAAGGAAATTTAATTTTCTTTTGCCTTTGTTTCCCACATCAGCTTATCTGCAGACCAAGGCTGATTCTATCAAGTCAGGGTTTCCCTGACATTTTTATTTCTTGTAGAGATTATAACTCCTCGATACAAGGGTTGTATTTTTTTCTATGTAATTTCCTATATTCATAGCTCCTTGTATGCTAGGAATCTAGTAGATGTTTAATAAAAATTAATGAATTTGTATACTGGCACTTATATTTCCTACTGTGTACATTTTTGGGGGTCAGTCAAAGAATGTACCTAAAGAGAAATATTCCTGTGAATAGTTCTAGAAACTTCTTTGAAATTTCAGAGCAGACGCTATTACGCGGAAAGTAATCTCTGACTTGATGTAATCCAGGCAGCCCCCAGGTAGCCTCAATGTCTTCACATTAAAAGACTGACCCCAACCTGTGGGTAAAGGAGCAAAGAGCAGTCTTCGCTCCCAGACAGAAGTAAGAGAGATGACCATGGAGCTGTAACTTCCTTGTGCTGTGGAGAATAGAGCCCATGTGGCACATTATTCCAAGACCAGAATTGTGAGCACCAAAACCTGCCTGAGACGAAGCAGAAGGAGCCAGAAACATGTATGAGAACTTGAGGACGTGATTTGTATTTATATAGTGGGATAAGACTGTTACATAAAGGGCTTTGTTAGACTTGCGGAATTACACCGCTTAGCTGTTCAAATGCCTGTTAATTCTCCAGGAAGGTTCAGTTCCCTTCCCCACTTTACCTTATGCAATCTTTCTCTCCTGTGAGTAACCATCACATTTTATTTGTACTTCTCACATGACACACATTAACCTTTTCTTCCAGATGTATTTTGAGCCAGCTGTTCAGCTCACATCTCTTTATTGAGCATATTAGAGACCAGGTTTGAGATGTGCAAAATAACTCTGGAACCCCAAAGAGCTCACCCTTTTCTTGGAGGGGACAGGCACAGAAACAGACTACTGATTTTTAAAATCACTCATACTAAGCAATGGCAGACAAATACCTGAATCTCCCAAAGATTATATGCTTAGTAAATGTGTGTTGAATGAATAAATATTTTATAATTCTTCTAGGAGAGTGTATTCTATTTCCCTAATTCATTCAATTGAATATGCATTCAACTGCCTTTTTTAAAATTGTGCTTGACCTTATTTTAAGTATTGGTCCAGCGTTTTATCTTAATTTCTATTATTAAAAAAATAATAAATTTTGTAATTATAATTACATAAGAATACCTAGCATCAACATGGCAATTTTTCCACCAATTATTTTTTCAATCAATATTTCATTTATACAGATGAAATATTTTCTTTTTTTTTTAATTTTTTTTAACGTTTATTTATTTTTGAGACAGAGACAGAGCATGAACGGGGAAGGGTCAGAGAGAGAGGGAGACACAGAATCTGAAACAGGCTCCAGGCTCTGAGCTGTCAGCACAGAGCTTGACGCGGGGCTCGAACTCACGAACAGTGAGATCATGACCTGAGCTGAAGTCGGACGCTTAACCGACTGAGCCACCCAGGCGCCCCCAGATGAAATATTCTCAAATTGTCATTTTAGTTAGTTGTAGTTCCAAGAAAGCAGTAAAATAATCCTCTGAAAAGAGACTTGTTTATTTTTATATGTTTGCATTGATTGATTCTAGTTTATAATTCTTGGTTTTATTACTGTGCATTGAGTTACAAAGTGTTAATTGATCACTGTGACCTTACAAATTATCTTTTTAGAGTATGTTTTAAGTCGTAAATAGACAGTAGTCACTTTTATATAGAAGTGAATGCACATATAGCTTCGAGGTTTTAATAATCTCACCATTTAAAACCAATTCCTTTTGTTTTTACCATGAAGATAACTTTCCTCATTTTTACCCAGTCCCTAGGTATCTTTTTTTTCAAGTGGCTAGAAATAAATTCACAGTAAAAACACTGGGTACTTTCTGCTTGGCAGAAATAGATTTGATTATAAAACCTGTATTCTAGGGGTATCTGGGTGGTTCAGCCGGTTGAGCGTCCAGCTTCGGCTCAGGTCATGATCTCAAAGTTTGTGAGTTTGAGCCCCACATCAGGCTCTGTGCTGACAGCTCAGATCCTGGAGCCTGCTTCAGATTCTGTGTCTCCCACTCTCTCTGCCCCTCCCCCTCTTGCGCTCTGTCTCTGTCTCAGAACATTAAAAACAAAAACAAAAACAAAAAAACCCTGCATTCTAAATATGTTTTTTTTAAATATAGCATTTCTCTCAATTATAGGAGTAATATGTCTTTATTCTAGAAAAATTGGGAAATGCAAACTATTTAAAGAAGGAAAAGAAAGCCACTTAGAGTGGTGTTTATACTTTCTGTGCAAATGTACGTACTGACTTTTTACTTAATAGTGTATTGTGACCATTGAAAAATCATTTCTAAAACCCTAAAATTGGCAAATCTTTGGTAACTAAGTGAAGAGTCAGAAGACTAGGGAGCTGAGAACGATTGTCAAAGCAAAATATATGAAACTATCTGAGGTTTCATTTCAGTGTTCACTATAGCCTTCCTTTAAAATAAGCCAAGATAATTAATTTTAAAAGATCTCTGTTTCCCATGTTGAAGAAATTATATGAAATAGACGTCAAGTGATCAGACTTTTTCTATTTGAATACTTGTTAAAAAGGTCATGAGAGAGGAACAATTCTTTTTTTTAAATCAGAAGAACAAAAAAAAAAAGAACAAAGGGAAATTATTTTACTTCATGCAAAGTCTATCGTTACTTTCCAGCTTCCTTTTCAATTCAGACAGGTGGTCTGGATTTATTTAGTTTCCATAAGCCTAAATTTCTTCTGTGTAAAAGAAGGGATCCTATTGGAAAAAACAATTAAATTCCCCTGTAGTGAAATATGTATGTTAAATAAGATGTGTGTGTGTGTGTGTGTGTGTGTGTGTGTGTGTGTTTGAGGTGTTTAATACATTTACATATTTATATCTGTATATAAATATGTAATACATAAATAAGATAAAAATAATAATGATGTTTTTATATACACATGAAACAGGAGGTATATATATAAAAAAGAATAGGCCTATAAATCTAAGAGTGTCTACCTGATACTTATCCTCCATTGAAGAGTCATATTTAATTTATAAATCAAAACCTTGGGTTTGGTTGGTCTTAATTTGGCTTTCAATCCTAGATAACTAGTAATTATGTTAGCTTCTAAAAATCTTGTGAGAAAGGACATTGGATTAAAAGTCATAATATTTGATTCTCATCCTAGCTCTATTATTAATGAATTATCTTTCTCTGGATAAGCCACTTAGCTTCTCTGGTTTTTCTCATTTTTTAAAATGCTGGTAGACTAGATGTCCAATAAGTTCCATCCTAGTTCATAAAATATGGTTGTAAGACTAATCCAGTTCAATAATTCATTGATGCTATTTTCTAAAAATTATTCTATCATCCTAATAGTCAAGCAAAGTGTCAGAATGAGGTGTATTTAATCTAACACTTCTAACCAAATTTTTACATTATTTAAGGAATATGAACAAAATTAATTAAAGTATATACATACTTATATATGAAAGATACAGAATATACATAGCAAAACATACATATGGGAAATATTATCATTTTATTGGAGAAAATTTAAAAGTCAACTAAATACACTAATTTTCTTATCTCTTCTCATTTTCAACTTCCAATGCTGTTCTTTGCATCATTACATTTTAAAGAAATATATTTTACCAAATCAAGTCTTCATCCGTTTATTCATTCATTCATTTCATATCGTTACTTCAACTAATTCATAGAGAGTACCAACTATCAACAATGTTATAGGTATTAAGGATACTGCATGGTACCTATATGGAAGGTTATGGCTCCTGTCTTCTTCCTTCAGTTTAGAGTCTATGGGGAGGAAAGACATTTAACCAATGATGACAAAAATATAAATCTGAAACTGTGGTGAAAGCCAAGAAGGTAAAAGAATGGGGACCTAATTTGGGCTTGGGAGTCAGGAAAGATCTCTCTGAAAAAATGGCATTTAGTATGAAGTTTCTGGGGTGAGTAGGAATTAACTAATCCAGGAGAAATAGAATAAGCATTCCAGGCAGAGGGAGCAGCATACATAAAAACACTGAGAAAAAAGAGCTCTGGAGATTGGGAACTTAAATATATTTACCTTGTGAGTGTGAAGGGAGCCTGGAAACACAGGTCATACAGACCGAGTCAAGTATTTTGGATTGTATTTAAAGAACACCAGGAAATTTGGAGTAATTTAAGCAAGATGGTAATATCATCAGATTTATATCTTTCAAGGAGAACTCTAACATTTTATTGGGCATCAACTGGAGGAAGGCAAAAGAAAAAGAAAACCAATTAGAGATTTGCAGTTGGGTGGTAACAATGGAAATGGTGAAAAAGAAACAGATTCAAGATACATTTAAAGAACAGACCAAACTCAGTAATGGAACAGACCAAAGTTAGTAATGAAATAAATATAAGTTGACAAAGGAGAGTAAGTGGCAAAGGTGATAATCTTATTTACGGAATGTGCAATACGGTGGAGGAAGATGGCATTCACTGAGTGGAAGAATACCAGATGAGAATCATGTTTGGGGGCTAGAGGTCAGTCTTGATAGGGCTTATAAATCATTTTAGAGAGACGGTTGAGTATGTGAGTCTGAAGCTCTGAAGGAAGCTCTGAAGAAATAAATCGGGAATCATCAGCATTTAAGTGGCATTAATTGTGTGTGTGTGTGTGTGTGTGTGTGTAACGAATGATGAATGATGGTGATATAAGACAAGGGCCCAGAGCTAGTTGTAAAGGATTTAAGCATTTAATTTTGAGAGAAAGGAATTGTCAGCATGTAGGGGTTAGAGAAAGAATGGCCAAACAATTTGGTGAAAGGAAAACCAGAGAACATGGTGTCCCAGAAACCAAGAAAAGAAAGTGTTTCTTGAAGGTCGTCACGGTCAGTATTGCTGGATACCAAGCAGTAATGGAGTTTGGGAATGGTTCATTGGAAAACAAAGGCAATCTAAATGGAATATCAGAAACACAAGCTGATTGCTGAGTACATGACGTGATTTGAAGGGATGAGAAATGAAAGCAATTAGGGGAAGTAAACATAGTTGACTTTTCTGAGAAGTATGCATGGGAAAGGGGGCAGAAAGGGTGGTAAATAAAATATGGTAAATTAACGATGGATCAGATCAGAGCATATTGGAATGCTTTTGGGAAAAGTCCTTTAAAAAGTAAGATGATCACAAAGAGGGATCAGTAGAGGGAAGACGAATAAAAATGTAAACCAAATGTGTCACTTGCCTGATTAGAACAAAATACATGCTCTTCAACTGTTCTACAAAGGCCTCCCTGAGAGCCACTCATTAAGTCTCTGGCTCATCTTATGACCCTCTTCCCTCCTTTCTCTTCCTTGGGGCAAATGCTAAGAATTCTTCCCGGAATTTCAGCTGTAGAACCCCTGCACATGTCTTATCCTCACAGGAATTCTCTTCCCTCTGCTCTTTGCCTAGCTGACCCTTCTCTGTTATTTAAATCATAGTCCTGGAAATGTCCTCCCTGACTATCCGTGGAGCTCAAAACTGTCTCCAAATCTTCACATCTGAACTGAGGTTCAGGCCTCAGTTTTAGTGAACATCCTCCATCAACCAATGTAAATTAGTAACTGTCCTCCCATCTACACTCAGTCATGCTGTTCTTAGCATAGCCTATGGCACATTTTCTTGTTTATGTACTTGTTTATTTGTTTATGGTATGTCATTTCTCTCTAGAATGTAGACTGTATGAAAGCAGGGGTCTCATTTCACATACTCAATGCCACATCCCCAGAATGCATGATAATGTTGGCATATCATAGATGCTCAATAAACTTTCGCTGATTGGTTGAATGGTAAGTTCAATTTAAAAGTCAGTCTTCTTAGAAAACATCTAGGAATTAAAAGGCACATTATGGGGCGCCTGGGTGGCTCAGTCAGTTAAGCATTCAACTTTGGCTCAGGTCACGATCTCATGGTTCGTGAGTTCAAGCCCCGCATTGGGCTCTGTGCTGACAGCTCAGAGCCTGGAGCCTGCTTCAGATTCTGTGTCTCCCTCTCTTTCTGCCCCTCCCCTGCTCACACTTTGTCTCTCTCTGTCTCAAAAATAAATAAACCTTTAAAAAATAGAATAAAAGGCACATTATTGTAATTTTAATCAAATTTAGCACAAATTTATAAATAATAGATTAGGAGACTACAGTGAATAACAATTTTGAAAATATTCTAAAGGATTTCTTTTTAATAGATAATCTTAATGATTCTATATCTCTTATCATAATTTTTATTCTAAGTTTCATCACTCAGGTATGTACTACTTAATAGCAAGAGAAAGCTTTTTGGAAGTAGTTTGCTATTAGAAAGTAGCCAGTCTAGTGTAAAAAATTTACTGTGGATAATCCATTTGGTAGATAAAACATATGTATGAACTCAAAAGTGTATTTACATTTAGCAAACATTTATCAGGCCATGTACTATACTGGACATATGTAATTGAAAAATGAATAAAATGCAATAGACTGATCTCTATTAACTCAAAGCTCCATGAGTGATTAAAGATACGAAAGTTAACAAGACTCTGCTTTAAAAAGGCTATAACACAGTTTGAACAAAATAATGAGAGGTCAGTTTGTTTTAACACCTCTGGGCCATGAGATCTCACTTATATGAATTTAGACACTATACAAATGCTTCTCTTCCTCCTAGGGGCAAATCATTAATATGGAATTCAGTTACCCTGGTATGTAACACCTTTCCCCACATCAAGTGAAAGTCATTTTCACAAAGAAAGGGGAGGGAAAAGGCCATTTTTGATGCCAGTGTTTCAGTGGAGCAATTAAGCATTGGCTGGAATAGGAAGAGGTTGCTATAAGAAAAGAAGTACAACAAAGAAAATTGTGTTCAGTGGTTGTGCAATGTCAGCTTATTATTTCTGGAAGAGCCTAAAGATTAGAAAATGACTCTTCTTGAGTTACAGGGCCTGTAAAACTGAGTAACTCAGAAAATACTGAAGAGGAACACAGGAGAAAATGATACAAAAGTAAACAGCAATAGAAATTGTGTTGAGCTGAGCATGACCTTTGGAAGAGAGGGAAGATTCTGCATATCAAGAAAATCTCATCCCAGGCCTCTCTGAAAGATTAAAATGATTTCAATATTTCCCCATTTATTTAACACAAACAGGTATGGCTTGCTCTGACAAAACGTCACATTTCCTACTTAGGTGCCATTATGCAGAGACAGAGCATCAAGTTTATATTGGCTGCTCAAAGTCATTCTTAAAGACCAAGAACAAGTGCTGAATCTAATGACTGGAAATGTTTGGATGCCAGAGAGCCTTTTCTTGCAAACATTTCTTTGGGCTTATAGTCTCTCTCAAAGGATGGGAAAGCACTATTATAAATATTTTTCATTCAAACATTAATGAGGAAGCAAAGTCATTCACCTTTTGCGAACTGCAGTATCTGTTTAGATGTCATTTATCAGCCATTCAATGGAAAGGATAGGCAAAAGCAGAGAGAAATATTTCTGAGTCCAGCGATTTCTGGATGAGAAAGAAGTATTCCTCTATGTAATACTTCATATCTAATTAACATCACAGAATACAACTATTTTACCAATTAGTATTAAATTTAACATATAAAATATCAGCTTCAAAAATATTGTGAAATTGTTAAGAGTAGGTTATCCTAAATATAAGTAAAAGCAGTATAAATACAAATTTGCCAACATTAAACTCGTGGGAAGCGTTTCTGTACCTCCCGAAGAAATTTTGAGTCATAAGCGTTACTAATTATTTTATCCATATTTTTTGCTATAATAAACCAGTGACACTTATATACTACAGTATAGAACAATATGGCTGTCTTTTTTTTCCTCAGTGTGTATCTAAAAAGCAAGAAGCAATATTCAAAGAAAAGTATATTATTTGAAAACATTTCATGCTTGAAATAAAATGCTGGTTTACCAGAAATTTCCAAAAGAAAAAATGAAGAAAAATGAAGAAAATTTAAATTCTGTTTTTGTTTTTTTGTGCATACCATCAGTCTGTTCCAACAACTTGCAAGTAGCAACTTTAAACCTCTTATTCCTTCTTTGTTATCCTGCAAAGACCTTGCGTCTTTCCACTATTTCACACTGAGCACAAGCATATAGATGGCACCAGATTCAATCCATTTTGTTGCATTTTGAAGTTAAAAAAGAAGGTTAAAAAAATGCCCTACTTTAGTATGACTGGCTGGTTGTAATATATTTTACAAGTTTGAAACCAAAAAATTGTCTGCTTTCAAGTTATTGCTTAAAATTGTCTCAGGCTACAGGTTTTGAGGTCACATTATTAATTTTCTCATATTTATGATCTCAACACATTTTAAATTTAATCTTTTGTGAAGAATAATTTGTCCCTACCTTGAGCTGTGTTTGTGCTAGGCTGTAAGATCAGGCGGTGACCCAGCGGAATCAATGGGGATGTTAAAGAGACTACAGAAACTGGTTTGGACCAAGAAAACCAGGGTGCCGAGTCTGAATGAGATAAAACACACATTAATAAACCTCGGTAAGTAAGAAGTCAAAAAGCTGCCAAAAATTCTTTGAGAAAGAATTTGAGTAGCATATATAAAATGAAGACCATTTTGATAAGGTCTTAAAATAACCATTAAATCTTCAGGGTTTTTAAATTAGAAATTTATTTGTGAAACAGATATCCTTACCCTATTCCTGAATTTTGCTTTATATACCATATCTCCTTCCCTTCAAGACAAGACTCGGGGATAGCGTGGGAGAACGAGATAATAAGGGTCCTAATTGTTCATTATTCCCATTCTTTGGCCACGGGAAACAGTATTTTTCAATTTTTATGTGAGTGCAGCAAAATGGCATGTCATGACATGCAACTTTGAAGTTCATTTATTTATTCACAATTACATGCTATTAATCATAATCTTTGGTTTACATCAATGAAACATTTGAACTGAAAGAGATTCTGTGATATGGTATAATTTCCATACATGGGTCACATGTATTTCTATTTTCTGTAATTGTTTTATATATTCCTAGAAATTTCATCAGACCCTTCACCACATGTAAAAATATAGGTCTCACTAATCAACTCCATAGTATTAAAGATATACTTTCTTTTTGTTGTTCTCTCAGTCTTGTTCTTCCTTTTCCAAAGTATTTCACTATGAGAAACACTTTATGCATAAATCTATTTATAGACTGATATCAGAAAAAAATTAGAATACCAGTGGTATTTCAGCCCATGTCCACTGAGATTTCATTTTTTATTTACGTACAGGGAATAATTCATTTACTTTCTTATTATGCTCTCTATACACATTATTTCCAAAAATCAAAAAAAAAAAAAAAACTTAAGAATACAAGCACACCAGGACACCTGGGTGGCTCAGTTGGTTAAGCATCCAATCCCTGATTTTGGCTCAGGTCATGATCTCATGGTTTGTGCGATCAAGCCCCATGTTGGACTCCACACTGACAGCACAGAGTCTGCTTGGGATTCTCTCTATCCTTCTCTGTCTCTGACCCTCCCCTCGCTCTCTCTCAAAATAAATAAATAAACATTAAAAAAAGAATGCAAGCAGACCATACCATGTTTCTATGATATGGGGAATTTTTTAGTTTGTAATTTTTCTAAAATATCTTTTAGTATACTATTTGCATGTGGCTTTCAGTCAGTGTAGCCAGACTATATATAATCGTCACATACAGCTTCAAAATCTTTTAGGTCAATCTGTTCTTACAAAACAAATCATTTACTATACAAAGGATTACTCTTTAAAGAATTGCAATTTAAATTATTTTGTGAAGGTAAATGAATTCCTGGTTTGTCCTGTGATGTTCATTCATTTCTACTATATCAAAGGAAGTATAAAATCCATATTATATTCTTAACTGATTTTTCTTTGTAATTCAGAAGATGAAGATGAAACTTTAATTTCCTGTATGAAATTAACCAAATCCCAAGAAAAGAAAATTAGTAATGTTAGCACAAGGGGAAAGGAAGAAATGGAGAGGAGATTGGATTCTATTTCTGCATCACTGGTTAGATCCAGCATTTCCACTGGAGGCGATATGGCAGAAATGTTATCACACAATGAAGGTGAAGTTCAGATGTGGAACAGCTGGAAGCTTTTTCCAGAAACCCCTCTCTGGACATGTGTTGATTTTCAAATTGCCCAAGTTGGACCCTGGAATGACTGTTCGCGCTGCACACACCACCCACAACTTAAGTCTTCTTGTACAGATATGGATCTCCCATATTCTTGGGTAAGTTTGTAAACTGAGGAAATGCACTGTCTCATCTCGATGTTTGTACGAGCAAGAAAGAAACAGATAATAAAAGTGCTAATCAGTCAACTGTATCAGTGTCAGGAAAAGTTACCAAAACTAGAGTTGTCTTTCCAGAAAGCATTGCAGCTCTTGTGACTTTTGCTATCACGTTACTATAGTCTGTATATATATTCCTTGTGTTCAAATAAACTACTGCACGATATTTTTAAGATAATTTTTTTAGTTGAAAGAAAACTTTGGATGTTGATTCAGCTCAAGAAGGTGTGGATTGAATTGTCTAAATCACTGCTGTGGTCATGAAGTTTCTGTGACAAATAATAGCTAATTTAAATGAGCATTTTTTTTGTGCCTGCCATTCCCCTAAGCACTTCATTCTTTTATTTAAATCTCACAATAATCCTGTATGGTAGGGAATGCTATTTTAATGCTAATTCCCCCATTTTATAATTGAGACAAATGAGACACAAAACGATAGCAATAGGTACAGTGTCACAGAGCCAACAAAAGTGGAACCAAGATTAATCATACACTGAGGATCCTGCTTTTAGCTAATAGTGTTTCCCATCTACTGAACTAGGCCCTAAGGCTATATGGTACAAGAGAAAGAGTGTGGACTCTGGAGTTACAGAAATTTGGGTTTGGATCCAAGCTCTTCTATTTGTTTAGCTTAGGCAAAATATTAAAACATGTTCATCTTAATTGTATCAATTGTAAAATGGAAATAGTAATATTAAATTCATGAGGTAATTAGGAAACTGAAATTAAATAGTACAAATATTCTAGCACTTAAGAGCAATTTTTTTTTCACCTTGGTTATAAGTTACTAAAGGCACATGTTATATACCTTTATTTCTCTACAGTTCATGGTCATTTGAGCTTGTAGGGAGTGAATGGAACAACTTTGTGAATGCAGGAACCCTACTCTACACCACTTGGCTTTAAGAATCAGTCTCTCATTAGAGGCTATATTTCATGGTGCATTAGCGCTCTCTGAAGAGGCTTGGAGTCTTTTTCCTCTTTTAAGATTTGTGTATTAAGTTAGGTCTTTGCAGACTAGTGCTAAAGTAATCTGTGTTCAAAGTACCACATTAAATATTACAGGTGTCTAATAGCTGACTCAGAACTGATAAAACTGTCCAACATCAATTATTTTTAGGAATGTCTCTCCCAATTCCTTAGTCTTCATCTTCTCCTGTGGGGCTTCTGGGCTTTGCAAGCTTCCTCCCGGAGCACTTTCTCGGAGAGCAGCTGATAATATAATTAGGATCTACTTCTGAAGACTCCCCCTGACAGCTTTAGAATCAGGATCAAGAATAAGGACTACTCGGCAAGTAGCAAAGCTGATGTATAAAAATCTAAATTCAAATATTCAGAGCTTCTTTCAAGAATAACATCTGGATTCCTTAACTTGGTGTTTCTGGATTTTAGCAGTCTGACCTCAGTCTAACTTCTCAACTTGATCTAAAGCTTCCTTATGGAAAACTTGTGCTGGACTGCCAAACTGAATGATCTGCTTCTTCCAAATGACTGTCTCGCTCTTTCCTGCCTCTTTATCTTTGTGTTTACGTATCAGCCTCTGCCTAGCGTGCTATTCTTGCCGTTAACCATTACCCTATCCCTCAGATTACTTTGTCCTTTAGAAACGCTACCTGGGTCGTGCCAGATAAAAATAATTGCTTCTTCCTTTGAACTTTTTAGGGAACTTAAAGGCATTTTTCTTTCATTATATATTTTTAAAACACATATTGGCATCACTTGTATCAGTTCACAATATTAGACACTAGGGAATACAGAGCCAAACAATACATACACTGCCCCTGTCTTCATGGACCTTACTGAGTACTACTCTATGGTAGAATTAGTTGGGCATCTGTTTATTTCCTACAAATACTTGTCTTTGTATGCTCTCTAATCCCTAGAGTATTATGGGAACTCAATAAATACTTGAGTAGCATTTCCTCACTAAATAAATGGAGTTTTAGAAACCAACAGACTTTATTTCCATAGATCTACATGGAACATTTATCCTTATTCTTTTAACTATTCTCATATTAATCCAATCTATATAAACTCAGTTATCATGCGTATGTGTTTGTGAATGTGCGTATAGATCTAAGTATATATACAGAGTAGCATTTTTCTTTTCTTTTTGGTAGTTTTGTCTATTATAGTTCATACCTAAATGATTAAGTAAACGAATCTTATCTGCAGAAGGTCAAACATATCTACAGAATACACACAATTTCAGATGATAACATTCAGCATTTGTGACAGGAAAACCTCTCTGGATTTGGAGAAAGGGTTCAAGAACATGTTAGAGTTAAATTGGTTTGGTAAACTTAATGAGACCACTTACACTCAGGGATTTGAGACATAGAATGAAAGGAGTTGGATGAGTGCAAATTATTATTTTTATATTCTACAATATATTCTATAATAATACCAACTGAAAAATACCCAGTTTCATTTTAGCATAGCTGGTATTTTTTTCTGTAGTAATTGCAGGGTTATTACTTGGGTTATACTTTAACTTTCATTCTATAGAAAGTACAGAAGGCAAATAGTGTTGAGGGAAAAGTTTTGCTTCTGAAATGAGTGTTACTTACCATCAATGGCAAGTAGTTAGAGGTGACATTTTTGCAATTTTAAAGGGTAAAAGTATGACCATATTTAAAAAAATATGTACCAACATATACAGATATGCTGGAGCTGAGCCAAACCCCCACATTTCAAGGGAAATAAACCAATCCACAAAGACGCTAGTTTCTCCTTAACTTCAAATATTTCAGCAATAGTAGATTCCAGTTCCTTTGATGCCATTATCAAAGCAGAGTTTTCAGGTGGCCTGAAACTGACTTGTCTTGCAGAAAGTTTTTATTCACCCTAGTCTGATTCTCGACTAAGCCCTGCGGGCTCATACTCTCAAAGTTGGTTCTGATAGAACTGGGTTTAACACCGGTTCTGACATCGCCTGCAGAGTGAGCTTAGGCAAATTCTCTACCCTCTTTAACCCACTAATTCCAGTTCTGTGCATTGCTTTCCAACTCTGCTCATCCCCTTTCTTCTGAGTGAATTTGTGTGTGCTGAAAACACCCATTTGTAAACCAAGATTATTGATGTCTATCATGCAAGGCTGTTGGGGGAGATTAAAGAAAATGGTGCCAGGACTCAGTTGATAGCCGATAATATTTATACCCAAACCAAAGAATCTAGAGGCTTGTGCTAGACTTGGAAAGAAGCAACATTTTATTCAGTTGAGATGCCATAAACAAACTGAAGCCAGACAGGGAAATGTATTATTTGTGAAGGGCTTCTCACAGTAGTCAACAGGAGAGGAACGAGACATACACAGATATTTAACGCGCAGTTTAGTTGTTTGCAAGGTCTGTGGGATCTGGGGCGTGGGGAAAGATATGTGATTATGGAATTGATATAAACTGAGAAGGGTGATGCCAGATTTATGAAAGTGTATACTCCACAAGAAAAGTGTGAAGAGAAAAACTACTTAAGGATGCAGAGCTCTTTTTTTCATATCCGAGATGAGTGGTGTAGAGAGGGGGTTTCAGATGGCTTTAAGAAAGGTAATAGTGAAGGTAGCCAAAAATAATATTTGAAGCCAAGTGTTTACAATCAATTTACAAGAAGAGTGATTGAAGGGTACTTACAGTGTAGCTCTGCATGCTAAGAGCTTGAAAAATCTTAACAAAAGAGGGAAGTGAGTTAGAGAATTGGTCGGGAAGAAGAGCAAGAAAGAAAGAAAATTTGTGTGTTGCAGAGGAGGTGAGGCCTTCCTTGAATACGATGTCATGATAATAGCAAACGTATTTTTCAAAATCTGGGATAATTTTTCAGATTTATAAGAGAGATAAATTATTTTTATAATGTTAAGAAATGGAAGTAATCTTGACATGAAAAGGGGGAGCAGATATGCATTTCTCCCTTGATATTCCAAAATATTTTATAAAAATAGAATGATATATTTAAAAAGTGATAATAACAGAAGCTCTTTCAGGAAAGAGGAAAGTAAAGGCCTGAAGGAACAGAACAGAGACTCAGAGCACAGGATCATTCAAGTGCAGTGTGGATAGAAAAATAATAGTGAGAATTGCATAAAAATCGAAGAAAAATGAGTAAAGTTTATATACAGAATCTCAGGGTGAGAAAATAAACAGAGTTCTACTTAAAGCATCTTAAGGTACATAAGAAGAAGACGAGAAGAGTAGAGATCTGAGGTCTTCTTGGAGTACTATGAGAACCTGTCAAAACTGTGCCAGAAGAGAAAGTATGGATAGTGGAAAATTTCTTTATGGAACTGTTTCAGCGAGAGGAACAGGATGTCTGCTGATGCTCGCCGAGAAGTAAAGGAACAACATGTCTTACAATTAATCGTTGAAATGGGAAGTAATGTATGCTCTAATTATTGACAAGGGGAAATGATCTTGGGACGCACAGACCCACTGCTAAGTTGGTATAAGAGTTTTTATACTGACCAAGAAAACTGATCTGTGAGAGAAAAGTGACCAGTACATGCTATTTTTGCGTGTCTAATTTCTCTTTTCTCAGCCTTGGCAATCTCTCCCAGTCTCTGACCAGAGTCTACTTCCTTCAATCAAAATGACACGTCACTACCAGTTTAATCTACCAGATCAATTTACTTGACTACCTGATTAACGATTCTAAAGCTCAAATCTAATGTTACTGCACCCCTCGCAAACCTTTAAACATCTTCTCAACACCTACAGGATTAAATGCAAACTCATTCACCTAATCTCCCTTAACTAGAACCCCACAAATCTCTTTCACACACATACTCTGCTATCAACAAGGTGATACCACCCTTTTGCCAAAGACTGATTTTTCTCCATCTTCCTAGCTTTATTTATACTGTTTCCCCATTTAGTCCTTCCTTTCTTCTCTACCTATTTGATGAATAGTATGGAAGTTTAGAAGTGTTGATGGATAAGTAAGAATCCATGGTGTACACTTTGAAGAAAAAAATATGGATATGGAAAGGAATGAAGATTGGGACGACCAGTAAAAAGAGAGTAAGGAAACACACGGCTTAGGGGGGAAAAAGGCAGCATTAATTTCAGAGATTCTATTATTTTCTTTGTCCGTTAGTGATGTGAGACTCCTACCAAAAAGTCTCTGTGGTCCCACTGAATAACGCAGGCAAAGAAGACTGCTCACGAATCCACCCAGAGGGAGGTGGGCTATGAACCATCTATGCATAATTTCTCATAGTTTCATGCCCCTGTGTTCAACTGTGACAACAAAAACCGTTTAACTTTTATCTGCTGACATTGGAATTACAGTAGTATGGAAAGAGAATATGATTCAATGAGTAGATTTGGACAATTTTGAAAGGGAAGGCAAAGTAAATAATCTGTACTGAGAAAATCAAAAGGAAAAATAGAAAAATGTGATACCAAAATACCAAAAAATATCTATATTTACTACACTCTGCACTGAAATTGATGAACCTGAGCATTGAGATTCTAAAAATAATTTTAAAAGCCTAAATAAACAAGAATAAATTAGTTAATTACAAATATTTTACGTGACAAATTTTTAACTGTAGCCAATATGATGTTTGGTGGCAGGAGAATTAACATTTACCCAAGAGAAGAATGTGAAAACTAGGAGATGCTGTAACAGCTTATTGATTCGTTTTTTCCTTCATTCATCGATTCATTCACTCGTTAGCAAATTCTCGTTAAGTGCCTCGTGAGGCTATGAATGTATGAGCTTAGAAGTGTGTATGTGGGGTAGCCAATCTACTATTTCATATTTATAATGAGAGTTTATGGGTTAAAAGGAAAAGTTAAAAAGGAACAGAATCACACAATCCTTGGTGTGAAAATACACTAGGATGGAAAACACACTGCAGTAATTGTATATAAAACAATCCAGGAAAAGAACTTGTGAGACATGTAAACAAATTTTCCATTAATAAAAAAAGAGATTATAGAAGAAACAAATCATGAGACATTGTAACAGTACAAGGTATCAGGTTAATGGAAATGTTTTAGGTTGAGTTTGAGGGAAGTAAGTTGTAAGTGTGTATAAAATTTTTGAATGTCTTTTCTAATAAAATTATGTATAACAAAAAAATATTAAATGAGAAAATGTAATTGCTCTGTGTGAAGTAGTATTCTACAAGTCCAGGGTAACCAGAGATATTACTAAGTTAGACTTTTGAGGCAGAACAAGGTAGAATGAAAACCAGCCTAATTATTTGGGTTGGTGTACGGCTTTTCCCGGTTACACAAACCTCATGCATATCAGTGAGAATAAGAGACATGTGATCTAGTTCTAAAACTGTTACAGAAGCAAAGAATCCTTCTCCTTCATGTATCACCCTAAGGTTTTGCCCCACTTTTCTCTTGGTTTTTGTTTTTGTTTTTGTTTTTGTTTTCACTGTGTGCTTGTTTATCAAATGCATCAAATTAGGGAGAAAGTTGATTCGTACTCCTCACAAGAAAATCTTTTTAAAGTCATCATAAAATATTTGTCATTTGAAATGGCTCTTGTGATAATGGAAGGGGATCCACGATGGTCAATTATAACTACATTTTGGTTTCCACAAGAAAGTTGAAATTTGTTTCACTGGATCTTCAAATGGAAGGAGGACAAAGAGCATCAATCTGAAGAGAGGATCCAATGATGCTCACTGGCCTTGGGAGACCTAAATGTCCTTCTTTTCTTTTTTTTTTTTTTTAAGTTTACTCATTTATTTTTAAACAGAGAGGAGAGGGAGGGGCTGAGAGAGAGAGAGAGAGAGAGAGAGAGAGTGTCCCGAGCAGACTTCATGCTGTCAGTGCAGAACCCACTGGGGGGCTTGATATCATCAACTGTGAGATCATGACCTGAGCCACAATCGAGAGTCAGATGTTTAACCAACTGAGCCACCCAGGTGCCCCTAAATAACATTCTTAATTAGAGACTGATTATTTTGCATGGTTCAAAAGAACAAAGAAATCACTAAATCTGGACATCAACCTTTGAGAGTAAAGCCTGACTATTAGAACATTGCATATAATATAATGAGCCTTGGAAAGCACTCTAAATGTTGGTAGATTTTCTTTTGTGGAAGAGAAAGAAGTACTTAACTCAAACTTTTGCTAAGCAAGCTAAAGACCGAAGTCATACTCTGAGTGTGTAGCATGGTGTGTTGGAGGCCATGTTACACATCAAAGGAGCACAGGTTGAAGCCAGGAGAGTCACATGTGAGTTCAACTCTGTCACTTAATAGAATCACTGTGAGTCAGATTGCTTAATCTCCATCTTTGCTTAATCCCTCATCTATAGAATGAGGGAGGACTAACAATTATTTTTAAGGTCTTATTTAATTTTATGTTCAATGTTTGGGACTATGAGGACACACCGAGGATGATGAATTCTATATACAGAAAGATTAGTGAGTAGATTTTCTCTCAGGTGTTTAATTTTTTTTTTACTTTATTTATTTATTTTTATTTTTTTTTCAATATATGAAATTTATTGTCAAATTGGTTTCCATACAACACCCAGTGCTCATCCCAAAAGGTGCCCTCCTCAATACCCATCACCCACCCTACCCACCCTCCCACCCCCCATCAACCCTCAGTTTGTTCTCAGTTTTTAAGTATTTATTTATTTTTAAAGAGAGAGAGAGAGAGAGAGAGAGAGAGAGCAGGGGAGGGGCAAAGAGAGGGGGAGAGAGAGGATCCCAAGCAGGTTCTGAATGTCAGCAGAGTCCAATGTGGGGCTTGAACTCATGAACTGTGAGATCATGACCTGAGCCAAAACCAAGAGTAGGACACTTAACAGACTGAGCCACCCAGGTGCCCGTCTCTCAGCTTTTTAAAAGCAGCTCTTTTCTCACTCTTCAGATGACCATTACTGACCTTATTTCTACCATTTTTTTTCTTTTACATAAGCTATTTTAGGTTTGGGTTTTGGTTTTTGGTTTTTTATTTTTCCTGACCAACTGCACTTCCTCTGTCCCTGCTACTTCCTTTCTCCCTCATGTTCTGAACCAGCAACTGTGTATATGAATATTGACTTCCCTTGGGATATAGCCATGAAATCTTCTTCATGGACCAAAATGTCTACATTTCCATTCTCAGAAGCCAAGAAGGCTTCTGCCACTCACAAAAAACAGCTTCTAAATATCCTTTTGAATATAATTTCAGAGGACTGAATTCTGCTTTGAAAAATGGGTGGGTGATTAAGTAAGATTGTAGAGGGGAGGAGAAAAGCAGGGGCTATGCGGGTTAAAGAGTGCCGGGTTGGAGTGAGACATCCTCTTTAGTCACCATCACCCACCACATACACGCACACACACGCACTAAGTGCCACCTTGAGTACTGTGTGCCTTGAGATCTTGCTCTGACCATGCAGACATGTCAGTATAATGATGATCATGGCTTCCGTTGACTTAGCACTTGAAGGTGTTTCAGGAGCTTTTATACAGGCTATCTTGGCGTCATGATTCAGTAAGGTGGTGTTATTACCCCCATGTTTATGATAAAAATCTGAAGCACAAAGAGGTTAAATAATTTGTGCAATGTAATAGTAGGTGGCAAAGCTGGATTTTAAGCTAAAATCTACAAGAATCAAAAGTTTACTGCAAAGATCATGGCTTTGTAGCATTTGAGACCAGGCTAGCAACTTACCTGTGTCATTTGTAAAAACGAAGACATTAGTTCCTACCTTGCAGTATAAAAATGAAATGATCCATGTGAAAGTGTCAATTCAAGGTAGGGGCTTAATAGCTTAATAAATAGAGTCTCAGCCTTCAAGGTACAATATAACTTTTCCCATATTTTATCTTATACTCGCTCTATGAATTAGGCAAAACTTTATTGCCATTTTACACATGGAGACATTGAGGCACAAGAAAGATTAAGTGAATTACCTGAGGTTCCACAGCAGATGATGGCAGATACTAAACATCAGCCTCCTAAGTCTCAGTCCAGACTTTTCCTACAACTAAGTTGTCTTTAAGTAGTTTTTATTTTTCATCAGAAAGGGAAATAAATATGCCTGTAAAGGGGAAGGATACAGAGTAGAAATTCCATGAATGTTGGAGCCAAATAAGCTTGGTCTTCAAATCGTAGCCTCATTGCCTACTGTGTGACTAAGCCAGTTGATTTCTCTGAGTTTCAGTTTCTTATCTATTAAATAGACATAACGAAGATTTCTTTGTGAATTGCCCATAAAGTGTTTAACTGTACCTGATACCCAGTTGGAACTTAATGAAGAAAGGCTACTATTTTTAGTGGAAATTATTACTATTTAATTATAATTTACAATTCTGCATTTATAATTATCCTTCACTCAATGAACACAACATAACGTCTAAGACATCTGGTATTGTGCTGGGTTGTGGGGCCACAAAGATGACTAAGACACGTACTTTGCATTAGCATCTCACCATCAATAATTCCCTGCAACATCATATCATATGAGACAATGTTGTATTAAATGTACATTACTAGTTTTCACTTATTTTTAAGATTTTTTTTTACACAGTTTGCCCGATTTTCTCCCTGGGGATAAGAAAGCCAGAACTGCCTAGCTCAAATATACACAGTATGTGTAGGGTGAGGCTCTGCTTTTAGCTTCCTGGGGTTCCTCTAGTATCTTCATGCTTGTGATTCTCTGAAGCATGCAGACAAAAAGAAGGTGGGGCTGGGGGTGTATGTGCTGGGCTGACCACTGCCCTTTCTGGACTCCTCAAATTATCACTGTATTAGCAGCATGTTACTTATGTAAAATTATTTTAGCCTTTCAAGGCTCCTTTCCTGTATTTATCATAGCCATATCACATATGCATTTTATGATATTTATTTCACAGCCAGACTATAACTCTCAGGCATAACTCACCTTTTTTAAAGAAGAGAATGAAAAATGAAGGCAAGAAATTGATGCTCTCTCTCCTTCCTAGGAAGTTGTAAAGCAACTGGTTGAATTCATTCTAAAAACCCATATGAGCATTCAGTGTAAGATCTTTGTGATCAGTGTAAGGTCTCATGGTTCCTAGCTATTAAATATAACTATGCTGATAAATAATTGGATTAGAAATATGGCCTTATTGCAGCTCATCTTAAGCCCAGCCCAAACTGAAGCCCACATCTCATTCGTAAAAAGGGATTTTCAGCCAGGGCAGAAAATGAATGATGTTCAAGAAGTCATTTACTCATTCACTGAACAAATTTGTTTTTGGAATATTTACATTGTTTCGGAATATTTACATTAGAGAGGATAAACTGTTGGGCAGAAACAGGCACTATGGACCTCACAGTCCAAGAAGAGACAAACAAAGACATAATCACACAAATAAGGATGAAATGAGACCTTTGATGAGAGCTAGGAGAGCTCTGTGGTTCTGTGGAGGCCTACAAGAAGCAGATTGGATCTAGTCAAGAAGTCAGGGAAAACTTACAGGGATAATGATGACTGAACTCAAACCTGATGAAAACAGTGGAGGTTAATTAGCCAAAGCTAGGGAGAATGAGATAATGGTCAGAACAGCTGGGAGAGAGCGAGGAGATGTGGTACAAGGTAAGTTTGAGGAACGAGTCACTTATGGTTTGATAGGTTATCCTAAGTTTTGTTGTCTGTCCCTTAAAAACATTGGGAAGCTACACAAGAAGTGTTTTAAGCCAATGGCTTAGGGTCTGTTTTTGTTGTTTGTTTGTTCCTTAGCTGTTGAAGGTGTGAGATATGGGCTTAAGTTTATATTTTTAAAAGATCACTCTCCATAGTGACGAAACCTCGATTGAAGGGGAAAATTGATGCAAGATGACGGTGGCTTGAACTCTGGTGGTAGAAAGAAGAAGAGATTAATGAAAAGCTCTCAGGCTTGTAGACTTACGTTCCTAGTGCACACCTTTCTCCAGAGGAAAGAAACATCGGTTTTGAAAGTCATTTTTTGTGATGCAAACCGAAAAGCCCCATTCATTTTAGGACATATGGTCACAGATGACAGCAGAGAAGTGACACGGTGACATGACTGCACATTCCAAATCTGTGCTTTAATTTTTAAAACTTAGAAGCTCAGAGCCACCACAGTGACTTAATGGAATCATTACCAACGGATAAGGAAATGTCATCCATTTGCTTCCCCTGATTCCACTTGGACATAGGCCATTGTTTCCACAGAGTGGCTTGGAGCCATGCAAGGTTTCAAGGGAAATTGGCCTTTCAGAGGGGCATACGAATAGATAATGCATATTGCCACCATAAAATCTCTAATGAATATTAAGGGTGGCTTTCATTTGTGGTGATTGAAAGGAACTCATAAATTCTCTCTCTAGGATGCGGGAATTTTTTCCTCCCTGTGGAGAGATTTAATGGATTTGCGGCATTCTGAATGATTTGGCAAGAAATCAGAGGTACCTGCGCAGTCACCCACAAAGGGCACTTAGTTTCTCGCATGTGATAGTCACCACCACAAAATATTTTCTGTAAGAACCCAGAATGATTGATGCAACCCACCGTAAGTCATGACAAGGTGTCACCTGAAAAACTGGAAAAAGAAGTGGTTAAAGACACCGCAGCTTTAAAAACAAATTTGACTTTTAGAGAAGGGTTATTTCCTTTTAGAAAAAAAAAAAGTTAGACCTGCCACCTGCAAGAAATTTAGATTAGTTGTTTGTGGTGAGAGCCATCATATTTTGAAGCCCCTGAGAGCTCCTACTGCTCTCTGTATGGAGTAGATTAAACTGCTCCCACACAATGATAAATATATCGCAAAAAGCCATAACAGGAATACAGTAAGTTGTAGCAGTTAATGGTACAACTTCCAGTTAAAACAATATTCTTAGGGTTTCTTTGGCCTGTTCCCATTTTATGCGTGCTATTTTTTGATAAGTTAATTTTTTTACATCTGCAGAATCAATATCTTTCAAAGCTTTACAGGATTGAAGAAGAGAATTAGAGGCATGAGTTCCAGGGAGTTTTGCTAGCTGTGTGGCCCTGGGTTAACAGGACACATTTTGAAAAGTGCAGAAATAATCTATAATAACAGCAGATGAGGATTAAGATTAAAAATATCATCAGCTCTAAGTTTTCTGTACATGTGGAAGGAAAATGGGGACATACTCAAAGCAGCAATTACCCAAAAGGTATTCAGATTTTACTACGGGATGTGGCAGATAGTCTCTTTTCACAAAAAGTAACTTTTTAATGCTTTTTAATGCTACATTTTCAGTACTTGAAGTCAAAAGAGTTCGGAGTAATTTCGTTTTGTTGGAGTAGTGTATTTCTTTGTGAGATGAATCAATGATCTTGCCTTTTCATTCCATGAATTAAATACTCTGAAGGAAGTTAACCTAAATATCCTGCATCCTATTTATATGAAGAAATTGTTACTATAATTTAAGGCCCTGGGTTCCTTTTTCGACGCTGGCTTGCAAAGCGTGACTCAGTGGGGAAATTTTTCTAAGTGTAGACTTAGTTCTCAATTAGGTTTCTCTTAGGTGGGAAACTTCTTCATTTGCGAAGAACAAAGATTCTGAGTTGGAGGACACGCCAGATAATATAGGTTATAATTTCCTTAGCTGTAAAATAAATGGATAAGACTAGGTAACCAGTAAGGGATCTTTCAGGGATAAATATTTATGAATCAACTTTGTGAAGGAATAAATAGCAGTTGAAGATTACATTAAGCCATTATCTTTGTGGATAGGACTTAATTCCCATGAAAATATTCCTAAACTTAGAGCCTTACATTTTAAAAGTTAAAATGGTGAAAACCTATTACCCAATTTTAAATAATTAGGCAAAGTGTAGTGTTCTAACTTGAGTATCTTGTCATTGCACACTTACTAGAACTCAATGCTGCTTGGATCTGAAAGGTTGGTATAGTGTCATTTTTGAGAGGGACTTAGAGAGCTCATCCTAGATGAGAATCAGAAACTCTTGGAAACCTGAAGGTTTGAAGGAGAGAAATGACATTGGAAGAAAGAATTGCAGCACATCTGATAATTCCAAATAAAATATCTATTTCACAGTTTTGCTAGAATACTGTGTTCTAAAACTGTTTCTGAATGTGTGGTTCCATGAACCAAAGGCATCAGAATCACCTAAGGCATTCGTTACTAAGGTCTACCTATGCCAGACTTACTGAATTAGAATATCTAGGATGGACATTCTTTAATAAGCTCCACAGGCGATACTGTTATGCTCACCAAAGTTTGAGAATCACCTCTGAGTAGAAGAAAACCATTCATGATTCCCTGATTTTCCAATTTAATCTTCACTTCTCCAGAAAGTATTTTTGAAAAAAAAATATATATGTGTTTATATAAAGTAGATAATTCAATTTTCTGAAAGAGTCAATAGGGCTCTGTGGATTAAGGAACTTCTACCCAAGTTCTGTTCCAGGGCCAAGCTGAACATTCAGTCAAAGTCTTCTGAATCCCATTCCTACAAGATAGTCATATCATCTTGTGGACCTCATGCTCAGAACACAGGAACATAATGCACCAGGCAGCCCTTGGGAACTCTCAGTACTCAAAGCCCTTACGATCACCCTGCATGAAAGTATACAGAGCCTCTAATGGGTACACCTGACAAATCCCCAGAAGTAGTTTTGTGCTTTCCAAACTGACTTGGTTAAAACCCGTCAGAGAGTGTTTGGGGCTTTTGATAAATCACAGAGCAGAAAAGTCCCCAGATAAAGGATATAACAAACTGCCAGACCACTTACCATACATCTTCCAGATTTTACAAAATGCTTTTGAATATAAATAACTCTTTGATTATGACATAATCATAATTTTCCTTAGTAACTTTGTAAGTAGAATCTGATTTTCTTAATTGGATCATTGCTCTGTTCTTTTGAGCTTAACATCCAAGTTGGATTAAAAACCATTTGCCCAAGTCATTTTTGTGACTTTCTTCAATTTATGGGGTGCCTCTTTTCTATGTAGCCTTTCTCAATCCTCTTTTCTGCCAAGTCCTCCTTCGTATGGATGTTTTAGTGAGTAGCCTTCCTATGGTTCTAGTAGTCATGGAACTCTCTCCCAACACTTCTGTATGACCTAAGGCCCCTAACACAAAATTCTACCCAATCACTGAGGAGCAAAAGTCATTTTCTGTCAGAGGATTAAAGAAAATGTCCAGTATTATTATGCAACCCACTTACTTTAGTAAGTATTTCCAATCTCATTTGGTCTTAATCCCTAAGTCCTAAAATGTTTGAACCAAGCTGATGGGTTTGGAAGGGATATCGAGGCAGTGTGTGTATGTATATGTGATTATGTGTTTCTTTACATCAGATAACATTAACATAACTCAAAAAGAAACATGTGAAAAAAGTTGTCTTTGATTCACCATGGCCAACCTTCTTCTGTCTTTATCTTTATTCCAAACCCGTAGATTGTAAGTGGCATTATATGATGGTAGTCGTATATGATTCAATAGGGTTTTTCTTTTTTTATAATGTTCCTTTAAATGTCAGAATAGGTTGTGGGAAATGAGAATCATTGGTGTTAAATGGTAACAAAACTGATGATTTTGAAATATTTATGTTAAAAGGCTTTTTGAAACTGAGTACTTAGCTTCTGTAATGTGCTTTTCCTGACAGTCTGCACCCCTTGAATATCCATATTCACCACAATTAGTAAATTTGATGGCTGTATTTATTGTGCATTAATTCAGTTCTGATGAAAGTGGAGAAAAGTCTCCTTTGACTAAAATACAATTGAATTTAAAGTCAACCAAAGGAACCGCAGTGCAAATGTGGTTGCTGCCAATGAGTTGTCAACCAAAGCAATAGTCTGACCTTTGTAACTGGGAAAATTATTAGAACAGCTAGGTTATATCCTTATCAGTAACAAAAATAAGACTAATTAAAAAGTCAGTCTGCGCATATGTAATTGGAAGTGAATAAATTATGGTATGTCTCCGTTCTTTCCATTGTCTAGACATATGCCTCACTTCCCACCCCACTGACAGGGAGACATGCTACAATGGCTTGCCTTTTGAAATTAAACACATAAGCCAATCATCAATATTTATTAAACCCCTAGTATCCATAGAAAATTTTTGCATTTTTAGTGTGGCTAGCCTTGTACTTAGAAGTTTTATAGCATGGGATAAGGGGAAGGCATTAGACATTAATGGAAGGAATCTTGAGGTTAAATTTGGAATCCATGGCATACACAGTCACATTACTGTCTGATCCCCGGTTGCTTCTTCTGCATGGTGGGCAAAATATAGCCCTTCTCCCAGACTTATTGCTAAAATGGTAAGAGATATTTTATGTGAAGGTTCTTATTTAGCTCTCTGCCTGACATATAGATGGTTACCCCAAACCCCAAGAACCAATGTTAAAATGGAACAAACGCATATTTTAGAAAGCTGCATCTCAACACCATTGTGAAAATTATAAATTTAGAGGTAAATGAGACATTTTGTTGAGCTCTTTACTTGCTTTTGAACTTTAATACTGTCTCTAAATTTCTCAGTATGGCTGCTGGTGTAAATGTCAATATGGTCAATAGAGGGTCAATAGTTGGGGATACTTTGAATACATCTTTGAAGACTTCTGTAGGATACACATAGAGTAAAATGTGTTTTCTTGTTAGCTTTCCATGCCTCGTGGTGCATCCCTTCTGTTTTTCTCCCCTCACTTCTGCTCAATTTCAGTAATGTCTCCAGTTGCATTTAAATCCCTTGGAAGCCTGCGCGCCAAATGGTGAGTTTGTGCTTCTTCAACTTCTCCTGGCTCGATTTTGAGCTTACCGTGCTCTGCCTTCAATTTCCTTCTGTAACTGATCCTGAAAAATACTCCACTGGGGTCTTAGGAGGAAGGGGTAGTGTAGCAAGGCCCAGGAAAAGAAGTGCAAAATAGAAAGTAGGGAAAGGAAATAGACCAGAAGGGACAGAGGACAAAGGTGAGGAGGTGGCCCATTCTGTAGTTATAAAACCAAGTTTTATATGCACAGCTAACTACCAAAGAAATGACAGGTGTTGCTTTCGGCGGGCAATCTTCTCCCTTAATTTGCTTCGAGTTTTATTTTGCATAAAGGGTTTGGCTGTGTAGTACAGTGGAGTCAGTCATGCCTGCGTTCAAATCTCTACTCCTTGTTAGCCTTTTGACTTTAGGTGAGTTAGCTGTTTTGTGCCTCAGGTTCCTCTTTATAAGTGAAGAGATAATAGCAGTTTATAATATAATTAATATAATATAATATAATATAATATAATATAATCTTAACAGTTGTTAAGATTAAATGAGATACAGTGACCTATAGCTGGGTATCAGTAAATATTTGCTCATTTTATTCTTCCAAGACGTCACTCTTCTTGTGTCTTCTGTACTTTAATAACAAATTAGACTGAATATGTGAGTATGGGGCATTGTGGCTTTTTAACTTATAAACAATATTTCTCTGTCTATATATCCATATAACTCTTCTTTCAAATCAGTGTTTTAGAGGCATCTAAATTCTTTTTAGATTATCTGATTTAAAAGCAAATGCATGGGTTCAGAAATAGTAATTTTCTTCCTCCTGAAGTCCAGCTAACATATGCAAATGAAACATTTTTTTCTTTAATGGAGATATTCTCTAGTGCTAGGTACATAGTAAGCACTAAAAAATGTATTTGGAGAAATGAATGAAAAAAATGAATGAATACCAGTGGGTAAATGTATCTAACGTGACCACCCCATATAGATACAGGGTATTTTTTGTTTACTTTCACTTCCATTCTTAATTGTGCCTGTGTCACTTGCTCAGCCTTTCCCTATTTAGGTATTTCAACCACTACTGGTACTGGCACAAATATTAATTACAGAGAGGTTACCACTTTTATCCACAGCCCTTCGCAGATATTCTAGATCTGTTTTTCCTTGGAGGAAATGTGTTTTACAGAATAAGAAACTATCGCGCAATACTGATGAAGGCTTCCAACTTCTCTAAAAAGTAATTTTGTAGGAGTCACTAGGTACAGAACCCCCTGTTGTTTGTGTACCCACAGCTTATCACTGAAGAAGAAGTCGTGTGGCAACGGCACAGCACTATATTTGTCCCACAAGTGAAAAGACTCAGGCTCTTGATCACTGCTGCCATTAGCTATCTCTGTTTCCTTAACTTAAGGCTCTTCATCTTTCTGAGCCTTAACTTTCCCAAGGGAATATTATAATTTTATATGTCAGTGTTCAAGACATCCAAATACTAAGTTGCATACACAAGTGTTCTATGTTTATTTAGGAAGAGTCTTAATTTAACAATCTCGTGATTTTTAAATTTATCATACTATGTACTTCGTGTTTAAAACAAAGGGAAGTCATGTTAAATTGCTCCTTCAATATAATACAATCAGAAACATATGTACTTTACATGTTTGGTTATGCTATGAAATTAATATATATATTTTTAAGTAAGCTCCACACCCAATGTGGGGCTTGAACTCAACAACCCCAAGATCAAGAGTCACATGCTATACCAACTAAGCCAGCCATGCACCCTAAAATTAATATTTCTGTGACACCAATTATCATATTCAGTACATGAAAGTTATTGAGACATGTTTTATATTCATCAAATTATTTACTCATATATGCAAGTACAACATGATGTGTCTCAGGAGATTATGATGAAATGGCAGAATGTGAATCAGAATGCCTTAACAGTGTCTTCTTGCTCTCTAGTGAATTCTATCCCTTTGGTAAAGATGTATCACTTGTAAAGTGTGTGTGTGTGTGCATTTACATTGCTTGAAATACTGAAAACATACTCAAACCTTCTGTATTTATAATAGGATCTATTTAAACCATTTAAGATTAGAAATAGCTAAAGGGTATATAGCCTTAGAAGTGTCAGAGGTTTGAATGCCACCTACTCCAATTAAAAAGTCATTTGTTGGGGCGCCTGGGTGGCTCAGTCGGTTAAGTGTCCGACTTTGGCTCAGGTCATGATCTCACGGTCCATGAGTTCGAGCCCCGCGTCAGCTCTGTGCTGACAGCTCAGAGCCTGGAGCCTGCTTCAGATTCTGTGTGTCCCTCTCTCTCTGACCCTCCCCTGTTCATGCTCTGTCTCTCTCTGTCTCAAAAATAAATAAACATTAAAAAAAATTAAAAAAATAAAAATAAAAAGTCATGTGTTTGTATCAAATTTGCCAATTATCACTGCAATTCATAATATTTCTAGGAAATACACTTAACAGAAACAACAGGTGTACTCCAGCATCCCTAGTATTGATCTTAGTGTATGTTTCTTCACAAGTTTTTACTTGCATAGGAATGGACATTTCAAAATATGGATATAAATCAGTTTGTCCAATTAAGATAAAGATCAAAGAAAACCATTCTGGGAACTCAAATGGCTTGCTACTGGAAAATTAATTTTATTCATCTCATGGTTATGAGATTTTCAACTGAATTATATTTTTTATCAATATCAAAATATCAATATCAAAATCATTTAAAGTGTCTGTATCATCATGTTAGTACTACTATCATTTTTCATTGTGACCTTCCCATCACTAAACAAGGTAGTCTGGCAGGATGAATTTCAAAGTGTGCCACTTCCTTATCCAGGTAACATTATACAGAGAGGAGAGCTTCGCTGTAACATTTTGAACCAAACTAAGAGAAGAAGAGTGACCTTTTCTCCATCCTTTTTGTTTGTTTCGTAGATGAGGCAATCCTAAGTATAGTGGTCAAGAAGCTTTGGAGATTTTGCAGATTTTCTCCATTCCTCTTCTCCAGTCTACGCTCCACATTTCAGCCAGAGCTTTCTATCTAACACACATCTGGTTGGGTCACTCTCTTGTTTCGGCAATAGTTCTTCAGTAATTCCCACCCCATACAAATGTATCCTCTCATTATATTGAAATCTATACTCTTTAGTATGGCGTATTAGTTTCCAAGGCTGCCATAATAAAGCAGCACCAACTGGGTGGCTTAAAACATAGATATTTTACTGTCTCACCATTCTGGAGGTTAGAAGCCACAAATCAAGGTGTTGACACAGCCATGCTGTCTCTGAAGCTTTTAGAAAAGGATTCTTCTGGGGCATCTGGGGGACTCAGCGGGTTAAGCATCCAACTCCTGATTTCAACTCAGGTCACGATCTCACAGTTTGTGAGATTGAGTCCCACGTGGGTCTTTGCACTGACAGAACCAGAGCCTGCTTGGGATTCTCTCTCTCTCTGTCTCTGTCTCTGTCTGTCTCTCTCTCTCTCTTACTCTTTCTCTGCCCCTCTCCCACTTTCTCTCTCTTTCAAAATAAATAAGTAAACTTAAGCAAAAAGAAGAAGAAAAGGAGAATTCTTCCTTGACTCTTCTAGCCTCTCGTACCCCAGGTGTTCCCTGGCTTGTGGCAGAATAACTCCAATTTCTGCCTTCATTTTCACATGGCCATCCTCTGTGTGTGTGTGTGTGTGTGTGTGTGTGTGTGTGTGTGTGTTTTTACTTAGTCTTTGCTCTGTGCATGTGTGTGTCCACATCTCCCTCTTCTTTTAAGGACACTGGCCATATTGGACTAAGAGCTTACCCTATTCCAGTTTTCAGATTAACCAGCTATATCTGCAGCAACCCCATTTCCAAATAAGGTCACATTTTGAGGTACTGGGGGTGTAGATTACAATGTTGCTTGTTGGGGGAAGATACAATTCAACCCATAACACATGTCCTCCAAACCATTCATGGTCTGGCTTTAAACCATCTGCCAGCCCCATCATCTGTCTTTCTCTTTGTTTACCGTACACACTGGCTGTAAGAAATTACTCCTCACGTCCACTCCAGGATAAACACTCTCATGCC
Source organism: Acinonyx jubatus (assembly GCF_027475565.1). Lineage (NCBI taxonomy): Eukaryota > Metazoa > Chordata > Mammalia > Carnivora > Felidae > Acinonyx > Acinonyx jubatus. The sequence continues at coordinate 28,431,253 of NC_069384.1, forward strand.
TCTGATCCTATCATATACTCTTATCGTTGCTAGTATGTTTCTTTTTTCCTTGTCTGCCCAGAAAATTCCTATTTGGCTCACTATTACCTCAAACATTGCTTTCTTGGTGAATTTTGTCCCTATTTCTCCACACAAATTAGCAATATTTTTTTCTCAATTTTTTTCTCCACACATTGCAACTTGCACACATACAGAATGTGCTACATTGGATTCTCATTGTCTCTTGGTCTGCCTGTAGTCCCACTAAACTGTAAATTCTTATAAGGCAGTGCCCAGGCCTTCCCATCTGGCAGAATGCCAAGCCCACGGTAGTCATTCAATAAATACTTTTTAAGCAAATAAATAGGAGGGGCTGTCCTCAACATCTTAGAATATAAGAATGGTAAGAGAATAACGAAAACAACATCTTATGTCTGCGAGGGATTCAAATCCCACTCAGTCTTCTTTCTGTCTACTTAATAGGTAGAGAGATTATACCAAGTTCTCCTCACCAGTGTAAGAGTCAGTCACAGGAAAGGCCTTAAAGTATATTAAGGTTTTCCAAGATGGTGGCCAAAGCTGCAATGACTTAAAGACCAGCGACAGATGTCTAGTTTCCAAACTGGTACCTTCTTGAGGTGGTACTGTGTAGTTTCTGTTCACCTACTGATCTTCAGAAGTGGATAGGACCTTTGCTGGTTGATAGAAAGAAGTTGGTTTTGCATGAACCATACGACATACTTACTGATTGCACTAAGGACTAGAAACAACATCCACATTTTTCCTCTAAATATTTATCATGTAAAGAAAGTTTCTTCTCTCTTTCAAAGGAGAAGTGTTAGTTTTGGAAAGAACATTCTCCACAGGATGAGTGGATAAGTCAAGCTGTAATATTCAGAGAATTCGAGGGCCAAGATTTTAGTGGAGATGGGACCAATATAATTTCTTTCAACAGCTTGTAAGGAGATATTTCATTTCAATGAATGTTTTTTAGGAAAGCTCATCAACTCAGAATTAGAAGTTCTGGAATCAGAGGTTGAGTTGATAGAAGAGGAAATTCAAATAATCAGTTTCCCATATGCATAAAAACAGGATAAGTACTTCATAGGAAAGCTGTTTAGGTAAGATAATTTATGTTAAAAGGTGCTCAAACTTTAGGAAAAGATGTTATATAAATCAACAATAGATCATTATCATCATTAGGAGGTATGTTGCTATATCTATCTCATGTGTTTCTCCATAAAGGAGAAAGTATTTTATAAAGTGGTTTATAGTCTGTATATTTCAAAATTTTTTGCAAGATGTTTTTCTCATAATGTCTAATTAAACAATTATTCTGCCTGCCATAGTCCTTTTAGGGGTATGAATTCTGAGATTTTGATCCTGATACTCGTCAATCCAAGGAGGTGGCCCCTAACCTGTGCAAACCTGTAGAGTTTAGTTTGTTCATTCATCCAACAAACATTTCCTATGCTTCTCTCTGTGCCAGCCTCTGCCTTTGAAGTAACCAACCAACCAAACAAACAAACAAATTCAATGGTGTCCAAACACAGAGAGAAGACAAATATGGCCAGGTCAGAGAAGAGAGGAGAGTGGCATAGATAGGCAAAGGCCATAGATGTTCAGGGTAACACTCCCATGTTCTGGTCATGGTAAAGAGTATGGAATTTGTTTTAAGTGCATTTGCAAATCCACAGTTAAATGTTCATTCCCCAATCTAAGTGAAAGTAGAAGTGAGTTCCCCTGTAGAAATTTCCCCTGGTTGTTGGCAGGGGATAAACAGCATACTCAAATATCATTATAACACGTGACAATGAGAGGACATCATGCGCGGGCTTTGGAAATCAGAGGTTGAACATGTTACCAGGAAGTTGGGACACACTGTGACCACATCCCAGAATGAGGGTGGGGCTTGAATCCCTAAGAATCTCATGCTTTTCTACCTTTGTACTTGAAGGAGAAAGAATGAAAGTAGCCTTTGTTAAGACCTTCTTTGTGTCGGGAATTGTATACATATTTATATGTATATATAAATACTGTTATGAGTAAATATTATTTTACCCTTTTACCAGTGAAGAAATTGAAACTTTGAGAGATCAAAGGTTTGGCCCAAGTTTATATAGCTTGTCTGAGTTCAGACCTACATCAGTCCTCTAAAGTTCACATGTTCTCAGGACACCTGAGTGGCTCAGTCGGTTAAGTGTCCGACTTTGGCTCAGGTCAAAATCTCGCAGTTTGTGAGTTCAAGCCCCACATCAGGCCCTCTGCTGACAGCTCCAAGCATGTATGGAAACTGCTACAGATTTTGTGTCTCCCTCTACCCCTTGTCTGTTCACACTCTGTTTCTCTCTCTCTCTCTTAAAAATAAACACTAAAAAAACTTAAATGGCATATGTTCTCATCACACCACAGGGCCCCCAAGGATGGGTGGTATGAGGAAAATCAGACCCCAAGGCAGGCTTGCTCAACAGAGGACTAGTCACCAGAATGTTTATTGTAGGGACCACTTTGGGTGGTTGGAATTCTGTGCCATTGAAAATAAACAGGGAATCCAATTTTCTCTCCAACCAGATATTAGTTTCCAGTTCATCTGTCCGTTTTCTCTGGCTACTGGGCACAGATATTAACTTGGCTCTTTGGCTCACCTAATACTACTGATCGACAAGGAAACCAGACTTTTCTTTCGTTTCTCAAAAGTATAGCCTAAAAGTTGTGGAAAATTTTCTTGATTGAAAGGAAAATAGAATTGAGCTGTGGGTAACATACTTGTAAAATCCTGTAAATGATCACCTGATCTTTCCTTTCCTAGAAATGACAAATTCAGAGGCTTTAAAATTAGAATACAGGGGGGTTTCTGAAGAGCCGTGCCTCACTGCGGCTTCACACTTTACATGGAAACCTTACTTTATGTGGGTTGGGTCATGGAAAGCAATGTGTATCTATTTACAATGTACTTGCTCTCCTAAGAAGCTCTCCCATTACCCTTTGTATTAAGAAGAAAAGAAGGAATTTCATCCAAATGAACACACACACACACATTCACACACACATATATACCACGTATATATACACACATATATACACGTATATGCAAATGTATGTGATGTGTGTATAAGTATATATATGACACTATGAAACTTGGTTTTGCCGTGTAAACATTTTTATATTAAAAACATCCCCTGCAATCACATTCTATTTTTTCTTTCAGAATTAAACTGACATGCAATTAAAGTATTTCATGTTATACTGTAGCCAAAGTTGAGGGAATGAAGATCACATAAAGGATTTTAATTATTTAAATAGATAAGGTATACAATTACTATCTCCTACAGCTTTACAGTTTTAGTGCAGATTCAAATGGTAAGGTCTGAAAAGCAGTCTGGTAACTCTTGAATTGGCTGTAAGTTTTTCTGATGAGTGAAGAGAGAAAGGAAATAGAAATGACTTCGTTCTTCCAGTTTAAAAATAGGTTTTCTGAGGAAAGGAACTCATATATATCTCTTCAGCAATATTTTATTAATTGCATTTTTCTTCAGTAGGTGAAGACAGGAAATCATGGTCTATTGATCAGCACAGTCTACCTTCCTCTTGTACTTCTGGGGAAAGAAGTACGAATTAAGCAGGGGATTTTAACAGCACATGTGATGTGTACAGTGTTCAGATAAAAGTTCATTAGAAAACACTTTTGTGCAAAATTAGTTCAATTTGTTTGGTCAGTTTTTGGTCGGAATTTCCTTTCGGCCTAATGAGATATGACTCAGGTGATACTGAATTATAGTCTTAGTGTAAAAATTACTTTGAAGATTTTTTTAATGAAATATAAGTTTTTTTATTATTGTTTTATACTGTCTATAAAGAATTAAAAGGCAAACTATTTCATAAGATACTGTATGTCTGCACTTATGAAAAGAATCTGAAAACGTCTAGAGAGCACAAATACTTAAATGTGAGAGTGGACTTGACATGGAAAAGCTTCCTGTTTGTGGCCTGGCTTCTTCCTACCATGTCATACCAGTAGCCATGTCCTATGTATACCTTAGAATTCGTAAGGTAGGAGTAGTAGTGACAGGGACTGGTTTTTTGTAATTAGATGTATGTTCCATATAATTAGGATCATGGCAAATAAAATAAAGAGACTCAAATCTTTCTTTCTTTCTTTCTTCCTTTCTTTCTTTCTTTCTTTCCTTCTTTCTTTCTTCCTTTCTTTCTTTCTTCTTTCTTTCTTTTTCTTTCTTTCTTCTTTCTTTCTTTCTCTTTCTTTCTTCCTTTCTTTCGAGATGGGTGAGGGGAGAAAGGGAGAGGGAGAGAAAGAATCTTAAGCAGACTCCATGCCCAGCACAGGGCCTGACACGGGGCTCGATGAAGGGCTTAATGAGAGGATCTCTCAGGATTGTGAGATCACGACCTGACTTGAAATCAAGTCAGATGCGTAACCGAATGAGCCACTCAGGTGCCCCAAGATGCAAATGTTTTAAAGGACAGAATGAAAGAAGAGAGTCAGAGATGATAAAGATGTGAAGAAACAGAGTTGGCACAACTAGACTTTGCCTAAATGTAGTATATTATCTCCATACGTTTATCAAAAAGATGAAAATCCACACCAACAAATACACTCGGTAAAAAGATGTGAGGAGAGATGCCAACTAGAGTTTGGGACCACAACAAGTGAATGGAGGACTGGAGCAAGTGTCAGTCTCAGGACCTGCAGAAAAGGATGCTTCAGCACAGTGAGGCAGCATACACCAAAGAGCCACCAAAAGCTGCAGCGTTTGAGAACTGCAGGGAAGCTCCTCCCTCTCCCCCACAGCCCTTCCAGGACACAGAATGATTATTACCTGCCAAACCTGAATGCTTTCGGAGAATAGAACTCCAGAGACTGCCATCTGGGGGTCTTCTGCTGAAAAAACTTCCTCGCTGCCCAGTCACCTCATAAGCCCACCCATTTACAGAGCCAATAACGATTTTCATACCATGCTCTTAGTGATGTACTGACAGCCAAAGGTAGCTAGACATTTAAAGAATGCCTCAGAGATGAAAGACAGAGATCAAAGCAGACAGAAGAAAGAAGTCAGAGAGAGACCAAGATAAAGAAAGGGACAGAAGGGAAACAACTAATGATAATTAATGACCTCAGAAAAAGAACATATTTCATGTATGTATTTAGTTCTCAGTGTCTAGTACATGCCACATGCTTCTTTGTACTAATTTTATAATAATGTCTAACATAATGGTCACAGTATTCTCTCTGAGGTATGCAATACTGCCAAGTCCATTTTATAGAAAGGCCAAGGAACTTTCCAAAGACATCCTACTAAAGGTAGAGCCAGGATTTGAAATGAGGTAGCCTACTGTGTACAAAGGTGCACCCTCTTACCCAATATGTTTTACTACCTAATCAAGGATTAAAAACAGAATGTTTTTCAAAACCCACTTTCTTTAGTTTTAATAATATATTATTATTAAAATATAACCAGGAAATAAGAGGTGAGACCTCGAAAATAACCTGTATCTGTCTATGCTGCACTCTTCCCCTGAGTGAATCATTATACTCAGGGCTGTGTTCCTTACTCTTTCCTTTTTTTTAAAGTGTGTGTGTGTGTGTGTGTGTGTGTGTGTGTCTTAAAGACAATCATACTATATGTAATTCCTTTGGGAATGTTTTCTTTTCATTTAATATTATATTTTTAAGATTATCCATATGGTTGAATGACAGTTGATTTCATTAATTTTTACTGCGGTATTAAAAATAAAAAAGAACAGAATGTTATAAAAAGAACAATCAGAAAGAACTTTGGCAAAATAAAATATTATAGCTAAAAATATTTATTAGGTCGTTAGTAGAAAAAATAATGGAATATCCTAGAAGGTAAAAAAAAAACAACAAAAAGAACAAAACAAAGAAAAAGAAGTAGAAACAGAGAAGTACAAAAGAATATGCATATCAATCCAGGATGTCTAACATTGGATTAATTAGATTACCAGAAAGAGAGAACAAAGAGAGATGAAGAATTTATTAAACAAACACAGACCAGAAGGTGTGTGTTTCCATTTTGAAACGCTTCATGAGTTTGCATATCACCCTTGTGCAGGGGCCGTGCTAATCTTCTCTGTATCGTTCCAATTTCAGTATACTTGCTGCTGAAGCGAGTATGTGTTTCCATTTTGAAAGAACCATTGAATGAACAGTACAGGGGATGAAAAAATAACCCATATCAAGGCACATAATATGAGATTTTAGGACATACCAAGCATAAAGGGGAAATACAGTTAGAGACAGGGAGTCCATATGCAATAAACCAGGAATCACAATGGCATTAGATTTTCAGTAACAACTCTGGAGGCTAGAGGACAATGGAGAGTCCTTCTAAATTCTAAGGAAAAATAAGGGTAGAATTCAATTTTAGGTCAAAATAGCATCCACATGTGAAGGATCTACAAGGACCTAGAACACTGCCATTTGGGAGGTGTGTTTTCGCAAATGAGAAAATAGACAAGTACGATGATGTGAGACTCAGGCCACAGAGTATCCAAATCAAGAGAGAATTGAGAAGTTCCATTTCAGCCTTAGTCATGTATACTTAGAGAATAACCAGACCCCTTTGGAAGAGAGAAAAAAATAAACCTGAGATGTGTGAGCATTTGAAATTACAAGTATGACGTCTATATTTAAATATTCAAAACTAATCAGTTGATAGATTTGTTGGGGCATTTATCTGGGATATATTAATAGTTATACATAGGGAATCAACTATTAAAAAAAGGAAAGTAATCATGAGCTCTAGAAATGGACAAAAAATTTAAGCATAAAACACTAAACACAATTTGAGTTAGCCACAGACAATATTTACAAAATAATAATGACTACTGATTTAACTAAACAATTATAAGGGAGTTGGGGAGTGAAAGAGTACAAAATCCTCAAGGATAAAAATAGGAATCAGCAGGTAATGTCTAATACTCAAGAAAGTTTGGGCCTATCACAGAAAAACATGAATGTACACAATAAGAAAAATGCTTTTAATACTAGAGGGAGTCAGGAAAAGAACTAGTAGAAATTCTGGAAGTAGACAGGGAAGCTTCTGTTTTTTTGTTTTTTGTTTTTTTAAATTTTTACAGAACTTCAAATGGTATTTAGGTGTGTTGAAGGGAAAAGTATTATAGAAATGTGAAAATCATGACGATAATTTAGATGTGACCTTGAAGCAAGCAGAAACTGGTGAAATTAAGAGTCAAAGATTAAGAGAATAATACATAAATTTTAGAAACATAAATTTGGGAGCTGTTGCTCCAGATCGAGGAGGAAAAAAATGTGCTCCTGGTAGTATCTTCACGGATAGCATGAGTTTATAGATGAAAAGTATCAAAAGTCATCTTTGGGGTACTTCAGAATATAGGTAATTCCATAAAGTGTGGATGAGTCTAATTTGTACTCCTACCTTGATATTTACACGTGTGAAATTATTAGTAAAGATAGCATTGAGGGGCTCTTAACTATTCTTAGAGTCACAAACAAGGTAGCTTGGGTTGGAGAAGGAAAATGTGGTAGCAGGTATCCCTGTGGTGCTGTCTTAATTAAAGAGGGTTCTAGATGGGTTGCACAATTACTGATTTTAAATTATTTTATAAACATAATGATTGAAACACTGTCTCCCACTCAGCCTTACCTTCTTCACATCCTTTACCATTTGGAACCTAATCCCCAAAGAAATCACTCCCATTTTACGGCAAGTCTTTAAATATGCCAATGCATAACTATGATAGAGAATTATGGTTATGAGCTGAGGCTTTGGTTTAAATCCTGATCCCACCACTTCCAGCTAGGCAAACTGGACACCAAACCTAACTTCACCTGGAAGTTGAGGTTGACAACGTTAGAGCAGCTTATGGAGATTTTCTGAGGATTACATGGAAAATATGACTGAAGTACTCAGCATAATGGCAGCCGTATAATCACTCAAAACTGATATTCATTATTTTTAACTTTGAAACTAAGATTACTCTATTAGTATTTATTATAACTTTGAATCATAAATAGATGAAATTTTATTTTATCATTACTAATGGTGACTACTCAGTATATATTTATAATCTATCGAATAATCTGAACAGTTTGCACTTATCTCAAACTAAGCTTCCCTAAGTATTTTTGTCACTTTGGAACGGGTACACCTCACTTTTTGCTTACTAAGTCTTCTTTTATGTTGTTTTCCAACATCTTGCCATGCACAGATATAATCTAAGTTCTTTGTCTCTTTCAAGACAGTTTCTTACTGTATGATTCTTTACGTTCCCCACTCATCTTAGATCATTGGTCCTTTTTGTTTATCTCATTCCTCTATTTCTTCTACAACTGAGATAATGAGATAAGATTCTCAATTATCTTGTGGGAAATTTAAAATATGAAATAATGTTGCAGGCCCAGGCTCTCTCTCAAGAGACTTCCCAGGATCTCTAGGGCCTGACCAGCTGCTCTCCTATCTCGGAAGGATAATGTTTGAGCATACCAAGAGTGGATCCTTTTTTGGGACATACTCTGATCAATCAGCATAGCAATTCATTAACTTATACTAAGAAATACGACTGCAGTGTCTCAGGTATTTGATGTCCGTATGAACAATACATTTGCCTCCTGTGGGCAGACCTACCCAAGGAATTCACTCATCATTTAAAGGTTACTCTTTGAGCTCAAAATAAAAATAAAATAAAGAGAAGTAGTTAGAAAAAATATAAAAATAAAAAATAGAAAGTAGTTAGAAAAAATAAAAAAAATAGTAGTTTCATAAAAAATATGAAATCCAGCTAAAATTGCTTGATGCATCCATCTCCGCATGATGGATTATCTTGTTAGAGAATTAAGATGCTCGAGGTTTACTGAAGCTCTCTTTCTTGAACCCAGGGGCTTGAGTGGGTACTACCAAATATTTGCCTCTGTTACACTTCTTTCTCTATGCGGGGCAAAATAAATTAAGACTTCCTCCCACCTTCTAAGTGGTTTGGCCATCACCCCCATCACTGTTAATGAAGGTATGAGAACTCTGTAATAAAACTCAGTCAGGGCATCATATCACAAGGAGAAATTAATAGGTGAAATGTGAATTTCTCATATGGATTCCGTATGGGTTCTTGGAAGAAAATTAATCCTTGGGATACGTATGCTTAATTTCAGGCCTCCCTGAGAAAAACAAACTACTATAGCTTCTTAACACGTGCTGTTAGTAGGATCAGAATTTTCTCTTCTTTCAAGTATCTCCTCAAAAACTCTTCATCATTCCATAAAGCAAGTCACTGGGAAAAGCAGAAAAGCCACTGTAAGACTTTTCAATTAGAAAGACGTCAGAAGGGATTTCAAGAGCTTAGGGAAGGGGGTGGGTCCCTTACAGAAAAGGGTTAGTAAATAGGGACTCCAGAGACCCTGGTAAATGACCTCAGAGAGCTAGGAAATGTAGAAGATTCACAGAAAATCCACCATTCTCCCCAGCCGCCCCTCCCCTTCATCCCCACTGTAGGTATGAGGGAATACCCATATCACGATTTCTCTATAAACACCCGAGTGTAAACAAGGAGGTGTTTTATCCATCATATTGTAAGAATAAGTCAATCCCAATATGTTGTATATGGCTATGTGACTTTGAAACTACCAACCAAATTATTGAGTAAAGATCTGCAAGAACATCATCAGATCGATATGTGCGTTTGCTTCAAGAAATCCTGTGTAGAGTTGGAATTTGTATGATAGTGTAGGATCTCCACTTCTAGCAAGCCATAAACAGGCAAGAACAGAGCAGCCCCACTGGGCTTCTTTCTATAAACTTTTCTTCCCCATCTGTAAAGAGAAACCTGCTCCAAGGAGCCAGAAAGAAAAGCAGAACTATCAAGTTTAATGTGTTTTTATGATTGACTTCTTCTTTTCTTTATCGTTAAGTGACTAAAGTCTGTAGATCTACATGGAATACAATCCATTTTTTCTATAAGATAAGGATTCTATCTTACATTAAATATGAACTTCAGAGTTGTACTTCATGATAACAATCTCACTTCTCTTATTTTTCAAGTTCTTAGATGTTTCTCTGTTGTCCCCCTCCAACAATACTTTTGAGGTATAGTCAGGAGTATTTTAGGTTATAGTTACTTAAATCGCTTTTGGTCATGGTTGCCCCAGTAACACATGGAAGCTTTAGATTTACTGTGACTGAGTCCACATGTTGGAGGTGTACACATTAAGGGGGTGTGGGGATTATTGTTCCATTTTAAAAGATTTGGAAACCCTCCTTCCATTGAAAAAAATATATGTGTCTTTAAAGTATAGACTAGGATTAATCCAAACATTACAAATTTCAGTCTTCAACCTGATGACAGGGAACTAAGAGACAGAGGCCATCAGGCAATCAAGATATCAGAATGAAAGGCATCAGACCACATTTTTTTTTTACCTATTCTTTTCTGATTTGAATTTGATAATTCATGTTGTAGCAATCCACCAATAAATATTTGTTGAACTACCAAAACAACTCTTTATAGTCGCACTCTGTTTTCTCATAACATCTACATCCCAATAACCGTTATTTGATTGCAGTTTCTCTAAAATTTTGACACAACCTATGACGCAGAAATAGTAATATGTATGTCACAAAGTCCCAACCTTGCTTTGCCCTGCCTGGCTTCTAAGACCATTAAGGTAATTTGTAAAAACAAAGCACCCAGACTGCTGTTTTGCAATTTCCCTGCTTCAGAACAAGTCTTAAGCAACATGTGGCTTAGTGGTTTAATCATGATAGGGAGTTAGACGTGCTCAAAAGTTACTCTTTACCCCATTCTTATTGCACCTTTGACTTTTGAATTTTCTGGGTCATTCTGGTCACTAATTAAATGTCTTGGTGGCCCCAGAATTCCAAAACATAGTAGATAATTGATAAAAAAAATTTGCTACCTTACCACCTGAGATATTTTGAGGAACAAGTTGTTTAACAGACTATGATAGGACTTGAGATGTTTTTAATCTGCAGAAAACAGTTTTCCTGAGTAGTAGAGGTAGAGGTTAGAAAATTGCTTCTCAGGGCACCTGGGTGACTCAGTTGGTTAGGCGTCTGACTCTAGATTTTAGCTTAGGTCATGATCTCCCAGTTCATGAGTTCAAGCCCCACATCAGGCTCTGTGCTGACAGTGTGGAGCCTGCTTGAGATTCTCTCTCTCTCTCTGCCCTTCCCCAGCTCACTCTCTGACTCTCAAAATAAATCAATAAACTTTTAAAAAAAGAAAGAGAAAATTGCTTCTCCCATTTGTAATTCTGAAAGAAAATATTCCTGTTTTACTTACATTTTAAAATATTTCTGATAGTGTTAATGATGGTAAAGTGCCTAGAGATCATAAATTGAGTTTTTATCAAATTACTTGAGTGTAACACTTTTTAAAACTGCATATAGTCTAGCTCATGTATGTCACCATGAATGTGAGTGTTCTCTAGTCTTTAGTTATCACTGTAGAAGTATAATTTGAAATCTCATACTTCAAGGTCCACAAACATTTCTTGACATAAAACAGTATTTAAATGTTAAGTCATATGATAAGTATGCTCTTTATTGGTATTCGCTTTTACTCTCACTAAAACTCTATTACTGTAGTAAGTGAAAATATTATCATTCTCATATTGTTGATTGAACTCCACAACTGAATTAAACTTCTATTCACAGGTAAAAAAAGTGAGGCAAATGTTTCTGTTAAGGAATATATTGTTATGACTTTCAATTCCTGAAAAGATGAAATGAAAATACACTTAGGTCACTGCCTTCACCTAAGCCATACTTCTAGGGAATTACCCAACCTCAGAGTCCTCACTGTTATTTTGAAAATGCCAGTCTGATAACTCCTAAAGATAGAATTGTGCTCTTAATATCTCATGGAAGAAGCATATTAATCATAACCTTAATTGTATTTCTTTAATTCTATTATAGGACATAAATAATTTTAAGCTAATCAAGAGGTATGATATACTGTCAAACAGCACACAACGTTTAATTTAATATTTGTTAAATGATTAGTGAAATTTGAATACTTAGAACTGGGCCTCGGGGGGAGGGGCTCAGAGATATGAGGGAAGACTGAGAAATAGAATCAGCTGATTTTTACCTAGAGAAGCTGCTAATTAAGACTATGGCACCATTGCTTTTCAACCCCGGAGTTTTATAAATGGAAAGCTAGGTTGATTTTAACAAGCCTGTTTTACTAGAACTGGAATTTTAGACATTCCACAAGGCTCCCTTTGGTAAATCCCTTATCAACAAGAAAGCTTGAACTTCTTGCTTTTACTTTCTGGGTATCTTGGTTTTGACACTATAGTAAAAATATTACACCATTTATTTTGATGAGAAAAGTCTTTCTAAGCCATGTTAGCCCTATTCCAGGTCTATTAAATTGAGACACTGGATGCTTCATGTGAATGTACCATTGATCCATTGGACCATCCCTGGAATAGCAGTTATCAGGATATAGCATTATCGTTTGTAGCAGAAAGACATCTGGTTAATTCAGGGTTCTGTTTAACTGATTTTCACATTAATCAAGGCTTTACAACATAGTAATGTGTTTAAAAAGTAACAATATGCATAATCAATTAATTCTGAAGTCATATTCCTATTTATATTAATTTCATCCATGCTCTACTTTTGAGTATATGCATATACACTTTAAGTAGGATTAGTATTTCATAAAGTCTAGTTTATTTAATCTTATAACAAAGTTTACTTAGAAGTATAAAACTGACTATCATGAATATTCTCTATCATATAGTTTTATGGGAGATAAATAAATGAGATAATATTCTCTATCATATAGTTTTATGCCTAAAGGCATGTGGAAGTGTGAGATTTAGGAATCTACCTCAGACTATAGCAAATACAGAACATTAAAGAGTTACCAAAGAATTACCATTAAAAAAAACCAAAAACCTTTACCCATGTAGTTGTGAGGTCATATCCTGACCAAAAAGGAGGAAGTGGCAGGTCACTGGGCTCAAACTTATCTGCTGTACATCATAGACGCACACTGCTGACAGCCTTCAGTTGTTTCTGTAACAACAGGAAGTGCACTCACTTGGAGTAGTCTGAATTGAAAATGTTGAAGAGAAAACCATCCAATGCTTCAGAGAAGGAGAAACATCAAAAACCAAAGGTAAGGTAACTATACACAGTTACATAAAACCAAACCATTTAATAGAATACACTAGAATACACACACACACACACACACACACACACACACACACACACACACATTGTTCTTAGCTGCCAGTTATAAATTAATTCAACCCTAGGGTCAAAGGCCTCGTGGCAGGTGTGAAAAACAATGAGTTGAAAACTTAGAGGTTAAATAATACATGACAATTATTGTTTCTGTAATTTTACCTTATAGTGTATATTTGATCATTTACATTTGTAACTGAAGTTGGAGCTCAGATCCAAGTTCGTGGAAATCAATTGGTGGTCTCTGCTTGAAAGGTGGATATTATGAAATATTCTTGAACATTTTTCATGACTATAAATTTGTCAATGTCTATTTAACTGAATGCAATTTATCCCTTATGGGTTCAGCTCTCATATTACTTTTAATTATGAGAAGATTGTAAATAGAGAGGATTTGGTTGAGCATTTGATTTTTTTCATTTTTTTGTATTAAAATATGATAGCTTGTTGAAAAGATTATGTTTCCCACTCTTGCTTGAACTAACATTATACTAGAGAGTGGATTGGGTTACATTTTAGGAAGCACCAAAACTCCATATATTGATAGATTTGCCTAATTGTTTCTATTTGGAACATTATGCTAGCCTTTGTCTTGACAATAATTGCCACTTACCAAAAAGTACAGCATGAGATAACAAAGTTTAGATTCTATTGTAGAACTCTAAATTAGTTTAATTAATCATGTGAAAGAAACCATGAAGTACTGGTGTCAAAGGTTTTCTCCAATACGTTTACATTTCTTGAGTTCCTTAGATAAATACCATTTTTAATCTATCTGTGAATGAGCTATAACTGAGTTCAGATGTCTTTTTAAAGGACTGACTTATTATCTATTATTGGTCTGTATTTGCTTGGCACTTGTTCTGAGAGAAAGGAGTTGGGAATTGATTGCGAACTTCTGGATTGATGAGGCATCGAACAGTGGTCAATGTTTTATAAGTCTTTGCAAGTTACTATACAACCTGTCTGAAGGAAACTAATAAATAAATGATTTCCAATCTTTAAAAAATAAGTCAGGGATCTTCAGTTAAAAATACAGCTGGATAATATATCATGATGTCTATCTTTTCCCCTAATATAATAAAAATTCAAAGGCATGTTTCCCAAAGAGTGAAAAAAATTCTAAAAGCATCATTTACTTTTATATTTAAGATTGATCGTATCTAGAATGTACTCAATTAAATGCAACTAATATTGAGTTGACAATAGTAGGTTCTAAGGGGATCATAAAAGTTAATATGAATTGGTACTTTTCCTTTAGGTATTTAAATTCTGAAGTTAAAGTATCTCACAAGGACTGCATTATGTAGTGAGTTACTATCATAATTATGTCAGTGAACTATTTTCAAAATGATAGTTGTCTATCATCATCATTTCCCTTAATTGAAGAAACTATTGAAATATAAGTGGGTATTGTTCATCCTACTGACTTTACTCATTTACAAAAATATATCTGATACTCTCTCTATATATATATAGGAATAAAACATATCACAGAGAGTAGTCACATTGGAAACATATTAACTTATGTTGTGAATGAAGTCCCATTATCTTTAGATGAGTGGTTTCACTCTATACAAATCTAGAGATATGTGAGTGTATATGTACAAGTGTGTTTTTTATACATTTTGGGTCAATAAAAGCCTTTCTTTTTATATTGAGGTAATATTTTTCCAATTATTGTAATTATGTCTTAGAAACAACTCCTCTTTAATTCACATTTATTTGTTTTACTGGATAATTTTTGTGTATCTTATGGAAAACCAACAGAATCCCTAAGAGGTGGTAGAAATGGATGTCATGATGATCTCTACAAACAAATGGCTAATAGAATGAAGAGTGCAAATTCCTTCATCTACTGGAAGGGACCAGAGGATCTGTGTCTAGAAAAATAGAACAGAACCATCAAGAAATCTGTCTGAAATATGGGGAATAACAGTCTAAGCTAATTAAGTACATACCAAACAATAGCTTGCCTCTCCTGACCCCTAAAGGTATACTCCTTGTACGATAGTCTTTCAGAATGTCTGAGAGAGATTTGCTTGCTTTGTATTGTGAATGTTGAAATAAAGAGGGATAGCATTGAAAATGAGGGAACTATTATTGCAGTATCTAGTTCATGTTAACTCCTGTGGATTATAGTTCAGGTGACCTAGTACACAATTCAAATGGTGAATGCATATTATAATTAAGGTTCCCTCAAATAAAAAATTAGGAAACCTGTTTATTTGAAAAGGATATCAATGGAGAAGGACTTTGTTATTAGTATTTTTAAATAGATCTTACAATTGTGAGAAAGTTCCAAATATTCATGGATATAAAAATGTAGCGATAGATTTTACAAATCTATATATGTAATAATTTATTATTTTCTTAAATTCAGAAGACTTACCAATAGACATGTCCATGACTCAAAAAAAAAAAAAAATGAAAGCACACATTAAAATTCAGTTTTACCATCTTTAATTTTATCATTAATGTGTCATCATTTTCAGCTTTTATTCCTGTATCTCCATTTTTGGTGTGAGATCTTTCCTTCAGATAGCTCATAAGTAGGACCAATAGTATTCATAGTGGTTATAAGAGATTCATAGTGGAGGCTAAGAGAGTGAGACCAGAGATACTCCAAGAAGGAAACTGGAAAAGCTTTGGAGAGTTATTACCAAAGAAACCCATTATGTATACTGGAATGTTAATAAATTCCAACAAGTTTAATTTGTGTTTCAGAACTCTATATGGTGTATATAGAGTTTCAAATTAACACGGAAATTTGATGAATAGTGCTTAAGTGTTATATATGTAGATTAATCTTTCAAAAATAGCCTTGCTTAACATACATGCAAAGTACTGTAGTTTCTTTTTTGAAGTCTGTTTTTGCCTTCTCATCACTACTGCCCACTGCTGCTAGTGATTTTTTAAAATTTTGAGCATATCTGGGATTCGGAGTAGATAACATACGATCTCATTACACTCTATAAATGCTTAATTTTTAGAACATAACTTTCTGTGATTGTTTCTGTATCTGAAATGTTTTATTTTAGTTTTCCATATTTATTGTGAGTATATTATATACTAGTTGCTGTGGTTCTCAGGTTTTGTACATTAATTTATTTAATATTTCTAACAAGTCTGTGAGAGAATCACTCTTATTTAGCTGCACGGATAAGAAGGCATAGAGACGGTTAATTAACTTGAGCAGGGACACATACTCAGATGAAAAAGAAAAGTGTGTGATATGTCAATTTCCAGTACTCCTGTTCTTATTATGCTGCCATTATGAGCATAGGGACTGTAGATATTTCTTCTATTTCTGTCTTAATTACCAGCTAAATTTTATGAAAACCAGGGAGAACATATGCTTAAGAGCCTCTGCAAGTTGGAAAGGAAGTTGGAGATACCCGTTCCTGTCTGTGATTAGGTATAAGACTTCCACCAATAAAATCCCTCCAGGTGTCCACTCAACTGTCAATGCTTAAAATTGTAAAACCACAATAACTTTTTAAATATTCACATGTTCAAATTGTCAAAAAAAAATAATGGCCTAAAACTGAGATAAGTATAACCACGTATCTCCCTCCTGCACCTAGCATAGCACCTTTGATGTAGTAGGCCCTAATAAATATTTGTAAAGTGAATGGAGTCTCTTGAGTCTACTCTATGCATCCTGGTTCAGGAATAAATACTCTTTAGTGCAGTGTACTTTCATTATTCTTGGCACTAAGTCTGCTAGCGTGCACATAAGAAAGTTTATGTGTATGTGTGTAAATGCAAACTGTAACTTATTTTTAAGTTTTATTTTAAGGACTCCAATATAGCAAATGCTATGCCAGACTCTCTTGAGAGGCCCATCATTACATAACCATAGACCTTTGTTCCAGGTCAGGGAATATGGTAGAAACTTCAAAATCAGGAAAGGAATAGACAAATGAAAACTTTGCAACTATAATTAGGATAACTTGGCCTTTATTCATCTGGGATTAATGATCTGTTAATAAATTTTAACTCAGGATTTTTTAAGTAAAGAAGATTCAAATACCACAGTTATTTTAAAGGGAAACACTGGAATGATGGCAGTTCTGGAAATAGCCTTTTTTTTTTACCATATTTTTAAATCTAAAGTACATACTAAATGAGACACCATTAGTGTCACAGAAGCTAATTTTCACTAGCAATGACTGAAGTGGCATTCTTTCCCATTTGCATCTGATCCTAGCAATGATGAGAGGTGATGAGTTGATTATGAGCTGTTTTCACTGCACTGCCCGCTGTGCGAATTTATGCTCCTAGACAAGGATGACACGTAGTTGTGGCATTAAAGAGCTTTCTTCACTGCTTTTCCTATCAAGACTGCTAAAATACATTTTAACTCTTATCTAACCAGGTATAAGAAAAGGGAAGAAATGTTTACATGTACAGGTGTTTACTTGAGGCCAGGCACTTACACAAGGGGCTTATGGCATTCTTCTCCCAATTTACAGGAAAGAAAACAGTTCTGCAGATATGAAATATTTCACTCAAGGTAACATTGCTAGTAAAAGAAAATTTGCAAGATTATATGGGACAGTTTCTTCTTCTAAACCTGTGGATTTCCCCCCATTACTTCTTTTTGCTTCTTCATCTGGTGTATAATTTTGGACTTTAATTTAGATGAATTCAGTTGAATGTGTGGATTTTCAAACAATGTGATCCCAAATAAGATATGTGATATACAATGTAGGTAATATTTTAAATTCACTTTTCCCATTTAAAAATGATGGGTGTAAATATATATGTATATATATATATATATATATATATATTTTTTTTTTTTTTGCTTTTGGTTATTATTTCTCGCCAACCCCCCCAAATCTCCCAAAAGGTGCTCTTCAATTATATATTTACTTAGTATTTATGTCACATTTGTTTTCCAAGAAATAGTTAAAATAGATTATGATCTCAAACTAAAACAAAATAATTCAGGTGAAAATGGAGTAGAAATCCTGTTAGAGGGTTTTACAGGGCCACCAAGGCTGAGTTGAACATGGATCTGAGTGCTTGCTACTCAGTGTGTTCATACAGACTAGCAGCTTTGGCATTCTAGGAGTTTGTTAGAAGTGCTGATTCTCTGGCCTACCCCAAACCTATTACATCAGAATATATATTGTAACAAGATACCTAGGAGTCCTGTGAACACTTCAGAGTTTAGAAATGATGTTCACATCCATGGTTCTCAACCGAGGTTGCACATTTGAATTACTGAAGAACTTTAAGAAATACTGATGATTGGATTCCACCTTCAAATATTTTGATTACCTAATATAGGATGTGCCTGAGCATCACGAATTTTTAGCTACCCCATCTGGAGACATATTTTCTACTAACCTTTTCAAAAGACTTAGGTAATTTATTAATCCATTTACCCATTCGTTCATTCATTCATTCTTCAATACAACAAATATCTATTGAGTGCTTACTAGAGGCAATATACACCATATGTGCAGAATATAGTGGTGAATAAAACAAAGATCCTTGCCCTCATACAATAAACGAGATAAATATGTTAAATATATAGTATGCTAGGTAATGATGAGTGCTGAAAAGGGAAGGAAGGATACAAGGAAGGCACCAGGAAAGATTTGGTGAGGATGGGAATTTGAAAAAGGACCTGAAGGAAATGAAGGAGCTGACCACGAGTTTGACTGAGGAAGTTGTATTCCAGGCAGAAGAGAGATAGAGTCTAAAAACCTTGAGGCAGGAGCATCCCAAGTGTTTTGAGAAACAGTGGAACAGAGTGCATAAGGGGAAGAGTGTTCACAAACAGCAGGATCACAGAGGGCTTCCAGGTCATTATAAGGATTTGAGCTAGTATTGGAAGATTGTGAGAAAACGTTCTGGATAACATTTTAGTGGGGTTATTCTGTCTTTTGTGTTTCGAATACACTGAAAGATTTGGACATAGTAGGGAGAAGAGACTGGTTAGGAGGCTTTACAGAAACTAGGCAAGAGATGGTGATGGCTCACACGAGGGGAGCAGCAGGCAGGGTAGATGTTGAGGAGATGCTGAATTTGGGATATTTTGTACATATTGCATCCATTTGAATATGCACAGGAAACTTAACCACACCACATGTGACCAAAAGATGATAAACAGAAAGGTTGCCACTGCCCTACACTGTTCTTGCTTCTAATTGGTGCCCACAATTCTAGGAGAAATGCCTAGCCACCAGAAATTGTCGTAGCCACCAGAAATTCATCCCCAAATTGATGTGCCACGTGCCACGTCCCAAAATTTTCTGCCTCTTTCTTCAAAATACAATTTTCTGTTGACCTTAATTTTCATTTCTAGGGCACTTCAATCAGAAGAGATGAACTAATTTGTTCATTTCGTCATGTTCAATCGAAAGAGTTAAATAATTTTGCCTTGAAAACTTTTCTCCAAAACACTAATTCATTCTAGCCTCCCCATTTTGTAGGCTTTGAATCTATAATCAAATTGTGTTGCAAGCAAGTAGCAAAACATTGGGGGCCAACTATGTTGGCTCTCCTTGGAGAAAAACAGTGTCCAGACAGTATACAGAAAGTTCAGGAGACAAATGGCTGAGAGAATGACAAAAATGTAGCCTCTCTTTCTTTGGAAATTTGGATATTATATCCTATAGGAAGAGCAACAAGTCACTACTTTGACTACCAAAGCACTGGATTTGTTACAAATCAGTTGAATGAGACACATCTCTTTAATCTTTTCTTGCCTTGCTTTGGAGACAAATAGCTTCATTATCCCTCAAGATTGTGTTTTGTTTTGTTTTTTCTAATGGAATTAAGTCCATACTCTACATATCTAAGTTTCCAAATTTAGCATTACCAAACTGATCCATTTCTCTTTCTTTCTAGTGTTAAGGATTTAGGTGAACTTTTAGAAACAAGACATTCATAATTAGCTTCTTAGAGAACAAAAATGTCCTACATTAAGAATTGATTAATAAGAATAGAAGAGGTTTTTAAGCTGTCTCTAGTGGTAGACGAAGTGATTCTTCTATACATAGAGAGGGTCATTTGTCAACACAGCTGGCTATGTCTCCTTTCTTGCCTCACATGATGAGCTTAGAAGTCTGGATCTCGCCTCTAGTGGTTTGGTAGGGTGACCATAACAAAATACCACAGGCTGAGTGACTTCAAAAACAGAAATATATCGTCTCACAACTCTGGAGGTTGGAAGTCCAAGATCGGGGTGTCTGCAGGTTTGTCTTACTCTGAGAGTCATGAGGGAAGGATCTGCTCCCCAGGCCTCTCTCACTGGCTTGCGGATGGCCACGCTTGCTCCTTTTCACTTGCTCATTCCTCCGTCCATGTATATCCCTGGTGTTTCTATGTGTCCAAATCTCATCTGCCTAAAAGGATGCCAGAGGATTGGATTGTAGCCTACCAGAACAGCCCTATTTCTACTTAAGTTCCTTTTTAAAGGTCCTATCTCCAAATGCAGTCACATTCTGAGGTACGAGGGATTAGGTCTGGAATACACGTTCCATTCACAACATAGCCCATAAAGTTCTACTAATTAAAAGTGAAGATTTGGTTTTCAGCTGCTTCCTTCTTTCCAATTGCTTTCTACCCCTCTTCACTTCCAGTTGACCAGTACCCTCATTCAGCCAGCCACCCTGACCTCACTACAGTGGCTCCCTTTTACCCACACTCTCCAGTCTTTTTCCTTGTTCTTTCTTTCCATCTAAACTCACGTCTGCAACATCCCACTAGGCCCCTATTAAGAAACATTTGAAAACTAATAAAAGTAAAACATCTGCTCTACCCCTTTGGCCAGTGACTTTCTGGCTACATTCTAAATTCATCTGTCTAGCCAGACAGTTAAGCCCGCAACAAAGCCTCTAATTAGCCCATGGCAATGTGTCAGAGGGCATTCTGGCAGAGCACTAGGGAAGATGAACTAAAGTCACATAAGGGGTGCCTGGGTAGCTCAGTTGGTTAAACGTGCAACTTCGGCTCAGGTCATGATATCCCAGTTTGTGAGTTCTAGGCCTGCGTCAGGCTCTGTGCTGACAGCTCAGAGCCTGGAATCTGCTTCGGATTCTGTGTCTCCCTCTCTCTCTGCCCCTCCCCCGTTCATGCTCTGTCTTTCTCTTTCTCTCAAAAATAAGTAAACATTAAATAGTCATACAGACTTGGTTTTGAGGTTCTATTTTTATATTTCCTAACCAGGGGACATTGCACATTTTATTAAACCCCTTTTGAGTCTCAGTGTGCTTATCTGGAGAAGTGTATATTAAAGCATGTCATATCTGATTGATGTGAGGATTTAATTAATTACCATATGTAAATTTTCTAGCACATAGTACATGTTTCATTAATAACCTCGCCTTCTGTTCTGTTTTCTCAGTGCTTGTTCCAACCTCCACTGTTTCTCTTAACTATTATTAAGAGTTTATTCCACTATGCTCTCCCAACCATAGTCACCATCAAGAACAGGGGATGTTTATTATGCATATTTGCATCCCTGGAGTTTTTGTTGGGGAACGAGGAGGCCTAAACTCAGTCTGTCTGACTTTTAGACTCCATGTGCTTCCTATTACACTTGGGCTATGGCCAAGAACACTTATCATATAGAACATAACTGTGATGTCTCAACGTGTGTACAATGAGTGTGGAATGACTAATGGATAATATTAGTCACCTAAAGAAGGATTCTACCCCAGGACATAGTTTACAAATGGGTCATTGAGAAAGATCTGGGTAACACCCACATAAAGCAAAGTAACCATTGTTGGAATCAGAATGTAATGAAACAAAACGATAATCAAACATTGTGATTTAACGTGTCTGAAAAGAAAAGCATTAGCAAAGGGGCTTGCTTTGCTGGAAGACTAGAAAGGAGTGGGACAGTAGAAATGTGCCACTGCGTCTGCAGAACAACATCCATCAGCCGAAGCAAATGTTCCATTTGGCTCAGCAGACTTGCTCACTTAGGTAAGAGATGCAATTCAGGCCACGTAGCTTCGTGCGTGCCTCTAGCCCTTTATGCCGCCGAGTTACTGTGGCTTTTACTACACAGATGAAACAAACTGTGAGCAGTGATCTTGTGTCTCATACAGTGTTTCCTCCAGGGGAGAACATTCTTTGCTAAGTCAACAAGAATATGCATTTTTCCTGACAGTTGAATTTCTCATACCTCATCAATACTTGGTATTGCTATTTTTGCTACCTTTTTAGTTTAGCTTATGAGTCAGTCCCTCAGAGATTGTTTATTTCAGAAAGCTTGAAAAATAAAGTTTCTCTACCTGATAAAGTGAGGGTCTGACATTAGACATGGAGACCTGGCCAAGGAACTGGTTTCCTAGCATGAATGAGACTGAGTTACCACTTTTTCTCTACATACATACAGTGAAGACAACTCAATATAAATAATGATGTTTCCTTTCTATACTTTCCCTAAATTTAATACTTTAAATTCCTGAGATAAGATTTAAAGCAGGTTTACCTTGCAGTAAATTCTATTTTATAATATATATAGTGACATGGCATTAATCTAGATATTTTTTCTAGAAGTTTTTTTCTGAATATTTCATATGGTTACAGTTGTGCAGCATTGATTTTTTTAATAAGGAAAAGTCATAAAATGAGTAGTTAAATATATAAATTTTATACTGCTTATGGGTATGTATTCCTTATATTACTAGTTATTATATATAGGCATCATCTTTTCTCAGGCCATCTGTGTTTCAACTTACTTTAAGATTGTAAATATCTCACTATAATTATTTATCAATTTTAAAGCAGCAATTACCTATATAAAA
Organism: Acinonyx jubatus; assembly: GCF_027475565.1. Lineage (NCBI taxonomy): Eukaryota > Metazoa > Chordata > Mammalia > Carnivora > Felidae > Acinonyx > Acinonyx jubatus. The sequence goes on from NC_069384.1 coordinate 28,454,249, forward strand.
CAAATAATTACAGCAAATTTGTAATTTTGGAAAGAAAATTTTTTCCAAGGTAAATGTTCTACAGTTGTCAGACATGATATTGTAAGTTTAAGTATTATCATAAACCGAGTTCATTTCTACCACGACTATTACATTCAACATCACTATCGACCCCTCAATACACTGAAATCTTTATATAGCCAAACCCAAATTTGCTGAAAAGAGAATGTAATTGATAATAAGGAAGTTATAGAACCCTAACATCTCTTCCAAATATCCTAGCATGAACTTACTACTGTTTTTTCCCACCCATTCTTTCCCTGTTTGGGATTACATACTGTATATTTGCCCCACATAAACATGTCTGTTCTTACTAAGGAAAAAACGTTTAAATTCCTAACCATAGTGGCAGCGGGTGCTGCCTGAGATGGGAATGTTTATAAGCTTTATGATATTAACTGCAGCACTCAACCTCAGGTGGCATAAAGCATGCAAAAAAGAACTTTCTGTCAGTTTTATTATTTCTAAAAAGGTTCCCCTTGAAGCAGAAGAGTGACCTTGGTCTGCTGAGCTGACATATGCCATTGGATTAATGGTCGAGCTCTGCTGGAGGGAAGCTCACGGAAACATTACAACTCCAGAAGCTGGGCCGGCGGTGACCATTAATCAGGGGCACCAAAATCATGCATCAAACACACTCATTTAAAAGTAGTAAAAATGACTTAAAAAAAAAACTTTTTGAGAATTAGCTTATTGTTTGTCATTACTTGTGTTCAAGGAGATCACTGCATGACTAAAATATCCCTTGAGGAGACCTTTAGAAAGGTTATTATGTACCCAGAGGCCACGTGAATGCAGAGGACATTGAAGACGAATGAGAGTAACAGGTTTTGTTCCAGAAAATTTGACGGGGAAGTTTATAATGGATTCTGTTTCCCTGACTTAATTTGCATTCCTTTATTTAACCATTATTCCCAAACAATGAGTATTTGCTTCTTCGTGATGATTTTATTTTTTAAACTGGAGTAACTGAATTTAGTGGTATAAACATTTGGTTGGTAAATATGGTAGGAAATTGTTCAGGAACCTAAAGATTAGTCAAAATTTAACTATTAAGTCTGTTAAAAAGTATCATAATAGACTTAAAAGTATATTCTTTCACCATGTGTCAGCTAATGAAGCACTTTCAAGACTTTTTTCCTCTCTCTGATTATCGAAAAGAAAAAAAAAATAAGTCTAAGATCCAGAAAGAGAATGCTCAGTTTAAGTAAGTTACTCTTATTCTTTTTTAAATCCCTTTGATAAAAATGAAGACATAATTTCTCTTTTATATTTTTAATAGTTTGTCTTTTAGATTAACAAAACTATGCAAAATGCATATGATATAATTTCATTAAAAGGTAAAATAGAAGGGGCACCTGGGTGGCAGAGTCGGTTAAATGGCCCACTCTTGGTTTCAGCTCAGGTCATGGTCTCACAGTTCGTGAATTCAAGCTCTGTGTGGGGCTCTGCACTGACAGTGTGGAGCCTGCTTGGGATTCTCTCTCCCTCTCTGCAAGCCCCTACTCTCTCTCTCTCTCAAAATAAATAAATAAACTTAAAAAAAAAGGTAGAATAGAAGAATCAGGTATTTTTTAAGAAAACCAGAATTTTGATACTTAAGATTATGGTCAATTTAGGAATGCCTGTTATGATTAGTACTTGAAAATTATTCTTCTCCTAAATAACTGTTGCCTTCTTTCACCATCATGTTCATATTCACTATTATCTTCTCTTGTTAACCAGATCCTACACAGGAAGATTATTTATACAGTTATTTATATATTTTTTGCACAGGTATTTATTTGTTTTTGGAGTTTAGTTATAGGATGAAAATGGCTGATAATTATGTGCAAACAGTTAAAATATTTAATGGTTGTAAGTAGAAAAAATCTAATATTCATACAATAGAAAACAAATTATAAATTTATGGAAAGATAATACATATTTTTATAACTGGAAATGGAAATCATCTATCTTTGTTACCACCTTCTCACTTTCAAGGTACTTAGAAAACAAAATTAGTAATAAGAAATGTTCAGGAAAGTTACTGAGAGTAAGGATGGTAAATACATCAAACTTGTTATTACCTATAATTCCTATCCCTCTCCCCACTGTCTTCCCTAAAACACATAGTATCTTCTGTAACCATTGTTGACACAGTTAATCCTTATCTCTTTAACTCTAAGCCTGAACGTGGTTTCAGAACTCTTCTCACTCATCTCAACACAGCTTTTTGTGAAGCTTTAAACAAACTGTGCTGGTGCAAGAATTGAAAACTTATTGCCAATTTTGGTTTTGAGAGGAAGTCCTTCCAGACAATGGAAAAATCCCAGTGAAATATTCTTGTACCGAATACACACTTATAATGACCAAAGTTACTATGTTCACTAGAAACAACCCTTGAAGAGTTCAGGAAATAATTATGTTAGACACATTTTTGTTATCCAGTACTCCATTCAATATATAGTGTGTGGCCCATCACCTTTTTGTTTCTTTGTCATCATTTTAGCAATCACCATCTTTGGATTTGGAGATTTTTAAAGAGTCCCTCAGTCAGCAACCACATAATCTCTCAGGGTAAATAATTTTTGAGGCAAATTCAAATTGTGTTGACTTCAGCTAATTTAAAAATTTTTCATCATTTTAATTTGCCTTTCTTTAGACTGACTATAAATAACATAGGTATAGACATATGTGTACAAAATGCCTTTCATGTACTAAGTGGTGCCAATTAGTATTCGTTAGTGGATGAATATAAGTTTCCAGGTTGACATCTATTATACATTATTAAGTTCATTTATTTTGTGAATAAATATAATCTGCTTTAAGGAACTGCTTCTATATTTGTATACCATTCGTTTGAATATGAATCTATTTAACTCTTACAGATTGAAGTTATTTGGTTGATGGCACCAATAGACTGTAAATTCCTCCAGGATAGATTCTTGTCTTATTCCTGCAGACAGCCTGACCCCAACTACAAAGTTTAGCCATAGAAGCCACTTAATTTATTTGTGTTGAACTGCATAATATATTTATGTTGAATTACAGTCTTTAATTAAACATCAGCAAATCATCTTCTGTGACTATAACATGACCAGCTTATAATTTGCTTTCGTGTTAACCATGAAATATATGGTTTTGAGGCATTTACCCTGAAGAGGAATGTAGGATGTTATCTGCTGTGGTTTTCCCACGCCTCACGGCAGTAGGACTTTTCTGCAGAGGTATTATATAGCACTTAAGAGCCATAGTAGAGCAGGAACAACCACTGCGTGCTAAACTGAGGAGGCACTGGCATGTGATCTCATAGGGAAGATGGGACTGGGTCCTGCCCTTGAAGAATGGACTGGATCAGAGTGGGAGGAAAAAAAAAAAAAGAGGAAGAACATTCCTTGGAAAAACAACAAAAACAACAAAAAACAGCATAAGCAACAGCTTAGAAGCAAAAGTGTGTCCACAGTGACCAGCAAGAACTGTCAGAAGTTCTGCCGAATAAGACTGACTACCATTACCTGATACCATGGGGAACCACGGATGTGCATCATGCTGAGTTTGAGCGTTATTTTACCGCCTAAGGAAGAGCTACTTAAACTCTATGAGACTCAGTTTGCTCATCTGTAAACTGGAGAAATCTATACTGAGCTCAGAGGGTGATTGTGTTTATTTAATGAGATAATTGTAGATAAATCTCTCGGCATGGAGCAAATTCTCAGTAACCATCATAACAATATGGAGTAAGCTTTACACTTTGAGAGGAACCAAATGATAAGAACAGGTATTTTTGGAAAATTAGTTCAATGGTGTGGTGTTAGAGGATTGGAAAAGCAAGAGTTTGGGGACTAAGAAGCTGAATGTTAGTGGGTTGGCTCAGGAATGAGGCTATCAGCACATATTTGACCAGCAGTAATGAAAATAAGTGCCTAAAACAGAGATTTCAAGAAAGAATTGACCAGATGTGGAGGCTGAAAGACTGCATGTGTGGTATATTGGCCATTATATGGCCAAAGTTCCCAAAGTGAGCAAATACAGGTTTCCAAGAGCACAGGGAGATGGCTCAGAAGGCAAAATCAAAGCAGATCCTCAGGGACAACTGGATACAAGCAGAAAGAGCCCTTGGTTGGTACATCTGCCTTCCAGCACGAAGGCAGGCAGAGAAGCCACTGTGGCCTAGAGCAGCTATGAATGTGGGTTCCCTGGAGAAATTCTTGAAGATTTCAAGGAAGCAGTGGTATAATGAAACAATTCCAGGAGGATCAAGAGGGACGGTTTAGTGTATTTGTTAATGGGTTTAGTAGTTGGAGAAAGAGAGAATGAAGGAATAGACAGTGTACTATATATAACAATAGTCTAGGAGTGAGCGAGCCAAGCAGAAGCTGTACAATAGGGAAAACAAGAAGCTGAACAGTTCAGGGTAGTCTGATCATGCTCACATTTTAAAAAGTTTTTCATCTCCTTTCTATTCTACAGGATTTTGTAAGAATTGGTGATATCAGGTGACTGAACTTTTGCCACATTATGCTTTTTACCTGAAAAAAGATATTTAAGACCTATGGATGTTATTTATTTTAAAAACTCTTTTCAACTAAAATAGACTATCTTAATTTCCATTCAGTTCTTACAACTGCAGCATGACTTACAATCTGTGGATGTAATGTAAATCATAACATACCGTAATAAATCATGCAGAGGTACAATTGAGGATTTTAAATATCTGAGTCTTTTTTACTCAGAAAACTTGTTTTGTTACATTAAATAGGCTGATATGAATAATCATTTTACAGGTAATGGATCATTCTGCATTGATTTTTTTTTTAATTCTAGTTTCTTTCATTTGGGTAATTTTCTTTAAGGCGGTTTCAATTTGCAGAAAACATCTCTAGTGCACATTGACTTTTGAAAGTAAAGCTTCACATGGAAATTTTGACACAACTTTAAAACACTAAAGTGGAGTCAGAATCTGCATTTCCTTTAGATATTTTGCAGTTGACAGAAAAGACACTGAACCAGAAAGATCAAGTAAACTAACTTTTGTTCCAAGAGCCCAGATCTACATTGATAATATTTAGAGCATTGATATCGGTTTGAACATTGGGTGGCCTTTACTCAAGGTTAAAATGTTAGTGTTGAAGGTTATGTTTCACAGCTCAGGCAGTCTTTTAGTTTTCAGCCCCCTGACACTCCACACAACCATCTTCCATTGGCACCACATGATAGTGTAATTATTTAACACTGAAGCAATCCTAACAGGTTATTCTAAGTGAGTCAAATTTGTTTCGCACTCCTCAAAAGATCTCAGCACCTTAATTAAGTTAGGACAATCAAATCCTCGAATGCCTTTGGATAAAGGCTGAAAAGCTTGTTGAGATTTAGCATAGTATTATTGGAAAATAGTCACACAAGTGCATGCTGAAACAATTCTGATCTTCAAGAGCATATTACTAACCATTGCTTTATGTGCAGTATTTAGAAGATGTGAGAACGCATTGGCAGAGTGTAATTTTCAATTTGCCAGTACATTTCAAAATACTGCGGATGTCTGAGTCAGATATGCAAATTTTTTCTTTGAAATAGACTGTGAAACTTTTCCACCAGTTCCTTACCCAAACGGCTGGAGATAAGATTTTACTTAAATACCCCGAAAGTTGATGGCTGGTTAAGAAATGAAAATAAGGGTCAAGTTCTCTTGGCCTTGGCCAAAAAGTTGATTCACATTTCCAAAAAGAGACACCCCCCCCCCCCCCCCGCTGCCTCCAGTTGTCCTTCATGTTGATAAATTTAGGCTCGCCATTGTTCTAAGAATTCTATTTAGTTCCATTTGCTCTATCAAGCTAACTTTCCAAATTTCCACCCTGTTTAGATAGCAAGTTTCTTTGAAAATGGAAGACAATATCAAAACTTTAGAATGGAATGTCATAGTTGAGAGCACATCAGTGTGAAGAATTGAAAAAGAAGGAACTTATTTTTGCAAGTTCTTGTTCCCATAAGTTTCCTCACTGAGAAGGATTAGATCATTTCCAAGAACCCTGTCAGCTGTATATCATGTAATGACATTCTGTAATGATTAGAATTGTTAAACAAAACTAGAGAAAAATTTTGACTAAAAAAAAATGAATCCTCTTAAGTTCTTTTATATTATTCATTGCATGGGTAGGGACACACACACATGTTCAAACACACCAAATGACACTTGCTCAGCCCTTTTAGGTGGAAACCAAGTAGACTAAGTGGAAGAAAGTAATCTGCTTCATGTAATTGCAGATAGTATTCAAAAGTAAATCTAATAACGTGCATCAACGTCAGAAAGTTGGCTGTTCTAAAATAAACTTGGAAAGCAAAACTTTATTTTCTCCTTAAATATGTCTATACTTCCAAACAACTATGAGCTAAGAAATATTGATGATATTTTTACAAATTGTTTCCTTAGAAAGTTATGTGACCATCAACTTTTTTTAAAAGACTGTTTTGTAGAGTAATTTTAGATTTTCAGCAAAATTGAGAGGGAAATACAGTTTCCCATGAACCTCTCTGCCCCCACACGTGATTAACTCTTTGTAAATTATTTTTTAGATATTTTATAGGTGCATCTCTCTCTCTCTTTTTCTTTTAGCCTAACATTTTCCTAGGGAAAGCCTCAAGAATATGTAAAAAGAGGTTACTACAATCTACCTCATGTATCTATCACCTGGTTAATCATTAAATAATGACCAGTCATATTTTTTCTTTATTCTCATACACTTTATTCTCATATTCTCATACATTTCATATTCTCACTAGGTTACCTTGAATTACAACTAAAAAATAACAGTATTTTCTCAATATCATCAAATAGCTAGTTATTTAAAAAATTTCCTCAGTTTTATCCTGTCTGTTTTTGTTATAGTGGTTTATTTAATCTATATCTAAACAAGATCCATGGGCTATATTTGATCATACAATTCTTAGAGGTTATTAATCTATGTGTTCCTTCTTTCTATCGATTAGTTGAAGAAACCAGGCTATTTGTCCTGTAGATTTTCTCATTGTCTAGATTTTTCTGATTCACTGCATCTTTTTGATGTCATTTAAGATGCTCCCTTGTCTCTGTATTTTATGTAATCTGGTAGTTACATACAGAAGTTTGGTGTGAGTGCTTTTGTTTATTTATTTACTAGGTTCTTCACTAGTGGGATTAGGTGCTACTATTATGAAACACATACCCTGGTTCTTTCTTTTTGAAATTCTAGGAGCTATTGAGTATTATCACTGGGAACCATTATTTCCTCAGGGGTTTCAGTAATTCCATAATTTCACCATTCTTAATTGATTAGCTAGAATACATACACACAAAGATAATTTTTTTTCATAAACTATTTACTCTGAAATATATTTCATACATGAAAAGCAGATTAAATATTTAAGTATTTCCCTTTATTTGCCAGTTTTCATAATATAACTGTGATGTTTCCAAATGTGGCCACTGTTTTTTTTTCTTTTGGTATCATTATGAACTCATGAACTTTGATATATTTCAATATTCACTTATTATTCCCATTGATACGAAAATTGTCCCATCTTTGGATGCAATCTATCGCAGTGAGAATATTTTCAGAATGGCCCCTGTGTTGTTTTGACTTAGTCATAGTAGGCTTTGAAAGCTTATTGTTTTATGCTATGACCACTATGACAATTTTGACTGAGAATCTTAATTGCAAATGTCATTAACATCATTACTTATTTTCATTGTCCCTCAACATATGTATTTATATATACTGATAGTATTAATAACAATATGATTACTGAAAATGGGTTAACATTTAACTTGTCATTGTTTTCTTTTCTTTGGACAGTCAAATTACTGTTCTTAAAAATCACTTAAAAGAATTCTTCTCTCTAAGCCACCAATTCAACATACAATTAGGTTCATTTGTTTCATTTTTATTTGAAATTTTTAGGGACTGCTTTTATTTTTTATTTATCTTTTTAAAGTTTACTTATTTTGTAAGAGAGAGAGAGAGAGAGGGAGCATGAGCATGAGCAGAAGGGCAGAGAGAGGAGAGAGAGAATCCTAAGCAGTTTCCACATTGTTAGTGGGGAGCCCATTCATGACATCATGACCTGAGCCAAAATCGAGTCAGATGTTCAAAGGACTGAGTCACCCAGGCAATATTTTGTTTTTGTTTTTGCTTTTATGTTTATTCACTTATTTTTGAAAGAGAGAGATAAAGAGAGAGAGAGAGAGAGAGAACACAAGTAGGGGAGGGGGCAGAGAGAGAGAGGGAGACAGAATCCCAAGCAGGCTCCGTACCACCAGTGCAGAGCCTGATGAGGCGCTTGAACTCATAGGAACTATGAGATCACGACCTGACCTAAAATCAAGAGTCTGACACTTAACTGAGTCACCCAGGTGCCCCCCTACCTCAGGATTGTTTTTATTTTATTTTATTTACTTCTGCTAAAAATATGTAAAAGTTACATAGTTTTAAAGTCAAATATACAAAACAAGGTATATGCATTTTGCCCCATTTCTCTAAGAAGGAAAATATGTATTTGCCTATATTAAAACTTAAGCATATATTTAAATCCTTAGATAAGTGGCAGCCTGCTACGTACATTTTTCTCTACATACATTTGGCTTTTTTCACTTACACTATATCCTGGAGATCATTCCATAGTAGTATAAAGAGATACATTTTAACTTTCTACAGTTGCATTGTTTTATTGTTTGGATTTACCATAAATCATTCAACCTATCTTGACGAAGATTAGGGTTTACAGCTTTTTTATAATATAGAAATTTTACAATGAATGTGGATGTGTAAATCAGTTTATAGCTAAGAGTATCTCTGGTATACTCTGGTATATGGAATTCCTGGGTCTAAGGGCAAATATATATGTCATTTTGTTAGTTTTGCCAAATTACCCTCCATAAATGTTGTGCCATTTTACAAATGCATATCTAATTGCAGAAGGAAAAATTGCATAAATAGAGAAAGAGTGGAATTAAAACTAAATATTATCTAATGTCAACAGAAACAAAGACTTATCTGAAACATGAATTGCAGTTTTATTTAAGTTACTGTTCCCATTGATAGCTATTCGTTTATATAACGGCTCTGTCTTGATGGGAGCTTCTGTCACAAGATAATATTTGCTAAAGCTAATCCATTATGATTATAATGCAAAATTATTGATATTCAAATACATTCTCATTTATCAAGGACTATTATCTGGGAAGCCAGCTTGCTTCCACATGATTCACCTTTTTGTTAGAAACTTAATAGGACAAATTATAAATTTGTTCGTTGTGCATACCTCATAGTAGGCATTAACCCTTTCATCATAAGCCGTAACCTATACATTATGAAACCACCTCAGAAAGTCACTAACTTTTAGACTAGAGAATAATGAAATTTTTAAAACAGCATTTTAAATGCTTTGATTCGCTTCTTAACGGTGTCTTATCATGGATTGATATTATACTCCTCTGGCTTAAAGCTGTCGAGTGATTCACAATGAGATGACTGACAAAACCCAAAGTAATAGTCTAGAGACTTCTTAAGCCACTACTTCTAAATCTGCTTCTCTTTATTGATATAATGAGGGGAGAATTAATTTTAAAAGGTGGTGACTATTGATTACTTAATGGCAGAAGATAGTGTTGAGAAATGCTGAAGTGAGCCTATTCTGTGCCCTCCTGGGCAACAGGACCCATTATCCAGTGGTGGAAATCATGCTGTAACCCTCATTAATATTTAATAGGCAGGACACAGGCTGGATGCAGGCTACAAAATTGCCCCAGGCATAGGCTCCAATAGGCCATCAGAATGTTTCAAGTATATAAGAGTAACAGATTTCCCTGTGTTCAGATTGTTTATAAGCAGGACAACAATACATTCAATTCCCTTTCGTGATCTCTGGGCGGTGATAGCCTCATGGAAATGCCTACTAGGCAGGTTGAAGTGATTAATGCTCGGGAAGTCATTCTAGGTTAGTCAGCCCTGCATGAGAAGACTTCGTATTTTCCAGTGTGGTTCTCAGTCTCAGCCCTTGTCTTTCTCTCTTCTCTCCACAAGCCGAAGGGCTGGTTCAGCAGGGGTGGCGAGTCAAGCAAAAGGCGTTAATTGTGTCTAACACAGCCAGCATCCTCCGAGCGGTATTATGTATCACACTGTCTATCAAGCTAACCCCTTGTCACACGTCAGGATCTTTTTATTTTCAGCTCATTTAAAAGGGAAACGGGGAGTTTCAAAGATAGCTGGTGGGGAAACATAAGTCTAAGAGTGCGTGGAAGAATGAAGAGCCTTTGAAACTGACTTGAACTAATCTGGGCTGTGACTTCTGAAAAGACAATACAAGGTTTTATCAGTTACAGACGCCCATTGTTAACTTTTCAAATCACCAGGTTGCTTTGCAATACCACCAGCTTGTTTTGAAAATACCATAAGATTGGAATGAAGTTAAGTTCTCTGTATAGAACATATTCTGAGGATTTATGGGTACATAAAGGGCATAATATCAGATAGCCACCATTCCAAACAATGGATAAAAGTAAACAGGCAGTAAAGACACATCAGTGTTTCGACTCAATGACCCTAAAGATTGTTGAACATGTATTTAGGATAATAATTTACTTTGTAACATATCAGGGATTATTTATAATTACCTGCCTAGAATGAGTTACATACATGAGAATAAAAACTTAGTTTTGTAGGCAAAAAGTATCCAAGGGAACAAGTCTTCTATTAACATGTTGAGCTTTTTGTCAAAACCAGTGAATGAAATTTCCCCAGAGGTCTCATTTTATTCCATGTTAAATGTGGACAAAGTCTGTTTTACTCCCAGTCTTAGACTGTGTACGCCTAAACGCTGCTCTCAATTTATGAACAGGTCTCTGTGTATGCCTTCTCTTTCTGACACCAAGTAGAGAGTCTCAAATGATCAAGTTATCAGTGATAAATGTATTTGTGTTCAGTTTTGGCTTTTTGACAAATATGATCTTTATGAGGCATATTGATAGATCTACTTAGATGTCTGTGTTTGTTTAGTTGTTATATATTTATTAGTTGCTTAGTTCTCAATTCTTGCCATTCCCTCATGGAAATAAGTTTGTGGTTGACTCACTTCAAGAAGGCTCAGCTTAGAATTTTAGATTCTTCAGCTGCCATTCCCAAGAGTAGAAGTAACACTATCAATTGAAAATAATTTAATAGATTTTCTCCAAGGTACTTAACACTATAGCATAAAACATATGAAGGCATTTAATCAACCGTAAATATTATAATGTTAATAATAGTTATACCTTCAGTGCCTTTAGATATTCCAGAGAGAAAGTTTTTTTAACCCGATCATTGCACTATACTGACACTTATTGAACCATAATGTAATATATTTAGCAATTTTATCAGCGAAAGTCACAAATCCTAAATGCCCTTTCCTTTCTCTTTCCTATTTTATAGCGCAGCAGCAGTTTTGGGAATTTCGATCGTTTTCGGAATCATTCCATTTCAAAACCAGATGATTCAACTGAGGTTAGTATTTTTGTTACAATTGTTAGGCAAACACCTTATGAAAAATTATGAAGCCAATATCACTTTTGCAAAGTACAGTAAGAAAAATAAGTGTATTTGAAATCACAGTCCTGCCAATATTTTTATGATAAATGAACAAACAATTTAGTACCTAATACCATGCTGGGTGTTAAAAGTCAACAGCTATCTAAGAAACCTAACATATTAGGAAAAGCAGAACATGAACTTATGAAGAGAGTTACAATGTAAAGTAATACAGATATTCCCAAATTTTCTGAGCATTTCCACAATAAAACAATACATATGTTAAATTTTATGTAATTGTAATTGCTTTAATTTAATCGCATAATTAAATGGCTTAGTTGCAAGTTTGTCAAGGAGAGCATACAGTTGTTCAGTTGTACTCACATTTCCACCATATGCATTTAAATGTCTCATAGGTGACCATTACATACACGTTTGCAAATCATGAACACTTTAGATGTAGCACGAGAAAAGCTTCCCATAAAATTAAGTGTAAATAATAATAATAGTAATAGTTCTAATAATATCTACATTTAATTGAACACATCATCATATAAGCACAACACTAAACACTTTACCTACCTATAATGTAGGAACTATTAACATTACTATTTTACCATTGAAGAAAGACATTTCATTGAGGAAAATTACTTCTAAATTACACAGTTAATAAATGACAAAGACAGAAGTCAACTTGTCGGACTTCAAGTTTGCCATTCTGTTATACTATCTCACAAATGAAAGGTCAACTGTGATAAGTGATTAATGAAAGGTAAAACAATTAATAAATTGATAAAATGGAGGATATATATTGAGAAAATTAAGAATACATGTTTATCATTGAAAGTTATTCAACAACTCCACATGTGATACATTTTAGATCAGTAGGTTTTGGAGCTTACCTATTTCTTAGTTACTCATTGTCATTATTGTATGCTTACTTTTTGTTTTTTGTAAGGAATTTTTCCATTTATCATATCTAATTTCTCAACATACTTTTCAGGTTCTTATGTGTATATATCTATAATATTTTTAAATAATTTTATTTCAGTAATGGAAATTATAAACAAAAGAAATTAAAATAGAATGACATCTATTATTACTTTCTAAATATATCCATTAGTATACATATATGCATGTGGGTATAATATATCCCCTTTTATACATATGTATATTACATATATCGTCTTTTATCCGTGTATATATATATATATATATATATATTTATATACACAGACCTATGTGAGAAAGAGTATATTTCATTTCCAATTATAATCTTATATACCCTTTCAACTTTCCATAACCACACATAGATATATTCTACTACTATTTACTTTATAATTCTAGAGTTAACCTGTAAAAGTAGTTTAGGCTTATTCAGGTTCATTGATTAGGAATGGTGACTTAGTAATTTGTGAAAGAATTTAGTGAACCTGAAAAAGTAGTTCACACATTTTTCAGCAATTCAGCATTCATTCATTTAACAAGTGTTTATTAACACCTACTCTATGACAGGGTTTCCAGTAGGCACTCAGAAATTACTACTGCAATAACCGATGAAGATCCCTAATACATGAAGCCTAAAGTCTAGAGGGAGAGACAGATCTTAGAAAAGCAACAACAATTGTAAATAAATACCTAATAAAGTTGTAATCCAGGCTATGAAAGAGAACAGTATAGAAAAATGTGCAAGTTTAAAATATGCTGAGGTAGTTTCTTCGAAACTTCTGTAAAGAATGATAGTAAAACCTAAAATTACAAATATCTGTGATACTTTTTTGAGGCTTAGGCAATGGTAATTTAACACTGGTGGTAATAAAAAATATGCTTTCTTATTTATTTAATTATTATTATTTTTTAAGTTTGTAGTTTTACAAAGAAGGTAGAGTTTACATAGGGAGAAGAGAGAAGAAAAGGGCTAACTTTAAAAATTTAAAGTGTTTCCAAGTTATATTTTCTTCAGGGCTTTTGGATTAAGCAAAAACTCTTTGCCTTTATAACCTTGAATGTAGAAATTAATAAAGTTCAATAAGTACTTAAATTGGCTGCCCATTCATATTTATCACAGGCAATTTGGGGTAAGATACGAAGCAAAACATAATATTTATTAATAATGATGTTAATTTTGTGGTTAAACCTTCATATTAAAATATTCATGTTCACTAAAGAGAAGTTTCCCTGATTTCTGTATATGCAAGAAATATCTGGCTGTCCATCCACTGAGAATGGTGGGCAATGCTTAGATGACCTTAAAGGGTCTTTTCTTGCCAATCCGAAATATTAAGGGTATATAACCCAAGTATGTCCTTCAAGAAAAAAAAGTCACTCCAAAGTTCTACATGAGAAGTTTAACTTATTCAAAAAATATTGTCAGTTCCTGGAAGTATTCTAGACATTTAGAATAAGTAAGAAATACAAAATCTCTAGTCTCATGGAGCCTATCTCGTAGTGGGAGATGCAGGCAATAATCAATCAAAGAAACAAATATATTATCAGGTAATGTTAAATACTTAGAAGAATAAATTACATGTTAACTACGTGAAGATTTTTGTACCAATGGCTGGACGAAGTTCATATTTACTATTGCTTGACAATGTGGGAAATATGTATGGGATACTTACCTGAAAGGTAAAAAAAAATGCACTTTCTCAGTGGATTTACTTAATTCCAAACCTTTTTAAGAAATGACCATTTCTATTTCTATAAGGATCAAGAGGATATTTTAAGGCCCACTATAAACTTTCTAAAGCCTCCAATAAGTATCTCCCATCTCTGTAGACTTAGCCACTCATTATTCCTGGCATTTAATTCTATTTTTGGCATCTCAAAATGGGTAAAACTAAAGTGGCTCTACTGTACAGGTATTGAAAGAATAGCTAAATTCTTTAAAAAAATTTAGATGTGAAGCTCAGGTCCTTCGACATCAGAAGTTTGACTTTCTGAATTCATAACACATGTAACCAGGCTTGGACAACTTTAAAAATATGTATTATGTCCAGATTGAAACTTTGGAAGCTGCGGTATACTATGTATATGAAATTCACAAATTTGGAATCTTCCCTCTAATAATGTTTTCAAATAAATGATTTTTATTGCTTTATTATTCCATCTTTTTTTATTTTTTTTTAAATTTACACCCAAATCAGTTAGCATATAGTGCAACAATGATTTCAGGAGTAGATTCCTTAGTGCCCCTTACTCATTTAGCCCATTCCCCCTCCCACAACCCTTCCTATAACCCTCAGTTTGTTCTCCATATTTATGACTCTCTTCTGTTTTGTCCCCCTTCCTGTTTTTATATTATTTTTGTTTCCCTTCCCTTATGTTCATCTGTTTCGTGTCTTAAAGTCCTCATAAGAGTGAAGTCATATGATTTTTATTCTATGTTTTGTAAACAATCCTAACTAGGTGTATGAAGGGGAATCCATAAATGAAAATGGAGAACAAAACAAAACTTCAAATAATGGAGGAGGTTTAGGGAAAAAAATGAGAGCTATTTCCTGGACAATGAAGAAAAAAGTGGGTAAAAAATACATCAAAGCCCTTTCTGAGGAAAAGGTAAGCACCCTCTGTTAATCATGTGTATTTTTCTGTTAAACTTTTTTCTTAAAATAGTCAAAGATGCTTCTTATAGACATAGAATTACTTGATGTTTTAGGGAGGACTTCAAACATCTGTTTTCTCCCTCAATAATTTTTCCCAGAAGTTGGATGGAAAACAACAGCAACAACATTATTACTCCTATTTTAATAGAAGAAACAGACACTTGGAAAGATCACACATAGAGTACATGAAGAACAGTATGTCATATGTTGTAACAAACATCAGTGCTTCATTTATTTTTATTGCCAACTAAGATTCCATTTTATAGGTAAACTAGATTTTATTTTTCCTTTCATCAGTTGATAGATATTTGGGTTGTTTCCACTTTCTGGCCATTGTAAATAATGCTGCTATAAATATTCGTGTGTGAGTTTTCGTGTGGAGATATTCTTTCATTTCTCTTGGGAATATGGTAACTCTCTGATATTTTGAGAAATTAGCAACTGCTTACCCAAGCAGCTGATCATTTTACACTCCCACTAGTAATGTGTGAACATTCCAATATCTGCACATGCTTGTCAGCACTTGTTACTGTCTTTTTGTTGCTAGCCATCCTAATGGGTGTGAAGGGGAATCTCAATATGGCTTTGATTTGTACTTCCCTGATGACTAAGGATGTTGGGAATCTTTCATGTTCTTATGAGCCATTTGTATATGTCTTCTTTAAAGGAATGTCTATTCAAATATTTTCCCACTTTATAATTGGGTTATTTGGGTTTTTTAAAGTTTATTTATCTATTTTTGAGAGAGAGTGAGAGAGAGAGAGAAAGGGAGGGACAGAGAGTGAGAGGGAGAGAGAGAATCCCAAGCAGGCTCCATGCTGTCAGTGCAGAGCTTGACGTGGGCCTTGATCTCAGGAACCATGAGATTGTGACCTGAGTCAAAATCAAGTGTCAGATGCTTAAACAGCTGAGCCACCCAGGCACCTTGGGTTATTTATTTATTTATTTATTTTTTACTGTTGACACTAAAGTTTTTAAAAATATGTTCTGGATACAGGTCCTTATCAGATATATGACTTGCAGTATGATATATTTTCTCCCATTCTGTGCATTGTATTTTCATTTTTTTGATGGTAACATTTGCAGCACAAATGTTTATAATTTGATGTAGCCCAACTGATCTTTTTTTTTCATTTGAACTTTAAGTATTGTATTTACAAAAAAAAAACTATCGCTTAACCTAAGGTTACAAAGATTTACTCCTGTGTTTTCTTCTAAGAGTTTATAGTTGTAGTTCTTAAATTTTGGTGTATGGTCTACTAATTTTTCTATGGAATATAGTAGG
Organism: Acinonyx jubatus; assembly: GCF_027475565.1. Lineage (NCBI taxonomy): Eukaryota > Metazoa > Chordata > Mammalia > Carnivora > Felidae > Acinonyx > Acinonyx jubatus. Next base: position 28,470,694 of record NC_069384.1, read on the forward strand.
AGTCCAACTTCCTTCTTTTGCATGTGTATATCCAGTTGTCTCAACACTAATTTGGTAAAAAGACAACAATTTTCCTATTGTATTTTCTTGGCACCCTTGTTGAAAATCAATTGATAATAAATACATGGCCATAATTATGGGCAATAAATATAGGGGTTGATTTCTGACTCTCAATTCTATTACATTGATATGTATGTCTTATGTCCATTCTCTTTTTAACCCCTTTTAATAGGACTTCTGTCCCCAGTACTCCATTAAAACAGTAGTCACAATCAGTGTTGACCTCTGTGTGGTCAAATTCACTGATAACTTTTCTTTCTTCTTACATTACTTTTCAACTCTATTTGACAAGTGATGATTTCAATATATATTAAACATCATCTTTTCTTGGTTCATCTAACTGAGTGTTCTTCTGGCTTTCTTTCTTTCTCAGAGTTTCCTTTCTTGGCTTTGCTTTTTTTTCCTGTGTCTCTAAATATTGAGTCTTCCTGAGGCTTGTTCCTAGATGCTCTACTCAATGTACTCTCTCCTCCTAAGTGATCTCATCCATGTCATGACTGCTTTTCATAATTATATCTTTAGCTATGACATCTTATCTGTTGTGCTTAAACAACCACTTGTGAATTTGATATCATCACTTAAATGTACACTAGATACTGGAACCCAATATATCCAAAACTGGATTATTAATTCTCTATGCTCTACCAAAAAAAAAAGTTTCTTGTGCAGTCTTCTTAGTAGTAATAGACAACACTACCATAACTCTAGATGCAGGGAAGGAGAGGAGAGGAGAGGAGAGGAGAGAAGAAAGAAGCCTAAGAATCATTCAAAACTCCTTCTTTCTCTCATTTTTCACACTAATTCATCAGCACATCCTCTTGGTTCAAACTTCAAAGCATTATCTAAAACCCCTAATTCCTCCATGTAAACTATTCCTGCTTTAGACAAACAAATAAACAAAAACAATAACAACAACTCCTCTTGCCTTGAGTACCATAATAATCACCTAATTGGTTGTCTTTCTTCCATTCTTTCCTCCATAAAAACCATTCTCCAATGAAAGCTAGAAAGACCTCTGAAAAGTAGAATTCTGAATACATCACTCCCCTTGATTAAATTTTTTTTACAATGCTTTCACAATGCATTCTTTTACTATGGTATGTTCATTCCAGTGCTCTGAGAAACAGAGCCTAAGAAAGGAATAGACACACCAAAGATTGTTGGGGAAAATGTCTGTGAAGGATAAAGTAGAGAAAGAATAAATGGGTAGGGAAAGCTTTCAGACTACAGTGCAAGTTTGACACCAGTGAAAGGAGAGGAACAAAGCTTTAGCCAGATTGGTAGACAGTCCTTGAACCAAAGTTTTTCACTAGAGGAGACTGATATCCTCCCAGATCGACTCAAATGGTACCCACATTGTTTCAGTGATTGGCAGAGAGCATGGCTTCCATGCAGACACAGTGGTGGATTCGGTAGCTGGGCTGTTGGCAAAGAAGGGTCCTGCAGCAAAAGATCTGAGTGGTACATTTCCATGACCACCACACATGGTCTATAGAGCTCTCCCTTATCTGGTTCCAGTCTCCATCTCAAAGCTCATCTCCTAAAACTGTCCCTGCTTTCACTCAACTCCAGCTACATTGGCTTTGTCTTCCTGTGCATAACCCAAACTAATTCTGAATTTAATTATTTTGTTCTTGCTTTTCCTTTTTCTTAGAAAACTGTCTCCAAATCTTCACATATATTATATCTTAGCATTCAGATCAAAAATTCAGAACATAAATTACCTTATAGAGGAAGTCTTTGGAGACTACTCCATCTAAATCAGCTATCCTTCCCCAACCTTAATCTTAGTATCTAATCCTCTGATATCACTGTTTTATTTCCTTCATAGCACCTATTCTCTGCAATTTTCTTGCCCATTTTGTTTATACACATGTCCCCAAACACAACACACACACACATACACACACACACACACACACAGCCCATCACACTAAACGTACTTTATTAGAGCAGGGACCCTGTTACCTTGTTTGCTATGGTATCTCTAGTTCCAAAAAACATGAGAGGTACTTACAAGGTATTCTATAAACATATGGGGAATGACTGAACAAGTGAATAAAAGAATGGATAAAAGCAGAGAATCAAACTGAATACATAGCATATATGTATTCTGAAACTTCATCAATGTTTAGAAATGCTCATAAATGAGGAATATTGAATTACATTTTGATGAGTATTAAGAAATGTATAGGTTTTGTCCAAAAATCTAAATATGAAAGACATTTGAGATGTTTTCAAGCAGATGTAATTTGTTTTGAAATTGTCTGTCTTTCCTAATTTTATGCGGGATTTGCTTTTCACTTGACTAGGTGTGCAAGCACGGTATGAGATTTGTAAAGCTTCTTAGATAAGCTTTGCTTTAGAATTGCAAAATGTGCATGTTTTATTCATATCTAGTGATCTGGTAGGGTGCACATAACTGACATGAAACAACTATGCAGAATTTAAAGTTGTAATATCAGATCTCAAAGGATTAGTAATGGTGGTAAATAGATGATAAGAACATGAAGAAATAAAAATGCTTTCACGGATAAAGCATAGATGTTAATAAATCTAACATTTCTGATTAAATAGTCTTGATGTGATATTCATCCTAATTTACAAATGAACTATTATAATTTCAGTTGAATTCCATAATGTGGAATGTTTCATCTAAAGAATTTTTCCAAGTATAATATGTTCTGCTAGAAATTGAACTAAAGATTAATGACTCTCATATTTTATGCTGATGTATTCCTAAGCATTTTATTGCTAAAATATGTCTCGTTTGTTAAATCAATGCACACAGTGAATATCTCCAAGGAAATCAGTTCTCTGCACTTAACCTCTGATGTTTTTCTGAAGGATGAGGAGGATGGAGAGGATACCCTCCCGTACCGGAACAGTGACCCAATGATTGGATCTCACACAGAGAAGATCTCCCTCGAAGCCAGTGACTCCATGGATAGTCTCTACAGTGGGCGGAGTTCATCAAGTAAGGCTATAGAATAAGGGACAACTGGGAGGCCTGAGTTAAGTTAATTAAAAACAGATTTTAACTATAGAGAACAAACTGATGTTTACCAGAGGGAAGGTGGGTGGGGAAACGGATGACGTAGGTGATAGGGATTAAAGAGTACATTTATCATGATGAGTTCTGTGTAATGTACTGAAGTGTTGAATCACTATGTTGTATACCTGAAACTGATATAACATTGGATGTTAATACTACCAGAACTAAAATAAAAAACAATACAAAAGAAACAAATTGCAAATGAAAAACAACAATAGATTTGGGGCTCATCACATTAGCAACAAGGTTCCAGCTACTTCATAAGAGAAATAGTGAAAATGTAGGATGTGATGAATCCATAAAATTGCTATTGTTTAAAATGATATACAACATATTAGATAGAATTATGAATTATTTTGAAAATTCCTTTTTGTAGTTGGCAGGGCTCTTAGGGGCATGTCTCAAAAAGATCACGTTGGGTAACTAAATCCTCATCCTTAAGATAAAAAAATGTATGCTTGGGAGAACTAGGATTATCTTGCGTCATAATTACTAACATGAGTTGAAGAATTCAGAAAAACAAAATCCTGTTTTCTATCTCTTCTTCCCTCCCTCTCTTTCTCCTTTTCCTTTTCTTTATTCCTCCTTTTGTTTTCCTTACTTTCTTCTTTCCTCTTTCTTTCTTCTTCTCTCCTTCCTCCCACCCTCCCCTTCCCTTTCTTTCTTTCTTTCTCTTCCTTCCTTCCCTCTTTTTTCTTTTTTCTTTTCTTTTTTCTTCTTTCTTTCTGTCTTTCTTCCCTCTCCTGTCCTCTCTCATTTTTTTCCTTCCACTTTACCTGAAGTATTCTGAAAAGAGCAGGACATATGCATCAATTCTGACATTTACTTTTTAGGTCTCCATCCAGCATTATGAGTAAAGAGTGACATACTATGTAAATACTAAATAGAAGGAATACCACTAATTAGGTGACAGAAATGTGTCAGCATGTGTTTCTAAGATGGAATTCATTCAGGTTTCAGTCACATATCTACTACAATAGTTGGATGAAACTACTGATAACTGAAGGATGCCTTATAACTTATTATATGTATACTGTTATACATCCTTCTAATTTCTTCTGGGCTTTAAATGTTGTTGTTGTTGTTGTTGTTGCACAAGGTTTATTTATCTTGTATTTCCTTTGAAATCAACTTTCTCTTATTTGAAGACAGATCACAAAGACCAGATGTTTCAAACATCGTGAATTATATTTCTATTTTCCTATTGGCTGTACAACAGTTATTTTGTGAAAAAAAAAAAAAAGCTAATGCAGAAACATTTGAAGGATATATTTTTGCATGCATGAAACTCAGATTTCATTAGTATTCATTTCTGCTGGAAGTTTTAAAATTCTAAACTGTAATGCTGAATGTGGGTAGAATTTTACTAACTAGAGCATACTGTTTAAAGCTGAGGCCTGAAGTGGTCATGGAAGGAAGGGTGTGAGGAAACAGTGGCCCACTTAGCTTGTAATATGCGGCTTAATTTCTGTAATTACATGCAGCTCACCTTTCTTTTATACCAGTTCATATACAATATGGAGCATCTCTAAGGTTCTTTACCGTATTGCCATAATTATTTGAATACATAGAGAAACCAGGGCTGTTCCATCATTGAACAGAACACTGAAGGGCCATACTGAAAGAAAAAGTGAGGTGACAACGGAGAGTGGTGGACAGAGTTACTTCCACTGGGAACCATTCTAGCCTCCATCTCGCAAGCATCCAAAATGGAATCCGTTTTCTCTTTTTTCCCTGAGCTTCCAACTCAGAAGGGAAAAGGATCAGAGAACAAGGATTTGGAGCAGTTTTAAAAGCCCAGTTTAGAAAGTTTAGAACCATTTGGGCACAGGCACATATCCTCCTTCCTTCACACTCAAACAGCAAGCAAAAGCATTATCTTTTATGCATAGAGATGTTGCTTCAAAATGGCTTGTGGTACATAATATGAAGTTTGGGAGAGTATTCCAGCTGTATTGTGATAAGCATGGGGAAACTTGTGGTCTTATTCTTTGAACATTTGTGATCAGTAGCATACAAAGATCAAACTGTTGCTATAGGTTTTTGTCTTTGTTTACAGGTACAAAATTAATTGTCTGGCCTGCACAGGGAGTTAAGCCTATACTGTCTGCCTCTTTAGCAAGTGTTCAGTGCTCAAAACACTATGCTACTAGATCAGATCATAAAGACTGAAGTGAGAGGGTGTTTTTGGTTAGTGTTTGAGGAAAGAGGAGTCAGATTGCCTGGAGAAAGTTCAGCTATGGCTCAGAGAACAGAGGTCATGAATGGAGAGTGACTGGGAGGCAGAAAAAAAAAATAGGAATCCATCACTTAGAACCCCCTCAAAAGGCTGGCATCCGATGTTTCAGCATTGTCCTTGCTTAGCTGTATCCAGACGATGGTTCAGAATTTTGTGAACCTTCAGGGAGAACCGTTAACCTCTGCTTTGCTTTCATCAGGTGGAGTCACAAGTTGTTCAGATGGTACAAGTAACCGGGATAGTTTTCGACTTGATGATGATGGCCCATACTCTGGACCATTCTGTGGCCGTGCCAGAGTACATACTGATTTTACACCAAGCCCCTATGACACTGACTCCCTCAAAATCAAGGTGTGTGCACATCATATCTGTATTCTGTATGGTCTGTCTAGTGTTGGTTGTATGATCTGTGTCAGGAAATGCACAGTGGGAACCGAGTGTGTGGGGGGTGGGGTGATTAAATGTGTTCTTCCCAGCAGTAGAACTGAGCACTGGTTTAATGTTGCAAGAATTTGAACAAAACATGAGAGGTGGGTAAGGGAATCCATCTGTTGAGGCCGTAACATATGTCGCTGTTATATAGATACTGCAGAATCAAAGCCTGTCAGGGGAGAAGAAATTGTCTACATTTTTCTGAAAGCCAAAAGCCTCACAGGTTACTGGAGGTGCCCAGCCCTGCCTGATGCTTGCTGGAGTAAAAGGAGCGAGAGAAAAGAGTTGGAGATATCTGGCAAGAGATGTGCAGAGCAACTCCCTTGGGAACCAGACTTGGCTGGGCAAATTTAGTACTTAAGTTGGTTGCTATGAGTGACCATATATCCTTCTCCCAACGATATTATCTCTTGAATTCCCTCTTCTTACTCTTATTATCTGTATTTTCCATTGATGTGTAATAAATTTCCACAAGCTCGAGGCTTTTTAAACAACACAAATGTATTATTACCTCACAGTTCTGTGGGCCATCCATTGGTCATGGCTCAATTGGGTTCCCTGCTTAAGGTCTCACTGGGCTGCAATCAAGGTGTTAGCTGGGGCTATGTGTCCTCACCCGGGGCTTAGTGTCCTCCTCCAAGCTCACTGGCTATTGACAGAATTCAGTTGCTTGTGGTTGTAGGACTGAGGTTCCTGCTTTCTTGTTGGATACTGTCTGGGAGCCATTCTCAGCCCCTTGAGGCTGCCAGCCATGGTCCTCTTTATAACATGGCAGTTTGTTCCTTCAAAGCCTTCAGAAGAAAAACTCACTCATATTTCAAATCTCTTTATTTTTGGGGGCTTCTACATGATAAAGTTGGAAACATCCAGATAAGCTCTCTTTTAATTACAAAATTAACTAATTTGGGACATTAATTATATCTGCATAGTCCCTTGTGTCATATAATACAGCATTAATTGTGGGTATGAGATCTATTATTTTTGTAGTTCTACTCACACTAAAAGGGAGGTGCTGTTGCAATAGTACAAATAGAAGGTTTAGTGCCAAAGCATTTTATACATGTTAAAATATTCCTTTTAGCAACACAAATAGATATAGCTAAAAGGACAAAAATGATGAATTTTCTATACTACCAACATCAAGCCAGTATTAACCAGCAATTATGATAAGTTATGAAGTGTTGATGTTATTATTTAATATTCAAGACACTCAGCTTTTCTCTTTATCCCTTTTAGGATAATAAATCAGGGTAAGCTCAGCTGGAGAATGAAGAAAACATTATTCTTCATAGTTAGCTCCTCAATCCTTGGAATGAAATAATTCGAAGTCTAAGTTCAAGACTTGGGGGGAAGAATGCTTGTAGCCTAGTAACTATAGCTGGGGAAGGACTGTATAAGGGAATAAATTGAACCCATTTGACTCAGGAAAGCTTTTCGCCTTCCCTACAATGCTATACCAGTGCATCACCACTTGTCCTGCCTAAGGTGATATTTGTAGAGCTCTTGTAGGACACAATAAAAATCCCACAGTTACCACTGGGGATTGAATGCTATTGTTTATATCAGGGGTCTTATCCACAATGAAATTGGGTCTTTGCTTGGTGACCTATGGGCTTTCCTGGAATGTATACTTTTTATGAGTTTAAAGGATAATAGGAAGGATGCAGCAGAGAGCTCCCATGCTTAGCAACTTCCCTTAGAGCTTCTGGGGATTTTCTAGGTCTGCTTAGCTGATCCTATCAAGCCCAGGATTTGATTCCCCGTAGTTAGAGGCAGGAAGAACGAGATGAAAAGCTGATAGGGTCAAACAAGCAGATGATCACAAATCAGAAAGACCAGATCTTTTGATCACATTGAATCCCACTATTAAAAATACAATTTGTGTTTTAGATAGAATACACATTCATAGAGCATCAGTAAAAAAGTATTTTTAGCAGCAGACTGAATGCTTTGCTTGAGGGTAGACCCCTAAAATGGTAAAAATATCAAATCTATAATGTCCTTTCTGGGGTAGAAACTTAGAAGTCTCAAAGGAGTAGCTATGACTTTTAAATGTAGGCACTGTATTTGCATAGAAATCAATTTTCCTTATAAAGAAGTACCCCTGTGTGTTTTCTACTCTTGCCAATAACTGGCAGCCTATAACCAATTAGAGTCTCAGATGTGAATAAAGAAAAAGACCAATTGGTTTGTCCATGCTTATGTGCTCAGTCACACATCAATCCAACTTTGGTGTGGAACTAAATCTAAGTATTGTCTTCTTTAAAATAATTAAGTAGCATAATTTATCCATAGTGCACACATACTTTTCTTACATAGTTGGTATATACAAAGTTCTTAATAGTTTCCTTATTTTAGATAAATGCTACACTTAGATGGTTTATTTTATACTGTAGGTAAAATTTTCAGATGAACTAGAAGCATGGACTGAGATACAGACTTCTTTTTTTTCCCCTTCCTTATTTGGGAGCTCCTCCAGGAATCATGGCTTGAGCTTTGTTACATATCTATTGCTTTGACAAGATGAATGAAAAGAGCATCATTTTTGAGTTCAGACGACTTAGACTTGAGTTCTGGTTCTGTCATTTGAATTCAGACAACTGCCATGATTTTCAAAATTTAATTTAATGTTTGCATTTCTTTTCTCTAATATTTAGAGTAATAATGAAACCTTGTATATGTACCTAAGAAGTGTATCATGGGCATAAAATGACTCAGTATATGCATAAGTATTTCTAAATTCCATTGTGCTCTACAATTTTAAGTTCATAAATTGATATACCAAAACATAAAGATATCATCAAATGTATGTAAGAGCTTTTTTCAAGTTGGTTGAAATTTTCTTCATTATTACTAGCAAATAGTTCCCTTGAACTTTTAAAAGAATTTTTCTCTTAGATTTATTTCTGTTATCAGTAACCACCCCCCCTTAGCATATTCCCTGATTATTCTAGTTTTCTATGATTCTATTCTTTCTACCAATTGTTATAGCACCAGAGTTCTCTGAAAACTGATTGGTATATTTCTTTGTCTTTAGAAAGGAGACATAATAGACATTATCTGCAAAACGCCAATGGGGATGTGGACAGGAATGCTGAACAATAAGGTGGGAAACTTCAAATTTATTTATGTGGATGTCATCTCAGAAGAGGAAGCAGCCCCCAAGAAAATAAAGGCACACCGAAGGAGTGGAAAGGAAAAACCCAAGACTCTGCAGGAGTTCTTACAGAGGATTGACCTTCAGGTTAGCAAACTTGTGGCCTGTTTGATTCTGGTGGCATCTGAATGGAATAAATGAGGAGAATGGATCAGTGTTTGTATAGTGTTAAAAAATATATGACTTACAGCAAAGGGAAATCTGTTTTCCAAGAAGAGTTCTTATTTCTCCTTTATTACTTTTATTATGCAAGGACAGGTCTTGATATAACATCCCTTGGACTAAACTCTAATGGTACTTAGCAGTGACACTAGAGATTAATGTTGAGAAAGTGCAGTGAAAAATGAAAATACCTTGGAGAATAAAAGGCCCAGAGAAAACATGTAAATGAGAATGATGGAATATGAAGAGTAAAGGTAAAAATCCAGAGAATTGAAAGGAAAAATGAAAAGAAAATTGCATTTTCTATAGGGCAGAGATCAAAAGCAAGTCAAGAGAAGACAAATAAATATAATTGTTCCAAAAGCAATTTGTTAGGAAATAGTGATCATTAAACCCCCATGATGATTGTGTTAAGGAAACTGTGTTGTTTATATTTATAATCCAATTATTTTCTTGTTATATTAGCAAAATTTCTATGAAATATCTACCTTGTTCAATGGTGTGTACATACAATTTACCTAGCCTCACTCAATTTACTGTTTTGCAATCCATTTCTAAAATTAATGCAGCAGTACTTTGATAATTTTCAAGATTCATCAAGGCAATAGCCAATTAAACTTTCCTTAATTGTTTCTCTTGAATTATCTAGTTATACTCCTGTCTGTAGACAAACTACCTCGGCCTTCCTACATTACGATGGGTGCCCCTCAAATGGGGCACTGCTTGGATGAAGTACAAGTTTAAACCCTGCTTCTTCTTTTTGTTTGCCCTGTGACCTATGAGAAAACCCAGGTCTGAGGAAGTGAAATAACTTACTCAAGAACCCACAATCAGACATAAGTCAGAATGGGAATTTTGGTTTCTCTGTTCTAACTTAGTACTCCATCTAGGAGACATTATTTTTTAAAAAGAAGTGGTACTTTTTCTTTCTTTTTCTTTCTTTTGTAAAAAGGGGCTGGTAGTTCTTCCCAATTGCTTAAAACTTTTATACCTCCTCTTATTCAGTTTTAGTAACCAAAATAAGGATATTGAAATTATGATCAAGTAAAATGGAAGGAAGTTTTGAGGAAGTTGTAAAGCAACTTCACTTTGCATTTTTATTCCGTTAGAGAGAACAGAGGTTACATAAATAACATACAGACTCAGAAATCAGAAGCCTATGAATTTTAAACTAATATATATTGATGCAAATGATGGACAAAAATATACATGCTGAGAAAAGGAAACAATACTTTTCCCAACCATAATGCTTTTATGCTTAATAAAAGCTTTTAATTAAATAGAAAGTCTGGAGTTCCTTCAGTTTATATAATGATTTCACAAAATGCTAGGTCTATTTTTTATAAAGAATTGTGCCTGTTTCATATTCACTTTTCAAACTACCCCAAGAAGTTAGTGAGGGCAAATATTTTTGCAAGCAAGCAAACAAGGAGAGATGGAGATTCAGAAATATTACTATAATTACTCTTCCAGAGGCATTTTATTGATAGACATAAGGACACCCTAGCTTTGTCAATTGAGCTATCTGAGAAGTGAAAAAGTGCCAAATGGGATGAATGATCCAGCTATTTAATTGATCCATGATTTAGCGCTGCACAGCTTAAGGTAATTATTTCTTTACATTTGTCCTTCCAGAAGGTGAGAATTATCCAACATACTCTTCTAAATGCCCTAGAGTTCAGATGTGGAAAACTAGTACAAGTTAAATAAAGTTACACAAAAGTCCTATCAGTGCCTTTGGTTTCCATATGCATTTCTACACTTTCCTTAAATCTAAAGAGAACTAAAAATAAAATATTTGAATCTGGCTAGTTTATACTATACATATTTTTTTCTCCCTCATAGGAATATACCTCAACACTGTTACTCAACGGTTATGAGACCCTAGAAGATTTAAAGGATATAAAAGAGAGTCATCTCATTGAATTAAACATTAAAAACCCAGAAGACAGGATGAGGTTACTATCAGCTGCTGAAAATCTCCTTGATGAAGAAAGTAAGTGTATACACCTACTTTTCTCCTTTGCTGAAAATCACATTTCAATGTAAAGAGTAGAATTATTAAAAACAAAGCCCCAGTTTTATTTACGGAGAATCATACAAAGCATCCTTTCCCATAGAATAAGTATTTTCTTATCTATTTGGAAACAACAACTCTGGTCAAGTCTATAATTAGGAAAAGGACTTTTTTTTTCCTTATTGGACTCAGCAAATGAAAAGGACTTTTCCGGGCATCTCATTTAGATTCTGCAGAGCTATTAATTTACACACAAGTGGATGTCTGCATTCCCAAAGACTGAGGGAGTTCGAGACAAATATTTAGTGACAGCATGAGCCATTAGTGAGAAATGTCATATGCAACTTCTGCAGAACAGCACAGAACAAGGCTCTAAGCTAATGAGCTTTCGAGCCACACAGGAAAATTCATTTCATTACCATATAGTCACATCTTGTATGTGTTTATAGTATTCCTTCAAAATGTTATAATAGCTTGCAAAAATATTCAGCACTCACTTTTATTATCTGAGATGGTTCTCTGTATTTGTAACGTATAAACTGGAGATGGAGTAATTCATGCACATTCACTTACCGACTGGGTTTGTAAAGATAGGATAGCTTTTGTTTTTACAGTTGCCCAATCTGAACACTCATCTTTCTAAATCTGCTCAGCCTTCTGAAACCCTGAGCTCAGAACATGCCAAACTCCACAAGGAATATTTTATTAGGAAGAAAAGAGGAAGGTGTCGACTTTTAAAGATGAAAAAGAACTTACACTGTCTAATTCAACTGTTCTCTTTCAAAAATGATATGAATCATGATCATTACCTACTTTTTTTGAATGTATATTCTGAGGAAAACTTGATCCAAGATCGTTACATTTATTATCTTCTTCCATGCACTCCACATTTCTGTGAGTTCGATAGTACTATCCCTATATTTATAACGAGAAACTGAGAAGATGAGTAACTTGTCCAAGTTCACACACGTAGCGAATTGGAGAGCCAGGACCAGTGTTTGTGATGCTACTATACTTTCCACAAATAACAGCCCAGATGGAGAGCAAGGAGGAAAGTTGTATTTAGGACCCAGGCCTCCTGAGTGTCTCTCAGTACGTTTGCCTATATCCTAGACCTCATCTGCTCCAAAACGGGCACAGTACGTGTTTCCACACTGGCCTTTTATCTAGTAGGAATAAATGTACTCTTTTGGAAACTGTATTTCAGTTCTCTTGAGTTTGCATAGAGCTTCATTCTTTTCAAAGAGCTTTCACATGTAAGACTAATTTGGCACCTGCAGAATTTATTTAATCTTAGGCCTATGTGTTTACACACATTCTTTGAAGTTGTGGAGACTAGGAGAGGGAGATGGGGTCACAGAGGCAGACAAAGGTCAGCCTTAAGAAAGGAGCCAATTTACTCAATAGTACAAGACAAAACAAAACTGATCAGTGTCAACTGATGTAGCAGGATCTTTCAGTAAATGAGGCAGTTTATTTCACCCTTATCATTTCAAAACATGGATTCTCACTAAATAACAGGCTACAAAAGAGATTCTGTAGATTTCTTGTAAATGAGAATGTTCGGTATCGTTGTCAATACCCTTCCAAATAATTTGATGTTGAAGTAGAGCGAGGAAGGAGAGCATTTTTTGAACACTTGTAAATACATTACTTTTCTTCTATAATACTATCCATGTGGGTATTTTGTCCATCTTACAGATGAGAAAATATTTCAGAGCTGAGTTGCAAAGTGGCCAAAGAGCTAGATAAGTAACAGAGCTGGAGCTTTAAGCAAAGGCAGTCTGCTGTAAAAATCCAAGTTCTTTCTTCCACACATGCAAACTGGTAAATATAGAAAGAACAATGAATATCTGAAAATTGAAGTTTTCTATGATGCCAGTTTTCTCAAGGGCTTCAGTTAGGTTTTCCGTCTCAGAAAGTAGAAGTTAATATTTCAGTGAGAACAGAAACCTTGCAGCAACATCACTGCCTTAAAGGTGCAAGGCTACTGTGGCTGCATTGCAACAGGACTTGAGAATAGGAGGGGCTTAGACAGCCTGGGTGAGAAGGGTTTGTAGCCATAAAACAGTGGTCAGTCTGGACCCACGGAGGGAAGATTGGTCCAGTGCCAAAGGCTTGGGCCATGGAAGGCGTCTACTTAATTTATTCATCCACGTCCTATTCCCTATTTACTTTCTATGTTAACAAAAGAACAATAATGTATAAATGACATAGTATTAGAGCTAGGTGTAATTTGAAAAACCATCTGACCCAAATGCTTCCTTTGCAAGATGGAGAAACTAAAACTAGATTAGCTAAATGGCCTTCTCAAGGTCACATATCTAGAACCCAGCCTCCTAAATCTATTATAAACATATTCTACTATGCCCTGATCTCTGAAAATGAAACACAGTATCTCCAAAGCACGATGTGACTTTCAATGTTTAATATAAAAAAGTACAAATCCCCCAAATTATTTCCCTTATAAGACTTTAGAAAATGGTATTTGAAGGTCACTAGAAACTGACCATTTAGCAATAGCCAGGAATGTACAAACCTACACACACTGAGTCAAATTCTGGGGGATGAAAACTAGAAAAAAATCCCAATGCAACCAGTGTTTGTTGTCAACACACAACGCTGAGATTTTTCTTATTTTAATCTTACGGTCTAAAGTAGTGCTAGAATATACATGTCAAAAAGATGCATATTGCATGTTAGGCTATTCTGACTGAAAGCTATTTATCTTATATGAAACTGCTTTGCTCAAGAAATAAAGAAGAATGACTTCTATTTGTTGATAAGATGGTGAGTTCTGATGATTCGGCACCATGCTGCTGCATGCTTATTTTTATCTATTCTCTACTCTGTGAATCATATCTTCTACAACCATGCTAAAGATTAAATGCACAACCTTCATGTACCTTGAATGATAAAGACCTTGAATATATGGTTATATAAAACTAAGATATTATTAAAAACAAATGTATGTCACAGTCACAGTCACAGGTTAAAAAATAGTTAGCTGTGTGTGTGTGTGTGTGTGTGTGTGTGTGTGTAAGAATAAGGTATGCAAATTGGCCAGGATTTTATGCATGCATTTTATCTTGATCATTGAATAAAGCCAACTTGGGGAATGTCAATAAATTCCTGGTTTAGAGCTTCTTAGGTTGGGAACTGGGAAGTTTTGCTTGCCATTTTTTCAGTATAAAAATTAAGGAGAAGGGGCATCTGTTTCAAGGGCGAGTTAAAATTTTGAGATGATGAAGGGAATACTACAAGCCCCATGTGAGCCTTTCATACATCTAGAAGGACCAAGAGGGTGGGACAATAGAAATCTAAAATACTTAGAGCAAGAAATTTTCCTTTTCTCTTAGGCCAAATAGATAGCATTGTACCCACTCTGACCTTGAGAATGTAAAGTGGATTAAAGTGTTTTAGGTCACTGCTTGACAGGAGGTAAAGGGGTTTCTCCTACAAGCTGTTAGAAGGGTTGGTGAGTGGTGTTAGCGCTGATTATAGGATTACCTCTGCATCAGGAGAATGACTTTGGGGTTCTGCAATCCCAGCAAGGCCAGTACCGAGATATTCTGAATTCACTCCCATGTTGCATTAGAACTGAGCAGAATTAGGTCACTGGCTCCCTCAGCTGGGAATCTAGATGAGGATAGAAGAAGAAGAAAAACTGGGGTGAGACTCGGCTTTTGAAGGAGCAAAAGAGCAGAATCTGTTTATTTTGTGCACATTAGGGTTTCTCTATTTATCATCTGAATTTTAAAATGCTTTGTTTGCTTTGAATAAATATCCCCCGTAAGAACAGAGAATGTGTGTGTGTGTGTGTGTGTGTGTGTGTGTGTTGTTCATAAACACAACCTTCAAGACCCTTTTGCCTAGCTAATAAATGCCTCTTGCAAATAATAAGAAAGTTAACTGCTATTTATAGTAAATATTATCTCTTTATTCTGAACTTGTTCCTCTTTTCCCACATTTAGAGGCACTTTGATGTGTTTTAAAAGTGTGTCTATGAGAATGTGTACATTGTCCTCAGGGAAAATGGGTGATGGAAATATCTTGTCCCTATAGCACAGAAATAATTAACTTTTAAATTGGAGGAAAAAAAAACAACTGAGTAACCACATAAGCACACTGTACGAGAAGCCGTGTATAATATAGTTTAGTTAACTGCAACCTTTGTTTGCAGGGCTTGGTGAGGAGGAAAGGGGTGGGGCGGGTTGCGTGCCAGGATGTTGGCACCAGCTGTGGTCACAGCAGCTCCACATTGCTCAGCTATCCCCAGTTGTGCCTTCCTGCCTGCCTAGCTGCCCAAAACGATGCAGGGCAAGAGGCGAAGCCCAGCCAGGAGCCTGGAACACGAGCTGCCAGCGGGGAGATTTGTAGTTCTGCCAAGCAGCAGTCCAGCAGTTGACCTGACAGCGTGCCAGGGTAGCTTGGTGCCCTAGCCCCTGACATGCATGCCTGGTGTTTCCAACCCGCTTGCCATATGATTTGAATCTAGATTCAAGAAAGGTACAGCTTTTAAGAAAGGTACAGCTTTTAAGAAAAGGTATGCTAACCATCCACATATACACACTACAGAAGGCACACAGCCATCTTATTCCTATGTACTTATGTTTATAAATTGTTAAAATAAAAAAATACGTATTTCTAGTCAGAGCTGTGGGGCTTTATGCAATTCAATTTCTTCAGATTACTCTTCGGTTTTACTGCCCCCCCCCCCCACCAAGATTTAATTTACAATCGATGTCATATTCCATATGATACACAAAACAACAAAATGAAATGTAAACATGTTTACTCTTCTATCAGAGAACCACTACCAGAGTAAAAAGCCCGCGGAATTTTAACCTCAGTCACCTAAGGAACTTGTAATGTGCTTGTTTTTACATTGTACTATGTTTGTGTACTAGGGGTGACTTTGTGAGGATGACCCTGGTCAAACAGGACTGAATCCTCTGTTACCAAGTGCCTTCCCAAAGCCCCTAGTTCTGTGCTTTGCACTGAGTGGATGGTTTACAAGTACAATGAATCATCATTGAGTGAGGGGATGAAGAGTTTTATAAATCGTAGGCAAATGTTTTTTTCTGATTGTAAAGCTTTAAGTCCCTGGTAACCCCACCCTGCACATAAAAGTTTTTTAGTAGGCAGATGGATGTTTGTATGTTTGGTCAAAATGTGTGTTATGTATATGCTAACCACGTGTGCCTGTATATGCACAAGTACATATGAGCACTTTTCTAGAGGGCAATAATGTAAAAGCTATCAAGTTTGAAATGTGCAAACTTTTGTATCCAGAAATTTGATTAACTTCAACATATAAATGTGTAAAAATACTAGCTAAATTACTAGTACTTTTAATTAAGTGTGAACTTCCAGTAATAATTAATTGTTAAATTAATTAGTATATGCAAACAATAAAGTAGAATGAAGATATTAAGAGAATGTAATGCATACTGATATAAAAATATGTCCAAAACATATTAAAATAGTACAAGCAAATTGTAAATCAGTGACATGCAGGGTAACCCTATTTTTGTCAAATAAGCTTTAAAATAATGAAATCAGGTGTTTTTTTTTCACTATACCAAGTAATTTAATCTATAAGAAAAATGAAACTCATTTCCCAAGGCCCATAATTAATTATGTAATGATAGTTTTTGATCTTATTTAAAAGATTCTTATCAAAATTGCCCAGTATGACAACTCAACCAAGGGTAAATATTTCTTGGGACCAAAGCCTTCCACAAGGGCGTCTGATTGCCCAGAGTGGCATCTGTGCTGGTTCTGAGTGATTAGCTCTTAGGGGAGTTTGCCTCTGACCTTCCTGAAGCAGCCAGCATGCTGGAAGTGGAAGGTGCTGCGGATATGAGTGAAAAGATTCACGCCGTGGCCCACATTTCATTACAAGGTGGACTAGGATGTTAAGATGCAAAGACAGAAGTGCAAAAAGAGGGAGATCATTTCAGCTCCTGTGTTCTCGTGGCCTCCAGAAAACAGTAGCAACTGGTTATTCCAGGAAGGGACTCTTGTTTTTAATTTGGGATTTTTCTAAAAGGTAGGTTAGTATTTAAATGAAATGAATACCAAAAATTCATTATAATTATAAAATCAACATGTTCAGATAATTTAAGGATGTGCTTAAAACAAAATCAGAAACAACTACAAGTTGTGCCATGCTGTCTACTGAATGCTCCTCCTTGGACAACACTGCACATGTACAAATAAATGCAGCTGTAGTTACCTGGAGAATGCCTGAGTTTTATTCTGAAAGACTCAAGTGGGGCTCCAACATGAGGGTGAGGTTTTGAGCCATCCTCAAAGAGGATGACATAACTTTGGCTTTTTCTCTTTGGAGCCGGCACCAGTAGAGAAAAAGAGGATAGTAATTCAAAAAGCCAAGAGGCATATTCATTTGAATTTCAACAACATTTCTTATTTGATCTTAGTGCCTATTTCCTTTAATTAATCTGAACATCACGTTCTTTTTATTTAAAAAATATGTTTATTGAGCACTTTCCCTGGCCAGGCATTTTCCTATGCCCTCTAGATTGCATTATGTTATAATGAAACAGAAGCCCAAAGGAGGCAGAAGCGTTATACCTAAGACACACAAGACAGTAAAGTTAAAATCTGAAATATTTGGGTGAAGAAACCTGAGAAAGAAACCTATGTGAATATAGGACAGATTTCTCTCTTTAGAATATGAGAACTTTTCTCCAGCATTAGGATTTAGTTTGATTTCCTTAAAGCTTTCTTCACTTTTAGAATAATTGAAATTGCCTATATTTAATTAATTAAATGTCACAATTCCAATATAATTATTTTATGAATAATTATATTAGCTGTCTTCTGTTTTAATCACCATGCCACTTTTTATCTTTATTGATGACTATCTTAAAATGTTGAACCATGGGCTTTACATAATTCCATAAACATTTTGGTAAGAAATAAAATATTTTAATATTCAGATTAGCTCTTTATGACAAAATATTTCCTCAATAATTATTTCTTAACATAATTATTTTATTTTCATTATACAGAGTACAGAACTGTTTGGGGCTGCTTTCTGGCCTTCCGAGTATTCCTGCTGTTAACTGGCAGTGATAAGAGACACCCTTTTTCAAATTATTTAATAATTCCCCAATATACCCAGATTTGAAAATGTATAGTCTTTGGAGTATTTGCAAACCATTCAGGGGCTTATTGAAAAACTATACCATTTTATTTTTTTGTTTTGTTTTGTTTTTTATTAAAACACAAAACATTATGGTAATGTGAGAAATAAAGAGGAAATCTATCTAAAATTTTAACACTTTCATTTGTGAATTACATACATATGCCTATATGTTGTCACATAATGTTGATAATAGAATACTTAATCATATATACTCATTTTTTTAACTTGACATATTATCAGAAAACACTTTGATATTAAACAAAGATGCACTCATATCTCATAATGGTAAGTCTATAATTTTGGAGGCAAACTGTTCCTTATTCCAATGTATTTGCCTGGTTAGCTCACATGATTGGACCATGGGCCAAAACCGAAGAAGGTTGTCAGTTAGCATCAGGTCTAGGTAGGTCAGTTAGCTTTACTCTGTTTCACGGGCACATGAAGGGACTAAATGATTTAGAAAGAAAATATGGATATATTAGCATGAATTCATCCCCTGTGCTGGAAAAACTATCCATAGCACTAGACCTAGGTTTGTGCCAATCCCGAAGCCATTAGTGTCAAGATGGAAAAAACAAAAACAAAACAAAACAAAAAAAAAGAAGAAAAGGAAAACCTTGACCTCCAAACACAAAAACTGAATACTATATAGCTTTCATTCCCATAATATAACATAATGGCCTGCCTTTTCTTTTTATAGTTACAGTTGAGGGGCTCTAGCTGATCACCTGCCTGAAATTATTGCTAGCCTGGTGGGAAGTGTTTGAGGACGCATAGTCATGTTTTCACTTCACTAGGAAATCATTTAGCAAATTACTGCTGTTCTGTAAATTACTGTGCTGCATAACTTTCATACTGAGAAACTATTTCCTTTTTCCATAGAAATTGCAGATAAAAGGTTTCTACAATAAATAATCTGTATTTAAAACAAACCAATTCCTAGAATTGAGAGAATGTGATATAGCATTTCTCGTGTGAAACTAAAAACAAACAAATACATTTTATTACCAATATTAAAAAATGACATAGTCTCTGTTAAAGTCAGATTTTCATTTATTGTTTGTTTTCTTCGTTACCCTTTGAGGTGAATGGACACAGCCTTCTGAGGATGAAATAACAAGCTAAGTACTTATCTTTTGAAAGGAAAAGAGCTGGTTTTGGAAATCAGAATTCTTTAAGTCTAAATGTTATATCTTAAAGAGGGCCCACAATCTGTAATCAATCTAAATAGAACACAGTATTGGGAGCAGTTTTTATTATGCCAAGCTCCGTTTAAAATGTCAGTCTGGGGGCGCCTGGGTGGCGCAGTCGGTTACGCGTCCGACTTCAGCCAGGTCACGATCTCGCGGTCCCTGAGTTCGAGCCCTGCGTCGGGCTCTGGGTTGATGGCTCAGAGACTGGAGCCTGTTTCCGATTCGTGTCTCCCTCTCTCTCTGCCCCTCCCCCGTTCATGCTCTGTCTCTCTCTGTCCCAAAAATAAATAAACGTTGAAAAAAAAAATGTCAGTCTGAAGGGAATTAACTCTGTTCTTTTAATTTTGTGTTGAGGTGGTAGGCCCAAATACAATCTGGGGAAATATGGCTCAGCTCACACTCCAAATATGGTGAATCACTGCTGATGTAGCAGGAAGCATTACAAAAGGACTAATTTCTCCGGCCTTTTCCAGAAACACTTGGATAATAAAACTCAGAGCTTGTTCTTTCATTTCAGTGGCAATAAGATACAAAAGCAGAGGCAGGGGAGCTAGGTTTTCTTCAGAGAATGCGGTCCCATTTCATCGCTGTCTTTTCATAGCAGAAGGGCTTGGAAACAAAACCTAATGACCCTTATTCACAAACACTAATGAAGTTAAGAAGATTCCTCCTAAACTCAAAAAGTTGCTAAGACTAACAAAGAGAAAATGTTTCATGGTAGCTAAAATTTTTAAATAACAATCTCAATTGATACATATTAAAATTAAAGCTCCTTATACCTAGAAGTAGTTAAAACATCACCAGACTTAAATATCTGATTCTTGAATCCACACCTCAATAAAGTTGTGGCATGGGGATCCTGATTTCGGCTCAGGTCATCATCTCACGATCTATCTTGAGATGAAGCTCTGAGTTGGGCTCAGTACTGGATTTGGAGCCTGCTTAAGATTCTCTCTCTCTCCCTCTCCCTTTGCCCCTCCCCACTAACTCTTTCTCTCCTTCTCTCTCTCTCTCTCTCTCTCTCTCTCAATAAAAAGAATAAATAAAAAAAATAAAGTTGTGCCAAATACAGCAAAGGTTCAGAATAATGGCATAAACATTTTATTGTTGGAAATTAAAGCTTTGAGGAAAAGGTTAAAAGAACTGTTATGATTCATTTTGAAGATGAGTAGACTAAAATGATCTTTATCCTTTTCCCCAAACTTTCTCAACCCGTGTTCCTCATCCAAACCACAGAATACAAAAAATAATGTGACTCTTTTCTCCATTCTTCCATGGATGCTATGTAAAAGAGTACCATTCTAGATACATTGAAGTTAATTCATTACATACAAGGATGCTTCAGGGCACCAGGGCTCAATTCTTTCCCATAAAGGATGTTGATAACAATTGGATACACAGTAGAACATAATGTTGACAAGATACCTGGAGCCTAGAAACTGCATTCAAAAAGTGGGATATTTGTAGAGAAGACAAGGGGTGGATTTCTTAAAGATAAATTACTTAGCATTTTACTTTTTAAAAGTCTATTGAGGAAAATTACAGTTTCCTTCTTCCAGGATTTTGAAGTTGGGATTTATTTTCTCCTCACTAGAATAGGATGAAGTACATAGTCTCTGACAGCAGAGGTCTTGTCCCACCCTGAAATGTATGTGTTTGGTTCTTCCAAAGTGGAGTTACTCACATCATGCAATGTGGGGAAGCTCTGGGGTTAGAAGGGGAAAGAGCTAGACCTGCTGATACTGCTGACAGGTGGTGACCTAAGATACATCTCCTCCCTGAGGACCCCATCTCATGATGCGGAGAAACACACATTTACTGGTGTCAGGGAAGTCATAGAAAGAAACTTTGCATTGACAAAGAGAACATTGATGCTGAAGGATTCTTGAGAAGAGTAACACTTTATAGTGCTGCTTAGGTTCTTTAAAAATACTTTCTGGGGTACCTGGGTAGCTCAACCAGTTGAGGACTCTGGCTCTTGATTTTGGCTCAGGTCATGATCTCACAGTTCATGAATTTGAGCCCCACATCAGGCTCTGCACTGATAGTTTGGAGCCTGCTTGAGATTCTCTCTCTCTCTCTCTCTCTCTCTCTGGCCCTCCCCTCCTCATGCTCTCTCTCTCTCTCTCAAAATTTATAAACATGAAAAATATTACAAAAAAGTAAATATTTTGTTACATCTCTAATATCAATTTTTTTTCAAAGAAACTGTCTGTGGAATCTAGAATACTGCTGTGATAACAGTCACCAATCTGAATATAAATAATTGTTATCCAGAACTACAGAGATGTAGAAGAAAAACCAAACAATTCAGATCCAATGAAAATGGTGGTGTTTTACTCTCTAAAAGCAACCTCGTTCTTATGTTGATTTTTCTGTTGAATGCAAACATAGGAAAATCTGAGTGCTTTAAGTTTTATTAGTTAAATTCCAAGTAACTGAAGTCTAACTGTACATTGTTGCCCACAGAGATTTTTTTTTCATTAATTTACATTATCATGGTTCTAGAATTGTTCACAAAGATCACCATTGAGGTGTATTGTACAGTTAAACTACAAAAGACTTTTTCTAATGTTACTTTAAGGAGTATTTGGACAAGGCATCAGTCAAACTGTGGATACAATCTGCTTTCTCTGGCAACTTATCATTAATGTAAAATGAGAGTCCATATTGATCTTCGCTTATGCAAGCAGTTCACATGAATCCCACAAAACTGCAAGTGAGCAAAAAAGAGGGCAAACTTTATCTTCTAGGATATCCAGGCTTGAATATCTGAGTGTAAATATCTCTTTAATAATAAACAAATACATTGTTTACTTATGGAAGTTTCAAATGTAATGAAGTCAAGGTTGGTACAGTTAAAATGGCTCAAAGATGAATGAGTGCATGAATAAAACTTGTCTTGGCTTCTCCTAACTACTGCCCTCTTTTCCATTTACAGCTATTCAAGAGCAAGAAAATGAATCTGTGCCCCTATCCTTAAGCCCAGACATCTCCTTAAATAAGTCACAGTTAGAGGACTGCCCAAGGGACTCTGGTTGTTATATCTCATCAGAAAATTCAGATAATGGCAAAGAAGATGTGGAGTCTGAAAATCTCTCTGACATGGTACAGAAGATTACTATCACAGAGCCAAGTGACTGAATACACATTCTCAACTTTATATCTACAGACACATTCCACTTTAATTCTATTTGAGCTAAAAGATCAAATAGGAGAGAAAGAGAAGTATTTGCGAATACAACCTGAAGTTAAAAAATTTTAATCAGAATGATTTTACACAAAAGTTCATGTCTCCAACATTCCCAATTATTGTAAATAGTATGTATATTTATTATTTTGAATGCTACATGTTAATATTTCATTTGCCTGTATGAGAAGAGGTATGGTGTAAGTCTTTGGTGTGTGTGAGATAAGATTTATTCATCTTTATTTTCTAAGTGCAACATGAAAAATTCTGCAGGGAAAACTCATTTTTTCATCCCTGCCAGTTTTGAACTTATGTACGTTATTGAACAAATAGTAATGGAGAGAGTATCTGTATAACCAATTGTCCAAGCAGCAGTTACACTCATTTTTATACTTAATAGGAAAGTGTGAGTTGATACTGGAGACATTTTCTCTTGATCCAGAGTGGAGTTTTAGTAATTATTTTTTGTTGATTTCTTCACTGTTATCTGCTATAAAAGAAGAGTTAACAAGATGTTGTCAATTCTTATTTAGTAAAACTAATTTTAATAATTGTACAGATGTTTCATTTTTTAATTATAAATATTTTAAATTTTGAAATAGCCTAATTTTAATAATAAAAAGAACTACGTGCATTTACTCTTTTCCACACGAGTGGTGCTTAAGGTATTTTTTAATGTTTTGACTTCTAGACAAAATATCTCTTGCCATACAAGGTTTTATAGTCAGTCTCTCTCTCTCTCTCTCTCTCCATATATATATATATATATATATATATATATATATATATATATGAATCCCACAAAACTGCAAGTGAGCAAAAAAAAGGGCAAACTTTATCTTCTAGGATAGCCAGGCTTGAATATCTGAGTGTAAATATCTCTTTAATAATAAACAAATACATTGTTTACTTATGGAAACAATATATATATTGTTATATATATTATTTTTATATATATATTTTATTTTATATATATATATATATATATATATATATATATAAAATTTCCAAATCAATCAACACTTCAATCTGTCTCTTTCTGATAGATCTGTGTCATCCAACTTCCTGAATACTTCTATGTCTTAGTCAGCTTAGGCTGTGTAACAAAATACCACAGATTGGGTGGCTTAAACAATAGAAATTTAATTTCTTACAGTTCTGGAGGCCAAAAGTCCAAGATGGGGCTGCAGCATGGGTGGACTTTAATGAGAGCTCTTCATGGCTTACAGATAGCTACCTTCTCAATGTGTCCTCACACATCAGAAACAGTAAGCTTTCTGGTGTTTTTCCTTAGAAGGGCACTGGTCCAATCATGAAGGCCCCACCCTTACAGCCTCATTTAAACTAATTATCTCCTCAAAACCCCATCTATAAATACCATACACTGGTACCATACACTGGGGTTGAGAGCTTCAACATATGAACTTTGTGGGGAGAGGGGTCCAGTTCAGCCCATAACACTCTAGAAGCTTCAACTCAACATACCTAAATCTTTGATTTTCTCTACAAATTTGCCTCTCCTTTTTTATTCCAAACAAAGCTCTCTTTAATGGCACCAATAACCAGTTACCCAAAACAGAAAATCATTTCTCACTTCATCTCACTTATACATTTCTCATACAGATTCATATGTAATCAAGTCTGACCTCTAGATGTGCTCTGCCATTCACGGCTTTCTATCCATTCCCATGGCTATTGTATTGCTTTGGAATGTCATTATCTCATATATTAAATAGTGCAATGGCTTTCCAACTCACCCCTGTTCTACCTGTGCCCTACCTTTTAATCCATCCTCCCAACAGCTTCCAGAAAGATCTAACCTGTATATCAAATCATGTACTTCCAGCTTGAAATTGTTTTTAGCTCCTCACTATCTTTAGTATAATAATATTTAAACTTTCTTCCAAGGTACATAAGGTTCTTCACAACCATTTTTTTACCTAACCTATGAGTTGTATCTTTCCTCTCCTTTCTCTCATTCTACGCTCTGCAGCCATAACAATCTAGTTGCAATTCTACAAATTCACTATTTCTTTTATGACTTTTCTTATACTATTTATTTTCCTGGAGTGGCTACTATGAATTTCTACATCTAGGAGACTCCCTCTGTTTTTCCTCTTAAGACACATCACAAAAGTCACTTACTCTGTGAAGTGTTCCATGATTTCCTTCGGTGTACTTCTCTGTGTTTCCATAGCAACTTGTATCTCTGTTGGTTATGGCACTTAACATATTATACTTTATTTATTTGAAAGGCACTTGCCCTTCCACAACACTGTGATCTTTTTGTGAAAGAGATCCCTGGTGCCTGGTACAATACTGGGTACAGAATGGGAACTTAGGAAATGTTTGCTGAAGTGCATTGAATGGAATTATTCCCATATAACAATTCTATATTTATGTTTAAATCAATGTACTTAGTCTATAGGTAAATGCCTGCCAAAGTGATCTAAAAGTTTCTTAAATATGTAAAACACAATACTTTAGGAAAAATCAGGAAACACAAAATGTTATTTCAAATGCTGGGAGACAATATTACAGTTAATCTCTAGTGTATTTTTCCAGATCCATGAGATTTAATCCTATATGCAGCGCCCAGGTCAGGAGTAAATCACATGCCTACTTCTCTCTCCACAGCAGGAAATAGTGTTTCAGTTTCAACCCTCTAACATGCTTCTTGCATCATAGCCCCACTCCTGGCCATGGTCAGCACTCCAAATAGATTATTCTAGGACCTCCTTGGACACTGCGTAGCCACTGACCATAATTTTTAAATTTTCATCAACCTGCTGCCTCAGGGAGTTCCAGAGAGTACAGCTTCTTTATGAAGATACCAAGAAATTGTAGGTTAGGAACCATCTAAGGAACCACTTAAATGTAAAATGGTGGAAATTGCTGGTGAAATGTCCTCAGCCATGATTTCTATCCTTTTAAAATGAATATCTGGCATCCAGTCAAGGATTTATGGAAACGCTTATGAGCAGAAATGCCGCAAAGGCCATGAGGAGATTGAAGAAGAGAGACTGGATTCCATGAGGTTCAAGTTACCAGAAGGATGACCCCATCACATAGCACAGCACTGAAAAGGATACCTGTAGCCATATACAACACACTAAAGAGAGTACTGCTGCCTTCATTTCACAGACTGGATATCTGAAGCTCATTTTCCTTAGGTTTTTCTCTCAACTATGGAAGCTGGATAAAGAGGAGTGAAAAGGCAAGACATAGTTCATCCAAGGTTGTGAGGCAGTTGAGAGACTTAGGCCTTCCACTGCCCTTGACTAGAAGATAGACAAGAATTTGAGCCTTTCGAGAGTGGATGTGAAGATGGTTAGAAAGTTGACATTTTAATGGTTACCAGATGATCACAATGGTTCTAGGTTGAAACCTGGTTTCAAGAGAGTCCCAGTCTTGTTCATTTATTTGCTCCCCAAGACATATATGCTCCCCAAGACTATGCCGATAAAGGCCCTTTGGCTCAGATAATCTGCATTAAAATCTTGCCATAGTCTCTCACTGGAACAAGCTGAGTCCTTCAGTACAGAAATGTTGTAAAACTGTTCTGGGATGCAATGATTATTCTGATCCCAGGAATCAGAAATTACAAATTCAAGTATGATGTGAAGTACGCATGGCTAGAGAAATTTTATTCTAAGTATGGATAAAATCCTTATAATAATTTTTTGATAATAAGAACAAAAATGAGATCATTTAAATTCTGCCCCCTCATCCGATTCTTTTCCTGATATAAGTACCAATATACCTTAACCCTGAAATTGTTATCAGAAGCTTTTCTTTTTTATCAGTTACATTTCTAAGATAATGAGTTAAGAAATAAAATAACTTTTAAAACTTCTAAAGTGATAGCTAAAGATTATCAGGTTTTAGACAACATCCAGTTCACTGAGGTTAGTCAAGCGCCTTGCAACTTCCTGTGTGAGGCCAAATTGATGACATTTCATGTTGAGAAACTTCCGTTACAGGCCTAAGTTCTGAGAAAAATAACATGAAGAAATTTTATATACTCTGTCACGCCACACACACACACACACACACACGCTTCCATTCCCCCACCACCACCAAAGAAAACTGTGTAACTAATCAGCATGCACACTTCAAGAACTCCTTCCTAAAGTGGGAAGTCATGCTAAAATTATGTAAAGGTTGAGAGAAAAATGAATAGGGACTAAATATAGGTAAAAGAACAGCAGTTTCTAAATTTGACCAGGTTTTCTGCCTACAGAACTAAGATGGAAGTAACCCTTACTTTAGGCTACCTCCTATCTTACCATTGAATTCATCTGATCACACCCAATGTTGACCCAGAGGTCCTGGTTTGAGGATTATGTGACTTTGGGTGGATCACTTATCCTCCAAGCTTTTTTTTCCCTCCTCTGTGAAATACAAATACTATAATACTAATATTTCATATTTCTGTGTTGATTAAATGAGATAATGTGTGCAAAACACTCAGTACAGTGCATGCACTGCATGCATAAAAACTAATATCTGAACATAAAATAAAAGTGGTGCATACGCTACCATAGGACGGGCTTAGGCTCGTACTAATTGAAATTCTTCAGACCCAGATTGTATGAGGGCTAGGACAACTGTGTCTTCCAGTAGCAATGAGAATCAGCTGATTCACCAGAACTTCACAGATAAATGACTGTTTGGTCCTGACAGAATATTTCTTTGTTGAGTTATGACAGTTTAGGAAGAGGCTGTATGGTATTTAGCTTTGACTCCTCACTCTTGACACATAATAGGAATAATCACTTTTGAGGACTGAATGATTGAATATATAATTAAATGCCCACATTAATTAATTAAATAACATAAAACAAGATTTGGGGTTATTACTTTTATTACTGCATCTTGGGCCCAGGTCTTTACAGTATGGAGTCACAGCTGACTGTGCAATAGCCCACACAGAAGCCCTTAGAAAGACACCTTAACTGTAGATTTTCACATATTTACAAAGCTTACAGGCATTTAGCCAAATGATCTGCCATGGGAAAATCACAGCACAGAGGAAAATATGAGCTTTTCATTATTCTCCCTTTCTTTCTTCATCATGCAAACTTCTCACATTTGAATTACCAACAGTTCTGAGTATTAGGTTGTCTGCGTGATGTAGATTATAAATTAAGAAGCCATGATGGAAAAATCTTAAAAGTGACATTAGTGTGTTCAGAGATCTCCTTTGGCCTTCTGGGGTCCCTGAAGGGGACAGAGCACTGAGGGCAGAGCACTGTCTCCTCTTAGGGAAGGAGTGGAATCCTGATGCAGAAGGCTAACGGGATCGTTTTCCTCTCTGAGTTTTTGGGAACCGTGCCAAGTGAATGGGCAGGAATCATTCCATTTGCAGAGTAAAATGGGGTGAAAAGCACTTCTGGCACACTTTGTCCATATAAATTATACTTGTTTGCAATTCATCAACTCCTTCTCTACTTTATATCCATATGTAATGTAAATGATCATCTTTCTCTGAAGCTCCATAACGATGTGCAGCTCCAAAATGTGATATAATCAGCTAAAAGAGAGCAGATGGAAGTTTTTCCCCCAATATGCATATTCATAAAAAAATAGAGAACTCAACAAAAGGAGATACAAAAGTACTTCTACCCTGGAGGGCTGCTGCATGGACTTCTGTACAAAAGTAAGTTGGTTTTCTGCAACTATTCATTCTTGAAACCTTTACTCATTCATTCCTGCAGCAATCATTGAAAATGCTCCAGAAAAAAATCTTTTTGAAAAGTAACAAATATATTTCCCTTTAGATTTTTTTTCATTGCACCTTAGAACCCATGATTGAGGAAATGATGGTTAAATATTGTACCAGAGAAATATAATTAGAAGGCAAACCACGTAGAAAAGTGAAGACTTCACCATCGCTTTAGCAATACAGACTACAGACATTAAAATTCACGCTGATATGGGCGCCTGGGTGGCTCAGTCGGTTAAGCGTCCAACTTCGGCTTAGGTCATAATCTCACGGTTCATGGGTTCGAGCCCCGTGTCGGGCTCTGTGCTGACAGCTTGGAGCCTGGAGCCTACTTCTGATTCTGTGTCTCCCTCTCTCTCTGCCCCTCCCCTGCTCACGCTGTCTCTCTCTGTCTCTCAAAAATAAATAAATGTTAAAAAAAAATTCACACTGATATACTAAAAAAAGCTATATAGAGAGAATAATAAACTGGATAGCATTTAGCTATTATATATATATATATATATATATATATATATATATACATACATACATATATTTACTCAGAGGCTAAGTTTGTTCCTTTGTGTGTACTGGGTAAGTAGCATTGCTGCTAGAAATTTTGTTAATGAAAACAGCCTCAGGAGATATTGTGAAAGAAAATAACCATAAAAGAAAATTTAAGAAATGGGTAAAAAAAGGGGGGAGACATAAGAAAATCATTCAAAGTGTAACTATGAATTTTGGTCACAAAACCAAAGAGGTTGTATTCATACCAAAATTAGATGTTTCTGACCCTGCATGTCTCCCTTCAGATCCACTCTCCACATGTGAGGCCCTGATATCCTTTTAGAGAGGCTCATCTGTATGGACAACATCCTTGATCTGTACCCTCGGCTTCCTGTTGGGCTCAATGAATGGGAAGCCCCATCAAGAGACTGGAGGGAGAGAGAGGAATGAGGTCAGGGTATTTGCTCACCCCATGAGATCACCTTATGTTGCCTGTCTCCCTTAAGGAAAGGTCTAAAAGTGTCATTCTGTACATGATTCTCCTTCCTTCAGATTCTGGTAATTGTTCCTTTCCTCTTACTTCTAAAGGCTTAGATTTAATAACCGTTCTGTGGCTGTTAGCTCACTACCTGCACAGCCTTTAATGGTTCCTTTACCCTTCACTGTGCCTATACTATTGCAATTAGTCCCTTTATAAATCAGCCTTCCTTGAATTATCCTAATTTGATTGTGCCATCTGCTTCCTTTTGGTAGCCGGACTAGTGTACTGATCTATCATTGCTCATGACTTTCAGTTACTTAGGTCATGTTCTTGAGTCTAATGAGCATTGCTCCATGACTCCAGCATAACTACATTTACATGGTCTCAGGTCATTTCTATCTGTTTCACTACCAGCCTCCATCCCTACTGACAAATAGCTTTAAGGTAAAGCATTTCCACTAACACTACCAAAACTCATGCCCTTTACCCCTTTCAATTTCTTATTAATCTGTTTAATGAGGCCCATGCACATATTTCTCCTTTTTCCAAGCAGCTAAGAATCACTGGAATAGGATTGGCAGCATATAAATGAAGGTTTTCATGGTGCAGTTCATACCAACCTAAATGCATGGAACACGTGTTCTATCCTTTCCTAATAACAGTCTACTTTGCTGTGAAACATAGGATCATTTCTATTGGGATAATATACAATCTACCAACATTAATATTCATCCATCAACTATGTAATAAAATAGAATGAAGCAAATGCATATTTTAGCTGCTTGCTATCTAATCAAAAATATCTGACATTAATAGCATTTTGGTTTTTTTATAAATGAGATGGCACATTGATACTGGAATTTTACTAGTGACTTTTCATTGCTAAAATTCTTTAATTCTAAGTTATATTTCACCTACAATATCATTTGCTAACATGGGTCTCTCATACACAAAGCCTCAGGACTCTTAATCTCAAAAGAGGTTATCGTAAAATATGGATGCCCAGATAATTTGCATGATTAATGAAAATATGTTTTAGAATATTAAACATTTAAGATGTTAGCATTTAGTAGGCTTTCTGACAGAAGTTAAAAGACTATTAGAATGACTGATGAATTGCTACAGTACATTAGCCCTCAGAACAGGGAATGTGCTAGAGGACATTTATGTAACTTCTTAGCGTTCTTGTTTTTTTCTTCTTCTTCTTCTTCTTTTTCCCTTACAGCTAAGTTGTCCTTTTGTGACCTTGGATCAGTTGTAGATGACCAAGCATAAGACTGCAAAGTTTTGAGAAACTTGAAAATGAAATGGAAGACCACTGACAGAGGGACAAAGAAAGCAATTGTATTAACCAGGGCTTTACACCTAATAGCTGGCACATAGTAGGAGATGAATAAAAATGGGCCAAAAAAATAAAACATCTTCTCTCCTGATTCAAATGTCTTACCTCCACACAGTGGAAAAAATGAAACAAAATTCTTCCCTGTTCAGGCACAAGGTCACTGACAGTTTAGCTGTTCACAACTAGGCAATGTAGACAAACTTATTATTTCCATTTGTTAGGAACTGTATTTCAAAATGAAGCTCCACCTACTGATATCTTCCTGGAGACTTTTGTTTTTTGATTGCTGCAGAGCTTATCGGGACCTATTTGGTCATTTATTTCCTCCTCTTGTTATCCTTAGAGATGAAATATACCAGAAAGGACTGTCATGGAGGTGTTTATATCCCCACTGGGTAAAAAGTAAAATACCATTGGAAAGGTAGGACCACAAGAAATACCAAAATAAATTCTTAAGGTAGGAGCAATAAACTGCTTAATGGCCTTGTTTTGGAAGAGACAATTAACATTACTTTAATTTATGTGAAGTATTATCATGAAGTTATGAGCTCCCTCTCTGAGCCCTACTTGCCAAAGCCTGCTTCTTTAGGCAGCATTTCCTTTATAGAACTATTTAGTTTATAGTTCTCCAGCACTCACTTACTGTATAGCACCCTCATTCCTGTGTCAGTGAGCATAGAGAAAAATATACTATTATACATCATCTAGAATTCCACCTCTTAGTCAGTAATGCAAAAATGGGCAGGGTAAAATTATAGTAGGCTGATTAACCATTCCCAAAGACAGAAGATCCTAGTGCACAGAGCCTCATAAATATTACCTTATTTGGGTAAAGGGTCTTTGCAGATGTGATTAATTAAGGATCTTTATATAGAGAGATTCTGCTGGATTATCTTGGTGGGCCCTACATATAATTACAAGTATCCTTATAATAGAAAAAGATTTCTTACACAAGGAAGAAAATGTAGTGTGAAGACAGAGCAAAGAGATTTGAAGATGCTGGCTTTGATGATTGAGTGATGTGGCCATAAACCAAGGGATTCTGGCAGCTACCAGAAACTGGAACAGTCAGGAAACAGATTCTCTTCTGCAGCCTCTAGAGGAAGTGTAGCTCTCCAGACATGTTTTGAGTTGTGGTGCAGTGATAACTGATTCGGGACTTCCGACTTCCAGAACTAGGGGAAAATAAATTTAAGCCACCAAGTTTGTGATAACTTGTTATAGCAGCCACAAGTAACTAATACCATGGATAAACCATTCCCAGCCTTAAAGAGAAGGATAGTAACCCCTATACATGGGTATTACTAGTAGACAATGGGAAAAAAATTACAGTATTAACAACCAATTTAATACAAAGGAATATTAACACATATATCTGCTGAAACCTGTGTATATTGTTCTTCCTTACTTTTACATGTGTTAGGTGAATGTATTCAAGCAACTCATTTTTTAATAGGAAAAAAAAGCTCTTTTATTAAAATACCTAATTTATAAATATGACAGTTAAATACGTACTATTCTTACCCTTCAGATGTTTTAAAATTTCACTTAATAGGAGTATGCTTTCTTTCATCCTCCCCTGGAATACAGCTGTTATGAGCTAAAGGATAATGCAAATTTAAAACATTCTTGTAAAACAAAACAAAACAAAAACTAATTTTGGCTTTATTAAGAGTAGAACCTTCTTTAAGACTTGGAAATATATGTTTTGCTGAAACAAAAATGTTTTTGTATGACTTATTTCGTCCTTCATTCCTTCGTTCCTTCATTAAATATTGATTGAACATGTTCTGGGTGCCTGGAAACTATACTAGGCTCTGGAAATAGCAAGATGAACAGCAACAACACCTGTTCTCAAGGAGTTAAAGAGTTCAGTTTTCTCCTTTGGCAAATGTGTAAATAAGTAAATTCCTATGAAATGTGAAATGCTAAAGTAGTGACCGTAGCAAGTGGTGTGGAAGCAGGATCTAAAGATAAATCATTCACTTTAGATGATTCTATGAGCTTGAGAAGAGTTAAGTTGTGTCTTGGTAGAAAAAGAATTTAACATTACAGTGGAAAAGTTTCTTATTCTTTATTTGAGACATTTATAGACAAAACTGTATTCAAGGTTATAGACAAGATGCAACACCTTCAGATTTTGGATAACGGAATTAGCAAATTACGGTGGTTTTCTCATGGTTTCAAAAACAACTACTTGTACAATAAAGGTTGCTTAATTAAAACTTATCCAACTGAAACATCCATTTATCTGAAACAAATGCTTGTGCTATAGACATCAACCAACTCTTCACATGAGTAACTAACAATAAGCAATGGGATGATGCTCGATGAATATCAATTAAAACAAATTCTTCCCAATAAACTCTTTCTTAAAAAGATACATTCTTGCGTGGGCGTACATTTATATGCATGCACATACACTTTGCTATTGTCACTTGTCTTCTTTAAAACATTAATTAGCATTAACTATTTATCTTAAAGATTTTAAGCATAAGTTTCAGGTGGGACTAGCTACATAATGGGGGATGTCGAGAGCTTAGAATAATGGCCTAGCACAAAATCAAAATGCAGAGCCCCATATTCAAAATTATTAAGACTCTTAAGACAGTAGTAGCAGAGCATTAAAAAAATACGGAGCCTTTGTGGGAACAGAGTCCTGTGCAACAACACAGGCTACATGTCTGTAAAACTAGTCCTGGTTTCAGATATTCCTTATCAATTGTCCCCATTTGGATTGTCCCAAGGGCCATATTATAGATTATGAAAATGAGAATAACCTGCCTAAAAGTCACATTATGGTCATATATTTTTTTGCACAGGCCTATGTTAACTATAAAGGCATTGTTGGGGACCTATTAAAATTCTATCAGGATCAAAATTTTTCATGCTTGCTTGATTTCTCTTTTCTCTGCTTTATACAAACTTATCTAACCTATGAAGGAGGAAAAAAAATGCTATCGTTTCATTAAACTGTGTCTATCAGCCCTCTTACACTCGGTTGGGTTTGTGTAACAAGTTCTGGCCAAAGTTAGGACCTAGCTCCTAAGTTCTCCTTTGAGGTTCATGTTCTCACCTCACTAGGTTTCCCTTATTCTTTCCTGTCCTTTCCCACTCCTTTATTTGTATAGCTGGAAACAATGAACTCTGAACCAAAGAGCCCATTATAGGAAAAGCCTGAACCCCCGGGTCATTTTTGGAGGACAACCATTCAGGCTCTTTATGGTGTTTGACCCATATTAGAGTGCCACACAAAATTAAACTTTAATGTCTTAAGCCACTTATTATTACCCTAATACTCTATGTTTGATAGTATGATAGTCTGAGACAAGGAGCATAGGACCCAGACCGGTATTTAGCTCATTGAGCGATTCTGAAACATCTTTTGAGAACAATGACTGAAGTCATCTTCTCAGTTGACTATAAATCTATGTGCTAGTCAATAGCTATGGTATTATCTCATGGAGTTCTTTACATTCTTATAATAACATGAATTTATAATTTACTTTCTTTTTTATTTGATTTTATAGTTTCCAAAGCACTCTTTCTTATGTAATTTTAGAGGATTCTGGGACATTGTAAAGACTTCAAAATTTATAGCAGTGGATTATCAGGGATAGAATGATCAATAGCAACAATGACACTGTCAAACATCCCTTTCAAATCTCACAAATTGTCACCTGTCAGCTTATAGGACTCACAGACCTCAATAATTCAGATTACCCAAGTAAGTATTTGATAGAAACCTTGGAATCTGGGCTGAGTCTAAGCATCTGGGGACACTGCTCTTAGGAAAATCGGTTTGGTGTTACTGGGAGGGACAAAGGGAGATGGCCAGAGTGCTTAGAATAATGGCAAGCGTTCTTTTCCCTTTGGCTGCAGAATGTCAGCATTTATGGGAAAAAGTCGATCAAGTACTTACTGGATCTGCTTAATCAAGCATAATTGTCACCATGTGACTGGCAGTTATTGGAAGCTCCTGTGTGAGACAGTGCCAGAAACAGTATGCAAAGAACTACCTATATTTTAGATAATAAAAGAAAAATAACTTTTCCTCAACACAGGAAATGAACATGATGCAATTTAAAAGCATAGATTTTTGGAATGTGAGAGATTTGGAATAAGACTTGGTTTCAGCACTTATTTGTTTCAAGTTCTTCTAGTTTATTCCAGTGTAAAAGAAACATTAGTGCCTACATTGCAGAGTTGTATCTTAAACAAACTTGAACAAGTAAGGCAACTAGCATGATATCTGCAATGTTTTACCTCTGTCAGGTCCATTGTTTGTATTAGTGATATTATCTTTGGTAATAATACTTTAAGAATTAAGAATGAAGGGGTGCCTGGGTGGCTCAGTTGGCTAAGTGTCCAACTTCAGCTCAGGTCATGATCTCATGGTTGGTGAGTTCGAGCCCTGAATTGGGGTCTGTGCTGACAGCTCAGAGCATGGAGCCTGCTTCAGATTCTGTGTCTCCCTCTGTCTCTCTGCTCCTCCCCCACTTACCATATGCTCTCTCTCTCTCTCTCTCTCTCTCTCCTTCTAAAATAAATGAACCTTAAAAAAAATTAAGAATGAAGACGCACTCCCAGGCACTTTCAAATTTATATAATAAAGAATCTTACCGAACATCCTTCCTGCCCTCTTTAAAATTTAGAAATTATTTTTCCCCAATTTTTTTAAAGACACACAGTGTCAAGCATTTATAATCACCCTTTTTTCCACACAGCCAGACATAAACGTGTATTTCAAATAATTCTTTCAATTGTCCAAATACTCATAAGTTGTAGGAAATAATAATTCATTAAATATTTATGAAATATTGAAGTATCATATTCACACCAAGGGAGTTAAATGAGAGAAATTACTTTCTTATCCTGAATCTTAAAAAGGACTCTGGGAACTATGATTTATGTAGATTTTCCTAGAGTGTACCTTTTATACTGCCTTTATAAATGTTTTATTTACTATGCTTTAAGAGGTCTAGGATAGTTTTCCTCTGAATAAAGCCCCAAAACTCCTTAAAATGTAGGCAAAGTATGTAAATTTAAGGATTCTTTACTAGTGCATTTCTGAAACAAGAATCAGATAGCACATAAATTTCTATTAATAAAAATCAACTATCTTTTTTCAATAATTAGAAAGCTGTCTCAAATCTTAATGTGTACTGCATGTTGATAAAAAACTCATTTATCCAATAAATTGTTATTTTAGATGAATTAAAGGTATTTTAAATGTTGAAATACCCAATTCCCACAAAAGATCCCAGACTAAACTGTGGTAATATCTAAAAGACCTAAATATACCTTTTGATATAAGAGAAAAAGAATGACAAAAATTTAGAGAAGTTAAATTCTATAAGAGAAAAATAGCTGTTTATGCAGTAAGGATGTTTCATGAATTAGGAAGTTCAATAAGTAGATAAATGTTTGTTGATTTTATTGTGAACTTGCAATGGACAATGTGTCTCTTGCCCTATCTATATAATTCCAGCAAATACAAATTGAATATTTTTTAGATCATTAAAACTCTATTAGACACTTTGGAATATATGATCATAGGATACATGGTGTTTTCTCTCAACATGTTTGCAGTTTAGCTGAAGAGGCATGACAAATATCAAAAAGTATCATAGCAACAGAATCCTGTATCAAGAGATGCATCATAGTGCCAAGCCAACAGGACAAAGTAATAGCTGTAGAGTTCAAAGAAGGGAGACACCGCTAAATGTTGGGAGATAGGATATTTGCCTTCTAAACTGAGACACTCTGGTCCTCAATATATAGATTTTTGGGGGGGAATGAGGCGGAAACCAAACAGACACTTACTATATAACCATATACTAGGTAAGCTATTTTTGAAGTACCAACTACTTAGTTGTATACAATATGACTTATGTGAGTTATTGTCAGTTAAAAACTGAATAACCACTAATCACCCCAGAGTGAATTTCAATGTCCCACCGTAGACCAAATTATTCATTTCTACATTCCATTTTCATTTATTTTTGTGGAAAATTGTTTACATTTCAGTGATAAAAGGAAATCTTTAGCCTGTATAATTTTTCCATAAGCATTTTTATACACAAAAATATCATGTCATATAACATAATAAGTGATTAGTTGTGGGGTTAAATGTTAAATGGTAGGTGTTAGGGAGATTTATAACCCCTAAACATACTCCCAGACCTTCAGGGACTTATCTTCTGTTTAGGAGGTCAGGTTTTATATATGACACAATAATACAAGGGGGGCATACATTAAAGGCTGAATGAATCTATCAGACACAAGTGTCTCTGTGGTTATAATACTCCTCAAACCAAAAGAAGCCATTCTTATTGTAACCCTGGATCCATGAATGTGGAAATGGTGCAAATAAAGCCTTCTTCTATTTCAAATTCCCCCAAATTTCAAATATCTGCAATAATACAATACAGGTAGGGGTGACATCTTGGGAGAAAGGAGTTCCTATATATTAGTCACTTGAGTGTCATAAAAAATGACTTTTACAAATTATATACTTAATATTTGAATACTAATGGCTATATCCTTAAAAGAAGGGACTCTTGACTTCAAGGAATCATAGATGTCAGACATGAAGGGGACTTGGAGAGGGTCTGTTCCAATGCCATCATGGTGTAGAAGAGATGGAGGCCTAGAGGAATAAAGGTCCATCCATGATAACATCTATTCACAAATGAGAAAAGTTCATATTTGCATTGACATCTTCTGGAATTAACTCCAGGTATCTTTCCTTCATAGCATACTGCTTCACCATAGGAGTAACACAGGGTACCAGGTAAAGTTGAATATTTAACATAATTTCGCTGACTGAAGTTATGTCTTATCAAGAACAAGTCACTTCTCTCACCCATACAAATCCTCTAAAATCTGTGTTATACATACATACACTATACAATAACATATGGTCCCTAAGTAGGAAAAAAGTAGAATCACTAGTTTGGACATCATTGACCCAAAGTAATAACAAAATAGAAATTGTCAGCAATATAATGTTTGCCCATATAGAATCCTGATGAGAATCTATAAGAATCTATGAGGATGCTAATAGAGAATAAGAGAATTTATAAGCTCAAGGAGGCTTTCACAAATCTTTGCCACATCTGCGTGTAAATTATGAAATCTATGCCAGTCAACTGAGAGAAAAGTCATACCTCCTTTAAGAAGTCTTGAATGCCGTCAAGACCTTATGAAACACATTTTGATTAGCGAAGTGAAAATGAATCACAATCATTGGCAAAGGGTTGTGCTACAGTTTTCCTCAAACCAGTAACGCTTGGTTGAAAAGAGGTGGAGCATCAAGAAGAAAGATATATTCTATGCATTGCATTTTGATTAGGCTCCTGGATCTCCATATTTAAGACTTCTACCTTTCCCAGGGCTCCTCATCGCCTGATGATAATTACAAACGCATGGTAATGGCGGGCCTTAAATCAAACGTGCATGGTAGATGTGCTGTCACGGCAAGAACGAGCTCGTTGAAAGCTGGCAGGGAAGGATGTGCTTGCCTTTCAACTGGCAGAGCAGGCCCCTTGGCTGGCACAGCGACCAGCTCTGCCTTAAATCTTCCTGAGGTGTGTCCTGTTATAGGACTTTGCCTAATTTAAGATGTCTGTCTTTGGAGAAATCCTTCGTAACGTTAGTTTCATTTGCAGGTTGCCGAGGAAGATCGCTCGGGCTGCAGTGTTGCCCAGCTGCCTATAAAGCCCCTGCTCATCAATAGTCCTATCTAAAGAGTCCACTTTGACAAGGGGCCATCCAATGACCTGCCAGTCATCCTCCTTTGCCAAAAGTTACATGTGAGCAAAGTGTCTTGAACGGATATGAAGCCTCTGGTAGAGTAGACAATATAGATTAATAGTCCACCCTGGACAATTCTAGTCATTTGAAGAAGTAGTGTGAAACTGGGACACTTCTAAAGCAAAGTTTGCCAACTATATTTAATTTTAAAAGTAAAGTCATGGTACAGCCAATTGAGGAGAATCAGCAGAGAAAGAAAAAAAAAGAACCAAAGTACAATCTTTCATAATTCAGAAAGAAGCTGTGTCTGAGACACTGTGGATTCAGTTTCATGGAGAGTGGTTTTAATAAAATTACAATAAATATGGCACCGTGTTTCAGTGTTCTTATTTTATAGGCATTTCATCTTTGAAATCACAGAGCATATTTTCTTAATCTTTAAATCACTAATCTGCTAATAGAAAATGAGCAAGTTTTCAATGCTTGCCAGAAATGAGAGGCACTCCCCCTATGTCTACCCAAATAAAATTCTACCAAAATATATCAGTGAACTCAACAAAACAAGCTGAGAGCATTGGTAGGAAGAATAAATCAGTCTCTGACGAGGCAAATCATTTTTGTTTCGTTCTTCTTGTTCTAGTCCAGTTCAGCCTCAATTGGCCTCTGGATTCACTTTTTCCTGTGTCTCTGAGTCCCTTATCTAATCCTACTCTAATTTTGCTCTGTTGGTCTCACAAGCCTCCTACATACATTGACTCATTCTTGCTTCACCTTTTATTTCTTTCCCTGAGCACTTTCTGGCTGGTTTCAAACCTGCCTTTCTTCTTCATGTGGCTTATTGTTTCAAAGTTTCCTCAACCGCCCAAAACTAGCAGTTATAAACATTTGCAAACACAAATATTTTAAGTAGAACAATCAATCCAGAACAATCAATCTGTATTCCCAAATACAGATATGGTATCTTTGGGATCTGATAGCATGCCAGATGTATATCTCCTCAAAGCTCATTTCTCAAGGATCTAAAATATGCTTTGCTGAGTGCTCTCTATTATATGTCCTGGGATGAGCTCATCTATTTAAAAGTACACCCCAGCTCAGCAAAGCTATCCTTCAAATTTATTTGTAAGTCAATCCTTTGGAATTCTAAATGTCTTTTCTAATGGAAACTATCTTACACAGAATGGTTTAGGTCATCAACCAATTCCAAATATCTACCTCGTCCAGAATAGAGGTTTTGTTCAGAATAGTACTGAATGAAAAGATATGGGGGGCCCATTTGGTTAGAGCTGAAACACATCATGGAGATTACATAATACAACTCTTTTATGGTATAGGTGAGAAAACTGATATTAAATGGCTAACTTTTTCTTCCTTATATAACATCCTCTTCTTTACTGTAAAACCTAGGTATTATATAAATTAATCCACACAACAGTCTCAAAAGATTGGTATTCCTATCCACATGAGACAAGTGAGGCTGAAAGAGCCAAGTAGCTCCACTAAAATCACGCAGCTAGCACCAGTAAAGTGATGGAGCTGGGATTTCAACTCAGTTTTCTCAGACTTTATATATGTCCCAGTCCACTACCCCTCACAATGCCAGTCATACAGTTTCACCGAGAATCTGTTTTGAGGCAAAATTTATCTGTCTAAGGTCACATTTCTTTCCCATACAATGGAAGAAAAGTCACTTTTCTTATCCTCAAATACAAGCCACTAGTGATGGCCCTATGGTCTAGGGTCAAGACCAAAAGAAAAAAATTGTGAATAAGAGTAAAGTGGTTAAAATGATCCCTAGGACAAAGCAACTTTTTTGACTTCACATTCTATTCCAGCTACTGACCTATATTATCTCTCCTTTTGTTCACAGTCCAGGCTCTTCATTCTAAACTTGTTTTCTCTTTTCTACCTCCTATTCATGTTACAAATTACTGCAGTTAAGATTCTGCCTTTCCACCCCACTGCAATTGCTCTAACAAAGATCACAGTGACCTCTTAGTAGATCATTCAAATCCGTAGTTTTCAAACCATTTTCTGAACTATGTGGGCAGCATTCAATAGCTTTGACTATTCTCTTCCTAAAACTCTTTTCTCTTTTGTTTTTTATAAGCCCCATCCATCTCTGAACCAATCCCTATCTGACTCATTCATAAGCTCCTTGTTTTTGTCCTGGTCTTAAATGCCTTGTGTTTTCTATAATCAGGCCCTTGAACCTTTCTCTAAAAAATAAGTGGGTTTCAACTTTGCCTGAACATTAGAAGCTGTCCATAAGGAGCTTTTAAAATTCTAATAGAAAACACTTTAAAAGGCAGAGTAAAGGCCTCCATGTATCCATTCCTCCATAAAAGAAATGAGAATATTAGCAAAAATAGGCAAAATAAACTTTTTCAGAACTCTGGAAATTAATCAAAGGTTTTCAAAAATATAGGAAGCATTTATTCAAGAAAAATAGCTGAAACTTGGTAAGAACAAAGTTTTGTGGCATTTTGATTCTTCCTATCCCTACCCCTACCCCCCAATCTCTGTTGTAGCCTTCAAACCAAAAGCTACATGATTTTATTCATTGTGAAAACAGCAACCTATCAGCCACTGGAACAAACAGAACAGGTTTGGAGTTACTCCTCCCCCCCCAAAAAAAATTGCATCCCTAGAGAATTGTCACTATTTACCTGTCTTGTATCTCCAGTCTCAGCACTTATTTTTTGTTAACCTGGGTGACTGCTGAATCAAACTTGACTTAGCTCACTCGGTGTGAACAGACCTGCCCCTACGGCATTTGTCAAAAGAAAATCAATATCAATCGTTTAAAAATTCAGGTGCCTGAGGTAGCAATACCAGTTGGGTTAAGTAAGACACTTACTAAAATATTATAAAGGAAAACCAGGGAATGAAATTTTTATGTGGGATGTTGAAAATATTCGACATATTCCTGGAAATCTAAAAGGCCATATGCATGTGCAAGAATGTGCACATGCTCAGGAAAAACGTTGAGGAGGCTCTAATCTCCCATGTGTAGATGCCTGTGAGTCTGCACAAGCAAGAAGTGAAGGCTATTGTAGTGTTTTAAACTGCCTACTGGAGTATTGAAATATTCCTCCCCAACACACACAAATCCCTCAACAAAGTTGGGAAGACTTATTGGTTTAGTACATTCAAGGAGATTTCTGTCCAATCATTAGCTGACCACTACACTAACTGAGAAGAGATGTTGAGTTTTATGCAAGACAAAGAATTCAGACTCTACAGAATTTGCTCAGGAAACTGAATAAACAAACCAACATCCATAACAACCAAATCAATACCAAACAACAAAACTACAAGGATTGTGGGAGGGGGAGGAGGGAGCTGGATTTCCAGAGCCAGAAAGATTTATTTTTCAAGGGTGAGGCATGGGGGAACTATAACACATGCAAGGAAACAGGAAGTTATAGACCATAAAAAGGAAAAAAAAATAAGTGAAAAGAAACTGTCTTTGAGGAGCTCAGATACTGGACTTACTAGACAAAGACATTAAAATAGCTATTATAAATATGTTCTAAGAACTAAATAAAACCATGTCTAAAGAATTAAAGGAAAATTTAAGGACTATATCTTACCAAATAGAGAATATCAATAAAAGGAAAAAATTGTTTTTAAAAGGGTCAAATAAAAATTCTGGAAATTAAAAGTATAAAAACTGAAATGAAAAAAATAATTACAGGGATTTAACAGCAGATTTGAAATGGCAGAATCTTAAGACAGAACACCTTAGATTATTCAGGCTGAAGAATAGAAGGACAGTTAATGAAGAAAAATTAACAGAGCCTCAGAGACTGTGTGATACCAATAAGCATACCAATATGCACATCATGGTTGTTCCAGAAAAAAAAGGAGAGAGAGAAGGTAAAAAACAAAACAAAACAACAAAAAAATAAACAATTTGAAGAAACTGAGGCCAGAAACTTCCCAATTTGATTTAAAAAAAAAACATGAACATGCACACCTAGGAAGCAACATAAATTCCAGGTAGGATAAACTCAGACAGATTCATTCCTAGACAAATTAGAGTAAATTGTCAAAGACCAAGGAAAGGAGATGATCTTGGAAGTAGCAAAATAAACGTATCTTAAAATGTACAAAGTTCCTCAAAGATCAACAGGTAGTTTCTCATGAGAAACCATAGGTTCTAGAAGGAAGTAGAATGACAGGTACAGGGCACTGAAAGAAAAACATTGTTGACCAATGTTCTCAAGAATTCTATGTTCAGCAAAACTATCCTGCAAAAAGGAAGGAGAAATGAAGACATTCTCAGTAATTGTAAACTGAAAGAATACATTGCTGGCAGACCTACTTTATAAGTAATACTAAGGGAGTGTTTCAGGCTATGAGAGGCACTAAACATTAACTAAAATGTGCAAGAACAAATAAAGATCACTGGTAAAGATAAGTGCACACATTAATATAAAAAACATTATAAATGTATTTAATTTGTGACTTTTTTCTGCTATTTGATTTAAATTACAGAAAACAATAACTATAAAGCTGTTGACTGCCTTATAACATGTAAAAATTTAATCTGTATGACAATAATGGCACAAAAAGTGAGAGAACAGGGCTATAATGGAATAAGTGTTTACAAACTATTTTGAGTTAAACTTCTATTAATAAGAATTAAATTTTTAAAAATTTACAACTCTGTAATCCTCAGTACAATTATTAAGAAAATCTTTAAAGTAAAATAAACAAAGAAATTTTAACAGTCTAATTCAAAACATCTATATATCACAAAAGAAGGAAGTAATGGAGAAATAAATGAACACAAAGACACTTACATACAGAAATCCTACCTTACCAGTAATTAAGTTAAATGTAAATAGTTTAAATATTCCAATTAAAAGACAGAATTTGCAGAACCCTCAACAAAGTAGGTTTAGAGGAAAAAGACTTCAACATAATAAAAGCCTTGTATGAAAAGCCCACAGTGAGCACTATACTCAATGGAAGAAAAACTGAGAGCTTTCCCCTAAGGCCAGAAACAAGACAAGGATGTCCGTTCTCACCACTTTTATTCAACATAGCACTAGAAGTCCTAACCACAGCAATCAAACAAAAAATAAATAAATACATAAAAGCATCCAAATTGGTAAGAAAGAAGTAAAATCTTTATTATTTGCAGACGACATGATACTCTATATAGAAAACCTGAATGAGTCAATCAAAACTCCTAGAACTGATAAATGAAGTCACTAAAGTTGCAGGATACAAAATTAATGTCAGAAATCTGTTCCATTTCCATACACTAATAATGAAGCAGCAGAAAGAGAAATTAAGAAAACAATCTCATCTATAACTGACCCGAAATTAATAAAATACCTAGGAATAAACTTAACCAAGGAGGTGAAAGACCTGTACTCTGAAAACTGAAAAACAAAACAAAACAAAAAACACTAGTAAAAGAAACTGAAGATGACACAAAGAAATGGAAATATATTCCATGCTCATGGATTGAAAGAAAAAATATTGTTAAAATGCCTAGAGTCTCAAAGCAATGTAGACATTTAATGCAATCCTTATCAAAATACCAACAGCATTTTTCACAGAACTAGAATAAACAATACTAAACTTTGTACAGAGCGCTCACTTCAGCAGCGCATGTACTAAAATTTGTATAGAACCACAAAAGACCCCAAGTAGCCAAAGTAATCTTGAAAAAGAGAAACAAAGTTGGAAAACTTCAAGTTATATTTAAAAAGTTGTAGTAATCAAAAATCATGGTACTAACACAAAAATAGACACATAGATCAATGGAATAGAATAAAAAACCTGGAAATAAACACACAATTATATGGTCAATTAATCTTCAACAA
The DNA here is from genome assembly GCF_027475565.1 of Acinonyx jubatus. Lineage (NCBI taxonomy): Eukaryota > Metazoa > Chordata > Mammalia > Carnivora > Felidae > Acinonyx > Acinonyx jubatus. The sequence goes on from NC_069384.1 coordinate 28,515,020, forward strand.
AGAAAGAAAGAATACCCAATGAGAAAAAGACAGTCTCTTCAAAAGATGGTGTTGAGAAAACTGGACAGCTACATGCAAAAGAATGAAACTGGACCACTTTCTTTCACCATACACAAAAATAAACTCAAAATGGATTAAAGACCTAAATGTGAAACCTGAACCATAAAACTCTTAGAAGAGAGCACAGGCGGTAATTTCTCTGACATCAGCAGTAGCAACATTTTTCTAGATATGTCTCCTGCGGCAATGGAAACAAAAGCAAATATAAACTATTGGGACTACATGAAAATAAGAAGGTCTGCACAGCAAAGGAAACAGTCAACTCTATTAAAAGACAATCCTACTGAATGAGAGAAGATATCTGCAAAAAATATATTTGATAAAATGTTAGTAATCAAAATATATAAAGAGCTGATACAACTCAATGCACAAAAAACAAATAACCCAACTAAAAATGGGTAGAAGACATGAACAGATGAAGAATACATGTAGACACATGAAAAGATGTTAAACGTCACTCATCACCAGGGAAAAGCAAATTAAAACCATAATGAGATATCATTTCACACCTGTCAGAATGGCTAAAATCAACAACACAAGAAACAAACAATAGGTGTTGACAAGGATGTGGAGAAAAGGGAACCCTCTTACACTGTTGGTAGGAATGCAAATTGTTGCACCTACTCTGGAAAACAGTATGGAGGGCTCTTCAAAAAGTTAAAAATAGAACTACCCTATGATCCAGCAATCTCACTACTGGGTATGTGCCCCCAAAATATAAAAACACTAATTCAAAGGGATACATGCATCCCTATGTTTACTGCAGCATTATTTACAATAGCCAAATTATGTCATCAGCCCAAGTGCTAATCAATAGATGAAAGCATAAAGAAGGAATGGCATACATTCAGTCATAAAAAAAAGAATGAAATCTTGCCATTTGCAACAACATAGATGGAACTAGAGAGTACAATGTTAAGTGAAAACAGTCACAGAAAGACAAATACCAAATGATTGCACTCATATGTGGAATTTAGTAAACAAAACAAATGAGCAAAGAAGAAGAGAGAGAGACAAACCAAGACACAGACTCTTAACTGCAGAGAACAAACTTACAGTTATCAGAAGGGGAGTGAGTAGGGGGATGGGTTAAATAGGTGCTGGGGATTAAGAGTACACTTATGATGAGCACTGAGTAAGGTACAGAGTTGTTAAACCACTATATTTTATAACTGATACTAACATAATGTTGTATGTTAACTATACTGGAATTAAAATAAGAAACTTAGTTAAAAAAATAAAAATAATAAAAAATAAAAAGACCTTTTGGCAGAATGGATTTTTAGAAAACATGATTCAACTGTATACTGTTTACATGAGACAAACTTCTAGTTCAAAGACACAAGTAGGATGAAAGCAAAAGGACAGGAAAAGATATGCAGAGTTAAGCAAAAGAGAACTAAACTGGCTTTTTAAATTTCAGACCAAATAGATTTTATGTTGAATTTTATTATTAAAAAGATAAAAACAGTGACATTTAAACAACTAGGCAAAAGGTCATTCACTAAATAGAAGATTTCAATAACACAATAGGCCAAGTAGGCTTAACAGAAATCTATACAACACTCCATATAAACAGAAGAATACACATTTTTCTCAAGGGCAGATGGAACATTCTTGAGTATACAGCTACGTGATAATTCTTTTTAAATTGGAAATTTGCAATAATACAAAGTGTGCTCTCTGATCATAGTGGAATGAATTAGGAACCAATAGATATTTGGGGAATTCAAAAATATGTGGAAACTAAACAACATACTTCTACATAATCAATGGGTGAAAGATCACCAGGGAAATTAGTAAATACTTTGAGATGAATGAAAATGAAAATACAACATGACAAGTTTTAGTGTATGCAGCAAAAACCATGTTTAGAGTGAAACTGATAGGGTAAATGTCTATACTGAAAAAGAAGAATGATCTCAAATTAATAATTTAGCCTTCCATTTTAAGGAACTAAGAAGAGTAGACTAAACCCAAAGCAGGCTGATGGAAGAAAATAATAAAGGTTAGAGGAGAAATAAATAAAATAAAGAATAGAAAGTAACAAAAAAACACAACAAACTTAATTTTTTTAAGTTTCTTATTTATTTATTTTTGAGAGACAGAGAGAGACAGAGTGCAAGCAGGGGAGGGGCAGAGAGAGAGGGAGACAGAATTCAAAGTAGGCTCCAGGCTCCTAGTTGTCAGCACAAAGCCTGACACGGGGCTCAAATCCCTGAACTGTGACATCATGACCTGTACTAAAGTTGGACAATTAACGAACCAAGCCACCCATGTGCCCCCAAATCAACAAATTTAAAGCTGGTTCTTTGAAAAAAATCAACAACTAACATAAACAACAAAATTAATAAATCTAATTTTGTTAAACTAAATGAAGTTAAATAGAAAGAATCAATTTAGTAAAATCAAGAATAAGAGGATATGATTACTGCCTACACAGAAACAAAAGGAATTATAAAAAATATTATGAAAAATTGCATGCCAACAAACTAGATAACTTAGATGAAATAGAAAAATTCCTACAAAGAAACAAATTATTGAAACTGACTCAAGAGGAAACAAAATTCAACTAGAACTATAGCATGATAAGAAATTGAATTAATATTCAAAACCTTCCCACAAAAAAAAGCCGACAACCAAATAGCTTTACCAGTGAGTTCTATCAAACATTTAAAGAATATTTAACATCAATGTTTTGAAAATCTCCCCCAAAATAAAAGAATGGAAAACTTCCCAAATTATTCTATAAAGCTGGTATTATTCTGATACAAAAGCTTAAAACATACTACAAGGGAAAGAAAACTACAAATAAATATTCTTTATGAATATAGAGGCAGAAACCCTCAACAGAATACTGCAAGACAGATACAACAACATATAAAAAGGATTATAAATCATGACCAGGTGGGATTTATCACAAGGATGCAAGGGTGTTTTGACATAAAAAAAAAAGCCATTTATGTAATATATCACATTAATAGAATGAAGAAAAATTTATCATCTCTATAATCTCAACAGATGCAGAAAAAAGTATTTTACAAAACCCAACACTTTCGTGATAAAAACACTTATTAGTATATATATATATGTGTATATATATATAAAACATCCTAGTTAATGGTATATATATATATATATATATATATATATATATATATATATATGAAACATCCTAGTTAATGGTAAAAGAATGAATGCTTTCTCCCTCTCCACATTTAAAAAATAGAATAAATGAGTTTGGTAATGAAGGAGGATATAAGATCAATATTAAAAAAGCAACTGCATTCCTTTACAATTGTAGTGAATAATCCCAAAAGGAAATCAAGAAAACTATTCAATTGGAAAAATGTACGGAAAATAATACAACGCTTAAGAATTAATCTTTAAAAAGTATAAGATATGTACACTGAAAACAAAACATAACTGACATAAACTGGAGACCTAAATAAGTGGAAAGATACCAGTGTTCGTGGATTAGAAGACAACATGGTTGAGATGGCAAAACTCACCCCAATGATTTACATATCCAATGCAACTGTATCAATAGTTCCTCTGCCATTTTGCAGAAATGGACCCACTGATCCTAAAAGTCCTATGGAAAGGCAAAGGACACCGAATAGTCAAAACAATCCTGAAAAAGAACAAATCTGAAGTATTCACACTTCTTGATTCCAAATACTCGCATAAGGTTATACATATGGATCACTAGAATAGTATTGAGAATCCAAAAATTAACCTTGACACTTATGGCCACTTGATTTTCAACAAGCATGCCAAGATATTACAGTGAGGAAAAAATAATATTTTTAGCAAATGCTACTGGGACAACTAGATATCTTCATGCAAAAAATAAACTTAAACAGTATAGAAAAATTAATTCAAAGTAAATCATAGATTAAAATGCAAAAGCTAAATCTATAAAACTCTTAGAAGAAAACATAAGGTTAAACTTTTCCTGACCTTGTATTAGGCAATAGTTTTTTAGATGATACAAAAAGCACAAGTAAGAAATGAAAAATAGATATACTGGACTCATCAAAATTAAAACTCATTTTTTAGGATACTTTTTTAAAAATACTACCAAAAAAATATAAAGACAATCCACAGATTGGGGGGAATATTTACAAATCATATATCCCATAATAGATTTGTATCCATAAAGTATGAAGAATCCTTACAACTCAATAATAGAAAACTAAATAACCCAATTAAAAAATTAGTAAAGGATTTGAACAAACATTTCTCCAAAGGAGATATATGCATGGCCCCAAAGCACACGAGAACACGCTCAATATCATTAGTGATGAGGGAAATGAAAATCAAAACCACACTGAGATATTACTTCACACTGACTGGGATGGTTAGAATCAAAAGGACAGATGATAACGAATGTTAAGAGTGTGGAGACATTGGAACCCTTAGGCGTTGTGGTAAGAATGTGAAATGGCACAACCCCTTCGGAAAACATTTTGGCAGTTCTTCAAATAGAGGTCCCATGGAGTTAAATGTAGACTTACAATATGACTCAGCAATTCCACTCCCAGATCTGCATCCGAAATAACTAAAACAATATTTTCACTTACCTCAGTGATTCTATCCATTCTAGATTTTCAGCCCAGCCCTTCAATTCAATGATTTACTTTCAATGTCTCACATGAATTTCCAACTTAGCCTATTCAAAATTAAATCCGCTACCTTCTTTCCAAAACTTTCTTCTCTACCAGTGCTCCATCGTCCACCCAGATTCCAATTAGAAATATAAAAATGAAAAGAAAAAAAAAAGAAAGAAATCCAAATTACCATTGATTCTTTCCTCTCCCATCAATGCCCAAACATTATACTCCAAATTTATTCCTTCCCCTTCCTGCCCACTGCCTCAGCCTCAGGACATGCAATTCTCTCCTTTTTTCCAAATTATACCATCAGAATTCCAACTAATCTCAGTAACTCCATACTTGATCTTCTCCAATCCATTCCCCAGACTGTATCCTATATCCTAATATATCCTGATTACACCACTCCCCAACTGAAAATCCTTCCCTGGTTCTCAAGTACTGTATCTAAAAGGAATTCAAACATTTACACTGATTTTTAATTATCTGCTTCTACCTAATTCTCCAGCTTCATCATTCATCACTCCACCACTCCTACCTCATTACCCTATCCTCTTGTGATAGGAGATTGCTTTTAATTTTTCAATGTGCTTTGCTCTCAAACCTTTCACACTGGTTCACACCCCCTTGCTCCCCATATCTAGGACTGCTCCTTTTACTGAAATTCTTCATCAGCCTTCAAGACTTAGCTCAGATACTAACATTTTCTGAAAGAATGTCCCAGATATCCTCACTATGATTCAATAGCCTGATGTGTGTGCTCCCACATAATTCTGGGCATTCTTCTACTACAGCCAGCATTTATCACTCTCAGGAAATTGTGTGTTTACACTCTCTGTTAATTTGATTGCTCTCCACAGCAAAAATTGTATCCTTAACACTGAGTAGAGACTCAACATATAGTGAATGGGTAAAACCTAAAATATGCAATGGAGAAATGGTTAGCTTATTTGTTTGCTTTTGGGGACAGAGGATTATATATAATAGCATTGGAATGTATCATTTGTTACTAGCTTATTAAAATTATAAAATAAAATTCATAGCTGTATAAATGTATATATGTGTGCATATGGGCATATATATATGAAACACACACATATATATATTGTGGTGTTTCTCCTGACTGGATGGGGGCCCCTAAATGTGGGGCAACCCCATCAGCTGGAAGCCAGCAACATAGGCCGGACAAAGGAGATATAAGTATATTAAGTACACTGAATATACTGCAAGGGAGCAGCAGGCAAGACAGCAAAGGAGAAGTCTGCAAAGAGGCAGTGGGTGAGGGCTGTATTTAAAGGGGGGGTGAGAAGGTATGGGGACATATGGAATTTTTCCTGCCTGGTTGTAATAGTCCATTGGTCAGCTAGGGTTTATGGATATTTTGAGACGGGCCGCTTAATGGGCCTGTTTGTATTCAGTCATGAGGTTGGGGTCACTCTGGGCCCTTTTGCGCTGATTAAGTTTCTATTGCTCAAGCCTGTTGCCTAAAAGTGGCTTCTATACATATTATACACTGTATGTATGTACATATAAGAAAAACCTACACAAAAGTTGAAAAAACATTAATAGGAGTTCTCTAGGTCATGGGATTGGATATTTTATCTTTTAGAGATTCTTAGAGATACTTAAATTCTTTAAAATTTTTTTTCAGTATTTTCTGTGGGAACATGTATTATTTTTGAAATAAAAATACTTTTTAAAAGATAACTTGTCTATTTTTTCCCACTGATTCTAACACAGTTTATAAGCCAAACAGAACAAAATTCATTCTCCTACCTTTTTTCCTCCGTTCTGTTGTCCCAAATTAAGCACAAAACTTCCCTGGGCCCAGCCAGGGAAGTGAAGATTCTGGAGCTGCAGGCATTGGCAGAGGTTGTAGAGGTAGGTATGGCTCACGGGTTCCATCTTTTTCCCCCTCTTCACGTCGTAGTTTCTAAAGATGATATGAAAATAAAATTGATTTGTGATGGAATCAAAAATGAGTTCAGTGAGTACTTTGAATGTCTCATGTTTTGAATCACTATGATCACCATTTACAAATTGTAATTAACTGCTTTCTTGTAACTTACTAAGGGAGAAGAGTTGAAAGGGGGGGAGGGAATAAAAGGTGAAGTTACATCTTTATGTCATAACCTAGGACTAAATATGAAAAATTCACATTTAATCAGACTAAAAAGACAATGTTAAGAGTCAAATGCATATCTGAGATTAAACATTGCACTCTGTTGAAATACTGTTTACCCAAAAATTTACAATGGCTTCTTTCAGAGCAGCAAAGACTGATTGGTAAAAGTGTCTCCACTGGGAAAAATGTCCCACATTAAAGCAGTTAAAATCATGCTGTAAATAACATAAGCTTCATATTCTATTAAAAAAAAATAATGTTTATTTATTTTTGAGAGAGAGAGAAAGAGAAAGATAGAGCAAGAGCAGCAGAGGGGCAGAGAGAGAGGGAGACACAGAATCTAAAGCAGGTTCCAGGCTCTGAGCTGTCAGCACAGAGCCCAATGCAGGGCTTGAACTCACAAACTGTGAGATCATGACCTGAGCTGAAGTCAGATGCCTAACCAACTGAGCCACCCAGGCACCCTGGTTCAGATTCTGTTTTAAAGTGGGATGCATTCTTAGTTTGTAGACTATTTTCCTGATTTTGTTATTAATCTGACTGAACCACTTGGGCATTTGGTCTGAATGTTATAAACTATGTTGAATTTCCATTGAAAACTCTTGCATGTTTAAAAAATTTAGAGAGCATTATAAAACTGTTAGTTCACTTTTCTTTTATAAAACCATGATTCCCAAACAGTTTTTGATGAGGGACAGAACAACATAAACAAGGCAAATGAGTGCCTAACCACACATCTCTTTGTTTTAATCATCTTAAGTCATTGCCTAGTTGTCTTTAAACCCCTCTCTTAAGAATTCCTAGTTAAGAAATATGGTTAAATTCAGGTTTCTCTCAAGATTATGGAGCAAATACAGACAGAGCAGAGATATATCACCTACCCGAAGAAGAGAGATTGTGGGAATCAAGGAAAATCTTAAAGGGGAAAATAAAACACAAAAGAACAATCTGGAGCTTGAGCAAAGAAGAACTTGGAACAGAAAGAAAAAGGCAATGGGCCTTGCCTTCTGATATTTATATGAGTTTTTCCTATGAATATAGACTCTAGTTTATTTGCGTGAATATAAACCTAGTTATTTACAGGAGTATGAACCTCAGGTCTTTTAAAGTATTATGTGGTCTCCCTCCCTTCTCATTCCTACCTGCACTCTCTCATCCCACCTCCTAAGCATTCCCAACCTCATCCCAAATTAGGACGGGTATTCTCTATGCTCTCCCTACTACCACCTCCTATCAGGTACTTGAACTTAAATGTAAATTGGAGGATGATGTTTTAAAATCCAAGGATACCTGCAGCAGGATGACTAGAGCAACAGACCTCTATCTTTGACCTCTTTCCATATCTCCCCCCCATGTGTACTTTGTGCTTTTAGCACAAGAGAGGTCCGGGAACTTCTAGAATTCTAAGTAATAAATGTACTCATTTGTAGAGGATTGGTTCTCTTCAAACAAACCTGGGTCTACACATAAGCATATTTATTAGGTATTATATAATGTGATACTAAGGCCCTGTATCTAATGGTAACATGGCAAAAAACAAAGTATTTCCCTGTCTTCTGCCCTAGCCCCCACACCCCAGTAATCAAACTGCCATGGTATGGTGTCTCATCTCACCTGTGGGTGAGAAAATTTCCTAAGATGGCTCCTTTCAAAACATAGATGACTCAGGGGTGCCTGAGTGGCTCAGCTGGTTAAGCATCGAATCAAGCCCAGTGTTGGGTTCTGCACTGACAGTGTGGACCTTGCTTAGTATTCTCTCTCTCCCTCTCTCTGCCCCTCCTCTGCTAGCACTGTCTCTTTGTCTCTCAAAATAAATAAATAAACTTAAAAAAATAAAACATAGTTAGCTCATAATTCACTAGTAAGTTGCCTACACTGGTTCTTCAGGATAGCTAGACCCAAGAAGACTCATTAGGGAATGAAACATAAGAATAAAATCTGTCCAAAGTCTCAAGGTTACAGGCTGTGGATCCAAGTAAGTATAGTGAAATAAAGCTGTGTGAAGAGTCACTCGCCTGGGGTTCCAGTCCCAACTCTGCCACAAGGAAGGAAACAAGGAACTTTGCTTACCACAAACAAAGGACAGCTCTCTGAGTTATTCTATTTTTTTCAACAAATCTAAAATTACCTGTTCAATACCTCATTATGATGCCCTGAAGGTAAATGAGATAATTTACTTTATAGTTCTCTGAAAATTGCTGGATACCATACAAATAAAGAGCATCAATACTGTTCTTACAGAAATATAAAAATTTAAAGATTGGGTTGGTTCAGGTATATTGGACAGAATGGGATTTATTTTAAGCAGGTCAGTTTCTTTTGAAACTTTTTAATTGATGTATTGTGTATATTCAGAAAAGTGTACAGGTTCATGTACAACTTGATGAATTAGCAAAAAGTGAACACACCCATGAAATACCCACTCAAGTCAAGACATAGAACACTGACCCCACCTGAAGTCTCACTTTGTACTCAATCCAATCATTCACTCCTCTTCTCCTCCCCCCAGGCAATCACTGTCCTGATGTCTAATGCCATAGATTAATTTTATCTCCTTGTAAACTTTCTCTAAGTGGAATCATACAATCTATATTATTTTCTATTGGACTTTCTTTGTTCACTGTAACTTTTGTGAGGTTGATCTCTGTTGTATGTAGCAACCATTTGTAACTTTCATTGCTGTATAGTAGTTACATGCTGTATATACTAATAAATGAGTATTTACAATATATTTATAAAATTTTTCTGATTATGGACCTTAAGTTGTTTCAGTTTGAGATGACTGAAAATAATACAGATATGAACATTCTTTTCAATGCCTTTTGCTATGCCTGTATATGTATTTATATTGGATATTTCAAGAAGTGAATTTTCTAAATCATAAGTTTTAGTAGATAATGTCAGATTGCCCCACAGTTTTACCATTGTTTATTCCTACCATTTGGTAAAGGAGTTCTAGTTGCCTGGCACCTGGCATCTGAAATAAAACATCTGAAATAAGGTAATCCATACTAAAAACAAAGAATCGAAGTAAAGGTTTATACCTTCATACTGAAATCCCCAGTTCTTTATCCCTCCTAACTCTGAGGATGCTGGCAGCAGGCTTTCTCCATCTGAACAAGAAAAGGTTTTTATCTGGAGAATCTGAGCCAGTCACAAGAAAAAAAATCCAAACATTTTGACTTAAGATCTCCAATGAGAATAAGCCCAATAAGAATGCTTTAAAATAAAGCCTACCATCAAGTCACAAACACACATACACATGCATATACGTTTACAAACACTCCAGTAAATTTTTTAGTGCCCAACCTGTATATACAAGCATACATCCAAAAATCACCAGACATCTGAAAAAAGTCTCTAATATGAAAGACAAGTGCAAACAAGCCAACATTGGAAAGTAACTTATAGGAAACAATTTATGCTGGGAGAGAGGAAAAAATATTGTTAATAGTTTCAGAGAAGAAAGAGGAACTATTTCATTCATGAAATAAGCATCAATTCTACAAAGGAGATAATCAAAGAACAAGAAAGAAACCTTAAAAATGTTAAATATTGCCATAGAAATTAAAAATTAATAAAAATGTTAAAGGAAAATATTTTTAAAATTAAATATAAAATTAAAAAAAAAAGAAAATTATAGGACCAGAATAGGATGTACAATATCCACCAAAGAGATACCAAAATCCTAATAGAGAAAAAGAAAAGAACTAAATTTTTAAAAATGTTGTAGGTAAAATGTTCTGAATTGAAAGATCTAAGATTCCACTTAAAGGGATCCACTGAGTGACCCACAGAATGGATGATAGATGCACACATTACCTATCACCATGAAATTTCAGAATATTAGTAAAGAAGACATGATTCTATAAGAATTCCAGAAGGAAGAAAGATGACATAAAAAATTGGAATAAAAATCATTTCTATCCTTCCCCAGAGAAGCACTAGATATAGTAAAACAAGAAAACAAAAGATCAATGCCTTAAAATTGTAAGAAGTTATTCATAACTAGGTTTGCATATTTAGCCAAATTATCAATAAAAGGAAGCAAGATGAAGTCATTTTTAGACACGCATGTTATTTAACAATTTATCTCTAATTTACCCTTTCTCAAGTAATCACTGGAAGACATGTTCCACTAGAATGAGGCCATAAACCAAAAAAAAAAAAAAAGAATATTAGGGATCAACTCAAGTGATAGGTGAAAACAACTCCAGGAAAGCAATTATAGAACTGATATGCAGAAAACCAGTACCATTTGGAGCTGGTCAAAATGCTAGAAGAGAGATATTGTCAAGAAGGCAGAAGTGGCACATCCTATATATAAGCATACAGAAAAACAAAACCAGTATAATAGGAATTTCAGGAAGTTTAAAAAAATTTTAAAAAGCGATCTCATATGCATTAGATATCACAAATATCCCATTCTCTTCTCTTTCTTGAGAATTCCACATCCCAATATTCTTGCAATTAGACAAGGCCATATGACTGATCTGGGCCAATGAAACGTGAGTAGGAGTAGTATAAATCATTTCTGATCTGAAGCAGTAAAATCCAGGGGATTTTCCACTCCATTCTCCCTCTTTTGCATTAGAGGTTGCTGTTGAGCTGGCACAGCCACAAGATGAGAGCGTTCTGGACTGCTAGGTCAATGCATTAAGGGAAAACTGCCCAGGGGAGCCACTGGTCCTTTGCTGGACTTTGTATGAGCAAAAGCCCCTGTGGTTCTGGCATTGCTCATCATTGTGAGGTAGAGTAGCCCATTCTGTCCAACGCAGTATTTTACATAGTTCTGTCATAAATAACATTTACATGTTCACGGTAATAAAAACAGTAATTATTGTTTTATCCAGAGTCCTGATATAACTATATGGCAGGCATAGGAAAAATAGTGTGTGAGAATGCTGTGCGGGGTGAGGGAGCTAGGCATCTATGTTGGGGAGGTGGAGATGCTGGGTGTCCAAGAGAACAAAATTCTCTTCTTCCACAGTGGAAGGTCAATAAATAGTACCTAAAATTCAAAGAAATAGTAACGGAAATGCGTCTTGGCCTCAGCTTTGGACTGTACTTTCTATTTGGAAAAGCCCCTCTTGACAAGCATATAAAAGGCTGATCAAGTGAAAACAGATATTGGGTTTTACTTTCATAGGAGTGACTACAAAAGCTCAGGTTTTTAACGATGGTAAAATATGTAACCGTTAATTATACTTGCCTGGCTTCCCTGACTCAGAGTGGTGGGGTCGGTGAATTGGTAGCAGGCCATCCTGGCAGCCAGGGATGTGTTTCATTATCAAACCCTTAGCGGCAGTTAATTGAAGGAAGAGTACTCATCTGACATGAGCGGAGACAGTACGAGTGGAGGCTAAAAGACCCTCAGCTTAGTACGGTTTGTTCGTTGTTGTTATTGTTTTGAAATAAGACAGTGTGATCCTAGGAGCTATGAGGGGTCTATCTTCCCCTTAGTGTTAACTGAAAAGCAAAAGCCAGTGTGCAACATGAGAGAAGGAAACAGATGTACAGGGAGATAATGCCCCGTGTCCTTGTAAAACCCAGTTCCCACCCCTGGAAGCAACTCCTACATGTAAACTAACTCAATTCTTTTTCATAGTTGGAGCCAGAGAGTTCTGACTATTAAAACTAGTGCTTACCAACTCAGACCTGGAAAGGCAGCTTAATTCTTTCCTCTGCACCTGAAAATACACATTCCTCAGGTAGTTAGAGGGAAGGAGCTCATGTGGACTCTCTCCTGTGCCTCCACACTTTCTCTGCCAGCTGTGCATGTCTTAGAATTGGCCTCTGGTCCTTCTTTAAAAAGCACTGAAAAGTTTGTCTAGGAAACAGTGTGGAACCAACAGAAAGATTCAAGTCTTGAACTGGATGATTTCACTACCACTCTCACTATGAGCCACATACAACACAAAGTTTTTATAGGATATGAAAAAAAACCACTCTCCCCTCTAACGTTTATATCTTTCAGTAGAGGAGACTAACATTAATTATCTCTTTCCCCACCTCTAGAAACTGCTGGAGTCCTTTTGCTGATAGTGTCAGCTCGGGTTTATAGCATCCCACTCTCCTGGAAGGCAAAAAGAGAGTCAAATGCATTATACTACTGAGAGGACGTAAGCTAATGAAGAAAAATGATTAATCGATATTTGTGAGCAACACATTGAAACAAAGAGAGAGTCTGCATTAGCTGCAGAGTGTAAAGCATTTTGTAGAGAGAGCATTTCTGAATCCACTTCGTCATTCTTGATTTAGCAAATGTGAGCTTTTCTTCTTTCTCAGCTAACAGCCAAAATAATTAACACAGAGTTTATGTGAACTTAGAAGGTGCTGCGCTGAGAAAAAAAGAGAGAGAGAGAGAGAGAGAGAGAGAGAGAGAGAGGGAGAGAGAGAAATTGTACAAACCTTGTGGCCAAGCCATTTGCTACAAGAAATAGAACTGTGGACATCTGTTTTCTGGGAAGTGCTAGCCTGGAGTGCAAAGGTGACTGAAACTCAGAAATCAGATCAACATTTTCCATCTTCACACCCTATGCAAGTTTCTCTGAGTATCTTGTCAGGAGAAATAAGGAGAACAGGACCAACTTTAGGTTAAAAAATCTCAGAGGAGAGAAACTGATTATTTAAATCAACATTAAAAAGTACATCAAAACGAAAAAGATTTAAAGTGTTTCAATTGCCACTGTCCATTCTAAATTCATACCAAAGCTAAATATTTCAAGCTTGTTATGCGTTTGCCTTTTGAACTGAAAGAGACCCGTAAGATCACACAGTTCTTCATTCTTGCCTTAAATGGCAGAGGAAGAGGACGCCTAAAAGGTTAAGCACAAGTCCAATTTCAGCAGCTGGCAAAGAGCAGAAGAGAATATCAAAGCCCGTCCTCCTGGCTGCTGATTAGTCTCCTTTCACCACGCTGTGCTTTAGGTAAAGTCTGTAAGAGTCCCAGTATGATAATGGGAATAAAGTCACGCATGAGAAGCCTGGTGGTCGGTCTCCGAGGAATATCAAACTTCCCACTTGTTAGAAGGCAATTTTTCTTTTCCAAAGAGGGAATGACAGCCTTCTTTTTGAAAGCTATTCAAAGGTACAAATGTGTGAACTTTGAGCAACCCGCTAAGGCAAGTGTATTGCCTAAGCGTAAAAAGAAATGGCGCAGGTAAAATCAGGTGATTTCATGTAAGAAATTTTATACCCTGGAGTCTAAATATCTTGATGATCCTTAAAGAACAAAAAAAGCAGGCTCCTTGTCACCACAATTGAACTGCAACTCCATTACTGAATCAATACTCTCGCTAGCAAATATCCCTTATGGAGTAGTGTTGTAACACAAATTAGAACAGTTTTGGGAGGGGGGAGTGGTAATGCTGGGAAACTTGGAAAAAATAATGAGTTCAAAACAGAATTTATTTAAAAGACAGAACTGAGGCTGGTGGGTGGGGGCATGAATGGCTTACATTTTGATGAATTTTTTAAAAGAAGAGCAGGGTATACACAGTTTGTTTTCAAGTTAGAGGATAAAATGATGAAACGGATCTTTTCTCCAAATAAATGCTGTTATGCTACATTTTCATGGTCAATAGTGCTCCATTCGTAGGTGTCCCTCGTTTCAAAAACCAATTTGGCTTATCTGTTTGCTCCTCCTTACATAAATCTCAAAAGCTGTAACAGATTCAGGGAAACAGATGACCCAGTCACAAATGCTTACTTCTCCAGGGACCTGCCTTTAAATTGACCTTGAGCTTCACAAACCAAAAAGAGCATCTGTGTACCTCAGGACAGTATTAAATCTGGAAAAAAAAAATTAAATAAAAAGGAAAGCAGGATAGGCAGAGTTGGCCAAAGCAAACAAATACTCAGTAGGGCAGCCGAACCAATAGATGAGAATGCAGAACCCACATTAAGTAGGCTGGTTTGTTAGGGGGTGTAAGTGGTTACAGGAAATGTCTGTTTAGATTAATGCCACACAATCCTCGGTCTTTTACAAGGAATTTTTAAATGTGATCTTGTCCAACTTTTTATATGGCTTTTTATTTCTGTCCTTTTAGTTTAGAAGATTTAGTTGGTGTTGGGGGAAGAAAGAAGAGCCTGGGGTTCCGTCAAGTAGTACCTGTGTCAAGAAAAATTTAATTGTTTACTAATAAATTTTAACGTACTGCTCTAAGTCCCTGCCCTCTGAAGAGGAAACACACACAACCATGTGGTGATATTCGTGGAATTACAGGCTACCAATGGATAAACTGAAACCAAGTTTTGTATGATTTGCGACATAAATAAAAATCACCTCTACCAAGGAAGGGAAATTACCCCAGTTAAAGCTCAATGGCCTGTGTGGGATCTGCCAATTTTTAAATCTCCAACTGCCACCTATTGATGAGGGCTATTTTAAGAAGTATGAAAAGTTTAAAAAAAAAAAAAGTAAAGAAAAAGCAAAGGTAAAGTCTGATTTTTCTCTGACAATCTGGAATAAACACAAAACCAGAATTTTTGAAAGATATATAGCAGGACATAAAAACTATAGATTAAATATTTATCTAGTACTTTCCAGGTGCTTTGCTTAGTGTGGCCAGTTAAAGATGGCTACAAATTCTTTAATGTTTCTCCCATGGAAAGGTGGGGTCTATAATTCCTTCTTGAATCTGGGTTGGTTCTGTGATGATTTAGACCAGTTGAATATGGCAAAAGTATCTCTGTGTTAGTTTCTGGACCCAGCCTCTAAAAAGCCATCAGCTACTGTTTCCCCTTTCTTAGAACGCTCTCTCTGGGAGCCCTGAGCTTCTAAATAAGAAATGATTATTCTGAGAAAACTTACTGAATGGGTCACATGAAGGAGCGCTGGTCTACTGTTCCACCCTTCCGGTCATTCCTACCACATGCCGGACATGTGAACGAAGCCACTTGAAACCTCTCTACCTTCCCTGAATAGCTCATCTCCCAGCTAAAAACCACCGAGTGACTTCGGTTGATAAAATGGAAGAATAAGGTAGAAAAACTGCCCCACTGAGAGCTGCCCAGGTTCCTGACCCACAAATTGTGAGAGATCTTAAAATGGTTGTTTTTCAAAACCACTAAGGACTGGGGTGGGTATCAGAAAAGGTAATATGCATGCTCTTTACAATTGTTAACCTATTTAATCCTCATAATAGTCTAATCATGTAGGTAATACTATTTGCCCCGTTTTAGAAATAAGCCTGAAGAAACTGAAGCTTAATGAGATTAAGTAACTCACTCACAGTCACATTGCTAGTAAAACGGCAGAGCAAGAATTCAAGTTCGGGCAGTCTGATGCCAGAATCTATAATTTTAGACATGACATTTTTTTCCATCTATCCTGAAAAAAAGTTAAATAAAATCACAATCAATAAATATTCATGGAATGCTATGAAATATTGTAAAATACTCTGATAGGTGCAATGTAGCATGGGAAGCATGACCAGTGATAAAAGAGACACATTCTCTGATGCCCAAGCCAAAACAAACTTCCTTCCTTAATCTATCCCATCTCCTCTCCAGTTGCTTCTATCTCATCCCCCCAATTTCTTTACAACACTTAACCTGATCTGAAATCACCTCATTCGTTAGGCTGTTTATTGTCCTTCTCCCCCTTTAGAACTTAATCTTGGTGGAGCTGGTGTGGTATGGCTTGAACACCCTGTTTTCTCATCCTTTTCAGGATAGGCTCTTAACTCTAAATTTCTCAAGGTTAAATATGGAAGTGTTGAGGAAAAGGGCCCAGAAGAACTCTCCAGTTGTGTGCATTTATTTTGGGAAGGAGACCATAACTATCAAAAGAATACTCAATTCAAAAAGTATAAAAAGCTGGGGCACCTGAGTGGCTCAGTTGGCTAAGCGTCTGACTTCAGCTCAGGTCATGATCTCATGATCTCGTGGTTGGTGGGTTCGAGCCCCTCATTGGGCTCTGTGCTGACCGCTCAGAGCCTAGAGCCTGCTTCAGATTCTGTGTCTCCCTGTCTCTCTGCCCCTCCCTTGCTCACACTCTGTCTCTCAAAAATGAATAAACGTTAACATTTTGTTGTTGTTGTTGTTGGTTTTGGGCTATTTTTTTCAACGTTTATTTATTTTGGGGACAGAGAGAGACAGAGCATGAACGGGGGAGGGGCAGAGAGAGAGGGAGACACAGAATCAGAAACAGGCTCCAGGCTCTGAGCCATCAGCCCAGAGCCCGACGCGGGGCTCGAACTCACGGACGGCGAGATCGCGACCTGGCTGAAGTCGGACGCTCAACCGACTGCGCCACCCAGGCGCCCCAAACATTAACATTTTTTTAAAAAATACAAAAAACTATTTTAAAAAAGATTGTTTCTCAACCTTTTTTTTTCCACTGCCATCCATCACAAAATACATTTTTCTTAAGGGTCCAGTATGTGACCTTGCACACAAAGAGAGAAAAACATGGAAACAAAAATTTCATGAAATAATATTTCCTCTAATTTCATGCAGTACACTCTGATATTTTTCTATTTTATTTATTGCATTTCATATTTGAAAATGATGGCCTTGACCCACAAAATTGATTTCAGAACTCACTAGTGACAAACACTCACATAGTGACAGTTGAGCCACTTAAAAAACAACAACAACTAATTCTAGCTCTCCTTCTGGATGAAGTGTTAGAATCAGTTAAGAAGAATAAGTGTGGCATCTTGGCAGACTGGTAGAAACATCTGAGGGCAGGTGTGAGCTTGTGAACTTCTCAGTCATACTGTGTATCAGGTAGTTGCCCACCCCCCTCTAGGTAAGGTCCACTTTAGAAAATTTATTTCCATGAAATAGGACTTTCTGCGTGTGGGTATGCATATCTATCTGTGTGCCCATGGGCTTCAGGGGTGGGGCAGAGGGATACAGTGAGGAGTATGATAGTCTGATCTTTCACAAAGGAGGTTCTTTGAGAGCATATCCTGTGGCGAATCTACAGATTACCTACCAGAACTTCACACAGCATCCTGTGGGTACGCTGAATAGGGAGGCAGCTAGTACAAGCAAAAGATCACTGCACCTGGAATCAAAAGAAGTGGGTTGGAGTCCTAGTTCTACCACTTGGGCAAGTTACACAAACTCTTTGAGCTTCAACTCCTTATTCTTTATAATGATAAAAATAAAGAACTCTGTTCACCTAGCAGGGTTATACTGAAGAACAAATAAAACAATGACTAGGTAGACCTGGGGACTTGTTATTCTTTTCTCCTTAAACTAGTTCCCACTCATTGAGAATACTTCCAATTAATGTAGTAATTATTTTCAAATAACTCACATTCATTCAATAAATGTTTTTTTTCAGATAATAATTGTACAACCTCCTTGAACTGTATTTCAAGTATTTCATTTGCTGACTGATGCCTCTTTTCCTCTCAGCTAACCCACTCCATCTTCTGAAGAGAAGGACTTTAATTTGTTCAAAATCTTACTAGCAAGAAGCAGCACCTTGGGATGGTGGGAAGTAGAGCTGACTAATTAGATGGAATAAAGTTAGTAGAGAAGAGAATTAATGATACAGAGGGTATGGTCCAGAAAATTTTGGACTTGGGAGTCAGAAAACCCATTGTTTAAGCCCCAGACTCTTTGTTTGTTTGTTTGTTTGTTTGTTTGTTTGTTTTTGAGAGAGAGAGAGAAAGAGAAAGAAAGAGAGAGAGAGGAGCGAGGGAGGGGCAGAGAGAGACACACAGAATTAGAAGCCAGCTCCAGGCTCTTGAGCTGTCAGCACAGACCCTGACGCGGGCTCGAAGTCAAGAGCTATGAGATCATGACCTGATCCGAAGTCAGATGCTTAACCCACTGAGCCACCCCAGACTTAAACCCCATACTCTTAATTCACTACCTATGTGTTATGGGCTGAATTGTGTTCCCTCCCCAAAAATCATGTGTTGAAGTCATATGTGACTGTATTTGGAGGTAGGTTCTTTAAAGGGGTGATTAAGTTAAAGTGAGGGCATTAGGGTGGACCCTAAACTACTATTCCTATATAAAAAGAGATTATAACACAGACATGTACAGAGGAAAGACCAGGTGAAGACACAGAATGAACAAAGCCATCCATAAGCCAAGGAAAAAGGCCTCCGAATAAAGGAACCTTGTCAACACCTGAATCTTGCAATTCTAGACTCCAGAACTGTGAGAAAATTAATTTCAGTTATTGAAGACACACTGTCTGTTGTAGTTTATTATGACAGTCCAAGCAGATAATATATGTAATCTTAGCTATGTCATAAGAATTAAATTTGATAAAATGCGCTTTAAAAATTATTCTGGGAATTTCTTGTGTCTTTATTTTATCAAGGTAAAAGAAAGAGGACTTTGTCATAAACAAACTCTGACAAAGAAATTTTTTTAATATTTTTTTAACTTTTATTTATTTTTTTGAGACAGAGAGAGACAGAGCATCAACGGGGGAGGGTCAGAGAGAGAGGGAGACATAGAATCCGAAACAGGCTCCCGGCTCTGAGCTGTCCGCACAGAGCCCGACGCGGGGCTCGAACTCACAGACTGTGAGATGATGACCTGAGCCGAAGTCGGACGCTCAACCGACTGAGCCACCCAGGCGCCCCGACAAAGAAATTATAGACTTTTGGAAATACAAGCTACATCCTTGCTCTGAGAAAATGAGTAGCATCTTCATACCCCTTGCTTAAATTCCCCTTTGTTTGCAAATCCTTCTTGTTTGTTCTGTTTGGTAAGTATATTCAAAGATAATAATCTTTGAATGAATAATAGAGAATCTTATGACTGCAAAATAACTGCAGAAGTGAATTTTATAACTTGATTTCGTCAATGGGCTCATAATCTTGATTCTGGGGAAAGTAACAGAATTGTAACAGCCCCTCTTCTTACTGGACACTAGCCTGGTAGTCCCAATGATGTTCAACTGTAAGCAAGACCCCTCTGACCTGTCCTCCACCACCAAGCGGACAGAGCCAGCTTTGGGGAAAAGCACCACTCCACCAATGAAAATTCTACCCATTCAATGAAAGACTGGGAGAGTCCAGATGATTTCTGCGTGGAGACTGAACATTGCACTTCACATGGGATAAAACGCATGTGAAGCTTTTTGCCTTATATCCTAAAATTTCCTTCTTTGTTCTATAGAAGAGGATAGCCCCAGTTCTTTTTTCATAAGTTATGGTAGGAATGTACACAAACATTGAAATGCATATGTCCTTAAACCCAAATACATACAAAAATTGTGTTTATTCATGAATTTGGAGATTTTTAAAAATAATCTTTACCTTTTGTCCAGTACTTTCCAAATATTCTAAATTATATTAAATTTATAACCAAAAAGAGAAACATTAAATTGGCATGCAAGTGTAATTTAGAATGGGGATTACTTGTGATTTAGTAAATGATGCCTGGTAATCATCATGAATAAACATATGAATAAATAAATGAGTTATCTTTGACAACTTGAGAATAAAAGCTAATTTTAAAAAATGACTCTGCTTTCTCTGTCTGATGATTGGGCCATTCAGAAACCACACAGAGAGCTCTCCTTCTAGGGCACCCTACTTTGCAGTAGGAAGCCCAGGGCATGGCCACCTGTTGTTGTCCTCTTATGGTTCTCTCACTGATCGTTCTGAGAGTACGATAGCACACAAACCTTAGAGGTCATGTAACAGCTTCCCAAAGAGTTTGCACACATCTGTATCTTTAAATCTTCTCTTGCTATGGCAGGGAATTGCCATTCAATTCTTTGAAAGAGAAACTGTACTGGGAGTTATTATGTCTTATGATGCCTAGATTTCTTTTCACACTCTAGATTGTGAAAATGTGATAAGAGGAGGCAGGTGGTAGAATGATAAATGATCAGTAGTTCCCTGTTAGGAAAAAACACAAGTTAGAACCATATCTACAAGGTCTCATAATGGCCTCTAGTGCTTACATCTCTTGAGCATCAATGCATTTAAAGTCATGTCACAAGATAGAACAACCACAAAATATATTATGCAAGCCTTGATTGACAAAGACAAATCAGGTGTGTATGAGACCATACATCGATTTGCATACACATTGCACAATTGCATCAATCATGGCTTTTGGAGCACTGTGTGTGTGTGTGTGTGTGTGTTTTAAACATGGCCTTTGGAATCAGGCACATACCTAGATTCAAATTATGGCTCCACTACTTGCTACCGTGTGATCTCATGTAAGTTATTCAATTCATTGAAGAACTACTTATTTAGTGATTTTCATGAGCCAGGCACTATGCTAGGTGCAGGAGGTATTAACTATGACTATAATAGTCATGGTCTCTGCTATTATGGAACTCAGTATGGTGAGGAGACAGGCATTAAAAAAATCATAGAGGGGCGCCTGGGTGATTCAGTTGGTTAAGCCTCCAACTTTCGATTTCAGCTCAGGTCATGATCTCACAGTTCATAAGTTCAAGCCCAGCATTGGGCTTTGCGCTGACAGTGTGGAGCCTGCTTGGGATTCTCTCTCTCCCCCGTCTTTCTGCCCCCCTCCCAGTTGTGCTGTCTCCGTCTCTAAATAAATAAATAAACTTAAAAAATCACAGAAATTAATGTAACAAAACACCACTAAGTTACATATATCCCCCACAGCTTTTTATTTTTTTTTATTTTTATTGTTTTTTAGTGTTTATTTGTTTTTGAGAGAGAGAAAGAAAGACAGTGGGGCAGGGGTAGAGAGACAGGGGCACAAAGTATCCAAAGTGGGCTCTGCACTGACAACAGAGTCCCGCTCGAACTCACAAACCTTGAGATCATGACTTGAGCCAAAGTCAGACGCTTAATAAACTGGGCCACCCACATGCCCCTCTCCACAGCTTTTTAAACCATTCTAGTGGCTGGATTGTCTGTGTAGACCAAGGTGTAACTAGTGGAGATTAGTGGGTAGAAGCTAGACCAGAAATAATTGCTATGCATTTTGAATGGGGAATATAAGTGCTATTGCCTCGGGGAATTGGTGGTGGGAATTCTAGTGCACTTGTATTGGTTGCATCCTGTGTGATGGTGAAGTCAATGTGAGGAGGCACAATCAGAGATTTTAAGAAAAATTCCCACAGAACTTTGCAGATCAGGGTTTTGGAATAAAATGTTATGGAACTATGGTATCCTGTTCCTTTTTTTGGTCTCCAAGTCTTAAGAAGTGCCTCTAAAGGCATCACAATCCCAGACTTCAAGCTGTACTACAAAGTTGTAATCGTCAACACAGTATGGTACTGGCACAAGAACAGACACTCAGATCAATGGAACAGAATAGAGAACCCAGAATAGAGAACCCAGAAGAGAGAACCATAGAGAAATGTATGGCCAACTAATCTTTGACAAAGCAGGAAAGAACATCCAATGGAATAAAGGCAGTCTATTCAGCAAGTGGTGCTGGGAAAACTGGACAGTGACATGCAGAAGAATGAACATGGACCACTTTCTTACACCACACACAAAAATAAACTCAAAATGGATGAAAGATCTAAATATAAGACAGGAAGCCATCAAACTCCTCAAGGAGAAAGCAGGCAAAAACCTCTTTGATCAAGGCCACAGCAACTTCTTACTCAACACGTCTCCAGAGGCAAGGGAAACAAAAGCAAAAATGAACTATTGGGACTTCGTCAAAATAAAAACTTCTATACAGAGAAGGAAACAATCAGCAAAACTAAAAGGCAACCGACAGAATGGGAGATGATATTTGCAAATGACATATCAGATAAAGGGTTAGTATCCAAAATCTATAAAGAACGTATCAAACTCAACACCCAAAAACACAAATAATCTGGTGAAGAAATGGGCAAAGCACATGAATAGACACTTCTCCAAAGAAGACATCCAGATGGCCAACCGACACATGAAAAAATGCTCAACATCACTCATCATCAGGGAGATACAAATCAAAACCACAATGAGATATCACCTTACACCTGTCAGAATGGCTAACATTAACAACTCAGGCAACAGACGTTGGCGAGGATGCGGAGAAAGAGGATCTCTTTTGCATTGTTGGTGGGAATGCAAGCTGGTGCAGCCACTTTGGACAACAGTATGGAGGTTCCTCAAAAAAATTAAAAATAGAACTACCCTACAGCCCAGCAATTGCACTACTAGGTATTTATCCAAGGGATATGGGTGTGCTGTTTCCAAAGGACATATGCACCCCAGTATTTATAGCAGCACTATCAACAATAGCCAAAATATGGAAAGAGCCCAAATGTCCATTGATGGATGAATGAATAAAGAAGATGTGGTGTATATATACAATGGAGTATTACTCGGCAATAAAAAAGAATGAAATCTTGCCATTTGCAACTATGTGGATTGAACTGGAGGGTATTATGCTAAGCGAAATTAGTCAGTCAGAGAAAGACAAATATCTTATGACTTCACTATAATAGGACTTTAAGAGACAAAACATATGAATATAAGGGAAGGGAAACAAAAATAATATAAAAACAGGGAGGGGGACAAAACATAAGGGACTCTTAAATATGGAGAACAAACAGAGGATTACTGGAGAGGTTGTGGGAGAGGGGATGGTCTAAATGGGTAAGGGGCATTCAGGAATCTACTCCTGAAATCATTGTTGCACTATATGCTAATTTTGATGTAAATTAAAAAAACCTAAAACTAAAAATAAATTAATTAAAAAAAAATTTTAAAAGTGCCTCTAAAATGTTTTTCTTTTGTTTTAAAAAATGCTAAGTGATTTTGGACTTATACAGTAAAATTATGGCAGGTCTGGGACAGCATCAGAAAGGGTCTGAGACAAAATCTATCCATGTGGATGAAAATACAGTAGATATAGCAGAGATAAATAGATACTGACATACAGAATGCTGCTATGAGAGCAAAGAGCGAACAACCTATTTTAGAGGGATGAGTTGAGGAAACTGAGAACCGATGTTCCAGCAGAGACCTAAATGAGGAGAAGCAGTAGCCAGGCAAATTCTGAGGGAGTGCATCAGGCAGCCTGGGTGCAAACAGCTCATGTGAAGGAAAGACAAGTGTGCCTCTTCTAGAAAAGAAAGACAATCATGAACCTGGAGTGGCATAAGCAAGGACAAGGTGGTAGAAGATGAGGCTGGAGAATTGGGTGAGATCAGAACAGCCAGGGTATGGTGGGTTGGCTTCCACAGAACATCACAGAGCAGGATTTTACAGGGAGAAGCAATGTGAATCAATATGCATTTCAAGAAGGTACTTGTGACTACTATGTGGATTGGATGGGAGCCAGAATAGAAAAGAGGACTGTTACTACAGGAGGCTGTGAGGGATGATAGTGCCTTGAACTAGCAGGTTGACCCTGGGTATGGTGTTAAGTAGACTGTTCAAGTTGTATCCTGGGGATAGAATCAATAGGGCCAGTGATGTAAGTGGGGGGTGAAGGGATGGCCAACTTACCAGTAGAATAAAGGGACAAAAACAAAAACAAAACAAAACAAACAACCAGGATCCACCATACAGGCTCACGGTGAGCATGAAATAAAAATGCGTATCAGGTGCACATAGGAAACATTCCTCATTTGTCAGCTGTTATTATACAATAAATAAGCAGTTTAAAATGATTTTCAGTCATTTTATTTTTTAAAACAAATTGCCCAGAAGATGAGCATACTGCCTGGTCAGGAGTTAAAGAATATTGAGCGTTGATGCTTGGCTAATTCTGAACACTTCCTTTAGATGCACATATCTTTGAAGGCACTATTATTTTTCACTTGTTTGGAATGACTGCCCATCACCTTACTACATCCTGAAAACAACCCCAATCAGAGGAGAGCTGTTTACTTTCTGAAGGCATGAAGGAGTCAGAGACATGACAGTTTAAAGGATGAAAACTTTCATTCAAGACCTCCTCATAAATAGTCCAAAGCATCCATAAAGTTGGTGCATTTCTCATGATTCAAACGGGTAAACCCAGTCGAAAGATTTTAGTAACCTAACTTTTTGCCTCTGTGTCTTGAGATCATAATTCTGAGAGAGTTTTCTTACATATGACAAATACTTGACCTTTTGTAAAGGTGTCATTTTCTCAACGTGACTGTAGGAGTGACAGGAGAGGTGGCGGGTCGAGAGGCCAATGAGTGCTATTTGCATCTTAAGAAAAGGAAAATCAAATGGCAAAAGTGCTATGCACAAGACAGAAAAATAGATCATTCCCGGTCACTCGTCCAAGCTGATAGACTACCGCACCCCATCAACGAAGACCTCTGGTTGTTTTCCCAAATAAAATAAGCATTAAAGAGTCACTTTTTTCCACAGGTGTCTTTCTACTTGTCAGCCTTGTTGTTTCTAAGGGTTTAGTAATGAGCAAAGAAGGAGGCATAGGTACTTTAGAAAAGTCCACATTCAAGTCACAATGGTGTGATAAAATTTCTCAAGGCTTCTGACAGAAGGAACTGCAAACATACCATGAGCCCTGATGACAGAGGACTCAGAAGGAGAACTTTCTAAAAAACTGAACAGACTCATTGAGTCACCCAGATCTGTCTTCCCGATTTTCATTGATTTATTTTCAAAGTTTCTGCAACAGTTAATTGGTCATTATTTACAATATCCTTCTGGAGTGAATCAATGCTATTATCCCTGATGTAGTTCAATACCGTAATATTATCTCAATAACTTTTCATTCTACTTACTCTGTTCCCTGGTCTGCAAGGATGGCTTCTTACCATGACAGCTCCTCATGCAAGTTAGCTATTGATATTTTTAAACAGCCTTTGTATTAGCGGGTTTTCTACTAACTAGTAAAATGGTGTCCTGCCAATCCCAAACCTAAGAGGGTTAGCCCTTTAATACCTTTAATGTCATCGGCTGCCAGACACTCCAAGAGTGCAAGACTGTTAGAAAAGTCCACCACTTCCTACTGGCTGTTCTAGTGCCCTCTGTGGAACTGCAGAGAGCATTCAGTGTTTCATGCCACGTTCTGACATAACCAAGGGGCTGTGAGGTCTAATGCAGATGGACAAATGATCCTCTCATCGGGGTAATAATGAGACACTACTGCTTATCTGTACATACAACTGAAAGTTCCCTAATCGCGATATATTGTAAGCACCTGACTCGTCTGAAGCAAACCCCTGTTCATTTCTGCATGCTTTGTGCCAGTCACAGAACACGCTTTCAAAAATGTGTGATGGATTGAACTGAATTCGGTTTAAATAAGGAATAGTTTGCCCATCTGGCTTTTTCCTTTTCCCCAGGTCAATAAAATGGCAGCTAACCTGGTTGTTATTTTTCAGGTGCTCTCAGCTGAAAGTGGCAAAAAGCCAGGTCGGTGTGATGAGAACCCAGGCTTCTGGGTCTTTGCCACAGGAGAGAGTGGCAGTGAGCCAGAAATGGAAGCCAGAATTGCACAGGGAGCACAAGTCTCTGCCTTATACTAAAGTGTCCATAATTATGACTTACTCAAAGCTAGAATGCTAGTACGAAAGAAATGAATTAGGTACATTCACAACTCCGGAATATTCTGATGGAATCATCATAGGTTCAGAAGTCAAACAGAAATGAAAGAAAAGTTAAAACATTTGTTGGAGTTTCCGTTATTTCATTTTACAACTTACCTCTAGGAAATCTCTGCAGTTGACCTTCTTTATTAGATCTATAAACACTTTCAATACAAATGATACCTAATAGGGGTTCCTGGGTGGCTCAGTCAGTGGGGTGTCCAACTCTTGATTTCTGCTCAGGTCAGGACCTCACTCACAGTTTATGGGATCAAGCCCCACTGTCTCTCTGCCCCTCTCCCCACCCCCTTTCTCTCCTTCTCAAAATAAATAAAATTTAAAAAAGAATGATACCTAACATAAGTTATGACTTTCCCTTTGATCCCAAGTTTACAACATTTGTACCAACAAACTTAAGTTGAAAGGCTACAGGGGAGAGAGTCTGGGTGGTCTTTCATATAGAAATGAAACCACATGCCAAGAGCTCAGTTACAGAAGAATAATGCCTTGCAGGCTCCAGGGTATGGGACAGTTCTCATGGTGGCAGCAAGGTAAGTGTTAGGTCTCTGAGAGAGAAAGAGCTGTAATTTTTGAGATCTGAGGTTTAGAGTAAAAGACTTGTAGCAGTGGTTAATTTTGTTACTACGAACACAAACACAAATCACACACACACCCAAACACACACACAGAGACACACACACACAAACTGGGAATTTATACAAGTAACAGATATTCATATATGCCCTCATTGGCATAATTTATATTGTCAGTACTAAAGGGCTCACATAGATTCAAAAATTAAATTTAAATTGGTGATGTCTGACAACAGTTCCATGAGCACCCAGATACAATTCACGTGAGGCTACTCTCTCTAGCTTCTTCCTTGACTGACTTTCTTTATTCTTTCCTTCTTAATTTCTATGACCATATTCATTCCATCTGCATTTGAGTCCTACCATTGATACATTGTGGGCATAGTAGTCTAAACGTAATGATGAAAGAGTTAAAGTAATAGCTAAACTTTTTTTTCTATAGAGTTGTGTACTTAAACTACGAATTGACCAGGAGTCAATGGACCTATACACTAACCCAAGCTCTTCTAACAGGTATTCATGTGATTATTCACATTTGCTAGCTCATTGGACAACTTTTAAGTAATCTGGGCCTCGATTTTCCATCTGTAAAATGAAACCAAGAGTCCATTTCCTGTCCACCCCATAAGGCTATAGGATCAAGCGAGAATACATACATGAAAGCTTTTTCCAAACTGGAAAGTGCCATAAAATACCCTTGAATTTATATATATGGTCAGGAAGCATGAACTCATATCTACAATAAAAATGAAATAACACCAAGTGATTATTTGGAAATGTAAATATAAAAGGTTGAAAGCAATCTGTAGGAACTAAGTCAAAATTATGATAACATCAGCAATAAGAATGTTTAATGTGATCCTATTTACATCACGGCCGAAGTCTGGTAGAGGCAGAGGGGCATTTGAATTGTGTATAATTGTCAATATATTGTTGATTTAATACCCAAAGTTTGTTTGACTGGCAAATATCACAAATGCTAAGCTAATTTTGAAAAAACATCATGCCACCTTCTTGTGACCCCCAATCTCTGCCCTATGCTTTAAGTTTCATTTCCTGTTCATTATATATTACCCACAAGGTTATAAGGAAAGGAATAAAAAGGATGAGTCAATAATAAATATCCTCACCAGAAAAATAAATACTGAACTGAGACTGTTGTTAATAAGAGTATCACATGTAAACACAGATTATTTTTCTTCCCTATGTGACAATTAAAAGCACTCAACATTGAAGTTCTTAGTTTTTTTTGTTAAAGCACATCAAGAAACTGGAAAAAATTCAGAGAACAACAACCAAATTAAAAAGTTTAGTAAATAAAGAAGGGTTGAGAGTGGGGCAATCTTAGATATGAGAAAAATAAAACAACTAACATGGTAAAAGGTCAAGGGAAGATAGAAAATTTAGAACCATTTTGCATAGCAGGCAAAGAATAAAATACAATTAAAGTTCTTACTGGTATGACCTACCGTTACAAAA
This sequence comes from Acinonyx jubatus, assembly GCF_027475565.1. Taxonomy (NCBI): domain Eukaryota; kingdom Metazoa; phylum Chordata; class Mammalia; order Carnivora; family Felidae; genus Acinonyx; species Acinonyx jubatus. The sequence continues at coordinate 28,543,310 of NC_069384.1, forward strand.
GAAAATACACAGCAACATGCCAATTATTTAGTTTCACTTCAGTGCAAAAAAAAAAAATCCCATTCTTAAGAATCAGCTTCAAGATTATAATTGTAATCATTCACAATGCCAACTTGTTTGAAATGTCCAAGTCACTTCCATTCTTTCTTTTTCCATGAATGGCAGAAATAAAGATGCAAATAACGGACACCATCCCTCAGAGCTAATAAAATGCTAAAGTGTAAACAGTGCAAAAAAATAGACATTACACAGTAAATAATTTGTATTTTATTGCTAAATTATTCAAAACCTCATGGAAATGTGACCCCTATGGTTGTGTAAATAGTAACACCCAAAACCATGACTGCTGGGAGACTATTTAAAGATGTTTCATCAGGAGTATCATGACTTCCATGTTTTTGCACAGTGGGCAATTTATTTTCATTTTGGGTTCCAGGCAGGAAGTGTTTATTCTTGCCAAAGAGGATGTAAAAATCTCCCCTACTCCTGTTGCCATTGAGGTTGCTGCTACCACAGAGAAAACAGGATTAGTTGCCAAAGAGAGAACATGGATCCAAATGAAAGACGGAGACATGAGAAAAGAGTCACAGCATCATATGGCCACAGAGAGCATTTGGTGAGATTTGGACAAAATTGGGACTTCCAAAGAAATTGGTTGAGAAAGATTCAGTACATTATGTACTCATTAAATACATACACATAAAATAAAAGGTAATGATAAAAAAGTAAGCAGCAGATGTTTTACTGCAGATCACATGGGACCAGAGACTTGCCCGGTACAGAGAAAGAGTCCAGATCAGGCCAGATGAATTTCCTCAGATGATATAAGATTATTACTAGTCCTTTAAAGAGAAAACTTGATAAAATGTGGCAGATATTTCTCCTTTTAAAAAAAATGCTTCTAATATAAAAATAGAAAAGATAATTTCCTAAACATCATAAGTAGTATTTACTAGAAAAGAGGTACCTGGCTGGCTTAGTTGGTAGAGCATGTGATTCTTAATCTCAGGGATGTGAGTTTGAGCCCCACGTTGGATGTAGAGATTACTTAAAAAAAAAAAATATATATATATATATATATATGTATGAAACCAACAGAAAACATTAAAAGATGACATACTAAATCATCCCCAACAAAGCCAAGAGTAATACGAATATAACTGAGGGTCACCAATAGTTTGGAGGCTATAGCTCATGCAACAAGTTTCAGAAGAGTTTGCTAACTGATCAAATTGTGTAAAAGAAGAGAAAGAAAACTATTATTATTTGTAGATGATGTAATTTTATGCTTAGAGAATCCAAAAGAAATAACTAAAAGTTTATTATGATTACTACTACTACTATTTCTATTAGAAATAGGATGTCATGTCTGAGAAAGTAAAAGTTGGAGCCTATAAGTTTTCATGATTGTTTGCATGGTGGTAGCAAAGTAAAGGAATTACTGAAGTCCAACATTTTAACTTTAATCGTGATCTACTTCTCTCTATCTCCAATACAATGACTTTACTGCAGGCCACCAACCTCTCTGGTCTGGGTGACTTTAACAACTACATTCTTTTTTTTTTATTGTTTAATTTACATCCAAGTTAGTTAGCATATAGTGCAACAATGATTTCAGGAGTAGATTCCTTAATGGCCTTACCCACTTAGACCATCCCCCCTCCCACAACCCCTCCAGCAACCCTCTGGTTGTTCTCTATGTTTAAGAGTCTTTTATGTTTTGTTCCCTCCCTGTTTTAACAACTACATTCTTTCTTCTCTAATCAATGATCCTCACAGCTGTTGGAGTAATTTTTTTTAAGTTGAGATATAATTGACATAAACTATTATATTAGTTTCAAGTGTACAGGATAATGATTTCAACATAATATATATACTTCAAAATGATAACTACAATAAGTCTAGTTAACAACCATCACTACACAGTTAATTCTGTTTTCTTGTGATAAGAAATTTTAAGATCTACTCTCTTAGAAAATTTCAAATATACAGTACACTATTTTAACTATAGCTTCCATACTGTACATTGTATCTCCAGGACTTTCTTATTTTATAACTGAAGTTTGTATCTTTTGATGACCTTCACACATTTTATCCACCCCAGCAACTACAAATCTGTTCTCAGTATCTGTAAGTTTGGATTTTTAGGTTTGTTTTTGTTTTTGTTTTTGTTTTTGTTTTAAGATTCCACACATAAGTGAGATTATACAATATTTGTCTTTCTCTGTCTGACTTATTTCACTTGGCATAATACCTTCTAGGTCCATTCATGTTGTCACAAATGGCAGTATTTCATTCTTCTATGGATGAATAATATCCTATTGTATACATATGTCAAATTTTGTTTATCCATTCACCCATAGATGGACACTTAAGTTGTTTTTATGTCTTGGCTATTGCAAACAATGTTGCAGTAAACATGGGGTTGCATATATGCTTTTGAGTTAGTGCTTTCATTTTCTTCAGATAAATACCCAGAAGTAGATTTGCTGCATCATACGTTAGCTCTATTTTTAATTTTTTGAGCAATCCCCATACAGTTTTCCATGGCGGCTGCACCAATTTACATTCCTACCAACAGTGCAAACGGGTTCCCATTTCTCCACATCCTGGAAAACACTTATTTCTTATATGTTTGATAGTAGCCATTCTAACAGTTGTGAGAGGATATCTCATTGTGATTTTGACTTGCACTTCCCTGATGATTAGGATGTTGAGCACCTTTCTGTGTATCTATTGGAGGGTGACCTGTATGTCTTCTTTGGAAAAATGCCTATTCAGATCCTCTGCCCATTTTTTAATTGTATTGTTTGGGTTTTTTGTTATTAAGTTGAATGAGTTCTTTATATATTTTGAATCTTAATCCCTTACCAGATATATGATTTATAAATATTTTCTCCCATTCAGGATGTGGTCTTTCCATTTTGTTTTGCCTTATTTTCCTAAGTTAAAATAATTTTAGAATAAGTGAGTTCTATAAAGTGGACCTATATAAGAAAATATGCCAATAGGTTTCCTTTATGAAAAAAAATAAAGTTAAAAAGAAAATGGAGAAAAATAACACATTTATATTAGTAACAAAAATTGGTAATGTTTTAATATGAAAAAAAAAAGAAATAAAAACTATAAGAAGAAACCTATACAGCCTTACTAAAGGACATACAGGAAGAAACACGATTTTCCCCGATGAGAGGACTTAATTCCATTCATATATAAAGGATATATATTATTAGATAAGTGCAATGATATTCCAAACAGAAGCTTGACCTTTTATTTTCTTTTTAAAATCTGACAAGTGGATACAAAAGTTAAGAAAATTTTGAAAAAATAATGAGAGGAGATGTAGCCCATCAGATAATAAGATGCACTCCCTTGTCATTATGAATATAAAGTCTAATACAAATATAAGAATAGAGAAATTGGTCACCAGACTAGAATAGAGTTCAGAAGCAATGCAAGTATATATTAGAATCTATATATGATAAATTTGACATTTAGTATCAGTGGGGAAAAGGAAGTTTTATTCAATAAGTGGTATTGACACATATGAAAAAGAATAGTTGAATTCTTATATCACATTTATACCACAATAAATGACAGATCATTTAAGATATAAATGTGAAAACAACGAAATTGTAATCAAATTAGAAGGAAATACAGAAGAAAAATTTTATAATGACGCCAATACAAGTCAAAATAAGTCAGATACCATTCTTCATGTATCAGCTTGGCAAAATTAAAAAAGATTAAGTTGATTTACAAGTGGAGAAACAGATACTCTCCGATGTTGTTGATGAGATTATACATCATTAAAAACGTGCATACTCTATGACCCAGCAATCATCCTTCTAAGAATCTATTCTTTGAAAATAAAGAAAAGAATAACAGTCAAATTTTTGTTTCCAATAGCAGAACGCTGGAAACAAGTTTAAAATCCATAAGGGGGTAATTAAACAAATCATAACATGTCTATACAATGGAATACTGTGCAGACATTAAAAACAATGAGGTGGATAACCTGGAAATATGTCCTGAATATATTGTTAAGTGCTAAAAGCAATCTTTCAACTATTATGCAAAGTATGGTTCTATTGACAGGCTTAATTGGTTACCGCGTGAAGAGCATAGAAACTGGCTGACTCTGCAACCCTCCGCCCCTATGTATCATGCCCCTGACATTATAGTAGGGTTTGTCTCCAGGAATGAGCAGTGTTCAGGTCAAAGAGACATGTCACCCAAAAAGGTGATGACACCATGGAAGATTTGGCAGATGTTAGGGCCAGAAGACCAGTTGCTGAGACATTATTCCCTTCTCTTCATTGTAGCTGAAAACAGGTGAAGTTAACCCCTTGGAAGATGATTCCACCCTTCCTCCTAGGCTGGCTACCAACAGTTGGAATTCTGAACGATAGAGATAAGTTTTGATGAAAACCAAAACCATGAGGGGGAATAATGAAGAAAGGACTGATAAGTTAGTAAAAATAACTACTTCTGCAGTCAGAAAAGATATTTAAAATGAAATGTAATTATCCTTAAAGTGATGCAGGAAGGTATTTCATCTAGGTAGTAGGGACAGAAAATTATGAAAAAGAAGTAATATGTATTTGTAGAAATTAAATAACAACAACAAACCTTTATAGGTAGACTGAATAGTCATTGCTACAGAGCAAATCAGTGAGTTGGGAGAGAAAATGGACCAATGTTCCCAGAATACATCATAAATGCATAAAGTTTAAAAGTAGAAAAAAAATCATCTAGAGACGTAGAGGAAATTCCCAAGAGGCAAACATCCATCTGGTATAGTTTCCAGAAGAATAGTCTGGAAAGAATAAAAAGGAAGCCATTGAATAAAAAATCTGGAAGGATATAGTTACAAAATAATTTTACAGTGATTACAGTGAAGTAGAGCTCAAGGGAGATGGGAGAAGGTAAAGGAAAATTTTTAATAATGAAATGTGCTGAGTGATTTAAAAATTTTGTGTTGTAACAAAAGCTATGTGTATAGAAAGTGTGGACTCGGTTATTCATAGAAAAATATTTTTATTACTTTATAAAATCTTAAAGAATACCTACAACTATCTTTTTAGATAGCTACCCAGATCAGGTAGAATCTTGCTAGCTATGAAAAATCACTATTCTATTGTCCAAAGGAAGCAAAAACCAAGAAAGCAGAACGCCTTACAAATCTCTGTCTTAATGAGACTTACTTTATCTTATATACTATCACCTAAATAAATTCATCGCCATAATTCTAGCTCTACTGGTTTTAGTAAAATATGTGACAATTGTACCACAAAGAATTTGCTTTACTCTGCTACAAGCATCCTCACGTCTGTTTAGTTAGGTAGTAGTTTCAAATAGATGTAATGTGAGAGGCCAAGTCATCATAACAAGAAGTGGAATCTTGGAGACATTATCTGGATGATTCTAAGAGACCTCCTACTTATCATCCTGGGCATTTATTCCAAATGATCGATTTGTTAATATACTAGAACAATTTTCTAGTTCTTTTCCATGCTTATAGCTGGAGTCTTATTCTAAATGAAGAATGAGAATCTCATCATCCTGTTAGATAACTACAAGTCACATCCAGACAAAGAAATAGTGAAGAGGGTTTCCCCTTCGATCGAGTTCAGAGGATGAGGATTTTTGAGGTGTATTTGTTAAAAGAGGCATAAGGCAAGGTCTCCATATAATTTTACCTGCCACTTTCACTACCATCAATCTTTGCTTCAAAATTGTATCTCGGGATCCACAAATCAGATGTAAACATTTTCACCTCATGCCAAAGTGTAAGGATACCACTGTTTCCCATATCTATTTACTGAGTGGAAAAAGAAAGGCTATTTGAGAATGGCAGCCAGGATGGAACTGGTGCCAGGACGTAGGGGCCAGAGCAGATGGAAGCAGCAGAATCACCAAAGTGGTGCTGACAAAGGAGACGAGTGAGCACAAAAGACACTGTCCCTTAAATTTTGTGTGTGGTGACAGACTAAAATTCAGCCTATCTGTAACGTAAATATTAGAAGAGGCCTGGGCTCAAGCTGAAAAGGGTTACAAGGTCAAATGAACTGTAATGTTTACAATTTTTGAAATTCTTTATGAAATGTCAAATAATAGGAGAGCCAATAATCATGAAAACTTTGGAGGTGAAAGAAACCAAGGTAAAAAATGAATATTTCAAAAGTAATTTTGAAAGCAGTTTCTTAGCACTGGCCAGTTCCTCAGAGCTTCTAGAAAGACATGCCTATGCTAATGTATGCAGAAGCAGCAAATCTCCCTGAATTTTCCACATAGCTGCTTCCTGTCTCTGCTTTCCTCCTGCTATGAAGACTTGATCCCCCAGGAGACATTCATTTACCAATGCCACCAAAAACAAAAACAAAACAAAACAAACAAAAAACAAAAAAATGAGTAAAAGTAAGTACTGTCAATCCTGAAGTGGCAGGAATTTGTGTATATGCATGCACGGGTGTTTGTTTCCTTAAAACAACTCCAAAGCCTCAGTTCCTTTGTTGTTTGTTGTTCTGTTTTAGAGGCTTAGCCCTTTTCCAGAGAAGACCATCTGCCCTGGAGTTCCCCTGCAGGCAATGGAACATTGTAAAGCTCTGTTATCTTGAAAGCACTTCTTTGGTAATTCCCAAGACTTCATCTCTCAAGCCAGCAGTGTTGCTGAGCAACTGCATGTGTTCTTCAGAATCAGAATTACTGTCCACAAGAAATGTGGCTCCCCCTGTCCCTTTTAAGTCCTTTTCTGTGTACTTTGAGGCAGAACATTTGAAACATGTCCCATATAAAAAATGTCACATATCTCAGAAAAATTTACTTATCCAAAGGCCGTTGTGGTAAAAAAAAAAAAAAAAAAAAAAAAAAGAACCAGTCTTGGTCTCCTTAAACATCTTTGTGCCATTTTCTCATCCAGATGTTGGGTGTTGTCGTTTACTGCCCATGGGAAGTACAGTGACCTTTTTCTCCCATCATCATGTCCAAGACTGATTTTATATTAACCATTTACACTTTAGTATGAATTTTACATACTGGCTATGTATATGTATAGCCAGTTTGGGCCATGCAAATATATATACACATTTTTTTTTAGAGAGAGCATGTTCAAGTTGGGAAGAGAGGCAGAGGGAGAGAGATAGAATCCCAATCTCCACACTGACAGTGTAGAGCCTGATGTGGGGATCAATTCCACAACCATGGGATCATGACCTGAGCCAAAATCAAGAGTCAGATGTTCAACTGAAGAGCCACCCAGGTACCCATAGTTTGAATGACTTTTATTGTTGTAATTTTTCCTGGATAATTTGCATTTAAGCCTTGTTTCTAATTGTATGACAAAACATTTTGTCCCTCACTAAATTAAGTGTCAGTACCTTATAAAACTGGCCAACTGTGAATTCTCATATTCCATGATCTTTCCTCTTGATCCATTATCATTCTTTTTTGCAAGAACCTAATATTTCAGTGATCAAAACCCATTTATCCTGTGCTTTCTTCCCTGCCTCAGGTCTATCTAAACCTCCAGGTGCTTAGGGAGCACCACATCCATATGGCCTAGAAGTTCTACTTCTTTAAACCCTTCATTTTACAAATTACTCAGCTGGAATTTCTGAGTGTGGAAAAGGATCAGGAAGATTTGAGAATGAAAATAATAAAGTGAACAGGAAGACGATAAGAACACCAGTGTCCTGAAACTTGAAAAGTGAAAGGTACCCATATATTCCTCCCCCTTTCCTTCCCACCACTTGCACAGAGCCAGAGACAATCTGGAACAGGAGGCAGAAAAACTTAAAGCAGGGAAAGAGAGAAAAAAAAAAAAAACACAAAAAACCAGTGACAAAGCCCTCAGTTCTTCCACATTGTGGCTTCCAGGCAGTAGCAAGCCAGAACTGAGACAGGTTATTGTAGCTATAAGTGAAGTAAGAATTTATATTGAAACTCTGGACTGAATCTATTACTAAAATGAGGCTGTTTTTAAGTTGGAAAGTGGTAAGAGTTCTTTTATAATCAGAAAAAATAGAAAAGTCTAAGTCCAACATATCAAATTGAGTAAAAAAGTAGAACCACTTACCTAAGTGGTTTAAGGGGATAATAGAAGAAACAGAAATAGTGTCTTTAGCATGCACCCCAAAAGGAGGTGTACATGCCATAGTTTGACATAAGTTATATTCCATTTGTTTTCATTTAGGAGTAGCGATATTTGAGGCAGAATTGTCTAGGAAGTAAAATGACAATGGCATTGATAATTATATTCTTTTGTTTGTCACTGGTCTTGAAGAAAGCAAATGCAATCCAGAGACTAATACATATTGAGTATGCTGAATAACAAGGAGTCAAAAAGTGTTCAGTAGAAAAATTTGTGATACCAGCAATTTATGTTAAAGCTTGCTGAAAGAGCAAAGTACAAAACAAACAAACAAACAAAACAAAAACAGTATCAGTAGACTTTACTGTAAAAATCCTATCCCCTGTCCAGGGTGGAAACAGCTTTGGGCTGATGGGGAAAAGTTCCTGGGAAGCTGCTATAGATGTAGATGAGAGAGAAAGAGTTCTGAGGCGTCTGAGAATTCGCACCTTTCCTCTTTAAGGAATTACAGAAGAGGAAAGTATCAGTAGAATTATTTGTGAAAATGACCACAATAAGGCAGCTGTCAGAAGTATGGAGTGATACCTAGATTCTTTCTTCAAAGCTGTGGATTCTTAGGTAGACTTTACCTCATAAAGTAAAATGACCAGAGTTCAGACTCTGGATTTGATTATTTTATTTATTTTTTTTTATTAAAAAATGTTTTAACGTTTATTCATTTTGGTTTTGATGATTTTAAAGCATGTCAGCAAGTCCTTTGACATTGTTCTCATTAATAGTTAGTTGTAAAGCCTAAGTCCCTCCCCTTGGAAATACACTGACTTTGGTGACGCTTAACAGAATCAACAGCATCACTGCATGAATTTTGAGTCTAGGTCATAAAAAGAGATAAAATAACCACTTGGCTCTCTCTTGGAATGTGGCCTTGGAACTCTGAACCACCATGGATGAACTCCAACTACCCTGAAGACACTGTGCTGGAGAGAAACAAAGGGAGAACAGAGAGAGACAGAGATGGTATGAGGAGCCTCAGCTGTTGGCATCTTCCCATCCTAGGCATAATAGGTGAATGAGCAAAGCTGCCAGATGATTCTGGCCCATCACTATTTGACTGCAACCATGAGAGATGCCCTGAGTGAAAACCACTGAGCCCAGTCAACCCTAGAACCAGGCAAAATAATAATAAAATGCAAATGCTTTTAACCTACAAATTATTGTTTTGACATGGTTTGTTACATAGCAATAAATAATTGGAACTCATCAGTACTTTATAGTTTTTTTAATGTTTATTTTTAAGAGACACAGAGAGAGAGAGAGAGAGAGAGAGAGCACAAGTGGAGGAGGGGCAGAGAGAGGCAGACACAGAATCTGAAGCAGGTTCCAGGCTCTGAGCTGTCAGCACAGAGCCCGATGTGGGGCTCGAACTCACACACCGTGAGATCATGACCTGAGCCCAAGTCGGATACTTAACTGACTGAGCCACCCAGGTGCCCCTCATCAGTACTTTATTAACAAGGCTGAATAGACACCTGGTATGTAGGAAAGTATCGAAATTTTATACGCATTTGCTATTGAATCATCTTAAAACTTAGTTTGGAGTATGATTTATACTTTACTCAAAATTAATTTAGCAGTGCATGCATATGATTCATAAACATACAAACATATACTTGGGGATGCTTCTCAAAATAATTTACTGATAAGCATATGCCATAAAAGTATTTGGAGACCACTGTTGTGGTAGTCCACATCTTTCGCTAGGAATCTTGAAAATTGGGTTCAGGTCTCCATTCGGTCCTGTTAATTTTGTAACCTTGAGCATATCCGTGTACTGGTTTCCTGATCTGCAAGTGAGGATTAATGATAATTACACATCATATTTATGAGGGAAAATTTCAAAACTGAAAAGTAATACAAAATAAAATGTCTTACTAAATTACGTTTTCCCAAATTTTACTGTTTTAGGAAAAAGCTTTCTGATGTATCAGGAACCAGGATAGACTTCATAATCTTAAGCCTTTTTTGTTTGTTTGTTTTTAAGAGAAAACTCAAATTAATTTTATTCTGGAAACCTAATTAAAATACAAGTTTTTAGACACACTTTAACCTTTTTTCTAATATTATCATCAGTGCTCAGCTCAAAATGTCATGATAATACTTAGGTTTAAAGTCTGACTTTATGACTTTGTTTATTGTTTGTTTTTAAATAGCTTTTTTTTTTGAAAAACAGATTAAGATTTACAGAAAAATCAAGAAGATGGTGCACAGAGTTCCCGGACCCAGCTTCTCTTTTTATTAATATCTTACTTTAGTATGGTACATTTGTTACAATTAATGGATCAATACCTAATAACCCTTTTTAGTTCCAGGATTCTATCCAGAATGCCACATTACATTTAGCTGTTATGTCTCCTTAGGCTCCTGTTGCCTGTGACAGTTTCTTAGACTTTGTTTTTGCTTGATAATCTAGACAGCTTTGAGGAGGATTTTTGCAGTATCCCCCCAACTAGGAGTTTGTCTGATATTTTTCTTATGATTATACCCAGTTATGGATTTGGGGGGAAGACTCTCATGGCATTAAAGTGCTGTTTTTCTCCCAGCGTACCAAGGGTACATAGTATCACTATAATTTATGACTATTGCTGTTGATCTTAACCACCTGAGTTAGTGTTTAATAGGTTTCTCCATTATAGAGTTATTCTCTCCACCCCTGTTCATATTCTCCTGTTTGGAAAGAAGTCACTATGGGCAACCCACACTTAAGAAGTGGGCAATTATGCTTCTTCTCCCTGAGGGCACAGTAGCTACATCAATTACTTAGAGTCCTTGTACATAAATTTGTTCCTTCTCCTACCATTATCTACTTATTCAATCATCTGTTACATTGATATTATTAAGACAGTAAGGACTCATGAATATTTATTTTATACTTTGGGTTATAACCCAATACTACTTTATTTTTGTGCTTAATTTGTTCCAGTTTTGGCCATGAAGGGCTCTTTTGGTTGGCTTCTGTTTCCCTTTGACACACTCCCATCAATATGGATTTTGTTTATTTGTAAGCATTTCCTTATTTTCTGGCACCACAGGATGGTCCAGACTCATCTTGTATAATTCCTACTCCAGTTCTAGAATCAATAATTTCTCTAGAGAGTCCTAGTTACCATGCTTTGTGCCATCATGAAGATATGCATGCAATATATGCTACCTCTGCACGCGGGAATATCATTTAACTTATAATAAAACCAAATGCATCAAGATTTTATATTTATCAGAATTATGTGAAGAATGAAATGGGGAGGATCTGATACTAAAGGCACTGGAAACATGAAGAGACTATAGTTGTAGAAATAAACTGGTGAGACTAGAAGAATTTACTTATATAGTAACTCATCGATATATTTTACCAATGATGATCATAGAAAAGATAAAGGTCTGAAAAATCCACACTTCAATCCTCATGCACCGATTCTGAGTTGAAAGACCAAACATAGCAATGAAGAAGTATACACAGAAGCTGAGGGAGTAAAGTTTTATTGGCGTATGATATTAGAATTCTACACCATTAGCTAGTGAGATTCTACCAATTCGTAGCAAATATCTAGAGGCAGAGGAGGACAGACAAGCAAGATTAGGACCACACCAAGTATCAGCATTATCTGTATCCACTTCGACTATCAAGAAAGAGAGAAGCCATCTTTTAAAAACAACAGTAGAAATTTAGGTCTGGAAAAGACATTATCAGTGATTTATTAATATTACTGTATGACATTGCTAGGGCTGCCGTAACAAAATGCCACAGACTAGGTTGCTAAAACAACAGAAATTTAATTTCTCACTGTTCTGGAGGCTAAAAAGCCAAGATCAATGTGTTGGCAGGTTTGGTTTCTTCTGAGACCTCTCTCCTTAGCTTACAGATGGCCACCTTCTTGCTGTGCCCTTCATATGGTCTTTTTTCAGGGCTCATGCATCCCTGGTGTCTGTGTGTCCAAATTTCCTCTGCTCACAAGGACACCAGTCAGAATGGATTAGGACGCACCCTAATGGCCTCCTTTTAACTTAATCATCTCTTTAAAGGCCCACTTCCAAATATAGTCACATCCTGAGGTACTGCAGCTTAGAGTTTCAACATATGAGTTTTGAGGAAAAACAATTCAGCCCATAACACAGTCCAAACTTATTATTTTACAGATGAGAAACCCAAGATTCAGTGAAGTAAACAGATTCATCTAGGATTATAAAAAGTTGGAATTCAAAGCCAATTCCTTCTCCCAGGCCACAGCTTTTTCTCCACTGTACTATCTCTAGAAGAAAATATTTTAGGATTAAAATGACAGTGCAGGACATGGAAAATTTCTTATACTAATATTGTCCTAAGTTTTATAAAATTGTGCTAGAATATATGATCAAGTCCAAGAGAAGATAATTCATGGAAAATTCAAGGCATAGTCTAGTCTCATTTCTTTTTGAATAATTAATATTTTTAATTATTAAGTAACTCCAAAGTAAAGAAAATAATATAATATCCTTCATACAAAGTTTATTTTAAATTTTTTTAATGTTTTTATTTTTGAGATAGGGAGAGACAGAGCATGAACAGGGGAGGGGCAGAGAGAGAGGGAGACACAGAATCTGAAAAAGGCTCCAGGCTCAGAGCTGGTAGCACAGAGCCCAACATGGGGCCCAAACCCATGAACCGCGAGATCATGACCTGAGCTGAAGTCAGATGCTCAACCGACTGAGCCACCCAGGCACCCCCAAAGTTTATTTTAAATAAGAGTTACAGACACAGTAAAATCCTCATTCCCCTCCATTCATTATCTACTATCCTGACCTTGGTGTATATTATTGTCATGAATATTTTTGTAATTGTTACATATGTATATGTACATTAATAATATATACTATGTTTCTGTGTTTTAAATTTTACATAAGTAGTATTACAATATATCTTATTTTTTTACTCATACTTGTGACAAATGTATACACTGAGATAGGTTGATATATTCATTTATTTTAATCAAGAAATTAGAGTGCATTGCATAAATAGAACACATTTAAAGTTCATTTATATCTCTATTAGGTAACAAGTTTTTCCACTTTATTATAAACAGTCTAGACTTGAATTTTTTTTTCTTGTGAATGTTTGGGGAAATGTTTCTAGGTTGTAGCCACAAGTGTAGAATTACTGGTTGGATGCTATGCACATCTTCAACTTTTCTAGAACTACCAAATTGCTCTCCCAAGTATATTAGTATGTAGATCCACCAGCAACCCCTCAGAGCTCCTAGCAACTGCTATCTTACCAAGATTTGCATTACCTGACCAATTAATTTTGTTCATCTGATGGGTATGAAATTATATTTCACTTTGATTTAATTTGTACTTCCCCAATTCCTAGTTAGCTTTAACAGCTTGTCAGCTTAATGTCCATTGGTTAATAATCGCCCATTTTATCCTTTGCCTATTTGTTCTGAATTGTTTGTACTTTTCTTTTATTAAGGGTTAGAAGTTCTTTGTAGAGTTTGGATACTAATTCTTTGTTAGTTATATAGTTACAAACATTATCACCTTTTTTGTCACTTTTAGTGAACCCATTGATAAATAATTTAAAAAAATTTATGCTTACTTTTTGAGAGAGAGAGAGACAGAGCGGGAGTGGGGGAGGGCAGAGAGAGGGGGACACAGAATCTGAAGCAGGTTCCAGGCTCTGAGCTGTCAGGAGATAGCCCAACACAGGGCTCGAACTCAGGGCCTGGGAGATCATGACCTGAGCCAAAGTCGGTCATTTAACCGAGCCACCCAGGCGCCCCCATTGATAAATATATTTTTAAATGTGTTTTTGAGGTATAGACTAACATTAAAGTATACAAATCTTAAATGTATAGATCAATGAATTTTTACATATTTGTGTGCCTGTGTGCCCATCACACTAATCAAGGCATAGAACAATGCCAGCACCTCAGCAGACTTCCTTGTGTCCCTTCCCTGTAGATACATTCTGCAAAAGTAACGAGTATTCTGACATCAACCATGACAGATCAGTTGTGCCTAGTCTTATGTCATAGGAATATAAAGATACAATGTCAATTCCTGTAACTGGTTTCTTTTGTCAGCATTATTTGTGAGATTCATCCATGTTGAGAGTAGCTATAGCTCATTCTTTAACACAATTCATTCATTTTCATGCTTGTGGCCATTTGAGATGTTTCTAGTGATGGGAATACTAGAACTATGACTACAAATTCTGTAAATATTATTGAATGTGTGGATTTGCTTGGCCATGGGGTAGGCATTTGTTTAGAGTTGGTAGAAACTACCAGAAAGTTTTACAAAGTAGTTATCTCAATTTACACTCTCATCATTGGTATATGAATGTTCCAAATGCTCCACACCCAATGTCAACATTTGGTATGTCAATCCTTTTCATTTTAGTCACTCTGGTGGGAGAATAGAAGTATCTCATTATGATTTTAATGTTTGCATTTCCTTAAGGATGTTGAGCATACTTGAATATATTTACTTGATACTCCTTTATAGTTTCTGCGTGTTTTCTTGTTATCGTATCTTCATGCTATTGGATACTGTATGCTACTCCAATAGCATAAAGATATGTTCTTTTAAAATGTTTAGTTTTGCTTTTTATATTTGGTATATAATCTATTTGGAATATAGTTTTACATTGGCAAGAGGTAAGTGTCTAGCTTTACATATTTCCAAAGGTATAGCTACTTATCCCAGTACCATTTATTGAATACTCCATCCTTGGTTTACTGATTTGGTAGTAGCTTCTTTTTCTTTATTACAATAGCTTTTAGAATATGTCTTATAATTAAAGCAATGTCAGAAATAGACCCTAGAAGAAGAAGAAGAAGAAGAAGAAGAAGAAGAAGAAGAAAAGAAAAACAAGAAAGAAAAAAAGAAAAAAAAATTCAGAACACATAGAAACAGACCTGCATTGATCTAAGAACTGAGATCTGACTTTTGATGATCTTTATTATTCATGTTTCTATTTCACTTCACTTTCTTATCATCATTATATTCTTCCCTCTGGCTTTGTATTTTTATTCTTTAACTTCTTTAGTTGAATGCCTCAATCATTATTCATCACTCTGACTTTTCTTCAAATGAATTTAAGGCTATACATTCTCTTTACTGCTTGAGTGGCATCTGGTTAAGTTTTGTTATAAAGTGTGTTCATTGTTATCCAGTACTAAATAATTTCTAATTTACATTTTTATTTCTACTTTGGCCCATGAAATATTTAGAAATGTGTTGCATTAATTTCCTAATGTGTAAGGACTTTTTATTATATTTTTATATTATGGATATTAATTTTAATTTATGTAATTATTTCTATATATTTTCCTGGTGAGGGAATGTTGTCTGTGTAATATTGATTCATTTGAATTTTTGAGATTTTTTGTAGGTTGAGAACACAATTAATTTTGGTACATTCCATGTGGTCTTGAAAAGAACATGCATTTTATAAAGATTGGGTACAGGGTCTAAAAAAGTCCATGGGTTAAGAAGGTTAATTGAAATGCTCAAGTCTTCTACAGTCTTATTAATATTTCATTGGTTTAATCTATTTATTAACTGAAGGGAATTTAAAAATTCCTCATTATATTTGAAACAAAAGTGAACACAAACACCTGTATTTTGAGGCTATATTCTTAGTGTATTTAAGATTGTTATATCCTTCTGGTGAATTGTTTGCCTTGTCTACCTGTGCTAGAAAGAAATGAAGCAATTTTTTCCTCAAAAAGTTCTATTTGGTTCTTTTCAAAATATTTTTTAAAAAAGCATTTCCTTCTTAATGTTCTAATGTCTTCTTTTATATCTTCAAAAAAAAACATGTTTAGTCTTTTAGGTTGTTGTATTATACAAAGTTCTGGAGGTTGTATTCTTCCTGTTTGTTATTTGCTATTTTTTGTCATTTTTGTGTGGATTTCTGTATGATGTGGATTATGTGGTCTAATTTCACTATGATTCTGCAAAGGCTTCCACAAAATATTCTAGAGTATCCCAGGCAGGGGCCAACTTTTATGTTAATCTCTCAGTTTGCAATTTCGGCTTCAATTTGGATCCCTAAGTTGCAAGAGGAAGAGCTAGGAGTTTTGATTTCTCAGAAAAGACCACTACTGTTGTGTTTTACTTTTATTTCCACCCAGGTCCCAGTTACAGAAAACTTCCTTATTGCTAGTGACGGATATTTTTTCCCTTTACTATATAATTTCTCTCAGTAGCATAACTCTTTAGGATCATGGCTTTTGTATTGATCTAGGCTCAAAAGGCCTGTCAGATCCCAAGCCTCATAGGTGGTCCCTACATGAGACTTAAAATACAGCTCCTTGGTTACCAGGACTGAGACCTCCATAAAGGGCATGGTGTATTAATGCACTTAGCTCTCCAGGAATCAGTTCCCTCTTCATTTGTGGCACCTCGGCATTTCCCTGTCTTTTTCTGAACTCATCGTACATTTAAAAATTATTACATTCTATTCATGTTTGCAGCAGGAGGATAATCACACCTTTGTTTGCTTTCATCAGGCATCCCACTGGAAGCATTCCACTTAACTTAAGCATCCTATATAACTTGTATATGGAAATGTAAGAGCTATTAATTCCTTATTTCCACTTTGAAATACAGACTATTAATACTTTAAGAAGACATTTCACATGGAGGCAAAGAACAAAAACTTGGGAAAATCATTTAGAAAATACTTTGCAAGTAACGTAAAATAGAAAAGTGTTCAAAATGTGTTCTGTCCCAATATTGCCTTCACACTCAAAGTAGTACAAACATTGGACTCATTATTTTAATACATTTATATGCATATTAATTATGCACATGGGATAGAAACAAAAAGTTGTACATTAGTGGTTCAGTACCCTGCTTACTCTATTTAATTGCTTTCAAGTATATAACATGATATGTGTTCTGTGATTTCATTTTACCATGTGACTAGAGCACACCAGTTTTTTTTTAATAAAATGAACACACTACAGGAAATATATATGCAAAAAGGAGTGACAATCAATCTCATTTTATTTTCATTACATTAATTGCAATATTTTAAAACATTAATGTGATTTTATTCTCCTGCAGTGTGTGATTAGGAAAGATGTGAAATCAGCATCTGGGATGGTGGACTTTCTGTCTTGCTTCCAGACAGACAAAAGAACTTATGATCCAATGAGATCTAGTCACTCCTAGATTTTTTATTTTTTCATTCTTAAATCTCTTCTAATATGCTGTAACAAGTTACTGTATTGTTTAAATCACCATGTGTTAGCCCACGTTGCATTTTGTAAAATATATATGTTTTTTTCAAAATTATTGTTTGTTTTACGATATGCTTTGAATTTTACATAAGGCAGATGATGTGGGTCTTGATTCCTTTTTCTAGTATAGGTAATAGATTTCCACTAATCCGTAGGTAAACTTCAACACAGTTCTCCTGAGGCACGTATCTGACAAACAATGGTATGGAGTTAAGGCATTGGGGCTAGGTATACAGCAAAGCTAACTGGCCTATAAAACCCAGCTCCCTGACCTTATTAACACTGTACTCTAACTTGAAAATATGCTCAGCTGTGACTTCTGGAACAACTTATGGTGCACTAAGGAAATCTGTGTGAATGAGATCATTGTCAGCTGACCAGGGAAAGCAGGAAGCTTCAAAAATACATTTAGTCCAAACAAATAGTTCTTTGTACTAGTCAGACATCAAGACAACTACAAGTCACATGTCAGCACAGACAAGAGTGATATTTAAGTGAGGCATTACAGTGGTTAATAGTTTGGACTGCCTTTAAAGAAACATTTGATAAATATCAGCATAATCCCACATGTGTTAACAGATTGTCTCAAACTCTTTTCAGATGTATTTTCAAGACTAGATGGTATTTCAAAAAAACTGACTTTAGATTAGATGCTGGAAAATTAGCAATCTTTATAAATGGACATTTATCATTACTATATAATGCTTTTATAATAAAATTTGCCTAAAATACTTAACACATTTTATAAGCGCTTGTATTCATTTTTCCCAGTGCTCCTATAAATTCAATAAACGGTGTGATTGTGTCTCCCTCATAGAGAAAGTAATGAAAATTCATGAAGGAAGCAAAGAGATTAAAACCACCCAAATTTTCCAATTATTTCAAATCAAATGATGATCGCTCTCAATCAATGATTCTGAAATGATTTCACAGCACAATTCACATGACCTAAATCAGCTTCTACACCTATTTACGCTGGCATACGCGCGCACACACACACACAAATGACAAAGGGAAGGGTAAAGTTATATAATTCTAGAAGATCTCTCTCTTTCTCTCCCCCTTCTCTCCCCCCCCCTCTCTCACACACACACACACACACACACACACACACACACACACATCACTTCCACTCCTCTCTCTCCCAGAGATTAACTGGAACTGAAAGTGAAAGAAGGCCTAATAAAGAAGTCAGGAGAAAAGGAAGAGAAAACTATTAAGAAGAACAAAAAGCTGCTGGGCAATTTTAGGATAGTACCAGTTCTAAGAATTAGTGTTTCTGAACTTTAAATAAAAAAATGTGTATGTGTGACTATGTGTGTGTGTTTACAAGAAAGGACCCATACATTACAAATTATTTTTAATTTAGCTTAATTTTAATTCATCAGTATATCATGACTACCTTTATTTTTTTTTAAGTTTGCTCTTGAAAAAGACAGACAGAGAGAGAGAGAGTAAGCACGAGTGGGAGAGGGGCAGAGGCAGGCCGTGGGTGGCCCCAACAATCATCTTTCAATGTCAAGAAACAGTCTTCTACAACTTGATTTTTAATTTTTCATTTGTATTCTATTAGATTGATGTGGCATAATATACTTAATCCATTAATCCTCCTTGCTGGATATTTCAACTTTAAAATAGTCCGGTGGTCATTTGTCCCTTTTTTGATTTTTGGTCTTTCAAGGTTTATTCCCTCTCCCCAACAGCACCCTAATTTTTAGAAAGTAACTCTTTTCCACTGTTTTAAGTCTTGGGAGAGAAAAATTCTCAGAGACTGCCTTCCATTACAGCAGCCAAAGGGAAGAAATTATCTCTTCTGTTTCAACAGCCAGGTATTGTTGGCAGGTAGCCTAAATTGGGCCAGCTGGAGGCCTTCTCCTGGGACTTTGAACATTGAGTCTTGAGGTAAGTAAAGAAGAAAGATGTTAGAGGTTGTTCATCTGAACAGGGGTAGTGTCTGCTAAAGTTATGAGGGCATCTGGACCAGATCTACTAGCTACAAGACTGCTTCTTTCCTCTTCCTTCCTGGTAACTTGATCCTTATTGAATCAACTTTCCATTTCTCTGGAGACTCTTTGGAAGCCTCATAATAAATAAATGTCTGTGGAAGTCTGATTCTGTAGTATTAACTAAGAATTTCAATATAAATTTTCTAAAAAAAATAAAACCTTGTAGATACAGTTAGCACTTATCCATTATTGTTTCTTTAAATTTTAGAAGTATTAAGCCAAAAGTTTGCAAAATTTTAATTAAAAAAATAGTGTCAGGGTGCCTGGGTGGCTCAGTTGGTTAAGTGACCAACTTCGGCTCAGGTCATGATCTCACAGTCTGTGAGTTCAAGCCCCGCCTCAAGCTCTGTGTTGACAGTTCAGAGCATGGAGCCTGCTTCAGATTCTGTGTCTCCCTCTGTCTCAGACTCTCTCTCTCATAAATAAGCATTTTAAAAAATTAAAAAAATAGTGTCAAACTGTCTTCTAAAAATATAGCATAGAGGTCAGAGGTTAGGAATGTTAGCCAATCTCTTACTGTATAACCCTGTGCAACTTATCTCTGGGCCTCAATTTATTCACTTATGAGATTAATCCATAGCACCAATTAGAGCTACAGTGAGAAAAAAAGAATATATACAAAGCTTAGCACATACTAAACTATAGATAAACGTTAGATTCTGTTGGGAAGAATGTACAAATTATGCTCTCACTAGCAATGTCTAGGTGTGCTCATTCACTCTGCTTCTGCTTTCATTTGACTCTCCTTTGGTCTCCTTTATCCATTCTACTTTGTTGCTGTATGATTTAAATTCTTTGCAGGGGAATTCTGCATAATTCTGGGCTTCATCTTGACCCTCCCTTTAACTCAGTGATACATTATACAAAAGGCAGCCCAAATTTAGAAATCTCTCAATATAGATCATCAGATTTTTTCTAAACTTTTAAGGAAAAGAATATATTAAGAAAACGTTACCATGCTGCCATAGTTATTATTTAACTTTTAGTTACATTTTTTGAAAAAATATCAAATGTCCTTACCATTAGCTAATTTACTATATTTTGATTTAATTACATATGTGGAGATGTGATATCACAATCTTTTCAGTACTTAGGGTAAACATCTTAATCCAGCCCTCATTCTGAAAGATTGTATAAGATGAACTTAGAGAAGGAAGGCAAAAGTCAGGCACTAAAAAATAATTTTGGATACAACACTGTAAGGAAAATAAGAAGCAGAGCCATGATTAACAACATCAGAGTAATAACAATTTCTTCACATGGCATGAGAGAAGAAAGGAAATTTAAATGTAAAAACTGAAGAGAATTTAGTTAGATGTAAAATAGGGTCAATGTAAGAAAAGCTTCCAGAATCTCAACTGTATTGTGTAACAGAGACACCTGCTGGTTATCATCTATTTCACTGTTCAAATTCTCAAATGCATTTGTTCTTTCATTCTGTATCCTGTTCCCTCAGATAGTCTCCAAACCACTGAAAATTCACAGCATGAACATAATGATAGATTCCTATAAAAAGATAATTAAATCAATGGAGTGTATTTTTCACTTTGAATCTGGAGAAAAATCTGTGCTACCAAGACAATTTTGCTGATGCCATTTTAATATAATTACATTAAAACTGCTTTGTGTAATGTAATAATGTTGCTAAAAGTTAAAGTATACCATACAAGTCTCCTTTACCAGAACAAAAATAACCAGTGTTTGCTTTTTGAAAGTACATAATAATAGTATGGTTAATGACAATGACAAAAATGATAAAACAAATGTATCTAAGATACCAAGCTAGCATTTTGTCTTAGAAAAAGAATGTAAGCCATGATTATGTAGAAATAATAAAATCTTACCTTCTAATACTATATGCCAGAAAAAGAAACTGGTTTATCTACTCTCACTGTTATAAAATGTTCACCATAGATGTGTCTATATCAACTATAGTGGTACTTAAAAGGCGTCAGACAAACATTAATCAGTTGATTGAGACATAAATTGGGACTCCTAAACAAAGAGAACTTTAACTCAGAAGTTATTTTTTTTCTAATTGAGATTAATACTATGAATAAATATACTTTTGTCAAACACAATATAATTTGCATTTTCCTTAGCGCCGTCAAATCTCTTGCTTTGAAAATAAAGATTTAAAAAATATTTCAAAACTAAGAATTACATTCAGAATCTAAAATTGCATGTGGCATAAATTAACTTAGTGAGATATTGTTCATGGCTAAATTCACAATGTGAGTAAATATAAAAAGGGCTAATTGTAATCAATTAGTTCATCAGTTGACATGTATTAACCCTCTGTGTTCAATAGTAAGGATTGTAAAAGATGCAGAACTGTAAGACAATCTATTTTCAATTCTAATTGGATAGACTACTTTATTTGACATGAACTATTGTACAAAAATGTCAGCATTTAATTATAGGCTAAATCAAATGATGATAACCCAAAGTCACGTAAAAGTTTCTGCATGAGTGCTAGGATGGTTAGAAACCAGTTAGGGAAATGTTCATGGTAGAAATAAACACTGAGTGGGCACATGAATACTGTGCTAAAGTCGAGTAGGTAGTTTTAGTGAAAATTGTTTCAGGCAAAGAGAACAACATGAGTAATGGGAAGGGAGCAAACCCTGGTAAGAATTTGTTTGTGGGCACAGGGTAGGTCTCCCGAAAGCAGTGAGTGAAGTTATGGAATAGTAAGAAATATTTGTCTTGAAAGTGTGGGGCCAGTGTAGGGAGATTTTTGAAAGCTTGGCAGAAAGTTTAGATTTGATGCATCAGGACATAGAAAGGGGAGTTTTGATAAATTCAAAGAGAGTGACTTGATAAATTCACTGTTTAGGGAAGATTAGTTTGGCAGGAATCTTCACCATAAGTGGTCCAAAATAGATTGGCTCCACTTGAGTTACTTTGCTAATAATATTTGGATTCAAACTTCAGCTGCAGGGAAAGAAGTTCATATATAACTTCATACATTCGATATGATGATTAAATTATTTACTTGGTATCTATGCCAATAATAAATGAAGAAGAAAGTTAAGCAATAAATTTGATTCATATTGATGACCAGTCTGGTAAATGAGATTCCCATGCTCACTCTCTTCTACTGTCCTTGCTCTACTCCCTGATTGAAGGATAAATACTGCATAAGAGAAAGCAACAATTATCATTGTCCTTTTATTATCTAATCCTCTTCAAGAAAAAGTAGATTTGTCCTGAATTATGTAAGACTCCAGTAAGTATATACTAGTAATTGCAATAGGTAATATATGCAACTATTAATGAATGCCTTCAAACATAAACGACACTATTATCTCACTTCATTCTCACAAAAGTTTTGCAAAGAAGAGATTGTGATCTCTATTTCTGTACTGGGGTTGCTTGAGGCTCACAGAGTCTGGAAGAGCTTCCCTCAGATTGTGTATTGGGATGTGAAGTCAGGTCCATATAGCTCCAAAGATTGTGCTCTCAGTATGATCCTACTTAGTCTCTCTGGGGAAGACACTGCTTGAAACGTTGAAATGAATCCTGTCCCTGCCTCATCCTCCTAAAGCTAAATGTTCAAGTTAAAGCCTGTTTCAAACTACATCCAATTTGTAGCATGCCAAAATGTTAGCAGACTACTACTGAGGTAATCATGGAAAGTATGAGTATTGATAGCAAGATCTGGCTAAGAACTCAGTTGGCAGACTTTCAATTCAGGATTTCAAAAATAACTTGAAGCATCCTAGAGTCATACTGATTGACATTGAATAACAGGTAATATCATAATCTAGTTTTGTTTGTTTCAGATACTTAGTTTGGAGGATATCATTCAGGCATATCTGTATTGTAGCTTGTTTTTTAAAGTTCTTAAAATTAACTATTGACACTGAGATTTTCTTGATTGCTTTTCTCATTTTGGCATGGCTTTTCACTATTATTGATTAGTATAACCCTATTTGGGAGCAAATAATCTCTAATTTATAGTTTTTAAATAAGAGAGAAAGAAGGTTAAGGGCTGCTAACTATCTAGGTACACAGTTCTTTCCAATTTCGGTAATAATGTACAATAAAAAAAGAGGAAGTGGGTCTGGGTCAATTGGTTTTAATGGCAGAGCTAAACTGTTTGGTCACTTTCACTGACCCTAACTCACAAGTAAAAATTACCATTTCAAAGGTCATCAGTCAATTCAAAATGTGACATTTTTGGCTCAAGAGTTTTAAAACTGCAACATAAGAAATCTGGAGGACTTGTATTTCTGGAAAAACTGTGTATAAGACACATTAAAGAGCCCTCTCATTAGGAAAAAGGTGGGGGTTTCCAACCATTGTTTTAATTGCATGCTAATCTCCTGAAACTTGGAGGAAAATATCTGAGGGACGAAAATATTTTAAAAGTTTGTTGAAACTCAAAAGGAGGGAGGCAGAGATACCTTAAAGGCAAATGCTAAGATCATCACTCCAAATTCTGGGCCATTAGCAAGACAGAGAAAATGAACCTGAGATTCATGGATTTAGCCAAAGTCCTTGGACAAGACTAAAGTGGTCCAAAATCAATCGTCCTGATCAAAGTGGATCATTTCATAAGTCATTTTTTTATATAAATACTTAATTTAAAAAAATGTTGCTGTTGTTTTGTTTTCTTTTTATTTGAGAGAGAGAGAGAGAGAGAGAGAAGCTGACATGCAAGTGAGAGAGAGCAGGGGACGGGAAGAGAAAGAGGGAGAGAGAATCCCAGGCACACTCTGGCAGTCAGCACGGAGCCTGATGTGGGGGCTCCACCCCACAAAGCATGAAATCAGGACATAGCTGAAACCAAGAGTCAAATGCTCAACCAACTGAGCCACCCAGGAGCCCCAAGACTTATTTTTTTAGAGCATTTCTAGGTTCACAGCAAAATTATTGGGGGTGGG
Source organism: Acinonyx jubatus (assembly GCF_027475565.1). Classification (NCBI taxonomy): domain Eukaryota; kingdom Metazoa; phylum Chordata; class Mammalia; order Carnivora; family Felidae; genus Acinonyx; species Acinonyx jubatus. The sequence continues at coordinate 28,567,587 of NC_069384.1, forward strand.
GGGTACAGAGATTTCCCATATATTCCCTTCTCTCACACATGCATACCCTCCTCCATTATCAACATTTCCCACCAGAATGGCACATTTGTTACAACTGAAGAACCTACACTGACATATCATAATCACCCAAAGTCCATAGTTTACCTTAGGGTTCACTCTTGATTCTGTACATTCTATAGGTTTTGATAAGTGTATAATGATAAGTATCCATCATTATAGTATCATTGAGAGTACTTCAATCATCCTAAAAATCCTGTGTTCCTCCTATTTATCCCTTCCCTCTACTCCAACCCTTGGCAACCACTGATATTTTACTATCCTCACAGATTTGTCTTTTTCAGAATGTCGTATAGTTGGAATCATACGGTACGTAGCTTTTTCAAATCGACTGCTTTCACTTAGTAATAGGCATTTAAGGTTCCTCCATGTCTTTTCATGGCTTGATAGCTCCTTTCTTTTTAGCACTGAATAATATTCCATTGTCTGCCCGTACCACAATTTATCTATACATTCACCTACAGAAGGACATCTTGATTCCAAATTTTATTAATTATGAATGAATAATTATTATGAATGAAGTTTTGATAAAAACTGCCAAAATGTTTTCCAAAGTGACTGCACCATTTTGCATTCCCACCAGCAATGAATGAGAGTTCCTGTTGCTCCACATCCTCACCAGCTTTTGATGTTGTCAGTGTTCTGGATTTTGGCCATTCTAGTAAGTGGATCGCACGGTTATTTAATGTGCATTTCCCTGATGACATATAATATATGACATCTTTTCATATGATTTTTTGGTATCTGTGTATCTTCTTTACTGAGGTGTCTGTTAAGGTATTTGGCCCATTTTTAATCTAGTTGTTTTCTTATGGTTGAATTTTAAGAGTTCTTTGTGTATTTTTGGATAGTTATCCTTTATCAGATGCGTGTTTTGCAAATATTTTTTCCTAGTCTTTGGCTTGTCTTTTCCTTCTCTTAATATTGTCTTTTGTAGAACAGAAGTTTTTAAATTTTTTAATGTTTCTTTATTTTTGAGAGAGAGAGAGAGAGAGAGAGAGAGAGAGAGAGATACAGTGTGAGTGGGAGAGGGGCAGAGAGAGAGGAAGACACAGAATCTGAAGCAGGCTCCAGGCTCTGAGCTGTTAGCACAGAGCCCAACACAGGGTTCAAACTGACAAGCTGTGAGATCATGACCTGAGCTGAAGTCAGATGTTTAACTCACTGACCCACCCAAGTGCCCCAGTAGAACAGAAGTCTTTAATTTTAATGAAGTCCAACTTATCTGGAGTGCCTAGGTGGTGCAGTCAGTTGAGCATCTGACTCTTGATCTCTGCTCAGATCATGATCTCACAGTTTGTGAGTTCGAGACCCTCATAGGGCTCTGTGCTGATGGCATGGAGACTGCTTGGGATTCTGTCTCTCTTTCTCTCTGCCCCTCCCTCACTTGTGCGCTCTCTCTCTCTGTTAAAATAAAATAAATAAATAAACTTAAAAAAATTTAAATACTTCACTCTCTTCTTGCTTGCATGGTTTCTGAGGATATATCAGATATAATTCTCATCTTGTACCTATATTATCTATCTATCTATCTATCTATCTATCTATCTAAATAGAGAGAAAGAAAGAGAGAGGGAGAGAAGAAGAGAGATCCAGTATAATATGATATCAGATAACAGGATAAATTCCGCACCCCTCCCATTTCTCCTAGGCAATTAACAGGATAAATTCTGCAGTCCCCCCAACACCCCACCCCCCCATTTCTCCTAGGCGACTGTCTAGTTCTTTCTGAGCTTCCTGGATCTGTCTTATGATTAGTTCTGAGGATTTTAGTGAATCTATGCCTCTGGACTGTAAATTTCACAAGTGTTTCACAAGCCCCCTCTCCACCCCCCAGGTTGGAATGGATGGCTAGAGTGGGATGGGGTTGAGTATTTCCATTCTCCCACATGGAAGGCTAGAACTGAGTAAAGTTGGGTACTTCCCCTACTCCAGGCCAGCTGGACTCTGGTTAACTCCTAAGGGCAGACATTATTAAGAAGAACAGAGAGTTCTTGTTTATTTCAAAATGGTTCCTTTTCCCCCTCCCTCCTAGAAGTAGAAGGGGATTTTTCTCTGATATTTGTTGTCCACCCAGAGCTTCCAGAAATTCACCAATTATAGTTCAAGTTTTCCAACCCTGGCACTGGTTCCCACAGCAATTTCTATTCCTGAGTCTCTGCTCTGGTAAGCCATGACTCCCTGTATTCACCTGTTTGTCTCTGTAATCTTGGGAACATCAGTTTACCCTATGTCCTCACCTGCCTTATAAATCGTAAAAGAGTTGCTGATTTTTCAGTTCAGTCTGTTCACCTTTTTACTTGTTGTTAGGACATAGTGGAGACTTCCAAGAGCCTTACATACAGAACTGAAAGCTGGACAGTTTCCCTCCTAATGTTTTTATGAAGAATAATGGAAAGAGAAATGGCCAACATACTCCTGAAGAAGAGGAACACAGCAAAGGTATTTGCCTTGATAAATAGCATGACCAACTATAAAACTATAATAATAAAAACAGTGTTTGATCAATTTATGGGCAAAATAGAATACATAGCTCAGAAACAGATGTATGTATATTGAAACTTGATATATGAAAGAGATGGTCACGTAAAATATTATAGAAATCATGGACTCTTCAATAAATATTGGGCTAATAGTTATACATATGGGAAAAAATGGTATAGGATCCTTGCCACAAACCACATACAAATCAATTCGAGGTTGGTTAAAGACCCAATCTCAAAACTAATAGAATATAACACAGGAGGATTTATTAATTACCCCAGAATAGGTTAGGTATTTTTAAACAAGATACAAACAGTGCTAATCATAAATGATTGATAAAATTTGGCACTTTATATAATTAAAATTTATGTCATTAAATGGAACTACAAATATATTAGAAAGATAAACCATAGAGATATTTGCAACACATATAATCTGCAAAATGTTAGTATTCAAAATATATAAAGAACTTCTAAAAATTAGGAAAAAATAAAAACAAAACAAGTGAAATTATACAAACAGGAATTTCCACAGGATAAAAAAAACTGGAGAATAAGCATGAAAATATATTCAATTTCACTGGCAATCATGAAAATGCAAATAAATATCACAAAAAATATCATTCTACTTTCATCAGACTAGCAAATATTAAGCGGTATGATAATGCCATGTATTGGCAGCAATGTGGTTCAATTAAAACTTGAAATGGCATGAGTAGGAGTATAAATTTGGCAAAACTATTCTGACAAGCAATTTGGAATTATTTTATAAAGCTGAACATTTGTATATCATACTTTCTCCTATTTCTAAACCATCAGGAGAAACAGACAAGAGTGTCCACTGTAGCGTTCTTGATGATGATGGTAACTGAAAATAAGTGCAATATCCAGAAATGGGAGAATGGGTAAATAAATTTCAGATTTTTCCCGTAATGAACTATTTATATATCAACAAAAACTAAGGACATATAGCTACACAAAACATCTTACAAAATAAATATGGAGAGGAAAAAGGCACATAAATCTATATAGACTGGATACATTTTCCATCATGTCAATTTAAGTAATTTGAAATTACATGTCCCATAATACTTCTTTCTGTGATTTTTAATTAAGTTTGCTTGCTTAAAAAAATGTATCTGAGATTTTTAGAAGGTGAAAGTTTTAACTCCCAGAAGGTCAGAATCATTCATGTGTAGCTGTAGCTCCAGACACATTGTCACTGATCCGGGCAAAAGACAGCAGCCAGGCCTGCCTGCAGCTTCCCCAAATCCCTCCACATTTTCTCCCTCAGGTTCTCTGACTCTGGCCAGATATGGCTCAGCTCCGGGGTGAAGGGAATCATCCTTCAGGTCACCTACATCATCCAGATTGGAGGCCACAGGAAATAAATGTGTTTGTTAGTGGTCTCTCCCACTTCATGTCCAGCTTCAGACTCAGACTCAAGCCTGGCTGACTTTGAACTGAGAAAGGCCAGACGTACATAAACTGCCTAATTGGTTCCATAATTACGGCTCCATAATTGCCTAAATTCTGATCCCTGTGATAAATCCCTTATTCATTATCACTCACATGGGTTCTGCTTCCTTGAGCAAACCCTACCTGATACAAACAGCATGACGTCAGAGTGTGTCCAAATGTTTTAGGTAACTCGAAACTAAAACTAAAAAATGCATTGCTTTGCTATCCATCATATTGATAACAAATTTTTTAAGACAGAAAATGGCAAACACAAAATTGCCTCTTGGAGGGAAGCAGGGATAGGAAAGGATAAGAAAGAAATACATTTGTGGATTCAATGGTATTCAGAATGGCAGGGGTAAAGTCCTCCAGGTGAGAGGGGAGATTCACTGGTGTTCATTTTATTATTTCACTTCACAATTTGCATATATATTATGCATATAATTTTGTGTGTATCAAATAGTATGTAATAATAATAAAAAATAAAGCATTGAGATAAGAAAGGCATAAAAACAAGAGTTAAGACATTTTAAAAAATGGACAGGAAAAGAATGCAGTGTCTAGGAGCAGAAGGTGCACCAATTTTCTGAACCACCCTAGAAAAACCCATACTCAGAGATAGCAAAGGCTACAAACATGAGCAGACCCAGGTGTAAGCCTCAGGGTAATCAAAATAATTTAGGAGTAGTAATTTTAGTACTCTGAGTATACACCAGAAAGGCTTGTCTGTCCAACGAACTAAGGCTGTAACCGGTCACGACTGCGTTTAGGACAATATTGCAGCAGGTTCCTAACACGGTTCTCACAGGCAGAGTAGCAATGGAGTAGTACGGTAAAACCTTGATTTGTGAGCATAATTCATTCCGGAAATATGCTTGTCATCCAAAGCATTTACACATCAAAGTGAATTTCCCCAATGAGAAACAATGGAAACTCAGATGATTTGTTCCACAACCCAAAAATATTCCTATAAAAATTATTACAATACTGTAATATAATATGTAATAATAAAGACAATACAAAGTATAAAGAAAAATAAACAAATTAACCTGCATTTACCTTTGAAAACTTTCTGGGCTGATGTGAGGGAAACAAGAGAGCAGAGGGTTATTGTGTAGGACGACTTTCACTATCACTAACAGAATCACTGCTATCAATTGGCTCAATGGAATCTTTAACAGGGAACCTATGCAATAACACTTGCTTTTGCCTCCTTTTGAGGATTCCGTGGAAATGTGACATTGCATTGTCATTAAACAGATTTATCGCTCGCACAGTACAGTCTTATTTGGGTGGTGCTTTTCTACAAAATTTTGCACGGTTTCCCACATTTTACACATCTCCCTAATCTCATTTGAAGTGAGGAATTTTTCTGCCTTTTTCTACTCCTCTGCATACAAGATGCAGACGTAGACTTATAAAATTTTGCAATTTCAGCCACTTGCATACCTTGTTCCTACTTCTCAATGATTTCCTTCTTAACTTCCACCATAATCATCTCCTTCTTCTTACCACCTTTCTTATCAAACTTTTTTTTTGCATGGGAGCCATTATATATGCTCACACAGATGTTGACTACAGTACAGTATTAATAAACCCTTGTCATATACTATATTTAATGTAAATGGCAGCAGAGGAAAGGGTCTAGATCTGCAGGCAGCTCAACCTAGAATGAAGCAAAGTATCCCTAAGTTTACTCTTGTATGGAAAATTAAAGGACCATTCACATAGGTGCTTTGAAGTGACAAAAAATAAACTAATGCCAGTTGTGGGCACCTTCCACTGTTCTGAAAAATCACTGATTTCTTCCAGACACGGCTGACTCTGAGCATGGGAGCATGGGAGCATCTGAGCATGGGAGACAATCACCCACAATCCCACAGCAAGCGAGTGAGAGAGACAGAGAGAGAGAGAACCATTGGCTCAGTTGTGATCATGTGCCATTCAGCGTCACATACTCCTATTGCAACAGGTCACTCCTTTATCAAGTTAAAATTTATTAGAAATGTTTGCTCATCTTGCGGAATACTCACAGAACAAGTTACTTGCAATCCAAGGTTTTACAGTATTCCCAATAACACCATTCTACATAGTACACATGAAAAGAAAAATGCTTCCACCCATTTGCTGGGAATTCCTTCCCTATTTCCTTACTCCACAACAGAAACCAAGTATCATTACATGGAGATGATCATTACTTAGAAAATCAGAAACAAATCAAGTATAAATAAATTCAATGATCTAATGTATCAAAAATCAGCAGTTTAAAAGTTTTTAATTGGCAATATAACTCTAACAAAGATTGCATAACAATACCAACAAAAGCTACAGAATACCTTGGAATAAAGTTAACAGAGAATGTGTACAACTATTTGAGGAAAACTAAAACACTGGACATAGAAATCTTTATTAAATGTATAAATATATCTTATTCCTAGATAGGAAATCTCATTGTTCTAAAGATGTCAATTCTTCTCAAACTAATACATAAAATTAAAGTTTTAATCAAAATCCTTGTAATGTTTTTAGAGGAAAGGGAAGTAAGTTGACTCTTAAGTCCATGTGGAAAAGAAGGTCAATGTAAAGAGACAAGAAATTGTCAAAATGAAGAATAATAAGCATATATTTGTCTAACCAGATATAAATATTTATGACACTGCTTCAGTTACTAAAACTGTATGTTACTCACCTTGACAATCAGATTAATGAAACACAACAGTCAACCAAAGACTCATGTGCATATGGAAATTTTATATATGGTAAATGAAACATTTCAAACCAGTGGGGAAAGAATAGTTTATTTGGTAAATATTATTTTAACAATTGCCTTTATATTTAGAAATAAAGTTGGAAATCAATCTTGCAACATGTTATAAAAATTTTATGTTAAGATTTGAATATTTAAGAATATAAGTATGTAAGAATAAAATGTGGGGGAGCATTGTTTAAATCTTAATCTGGGAAGTTCTTTTAATGCATGATACCAATTTTAAAAGCCAAAAAAGAGACTTACCTATATAAAAATGTAAAATTTTAACATGACAAAAAGATGGTATAAACAAAATAAAACAAATGACATACTGAGAAAAACTATTATAGCATATAACTGTGAGTCTTGATGTGAATATTAATAGTAAGTATCTACAAAATAATAGGTAAAATCAGTAATAAGTTTGGATATGAAAAATAAGTATAAGTGAATTATAAACATTAACAAAGATTTTTAACAACACCAGTAAACATATAATTGCAAAAATAAAGCAACGACAATGTAATCTTCCCTATGAAATGAGCAAATATTGATAAAATGCAGCACTGGCCAGAAGGCAGGGAGGGACAGGGGCAAATACACATGAATATACAAGAGTATAATTTGGTACACAGCTTTTTAGATGGCAAAATAGCAATATCTATTAAAATTCTGAATCTGTATAAATTTTAACCTCAATTACTGGTACACAAAAATTATAGAAAAAGGAAAAACAGACACAGAAGGATTTCATTGCAGAATTATACTAGCAAAAAGCTAGAAATAACACAAGTATCCAACATTACCCAATTATCTGACTGTTTAATAAATTACAGTACATTAGCGTAGTGGAAAATTACGTAACTATTAGAGCGAAAACAGAATTATGTACAATGGCATGGAAAAAGATCCACTGTGTATGTGTGTGTGTGTGTGTGTGTGTGTGTGTGTGTGTGTGTGTAGTTAAGGAAGATATACAAATTACAAAATTGTATCACAGAAACACATTCCTGTTAATAAAAATGTATAGCTATGTTATGCATATCTATGCAAAAACATTTTTTTTCAAGGAAAGACACCATATGGGAAAGTTGGATTGTTTGAAGGGGAAAAGTTTTCTTTCTAATTTTATATACTACTGCATTGTTGAGATTTTTTATAAAAAGCTATATAAAGAGAGTGCTTTCAGCTGGCCTAAAATCTAGAAAAAAATTCACATTAAAAAAAAGGAGAAATCTAGGGCACAGTATATTTCACCTAATCCTCTGAGCTCATCATCTTCATGAATAAAACAACTCATTGGCAACTTTTGTAATTCCTAAAGTAGAAGGCACTGAAATCTCCTAGAATAGTGCAAAAGAAAATTTTTAGGAAATGGACAGATAATGTTGCTTAAAATGTATTTATAAGAGTCCTTCTGTTAGCCTAAAAGAAGCCCAAGTTAGACTGCATTACAAATGTTATTTTCTTCATAGAAATTTTAGCCCATTATCAATTAAATTTTTCTTTCACTGCAGTAAGGGGGAAAAAAAAGACTCTGAATGCTTCCCTTCAATACATGGGAGTTTAAGTATATATAAAGACATAAAATAATATTTTTAAAAAGCCTCCTCTCCACTAAGGTAAATTTTTCTTTGAAGCAGTTATCACACTTAAAATTATATGACTATTTCAGCAACTAAGTGTTAAATGTCTGGGCTCTTATAAGCTCCCTGAGCTCAGGAATTCTTTCATTCTGGTTCCTTACTGTGTGCAGAGTGTCTAGGAAACAGTAGGTATAAAACAAATATTTATGGAAGGGAGGGAGGAGAGGAAGAAGGAAATCAGTCACATTTTGGAAGAAAAAGGTACTCCGATGCCATCTCTCTTTAGCAGAGATAAAAGAGATATAAGAAGTATGTAATCAGTACAACCGAGCTGGCCCTGGAATTGTCTTCTACTAACTAGACCAGAATTTTTCTGCTCTACCAGACAACAGATACTATTTTGTTTCAATTAGTGGATTTCATCCCAGTTTGAATATCTTCATGTATTTCATACGGCAAATTTGGTAAAATTTAGGCAAACCTTTCAACACTTATCACTAAAATCTCAGATTGTTGTTAAAACATTTGAATCAGACCATTTGAATAGAATCAATGGATTATGAATGTCCCTTCCCTTCCCTTCTCTCCTTTGTCTCCAGCCTGTCTGTAGTTAAGGTTAGAAGCTATTTTATTTTGCAACTCTGTCAAGTTTCTTCTTTATGTTAGGTAAAAATTTAAGGCCAAAACTATGTGTTATAGAAAACTAAATAAATACATTGAAAAGACCACGTTTCTTAAGGATTTCTTTGTTGAAAGAAAAAAGAAACCTGAAAAGCTGCCATATTCTAGACTCCATATTAACTCCCTTACTGGCCGGCCCAGCTATGTAAAATAATTTTTTAACTATCAGGACAGTTTTCTTCATGTGCTCAAAAGCATATCTTAAATCTAATGATCGTCCTGTGACAACATAATATTTTGATGGGCTGAGGAACAATGAAGATGGCAAGGAGGATTAGACACTTGAAGTGCCAAATCATAAGGCATAATTAAATTTAGGGGCCAGAAGCTGAGTTTACGCTTTGAATTCTAGAGCTGCTAGCAAGAACAATTAAAGGATGTGTCATTTGCATTGAAAACAATGCATAACTTACTCATACTTTGGAGACAGAAAAAATCAAAAATCCTATAAGAACACAAGTCTGTGTGACCATAAACTTATTCTTCTCAGGTGGTGGAATGCATTTATTATTTCACCATTACTCTGTGCCATGAGTTACTCGTGGAGTTATTAACTGTAAGTCACAAAATGAATCACACCCAGAAGACAAATAAAATAACTGAAAAATAACTCAATATATTAAAATATTTCATCCTCATTTAAAAATGATAACAATGCTAATTACAAAACTGCATATTATAGTGTTTAAAAACTGCTATGGATTGAACTGCATTCTCCAAATTATTATATTGAAGCCCTAAGCTCCATGTGACTATATATATATGATCTATAGGAGGTGATTAAGATTAAATGAGGTTATATAGGTGGGGTCCTAATCTATAAGGACTATGACCGGGGCACCTGGGTGGCTCAGTCACTTGTTCAAAAAAGTTTATTTATTTCTTTTGAGAGAGTCAGAGACAGCGTGAGCCAGTGAGGGGCAGAGAAAGAGAGATAGAGAATCCCAAGCAGAATCCCTCTGCTGTCAGTGCAGTGCCTGACATGGGGCTCGAACTCACGTACTGTGAGATCATGACTTCAATCAAACCAAGCATCAGATGCTTAACTGACTGAGCTGCCCAGGTGCCCCTTAAATAAATAAACTTAAAAATTTTTAAATACATAAAAATAAAAGGATTATGACCTTATAAGAAGAGAAATCTCTCTCCCTTCCCACGCCCCCTCCCTCTCTCTTAAAACCATGTGAAGACACACAGAAAAGGCAACCCTCTGCAAACGAGGAAGAGAACTTTCACCAGAAACTGAATCAGCTGCTACCTGATACCTTGATCTTGGAGTTTACAGTCCCTAGAAATATGAGAAAGTAAATTTCTATTGCTTAAGCCACCTAATCTATGGTATTTTGTTATTATGACAGCCCAAGTTGACTAAGACAAGAAGATAGGTTGTTTGTTAATGTCTTTAATAAACAGACCTAGTTTCAAATTCTCCCTTAGCTAACTCTCAAAATCTGTTTCCTGTCTTTAAAAAGTTATTAATCTATCACAAATCTTGCAAAAAAAGCTTACAATATATACAAAGCAGCTATTATAGAAGTAAATAGGTAACTACTATTATTTTATGTTTTATTAATAATTCTAATAAACTTTTTAGCAAACCATAGACTGTTATACCTTAAAGACAGCTCAAATAATACATATTTAAATTCAAACTCATCATTAAAAATTGATTGTCCAGAAAGAAGTGGTTTATCTTTCATGAGTCTAATCATTTGTTTTGATCTTCAAGTTCAAGGTAGTGTGATCTTTGAATGACTAGCCTCATGGCAGAATATACTAATACTCATTAAAGAAGATAAAAGCCTATAAAATTATTTTGTCAGGTTGTTGAACACACTGTTTATGCAGCATTTGGCACAATAAATTTAAAGATATAATCATGCTATTTGTACAAACTCACATATCATTATTAGCTTAAGTAAAAATCGCCCTCAGTGAATACAGCATTTGACACAATTTGGGAATAGATAATAGTTCATGGATAAATCCAATTATTTTAGTAACACTAGAAATATATGTGATGACATGTTCCAATACACATTCATTCAATCACAAAGCATCTAATATTCATGTATGGCATGCTCTGAAAATATTAAAATGTGCTAGACATAGTCAGAGTCTTTAAGCAGCTGGATCCCTAAGACTTAGTAAAGTGTTTCACCCATATCCTTTCATATCCATTCGGTATTTACTTCTTTTATTTATTCATTCAGTTAATATATTTTAGGCAGCCACCATGTATTTGGCACTCACAGTTCTAAGAACAGGGAATATAACGAAGAACAAGACAACAAAGCCCCTTGTCTCCTGAAACCTCCACCATAGTCTGCACTGTACTTGCCTGTTTCCTTCTTCATCTTCCTCTGTCTTGGGCACATTTACCACCCACCAAAGTTTTTAGCACACAGTAATAAATAGTGCAATCAGACATAGGAATAGCATGCATGCCACACCTCCATATCCAAACCCATGGTAGACATTGTTAATTAATTATGGCTTTCATTCCCCAAGAATCCGAATGTGATTTCAAAATCCTTTTCAATCCTGTGAATACCGTGAACACTGTGAATCACAGTATTCACACCAGCAATGACTTATCACTTAAAGTTAACAAGCAAGATGGGGCTCAAGTTGGTTGAGCATCTGACTTCCACTCGGGCCATGATTGCAAGGTTCGTGAGTTCAAGCCCCACATTGGGCTTGCTGCTGTCAGCACAGTGGAGGTTCTTTGGATCCTCTGTTCCCCTCTCTCTCCACCCCTTTCTGGCTCTTGCTCTCTCCCTTTCTCTCTCTCAAAAATAAACATAAAAAAAGTTAATAAACAAGTTAAATTATGTACTTAAAACCCCTTAATATAGGGGTGACTGGTGGCTCAGTAGGTTAAGAATCAGACCCTTGATTTCAGCTCAGGTCACGATCTCATGGTTCATGAATTCAAGCCCTGAGTCAGGCTCTGAGCTGACGGCAGAGGGATTCTGCTTGGAATTCTCTGTCTCCCTCTCTCTCTGCTCCTCTCTCATTCCCTCTCTCTCTCTCTCTCTCTCTCTCTCTCTCTCTCTCCCTCTCCCTCTCTCTCTCTCTCTCTCTCCTTCTCTCTCAAAAATAAATAAATAAAAGTAAATAAAAACCCCTGAGTAGAATGCAGAACATAGGAGCAAGCTCTAGCCCCTGTTTCAATAAACAAGAAAAAAGGCATGTAACTCAAGTTTGTAAAGGCAAACCTGAAAGTAGTGAGAAAGCAAAGAGGACTAGAAGAATTGTTTCCAGGGATGGAATAGCTCCTCTTGGGCAAGATAAGACCAGTGGCAATTCTCTTCATTGGGAGCATTTGCAAAATCTTCCGTGTACATACTAAAGATCCAGCTTGACTTAAATTAAGAAAAAAAACTTGCTACAGAAAGAGAAATCAGCAGAGTTTTGGGTGGTCATCGGCAATAGAATCTAAAGGAGCCCAAATGTGAGTGTTGGGGTGGTGCAAAAATTCCTGCTTTTTTGCACAGCTGAGGAGACAAAGCCCCTTTAGAGGGTGGGGTCCACAAAAACACAGAAAATTTCTCTACTTGAAATATATGAAACCATAGAAGTACTAAATTTATCTTAAGTTACAATTAAGTGCCCACCAAGCTAAATTCCCTTGTGAACTGAGATGATCTGCCCTCAGCCCATGTGTGTAACAAAGAAAAGGGCAAATGCTGAGGGAAATACATCAACCTCTCTCTTCATGGTTCTTTGGCATGCAAAAGTAAATATGAGACACTGGAAGAAGCAGGAAAATGTAATTGAAATGGGGGAAAATAAGATGATATAAGGAGACCACGTCCCTTCCATGAATGTCATCAGAATAAACAGACAAGAGCTTTAAAGTAAATAACAAGATTACAATAATTTTAAATAAAGTAAATTATGTAAAGAATAAAAGATTGATATTTTCAACATATAATTAGAATCAATGTAAAAACCAATGAAACATTCTAGAATCGAAAAAATACATATATGAATTTAAGAATTCATGGAATAGTTTAATACCAGATTCGACACAGTAAAGACACTATTAGTAAACATAAAAACAGAAAAATATTCAAACTGAAGCACAGAGAGAAAAAAATAGAACAGAAAGAACTGAGTATAAATGAATATAGGAGAAAAAGTTAATATAAGACATGAGCTAATGTATGTGTAACTGGAATCTCAGATGAAGAGAAAAGGGACAGAAACAATATTTAAAGAGATATGGATGAGAATTTTTCCAAGCCTTATGAGAGGCATCAATCAGAGATCCAGGAATCTCAGTCAACCCCAAAAAGGATAGATACAAAGGAACTATACATGGCAAAACATAGGTAAAATGCTCAAAAACAAATAGAAAAACTTTTTAATCAGGCAGAGACAAGACAAGAAGATTTCAGAAGATTTGATTAACTTCAGAAAGTAAGAATGAGATTTATGACTGACTTTCCAAAAGAAACAATAGAAGACAATGGCAATGGAACCACATCTTTAAGGCAATCATTCCTTCTTACCCCCTAAATCTATGTTAAACTTAATCCCCAATATAATAATTTTAGAAGGTGGGACCTTTGAGAGGTAGTTAGATCATGAGGGTATAATCCTCATGAATGTGATTAATACCCTTATGAAAGACCCCAGAGAGTTCCCTTGTTCCTTCCACCCTGTGAAGACACAGAATGAGGACAGCAGTCTTGAACCAGGAAACAGGGACTTCACAGCCTCCAGAACTATGAGAATTACATTTCTGTTGTCTATGAGCTATCTAGCTTATGTTATTTTGCTATAGTAGCCTGAACTAATACAATAATCATATAATTAGAAAATGATGATAGATTTGCCTATTTTTCTCGAATTTATACTTTCTATTTATTTTTTGCAGAGACTGCTAATTCCAAAGTACTCTTATATAATAGTTGTAAATGAGTATTCTTATCTCATTTTCAACTGTACTGGTAATAATTCTAAGGTTGGTGCTGGTTTGTTGTTTGGGATATATCTTTGATCATACATTTCTTATTGTAAACATATGTGATATACATTTCCACTTAAATTAATTTAAACTTACAGACAATAATGAAAATATAAGCTATTTTTAAAATAAAAGGCAAACATATTCATCTTTCGAAAGTTTGGAGGTATAATGAGATTCTGTGAAAAAACAAAAACATTAGTATCAGCTTTTTAGTTACAAATCAAATTTATTTCCTACCAATACCTTTACATGAAAAATCTTCATGCAATAAATTTTCAATCCCCTGAAAACAGAAATATATGGAACCATAACAGTCTAGCAGAAGGAAAAAATGTATAAATACTCTGGCTGAATACATGAGATCTGTCCTATTATGGCATAATTTTAACATAGTAGTAATCTTTTATGTTCCAATATTATAGTGCTTCATAGAATCTAGCAATGTAACTTTAGTTTCAATACACTTCTTCTTTTAATGAAAGTGCAGAGAACTGGATCAATTTTCCATTCAATGAACTTTTTGTATACAGATGAGGGAAGAGAAATAAGTGTGAATTAAACAACAACAAAGACAATTTGTCCCCTGAATTAGATTGATATATGGTAAGATTTTTATTATTTGGCAGTGATTTTCCTAATGGAGCACATTTCTGAAATAATAATGAGAAATATCGGGATATATAATTAGACAATTTTTCACTTCAGCTACTATTGTTAAAGATTACCTCTAATCACCAAATTGAAGGTGAAGTATAATTTATTAAGAGAATGAACACTAATTGAGATCATAATTTTCTTGACTTCTCTTGGCCTCTATTTTTCTCTCTATAAATAAAGGGGTGGATCCAGATGCCCTCTAAGATTATTTTCCGGCTATGAACTTCATTTAGTTATCTATTTAAAAGTCTCTAATAAATACAACTGTGAATAAAAAAAGACAATCTGGTAGTTTTTAGTCCACCCTATTTATATTTATGCATACAATAACAATTGATCCTAAATCTGTTATCTGGTAAATTTTTTTGGTTTATTGCTTCCTTTTTTCATATGTTTTGGTACATAGATTTTTTAAATTTAACTTTAAATGACACGTATTGACACTTTTCTAGGAAAAACTGAAAAAAGTATATATTTTAATTTTGTCCTACTTATTCTTCTTTATAACCTATTCTTTTATCTGTATATTTTATCATTTTTTAGTCATTCAGAAAGTTGCCTTCATAACCTTGAATTATCTATTTAAGCTTTGATTTCTTAAATTCTCCATTCCAAATATCTATGAACTCCCTGCTAAGAAAAATGAAGAAAACGGTATATCCACATTTCTTTCCATATCCCTGCCCTCATCCTTATTTCCCAACTCTGGGGTTTGCAGTTCTATTTAACATTAGTATAACCAACATTCTTATCTAAGTATTTCATTGTTCCTCTGGTTATAAGCAGACAAGAAGGAATAAGTGACCACAACTACCATTCACTTTAGAAGATTTAGGTAATGATATTTAGAACTTTTGAGCTGATGATGTTTACAAGAGTTTCTTGGACTTTGAGTTGATGCTGTAGTAGGATGAGACTTTGCATGTGGATGGATACAAATCTTTGGGGACCAGAGAGCAAATTGTGGTAGGCTTAAGTTCACATTCTAATTCTTGTAACCTGTGACTATGTTACTTTGCAAGGCAAAACAGGCTTTACAGATATTTTTTTTAAGTTACAGGGCTTGAGATGGGGAGATTATCTTGGATTGTCCAGGTGGGTCCAATTTAATCACATGATGTCTTCTGAGTCTACTGTTGCCACAGAGGTAGAAAGTCTCTCGGTTAAGTAATGTGGGTGGCCTCTAGAAGCTGGAAATAAGCCTAAATTTACAGGTAGCAAGAAAATAAGAACATTGATCCTCCAATCGCCAAGGAAATAAATTCTGCCAGCAATTCCTATCTAGCAGGAAACAATTCCCCCCTGGAATCTCCAGAAAGGAATGTAACCGTCTGCTGTTTTGATTTAATCCAGTGAGATCCATACCAAAATTCTGATCTACAGAAATGTAAAATAATAAATTTGTGGTAATTTGTTAAGGCAGTAATGTAATGGAAAAATGGAAAGTGTTTAGTTCTATTTTAGTTTCTCTCCTATATTAAGAGCATTCCACGATGAGATCATGTGAGCTCTACCTACTTCTTGACCATATCAGGATCCTATTAACAAGGAGGAAGGAGTGGGTGGCAGGGATAATAGGGATAATAGGGCCTGCCACAAATGACTAATCCTCTTGATTTGGTTTATATCTCTTGTCCTCCCTCTCAGACTTTCACCTATTGCTTTATGATCCAGAACATCTAACCTATGAGATTATTTTCTGTTTATATGCTCTTGGTAATTCAGTTCCCTCTTTCTGGGACACCTTCAACCAATTGCTTCATTTTATCCTATTAACCCATCTCCTGGCTCCCTTTTACTCTTCTAAGTATTTCTTACACATATTCTCTTTCACTAAGTCTTCTCAACTTCAAGATAAAATTACAGTGTTTATTCCATTCTGTTTCTGCCCTCTGTCCATACCGCAAATACGGTGTTGTCAATCCTAAAACTAGCCAGTTATTTTATTAGCAAAGTGAGTTTATTCAGGAATAGCAGAGGAATTGCAACTTGGGACAAGCAAACTATAGTGAACCACAGGCAAGTCCAGAGCACAAAGTCCAGTGGCTTGCTTTTATGGAGGAAAGGATGAAATTGTGAAGCTCTTTCTTAAAAGTCTGTTGGAGTTGAGTGAGAGTTTGAACTTCTCATTGGCTATCGCTATTGCTGGTCAAGGAGATAAGTTTACTTCCTCCTGCTGGGGCAGTAAATTAAGCTTCTTCCTGCTAAGCATGCAAGGTATGATTCCTTCTGGTGGAGTCTGCAACTGACAACCAGTGGTAGTCCCAGAGAATTACCCATTCAAGACTTCTGGGCTCCATTTTAGATGAGGTTTCCTTTATTTTCACAGCATATACCATAATCAATTACATGTATGTGTTTACCTTCTGTCTCTCCTTCTGTTGTTACCAGTGGTTACCACTATGGTCAATAAATGTTTGTTAATATGATCATTATACTTAATAATATCCATGAATTGAGTGAATTATGTGTTCTTCATAGGGAAATTATACTCAATAGTACTCCCTAGACATACACATACTTTTTATGCTTTACATTGTGAAATATTTTTTTCAATGCACGAAAGTGGAGAGATTATTATAAATCCCCATTAACTATACTTCCTTCACCTTCAATAACCATAATATTTTCATGTATGTGTTTTAAGCAGCTAGAAAGCCAGTGGTGGTGTATTACTCCAGCAGGTAGACTTGTTGTCAACAGGGATATCAACTTGATTTACATCTAAGGTGAGGAAACATTTCAATTCTCCAGGATCATAGTTCTGGTGCCCTTTAATAACAGCAATAAAAGACAAAACGCTCTCAAAAAGAGCCATTAAGTACTACCCAGTAACCAAGAAGAAAAGAAGAAAAAAAGGGGAGGGGGGGTTGCATATTATAGACACGGACCTGAGAAAACACTTCACAAGTGTCCTAAATGGCCATTATATGTTACAGGACTTGTCCATGAAGGCAATTCCTACCAATTGTGACTTAATTCAAGAGAAACCTCAAGTGTTCTGTTTTCGTTAGTTATAGTCCACTTCGGTGTTAGCAAGACAAAATGCTTCCTTGCTCTCTTGAATAAATCACATTCACTGAAGACTGGTTGAATACTTTTATCCCAAAACAAAAGTAGAGGGCTGAGGAGCTTTATTGGGAGTTTCAGCGATGCCCCATCAGCCTGCCTCTGTGCCCACACTGCTGTAGGGGCTGTTGTAGGAAGGCTGGAGGGGTGAGGGGCGCTTAAAGGATCCCCATGCAGAATCTAGATCTAGGCAAAGGAGCACTCTTTGAAAGGCAGGAATAACGAAAAAGCAAAGGCTCGAACCCGGGCCTGGTTAGGAACAGGGCCAAACGAAGCAATAACCTAACTGTCCTCACGCTCCCTCCAGCGAAGAGGGGCAGGCCGGAACTACACTTCCCATAATGCAAAGCGGCAGGGCGGCGCTAAAGAAATCGTTTGTTTTTACCTCTACTTGGCTCCAGTCGCTTCAGGTTTGATTATAAATTCCAGTCCCTCTTCTTGGCTCTCCTCCCCCTCAGCCTCATTGGTTCCGTAGCCCCGGCGTAGGAGGGCGGCTTAGACGTCACTGGCAGCTGTTGAATGGAAGTTCTCAGTCCTGCGACCTGACGGTAAATGAAGTCCCTTCTCTGGTCATATATGTAGCTTCTCCGACTGCGTCGGAGAAAAAGAACTACATTACCCAGTAGGCCTTGGGGCTGCGGGGCGGTGTGGGGGCGTCACCTCACGTCTGGTACAGTCATCCCAAGCCTCTTCGGCGGGACTGTGATGGCCGGAGAGATGACGATCTTAGGTCAGTGACCAGGGGTTCCCTGTGGCTGTTGCGAGCACTCGAGCGGTTTGGGGAGGCGGGGATAGGCGGGGGTGGTTGTCACCTCCTGGATCGAATTCGCGCAGTGGGAAGGGCTTCGAAAAGATGACTTAGAGTCGGTTTTTGGCTCTTCGGGTTGCCGAATTGGGGGTCGCGTCTAGAATGGCCTGGGCCAGAGTAGGCCATGCAGGGCCGGCGGCAACCCTCTGCGTACATCCCAAGGATATCGGGCCTCAGGAACGGTTCTTTTCAAAAGAACGTCGATTTTGAGTCATTGGTTGAATTGAGGCCTTCGAGAGGCCGCAAGAACGTGCATCCCCAAGACCTCTTTGTAGAGGAAAGGGGAGGAGCAGCACCAGCAGCCTGAGCTGCAGAGTCCTGGGATGCTGCTGCATCTTGAGAGGTCAGGCCTCTTGGATGTGTGGTCTGATGCTCCTTCCACCCATCGAGTTTAGCAATTAATCCTCCCCGAACGGGAAAACGATGAAATGTTTCTGAAGTTTCCCACGTAGGAGCAAGTGGAAAGTGGGGTTGGCGCTTGATGTCCTTTTTTTCTTTATTTCTTTTTCTTTTTTTTTTTTTTTTGAGTTATGTGTTGAAGATGAGCGTACAGTTAGTGAAACAGACTCCTACCGATTGACGTTTGGGGTCGTATGTAACACGTATGGATATTCTGTCGTGAAAACAAATAACAGATTAATTGTAATTTCAAAGTGGCATCTTTCTTCATCACTTATGTTTACAATCTGCATGACGTTTGTTCATATTTGTGTGTGTGTGTGTGTGTGTGTGTGTTTTAATCAATTAATATTAGTTGAGCCTCTGCTATTTGCTAGGAGCCATTCCTGGTGGAGGGGATACAACAGTGAACAAAACCTGCCTTCAAGGCGCTTTATGTTGCCTTCAGGGTTCCACATTTATGGTTCTCTTTCCCTACATATTAACTCCTCAAGAAGTATTCCTTAATTCCTGTTTAAATACAAGAAGTTAACTGTGTTCTGTTGTAATGTGATAGTTTAATATTTAAACAACTTTCAAAATCATTTTACCAATTTATCCCGTTCATTCTTTTGGAAAGAGAAAGGAGATGAAGGGGTAGAGTTTTAGCCCTACGATAATAACAAAGTGTTTGCTGTGGAAATTTTAATAATGAAATTTCTTTTTAATAATGATAATTAAAGCTGTGTAGAAAGCTATAAGATCTAAATACCAAATGATCAAGAATTTGAAATGCACCTATATTTAACATTTATCTAGCTTTCGCTAGAGATAAATGGGTTTTCCTGTCAGCATCAGCACAATTAAAAGTTTTTACTTCTCATTCACCAAGGTGAAGTACACAGACCTACAACTGGAGGAGTTTTTTGTTGTTGTTGTTGTTCCTTCATTTTAATTGTGTTATGATCACTTTGCATTATGAAAAACTTGATGCCTGAGAGAATTGTTACCATTAGTACTATAAAAGAAAATATTTTGAGAGTGTGGATTATTAGTCTTATCTCAAAGAGTGATATTAAAGGGAGTTTGCTATAGTAATTTAGCGTATCATACTAGTTTACTAAGACCTATCTTTTAATTTGCCTGTATTTCAGGATCAGCTGTTTTGACTCTCCTGTTGGCTGGCTATTTGGCACAACAGTATTTACCATTGCCTACTCCTAAAGTGATTGGCATTGACCTTGGCACCACCTACTGTTCGGTTGGGGTGTTTTTTCCTGGCACAGGAAAAGTAAAGGTCATTCCAGATGAAAATGGGCATATCAGTATACCCAGCATGGTGTCCTTTACTGACGATGATGTGTATGTGGGTTATGAAAGCTTAGAGCTCGCAGATTCAAATCCTCAGAACACAATATATGATGCCAAAAGATTCATAGGCAAGATATTTACCCCAGAAGAGCTGGAGGCTGAGATTGGCAGATACCCATTTAAGGTAAGTGATTAGGCTAAAATCTATTTTAATTTTAGTTCAGCATATTGTTGCAAATGATGCCTTATACAACATTCTGTTTCGCCCTAATCTGCGTGGAAGTCATGTTACAACGAGCAGACCTACAGCAATTCCAGAATGAGTTGATTCATTGGCTCCACAGCGCTATCATGGACTCAGAGCCTTAGCTGTATCCTTGCTCTGCCATCCTCTGAGTGTCTACTTAGCTCTTTGTTTCATTGTAGCAAAAAGCTGAAGCCCCCATGTACTATGGATCAATGGCCAGATAGCCAGATAGATGGACAGATGCTTTGTGTGTGTTAGGTTATACACATTTGTGTACTTAAAAAAAAAAGAGAGAGATCATACTAGGCATTGCTGTTTT
Source organism: Acinonyx jubatus (assembly GCF_027475565.1). NCBI lineage: Eukaryota > Metazoa > Chordata > Mammalia > Carnivora > Felidae > Acinonyx > Acinonyx jubatus. The sequence goes on from NC_069384.1 coordinate 28,588,374, forward strand.
ATGACTTGTTTGAAACTCAACAATGTGACACGGACAGTTGGATAATAGGTTCACATTGTTTTCATGGACACTTGGAATGGCTATTCCTATATTTGTCCATTCTCAATAAGTGCACATTTTATTTTTTCCCTGGTTTTCCACTTATGTTGTAACTTCTTTGAGTAGCCTTGGACATATATCTTTGTGTTCTTCTTGATCATTTCCTAAACTGGAATTGTAGAAGTAGGAGAATTCGAGTTCTCTGAGTACTTTGATTGATATTGTCAAATTGTGCGCTGAAAGGTTGTGTGTCTTAACTATCTTTTAGAATGCTTATGTCTTCCCTAGTTACTATTTTTTAATCTTTGCCAATAAATAAGTGAAAATGGTATCTTATATTAATTTTTCATTCCTTTGATTTTTAGTGAGGTCAGTTGTTTTTTTTTTAATATGTTCATTGGCATTTTTATTTTCTTTAGGAATCCTATTTTGGGGTGTATGTTTTTTTATGACTATAAAATACCTTTGTGATATGGTTTCAGTGTTTTTTTTTTTGTTTCTAATGTTCTTTTTATTTAACTGATGCTATATAATTTTGCTTTTGAGCTTTCAAGAATGTTAAATTTTCAGGACACCTGAGTGGCTCAGTTGGTTAAGCGTCTGATCTCACAGTTCATGGGTTCGAGCCCCGCGTCAGGCTCTGTGCTGACAGCTCAGAGCCTGGAGCCTGCTTTGAATTCTGTGTCTCCCTGTCTCTCTGCCCCTTCCCTGCTCATGCTCTGTCTCTCTCTGTCTCTCAAAAATAAATAAACATTGAAAAAAATTTTTTTTAAAAATGTTAAATTTTCATGTGGCAAATCATCTTAAAATTTAAAAAAAATGCTTATAGACTCTTACAGACTTACAATGCCCTTTTCCATCCTATCCATTTGAATTTTTTTCTAATGCTTTTACTTGAGCATTTGTAAGGTTGTGCTTTGATGTTTTTTCTTTTAAATATTTTAATTCTTTTTTTCATTATGGTAAGTGTACTCTTTAATCCCCATCGCTTATTTTATCCATACCCCCGACCCATGTCTTTTAAATATTTAAATGTTCTTTCCATAGAGGGTTTTTTTTTTCTTTCTGTTTCTTTTTTTTTTGGTAATTATGAAGTGGAATTCTAAACGAATAGGTTTTAAAATTAATAGCTGTATCAGTGCTGCTTATTGAATAAAATTCTCAGATTTTTTTATGCATATACAAAGGAGAACATAAATTTACCCCATGTATTTCTTATATTTATTTCTTTGTTCTTTTTTAGCTTTATTCTTAGAATCTTTTATTAATTTATAAATCTTTCGTAAGCAGTGCTTAAATTATATAAAGCTATACATGTCCTCAAAATTATGATTTTGAGTGTATTACGTATTGACGCAAGTTATTTTTTCCCTGACTTTTAGGATATAACTGACATACATCCCTGTATAAGTTTATGGTGTACAACATAATGATTTGACTTAAATATGTTGTGAAATGTTTAGCACAATAAGTTAACATCCATCATCTCCTATAGATACAGAAGAAGAAATAAATTTTTTTCCTTTGTTGTGAGAGCTCTTGGAATTTATTCTCTCAACAGCTTTCATATATACCACACAGCGGTATTAACTCTGGTTATCATGTTGAACATTACGTTCCCAGTACTTGTTTACCTTATGACTGGAAGTTTGTACCTTTTGTTTTGACCACCTTCATCCATTTTGCCCATGCTCCCATCCCCTACCGCTGGTAAACCAGCTGATAAACCAGCTTATCTGAGTTTGGTTGTTGTTTTAGATTCTACACATGAGAGATCATATAGTGTTTGTCTTTCTCTGACTTATTGACACTTAGTGTAATACTCTCAGGGTCCATTCATGTTGTCACAGACAGAAGGATTTTCTTTTTCATGGCTGAATAATATTTCATTATGTGTGTATATCAACATAATCCATTTATCTGTTGATAGACACTTAGTTTGTATTCATGGCGTGGCTATCGTAAGTAAATGCTGCTGTGAACATGGGGGTGCAGATAGCTACACAAGGGTATATTCCCAGAAGTGGAATTGCTACATCATATGGTAGTCCTAGCTTCAGTTTTTTGAGGAACTTCTGTACTGTTTTCCAACACAGGGTTATTTTCAGTTTTTGTTGTTGTTGTTAAGCTTCTAAGTGTTTTGATTTTTTTTGTTGTTTGTTTCACCTGGGCTCTGAGGGTATGGTGTCTTTGAATCTTATTTTAATCGTGTCTTGTTTTTGTTTTTCCCAGATACGTCTGTTTTAATCGTAGCTTGTTTTTGTTTTTCCCAGATAGGTCTGTGGATGGTCAAGTTTTCTTCATTGAAACCTATTATACAGTCTCGAGCGATGAGAGTAAAGTTCTTATAATTTCTTAGAAGAGGCTAATTGTCTTTACTATTGATATTAATATAGTCTGTTGGTGAAAGTGGAATAGTATGTTTTAGAATTAATCTATTTCTTTGTTTTTATTTAATTTATTTTTTAAAGTTTATGTATTTTGAGAGAGAGAGAACATGCATGCACAAGCAGGGGAGAGGGAGAGAGAGAATCCCAAGCAGGCTCCACACTGTCAGTGAAGAACCAGACTAGAAGCCTAATCCCCCACGAACCGTGAGATCTTGACCTGAGCCAAAATCAGAAGTCAGATGCTTAACCGACTGGGCCACCCAGGTGCCCCTCATCTAGTTTATTAAATATACAACCACATTAGCAGGGATAAGGAGCTAATACATGATACATGTTTTCCTGGAAATAAGAATGTAAATGATACTTGATTCTTGGATAAGAACATAATGAACTACTAAAATGATTCGTGTTAATATGGACCAGAACATTTGTTCAGTTATCAATTATTTTTGGAAACAAGTTAATTAAAAGAAGATCCTGAATCAAATACATGATCCAGCAACTTTTATTCCTTATATTTCACCTTTTTTCTTTTATTCGTTTAACAAATATATATTGAAGATCTTCTGTGTTCCATTTATATGCTTGGTGATGAATTTGGTTATTCTGCTGTTATTGAAAGCTATGGTGTTGATTCACTTTATAGATTTTGAAGTATAACTTTTAATAACTTCTCATCTTGGTAAATGACAGATTACAAAAAATTTTATGACCTTATGAAGTTAAATTTTTATTGAATAAGTCCAGTGTGTATGTATGTATGTGTTCAAGTATATGTGTGTGGATGTGTACACACACAGTTTTACATTTCTTTCTGTCCTTTTTGTTTTGTTTGTTTTTTACTAATCCTATTCATAGGTTTTAAACAAAAATGGAATGGTTGAGTTTTCGGTGACAAGTAATGAGACCATCACCGTTTCCCCAGAATATGTTGGCTCTAGACTGCTGTTGAAGTTAAAGGAAATGGCAGAGGAGTATCTTGGAATGCCAGTTGCTAATGCGGTTATTTCTGTACCAGCAGAATTTGATCTAAAACAGAGAAATTCAACAATTGAAGCTGCTAACCTTGCAGGTAATACCACCCTTGCCTGTGTTGCATTTTTTCTCAAAATGTTCTTATTTTGAAAATCTTCTGTAGTAAGGTATATCACTTTGCAAACCACCTAATTATCTAGGCATGTAAATAAACCCAAAGGAGGTAAATTAGGTGGATTTTGATATACATTTAAAGATAAAAATTAAAAAAATTCTATAGCGCAATGTAAAATGCAACATATTATAACGACGGCCAATAAGATAGTCCTGTGACAAAGACTGAGGACATGGGTTCATGATAGCAGTGAGGAATTTTTTTTATAAATTTTCTTTAATGTTAAGATGAGTGTAATATTTTTTTTTTTTTTTTTTTTTTTTTTTTAAATCTGAGGTGGAAGAGAACTCATTTAAAACCATTCAGGAAATATTGGGTCCCTTGGCAAACAAAACATAAATCCCTGTTTCCGTGGAGCTTCTATTCTATTGGAGAGAAACAGAAAGTCTGTATTAAAAATAAGTATATTATGGGGTTTCTCACCCCTAGCATATTTGGGCCTAGATAATTCTCTTGTGGGGAACTGTCCCATGCATTATAGGAGAGTTAGTAGCATCCCTAGCCTCTGCTCACTAGATGCCAGCAGCACCAGCCTCTCCAGGACGTGACAGTCATCTGTCTTCTGGCATTGCCCAGTGTTCCCTGAGGGCCAGAATTGCCCCTGGTGCAGAGCCCTGATAAATGTGTATCAGAAAGAAATGTGCTATGGAAGACAGAACAGCATAAGACGAGGATTGCTGGGAGTGGTCAGAAGTGGGGGACTTGGGTTTTACAGTGGCCAAGTAGGCCTCCTTGAGAAGGTGACATGTAAGCAGATTTGAAGGAGGTGAGGTTGTTAGGCAAGCAGATATACAGAGGAAGTCTGTTGCAGGAGAGAAAACAGTCATTTAGCAGCCATAAAATGGGAATTTGCTGGCACATGTGAAGATGAGAAGTAGGTAGTGTGGCCAGAGCAGAGTGAGTGATGAAGTCAGAGAGCTAAAGGAAATGGCGTTAAGGTTTTTAAATAAATTCTTCAGAGTTTGAATAGTTTTTTATGGTTCCTGATGCATAATAGCATATTGCTTTCTAAACCACTCATTAAGTGTGGCACTTAGGGTAAAGCAAGAAATTTGCACAAAGAATCTTTCACTGTTCACTGTAATGTTTAACATTATCTTCAAGATCAGATTGCTGTATATTTCAGATTCGCATTTGAGGGTCCTAAATTTTTTTTTGAGCGTCCTAAATTTTAAGTCTACTTTTTGAGTCATTGTGTCTATTGAAATATTTCATCTAATTTTTTATCTATTTATCTGCTTGTTTTTATCAGAGTCTTTTTTTTTTTTTTTAAGTTTCTTTATTTTGAGAGAGACAAAGGGCAAGTAGGGGAAGGGCAGAGAGAGAGGGAGTAAGAGAGAATCCCAAGCTCAGAGCCCAACACGGGGCTCGATGCCACCAACTGAGATCATGATCTGAGCCGGAATCAAGAGTCAGATGCTTAACCACTGAGCCACCCAGGAGCCCCTGTCAAAGTCATATATATGTATATATTATATATATATAATATATATATATATCATACATATATATCATATATGTATGTCATATGTATATGACATACATATATGATATATATCATATATATGTCATATGTATATGACATACATATATGATATATATCATATATATATATGATGTTTTATTTATTTTTGAGAGAGAGAGAGAGAGAGAGAGAGAGAGAGAGACAGTGCAAGCGGGGGAGGGGCAGAGAGAGGGAGACACAGAATTTGAAACAGGCTCCAGGCTTTCATTTCCACAGCAATTTATTATAGCACATAATGATTAAGCTTTTATTGCTTATGTATTCCCAAGTAAAATAATGAAAATTAGAAGAAGCTAAGAGTTTTTTTAATTAAATATTAATTAAGACTAGAATGATACATTCCACTGAATCTGGGCTTTTCTTTTTCTTACCTTAATAAAAGCCATTGTTACTCATTGGGTTTCATGCTTTAGAAAACACACTAACATTGTGTGAGGTTGAGTGGGAAGAAATTTTGATAATGGTGTCCTCCGATGAATTGTTCTTCCTTCCGACCAATCTTACAGGACTGAAGATCTTGAGGGTAATAAATGAACCCACGGCGGCAGCTATGGCCTATGGCCTCCACAAGGCTGATGTCTTTCACGTCTTGGTGATAGATTTGGGCGGAGGAACTCTAGATGTGTCGTTGCTAAATAAACAAGGAGGAATGTTTCTAACCCGAGCAATGTCCGGTAAGAAAAATACAGGGAGACTAAAAGAGGTTCACACAATACTTTCCTTAGCACACCTAATGTGTTAAATGTTTATTTAAAAATTTTTTTCAGTGTACTTTGACTTCATTTTGGTAATCTATGTATGTTATTTTATAACCACCATTTGTGTATTTTTACAGCAAAACGTAAAGTCTAAAAAAAATGGGCATCCTACGTGGTAGATAAATATACTGCCAGTTGTAGTTCACTGAGCCAGTAGGACTTGATGGCTGTGGTGAAGGGGACAGAAAGCAAGAAAAACCCTTTAAAATGAAGAGTGATCAGTTTATTTCATTTGATAATATATTTTACAAAATAGATGTCTTTAGAAAATCTAATACTATTAATAGTATTCTCTAAGAAATAAGAGGATTTTGCATTCTAAATCTTTCTTTAAAGGTTTTGTTTTAATTTAAGGAATTGAGCCTGTTTTGAAAGAGAAGTTGTCAGTTATAGGTTGTCTGACTCCTGCTTTTTTCTTTTTCCTAACTGGATTCTTTAGAACCAAGTTCAGTGCCAGGGGTTTGTACCACATTAATCTTTTCCCTTTACATCTTTTTTTTTCTTTTAATTTCAGCTCTTAAGCAAGCAAACATGTTATAAAAAGACAAAATGTCTACTGCTACTTTTTAATTATAAGGACTTTCTTCTTTTGAGAATAATGGCAGTCAGTGTTTTTAAATTGCAATTAAAAGCTAATCTGTTGTCAATCTTTATCTTCTGAAAAATTATTTGATATCATTAAGAAATATTTGCTTTTCTATCATTTAAAAATTTTAACCATGGGGGAAGGGAAGGGGAAAAAAATAGTTTCAAACAGAGAGGGAGGCAAACCATAAGAGACTCTTAAATACAGAGAACAAACAGAAGGTTGTTGGGGTGGCCAGGGGAGAGGGGAAAATGGGTGATGGGCATTGAGGATGGCACTTGATGGGATGAGCACTGGGCGTTGTGTGTAAGCGATGAATCATGGGAATCTATTCCCGCAGCCAAAAGCACACTGTGCTAACTTGAAAATAAATTATATTTAAAAAATTAAAGCTAAGAGAAATAAAAATTTTAACCAGATATGCACTGTTTTTAAATAGAACACATTTTAGTTAAAATCTTTTTAACCCAGTTATTTTTAATCAGTTTTTGTATGAATAAAATCTTAATAGTTAAGTACATTAAGCAAGAGATGTATGTCTAGAATATCATTTCCATACATACTACAGACATGTATATGCATATACACATACAAATGCATAAATGTAATATGAACTTTTTTATTTCTAACTTAGGAAACAATAAACTTGGAGGACAGGACTTCAATCAAAGATTGCTTCAGTACTTATATAAACAGATCTATCAAACATACGGCTTTCGACCCTCTAGGAAAGAAGAAATTCACCGATTAAGACAATCTGTGGAAATGGTCAAATTAAACCTGACTCTTCATCAGTCTGCTCAGTTGTCAGTATTACTAACAGTGGAGGAAAAAGACAAGAAAGAACCTCAGAGTAGTGACACTGAACTGCCAAAGGACAGATTTTCCCCCGCTGATGGCCACCATGTGAACAGTATATTTGGAGCTGGCCTTTCTGAAAAGAAAAGTGGAGAAAGTCAGGTGTTATTTGAAACAGAAATATCACGGAAGCTCTTTGACACCCTTAATGAAGATCTCTTCCAGAAAATACTTGTACCCATTCAGCAAGTACTAAAAGAAGGCCACCTGGAAAAGACTGAGATTGATGAGGTGGTTTTGGTTGGGGGCTCTACTCGTATTCCTCGAATCCGCCAAGTCATTCAAGAGTTCTTTGGAAAGGATCCCAACACTTCTGTAGACCCTGACCTGGCCGTGGTGACAGGAGTGGCCATCCAAGCAGGGATCGATGGAGGCTCTTGGCCTCTTCAAGTCAGTGCTTTAGAAATTCCCAATAAGCATTTACAGAAGACCAACTTCAACTGAATTATAGAGGGTTGATTATTTGTGATTGTCTCATGATCTCTTCCTCCTTATCAGACCACCTCCTCCAATAAAGAAAAATCTGTAAAATAATCTCACAAATTTACCTGAAAGGGAACATTTAGATACACAGAAATTTTACATAATATTTTGTTTTAGGATGAAATGTGACCAGATTGATCCTATTTGATTTTGGAGAGATCACATTCCAACAAATACTTCTAAAATGACAGAATTGAGGTAAAACTCTTAAAGGAGCATGGGTGGCTTTGTTTTTTGGATTCTGGAAGTAGAGAACCATATGCACTTAACGTTGTATTCTGTAAACATTGCCTGGTGCCAATTTTACAATTCCCAGTTCTTACTAAATTGTATTAGCAGGAGCTGGTAATTGATTGACTTGGTTATCACATGTAACTATTAGTTTGAGCTATTACTGAAGGACAGTATTGGTGTCAGATTTTTACATTGGCTGGGAGATAGGCAGTATTCTTAATATAAGCTGCATATGTAATATTCAGTAACTGACATGTATGTAATAAATTTGCTTTCACAAATTCAAACTTATGTGATTTATTCAAATGTTTCAGTACCTGACAGTAAAAGTAACCAACTTACACTGTAGTTCCTTCATTTGTTATACATTATTTGCTTGGATTTCCATGATTCTGCCTGGTTAGAAAACAGGAATTATTAATTTGATTTGATACATGTCTTAATGTCATAATAAAGCCATCATCACTATCTCTTTTTTGTTATCCACAGTGTTTGCAGACTTGGTAATTAGCAGTAATTAGCTACAGTATTTATGTTTTTGTTTTTGTATCTTTATTTTCAGTGAGCCCTGGACACTGTAGCTTGCATTTGAACTATCAAATCCTACTTGATTCAGTTTCTATGGAGATTTTACCCCATGTTATTTGACTGAAGATCATTTGTAAAATCCTTATTACTGTTTCCCACTATCACTTTACAGTAGTCACTCTTGGACTGTTTTTAGCCTTAAGGTTAGTATGTGATGAGAGCAAAAAAAATTGTGAATATTGGAAGTAATGTTGCAATCTAATGTGGAAGGCAATGTGGAAAAATTTCTACAAATCAGCACTTGTAGCAGTTTTGTTTTGCTTTTGTTTGTTTCTGTTTAGAAAAGCTACAGGGACCAAGAAAGAAAATATAGCAAGCAGTTCTGTTTCTGAGATGCCCATATTTAAAGATTTATTTATTTATTTTTTTTCTTAATACAAGCATGCTTCATACCATATTCATCTGGTCAACATGTTTGTTGATGTAAAGTATGTCTGCTTTATATCCATTGTTGAATTTAAAGGCTGTTGAATTTCCAATCACTGAAAAGAGAACTAAGCAAACTCATTTCAGCAACATCAAAACAATTCAGCTACTCATAATAAAAAGCTGAATGTTAATATTTTTCGCAGATCTAAAAAAATAATGTTAGCAATGAGATTGCTGTTAAGACACAATTTCAATCAAATAGTTTGTGTACGGAATGTCAAGTAGGTAGGAAAAAAATGTTTGTTGACATATTTTATTTTAGAACTAACAGAGAAATGCCAAAGATGAATCCTTCACTGCATTATGAAAATATTTGAGTGTTCTCTCAGACGATATGAATCTTTAATAGATTTTAGACTTGGAAAAGATCTTTTTGCAAAGGTCTTTAAGAAAAAAGTGTTCCATCTGTCAAGATCTCCACATAAAATATCAATTTTAACCTGAAGAATTTTGACATTTTTTAAAAAAAAAACCTTGACTTTCTCAAATACATGAGATAGTTTAGGACAATGTGTTAGGGCAACAATTTGTTAAAAAAGGGCAGCTAATCTCATATACTGAAAAGGGAATTTAAATAATTTGATTGTGTCTGAAAAATAGAATGGCAGTGTTGGAATTTGGGGGCAGTGTTTAGCATATTCTCTAATATAGTTACACCTTTAAAAATACGAAGTAATGTCTGTCTTTGATCATATTTTAGGGGGCTATATATAAATGGTCTTGAAATCGATGTAGTTTATTTATTTAAAAGATAAAAATGCTTCCTGAAAGGGATATTTATGCCTAATCTGAAAACATTTTTCATAAACCAATACATTTTGGTTGTATATCTAGCTAGTGTTTTTTGAAGTGCATAACTTTTTAAATATTAACTGTTGTATGATTAGAATATGTGAATGAGTAATTTATTTTGTATCAGGAATGTTTTGGTACTGTGTTTTCACTCAAACCACTGACTTAACAGATGCTACTGTGTATCACATGTACTGAAAACTATATAGTTCTTGTGCATAGCAGATTGTGCCTCTTAAATTTGTGTGTGTACAGGTAATTCACATTTTAATGTAAATAAATACCACTTTGAAGTTTGTTTTTTAAACTGTGTACTTTATTTTCCATTCAGGACTAGGCCAGAGTACATTTTTGAGGTTTACAAGTGACAGAGAAGGTAGGGATAGAGCTGATCTGATGCTCATGGCATGTGACTTCAGCAGCTGTTGCCTACTTGCCTGCATCGTGACTCTGGGGTTGCTTCTGTACGTTTCTAATTTTTCTAATTTCTGTATTTTCCTAATTTAGAAGAGACAGTTCGTTTACCATCTGAATAGTATGTCCAGTATTCTGAATACCAATTCATGGCCTTTGACCATAATGGAGCCAAGACCTAAATTAACCTATAGTTAATAAATAATCCTGCATAATTGGTTGATTCATTAATACTTTGTAATTTTCTGATAAAGTTCACCTTATTCTTTGGACAAAAACTACATAAACATTTGGCCAAAGTGTCATTTGTTGCCCCTGTGCTTCTAGCCAAGACCGAATGAAAGGGAACTGATTCAACTAAATATCAGATGAAATATATGAACAGGACTTTGCACATCATGGTCAACATTAATTCATGTCCATTACCTCTGTAAAATCATAGATATGGCAATGCAGGGAAAGCAGAAGACTGTTTTGTAATACCTGGAGACTTACACAAATGATCAGAACAGAAAGCCAAAAGCAGATGTTTAGAGGGAATTCACGGTGACTGAAGTGTTATCAATATGTATATTGCATTCCTATTTGCACTTCACTGTCACATTCCAAATCATTTAAGTCTTACTTTCTGAACACATTACATTTTCTACTACATATATCAGCAGTAAACCAATTGTAAATATATTAATGATGAGCTACATTTGATAAATGAATGCAAACATTGACCTTTATTGCTTATCTTAGCGCACACACAAAAATGCATGTGTGTTACTTCCCTTCTAACATCTTGGAGCAAATACTTTTCAAGATTTTCACAATATGTTTTTATAAATATCAAATATTTCTCCATTTATAACCTATTTTTACATTTTACTCATATGTCTATTCATGTTTATTTTGTTCTTTGTGCCATGCTCAGGAGATAAACAAGATTTCTATCTTTGATCAACTACATAACTACCCATGTACTCAGATTGGTCAATCCATAAAAAAACAGGTGAGCAACTCTGGATACCTTTGTCAGAGATCAAGAGAAGCCAGTCAGCCTTGGCCCAGTTCATACACACTACCTTGGCCTTACTAATTCAGTAGCACAGTAGCCACATGAACTACCTAGTCTTCATTTCCATTAGCACATTTAGAGAACTAGAGCTCACAATATAGCCTGAAGTCAAGATTTCAGTATTCTAGAGATGGCCCACTTGCTTAGAAAATGACAGCCAGAAAGATGGGAGTTGGGAAAACAGGAAGGAACTAGATCTCTCCTGACTGCTGCCTCCCTCAAGTGACATAATAACCTGATAATAATATAGCCATATTGTGTAGCAATGGGGATTAGATCTTATTTTAATCCCTGGTTATCCCAAAGTTGCTGTGTATAAAATAGACTTTCATAAACATTGGCTCAATTTTGCCCTTTTTATTTACTTAACAGTGCATTCTGTGATGTGTTTATAAATAGGAGACACCAATTGCAAGGAGCTGTGACTGCTGATATTGAAATGGCTAACATGTTATTGAATGTGTTTTATATGCCAGACACTGTCCTAAGAGTTTGTGTTACATGATTTAATTTTCAAAAACTTTAGGAGGTAGATAAAATTGTTACTACCAAGTAAGTCCAGAGAAGTAAGTTAACTTGCCCCAGTGTACAGGACTACAAAGTGGTGAGAGTGGAATTGAACATCCTATCTCACGATCCAGTAGCTTTAAAAACTACTGTATTTTCCTTTTTTAGTTTTCTTGATTATGTTTCCTAAGCGGAAGGCTCTACAGATCAGTTATAACTATTATTTGTGTGTATATTAAAATACAGCATTACATCTCAATACTGTTGGATACCAAAGCTATGCTAGAAAACATATCAAATTACCATTACTAAACCATTTTGACCTACAAAAATGGCTATTTCATATGGTTCAAACTAATGATACATTTGAAAAAGCAGCCTGCCCCCAAGCTTTAATTCCATTTACTATGCTTACAACACTATTGGTTTTAAGTCCTTCTCCTCTATTTTTAACCACCAGACTCTTGTTAACTAGCTCTCCCAGGAATGGGACATCTTAGTAGGCACTGCAAAGACAATCAATTTTCTCATCACGTGGACCTGGAGTCTACATTTTATTGGCCAAGATCTTGAAATCTTATTTTTGGAAACATAGGGTAGATAATAATACCTTTCTTATATTCCTTAGTGAAGACTGAAGTAAATGATTCCAATGCCTCACACATTAGTTGGCATAGGTATGCTTTCAATAATAAATATCCTCAATATCCTAAAAAATTCAACTTAATGCTGCTTAGGATTTTCCTTCTATAAGCTAAGATAAATATTTCTATATATTGAAATTATAATCCTTATCTTCTTAAATCTGTTTCGGAGTTAGTCTTTAAGCAAACCAGACAATCATTGAATACACCTGTTTGTTTTAAAAATTCAAATGAACTTACTTCTCTGTAATCCAGTCATACTGAGGACCTTGCACTTTGCTTCTCGTATACTTCAGCGATTGAATAAGCTTTGTGAACGTAATTGAAATGAAAATGTAATACTAATTTCTTAAAACATGAAAAAAATATTTTTGAGTAATTTTGACTTAGTCATATTTTATGTTTACTTTTGCTTTCTTTTTACTCTTTATTTAAAGTATACTATATCTTATATGTGTGTGTATACGTATACATGTGTGTATATATAGATATAGTTATAGATATAGATATAGATACAGATATAAAACTGCACTCCTAAGTATATGGCTTGATGAATTTTCACAAATTGAACCAATACTCAGACCCAGATCAAGAAACAGAATATAACCATTATCCAAGAAGCCCAATTTGTGTACCCCTTCAATCTTGTCCCCTCTGTCTTTACCAAGAAGAAACAGTATCCTGACTTCTAGTAGCAGTATGCTTTTTCCTTTTTAAAAAACTTTTGTAGAAACAAAATTATAGAATCACATACTACTACTCCTTTGCAGTTGGTTTCTTGCCCTCAACATCTTACTTGTGAGATCCGTCCTTACTGTTGCCTGTAGCTGTTGTTCATGCTCATGGCTGTATACATTTGTACTGTGTGACTGTGCTGCAGTTTATTCAGGCTACTGTTGATTTCCCATTTGGTTTTTTAAATTACAGAGGGTCACAAATAATGAATGAATGAATGAATGAATAAATAAATAAATAAATAAATAAATAAATAGCAGAAGGTCTCTGGTTGATTTACCAAAGGTGTAAAGAGGCTAAAACAATCTTTTTTTTTTTTTTTAACATTTATGTATTTTTGAGACAGAGAGAGAGAGAGTATGAACAGGGAAGGATCAGAGAAAGAGGGAGACACAGAATCTGAAACAGGCTACAGGCTCCGAGCTGTCAGCCCAGAGCCCGGCGCGGGGCTCGAACCCACAGACCGCGAGATCATGAACTGAGCCGAAGTCGGACGCTTAACCGACTGAGCCACCCAGGCACCCCAACAATCTTTTAACTTAATGAAATATCTAAATCCCTTTCCTTTTTAATTTTTTAAAAATGCTTGTTTTTGAGAGAGAGAGAGGGAGACAGAGCATGATTGGGGGAGGGGCAGAGAGGGAGACACAGAATCCGAAGCAGGCTCCAGTCTCCCAGCTGTCAGCAGAGTCCGACGTGTGGTTGAACTCAGTAACTGGGAGATCATGACCTGAGCTGAAGTCGGATGTTCAACCGACTGAGCCACCCAGGCGCCCCTCCCTTTCCTTATTTAAAAAAATATATTTTTTTAATGTTTATTTATTTTTGAGACAGAGAGAGACAGAGCATGAACGGGGGAGGGGCAGAGAGAGAGGGAGAAAAAGAATCGGAAGCAGGCTCCAGGCTCTGAGCCATCAGCCCAGAGCCCGATGCGGGGCTCAAACTCACGGACCGTGAGATCATGACCTGAGCTGAAGTCAGACGCTTAACCAACTGAGCCACCCAGACGCCCCTCCTTTTTTTAAACTGAAGTATAATTAACATGCAGTATTGTATTAGTTTCAAGTGTACAATATAATGATTCAATAATGCTATACATTACTCAGTGCTCATCAAAATGTGTAGTTTTAATCCTCTTCGCCTCTTTCACCCATCCCCCTACCCATCTTCCCTTGGGCAACCACCAATTTGTTCTCTGTATTTAAGAGCATGTTTTTTGGGGAGCTCCCTGTGTGGCTCAGTTAGTTGAGTGTCTGACTCTTGATTTTGGCTCAGGTCATGATCCCACAGGGGCGTGGGATAAAGTCACCCATCAGGCTCTGCCCTGAGCACTGGAGTCTGCTTAAGATTCCTTCTCTCTCATGCATACTTGCACTCTCTCTCTTAAAAAGAAAAAAACAAAAATACAAACAAAAAAACCACTGTTTTAAAATCTTCTTGTCCTTTTTTTGTTTCTTAAATTCTACATATGAGTGAAATCTTATGGTATTTGTTCTTCCCTGACTTGTTTTACTTAGCATTTTACCTTCTAGATCTATCCATGTTGTTGCACATGACAAGACTGATTTATTGTTCTATAGCTGAATGATATTCTTTTTATATATATACACACACATACATACATACATACATACCGTATCTTCTTTATCCATTCATTTATTAATGGGCACTTCAGTTGCTTCTGTATCTTGGATATTGTAAATAATGCTGCAATAAACACAAGGGTGTATATATCTTCTCAAATTAGTGTTTTTGTTTTCTAGTAATGGAATTACTGGATGATATAGTAATTATATTTTTAACTTTTTGAGGAACCTCATTCTGTTTTCCACAGTGGCTGCACCAATTTGCATTCCCACCACAGAGTTCCTTTTCCTTCACATTCTCGCCAACCTTGTTATTTCTTGTGTTTTTGATTTTAGCCATTATGACAGGTGTAACATATCTCACTGTAATTTTGATTTGCATTTCCCTGATAATGAATGATGTTGGGCCTCTTTTCATGTCTCTGTTGGCCATGTATATGTCCTCTTTGGAAAAATGTCTATTCAGGTACTCTGCCCATTTTTAATCAGTGTACTCATTTTCTTGGTGTTGAGTTGTATACGTTCTTTATATATTTTAGATATTAACCCTTTATCAGATATGTCATTTGGAAATATCTCTCCCATTCAGTAGTTTGCCTGATGTTTTGTTAATGGTTGCCTTTAGTATGCAAAATCTCCCAATAGTTTATTTTTGCTTTTGTTTCCCTGGTTAAGGAGACATATCTAGAATAACGTTGCTAGGCCAATGTCCAAGAAATTATTATGTTTTCTTCTAAGAAAACATTAGATTTCAGGTCTCATATTTAGGTCTTTAATCTATTTTGAGTTTATTTTTGTGTATGGTGAAAGAAAGTAGTCCAGTTTCATTCTTTTGTAGGTAGCTATCCAGTGTTCCCAACATCATTTGTTGAAGAGTCTAGATCCCTTTCTTAATGGAATTCAACAGATATTTATTCATTGTTTACTGAGTACAAAATATAGTGGTTGACTCTTCAGGGATTGTAAAGACAGGAAAACACCTCTAGTGGCTTCCATTCTAATGGAAGGAAGCTTTAGATAATCTAGGGTTTTATAACTTAAAGCAAATTTTCATAAATACCTGTTGGGATGAAGCTAGGTTGTACATGGCTATAGGAAGGAGAAAAAGTGAATAAAAGAAATAATTGATGGTTTTTCAAGAACATGTTAAAATATTTTATTAAAACCATCTTGAAAGGAAAATGCCATTAAAATTTATATACTTCAAATTTGAAGGGCAACTCAGAGAAATAATATTGCTTGTATTACATAAAACTACTAAATTAAAAAGTCCTTCAAAATATGATTAGTATTACAAATCAACAATCTTCTTGTGAATGTATACCATCTGATATATGTCACTGAGGTTAACCCAACCAAAAGTATAATGTTGCATAGAAAATACCATTTTTTAATTCAAAGTCAATAGTAAAAATATTTTTTTAAATAAAGCACACCAGAAAATTCAGTTAATATACAATCACTATTTCCAAAATCAACTGAATAACTCTTAATATTTTTTGTGATTCCTCCATCATTTTATATACTGTCCAGTAGCTCAGCATATATTATGTATGTCTATAAATACCTGTATCATATACTTGAAAATGCCAAGTCATTCATTCTTCAAACATTTGTTGGGTATCAACTGTATGAAAATCACTATGCTAGGAACTTCACATACAAAGACAACTGAAACTGGGTACTTGCCTTTAAGTAGCATTAGTGGGAAGACAGACTAAAATAACTGAAATAGAGTCCCTGCCATGGTACATGGGTATGCATGTGGGGATGGTGAGGGCACAGAAATGGGGCAGCTGGATCAGACTGGAGAACAGAGGGGAATATCGGGGACATGTCACAGAGAAGGTGACTCCTGGATGAACTCAGAGATTTTAAAGGACAAATGGCATGTAGCACATTGGGCGCTGTGGAGCAGGCCGATATTCCAGAGGGCAGGAATGGAACAGATAAGTTTGGGTACAGCCCAGGAAAGTTAGAAATATGATGCTTATCGATATTTATGCCAACATGTAGTTAGGGGCCTGTCTTTGTGCACTGCTTCTTGTCATTTTTTTAAATACTAACTTATTTTTTATTGAGTGTAACCAATACACAGCTAAAATCATTATTTTGTCACTGAATCTTGTGTTATTCCAGCTTCTGTTAGCATTTCAAAGAAAAGTCCTTTCTGGCATATCAAATTCTGTGGTGTTCCAAATTCTGTAATCCTTCCAGAGTCTAGAACAAGTACCCTGCAATGTGAAAAGAACCCAGTCAGGTAATTATAATCAGTTTTCCAGTTCACCTTTTTTTCTTTTTTTTTTTTCTTTTTCTTGATAAAGTAAAGTTTAGATTACCTAGTGAGTTATGTCACTACAAAATATGGGGACCACGGAACTCAAGAAGTATATCCAGTTTTCTAATATTCTGTCAGGATTAGCATATTCTTCTAGTTGTTTCAGAAAACAATTGTTTTCAGCACACGTAAAATTATTAATGGCAATCAGTATGTTTAGTCTATTCAGTGGCTATCTCTATAGAGATATATAGAGATGTTTTATTTCTGAAAACAAAGCATACCTATCAGAATCAATGATAGAATGCAATCTGTGAGCAATCGTCAGGATGGTACAATCGGAAAACTCCTTCCTGACTGTGGTCTGCACCAGGTTATCAGTCTCAAAATCGATGGAAGCTGTTGCCTCATCCAAGATGAGAATTTTTGTTTTTCGAAGCAAAGCACGAGCAAGACAGACAAGCTGCCGTTGTCCAACGCTGTTAAAAAAATAGTAAAATAACTTCTACAGTGGACTTTATGGCTACACACTTCCTGTTCTGTAATTTTGATTACATTGCAATTCACTTTCTAAGCCACACATTCATTTATTCAAGAAATATTTATTTTGTCAAAAGAGACAAAAATCTCAATGTGGAGTTTATATTCTTATGGGTAGACAAAAAATAAACATGATAAATGAGTAAAATGCATAGTAATAAGAAGAATTCAAGCACACAGGAAGGGAGGGTATAGAGAGTGGGCATGGGGTGAACATTAGATGGGCCTGCCAAAGAAACCCTCAATGGATTGAGGAAGTTGCCTTTTATTTCGAGACCCTTAGGAAGGGGAGACTGAGCCATACAGACTTCCAGTGGAAACTTGTTCCTGGCAAAGGGAACAGAAGATGCAAAATCCCTGAGGCAGTCAAGGGCTGGCTAGGCATGTTGAGGAAACAGCAAGGGGGCCAGTGTGGCAGAAACAGAGGCAGGGAGAGAGCAACCAAGAGGCTGAGTCATGCAGTGCAGGGTTTGAGGGGATCTAGTTCTCTTATGTCTCTGATCACATAGAGGATCTAGTTCTCTTTCCTTATGTCTCTGATCACATGAAAGGGACTGTCATTGGTCATCAAACCGCCAGGAAGAAAAAAGGAGCCCTTTACAACATTTTTTAGGAAGAAAGTTATTCGAGTAGGAGTCTTTATCAAAGAAGAGTCAATTAAATATGGCTTTTCATACTGTATTGTTCCTTGCCCCCGCCCTTTCTTCCTTTCACCAGCATTTCCCAACCAGTGGCTACCATTTTATTCCTTGTACCTCTTCCCTAGAGGGAATCAGCAATAGTGTGCTCCAAATAGACCAAAGAAGGTGGTCTTTGGTGACTCAGGAGCGACTTCCCTTTGAGGCTAACTCAAAGTTCCTAAGGAGCCTTGGAATGAATAACCGGACCAAGCTTTGTTCTTAGCAGCTTACCTGAGGTTTTCACCACCCTCTGAAATCTCATGCAACAGCTTCTTGGGAAGGGACTGCACAAACTCTTTTAAGTGACACAGTTCTAGCACCTCCCACAGCTGGCAATCAGAATACTTGTCTAAGGGATCCAGGTTCATTTGAAGGGTTCCAGAAAATAAAACAGGATCCTAGAGAATAAAACCATCACCAGTAATCTCATTGTCACATGATGCATATATACATTAAAAAATTAGATTCAGAAAATAAACAAGGAAAAAGCAAAATGATTGACCTAAATAGTTATAAAATTCATTATATTGAAAACAAAAGCAGAAGAGAATCAGAATAAGCTATAAGTGAGATTGAATCATTTTCAATTTCCTGATCATCTTTCTCCTTAACAATGTCAATACTAGCCATAATAATAATGATGATGACAGCTGCCATTTGGTCAGAGATATAAGATAACACAGAATTGAATAAATGCAAACTACAGTATGGACATAATGTTATCAATCATCTTCCAGAAAGATGGAAGTCCATACTCCCATTTTACAGGTAGTGACCTGGAGGTTCAAAAGAATGCTTGTCTAAATTGTCCAAAGACACAGAAGGTAAGTGGTTGGGTAGAATTCAAATAGGACAAGTCCATGCTCTTTCCAACTTACCAACATGCCTGGTGAAACTGTATTTTACTACATCTGTATTTATTTTTAAGAGAGGAATGACTAACATCTCTTTTCTTCATTAATTTTTTCCCTGCAAGAATTCCATTCAAATTTGCTTTTGAAGTAAATTCATGAATAGAGGCATATGTCTAAATAATATGACAAAGAGATTAAAGTATTTTAAGATATTTTTAGAAGGTAATACAAAGATATCTCATAAATGCTCAGCTTAAATCTCTCAAACAACTGAATAAGTCATCTTTGACTACAGGGGCATATTCTTGAGCCAATTTGCATACTTGTTAATGATCAAGTTCCTTTGATGCCACAGAGAGACAAATCAAAGGACTTGAAAAAATGATCTAACCGAATTATTATTCTTTTCATCTTTTAAAATGTGTTTAAATTTCAAATCAAAAGAGGCAAAATTCTACACTCACTCTACCAACTAAGCAAGAGCTTTTGTAATTTTTTTTCTTCCAAAAAATACCAATGTGTGTTTCAGTCTGAGATCCACTTCATTCAAATTTTATTTGCATTTACTATTATGAAGGGAACTTGTAAAGCAATGTGCCAGTTTTTCAAATAGATAAATGCATTTAGGAAAAATACTTTACAGTAAGAATGTTTAATAGGATTAGGTTATGTAGTGATATTTCATAACACATCTAAAATGCTCTGACTTTGAAAAATGAATTTAGATGCTTGGAAGGAACACACTAAAAAAAAAGAAGAGGAAGTTTATTTAGAGGGAGTTAAGAAAGTCTACTGACAAAACAGGCTTTACCTGTGGAATAATATTAAGTTTGCCCCGAAGGTCATGAAGTCCAATAGTTGATATGTCAATTCCATCGATAATAATTTTGCCTCCTGATCTTTCCACAATTCTAAATAGGCAATTTGAAAGTGTTGATTTGCCTGCTCCAGTCCGTCCCACAATTCCAATCTGCAATAAAATGATCATGAGCAGTTTGCACTGTGCTTTTTGTAAGGGACTGGGGCTTTTGCACTAACAACAGATACACTGTCAGATCAGTGGGATTTAATTTTGCCAACCAGAATAACCCTGACTGGCATGGAATATGTAATGTGGACTCTAAGGATAAGTCTTTACCCAGACACTCATTACTCATGGGAAAGGCTCAGGTTAAAATGTGTATTTTCTCTACTTTTGAGTTATTTAATAACCACATAACCAAAACACGCCAGCAGCCCCAGGAGGAGCAGACCACCCCTGACCTATCCTGGGACTAGCCATTAAGAGTGTGGCCAAAGATGACTCTGATAATGGGGTGGTTTTCTTGGGACTTTCAAAATGAGGCTTCTCTACTCTCCTTGCCCCCGAGGGACAAACAAACAAAGGGAACAAAGGGAACAGGAACCCTTTGCCAGAAGGATAGCAAATCCAAAGGAATGTTTGCAAATTCCCTTGGTGTATCAAAACAGGTACTGCACTAAAACTCTAGAAGGTGGCCACAGATAACATGTAGGATCTTGGATTCCTGGACAAATTAATCACCTTGTCATAAATAGCAAATGATTGCATATATTCCTTTGACCACGAGGACTGAAGCAATTCCTTCTGGGTGTTGATTTGTACTTTGGTGTTAATGGGAACATAAGGCAGAGAAAACATTACGGAGGTTGGTTTTCCCTGATAAAAGATCTTAAATCTGACACTCTATGCCAGAAAAATCAGGAATCCGTTAAATTAATTGGCATAATCAAAATTCCACAATGATTTCATTTGTTCCAAAGACATTTTTTTGTCCTTGATGTTATGCAGTGGACCTGGTTTAGACATTTAGAAAAAGAGATGGCTGGGGTTACAAAAGCCAGGTCTGTAAAAGAAAAAATGGGCCATTGCCATTAATTTTTTGTTCATTTTTTTTTTTTACTTTCACTTATTTGTAAAATCTTTCCGTCTAGGGAAATAGTATGTTTTCATAAAACATTTTAAAAACTATGGGAAAAACTATAGAAGTAGAAACTATTTATAATCCTGTCACCTGAAGAGAACTACTATTTATGTTTTACAACTGTTCTGGGATTTTTGCTAATGTGTTTACCTGTTTGCTTTTTTAAAACAGAAAATTGATATAGTATCAACAGTTTTGTATATAGTTTTTATTAATCAAATTACATCTCAAGTATTTTCCCATCTCACTAGTAATGCTGGAAAACATGTCATTGACTATACAGATATTCTCTCCTATGAATTTACTATATTTCAGGTAACTTAATTTTATTGTCTTATTATCACTCTTTACCTAATAAAGGAAGTAAAAATAATAGTACACTACTACTGGGTATATATCCAAAGGAAATAAAATTAGTATCTTGAATTGAAATCTGCACTCCCATGTTCATATTCCCAATAGCCAAGATATGGAAACAACCAAAGTGTCCATAGAAGAATGGATAAAGAAAATGTACACACACACACACACACTGGAATACTATTCAGCCATAAAAAGAAAGGAAATCTTACCATTTGTGGCAACATAGATGAACCTGGTGGACATTATGCTAAGGGGAATAAGCTATATGGAGAAAGACAAATACTGTATGATCTTGCTTATACATGGAATCTACAAGTCAAATTTGTAGTACCACAGGGTAAATGGTAGATACCAGGGACTGAGGAGTGGGCTAAATGGGAAGATGTTGGTCAAAGGGCATAAACTTTCAGATGCATAAGAAGAACGTGTTCTGGGGATGTAAAGTACAGTGAGCTAACTATAGTTAAGAGTACTGTATTGTATACTTGAAATTTGCTAAGACAGTACATCTTAGGTGTTCCTACCACATGCAAAAATAAATGAATAAATAAAACAAAAACAAAAAGCCTTGTAATTATGTGAGGTGATGGATGTGTTAATTACTTTGAATGTGGTAATCATTTCATTATCAAACCATCACCTTGTACAGCTTAAATATATACATTATTTACTTATTAATTATAACTCAGTAAAGCTGGAAATGTACACTAAAATCATGTTTCATAATATAGTATGCACAATTTAAAAATACCTTTTTTAAAGTTTATTTATTTATTTTGAGAAAGAGAGAGAATGAGTCGGGGAGGGGCAGAGAGAGAGAATCCCAAGCAGGCTCCACATTGCCAGTGAAGAGCTTGATGTGGGGCTTGAACTCACAAAACTGTGAGATCATGACCTGAGCTAAAATGCTAAGCTATGATGCTTAACCAACTGAGCCACTCAGATTCCCCTAAAAATACCTTTTTTAAAAGAGGAAATTTTATTCTATATATAGCAAACAGTTGAGTTTAATACTTTTATATGAAATTTGAACAAAAGACCATCTTCTATTCCGTACTGTATTAAACTTGGACCTTAACAATGAATACTTTCAGATAAAAAGGAGAGTGAAACTTATGAAATGTATATGGTACCTTCTCTTCTCCATGAGTCTGGAAAGTGATATCTTGTAATGCTAAACCAAGATCATCTCGGTATCGAGCCTGATAATTAATAAATTCCACTATTCCTTTGTTGGGCCATTGTGCTGGAGGCCTTTTAGACATTATCCAGGGTGCCTTGAAACAAAGAAAGATTACAATAACTACAATAAAAGTACCTTTCCCTCTAAAAATAATTACCATGCATAAAAAACACAAGTGATGGAAGACATTTGTGGATATTATGATCTCCTGAGTACAGTTTTAAATATTACTGGCATAAAACTTCTCATCTAGTTCTAAGAAAGCTTAGAAATAAATTTTTAGAGGTAACCAGGCTTCCCACTCCCTATCCAGTTATTAAGAAGAGTCTTCTTAAACCCTACAAAGGAGCTGAAGGTAATCTATTTGAAATTGCAGCTGAGATGAGGACAGTTTGGCATTCATTCATTGCCCAAATACTTAGTATTTACTATGCTAGTCAGTGCTTTAGTTTCTGGAGATTCAGCAGTGAGCAAAACAGACACAAATTCTTGCCTTTACAGAGCATACAGCCTGCTGGGAAGGCACAGAAAGAATCACATAGCATATGCAAAATGCTAAACAGTGATAAAGCTTTGGAAGACGGGAGATAGGCAAGTTAGAGGTGGTGCGATTTTTAAGTAGGGTGGTTAGGAAAGGCTCGGTTGGACAAGATATGAGAACAAGCTGTTGGGATATGGGTTGAATCACTTTCCTGGCAGGCACCTAACAACACGTGCTGAGGTCCTGAGACAGGGCCTGCCTGGGATGTTGGGGGAACAGGAGGAAGCGGAAGAACATGCAGGAGAGTGTGATGTCTGGTGGGGAGGTGAAGTGCTTTCATGAGAGGGAGTGATGCCCAGTGTCAGATGATGGATCAGGTCAAGGGAGGCCTGAAAGGAGACCACGGGTGATCTCCAAGGGCAGGTTCAGTGAAGTGGTGGAATTAAAAGCCTGTTTGGAGCGAGTCCAAAGTAGGATGAGAGAAGTACAGGCTATTCCAAAGAATTCTGCTGCAAAAAGTGCAGACAACGTGGGCTACAGAGAGATAAACAGAATTATCTGGACAGTTTACTTCTTGCATGTCAAGAGGTTTTATAACTTGAGTTACCAAATTACATAAAGATGATTTTTTTTTAATGTCTATTTATTTATTTTGAGAGAAAGAGTGCATGCAAGTGGGGAAAAGGGCAGAGAGAGAGGAAGAGAGAGAATCCCAAGCAAGCTCCTCACTGTCAGCACAGAGCCTGACTCGAGACTTGAACCCAGGAACCGTAAGATCATGACCTGAGACAAACCCAAGAGTTGGGCACTTAATGGACTGAGCCACCCAGCCACCCCACATAAAGATGATTTTGTTTTAAAAATGTGTGGGTGTGGGTGTGTTATGTGTGTATTCACACACATTTTATTGTTTTTTTACAATATGAAAAGAATATATATATAACATTTATACATATAAAAAGTTTACATATAAAAATATTTATACAAATATTTAGAAAATACAGAAAACAATAAAATGATACAGTGGCAATAGGCTGAGCAAACTGAATACTGATAATTGGAGATTGTGAAGGTAGATTAATCTTCCATGAACCATGTGTGAAAAAAGAGGTTAAGACCTGAGGAAGACTCTAGAGAAGAATCAAAGTTTAGGTAGAGTTGGAGGATATAGATATTAAAAATTTTTAAGTTTATTTATTTTGAGATAGAGAGGCAGGGAGGGGCAGAGAGAGAGGGAGAGAGAGAACTCCAAGCAGGCCCCTCACTGTCAGTTCCCAGCCCAATATGGGGCTTCTAATTGTGAGATGATGACCTGAGCTGAAATCAAGAGTCCGGATGCTTAACCTACTGAGCCACCCAGGAGCTCCAGGCTGTTGATAATATTTTAGCATCTTTGTAGGTTAAGAGAGGCAAGGGGGTCAGGGTACTGATACGTAGGAATTAAAGGAAGTGGTTAATGAAGCAACATCTGAGAGAAAAAATGAACAAATATTACCAAAAATACAAGTAGAAACTCAGGTTTTCTATTTGGAGGAGGGACACCTCTTCCTGAGAGACATGAGCAAAAGAGGAATGTTTCATGAAGATTCAGATACCTTTACAGGTGGACTGAAGAAGATACAGAAACTCAAGTCAACTATAACATCTGCCTTGTTAATTCATGGAACTGGGAGACAGAAGTAAATCAGATTAGTAAAATACACTGATATCTCAAATATTATACTGTCAATAGTCTAATTCTTCCACTCTTCAAAAAAATTTTTTAAATGTTTATTTATTTTTGAGAGAGAGAGAGAGAGAGAGAGAGAGAACGGGAGAGGAAAGGGCAGAGAGAAAAGGAGACACAGAGTTTGAAGCAGGCTCCAGGCTCTGAGCTGTCAGCACAGAGCCCAATACAGGGCTCAAACTCACAAACTGTGAGATCATGACCTGGGTCGAAGTTGGATGCTTAACTGACTGATCTACCCAGGGACCCCCTTTAAAAACTTTCTTTTAATGTTTATTTATTTTTGAGAGAGAAGAGAGACAGAGTGTTAATTTTTCTACTTCTTTCTTAAGTTTATTTATTTTTG
This sequence comes from Acinonyx jubatus, assembly GCF_027475565.1. NCBI lineage: Eukaryota > Metazoa > Chordata > Mammalia > Carnivora > Felidae > Acinonyx > Acinonyx jubatus. Next base: position 28,613,549 of record NC_069384.1, read on the forward strand.
AGAGAGAGAGAGGGGGGGGGGGGAAGCAGAGAGAGAGAGAGAGAGAGAGGGAATCCAAAGCAGGATATGAACCACCAGCACAGAGCCTAATACTGGGATCAAACTCAGGAACCTTGAGATCATGACCTGAGCTGAAATCAAGGGTCAGGTGCTTAATTGACGGAGCCACCCAGGCACCCCCAATTCTTCTCTTGTCTAAATTATAACTAATTAAAGGAAATAAAACAGACTGATTTATTCTCCTCCTCCTTCCCATGCACGGAGATGCTAATGATGACTAAATTAAACAGAAGGCATAAGCAATAAATATATAGTTAATTTAAAAATTGCACAGACTTTAATTATGAGAGCACTATATTAAGACACCTTTCTCAACATAAAATCCTCACAAAGTTATAATCTTAGATTGCATATTTTACTCTACATTGGTAGAGGACAAATCATTGTGCCTTCTAAAAACAAGTAATCATATTTCATTTTTATAACATAACAAATGTTATATAGCTTACATTTTACAAATGTATCTTACATTTTATGTATTATCCTAATTTAGTTATCTGTGGTCTTTTCTTCTATTTTTGTGATATATAAAATAATGGTGTATTCCACAATACATTGGGTTTTAATTTTATTGAAATGCTGAATATTAAAACATGAATTTGGAAAGGTAGGCTTTGTTTAAAATTTATTTTTTTATTTTATTTTATTTTTTTTAAACATTTAGTTATTTTTGAGATAGAGAGAGAGAGACATAGTGTGAGTGGGGCAGGGGTTGGGGGCAAAGAGAGAGAGGGAGACAGAATCAGAAGCAGGCTCCAGGCCCCAAGCTGTCAGCACAGACCCTGACGCAGGGCTTGAACTCACAAACTCTGAGATCATGAGCTGGGCCGAAGTTGGACACTTAACCTAGTGAGCCAACCAAAATTTTTTTTAAATGTCAATTCAAGGTGCACTACAATATCTCAATCCTGCATCTATTTATTGGTTATTTAGGAGTGCTTACCTCTTTACCCATATTTTCATATTCACAAACTCTTTCAATGGAAACTGCATTGGTTTCAATTTCACAAGCTTTCCTTACCCAAAAATTCAGAGATTGAGTAATCTGGAGGGAAAAACCCAAGAGCTTACTGACTGGTTCTTTAGTATTTTACATAATATTAATCATACTTTATACACTTTCACTTTTCATAGTTTTCATGTACTTTTCTCTCTTCTGATTATTTAACAACTTTAGAAGTAAATATATTTATACACATGCACACAAGTGTTCCTTAATTAAGGTTTTTGGATAAGGGATGAAGGGCAAGTACCCACATCATCTAGACTTATCCTCTAATAATATGTAATTATACTAAGTAATTTAAGGAATATTCTATTTTACAAAGAGGGCAAGAACACACTCATACCACTAGTACTTTTCAATGTAATATAAAATAGGGCTTATTAGGGAAAAACTTATAAGCAAAGAAGGAGAGCATGTACTCTCCCCAGAGTTTGCATTATCTCCTTGGTTAGACTGGGCAAACTGGATTGGCAGGCCACAGTGGAGAGAGGCCCTCCCCCCCTGTTACATGCTATAAATCCCTAAAGATAGGAGAACAAGAAACTTCTGGGTAACTGTGTAACAGCAGGAGTTTCCTGGTCTTTTAGCACTCAGCCTGTTCTTTCTGTGAGCTGACTTAGTATTGCTGAGCCAGCTTCCTGCTAGTAGCAACAGAGGAAGAAATGAGCCTCCAGGGCAATCCAGATTTGTCTGTCATTACTTAGTTAATACAATCTATAATTCAGACAGGCAAAGGAGAGGATAGTGTAATTAATTGCATTATAAACATATCATATACCACAAAATCATTATTACTTACATTTAGGGCATAGGATATGGACAAGCCAACTATTGCTGAATCTATCGAACTGCCAGCCAGCACAGCAAGCAGTGCAGCAAAAAATACCATTAGGTTGCCAAGGAATTCAAGTCTAACAGACAGCCACCTGTGATAATGGAAAATATTCTTCAACTGAGATGCAAGATTTTTGGTGTACTTGGTCTGAACTCTCCTCTGGGAAATGGAAAATAAACATCAATAGCTGCTTTCTTTTCCTAAGAACTCAGTCAAAATAGGACGATTGCAGTGATGATACATTAAAGGATTCCTTTGCATAAAAACACTTTACTTTTGCAGAACTTTGCTTTAAAACTTAATCAGAATAAAAAAGTCAAAAAAGAACACCAGCTAAAATGATGCGTCGTATTTTAAAATCCTATTAGAAAATCAATCACCTTTCCGATTACATATCCTTTTTTCTATGGTAACATTAGTCTGCAGAAGTTATATGTGCCCCGCTATTATTTAATATTTCATTTTCCTCTGTATGTAAAATGATGATCTCAAATTTAAACTATTATAAAGTATCGCTTGCAAATAGAACATATTCTACAAATATAGAATATAACAGAGTCATATCTCTAGAAATTCCAATAGCATTCTATATGACCTTCAAAAAACTTGGGACCTTATTTTCATGTAAAGTAGCGTGTACTTTTATATGAATATGAACAGATACATTTTAACTTAAATGTCCATTAAATATTAGAAACAGTTAAGGCTTTCTTCGTTTTCTTTTTTTAATAATTTCATGAAATGCCATTGCAAAACATTCCTTCTGTTTAGAAGTCAGGACACAAGACATCTTAAAAGAGACTGGTCTTGAGGTAGGTATATTGCTCTCACTTACCTGTTTGAAATTACATTATTGTAGAAACAGACCAAGTTCTCATTCACCACCTCTTTGTTTTGCTGGATAAACCTCTGTTCGTGTCCAAATGCCCGGATAGTGGACACCCCTGATAAAGTCTCACTAAAGTGGGAAATGATAGGAGAGCGAGAGGCTCCTGCCAGTCGTCGAATCTGCCGAGAGCTTGCTACGTAGTATCTCTAACCGGAAAACAGAAAAAGGCAGTTGGAAAGATGGAGCAGAAATTGCTTCCATAGTTTGAAAATGACAAGACCCCAAAAAGTGAAGTTCAAGTTCGGTCTCCAGTACCTGTGAGTGTGGCTTTATTTGGGAATGGAATCTTTGCAGATGTCATTAAGGATCTCCGGATGAGATCATCCTGGATTTAGGGTGGGCCCTAAGCCCAACTCCGAGTGTCCTCATAAGAGACAGAAAAGGAGAAGACAAAGCCACAGGGAGGAAGCCATGTGAGGATGAGATTGGAGAAATGTGTGCATAAACCAGGGAAAATGCCAAGCATTGCGAACAGCCACCAGAACCAGGAGAGAAGCATGAAACCAATTCTCCCTCAAAGGCTCCGGAAGGAACCAACCCTATGTACACCTTGATTTTGGACTGTTGGCCTCCAGATCTGTGAAAGAATAATTTTTTGTTGTTGTTTTAAGCTACCAAATTGGTTACAGGAGCTCTAAGAAACGAATACACCCTTGGCACAGTAAAAAACCCAGATTCTGGACAGCACAACTAAAACAGAGGTGGGTAAGGTTCCACTTTGGTAATCTTTTCAAACAACCATTACTGAGTACCTGCTATGGAAAAAGCTCTATGTCACATGTTGGAAATGTGACCAGGGAGTGAACCCATTAAGTGAAGGAAGTTAGTCAAGTATACAAACAATACTATTTTTGTTCCTAAATATAATTATGGAAAAAATATTCATTTTTCTGGTCTACAAGCACTTCCCTCCAGTGCAGCCACAAGTATAATTGGCTACTTCCCCTCCAACTTGGTTGAGAATAATTGGGATGGGCAGAGACTGGAGGGCTGGAGGGAGCATGTCCTAGTTAACTGGATCATCATTCACCAGCCCCCGATAATCACAACACACCGGAAATGAAAATCAAGAATTACCATGTTTTGCAGTGTTTTCAAGAAAAATCTTTGGGCTTGGAGTTTTATGTAAAAGCACTGATTTTAAAATGTCTTCATTTTAGTAAAAAACACTGAGCAGGCCGGACACAAACATATCGGAAACTCCATATGGCCTGTCAACTTTCAGTCTACCAGCTCTGCTCTGTGTTAAGTGCCCTGGAGAACACAGAGGAAGGATTATGGCATTCTGGGATTGCAAGGGGACTTAAGAGATTGTCATAAAGAAATTTGCAGGAAATTTCGACGAATTGCAAAAGCACTGGAGTTCTTCTACAAATCTATCTAGAGTATTTAGTTTAAGAACTATTGATCTAGATCAATGCTTCTCATACTTTAATAAAAATCACCTGGAAGGTAAAACACAGACTGTGGGCCTCACCATGATAGATTCTTTATTTCCTCCCAGTTTTATTAGAATGTGATTACCAAATAAAAATTATATATGTATACATTAAGATGTGATTTTTTAAAAAAGAGGTACAACCAAAGATTCTGATTCAATAGGTCTGGGGTATCTCCCATAGGTCTAGGGACCATACTTTGAGTAGCACTGATATAAAACAAAACTCTTGTTTTATAGGGGGGATCAATGAAGCCTAGAAAGGGAAGTGATGTGCCAAACATAAAAGTCAGGAAAGTAATTAGAATTTGAGGCTCTTGAATTCATATTCAGGGCTCACTCCATACAGTGTCCCCTAACAAGAGATGGTTTCTAGATCGTTTCCACTCCTGGTCACCCTGTTATAGTTTACCAACCACAAGATTATCACATAAATTTTCTTTTGTGATATGAGGGTTTTTTTTTTTTAAGCAGGTACAATCATACCATCAGTACCATCCTTCATGGTCTAGATTTGTTTCTTTTAGCCCTAAGATGTAGTTGTCTTCCCTAGAAGACTTACAATCTCATTGGAGAGACAATTTGTGGTCTAAAAATAGCCTATAATACTAGTAGTATAATAAATCAATAATACCTGAATGAGTCTCATCTCTTTGCACTATTTTGGTAAAGAATACTTCATTCACACAGAAAATGAAATATGACCTAGGCCATGAAAGGTAAGTAACATCCAGTCAGGCAGAGAAAATAGGGAAAACATAGAAAGTAGGAGGAATAATAATCACAAAGGTGTAGAAATAAGAAAATGATTAACATTCTGGTTTGGGCAGATTAAACGCCAATACAAATTTTAAAACTTGGGTTTTGGGAAAGCACTGAACTACAAGAACTGCATCCTTTCATGTAAACAGCCTCAAAATACTTTCGTATTTAAATTAAATATGTGTTAAGACATCTCATTAAAAAATAAATTTCATTTTACACTGTAGTCTCACAGGGACATAATTTTGGGATGTAGTTGACCACATTTTAATTGGAATATAAAGATATGTATCATGTCATGAAAGATCTGTTTAGTTCTTCTAGGAGTGCTTTGCCGATATCAGGGATAACAGGACAAAAAGGCAGCATCTGTTTCTCTCTTGGATTTACAGACGAATTAACTTTCTGCTAAAATGCAAATACCATATAGATTTTGTGGTGACCATAAAAATGCACAACTCGGTTCTCCAGCTGCAGGGAGAACAGCTGACTGTCAGTCCGGCTGCTGCCCCGGCATCTACTACTCTATTAAGCAAGGAGGCCATGTTACCCACAGGTTGTTTCCAGGCAATGAGTGGGGATGGCAGGGGCTCTAGAGCAGGCCTATCTCGGGGACACGTGGAATACTCCAATGGGTGACATTGGTTGTAGATTCCCCATCCATTTGATGAATCTTTCATGCAACTGTCCTGTAATCCAAGATTTTCCCTACCCAATCCTCTTCGCTCCCTCACAGGAATCAGACATGCATTGCTGTCTGAGGGCTCACCCCTTGGCTCCCTCTCCTCTATCTTTTGCAGGCATTCTCTAGTCATACTCTACTATATGGAATCCTTTCTTGGAATCTACTTTTTGGAGAACTTGAACTAACAGGCAATCGAAGTGGGCTTGAACCTATAATTGACTGTGAACTTCTGTTATTAATACACATAAAAGTCCATGTACTTACCTGTATAGTGAAATAGAGGAAAACCAAGGGAATAACCCCCAGAATGAAGAGTGGTAAAGCTCCTACAATGACCAAAACTGTTCCAATAACATCCAATGTACAATTCACCCAGGTCCGTAAGTAGTAATGGAAACGCATATCAATTATAAACATGTCCTAAAAAATTGATATCAGGTCACTATATTTTTAACTTTTCATGGTTTAAAATGAGAAGAAGAAGAAATATATCATTCAATGTAAAAATTTTAAAAATACCTGGATGTGACAATATGATGATTGAATACGTCTAACTACATGGTCTTTGCCCTTCCCAATCTATCCCCACATATTTTCCCCCTGTAGTCAGTTGTAATAGTTAAGAGGGTATTTAGTAACAAAATGCCTATGATCAAGCAATGTGCGTTTCCCAGTGACAAATACACAGCACTTAGTTTATATGACTAATATCAGACTCTGCTTAGAAAGATTTTAAAAGAGTCCAAACCCCAGTAATTGGGCGTTCAGGAGCATTGGCCTAGCACTAGTCACTACTTAAAATATGTAAAATACTCCTGGGCCATTCTTATCCATCAAGAACACGTTCAGTGGCCTTCTTGGCTAGCTGGGTCCTGTCAACATCACAAAAGGTAGGAAAACAAAATAATTTTCATTTACAAAATTAGAAACTGAAAGATTGAAGTGGACAATGGGAATGAGAGAAGAACATAGCGGGGGTTTCTGGGTGGCTCAGTCAGTTAATTGTCCAACTTCGGCTCAGGTTCTTGAGTTTGGGCCCCACATCGGGCTCCCCACAATAGTGTGGACCTTGCTAAGGATTCTCTCTCTCTCCCTTTCTCTCTCTTCTCTCTCTGCCCCTCCCCTCCTCTCTCTCTCTCTCTCTCTCAAAATAAACTTTTAAAAGAGAGAGAGAGAGAAAGAGAGAACATAGGAAGGTCATCTAGCAATTCACATATAACTTAATCAAATTTATGTTGTCAAATCTATGGTATAAGGTATGACCTATGAAATCCCAGGGAATAGCAAGACATCCAACCTTAAGGGATCAACTAATCAGTTTATAACAAAATTGACACAAAGAGTGGAGCTGGAATTTTATTAATTCTAAGTCTTGCTTTGGGATTTTCCTGATTATCTCATGAACCAAATAGGGTAAGAGCATCATATCCGTATGTAGTTTCCTGCCTGTCTTTATTTTTTTTTATTTAAAAAAATTTTTTTTAACGTTCATTTATTTTTGAGACAGAGAGAGAGACAGAGCATGAAGGGGGAGGGGGGGTCAGAGAGAGGGAGACACAGAATCTGAAACAGGCTCCAGGCTCTGAGCTGTCAGCACAGAGCCTGACACGGGGTTCGAACTCTTGGACCATGAGATCATGACCTGAGCCGAAGTCGGAAGCTTAACCGACTGAGCCACCCAGGCGCCCCTCCTGCCTGTCTTTAGAACACACCTTCCCAGGGCATCTGGGTGGCTCAGTTGGCTAAGTGACCAACTCTTGATTTTGGCTCAGGTCATGATCTCATTGTCCAGGGATTCAGCCCTGCAACAAGCTCTGCTTAGCACGGAGCCTGCTTAGGATTCTCTGTCTCACCCTCTCTGCCTTTTCCCTGCTCATGCTCTCTCTCTCAAAATAAATAAATAAACATTAAAAAAAATAGTAAATATAATGGGGAAAATCCTGGAGGTAAGCAGAGACACTCTGGGAAGCTATACCCCTTCCCACATTCACCATAAGTGAGTTGACAGTTTACTTAAAAGCAGAATGCTTAAAATACAAATGTCTCCATAAAGAATTAAATTTTCTTTACCTTCTCAGCTTAAATTAGTGATTCTCAAGCTAAATATACACAAGAATTGGAGTTGTAGACACCAGAGCACATATACTTTTTTGATTCTTCCAGCAATTTTCAAGGGTTATTTTGATTATGTGTGTAAGATGTGATACTGCTATACATCAATTATAAATATCCCAAGAATTAGAAATACAATACCAAAAAAATCTATACTAAACATAATCCCATCTTTTCAGGGTGATTTTTTTTTTTACAAATGCTATTGCAAAGGGGTGCCTGGGTGGCTCAGTTGCTTAAGCGTCCAACTGCACTCAGGTCATAATCTCGCGGTTCATGGGTTTGGGCCCTATGTCAGGCTCTGTGCCCCATGTCAGGCTCTGTGCTGACAGTTCAGAGCCTGGAGCCTGCTTCAGATGCTGTGTCTCCCTCTCTCTTTGCCCCTCCCTCACTCATGCTCTGTCTCAAAAATAAACACTAAAATTTTTTTTTTTAAATTTAAAAAATGCTATTGCAAGGTATTAAATATGGATCATCATTTTTAAGCATGCTATTCAATAAGGTACAGCTTTACTAACCTTGGTGAACCGATTGATTATCTGGCCTATAGGACTGGTTTCAAAAAACTGGAGCGGGAGGTGTAGCACATTATCCAATAGCTGAGCATACAATGTTCGAGAGGCAGCCAGGGACCCTCGAGTGAGTATATAGGCTCCAGAGCAGACAAAGAAACCTAAAAACAAATTGTTATCAAGGGCATGTTAACCTTTTTAAGGAATTTTATATTTTAATTCTCAAAGTGTTGTTTATCACAGCATTTTTTAAATGGAAAACTCAAAGAGCAAACTTAACGTGCGACTGTGGATCAAACTAAGTATAAATGTAAATGGTGCATTTATAATAAATACAGACACTCTGATGGGTTGCAATCCTATCAAAGAAGAACTCTCCTTATTCATGGGCATAGATTCTAGAGTAATGCACAAAATATAACAGATCAACCAGGTTCACAGAATTCTAGCAACCTATTTGTGATGTCCCATGGGACAATATGGTAGTCACTGGTGCTGCTAGCCAAATAATTTCAGTTCTCCTGGCTTCTAGTCCATGGTAGAGTTGTCCTTTCTGGTCTCCTTGTGATGTAGGGGACCATATCAAGGGTTCTGAAGAACAAGTTGAGGGAGAAACAACACATAATACCAGGTTAAAGCATTTAATTGCTGGTACCAGAACTGCTCACGTTTATTCCTTGTACAGTGCCTGTTAACATTTATAATGGTGGTTGGATTGCTTCTTCAACTTGGGTCACAGGAACAAGTGTAGTCCTTTACTTGACCCACAATGAACACATTTTTTTTTTTTTGGTCTGTTAAGCTACTGAGATTTGGTTGGTGGAAGAGTTGTTCTTGCCACAGCTGAAAAGGCAGACATATAAATAATAAGCATCTAGCTTGATCTATCGACTATTGTTACTTGCATTTGACCAAGTATGACAAGAAAGAGACAAGCTCATAGAAGGCTATCCACGTGGGAGAGGAAATGAAAGGACAAATAATTCTCAAAATGGAGAACTTATAGGGCTAAAAGAAGTCATGCTTCGTTACAGTGATTGGTCAAGGATGTATATGTGATTCAAATTGTTTCAAGGAGTAAAATTTTATGAATTTCTACGAACTTCAAAGGAAGTTCGTTGAAAGAGAACATTTCCATCATCATGTGAAGCCTGAGAATTAAGCCAATGAGGACAACAAGTAGAGTTCGTAAAGAATAGTGGACACTTCATCTGTAGTTTGTATAATGACCTATGCCTAGACTTTTCAGTCTGGGGAGTCAATAAATTCCCATGTTACTTATGCTACTTTGTTCTGAGTCATAGGGGATACAGTTGCTCCACTGCTCTCTAATACACGAAATTGCTAACAAAAGTGTGATGTCAGCATAATTCTTATACCCTTGGAAGTATGTTTAAAACAAAAGAATGGTAGTTAACCCTGATCATCTTAAATTATTTTAACTAATTCCTTTATATTTTAAATAATATCATATGCTGCTGTTAAGTGATTTCTAACTTTATACATTTTCTTTTTTTTTCCTACTTCACTCCCCCATACTTCCCTCTTTCCCTTTCAAAAACAGGTTGTTACCCTCTTTCCTCAAATAAATATCCAATGTTTATATTGCCACCAAACACACATTATGTATGAAGTTAACAAAATTTATTATGGTTGTACCATTCTTTTTTCATATTCTTAGTTGTCTATGCAACAAGCACTAATTCATTCCCAAACACTTCAATTGTCAGCAAATCTTTTCCAAATATATTCAGACTCATCAGATATTCTATTTCCTTCATCCTATTTAGCCCTCTCCTGTTTTGCAGCATCATCTACTCTTTTGGAACCCTCTCACTTTCCACTCTAACCTGGGATGGTTGCAAGATCAGAACACTTGCATTCTTCAGTTTTGGGAAATGCTAAATATTGTGAATTTGACCATTTTCACCTGCATTTATTGAAAGATGTATTATGTGAATGTTGAACTTGCTGGATTATTCCCTTAATTTTCTTATTTATCATTTCGATTTATATTTTTTATGTTGTACTTCTGGGAAAATGTCTTCTAACATATCTTCTCACACTTGTATAATCTCTTTAAATTCTTTAAATGTTTCAAGTATTTTTTGTCTATGATTGAACTTTTTTCAGCACATTTTTGCACTGGCTTTGTGGATATAGTATTTTGAATCTCTGAAGATACTAATTTGACATTTTAAGCTTCTATTTCAAATAGGATTGTTTCATTACTAAACTCCATTGCTTGATTTGTTAGCCGTTATTTATACTGTTGGTTTAATTAAAATGCAAAATCATTCATCATTATCAGTTTAAACGTATGAAATAAACACATGGTTAATTAATAGAGGTACCTGATGGCTTCCTTCTGCTATTGCACACATTAATTTCCCCCAACATTTTTTTCCTCTGAATGGAAGAGATTGCTTCAAATTCCACAAAATTGGGTAGGTGTGACACAGAGAGTCTGGAATACTGGAATATAGACACGTAGGCTGGAGCTTCTCCAAAAGCCATTTAAGGATTTCTTCTATGTATGTCACACACACTAGAAACCCTCATTTCCTCTTTATATATCAACTTTCTAGTTTTCATTGTATCACCACAATGAAATTACTACAATGACAGTTGCTGTGTACATTGGTGACGGTGGTGGGTGTTGTAGGAGAGGCTAATGGGAGGAGAACAATGGTCTAGTGAATTATTTTGATTATTTCCATGCAATTCAATCCTATTCTCTACCCATGACCATGAGTTTAGTGTTTATCCACTGCTCAAAGGAACAACTCCCTCTTCTGTTACAGCTTCTCCCATATCTACAGGTTCCTCTACCCTTGATTATCTATCAGTATAATAACTGCTTATGTAAAACTTTATCACTCTGAAATCTTCTGAAGTCTTTCCTTTATATTTATTCACTGTCATTTCAGTGGTATTTTGTGAGGTAAGTAAAGGAGATGATCCACTTACTCATGTTAAACTAGAAACAGCAGTGTACTCTAAACAGTGCACTTTGGGGACGTCTGGCTGGCTCAGTCGGTTGAATGTCCGACTCTTGATTTCAGCTCTGATCATGATCCCAGGGTCATGAGATCAAGCCCCAGTTGAGCTCCATGCTGGGCATGGAGCCTGCTTGGGATTCTCCCTCTCTGTCTCTCTCTCTCTCTCATTCTCTCTCTCTCCCTCTGCCCCTTACCCTGCTTGCACATGAGCTCTCTCTTTCTCTCTCTCTCTCTCAAAAAATAAAAATAAATAAAAATTTAAATAAAAAAAACACATTGCACTTTGAAAATAAGGTGCCTATATGTTCACATTGGATTGGTGAAAGGTAAGGCATAAAACACAATAGATAAGAGATGTTCAGAGTGTCCTAGAGATTCTAAGGCAAATAGCTGGGACCCAGGGAAAAAAAAGATGTGCAGAAATATTTCTTTTGTAGAAAATAAGGTAAGAGTTTTATTATTGTTATAAAATATAGATCTAACATTGTGCTTCGAACTCTAGCTTATTTTGAATGTTAACATTTATATAATTCATAAGAGGCCTGTGGTAATAACATATGACAATGCTGTTTATGCTTTAACCGCCCCTCTGCCCCCACCAGCTTTTTTATTTTGTGAGCTATGATGATGTCAGTGAATACAGCCTGCTCTTGATTGGACAAGATTCCATAAGATGCAGCTATAGTCTACTGAAAAAAATTAGAAATTATGCATTTTCATTTCTTAGGCTCACCCTACTTATAGATAACTTATAATTGCATCTAATAACAAATCTTCAGAAAATTTTAATTTTTAATGCAAAAAATTAAAAATAAAAAAAATAGAGAAGATTCCTATTTTAATGACTGAAGACCACTCTACACAAAACACGAATCAAGAAAAAATCCTTTGATTAAGCTGTGCATAATCTATTGCCTTCATTACAAAATATTTCCTGTGTCCATTGATAGTTAATTAAAAACAAGACAGTCTCTTCAACAAATGGTGTTTGGAAAACTGGACAGCAATATGCAAAAGAATGAAACTGTACCACTTCCTTACACGATACACAAAAATAAATTCAAAATGAATGAAAGACCTAAATGTGAGACAGGAAACCATCAAAATCCTAGAGCACACAGGTAGTAACCCTTTTGATATAAAATGTAGCAACTTCTTACTAGATGTCTCCTGAGGCAAGGGAAACAAAAGCAAAAATAAAACACTGGGACTATATCAAAATAAAAAAGCTTCTGCACTGTGAAGGAAACAATCAGCAAAATGAACAATTCCAACAACCTATGAAATTGGAGAAGATATCTGCAAATGACATATCTGATAAAGAGTTAGTATACAAAATTTATAAAGAACTTATAAAATTCAACCCCCCAAAAGTGAAGAGTCCTATTAACAAATGGGTAAAAGACATGAACAGATATTTTTCCAAAGAAGACAGACAGATGGCCAAGAGACACATGAAAAGATGTTCAACATCACTCATCATTAGGGGAATACAAATCAAACCACAATGAGATATCACCTCACACCTGTCAGAATGGCTAAAGTCAACGATACAAGAAACAACAGGTATTGGTGAGGATGTGGAGAAAGAGGAACCCCCTTGCACTGTTTGGAATGCAAACTGGTGCAGCCACTCTGGAAAGCAGTATGGAGGTTCCTCAAAAAGTTAAGAAGAAAACTGCCCTATGATCTAGCAATTGCACTACTAGGTATTTATGCAAAGATTACAAAAATAGTAATTCAAAGGGACATATGCACCCTAATGTTTATAGCAGCATTATCTGCAATAGCCAAATTATGGAAAGAGCCCAAATGTTCATCTGCTGATGAGTGGATAAAAACATTGTGGTGTGTACACACACACACACACACACACACGGCATATTACTCAGCCATTAAAAAAGATGAAATCTTGCCATTTGTAATGACATGGATGAAGCAAAGAGTATGATGCTAAGGGAAATAAGTCAGTCAGAGAAAGAAAAATGCTATATAATTTCACTCATATGTGGACTTTAAGAAACAAAGCAGATGAATATAGGGGGAAACAAAAAGAGAGGCAAATCAGGAAAAAGACTCTTAACTGTAGAGAACAAATTGAGGGTTACTGAAGGGGAGGGTGAGGGAGCATGTTAAATGGGTGATGGGCATTAAGGAGAGCACTTACTGTGATGAGCACTGGGTGTTATATGTAAGTGATGAATCACTAAACTCTACACCTGATACTAATATTAGACTGTATGTTAACTAACTGGAATTTAAATAAAAATTTTTTAAAAATTCTCATTTTACAAAAGTAAAATTGTGAGTACTAAACCTGCATACCTTGTCTAGTATAGGGAATGATATTTGCTCACTTAAAATATTCTTCAAAGTATACTGAATTTCCCTGAAAGTTGTAACATGAGCTCCTGGATCGATATGAGTTTAACTCTCATATGCACATGTGATAGACATAGATATAGAGATATTTGTATATATGGATCCTCTTTAGCTGCTTAGAATTCTAGACCGCTATATCCATTTTTTTCCTCAATGAATTGTAAACTGCAAGCCAATAAACTTGACTATCACTGATTCAAAGGCAAACATAGTGTATCTTTCATACTATAGCTAGTCCTTATATCTCATTTTAGTCATTAATATAACATCTCTTTCCCCAGTGAATTATGTTAGCAGAATGACAAAATAAACATAAATCTGTCTCAAAATATTTGCTTACTTTTTGATGGAGATACTTACAAGAAATACTCGGGCCACACAATAAAGATGGGAAAGGACAAAAGAGAAGCAAAGCCCTAGTTTCGTATTTTTTATTTTATCTTTATTTTCCCAAATGCATGTACCTCTCTTTGTCTTTTCCCTTATGAATATCCTTAGATAGCATGACTTCCATGTATCACTTTCTAATTTGAATTTGCTATCATTCTCCCTCAAGGTGCCTTACTTTATTCTTATAAAACACACACTCAAAATGTCTATACTTAAAAAAATCTTCTCTTTATTTCTACTGTACTTTTGAATATCCTTCAATTTTCTCTTTTAAATCACCTAACTTCTTTGAAGGACAACATGTATCTACTCCTTAATCATCAATTATTCAACTACCTACAATCTGCATTCTTTTCCTACCTCTTTCTGGATTATGCATCTTTGACTATAATCACAGAACTTTTCTCAATTTTCTTTCTCCTTAACGTTTCCATAGCATTTCAGAACTATTAAGAAGTTTTTTGAAAGACTATTTTTTTTTCTTTCTGGCTTTTGTTACATTATACTTTTCACTTGGAATGGAGCATATAATAGTATAGAGTTTTCCAAAATGTATTGTGTGGAAAACAAGTTGCTCAAGATGTTAATGGACAACACAAGAAAATAATTTTTCCCTATGGTCAAATGGATTTGAGAAACATTGGTTTAAATATAATTAAATGGGTCAGTTTATTGAAGAATATCTCAAACTTTTTAGCAAAAGGAAAGAAAAAAGATTTCAGATGCACAGAAAAATACAGTTCTCAGTTTTGCAGACCTATTAGAGGACAGAATCCTATATTTGTGGAGCCTCTCTATTGTTTCATGTAAAACTCTTTTGGAAATGTTAATTTAGTGGTTAAGTTTGGGGAATCAGGTAGACATGAATTCAAATGCTGGCTCTAAAACTTTCTATCCGTAGGATTTCGTGCACAGTATTCATTCTGTATAGTGTTAAGTAACGGCCAACACTTACTGCACTCTTGGTTTATGCTCAGCACTTTTCTATAAGCTTTACACATATTATCTAAGTAGGATGCCCAAGTTTAAGGAGTCCCTTCATTAGAATGTATGTTAAATGAATTAATAAATTAGTTTAAACACATATAGTGAGTAGCCATGTAATCAAGACTTTTGAGTCCTGAATGACTTAGCAGATGAGTCTCAGTTTCCTCAGCTGTAAAATAGGGATAATAACACCTTTATAAATAATTTTTTGTCAAGACTAAATGAGACAAACACATTATTTAGTGTGGGCCATGTAGCTGACACACATAAGTTTTGGTTTACTTTCTCAAATACGGTGAATTAAAAACATATGCATTTAAATTATTCTAAAATATATGCAAATTATGGCACAGATTTTATGTGAAATGAAATGATGCCATATGCTTGCATTAGAATAGGACAGAAAGAGAAAAGAGAAGCAGCTGTTTCTTTGTTTTTTTTTACCTTGCATTAATCCCAATAATCCATAGATATTAAGTTTATTGCTTCTTATTTGCTTCCATTCTGTGAACTCATTCATGTGTTTTGCTTCTTTTGCCCAGGCACTCAGCCATAGATTCTGCCCAATGCCTACCAAATTCTGCCCTACATAACTGGCCACACTCAGCCACACCCAGAGCCAGCCAAAGGCTTGGAGGTACTTCAGAATGATTGAAAACTTCACCTAAAAGCAAAGTTGATACAAAATTAGGTTACTGTACTTAAAAGTGAGACAAGGTAGATTTAAATCCTACTTGACATTTCTGGAGGCATGTGATCTTAGTCAAGTTACTAACTTCTACATCTCTCAGAGTACTCATCTCTAACTTGGAATAGTAATAGTAGCCACCTTATAAGTTATATGTAAAGTGCTGGCACAGTCTGGAGCACTTAAAAATAAATATTCAAATAATATTAGTTACTATCATTAGTAAACAAGAATATATATCGCTAAGTAGCATGTAATCCTAATTAAACAACACTATATATCCAATAGTTCCATTTAATGTATGTTATTCAAATTATTATATAACAAACCTCCTCAAATTCAATGACAAATATATATTTATTAATAATGCAATATAATCATATACATTAATATATATCAATAACAAATAATAATATTTATTCTGGTGCTTACCCCACCAATAGGGATCTTTTCCTTTTTCATTGAGAATTGTTTTCCTTGATCCAATGAGGGCCTGATAAAGCAAGACAATGTACATTTTGTAAGTTTTAGATTGACCAAGCATTTTTTTTAAATTATACATTCTCAACTGCTTTGCTGCATATTCCTCTGCCTTGATGATATAGCATTGTTCCTTTAATCTCTTCAAATGGAGAGTTCATTCTCTGATATCCCATATATTTTAAAGTCAGAAGAATAAGTCTGATTTTTTCCTTCTTCTACAGATAATTATCCTTCAAGTTTGAGCTAAATCCCTAGATTATTTAAGCTAATGCCACCTATCTTTACCATAATCTATGTCTTCTCATCTACTTGCCTCCTGGCCTATCAAAAATGGCATCAGGCTCACCGTCCCACTTTGTTCTGCCACCATCCTGAGTGATGTCATAGCTTACAGAGACAGCTCATTAAACTCAATCTCTTTTCAACTTCAGAGCCATCATATATTTAGGGTCCTTCATCTGCATTCTACTTTGACCATCAATTGTCAGGTCCTTAAGTCATGAATCTTATAACCTGGAACTAACACACCTTGGAAAACTCAACTCTAAACATTTCAATCTCTGGCCATAACCTTTTCTATTCCAAATTGTACATTAAATTATTCTCACTACATTTGGTTTTTATTTCATCTAGACTTCCAGATCCTGAATCCAACTTTCTACCATCCTTGCTCTCTAGGATGACTAATGATTCTGGTTTCCCCAGATATTCTTAGTTTTAGCATTAACTGTCCCACATTCCAGGAAACTCTCAGTCCCATGCAAACCTATTATTTCTCTCTATTCCCTTCGATATGCAGCCTGTACTCCATGATTACCATCTCATCCAAATGATGCAATAATGTGAAGTCTCAGGCTTTGCTTTCTTTCCATTAAACCTTCATGTTAGAACTCACATGTCAGTGCTCATCACACTTGCTTCAAAAGATCATACAGCTGTATAAATTGGTTCCACCGTGAATTAACACCTTTCCTCCACCTGGGCTCTTAATAGTGCCTAGAAATTCTTCCATGACTCTCAGAAGGGGCCCCACCTCTTACTTGATGGAGAAAGTAAGGGCAGACAGGAAAGTCAGTCACCAGATCTCTACATTTATCTGCATCTCTACACAGCCTTTTATAGTTCTCTCCTACAGCAAACAAAGGAAATTCTTTATTAATATCCAAGAATAGCCAGATGATCTGAATTCCATTCTGTCCCATTTACTCAAAACACTTTTATTTTTTAATGTTTATTTATTTTGAGAGAGACAGAGAGAGAAAGACAATGTGAGCGAGGAAAGGGCAGAGAGGGACGGAGGGAGAGGGAGAGGGAGAGAGGGAGAGGGAGAGAGAGAGAGAGGGAGAGAGAGAGAGAGAGAGAGAGAGAGAGAGAGAATCCCAAGCAGGCTCTATAGTCAGCATGGAGCCTGACACAGGGCTCTATCTCATGAACAGTGAGATCACAACCTGAGCTGAAAGCAACATATGGATGCCTAACCAACTGAGCCAGCCAGGTGCTGTAAAACACATTTATTAATTATAGTGTTTCCACACTTTCCTATCAATGAGTCACTTGATGGTGCTTATTAAAAATACAGATTATAAGATTTCCCCCGTAGAAACTTGCCTTTCAAATAAATGATCCAAGGGATTTTCATTTAGGGCAAATCTAAGAAACCCAGAATTGTTCACAATCTTCTAATCTTCATTTTGTTCTTCCCTTCTCCTGACTCCTTCCCATCAGTCTATAGAGAATAACATATTCTTCTTATCTTTTTAAAATTATTTTAATGTTTACTTATTTTTTTAAATTATTTTTTAATGTTTATTTATTTTTGAGACAGAGACAGACAGAGCATGAACGGGGGAGGGTCAGAGAGAGAGGGAGACACAGAATCTGAAACAGGCTCCAGGCTCTGAGTGGTCAGCACAGAGCCTGACACGGGGCTCAAACTCAAGGACCGTGAGATCATGACTTGAGCCGAAGTCGGCCGCTCAACTGACTGAGCCACCCAGGCACCTCAAATGTTTACTTATTTTTGAGAGACAGAGAGAGGCAGAGAGAGAAAGAGACACAGAATCCAAAGTAGGGTCCAGACTCTGAGCTGTCAGCACAGAGCCAGACGACCTGAGCCGAAGTCGGATGCATAACTGAATGAACCACACAGGCACCTCACATTCTTCTTATCTTAAAACCAATACCATCGCCACTAAAATGATTCTACTCTCAATGCCAAATCCCTCTTCACTTCCTATCCTACTTCATGACTTTTTTATAGCTAAATGTTTTTCTGCCAAGTGACCTTTCCTTTTTGAACTACTTGGCACCTGGCTGAAAGCGTTTCCATCAACAACATCTTAATGAAATAAGTAAAATACTTATTGTTGTATCCATGGAATATTTTAAAAATTACTTCACTTTAACTCTCCATGACATTCATCACCACTGACCACTCCCTTGTTTAAGGGACATTTCCTTTTACTTCCCTACCACCATGCATTTGTATTTTCTCACTCCTCTCTGCCCCACCCCCCATTTGTTTCTCTTTGGGTTTCTTTCTCTGTCTTCCATTTAATGTTCATTTTTCCTTAGGTTCAGATCTAGTCATTACAGTCTACCCTTGAACCACACAGGCTAGAAGTGGACAGGTCCAGTTATGTGTAGATTTTTTTCAATAAATATACATACAGTACTGTAAATGTATTCTTTTCTTTTTGATTTACTCAATAATATTTTCTTTTCTCTAGCTTATCTTATTGTAAGAATACAGTACATAATACACACAACATATCCAACTGTTGCTTTCAGCTCAGGTTGTGATCTCACTGTTCATGAGATGGAGCCCTGTGTCAGGCTCCATGCTGACTATAGAGCCTGCTTGGGATTCTCTCTCTCTCTCTCTCTCTCTCTCTCTCTCTCTCTCTCTCTCTCCCTCTCTCTCTCTCTCCCTCTCCCTCTCTCCCTCTCCCTCTCCCTCCGTCCCTCTCTGCCCTTTCCTCGCTCACATTGTCTTTCTCTCTCTGTCTCTCTCAAAATAAATAAACATTAAAAAATAAAAGTGTTTTGAGTAAATGGGACAGAATGGAATTCAGATCATCTGGCTATTCTTGGATATTAATAAAGAATTTCCTTTGTTTGCTGTAGGAGAGAACTATAAAAGGCTGTGTAGAGATGCAGATAAATGTAGAGATCTGGTGACTGACTTTCCTGTCTGCCCTTACTTTCTCCATCAAGTAAGAGGTGGGGCCCCTTCTGAGAGTCATGGAAGAATTTCTAGGCACTATTAAGAGCCCAGGTGGAGGAAAGGTGTTAACTCACGGTGGAACCAATTTATACAGCTGTATGATCTTTTGAAGCAAGTGTGATGAGCACTGACATGTGAGTTCTAACATGAAGGTTTAATGGAAAGAAAGCAAAGCCTGAGACTTCACATTATTGCCATCATTTGGATGAGATGGTAATCATGGAGTACAGGCTGCATATCGAAGGGAATAGAGAGAAATAATAGGTTTGCCTGGGACTCAGTTAATACACACAAAATATGTGTTAATTGACTGTTTGCTATCAGTAAGGCTTCCCAGCAACAGTAGGTTATTAGTAGTTAAGCTTTTGCAGAGTCAAAAGTTACACTCAGATTTTCAACGGCATGGGGAGTCGGTGCCCCCAACCCCTCACATTGTTCAAGGTCCAGCTGTATTGCCTTTGTATGCTCCACACTCTCCTGAGCAATCTCATTCACTCCCAGTTACAAAAACTTTCTTCCTTGTGGGTGACTCTCAGATTGATTGTTCTAGTCCATACTTCTTCCCTGAGCTCCAGATCTATACAGTAAAATGCTTATTCGACATCCAATTCATCTCATTGCTTGTTTATCTCTACACCACCCTAAATTGAATCAGTTATTTTCCTACCTTCTTTAAAGCTTTCCTTGGCTTTGTAAAGGGCTACAAATACTTCCTCTGTCTCAATCTTGGCACATTTCTAACCAATCACCAAGTGTGTGTCAATTCCTCTAGAACTGTATTATTGGAGAAACATTTGGAAAATGTCTAACAGCATGAAGAAAAGTAATGGCAAAGGAGGAGGGAAAACAGAGGAGGGAGAGAAGCAGGAGAAGGAACATTCATAATCCTATGCTCCAGAGACATTCGGTGCTGAAGTGCTTGTGAATATTACCACAGTCTTTTCCCTACATGTGTGTAGTATCACAATACAAATGTTGTTCTAAAACAGATTTTTAATTTTTAAACCATTTTATACATGGTCTTTGTAGCTCAGTATATAATGAACCTAAAATATTATTCTATAACAGCATTATATTTTATATTATGATGATATATTTTATCACTTTACTATATTAAGATTTACATAACAAAATCAGTAGTTATAGTGGCTTCAGTTTTTTCCT
The DNA here is from genome assembly GCF_027475565.1 of Acinonyx jubatus. Lineage (NCBI taxonomy): Eukaryota > Metazoa > Chordata > Mammalia > Carnivora > Felidae > Acinonyx > Acinonyx jubatus. The sequence continues at coordinate 28,634,170 of NC_069384.1, forward strand.
ACTTTTTTGCTGCAATGGTCATGCTTTTTACCTATATCTCATTGTCCCTTGTAGGGACATAGAAACGTGAAGTATGCCAAGTTCTAGGTCATTTGATTTATCTAATATCGAACTGACCTCTAGAAATACTGAACTGAGCTATGTGCCCTCATTTCTCCCCATTTCCCATGTTATTTACCAGAATAAGAAAGGCTTTATTTGATCAGTCTGGTGGCTCTTCCCTTTCTGTCTCTGGCTCTAGTGTCAAGAAACATTCTGTGGGACGTTGCAATACATGGCCTCCATACAATCAGCTTCACCATCAGGAAAAGATGCACTATTTAACAGACACTTTCATTGGAACAACTCCTGGTATATGATTTGGGTTAATTACTGTCATCATCTTTCAAGCCCTTGGCATGGCTTCTGTTTGGATAAGCAAATTCGGCATTGGTATCAAGCCAAAAAATTAATTCTTAATGTAGCTGGATATAAAATGCTGTGAAACCCAACTGTTAAAAGGGAATTAAAGCATCGTAATTAGACACAACTAACAAAGACCAAGAATTTATTGGACACTATACAGGAGGGTATTGCTTTTCCAGACTACAATGTTATTTATTCTTTTTCCACAAAATACTGCATTTAGTTTGGGGCACTTTGTTGTGAATAACAGATTCTATCTGAATTTTAAAAGAGCGAATTATTTTGCTGGTAGAGAAGTTTTAAAAATGAGTTTCGTGTTGTCCTTCAGAAACCCTCAGGAAAGTTGGCACAATACCCGTCTGCATATTTTTGTATAAAAGATATAAAATTAACATACTGAAACCATTATTCTTGAACTGAGCATGCAGTTGCAAAGTCTGGAATGTGCATGGGAGGATTAAAGTGATGAAAAGAGTCTGACATGAAAGACAGAAAGGGGGCAGTCTAGGTACTGAAATAACACTCCTAATTTAATTTATTTGTGGAAGATATTAAGGAATATTTAAAGAAATAAAATAATTAATATATACCAGGTAACTTTAAACCAAAAAGTGAAAAAAAATGTGGAGACAGTTCAAATTATTTTAGTCCTTATTAGAAATCTGAATTAACATCAGAAAATGATTCTAAGCCTTAAATTTCAGGGGGGGAGGGATTCTCAGACATTATTTAGTCCAACTCCCTTCCTTTTCACCTACCTCCCGATGGGCAATTAGCCATTACCCATGAATTCTTCCATGAAGAAGACTCACTGTATTCTCTCTCTGTACATTCCATTGTAGAGAGTTTCTTGCTGTTGTATAGTTCCTGCCTCTGTGTATCTTCAAACCCCTAGTCTATCTTAATGCTGCACTAATGGAAATTTGGGTAATTCTTAAAAATAGAAAATTAGGTTGAAAAGTCAGGAAATTTCCTCCATGTAATATTATCTTACCAAATAGTAAAGCAGATTAAAAAAATGAAAGCAAGAATGGGAAGTAGCACAGAAAATAATAAACTAGGAAATACATAGGTAGTAGCCAAACATGCACATATTTTGGAAAAATTAAAATAGGCCTCTGGTCTCTCAAACACAAAATAAAAAATGATTTAATTACTATGGTGACAAACAAGAAAAGATTAGCATGGGGGAATTTATGGACCTTCAATTACATTTTTATCACAGTCATTAAAAAGGAAGCTTGATAGTGGGCTGTGTTGATAAGAATATGACATACTGGAGTTGAGGCCATCTTCTCAATGTGCTCCTTACTGGAGAAGGAAGTTTCAGAATGCTGGCTTCAGTATGGGTCTCCACAACTTGAGAAATGTTTAGAAATCAATTCTGTAAGTGTATTTTTATGGGGGTTGGGATTCTTATTTTAAGTAGAAATTTCCCAAAGGTGACTTACAAAAACTATGAGGGGTTCAATTTAGATATTATGACTGACAGTGATTTTATAAATAAGAGAAATTGATTTATTATAGAGAGAAGGGTATGATTAAGTTTACAACAATCCTTATAGATTTTTAAGTTTTAAGCTTTTAAACAAGTTACAATTTGGCTGCCAGTGAAACTACACACAGGTGAAAATTCTCCTAATGATCAGAGATGTGTAGATCCTACAGCACATAAATTTCAAAGTCTGGTTCAGTGCTCCTGGATTTGCTTCTCTTAGGGATGCTTAAAAACTGGCACTCATTTAAATGAAAGCTATTGTTATAATGCTCAAAAAAATAACATAGAACAAATGATGGATTAAAATCACTGAGTGCTCTTTCAGACTTCAGTTACTTATTCATCCATCCAACAAAATATTTATTGAACATCAGCTTATATGCTACTCAGGCTTTAGTTGAAACTTGTTTAGATGGCAATAAAGCAATGAACAAATAGACAAAAATTTCTGCTGTCCTACAGCTTAAAACCTAGAAATGAAAGGCAAAATAAAAGTAAGTAAGTTTTCCAGTATACTGAAAATTAATAAGAATTATGGGGGAAAAAAATTAAGCCAGGAAAGGGGAGGAAGTATTATGTTAAAATAGGGTGACTTAACCTAAAGTCTTCATTCATAAGGTAACATTGGAACAAGACCTACAGAAGTTGGGTGAGCAAGCCATGATATCTGGGAGAATGATTTAGTTGATCTATTGAGTCAGCTGAATCTGTCACGGAGGCAAAACTCAAACCTGTAATGTTCACATCATCCACACATCCTTAGGGATATCTACTCTTTTCAAAATAAATAAATAAATTCCATTTATTTTAAGGTCCATTTTTTTAATTGAAAGTCAAATCTACAAATTTCTAAGCTATTGGATCCCAAAGTGCTTGCTTCCCTATAATCCATTCCAATTCTCCATTTTAGCAATCTTGCTGAGTGACCGCTCCTTATAATTCTGGCACTGAATTTTTAATCTTTTTATTCCATTATTTCTTTTTCTTCTTTCAGGCTCCTATTTGCAACTGCTGTGGGGAAATTTGGAGCAAATAACAGATTAGGGTAATAAGCTTCAATTACTGCTCATTTTGGAAACTTACAAAAAAAGAAGTGTAATATAACAAAATCCAATCAGGGTCAACGTTGTATTATTTTTCTTTCTCTCTCACTTTCTCCCATCCTTCTTTCACTTCCTCCTTCCCTATTTCCCTTCATACCTCCTTCCCCACTTTTCTCCTTCTCTTTCTTCCTTCCTTCTTTCCTTCCTTTTGTCGTAGCGAACAGATTCTTCAATTCCTACACCAAGTCTGTATTTCTAGGTTACATATCCTGGCCTGATAATCATCCCAGTCCATTGTAGAATTTTCATTTCTCAAGCTTATTTTCCCATTTACATCAGCAGTGCATATGAATGCTATAGGTTGGAGATATTTTTAGTGCGCGCACACACACACACACTTCTTCTACTAGAATTTGTCTAGAAGTTACTGAGAGTCTAATGAGCATATCTTCCCCAAACTAAGTCACATCCATCTCACTTAAAAACTGAGACACATCCATCTAACCTATAGTTCAAAATTTGGAAACCACTAAGTACTTTTGTAGCCATTATAATGTGTAGATCCTTTATAAAGGATGCATTTTAAATGTTTAAAAAATTGTAATTAGTCCATAATCCCAGTGAGCTTGGTATCATCCTAATACTCACCTATCATTTTGCTCCAAGATTTGGTCTTTCAGTATAGTTCTGGAGTTGATTACACTGACTCGCTTTAAAGCATGAGCTGGAGAGGAAGATGGTGAGTGCTTTTATATACATATAAGCAAACAATGCATTAAATAGTGAGAAATTTGGTGAAAAATTATACAAGTTGAAGAAATTGTTGTGTTCTGGATCCACAGGAATATAAGGAGTCCTTTCATTTGCCCCATAATTTCCCCTTTGCTTGAAATATCTTGTAATATCTTCATAAAAACTGAGATTTCATAATGAATAAGTCCACAGAAATTATTTTTTTGGACATTAGAGTTCTAACTTGTTTTGGATCTTCCACAGAAGGGCTAGTTATTTGCCCAAGAGGAATATGACTCTAGTCTTTAAAGGAAAAATGTAATTTAATGAAGTCTTACAGAAAATTGTGATTATTGTGAGATTATTGATGAAACACAATGGTAAGTCCCCCAAATCTCTGTCATCTTCTTACTAATATCACTAATACTAACTTCCTATGTGGCAGGCACTATTCTAAATCATATATATATATATATATATATATATATATATATATATATATAAATTTTTCCCTTAATTCTCAAGAGTATCCCTATGAGGAAGATAGTATAATTATCCCTTTATCTTGGGGATAAAAAGACTGAGGCACAGAGAAGTTAAGTAAGTCACAGAAACAAGTGTCGCATCTAGAACTACAACACTGAGAGGTTTGAGTTATCTGAACCTGAATCTGAAGGAAAACATCTCAGAACTTGGCTGGGTTTTGCCTTTTTTTACAGTATGATACCTTAACTCCTTGAATTTCAGACTTCTCATTTTTAAAAGATAGAAACTGAAGTTGGGAATTTCTACAGTCTCTTATATGAATTCTATGTTTTCTTATTTCTAGAAATAAATATCAAATAGCCCTTAATGGAAGAATCTGACTTACATCACCTATCTCTCTGAGACATGAGATTCCATGTAAATTTATCATTAGTCCTCATATCTTTCTTCATTGACCTTTCTTTTTACCTCTGATTGATTCTCTAATATAATATTTCCAAAAGGTGAGATTTATAGACTTTTCAGAGCTGGGTGGATTCTTAAAGGTCTGATGTATCCAAACCCAGATCATACTGTAAAACTACTTTTTTTAAGTTATCTGTTCTCAACCCCAATAGCAAGATTGAGGATGATAAGAAAAGGAGAAAAAGCAGCTGAGTCATAAGCAGTTTTGAGGGCAAAGGAGTGATAAAAACCTGCATTGTTCAATTCCACATCAGCCACCAGGAAAAGTGGATCTAGTTCAAGTCCCATGTTTTATAAATGGGAAGAACCAGAAGAGTTAAGTCATATTTATGAAGATTCACCTAGTTAGGTGCTTGGGGCACCTAAAATTGGCCCAGTGTTATTTCCACCAGGTTGTGCTGACATTTACTCCCACTCTGGTGTCACATAAGTTAACACAAATTTTAAAATGGAAGGACTGTGTTCTTTTTAAAACAATTCTTGAACAGACTCAAGATCAAAGAAGATAAGTTAAATAAATGACAGATCACAGGGTATTTTCAAACTAAGGATCATACCTCTTAAATTTTACTACCTGTCCAGACAATCTTTTTCCTCTAAATCCCAACAAAAATGCTCTCAGATATAGTTTGGGTTTTCCCTACTACTTATGCAAATTAAAAAAAGAAATGCCCCACAGGGACAAGCCTGCATCTCACATTGGTGGGAACCAGGGCAAGAGTATAAATGAAGGCCCCACATGCCATATTGCTAATTATTTAATAGTTACAGATTGAACAAACAGACTCACAAATATGTTCTATTGCTTACCCTTAGCAATCGACCTCCCCAACCATATTCAAGGCAAGGTCCATGTGAGAGTATTTGGAACCCTAAGAGTTCCTCTGGAAAACATGGAAGTTCTGGGTGACATGGCCTCAGTCAAGGTTCCTGTCCCCTTCTCTCCTACCCTGGCCCCATCCTGAACCATGTCTGTGGACAGACACTTCAGGCTACATGTCTAGGCTGTACTCACCCTAACCCTTCCAAGAAAGAAAAAAAATTCCTCAAGCCAAAGAGTGGCAAATGCCAGTAGATCAGCCCGCCTTTGGGAGGGCAGAACTGAGGAGCAAGTTTATGTCATCTTGACAGAGAATTCTGGAACCCCAAATACCCAGAACAGTAGAAAAAAAGTAGAAGATGAGGTTGGTTCATCTTCTGAACCTGGCTGGTTCAGTCATTTGAGCATCCAACTCTTGATTTCAGCTTGGGTCATGATCTCATGGTTCATGGGTTTGAGCCCTGCATCAGGCTCCATGTTGGTGGTGTAGAGCCTGATTGGGATTTTCTTTCTTCCTCTCTCCCTCTTCCCCTCCCCTGCACACTCTCTCTGTCTCTCAAACATAAATAAATAAAATTTAAAAAACTTGTTTAAAAATACAAACAATAAAAAAGGTAGAATATCAGAAGGGGACCCTTCATGGGCACAATAATCCCTTGGGCTCTTGGTCAGAGAACCAGCTAGGAAAGTCTGAAACAGGGACTCTCTAAAGCATGAAGCATAGTATTGGGTCACACTGGCCCATGTCTAAGGGCAGCACTGCAAGAACTTGACACTGAATGTAACCTGGTTTGAAGCTATTGTTTAGTGGGGTGTTTTATGTCATCAAAAACTACTTTTGCCTTGCTCTGTGTGACCCCTAAGGGAACTGCACTATACATAGCTGACCTTTTACAAATATCTATCTAACATCTAGTATCATCATGGGTAAAGTAATTTGATGACTGCTTTTAAAAAGCCTTCATTTTACATTTTTATTCAGCATCCAAAAATCAAAGTCCTAGAAATATTCATTTAAAAATGTATTATATTTTTAATGCAAAAAATAACTCTATTCATCACCTTCCTGAATTTTAACAGAGAAGACACAACACTGCAGTCATTAAGAAAAAAAAGTTCAATTTACATTTTTCTAACTCTGGCATATTTCTGGTGGTAAGGCAGTGACATCTATTAATGTCAGCCCTGCTTCAAGAATAATACTGTTTTCACTTGTTACCATAGAGGATTCATATACATAAGAAGGTATATAGAAATACAGAAAGGGCATGATTTTTGTTTCCAAAAATGGAGTTTTAAACAAGAGCAAATTCCACAACTTTCAAAAGACACACTGTTCATATTTTATGGTGAATTAAATATGGAACATTGAAGTTATTGTCTGCTTTTAGAGCTCTATTTTCCAAAATAATATAACTTATATTTCATGTGGCCTTTAAAATAAATGGCCACATGAAAAATACACTGGTTCATAGCATTCTAAATCATCCCATTAATTCCTGAGGAGACATACTTCCGGCAGATTCACCTGCTTAACAGCTACTGAGTACCTGTAATCTCCCTTGCATGAGACTACCTAAGTGCTGGGAAAAGAAAAAAAAAATGACAGACCACATTCTCATTCTAGTCCTGGAGACATTCACAGACATCTCTTTCCTATACTTATACTAAATATAAATTATTACTGAGCCTGACCAAGTAAGTAAGAGATCATTTCCAAAATCGCTAGCCATTAAGAGAATAGGAGGTACTTCTTTTATTAAGAATGACCACAGCCATCTGATGATGCATCAGATATTTCAGAATGCACCTGCAATAGAATATTTGAATTTGAGAAAGAATAAAGACGAGGTATAGAAAAACAGTGGTGCATAACTAATTGGTATTTGCTGCAGTCCAAAAAGGAAACACATCAGCAAAATTGCTTTGTTTTTTAATTTCACAACATTCAAATAATAAATTGCACTGGTCTTGTTATAAACTGGTTACACATTTTTATGACGTTTATAATCAGGCACAATGTAAAGTGAATTAGTGGCTACCCAGTTCATATAGAAAATACAAAGCATAGCTCAATATTTCTTCTGTTACCCCAAAATTATGAAATAGTTAACTGATTTTATAGTAATTTTTCAGTAGTATTCTGGGAAGTTACAGGACAATGATCATAGTGGTCTACATAAGAAACCATCTAGCTAGAAAAAGATGATGTGCATTAAACTTTCAGAGATGGGAAATAATGGACCCCTCGGATGCTTGATTTCAAACATCCCTGTGCCTTAATTAGGTAAGGATCAAACCACTTCATTTACATAAACATTTATGAATCTTAAGTTAAAATGCTAGGAGTATAATAAGAAAAACTAGTAAACTCAATTGTTAATTCATAATAAAAGTTAGACAAATATCATTTCCCTTCTTTTTTTTCTCTCCTTCAACATGCAACATTTAAAATATTTATTATTTACTTGACATAGATTTATGCTCCCTGTTCTTAATTTAAAAGAAAGTAGAATGTTTAGACCCATTATATTCTAGACCTGCAGTAGAGCTTATAAATCATCTAATCTCTCATTTCATAGATGAACAAACAGATCTTGGGGCATGACATTTTGCTTAAAAATCATAAATAAGGTTAATTTTTAGCTGATGTGTTCCAGTGTATTTGTTTCCTTTCTAGAGAAAGGAAGGTGCCCAATTCCTGACTTAAGCAGGATGAATAAAGAAAAATGCATTGTAAGAAATCACACAATTAATGGACTTTCGGAATGGGTAGGCACGCTACATCTTAGGCTTATTTTTCATTGTGTCTCACCTTTTTCTTGTTCACTGAAGGCCTGAAGCAAATGTGTGAGGTTTCTGGTTTTAGACAGCAGCTCCTGGTATGTTCCCATTTGTGCAACTCTGCCACTCTCCATTACAACAATCAAATCCATCTGTGGTAGCAGTGTGAGGTTGTGTGTCACTAAAACACGAGTCTGAAAAACAGAGTGTTTTATTTCTTGCATTATAGTAAAAAATGGCAAAAATAATCTATTTTATTTTTTTAACGTTTATTTATTTTTGAGATAGAGAGAGACAGAGCATGAACGGGGGAGGGTCAGAGAGAGAGGGAGACACAGAATCTGAAGCAGGCTCCAGGCTCTGAGCTGTCAGCACAGAGCCCGACGCGGGGCTCGAACTCACGGACCGTGAGATCATGACCTGAGCTGAAGTCGGACGCTTGACCGACTGAGCCACCCAGGCGCCCCAAAAATAATCTATTTTAAGGAAAGCTGTAGTCTTTCTTACTTTCTTTTTCTTTCTTTCTTTTTTTTTTTTTTTTTTTTTTTTTTTACTATTTAAGAGTGTAATTGTTGGTTGGTATCAGTTTAAGGCAGCATTTATATGTTTCACAATGAATGATTATATGCTGCTAGACCAAAAAAAGGATTGCAAAATGTTTATTTATTTTTGAGAAAGAGAGAGACAGACAGAAAACGAGGGGGAGAGGGCCAGAGAGAGAGGGAGACACAGAATCCGAGGCAGGTTCCAGGTTCTGAGCTGTCAGCACAAAGCCCAACACGGGGCTCAAACCCACGAACCCTAAGATCATGACCTGAGCAAAGTCGGACGCTTAACCAACTAGCCACCGAGGCTCCCTGGACTGCAAACGTTTTTAACCCATTGGTTCAGGGATTCTTCATTCATTAAAAATGAATCAATTTCATAACAAATTTAAAAATTTCGTATCTGTCATCCATGGCTTAGTTTTTGAAAGGCCCTATAGGATTATAATAAAGTGTTTGATTACTGTCATAATTCATATTATTCATTTTTAAATCTTTCCATATTACTGTACACGCACACATAGGATTGAACCATAAGTTTTTATCTTGGGTTAATTTTGATAAGTAAGGTATTTATCTATTATTTACTTAGATATATACTTTATCATTTTACACATTTATTTAATGTTTCCAGAGTGCTTATATTAACAAATCCATAAATGCATATTATGAAGGAATGAGTATGGCTTTGTGGTCAGACAGACTTTTTAAAATCTGTTCTTTTTTTTTTTTTTAATTAAAGTACAGATGAGGGCACCTGGGTGGCTCAGTTTGTTAAGCATCGCCTTTGGCTCAGGTCATGATCTCAAGGTTTGTGTATGTGAGCCCTGCATCAGCCTCTCTGGTGTCAGTACAGAGCTCCCCTTCGGATCCTCTGTCCCCCACCTTTCTCTGTCCCTTCCCTAGCTCGCACTCCATCTCTCTCTCTTTCTCTAATAAACATTTACAATTTTTAAAAAATTAAGAAAGAATAAAGTACAGTTGACACACAATACTATGTTAGTTTCTGGTGCATAACATAATAATTCAACAATTCTAAATGTTATTAAAATCTCTGCTCTTCTTAAGCTAAGCAACCTATATCAAACTATTTTGAACTGCAAGTTCCTTCGGAGGTAAAACAGGAATAATGTTAATACTTATTCAGAGACTTGGTTTAAGAACTAAATGAACTAATTTAGTATCAGACATGGAATGCACTCAGTAAATATTAATACCCTTCTTCTTGGCCCTTTCACAAGAGAACAGAATTGTTATTGCTATATTAATAATACCATAATTTTAAGTAACAAATTAATAGTCAGTAAAATAATACTTTCTATGAAATTGCTATGTATGAAAATACCGTTTTTCAAAAAAATCAAATAAACTAAAAACAACTCATTTTGACATACAAATTCCCTTTAGAGTGTGGTATCAGTCTATAAAGTAACAATCACATAAATTGTTGTCACAGTAAACTTGTAAATAAAACTTTAAAAAATATTCATGAAAATTTGTCTGTAAAAAGATTAATGTAATACCCCCCTTTCACGTAAAATTTCACTACTTTGCTTCAACAAATGAACAAAATACTGGAATTTTAGGCACATTGCGATGCAGATTATCTTCCCTTTATCCTCTCAAAGCATAAATGACACTATGGCTACCTTGTTTTTCAAAATACCCGAGGACCCAATCACTTTTTCAAAAAGTTGCTTTCCAATATGGACATCAACTGCAGAAAAGGGATCATCCAGGAGGTAGATGTCAGCCCTGCTATACACAGCTCTGGCCAGACTCACTCGATGCTTCTGGCCCCCACTTATATTCACACCCTGAAAATGGAGCAGGAGAAAAACCATGACCAAAAATGGGTAAATCTCAAAGCACATAGAGTGACATCCAATTTCTCTTCTGCAGCATGGACAGATGACAATTCAAGATTAACCCTCAAACCTTTCTTTATTCCAAAATACAAAAGGCCTAGCCCCCATCCGCTATTTCCAAGTGCTACTAACTTGTGCAAATTAACAGATATATCTGCTTTCTCTTAATTGCTTACTCTCAAAAGTAGATACTAACAATTAAGGAGAAAAGAATTTCCAATCCCCTAACTCTGAAAAGTCATGCCTCTGATATATTAAATAAGATTTTTGGCTGCTAACCATATACTGACACCAGTGATCATTTTTAAATTGACACATAGAAAATTGAGAATAATAGCTAAATTACTAAAGCAGTAATCATCATGTCCTATTTTATTCTGTAGAAAGATTACTACAAGTCTTGTTGGCAAAAGTACAACTCTAAGAAGCAAGAAATAAGGAATATCCATCATTCCATGTGAGAATTAAAGTCGACATGTACAGCCCTGTATAGAGAATTATGGGGCCAGGCCCAATTTACTTGATTTATTTTATATTTAGTGTTTACAGATCTGGCTTAAAAGCTTTCCTTGCAGCACAGAACTTAGCCAGTTACCTCTAATTGTAAAATGCCATTGCTTTTTTGCCTTTCTCATCTTGTGCCTACTCAACAAATACCTCCTTTGTATAATCATATTCTGGGTGCTAATAACACTTGGGATTCAAAGATAATGAAACTGAGCCTCTGTCATGAGGAGGTCACAGGTTAGCAGGGGGGAAAGGCATGCAAAAATATATATAAAATAATATAATATGTGTGTGTGAGTGTGTGTGTGTGATTATAACAGCCCCCAACTCATGGGTTTGTCATGAGCATTTAATAAGATATTTACAATAAATAAACTACAAAAAAACAAAAGATATTTGTAAAAAATTTAAAAAACTTACAAGTTTACAACAAATCCAACACCAAGTACAGACACAATCAACATTAGCTATTATCCCCAATCACTCTTCTAATTCATCCTCTGCCTTGTCATTGCATACCCTGTGATTATGTCATCACTTTGTTTAAAAACCTGGGATGCCCACATCTCATTTGCCATCATCCAGGAGCAACAACAAATTCCTTAGTATAAATCTACAATAATTACGTTCTGGTGTTGACTCGTCTTTCAACCATTCTCCTGATACTGTCCTCACCTGAAGGTGGCCTGCCAGCCAGACTGGCCCAAGCTGTTCATTCTACTTAGAGCCCATATCCTCCCTTTTAATTCAAAATCTAGTCACTCTAAGAAGTCTTTTTCCAAAGCAATCTTCCACCCACTGTTCCAAGTAAAGTGATTCGTTCCTTCCATTCTTGTCTTGCGATACTCAGTTTACTCATCCCATTGCCAGAAATGGCAATACCCACATCAGTCTCCCTCACAAGCCTATGATCTAGTTTATCCTTACACTCCCAGCACATAGATTGTGTCTGACACTAGGTGATTAATAAATATTAATAAGGACAACTGATAATATCATTGGCAGAGATACACTGGATTGCAAATCTCTTGAAGGTAGGGGGACAGTTCCCTTGCTCAACATTATGTACCCCATAGCAGAAAAAAGGCATATAATAGATTTAAAAATATTTGTGGTCAATTGAAGAATGCCAAAGGAAAAGATGAATAAAAATGAATAAAATTCTATATCCATTATCTTAGTTGTCTCATAAACAGCTGTAAACAGATTTCCTTTTGAAATAGTCAATTACATGTTTATTTTAAAGCATATCATCAGATTGGGAGACATCTAATTACAAAAAGTGTAAGTTATATATGGTGATGACATTTATGCCTATATTTAATATATACTTCACATTTTGCATTTTCTTCCTCTTTAAATTCTTTTTACTTACATACCATCAACATTTCATATTGTTAGAGTTTGGCTTTATCAGCATAATATTCAGTATGTATTAACAAGTTTGAAGAAGTCACATTTCTGCATCATTTTAGCTATGGTGTCATTTTGCCAAGGGATAGCAAAGACACCAAAAACAAAAAACAAAAAACAAAAAAACGACAACACAGATGTGGTGGAAAAAAAATGAAATCTATTTAATAACTTGAGAAAATACATCTGCAAAGTAACAGGCTATGAACAAAGCCAACATAAGTCTCGTTAAAAGATAAATTTTGCCTCATTCTAGATCTTAAATATTTCTACTTTCTATCTTTTTGCTCTCTAATTATTTTATTTATCAATTTATATAACAGCACTATTAAACAACTTGGGGCCAGGGGTACAAAAGCCTAACAACACTATGCTGACTCTTTTCAGAAATTCAAAGCACTTGGTAAAGATCATTTACCCATCTTCACAGCACACATGAATCACAGGCAGAGGCTGCTTTTGCATTCATGTTTAATTAATGGAGAGTTTAGTCACGGGTCAGAGATAATCTCTCAGGGTTCATACTTTGGCTCATGCTCTCTTGTTTTGTTTTGTTTAAACTCCAAAACACTGGGCAGAGTAATGACTATTCATTAACGCAATGAAAATAAAATAGAACAAAGAATATGGGAAGCAAGATCCTCTTAAGCAAGAATGAGCAAACATGGAGAAGGCACATTAACGACAGCATCGTCTGAGTCTTTTTAGAACCTGGCCTCGGTGCCACCGCTGTAGACTGGTGTTCTGTTGCTACTGTCCTAGGCTTGACTTTGCGCACAAGATATACAGGAAAAACACAAAACATCATTCACTCATTAGACAGTGAACAGCATTATGGGAGCAGCTAAAAACAAAGTGTTGATGATCCAGTTGGTAGGCTTTCGTTCCCCCATGTGGACACAGCATTCCCTGCTGATTTTAAATCTGTTTTCCAAATAGTCAATTATAGATAATTATTTGTCCTTAATATTGCCATCTCTTTCATAGAAATTCTGTAATAATTTTTAAAAATTATAGTTGTATAGAGCTCTTTAAGACTTCAGAAAAAAGACTATAAATATGTTATTAGCATGGCTGAATGGAATTCTATTCCTGCATGTGATGAATTATATTTTCCTTACTCTTTCTCCAATCTCAGTTTGATCTCCATTTGGTAACTGCTCCAAATCAGGAAGGAGAGCACAGGCTTCCAATACTTGCTCATAAAATTGCTTCTGCATGGTGGAGCCAAAAAGAATGTTTTCTTGTAAAATGCAATTCTGAATCCAGGCCTGCTGGGCAACATAAGCCACGGAACCCTAAAAAGGAAAGAAATAAAAGAAACACTCCTAACAAGGGAAAAGAAAAAACATTGCATGTACCACATTAAAGGAACATAAACATATTTAGTCCATGGTTTTGTTTTCTTTTAACTTTAAACTGAATTTTTACAGAACTAGGTTATTTCTTAAATATAAATATATCCTATTTGCATTTTAATTTTATATATGTTTATTATAGGCCCTTTCAAATGAGTTACTTTTGTGCTTTTTTTATTTACTTTCTCTGTAGTTTCTCTCAAAGTTATCTGTCTTTGGTGGAGTTTTCTGGAAGTAGAGGCTGAGTGTATTAGCTCCAGCAGCCATTATAAGGTACTACAGACTAAGTTGCTTAAACAACAGAAATTTCTTTTCTCACAATTCTGGAGGCTAAAAGTCTGACAAGCTGTCAGCAAGATTTCTCCTGAGGCCTAAATCTCTAGCTTGTAGATGATTCCCTTCTTGAGTTTTCACATGGCCTTCTCTCCGTGTGAGTATGTGTGTCTTAATTTCTTCTTGTAAGAACATCAGTCATATTGGAATAGGGCCCACCCTACTGACCTTATTTTAATTTAATTGCCTCTTTAAAGATCGTCTCTCCAAATACAGTCACATTCTGGGGATTAGGACTTCCAAATATCTATCTGGGGGCGGGAGGTTTGGCCCATAACACTAAGCCTGAAGTACAGGTTGCTCACTTGGGATCAATGCTTGTGGAAGAAAACAGGGTAGGAGGATTGGGTAGATGGAAAAGTCACACTGTGATACAGATCCCACAAGGTTTTGACCAACCCCCCAGAGAGACATAGAGGAGTATTATCCATCAGAGTTGTTCTGTGTTAGGCTAAATTGGCCTGACCTTCAGGAGTGGGGCCTTAGCCAGGCCAACCCTGAATGAGCTGGCTTGCTATATGTATTCCCACAGCTGGGAGGCAAGCCCTTCCTAGAAGGGGGATCTAGGTGGCACATCTGTGTCTTCCACATACTCACTGTTCCTAAGTTTATTTTTTGATGATTTTATGTCTCAAAATGATTCCTGAATATATGACAGTCTGCTGCATAAAATATCCTTTTAAATAACCCTTATTTTCTTAGAAAGGACCCACAGTATTTGAACTAGAGACTTACCTTTCAATCTACCCCATGGACTTTATCCAAACATTGATTTTAAAGAATTTATTTTGACTGCTGTGTGCTGTACAATAATGCAAAACACTGAACGTACTTTTTGACCTATGAACTTATGCGTATGTATATAACTATTAACATTTTGATTTCTATCAGGTACTTTAAAGATCCAAGATTAACTTTAATTCTTCTTTTTTGAGCATGTAAGACATGGAGTGGCTTTTGATCCAAAACAATGTAATTCTGATCCGACTTGATCTTGAACACAAAGGTGATTGCTCTTGAATAACCTTTAATTAGAATAATATTAAATCAATTCTCAAGTGATAAAGATTTTGAACACTTGCTATGTATTCGGCAAGATAAGGGGAAAGAGGATGAAAAACACAGGAGCAAAAGGCTGAAGAACAGCAAAAAATGGCACAAAACATAAAACAGAAACTAAATACTACATTGACAGGTATAGACTCGATGTGCTGGTATAACTGGAACTACAGAAGAGTTGATCCATTTTCACAGAGGTGTAAGTTTTTCCTTTAATTTTTATACTATTATTTTAATTTTATACACAAATGAAAATGGGTTTTTGTTTCATTTTATTCTTAATAATAAAACCACAATAGAAGATTTGCTAATTCAAAAATGGTCTTCCAAATCTGTAATGTTCCATCAAACAACACCGAACACTGAATACTCTGAATAAATAGTGCCTGGTGTGAACCTTTGATACTGACAACCAGGAGACCGGAGGTTGAACATTGTAACATGATATCCCTCAAAAAATTCTCATGTGAAACCTTGAGGAACAGAAAGATAAAACACAAAAGCACCTTGTAAACACAAAGTGTCACATCTATTATTATAATTATTATTACTAAATCAGAGATAAGAAGAATGATAGTTATAAATTTAGTATTAAAAAAGTTTTGGGAAATAATTCATATATGACATCTCATGTCCTGCCACTGCTCCAGACCAAAGAACTTTCTGAAGGACAAAGTGGCCAACTATACTGACAGACAATATCTGCTCTCTTCCACAAGCTTAGCTTAATTTAAACAAAGGGTTTTCTCTCAGCTTTATAATTAAGAACAGCATTGTTATGGTTTCTTGCATAACCATGAACATTTTCTTAATTTCAAACCCTCAAAGGTATCAGAAATAATCTTTAAATCTTACCATGAGAGTCTCAACAATCATAGTAAAGATAACAATAACCATTAAAATTCACAGGGAGCTATCTGACTCTGCCAAGAACCAGGCTAAGTCTTTGCACATTAAAGCATTAGATGAAACCCAAAATTGATATTGTTGTTATCTTGATTAATTCCTAATTATTTTTCAAGATCAAATAAAAGGCTACCTCCTCTCTATAATTTTTCTAACTCTTCAAGGCAGAATCTGTTGTTTTTTATACTTTGATCCATTTGTTTATGTCTGATTTAAATACTCGTCATAATTAATTTTAGTATCTCTCTCACCGGACTATGAATTCTGTAAAAAGAGGGGTATGTCATGTTCGTGTTTATCTTGCTTGTACTAAGTATCAAGAACACAGTATGTGTGCAATAATTGCTTGGTAAAAATAGCTGAAGAGACTAAATGAAAATAAAGTCAATATGATAATCATAATATTTTTAAAGGACACTTATTGGCCTAGGATATAGTACAATCATCTTCAACTATAGACAAAAGGCTGACTGCAATTGTTATGAAGAGCACAGGGCTACAAACACAATATACTTAAGGTTAAAAAGTAGGGCTATTCATTTCAGTATAATTGTATCAGAAAAAGTCCCAGACATCATAGTTGATCCTAAAATAAGTAACAGTAATGCTGAGAGAGAAGAATAAATGTAGAACTATTCATTGGAGGGCTGGAATCAGGAAAGATAAAAGGATATGAGGAAATACATATTATGAAGAAAAATAAAAGAGTTGGAATTGATTCTTCCTAGAGAGAAAACTGTGAAGAAACTGGTCTCACATCCATAGAACTTCTCCATTTTATCAGAAGTGAGGAGTAGGTTAGTATTAGGTTAGTATTTTATCCAAGAGCTAGTTAAACCTAAGGAAAAACTCATTAGATAGTCTAATGTTTCAAAAAAGAAAGAGCTGATTAAGAACCTGTTGGATTCTTATTCCTATTGACCTTTAAGAATAGAACAAAAGGCTTGGAGTAGTCCTCTCCTTAGTCCAAGGCTGAAATTTAAAAGTAAGCTATTAATATTATTATTTTTCTGATTTTTTTCTAGGTCAAAAATCCTACCCATGAGCAACTACAAGACTTCTTAGAAATGTGGCTGTAATTACTTAGGGAACTTTGCAATGGATGATAATTAGAAAGCAAATCAAATTAAAATATAAATCACATTAGTTTCTCTATAATTGGTTGCAATTCAGTTAATATCATCAAACAATTACCATAAGCATTCATAAATGATTTGCTAAAGTATTTGGAGGACAGAATGCTGTTACTAAGCCATCCATAGCTAATCAATTTTTGTGGAAATTGAAATGTTTGTTACAAACTAGAAATGCCCATTACATACTTGCATCTTCAATTTGATTTGATAAATTCTTAGGACACTAACCATGTGTTGGCTATGGCCTATTACACTAGGAGATAGAGAATGAATGTATTGTTGGCTCTACCTTTCTTTGAACAACTCCTGTAAGTTTCTCCATTTCCCCAAGCATGGCAGAAAGCACAGATGATTTTCCAGATCCAACTTGCCCTATGACAGCCACTAAAGCTCCTTCTGGAATCTTTATGTTCAAGCTGCATGACAAGAAAAGGAGAGAGTGATATAGGAAGTTCTTGTTACAGTTTTCAATGTATATTCCTAGATAAATTAGAGCATCACCCTTGAAATTGCTTCTATTCATATGAGACTACACTATTCTATGAATACCCAACCTTTCAAATTGTGAACAACAAATGCTACAGAGGAAACAGAGGAAATGAATAGAAAGCAAGAAAGGGAAAAAAAAACTATAAAAATGAAAGGTATTGTGAGAGATTTAAAAAAATAGCCTTGTAAATTTCAATATATTCATCTTCTGCTTTAAAAACTCCAAGAAATATGGGGCACCTGGGTGGCTCAGTCGGTTGACCAGCCGACTCCAGCTCAGGTCATGATCTCACAGTTCGTGAGTTCGAGCCCCGCGTCGGGCTCTGTGCTGACAGCTCAGAGCCTGGAGTCTGCTTCAGATTCTGTGTCCCCCACTCTCTCTGCCCCACCCCTGCTTATGCTCTGTCTCTCTGCCTTTCAAAAATGAATAAACATTAATTTTTTTTTAACTCCAAGAAATAAAAATATGGAACATTATAGAATTCAATGCTAAAATATTTTTTGTTTTTAATTTTTCCCAAATTATGACTTACTTTTTAAGTACTGGAATCCCTGTTTTATCCCAGGAGAAGGAAGCATTTGTAAAACCAATGGCATGATCTGAGAAGAAAAATAAATACAATGGTGCATTTTAGAGCCAATTATCTTCAACCCAGAAGTCAAATAAATATTGAAGGCAGAGAAAATGCTGACCTCCTATGTAGTTTGTTTCAATATTTTGAGGAAGAAGCTCCTCAGTGTTGAGAAAGTCTTCCAACCGACCCAATGATATTCTTGTCTATCAGAATAAACACAGATGGAATTTATTTGGGGGTCAAGGAGCGCTTCAACTAAAAAAATTTTGTTGGGACTTTACAGTACGATTAAAAATATTTGATGAAAATGGAAGATATTGATATAAATTTTCAGTTAGCATAGTTTGAATTATTTTAATGTTTATAAATAATTTCATTCCTAAAAAGAAAGAACAGCTTCAAGGATCAAAGACCAAAACAAACATCATATATGCAGGAAGGCATATATGCCAAAAACTACTCCTTAACACTCTAGTAAAGCCATAATGACTAATTCATTAATAATTATAGAAAGATTAGTTTTCAAAAGCAACTTCAGAATTGTTCAATGAGTTCTGCTTCTGAGTATAAAATAATAGTTTTGGCAATAATAACATTTAGTTTTAGTAAAAAAGCTATAAAATGCTTACCTACAATTAGGATAAATAAAATCAATTTTGTTTTCCTGAAACTGACTTACATGAAATCTCTAGTATGTTTTTATTCACACTATGCTAGAAGATATCTATTGTTAGTGGATAAGATGTACTGGGCCACGGTTTTGTTTACCAAGTGCGGCATATAGGTATGCCTCCTTTCCTTTCTTTCCTTTCCTCTTTCCTTTCCTCTTCCCCTTCCCCTTTCCCCTTTCCTCTTTCCTTTCCCCTTCCCCTTCCCTTTCCCCTTCCCTTTCCCTTTCCCCTTCCCCCTCCCTTTCCCCTTTCCCCTCTCCTCTCCCTCTCCCTCTCCCTCTCCTCTCCCTCTCTCTCTCCCTCTCCTCCCTTTCCCTCTCCTCCCTGTCCTCCCTTTCCCTCTCCCCCCTCTCCCCCCTCTGCCCCCTCTCCTCCCTCTCCTCCCTCTCCCCCGCTCTCCTCCCTCCCTCTCCTTTCCTTTCCTTTCTTTTGACAACTGTTCTCCATATTTATTTAGTGAAGGCAGTAGTGTACCACTAGGAGTTGGAGAACACTTTGAGATACTAGACCTTTAGCTAGATTCTAATTTCAAAACCAAAACAATACTTATTCTAAGAATGGCATTTTTCAGAATGCCATGAAAACAAGTTGTTAGAAGCATCACATCAATAGTACTTCTATGCCCTCTGTTGGTCATTATTAGTAAAATAACAACCAGAAAAGGTATGATAAAACAAAAATGGATTACTTGGTATTCACTACATATTTATTCAAATAATATACTATTACTATTATAATTTTAATATAATTAATATAATTTAATATAATTATTGCCATTACAGTTACTATTAGTAACTATAAGTTACTATTTACTTAAATAATACAAAAACAATTTTTTTGAGAGAGAGAGAGGGCAGAAGTGCGTGAGGGACAGACAGAGAGAAACTCATGAGAGGCAGAGAGGGAGTGGAGAAAGAGAGAGAGAGAGAGGTGGGGCTCACCGGAAGCGGGACTTGAGCTCACCTAAACCAGGGCTCAAACTCAGGAACCGAGAGATCATGACCTGAGTCAAAGTCAGATGCTTAACAGATGGAGCCACCCAGGCACCCATCAAATCATATAAAAATTTAAAGGCAAAGTTCATAGATTAAAGAGCTGGTTCCAATTAGCAAAGCTTCACTTTGCTTATGAACTCAGACTTGAGGAAGAGGATTCAATGGAGGCCACCCAGAAAATCGAAACCTGACATTCAAAAAATTTAACACAAAATCTCAGCGCAAAGGGATCATTCTCCACATTCCCTGTGGTTTTAGCAGCTTTCTACTCATTATAATAATATTAAAAGAGCCCCCAGTGACTGGAGATTACAATAAAGATCTGCTGAAGCAGATACCTCATACACGGTTTGTTGGCAGACTGACATTATCAGTGCACTTGTTTCCCTGTCTTATTCCTTCAGTACAGATGAAATGTTGCTGAACCCTGGAGAAACATTCATATCAAGTTCCATACAAAGCATCTAGCTAAATATTTTTTCAACTGAAAACATAAAATGAGACTTTTGATGGCATTATGTCTAACACTACCTTTTAAAAAGCTAAATAAAATAAACTAACACTTAGCAATGAAAACAATATCCTATATGGAAACACTTAAAAGTCATTTTGATAGGAGAAACGCATAGGCAAAGAAAACATGATTCCTTCGATTCGTTAATGTTCCCTATTACTCATTAATTCGGGGAGATTAATTTTGAAGGCAGTGTAAAACAACAACAAAAAGTGAAATAAACCAAAAAATAAACCTAAAAAAAAAGACACAGAAGTAAAATGTGCAAAACCACAGACTTCAGTAGATGAATGACTCTTCTAAGGTTTAAGCATATTTTGGATGTACCTGGACCACAGCTGAGATCACCATTGGTAAATCAAACAAAGGAAGCTTCAAAATATTAAACAAAGACATAGATGTGAACACTTTAGTGGCTGTTAAAAAGTTTCCTTCATCCAATAAGAAATAGATGCCAAACGTCGCCAGGGACACCTAAAAAATACAGACATGTTCTTTCCTTCAATTATTCAGTGCTAACAACAGTATGAGTTAAAGTCCCCCCAAATAGGGGAAAAAATGTTAAAACCTTTTTTATTGTTGTTTACCAAAATCCAGTACTATTCAGTATGATTGCTGAAGAATATAAAATAATATTTAGATAATACAATTGTGTATCTTAGAAAACGGCATCCTTGAGACCATGTGGCCCAATTCCCTTCTTTCAGATATCATGTTCCTACTGGAATGATTCCCATTTAAAATGTGTACTAATGCACTGTCTGTGCAGAGCCTGTTGGGAATTCTCTTTCTCTCTCTCTCTCCCTCTCTCTCTGTCTCTCCCCTGTCCAATCTCTCTCTCTCAGAAGAAATTTACTTAAAAAAAATTTAAAAAATAAATTAAATGTGTACATCTTTTTTTTTTAAGATGGAGTATTATGTAAATTTATTTTCCAATGGTATATGTATACACCCGGACTCATATGTAATGATTATACTTTCTGTGAGTCACAAAATTAACTGAAGAAAGTATGAATAAATCATGGCTCATAACATTTATATTTACTTTTGTAAGTGTCATTTAGAAAGGGCAGAAAAGTTCATATATGCATGAGAATATGCTATCATGTACATAGGACTTATCTTAAGCAAATACTTCTTGGACATTTTTACCAAAGAATTCCAAATGTAAATATCACTTTTTATTTTCATAATACTCATATATTTATCTAAATAAAAAATAATAATATTTAAAATTGCCAACCAGGGAGACATATGGAACTTCCCCTGGCCCCCATCACCACCAGGAGTGGTAACTTTGATTAACATTGATGCTTCAGCTCTATGTGGTCTGGTCTTCCTTTGGCTTTCAGTCATCGCTTTATACCTCAAGGCACTTTATATTCTAGTTTAAATAGCATGGAATTCCCAACGCTTACATGGTATGACAGAAAGAGAACACCCTCAGTTCATATCAATTTGCCTCCGAATATTAATCCTATAACTTTGAGGATATTACCAAAGTAGAATGGACTTTCATTTCCTATTGTGAAATGAGAAAAGCAATGCCTTATCATTGCAAGAATGAAACAAGGCAACCTCTATTAACTTGTCTGGCATGCTGGAGAAGCACTCAATAATTCTTCATTCCCTTCCCAACTCCATATAGTATGCCTTTGGGTCTTGCTTAATCACACCAATCAAGGAATTTTATACCTGAAATGAAACTCTTAAATGCAGGTTATACTGTTTAAGGATAGAAAGGCAAGTGGTCGATCTGTGAGCAATTTGTAAAGAAACAAAATTGTATTATAGGTAAAAAATACAGACCAATGAGAATGCATATACTTTCCTCTTCTTTAAAACTTCCATTCTCTAATCTACATAAATCAACGACTGCATTTCATGAAAATGTTATTTCAGATACAGAAGACTCCACTTTGGACACCTTAAGTCCAGGTAATTTGGAGGTGATCTGCAGACCAAATTTGAAAATCAAAACGGGAAATATTATACACACTCACCAAGAATGGAATGCAAGTTAATGTCAGCATAGAAAATACAGCAAGATACCCAGCTGATTTTTGAACTTCTAACTCCTGTTCTCGAATTTCAACAATCTTCTTTTTATAGGAGGGTTCCCATGCATAAAGTTTGAGGATCTGTAAAGGATGCAGACAATGACTATTTGATAAGTCAATATCATATAAGAAATAAAAACCTGCGCCCATACAAATATACACAGTATACTCCCCCAGCCCCCAACATACACACAACTGTAAAGGTTTTTTAAAAAAGACATTAAACTCATAAAGCAAATAATACTCCTATTTTCACCTGGGTCAAATTTTTCCTGGGGCTCCTGGGTAGGTCAGTCGGTTGAGCATCTGACTTGGGCTCAGATCATGATCTCACGGTTCATGGGTTCAAGCTCCACGTCAGGCTTTGTGCTGACAGCACAGAGTCTGTTTCAGATTCTCTGTCTCCCTCCCCCTTTGCCCCTCCCTTGCTCGTGCTCTCTATCTTCTCTCCCTCAAAAATAAACATAAAAAAAGTATTTCTTTTTATTATGGGTTTTTGGGGGGTAGATGGCTGGGAGTAGAAAATCACCACCTCTCCAGGTTTCTGTCCTTCTCATCCACCAATAGCTTATTCCTGAGCCAGACTTCAGCAACATCTCAGCTCTGGGCATGAGCCCCACAGTGTTTCTGTCTAGCTTAATATTAGTACTCTTCCTGCCGGTTCAGCTCTCACTTCTGTCCACTCCCATTTCCCAATAGCTATGCTCCTTTCTATGGCCTCTCAATTTCTGGAAGACTGATGGCATGGGACTTCAAGCCATTTTCTGAAAGGTAACTAGTGTTCTGAGATTGTAAACTGGAATATATACAGTCACATACATCCTATTGCTCTGTTTCTCTGGAGAACCCTAAAAATCTCTCACTGGCTCTGTGAACTCAGACATGACACTTAACTTCTCAGAGACTTTGTTTCCTTATTTGGAAAATGAAGATGAGAAGTTATTTTCTTGGGGTTCCTAAGAATTGCATGAGGAAACAGATCCAAAGTGATCATTACAGCATGTGGCACGTAAAAATTGTTCACTAAATGAGAGCTATTATCATTATCAGAGAGAGGCTATAGCATCTGTTTTCTTCCCCCAAACCCCAGGGATGCTGACTGCCCACACCTTCAAACTATCCTATACTTTAAACTTCCCTATACTTGGTCCTCTACCAGTTGTCTAGTATATTCACTGTTGGAACTAATTTCAAATTTTTGACTTTGCTCAGATATCTAGGAAATGTTCTTTTATTTTATCTACACTGTCCCAGTCTTACTGATAATACAAATTTCCTTTTATGAAGATCAATCTTTATTTATTTATTTATTCATTTAGAGACAGAGACAGTGTGAGGGAGGGGCTAGAGAGAGGGAGAGAGAGAGCAAATCCTAAGCAGGCTCTATGTTGTCAGCACACAGCCCGATGCAGGGCTCAAACCCATAAACTGTGAGATCATGACCTGAGCTGAAATCAAGAGTTGGACGCTTAACCAATTGAGCCACCCAGCCCCCCCCCCAATATCAGCATTTACAACCTATAAACATACATTGCTACACTTTGTATGAATGCAGGGGTTATCAATTAACCCACTGAGAAGTACTGGATGCATTAGGATAACATTCCTTTGGGGGTGTATGACTTTATTACAGAATATCAGCTATTCAGTAATTTAATCTGAGTTAAATTTCAGAGCTACTTAAGGCTACTTTTATATTCAGATAAGTAAGTGAATCATATCAGTCTCTTTTCAAGGTATCTTTAAAAATGTCTTTCACTTCAGTAGTTTTCAATTTTGTGAAAGTTCTACACAGTACAATAGAGCAGAATTTTTAATGATTCCTAAAGTGAATCAATGTGTACATATAATGGGCATATCCTATGTTTGTAATGATAAATGCACAAGACAGAAAATTTCCTATGCAATTGTCAATTCCAGAAGGAAATTCCATGTGGGCTTTACAAATTTTGTCCTTTAGAAAAAATCTAGGGGTTCCTGGGTGGCTGAGTAGTTAAGCACTGGACTCTTGGTCTTGGCTCTAGTCATGATCTCACAGCTTGTGAGTTTGAGCCCCACATCAGGCTGTGTGCTGACAGTGCAGAGCCTGCTTGAGATTTCTCTCTCTCTCTCTGCTCCTCCCTGGCTTGCTCTCATTCTCTCTCTGTCTCTCTCTTTCTCTCAGAAAATAAATAAATAAACATTAAAATTAAAAAAAAGAAAAATCTGATATGGTATAATCTAGGTGAAACAGAATTTGAAATTTTATCTATCTATCTATCTATCTATCTAGAAAGTTCATGAGGTTGCACTCTTTTATGATAGAGAAAATATTAGTAGAATGGGGGGTAGCTTTCTTAGGGATAAATAATTTATAACATACATTTTGTAAAATACCATTTGTATGATCATTTCCATTCCACCTAAAAGAACCTGAATGACATTTCATCACTTTCCCCATATAAACCTGCCTTCAACCTGATGATAATGTCATTGCCACTCTTGCCTGCCTCATTCCATGTCTTCCACACAACCCCTTAAAACAAGTTATATGTTGTCTCTTTGGGGATATTTATGTTTAATTCTTGGGTGAGAAACAGAAAGAAAATACCTGCATTTTATTTGGTTTCATTTAAATGCTATTTTAACAATAAGAATTCCTATACATGAGACTTGAAATACTCTGCCAACAATTACGTGTGTGTGTATGTGTGTGTGTGTGTGTGTGTGTGTGTGTGTGTGTGTATACCTATATATGTGAATCAATGTGTACATATAACGGGCATATCCTATGTTTATAATGATAGTGTTGATGAATGTTTATAGTGTAGTAATGGTGAATGTTTATATCCTATGATATAATGGTAGATAATGTGTATCCTATGTTTATATGATATACTCATATGTATTTTTTGCACATATATACATATAAATATATATATTTCATTACTTTCCTTCAATATATATATTTCATTACTTTGATATTGAGAATGGTAAAAAATTCATTTATTCACTAACATTACTGTATTCTAAATAGTGAAATTAAAATCACATTCCTTTTATATTACCTTAATTCCATGTAAGATTTCATTGAGTAGTTTTATCTGTTTATCTTTGTTCTTCGTTTGGCTTTTCTATTTAAGGGGAAGAAAATGATAGCATATTTGACAAAGGTTGCTAATAATTTAACTTACTTTGCTACAGCCTTTTAAAAAAATACAGTCTCTTCCCTCTATTTCATATAATATTTTGAAAACCATCATAAAATATTCATATATTCTTTCATTGGTAAAGGTAAAAATTAGTTATAAGTAGATATTTTAAAACTTAAAAGTAGCCAGCAGTAGAATAAGAGCAAAGTGCATACTTTACAAAATAGTAGAAAATTTATTTATTTACATGTAATTTGTTTAAAATTGAATAAAAAAAAATATCCATCCATATTCTATTTAAATGGGATTAAATTCCCCAAATTTTATCAATTAGATATATATATATATACATATATATATTTATTTATA
The DNA here is from genome assembly GCF_027475565.1 of Acinonyx jubatus. Taxonomy (NCBI): domain Eukaryota; kingdom Metazoa; phylum Chordata; class Mammalia; order Carnivora; family Felidae; genus Acinonyx; species Acinonyx jubatus. The sequence continues at coordinate 28,660,332 of NC_069384.1, forward strand.
ACAGAATAAACATAAAAGTCTGTATATTATAAGTATACTATATTGAGTATTAATACTTTGGAAATTAAAGTTATTAAAATGGATATTTTCAAATACTGATTCTTTTTTGGCAAATAATAAGTACAGTATTTGTATATCTAACAAACTACACACTTACAAGTTACTATCCACAATACTATTTGTGTGATTAAAGGCATATTTTCTGTTTAGTATATTTGTACATAATATTGTACTCTCTTTGAAATTTCCCCCAAATGTATTTCAATTCATAAAAGTTTGAATTTAAATTATTTAAAATCCAGAATTTTTAAAAGCTAGTTTAAAAATATTAATTATAATACAAACTTGTTATTCTAAATACTATTGTGTTAGTAATTCATAATTATTTCATAGTTATATGGTATTTTCTAGTTTTCATCTCTAAAGACTAGTCATCTTTCTAGTAATTATTTGGTAATAATTTTAGTAATTATTTGGTGATTGATCTGTATTTAGAAAATTCAGAAAAATATAAAAGAAGGTGTAAATCCTCATCCCTTAAATGTATTCAAGTAATTAGTGAAAAATCTCCCTCCTTCCATTTAATTCTACTCTATAGGTAACTATTCTTAAAAGACTGGTGCTTCATCTCTAGATTATTTCTATGCCTATAAAAATTCATTTATATCTAAATCTGTATCATTTCATTTACTTATCTCTATCACACCCATGTGTATAGGTATATTCACATTTTAAAAATTTGGGGCGTCTGGGTGGCTCAGTCTGTTGGGTGTCAGACTTCGGCTCAGGTCAGGATCTCATGGTCTGTGAGTTTGGGCCCTGCATCAGGCTCTGTGCTGACAGCTTAGAGCCTGGAGCCTGCTCCACATTCCATATCTCCCTCTCTCTCTCCCCTCCCCCACTCATGCTCTCTCGCTCTCTCTCTCAAAAATAAATAAAGGTTAAAAACACTAAAAAAAAATTGGGTTATGTATATGTACATGTATGCATAATATACACATATATCTCCATACATAGGTTTCTTTATTTTCCCCCTAATATGTGATTGACACATTTCCATGTCAGTACATAGATAGTGTTAATCTTTTATCCATTTAAAATAATAAAATAAGTGTCATAAGCAATACACCTGCATGTGTGTGTTTACTTTAACACATGAAACCATTCGTCCTTCCCCTTAAACTGTGGTTTTTTGGTGCAGTAAACTATGTCCTGTTTCTCCATTTCTACAGTATAGCATAGTCCACACTGTCTGGTACATGGCAGACGTCAAATAAGGTATTAACAGTAAGATGAATGAATGTAAAGTAAGAATATTAAAATTATTTCAGTTAATCACTTACCAACTACTTTCTGGATGTAGTCACTCCTTGCTCACTGTAACCCACCAGCCTCCCTGCCACTCTTCAGACAAAACAAGCACACCCTTATCTCTAGACTGTGTGCACACTGTTACTTTTGCTTAGTAAATCTTTTTCTCAGACATGTACAGGGATTCCTCCCTCACCCTGCTGATATATCATATCCTTCCTGAGGACTTCACTATCCCGTATGTGAAATGGCACTCTGTTACTCTACCATCCTAGCCTAATTCGTATTTCTTCGTACACAAATTAATATCTGGCATTGTGCTATTTATTCATTTCTCAATGCCTTCTCCTCCAATGAAAGCTGGAACTCATCAGTTCTCCTCACTGCAGTACTTCAGCACAGAACAGATGTCCAATCGATATTGGTTGAATGAATGAATGGCAAAGTTGGGTTATTTCCACATATACAGAATTTGCTAGATGGTTATTGTCAACACAAGTCAGAAAACTTGGCTTCTGTTTAACACGTGTAACAGGATGCAGTCTTTTTCTTACCTTTAGCTTTTTTACTCTAGTTGCAACCAAAGCATTTATTGGTATAACCAACACCAGGACTGCTGTCCCTGCCAACACTGCTGGACCCAACTCTTGCCAAAGCAGTGATACGGCCATCAGGATTTGTAAAGGGGCTGACCAAAGGAGATTGAGGTTTGCGGTCAAGTCCATGAGCTGCTGGGCATCTGCTGACATCAAGTTAATAACTTCCCCAGTTGAAAACCTCTTTCGTGAGACATTAGATAAAAGTAGGGCCTAGGAAAAAAAAAAAAGAAGCAGCAAAATATTTAAGAGTTCTGTAGAACTTGGGGCATTATTATCATCAAACAATGGTAACTTTTAATATCAATTTTTAATATATTTAGGAAAACGTACAAGATTATTTATGCATTAGGATTATAAAATATTGAGAACTTTTAATGTTATTACATGAGGAAGATACAATTATTGATCAAAACATATAGTTTTAAAATTCACTGCATATTGGTAGAGAGTAACATTTGTATTCCCAAGCAAATACCTTCACTAAGAACCCTCTACAAATTGCTGATTACAAAATTAAAAAAAAATCTGTTCTAGGGGTGCTTGGCTGGCTCAATATGTACAGCATGTGACTGTTGATCTTGAGGTCATGAGGTCAAGCCCCACAATGAGTGTAGAATTCACACACAAAAAAATCTATTTTATATTTTTAGCATTGAGGATCTTCTCTATCCGTTGGCACCCCTAAAATGCTAAACCATCTAAATTTTATCAATACAAGGTACATAAAAGAATCAATAAATATCTAATGCATGCTGATGAATAGTATTATGCTTGAAACTAGAAAATTTAAAAATGACACTATCCTAATTCTCAAAAAGATTATAATCTGGTTGTGGAGTCTACTTACCACCACCCCCCCCCCCACACACACATATACCTCCCACACAGAATGATAGTAAGTATAAAAATAGCTAAGAAGGGCTATGGGAATTTAGAAAGATAAAAATATTGGAAAGGCTTCGTGGAGCAGATGGAAATACATTTTTTCTTCCAAGGCCCAATTCTCACTTTGTCTCTATGCACATTATTTTAATATTTGTATACTGAATTCAATATTCCCAAGTTTAATTATTGGTAACTCTTACTAAGGTTGATGTTAGAAATTCATTTATTTAATGCTCCACTCATTTAAAATTCCCAGTGAAATGAAAAAATAAACTGCAAAAGTAGTGGGGAATTGGTATTTGTACTGGAAGCCAGGCAAAAGTTCATTCATATGCCAAGAATTTTAAGGAACGTCCACTGCACTGATTTAAAGAGGGACAGGATAGACAGCTGGGGCTAACAAGAGTAAATGGGATATAGGAAGCACTCAAAGTCTATTTTTTTCAACAAATGAATAATAAAAAGCCAAAGAAAAGGCCCATATTAAAAATAAGTAGGTACGACTTTCAGTGGAACTCTTCTATAATTCCTGAGTTTAAAGCAGGAGGGCTTCATGTAAGAGGGAGGTACAACCTTCTTGGGGGCAGGGGGGGTGGTGGTCTGCACAGCCTCATAAGGTTGTATCATATCCATATCCATATCATAAGGGAGCATCATAAGGTTCCAGAATCCCCCTAACATTTATGACTGCTGCAGTGTTCAATCCTTGTTTACATTTCTACACAGTAAATTAGAAACAGTTCTATTACTGACTAGTAATGGGGGGACAGTGGTGCTAGTGATAAAACAGAATGACTACTACTGCCACAAGAGGGGGAAGAAAAGAAAAACATATTAGTCATTATGATATTAAGCTTTAGCCATGTCTCCCCCAAAGGCAGCTCTTTAACCTTCCCCTAACATGTTACTGATCGCCTAATTTGGCCAAGTGAAACCATGGAAATCCTAGAACTGTAACTCTCATTTCATTAAGTCTATAACATTTCTTAAGAGAGGACCATTGATCTCTAATAGAATCCACCAGCAACTTATAATTATAAAAAGTTATAAACTATTTTCTCTCACACTTATAGAAGGAAAAGTTAACGAGTATTTAGTATTTATGAAAATACTAGCAGATTGAATAGTTCAAAGTAGCTAAATTATCCAAGGAATCAAATAAATGACCTATTGGAACAAAATATATCACAAGAAACATGAGAAATATATGAATATCCCTTTTTAATCTTATAGCAAAAGAACACGATAACTGTTTAAAATGAGTAAAAACAAAAAAGAATAATTTAAATTGAAAATACAAGTGTCAAATTGTTTAAAATTACAGTGGAGGCACCAAAAGTCCAAATGGATGTTACAAGAAAGGATTTTTTTTTCAATTTTATGTTTATTTTTGAGAGTGAGAGAGACAGAGAGAGACAGCAGGGGAGGGGGCAGAGAGAGAGGGGGACAGAGGATCTGAAGCAGGCTCTGTGCTAATAGCAGAGAGCCTGATGTGGAGCTTGAACTCGCGAACTATAAGAGCATGACCTGAGCCAAAGCCAGACACTTAACTGTTTAAGCCACCCAGGCACCCCCAAAAATGGAATTCCTAAACCAGTAGATAATGTTCAAAAACTTTTCCCAGATATTAGAGAAAACATATTTTAAACATGAAATATTAAAAAAAAAAGATTTAAGGCATGGAGGAGTTTCAGGTAGGTATACACTCATGGGATATAAATATACACACATATATGTATATATTACATAAATATGTTTTAAATGTATTATATTTAGATGAATATATTAAATATATATTATAAATATATAAATACATATTAATATAAATATGTATTTATATTAATATGTATTTACACATACATTTATATTTCTTTATAAATATAGATTAATGAATAACCAACTTCTAGGGTGAAATGCCTGGGTTCCAGGGCCAGCCAGTAACACTATTTCATAACTCTTTGACAGTGGGTAAGTTACTCAATTGTTCTGACTTTAAGTTCCTTATATTACATATGTGAGCATTATATTGACAGCTACATCCATATCTATAACTGACCATGTATCTATTTCTATGTACATAATAGTGCTTAAAACAGAGTGCAACATATATGTTTGTATGTGTCTATTATACACGTGTGTATATTATATATATATATATATAGACACATAAATACATAACAATTACTTTACAAGTAAAGAATAAGAAATAATTAAAGATAAAACAGAAGACAATCTCTCTGATTGAAGAAAATATTTCAAACCAAAAGCAATCAGGAAGTACCAGTCAATTTAGTTAGAAAACAGTACCTTCTCTTATCCTGGTAAAATTTGCAAATTCTATAATGTCAAAATTATCCTTAGAAAGATATACTTATGGGGCACCTGGGTGGCTCAGTCGGTTGAGTATCCGACTTCAGCTCAGGTCATGATCTCACGGCTCATGGGTTTGAGCCCCACGTTGGGCTCTGTGCTGAGTGCTCAGAGCCTGGAATCTGCTTTGTATTCTGTGTCTCTCTAGGCTCTCTGCCCCTCCCCCATGCTCTGTTTCTCCCTGTCTCTCTCAAAAATAAATAAATATTTTTTAAAAAATTAAAAAAAAAAAGAAATACAAGCACCCAAACACAGTAAAATTAAAATAAAACAGGTTATTTGAAAATGGTGGGGTAAGAGGTGGGGGTTGGCAGCAGCTGTAAAATCTGTAGTCAGAAGACAATACTGCTATGGTTATAAAGAATGTGTGGAGGGGCGCCTGGGTGGCTCAGTCGGATAAGCGTCCGCCGTCGGATAAGCGTCCGCCTTCGGCTCAGGTCATGATCTCGCGGTCCGTGAGTTTGAGCCCCGTGTCGGGCTCTGTGCTGACAGCTCAGAGCCTGGAGCCTGTTTCGGATTCTGTGTCTCCCTCTCTCTCTGCCCCTCCCCCGTTCATGCTCTGTCTCTCCCTGTCTCAAAAATAAATAAACGTTAAAAAAAATTAAAAAAAATAAGAATGTGTGGAAAAAGAACTCCAATATACATTGAGTGAACCATATGTATCATGAGTGAAGATGGTAAACAAGGTGACAAATCAGGCAAAAAATGACAGTAGTAGGAAAAAGTGTAGTGTATACATATATGAAAGTTTCTGCTATGAATTTAAATTGTTTGTGTCATATAACAAAGTATTTTCTCAACATGTTTGGTCATGACCTATTATGAAATAAATAATAGATTATAAAAAAGTATATTACACATATATATGCATGCATGTAAAATAATTAGAGGAAATTACATCAATGATTACCTTTGCAATCTGGAATTATGAATTGCTGTCATTTTGTCTGCCCCATTTTATTCCTTACACATATTTTCTTCAATATACAAAAGAAAATTATCTTTAAAAATTAACTGCTTTCAAAATATTAAGATTAAAGGGCACTATCTAAATGGATGTTGTTCTGCATTGCATTTTTAACATCAGGAGCACTGATTTTTCTTTCAATATTTTTTTCTGCCAACTAAACTTTTACATTTCTGTGAGGGACAAAATTCACAAGGCATGAAGGGGAATTTAGTTACCATTTATTCCTAAATTACACAATCTAAACTGCCTCTTTGTTATACAAAACAATTTGGAAGAATACTGCAATATGACACCACAAGTATACTGGATGGTGCAACATACTGAAGAATTATCTGGTAAAAAGTATTTAACCTTATAAAAGAGAGAAAGCAACACTGAGGTAAAAGGGAAAAAAATGTAAAATCTAAAACCATATGAAAAGTTGAGAGTTTATAAATACTCTGCAATCAAAATGAAAATTAGCCAATTTTCATTTAACAGTCATATTGTAATCATAATCACACTCACAAAGCTCTGTTATTTTTAAATTCCATCCAAGTTTGAGATTTCTTTTCTAGAATATTGTAGAATATTGTCCTTATCTAGTCTACACACACACAGCACAGGTAGGTGACTCATCACATTGTGAAACGTCATTGATTTCATACATTGAATTATACTCCAACAAGAGCCAGATGAGCCAGGTATGGCCCCAGCCTTTAAAAACATCTTATTGACTGGAGATATCTTGACTATCACTGAACTCAATTCACTTGTATCTCATTTTATCATCTGATGGTGAAATATGTTTGCCATTTCACATTCTCCCACTTAATGTATGTTTTCATTTCTAGACTCACTGCCATGGCTCTGGTTCATATCTTTACTTCCAGAACTATTAATATAGTTCTAAAATATTCTTTATTTCCAACCCAACCTATTTTAATTACTTTCTCCTGATTACCCATCTGTCCTATGGCTCAAATGAGTCCTAACTTCCTCTAGAACTAAAGTACATTTTTACAATGTAGTTTTCAAGCTTCTAAAAAAATGAGCTGCAATCCCTTCTTTCTTACCATCCTAACCCTCCCCACCAACGTGCTCATAAAATATTATCTCTAGCTACATTAATCTACTCATCATTTTCTGAGTAAGCCATGTATTCATCTGTGGACTCCCTCCCACTATGTATTTCCAACAGTAGAGCCTTTGCCTCATGCAATTCATCCTTCAGACCTACGTCATGCAATATTATGCAATATTAACCATGACATTTTTCCTGACCAACGCTGCTATAAGTCACAGAAATCACATAATTTAGAGCTGGAAGGGCCCTAAAAATTCCTAACCCAGTGATTCTAAACCAAAAGTGACTATACTTCTAATGACATAAGGTGTACCTAAAGGTAGACCCTCGTAACATTTATAAGAACGCATTCTTCTTCAATTCCACTGCATGCAATACAATATGCCAGAATTATCTTTCTGACTCTATGTGCATGATATGGATTCTGCTTCTCCTAATCCTGACCACAGTAGAGTTTCTTTATTTTAAAAAAATATACCTGAGGCGCCTGGGTGGCTCAGTTGGTTATGCGTCCAACTTCGGCTCAAATCATGATCTCACAGTTCATGAGTTCAAGCCCTGTGTCAGGCTCTCTGCTGTCAGTGCAGAGCCTGCTTCAGATCCTCTGTCTCCCTCTCTCTACTCCTCCTCCATGCTCTCTTTCTCTCTCTTTCAAAAATAAATAAACAAAAATTTAATATATATATATATATTTTATCAATTTTCTTGCATTTTATAATTATCACAATTAAGGTAAGAATAAATCTTTAAAGTACAAATGTAGACAGTCTAGGCACTGTAATACTATCCAATATGGTAGTCATTAGCTATGTGTGGTTATTACATTTAATTAAAATTAAAAATTCATTTCCTTAATCTTACTAGCTATAGTTCAAAGGCTCAATAATCATATGTTACTAGTGGCTGCCCAACCAGATAGTGTGGATGTAGTACTTTTTCTAGTTAAAAAAATTGTTTTGAAACTTTTATTTTATTTCACTTTATTTTTTTCCAGATATCTCAAATCCTCATATTATTCCTTCAATGGAAAACAAAACTTTGGTCTCTAACTCAAATCTGTTCTCCTTGTCAGCACTCCATGTCCCAAATCTCTCCTGTTTTTCCTTTTCTCCTCCCTCTTTTAAAAATTGAGATATATTGGGGTGCCTGGGTGGCTCAGTTGATTAAGTGTCCAACTTTGGCTCAGGTCATGATCTCACGGTTCATGAGTTCAAGCCCCGCATTGGGCTTTATGCTGACAGCTCGGAGCCTGGAGCCTGCTTTGAATTCTATGTCTCCTTCTCTTTCTGCTCCCACCTCTCTCTCTCTCTCTCTCTCTCTCTCTCTCTCTCTCTCTCTCTCTCTCTCTCTCTCAAAAATAAACAAAGGGGTGCCTGGGTGGCTCAGTCCGTTAAGCAACAGACTCTTGATTTTGGCTCAGGTCATGATCTCACGGTTCGTGAGCTCAAGCCCCACACTGCGCTCCATGCTGACAGCATGGAGCCTTCTTGGGATTCTCTCTCTCTCCTCTTCCCCTCCACTGCTTGTGTTCTCTCTCTCTCTCTCTCTCTCTCTCTCTCTCTCTCTCTCAAAATAAACTTAAAAAATAAATAGACAAACATTAAAAACACTTTAATATAAAATTGAGATATATTTAGTTGACATACTTTAGCTTCAGGTGTGTAACATAATGCTTCGATATGTGTATATATTGCAAAATGATCACAAGTCTAAACATCCATCACTACACATAGTACAAAATTACAAAATTTCTTGTGATGAGAACTTTTAAGAACTACTCTCTTGGCAGCTTTCAAATACAAAATATAGTCACCATGCTACACATTATATTCCCATGACATTTATTTTTTAAATAAAAGTTTTATACATTCTGATCATCTTTACCCATTTTTAAAATCACAAAGATTCTACTGGACAGTGTTTGGTAGAGGAATGCTCTCAGACTGCCCACATTAAACCCAGGATAACTGATGCTGCTTTTGATGCATTTCCCATTTCTTAGACCTCAAGAATTGTCATGGAGCCGTACCTGTGACCTAAGGTGTAACAAAATCTGAGCTTTGAGACTCATGAACTCCTAAAGTGATCAAGTGGAAGGAGGCCCCTGCTTTTTCCACAAACCTTAAAATTGGTATGCCCTGACCTTTATTCCAAACGAGCAGCATGTGAATGGACAGAGAACAAGAAAGTCCTAACAGCTCCCCTCTTCAACAAGAACAGTATCTGAGATCAGGTTTACCCCACTCTAAAAACAAGTCCTTGATGAACTAGAGCCAATGTCAGATTAATATGGGTATCTGGCGCCACTATGAGAGACATTTTGGACATTGAGTATCTAAGTATGATGAAAATCAGAATTCTACAACCTGTAAAGAGACAAAGAAGAGAAAGAGAAGAGAAATTTAACTACCCTAATTAGTTCCATGGAGAGAGACTCCCTCTAGAAAGCAGGTGTAGGATAGGAGACTCAGAAAAAAGCCACCCTTATAAAATCAGTGGCATGTGCACATGCTACCTCAGTGCATCAATGCAGGTTATCACAACAGGTTGTAATGTCTTCTGCTGCTTGTTTGATGGACTTGGAATTAAATCATAATCCCTAAGGCAAGGTCTACTGAGCTGGCTTGATTGATATACTCCTTTGATCCTGAGTGTTCTTTGTTCTTAAACAATCTCTCTAAAGAATCTATGGTTTCCTCCCTGTAGCCAGTGTGACCTTTTACGTTATTATCTCCAAGGTCTCTCTGCCCTTGTAAGAGTCACCCACAATGCTTGATTTTCTTCTTTTTATTTGACAACTTGTTCTAATTGCTACCACATTCCCCTCTTTCATATTTGCAAATCCACCCAAATCCTACACTCAAACTCCAATGCTTTAATCACTGAATGAAATCCTATTCCATATGGACTGTATATCAAAGACAAGTGTTAACATTTAAACTGATTCCTCGATTTGTTGACATCTTTCCTCCCTATTAGGATTTCTCAGAATTTATAGCCTCTAGAATTATGACTGTGGCAGTATGACCCAGCACTTGGGCTAAAACCATTCCATACTCCCATTTTGGCCCAATATGGCCAAATGGCCTGTAATGCTTAATGCCCAGCTCAGTCCAAATTGTAATACTTCCTTCCATTCATACAAATTCTACACCTTTCCCAAAGACCACTTCAAGGCTTCCTTTCTATGTGAAACCTTCCTTAACCGCACACAATCATTGTAGATTTCCTGTTCTTTTGACCTCTTATAAAACCTGCATTTAGTTCCACACATCAATTATATATGCTAATAATTCCCCCTAATTTTTTGAAGGAGTGGCTTGTTTATTTATTTACTCAGACATCCAGCTTTTTATAAAAATGTATAAAAGTCACTCTCCCAGATGATAAAAGTACAACAGGTAAATAGGTTTCTATTCCAAATCTTAAAGAGCCCACAATTTACAAAACAGTAGTGAGTAAGAATGCAAAATACACTTAATTGAATAATTCAAGTGATAACTACTGGAAGGAAGAAATTCTTTAATAGTTTAATTATGATGTAAATAAGCTCTTTAACAGTTTAATTATGATGTAAATAAAAGGCTCTGGATGGTAATGAGGTGGTATTTAAAACTGTATTTTCAAGAAAGAACAAATTAAACTTCAGGGTTAATGCAAGTATAAGTATCAGCCAGGTTTCGTTTCTGGGGGTGCAGTGCAGAGGCAAGGCACAGAATGAAAGAGTAGCAGATAATGACTGCATAGAGAAAGATGGCTTTGTTGCATGAGAAAGCAGAGTGAGCACAGGAAGAAAAAAGTAGCATGCAGAAAGAAAATGATCATGAAAGGAAGAAATGTTCATACATAAACACAGACAAACATGAAAATACTCAAGGCTATTCACTTTGTGAGGAGGAGTTCAGTGACACAACAGTGGACAGAAACCATCATCTAGTTTCCTGGATTAGGGCTCACTAGAAGTTTCAGGGACTGTAAGGACTATAGAGAACCATATAGAGAAATTAATACAACCAGTATTGATGACTCAAAGTTTTTTAAAGCAAAATAAATGTATATTCAACGGGCACTCTAAGAATTTTTAATATACTATATGCTATTTCAAAGCATACAATGAAAGAATCCATTTAGAAATTGAGAATTCCTTAACTTTTTACCTTTTTGTAGATGAGTCCAATTACAGCTGTCTTAATTTTTGCTGAAGTGAGCATGTTAAAACGTTGATATTGCTGAAGGATCAAGGTTTGCAAAAAGACTACAACAAAAAGTGCCAAAGCATAACCATAGCCTCTCCATCCAAAATCTTGGCGATGTTCACAGAAAATAATCATTTGCCTGAATGTCATACAAAAATTGAGAAAGGGGAAGAAATGTTAAACATCTAATAGTTAAATGCTAATTAGTTAAGTGTTTTCAAACTGTCAAACACACACACACACACACACACACACACACACTTATTCTTACTTGTAGAATTTAGTGATTCATTACTTAAATATAACATCCAATGCTCAGCACAAGTGCCCCCATTTATTTTTAATTCAAGTATTATATAATAAAATTAATAGAATCAACAGTTACTTTCAGATGCTTTTGAGTGCAAGGTTATTTTCTAGTTTTCATATGGTAATCTCATCAACTAACTGTTCGGGTCTAACTTCATCATAAAAGTTAAGATACAGACACTTAAAGCTTCTTTTTTATCATAATCATGCATTTTGTTAAATATAGGGAAACATGACAGTTAAAATTTAAGTAGTGAATCTCTTAAAATGGCACATAGGTTTTTTTCAAAGGTCTGAATTATATCTCACCTCTTATTATTACGTTTATCCTATCCAATTCCCCTCTATTCTATCTTCCCTTATTTTCTCTTAAGTTTGGTGAAGGCAGGGCCATGATATCAGGTCAATGCTGGGGACAATGCTAGACAATGGGGACGGTTCTAATCATAACGATCTTGGTTGTTTATTGTCCTTCAACTATACACTGGTTAAAACTCAGAATGCCTGATGTCATTGTTAATAACATTATAGTGGTACTCTTAACCTTTTTTCAACTGCCTCTATGTGACTAATAATAATAATTTTAAAAGACTACATATACTCTACATAATGGTGGAACAACTTGGATATATTCTTTCTGATACTACAGATTAATACATCATTTATTTTGCAGGCTCAGTTCTTGATTTAAGTATTTCCTGTTATTTTATAGGTAAAAAGTATAATATTAGAAGATGTTTTAGAAATATACCTTTTTTTACTCTGAGTTCTGGAGATGCAGAAATGTGCTTTGTCATTGTGAACAGCCATTTTGAATGTACTTAAGGTTATACTCACAGGAAGCCACATGTAATTAGGTAAGACTATACCTAAATTATTTTAAGAACACTGAATTTAAAAATTCATTGTTTAGGGGCGCCTGGGTGACTCAGTCGGTTAAGCGTCTGACTTCTGCTCAGGTCATGATCTCACAGCTCATAGGTTTGAGCCCCATGTCAGGCTCTATGCTGACAGTTCAGAGCCTGGACCCTGCTTCCGATTCTGTGTCTCCCTCCCCCGTGCTTGCTCGCTTTCTCCCTCTGTCTCTCTCTCAAAAATAAACTTAAAGGGGTGCCTGGGTGGCGCAGTCGGTTAAGCGTCCGACTTCAGCCAGGTCACGATCTCGCGGTCCGTGAGTTCGAGCCCCGCGTCGGGCTCTGGGCTGATGACTCAGAGCCTGGAGCCTGTTTCTGATTCTGTGTCTCCCTCTCTCTCTGCCCCTCCCCCGTTCATGCTCTGTCTCTCTCTGTCCCAAAAATAAATAAACGTTGAAAAAAAAATTAAAAAAAAAATAAATAAAATAAATAAACTTAAAAAAATAAAAAATAAAAAATAAAAATTCATTCTTCATGTGAGTTTACATTTTTGAAGTTTACATTTTTAAAAAATAAAAAATTAATGTCTAAGCTTGGATCTATTTTATTCGCACCTTGGACAGCATATGGGTGAAAAATTAAAAGCAATCTGTGTTGCTTTATAAACCAAATTGCTTTATAAACCAAGTACTTCAAAATATTAACTTTATTAAAATTGTACTTTGGAATCAAATATATACCAACCAGTGTTTCTAAAATTACTATTAAAACCTCTAGTCATTGAAAATTATTTGGAGCATTGTATATTCTCAATGACACTATTAAATTATTCCATACCCCACCTAGATAAAATAATAGGAGGTTTGGTACTTATCAGTGGATCTGTATCAGATGCTATCCACTGGGACACCAAATTATTTTTACAAGAGCAACTTACTGAATGTTTTCTTGGTCTGGAAATTAAATTTCCTGAAAGAAGTGCACTATTCTTATTGTGGATGTATCTACCTATCAAACTTTTTCCTTTCTCATAAAATCAAACAACTAAATGACTATAATAAGTATCATAGTGGGTCTACACATATAAATCAGGAAGTACTAAAAATAATCTGTGATCAATACATGGTGAAGACCATAAAACCATATTCATCATATCAGATGTGAATACTCATTTTTTTGTTTGACTAATATCATAATAAAATTCATAGAAAGGGGGAAAATAGTAAGCACAACAATCAGCAAGAAACATGTTTCTTCTAACAGTAAATTAATGAAAGTGTTATTTTTAGATGTTTGATTATTACATATATGAGTCATGATAACAGGACAATATATTTTCATCCTTACAAACAGTCCTGTCTAGTACTTTTCCTTATCAAAAGAAAAAATAGACATCTCAAAATTAGCTAAAAAAAAAAATAACTCCCCCAGGCTCAGATTATGATCATACAAACTCATAAAATTCTTTCTTTTTTTATGTTTCAACTTTTTATTTACATTCTAGTTAGTTAACATATAGTTAAACTCATGAATTTTTTTCTGATCATTTATTCTTCAATGTGGAAATATTAAGGCTATTCATCTACTTTAGAATGAGAATCTCTTGATTCTCTTGATTCTTGAAAAGTATAACTTTGGATAAGCCCATTTATTTAGTATTCTATTGAGGAAATGTATTTGAGTCCTATGTGCCAGGCTCTGTGCTGGGTGCTAAGGACACAGACATTGAGTAACACATGATCCTTTACCAGGAGGAGCTGGAAGTCTAGGCAGGAAGAAATACACATCAACTCATTTCAATACAATATTGACACTACTGTTTTGCAGGTATGGTCAAGCTAGAATGTTACAAAAGTATGTCATAAAATTATGGGCACCATTGTGTAACCCTTAGGCAAGGAGTTAGCAATTCTTTAACACCCTATTATAGACTGCAAATATTTGGAGAAGATAGAGACCCTGAATTGCCATCACCTATAGCTATTTTAGAAAACAGTAACCACAGTGAGATTCTAGAATGAGTTTTTGAGCAGTAGTCATTGGAAAATAGGAATTATGCCTTGTTTCTGTAGCACAGTGATTATTGTGTTTGCCTCACAGATACTTGTGAACATAATCATCGTTGTTTTATGCCAATAAATTTTGACATGCTTAATACTATGGCATTAGATCACCAGAACAGGGCAGGAGAGGAAGATGCTGTTTAATATACATTTCTGATAGATTTCTGGCCAAAGATGAGGTAACTCTATGGCAACTCCTTAAAATAGCCGGGATATATAAGGGTGAGCAGCAGAGGTAGAGGGGAAGGAAAGGTATGTTACCTTGTCTGCGGGGGATTTTAATCCAGCAGACATTTGGATTATATTTCCATAGGCAAGGGAACCAGACTTTGGGGTGAAAAATGACAGGACCAGTTTTCTGATGGCAAAGAGATATCTTCTTGCCCTAGATTCTCCAACACCATTCTCTCTGGGTTCTCCTCTCTTTGCACTATGCACTCCTTCTCACTGTCCTTTTGTGAATTTCCCTATCTTCATTAATTCCACACACTGGAATAGCTGATTATCTACAGAGATGTTTACTTCTCCTTATCCATGGTAAGGTGGTCTCATCCAGAAAAATGATTTGACATACCCAATCTAATTTGTTGGAACAGTTCCCAATTTTATTATCTCAGCTAATATCTTTCTTAACTCCAGACTTAAGCTTACTCAATCTTTTTGGATTGGCTAGACGGCTGTCAGGGATCCCCAACGCCACTCCCTAGTTAAATGATCCATTAGAAGGACATATAGCAGTCAGCATCTAGTTATACTAATGATTATGATTTATTATGGTGAAAGTATACACAAAAAATCAGCAAAGAGAAAAGGTACATGTAGTAAAGTCCAGGAGAAAACAGATATAAGCTTCCAAAAGTCTTCTCTCAGTAGGGTCACACAAAACACACTTAATTATCCTGGCAACTAGTTGTGGCCGCATATGTAAAATGTTGTCTACCAGATAAGCTCATTAGAGAGTCAGTATCCAGGGCACCCTTTTCCTAACATATGCCAAAATTCCAGACTCCCAGAAGGAAAGCAGGTATTCAGCATGAATCGTATTGATTGTTAAGCAGTTTGGACGTACTGAGCCACTGTTAACAGTTATGGTAGCAGGAACCCTCCTGAAATGCAAGTTCCAGTTGCCTACCAAAAGTCACCCCTCTAAGCAGACCTTCCAAAGAATAGCAGTCAGGCTTTCCAAAGGACAGCAGTCAGTCAGTTCATTCTTTCCTGCAAAATGGCTAATATGTATTTCAAATTTAGCAAGTCCAAAAGGAAACCCCACACCCTACTCTACTCTTTCCTGAGCCTTCTATATCTCAGTAAATGGTGTCTCATTTACCTTGTGACTTCAACCAAAAACTCTGAAGGCATCCTTGATTCCTCCCCTCTCTCAACTTACATTCAATCCATCAGTATATGATGTTGACTCTACCTTTAAAATAGAGCCAGAATCTAACTACTTCTTATCACCTACGTTGCTACAACCTAGCTGAAGCCACCACTGACTTTTGCCTGGATTATCTCAGTATTTCAACTGGTGATACTTTTACTTTTCCTCCTTTTTATATTATTTTCTGCATAGCAGCAGAGTGATCCCTATAAAACTTAGGTCTAATCATATCAATTCCTGCTCAAAATTTCCAACGTTTTCCCTCTTAACACAGAATAAAAGCCTATTTCCCCCATCATATTCCATAAGTTCCTTTAAAATCTTGTTCATTCCCAGACCTTTCTTACTTCTGATTTCTTCTCCAATTCTTTGTTCTAGCCTCACTTATCTCCCATGAGTCCTCAAAGACACCAAGCATGCACCTGCCTCAAGGCTCTTGTCCTTCTTGTTCTTCCTATTTGCAATAGATATGGTCTTGGCTTCCTCTCTAACTTCCTTCAGGACTTTGTTCAAATGTCACCTTATCACTAGTATCTTCCCTAACTTCTTTAAATTAACATAGCACTTCGATCTCCCTAGAGAGGCATTTCCTACCTCTCCTTGTTGAATACTTTGTCCTTAACACTGATTATTTCTTAATATCACTTATATTTATTCATTTGTTTACTATTTGTCTCACCCCTCTGAGTGTCATCAGAGCAGGGACTTTTTGACTTTTGTCTACCCCTAGGGTCAATCAAGCACAGTAGCGTGTAGTAAGTACTCAATAAATACCGGACAAAATACAAGCCTGGACATTATCTAAGAGTCAAGTAACTAAGGATTAATTCTGTTTTCATGAATTGAATAGTTCTTAAAAATTCCAACAACCTGGAAATGTATTCAATACAAAAATATTATTATAGGTCAATAAAAAAATTTGTTTTTCCTTCATATATATCATTTCATTTTCTGAATATACATCTAAAACAGAGTTCCTAGATTTTAGTCATAACTCTGGCATTTTCTAGCTCTGTGAAGTTAGGCAAATTACTTAAACCTCTCTGTTTCTGCATCATGATACTGATTGTAATAATACTTCCTATCTCATAGGATGGTTGTAAAGATTGAATAAGATAATTAATATAAAGAATTTAGAACAGTGTGTAGTACACAGTTGGCTTCAGTAAATATTGACTATATTATCATCATTCACATTTGTGTGAATGGCAAAGCTAACAGAATGTCCATATCCTAAGTAAAATTTGCAATAAGGTCTTTTCCTACTCTTTTTTAGTACAACTCTTAGAGTGAAACACTTGCTTATCATTTGCTTATCATTTAACTGTAGAGAGAGTAAAAAAAAAAAAAAGAAAAGACTACAACTTACTTCATTATGAGTGGGCTAGTGAAGGACAAAATATCAGCAAACACTTTGAATAAAGCAACTTGAATCAGGACAAACTTAAAGGTGTTCCACAATGCATAGAGCAGAGATGGTTTCCTGGCACGTGCCTCTTTATGAAAGGATGCCTACATAATGAAAGAAAATAAGAAACCATGAGAAAATTGGACAGAGCAAATACAAGTAAAAATGAAATATATATATAAACCAACCATAAAATTAGTAATGTAACCCAAAGATAATAAAATAGGGGCACCTGGATGGCTCAGTCACCCAGTAAGTGTTCGACTACTGATTTCAACTCAAGTCGTGGTTTCACAGTCATGAGATTGAACACTGCATGGGGCTCCACATGGAGCCTGCTTAAGATTCTCTTTCCCTCTCCTTCTGCCCCTGCACCCCCACTCATGCTCTCTCTCTTTCTCTCCCTCTCAAAAAATATAAATAAATAAATAAATAAATAAATAAATAAATAAAACAAAAATAATAAAGTAATAAGAAAGGGATAAATTCAGTTAAACTTGAAAATATGACCTGTATCATTGGTAAAGTATGTCTCCAGAATGCCTGATATTACTTATATCATGGGGTATAAATGTACAAGAGAAATAGTTGTATTTTATTACTTTTGTGAATGTTGAAACTTTCATTAAAATAATTAATATAAATAGAATTTTATCTTCAAATTATATTTTCTTTTTGGGAATTCTAAAGAGGAGATATGTGTGCATATGTGATACAAGATATGGAGTACCTGCCCCTGCACCATAAACTTTGGCCATGGTTGCCATATTACTTACTTGGACCAATAGATATGAGGCCATGAGATATAGAAACCATCTTTGCCATGATAGTTGAGCAAAAGATACTGGTGAAAAGCCAAAGATAACATATCAACACATTGTTCTTGATATTAAAGGGAGGAGATGCTGAATAATTTTATGACATAAATTAGTTGCAATAAAAATCAATTGT
Organism: Acinonyx jubatus; assembly: GCF_027475565.1. Taxonomy (NCBI): domain Eukaryota; kingdom Metazoa; phylum Chordata; class Mammalia; order Carnivora; family Felidae; genus Acinonyx; species Acinonyx jubatus. The sequence goes on from NC_069384.1 coordinate 28,678,692, forward strand.
ACTTATGAAAATGGCTTGTCATTTCACATATTTTAGGAACTTTCTAAATTAATAATAATATCTCACATTTGGAAGAAGCTTTTCTAGTTTTAGGTAGTAATTAGGTACTTAAGATTTAAGAATTAATTACGTTGGGGCGCCTGGGTGGCTCAGTCGGTTGAGCGTCCAACTTCAGCTCAGGTCATGATCTCACAGTCCATGAGTTCGAGCCCCACGTCAGGCTCTGTGCTGACAGCTCAGAGCCTGGAGCCTGCTTCCAATTCTGTGTCTCCCTCTCTCTCTGTCCCTAACCCACTCATGCTCTGTCTCTCTCTGTCTCAAAAGTAAACAAAAACATTAAAAAAAAGAATTAATTACCTTTATTTCTTGCCTCTCTTGATTCCTTAAAACTTCCTTCCTCCATTGTTTTTCAAAGATGGGACACACAATATAGGAAGAATCACTTTCATTTAATTCAAAAAGATCTTCTCTTTCCAAAGGTTTCTTATATCCTAAAAGAATTATTCTAAAAATGAAAGAGTAAGGTAAACAATTCAGCAAAACTAATAATCAACTTAAAAATAATTTTTCATGCATTTATTTTATTCTTTGATTTATAAATTATTTTTTTAATCAGGATGGAATGATTAGACTGTATTTTGGAAAGTCATACAACTTATCCTGCAGTTGAACAATGTGTAATAATCATTTGTAGCTTTTAGAATTATTGGGACATCCATTTATTTAGTGAAACACTAAATTTACTCATTTCATATTGGAGTTACCTACTACTTACCTACCTTACTGAAATTTAAATAGTTAACATTCACAGTAAGGTGTATTCACTCCAAAACCCCAAACTAACTGCTTTTTAGTCTTGAATAAGAGGAGAAATGGATCCAACCTCTGCATCTGCAACTTCTCCTATTCCACCGGGACATTATATATATACCCTTTGCCATTTGACTTTACAAATTGTCCAACTAGATGTGGAGTACCTGTTTGTGCCCCATAAACATCAGCCTTGGCCATATGACCTATTTTGACCAATAGACTATGAGCCAAAGTGACAGTGTCATTTCTGAGCCCATGCCTTAAGAAGTGTGACAAATGACTGCTAGTCTCAGCACTTCCACTCTCCCCCATTCAATGAACTTGCCCCAAGGGAGACTGTGAATAAATTATGCAAGAACAACAGGTCTAAATTAGAACTGTCCCAGGCAAACTAGGATGCATGATCTAGTTACACCACAGATGTTGTGGCAGACAATAAATTATACTTACCTCACAGCCATCCTTCTGCCCCATCATCTTCCTACTACCAGGAATCTTGATACTTATTCAGGTGAAAATCTCTTGAACTCAGGATAAGTCCTTATCTCAGCCAGAGTCATAATTTATGATCAGTCTAAAGCAGTCCTGGTAATCTGACAACATTTTGCTTGGCATTAACAATACAACTCAGTCTGCTGAGGAGAACTTTCTTTTCCAAAAGAAGGCTCACACTTCGAGAGGAGAAAATGTCTTGCCTCCTTTTCCCTCCCCCTTCTTCCTTCCTGCCTGCACTGAAGGCATAATGCTCTGATATAGAGAAGCCATCTTCTTCACCATGGGTGAAAAGCCAAATAATAAGGATGGGAAGTAGAAAGAAAAACTCTCGGCCCTTGTAACATTTCTGAGGTAGTTCATCAGCTTATTCCCAGCGTTCTTCTCAGTAACATAAAAAAATAAATACCTATTTGTTTAAGCTATAATTATCTGGCTATTGTGTTGCTTGAGGCAAAACATGTTCCTAGGTTCAGATATACTCAGTTTATGAGCTTGGTGACATGACTTGTTCAGTAAGAAATTAAACCCACATTTAAACTCAGGCCTTCTGACTCAATAGTTTCTGTTCTTTCCATTATAAAGTACCTTATTAGTCCAAGAAACCATAACATGGTGTTACACTATCCCACATTGGGACTGCTTCATTGTCATTATTACTGAACAATCTCTATTATTGATTGACCCTGAGATGGATTTAAACTCTGTGGTAACCAGAGTCTCCACAGGATTCATTTTTACTTTTATTACACTATATAATATCATATTACAGTTCATATTTAACAAAAAGGTTTAAATGTAATAAGAAAGGACCTTCTGTAATCACGTTTCTGTTGGCTCAAATATGCTGGACATTTTCCTGCACTGCAGTTTCAAAACCATATTAAGCAATAAACTACTTTTAAGTCATATTAAGCCTTTCTCTTCCATTCCACAAAATAAATATTCATTTTCAAAATAAGATTGCATTGATTTTCACAAAAGCATTTTAATAACATTTACTGCCTCAGCATTTTGAGTTAGAACCATGCAAAACTCAGCGGTTTTGGAGCACAGGGATAAGTGACCCCTGGCTTTCATGCTGAGTCTCCAAATAATGCAGCATCTAAAAGTGACACTTACACTGAATTGATTGTGATGCACATGGCTCAGTTGTTTAACCACCGTGACTTCCCTTTTCCCAGGTGTGTGCTTCTTCCTTCTCTTTTGCTCTCTTCTGTACATTTAAATATGCTCATCACCCTGGCTTATCTTTCTACCACACATAAGCATCCAGGAAAAGAGGAAGCAGTGCTTCTTTAAATCCAATGATGAGGCAGCTCTTAGGGAGGCAACAAGGACCAACAGCTGACCCTCCCGATAGTGGAATGTAGCCTGGACTGGGTCCCATAAACTTAAGGACTTGATTCCTAAGTGGTAATAAGGTTCCTGCATGCATCTTGTATGTTTTACACTGATAGTGCTTTTCAAAGGTCATTCAGTTCAATGAATTTGATACTCACAACTCTCTGAAGCAGGCAGAGCAGTATTAATTTCCCGTGTTTACAGGCGGTTAAACACCAGGAACTCCAGAGCCTGGTCAGAGTTTTTTAAATATGACATAAACCGGTGCTAACGTGACCATAGGCAGACAATGCCGTTAAGTGTAATATTTCCACTCTGTTTTCAATATTGTTATCTTAGAATTCTGAGTATATTTGACATTAACAAGTGTGAGTACACATCTCATCCAACTGATGTTAAGAGCAGCAAACCAGTAGCAGTAGGCCAGGAAGATGAGATGAAAGGTAAATTTTGTAGATGTGTAATACCAGAAAGCGTGGAAAGTATAGATATACAATCGAATTATCAAGTTCACTACTGTTAATCACCTTTTTAAATATTTCTGGAAAGCGGTGATTGTGTCACAGGAGAAGGCAAAAAGTCAGTCTGTCCAACAGTTGTAGGATAGGACAAAGTCAGGCAGTGTACAAGTTTTATTAATATGTGAGGAAAAGGTAGGGCAGACTGAATAGTGTATCCCTGGTTAAAATAGTGATTCAATTGTGACCGGTAAAAACTTTAACTAGAGTTTTCCGTGTATGTCAAGGGGATTATTCTATGACAATGATTATTATACACTGATGACAGATTATATTTGCTAATAAAGTCTTCATAATTATTTGATCATCAAAACCACTCTACAAATTCTGCCTTAGGAATTAAGGCTCATAAGCATATAGTTCCCTAATTATTTGTATCATCTGAGCACATTTTAATTGAATTATTCATATAATTATGGGAGCTTGAATTTGGCCTAGGAAATAATTTCTGATTTTATTCTGTAACTCAAAGAACAGATCTGAGAACACAATTAGCCACTGTCTTCAAAAAGGCATTCTCTTAAACAATAGCTATGTTTCAGCTGCTACTGTTTAATTACCAGATAAGAAATCAAATTAGATTCATGCCAATGACAGTTCCAGATAGGAGCATGCTATAAAAATATTTCCTATCTAGGTCTAAGATGTTAAATTTGAACAGAAAATAAATGTTATATTCAACAATTACATCTTATTGGTTTGATTGATCTAAGATAGTGACAGATATTGAGGTGCCATATTTTAAAGTTTGTTGTGCCTTATCCTGCATATTAAGTTTAATTTCAGCTTCCTATTTTAGGCTTCATAAAATGGTATTCATAATATTTAAAACAAATACATATAGTTTTTATAGTTTGATAATTAAGTTTTAAAAGTACAGTTACTTAAAATTAATTTTATTTGCATTATTTAAATTCTGTGATATTTTCTGTGACTTAAAACTGACAGTCTGAAACTTTTAAAGCCAGAATAGACCTCACTCTTTCTCTCAAGACACGAATGAAATATAACTCAGGTTTGGAAAATAAACATGAACAAAAAATCATTAAGTATAAATAGCCCACATTTACATAATTCTTATTTAACCTTTCTTTTTTTATAGTATATATGTATAATTTAACGTAGTATGTTGGTGTAAAATTTTTGCCATCCTCCTTAAGTGATTCATAGATTTGTGTTAACTTGGAATTCTTATAACCCAACCCAATTATATGCTTCTGCCCAATTATTTGCTCACCAAGTATACCAGTTCTCTATTTACACTGCTTTCATAAAAATCACCAATGAACTTTACAATGATAAATTCAATAAAGAATACTCAATTCTTTTTTTTTTAATTTACCCCTCTTCAGCATTAGGCACTACTGACCACCTTATTGTCCTCCTTTTTTGACAGTTTCCTTTGCTTTCAAACACCCTCTTTCTTTTGTTTGTCTCTTACACTCTGAATGTCTTTCCTTAGCTTTCTTGTTGGATTACCACTCCTTTTACCATTTAAATACTGAGGAATCTCAATGTTCCATTTGTTCATCCCGTTCAATAAGCTCTCTTTCTGGATGATCTTATTCATGCTCATGGCTTCCACTACTGACATATAGTCAATGACTCCCAAATCCGTATTCATAGATCAAAAGCCTATATATCCAAACACCTATTTAATACTTTTTATGGGAATGAGTTAGACATCTTAAATTGACGCTTCTCTAAACTGAACATAAAGCTTTTTGTCACACCTGAATCTGACAGTTATCTGAGCCAAAAAATGATTAACATTCTTCCCAGTTCTTCAATTTCCTTATCTAATCAACATTACTAATTAGCTTTTGAATCTGTCCCTTCCTCTTCATCCTCTTTATCATTACGATAGTTCAAACTTTAGCCATAAATCTACCAGGATAATTGAAGAACCTTCTAACCATTCCCTCTATCTCCATTTTCATCTGGTACATACCATATCCACACAACTGCAAAGGTGATTTTCTGAAGCGCAAACACGAATACATTACTCTCTATTTAAAATTCTTCAGTGGCTTCTCATTATCTTTGGAATGACCTAGAAAACTCTTTATGATATGTTCTTTCAGTTTGATCTCTTGCCACATCAACTGGCTGCAATGGGGGAGGGGTCAGTTCACTCTTGCCTCTGGTTTGCATACAGTATTTGCTCAATTTGGAATGCCACTTGGCTTCATCTTACACATTGTCAAATGTTGAGTTAAAAGCATGAATTACTTGCAAAACATTCCCTAACTGTGCAAATGCGCTTACATGGCGCTCCTGAAATTTGTGTTTCTTTATAATGCTTATATTGCCTTTTGCCTTTTTGGGTAATTTAAAGAGCACCTTTTAATCTTTCTAAATCTACTACAAATTCCTAGATGATAGGAACTAGGTCACTTTTCTCTGCATTTTTAAAGGTTAGCATAATTCAGTGTATCTGGCACACAATCAACCTTTTCTGTTTCTTTAAGGATTCATCTATGAGAATCATGACAGCATATTTGTACATCAAATTGGGAAATTTTGTTTCTATTAACTATAGAACAAGGGGCATAAAGTTAAGATAATAAATTTAGTTTCCTATGATCATGACTTTTCTGTTATGGGGGAAAATACATTTCTAAAGAAAGCTTCTGAATTTATCAAATTAGAAAAAGTCAGCTCTGCTCTTGTTTGAATTCTAGATGAATTACTCTGTGAGATAAATCACATTATATGTCTTATAAAAATGACTGTGTATGTGTTTTAGTAATTAGTAATAGTAATTAAGTAATTAGTAATATATATAGTAGTTATATATAACTATATAATAGTTATATACATTATAACTATATAATAGTTATATTTTATAATATATAATGTATATATAATGTCTATAATATATAATACATATAATATTTTATAACATATATATGATATATATACGTATATAAAAGCTCAAATTGAGCTTGTGATATAGATAGATAGACCTCAAATATTTGTGGGAGTATTCCTAGTAAAGCGTAGAATAACAAAATGAAAAAAAAAAGCATGAAACATGGACTCAAAGAATCTGACTTCTAACACCAAGTTGGTGTGCTTCTTCCTGGGTATCAATGGACAAGTTACTTCCCCTCCTTAAGTTTCAATTTTCAATTTTCTCATCTGTAAATGCCTATCTCATAAGACTTGGGGGAGAATTAAGTGAAATTATATACACATATATACTGGATAATAAAAAAAAATCCAACTCTCTGCCTCTCCACAGTGCTAATATGATACAAATCCTATAAAGGGACAGCCATATTGCAGGACTATTAGCAATCTTCTCTGTGAACCACTTTCTATGATACTATCTGTGGTTTCTCTATAATAAAATGTTTTCTTTTTTTTTTTAATTTTTTTAACGTTTATTTATTTTTGAGACAGAGAGAGACAGAGCATGAACGGGGGAGGGGCAGAGAGAGAGGGAGACACAGAATCGGAAGCAGGCTCCAGGCTCTGAGCTGTCAGCACAGAGCCCGACGCGGGGCTCAAACTCACAAACTGCGAGATCCTGACCTGAGCCGAAGTCGGACGCTCAACCGACTGAGCCACCCAGGCGCCCCTATAATAAAATGTTTTCTATGAGAAAAAATCTTCACAAAGTCATTCTATAAAAATATTCATGCTGGAACATCTAGGTGGCTCAATTAGTTGAGTGTCCGACTTCAGCACAGGTCATGATCTTGCGGTTTTTGAGTTCGAGCCCTGCATAGGGCTCTGTGCTGACAGCTCAGAGCCTGGAGCCTGCTTCAGATTCTGTGTCTCCCTCTTTCTCTGCTCCTCCCCTGCTCGCTCTCTCTCTCTCTCTCTCTCTCTCTCTCAGAAATAAATAAACATTAAAAAATATATATTCATGCTTAGATTAGAGGAATAACATTTAGGTGTCGTTTCCCTTGGAATCTTCCTTAGGGTAGTGTGTTACATACAAATTAGTAAAATTCCTACCTGCTAAACCAGGAATATGTCATCCGACTGAAGAATGAAGCACTTTTCTCTGGATTGCATTTCTAGAAAGAAAAATACAACAAGTAGTCTGTGAAGAATATGCCTTTACTTTATATTTGAAATATCTTTGTCAGCCAGCAGGTGGAAAAGTACACATGAAATAATTTCATTTACTAACAGTCGCGGCTATGTTCATATCGTAATCCTTAAGGAATAAAATTAAGATATTAGAATGGTGGATAGACTACAAGCATTTTAAGATTTCTCCCAAAATTATCATTATGACTCGTTTTCACAGCAAAAAAAACATGTAGGAAAGGAAAATCATTTCTGATATTTCTACTTCTCATTCTCTCTCTGTGTGTGTATATATATATCTTCAAATTTCTATGACTGTGTATATATGTGAAGATATATATATATGTATATATATAAGCTAAATTTAAAATATTTTATCCACTAAATTAAAGATAGCTTTGTCTTTTTCTGGAAAATAGAAAAATAAGAGACTAATAGTCATTTGGTTTACTTCTGTGTGTTTAATTACATATTTTTGTATAAATGTATAAATACATAAACAATTATCTATTTATCACCATTACATATTATTTTGGGAAGTTATAACATTTCCATAAATTCCTTCCTGTTGATCTGGTGAGTTCAACCAAAAGAAAGTTTTAACAAAGAAGGCCTCAAAAGTAATCATTTTATATTTTTGGAGTCAGCATCAATGTCTATATTTTAAAAAGTAAAACTGATCACCACAGTCAAGCTCATTATTAGAAACTGTCCCATATTTAACAATTTTATCATACATCCTCTCTAATCCGGTTCTGATTTCATACATAAAGTGTTTACCATGTTTTTAAAAAATTTTTATCCTAGAAGGAGTGAGTGCCAAAATTCTATCCTGTACAGCAAAATGTCCTGAGTATAGAGGTGAGAACATTATTTATTCCAAATCTGCTCTCTGAGTTGTAGCAAATGACATACTATAAATCATTGAAGATATATATATAATTTACTCAATTGCTATCTACCTTGATATTACTGTTGCAAAAGTAAATGCAATGACAAATGTAAACAGTCATCATCACACTGTGGCCCAAAACAACCACTCACTCCTGTGACCTATGATATCATCATCACTACTATTACCAAACGTATCATTTGGAAAATAAGTGCACATATTATTGTGGAAAACATTCTGAAAATTCTTCAATTAACCTGGAAGTCACATTTTCTTTCACAGGGAGTTGCCAATTTGATCATTTACCACCAATGAAAAGATTTTATTCACATCCAAGACACATGTATGTCTGTGGCAGATTGAAAATGGCTACACATTCTTAGCAGCTTTTCCCATCAAGAGGTAAGACTCCGTTTTCCACCCCTTGAATCTGAGCTGGTGTTGCTTCTTATTTTGATCAGGAGTGACACAAAGAGAGCTCCAATTCTAAGCCCCAAGAGGCTTGGTGTGCTCAGAACCCTGAGTGTACCACGTGTCTGATCCTAAGCTGGCCTGCTAATGGATGAGAGACCCCGGAGAAGAGAGCTGAGGTGCTCATCTGTCTGTCATCCTGGCTTGGAAACTGCCAGACATATGAGTAGACTACCCAGTCACCATTCAACCCTCCAGCTGGCAGTAGTGCTTAAAACAGTTCAGCAGAGATCAGTCAAGCTGACCCAAACTAGGTCATGTTCCAACTGATCAGAGAATCATGAGCTAATTAAAAAAAAAAAAAAAAAAAAAAAAGGTGGTTGGTTTCAGCACCCATGTCTTACAAAGCTTCTAGAGAGGGTTATTTTAGCAGACCAAGAACTCAGTATTTGATTTAACTTTCTGTCTAGGCCCACTGTCCATGGGAAAGCATCTCCTATGAGGTCCTTTGAGTCCTCTGTTAAACAGACTCCTTAGATGTGGGCCAGGCATCTTACACTGAACTTATCACAGTGAATTCCAAGCATATTTACCTCCCAGAAAATAAACAGTAAACAGGTAAAATATCTGGTGAAGGTAATAAGCCTTACCAAGCACCAAGAATGTATGAATGAGTTTTTAATAAATACTTACTGAATTCATAGCACAGGTGTCACTGAGTTCATTATTGATATATTGCCACAAAGCAACATCTATATAGATAACTAAGACAGGGGCGCCTGGGTGGCGCAGTTGGTTAGCCAGGTCACGATCTCGCGGTCCGTGAGTTCGAGCCCCGCGTCAGGCTCTGGGCTGATGGCTCGGAGCCTGGAGCCTGTTTCCGATTCTGTGTCTCCCTCTCTCTCTGCCCCTCCCCCGTTCATGCTCTGTCCCTCTCTGTCCCAAAAATAAATAAACGTTGAAAAAAAAAATTTAGAAAACTAAGACAGAACAATTCTTAAAGTATCTTTCAGTGTTCTGATTTCCTCCTATCCTCTCCTAAGCATTTCTCAGTCCTTCTAACTCACTTACCCTCACTCTGACAGTATTTTTGGTCTGCAGATCTATTTACCCCAAATCTTTCCCATTTTCCTCATCTACCCAAGCCTAGTACAGGCCTTTGTTTTCTAAGCCATTTTCTTATCTACTGTACTTATCTACCATTGGGCATATAGCAGGAATTCCATAAACATACCTTAACATTTCTGACTTAAGGGCAATTTCAACTAAGTAGAGGTCCTGTTATTTCTGGATTATGATAGAAGAACAGGAAGTATTCAGACCATGAGACCACAGCATAGTCAGGGTCCAGGATTAATGCAGCGTGTTGCTTTCAATCTCCTTGGGTTCAATCTTCAGATGTGGCCAATGAAGATATGGTTTGTGTGACTGCTACATTTAACGATATCTCATAACCCCTAGCTTCAGGAGCTCTCTTTTAGATACTGGAGGAGAGTTCTGGAATTGGTGGAGGAAATTAAGCGGAGGTGGAGGTACAGCTTCATGGAGAAGGGAAAACATCCAGAAATCATAAAGAATTGGTTCCTTAATCAATTATTATGTGCCAGATTCTGTACAAAGTATATTATCTCATTAACTATAACATGTCTTTGTGGTGAGACCATTTTTGTCATCCCCATTTTACAGAAGACAAAACGAAGACCTAGAGTTTAAGAAACTTACCTGAAGATCCTCCAGCTAAGAAGTTTAAGCGATTGGATCTAATCTACTTAGTTCGCTCTATCTCCCAGCCATAATTCCACACTCTCAACTCTACCTGTTACAGGCTTTTGCTGATGCTTAGAGATACCCTTCCTCCTGCCCACATCCTTCTACTTCACTTCTAGCTAATTCTCACTTGTACTTCAATACTATTTAAGATTTATTGCCTTCGAAAAGAAAGAAAGAAAGAAAGAAAGAAAGAAAGAAAGAGAAAAGAAAGAAGGAAGGAAGGCAGGAAGGAAGGAAGGAAGGAAGGAAGGAAGGAAGAAAAAAGATTTACTTTGATAATTACTTTCCTCCCATCCCAGCCTTCAAGGCTTATATTGTTGTTCTGGGTTACCATAGCAATCTCAACATATTCTTCACGAAGGATTTAAAGGGCTTCAGTCTTCACTGAATTTACCCTCACTGTTTCCTGACTAATCATTTGCTCACAGTTTCTTCTCTCCTGCTAGACTTAATTGCTCTGAAAGACAGAAAACCATATTTGATTTATCTTTATATTTTCAGTTTCAGCCCAGAGACCACCTCATAACAAACATGTTTTGGAGGAATGAATGAATGGCCACTAATCACTGCAAGAAAAATATTTAGAAGCATTCTATTCATAGGTCACCATGCCAACCGTAGACTCTATCAGGTAGTCATATTCTTGGGGTGCCTGTGTGGCTCAGTCAATTAAGCATCCAACTGTCGATTTTTGGCTCAGGTCATGATTTCACTGTTCACTGGCACTGTCAGCAGGGACCCTGCTTGGGATTCTCCCTCTCCTCTCTCTCTCTCTCTCAAAATAAATACATAAATATTAAAACAAAGCCATGTTCTTAGTTTATAAGTAGGTAGTATTCTTATCTGAGATCTATTATGTCAAAAATATCAAGTCGTTTTAATGGAATGTAATTAATCATAAAAGGTTTTCAATATGCTTTGAAACCTTTAACTTTTTTTTTTCAATTTGACATCACAGAAATAACAAAAAGAAAATGCAATTAAAACTAGTATTTTCAATCTTACCTAAATGGATTCCTGGTCCACAAAGCTATCCAGATTGAATAATAGTCAAAGATATAAACATTGATGGAATCCTATGGGAAGAAATGACTGGAATTTGGGGTAAGAGAATTATTTGTTTTATAAATTCCCTCCCTACAAGTGTGTGATTTACTGCCACGTCTGTAGTTGTATTAGTGATGTTAAACCCGTTTCCCACTTTAAGCCTAACAAATAAAAAAGGTGTATTGTCCTGGTGGAGCTCTTTCATATTTTTAAGTGATTTATTCAACATTTATGTTTTATAAACTTTTAAAAGAATACTTTCCATATAATTTGCTTTACCTTTAAAGAAGTTTATAGTTTCATTTCATATGTAATCAGAACAGTATCGTCATATATATTTGACACTTGGAGTCACTAACAAAAACCAGGAGTAGAACAAGATCACCTGGATCTGAAATATCCCCCCTCCTCCTTCTCCTTCTCCTCCTCCTCCTCCTCCTCCTCCTCCTTCTCCTCCTCCTCCTCCTCTTTAGAATTACAGAACTACTTACTTTAGGGGCTATTTCTAAGACTTGTCTCCTATAGTGGTGAAAAGTAAAACAAGTGGAATTTTTTGTTAAGGAAATTCCTCCTAACACACAAGTACGGGGTTCATTTCCCTGTACTTCTGCCCTAGCACGTGACTCCTATTGTGGAAGAAGCACGTGTTATCATGGGGGCAGAGTAAGGCACAGTTCAGTGTCCGCAGTTTCTGGGTTGCCCCAACCTCAGTCTCCCAAAACGGTCGGTTAACACAGCATTATTTATCCCGAGTCTCTCCTGCGGCTTCAATGGGGTCTGCCACCGCTTGCAGAATTCTAATTCCAACCTCTACTCCTTCAGCGATGCCAGGTCCACTCGTTCTTTTCTCAAATGCTTGTTTCTGTTTATTACGGGGGAGTTATTCATCCCTTCAAACAAAGATGCCTTTCTCTCCTCCAGCAGCCTCCTCGACTGCCGCTCTCAAGACTGCCCTCGCGTGTGTGTGTGTGTGTGTGTCTCGTGTGTGATTACGGCTAAAACACGGCTCTAAACCATCACTTCGCGTTTCAGCGTCTTAACAGGAGGCTCTCCCCTCCCCAACTCCCTTTCCCCATCGAGAGTGGCCGGGAGACCGCCCGCCTCTCCCCGCAGGACCAATAAGCATTACCTGCGCCTCAGGCCCCTCGGGGACCCGCTCGTAGTCGCCGCGGGCGCCCCACCTCCGCGGGCCGGAGAACATGGTCCTCGGGCGCCTGGCGACGACGGGAGGCGGAGAGAGGCACAGAGGCTGTCACCCCTCTCCGCTGGGGTCGGTCAGTCCGGCGCCTACAAGGTGGAAGGACGCGCGCACTCAGCCCAGACCTAGTTGGCAGTCGCCGTGCCCGGACCCGACCCTTCCCTCGAGCGCGCCCCGGGCGACCGGCAGGGGGCGGGAGGCGGGCGCGGGGTGGAGCAGGCAGAGGGGTCGGAGTAGGAGGTAGGGGCGGAAGGAGAGGCGGGACCTTCTGTAGGGTACTAAGATCTGCCTCCGGGGGAGTTTGCACTTTGTAGGTCTCCACTCTTGGAGCTGCAGGATTGCTCTGTTAGAAAATCAGTGTTTCTTCATGATAGAGCACAAAGCTCATTTCTCCCTGGGATGAGGGGAGAAATTTTGTTTGTAAACAGAATATTGCAGTTGTCCCCTACAGGAAACTGTTAAGGACAACAGGTGTCAGTAGAATTGTATGAAGTGAATTTTATTGGACTGGTTTTAAAATTAGAAACACATGAAATGCTTCCCTTACTATTAGAAAACCATAGGAGTATATGGAATCCAAATTTTTTTCTTCAAATTAAGTATAAAGCAACATAATAAATGAAAAACTCCCCAGTAACTAGAACTAGCAAAGAGCTAAACGAGATACAAGACATATAAAAGGGAATATAATGTTAAGGATGGCATTTTGAGTTTCAATAACTATTAAGGAACAGGGAGCCTTGTATAAAGACATACTGCTGTAGGGGCACCTGGGTGGCTCTGTCAGTTAAGCATCACTCTCTTGCTGGTCTCAGGCCATGATCTCCTGGTTGGTGACATTGAGTCTAGGGTCAGCTCTGCGCTGACAGGGAGGATCCTGCTTGGAATTCTCTCTCTCTCTCTCTCTCTCTCTCTCTCTCTCTCTCTCCCTCTCTCCCTTTGCCCCTCCTCGACTTGTACTTGCTCGTTCAAAATAAAAAAATAAAACATTTTTAAAAAAGAAGAAGTCTGGTGTACGCAATACTTTGAGGAAGATTTGCTGATCCCTGAGCTGTGTCATTGGCCTGAGGAAATATTTTGTTTCAATTAACTTAGACCCTGAAGCGACAGAAGAATGAGCAATTTTATTTATTTGTATTTATTTATTTTATTTTTTAAAGTAGGCTCCATCCCCAGGTAGGGCTCAATCTCACCACCTTGCAATAGAGAGTCTTGCTTCACTGGCTAAGCCAGCCAAGCACCCCAAGGGGAAGAAATTTTAGACATTCTGAATAATGGGGTAAAGATAAGGCAGTGTGATGATTTTACAAGGATGGGTAATTATATTTCAGGACAAAGGAAAATTCTGTCTGCTTCTTGAAATTAATGTTACAGGTAAATAGAAAGAATGAGATTTAGCATTGGAGAGAGCCAGCTTCCAAGAGAAAAAGGCCCAAAGATGATACCTGGGGGAAGTTTTAGTCTGCTCATAGAATGAGTCACACTGTGAGGAACCAGATAATTTCTACATAAGGGTTAGACTAAATGATTTGTCATAGATGTCTAGAAAAGATTTATTTGGCTTTCTTCCTCTTTGGACCACGTTTGTCTGGCCCTATGCAAAGAGGAAGTGACAGATTTTACTTTAAAACAAATGTGTCTATGAAGAAATGAGATCGCAGCTCAGGACTTAGAAACTTTGTCTCACTTCTTCCAGAACTTTACACAAACTCATGTGCCAATCTGGGGATATCTCATATTGAGCAGCCTCAGCCTGAGGGGCCCTTTCTCCATCTGTACTTTGAAACTGCTCACTGTGTGGATTCCATGTGCAAGATCTTCTTGTAGAGCTAGTCCTTGCTTTTCAGATACAAGGAAAGAAGGAAGTTTGGACCTGTGCCATAAAGGAGGTAAGCCAGGAAGAAGAGGCCTAAAAATAGCTCAGGCTTTAAATTCAACGTTTGTTTTCCTTCCTCTTCTTGGAATCAGTCCCCTCAGAAAAAGCTGGTTCTAGCAACTGAAAGCAGACAGATTTCTACACATACTCAGCTCTATAGAGACACACAGTTAACTGATCAGTGGGAGGAGAGAGGTCCCCAAGGTAATTTAGTAAACATCAGGGCTATAGGTGTGTTGGGAAACTAGAGTAATACTGTCTCCACTCAAAGGAATTGGGGGAAAATCCCTGGGAGCCCCCAGAATCGTATTTTAATGCCAAGATTCTCTATTTTGAAGGAGGTATGTACAGTAAGACTGCGCTAATGAGATGGAAGGCATGAGAGGTTTTTAAGAAAGGAATGACAATTTTCATTGCTTCAATACTTAAAAAAAAAACCAGTAAAATATTTAGATTTACCTAGGCAACAGAAAGTATGAAAAAAATGACCTTGACATAAACTAAACATTGCCACAAAGTTAGCATTCTATCACTGAACTCTCACACTAACTGAATTATAAAATAAATATTTCCTTCTCAGCAAAAAGAAAATCATAGAGAGAGGGAATAAAAGGGCATATGGATTTAGTAATGGGTGGGACACGTTTTATGTCATAGTATTCAATTTTTTTAGCTTGCTGGAAAGACTCGTTTTCGGGTTCTTTTCCTTCCAGGGATTCTGTTCTACTTTAGAAGTGCTCTAGGCACACACCTATCCTTTCTTGTTGAGAGCTTCATAGATTAGGATCAGAATCTCCGAGGCTGATTAGAAATGAGGCTGATTAGAAATAAGGCTGAAAGAAAGAGCTGCCTGTTTCCCATAGTTATCTGGGCAAGTGTTTGGCACTGTGGCCGACAGGGGAGAATTATTTTCCTCAAGACAATCATACTTTATGTTTTAATGGGAAGGGGGTGGTATGGAGTAGATGTTATTTTCATTGCTTTTTTTAACCTTGCCATTAAAAATTGAATAAACAATACTATTCAGTTCATGGCATGCTACCACCATTTTGTGAAGGGCCATTTTTATTTTATTTTGTTTCATTGATATTTCCCCACTGGTTCTTTTTCCTGTACATTTATTAGACACCATAAGTCATTTATCTGGAATAACATGGAAGTATACAAATGGCATTTTCTTACAAGTCATCGCAATTGCAATACAATTCCTTCCCTCCCCCCATATTTTTTAACTTATTCTTTGTAGAGGATCTACCCACGTGAGGCTGTGCGATACTCACCTGCTGTTCCTGACTTCTCCATGGTGCTTTGTTCTCTGTAAACACTACAATTTACAGGAACTTGAATGTCATTAAGCGTGTAGACTGTGAGGTAAGACTTCAGGTTAAAGTCCAGCGCCACTATTTAACAGCAAGTCATTTAACATCTCAGAGCTCACTTTCCCATCTATAAAATGCAAGTAATAGCAATGCCTTCTTCATAGATTCGTGGTAAGCATTACACAATTCAATCGTGTAATAAGTAAAGCACTTAGAACAGCAAGAACACATGGTATATATTACATAAATTGTTGTGATGATTATTACTTAACTAATTGCCTAGTGAACAAGCTATAGGCTCACTCCAATTCCTTGCTCCCATGGTCAGTGCTGTGAAGAATCTCTCTCTCGGAAGACTGGTGTATGAATTTCTCTTAGATCAAGAGAGCTCTAACTTTTTGGATTCAGAAACCCTTTACATACTCCAAAATTACTGAGTACTTAACTTTTGCGTATATGAAGGATCTCTAGGGATATTCACTACATTAGAAATTAAAATGAGACTTTAAAATTTTTGACTTATTAATTTATTTAAAGCTAACAATAACCCATTACCTGTTTTCATTAATGATATATTATTTATGAAAATTAGCTATATTTAAAGAACAAAGTTTTTTTTGTTGTTTTTTGTTTTTTTTTTCTAGGAATACTGGCATTGTTTTACATTTTAGTGCCTGGTTTAGTAAAAGATGGTGGGACTCCCATGCCTCCTTCTGTATTCAGTCTATTACGATGTATGCTTTTGATTGAAGTAGATGAAGAAAATCTCACTTCACACACATTATAGTTGGAAGAGGTGGACTAATTTAGTTGCTCTTCAGGTAGTCCCAGATATTTGTCTGATAATAACAGCAAACCTCTGCTAGTTTCTTAAAAGTTAGTTGCAATGTAGAACCTGAAATCCTATCAGCAAACCTTTTGTGCTACATTAAAATTCATTGGTCTATCTTGCATTTTGAATGAATCTTTTATAACTGTATGATTTTATAACTATGATGAGTTATGAATAACTCAGTATGAATAACTGAGTTATGAATATATTCCAAATGTTGACACATATCATAATGCAATATCCAAAAAAGCTTATTGATATCACCAACTTCAGCAAAAAATTTTTTAAGTATTGGAAAGCTGTCAAGCTCATAATGGTGAATACTGGTAGTGGAAAAATACAACTTTCTCTAAAAACCTTGAATTTTTCATTGGCAACAAACACTGTCAGTTATATTCCTTGCAATGATAGATTCGCTCTATTTACTGTTGAACAAATTCTGCCAGGTATCCAAGTCTGAATAACCATAGTTTGTCTTCAATCATTCTTTCATGTAAAAATGGTGTTCTGTGATATAGTGTCAATTCAGCTTCAGTTTAGACCGTTGTATAAGTGTTTTTCCTCAAAGCTACTATCATACTTTGTCATGTAGCAGAAGTTCTTTGTGCGAGTTAGAATTTCATCACACAAAATACTAGAAATACATACTCAAGGGTCAAGATTTAATATTTGTACACACACACACTGTAATTTACTGGGACACACAATGGTAAAGAAAGCAGTGACTACTTGGACTTGGCTTGGCTTTCCTACATTCTTTTGTCCTGGGGAGCCAGCAGTTTTACCCGGGATTACTTTTGCCTTATGGGTCCAAATATTTACAAAGTGAGGAAGACAAGTGAAAAAAGACAAGGTTCTAAGACTAATTATTCATCCGTGGTGCATAGCAAGACTATCATTCAGGAGAGGTCTGAAGAGAATTTACATTATATTTAAAATTTAATTTTAGGGGTGCCTGGGTGGCTCAGTCGGTTAAGCGTCAGACTTCAGCTCAGGTCACGATCTCGCGGTCCGTGAGTTCGAGCCCCACGTCGGGCTCTGGGCTGATGGCTCCGAGCCTGGAGCCTGCTTCTGATTCTGTGTCTCCCTCTCTCTCTGCCCCTCCCCCATTCATGCTCTGTCTCTCTCTGTCTCAAAAATAAATAAACGTTAAAAAAATTAAAAAAAAAATTAATTTTAAATAACAGAATTTCCTAATGATTCACATTCCACCCCAAGGGAATAAACAGCAATGAAATCGAATGTTTTATTGATAAATATTTCACTGGGTCATTATTTATATATTTCGAGCAAGGAAAAATTAAAGTATGGCAATAGGACAACCTTTGAGTTAATATATATACATCCACATGATGCAATATTATGTCATGATATTTATGATAAAAGTTAACATCTGAACATGCTAACAATATAATTATATAATTATACAACTTTTAAAGGATATAGCCCCTATGTGACAGCAACTATAAAGTATACGTAATTAGTTAAATTATTGTCATTTAAAAATGTTAAATTATTTGCTGTTTGCAAATAAGCAGTGTTAATAGTGGTCCCCATGGGATAGTGAGATTATGAAAGATTTTTATTGTCCATATTTATATATTTTCAAAATTCTCTATAGCAAACATGCATTAGTTTTTAAAGTAGACAAAAATAAACGTTAAATGAGGGACGTTTCTCCATTAGGCAGATGTGTTTTTAAATAGACATATAATTCTTCAGCACATGCTTTGTACCTCCATGGCTCATTATCAGAATAAGAGAGGAGGAGATTACTGAGGACCGGGTTGAAAACAAGGCTTGAGCGTGAGAACTGGGCTAGAATTTCAGTTTGCATTTGTGACCTGTGTGAAACAAGGCAAGTTACTTAGCTTCTTGTTTCTTAACCTCAGCTTTTCAGCCTAATTTTTACCTCACAGGGCACCAAAAGTACTAAATTAGAATTTGAATTAGAATCTAAATTAAAATGTTGGGCACAGAACCTAGCATGTGGTTAAGTACTCAGTAAACATTGCAATCACATTACATTTACAGCCATATCTAAAAAGTCCAAAGGCTAGGGCCCAGCTGACATGGGAAACCAGAAATGTAAAGCACAGCCAGTGAGCAGAATTATGAGGCTGTCTTTCCAGATTTCCTTATCCACATGGGAACGAGAGTATTTGAAGGAATGATTGGATTTACTCCACGAAGAGAACCTGTAAAATATTAAGATGCAAGAATTGAGACTGCTTTTGAGTGTGTCACTGTGGGTAGGAAAGTGGGAGGGAACTGGAGACCAGCACATCTCAAAGAGTATAAACCTTGACAAGTTGTATTTAAACAATCAGCCACCAGATCACGATTCCAAACATGACTTTAGAGGGGCAGATAGAACAACTTTCCAAAGGACTCTGCCAACAGACGGCCGTCTATTAAAGGTGAACTTGGCTTTCTTCTACTGGGTTTACAGGGAACCCCACATGCAGGTCTGTCATTTGGAGTTGATGGCTTTATTCTTTATTGAACATGGCTACTATTTTTTCCCCCAGTAGTAAGCATAACCAAATTTCTTCAGAATTTCCACACGAATCACAACAATGGCATTTAGCAGCAAAAGGAAAGGGCAGGTATTGATTTTGACAGGGAGAATCAAACGTTTTTCAGGTTAGAATATCTTGGTTTATTTCTATCAAGTATGCACAGGTTTTTTCTCTATGAAACTCAGACCTCAGACCTCAGAATCTGACGGTATAGAGAAAATTGCCAACTTTTTCAGCCCCGCGTTCTTCCTAATAGCTAAGTGGAGTTAGAAGAACATGTTGACCTTAAAAAACAAAAGAGCCAGTTATTTTACTAGCCAAATGAGTTAATTCAAGAATAGCAGAGGAATTGCAATTCGGGACAAGCAAACTTTGGCAAACCGTAGGCAAGTCCAGAGAACACAAGAGAGGGGCTTGCTTTCATAGAAGAAAGGAGGAAGCTGGGAGGGGCTGTTTTGCTGAGTTCAGGGTGGTGATGGCTTTTCATTGGCTGAGTGCGGCAGTTTCTCATTGGCTGGACTATTGATGGGCAAAGAGAAATTCTTCCTGTTGATGCGGTATGAAAAGTAAATTTCTTCCATTTGGGATGAGGTACCCTTCTTACATTGAGTTATAGTGCATGACAGCACCCCTTTCAGTGCCCCTGACTCCGTTTTATTATTATTATTTTTTCTGACTCCATTTTAAATGAAATTTCTTTTATATATTTTCACAAATAATAGTCTAAATAGTATAAGGTCACTTATTAATTCCATGTATTAAAAGCAAGTGCAAGTTGCTCTGCTTTAGACTGTATTACAAAAGTTAAAAAATCAACACTAGAGAAATTAAAAATAAAGCAATATTAGAAAAGATCTCGAGGTTCTAAGGATTTATTCCAAATCCACTATGTCACAGAGGAGGAGACCAGGAGGCCAGGGGAAAGTGCAATGACTTTCCTACGATTCCAGTTAGAAAGAAAACCAGGGCAAAGTATTAGATTGCCTTGAATCCAGGATTCTTTGTGTTTGTTTTTCCACTATAGCAATATAATACCCTTTCCTTTTACCTCAAATAACTAGTGATTTGCGAATGTATGAGAGAAGCTATAAGTCTACTCATTTTTATGGTAACAATTTATTTGTGATCGTTTTTGTTTGATCCCAAAGTTGTATGCTCATCATTGAGCCAAGAGAAATTTCCAAATATTTTCCAGAGAATTTCTTCAAATCCTCACTGCTTTATTTATCATGTCTTAATTCTTTTTTTTTTCCAGTTTACTTATTTATTTTGAGAGAGAGAGACAGACAGCGCGGGGCAAGGGCAGAGAAAGAGGAGGAGAGAAAATCCTAAGCAAACTGCACATTATCAGTACTGAACTGGATGTGGGGCTCCACCTCATGAACCGTGAGATCATGACCTGAGCCAAAATCAAGAGTTGGGCGCTTAGCCCACTGAGCCACCCAGGTGCCGCTCTTTATCATGTGTTTAACAAGCACTGACTACTTTCTATGTGCCAGGCATTCTGGTGGGTGCTGGGACTGTAGTGAATTGTTCTTGTCTTCACTGAATTATACACTAGTGGGAGAGACCGACAAGAAAATAAATAACTACAAAATGTACAGTGATATGAAGAAAATGAACAAGATGCAATAATAGAGAACAGTGAATCAAGATACGAAACACCGTTCCAAATTAGCTGGGGAAGGCTCGCAGGTTATAACATAATGAATACACTATAGCCAACCACAACAGCACGAGGCAAACAACTTCAGGTAGAGAAATACTATGGCAGAAACCTAAACACTTTTTCTTTGTGTGTTTTTTTTCATGGTTTTTATGATGCAAATTACTTGAAAACAGGCAATCTGCCCATGACTAGGTATTGCTAAACATGCAGCAGACCGTAGTCTTTATTTCTCCATCTTTTTCCAACATTGCCTGAAGCATTATTTGGTTTCTAGAGAGACATTTATGGAGCAAAGTCCACATTTATCTTATTTAAATGAACATGTATTGAGCCACATTACACAACTCTGTCCATGTTTTCTTCTATACATTCTGTAGATAATGCATACTGCACATCTATTCTAATAGATTTGAGTATTTTTTTTATCAAACTCATGTAAGATGCTAAAACAGACCCCTGAAGACTTTAAGATCCAAACTTAATAACAGTTAACATTAATAGTGCATTTACTATGTTAGTTGGTATATTATTTACATTTATAATCTAACTAAGTCCATACGACCAGGAATTTTTGAGAAAATAAATAACTTGAGTCATATGGCTGATCAGCCAAGAGTTGACCAGAAGCATTTTACCATCAAGATAGTCAGAATGGAAGGTAGCCAACCATGCTACGAAAGCCTAAAAACTATGGAAGATTGTGTGTAGTGATATTCACACAGCTAGGGAAAGGTGGTGTCAACACAACGGGGTGGGGTTGTTATCATAGACTAGGGTCAGGGAGAAACATATTTTCTAAGTGTGTAACCCCAGCGTTTCAAAGGGAGGACAATTCCTGAAAGCTAGGAGTGCTTGCTTTTTTTTTTTTTTTCTGAGTTTTCCACAGTTCGGGTGAATAGTCACTTAGTCATTCATCTGTTACTCTTTGAGTATCTATTATGGGGTAGGTGCTGGATAAAATACTACTGTGTAGGTGCTGGATAAAACAAAAACAAAAAATTTTAAAGGAAGTAGAATCCTGTCTACATAAAACTTAACTTTACATCTGGGGGAACAAACAGTGAATACATACATAAAGCAATGCTTTGCTGTCAGTGCACTGTGGGGGGAAAACAGTAAGGGAAAGAGGGAAAGAAATATGAGTGATGTTGTGGCAATTTGTATGTGGTGATCAGCAAAATGTTTCCTCTCTGAAAAAGGATTTTTAAGCAAATTCCTGTGGGAAAAGAGGAACAAGGAATGTGGTGTCTGGCAATATCCAAGGAAATTGGTGTGAAAACTTGCAGAACAGGTGTCTGCCGTTTGGAAAAAACTGGACACTTTTCAGAATGTCCACCTACACCGGCTCCTGATGGCACAGAGGACAATGTGGTGCAGACAAACAGGACCACAACAACTCTGATCTGAAGAGGGATTCATAAAAGTTGGATCTGAGTACCAGGACGTTTTAGAAATGTATGAGTTGATTTGGTTTATTCCTGTTCTATCATTTTCATGCAGTGGAACAGTGATAAATAAAAAAAACTCTCTAAAGTCTAAAAACATTCTTTTAGAAATATAAAATAACACGTGATAGATAAGAAAACCTATTTCATAGTTTAGTTGGTAGTATAGTTTTTTCCTTAGTTGTCCATGAAATAATGGTAAATCTATAATCATTGACATCTTAGATCCAGTGAATTACAGTATTGTGAACAGCATATGGTGTAATTTAATCAAGGATAAAAGTTTGCAAAGGCGGCTTCTTATTAAAAAAAATACTTTCTAAAATAAAGCTAATGTATTTATTTTTTTAAATTTATTTTGAGAGAGGAAGAGCATGCATAAGCAGGGGAGGGACAGAGAGAGAGGGAGAGAGAGAATCCCAAGTAGGCCCCACACCGTCAGCACAGAGCCTGACACAGGGCTCAGTCTCACAAACCATGAGATCACGACCTGTGCCGAAACCAAGAGTTGGACGCTTGACCAACTGAGCCACCCAGGTGTGCCAGAGGTAATGTCTTTCAAGTAGAAATGATAAAATCATGTGTATTTAAAAGCTTGAAAAGGGGTCATGACAGGCTGTGCACAATTTCTGCCTCTTTTCCTGTCCCCTCCTTGACCAACATTCTCCTACTTAGAATCACCATCAATCTTTAGCTATTAAAGGAAAGGTGATGGTATGACACAAGAATGTAGTAATTATCTTCCCATTAACATTAACAAGATGAATTTGTGGGATAAGGATGACCTATAGAAGCAAGAGTTTTATTAATTTGGCTGTTAAAATGCACATTAATGAACAGAGAGAAGTCAAAAAACCTTTAGATTCTTCCAAGACTACCAACGTGATTATCCAGCCTTAATTGCAGTAGACCCCTACAAAAATTTGGACATGGTTTCTCCCCCAGTGATTCATTGTTAATTGGGAGTTAATTTAAGGATTAAAGAGAAGAAAAATTTATCTGAATTTGGACAAAATGGAAAAGAAAGTGAAAGTATGTATTGTTTAATATGATAAATTTATTATCTTTGTAATTGCTAAAACAATCTACTTTAAAGCTCACATTATTTTGAATTTAAATGTCAAATATACCTATGTTCATATTTGAAATAATTATGATGATGAATATATTAAGCAAATTACCTGAATGTATCATCTTACAATTTCATGAACTGAACAAACATAAAAAAGATTTTTAAAAAAAGCAAAGAAGAAAATCCCCCAAATTCCATGCTCCTCTGATGGCCACCCTGTGGATGATTTTTCTATGTTCTGATTTTCTCTATGAGCACCATTACTACATTTAATTGAAATTTTACCATGATTACATTTATGTTTTTCCTTTTCCTACAAGGATTGCCTTTTGCTACATTTTCTACATAGTTATTTTGTCTTATTTATTTTTTATGTTTATTTATTTATTTTTTGAGGGAGAGAGCATACACATTCTCAGGAGGGGCAGAGAGAGAAAGAGAGAGAATCCCAAGCAGGCTGGGCATGATCAGCACAGAGCCCAGTGTGGGGCTCAAATTCACCCACTGTAAAATCATGACCTGAGCCAAAAATAAGAGTTGGAAACTTAACTGGCTGAGCCACTCAGGCACCCCTATAATCATCATTTTAAAATAACTACCTAACATTTTATTGCTAATGTAGCATAATTTAATTAATAAAGTATTGGTGATTCTTCAAATTTTAGATTATTTTCTAATTTTTACTGTCACAAAGGACTCAAGTCATAACCTCTTTGTGCACAAAGTGTCTCTGTCCACTTCGTTTCACTACTTCCTTGAAATGAATTACCAAGAATTATTCGTTGAACCAAGTTCAGAAGGTTGAAACATTTCAATGGCTCTGGTTTTAGCTTTGGCAATATTACCCAGAAGTATAGACTATTAACTTACATTATTTCACCTGGTTCTGAACTCTCCTCTAGCTCTGAGAATACTAATGATCATGACATGACAACACCACTAAAATTATAAACTTGACTAATTCAAAATACGCCAGGTACTCTTCTAAGCACTTTATATAGAATTGTAATGGAAAATTACAGATTTTATATTCAAATGAACGTGTGTTTGATTCATTATTCTTCTAGTAGAGAGCTCAGTGACCTCGGGTAGTTTACTTAATCTCTTTAAAATAAGTTTTCCCAGTCATACTATGCAATTGGTACTTTAAAAACTTACGGGATTTTTGAAAGGATTGGTTTTCTAAAGTCTTGAGTTTTTAAATCGACCTATTTAATATAACTGGAATTTATTTTTAATATGTTAAAATATGTGGATATAATTCTTTTAAATATTGTTCATTTATCACAACACTGCTTATTAAATATCCTTTTTGCCATGACTTAGTGTTATGTACTTCCTTACATTGTGAATTCTCATATACAATTGTATCTATTTCTAAAATTTCTATCCTTTTTCACTGATATATTTTTATGGCTGTACAAGGGTACTTTAGTAACTATTGGATCAAAATATGTTACATTCTTTGGTAGGCTATACTTTCTTACTAAACCCATGGCTTTCATTTGTTTCCCAGTATTGTTTCATAGTTTTGCAAATTTATTTTTTACCATAAAATGTATTTAGTTACAAAATAAGTGTGTGGGATTGTGTTAAATGTATATGTTAACTTCAGGAGTACTGATATTTTTTCAATGTAATCAAAGTCAAATTGTTAAGTTTTTGTCACTAGGTCTCAATGTAACACAGGTGCAATCATGTGCTTAAATGAAACTTAGGGGAGAGAAACCTTCCAGGGCTCCCATCAGAGTCCCCTGAATAAACTTCTATAACTAGAACAAAACTGTGTCTGATTGTAGCTACAGAATGTAATATATTTAATTGGATATTATTTGAAATATATAAGATATGCATTCCAAACTGTTTATTACATTTAAGTACAAAATTTGCAACTATAGTTTAATTATCAAGAATGTAAATATTGATATATTGAACCAGAATATGCCATTTATAAAATAGAATGAGGAAATTAATTCTGGTCCCTGAATTAAATCCTGATTTAATAAAAATTCATTTAAATTAAATTACATACACTCTACTTAAATGAAAGATAATAGCATTGCATTTTGTAAAGAAATTTGATTAACATAAAAGATTTAAATAAGAATAAGGACACATTTACCCTAAATGAGTGGCCCAAATTACACAAAAAAATTTTAATATTTTAGACGCATGTTCATGAAATTTAAATTTCTTAAATAATAGTGATAATATTAACGTTTTTTTTAGCATTTCTTATATGCCAGGTATGTTCTAAGTGTTTTATTTGTACTCATGTTGTCTCAGAGAAACCTATGAGGAAAAACTATAATTATTCTCATTTTAAAGCTGAGGAAACTGAGGCACAGAGAGACTCTGAGAACCTTGTTCCAAATTGTACAGAGCAAATAAATGTATGAACCTAGGTTGGTTGTCTCCAGAGCTATACTTTCTACCATTTTGCCCCAAATAATTAAATCCTTTATATACTATAACTTCAACTTTGCTGAGCAAGTGCTTTTGATTATCTATAGCTTTGTAAATTTGAATTGAAATCCCTTATAAAATCTCAAATACTTATTTCAGTTGATGGGGGAATTCCTATAAAAGATCAAATAAAGCTTAACAAGTGCTCTTGTTCGGGATTAGACACTAACCCTAGAGTAAAACAGTATGCCTATGCATAGTATGGATTAAAAATCGAACACGCTTTTCAAATATGACTTTTCCATTAAAATATATGATATATGATTATATAGTATTATCTTTATGCCCACACACTTTTAATTTCAAGAATATTTTATGATTCTATAAAAACTCTATCAGTAAGTCTATAAAAACTAGAAGGTATTGGTTTAACCTTTATTCTTTCTACTCCCAAAGTAAAACAAGCAATTGGATTCAGCTCCTATATAGAAGCAGGAGGCTGTCTAGCCAGCGTTTTAACAATTGCAAATGCAGACTTTACCTTTCCAAGGGGAAAAGCAGGGGCCAGTGGATGCAAATCAAATCCGCCACTAGCCTGCAGGAGCGGCAGTTCCACTACGCATGTTACTCGGGCACCATCTGCTGGACACTTTTTAAATAACATCCCATTTGCTGTGAACTTTGGAATACTAAGGGACAGAAGCAGGGAAAATTCCCAAATTCCAGATCTACTTATACCCCTTGTGTTGTAGCAATACATTTTATCTAGCTTATCAGAATTAATTGCCCACTCAGGACATTTACCCCCTTTTTTGTCTATTGATTTATTGGCATGTGGAGCTCCAAGTGGCCAGGTGGTAGTCTCAACTTCCAATTTAATGGTACCTTATTACTGGGTCCTCTAGTGCAAGAATTACTCCATTGAGAACCGAGATCACTAAGTTAACAGAAACAAAGATCTCTAACACAACTACTCAAGTCTCCCATTGCAGTATGCAAGCAGCCATCGACAGTGTTGTAGCTATATTATTACAATACATATTTATTTTAAAAAATAAACAGCAAACTGAATGTGGCCTATAGTTCATAATTTACCAACCCCTAATATATGTGATATCTGTCTTTACAATTTTTAAAGACTTGTTTTATGACTCAGTATAAGTTCAGCTTTCTTAATTGTTTAGTGTTCTTGTTGGTGTGATGATAGATAGATGGATATAGAGTGAGATAGAGATAATAGTCAAATAATTAAGTTATTAGTTACATTTGATATCAATATCAAATATGAATTATCAATATTTTGATATCAATATCAATTATTATTATATGTGCTGCCGAAGTGAGCACCAATATCAATTATTTTTAATTATAATTGATACTTGCATTGTTCAATTTTACTAAAGCCTTTGTTGATTTGTATATCTACTTCTTTATATTACGTGTAAACTTGTTTAAAATCTCTCACTATAGGGGCACCTGGGTGGTTCAGTTGGCTAAGCATCCGACTTTGGTTCAGGTCATGATCTCACAGTTCGTGAGTTCAAGCCCCACATCGGGCTCTGTGCTGACAACTCAGGGCCTGGAGCCTGCTTTGAATTTTGTGTGTGTGTCTCTCTCTCTCTGTTCCTCCCCTGCTCATGCTCTCTCTGTCTCAAAAATAAATAAAACATTAAAAAAAATTTAAATCTTTCACTATAATTGTGACTATTTCTCTTCACAGCTCTGGCAATTTTTTGCTTTATGTATTTTGATGATGATATTAGGTACATACAATTTTAGATTTATACCATACTAACGAATTGAACTTTTATTGTTTTCAAGTTCCCACTTTATCATGTATAATAGTGTTTGCTTTAAAGTCTTTATTTCCTGATACTAATACATTTTTGCCAATTTTTTCTTTATGTTACCATGGTATATACCTTCCCATTCTATTACTTCTGACATTTAAGTATCCTTTGCCATTAGTTGATTTATTGTAAATAGAAGATGGGTGGACTTTTAAAAAATTGGTGTGAGGGTATTGAGGAGGGCACCTTTTGGGATGAGCACTGGGTGTTGTATGGAAACCAATTTGACAATAAATTTCATATATTGAAAAAAATAAAATAAAAAAATAAAAAATTGGTGTGAAAATGTCATTTATCTAGAGCTTTTATATATCATGTGATTACTGATGTATTTGGGTTTAAATATACCATCTTATTTTGTGCTTTTCTTTCTTTCTTTCTTTCTTTCTTTCTTTCTTTCTTTCTTTCTTTCTTTCTTTCTTTCTTTCTTTCTTTCTTTCTCCTGTCCTGTGTTTCTTTATGGCATTACCCCCAATGGCATGCACTCTGGAGTAGCCTACATTAAATGAGGGTGATTGAGGCTGGGGTATAAAGACCAGGCCATTTCAGTCCAAAACAGGATAGCTCTAATTATGAACGGACGTTCATGTCTCCCTCTGTCCATTACTGCTCACATCTCCCTCCTTTGGTGTTGATCCCAAGTCTCTCTGATAAACATCTTGCACACTAAACTCCATGCAAAATTTACTTTCTGGAGAACCCAAACTGTGACACATCCTTTAAAAAGTGGAACAGCTATATCAAAGGATTGTATAAATGTGAAAGTGGAAAGCTGACAAAATCAGTATAATATACACACACCCTATTAAGTGAATGTCGAGGTGACAGAGCATTTCCCTGACCCTTAAAGTCATGTTCCAGAAGTTAGAGAATAGCTTTCGAAAGGAAGGGACAGTAGAAATGATACATATTGAAGGGCTCTGAGCAAAAGAGTCCAAGACAACAGTCCAAGCTTGGATTAGAAGATGCTTGGATAAGAGAATACATTTTGGGTAACATAATCCAGCTCCATGAGGTGCAGGTGGGTAAGAGCTGTATACTTGATGTTTTTCAGAGACTCTGAATTTATTGTGTATGCTTTATAAATCTATCTTACTATGGGTGGCCTTTCAAAACAAGAAAACTGGGCCAGAAAGGAAAAGAAAACTAAAATGAAAGGAACACTGGGATTCGGCTAACATAAGGAAAATAATTATCCTGCAATGTTAAATTATCAGAAACTTCTAGAAACTGTTGAGTTTAGCTGAAGTAGTAGGGGGATAGCAGAGGAAAACTTCAGGCTAGAGTATGTAGCAGATGCTGTGGATGAATCTTCACTCTTTTCCCCGGCCCATCTGAGTTCACTAGCAGCTAAGTACAATGTCCCATAGCTCCCAGCTTTCTCCCTCCAGCCAGTCAGTCTCCTTTCTGTCTGCAAATTCTCCAGAGCCCTGGAAAGGCTGGAATGGGTAGTTAATGTGCCCAAGGCAACTCTTAGCTGATGGGGGATGGAAGTCCAAGGATAAATGGCCCAGACTCCTCACCCTCCAGTGGGATGACTCTGGGGTACAACTTTGGATATTGTGATTTGCAATAAGAAATAATGTTTGGTCTTCAACTTCATTTCTGGGATAGGGTTCCGAAAACCCTTGGAATTTCCTAAGAGAGGAGTTACGAAGGGGTCTCTTGTGATGTTAATGAGGTGACTTTTGGAACCCACCTGAGGGTAGAGCCTGAGTGACAAAAACTCCAACCCTGTGATTTGAAAGTTGGACCTTTGAATCCCACCTCCCTGAACTCAGAGGAGGAGGAGGGGCTGGAGGCTGAATCAATAGCAGATGGTCAATGATTTAATCAATTGTGTTCATGTTCATTCAAGGATCCTCCATAAAAACTCAAAAGGACAGGCTCCAAGAGCTGCCAGGTTGGCAAACACATGGAAGTTTGGGGAAAGTGATGTGCTCACAGAGGTCATGGGAGCCCTGCACCATTTTCCCATACCTTGCCTATGCATCTTCATTTGGCTGTTCTTAGTTATACATATTATTTGTAATAAACTGCTGCTCTAGTAAGTGAAGTGTTTCTCTGAGTTCTGTGAGCTGCTCTAGCAAATTAATTGAACCAAGGCAGGAGTTGTTGGAACCTCCAATCCAGATCCAGTTGGTCAGATGATAACCCAGACTTGCAAATGGTGTCTGAAGGGAGGTATTGTAATCAGGGCCCAAGGGTGCAAGAGACCTGTCTCCAGGGGTCTCAGATAGACCGGATTCAGCCACTTGCTGCTGACAAAATTCAAAGGCAGAGACGGGTGGCATAGAAATAAGAAAGGAATTTTAGTGAGGTCAACACCAGGAAGATAGCACACTACAATCTCAGTCTCAAAGACTGTCTCCAAAATGCTGAAAATACTTCTAGGTTTATATAAGAAAATGTGGGACAAAGGTCAGTGGGTACAGAGAGCTGGGCAGTAAAGGTTGGGTAGGTCCTTGTTTTGGGGTCAACCATGTGGGGTCTTGCTAGAATCAGGGCAGTTGTTATTGCTTGGGTAGGTCAGGTTCCCATCACAAGATGCCTTGCCTGCCAGGTCTTTTGCCTGAGTTAAGAGATAAGCTAGAAAGAACTTAATCAGTGAGAAAGTACAGACTAAGGTCAAAATGGAGGTCCTTAAACTCTTCTTTCACATCTTGCAGGACTGAGCGCTTACTCTCCATGCAGGCTTAAAGAATGAGAAATCAGGGTTGAAAGGGGAAATTGAGATGATAAACTTCTGAATATTTGGGAGCGTACCAAAATAAGAAACCTCAAAAAACCTGCAGACTGGGGCTATCACCATAGGGATTTCCTAAATTTTATAAGGAAGCAATCTTTAAATATCTCTGAGAAAGGAAATGGGTATATAGATGAACTTTTCCTTCAGATGTGACAAAACACATTGTCAAATTAAATCCTTCAATGGGAGTGGTCTCCGGTTGTTTTTACTGGATCTGGAAAACTTATGGAGACTATGAGGCAGAACCCAGATGTAGCCATAAAGGAAACCCAGCCTCAAACAGGCATGGAGAATTGCTCAGGCTGCTACTGAGAAGAACACAAAACCACAAAATATTTTAATTTCTTTGGACTCTAACTTAAAAATTTTTAGAGTTTTGGGGCCTTAACTCACAAGGGCAAGATTATTTTATTTCAGTCTATGGGACTTTAATTTCCTTTTCATTTCTTTCAGGTTGTGAGGAGATTAATTTTGTTAATTCCTCCCTGGAAACATTGTCAGTGATTATATTAAAATGAGGAAATCGTATATTGACATTTGATTACTAATGCATTTTTCGCATTTTATTGTTGCAGTATCTTAACATGATTTGACTTCCTGGCCTCACCAGCTGCAGTCTATATTAGTGACCATCGCTGGACTTAGTGGGAACTTAAAATCGGAATTGGCATTTCCAGTTTCCATTCCTTGACCTTGAATGAAAAAGAGGTTCAAATTCCAAGGTGAAAAAAACCCTGTGAAATACACCAGAAAACTGCAAACTAGAAAGACCTTTAAAAGAACAAACACAAACTAGAAGAGCTATGAACACCGCCTCCTATGGAGTGTAGACACTGACACAACCAAAGGGTGAAAAGTTTAGTTCTGCAGAGCCGACATATGTTCCCAGGACTGTGATTTCTCACATGAGTCCAGGGCAGATGGGGAAGAAGATAGGAGTTAAATCCCTACGACTTCCAGTTTTTTATCAATATGTCCATACAATCAGAAAATATGGATTAACAGTTTTCTTCAAGGAAGAACTCCACACCTCCATAGGGTCAAGTAAATAAGATATAGGATAAGAGGCTACAAAGAATTATTTGGAAATGTCCATGGAATGAAAACATGAGGTGAATGAACAACATATTTCCCTCTAATACCCCCAGGCTTTCCATTCTCTTAATCCATTAGGCTTAACCCTTAGGTAAAAAGCCAATCAGGGACAGGATATTTCCCATTTGAGGGGGAGACTTGCCGCCTATCAGAGCAAACAGCTTCCAACTTCAACAGCCAACTTCTTCAACACCCAACACTGCTCTTATAGATTACCTCCTACGTCCATTAAGTAGCTGTGTATATTTCCTCCCACGCAGCAGAACACTAAAATTAAATGAACCCAAAAGTGAGTTTCAAGGTGACAGAGCATTGGCCCAAATTTGAGAGATATGGTCTAATATTCTAAAGGAACAGTTTTCTAAGGGAAGGCCTAGGTATCATGCTTCACGAAATATTGACCTAGTGCTTCATGAAATATTGACCTTCTTATACTTTAACTATATTAACAACTCTTTAGATATTTTAGGAATTCTGTAACATAAAACTGTTATGATTAAATTTATTTCTCAAGCCCACAGCATTGGAATTAGTACCAATACTGATGCATAACATTAGAGTTTTCTTTCTGTCATAGAAATATAAATATAAATGAAATAGAATCAAAGAAAAGTTGACAAAGTCATTGGTAGATGTGACGCACCTCTTCCAGAGCTACCAAGAGACAGAGGCCCTAGGGCTGCTGCTCAAAGGAGGAGCTCACAGTGGATGGGCTGGGGGATCACCCTGTCTGGATGATCCTTCTGCAAGTAACAAATCACACTGTTAGTTTCACCTGCACCTTCTTTGGCTCTAGCTGTCTACAGACCCTGGGTCTAGAGTGTTTTCATTGTTATCCTACTATTGGGAGCAGTATATCCAATGATTATTTGGGCCATGCTTTGCTTTTCTTTCTTCCAAGATTCCTTATGGGTTTTTATCTCTTATTTTTGGTAGATAGATAGATAGACAGATAGACAGACAGATAGGTAGGTAGATAGATAGATAGATAGATAGATAGATAGATAGGATAGATAGATAGATGATAGATGTTGATACAGATACATACCTGTCTGCTGAGACTATTTTATTTGCCACTATGAACTGGTAACCACTTAAAAGCTCCATGCCAATCTTTTACTCAGTAAAACGGTGTGCATATGTGTGTGTCATATCAAATCTTTTGTGATAGTTAAACTCTACTACTTAAGATTGTTAAGACTGATTCAAATCCCAAATCCATGTTTTATGAAGTATGCAGGGGGCTCCCCAAGATTTCTAGAAATACCCAACATAGTCATAGCCATAGTCATCTTTATCTTCAAAATCCTTCTTCCACTAAATTAGTATAAACAATATATTGATACTGCTCCATACCTTATTAACTCAAACACTGAACTCAGTGGTTTTTTTTTTTTAATTTTATTTATTTTTAACACATGTGCATGTGTGCTCATGTATACACACACACACACACACACACACACACACACAAGGTCTTTACTGGCCTACTTGACTTCACTGATTATCTGGATAGATGACTTAGGTTGACATTACATTGATGAGTAATTTGAAATTGTAAATAATTTGAAATGGAGTATTAAACACTATCTCGTGGTACTTTCCACCAACAAAGGATCCAGTCTCGTACTATTTTGATCAGCTGTATTGTCTCTCTCTTGCTCTCCTTTCTGTTTTTCTCAATTTCCCTTCTTTACTCTCTCACACAATTCTATTCATTTCTATGCAGTGCTGGCATTTTTTTTCCTAGTTTCCCACTAAATGATTGCCCTCTAATGGCATCTCAAGGTATTTTGCTAAATAAAGACACTGCCTAATCACCCCTTTCAGCTGTTAAGCTTAATTCATTTTGAAACATTTCACTTACAATAGATTAAGCCAGTCATGCTGAAGCATGATTTTTATATAACTTTATTTTCCAACTTCTTTAAATTGTTGAGAAATTGATTAGAAAGACATTAGTATTTTTCCACTTATTTTGCACAAACATGATTTCTCTGAAAAGAAATGATCTGTCAATATCAAATACAAATATCTTCCAAGAAGTAATTCACTGGACCACATATCATCATAATTCATAATGTTTTGTGTAACAGAAGAAATTATTAAAATTAGAGGGTTTAAGGAGACATACCAAGGGTTTTGCTTTTTGTTTGTTTTGTTTAACGGCACTGACAACTGGCTTTTATGACCCATATGTAAAATTCTGTTGGCTGAAATAATATTTTTCATTCTCAATGATCAGATATGAGTCAAATACCTATACAAACACTCGTGTGATTAAAAAATATCTATTGTATTTTAAAGCTATCCATGGCACCCCTGAGATACAAGTCAGGAGGATTCTCTGCTGAATCTCAAGAGGACTCATTTTTTTGTGGAGCAGAGCTGTAACCCCCACTTTTCTCCTGTTCTGCCAAACAATCAACTACATCAAATATCTGCAGTTAAAGCACATTGTAAGTACTTGGGAACAAGTGACTGCTATTCAGGAGAGAGTTCAGGGCTGGAATATGGACCACAGGGAGGATTCACAGAGATTATGGATGAGATATTTTTGAGAAATAAAATAGTGAGAGAATAGCAAAGGGTCAAAGGAGATATACTGGTCAGTCTGAAAATATACTGAGTGCCCTTGACTCTGTACGTTTTACTAGAAGCTCAAAGTCTAAATCTTCTTGAATTAAGAAGTGAAGCTTGATTTTCTTTAATAGATAGATAACTAATTGTTTCTTTCTATCAAATCTCTGGATTTGATCATTCAGACCTAAAAAAATTCTCTACTCAGAATTAGCTAGATTAATAACCAAAACCTTTGTTTAAAGTTATTTACAAACCCCCAAGGTAAGTGATGATGATTGGAACTCAAGCATCCTATTCTCTGGAAGTAGTTTGTTGTTTGCCCTATAGTTTCTAGGACTGGAAGGATTTTCTTAGCCTTCCTTTGACATCTGCTAAAAAGGGTCAGTGATTCTGTATAATTAGTCTATATTCATGACTGCCATCTATCTTCTCAGAAAGCTGTAGGATTATAATGTTATGACTCTCAGACACATGTAAGATGTAATTTTTCTCTTTCTTAGTTCTCATTGCAAAAATGAATTTTGTAAAGGACCTAATTATTGTTATATCCATGGTAGCAAAGAGCATGATGAGTCAAAACATTAATGTTGTTTTTGCACAGGTAAAACTATAGAATAAGTAGGGTGATCTGGCGAACACTTGCATGATCTAGTCATATCCCTATCGCTTCACTGCATTCTGGGATATCCAAATAGTTGCCTTGGACTTGTTAAGAATTTTAGCTTGCTTTCCTGCTGTGTCACATGGCAGCAATTTATCCCTTACAATCTGACTACACTAGATAGATAATGGGTAAACAATTTGAGGAAATGAGATATATTCCTCATCTAATCATGTTTTCTATAGAATGAAAAATATTAAAATTCTTCCTCACACAGATGACTTAAATTGGAGAATTGTATCAATTGTCTGACTCAATGGATAAACATAACCAAAGAGATATGGAAAACTGAACATAGCAATAGAATATCCTTGTATTAATATTGAAAGCTATTAACTGGTGCTTCTGCATTGAGTGTTTTCTCATTGATGTGGAACAGAGCTTTGCTTTTATGTATTTGTATGGCAAAAGCATCAGTCCATTTCCATGTCCCATCTCATGATTACAAACAGAATTCTTGCAATAGATATGATGAATTAGATTTTTGTAGTCCATAAAGAAAAATAATATTTACTAAATGTTTACAAGGTGTCTAGGACATTCTTAGTTGCATTTATCCTTAACATATGAAATAGATCATTGTTTTTCACTTTCAAATGAATAAAACTGAGAATAGAAATGGTACAGATTTCATGGGCTATGTTTCTATATTTGATTTGGATTGGATATAGATTTCAGACATTCAGTTTCTTGAAGAAATGTTAAAAGATCTGTTATACAGAGAATTTAGGACAACTAGCATATGGCAATTTCTGAAAATGTCCGAAGTAGCCATATAAGTCAATTTAAATGCATATATTCCTGCCATCAAACTATTAATCAATGCACACTGACTTCAGTGCTAGTAAACAATGATATCTTCAAATGATTGGTAAGAAAAATCAAATATCTAGTCCACTTGATTCAAAGGCACTATGAACGAATTTTAATCTAAAACAGAACCAGAGAATTTAAGATGGAAAACCTCATGGATGTGCCCTCAAGAAAGCAAAACTTAAGGACAGAGAGACTGATTTCCCCCGAATACCTAACAGGTAGAAAACTAGTAATATTCAGATTTTCCTTTTTAAATTTTTTTAACATGTATTCACTTTTGACAGAGACAGAGCGTGAGCAGGGGAGGAGAAGAGAGAGAGGGAGACACAGAATCTGAAGCAGGCTCCAGTCTGTGAGCTGTCAGACATTCAGAGCCCAATGCAGGACTCAAACTTGTGAACCACGCAGATCATGACCTGAGCCGCAGTTGGACACTTAATCTACTGACCCACCCAGGCACCCTCCATTTTCTTAAAAGATAGGAAAGTAGGCAGAGATTTTGGAAAGTTTTGTTTCTTTTCCAGAGTCTTAAACAAGAAATGACCCAGGTTGGGTTGGCTGGCAAAATGAGTTAAATTAAGCTTTGTCTGTATGACTGGACCGGTTTTGGCTGGCTGGGGAATTTTGAAGAAAGGATGGTCTGCATTTGTTTGGATTTTATCAGGCTCTAACTGACCTCCCCCACCCTTTACACTCCTTCCCATAAATACAGCCCACCCCAAACCCTCAGTAGATTTGCTTGTAGCTTGTTACAGTTTGCCTGTCCTGAATTACAATTCCTCTGTTATTCCCGAATAAACTCATCTTTATTAATGATTTTTAAGCTTGCCTCTTCATTGAGGTCGACAGCATTGTATCTTCTTCAAAAGCTGTGGAGACAGAACAGATGAACTTACTTCTATGATATGAGGCTGCATCAAGAGGACTAATGAGATTTTTACAACATATTTACTCTTTCTGTTTCAATACATTGTGCCCAGAGCATGTATTTAAATGCTTCTCTTAGTAAAAGATAAAGTAAATAATAGAAAAGTATTTGTAATTTGCATTTTGTTTTCAGGATTATTTGGAAATCAGATCCATCGTTTATACAGTATTTTTTCCCCACCTGCTTGTTTTGATTTCCTTTTTACATCTCATGAATAAAAAGTAGTTCGACTAATGACCTCTTGTCTTTTTAAGAAAATGGCTATAATTAATTTGTCTCACTCAGCTTCGGACTCAAATTATCAATTCTAGAAGCAGAAGACAAGAAAAACTCAAAGTGGCCACAGGAGTAAACTTGTCTGAAGCTGGGAAATTCCCTACCATCTGCCAGGCTGTTGGAAGTGAGAAGAAGCCAATCAGCTCAGCTGTCAGAAGCAGGAGCCATTCTCCCTCCATTCTCTGCCATTCTCTTCCTGTTTCAGAACTTGAAGATCGCTATCAAATAGAAAATTAACAGCTATTCGTCTACTTTGTAATATCAATATCTACATCCCATTTCAACGTTTTCTACACCTAATTAGATACCAAAATTCGCATACTACTGGTGGGATAGAACCAGGAGCCACCCAAAATCAAGACTGATGGTGGTGGCTTACTATCCTCTGCAATGTGTAAGTCTCACAAACAAAGCATTAGAAACAGGGGTGGAGTCGGGAAGATCTCTGGTCACAGTACACACTGAGGGTTCTACAGATCCATGTGCATTATCTGTATAGAATGTTAAAAACCCAGGTGGTGAATACAGAAAAGGCTCATCTCATTCCTGCAGGACAGAAATAGATAAAAGTCTTCTAAGTAATCAAAGAGCTTATGAGCTCGGCACATGCTCTTGAAACAGTGTTCTGGATAAAGTCCCAACACAAGAATGGGAATTGCACCCAAGTTGGCACACAATGGACATAAACTCATTCCTTATTGCATGTAATTTGGTAAATACTGTTTGAGGAGAGTTCTCGTTTAAAAATGAGTACATTTTAAAAGAGGGGAATTAAAATGTATGATAAAACAACAGAATAGAAGTATTCATAAAGTTTCAGAAAAAGAGGAAACTCCAGAGATTGATTATTTTAAGCAATGTAATATGAGCATGTTTATTTACCTCGTGACACAAGAGGTTTCCACATTAATTAAACATGGCAGAAGAACCACAAAGAAAGAACAGGTTGGTGTAAAGATGAATAAAACATTACAAAAAGGGAGATGAATGAGAAAAAGAGGGGCTTTATATACACCATAAATGAAAAAAAAAAGCAAAATTGGAAGAAGAAGACAGCATATCTCAGGTAGAATCAACAAGAATACATTCACACTTTTAAATATCCTGTAAATGAGATGAAATCAACACCTTGAATATACTCTCAGATTAAAAAAAAAAAGAAAACAGAATGATAAAGAGCAAAATCCTAAAAGTATGAAGAGGCAAAAGCTATGTTTCTTACAAAGAATAAGAGAATACTCATCCTGGTCTTAAAGTTCAACTTTGGAACTTTTTTTTCACATATTCATTGGCAATTTGCTTTTTATCTTCCGTGAATTACTGGTTAGTATTATCTACTATTTTTAAAACTAAAAGATTTTAGCTCTATCACTGATTCATAAATGCTGGTTCTTATTTTAAAACTCAAACTATACAGAAATATAAAGGGGGGAAAAAGGTTTGTATCTTCTAGTTCTCATTATAACTCCTCTGAAAGTTAACCACTTTCAACTAATGCAGCAGGAACACTAAAAGAGCTCATCCTTCTGAGTCTATGAATGCCTAGAAATGCATATAAGTAAATAAATTCACTAATGGTCAGCAGTTTGCATAAAGATATCTGGCTCAGCATGATCTACAATAGTGAAAAACAGTTCAAATTCCTAGCAGAGTAATCAAGCAGTATTATGAAATGTAGGTTCTCCAGCCTGCATTAGCTCAAAGTTTGAAGCAAGAATCTTTCTCTTGCCCTCACCTGTTAATGGAAAGACAGGAGTTGTTCAGGAAGTGAAGTGTAGGATTCTTGAAATTGAAATACGGAGAGGTTGCATTTTTTGGTAATGGGGCCAGGTCTAATATATGACCATGGGAGGGAGTGTATGAGGTTAAGAATTGAGAAGCTTCGAGAAGAATTCAGGGAACTAAGGGACCAGTCCTTCGGAAGGATCTGCTGGATGTACATTGAAATTCCTGAAATTTTAGCGGGAATAGATTTGAAGATACTGATAGTGAGCCAGGAGTTAGATTCTGGAAATGAGAGAACACTGTAAATGATGCAGTGAGTAGGTATGGCAGGAGATATATCCCAACAGAGAGAAGAGAGAACGATCTTGAAGTGGAAATGTTGAGGAAAGAGAAACTACCCCTCCTCCAGGCTGAGCAGAAAGGGACAGGTACATAAGGAGACAGCCTCCTCTTGAGAAGGCTGCAAGGGAACCAGTGTCCTCAGGGGAGAATCCAGTTTCAGTTAGAGCATGAAGGCAACAGAACAGCTTAAGGAGACGGGAGATCTTTCTTTTGAAAGACTGTGAATTCTCTGTTTTTTTACTAAAAAAATTTTTATGTTTATTTATTTTTTGAGAGAGAGAAGCAGAGCACGATTGGGGGAAGGGCAGAGAGAGTGGGAGACACAGAATCCGAAGCAGGCTCCAGACTCTGAGCTGTCAGCACAGAGCCCAAGGCAGGGTTGGAACCCACAAATCTCAAGATCATGATCTGAGCCAAAGTCAGAAGCTTTGGCCACTCAGGTGCGCCAAAAGACTGTGAATTCTCAAAGGAATTTAGCAGGAAGTTTCAGGAATTGGGAAGGGATGGAATATGGGCAAGAAAAGGAATTTTCACAAGCCTTCTGGTCCCTATAGTCTGGGAGATGAGGGACAACTTAATGTGCTTTTTTGTAGCAACTGAAGGAAATCAAGATGAACACCATAATAAGATCAATCTTAATGGTGTCAGGGAAAATAATTATGGGGGTGCTGTGGGTACCAGGATTAAAAGTAGCGGGGGGAGAGAATGGTGAAGCTCTTACCAGAACATTACAGAACTACAGAGCCCTCCTTTATTAGTAATGAGAGCGAAGAGGAAGGGACATTTTGTCAGCACACAGCTTGTCCCTTTGGATGGAACCCCAAAAATAATCCAGTCACCTGAGGGATTTATAACTCTGATTTAACCACAAAATAGCTATAGAATCCAGATTCTTATTTATAGAATACCTTATATTCTATACTTATACCTAGATTCCTACTTAATAGTTATAGGAAATATTGGGGAGCCTAATACCACTTAGATGTTTGGAGTTAGAAAGCCTGAGGATCACAAGGCTGGATCTGCATGATGGTCACTGTGAATAAACAGGATGGATTGGGAAAGAAGGTGGGAGGAGCTGACTTTGTCTCCCTGAAGGAAATGTAAAGAAATGAAAAGTGTTGAGTGAGATAAACAGTGCTTTTGTAATGTTACTCCATCTGAGAAGATTAAGCTGGATTTGAAGCTTTCCTAGGTTGTGTGGTTTGCCCTAATCATAGTTAAATGTGAAGAAGGCTAAGAAAGAGCTGTACAGATGGCCAGCTCAGAGAGGACACCCAGAGTTAACAAGAAGCAGAATACGAAAATTCTTAGAACATCTTTAAGGCAAGTTGATTTCCCAAGTCCTTTTAAGGCCAGCTTTTAAACGTATCTGTTTATGGGTATAGCATATGATTAAATGGGATTTTTTTATGGTTTAAATTAAATGAGCATTAAAAATTTTACAGATTAACTGTAAGGATTGAAGTCTGTAGTTTTACTTACTCTCTAACCATAAGGAGGAAGAGGTGCCATGGAGATCTAAACTCCCCAGCTAACAGATATGTTGCAAGAAGATTAAAGGCAGGTTGACTGCAGAGATGCATTTAAATTGTTCAGTGAGCATATGGAAAGTTATTTGCGTTGGTTAATGGAATGTGACAAAAAAAAAATCAGTTCTTTCCCCTCCATCTCACTTGTATTTAAAAGCAAATAAAACCAATCGGAAATAAAATAAAATTTGGAAAATTGGGCTTGGCAGAAATGTTTTAGAGAGGGATGAAAACATATCCCCCCTTGGCTTCATCTGACTTCTAAAGATATGGGAAGACAAGGAGTGGCCAAAACATAACTATCTATTAATAAAGCTTGGGAGGAAAACGTAGAGTATTACATCTAAATAGTCCCCAATTATTAAACTCTAAAATTCACGAAAGTTTATTAACTCAGCAAAGGTGGTGCTGGTCCAATTTATTGTATAAGGAACAGAGAATACCTACACCTGAGACCAACCTTACCCCAAGAAGATCAATGGAAACAGCTGTTCTTCTTCTCCATATGAAAATGATATGAATGTTTTTCTTCTGTATCCCACCAACTGTAGACTGAGATGTCTCATGCTGAAACATTGTTCCAATTATTTACTGCAATGCAATAAATTATCCCAAAGTGGCTAAAACCTGAGTGGCTAAAAAGCCAAAACATTTTATTTTATTTCATGATTCAGTGGGTCAGAAATGTAGGCAGAGCTCAATGGTGAGGTTCTTCTCGCTATGTTGTTGGCTGGAATCATTCGGTGTTATTCAGCTGATGGGTCCAAAACGGATTCATTCATATGCCTGGCCTTAGCAGGAATGGTTGGAAGGTTGGATTCAGCTGTGCTCTTCTCCCTCTCCGTGTAGTCTCAGGACCTCTCCACATAGTCCCTCTAGCAGAATTGCTTACATGGAGACTAAAGGCTCCAATGGTAAGTATTTTAAGGTACAGAAAATGGAAACATTAGTCTCTGAAGGCTTAGGTCCAGAAACTGGCATCTCATCACTTTGGCCATATTCTATTTCCTAAGGCTGTCAAAGAGCCCATTTAGATTC
Organism: Acinonyx jubatus; assembly: GCF_027475565.1. Taxonomy (NCBI): domain Eukaryota; kingdom Metazoa; phylum Chordata; class Mammalia; order Carnivora; family Felidae; genus Acinonyx; species Acinonyx jubatus. The sequence continues at coordinate 28,719,960 of NC_069384.1, forward strand.
AAGGGGAGGAGACAAATACCCTCTAACTCAGTGAGGAGAGAACCAAAGAACTTAGGGTCATCTTTATTGTGCTTTACCTGCTCTCCGACTGCACAGAAAATACATTCAGCCCCTTCCGTGACCCCTGAGGTTCTCATGTTACAGCATCATGCTCAGGTGGTCATAATCTGAATGAGGTCCAGGTATGGATGAGTTCTTTGGCTCCTAGGATGTGGTTCTTCTCTATCTGATAAGCTGTGAACTAAAGAGATACGTTTTTCTGTCACCACAGGATGGTGAGCCAAAAATAAGTGCAGTGCAAATAGGGACAGAATTAGATGCACAGCAGTTACTGGGGTTAGTAATTTTGAAATCCCAAAATGCGGACAGTTTTACTCCTGGGAATGATTCTCCTTGGTTCTTGGCACTGCCTTCTAAGCTCTTGGTTCTGCCTTTTGTGTCCTCATCTATATGGAATGGCAAAGTTTGTGCGACAAAGTGTACTTCTTAGCCTGCTTCCTGCCCACAGTAAATTGGGGATGTCCAAAGACTTTTTATTTTGTACTTTCTAAATCCATGCCGTTAAGCATAACCCATACACACACACTGTTGTTTCTTTGTTTACTGAGACGGGCTTTTTTCTACCTTGGGACAAGAGTAAGAATGATGTGGGGCAACATCTATATGATCTAGCAGAGTACTAGGAGACATGTCCTTAGTTTTTGCTTGAGATGCCAGCAAGGGGATTTACAGCAGCCAGACACTTGCATTCTTTACCCTAAGTTTCTTTTAGTATGCTGGATTTTAAAGCTATTGCTATATAGTAATTTTATAGCTATTGCTATATAATAATTTTATAGCTATTGCTATAGAGCTGGATTGCTAAAGCTATTTATTTCTTTGAGAATCTTTTTCTGGGTGTAATAGCTGAGGATGAAAACCAATTTTATTTTCAAATCCCCAAATCCCTGAGCCTTTATATCTCTTCTAAATTCTTAAAATCTGAATAAAAATGGTACAGTTCTTTCTTTAGTTTCTCTTCCTCTTCCCAGCCGCCCTTCCATCTTGTGTGTAGTTACAGGAAGCTAGAAGCCTGTTGAGATTTTCCACATTCTGTCTTTAAATCTCTCCAGCTAGATCCAGAAGTTCATTAAATACCATTTTTATTTTCTACATTATGACAGGAAGCTATGTTACCAAACTTTTCAATAACAATTTCCTAATTGTTTTTCAAAGTCTCACCATCTTCTGAAGTGTCTTCCAGCTTGACTCTCTCCAATAATGCTAGTATTTCCTGCTCTTGAGCTAGAGGTAATGTTATATGAATTTCAGATTAGCTGTATGAATTTCAGATTAGCCTCTTCCTAGTTTGTGGATACTAGAGAACCACACCGTGGGAGGGCTCTCCACGGAGAAACACCTGCCTGACAGATTTACATGTTTAAAGACTAGGAGATCTTTAGTCGTTTTTAAGTATTATGTGTCAATACCACCGAAAATAGAATTAGCACATTTTTATAAGTGGCAAAGAATTTTCAGGAAAAAAATTATGATACAAGAGCTATTAATTAAATGAGGATGACAGAAAAAAAGAGAGTAACATTAGATTGTTCACTTTCTTTTATTTCTTATTTCTAATGATACATTCAAATAAAATGTTCAATATTGATTGTGTTTTATCCTTTTCACTGTAAATAGAGACTACTTAAAACTGGAATAATTAATAAAATGTAAGTTACATTGACACAAGAGGGCAGCCTTTTCCTATAGATTTTTCAAATAAATTTCCGGGACTAATTCTGTAGATACTTTAGCTCACTTTAGAAAAGAGATTGAAAGGAATCCCAAAGCAAAATTAGTTCTTCAAGGTGATTATTTTACCCTATTCTTTATGTAATCACTGGCAAGTAGTCCTTTAATTTAAACTATTTTACGTCAATACAATAGAACAAGCAGAAAAACACATTTTAACTACAATAAAACTTTATTGATTTAAATGTTTTATGGAGAGGCAAAAGGCTATGGAGATAGAATCTTATATTGTGAAGCTAGAGTAATTAAAACAATGCAATATTATTGTAAAGCCAGATGGTTCAAAGGAATAGAATAAAAAATACACTTTGCTGCAAGAAACAAACAAGTAAAATTTTATTATATGACAGAAGAGTCATTTTAACTAACCATTTGGAGAATGAACAAGGTTAGATTCCTGCCTTATATCACACAATAACATTAATTCTAGGTTGATTATATATTTTAATGCTAAGTATGAAATAAAATATGAGAAGAAAACCTGGAAATAGTCACATAATTTAGTAGGGAAAAAAAAAGGGTCTTCCTGAGAATGTCATGCATGGCAGGTACCACAAGGGAGAAAATGGTAGACTTGAATATAAGCTAAATTCTCCAGCTCACAGGTACCTAAACAAAACTGGAAGCAAATGACACACAGCGAAAGTATATTTGCAACAAGTATAATGGTAATCAAGAATATTCCTTCTATGTAAGGACCTCCTTAAAAATAATTAAGAAAAATATGATACTCCAAAAGAAAAAAAATGGACAAAAGACTTAATTCACATAGAACAGGAAATGATCAATAAGTTAGAAAAATTGTTCATGTTATTTTTCTTCATAAATTTTATTTGTAATAAAATCTATGAAAACTTAAAAAAGAAAAAAAATAGCACACGTGGCTTATTAGATTGGCAATTATAAAAGAAACTAAATATTGAATAAGGGTAAGGTTGTTGGAAAATGAGCTAGCTGTCTCATTTTGAATGTTTGTATTCCCTAAAATTCATATGTTGAAAACTACCCCTTCAAGGTAATGATATCAGGAAGGGGGACCCTTGGGAGATGATTAGGAATAGATGAGGTCATCAGTGGGGAGCACTAAGCCCTTTGGGATTAGTGCCTGAAGAGTCAGGTGAGAACCTGCTTCACCTTTGTCCTTTTTGCCATGTGAGGATACAATAAAAAGAGCATTGTCTGCAAATTGGAAGTGTGCTCTCCCCAGAACTTGACTTTGCTGGCATTAGACATCCAGCCTCCAGAATTATGAAAAATAAATTTCTTTTATGTATAAGCCACCTAGTCTATGGCATTTTGTTATAGCAGCTTGAACTAGTGCTGCTGATAGAAATGTAAATTAGCATAATCTTTCTGAAGAGAAAATCAAAACAAGAAATATTAAGCAACTTACCCTAAGTTAACAGCTAGGAAGTGACCGAAATCAGATTGAGATACAGAGATCACTACCAGTTAAACCTATGGTCCTTACATTACCATAAACTCTTGGATTTAAGGAGTGCATCATTTAGGATGCAAATCAAACACCCAAGCCAAAGAAAGGAATTTATTGTAAAACTACAGGGGTCTTAGGTTGATTTTTTGAATGAGGGTCTCAGATGTTCTTGTTACCCTCTTTTGTTTCTTTCTGTTTTTCTCCACATATCTATGTTATTCTATTCTGTAAAGGACTTCATCTGTTTTCCTTACCTACAAGATGAAAAGCCAGCTGTAGATAGCCCCCACATTTTCATTTTTTGAATAAAACCACTCTTTCCTTTCCTTTTTGTATTTTCAGTCAGAAAAGACCATGATTGAGCCTCCTTGGATTGGGTGCCAATCCCAACCAAGCACTTTTGACTACAAGTGGGGGGTGACAAGGATTGGCTTGGGTTGGGTTTTATGCATGTATTCCAAACATGTGTGACTAAGGAAACAGTGTCCTTTTATGAAATTGCTGTTATAACGTGATCATGGTGAGGCAGGATTGGTCTTGAAATGAGATTATTTAACGTGAGGCAATCCACAATATGTGTGCAGACATAATCATAATCAGGTTCCTGAACTTCAAAATGGAGGACTAGACTCTTTATAGACTCGTCATTTTGAATTTAACAATTTCAGGCAGAACTTCAGCATCCTTATGTTTTCTGAGGTGTTTTCCTCAGTACTAACATCTGGCATGCAGTAGCCTGAATAAATAGTAGTTATTATGGTTATTAACCTTGTACAGCTCCACTCTATGGGCAACAACTCTGCTTTATATTGCACCTTTCAAATCTCAATATAGTCAATATGCCTCAATTTCAGGTTTCTTGAAGCTAGTGACATAAAAATTTAACCAAGCAGGAGCTCCAGGTGGCCCAGTCAGTTGAGGATACAACTCTTGGTTTCAGCTCAGGTCATGCATGATATCATGGTTTGTGAGATGGAGCCCCATGTTGGGCTCCACGCTGGGTGAGGACCCTGCTTAAGATTCTCTCTCTCCCTCTCCCTCTGCCCCTCCCCCACTCAGACTCACTGACTCAAAAAAAAAAAATTAACCAAGCAAAACCTTCATTAGGAAGGTTGCTTTTCAGGGTGTCTGGGCAGCTCCATCGGTTGAGCACCCACCTCTTGGTTTTGGCTCATGACTTCATGGTTCGTGGGTTCAAGCCTGCGGCAGGCTTGCTGCTGTCAGCACAGAGCCCGCTTTAGATCCTCTGCCCCCATCTCTAACTTGCCCTCCTCCACTCATGCTCTCTCTTCCTCTTTCTCTCTCTCTCTCAAAAATAAACATTGAAGGGGCTACTGGGTGGCTCAGTTGGTTGAGCATCTGACTTTGGCTCAGGTTATGATCTCATGGTTGATGAGTTTGAGCCCCACGTCGGGCTCTGTGGAGCTTGGAGCCTGCTTCAGATTCTGTGTCTCCCCCTCTCTCTGCCCCTCCCCCACTCATGCTCTGTCTCTGTCTCAAAAATAAATGAACATTAAAAAATATTAAAAAAAACATTGAAAAAAAAAGAAGGTAGCTTTTCATTGTCACTCATCTTGGCAGGAGGTGATTTCCTTGCATTTAAAAGCTTTTTTAAAAATATTTTTTTCTACTGATGTCCCTCTTAAATACACAAACACTCAACGAGTCCATTTAAAATTTCTCACATTGGGACATCTGGGTGGCTCAGTCAGTTAAGCATCCGACTCCTGATTTCGGCTCAGGCCATAATCTCATGGTTTGTGAGATTGAGCCCTGCATCAGGCTCTGCGCTGACAGGGTGGAGCCTGCTTGGGATTCTCTCTGTCTCCTCTCTCTCTATCCTTCATCTCTCTCTCTCTTTCTCATCTCTCTGCCCCTCCCCACTTTTGGGCTCTCTCTCTCTCAAAATAAATAAACTTAAAAAAATAAAATGTCTCATGTTATGGGGATAAAAGGTACAGCATAGAAAATATAGTCAGTGGTATTGTAATAGCATTGTACGTACAGATGGTAGCAACACTTGTGGTGAGCACAGCATAAGGTATATATAGACTTATTGAATCACTGTGTTGTACACCTGAAACTACTGTAATATCGTGTGTCACCTGTACTTAATACATGTCTCATGTTTATATTTCCTAAATGGTACATGTTATCTGGAGAAAAAATAATTGAAATCTGGAAAAATAAAACTGAAATCGGATGATTAGGGTATCAAAGAATAAAAAAGCAGTTTTGCCATAAAATGGTTCTCTTGCTCAGAATATTGTTGGGAAGCTTCCATTTAGTTTACCCGAAGTAACTTTAATAGATTTGAAATTTATCCTCAGTTAGGGCAGAATCTTGATAGAGAGCCTCATTTTTAGTCCCACTGACCATTGGGCCCCAATTTCTATGAAGGAGATGTGACAATGACATTCAATCTAGCATGAGGTAATTATGATATCTGCTTACAAATTTTTCTCAAAAGTACTGACCAGTTATTATAGATCCTGTAAATAAATTTTTAGTACCAACAGTATAGTAACATATTTAGAGCACTGGAACAGACCTCACAAGACTTATATTCTAGCCTTTTCTCTGCTGAAAAAAGATGTGTGTTTTTGGGCAAATGAGCCTCAGCTTCTTCATTTATAGGGTATTTTTCTCAGGACTAATGTCTGGCATTCAGTGGCCTGAATAAATAGTAGTTATTATGATTATTAACCTTGTACAGTTTCAGCTCCTCGTTCGTTCGTTCATTCATTCATTCATTCATTCATTCATTCATTCATTCATTCCTACTCCCTAAATCCAGTAATGAATACTTAAGCAGTAAACAAAGAAAGTTTGATTAATGTTCTTATTTTTTTTTGTAATATTGCCTGAAAATTTAGTTCTTTGAAGCAGTTCAGTGAGTTTATCTGCAGTGTTCTTCGGAAAAGTACATGATGGAATTCTGAAAAATTCTTTTCATAAAGTTCCCAACTGCTTCTGTGGGCAGTGGGTGAGAATAATTGTCTTTGTCCTATTTGGATGGCAGGAGAAGGAGGGAAGTAACTGCTGTGTGGGCAGCTGGATAACCCGTAGGTAGAAGGTAGAGATTACTAGTTTATGAGAAAGGCAAACCTGAGATTTTCATCAAAGAAATGACTTGTGACCACCTCACTCCCATTTTCACACATAACCCATTGGCTAACGTTCTGGAGTTCATCTTCTTATTTTCTAACAATGACATTTATTTTGATCAGATTTTTCCTGTGTGCACATATTCTAAGGAAAGAAATTGGGCCAAATGGCTTGTCTCATTTGCCTTCCAAGATCCTGTGACATGGCCCTGAGCTATGCCACTACCTAGGAATGAGGTTTTAAGCTCAGGATATTTTAATTACATTTAAAAGCAATATAGTCACTAATATAAGAATGTCTGGTTAAAGAAACATGCCAATTTTCCAGACCTAAGTATTGTACAAGCATTTGAACAATAAAAAATAGTATGATATATGGATATACATACAGAGGCATGTTAGTTGAATCAAACTGTCTTAGCTCATAGGAAATATAGTTTAAATATTACTGAATTTTCACCATTTAAGATGTTTTTTAAAAATGTAGTATCAGGTTCCTTATATAAATATAAACAAGCAAGTATATTTGCTATTAAAGGGACCAACAACCCATCAGAGTGGTTTGAGGATAACTTTAAACTGAAAACATCTGAACAAATAGCATCCTCAGAAAGAAACTTTATCTAACTTCCCATTATGGCCTTAAGTAGAGCCATAAACTTTCTCCTGAAGGGGCTCATGTTCGAGAGAATACTGATCCTTAACCCTGTCAGATGAGAGTTAGGCTGCCATAAACGCCCCTTTGGGAGAGCTTCAAGCCAGGAAGGAAACTGCCTATCAGCACCTGCATGAAAACATGTAAACACATGTAAACAAAAGAATCTTCCATACTTTTCCACTGAAGCCCTAACCCTCTCCGCTCATTTGGCAAGCTGGTATATAAACCATTAGCCCTTGCAATTTGAGGAGCCAGTCCTTACAGTATGCTCCCACATGCATGTGAAGTAAACTTTTCTTAAATTCATTTATTCAGGCAAATAATTTCAAACAAAATTACTGAATTAACCTTTGTCAATTTAATTTTCAGGCTCCAGACTACTTACACCTAAGTTGGTAGCAGAAAAGTTTTCCTCCTAACACTACTCACCTTGGTAATTAAAGATAACCCACTTGAATACATACCCCTACTTCCGATGATGTTAAACTCCAGTATCTTTACGGGAGGCAAACATATCACAGCTTGACAGTTTGGAAACAAGGTCCATTTTCTTAATCTTTGTGTCTTTGGTTTCCGAAAGTAGCTTATAGATTGTTGTCTGTAAGATGGGTCACTTTGGAGTCACCAGCTATCTTGTGATAGGACTCAGGATGAATTTCTCCTCATCCCATTGATGGGTTCCAGAGGAGACTCCATTGAAACTTAGAACAAGAAAAGAGAAGGCACGGTTCACCGCCCTCCAATTATTCCCTGTGAGAAGCTGCGTGCCTGTGTCTGTGGGCCATTGCAGGGGTCACTGCTGCCCCGAACTTAAAGACCTTGGACACATAGGAAGTTGCTGTCTCCGCTAAGAGAGAAAGGTGGGAGGAAGCCACTTATCCCCTAGGGAATTGAGCTTAAGTTGAACACTTGTGGCTGGAAGCAGCAGCAGGAATCCTTATTTTGGCCAGCTCCTTTTCAAAGTAGGCATGTGGGTTATTTTCAGACAATCCTGCTCCTTGCATAACAACTGACAATTTACTTTTCCTTAGAGGTTCATTCATGTATTTTCTTAGATGTTTTTATTTTATGAAAGCAGACATATTTCCTAAGCTGTTTTTAAAATTTTTTTTAATGTTTTTATTTTTTTGAGAGAGACAGAGCATGAGTGGGGGAGGGCCAGAGAGAGAGGGAGACACAGAATCCGAAGCAGGCTCCAGGCCTGAGCTGTCAGCACAGAGCCCGATGTGGGGCTTGAACTCCTGAACCCTGATATCATGACCTGAACCAAAGTCAGACGCTTACCTGACTGAGCCACCCAGGAGCCCCTCTAGGATATTTTAAACTGTGTCATATTATTATTTAAGATTTCCCTGACTTAAACTATAGTTAACTTTTAAGTTTCTAAACACCATCAACTGTATCTTACTTCAGTTCCTTAACTTCCTCTAATTTTATTTGCCATATTCTGATTGTGCTGTCATTTTCTTACCTCTAAATATTCATTTTGCTGAGAAATAAGCTCCTCATTCTGGATGTTTCAAAATACCACTCATTGTTCTAAATTCAAGTTTAATGTCACCACCTTCATAAACTCTACCTTGTCACCTTTGTTGACTACACTGTTTATTCTGTGCAAAAGGCTGGCATCACTTCTTTAACTTACTTTCTGCTCCACACTCCCATGACAACGGTGGGGGCAATAAATTCGGTCACTGGGAGTATTCCCTCCTTCCCTCAGGACTGTATCCTCTACAGGAGTATCTAACATACAAACACAATCACTATTTTAATATAAAAAAAAACCCTTCGGCAAGCATTCCGAAAGAAATTCAAAATTGTTTATATTGTACAAAAATCTAAAGATTTTACCTCTTCATATCCTAAAAAAACACACCACGATCAAAGATTTATGTGTAAAATTGAATTCGGAAAAATTCTAAAACAAAATAGATTTTTTCTTAATCTTTGATTATGAAAGGCTTTCTGGGAAAAATCCCCAAAACTATAAGAAAGACTAATATGTATGATAAGATATTAACTATGTCGTGGACTCTGGGTCTAAAGTTCTCTCTTGTCTAGCAAAAGCGCTGGATGCAGGATTGAAAGTGAGAGATGGCTGATGTCCGGGAAAAGACAAGAGGTCCTTGCCCTGTTTTTATTCAGATCAGAAGGCTTACAAATGTGATGGGCATGTACAAATAGACAAAGAAACTGGGAACATTAACTTGGGCATGTGAGGGAAAAGGGGGTATTTGAAGATATACAGTGTTTGGGGGTTTGGATCAATATAACACAAAATCCGGGCGCAGGGCAGTTGGGAGGAAGGTTGTTTACCGCGGATGTGAGGCAACACCTCTGTTTATCTTAGCTAGCCTAGGGCATGAGGCAGGTAGGAGGAATAAACTCAGGGTTGACAAGGCACCTTTTCTTTTGGTCACCATCTCTGCTCTGGGCTGCTTGCCTGCAGTGCAGGGTCCATAGTCCAATTCAAAAATTTACCTAACCTGGCTCTATCCTACTGTGAAAGCAGCTTTTCTGCCACAGTACTAAATTGGGGGTGCTTCCACCCTGAACATCTAATCTCGTTTATTTCATATTCCTATGTATTTGTCACCTTTGCACCGTTCCTATTTTAGGCCTTTGCCTCTCCCTCTCTATTCTGGGGACTCTGCACCCCCTCTCTATTTTGGGGTGCCTTTGCACCTCCATATTCCTGGCGCCTTTGCACCTCACTATTCTCAGGGTGTTTTGCACCCCCTATTCTTGGTGTGCCAATCTGGTTTACCCAAACTTGGGTGTGAGCATTTTATGACTTTGTATTTCTTTATGCCTTGTTAACCCATTGGTATAAACCCGGGCCACTCCTAAGCTTATCCCCCACAAACTATATGAAAATTAAAATCTGCTCTGGAAATTAAATTAAAAAAACCCTGGAAAATTATTTAAATATATATAAAAAGGAGTGAATATTCTTAAGATAAAGAAGGATTTAAAAATCAGCAAATAGAAATTCCTTTTAGACCTGACACACTGACATACTGAGAAACAGAGTTTTATCTCCTCGTTCTCCAAAAACCGATTAAAACAAGAATAAGAATTTAAAAAAAGAAAAAAAAATATTTAAGCAGCAGAAGTTGGGAAAAGGGCCAACAACAAAATTTTTGACATTCTCTAGATTTTTAAGAACATAAACTAACCAACCCAATAAAAATCTCTTAGCCACGTATCTTCCTTATGTCCCTTTCTCTCCTCCCTTTCACAGGAAGAAACTTGAATAAATTATCCTTTTGCAGTCCATTAGCTATAGTTATTTTCTCATTCTCACTCGAAATCAGTCTGATCATGCTTGTGCCAGAATCATTTAACCAAAATGTCTTATATGAAACATCATTGCTAAGTCCAGTGACCAATTCTGAGTACTTATCTTACCTGATCTATCAATAGCATTTGACACAACTAATTATTTCTTCCTCCTGGAAACACTGTCTTCGCTTGGATTCCCAGATACCATGTTCTGTTTGTCATTCTACTGCGGTTCTTCCTCATCTCCCTATGGTACAAATACTGGCAATACCCAGGGCACAGACCTTGGAGCTCCTCTCCTTTCTACCTACACACACTTCCTAGATGGTCTTATCCAGTCTTAAGGCTTGAAATACCACTGATATATAATATTTAAATCTTCAACCTAGATCTTTCTCTGGACTGCAGATTTATATGTACAAATTTCTTGATATCTATTAGATTTCTGACATGCAAATCATAATTAACATGTCCAAAATTCTCCAGATTTTGCTCTAAAACTTACTCCTCCATGGTTTTGCCCATATCAGTAAATGGTAATTCTTCTAGTTGCTCTAACCAAATACCTTAAGAGTCATTGGTTACCCTTCATTCCCTCTTTCCCATGATTAGAATGCTTAGTGAATGGTCATCTTTACCTTTAAAATACATCTAGAACCTGACCACTTCTATTGTTACTGTTTTGATCCAAACAACCATGTCCTCTTGACTGGATAACTTCAATAGTCTCAATATTTCTGCCCTTGTCCTACCCTCACTCCCCACACCCCATCCACAAGACATCCCTGCTAAGAATAATATGTCCAGGTTGTTACAATGACCTGTAAGTTCCCATTATCTTCTGTTCACATCTCTGCTGTGATCAACCTCCTCCACCATATTAGCCATATTCTCTTTCTTCCCTGGAATGCTTCCCCCATGGGGTCTTTGACTCTGCTGTTCCCTTTGCCTGGTGTTCATTCCTCAGATATCCACATGGCTTTCTTTCCTGCTTTGAGTTTTTAATCCCTAAACATGTTCTTTAAAAATATATATGTGTGTGTGTGTGTGTGTGTGTGTGTATACATATATATGTGTGTATATATATATCTTTTTTCCTCAGCAGTTTGCTGTTATCAACATCTAACTTTGTTATTGACCTTAATTTTTCTCTTTCCACTACACTATTCCATAAGAACATGATTTAAAAAATACATTGCATAACCCACGTTCCTGTATCCTAAGAGGTTGGGGTGATATTGACAAGAGGCAAACCATTTTACTAATACAGGTTTAAAACTTGGAGCCATTCTTCCAAGGATGGATAAAGAGCAGGCCTAAAAATGTGAGAACAGTTGAGAGTCAGGATAGAAAACTGGACTTCTAGGTATTCTCCCTTTTTTTCTGTGTTTTCGGGTGAGTGCCTTTCTTCCTCCCAGGATTTATTGTCTTGAGGAATGGAGACTCTCATGCCCTCCTATTGTGCTCTGTTTACCTCTACTATAACATTATCCTGAAATCACCTAACTTTGCATCTATGCCAGAAGACCATAAACTCCTCGAATGTTGGGATCAAACTTTTCCAGTGATGTCTGTCACCTCAGCACCAAACTCTGTGTTTGGAATGATAATCATTCCTTGTTGATTGATTTGCTTTAATGAGTACTCCACGCAGGAAATGAAGAGAACCTGAACAAGGTCACAATGAGGAGTTAATGACTACTTAGAAATGGGAGTGACAGGAACTGTCTAGAATAACTCCAAGGGTTTTGATTGGCATGCAAGAGAATCTGCAATGTTTTCCCTTGTGATTAACTTAGAGGTGGGATAAAATCAGTGAAGATTTGTTGCCAGCCTGGGGCAAGCAGCTGGGGTGAAAGTTATTTTCCTATCCAGGATATTACTAATTTTCTCATATAGAAATAGAAGCAAAGACATTAATTATTAGGATTCATAGTGTATGGGACTGATTAACAGTATTCACTTACAGTATGTTTTCATTTATTAAACTCCCCAAGCAAGGTCCAGTAGTTGAAACAATTATTGTTATATCCAGGTTCCTTGCAGTAGATGATGTTCTATATCTTGTTGAAAGCCAATAATTCTCAGAGTTTATAACACAGGAAATATGTGAGTTTGTATCCTTCCTTACATACTGGTTATGTTTTCTAATTACAATGCAAGTAGCACATGTGTTTCTTAACCCTTATACCTGTTAATGATATAACAAGATGGTATTGGAAACTGAAAAGGAAATATTACTGGGAACCAGGTAATAGATTACTTGATCTCATCTGCTAAAGCAGTTTCTACACACACATGAAGTAATTTTTGCAGGTTGGGCATGACTGGTAGTAGACTTAGTCCACAGTTGTGGCCTCACGTGACCTTGTAGAACCCATTCTGATCAAATAACATCATCACTATCAACTTCAGAAAATATCACTTAATGCAAACCAGAGAAGTTGTGTTCACTGAACTTCCTCAGGCTTGAGGTACAGAAGCATCCTTTGTAAAAAAAGATGTCCTTTGAACTTTCTGCTTTAAAATATAATTTCTACGGAAATCCAGAGCCCCTCTCTCTCTCTCTCTCTCCCCCTCTGTCCCTCTCCCCTGCTCCTATTCTCTCTCTAAAATAAAAAATAAAATAAATGAACCAGAGACAAGAAATATGATTTGATAATAAATATTAAATACTATACATTAATGAAGTATCATTCTATTTATTGTTCATCATCAAGATTTAAGTATGTCAAATATACTATATCAAACCCAGCTGACAAAAGAGGTTGGGTAATACGGTCATAGCTAATTTTCATGAACTACAATTAAGCGAGAAGTAAGGCAGGTATTCCTATTTCTATACAGTTACATAAAAAGGGAAGGATCTAAAAACCAGTCCCATGATAATAAGCTTTCCTTTGGTATCCTCATTTTATGAAATAAAGCTGCAGGAGAGTAAGGCTCAGAAACACCATATTTAGACATAAAAGATAAAATGTTATTCACAAAGGAAACTAAAGCCTGCTTTTCCATCTTTGTTAGGAACAACATGCAACTCCTAAATATTTACACTAGTTTTCATTCAGAAAATCCGCCGCTCCATATAGGCAACAGTCTTGGAGAGCAGGGTGCCTTATCCACAAGTGCTCAGGAAGTGACTTCTGATTGAGAAGTTAGTGCAATGCCATCATCAGTACTAAAATATAATAACTCAAAGCGTATTTCTTGTTGACAATGTGTCAAAAATACTATTACAAATACAAAAAATACTACATTATATTATTTTTAAGTTTTTGTCATTCAAGACAAAAATTTTTGTCAATTAACAGGAAATCAGATGTCATATTATTATATATTTCAAACAGCACAAGAAAGCCACGAAACTGGTCATTTAGGAGAATACCGGTTGTTTGTGTTTTTGTTTTTTTTTTTTTTTAAAGAAAATGAAGAGCAGTATAGACAAATTTTATTTGAACATAATCCCTAATATCTTTTCTTTTTCTTACACTTTCGGAACTTTTGGCTATATTCATTTCCTCTATTATTTTCTGTGCTACTGTCACTGTCACTGGTTTGTTTTTGCCTCTTTCGTTTATTCGTCTGATGAAGGTCAGGTTCGCTGGGCTGTTGGTGAGTCCATTCATAAGAGCTGGGTCCAGCCTCTAGATCTGGAACACAATTTAGGGGAGAAGACATGGCCGTGCTACTGGGAAGCGGTGCTGTCACCTCGTAGTATGGAAGCTGCAGTGCTGGGTTATACGCGTGCCACTGCCATGAAAAAGAAGATAATCTTCTACCAAAACAAGCCCAAACGTTTAAAAAAAGTTAACAGTTACAAATAACTACAAGCAAACTAAACCGCGTGTTAGAAGGACAGTGACTTTTCAAAATGGCAATGTGGTAGTTTCCTTAAATGGTTAATGTGAAGATTGAAGGTAGTATATGCCTTATTACAATACAGATTAGTGCTGCCTTACAGAAATACAGTACAAGCCACAGATACAGTTTTATATTTTCTAGTAGCTACAATATGAAAATAAAATTATTTTGTTTATAATACTGTTTCTAATATTAATAATGTATTTTATTTATCCCAAAATATCCCAAATACTGTCATTTGAACATGTGAATAATATAAGAATTATTAATGAGCTTTTTTACTTTCCCTTTTCCATACCAAGTCTTTAAAATTTGGTGTGCATATTATACTTATAGCACGTCTCAATTAAGATGCTACATTTGCACAGACAATACTTGATCTGAATTTAGATTATCCAAACTTTACATTTGAAAAAGGAGATTTACATACCCAAGGTTTCAAATATTCTTAAAAATATTCTAATAACTGAGGGCGCCTGAGTGGTTCAGCCGGTTAAGCGTCCGACTTCGGCTCAGATCATGATCTCCTGGTTTGTGGGTTCGATCCCCACGTCAGGCCCTGTGCTGATGGCTCAGAGCCTGGAGCCTGCTTTGGATTCTGTGTCCCCCTCTCTCTATGCCCTTCCCCTGCTCATGCTGTGACTCTCTCTCCTTCAAAAATAAACATTAAAAAAATTAAAAAAATATTCTAATAACTGAACCAAGTTATCTGTTTTTAAATTTTAATAAAAATTAAAATTAAGTAAAATTAAAACTCATCTCCTTATTCTCACATGCGGCTAATGGCCATCGTACGATAGAGCATGTTTGTCCACTATTAAGATAGACACTTTCTTGTTTTTAATTCAAGTTTCTAACTACACAAAGTAGATGAAAGATTAATAGAGACAAAATGAACTTGTGTGTGTGAGTGCATGCATGGGTGCGTATGTTTCTCATCTCTACCAACAACATGACATGTAGGAAGAAGGATATTGACAGTTTTGAATGAGAACTAGTTGTTTGTTAGTATCTCACTGTAACTAAGAAAAATTTTTTCCAGAGGCTCAATTCTCGATGTTCCTTATGTTTGCAAAATGAAAATGCCTACGTGAAACATCTGAAGCTCACATACATGTTGGGTATTTAAAAAAAAAAATCACAACCTGTGAATCACACTACTTGTGTTACAATCCCACATCTGTCACTGACAAGCTGTCTTGGGCCTATTTTATCCCTCAGTTTTATTAGGCATAAAATGAAGAGTTAAAAGAAAAATATTTTCCTAAGTTCCCCTTTAACTTATTGTGACCATACTTATAATTTCTAGGCTGGAACTACATTTTTGAGAGCCTTTGGAAATAATGCAGTTTACTCTACCAACTGAGAACCTAAATTAAATTAAATTTAAATTTAAATGAGAACTCTCTATTCAAATTTTCCTTGGACCACAGTGCATCCTCACTACCATCTACCCGCTTTGTGCTGACACTCGCTCAGGTACTAAGTTTGAGACTGAAGATGCCTGTGTTAGAGCCGACCACCACTGGGCAGAAGACAGCCTCTGCCTTCACTCCAGGTTGGGATTTGAGAACCGTAAGTTCCACCATAGTCTGTATTATATTATACATCGAACCAAAGGCATATCAAACTTACCATTTTCTGAAAGAAAAAATATTCTTGAGGGAAAGTTGCACCATTAATTGGAAAAAACTGCATGGGAAAGGAAGATCTGCCCACAACTTCTTCATTTCTTTGGGAAGGGAAAAGAAAAATTAATGAACAGTTAAAATTCTTACACACAAATGTCCTTTTTTCTAAAAAACAATAAAAAAATAATAAAAGCTCTTTATTATTTATTATATCTGTAATTAAAAAACAAAGCTTCCCTAAGACAACTCGATTAAGATTAACTTGAAACATATACATACAAATGATCAGACATTATACTGATAAAATAGTGACCTCATAGTGCCTTATATCTTATTAATTGCTAACATACTGAAATCTAAATATATAGAGTCACATCTGACTTTCTGATAGGAAAATGTTCAATATGTTATATTTGTACAAAGAAAAAGAACACTTAGATATGAAGAGAGCAAAGCTAGTCATTAGTAACCACCAAGAATGCATTTAATTTTCTACAGATATAAAAAGTGAAAGAAATATAGAATTTATCCTCAATTTATTTTGGAAGGTATCTTCACTGTTTAACTATAAAAATTATGCTCCTTTCCTAAATGGACTGTTAATGTTACCATCAAGCCATGTTTGCTGATTTCTTTCACACATGAATTAAGATAATAAAAATCTCTAATTCAAGAAGAGTTGTGAGCTAAAGTTTCATTTGTAAGTGTAATATTTGCTTCTATGAAGATGTTTAATAAATTCCAATGTTAGAACAACTAGCCTTCATTTGCTACTTGCTCCTCAGTATTCCACAACTTTAATGCTAATACGACTAATCCTTAGGAAAGAGATGTGCTGGGAGAAAGGGTAAAACTAACACAGGCATGTTTTTGGGACCTGGGAAGATGGCGGCGTAGGAGGAGGCAGGGCTCACCTCCTCCTGCTGATCACTTAGATTCCACCCACATCGGCCTAAATAGCCCAGAAAACCATCAGAAGACTAGCAGAACGGACTCCAGAGCCAAGCATAGACAGAGGCCCACGAAGAGGGTAGGAAGGACAGAGACGCGGTGCATGCTACACGGACTGGCAGGAGGGAACCAGGGCGGTGGACGGGCAGCCCGCCTGGCAGGGCAGAGCCCCAAGTCTGAATTGCAAAAACGGAGGGGCTGGACTCCATGAGTTCTGACAGCCAGTGGAACTTAACATCTGGAATGTTATAAGTCAAAAGCTCTGCTCTTAGAGAGTGGGGAGGGCGAGAGGATGCCAGGAGAGTTGTTGAGCCCCAGAAGACAGAGCTCTGCTCAGCTGGGGAACAAAGGCACTAGCAAGTGCCCTCTCCCTCTCTCATTCCCCAGCCAAAATTCCAAAGGGAACCAGTTCCCGTCACTGAACTTGCTTGCACCCTGCAAACACCCAACGCTGTGCTTCTGTGGATCCATCCCTCCGACAGGCCTGCCTCCCTCCAGGTGCTGCACGGCCCCTCCCGCAGGGGACCACCAACGTCAAAGTGAGCTAAGCCTGCCCCTCCTGCCCCTATGCACCTTGCAGATCCACCCTGGCTAATACGCCAGATCCCATGGAAGCAGCACGACAAGCCTGGCAGTGTGCAAGTAGCCCAGACAGGGGCCGCACCACTCCACAGTGAGTCCTGACTCTGGGAGAGGGGGAAGATAAGGTACACACCAGTCTGACTGTGGCCCCAGCAGTGGGCTAGGGGCAGACATTGGGTCTGACTGTGGCTCTGCCCAACAACACAAGTTACTCCGAACAGCACAGGAGAAGTGCCTTGCAGTTTGGAGCCACCACAGGGACTACCCAAAATGATGAAATGGAAGAATTATCCTCAAAGAAACTCCAGGAAGTAGCGACAGCTAATGAATTGATCAAAAACAATTTAAGCAATATAAAAGAACAAGAATTTAGAATAATAGTCATGAAATTAATCGCTGGGCTTGAAAAACACATACAGGACAGCAGAGAATCTATTGCTACAGAGATCAAAAGACTAAGAAATAGTCATGTGGAGCTAAAAAAATGATATAAATGAGCTGCAAAATAAAATGGAAGTGGCCATAGCATGGATTGAAGAGGCAGAGGAGAGAATAGGTGAATTAGAAGATAAAATTATTGAAAAAGAGGAAGCTGAGAAAAAGAGAGACAAAAAAATCCAGGAGTATGAGGGGAGAATTAGAGAACTGAGTGATGCAATCAAATGGAACAATATCCATATCATAGGAATTCCAGAAGAAGAAGAGAGAGAGAAAGGGGCTGAAGGTGTACTTGAACAAATCATAGCTGAGAACTTCCCTGATCTGGGGAAGGAAAAAGGCATTGAAATCCAAGAGGCACAGAGAACTCCCTTCAGACGTAACTTGAATCGATCTTCTGTACGACATATCATAGTGAAACTGGCAAAATACAAGGATAAAGAGAAAATTCTGAAAGTAGCTAGGGATAAACAGGCTCTAACTTACAAAGGTAGACACATAAGAATAGTAGCAGACCTATCTACTGAAACTTGGCAGGCCAGAAAGGAATGGCAGGAAATCTTTAATGTGATGAACAGAAAAAATATGCAGCCGAGAATCCTTTATCAAGCAAGTCTGTCATTCAGAATAGGAGAGATAAAGGTTTTCCCAAAGAAACAAAAACTGAAGGAATTCATCACCACTAAACCAGCCCTACAAGAGATCCTAAGGGGGAATTCTGTGAGTGAAATGTTGCAAGGACCACAAAGTACCAGAGACAGCACTACAAGCATGAAACTACAGACATCATAATTACTCTAAACCCATAACTTTCAATAATAACACTGAATGTAAATGGACTAAATGTTCCAACCAAAAGACACAGGGTATAAGAATGGATAAAAAAAAACAAGACCCATCTATTTGCTGTCCACAAGAGACTCATTTTAGACCTGAGGACACCTTCAGATTGAAAGTGAGGGGATGCAGAACTATCATGCTACTGGAAGTCAAAGGAAAGCTGGAATAGCCACACTTATATCAGACAAACTAGACTTTAAATTTCAGGCTGTAACAAGAGATGAAGAAGAGATGAAGAATAATAATTACAGGGTCTATCCATCAGGAAGAGCTAACAATTATAAATGTCTATGTGCCGAATATGGGAGCCCCCAAATATATAAAACAATTAATCACAAACATAATCAATCTTATTGATAAGAATCTGGTAATTTCAGGGGACTTTTAATACCCCACTTACAACAATGGATAGATCATCTAGACACAGGATCAATAAAGAAACAAGGGCCCTGAATGATACAGTGGACCAGATGGACTTGACAGATATATTTAGATATATCTGCATCCCAAAGCAACAGAATATACTTTCTTCTTGAGTGCACATGGAATATTCTCCAAGATAGATCACATATTGGGTCACAAAACAGCCCTTCATAAGTATAAAGGAATTGAGATCATACCATGCACACTTTCAGACCACAATGCTATGAAACTTGAAATCAGCCACAGGAAAAAGTCTGGAAAACCTCCGAAAGCATGGAGGTTAAAGAACACCCTACTAAAGAATGAATGGCTTAACCAATGGAATCAAATGAAAATACAACAATCCAAACACTTTGGGATGCAGCAAAGGCAGTCCTGAGATGAAAATACATTGCAATCCAGGCCTATCTCAAGAAACAAGAAAAATCCCAAATACAAAATCTAACAGCACACCTAAAGGAAACAGAAGCAGAACAGCAAAGATACCCCAAACCCAGCAGAACAAAATAAATAATAAAGATCAGAGCAGAAATAAACAATATAGAATCTAAAAAGCTGTAGAGCAGATCAATGAAACCAAGAGTTGTTTTTTTAAAAAAAATAAACAAAATTGATAAACCTCTAGCCAGGCTTCTCAAAAAGAAAAGGGAGATGATCCAAATAGATAGAATCACGAATGACAATGGAATTATTACAACTAATCTGTCAGAAATACAAGCAATTATCAGTAAATACTATAAAAAATTATATGCCAACAAATTGGACAACCTGGAAGAAATGGACAAATTCCTAAGCACCCACACACTTCCAAAACTCAAACAGGAAGAAATAGAAAACTTGAACAGACCCATAACCAGCAAAGAAATGGAATCAATTATCAAAAATCTCCCAACAAATAAGAGTCCAGGACAGATGGCTTCCCTGGGGAATTCTACCAGACATTTAAAGCAGAGAAAATACCTATCCTCCTCAAGCTGTTCCAAAAAATAGAAAGGGAAGGAAAACTTCCAGACTCATTCTATGAAGCCAGCATTTCTCTGATCCCCAAACCAGATAGAGACCCAGCAAAAAAGAGAACTACAGGCCAATATCCCTGTTGAATATGGATGCAAAAATTCTCAATAAGATGCTAGAAAATCGAATTCAACAGCGTATAAAAAGAATTATTCACCATGATCAAGTGGGATTCATTCTTGGGCTGCAGGACTGGTTCAACATTCGCAAATCAATCAATGTGATACATCACATTAATAAAAGAAAAGATAAGAACCATATGATCCTGTCAATCGATGCAGAAAAAGCATTTGACAAAATTCAGCATCCTTTCTTAATAAAAACCCTCGAGAAAGTCGAGATAGAAGGAACATACTTAAACATCATAAAAGCCATTTATGAAAAGCCCACAGCTAATATCATCCTCAATAGGGAAAAACTGAGAGCTTTCTCCCTGAGATCAGGAACACGACAGGGATGTCCACTCTCACTGCTATTGTTTAACATAGTGTTGGAAGTTCTAGTGTCAGCAATCAGACAACAAAAGGAAATCAAAGGCATCAAAATTGGCAAAGATGAAGTCAAGCTTTCACTTGTTGCAGATGACATGATATTATACATGGAAAACCCGATAGACTCTACAAAAGTCTGCTAGAACTGATACATGAATTCAGCAAAGTCACAGGATACAAATTTAATGTACAGAAATCAGTTGCATTCTTATACACTAATAATGAAGCAACAGAAAGACAAATACAGAAACTGATCCCATTCCCAATTACACCAAGAAGCATAAAATACCTAGGAATAAACCTAACTAAAGATGTAAAAGATCTGTATGCTGAAAACTATAGACAGCTTACGAAGGAAATTGAAGAAGATAACAAAGAAATGGGAAAACATTCCATACTCATGGATTGGAAGAATAAATATTGTTAAAATGTCAATACTACTGAAAGCAATCTACACATTCAATGCAATCCCAATCAAAACTGCACCAGCATTCTTCTCAAAGCTAGAACAAGCAATCCTAAATTTGTATGGAACGACAAAAGACCCTGAATAGCCAAAGTAATTTTGAAGAAGACCAAAGTGGGAGGCATCACAATCCCAGACTTTAGCCTCTACTACAAAGCTGTAATCATCAAGACAGCATGGTATTGGCACAAAACAGACACACTGACCAATGGAATAGAATAGAAACCCCAGAATTGGATCCACAAATTTATGGCCAACTAATTTTTGACAAAGCAGGAAAGAATATCCAATGGAAAAAAGACAGTTTCTTTAACAAATGGTGCTGGGAGAACTGGACAGCAACATGCAGAAGAATGAAACTAGACCACTGTCTTACACAATTCACAAAAAATAAACTCAAAATGGATGAAGGACCTGAATGTGAGACAGAAAACCATCAAAAGCCTAGAGGAGAAAGCAGGAAAAACCTCTCTGACCTCAGCCGCAGCAATTTCTTACTTGACACATCTCCAAAGGCAAGGGAATTAAAAGCAAAAATGAACTATTGGGACCTCATCAAGATAAAAAGCTTCTTCACCGCAAAGGAAACAATCAACAAAACTAAAAGGCAACCGATGGAATGGGAAAAGATATTTGCAAATGACATATCAGACAAAGGGCTAGTATCCAAAATCTATAAATAACTCACCAAACTCCACACCTGAAAAACAAATAATCCAGTGAAGAAATGGGCACAAGACATGAGCAGACATTTCTCTAAAGAAGATTTCCAGATGGCCAACAGGCACATGAAAAGATGCTCAACGTCGCTCCTCATCAGGGAAATACAAATCAAAACCACATTCAGATACCACCTCACGTCAGTCAGAGTGGCTGAAATGAACAAATCAGGAGACTATAGATGCTGGAGAGGATGTGGAGAAACGGGAACCCTCTTGTACTGTTGGTGGGAATGCAAACTGGTACAGCCGTTCTGGAAAACAGTGTGGAAGTTCCTCAAAAAATTAACAATAGATCTACCCGATGACCCAGCAATAGCACTGCTAGGAATTTACCCAAGGGATACAGGAGTGCTGATGCATAGGGAGACTTGTACCCCAATGTTTATAGCAGCACTTTCAACAATAGCCAAATTATGGAAAGAGCCTAAATGTCCATTAACTGATGAATGGATAAAGAAATTGTGGTTTATATACACAATGGAATACTACTTGGCAATGAGAAAGAATGAAATATGGCCTTTTGTAGCAATGTGGATGGAACTGGAGAGTGTTATGTAAGTGAAATAAGTCATACAGAGAAAGACAGATACCATATGTTTTCACTCGTATGTGGATTCTGAGAAACTTAACAGAAGACCATGGGGGAGGGGAAGGGAAAAAAAAAAGTTAGAGAGGGAAGGAGCCAAACCATAAGAGACTCTTAAAAACTGAGAATAAAGTGAGGTTGATGGGGGATAGGAGGGAGGGGAGGGTGGGTGATGGGCATTGAGGGGGGCACCTGTTGGGATGAGCACTGGGTGTCATATGGAAACCAACTTGACAATAAATTTCATATTAAAAAAACTAACACAAGCAGGTAAAGGCAAAAATGAGGACAGGTGAATGACAGGAAGCAGTTAGGTGGATAGGCGGAGATCCCATTTATAAGCGGTGACAGTACTGCAAAAACCAGAGGAAGAGTAAATTTCATTAAGGAAGGAATTAGACAGCTGTCAGTTATAAAAGAGGAAGTGTATGGGAAGTAAGGATGTGAAGGATGAAAGATTTTTCGGGGGGGGGGAATATAATAGCCTGATTTGGAGACAAGGTGCAAAGATCAGAACATGTGTATAGAACAAGCGATAGTAAAGAAACGAATGGAAAGTGCAATGAAATTCTAGAGTAGGGAAGATATGACCTCAGTAGCAGAAATAGTGAAATTAGCACCATCATGAAAGCAATTACAGATTCTCTAAAACCACGATCCTTCCTATGTGAGTATCTGGGTATGCACAGTTGTCTACATAGTAGAATTGCATGTAAATTGGGAAGGGTTATGAGCTAAACTGTCGCCTCAAAATTTATTATTTTGAAATCCTAACCCCCTATACCTCAGAATGCGACCTTATTTGGAAATAGGATTGTTGCAGATATAATCAAGAGGAGGTCATACTAGAGTAGCATGAGCCGCTAATCCAATAGGACTGGTGTCTTTATTTTTTTATTTTTATTTTTTTTAATGTTTATTTTTTTTTTTTTTTGAGAGAGAGAGTGAGAGACTGGGGGGAAGGGGAGGCAGAGAGAAGGAGAGACAGAATCCCAAGCAGCCTCCGTGCTGTCATGTGCAGACGCTGATGCGGGGCTCAAGCTCATGAACTGTAAGATCATGACCTGAGCTGAGATCAAGAGTTGGACGCTTAACTGACTGAGCCACCCAGGTGCCCCAGGACTGGTGTCTTTATAAAAGGGGGAAATTTAGAGATGGGTGCACACAGGGAAAACACCATATGAAGATGAAGGCAGAGATATAGGTGATGGGTCTATAAGCTAAGGAGTATCAAATATTGCCAAATAACCAGGAAATGCTAAGGGAGAGACACAGAACAGACTCTTTCTCACAGCCCTCAGAAGGAACTAACTCTGTGGGCACCTTGATCTTGGGCTCCTAGCCTTCAGAACTGTGAGACAAAATATTTCTGTTGTTTAAGTACCTATTTGTGGTGCTTTGTTATGACAGCTTTAACAAACTAATACAGGAACTATTTATTTTATTTTATTTATTTTTTTTTTATTTATTAATGTTTATTTATTTTTGGGACAGAGAGAGACAGAGCATGAATGGGGGAGGGGCAGAGAGAGAGGGAGACACAGAATCGGAAGCAGGCTCCAGGCTCTGAGCCATCAGCCCAGAGCCTGACGCGGGGCTCGAACTCACGGACCGTGAGATCGTGACCTGAGCCGAAGTCGGGCGCTCAACCGACTGAGCCACCCAGGCGCCCCAGGAACTATTTATTAAAAACAGAAGGTATGAGAGGCAATCAATAGAAGCACAAAAACCCTTTTCCAAGAAAGACCAGTGAAAGACGAAGGGTTTGACATGTGTACCACTTTTCTCTGGACATTACTATAACCTATTCTCATTCTTCCTTTATAATATAACAAATAACTAGAAGATAAGGTACTACTACCGGTGAAGTGTAGTATTATGGAATATACTTATATTTCTGATTTTCTACCCTAGAATTTGTGATGAGTTAGTTTGTCAAACGTAAGTACAGAATACAAGAGTTATGTTAACATCTTATAAGGTTTGTCTTGTCTTTCTACCTCTGCTCAAATCATAGCAATAACTTGTTCCTTCCTAATTCCTGAGAAAAAAGGGGTATATTTTACCACGAGAAGAGGGGAAACTCTCATATTAAATATATAGCTCAATTCAGGAGTCTATAGCACTTCCCCTACCAACACAGTTAATTACTCTCTCCTTTTTGGTAACACTGGCTGAAAGTATTCACTGAATACTTGCTATGTGTCCAGTATTTTAAATACATTGCATTTATTACAAAATTTGATTCTCATAATAATCTTTGAGGTATTATCTTTGTTTTATTTTAAGTTTATTTATTTATTTTGAGAGAGAGAGAGAGAGAGAGAGAGGGAGAGAATGAGCAGGGGAGGGGCAGAGAGAGAGTGAGAGAGAGAATCCCAAGTAGGTTCCACACTGTCAGTGCAGAACCCGACACGGGGCACGAACTCATGAACCGTGAGATCATGACCTGACCTGAAACCAAGAGTTGGATGCTTAACTGACTGAGTCACCTATGCGCCCTTTATCCTCATTTTAAAGACAGGTTATGGTGTGGTGAAATAACCTGTCCAAGGTCATAACATTAAAACAGTGGTAAAAGCAGAATTCAAATTCAGGCAATTTGATGTCAGTACCTACTTTTTAACTTCTAATGTCCCTGATACAGAAATGCTGGGAAGAAAGATGATGTGAAGCACACTGTGTTTTATTTGGGATGAAATAGTTTTACTACAGATAAGCCTGTGTAATTGTCAGTCCTAAGAGGCACTGTCTTATGCCTCAGAGGGACAGGAGTTTCGGCTACAGCTAGTTTACTTGAGAATATTCGGTTCTGCTGCAGAAGGCAAAAACAAACACGATGGATGAAATGCTTGTAATAGACCCTAAGTAAGCTGGCGGTTTATGGAACAGTGATGAAGCTGGGTTAGAGATAGAATAAGCAAATCACTTGGGAGATAAAGGCAGAATTTATAATATATATTAAATATAGATAGGAAATAAGTTAGTATCCTGCCAGACATGCTATAGATAGATTCAACAGAATATAGGATGGAATAAGTAAGTACGTTACTTATGGACAAAAAGGGAAAGAAACACCATGTCCTCATCATGTCACCCCCGGGCTAACAATTATGTTGCTTCTCTTATCTTTGCTCTGCCTCAGAAACTCAGATAAAACCTGGGGGCATCTAGCAGACTAACCAACAAGTTACTTGTGTGGCCAGGTGTATTTGCCCCTGACCCTCTCTGAGAAGGAAAATTCTGGGAATATTCCATCTGAATGGATATCCTTATTGAACCTCAACTCTAGTTCTCAGAAGCACACTAGCAGTGAGGAAGGCTGATGCAGCAGAGCGAAAAACGGTGCATGAATATTAGTGTCACCAGAACGCGGTATGCTGGTCCTTCGGCCCACTTGTACCCACTGCTTAAGTGTGCTAACCTATCCAGTATCTTTCCTGTTGCTTTTCACTGTGTCTTTTAAATTGGTTTAATAAACAGTGTGACTCAAACATCTTAATTCAGTTTGAGAGCCCTTCTGTTCCATGACCTCTGGGATAGCTTGCCTGACAATGTCCTTAGAGGCTAACGTTGCATCGAAAAATCAGCCAATGCAAAATTTTAGAATATTTGGAATATTACAATAGGGAAGTTCTAAAAAGTAGTAAAATAAATAACAGAATGGCTTAATGGCAGAAGGCTTTATTTCAAGACTAGCCACTACCACTTTTTCATCTTCATGACCTTAAAAATTAGTTAACGTTTGCATTTCAATTTATTCAAATATAAAATATGGATAATGGTATCTCTGTGATCATCACAATGACACCTTGGATGCTTAAGTAATTTAACAACTATGACAGGCACAAGGTAAACCATAAAGAACACTAGAAACATAGATCTCTCCCACCTACTGATGAAAATATTAAAACCCCACTTTAAATGAAAATATTTTGTCACTTTTCATGGTTTCAGAAAAAAAGTGAATTGATTAATTTTATCCTATGTCTAAATAGTAAGGTTTCACAATAGTCCAGTATATATAAAAACTACTGCTGGTATAAGAACACATTTATTTGCTTTACCTTTTTGAAAAAAAAATATTTTTAATTACCTGTAGCTGTGTGAATTTATCTTAACACAGCTCTCGAAACTTTGGTTGGCTGGTTCAGAAGAGTGAGAGCTCCCTATGGAAGAAATAGAACAACTGATTACTTAATGGTACTTTTTTTTTTTTTGAGTTCTAACATTAAGCCATACAGAAACTCGAAACCTGAAAGGATTTAGCACTGGTTAAAATTCCTTAATCATATAATTAAGATACCCAAATATATCTTTGATCTCCCAAGTAATATTTATAAATTATTTACATCACTGCAAATGAATGAATTACAACCAAGATTTGTCCAAAGTAATGGCTGTACAGAAAAATGATACTGAAATGGGACCATAAGGTCCCTGATGTACTGTTCTACATGCCTGTAGACTAACAATGGCAAACATTTGTGTTATTTGCATCCTTTGTAGAATGCATGAGTTCTCCAACCCGCACTGGCAAAAGCGGATGCAACCTTAGGACGCTGAGCAGCTGGCTGGGATGTGTCAGAACATACTATGTCGTGGCCCATTTTACCAGTCCTTGTGAGTTAACCGGAAAGTACTTGAGAGCATTATACAGCTAATTAGCTTTGAGAAAACATTAACAAAATAAATAAAAGAAAGAAACACAAGGAGAAACCCTTTTCCTTTGCAATGAGGTATTATTTTCTTATTCTTATTCATTTTTAGTATAATGAGAGGAATAAAAAACAAAAAAGGAATACATCAATATCCTTGAATAATCTGGGGAGGGAGGGAACATAAGCATCCCAAGCCCTGCACCATGAGCATAAGCATCGCCTCTATCAGTCCCTCAAAGCATGAAAGAGGTAGAGCAGTAGCACAGTGTTCCCTGGTATTTAACCAGTTGTTGGGGGGTATGCAGGAGAAGGCATTTGAGGTCATTCATGTCAGGAAGCTTTCCTCCAGTTACTGAGGGTCACTCTGCAGCCACTTTCAGCCAGCTGCTCTTGCAGGGACTTTGATCCAGGGCAATATGTAGAGCATGGTTTTCCCAGAAGAATGACTAAGACACTCACTATACCTTCCAAATAGTAGGTATTTGATACCATACATTAGCACTGACGAGAAGATTAGCAAATAGCCTTGCTGTATAAAGGCTAGAGCTGTGTGTCCGCAGTTCATTTAGATTTGCTTAATTTAAAACAGCAAATAGCAGTATCGTAGCTACCTTCTGGCTGGTACTAAGATAGAACATTTTAAATTTTCATATAGAAAAAAGTGCTATAGAGTTGGCAATACTAATTAGTCATACAACATTTTCAATGTCCACATGTATTTTGAGAAAATTTAACAGAGACCACAAGGGCCCTATACATCATATAGAACACACACTATTTACACCTCTGAGAACAACACCATCAACAAAACACACTTGGAAGATTCATCGATGGCAAGACCTACCAAATCGATACTGTACATTAATTGGTCTTCCATATAAACGAATTCCATTCAGCAAAGCTATGGCATAAGACACTGATTCAGGGTGTTTAAAGCAGACAAATCCAAAAGACTTCGGCTTTCCTTCTCTGTCTTTGCATATAGTCACTTTGGTTAATGGCCCAGCCTATAAGAAACTTAAAAATTATTTTCTCATAAATCTAAAGATTTTTTTTTACATTCAGATAAATAAGTATATTCAACTTCAAAGTTAAAAAAATTTGTTAGCAATAATAGCTTTATGTAGTTCTGCAAATATACATTTTACTAACAGTAATATTTCATCACACTTTCTGGTATTTTTTGGCTGATCAAGGAAACATTTGTAGTATTAGGAACAGAAAACCCCCTGTTAGGCTTAACAAAACAATGTAGAGAGCATTTAAATCTAAGAATGAAATACTACTTTTCTCCATACATATTAACTGTGTAAACTCAAAAATAAATTGAAATCACCAACCTAATGTTATTTGAGTGATCCTAAAAAAAGTGTTAATATTGTATTGAGGCCTAATTTCTTTTGTCAAGATTAAACATTTTTACAAGAGAAACTAAATTTATCATGTGTTTTGATCTAATAATCCTATTTGGTAAATATTTCCAAAGAAAAAAAAGTTTTAATATCTTTAAAACTTTTAAGTAGGTGCACTATTTATATGAGTGAAAAATTTAACCTTCACACCACATCATACTGTAGATGCTATTACTACCATTTGACATTTAAGGAGACTGAAGTACTGAGATATTCATTTACTTGCCCAGTGTCACTTTGCTGACATCAGAGTTAAACAACTACGCTATATTACCTACCCCCCTCTTTTGTAGATTATCTTAAATCAAAAATTTAATTAAAAATTTTCCCTTTTAGAAAAACCAAGGCGTATCTCTTAAATTTGTATGCTCAGCATCTTACTTTGTGTTTGCCATGTAATTTCTGTACCATTTTAAACAGTTAGATAAATGGCTGGATGAAGATATCTCTTTAGCAAGTGACACCTACGTGTATATAATAGGTGAGTGTTTAGAGGAGACAGAGGAGGCTTACTCATGGAAGTCCTAGGTCTCAAAAAGTTTCCAGAAGGTCCTCTTGGATGAAATACAGGGAGCTTCCCAAGGAATCAATTGGTCAGCTATGATGCGGCTGTCCAAATCACTAAATTTCATTTACCATACTGGAGTAAAAATACCCTCCATATAAAAGGGCTTGGGGGCATAAGTAATGTATAGGGCAACATTTTAAAATCTGTACCTCTCATTTCGCTGGATGTAAGGCGTGAGGGTGCTTATTGCCTGAAGGAAGGCAGTGACAGGGATGTTTTCTGTTTGCCCAAGATACTCAAGGCCCAGGCAGTTTCTGGGAAGCCCTCACTCAGGGCTGGGCGCTGGGGAGAGCCAAGTCACCCCCTACCCGCAGAACTCTACAGTGGGGACGGCGACAGGACGCACATTATAGCACTTCAATACCAGCTGCTCACGTAGGGACAGGTGCGCCCAAACGGAACTGAACTATAAACCTAGGCACAGGATATGGGGGGAAGGGGGCCGGGCACCGGGTGGTCCAGGTGTGCCCCGCCCCTCGGGCTGCGCTTCCGGCTTGACGCTCCCCGCCCCTCCGCCGCCCCCCGCAGACGGTACCTGAAGGAACAGCTCGTAAAGAATCTCTTCCCGTACTCGGGCCTCTAAATTCCCCACAAACACCGTCCTGTCGGCCTCCTCCTGAGCAGGGAACATCCCTCCGGTCTCGGGCCGAGGATAGAGGAGGCACCCAGACCCCGCCCCCTCTCGCCGTGTTACTGCGCCGCTCGGACTAGGGGAGTCGGGCGGACGACGGGAGCGCGCGCGCCAGGGGCGGAGCGAGGTAGGGGCTACGCCCCCCGGCGCCCCGCGGGGCCGCCCACCATGCCGCCCCAACGCCCTGGATCCGGCCGGGAATGAGGGGGTGTGAGTGAGAATAAAAAAGATTACTGTGCTCGGGGCTTGCCCCTCTTGCTTGTGGAGGGCCCTCCATTTTCTTGGGCACACCGTTATTAATTGACTTCGGACTTATTCAATAAAAATTTTCAATAAGATGTGTGTAGAGAGGCTTTTAAGACGTACTAGCTGCTGTACAGTCGCTCCTAGGTTAATGGGGCTAAGATTTGTTTCCAAAGAGTAAATGTATAAATCACTAGGATTTTGAATGTATATTCTGTACAAAATACTTTTTGAAAGAATAAATCCATGCATGCATGTCAATGGGTGTGGAATACAATGGAGTGCTAGAATTAAAGTTTATTTACCTAGGAAGCGCACCCTAGAGAAGTCTTTGAAAATGGGCATAGACGTTTTAGGTGGACTCCAGAAGACATTTCTCAGGCCAGAAGGCATGAGAAAACATCCTATACCTAGGAACACTAGAAAGAGTATAGCAGGTTTTGTGACTGAAGCCAGAATTCTTGAGGATGGCTGCAGGGCGCTTGTAGCGGGATCCAATGTTTGCATACAGTGACCAGGGGTGAAGAATTCATTCTTTTTTGAGGAAGGTTAGGGAAAAAAAAAAAAAAAAAAAAGAAGAAAGGTAATTAAAGGGGGGAAGAAAACCTACTCAGAATGTCAATAGATTAATAAATCAACTGACAGCTATTAACTTGGTTTCCTTTTGAAGAATCCATGTCTCCAAAAGACCCTGAAATTATCCTGTAAATAAACAAGTAATCAGGACATCATTTGGCCTTTAGTTAGGAGTGGTGATAATTCATTTTGCATTGCACGCATTTACTTAGTTGGTGGACAAAAATGCCCTTCTTTTCTAATGAAAAGGAACACATCTTTGGAAACCTGATTTCTAATTGAACTGTGACATTATTTAATTTTATGATTTTATATAAGTAATTTCACTTTTAGGAATTCAAATTCTATTTCTTAAGGAATGTATTGAGCTAATGTAATTACAGTACTTCATTTAATATTTTCCTATACAAATAAATACAACATAATGTGTCAGTAACTTCAGCAGTCACCTTCTGTTGATATATCATAAGTATACAGGTCCTGTCTCCATTTTTCCTTTCCTCTGCCATCAACATTATTGTGGTAGGGTAGGAAGGGGTTAAAGAAACTAGCACATTGTAGTTATATAACAAATATGTGTTGATCAAATGAATGGATACCCGAAGATTTCTATTATGTATAATTCTATTGATTTTTAAAATTCATTTATCTCATAAATCTTATCCAAATGAACATATTTTTCGTTTCCCCTCAGTCACACTGATCTGGGAGCTGTTATCTTCAGGTTTCATTGTAAAATTTGCAGTGCCCATGTATATGATTGTGAATGATACAAAACTTTAGCTATATTTACAAATAGTTAATGATCATGTTGTCTTGCTATATTGAGGTTTGCATCATAGTTTTGAGGTTTGCATCATAGTTTTTTTTTCTTTTTTTAGAAATGTGTATGATTTTCATGTTCTTATCAATCCTCTTTTCTTTTGGCAGGACTAAGTTTATGGTGCTTGTATTTCTATGGTACTTTTTTTTACTGTTATAAGCTCTGGGGTGCCTGGGTGGCTCCGTTGGTTAAGTGTCTGACTCCTGATTTCTGCTCAGGTCATGATTGAGCCCCATATCATAGGCTCCGGCTGCTTGCTCTCTCTCTCTCTCTCTCCCTTTCCCTCTGCCCCTCCCCTGCTTGCTTGTATGGGTGTGCTCTCTCTTTGTCAAAATATATAAGCATTAAAAAAATTAATGTTATGAGCTTTGAAAGCTCGTGCAGTTAACTGTTCAGAATTTGACCTTAATATATGTCATTTTTCTAACGTAAGCTTACTGTACTTCCTAGCTTCTGTTGAATGAACACGTAGTAATAAACCTAGCAGTAGCTAAAAAATAATTCACTTATTTTTAATGTTTACTTATTTTTGAGAGAGAGAAAGAGAGTGAGCGCAGGGGAGGGGCAGAGAGCAAGGGGGGCCCAGGATCTGAAGTGGGCTCTGCTGACAGCAGCTAGCCTGACTCAGAGCCCAAACCCATGAACCATGAGATCATGACCTGAGCCAAAACCAAGAGTCAGCTGCTTAACCAACTGATCCACCCAGTTGCCTCAAAAAGCCACCTTCTTAATGGATTTTAAAAACTTCACTTTTTGCTTTTGCTTGGTTTAATTTTTTTTTTTTCAGAGAGGGAGAGAAAGTGATTTCATGACATAAGCCAAAGTCGGACACTCAACTGGTGCCCCCAAATATGATTCACTTTATTCTCAGCATTTCCTCAGCATTCTCAGCATTAGCCAAATATAAGTTTCAATGTGTTAAGTGCATGGTACACTATAAAGAATTAGCCTTTCTTAACTCCTATCAGGATGTTTTGTACCCCTAACTTTATGTATTCAAAAATGAAAACGTTTATATATAATAATATATGTAAAACTATAAGCTATGTATATAAATAAATAAGTGTATCTATTTACCTATCTATCTAAAACTAGAGCTTCTTTCTTCCCTTCTTTGCCCAACTGACTCTTACTCTCTTTGGCAGTTCAGCCCAGGCAGCATGTCCTGAAGGTCTTCCCTGAAGTCTGCACTCTAGATTAGCTGGCGGTCCTGCTGTGTGGTGCCATAGTTTCATAGATACGCCTTTTTCAAGCCCTCCTCACTGTGAATTGCTATAAGGTAAATAAATATATTTCAGTACTTAGGACAATCCCTGACATATCTGTGGATATATCATAAATAATTGTTGATATAGTAGAGTTTGAATAAACAAATGTCTCTACTTTGTATGTTCGACAACTACATTATACCTGGAAATTAGTAGATGCTTAGTAAAAGTTGGATAAATGAATGAATGAAAGGAGAAACTTGATAAATTAGTATTAAGGGACTCCAGTTAGTGGATGCTTTTTCTAAAATTGACCTCACTTTTGACTTCACTTATTTCCTACCTTCATTTTTTATTTATTCTGATTTTCTTAACTGTATCTGTCCCAAGCTTTTTTGTTTACTTGTATTAGATACTTACTATACATAATCTTACTATACATCTTACTATAAATCTTATTATAAATCTTACTATACATACTGTTTTGTAGCTTACCTTTTCTCCCCTTGTGCTATGTAACGGAGACTTTCTTTACCAATAAATAGTGATTTATACACATCATTAGTTTTAATCCACCGTATGTATCCAATTAGACTAATCCCCCACTATTAGACATTTACATTGTTTCCATTTTTTTTGCCATTAAAAAAATACTGATATTAACATCCTTGCTCATATGCCTTTGTGCACATACATTAGTAAAAAATTTATGTAGGAAAACATCTTGGATGTTTAATTGCTGAATCAAAGGGTAATAGCCATTAAGCATTTTGACACATATTGCTAAATTATACAAAAGATTGTGCCAAAATATATTCTGATAAACAATGACTACCCCATCTCAATATACACTACTCAGCTACCTATTATAATTACCTATAAACTGCCTGGAAGCCTGCCTGGTACACAGAGCTCAATCAATTTTATATCTTCATCCTCATCATCCTCATTATCACCTTTATAGTATTATTAATAATGTATCCATGTCTGTAAGCTTAAAATCATTTTTTATTTCTCAGGAGGACTAAAAAAAGCACAGAAATATTGTCTTACTAAATTATAGACATTTTATATAATATTTTGTTACTCCTCAGTATTATGCTATTTAATGCAATGGACATTCATCTGTTTTATCGCTATTGACAGTAAGTAAAAAATATGAAAACAGTATAATTTTTATATTTTGTTACTGCTATGTATTGTACTGTCTTAAATGCCAAGTTGAGATTTTCTTTTTTTTTTTTTTAATTTTTTTTTTAACGTTTTTATTTATTTTTGAGACAGAGAGAGACAGAGCCTGAACAGGGGAGGGGCAGAGAGAGAGGGAGACACAGAATCTGAAACAGGCTCCAGGCTCTGAGCTGTCAGCACAGAGCCGACGCGGGGCTTGAACTCATGGACCCTGAGATCATGACCTGAGCCAAAGTCGGACGCTTAACCGACCAAGCCACCCAGGCGCCCCCAAGTTGAGATTTTCAATATAAGCTCTTTAGAATGACAACGATGAAAATAATGTATAAGATTCATATTACAGTGTCACATCAAAAGCACAAAATAAAAGAAGTATATGTTAAATAGGAAAGGTTTATCTTTTAATTTAAGTATAAACTTGTTAATAATCTCTTTTAACATGTACAACAATTGCATTACATTTTTTCCCACATTTTGAAGAGATGTGGTTTATTTATATTTTTGTTAGAGAAGTACAGTTGTTACAGCTAAGTGATATTAAAGGACATAGGTTATTTGGTGGTCTCCAGTCAAATTATAGTAATGGCCCCCTTCTAAAAATGAAGTTTCACATAAACCCCCTAGAGATCAAACAATTGAAAATGATGATTTTTACATTTTTCACAGTTTTTAAATGAATATCTCATTTTGTTTGTGGATTCTTTGAAATATTTCCCTAGACTTCAGATTAGTTTCTGCTGATACTGTTCTTAAAGTATCTTTGCAAATTTACAGAAACTTAAATTTACAAAAAACAAATTTAATTTTTGAAATGATAATGCATGTACTGAAAATGGTTCTCTTTTTCCTGACCTACTAAAGTCTATTACTGGAAGGAAAATAAGGGGAAAAATAAACATGCGAAAAGAAACCTATAATAATTTAAAAAAAATGTTTGTTATATTAAAAACAAAAATATGTTTTTTTGATTTTCCAATTGTAGAACTCAAGAGACAAGCTAGCATTTTGAATTTTAAAATAGCCACTGAATTTGGGTTGCAAAATGATATAAACATGAAAAGGTCATATTTTATATCTGACAGCTTGATGGATATGGATTTTATTATTGATTTTATGGTATATGAAGACAGCTTGGTTTGTAATCAAAATGAACATAAACCACAACGTTTTCTGACTTTTTCCATTTCTAGCATTTTCTAACATCACATTTGCTCTAGGCTTTCAATAAACATATTCTTCCTGACCGCTTCTGAAATTCTGAGGTTAAGAGGAATAAGGAAAGATATAATTAGCTTTTTCTTTCCCTTCAATTCAACTTGTGCAGCTGTTTGTGACTTATTACAGAGTTTTGACTTAAAAATCCTCTTACAACCACAAGCCAGATGAGAGGGAAAAAAAAAAAAAAAAAAAAAAAAAACCAACCTACCTTACCTTTTAACAAACAGGGAGGAGCAAAAGATCAGGGATCTTTTCTGATAAAACCTACCAGACTCTGACAATCTTACAAAAGAGAAACCTTAATGAATTTCAGAATTTCTTTTGTGTTGAATGTCAGAGCTGCTTTTACTTTTACTGGATTCCAAATGAGAGTATACATTTTTCTTTGTTTGATGTGCTGGGCAAGATCTGGTAAGAACTTAATAATTTGATTTATCTTACCAAATTGTGTGTCAAATAATGAGTATAGTATTTTGATTCTGGGATAAAAAATTCTGTGACATCATGGTATGAAAGGAAATAGTATGACTGTGAATACTAACTATATCAAATGGTTAATTAGGAATAAAGTTTGCGTGTGTGTGTGTGTGTGTGTGTGTGTGTGTTTGGTAAATTTTATATTCTGTATTTTACTTAATTTCCAGTTAATAACTAAGTAAATAGAGAACAAATATTCAAGAGACAGAATAATTCAGTAATAGAGAAATTAAATCTATTTGAAAATCATGACTTGATAAACATCTTATTTCAATTTGAATGCTCAAATAATCTTACTTTTGAGGAAAATGTTTACATAGGTAAATTGTCAATTGCAAAACTAACAAGTAAACGTATACTACAACTTTTTTTTGTCCTATTATGCTCAAGTGTGACTAAAACCAAAATTAGTTTATAGTAATAAAGTAGAACTTTATTCTCCTGTTTTACAGATTTATGGTAATAAAGTTTACTAATGTTAGTAATATCATATATTTCTTTCTGGTAATAAAGTAGAAGTACTTGTTCTACTTTATGATAATGTTATAAATTTAAAATTCATGATGCATATAGATTTTTGTCCCTTGCAAAGGCAGATGATTTTGTTTTAAATTTTCTTTTAAAAAATTATTGAATGCATACTTGAATAACCTTAAAATATCACCTAGAAATTCAAATTATTTCTTGTTTCTTTTCAATTAGATATTTGAGTTTATCATAAATTCTAGAAATGTTTGAGTTTTATATTCAAATGCAGAATCTAAATGGTGCTAATATACAGTTTATTATATTTTTTCTCATTTAGATTTTTCTTGGTAGGCATTTTATATTTGTGTAATGCATGATAGTGCCACCTTAAATTGGAAATCAGAGAAATTTGAAGTCTAAGCCCCTAACTTTTATGTCATTTAGAGTTGGCATTATCTTAGTATCATAGTTTCTACTCCAACCTCATGTGGCAGACTTTCTAAGATTATTGTTTTGATTAGTAGTTAGGAATTACCTAATTTTTCAATTGGGAACCCTCAGATATAATTACTAAGTATGTTTCTGTCTCTGTTGACTGAAATAGAACAGAAGACCTTTTAGATATTAATAACAGTAAATAGAAAATAAGGTGAAAAATTCCTATATTCTCAAAATCATTTGTAACCCATGCAAACTCTTGTGCTCTCTGTCATTTTCCTTGAAATCCCACATGCCTAGGGAATTTTGTTGAATTTTCAGTAATTACTTTCATGTAAGTATGTTTTATTTAAACCATACATTCTCCTCCCTTCTCTGCTAGAGATTCTTATAGATGTCTCTTAGCATCTCCTCAATCCTCACACTCCTCAACATGAGAATCATTATATGGTTATATCTGCCTTCAACAAAGGAAAAACATTCTGAAAAATTGAGATTAGTCAAATGTTTTAAAAAAATTTTAATGGAAAAAATGGGAATGAAGAGATAGCTGAACAAACTGTACAGATATGTAGCGGTATGCATATATATTCAAATTATATGAATATACATTCTTGTTACAGTTTTTTGCTCATATAAGTCCTTAAACGGTAGTTGTAGTTGCTGCTATTATCATAGCAAGGGGCAGCAAATGTTTCTGAAGGGCTGGTTGATCAATATTTAAGGCTTTGAGGGCCATATGATTTCTGCTGCATCTATTCAGCTCTGTCATCATAATGTGAAAACTGCCATAGATAATTCGTAAATTAATGAGTATGGTTGTGTTCTAATAAAATTTATTATAGACACTAACATTTGAATTTATTGTAATTTTCACGTGTCACAAAATATTATATTATTTTTTTTCAACCATTTAAAAATGTAAAAACCTGCCTTATCTTGCCAGCCGGATTTGGCCTACTGGCCATACTTTGCCAATTCTCTTGTTCCGGTAATCTGGAAGAGATATTAAAGATAAATTAGGGGTTCATAGGGGGCTAAGTTAGGTAAGCACCTGACTCTCGATTTTGGCTCAGGTCATGATCTCATGGTTCGTAGGTTCTAGCCCTGCATCAGGTTCCCCTTTAAAATAAGGGGAACATGCAAGAACATGGAATTTGCAATTGAAAGACCCAGATTCAAGTCCTGGCAGCTTATAATCCCAGACAAATCACTTAGCTTCTGTGAACCTCAGTTTCCTCATTTTTAAATGGAAGTAAAAGTTATAATACTGTCTCACTGCATTGAAAAGCTTAAAGGAGATAAAGTACGATTTGGTCAGTTATAAATTAGGTTAGAATAATCCGCTGTTTTCTTCCCATATACCTTTTCTCTGTAATTGTCTCAGATTAACTTCCAGGTATAAGTCTTCATGTTATATCTACCTGTACACAGTTGTGGTAGACTTGTATGGACTACCTATATCAGAATCCCCTGGGTTATGCATTTTAAAATGCAGATTTACCTACCAAACCAGAATCTCTGGGGATGGGACCAGGAAACTACACTTTGAACAAACGTTCCCAGTCATTGTTAAAACCATGCTTGAGAATTCTTGGCCTCAAGACCTATCAGACATCAAGTTTATTTTGTGTGTGTGTAGTCAGCTTCATTTTTAACAACTTTCCAAATATTTGCACAGTTGGAAGAGTTGTGGATTGAGTATCTGGACTACTTATGACTTGTTAAATAAGTGTACATTTTCTAAATGTGCTTTGATTGCTTCAGAATCAGAAAATTAAGGATACTTTTACCTTTAATTTTGCTTTCTGCCTTTAGCCTTCCGAGATATTACAGTTCTACCTACAGTTTTGTGTCTTAACTGGCTCTATGACCATAAAAATCTCTGATTTTGTAGCTATAAAGTCAGTCTACTGTTTGGTACCTGATATTTTGCTAGCCCCCAAAGGTCTTCATTCTTTTTATTACACATGAGTATAATTAAGCTAGTGAACTTATGTTGCTCAACTGTTTACATAGTAACTTGTGCTGTGAATATGGTTATGCTTTTCAGATATCACTCATAAGTGTTCTGTTGCTTCTAATTGTGTGACCTTTCTTCATATATAAAATGAGGGAAAGGATAGCAAATACAAAAGCACCACAGTGCCCAACACAGAGTGAGTGCTAAATAACCATTAGCCATTATTACTATCATTGATGGTTTTGTTTATAGGTGTTAACAAATATGTTTTGTTTTCAGAAATGGGGAAAAGAGAAAAGAGGTTTTCATGGAGTCTTTTTAGGGTGAGTGTGGGATTTCCGAGGATTATCAAAGGAAGTAGCAGTAGACCTTTCCAGAATGTGTTGGGATTTTTGGCTTTCTTTGGCTGGGTTTTGAGGCTCCTCTGTTATTGGCTTGGTCAACACTGAAAGTTGCAAGGCAGACTAACTGGTCTTAGCAGCTTACTAAGTATGAAAATAGGTTTGGAATCAAAGAATGTTAGAATAATACAAGTCATAGGGAGCATTTGCTTCAACTCCTTGCATTTAAAGAAACCAAGACTCAGAGATGAGAAGATTTACTCAGAGTCACAAGAGATATTTGAGGAGGCTAGAGGCACTTGGGTCTCAGCTGCCCATGTCCAGGGCACTGTCCATGTTTCTGGACTCTGTCCATTTTGATCCCCTTGTCTTCATCACAGCCATTGTCACTGTAATGGAAATATATTTCAGAGATACAACTGAACAACTTAGAATGATTATCCTAATTCCACCATATGTCTTTGATATTTTTTAACAATTTTACTGCTTCTGGAATTGAAGTCTCAGAAGATTTTCAGAATTCTTTCTCAGTGTACCTCTGTTGAGATTACTAGAGTCATCATCTCCGTACATATTTGGCAATGGAATCTGATACTGTGCCCCTGCTACTGAATTTCTTACCACAATAGAATTACTTACTGTATTCTCTAGACCCTCAATTTGTTATTTTTCAAACAGGATTTAAAAAAATGATACTTGCCTTTCTGTTCTCGATATATTCATCCTTTTGCTGTTAACTTATTTTTGCTATTGTCATTATCAATTAATTGAAGCCTATTTAAATCATTTTTCATTAGTGTAAAATTAATGCATATTTTAGATCTAGAACATTTAGAAAATGGTGAAATACAAAAAAATAGAAAACACACATAAAAAT
This sequence comes from Acinonyx jubatus, assembly GCF_027475565.1. Classification (NCBI taxonomy): domain Eukaryota; kingdom Metazoa; phylum Chordata; class Mammalia; order Carnivora; family Felidae; genus Acinonyx; species Acinonyx jubatus. The sequence continues at coordinate 28,759,336 of NC_069384.1, forward strand.
ACAGAAAAAACGACTCCAATATTGCCAACAACTAAGTTGTTTTATTTCCTATCAGTTCTATTATAATAAATATGTATGTGTGCACAAATGTGTATGTTTTTAGTATAATATATATATATATATATATAACAGATAAAACTTACAACTGTGTATTAACACACATGTATATATGGATTATATAAATTTTTTGATTGCTGCATACAGCCCCCATCATATGAATACACCATTAATTTATTTTTCTAGTCTCTCATTTCTGTGCATTTAGTTGATTCTCAAATATTCACTGTTAAAAATCCTGTAATATAAATTGATGTTATTAATGGGTATAATAAAAATGTGATAAGAAAATATTGTAATTTTTATTTGATTTTTAAGAAGATTAAGTACATTTTGATAACTTTATGAGCCATTTTCATATTTTATTTTATAAAATATTTGTTTATATCTTTCACTTGGTATTCAGGTGGGTATTCTTTTTCTTCATTTATACTTACTTGTAAGCATATCAATTCCTTTCCTACCTTACATTGAAAATATTTCCCTAGCTTATATATTTTGTCTTTTGGCTGGTATATAGTTTTTATGTACAGAAGTTTTAAATTTATGTGCTGTGAAATCTATTAGTCTCCTACTTTATAGTTTCTTTTGTTTTTATGCTAAAAATTCATTCCTCAAACTGAGGTCATGTACATATTAACTATATTTTTCTAGGTCATATAATTTAATTTTTACATGGCATTTTTAAATAGGACTAACATCAATTATCCTTGTCATTGTTTATTTAAAAATCCATTATCTTTGACCATGAATTGCCATAATTATTATGGGTAATATAGTTTATTTCTGGGTGTTCCCATTCAGTTTCATTAATCTGTATATCAATTCTTGATGCAGTTTCAGGGCCTCTTTTTAATTAGTTTATAATATAAACATAATTTTAATCATGCCCATTTATTATCTTTAAAATATCATTCATTTTCCTTGAGCATTTATCCCCTCCCTGGAAAGATCTCATTGAGACCTTAATTTAGAATCATATTACACATATAAATTTAATATGAGTAGAATTGATTTTGTGATTAATAGATCTTCCATTCTGGATCATGGTATATCTCAGTGTTTATTCAAATCTTTTATGTTCCTTTGTAATATTTTTAAGCTTTGTTTTTCTTTTAGGGGCACTGTATATTTCTCTTTCCCTTCTGGTCTTCTTTCCTTTTCTCTTTTTCCTCCTTTTCTTCATCCTTTCTTCTTTCTTCTCCTCTTTTCAAAGGGCTAGTTAACTTGCAAATCATAGGAACCTGGTTCAAACTAGCTAAGGAAAGAAGGAACTTTATTTATTTATTTATCTATCTATCTATTATTTATTTATTTATATTTAAATTTTGTTTAGTTAACATGTAATGCAATATTGGGTTCAGTTGTAGAGTTCAGTGATTCGGCACTTACATACAACGCCCAGTGCCCATCCCAACAAGTGCTCTCCTTAGTACCCATTACCCATCTGGTGCATCTCCCACCCACCTCCCTCTGTCAGCCCTCAGTTTTTTTCTCTATTGTTAAGAGTCTCTTGCGGTATGTTTCCCTCTCTCTCCACCCCCACAACTTCCCATATGTTCATATGTTTTGTGTCTTAAATTCCACATGTTAGTGAAATCATATGGATTTGTCTTTCTCTGATTGACTTATTTCACTTAGCATAATGCATTCTGGCTCTATCCACGTTGTTGCAAATGGCAAGATTTCATTCTTTTTGATGGTTTATATATATATATATATATATATATATATATATATATATGGAAGTAATTATGTCATATAACTGAAAAGTTTTGCATTAAATACCACTGGATCCAAGTACTGAAAAAAAAAACAAAGATTGCCGTCTGTAGCTTCAGGATTTATTTCCTTATAGCTTGAAATCTGGAAAGAAAGCCACTTTCTCTCCCGTGGTCTATATCAACCTACCCCAAAGGGTCCTGAATGGACCTGTTTGGATTTTACATTCCCCTGTGGTCTAATCTTGGGTCTAGGTTGATTGGGTATTCAAATTGGTCTAGGATGAAGGGAGAGCATATCTTTATGGTTAGCTCCAAAAATTCACTTACTGTGGGGGAAGTGTTGAAAAAGAAAAGCTGGAGAACTGTAAATATAAAATATATTTGCAGAAATTATTAATATTTATATTTTTGTGGGTTTTAATAATTTTATTATATTTTATATTGACTATTGCTAATATGAGCCAAGGCTAATGATTTTTATATATTTATATATCTGTTTTTAAATATTTATTATTTAAAAATTTTTCAAGGTTATTTATTTTTGAGAGAGAGACAGAGAGTAAGTGGGGGGAGGGGCATAGACAGAGGGAGAGAGAGAATCCCACGCAGGCTCTGAACTGTCAGCACAGAGCCCAGTGTGGGGCTTGATTTTGCAAACCACAAAATTATGACCTGAGCTGAAACCAAAAGTCAGAGGCTTAAGCAACTGAGCCACCCAGGTGCCCATTTAGTTTTATTTATTTTTTGGGAAAGAAAGACACGCACAGAGTGAGCAGGAGAGGGGCAGAGAGAGAGGAGACACAGAATGTGAAGCAGGCTCCAGGCTCTGATCTGTCAGCACAGAACCTGAAACAGGGCTTGAACCCATGAACTGTGATATCATGACCTGAGCCAATGTCGGAGGCTTAACCAACTGAGCCACCCAGGTGCCTCTTTTATATGTGTATATTAAAACTTCCCCTTGGATTAATTTTTTGAGTTCCTGTTTTCATATTTTTAATAGAATATATCACATTAAGCAAGTTATGTCTGTACCCAATGATTATATTTCTTTTCTTACATATATTTTTTGCTGGGGGGCCTTGAATTTTTTTATTTTTTGAATTTTTTAAAAATAGTTCATTGTAAAATTGGCTTATATACAACACCCAGTGCTCATTCCAACAAGCACCCTCCTCAGTGCCCATCACCCATGTCCCCTCTCTGCCCCTCCCCGTCAACCATCAGTTTGTTCTCTGTATTTAAGGGTCTCATGTGGTTTGACTCTAGCTACTAGCTATCATAGGGTAGTTCTATTTTTAATTTTTTGAGGAACCTCTACACTGTTTTCCAGAGCAGCTGCACCAGTTTGCATTCCCACCAACAGTGCAAGAGGGTTTCCTTTTATCCACCTTCTCACCAGCATCTGTAGTTTCCTGATTTGTTCATTTTAGCCACTGAGCTGTGTGAGGTGGTATCTCAGTGTGGCTTTGATTTGTATTTCCCTGATGAGTGACGTTGAGCATCTTTTCATGTGTCTGTTGGCCATCTGGATGTCTTCTTTGGAAAAGTGTCTATTCATGTTCTCTGCCCATTTCTTCACTGGATTATTTGTCTTTCAGGTGTTGAGTTTGGTTCTTTTTCTTATATTGTTGCTGAGTTAGACAGAAGAATGTATGACAGCAGATGTTTTATATTTTTTTAATTTTAATGGAAATAATGTCACTAATGTTTCATCACTAATATGACAATCGTTATTGGCATGTAATAGGTAATATTTTGTCATTTTAATAAAATACACTTCTATTTTTAATTTATATAATATAGTATTAACTCTTGTTCTAGTTTTATGCTGTGGACTGTGCTATGGACTGTATATGCTTGTGAGTGTGTTATTTGGGAATTTTGCCTTTAATTGTTACATGAGTTGTAGTAATTTATAGCTCCTGTATCTATCTATGTGGATATTTGCCCTATTTTTGTTATGCTTGATATTAGAGATATTCTAGCTTCTAAAAATGATTAAGTTTTATGATTTTCTCTGTTTTGTAAAAAAATTAGAACTTTACTATAAGTTTTTTTTTAACTGTATTGAGGTATAACTTATATATGCTAAAATGTACTCATTTAAGAGTATACTTTGATGAGTTTTTAAAAATATGTGCACCACATTTTACATGGCATGTAACAGTCTTATCAAAAAATAAAATATTTATTGAATTACCAAAAGTTAGCTCTTTGCAAGTAACCCCCTCTCCTTGTCTGGTTTTAAACAAATCTGACCTGCTTTCTGATTCTAGATTAAATATCCCTTTTCAAGAATTTCATAAAAATGGGATTAAACAACATGTACTTTTCTTTGTGGAACATTTTGTTCAATATCATGTTTTTGAGTCTTATCAAAGTGGTTGCATGTATGGGCAGCTTATTCCTTTTTATTGCTGGGTAGTGTTACATGGTATAATTATGCCACAATTTGTATATCTATACTCCTTTTATTGACATGCAGGTTTTTTCCAGTTTGGGGTCCTTATGAAAAAACGTCTATGAGCTTGTACATGTTGTGGACAAATGCTTTTATTTCTCAGAGGTAAACAATTGAAACTGATTTTTTAGGGTCATAAAAGTATATACTTAATATTTTGAGAAATTGCTAAATGGTTTTCCAAAATATATCATTTTGTTACTTCCCTTAGCAATGAAGGATGCTTCAAGTTGCCCTACATCCTCACCTATACTTGGTTCTGTCAATATTTTTTTTTTAAGTTTATTTTTGATACAGAAAGAGAGAAACTACGCACCAGTGGGAGAGGGACAGAGAGGGAGAGAGAGAAAATCCTGATGCGGGGCTTGATCTCTCCAAGTGAGAGATCATGACCTGAGCCGACATCAGGAGTTGGATGAACCAGCTGGGTGCCCCTCCGTCTTTTTAATTTTAGCCTTTCTAGTGGGTGTGTAGTGATATTATTATTTTAATTTAACTTACATTTTACTGGTGACTAGTGATGTTGAGCATGGATCTTAGGCCATTATACCATCTTTTGTTAAGTGTCTTCAATTATTTTGACAATTCTGAAAAATTGAGTTTGTGTGTTTAACATATATGTGTATATAAACACTCAGATTCCCTCCACCCCACCATATTCTGGATACAGATGATTTTCAGGTGTTCATATTACAAGCCTACATATTCACATTCTTAACGATGAGTGTCTTTTCAGGAACAGATATGTTTCATCACCTTTTTCTTTTATGTTTCACACTCACTGTAATCTTGTCTGAGAAATATTTGCTTACTTCAAGATCATTAATATTTTCTCTCAATATTACAGACATATAGCCTGCTGCCTGCCAGAGAATGAAGCTGAATCAAAGCACGTAGAGTTGAGAGAATGAAAAGAGGAAAAGATGAGTCTCTTTCACTCTAGAGCTAGTTTAGCTCTCTTAAAACCAAATGTGACCTTTCTAGGGTCTCTGTTGAATGTCCATGATGTTCCTTAGGGTCTTTCTACTCTGGCTAGCCAGGGCTTCATTGTCTCCCAGAGCATTGTGACCTCTGGAACTGTTCAGTTTACAGCTCTTTGTGGAGTTTCACACTATGCATGCATAGGTCTGTATACAGCAACCGATTCTTGGGGACCCCTCTGCAGATTTCAAGCCTCTGCCTCTTTAGAGCCACTTCTTTTGCAGCATATAATCTAGAAATTCTAGTTGTTTTACTCTCCTCAAACCCTGATCTTTCTCCCCAACTTGGTAACATCATCATGCTCTCCTTGGGTCCAAACTTCCTGCACTAAGGGAGACTATCTCTGGGCAGGAAGCTACTAGATTATAGTGTTCACATAATTTGTTTCCTTTCTTTTAGAGATCACAGTTCTGTGCTTTTTGTTGTCCAGTGTCTAAAGTTTCATATACACATTTTATCCACTGTTCGAGTTGTTTACAGAAGTAAGAGAAGTATGGAATCTGATATATTTCATGACAGGAATTGGATTCTAGAAGGTTTTGTTTTAATTGTGGTAAAACACATATAAAAATCACCATTTTAATAATTTTTACAGTTCAGTGGCATTAAGTACACTCACATTTTGTGCAACCATTGCCACTATCCATCGCCGGAATGTTTTCATCTTTCCAAACTGAAACTCTATACCTATAAAAAACATAGTTCCCCATTTTCCTCTCCTTCCCAGCCCCTGGCAACCACTATTCTATTTTATGTCTCTCTATATTGACTACTTTAGGTACTCATGTAAGTGTAATCATGCAGTATTTGTATTTTTGTGACTGGCTTATTTCACTTAGTATAATGTCTTCAGAGTTCTCCCGTGTTGTAGCACATGTCAGAATTTACTTTCATTTTAAGGCTGAATAATATTTTATTGTATGTGTATACCAGATTTTGTTTATACATTGATCTATTGATGGATGCTTGGATTGCTTCCACCTTTTGGTTATTATAAATAATGTTTCTATGAACATGGGGGTATAAATATCTCTTTGAGTCTCTGCTTTCAGTTCTTTTAGGTATATACCCAGAAGTGGAGTTTCTAGATTATATTGTTATTTTATTTTTAATTTTTTAAGAAACCACCATACCATTTTCCATTCCCATCAGCAATGGGCAGCATTCCTATTTTTCCACATTCTTGCCAACAATTGTTATTTTGTGTTTCTTGATAGTAGCTACTTCTTTTACCTTCAGATTCTAATGGAATTGAAGTGGTATCTCATTATGGTTTTGATTTGCATTTCTCTAATGATTAGTGAGATTGAGCATTTTTTCATGTGCTTATTAGCCATTTGTATATCTTATCTATATGTCCATTCAAATCTTTTGCCAGTTTTTTATTGGTTGTTTGTTGTTATTGAATTATGGGAGTTCTTTATGTATTCTGAATATAAATCCCTTATCAGATATATGATTGTTAAACATTTTCTCCCATTCCCTGGATTGCCTTTTCACTCTATTTATAATGTCCTTCAATGCACAAAAGTTTTTAATTTTGATGAAGTACATTTCATCCTTTTTTCTTTTATTGTCTGTGCTGTTTTTGGTGATTCTCAAAAAGTAATTTTGAGACCCAAAGTCTTGAGGTTTTCTCTTGTATTTTCTTCTAAGAGTTTTATGGTTTTAGTTCTATTATGTCCTTCTTTATCTCTTGTAAGAATTTTTAACTTAGAGTCTATTTTCTCTGGTAGAAGTATAGATGTCCCAATCTCTGTTCTTTTCTTATCCCAAACTTTATTGAGGAATAATTGACAAATATACTTGTGTATATTTAAATTGTACGATGTGGTGATTTGATACACATATGCATTGTAGAATGATTACCAAGATCAAGATAATTAATACATCCATCACCTCTCAAAATTAACACTTTTCCTGTGCATGATGAGAATGCTTAAGATTTACTCTCAGCAACTTTCAGGTATGCAATATTATATTATTACATAATCAAATATACAGTATTGTATTATTAACTATAGTCACCTGATGCATACTAGATCCTAAGAACTTATTTATCTTGTAACTGGAAGTTACTGTACCTCCCCATTTACCAGTCCCAAGCCTCTGGTGACCACCATTTTATTATCTGTTAATATGAAATTGTTTTTTTTGTTTTTTGTTTTTGTTTTTAGATTCCATTTATCGTTGATATTATATAGCATTTGTTTTTCTCTGGCTTATTTCACTTAGCATAATGCCATCTAGTTTTATCTACTGTTCCAAATGACAGGATTTACTTTTTTATGGTTGAATAAATTCTATTATGTATATATACTACATTTTTAAAATCCATTCATTCGCTTAAGGAAATTTAGGTTGTTTCCATGTCTTGATTATTGTGAATTATGCTGCAGTGAACAACATGAGTGTGGAGATATCTCTTCATATCCCTGCTCTCTTTCAGTTACTTTTTGCATTGAGTATCTTGTTTGCATCCTAACACTTTCAACCTATGAATGTCTTTAAAGTGAGTCTCTTGTAGACAGCATACACTTGGATGTTGTTGTTTTTTATCCACTCTTTCAATCTATTTCTTTTTATTAAGTGGTTTAATCCATTTACATTTAAAGTTATTACTGATAGGAAGCACTTATTTTTTCCCATTTTCTTATTTGTTTTTTATATGTCTTAGAGCTCATTTTTGTCTTTCATTTCCTCCATTACTGTCTTGTATTTAATTTTTTTTTTTTAGTGACACATTATGATTCCCTTCTCATTTTCTTTTGTATATGTTCTATAGATTATTTTCTTTTTGGTTATCATAGGGATTACTTGTAACATCCTAAAGTTATGACAATCTATTTTAAATTGATAGTAAGTTAACTTCAAGAAAATAAAGACCTCAATAAAAAACAACTTTTACATAAACAACTACTCCTTTATAGCTCTGCTTTCCTCATTTCAGTTATTGATGGCACAAATGTTATATTTATATTGCATACCATTAACATAGATTTATAATTGTATTTATGCATTTGCCTTTTATAATCTGTAGAAAATAAAAAGTAAGAGTTATAAATCAAAATTAAAAAATATTTTTTGTATTTGTTTATACATTTGTCCTTTCCAGAGCTCTTTATGTTTTCATATGCCTTTAAGTTATTGTCTAATGCACTTTCATTTCAACTTGAAGGCTCCCATTGTTATTTCATGTAGAGCCAAGTCTATGGCAGTGAACTCCCTCAGCTTTTGTTTGTCTAGGGATGTCTTAACTTAGCTCTCATTTTTTTAAGGGCAGTTTTGCTGGATATAGAATTCTAGGTTGAAAGTTTTTCTCTTTCATCACTTTAAATATATGTCATCTCACTGCCTTCTGGACTACAAAGTTTCTGCTGAGAAATATGACAGTATTATTGGGAATTCTGATAAGTTTTTGATATATAGAACTTTATTTTTCTATTCCTAACATCTATCATAATTCAGTTCAATGTTTTTTAGGAGTTTTACTGTATACTAATGTAACATTTTATTATCTTTTAAAGACGTTTGTTTTTATTTTCTGTACCTGATATTAATATTACCAATGGAATCAATTATATCATGTCACAGTAAAGCCAAACACCATGAAACAAAACAAAACCCCAGGCCCTCAGTAGCATTTGGCTTAAAGCAGCATTAGTCACACTTGTGGAGTCAGGTGGGGATTTTGTGGTTAGGTAGTACTGCTCTTCTGTTGGGTTCACTTGCATGTTTTGCTTTTGACTGGCTGTCAGTCGCCTGGGGTGACCAGCTGGGAACTTGGTGAGCTGGGCTCTTCTACACCTCTTTCTTTTCTTCTAACAGGCCAGACCAGGGATATTCTCATGGTGATGGCGAAAGTAGGAGAGGCCAACCCTGCAAAGTAGAAGCCCATTTTAAGTTTCTGCTTGTATTATATATATCAAGATCCTATTTTCCATGGCAAGGAAAGGGGGATGAATTGGAGCCACCCTTATAATCTAGTATACCAAACAGCTTTCCTTTTATTTTGTGTAGAATATACCTTCCCATTTATTTAAAATTTCTGTTACTTCTTTTAAATAACTTATAGCTAAGTGTCATTTTTTAATGAAAACTGAAGATTCTTTGTTTTTGAATAGGCAATCTTTATAAAGTTATGTAAGTTTGTATATATCATATATTTTTTTCTCTAGTATAATTGTATTATTTTGTTTCATGGATTTAACTTTCTATATTTCTTTTTTTCATTTTTTCTTATCTTATGTATATATACATTGCTGTACTTCTATGTTTTTAGTGTGTACAAAGTTACATGTACTGTTTTACATAGTACAGGGTTTAACATTTCAGGTTTCAATATCTTTTTAAAGCCACATTTAACTATATATTAAAATTAAAAATAACTGATATCTTTTGAATCCCCCAGTTAAAGGATTTTGTCCACACCTACTTTGTTGATACTACTTTTAACTGAATTTCCCATCTTATTAGTATATTGACTTGTCTTAATATTTAAATATTCTCATCAAACATTCAAATAAAAATGCCTTTTGATATTGCATTTGTTTTACCCAGTTTTTAATATTTACACTTATATTGGTGTCTAACCTATTTCTATGCTCACTTTCAATCTTTTTATACTGTGAGTTTCTGTGGATCTTGTCTTCATTAAATATAGCACTTATTTAACAATGATGATGTCGGGAACTGTACTGTGTCATTTGTGAGTGGTGCACTTAAGGGAGGATATAAAATTCTTAGGCCACAAACTTTTCCACTTATAACCTTCATTCATTACACTTTTATCTGTCTAATGTATTGCTTCGGAAGGCAAATCTGAAGTCATCAAGACTTCGTTTCTCTATTATTTTTAACATGGATTTTCTGCCTTGATGTTTTTAGGATATTTTTCTCTTTCATCAAAACCCAAACCAGTTTCTAGGAAGTCTCTTGATGAGTCTAATTAACTGATTTTCTCTAGATTGTGTTGAGTCTTTCAGTTTGCACACCCTGGTGTGCAATTATTTCCTTAGTTATTGTAACTGCTACCCTCTCCCTCTCCAATTATTTCCCGTTCCAGGAAAACGATGATTTTTAACTTGAATCATCATTTCCTGTCCCCTATCTTTGTTTCTCCTCCTCATTGAAATCTTTCTTCCTTCATTTCTTACTGTCAGGTGGGTGTTCCATGTTTTCTCATGTGTAACATGAATTTTTATCCTGCAATTGCATTTTTGTCTTTCCTTGAATTGCAGTATCTCATTATTCCACTTTTAATTTTGTCCTATTATTTTTTTTTACCTCAATAAATTTTCTCTTAATGGCCTCCTGTTTTTTGAGACATGATTTTTCTTGTACTGTAATGAGAGTGCTATAGAATTTTCTGCAGTTACTTCAACATTTGGCAATAGATAATAGATTTCTCTGTAGATTGTTTCAGGTTTTTCTGTCCCTTACTTTATCACAGGGGTCCTTCTGTTTATTCCTCATTACTCATTCCAGGGCCAGGTAAAATCTACACTGGTTTGGAGTGGACCAGCAGTGTGGATATATTGATTGCATATGGCCCTCTCAGAGTTTCAGCTGATGGAAACATTTCAGATGGTGGAAAAATGGATGTACACAATTCCCTATGCAATTTGTATAGTGTAGCAAGCAGTGATATTGCACTGTGATTTGATTTATTTCTCCTTTCCACTTCCTCATTCTCTAGCACTTAGAACAAATGAAGTTTGTTTCAAACTTTTTCACTTGTCTAAGTATCTCTTAGCTGTTAACCTGGGAATTAATTGTGGTTCTTGCTTTTCCTTCACTCCCTTCCTCCTTCATCTTCTGAATAATTGTGACAGTATCACATATATACTCTCTGAACTAGAAGGTAGATTGTAATTAGTGCATATTATTATGGATTTATCAAACATCTATTATACGTCTATAGTTTTAAATATATATAACATATATATAACATATATATATAACATATATATAACATATATATATAACATATATATATACACACACACACACACACACACACACACACATATATATTATATGTATGTAGCTTACTTAATCACATTATTGTTTCTGGACACTTAAATCGCTTCTATTTCTCCAGTGCTAAAATAATATACATTAGTTGATTTTATATGTTTAAATGACTATTTTCTTGGGATAAATTTTTAGAAGTAGAATTACTGACATGAAGGATATTAACGATTTTGTGAATTTTTGATATATGCTGGCAAATTGTTTCCCAAATCTTTTAACAAGTAAAACTTCCAGAAACAGTACAATCATATGCTCTCATAAAAAAAATTGAGGGGTGCCTGGGTGGCTCAGTCAGTTGATCAGACTCTTGATTTTGGCTCAGGTCATAGATCCCAGGGTCCTGATATCAGCCCCCTGTTGGGCTCCACGCTGAGTGTGAAGCCAGCTTAAGATTCTCTCTCTCTCTCCTTCTGCCCCTTTCTCCCACTCACATGCTCTCTCTCTTTTTAGAAATAAAAAAAATGGGATTACATGCTTACTTTGAAAGAAATTACAATTCTGAGAACCTATGGAAAAGAAAATTAAAAAAGCAGCCATTGTTTCACTGCCTAGCTATGATTCTTGCTATTGATTTGGCTTAGATATTTTATTTTCTTCCCTACTTCCTTGTAGGATAGATGGATGGATAGATAGGTAGATAGGTACATAAGGTAGATAGATAGGCAGACATATAGGATGCATGCATTGATAAAAATACTATAAGATGACAGGGTGCCTGGGTGGCTAAGTTGGTTAAGTGTCTGACTCTTGATTTTAACTCAGATCATGATCTCATGGTTTGTGTGTTCAAGCCCAACATCAGGCTCTGTGCTGACAGTATGGGCCCTGCTTAAGATTCTCTTTGTTTCTTTTTCTCTCTATGTCTCTGTTCCACTTGTCCTCTTGTCCCCTCAACATGAATAAATAAACTTAAAAAAAGTAGAAAATACTAAATGATGATATTTAAGTTGTTTTAAATTTTTGTACAGTTATGCATAAACCTGTTATTAATGTCTTATATTTAATACAAATTGTTTATTTCATTAATATAAATCCTAGAAGGAAAGTGAGGAAGAATACATATTTTTAAGATTATGAATATGTACCACATAATTTCAATTTCAAAAGGAAAGGATGTTATACCAATTTATACTCTTAGCATTCATTTATATAATTATGTGTCAAATTTACCTTCACAAGTATTAAGTATTAATATGATTTTCTTCATTTTCTTTAATTTGATAGGAAGAAATTTATACCATATTGTTTTGATTTTTTATTTGATCGCTAATTAGATAAAATATATTTTTGAATGATTATTATTCACATGTAAGTATTCTTCTGCAGAATTTCTTTTAAAGCTCACAATCAATTTATGTACTTTTACTGGTGTGAATAATACTTTCGTTACTAACAATATTAATGATTTTAGTCACACCATTGCTGTTTTGTACAGATAAAAAATAATTTTTTTAACCAACCATATTTCTTTCTATATTTTATTTTAAAATTTTGAATGCTTCTTGTTCAAAAAGTCTTTATATAATCAACAAATTAATCATTGTAGTTGCTCAGGATATTATGTTGAAATACTAGTGAAATAAAATCCTTCCCACCCTTCAGGTTCAATTCTGTTCTTTTTAACAGTAATAAGAATTGTATCAAATACTATCCCAGTACTCAGCTTAACTGAATTTTTTTTCAATTTCAGAGAATAAAAGACCATGCCTTGAATTCTCTCAGCTAAACATACTGCATTCCATCAAAGATTTGTTTTCTCCCCAAATGGACATTGTTTTGATGATGTATACAAGAAACAATCCTTCCTGTGCTGAGCCACTGTTTGGGCAGAATAACTCACTTAATGTTAATTTCAATACAAGCAAGAAAACAGTCTGGATTATTCATGGATACAGACCAATGGGCTCCACTCCTAAATGGCTTCAGAACTTTCTAAAGGTTTTGTTGAATCACGAGGATCTGAATGTAATTGTCGTAGACTGGAACCGGGGTGCTACAACTTTTATTTACAACAGAGCAGTTAAAAACATCAGAAAAGTTGCTGCTACTTTGGGTACATACATTCAGATTCTTTTGGTAAGAATTTTATATATTATGTATGTTATACAATATACAGTGTTTTATGCAATACCACAGAGTGGTAGTAAGATAAATACTTTTTTTTTCTATAAGTATTAAGAATTATTGCTTTTATATGCTACCATTTACAGCCATCTTTTCTTTGTGGAAATGGATAAATGCCATACGTAGATGTGTACTGTCTTATTTTTAGAAGAAATGTCTTAAAGACTTAGTTATTACATTTTGTCTTAAAAATCTTTTAAGATTTTTGGGGGCACCTGGTGGCTCAGTCAGTTAAGTGACTCTTAGTTTCAGCTCAGGTCATTATTTCACTGTTTGTGGCTTCAAGCCCCACATTAGGCTCTGTGCTGGCAGTGCAGAGCCTGCTTAAGATTCTGTCTTTCCCTCTCTCCCTGCCCGTCCCCTGCTCACATGCGTGCATGCCTGCACGTGCTCTCTCTCTCTCAAAATAAATAAATAAACTTAAAACAATCTTTTAAGATTTTTATCCTTTTGTAATTTTACCTATACTGACTTGAGGTTAAGGTAGTGATTCTCTGTGCACCAAGGAGATAAACTATATAATCATTAAGTTCTTTTCTAAGGTATGGCTAATATGTTTATAGTTAATTGAGTGTGAATTGGTAAAAGTGAGGGAAAAACATCTTAAAAAGTTGCATACTTCTGCCAGTCTTCAAGACCAGTCTTAATACCATTTAGATTTGTCCAGCATTTAGGTCCAGGGTTGGGATGAGTCTAACAAATTGAGGCTAATTTGGGCTTATCAGGAATTTACATCTACATTTACTATGTCAACCCATATGGCGATCAGTGTCTATTCTAGAGAGAGATGTGGTGGTGATGAGCGCTTGAGAGAAAGAAAGGTAATTTCTGGGGCATTCATGGGCTTGAAATCTGTTTTGAGTTGTGCTCAACTCAACTTGCTCAGTTGTGCTTGGGAGACTCTCTTAAAACTAAGCAGGCATAACTGATCCAAGAAGCAGTTACATATAATGGTTAGGAGTCAGACTGGAGGAGTTCAAAGATCAAATCAACCTGTTATCCTCTGTGTGACTCTGACCAATTGTTTAATCTCTCTGCCTCATTTATTTATCTATATATTTGAGATAATCAAACTTTATGACAATATTTTATGTAAGTATAAAATGACATTAATTCTTAACCAGGACCTGGCATAAAATAATCTGAGTAAAAATCAGGATCAGTATAATTTATGCATCCCCAAGTTCGGACAAAACCAAACCATCTCTCTATAGAGAGACAGAGGAGGTGATTGATTCACCTGTTCTTATCACCTGTAAACTACATAACTGATTTTTGCTTATAGAAGTGGTCTTTTCTCTAATAAACATGTACTTCAAAGTGTTGGAAATATGATTATTAAATATAGAAATTTAGAAAAAGGCTTTATATTAAGGAAAAAAATGAAAAGATTAATAACACTAAAGTTGAGAGCAATACCCCTTCAGGTTTCTGGGCATTGCTCTGAGAAATTTGAAGAAAATTAACCTGTGGCTGGAAAGCCTGGGTCTAGTTTCTCATTGGCAGTAAATGTTCCACATCTTTCTCCAAGCCATCAAATGTGTCACTCTGCTGAATGGACCACAACCTGCTTTCTGAGAGTGTGGTGGGAGAAACTTTCCCTCCTTGTTAGCTCCCTAGTGGCCCTCCAGGGCTAAGACTCTAAGAAGTGCTCAAAACTTGGGCTTGGAAGATCAGATTCCATCACTCTCCAGCTTGTGGATTTGGGAAATCACTTAAAATCCATGAGTCTCATTTTATCATCTCCGAAATGAGAATTATAATTCACACTGTTCCAGTCTTCCTAGGGATTTTGACACAATCTGATCAGATAAAACAAGGAGGCAGACTAGTAATATTTTGGAGTTAAATAGGCCTGGACTTGAAGTCCCTCTTTTTCCCTTACAGTAATAAGTATATTTGGCTTTGGGCAACTCATTATCAAACTATTCATTCAACACTTAATATGTGCTCTTAATAACTTTGGGCAATAGGATAAAAATAAATAACTCGTAGGACTAATGTGAATATGAGATTTACAAAACACTTATTCAAGTTAATGGAATATGATAGTTATAAAACACTTATTCAAGTTAAGTACCTGTTAATGTCTATTACTATTATTACAAAATTATTTATTAATTAATATATTATTTTGCATATACTATTTTAGATAATAGATAACAAAGGTTTTTAAAAGCTTAATGTTATTACTAAAAATATATTGAGAAAAATCAGATATCTTATGGAAAAAGTTGAACAACAATATGTTGTTTTGAAATTATAAAATCCCATTCTCTATCTCCCAGAAATGTATTAAACCAGAAAAAAAAATAGTGAATACTATAATATTGATGCACAAGGCATAATTTGTGATTTCTGAAATGAAAATCATAACACTTTATTTTCAATTGCAGAACCATGGAGCGACTCTTGATAATTTTCATTTCATAGGTATGAGCTTAGGGGCTCATGTTAGTGGATTTGTTGGAAAGATATTTCAAGGTCAACTTGGAAGAATAACAGGTAAAATATTTTTGATAAAATTAGTGTTTTAGCATAATTTTAACCATGAGAAATTACTTTATTTACAAGTTAACAGGCACAATAGTTAAACAGTAAAAATGATGCACATTATTTTTTTCTGTATTATATTCAATGCTCGCCTTTGTTTTAGTTAGATTCTAAAGTCTTCTTTCTTGTTTAGTTCTAAGCAGTGTTGAAGTGCTCATATAGAACTGGGAGGAAGATCAATTTCTGCAGCTCCATGTGAATTTTAAGAACCTATTATTGTAATAATCCAGAGAAAAGCTTGACTCATTAAATATAAAACTTTTTTCTTTTTTTATATTAAATATAATTTATTGTCAAATGGGTTTCCATACAACACCTAGTGCTCATCCCAACAGGTGCCCTCCTCAATGCCCACCACCCACTTTCCCCTCTCTTCCACCCCCCATCAACCCTCAGTTTGTTCTTAGTATTTGAGAGTCTCTTATGGTTTGCCTCCTTCCCTCTGTAACTTTTTTTTTATAAAACTTTTTTCATGTATTAACTAAATATATACCCATGTATTTAATTTTCATAAACTTTAACATATTTCAGTTCTTTTAAAAATTTTACTTGAACATCAGAAGAGAGAATCAGGAGTTGACAACCAGGCTTGAGGGAGTCTAGATCCTGATTCCTCTCATATTTTCCTTCACAGAGTCTGCATGCAGAAAGTTTAGTAGCCAAATAATGCTGATGTGGATTTTCATGCTTCCTTTTGGGAATGGTGGTGATTTTAGAACCAGAAAGTTAGTATCCTTCCCCAACCAATTTAAGTTAAAAAAAAAAGGTTTATTATTTGAGAGAGAGAGAGGGAGAGAGAGAGAGAGAGAGAGAGAGAGAGAGAGAGAGAGAGAAAGCATGAGAAGAAGGGCAGAGAGAAAGGGAGACTGAGAATCCCAAGCAGGTTCCACACTGTCAGTGTGGAACCCAAACCATGACCTGAGCTGAAATCAAGAGTCAGACACCTAGGTGCCCTATAGTCAGGTTACTCAAGTGCCCTATAGTTGTTTTTTTAAAACAATTATTGAGATATGTGTCTGTAGAAGATTTATAATGATTTTGAGTGTTAATAAAAGTAGTAGAGTATTAAGTTGAAGCAAAGGGGGAGGGGAGAGGTGAATAAATTGCATAAGTAAGAGCTTTACAAACTTTAAGTATACCTTTCTTACTTCGATCAGTTTTAGTAATATCCCTGTTATACAGATACGAAAACAGGTTAACTGAATGAATGTAGGAAGGTCAAAAGTTCTTAACAGCTAAGCCAGGATTTATGCAAAGCTTTCTAGCAACCAAAGCCTATTTCTCTTTCAACCATCACAGTAATCCTACTTTATGTTAAAGTGTGTTTATTCACACATTAGTCCAGTTTGAATGGCTCCACATGTCAAGCAATCATCAGGGTTTAAAATTCCAGCAAGTGTAGCAGTTCTACATCAGAATTATTTATGAAAAGAGAAGTTTCTGCCTCATTCAGTCAAGTGGGCTAAATACACTAGGGAAAATAGAAGGGCTTGGGATGAGCAACATTATATTTTAGTTTAAAAAATCTCTTTTTTGAGATGAGTGTATCTCCCATTGCACAGATGTTCTCAAGGTGTTGAATTTTACCTCTTTGCCCCTTTTTGACAGTTGCCAGTAGGTCATGAGCCTAGAATTTCTATGTAGAATTTCACATGCACCAGAAATAATATCTATATTCCATGGAAATTTTAATACATTTTTCTTTTCTTGTGTGTATATGGGAAGCTTTTGGTGGAAAATAAATGATAACATAATAATAATTATGTTTTATACCCCACCACAAATTGTATTTGGCACTTAAAATTCATTTTAGAACTGCAGATAGATCTGGGATGAACTAGTAAGGCATGAAGTTCAAGATAGGACCAGGCTATTACTCATTCCCCTTCCCCTCCAGGAAAAGTAGTAGTTACTTATTAACTATAAAAATACTACCAGTTTATCTCTAAGTACTTCTTAAATAAAAATGCTAAAAAAAAACCTACAATATTTTGTTGAGGCATTTCTAGTGTGGCTTAACACTAGATTGTTGGTAAACTCGGAAGATTGGTATAAATTATTCAGATAATGAAGATATTTGCTATTCATCCAATTTCATTTATATTTAGATTAGTTTTTAGACAAGTTTAAAGCTGTATAGACTTATGTTTATAATATAATAATGCAAACATATGATCTAATAAACACTATAGTAGAAGTTGATTAATTGATTGATAGTTTCTTTCTTGAATTTCAGGTCTTGACCCAGCTGGGCCAAAGTTCTCTGGACAGCCATGTGATCTCAGATTAGATTACACTGATGCAAAGTTTGTGGATGTCATCCATTCTGATATCAATGGTAACAATGTAGGATTTATTGCTTAATTACTTGAAAATGAAAAGGAGATGTAGACATTGGGATGCAGAGAACATAAAAGGAGGAAGATTAGTGGATAAAGTGATGATGAGTCTGTAATTATAAAATGATTATGTTTCCCACAAGTGGTATTTCTTGGAGTTAGTGATATCCTATGGTGTTAACATGGCACTTTTTGCCTTCAATTTACCTCCTTCAGGTTTCAAGACCTGTCCTATCATCCTAAAAAGCAGAAATTTGATTAAAAAATACTTCATCTTGTTCATGCTATTGACAATTTTGATTTGATCACAAATTCTCCCATGCTTAATGTTCCTGATGTATTTAGGTTACCATTCTCCACTCATTTTCTTGCTGTGATATCTATCAACTAGAAATGAAAACAGCATTTCAGGCACAGATAAAGAATACCTTCCCCTAAATGTAGAGAAATAATTTCTCTATTGTTTTTAATTATCTTCCTGAAAATGTCAAATATGCTATTGATAGTTTGGTCCAGAATGCTTTGGACAGGCACTTTCAAGGAATAAGTTAGATGGCCCTAAGCCCTTTTCTGATTTGGAATTGATGATACTAATATTTATTGAGCACTTCGTATATACTTCAGGCAGTGTTTTAAATGTTTTATGTGAACTAATTATGGCATTCTCCTAAGTTCCCATGAGATAAGTAAATGTCATCTCTTTTTTACTTATGGGGAAGCTAGAGTCAAAGTCACAAGGCCAGTAAGCAGAGAGCCGCTTTCAAATTTCAAAATTTCAATTTTTTGAAATTTCAAATTTCAAAATTTCAAAAAATTTGAAATCTTTTGATTCCAGAGCCTGCCTTCACCAGTTTCTTGCTCTGATTAGCTGATAATTTACATGTGTTGTCACTGTGGGCATGGGGAGGTTATGGTGCTACCATGGAGAAAGGAGGAAGTGATGCAAAGACTATTCTGATTCTCCTATTTCCTCAGGTTACTTTTCTCTTTGGTCCAAGTAATTTATTTGCTCCCATAGTCCTCTGAATTGACTTCAGGGTGATCCATACCAGTGCCTTTGCAAGAGATACAAATGCTATAAATGCCATAGATGACAATTTCTCAATATCAATGCCTGGGCTAACCCTATAAGGGTACAGTTTTGCTTCTAAAGTGGAATCTGAGTTCACCTATATCTCACAGGGAGTCAGTGCCTAAGGTTCACAGTTCTAGTGTGATACCTCAACCTCTCAAGTCTTCCTTATCTCTAGCTCTTATATCAGCTTAGCATTCCCACACATAGTACACCTACTGCCCAATTGCTCTGCGGTTCTTTGTCTGAGCTCTTCTTTCTGAAATCCCAACTTCAGCTCTGCCTATGGCCTTGGAATTAGCTCTTCCTACTTTTTATTTTATTTTATTTTTTTGGATTTTCCTAATAAACTGTTTTATATTGTCTTTCATTCTCAACATCTTTTGATGACCCAACCTATCAGATCTAACTTACCACTAAATGCCACATTGTTTTGGCACCTTTGGTTGATCTTTTCATGACCATCACAAATGAGGGACACAGAATTTTGATGCTGCATATCCACCTGTCTCAATGAATTTCTGAATGAGATATTTGGGGTCAGTACATATCTGACAGATTAATTCTTCCTTGAATACTATTCAGAGTGCATCTTTTACTTACCAATAGGTTTTGTCCTTATTCAGTTGTATATGTTAAAAAATCTATGTCGCCTTCCAAAATTGTGAATTAGGTAATTTGGGCTAATATTCCTGCTGGGATATCAGGGAAAACTTACCAGTCCAACATCTAGAAAAATTCTAGAAGTGAACTGGTGATTTGGAGTCACTTTTCTCATAGTAGGTTCTCTGATGCAGAGGTATCAGAAATATTTTTGAAACCCATACATGAAGCTTATAAAACATCTCATTTTTATCTTCTTTCCATGAAATGAAGGAAATATAGAATGCTTAAATTTTATATATCACTCTCCATGTTAATATATTCTTTGAGAGAAAAAATAGAACAAAGAGAGAAGACACAATATCAATAATAAACAGGAGATAGTGTTACAGATGCTACAGGTATTAAAATGACTGTATTATGATATAATGAACAATATTATGCAGAAATGAAAATATATGATTATATGGTATGATATATAAAATAGAAAAATTTTATGAAGAAGAAAAAGCATTTACCAAACTAACAAATTAAGAGAGAAAATTTGGTTCTATAATTATTAATGAAATAGAAACTGTAATTTAAAAATTACCAGGGTGCCTGGGTGGCTCAGTCAGTTAAGCATCTGACTTCGGATCAGGTCATGATCTCGTAGTTCATGAGTTAGATCCCCACATCAGGTTCTGTGCTGACAGCTCAGAACCTGGAGCCTGCTTCAGATTCTGTGTCTCCCTCTCTCTCTGCCCCTCCCCCATTCACACTCTGTCTCTCTCTCTCTGTCTCACAAAAAATAAATAAATGTTTAAAAAAATTAAAAAGTAAAAAAAAATGTAGGAAACTGTTTAAAACCTTTTTAAAAAGGCTTCATAAATTTAATGTCAAAACTTGAGGCAGACATTACAGAAAAGAAAATTTGTGGACATTTTCTATTATAACCATGGATACAAAAATTCTACATAAATCATCACACTAGTAAACCAATTCAGCAACATATAAAAATGGATAATGAATCATACCCAATTTGGATTATTATAAAAAAGCAAGTTTATAATAAAAGCATACACAAAAGGATACATGAATATGAGTCAATTTTTATATGGGAAAATATAAATTGTAATGTTTTGGGAGGCATCCTTAGAAGCTAAAGATTAGCAAAAAAATTATTTTATTAAAAGGTAGTTATTATTATTGTAGGAAAAGGAGAAGCTGGTGATTAGATAAGAACACTGTAGGGGTTTCCAGGTGCTATATGTTGACATTGGTGTGGTAGCTAATTGGCTATTTCCCTGATAGTAATTAATCCATAGCTTTATGTTTTCTTCATATATGTATTATAAACTATAATAAAAAGAAAATTTAAAAAGCGATATATGCTTTTCCTATACTTCCTCAAATGAAGGAAATGAATGACCTAAATGACCAAACTGCTCATCTTCCTCCATCTGATAAAGGGAAAATGACATCAAGCGCTATTTGTTAAGTTAATATAAATGTCTTTTGCTTCTCTTTGATCCCTGAGGAGTCTTCTTGGCTTGATTCTACTTTAGTAGAAGATTGGAGAAAATGATGGCTCCAACATGGAACCCCTATTCTTGGAACTCCATGTTGAGTTCAGACATAAGGAAATTAAAGGTCTCCAAAATCATTGGCCTTTTTGTTTCTTGGGGCCATATTTAGGAAATTGCAGGCAGTTGATGGAATATAAGGAGGCTATCAAACCTATCAAACCCTCACCACTGTTACAGTCAAATCACACTTATGCTTCCCAATTCTAAGGAGTTCCAATGAATTCACCCAAATTTTTCTTTGCTGGGGTGCCTAGGTGGCTCTGTTGGTTAAGCATCCGACCTCGGCTCAGGGCATGATCTTGTGGTTCATGAGCTCTGTGTGGACCGCTAAAACCCTGGAGCCTGCTTAGGGAGCCTGCTTCAGATTTGGTGTCTCCCTGTCTCTATCTGTCCCTCCCCCACTCACATCGTCTGTCTGTCTCTGTCTCTGTCTCTCTCAGAAATAAATAAACATTAAAAGAAGGAAAAAAAAAGAAAAAAAATTGTTCTTTGCCTTTCCTTACACATTGAATCCCCTCCCCGATATTGCACATGCCCAGTGTTCTTATGCTCTGGTAATAAATACCTCACTAACGGTTATCTTTTTCTGTTACATACTAGAACTAAATCATGTTGCTGCATCTTAATCCTGACTGTCAGCCGCAAGTATTTACTTTGTTATATAAATCTATTGCCGATCACTTTTAAGAGTTTATTATGTTGTAGGAAATTTGTAGTCCCTAAGCCAAAGCCCAGCAGGCTTACTTGGCAGCAAGATTTTCATTTCTAATCATAGTCCTGAGTATTCTGAACTTGTTACCCTCTTTCATTCCTATGACTTCCCCAAGTTATAGATCCCATATTGGTAATCATGGACTAAGAATTTGTAATTCTCCAGTGCCTTGAGGATCTACAGATATACAAAAGCCCTTAAATCATAGCTACAGGTTTATGTCACTCTGGCCCAGTTTGTTCCAGCTGAAGCAGCATATTTAGATTTTTCCAGTTAGTGAATCTAGTACCAAGTCTTAGGCCTTATTATCTAGGGTACAAGCAAATCATCACACTGGCTTAAAAGGTCCTGTATGACTTGGCTTCATTCTTTCCAGTGCTCCCTCATCCACGTTGTACTCCAGCTAGCCTGGCTCTTTGAATATTTTAGGCACGCTCACATGGTTTCCTGCTTGGCTCACTGTCTTACATCTTTCACATTTTGTGTGACTCTACCTCCTCAATGGAAATTTCCCTAACCAAACTGTTTGAAAGAGCAACCTGCCACCCTCACTAGGCACTAACTGTACTCTTGTTCTACTTGTGTTTTCTCTACAGCCCTTATTATTATCTGGCATACTATATTCTTACTTGTTTATTAGGTCTTTCTCTCACTAAAATTTAATTTCCACCAAAAAAAAAGGATTTTTTCTCTCTTTTTCTTTTTTACTTGCATATTCATAGCACAAAGAACTGTGATGGGCATAGTAAATCGGTGACTGATAAATATGTTAAATTAATGACATAATTTTCATGAGGAGTTAATTTGAGGTATTAAAACGCGTCTTTTTAAAAATAGCATGTATTTTATTTTCAATTCAAATTGTAGGAGTCACTTTCAATGGAATTTATAGGAGATGCTATTTGTACAAGTTTGCTGACCTGATTATGTTCACTTTGTGATTCTCGAGTGCTTTTCTTCTCAGGTTTAGGCATTAATGAACCTTTGGGACATATAGATTTTTATGCAAATGGAGGAAAAAAGCAACCTGGCTGTCCCAAATCCATTTTTTCAGGTATACCAATAATATTTTTGAATGAATTACAGATGATTCAAAATGATGAAAGAAAATCAGTTTACTTTTTTTCCCTCTTAATCTATGGGCAAGATTTTGATCACTGTTGCTCATGATTAATGAGAGTCATTGGTGAAAAATGGTTTAATTGGATTTTTATTGGTTCATAAAGTTGACCAGTAGATATACCATTTGGTCATGATGAAACCTATTACATTAGTTTCAACAGTTGTATTTCATTATTTTAAACATTAGGAGAAGTTCTGAGTTATTGAAGAAGCAATCTGGTCAAAGTATCACATAACATGAGTTTGGTTCCAGGACTTAATCTTTACCATCACTATAGTATTGTACAAACACAGATTCATAGTCTCTTGCACTTGGTTGTTATATAAATAGCCAAACAGCTGCTCCAGGTGTGGAGTTTGGCTCAGTTCAGAGCCATAGGAAGCATCTACAGTGACACCTGGTCAAGTAACATATGGCCAAAGCCCACTGTAGCTAGAGAAGTTTGATCAAAGGTTATAGGGATGTGAGAAGTTGAGGAAAGAAAGGGACATAATGAAGTTCTAATGTTACCTGGTTTCATAATCCTCTCTGACATTAAATAGAAATATTAGGGGTGGGGGCGCCTGGGTGGCGCAGTCGGTTAAGCGTCCGACTTCAGCCAGGTCACAATCTCGCGGTCCGTGAGTTCGAGCCCCGCGTCGGGCTCTGGGCTGATGGCTCAGAGCCTGGAGCCTGTTTCCAATTCTGTGGCTCCCTCTCTCTCTGCCCCTCCCCCGTTCATGCTCTGTCTCTCTCTGTCCCAAAAATAAATAAACGTTGAAAAAAAATTAAAAAAAAAAAAGAAATATTAGAGGTGAGGGGTTAGAAGAGAACCATGTGTACATAGCCATTAAGTGTTGTGGCACTGTGTTTGTAGTGTGTCAGATTATTGAAATTAAACACATTTTTCCCCTGTGGTAATTACTACTTTAGAAAAATGTCTTTTAAATCTCCTGTAAAAGCATACTGAATTTACATTTCAATGGTACTACCTCTAGCTGCTTGAGATAAAACGGCACATTGTGGTCAGGCAACATTTCAATGTTCACAAGTGCATGGTATTGAGTAGAACTTAACCTTTAATTTTTTCTCTAATTTGCTTGAACTTGGTTTAATACATCTGCAGTTCTTTTGCTTGTTTTTTGTTTTTTGTTTTTTAACACTTAAGGCATTGCATTTATTAAATGCAGTCACCAGAGAGCCGTTTACTTGTTCATGGCATCTTTGGAAACAACCTGCAATTTTATTTCATTTCCTTGTCCTTCATACAAAGATTTCCATGCTGGTTCATGTGTGGACTGTGACGACTTCAAGGAAAAATCATGTCCTAGGCTAGGTAAGTGAGATTGGTATGATGACTATAAGATTTTGTGGAAAATGAATAACATAATTGTTAGTATTTTTTGCTGGAAGCTTTTTATTTACTTATGACCATGTTAGCATTTTATGGAAAAATTGCCTGTGGAACAACCAGACACAAGAGTTTATTTCCTACTAAGTATTTTATAAGGTATTTAGTGAGAGAAGTTTAATCAACTGCCTTTCTACGCTCAGTGTAGTGTACAGATCTGGTGGTCTCATGAGGATCTTTGTTCTTGCTTTGCAGAGGACTCTCACTATTTATCATCCATGTATATTTCCATTAAAGAAAGAGACTGCTTTCTTTCTTTCTTTCTTTCTTTCTTTCTTTCTTTCTTTCTTTCTGAGAGTTGTGCATTCTTAGTGGCATTGAGGGTTTTTATTTTTATGGAAAGCTTTAGGAGCAAGTGGAGAGGTATAAACCATTGTTAGCTTTTCATTTGCTATTAGCAAGTAGACATGAATCATACATGGTTCACACCTTCCAAATTGATAAAACTTGGCAAGAGCGGTTAAGTATTCCAACTTTCGATAACTACAGCTTGCTGGTGGGAAATTATAGAGAAAAATGAATCCACATAAAAATAGAACATAAGAGCTGGAAAGAATCTCAGAGGTTGTTTGTTCAGGATTTTCCGAAGACATTACCAACCCCCAAGCATGTTATGAGCATGTAAACATCTGATCAGTGTCATGATCAGGATCTGCCAGAAATGTTTCCAGAGCCAAAGGGGCTCTATGAAATGGGAAGCAATTACAAGGGCTGAATTAAAAAGCTTCCTGCAGTTTTCTTCAGCAGGAGGTTTATACTAACATGCATAGAGTATTGCTAGGAGAGACAGGCAATATGCAGGCTTTGTCAGACTTATTTTCTTATAGACCTCTTCTGTCCAGAAAACATCCTGTGGGATTCCTTTTCTTCAGACCTCATGTTGGGGATTGCTTTTCTGGTTTCATTGCTCTTCCATATGAATGAGAAAATTGTGACCAAGTGTGAGCATAAGTATTGTGTAAGGACACAAGTGAGAGCTAGAGTTAAAATCCTTAATTCTCAATTCAGTGTTCTTTCTACCTCGTTCACATTTCAAATTCAGAGGTAGAAAGTGGAAAGAGACAAATACATAAAGTGGGAAGCATTTTCAATATATATGTGTATGTGATAATATTTCAAATTTACTAATAATGTATATATTGGAAATAAACATATTATATACATAATATATAGTGTATATAGATGCTATCTACACTTCATGTATTATATATAATGTACAGACATATATACTATATCTCTTTGAATGTGTATTTGTAGGAGAATTGGGGGGTGTACTCATGGAACTAAATTCTGTGTTTATTTTATCTAATAATTTTATTCTGCTATATTTACTAAAAAGATACAAATAAAATTCTTAATTTATGATATATTAGTAAAAACTGCTACAAATGGATTATAGCCATATAGAGTATTCTAACCTCTGATAAGATTTCCAGGGAGTAGATTTGCTTGTGAATCTTTAATTTGAATTATCATGTAATTAAAATAAATATAGTGTAAAATTATTTGAAAAGTCATTTTTAAGTTATAAAGATCCTGAACTATAATTATAATAATTATTATAATACATTGATCCTTTAGTTCCGTTAGTGATTTGAAAGCTTTGTGTGCTATTTGCTTGAAGTCTAGTTTCTAATGTTTTCTTTCTCAAATCTCAGGTTATCAAGCTGAGCTATGGAAAGATGTTTTAAAAGAAAGAAAAGAAAAAAGATTTCTCAGGACCACTGTGTTTTTGGATACTACTGGCACAAAACCATTCTGCAGTAAGTTAACATTTTCAACAAATGAACAAATAATTAGTTTTATATACTAATTTATATATTCTCCAAAATGTTCTTTCTACCCACTCCAATTTCATCATGTAATTTCAAGGAACTCTGAAATTTGTTAGAGCCAAATTCAAATAAGGACTTGATATTTTAGATAGAATGAACATATGCGTTGGGCAATATTTTCCCAAAGAAACAATAAAGTCTGTTTGTTCTTTTCCTCCAAATTTGCCTGATTATCCTTCCCACCTTTAGAGTTATGTCAACATGTACCAGATTATAGAGTTCAAGACATCTGTCTACACTATTAATATCCTTTGGGAACTGAACCTAAACTATATAAATACAAAATGTATAAGTAAATAATAACTTCCCCTATATATTTAGAGACAAGAGAAAATTCAATGAACAAGAGAGAATCTCTTAGAAATATATTAAATAATTAGACTTATGAGGAGCTATTTTAAATTTTATTCTGTTTAAAAATGAAAAGCTGGTAGTTGTTTATAAATAAAGGTAAATCCTATTATAAGAAGAATCTTACAAGAAGTTTCAAGTCACTGCCATTGACTTTAGTTACTGATGGATAAGTACTTAAAATCGATTCTCGTATTTAAAAGTATTTTGGGGGCTCCTGAGTGGCTGTCAGTTAAGCATCCAACTTTGGCTCAGGTCATGATCTTGCAGTTTGTGAGTTTGAGCCCTGCCTTGGGCTCTGTGCTGACAGCTCAGAGCCTGGAGCCTGCTTCAGATTCTGTGTCTCCCTCTCTTTCTCTCTCTGCCCCTTCCTGCTCACACTCTTTTTCTCTCTCTCTCTAAAAAATAAATAAACATTTAAAAAATAAATAAAAAATAAAAGTATTTTTAGGGCTGTTAGTGTTAATATTTTGCAGACACAGTTGCTATCAATTTTAAGATATTATAATTTTTAAAATATTTTAAAATAATTTTTAAAATATTAGTGTTATATTGTACCATTTGGAATTAGGCCTATTATTTAATTAAAATTTTTACTAAATTAAATTTAGATTCAAATGCAGATATAAGAAATACAGAGAGCTTCTGTGTACACTTTATCAAGTTTTCCTCAATGTTAATATTTTGCAACATAATATAATTATAATATAACATCACCACCAGGATATTCATATTTCCCCAGACACTCCTCTGTGTGTGTGTGTGTGTGTGTGTGTGTGTGTGTGTGTCTGTGTGTCTGTGTGTGTGTGTGTAGTTCTGTACAATTTAATCATACGTTTAAGGCTAGTATCTGTCACCACAGTGAAGATCATGAACAGTTCCATCACCACAAGGATCCTTTGGGTGATACTTTTATAACCACATATACCATCCTGTCCTGCTTTTCTAAAATTTTGTCATTTTGCTCTTAATGATAGAGAACAAACTGAGGGTTGATGGAGGGAGGTGCGTGTGGGATGGGCTAGGTAAGTGATGGGTATTAAGCAGGACACTTGTGATGAGCACTGGGTGTTGTATATAAGTGGTGAATCACTGAATTCTCTTGAAACCAATATTGCCCTGTATGTTAACTAACTAAAGTTTAAATTTAAAAAAAAGAAAAAGAAGATACAATAAAAAATAAATAAAATTTTGTCATTTTGAAAATGTTATTTAAAGGGACTCATTCAGTATGTGACCTTTTAATTGCCTCTTTTTTTTTTTCACTCAGCTTCTCTGGAGGTTTATCCATCATTCCTTTTTATTGCTGAGTAGTATTCCATGGTATATACGTACTATAGCTGGTTTAATTGTTCATCTCTTAAAGGACACGAGGGATATTTTTAATTTTGGCTTTATGAATAAAGCTATGAACATTTATATACAAGTTTTTGTGTGAATTTAAGTTTTTATTTCTCCAAAGGCCTAAGAAATGCACTTGCTAGGTCAGAAGATAATTAACTTTATAAGAAATTGACCAAGTGTTTTTCAGAGTGCTGTATCATTTTGCAATCCCCTCAGCAAAGTATGAGTGATCCAATTTCTCTGATTTCTTACTAATAATTGGTGTTGTCATTATTTAAAAAATCATTCATTCTAATAGGTGGATAGTGATGCCATATTGTGGTTTTAATTTTTGTTACCCTGATGGTTTATAATAATGAATATCTTTTCTGTATATCCTCTTTGGTGAAATGTGTGTTCATATCCTTTGCCTATTTCTTAACTGGATATTTTATTTTATTTTATTTTATTTTATTTTATTTTATTTTATTTATTTTTATTTTATTTTACATTATTATTATTTTTTTTTAATTTTACATCCAAATTAGTTAGCATATAGTGCAACAATGATTTCAGGAGTAGATTCCTTAGTGTCCCTTACCCATTTAGCCCATCCCCCCTCCCACAACCCCTCCAGTAACCCTCAGTTTGTTCTCCATATTTATGAGTCACTTCTGTTTTGTCCCCCTCCCTGTTTTTATATTATTTTTGTTTCCCTTCCCTTATGTACATCTGTTTTGTCTCTTAAAGTCCTCATATGAGTGAAGTCATATGATATTTGTCTTTCTCTGACTAATTTCACTTAGCATAATACCCTCCAATTCCATCCACGTAGTTGCAAATGGCAAGATTTCATTCTTTTTAATGGCCGAGTAATACTCCATTGTATATATGTATACCACTTCTTCTTTATCCATTCATCCACCCATCGATGGACATTTGGGCTCTTTCCATACTTTGGCTATTGTTCATAGTGCTGCTATAAACATGGGGTGCATGTGTCCCTCCGAAACAGCACACCTGTATCCCGTGGGTAAATGCCTAGTAGTGCAATTGCTGGGTCGTAGGGTAGGTCTATTTTTAGTTTTTTGAGGAACCTCCATACTGTTTCCCAGAGTGGCTGTGCGAGCTTGCATTCCCACCAACAATGCAAAAGAGATCCTCTTCCTCTGCATCCTTGCCAACATCTGTTGTTGCCTGAGCTGTTAATGTTAGCCATTCTGACAGGTGTAAGGTGGTATCTCATTGTGGTTTTGATTTGTATTTCCTTGATGATGAGTGATGTTGGGCATTTTTTCATGTGTCAGTTGGCCATCTGGATGTCTGCTTTGGAGAGGTGTCTATTCATGTCTTTTGCCCATTTCCTCACTGGATTATCTGTTTTTTGGGTGTTGAGTTTGATAAGTTCTTTATAGATTTTGGATACTAACCCTTTATCTGATATGTCATTTGCAAATATCATCTCCCATCATGTCGGTTGCCTTTTAGTTTTGGTGATTGTTTCCTTTGCTGTGCAGAAGCTTTTATTTTGATGAGGTCCCAATAGTTCATTTTTGCTTTTGTTTCCCTTGCCTCTGGAGACGTGTTGAGTAAGAAGTTGCTGTGGCCAAGGTCAAAAGGTTTTTTTCTGCTTTCTCCCTGAGGATTTTGATGGCTTCCTGTCTTACATTAAGTCTTTCATCCATTTTGAGTTTATTTTTGTGTATGGTGTAAGAAAGTTGTACAGTTTCATATTTCTGCATGTCGCTGTCCAGTTTTCCCAGCACCCCTTGAAGAGACTGTCTTTATTCTATTGGATATTCTTTTCTGCTTTGTCAAAGATTAGTTGTCCATACGTTTGTGGGTCCATTTCTTGGTTCTGTATTCTGATCCATTGATCTGAGTATCTGTTTTTGTGCCAGTACCATACTGTCTTCATGATTACAGCCTTGTAGTACAGCTTGAAGTCTGGGATTGTGAGGCCTTCTGCTTTGGTTTCCTTTTTCAAGATTGCTTTGGCTATTTGGGGTCTTTTCTGGTTCCATACAAATTTTAGGATTATTTGTTCTAGCTCTGTGAAAACTTCTGGTATTATTTAGATAGGGATTGCATTGAATATATAGATTGCTTTGGGTAGTATCGACATTTTAACAATATTTGTTCTTCCTATCCAGGAGCATGGAATCCTTTTCCATTTTTTTTGTGTCTTCTTCAATTTCTTTCATAAGCTTTCTATAGCTTTCAGTGTATAGATTTTTCATCTCTTTGGTTAGATTTATTCCTAGGTATTTTATGGTTTTTAATGCAATTGTAAATGGGCTCTATTCTTTGATTTCTCTTTCTGTTGCTTCATTGTTGGTGTATAGGAATGCATACGATTTCTGTGCATTGATTTTATATGCTGCAGCGTTGCTGAATTCATGAATCAGTTCTATGAGTTTTTGGTGGAATCTTTAGGGTTTTCCATATAGAGTATCATGTCATCTGCGAAGAGGGAAAGTTTGACCTCCTCCTGGCCGATTTGGATGCCTTTTATTTCTTTGTGTTGTCTGATTGCAGAGGCTTCCAATACTATGTTGAATAACAGTGGCGAGAGTGGACATCCCCATCTTGTTCGTGACCTTAGGGGGACAGCTCTCAGTTTTTCCCCATTGAGGATGATAATAGCATTGGGTCATTCATATATGGCTTTTATGATCTCTAAGTATGCTCCTTCTATCCCTACTTTCTTGAGGGTTTTCATCAAGAAAGGATGCTGTATTTTGTCAAATGCTTTCTTTGCATCTATTGAGAGGATCATATGGTTCTTATCCTTTCTTTTATTGATGTGATCAATCACGTTAATTGTTTTGTGGATATTGAACCAGCCCTGCATCCCAGGTATAAATCCCACTTGGTTGTGGTGAATAATGTTTTTAATGTATTGTTGGAGTCGGTTGGCTAATATCTTGTTGAGGATTTTTGCATCCATGTTCATCAGGGAAATTGGTCTATAGTTCTCCTTTTTAGTGAGGTCTCTGTCTGGTTTTGGAATCAAGGTAATGCTGGCTTCATAGAAAGAGTTTGGAAGTTTTCCTTCCATTTCTATTTTTTGGAACAGCTTTAAGAGAATAGGTGTTAACTCTTCCTTAAATGTTTGGTAGAATTATGCTGTAAAGCCATCCAGCCCTGGACTCTTGTTTTTTGGCAGATTTTTTATTACTAATTTGATTTCCTTACTGGTTATGGTCTGTTCAAATTTTCTATTTCTTCCTGTTTCAGTTTTGGTAGTGTATATGTTTCTAGGAATCTGTCTATTTCTTCCAGATTGCCCATTTTATTGACATATAATTTCTCATAATATTCTCTTGTTATTGTTTTTATTTCTGTTGTGTTAGTTGTGATCTCTCCTCTTTCATTCTTGATTTCATTTATTTGGGTAATTTCCTTTTTCTTTTTGATCAGACTGGCTAGTGGTTTATCAATTTTGTTAATTCTTTTAAAGAATTAACATTGACCTGTTCTACTGTTTTTTTGGTTTCGTTAGCATTAGTTTCTGCTCTAATCTTTATTATTTCCTGTCTTCTGCTGGTTTTGGGTTTTATTTGCTGTTCTTTTTCCAGTTCTTTAAGGCGTAAGGTTAGGTTGTGTATCTGAGATCTTCCTTCTTTAGAAAGGCCTGGATTGCTATATACTTTCCTCTTATGACTGCCTTTGCTGCGTCCCAGAGATTTTGATTGTGGTGTTATCATTTTCATTGGCTTCCATATACTTTTTAATTTCCTCTTTAACTGCTTGGTTAGCCCATTCATTCTTTAGTAGGATGTTGTTCAGTCTTCAAGTATTTGTTACCTTTCCACATTTTTTCTTGTGGTTGATTTCGAGTTTCATAGCGTTGTGGTCTGAAAATATGCATGGTATGATCTCGATCTTTTTATACTTGCTGAGGGCTGTTATGTCCTAGTATGTGGTCTATTCTGGAGAACATTCCATGTGCACTGGAAAAGAATGTGTATTCTGCTGCTTTAGGATGAAATGCTCTGAATATATCTGTTAAGTCAATCTGGTCCAGTGTGTCATTCAAAGCCATTGTTTCCTTGTTGATTTTCTGATTAGATGATCTGTCCATTGCTGTGAGTGGGGTGTTGAAGTCTCCTACTATTATGGTATTACTATTGATGAGTTTCTTTATGTTTGTGATTAATTGATTTATATATTTGGGTGCTTTCACATTTGGCACATAAATGTTTATGATTGTTAGGTCCTCTTGGTGAATACATCCCTTGATTATGATACAATGCCCTTCTGCATTTCTTGATACAGTCTTTATTTTAAAGTCTAGATTGTCTGATACAAGTATGGCTACTCCGGCTTTCTTTTGTTGACTATAAGCATGATAGATGGTTCTCCATCCCCTTATTTTCGATCGAAAGGTGTCTTTAGGTCTAAAGTGGGTCTCTTGTAAACCAATGGATCTTGTTTTCTTATCTATTCTGTTACCCTATGTCTTTTAATTGAAGCATTGAGTCCATTGACATTTAATGGGTGAGTACTGAAATATATGAATTTATTGCCATTATGATGCTTAGAGTTTCTGGTGGTGTTCTCTGGTCCTTTCTAATCTTTGTTGCTTTTGGTATTTATTTATTTATTTGTTTATTTATTTATAATTTCATTTTTTCTCCTCTCAGAGAGTTCCCCTTAAAATTTCTTGCAGGGCTGCTTTAGTGGTCACAAACTCCTTTAATTTTTGTTTGTCTGGGAAACTTTTTATCTCTCCTATTTTGAATGACAGCCTTGCTGGATAAAGAATTCTTGGCTGCATATTTTTCTGATTCAACACATTAAATATATCCTACCACTCCTTTCTGGCCTGCTAAGTTTCTCTGGATAGGTCTGCTGCACACCTGATTGGTCTTCCCTTGTAGGTTAGGGAGTTTTTTCCCCTTGTTGCTTTCATGATTCTCTTCTTTCCTGAGTATTTTGTGAATTTGACTATGATGTGCTTTGCTGATGGTCGGGTTTTGTTGACTCTAATGGGGGTCCTCTGTGCTTACTGGATTGTGATGTCTGTATCTTTCCCCAGGTTAGGAGAGTTTTCTGCTATGTTTTGCTCACATAACCCTTCTACCCCTATTTCTCTCTCTTTCTCTTCTGGGACCCCTATGATTCTGATGTTGTTCCTTTTTAATGAGTAACTGATTTCTCTAATTCTTAAATCATGCTCTTTTGCCTTAATGTCCCTCTTTTTTCTGCTTCATAATTCTCCATAATTTTGTCCTCTATATCACTGATTCTCTGTTCTGCCTCATCCATCCTTGCCCCTGAGGCATCCACCCATGATTGCGGCTCAGGTGTAGCATTTTTTATTTCATCCTGACTAGTTTTTACTTCTTTTATCTCTGCAGAAAGGGATTCTAATCTATTTTGAACTCCAGCTAGTATTCTTATTATCATGATTCTGAATTCTGGTTCAGATATCTTGCTTGTATCTGTGTTGGTTAAATCCCTTGCTGTCGTTTCTTCGTGCTCTTTTCTTTTGGGGTGAATTCCTTTGTTTTGTCATTTTGAAGGGAGAAAAGGAATTAATGAGGTAGAAAAATTAAAATTAAAAAATATTAAAATTAAAAAATTAAAAACACTCATACAAAAAATCGAATAAATGATGCTAGATCCTGGGTGTGTTTTGGTTTGGGTGTTGAAAGTGGTTTGATAGATTAGAGAAAAAAGGGGGAAACAAAGGAAATTGTTTGAGAATTTGAAAAAAATGAAAATACTGAAATAGACTAAAATGAAATGATGGAAGTAAAATAGAATTTGAAAAAAATTACACAAAAGTGAAGAATATAGTAGAAAAAATTAAAGAAATATATTTTTAATAGAAATTAAAAATAAAAATAACTTTTTTCTCTTTCTGTATTCAAGAAAAAGAGGTGAAAAAAAGAAAAAAGAAAGAAAATTGAATAATTGGACCTGCTAACAGATTGAAATAGTACTTAAATTACTTCATTTTCCCCTGGAAGTCAGACTATGAAGCACTTTATAGTACATAAACTGAGCAAGCGGTGAGACTTGTGTTCTTGAAGAGCTTGGTCAGCCCAGTTAGTCGGGGCTTAGTGTAATGGCTCCCTTATCCACTAGATGGCGCTGCTAGCCTACTGGGGTGGATTGTTGTGGCACTTGTAGGTGCATATGCGCAAGTGTGGGAGCAGTGAAAATGGTGTCACCCAGCTACTCAGTCTCTAGTATTGGAACTCTTTTCTCCCTGATCAGCAATCGTGCACCCGTCCTTCATCTTCAGCTTCTGTCCACTTGCTGCTTCCACACCATTAGTGCCCAGACCCCAGGCAGCACTTCCCTCCAGAGTTTTGTCTCAGATGCCGCTGCCTTCCCCATCCCCCCACTTCTGAGGTACTGTGGCTTTGACCTGCTCTGCCCCTCTGCAGAGGGTCTCACAGAGCAATAGTCGGGTGCTGGCCACACCCAGGAATGCTTGCGGGATCATGCTGCTGCCGATGCCCACTAACTGCGGCTGGGTACTAGCCCGCCCCAGAAAAAGTTCGTAAGACAGTGTAGCAGCAGCACCTCAGGGGTATGGAAAATAATAACACACATCTGGCACCAGGCTTCACCCCAATGTCCTTGTTCCAGCACCAGTGAATGTGGCCCTTCTCTGGGGTCTGCTGGGCACAGGTGGCCTCACAGCCTCTACCAAACGTCCTTCCAGCAGTGGAACCGCTTCTCCCCTTGTAGCCCGAGAACCTGTCGGACCCCACTCTGCTCCTGGGGATTCACCCTTTACACCAGACCACCGTCAGGTATTGAGCTGCAGAGTTGCAGACTGTGATCCCCTTGTTTACAGTCTTAATGGGATTTAAACCCTCTCCTTTCTCCTTTCTCCCTTTTTAGTTCAGTCCCTGAAGCTGTTTCCAATTTTCCACTTTCTCTCCAGCTGCTTTTAGGGAGGGGTGCTTTCCCCTTATTCTCCTCCACCATGTCCATCCTCTCTCTGCATGCAAAAGCAGTTCCCTGCCCTTCATGTTTTCTCTCTCCCCAAGTTCACCTCTCCATGCCACGTACCTGCTGAATTCTGTGGTTCAGGTTGTGTAGATTGTTGTGTTAATCCTCAGATTAGGTTTCTAGGTGTGCAGGATGGTTTAGTGTTGGTCTGGCTGTATTTCATGGATGTGAGACACACAAAAACCTTCCATGCTGTTTCGCCATCTTGGCTCCTCCTCCCAGTTTTCTGAAGTTTAGTTTTGAGATGACATGGTGAGGATTTGTTTAGTATCCTATTTATGTTCACTCAGCTTGTTGAATCTTCATGTTAGTTTCCTTCACCAAATTTAGAAAGTCCTCAGCCATCAGCCATCATTTCTTTGAATACTCTTTCAGCCTCACTCTCCTTTCTCTCTTTTTGATATGATGATAACACAGAAATTACATCTTTTGTTTAGTCCCACAAGTGTCTGAGGCCCTGTTAATTTTTTCCCCCTCAATCTCTTTTCTCTACATTGCTGAGATTGAGTGCCAAATTGAACTGTCTTCAGATTCACTGATTTCTATCCTTTATCATCCACTCTACCGTCAGGCACATGCAATGAGTTATATATACATTACTGTAGTTTTTACTTATGTAATTTCTACTTTCTTTTCCAGTTTCTATTTTTTTGCTCAGATTTTTCTATTCATTTTTTTCAAGAAACTGACTTTGAAGCATTTTTATAATGGCTTCTTTGAAATCCTTGTCAGATAATCCTAGCATCTGATTCATCTCAGTGTTGGCATCAATTGATTTCCTTTCTCACCAAAGTTGTGATTGTCTTTGTTCTTGGTATAATGGGCAATTTTCAATAATGTTTTGAGCATTTTGTCTATTATGTTGGAATTTGAGTCCTATTTAAATCTTTTATTTTGAGCAGGCAGCTATTGTTTAGATTTTAGCTTTATTCTGAGACTATGGCTTTAGATGTATAAAAGTTCAGGATTTTTATAGTTGCCTGGTGACTTCCTTCTTTTTTTCTTTGTACATAAAATTGCCTCCTGATTTTATCTGATTCTATCACAACAATTTGTCTCATAGACCCCTTGAATCTGTGTCTTTTTTTCCATCTTGAATATTATGTTCTATAGTATTTTGTTTCACTTGTTGTTTAACCATTAGTATTTATTATGGATGCTATTACATCAAATACTCTATTTACCAGTTGTTTTTCTACATTTTATCTGGCCTTCTTCTCCCTCCCCTACTTCTTCCTTTTGGGTTTAACTTCTATCTTACTGAGCTCCTTTACTTAGCATCATGCCTCCTGTGCATGGAAGCTGACATGCATCCTCTGTGTCCATGCTAAATCTAGTTCCCAGGTCCTGTAGGGATCCAGGGCTTCAGTCCTCCTTATGTTTTGCCTTTATTTTCTCTTCCTTTCTGCCTTATGATATTTTCCCTGCCTTCATCTGAGCTTGGTTTTGTATTTAATTTATGGATTGTACAGTCATCATTTCCATGTACTTGTAATATGAGATGGGCTTTTTCTATGACATCTTAATATGTCACACTACCAGAAATCATCTGAGAGAGTCTGAACACCTACTTTTCCGGGTGAGGTGAAACAGTCTTTTGTCTAAAGCTGGGGAGTCACTTCAGAGTAAGAAGTGGTTCTTCAGTCTCTTGTGTTAGAATTTCTTGAGGTCCAGTGGTAAATAAATTATCTCATTTAAGGTGGTACTAAGTAAGCATCAGGCATAAAACAAGAAGTTACTCTTGTCTGTTCGGTAGCAACATTTAACACCTAGCCTGCATGGTGTTACTACATGTATTTCTCACAAGATAATTTCATACATTCCATGTTCTGTTTTTATATGTTTTCTTCTAAGAAATAGTTCACAGTACAGGGACTAGTGTCTACCTCCCTTATATAAACTATGATGGAGATGGACTGTACATTCTAGTCCATAAGTTACAATATCACAACAGGATTGGGATAGAACTAAAAGAGTGGGTATTGCCTTACACTGGATTGCAGCCAAATGTAGCCCACTTGGCTGTTATTGGTACTATGGAATGGGCATCTAAGCAATAATAGCATTGTGCTTGAAATACAGGAGGAAGAGTGGATATTGATGTTAGTTGGTAAAAGGGGTAGATGTAGTGCATACTTAAAAATATCTCTTTGATGTGAATTTAAATCTTCCCTCTGGGTATTTCCTGTCCAGATGTGTTAATATTTTCTCATCATAGAAATGAAAGTGTCTTAAACTTGCTTTCTTAGCTAATCTTCTAGCTCATGTTTGGAAGTGGTAGCAATGGGATCTTGAAGCAGTCTGTCTTGTGATTTTGGGGCAGTGTTTCTGGCTGAGCCTTGTTCTCTGGCCCTGAATGCTTGTTTGAGCTACATATTCCTTAATAAATTCTTCTGTGCTAAAAAAAATCTCACAGGGAGCCAGAACTTTCTCTATAGTTCAGACAACACTGAGTATGGGGGTGAGTTCAGTATCCTTGCCTCTGAAATATGTATCAATTTTTAGCTGGGAATTTTTTTCTTCCTCTTTTATTTTTTTAAATTTAAATCCAAGTTATTTAACATTTTATGTAGTAATGGTTTCAGAAGTAGAATTTAGTGATTCATCATTTACATTTAACCCCCAGTGCTCATCCTGATAACTGCCCTCCTTAATGCCTATCACCCAGTTAGCTCATCCTCTCACCCCATACCCCTTCAGCAACCCTCAGTTATCTGTATTTTAGAGTCTGTTATGTTTGACCCCCTTTCTATTTTTATATTATTTTTCTTTCCCTTTCCCTATGTTCATCTGTTTTGTTTCATAAATTCCACACATGAGTGAAATCATATGATACTTATCTTTCTCTGACTGACTTATTTCACTTAAGCATACATAATACACTCTAGTTCCATTGACATTGTTGCAAATGGCAAGATTTTATTCTTTTTGATCACCGAGTAATATTCCTGTGTGTGTGTGTGTGTGTGTGTGTGTGTGTGTGTGTGTGTGTCAGTGGACATTTGGGCTCTTTTCACAATCTGGCTATTGGCAATAGTGCTGCTTTAAACATTGGGGTGCATGTGCCTCTTCGAATTAGCATTTTGTGTCCTTTGGATAAATACTTAATATTGCAATTGCTGGGCCATAAGGTAGTTCTACTTTCAAATTTTGGAGGAACCTCCATACTGTTTTCCAGAGTGGCTCCACCAGTTTGCATTCCCACCAACAGTGCAAAAGGGTTCTCCTTTCTCTGCATCCTTGCCAACATCTGTTGTTTCCTGAGTTATTCATTTTAGCCATTTTGACAAGTGTGAGGTGGTATCTCATTGTGGTTTTGATTTGTAGTTCCCTGGTGATGAGTGATGTTAAGCATCTTTTTAGGTCTCTGTTAGCCATCTGGATATCTTCTTTGGAAAAGTGTCTGTTGATGTCTTTTTCCCATTTCTTCACAGGATTATTTGTTTTTTGGGTGTTGAGTTTGACACGTTCTTTATAGATTTTGGATACTAACATTTTATCCAATATATCATTTGCAAATATCTCATCTTATTTTATCGGTTGCCTTTTAGTTTTGCTTATTGTTTCCTTCACTATGCAGAACCTTTTCATCTCAATAAAGTCCCAATAATTCATTTTTGCTTTTGTGTCCCTTACCTCCAGGGATATGTTTAGTAAGAAGTTACTGTGGCCAACGTCAAAGAGGTTGTTGACTGTTTTCTTCTCTAGGATTTTGATGGTTTCCTGTCTTACAATTAGGTCTTTCTTCCATTTTATTTTCGTGTATGGTGTAAGAAAGTGGTCCAGGTTCATTCTTTTGCATGTTGCTGTCTAGTTTTCCCAACACCATTTGCTTAAGATACTGTCTTTTTTCCATTGGATATTCTTTCCTGCTTTGTCAAAGATTAGTTGGTCATACATTTTTGGGTCCATTTCTGTATTATTTATTCTGTTCCGTTGATCTATATCTATTTTTGTGTCAGTACCATATTGTCTTGATGATTACAACTTTGTAATACAGCTTAAAGTACGGAATTGTGATGCCTTCAGCTTTGATTTTCTTTTTCAACATTACATTGGCTATTTGAAGTATTTTCTGGTTCCATACAAATTTTAGAATTGTTTGTTCTAGCTCTGTGAAGAATGCTCATGTTCCTTTGAAAAGGGGTTGCAGTGAATATGTAGACTGCATTGGGTAGTACTGACATTTTAACAACATTTGTTTTTCCAAATCAAAAGCATGGAATATTTTTCCATTATTTGTGTCTTCTTCAGTTTTTTTCCCATAAGTGTTACGTAGTTTTCAGTGTACAGATATTTTGACTGGGTATTTTGAATAAGAGCTACTACGAGCTGGGTATATATAAAAATACTTAATTTTACAGTCATTCCTAAAAAACAATGAAATTGGGAATTATATTTGTCAAGCAATTTTAGCTAAGACAATTCCTCAGATAAATATGGAAACTTATCATATTTATTTTAGGTGTGCTACTGAAAAATAAAAATTGTTTCATTGATCTAAACTATGATTTTTTTTGGTTTGCATACCAGTTAGTATTCTCTATTTGGCCAGCTCTTTACCATACCAATGACTTTCTGGCAGGTTTTTCCATTTCTCATTTTCAAGTCTAGTTAAAAATTGACAAAATGAAAATATATTACCCATGTACAAAATGCCTCTTGATATTATGTGCATATATAATATGTGTCTAGATTACATGTATGTAATTACATGTATTACATGTATATTACATATAATACATATATTATACACACATATTTACAAACACATCTATATCTGTATAGGTACCAAAAATAAGTAGAAAATAATAATAATGTCAATTGCATTCTATATTTTTTGTAGGCTATTATTTTGTTCTCAGTATAACTGTTCTGGATAACAATATGAAAAATGGCTGTATTACATTTAAGTTATTAAACCAGCTTGGAATGGTTGAAGAGCCAAGGGTCTATGAGTAAGTATAATTTAGTAATTTTTTTCTTTCATAAATTAAATGTTTGTTTTCTTGAGCATCCACTTTGGAATATAATACAAATAGTGTAAATTTTTTTCTCCAGAGAGTCTTAAAATATTAAATATTAAAATATCTCAGGTGTTATATTCTAATTCATTCATTGTCTGCAGAAAGATGTGGAATATGAAGTCTACTACTTAACTTCTTTATGTCATACACACCTAGGGACTACAAACATTAGGAAAACTTTTTTTTTCTCTTTTGATTGTCATTCCCGTGTTCTTCTTCTCAAACTACCTTGCCTTCTATTTCTCTCTAGTTTTCAGGCAACATTGTATTCACAGTGATATGACCAAATGTCAAGTAACTTCTGTCAGTAGAGCGACCCAATTTCAGTATTTCAGAGAAACACTTGCAGCTACAAATCCTACAAAATAGAAGAGGGTTTTTTTTTGCTTAATCTTCTATTTAGCTTTTTGTGTATATATGTATGTTATATATACATATTTTAAAAGTTATCTAATCATCTCAAAGAATATTCTCAGCTTGAATTTGTTGAAGGTATACCTGTCTATTTCATAAGTTCTCAAACAAGGAAATTCATTTTCTGTTAAATAAAAGAATGGTATGAAGATACATGCTACTATTAAAATTGTGGTTTCCTCAGGGTGCCTGGGTGGCTCAGTTGGATAAGCGTCCGACTTCAATTCAGGTCATGATCTCTCGGTTTTTGAGTTCGAGCTCTGCATCAGGCTCTGTGCTGACAGTTCAGAGCCTGGAGCCTGCTTCAGATTCTGTCTCCCTCTCTCTCTGCCCCACCCCCGGGCCCCCATCTCTCTCTATCGAAAATAAATAAACATTAAAAACATTTTTAAATAGTAGTTTCCAACCTGCTGTGCTAGACTTCTAGAAATCTATTAAATAATGTAACTTTTTGAAAGGCTCACAGGTGATGAGATAAAAGAAACACTTTATTTTATTACACCTGGACTTACAACAGTTTGGTTTAAGTTTAGACTGATTACTGATGACATCATTCGAATTTCAGGAAGCATAGTTGGTATATCCAACGTTTACTGTTGTCACAGTCTAGGTAGTTACAATACCTGAATTGACTAAATCTAGTGTGTGATGGGATTCAGACTTGAGTACATCATGACATCCAAATTTATCAACCATTAAAGTGAACCAGGAAAAAGTCTCTGCATGCTTATATATTTGCACATTAGTGTCACAAATAACGGCAGTGATGTATGTAATTTTACAGTATTATTATGAACCTTTGTTTAAAGTCTAAAATAACAAAAATATACAAAGTAGCCATAGCTCATAATAAACGAAGTTTGTTTTGTAGATAAATCTTTAACACCTTAAAATCCACAAAGAAAATAATAGTAAAAGAAGTATATTATGATCAAATATTGAGAACCTGTGTACTGACATAACATAG
Organism: Acinonyx jubatus; assembly: GCF_027475565.1. NCBI lineage: Eukaryota > Metazoa > Chordata > Mammalia > Carnivora > Felidae > Acinonyx > Acinonyx jubatus. Next base: position 28,800,977 of record NC_069384.1, read on the forward strand.
AAACTATTTATAGTATCATGGGATACTAAGGCCACTCTTGGAAATAACATTCTGAGTCATAAGTCAGAGAAAATTTTTTTAACTTTGAGATAAATGGATTTTTAATATTAGAGCCTTACCAAATTAGTTTTCATAAAATTTTAAAAGGCTTTGCAGATAATTTAGTAGTTTGATAAAACTTGTCCTGAGTGAGCATCAATTATTTTTGTTTTTTCCCTTTTCTCAACTTCTTTTCAGTCACCCAAAGACTATTAAATAAATCAAACCGGGATTTCAATCTAAATTCTTCATTTACATCAAGGCCCACATTTTAATAAGAGAAACTTCAAATTCTTTCCACCTAATTCTCAGCATGATTGACTGGGTTATAATAGTTATTTTGTAATAGTTTATTGCTTTATGTTGCTTAAAATAGTGTATGTATGTGCCTATCTGTGCACACACATATGCATATGATCCTTTATTTATTTTTATGAAATATATGCTTTCTTAGCTTTTGAATCCACTTATTCAACAGTGTTATTCAGCAACACTAAAATTTATTCAGGCGTTTCGCTAAATAATGGATACTCAAACTAAAACAGCACTGTTATGGTTCTTAAGGAAGTCACAGAACACTGAAGGAGACTGATGAGTAATTACAGCTTTAAGTAATAAGATCTATAGTAGCAGAATACTTATGTGCTGTGGGTGTATGAAGAGGATGCAAGGAAACATTTAAAGGAGAGATATTCCAATCAAGGAATGGAGACATTGTTTTCAAAGGCATGGAGATAGGAGAGTATCTGAGTTCAGTAACAGCTCACAGACTACAGTCCTAGAGAAGTTGTTTCCAACTTGTTCAAAAGGCAAAGAAATTGTGATTCTTCATTTCCCTTATAAACAACATTGTGTATGAAGAACACCCTGAAATATTGATATATTTTATTCATGTCCTTGAATTAGTGCATTTTTCATGAAGGATGATATATTCATGACAAATCTGTCCATCTATTACTGGCCAAGGGCTTTATTGTTTTTCTATTAATAATTCTTTGCTAATAACTTTAGTCATGCTTTGAGATTTAAACTGTTTCAGAAACCAGGGAAGTCAGAGATTTTTAAATGACCTTTTGTTTCCCTCTTCAAAATTAAAATAGGAAGATTTGCTTACTGTAGAAAATGTGTCATATTATACAGTAGAAAATGAGAATCATATATAATTATATCATCCAGGGATGTTCACATTTACTATGTGGTCTACAACTATGTCTCCTCTTCCTTTACCTCCTCTTTTTCCTCTCTTCATTCTGGTATATACCCTTGTGCACACACATTATTTTCTTCATTTAGCAAAATTAGGATCTTACCACAAATGTGTTCTGTATCCTGATTTTTATACTGAATGCTACAGTGCAATCATTTTTTGACGTCGCTAAATATTACTCACATGTTATAATATGCTAAATATAATAATATATAAATATAGGATTTTAAACAAGAGGTATCAATTTTGGACATTCTGGTTGGAAGGATTCCCCCAGAGGATGAGTAATGGAGAGATTAGAGTGGCACGTGTCCAAAGAGGTGGAGGTGCCTATTATAATAATTTATGTGAGACATGATAGAGGTCTAGACTCAATACGTGGAGGTGTTTCTTCCTTTTTTTTTTTTTTTTAGGATTTAGGATAGATATTTTTTATGATTAATTAAATATGTGAAAGTTAAATAAAGAAACCAGTTTCAAGGTAACTAGTTAAATTATGATGCCATTTATTGAGCTAGGAAGTCATGGAGAGGAGCCAGTTTAATCATTCAGTATAATTTCTTGAAAGCTTCTATAGGCCAATGACTGTACTAGAAATTAGGGATACAATTCTGGACAAATTAGATTGCTGTCTTTACATAACTTCTGTCTAGTGCAGCAGATAGACTTTACACATACATAATACAAATAAAATGATGATGTTCATCATTCCTCTATTCAAACAGAGGAATGTACATTGAGCTAGGAATTGTGCTAAGTGCTGAAGATACTGTGATGAGAAAGATAGACATGGTCCTACCCTCTTTAAGCTTGAAGCCCTAATGAAATATATAACAGTTATAAAAATTAAATAAAACTACATAAATAAAATCTGAAAAATGTCTTGAGGCAAATTATAGTGTGCATGGAAACATGAAATAAGGGACATGAATTAGTGAGGTCACTAAAAGTTTCTCTGAGGACATTTTAGTTGAGACCTAAATGAGGGACAAGATTGATTTTCTTTGCTATATTACAGGACAAAGTATCAACAAATGCACAGATCCTGAAGCAGGAGGGAACATAGCCCATTTCAGGATCTGAAGGAATTTTCTAATGTCTTAGAATGGAGGCAGGATCAGCAAGAGAGATATGAGAGAAGTAGAGAGCTCCTGGATTTTGTAAGAACTAGAACTTGTAGGGCATATTTTGGGATTTATATTTTACTCACTGAGCAAATGAAAATCACTAAAGGGTTTTAGTTGGAGCAGTTTGGTTGGAGCCGGGTTGGATTTTCATTTTGGAAAAACAATTTGACCACAATGTGTTGACAAGGAAAGAGACAGGATGCTGTTGCAAGAATATAGGAAAGGAACAGTGGTGTCTGAGTGCTTGCTGTGGAAATGTATGAATTCAAGGCAGATTCAGGATATTTAGTAGGGATAATCAGTAGGAATTTATGATAGATTGGATGTAGGGATTGAAAGAGGGGGTGATATCAAGGGTGAATCCTAGTTGTCTAGCTTGGGTAATAGGTAGTGATGCCATTTAAAATAATAAGAAAATTTGTTAGTTGTAGGTTTTATTTTTATTTATTTTATTTATTTTTTTGTGAGAGATGGGCTTTGGGAAAGATGTCATTTAGATTTGAACCCTACTGAGTTTTAGACATCCTTAAGGTATGCAGGTACACATGGTGAAAAGCAATAGATCTCAGCAAACAGAGCTCAGATAGAGGCAGAGGTTTGGTGGTCATGAGCAAATAGTTGGTATTTGAAATCATTGAAGTGGATGTGAAATTGTAGGGAGAGATAGCACGTTCCCATCTGGACATACTGACTCTGAAGTATCTCTGAGAAATCTAGATAACGTCTTAGAAATTAGAGATATGAACAATGATATTATATTCCATGAAAGAGGAGGTAATATCAGTTCCTGGGGGTAATAGATATGGGCTTTGAGGAGAGTAATGACAACCTTTTTGGAGCCCAGCTGTTTAGAAGAATCAAAAGCAGGAAAGAGCAGGGATAAATATAAGATGGCACAAGAGCTGGAGACACCACTGGTTGCTCCTCAGCTGCTTTACGTATGATTGTTACCTTTGCTCAAGCAAATCATTGTCACCTTGAAGGAGGAAATTACCACGACAGATTTTTTAATTTTATTTTTTTTTGCTCTCTCCTCTTTTCTCTTTCCTTCCTTCCTCTTTTCCTCTTCCCCCTCCTCCACCTTCCTCCTACTCTCCCTCCCTTTCTTTCCTCCTTCTCTTACTTATCCTGCTCCTCCTCCTCCTTCTTCACCTTCTTTGGAGTTTCCTTTGTAGTCAAGCAGATCCATATTGATCTGACTCCAGGCCCCCCTATGTTTCTGGCACATAGGGGTGAGGAATTTGAGTAGAGTGATGAAGAAGAGCATTGACGTGGCTGTGTTTGTTTTGCATTCACTAGCTTTGGAAAGTCATTTGTATGCTCTGATATTCAGTTTTCTCATCTGTAATCGGCAATACTAATAGTACCTAGTAAGTGGAGTTGTCAAGATAGTTAGATAAGGTCAAGCATGTCAAGCTTCATTATAGTTCTGGGTACACTGTAAATGCTCAGGAACTTGTACTTATTAAATTCTACATTAATTTTTTTCCTTTTGAATCTGAAGCTTTTGTAATAATTCACAAATATTTGACAAAATGGCACAGATCAATTAAGAATTATTATTTGAGTATCCTGTCCATTCAGGGAACTGTAATAGTTGTTACGGTGTCTAAAACAGGAAGCATAAAATGACTCCTGTAATCTTAGACAAATGTACAATCTAGACACCAAGTCAGAAAGACAAGATGCCCCACTTTTTTCTCAAAAAGTGTCCCCAAATAATTTTGTATGAGGATACCTATATTATTATTTTATTTTGTTTTCATTTATTTTAATAAATACTTCACAAATATGTTTTGGCTTTTTTCCCTTTAAGATTGTTGTTTCTATACTACATTAAGATTATATTGACTTTAGAGTTAAATTAAATTTTAAATTACTAATATGGTAAGCATATTAAATTTTCTGTTTAGGAAGAACAGATCATTTTATCAACTTCAAGAAGTCAAGATTCTTGCTCAGTTTTCAAATGATGTTGTAAATATTTCAGGCATTGGTTTGGGATATTTTCAGAGCTCAAATTGGCAATGTTTCCAATGTAATTACAACATCCACCGTGTCATGGTACAATCACTTACCTATCCAGAAAGGTAAGAAAACTAAATTTTGATTTCATTATATTATCTTTTAAACTTGAAAATATCAGTATGCTAAGAAATGGCTTAAGAATTCATGTGTTCAGATATATGTTTATTGTGTATTTCAGATTATATTTTACACAAATATTAGAATATCTAAAAGGTGCAAAATGCACTTTTTAAATGAAAATTAGTTTGAGTGAAATTTAGTTCGGAGTCACATTACCTAGGCAAAGTAAAAAACACAATCATTTCATTAGACACGATAAAAATGAAAAATGTGAGACAAATATCTGCCTTAGAAGTTGATCAATAATTTCTTACATATACATATATATTTATAGATTGGTTGAGATTCCTTTTGTACAATTCTTTAGATGGGGTTCAATGGCTGAAAACTCTATCACGAAGCATATCATCATAGAAGATAGAAGTCATCAGGACTTTCAATGATTTTTCTCTTTATTTTTATTTGGGAAGAGAAAAAAATCCATTTTTATCTATTATATATCAGAGTCTAGACATCATGGAGATTCAACCCTAGGAATATATTGACATCAGTGAAGCTCTAGCATATATACAATAACAGCAGAAGAAAGTCTGACTCCTATGCCTTGGTTTCTCTGTTACATCACAAATATCTCCATTACACAAAAATGTGATACTATCCTGACTTGATGGGGATATTTGAAGACGATAGACTGTAGCAGTATTTTTCTTTGCCCATTTAATATGCTTTTCTTAGTTCCATGTTCTCACAACTGAAGAGGTTTTCCTACTATCCTTGTGCCCATGATATTGATGTACATGTTCACCATGACAGAATTCATATTCCCACAGAAACACCTCTGTGAAAACATTAAGAATCACTAAGACCCCTTTAATGAGTTGACCATCTGTCAATTTGGATATGTGTGATTGAGTTGTTCCAACTGTGAGTGCCAACTGAGAGTCAGTAGCAATGGGTTTGTGAATTGCTAGAAATCACTCTTCTTTAGTTGACTGTAGATCTTTCTTTTTATTTCTCTTTATTTTTCTGTATTTGTATATTTGATTCTCTAGTTACCTTTATATGAATGTTGAACAGAGTAAATAAGAAGTTTTGGAGAATAAAAATAATAAATGACAAGAACATGCATTTAGATGAGGTCTATATTAACAGAGGAAAACTGGATTGTTTGGAGTGTAAATTATTTTGTAACTTTTGGTATGAGAATATTTAGTCACTCAAAAGTCAATAATTAAGATGTCATTATAGTGGAAAAAATCTCAGGGTTATTCTACTTTTCTTTGCCTTTGATTGAAATACCTACCAAAAATACCAAAATATTTGAAATTTTCAGCTAGAAATATTAGCAATATTATTCCCTGCCAGAGTATACCAAAGACAAAGAGAGAGACAGACAGACAGACAGACAGACAGACACACACACACACACACACACACACACACACACACACATTAGGGGGTAATGTTTAAAGGACTAGTCTCAAGATTTGTAATCTTCAACTGATCTCTGTATTTATTATCTTAAACATGCAAATATTCTGGTAAACATAAGAATGCAGACTATACTTGTGTTTCCAAAAGCTAGGTTTTAAAGGGACCAAACTTGTTGCACCATCATAGCCTCCTAATTTCCCCCATTAATACTCCTCTGAGCTTAAGGAAGGTATGAACAGAGAAGTTTAGAGGTTGTAGTTTTATACCTTCTGTCTGGTACTTAAGTGTAAAGAATTCATATTGTCCCTGAATAAAGTCTTTTCCCTATATATCACAACTGGAAAAAGAAAACGAATTTTTTCTTCAGTCTAGAAGCATATAATGTAAGCTTTGGCCAGACACCAGGTATTAGCTAGAACCTTTATACATAAAATAGCACAGAAGCTCAAGATGAGAAAGAGAAATTTAATTACATACACAAGGACAATAACAGGAACTAAGAATAATCCACTCTTTGTTTATATGGGCAAATGATAGGACTGGATACTGCTTTTATCATTTAAGCAAAAGTGAACAGGAAAAACACAAAAAACGATAACAACAACAGTGACAATGACAACAACAAAATGCTGCCTATTTCAGCATAAGCAACATAGAAAAAAAGATCTAACAATCAAGATTTAGAAATAAGGTTGACCCTTTAAAAGATTTATTATAGGAAATAGATGGAAATTATACAAATCATTGCTTGGTGTTCTTAATAATATTTAAGAAAACAGTAATTCATTAAAGAACAAGAGAAGAGCACTTGTATGTGATTATGAAACAGCTGACTATGATGCAGAGTGAGCTCACAGTTAAACTAAAGACAGTATCAAGTTTAGTATCAACATTAAAAATAAAAAATAGAATTGATCACTAATGTAAAAAACTCATTTTATAATAATTTACAGAATAAGGTGATATACATAATATAAAAGATTGAGGAACAATTGTTGGGAAAAAATAATTGAAATGCAAAATGTAGCTATCTGGTGTTGTTGAAGAGGAGACACAACAGAAGAACTAAGTGCAGATGTGATACAAGAAAACTGTCTTCAGAAGAAGATACAGATCGCAAATTGATAGAGTAAACTAAGAACCAGAAACTAAAAGAGATCAATCTTTAGACTCACTCTTATATATTTTATTTTTTAAAATTTGGTGATAAAGAGAGAATTCTGGGGGTGCCTGGGTGGCTTAGTCAGTTAAGTGTCCAACTTTGACTCAGTTCATGATCTCACAGTCCATGAGACCAAGCCCCACATCAGGCTCTGTGCTGACAACTCAGAACCTGGAGCCTGCTTCAGATTCTGTGTCTCCCTGTATCTCTGCCCCTCCCCCAGTTATGCTCTGTCTCTGTCTCAAAAATAAACATAAAAAAAATTTAAATTTAAAAGATAGAATTCTGTGGGGCACCTGGGTGGCTCAGTCTGTTAAGTGTATGCATCTTGATTTCGGCTCAGGTCTTAATCTCATGGTTTGTGAGATTGAACCCCTCATCGGGCTCTGCACTGACAGCATGGAACCTGCTTAGGATACTCTCTCTCTCTCTCTCTCTCTCTCTCTCTCTTTCTCAAAATAAATACATAAATAAACTTTTTAAAAAAAGAATTCTGCAAGTATTCAAAGAAATCTTCATAGAGTGGAAGATTAAATGTAGCAACTGACGTGTCCATCAAATGGATGAATGGATCACTATATGTATGTGTGCATATGCGTATGAATGTTATTCATCATAGAGGAAAGACGAAAGAAGGACATGCTGCAGTTTGTGACAATATGCACGGACCTTGAGGACATTATATTAAGTGATATAAATCAGGGAAGCATAAATACTGTTTCACTTGTGTGTGGAATCTAAAAAAGCCCAACTCATAGAAATAGACACTTGAATGGTGGTTACCTGGGCCTAAGGGGCAGATAAAAAGGTAAGATATTGGTAAAAAAATACAAATTTCCAGTTATAAGATGAATAAGTTCTGGGGTTATAATGTATAATGTAGTGATTATAGTTAACAGTACTGTATCATATGCTTGAGAGTTGCTACAAGTAAATCTTAAGTTGTCTACAAAAAAAATGGTAATGGTGGTAATTGTTTTGTAATATATAAGTGTATCTAATCAACATGTTATACCTCGAACTTACGCAGTGTTATATGTCAGTTATATCTCAATAAAGGTGAAAAAATAATTAATTTAAAAAGATATCTTACAAATCAATAATAAAAGGATGAATATATTACGAGGATAAACGGACAAGGACACAAAAGAGAAAATGTACAAACTACAAAAATGATTTGAGCTTTTTATTTTATGTTTTATTTTTCTTTTGTTGTATAAACAATATGTAATGAAGATGTAAACAAATATACTTTCTAATAGCTGTGGACATTCTGCCAAGTGCTTCCCCCTTACCTGTTTCACCAAATGGCTTATTCATTAAAGACCTTATCCCTGCTGCTCAGAGTTCACATGAAGCAAAAGGCAAACTCTTCACCACCCCCTCAGTTGTCTATTGTTTTTTTTTTTTTATTATTGTTGCGGTGGTAAGAGCTCTTAACGTAAGATTTACATTCAACAAATTTTAAGTGCACAATACAATACTGTTTACTATAGGCACAATGTTGTATAGCAGATAATACAAACAAGCGAATTCCCTACTACAAAAGACAGAAAATCCAACTGCAAGTCCCTAAAGATAAAAGGGTCATGTAGCCAGACATATCTAAAAATCCCATGGAAGATATAGCTCCTGGTTTGGCTGCATTCAAAGAACAGTTCTGTGATAGCTCTTGGCTTTACCATTCACATTGCTTCATACTCTGTCTATATAATACCAGTTTGGCTGCTACTTGATTCCAAGTTCTAATCCCATGAGGATGGGTGAAGAAAAGGTTTTAAGGTCTCCTTGCATCTCAGTGACTTTGGGCAAGTACATACTTTTGAACCTTACACTGTGGTCAAGGAAATAGATTCTTCTGATTGGTCAAGGAAATAAGTCCTTTGGTTTATGCTTACTCTGAAACAAGATGGAATCAAATTCAATCAAAGTTTATATATTGAGAGTGGGATAAAGAATGATAGAGGTATGTGTCGAGTAAGAGATTGCTACGGCTGAGGTCAGAGAGGTCTTTTCCTGCTTTCTCCTCTAAGGTTTTGATGGTTTCCTGTCGATGAATGGATAAAGAAATTGTGCTTATTATACACAATGGAATACTATGTGGCAATGAGAAAAAATAAAATATGGCCTTTTGTAGCAACGTCGATGGAACTGGAGAGTGTGATGCTAAGTGAAATAAGCCATACAGAGAAAGACAGATACCATATGGTTTCACTCTTATGTTGATCCTGAGAAACTTAACAGGAACCCATGGGGGAGGGGAAGGAAAAAAAAAAAAAAGGAGGTTAGAGTGGGAGAGAGCCAAAGCATAAGAAACTGTTAAAAACTGAGAACAAACTGAGGGTTGATGGGGGGTGGGAGGGAGGAGAGGGTGGGTGATGGGTATTGAGGAGGGCACCTTTTGGGATGAGCACTGGGTGTTGTATGGAAACCAATTTGACAATAAATTTCATATATAAAAAAAAAAAAAGAATGATAAAGGTAATATTATCAAAGAAGATTATATTACCTGAAAGGGGATAGATGCTTGGTGGCAAAAATAACACGACACTACAGAAAAACTGAAAATATTTTGATAAATCGAGCAAAACATTAATTGAAAGTACATTGGCTTGTAATGTATCCTACTAAAGTTAAATATTGGTTTAACAAAAAAAAATCAAAATTTGTTTGCCAGATGCAATTAACCTGTGAATGAAGACAAAAAATGAATATTTAAGTGGGAGTACTCAAATTCAGATTTTTCAAGATACTTTAAACAATTTGGGGGTAAGTTAGGTTTTTTAAGTGGTTATATTTATTGTTCTGGATGGCTACAATGTAATATTTTGCCTGTAAAACAACTTGAGATTGAACATTGTAGTAACTCCTCAAATAATTTCCTCCAATATATCTTGGAGGGCTTATAAATACATTTAGATATTTTGTCCTTTTTCAAATTAATTAAATATTTTGATCAATAATTTTGTAGCTTTTGCCTGAATGCTTTACTTACTTCCTGATACTTCTCTAGTTATTTAGTATTGCATTTAGCTGAATGGTTTCAAGATTCTTTTGAAAATACTATGCATGGAACTTAAATTTAATGAGAGTATTTAGTTAGGAAAAGGCAACAGTACTGTCTTCAACTTAAAGAGTAATCTTAGAAAACCCATTTACAGTTACATTATTTGTGCTAAAGTCTTCAACCTTGCATTTGTGTCTTTGAAATTGCCTGGCTGAAAGCCGACCCGTGCAGTACTTTGGGGGAATATGAGGATTGGAACTCTAGAACTCTGAAGGGTGTTTACAGGTAGCAATTTTGACATAACTCATTTTACATTTTCCCAAAATTTGTTCATCCTTCTTGAAACCTGTCTTCCATCTTCAATATCCACACCCCACTTTTTCCTATGTCCCCAAATGATGTTCTCTAGGTCACTGTAATTTTGAGAGGTGATATGGGTCAGAAACTCCAAAACAATGTCAACTATGTGAGTAGTGCATGCATATAGTGTTTCTATATGTAATGTAAGCTACACCTCATATAAGAATTAAGTAGTTTTAGGATGACTGGAAATGAGCTTTTTCCTTTCTGTTCTTTTCTGTTCTTTTCTTTGAGAGAGCAAGAGAGTGGGGAAAAGGGGCAGAGGAAGAGAGAATTAAGTAGTTTTAGTATGACTGGAAATGAGCTTTTTCTTTTCTCTTTCCTTTCATTTCCTTCTTTCCCTTCTTTTCCTTTCCTTTCCTTTCCTTTCCTTTCCTTTCCTTTCCTTTCCTTTCCTTTCCTTTCCTTTCCTTTCCTTTCCTTTCTTTTCTTTGAGAGAGCAAGAGAGTGGGGGAGAGGGGCAGAGGAAGAGAGAATTAAGTAGTTTTAGGACGACTGGAAATGAGCTTTTATTTTCTTTCCTTTCTTTTCTTTCTTTTCTATTATTTTCTTTGAGAGAGAACAAGACAGCAGGGGAGGTGGCAGGGGAAGAGAGAGAGAGAGAGAGAGAGAGAGAGAGAGAGAGAGAGAGAATCTTAAACAGGCTCCATGCTCAGTTCAGAGCCCTATGTGGGGCTCGATCCCACAACCCTGGGATCATGAGCTGAGTCGGGATCATGAGCTGAGTCGGAATCAAGAGTTGGATGCTCAACTGACTGAGCCACCCAGGCACCCAAACTATCATATTATATACTATTACAGTCATTATTGAACAAAAATGTTATACCTAAATATTTTTAGAAATTCAGTTTTTTAATTATTAAGGGACAAGATAGTTTTATTCATATTCTCCTAACATTGTTTTAGATTAAAATTCTCTTGCAGTTATATAAGGATTTTTAAAATATTTGATAATTGAAATAAGTGGTTCTCTTTAATTTGCTTAAAAGTTATGATGACATAATTCCAATTTGCAATTGTAAAACTGGACAACATAATCAGGGTTTTCAAGTTGTAATCATAAAAGGTACAACACATATATTTTCACTATGCTGTTAGGTGCAGTTATAGTTATTACACAAATATCCAATAAGCAATACAAATCTTAATAACATTGAATTAAAAGTACCTTACATAAATATATAACAAACAAATATATTTTCAGTCAATCCTTACTGTTCATAAAACAGTTGTGTTTTTTGTATATTTGTCTTGTGATTTAATTTGCTCTAAATATTTTCAGTGGCAGAATATACATATAGTTTATATTTGGATGATAATAGATGGTCAATTAAAGCAATACCTTTTTTCTCATTTTTCTTCTCTTCTCTTGTTGGTCCCTAATTTAACTTCTCTTAGACCTCATTTAACCTGTAAATACACAGCTAAAGCAAAAGATTGACCAAGCCAATAATTACATGAAAGAGATCTGTTTGTCTTGCTAAAGCAATTCATCCTTAAAATGCCTCATTCCCAATATTTTTATGAAACTGTCTCATTCTCCATATATACATCCTTCTACCTTCTTGTAAAACTTTCCTTTTGTAGTCCTTTTGAAACTTCCTACACAAACTCTGTATTCGCTTTCCCACACTATCCTCTCTGATAATGCTGTGATCAGAATCTTCACCTAGTGGCTTTGTTGGGGACATAGGAAGACTCTGAGACTATTGATTAAGAACTTCAGAGAAGAAAACTCGCATTGATTCCAATTTCATCTCATAAAGTAGAACTTACTGTCCAAATTATTTGCCCTAAATGTAATTTAACCTTCTTTTTTAGGGAACTAGCACACATGGAAGGGATTTTTTAGGTGCATGTTTTGTATGATGTATACCATTTAAAGGAAAATTCTTATGTACCAAGGAAAGATGACTTCTTTGAAGAGGTAGGCATGAAAGAGATATCCCAAAGTTTTCTTTTTTCTGTTAGTAAGCTGCTTTCAAGATGAATAATAGTGGCTAAATTTGTTTAGATCTACTACATCCCAGACACTATTTTTGTGATCTTTGCAACACCTTTCTGAGGTAGGTATTTTCTTTGTTTTATTAGTAAAGGAACAGAAACTGAGGGGTTTTGTATAACACATCTAAGGTTTTTAAACCTAGAAGTGACTTTGCAATGATTTGAAGCCTGGCTTTTCTTGGGTTTTTAATGTTCTTGTTTTCTTTTGTTTTAGTTGCTGTTATTTTTATAGGAATAAACATTTTTTTCATTAATTAATGTAGTGAATTATTTCCATTATGGAGTATTCAGACAATTCAAATATAATGTTACAACTAAGAGATATCACTGTTAATATTTTGTCATGCTTACTAATAATCACACATGTTATAACTGAATCATGAATCTAATTATTGTTTTTAAGTTTATTTATTTTGAGAGAGAGAGAGAGAGAAAGAGAGAGAGAATGAGCAGGGGAGGGGCCAAGAGAGAGGGGTGGGGAGAGAGAGAGAATCCCAAGCTGGCTCTGTGCTGACAGCGGGGCTTGAATCCACACACTGTGAGATCGTGGCTCAGTGGTAACCAACAGTCAGATGCCTAACCAAATGAGCCATGCAAACGCCCCTGACTCTGATTATTTACGTTAAATTATAAGCAGGCTTTCTGTGTAGAATCATGCAGCTTATTCACTGCAGTAGCTTTGCGAGAATCACTGTTTACATAGATAACAATGTGAACATAATGTACTTGGGGTTGTGCAGTACCTTGGGCCTGATTAGAAGCAATTTTTTCTTCCAAAATGTAAGTTAATGGCTGCCATTATATTCTGTCTTTTGTGGAACATTCAAATTGGTCTTTCCTGTTTTGTTGAGTATTTTGTTTTTTTTCCCCCCAGTGCTTGCTTATCATAGATACTGATTTTCTGTGCAGAGACAACTATCTGCACGGTAAACAATTTTCCTTGTTTTACATTCATAGAAGGAACATCAAGGATAAGGAACGGTTTCAAATCTTGCACCTTAGCACATGATGTTCACACCTTCATACAGATCGTTGGCGAGCCGTAGAGAGTTGTGACTTTTTCCACGCATTTCTCTTTTCTAAGTCACTCATAAGGGAAAAAGAAATGGTAAAAGCAGACAGATGCGTCCACTATTATATGTCAATCCCTATTTTCTTAATCATTTTTATATGGACAAATATTGTACACAATTCATTCATTGGTTAATCAGTAAAAATAGGGTAATGTAATCGAATATGCTATAGAGAAAAAATAAGCATGCAATTTTAACTTTTATGTAAAATATAAACAGTGAATAGACTATGAAAATTTACCAAATTTATGCAATTTAGATACAGTTGTTTCTACTCATGAGGGAAAAAAACAAACAAACAAACAAAAAAACTTGTGGGTGGTTAGCAAAACACAGCATTCCCTGCTGGTTGAGGGTGCTAACAGATGCTTGGATGAAATGTATACTTTAAGTTTAATTACCTAGATAATTGCCATAACTGTTTAGTTGCTTTTCCTATTTAGATCTGTCCCTACAGATAATGTGCAATTAATGAGAATTAGCACTGCCAAATTATTGGGAACGTGAGTTATAAAAGTGGGACGCCGTATGGCCCAGATAGACTGTGTATGCATTCAACCAGTAATTATCTCTCTGTAACAAACTCTGATAGAGACTACAGCATCATTCCTTCAGGGCATTTCCAGGAGAGTAGGGCCTTTGAACTTAGGGATTGAGAGGAATATTTCTAGTGGAAGTGACCTGGGATGACTTCCTGCGAAAAGTGGGACTAAATGTACTTTTAAAAATTTTACCTAACAGTAAAATGTACTCTTTGGTGTATAGTGCTATGAGTTTTGATAAATTCATAGAGTCATACACCACCATCACATTCAAGGTACAGGACATTTCCATCAGTGACAAAGACTGCCTTGTGCTGTCCCCTTATTTTCAACCCCACTACCCACTCCCACTCTCTGGCAACCACTGTCTCTAGTTTTTTCTTTTCCAGATCATTATATAAACGGAATCATACAGTATGTACAGCCTTTTAAATATGGCTTTTTTCATTCAGCTTCAAACATTCCAAATTCATGCATTTTGTTGCTTATATCAATGGAATGTTATTGATGCCTACCGCAGTTCGTTTAACCACTCACCAGTTTGAGGACATATGGTCTGTTCACAGTTTTTGATATCTATCTATGAATAAAGCCAACATAAATATTTGCATATAGGTTTTTATGTGAACATAAGTTTTCATTTCTCTTGGATAAATATCTAGCAGTGAAATCGCTGGGTCATACTCTAAGTGTATGTTTAACTTTATATGAAACTGCCAGACTGGTTTCCAAAGTGACTACATTTTGCAATCTTGTCAACACTTAGCAGAGTTCCTTTGCTCTCCTGCATCATCAAGTTTTTTTGTTGTTTGGTTTTTATTTTCTCATTACTAATTTGTGTTTTTAATTTTGATTTCTCAAATGACACATGATGTTGATGGCCTCTGCCATTTAATTGAGGGTATAAAGATTAGTTAGTTTAATGTGATTATTAATATGGTTGAGTTAAAATCTTATTATTATCATCTTATTATTTTCTTTTCTATTTGTCCCATCTGTTCTTTGTTTCCAGTTTTGTCATTGTCTGCCTTCTCTTGGATGAATTGAGTAGTTTTAGGATTATGTTTTCTTTCCTTTCTGGGTTTATTATTATTGTTATTAACTCTTTCATTATTTTGGTGGTTTCTTTGGGGTTCATATTATAATGCTTAATTTATCAGAGTCTACCTCCAAGTGAATTTTATCACTTCACATTTAACATGAGAACCTGAGAGTAGTATAATTCCATTTCTCCCATCCTGGCTTTTGTGCTGTTGTTGGCAGACATATTGCTTGGATATCTGCTAAAAATTCCATAATACAGTATATCATTTTTGTTTAAAGGGTCAATCTATTAAGGAGATATCAATAATTAGGAAAAGTCTTATGTATTTATATATTCACATAGTTACCATTTCTGATATGCTTCTGTTATGCAGATGCATATTTTTATCTGGTGTAATTTACCTTTGGACTAAAAGAGTTCCTTTAAGGTTTATTGTTGGTTTGGTTTGGTTTAGTAGTCTGGGTTTGCTGGTGTGAATTCTTTCAACTTTTATGTGTCTGAAAAATTCTTTGTGATGCCTTGATTTTGAAAAGTAGTTTCTCTGGGTATAGACTTCTAGTTTGACAGGTTTTTTTTTTTTTTTTTTATTTCAGTTAGTTAAAGATGTTGCTGGACTGTGTTCTACTATGCATTGATCCTAATGAGAAATCTATTGCTATCCTTCCTTTGTTCTTGTAAATATAATATGTCTTCCCCACCCCCACCCCCCCTGACTGGCTGGTTTTATTATTGCCTTACCATTGATTTTAAGCAGTTTAATTATGATGTGACTTACTTGTAATTTTCTTCATACCTCTTGTGTTTGGTATTTGTTAACCTTTTTTGGACCCATAGTTTTATTGATTTCATCAAATTTCATCTAAAATTGTAACTAGTTTTTAAAATACAATTTTTCCATGTCCCCTCTCTCTCCTGTGCCTTTGGGGACACTAATTTCAAGTTCATTAGGCTGCTTGAAGTTATCCCACAGCTCACTGATGCTCTGTTAATTTTTATATTTAATTTTCTCTATGTATTTTATTTTGAATACTTTTGTTGTTATGTCTTTGAGTTCCTATTCTTTTATTCAGCAATGTTTAATCTGATATTAATCCCATCCAGGGTATTTTGGATCCCAGACATTGTAATTTTCACCTCTGCAAGTTTGACTAGCATCTTTTTGTATCTCTCATGCCTCTATTTACTATTTGAACATATGAAATAAAGTTATAATAACTCCTTTAATGTCCCCTGCTGATTCTCACATCTGTGCTTTGTTCTGGGTTGGTTCCAATTGGTGACCCTCATATGGGTTCATTTTCCTGTTTCGTTGCATGTTTGGTAATTCTTGATTAGATGATAGATGTTTGTGTATTTTATTATGTTGGGTGCTCTATATTTTTATATTTCTATAAATATTCTTCAGGTTAATTCTGAAGTTGCACTTAAGCTCTTATAAACAGGTTGATTTTTTTTCGGGTCCTGTTTTCAAGATTTATTAAGCAGTCCTGGAGTAGTTTAGGGTTAATTACTCCCACTACTGAGGCAAGAACCTCCATATGCCTTCCCCAGTGACCTGTGAAATACTGGCTTTTCCCATCTGGCAGGTGGGAACAGGCACCTGAATTAATGCTGAGAACCTTAAGTAACTTTTAAAAACAGTATGATAGGCTTGGATGTGGTGATTTATTGTACAAAGGCCCTAGGGAGCTTTTTAAAATAAGGAAGTACATGTATTTTTTGTAATTTGGAATAATACATGGATTTAAGTTTTTAAAAAATGAACTATGTTTGAATTTTAGAGTTTTCTATTACTAGATTTCTTCTGTTATTGTATATAATCAAAGTAATGTATTTATTTCACTAATCTGTGGTAAGTAAAGCATTTGAAATGCAATATTTAGTGTTCTTTTTAAAACTAAACAAGTAAACATACAATAATCTCCCCATGGTAGTTCAATATATAACACAAGTTTTCTTCTAAATTATAGTTTTTAAAAAATTTTATAGGTTGGGGAGTAGGAACTAATAACATAGAATAAATGATGTCAAAATTAGAGTCCTGGCAGAGGAAGTAGACAGGCTTTTCACAATGTAAAAACAAAGAAAATTAATTTTTTTCATACATTTTGATGAAAATTAACTTTTGGTAGGTACTATAAACCTGCCGCAGCTGACTTGTAATGCTTGCAAAGATTTGTAAAATGTAGAATATTTAATTCAAAAATATGCATTTATTATATTACTGATTGAACATACTGTGATATTTTATTGTAGAAAACAAGTAAAACCACACTTGTCTTTATATTATAAATATGTGAATAGAATAATTACTTAATGGTTGAGGTAATTTGCCTATTAATAAGTCTAATGACACACTTGTTCTACTATGACAACTTAGAAATGAGGTAGATCAGGGAGGTCCAGAACAGTGAAGGCACATTCAATGGATAAGCGGTATAGCAGCATAGGTAAAGAATTGACACAAGTATATATACATTTGTTTGGAGAAGTGGTAAAGTCATTCCTACACCTATTTCTTAATAATGAAGGAAGGTTGATGATCTCTGATAATGTGACAAAAAACTACTTTTGCTAACACCTAAAATTCTTATGATTGAAGTATTATCATTTTATATTCACTGTTATAGCATTAAAATTAAAATTCCAAGGTGCCTTTATTAATTCAAATAGAAGATACTCTAGTATTCTGTTTCAGTTTTTATAATTAAAAATGAATATGTCTATATTTTATTATTTTAATCAAATTTGCAGGCATAGAAAATTGATTTATCTAAAAATGAATAACTTGACTAAAAATGCTGTTGAATATTTTAAAAACTTGTTCAGTGGTGTCTCAAGCAAGCTAGAAGGAGATTGGGAGCAATGTATATCTTGAATTAGAGCAATGCATCTTTTCTTTAGCTCCTTTCCTAAACTTTAACCTATCTTTTCTTATCCTCCTTGATTACCTGTTTTGAAAGTTTTTAAGACATTAATGGGAGATAAAAACTAGACAAGATGCTCGATTCACCACAGTGATTTGACTTTTCAGAAATATTCAAATGCTAAATACACAATCTCTCCAAGACACAGAATTCTTTAGTCATTATTACTTCCATTTTAGCAGGTGGAAAAAAGGAATGATTACATTATTTTGACAGAATTTGTCTATGCAGTTAAGCTCCATTCTTTCATGGTGGCTCTCCCAGTAGAAAAAGTGGCCCAGCCACTAAGAGTTGAGTTCAGGCTTCAGCTATTTCAGTATCCAAAAATATTTCCCATATAAAGTTAGTATCCCAAAGAGGCATCAAGGAGAGAAGAATTTGAAACACAGTGTTTTTCTTTCTCATAAATATTGTGTCTACTTCATCCCTGTGTAGCCAAGTGAGATGGAATGGAAAGAATGCTATAGGTTTGTCCCTGCATTTGGAAAACTAATTAATTACAGGCATTGAATATTCTAATGTTTATGAGAAAAAAATAAACTTTGCTGCTTTTTATTAATAATTAATTCTCTCTCTCCCTTGCTTTTTCACAGACCACCACTTTGCATATATAATTTTGTTCTTAAAGGAAATGAGGAATTATTTCTCAATCCAAGCACATGCACATCAGGATTTGGTTTGTGATTAAAGAACTTGTAAATGGGGACAATGTAATCAGCATTTCTTTATGAAGGCATTGTTCAATCTGGGATTCACATATTTCTACTTCCTGAATAAATTTTAAAAATAAAAAATATAGAAAAATGTTAAAATGCATATAGTAAAGCATTCTGAATATATTCTAAAAGCTATTTATCTCTGTTTACCTCAATCAAATGTTTATCGTTAAATGTTTCCCTTAATTACTTAATAGATAATATATCTTTAGAAAAAAGAGAAGCCTATTGTTTCAATACACTGTCTAAACTATCATTTTCTACTTGTCAAACTGCAGTCATAAAAGAAGTATTTTTAATTGTAAATTTGTCACTTGGAGAAGTCACTTGGATTAATGTAAATTTGGTAAACATAAATACACCTTGTGTTTAGTGATCTATTTGGCATTTAGAGATATATTTGATTTATTTGGCACTGTAAATAAATTTATTTCTATGGAGCACAGTAATATATGGGTCTGTAATGTTTAAGATCAGACTTTGGGTCCACCTACTGATGGTGTGAACTTGAGTAGCTAAACTTCATCATGTTTCAGTCACCTAAGAATTTTTGTGAAGATTGAGTCAATATTTTGACTGGTGTCTTTTCAAATTAGTATAATAATAATAAGAAATACATAATGAAAATAATAATAAAAATACTGATAGTTAACACTTACATACATCCCTGTATTGCTACACAGTTTAATAACACATATATCAATTCATTTAATCCTTACAAAAACCCTATGAGATTGACCTCGTTATTTCTGCTGATAAAGACATTGAGGGATTCCTGGGCCTCCACTCTCTCACTTATGTCTGAATACTCCCAAGGTTTGTTTCATGTGTGTTTATAAACCAATATGTCAACTACAGTCACAGTCCGTGTGTTTTGACTTCCTGCTATATTAGTTTGCTACAGCTTCCACAGCAAAATACCACAGAATGGGTGACTTAAACAACATAAATTTATTTTCTCACAGTCATGGAGGCTGGAAGTCTAAGATCCAGGTGTCAGTAGGCTTCATTTATTCTGAGGCCTCTCTCCTTGACATGCAGATGGCTGTCTTCTTGCTGTTTCCCCACATGGTCTTTGTTCTGTGCATGATGTCTCTTCCATGTGTCTGAATTTCCTCTTATGAAGACACCAGTCCAGTTGGATGAGGGTCTACCCTAAAGGACTTATTTAAATTTAATCGCTTCTTTGCAGACCCCCAACTCCAAATATAGTCGCAGTCTGAGGTGCTGAGGGTTAGGCTTTCAGCATATGAATTTGGCGGTGGTGGGGGTGGTGGTGGAAGGGAGTGGGGTCAGGAGGCACAGTTCAGTCCATAATGCCTGCTATGACTCATTAGCTCCACAATGATGACCTTTGCCTGATAAGCCATTTGAAGATTAATTGGGGTCATTTTTGTTGCCCATCTGGAAAACACTGATGTGTGAAGACTCTTGATGTACTAGATGAGTGTTCCAGGCAGAAACAAGTAGAAGTCTCCTCACTTTTTGTCCAGGGATTTAATTAGTGCATCCTGTACCTCAACTGATAGTCCTTTTTGAAAACAGCGCCTTCAGGTTTTGTCTCAGCCTTCACCACACAGGCCTCTGACTCAAGTCTGCAGAGACACCTGTTTGCTCCTCTCTGTCTCTGAGGTGTCTGCTCACAGTCTTAAACAAAACTACAAACCCTCATGTAATTGCTAATCCTCTCTAATTAATTTGCCAGATATTCCCAGCAACTTTTGGATCTGTTTGTGATGGGAATGACATTTAAAATTAAATGTCAATAAATGCACTACAGATAAATTATGAGGACCAGAAATTCTGTTCCAGTATTCCAGTTGCTTAGGGTTTCTGGATAATAGAGAAACTGATAGCATTTTCATGGCTCCTGTAACCTTTATAATAAAACACTTTGCCACAGGTGATAGACTCTCCCAAGGATAACTTGGAGACACAAGCTTATAAAATGTTTATAGGTTTCCATATTATAATATCTTTCAGGATTCTAATTATTCCCATTTTTTAAAAGATAAAAACAGAGAAGGGAAGAAGGCTGTGACTCCTCTGACCTCAAGTTCATAGTCCTTAAGCAACATTTTTTATCCTACTTTTTTTTTTAAATTTGTGGAAATCATAGATCAAAAATAAAAGGGGAAAAATGTGCTTTTTGGAGGATTATGGTGAAGCACAGGTATTCTATAGCAATAATCAGGGACAACAAAAGGAACAAATAAGAATTATGCACAAAATATGTTACACCATGATGCTTTGAAGGCATGCTGTTCTGGAACAGATAGAAAAGGAAACAGAGATGAGATGTTTAATTTCTATCTTTCATGATGCTTACTTGGCATGAATCACAGAATCAGACTCAACCCTGTCTTTCAAAGTCCTTTCAACAATGCAGTTTGGTTATTTTTAGGTTAGTTTTAGGATTTATCTAATTAAATAATATATTACAATTTTATTGACGTGTCTTCTTGTGTTTCCATGGAATAATAAATTTTATACTTAAAAAAATCACCAGCAAAGCAACAAATCATACCTTTGTTCCAATAATGGTTGACTGAAATGAGGAGTAAATATAATCCTCAGCAAACTGTATTTTGTTTTAATAAACTACACATTAAAAAAAACAAATTGCATCATTTGCATCGGCTGTAATACCATTCTAATGTATTGGATAATTGTTTAATTTGTGTGTGTGTATGTGTGTGTGTGTGTAGTCAATATAGATAAGGCAAAATTATGTAAGAATACTTAGAAATAGTTTTATTCATAAAGGTGTTGTGAGTCATAAAATTTATGGCCTATGTATTAGTCCTGTTTTTTGCATTATTATAATAATAATAACAAATACATAATGAATACTTACTATGGGACAGTCTGTGATTGATTGATCGATTGATTGATTTTTAGTAATTTCTACACCCAACATGGAGCTTGAGCTCATGCCCTTGATATCAAGAGTCATGCTCAGGGCACCTGGGTGGCTCAGTTGGTTAAGCGTCCAAATCTTGATTTTGGCTCAGGTCACGATCTCATAGTTTGTGAGTTTAAGCCCTGTGTTGGGCTCTGTGCTGATGGTGCAGAGCCTGCTTGGAATTCTCTTTCTCCCTATCAAAATAAATAAATAAACTTAAAATAAAAGAGTCTCCTGCTCTACCAAATGAGCCACCTAGGTGCCCCACCAGTCTGTGATTTTAGGAAGTCCTTGACTTGCACTGTTTCATTTAATATTGAAAACTACCATATACATTAGGTAGTTTTATTACCTTCAGTGACTAAAGGGAATAAAAGAGTAAAAAAAAAAACCCTTTGAACAATTGGCAATACTTGAAAGATATGTTTGTTGTATTTTGTTGTCTACTGAGTATGTAATAAGCATTATGTGAATGTTTGTGGATGAATAAATGGATAGATGTGTGAACAGGAGCTCAAATCCTCTGGAAAAGAAGCATAGGACAAAAAGAAGAGCCTGACTCAGAAATTGTGATGGGGCTGGTGAGTGCCTGCCAACTGCCAAGGGGCTTGCTGGTTGTAACCATTCCAACAAATCACCAGGCACATGTACTGGTTTTCTGGCATGTGCTTTTAGGATCTTAGTATGAAGACATTGTTAAAAGTTACCAAATACCTGACTCCTGCCCCAAGACAATACAATCTGCTTCTCTGGGTGGCATAAACAACACTTTCAGAGAATATCAGTGGATGACTTTGGGATAATGAAATGTAGGACTTCAAAGCACAGAAAACATTTTCATTCATAATTTCTCTTTTCCTGTGAACATGTGGTACATGAAAAAAGAAGGAAATATGGGAGGTGAACAGCTGGCTATGCAGATGGTGTTGAATTGAATTTGGATTTCTGTATCACGACTTAAGTTTCTGGAATGCTAGGCTCTTGGCTAAGGGTAGAATTATTTCTCACAGGGACATGGAAGAATGTGTTTGCATGTAGGCTAGCAGTCATGATTAAAGTGTTTTAAATGGAACATAATATTGTAAAAGCGTATGAAGATTCAAAGCAACTTATCATTCACCCAGATTCTCTAGGACTCAGTTGAATAGTCTTCCAGCTTTCTTGTTTGATCCCCATAGCACCTTCCAGTTCCTAACTCAGATTTGTCTTCATAGCTTCCTTCTCACTTGGGCCTTTTATTGGCCTTTTCCATGGTCAGCTTGTTGCATATCTCCCCAAATGACTCCTTCCTTTGCTTTTGCCTCCTCCTGTGTTTCCCAGAGATGCTATTTCATGTCTCTGTTACAGCCTGGGATGTTAACTCTTTGCTTACTTGTCTATATCCGTCACAAAGATGTGATTTTCCTGAGTAGGAAATTTTTGTATTATACATCTTTGTATTTTCAGGGTTTAGATGACTGACTCACCTGTTTCAAGGGTTCCATAAATATTTGTTGAATGATAAATGCAAAATTAAATGAAGCAGTAAATATTTTTTAGCTTAGTTGGGAAGAGTGGGCAGTGACCATTGACTGCAAGCTATTTAGAAGAACAAAATGTTACAAGTGGTTCTGGCTAGAGATCACAGAGCTCTCCTGTACAGCAAATTTGAGATTATTTATGCCTTAAGCTCTTTTCTAATGTAGTAAATGTAGTAAAACCAGATTTTAACATTAGATGATGTTAGTCAAAACAGAGTATTTAAGAATAATTTTTGTGTTTAGAGCTGAATTTTAAAAATTCTTTCACACGTATCACTGAAGTATTAAAACATTAACACTCTAAACACATAGAAGAATGATAAAAATTCAGGCCTATTAAAAATAACTACCTGGGAAAAGGAAAAAACACACACACACACACACACAACAAAGTGTGCGAAAGGTATAGATTCTGAAACCACTGGACCTTTTTCAGTTGTACTTGTCATAAGTTATCAAAGAGTTTTTTTATTTTCCAATACTTGTTAATTTTGTGTTACTCTTTAACAATTGATAGGAGACATGTTTAATTGGGAAAATGTCTATGGAGAACGTTTCCAAGATAAGGGTTGTCAAAGTAAATGAAGAATGAATAACTTGGAAAATGGGCTTACTGTTAGCAGAGCACTTTTTTTAAGTTAGGGGGGTATGGGATGAGAGAGAGAGAGAGAGAAGGAGAATTAGAATTTATCAGTATTACATCTTATTTTAATGATTAAATGGAATGTATTCTCAGAACCACATGGCCTAGGACACCCCCCGAAAAACTTTCATTGTGAAACACAAGATATAGTTTCTATGAAATAATGAATTACTGATGATACGGACTATCTTATTTCAATCATATTCTCCTAAAATCTGTACAAAAAAGTAACACTTGACCAATATTTATAGATTTGAATATAGGCACAATTTTAATATAAAGAAAAATGTGGAAAGCACCTCAGGGTTATGATGATGGCAAGCAGTAGTGCCAGATTCACCCTTACCTCCTTTTCATTTGAACAAGTCAAGGAAATACACAGAATCTAGGATTGAAAATATCTGCAGCATAGGGAAATTAAATATAATATTCCAAATTTCAGCAGGAAGTTATAATAATCACACACAAATGGGACATTCACGCAGATAATTGAGCTGATCCCCATTATGCCCCCATTGGGCAGGTAGAGAGGTGACCCATTGCACTGTGATTCCATTTCACTTTCCAACTAGAGGTGTATGGACATTTACCTACTGGAAATCCGTAACTTTCTGAGAGCAAGAAAATTTCCACTCTTCAGATTCTCTTCCATTATTTGACTTTTTAGTCATCAGTATCCCACAAAACCAGGAAAATTATATGATTGGAAATTAATATAGACAGGCTATGTGGCTTTCCACCTGTGGTAGATTGTTTCTGTAATATTGCCTAGTTTGTTCAAATCTCCTAGTAGTCATTCCCATATGTAATACCCTCAAACCCTAAATCTGGGCTTGAACATGTGTCTTACTTTGCCCACTGGGACAATAGTAAATGTAACCCAACCTGAGACCTGACAAATACTTCCTGCCCTTGGATCCCAGGGACATCATGTTAAAATGCTCAAGCTAAGCTGCTGGAAGGATGAGACACTGAATGGAGGAGAAATGATACACCTCAGCCAACAACTGCCACTCAACAGATTGACCACAAGCAGAAAGATTGGTAGAATTGGCCCAGACTTGAAGAAATGCAATAGACCAAGGCACTGTGTTGGGATGGTTTGTTATGTAGCAAAAGTTAAGCAATATACTTTCTGAAACATGGAGTAGGTATACCATGGATGGTAACAAGAAAAACTATGTGGTGCTTCTAGAAGGATGTGTTACAGAATGTGCAAATTAGATACGTTTACATAAACATTCACTCATTTATTTATTCATCCAAACATACACCGAATGTTTATTATGTGCCTGACATTTTATTGGAAACACAGCTATGAGCAAAGTGAGCAGGTTCTTGAACTTAGAAAGCTTAGTTTTTAGTGGGTAAGACAAAGACTAAATAAATTAACAAAAATATAATTTCAGAGAGTGATAAGGCAGTAAGAAAAAATAACAGTGAAAAGAGATAGTGATACTAGAGGGACTGAGTTAGTTGAAATGGTCAGAGCAAGCCTCCCTGGAAGAGACCTGGGGGATAAGGCAGAACCACCCATGTAAGGATCTAGGGAACAGCATTTGCAGCAAAGGTATAGCAAGTATAATGACCCAAGGAAGGAAAGTGTGTTGGAGAAACAGGAAGAAGGCCAGTGGAGCTGGGAGTCTAGAAATCCAGAGGCATGATTGCAGGAGTTGCGGATGATGACATTGGCAGATGCCAGATTTTAAACATCTTCTTGGTCATGGTAATAGTTTGCATTATATTCTAAATATAATATGAAACCATTAATAATATAATTCACACATGAGAATAACAATGGCTGTGTTTCATTACTGGAAGGGCACCTTAGGTAGGCAGGTAAGTTTGGAAGCAGAGAAACCACTAAACAGGCTGTGTGATCATGGTGGCTTGGTCTATGATGTTTTTGTTGCTGTTGTGTGTTTGTTTTGTTGGATGTAGTGGTTAAGCTCAAGTATTCTGAAGGTAGAACTAGGTCATGCCACTTATTAGATATGGAAGTTGAGGGAAGGAAAGCTCCAGCATGACCTCATCTTAACTAATTACATCTGCAAAAACCCAATTTTCAAATAATGTCACATTCTTAGGGTTTGAATGGATGTGGACTTGGGGAGATACTCTTCAACCCAGTACAAAACCTAAAACTCATCTCAAAAAATGGGAGGACAAAATAAAACTTTATTAAACTACAAATAAAAGGAAATTTTTCATTTTAATTAATAATACAACAGTCAAGCTACTCTTGTTGAAATCATAGTCAAGGTAAGGTAACCTGTTAACACTATTAGTAGTATTTTTATCTGGAAGTTTTGCCCAATTAAAATGTGAACTGGAAACATATGCATATATAAAACACCTATAAATTTGATAGACAACAAAGAAGATATATGATGTGTAGCTTATATAGGTATTTTATGTAATACACTCTAGTAACATATTGTATTATGTATTACTACCAACTACAAGCACCAATAACTCTGAGTACTCACTTCTAAAGTTATTTGTTGATGGTAATACTGCCTCACAACAAAACACAATACAATCAGCTACCTTGTAACAAATAAAATGCTGGAGAGTGGTAGGATGTAAAAGAATATAGAGACATTAACAACTTCTTTATATTACTAAGTTTGAAAGCACTGAAACTACAACTGTAAAAGAGATATAATTCACATTGACCATAGAGTAAACCTATGTTATTTGTATGAAACATTGATTTTTTTATGTTTATATCAGTGGCAGAAAAATGGACAAACAAAAAGAAGTGAAACTCAAAAATCATAAAATCCTATCCCTATTAGCATTTCCTCTTAGTTTCTCTTTTTCTCTCCCCACATCACACATGTATATATGTATAAAAATACACGTTAAATTTTTCAGATCATATTTGTCAATAACTTAGAAGGGTCTGAGACGTTACCCTACTTGCAAGCTAACAAGTTTTCTTGCCACAGTTTTATGGATGCTCACTAAAGACATAGGACTTTTGGCTCAGAGGTGGTGGGGGGGTGGGGACAACAACAAACTATTGCTCATAGCAACAGCATAGCGGGAGTACACAGCTCTCACAGGACAACACAAAGGGGCCAAGTAATGCCTGTAAGTGGTACCGCAGGAGGACGGCCACAAGCTTAGGGAACCTACATCTTCTATTATGGCATCTCATGTGCCAGAACTTTTCCCCAAAGAGAGAGACATTTTCTATATTACACTGGACAGTAAGCAAGCCTTTCCTTTGCTCCAAAAGGAGACACTAATCTATAATCCTGTTTCCTATACAGATGTTCTTGAATAGATATTCAAAAAAGGCAGCCAGTGCGTATAAATTGGGCAGAAATGAGATACCCACGAACACCTCCCAGATCCAGTTTTTTTTAATCCAGTTTTTCTTAACCAGTTATTTTTCTACATAATAATGCACCACCAGTATGCTATCATATTCTAAAATGGTATTAAGAAATACTCCAATTTCTGAGTCTAGAAGGATACTATGAATTTAATTTTATTTAGTACTAGTTTAAATAGGAATGATTGAAATAACTAAGAGGTATTAACTTTATATTATAAAGAAAAAATGATAGTAATATTGTGAAGTGGCATGCAAAAATAATGCCAGCCATTATTCCTAGTTGTCATAATGAGTGTAGAGTTTATTTTGTGTTATAAAATCGTTAGACTGCAAAGAAAAAGATTAGAATAAATGAATTAAATGGTTCATTTTCAAATGTAGGTGGGTAAAATGGAATTGGCTTTTGAGAAGAAATATCTCAACAGAAATGCCCATGAAGTATCATCCCTTAATGGTACGAACTGTCTGGACATCAGAATATCTAAATTAGACAGAAGAACTCTGTACAACTCCAGGATGTACCAACTGCTATGGTATTAGGAACAAAAGTATACTCAACCTGGAATACCTACATTCAAGGATACCAAGCAAGAGGTAAGGAATCTGGTCCATGAATGTCCCTATATCTGAGCCAAAAGAGTCTGAGAATGGGATTCTTTTTGAAGCATTTTCTCAAGATTATAAATACTCTGCCCACTTTCTGTACATTTTACCAGATTGAGTGTATCTATTTATAACTGTGCAATGAGCATACAAACTATGTGTTCAGGCATAAAACGTTGTGATGAGTAAATTTATAAGAGAAAATATGCTGTGCCTCTGTTACTGTCACTAGTTCCTCCCTGAAATCCCATTTTACAAAATAAGCTACAGAAGGTTAGTGGTCGTCCTTCAGGACTTCATGTCTTAAACCCTTCTGAGTGCATTTGCACAGACCTGGAATGCCTAGGATTCTGACTCTGTGGGAGAGGACTCCTACAACGGATCTGTGGTGACTGAGAGTGGTTTCAGGTCCAAGCCCAGAAGCTAGGCTTCCCGAGTTCAAATCTTGAATCTGCCACACACACATCTGTGTGGTCTTCATCTGACTACTTAAGCTCTCTGCCTCAGTTTCCTCAGCTGAGAAACGGTGCTAATAATCATGCTTTCTTCACAGGGGTGGTGTGAGGATGAAGAAATTATAATGCCTAGCACATAACAGAATAATACACTATTACCTGGATGTGGGGTAACCACTCCCCTTACATGTAGTAGAGGCAAGAAGCAAGGTATTGTTCATTGGTCATTGGTGTCAGCTACTTTAGCAGTTACAGAGCAGCCATGCTGTGTGGACAATATATGTCAGGGCAAGGTTGTGCTATGAGGTCATTAGAAGCTGGTCATCTGGCTTGATTGTAATCCACATGGTCTCAATTCAGACACTGCCTGAAACATTTTCTTTTATTAAAACTTTATTTATTTATTTATTTTTTTAGAGCAGTTTAAGCTTCAAAGCAAGAGTGAGGAGAAGGTACAAAGATTTTTTTGTATACCTCTTGTAGGGATGCTGACAATACTGACCATATTTGGCCTTCTGTCTTTTTTACATACTTGCAATGACCTTCCTTGGGGCTACATGTTCCAGGCCCCTTGAAGGTTATTGTGTATCCTGACCTCAGTGCAGGAAGGCTTGTTCTGATCTTCCCTAAAGTTGGTCAGATAACTATTAGAGATAACATAGTTCTTTCCCCTCCCTCTCCTCTAGCACACAGATGGCATCACTTTAGATAACTAGTATCCTCTCCTTCTATACAATCAGATTAAGATCCAGATTTGGGGGAGAATAGCTGCATAGCATCTGGATCATCTGCCTGCCTTATCGCCAGTCAGTAAGTTACCTTGAATAAAATTGTGTAAACTGCAGGAGGAACTTGCTTTGTTTTTTGGTCTCAAAGTGCCTTCCTAATGTGGAGCATACTTCCCCTCCTCCACCTTCTAACACCTCTGCTCACACGCTTGCAGAGCCTCCCTCCTTATCAACATCCCCCACCGAAGTGATACATTTGTTACAGTTGATGAATCTACATTGATCCCTCATAATCACACAAAGTCCACTGTTGACATTATGGTTTACATAGTTTACATTATTGGTGCTGTACATTCTATGGGCTTGGACAAATGTATCGTGACATATATCGATCACTATGATATCAGTCAAGGTATTTTCATGACCTTAAAAATTCTCTGTGCTCTATTTATTTATCCTTTGTTTTTCCCCAATCCATGGCAACCACTTGTCTTTTTATTGTTTCTATAGTTTTGGTTTTTACTGTTTTCCATAGTTTTTTGTTTGTTTGTTTTTTTGAAAGGAATCATACAGTATATAGCCTTTTCAGATTGGATTCTTTCAGTTAAAAATATTCATTTGAGATTCCTCCATGTCTTTTCATGGCTTGGTAACTCATTTCTTTTTAGCACTGAATAATATCCCATTTGTCTAGATATATTACAGTTTATTTATCCATTCACTGACTGAAGGACATCTTCCTTAAAGTTTTATCAATTATGCATCAAGATGTTATAAACACTAATGTGTAGGTTTTTGTGTAGACATAAGTTTTCCATTCCTTTGGGTAAATGCTAAGTACTACAATTGCTAGACTGTATGATAAGAGTATGTTTGGTTTTATAAGAAATTGCTAAACTGTCTTCCAAAATGGCTATACCATTTTGTACTGCCACTAGCAATGAATGAGAGTTCTGTTCTTACATATTCTCACCAGCATTTGGTGTTGTCGGTGTTGTGGATTTTGGCCATTTTAATAGATATGTAGTGGAATCTCACTGTTGTTTTAATTTTTACTTCCCTGATGCCACTTGATGTTGAGCATATTTTCACATGCTTATTTGCTATCCATATATCTTCTTTGTGAGGTGTGTATTAAGGTCTTTTTTTACATTTTTCAGTTGGGTTGTTCATTTTCTTATTGTTGGGTTTTAAGACTTTTTTGTATATTTTGGATAAGTCCTTTATCAGATGTGTCTTTTATAAATATTTTCCCTCAGTCTGTAGCTTGGTCTTCTCACTCTCTTGGCATTGTCTTTCAGAGGGCAGAAGTTTTTAATTATAATGAAGTCTAGCTTATCAATTATTATATTCATGGATCCTGCCTTTAATGTTGTATCTAAAAAGTCATGGTCATGCCAAAAGTTGTCTAAGTTTTTTTCCTATGTTATTTTCTAGGAGTCTGATAGCTTTTCATTTTACATTTAAATATATGATCCATTTTGAGTTGATTTTTCTGAAGGGTAAGATCATTGTCTAGATACATTTTTTTTTTTTTTTGCCTGTGGATGTTCAATTGTTCCATTATTCAACCATTGTTGAAAAGACAATCTTTGCTTCACTGTATTACCTTTGTTACTTTATCCAAAATCAGCTGGCTGTATTTATGTGAGTCTATTTCTGCATTATCTATTCTGTTCCAGTGATCTATTTGTCAATTCTTCTGCCAATACCACCCTGTCTTGATTCCTGTTGCTTTATAGTAAGTCTCAAAGTCAGGCAGCTTTGCTCCTCCAGCTTTGCTAATCTCCTACAATATTGTCATGGCTATTTCTTGAAATACTTTTTAGAGGGTGTATCCCTGAAGTCTTGCCTTTGAAGCTTTAAAATATTTTGAAAACACTTAAGTGTTTTTCATGCATCTCCTTGAAAAGAGTGTGGTTACTGTGTACTTAAACATCTCAATCAATCTCTTCAACAAGCCTTCCTCAACTATGACAGGTATTTGGAGTACAAAAATGGAAAAGCTTGAATTCTTAGACTCAAAGAATTTATATTGTAATGAGAAAGCTACTTGTTTGTATAAACATATGTTGTGATATACCACGTGATAACTGATGGAGGGAGCATAAGGCAAGCTGAGGGCCAAACACAAGCTAACAATATCCCGCTCCCCCAAGTGGGAGATGGCTGATATTCTTCAGGCACTCCTGGATGAACAAAGGAAAGGACAGAAAACAAAGGATTAAACTGATAAAGTCTCCATCAGTTTACAGACATCTTAGTACATTACAAGAAAGAGGCAATCTTATCAAGAAAGAGGCAATCTTATCAATAGCCTAATCTCCAGGAACTCCTTACTGTTTTAATGATAATGCTTTTCTACAGGGAAACAACCTTAGTTTGACACTAGCTAGGCATCCAGTCATCTTTGAGTCTTCTTTAGCATATAGATCCCATTAAGAACCTTCCTCTTGATTTTGTCTCCCCAACTCCATAGCATATAACCAGTCATTCTTCACAACCCCAGTGCAGCTCTTTCTGCCCACTCGTCCTGTCCCAGTGCTGTAATAGAATTACCTTTTTGCACCACAGACGTCTTCAAGAATTCTTTCTTTGCTGTCACCTCCAAACCCCCCTGTCACTCCAAAACCCCATCAGTAGCTGCAGAAATAATGATTACTCCAAGAGGCGGCGTAGAGAAAGGCTGAGTATCAGTCTCAGCAGAGGAGGTTAGGGAAGGCTTGGTGGATAACAGAGATGATTAAATTGGTTCTTGAAGGAGCTGAGGTGATGGTGGCTGAGGAGGCAGTGGTGGCAGTGGTGGTGGTGGTGGCTCTGGAAGCCCTGCTCTGGGTCCTGGCTTCAGTCCCAGTCTCCCCATGGTGATGATCCCTGAGTGGCTGGTGCTCCTGGCCACCCTTCAGGCCACAGCCTTGGGCTACTTCATCGGCATTGATGTGCATGCAGAGGACTGCGGGTCGCCTCAGGCATCAACATGGGCCTCATCTTCCAGGTGGCCAAGGGTGGCTTCCTGGACATAGATGTGGAAATTACAGGGCCTGACAATAAAAGAGTTTATAAAGGAGACAGATTGATCAGTGGGAAATACATATTGGCTGCTCATATGGATGGAACATATTAAGTTTTGTTTTAGGGACAGGATGTCTACCATGACTCCAAAGAATGATGTTCACCACTGATATTGGGGAAGTCCCCAAAGGACAAGGCATGGAAAGAGCTCATGAGAACAAGCTAGAAGAAATGATTGATGAGTTGGCAGTGGCAATGACAAGTGTAAAGCACAAGCAGGAATGCATACAAGTTCGGAGAGAATACACAGAGTGATTAGTGGCAACACAAACAGCAGAGTGGCCCTTTGGTCCTTCTTTGAAGCTCTTGTTCTAGTTGCCACGACACTGGGACAGATCTACTACATGAAGAGAGTTTTGTGAAGTGTGGAAGATTGTTCAGAAAGCCTTTTTTTTGATGATCTCAAAATCATAATTCACTGTTTACCAAATATCTAGGTCATAATAATGTCATTAGTTTCTATAATTTTACTTTTGGAACTGTATATTCACAGCTTATGTTTCTTTGTGATTAATAGATATTGGGGGCGGAGTGCCTGTGTGGCTCAGTTGGTTAAGTGTCTAACTCTTGATTTTGGCTCAGGTCATGATCTCACATTTTGTGAGACTGAACCCCATGTGGGGCTCTGTGCTGACAGTGTGGAGCCTGCTTGGGATTCTTTCTCTTCTTTTCTCTGGCTCTCCCCTGCTCTCTCAAAATAAATGAGCTAAAAAAGAGAAGGTATCGAGTGAAAACGCCTTTTTAGGAAAGTTGTAGTGAAGATCTGACAATCGATTGGCATAATTTCGTATTTGAATTCTGCCTGCATTATACAGGTCTGTCAGAACTCAAACCCTGTAAGTGAAAGATAGGCATATAGTCCCGATTATATCTTCCTTTTGTTTTCACGATAAAATGGGGTTTGTTTGGAATAGTATGTTACTGACAGTACTTTAACTAAAAGGACTGCATTCTTTGGATCCCTTACCCTGCAGCTCAAGTATTAAAGATTCATTCTGTTCAGTCCTTATGAGAAGCAACAGTCTGAATCTTGACATTTTGTACCCATCCTGTTGGCAGAGCTCTGACAGGAGTATGTTACCAGGTTGGTACTTTTATGCTTGTCTCTCTTGCTTTTTCTTTAAAGGTAAGTCTTAACCCAACTACACCCCCCACACACACCAAATTGGTATTTTGAACCTTAGGACTCAATCACTTCCAATTAAATTGATGACGCAACCAGCTAATAACCATTTTTCGGTTTCTGCCTAGCCTTGTAAGAAGTCTCTCCTAAAGCTAGTTCTCTCTATATTGCAACAAACAGTACCTCTTTCCTTGCTATGCGGGCACATCCACATTCTCTACTCTCAGCATGTAGGAAACACGCATTCATGAAATTGGGAAAATCTGGATTTCTGATGCCAAAGGGTTAAAGTCCCTTGAATTTAATTGCCATGATACACAGCCACTGTTTTATCAGTGGCCGTTTGGCCTTTGTTTAATTAGCGTACTGAATATCATTGTCAGTACTAGGATTTTGTTTTTGTTTCTCTTGGGCCTTTCTTTTTTGGCACATGTGGGCTTTGTCTTGTATAAAATGAAAAAAATTCTCTTGGTCTCTGATGACAGGCTTAAAATAAAAGAAACATTTGGTAGTGGTGAGGGGATGATCCAGAGTTATATTGTGACTGAGGTATATTAGTTACTTGTACTTTTTTTTGGGGGGGGGTTCTTTATAAAGAGAAAACTAATGAGTTTTATATAATTAATTTGAATATGTTACAGGTTTTCTTGTTCAGGACAAACAGCTTTTCAGTCTTGGGTAAAATTACTTACAAAGTTTAAGGTGACTATTTTACCTTAAGACAACTATTGCAATGCCAGTGTGTGTGTGTGTGTGTGTGTGTGTGTGTGTGTGTGTGTGTGTGTGTGTGAAAGCACTTCAAAATGGAATTACAAGATGTAAGCTTGGGGGTGTCTGAGGGGCTCAGTTGGTTAAACATCTGACTTCAGCTCAGGTCATGATCTCTTGGTTCAGGAGTTTGAGCCCCGCATTGGGCTCTGTGCTGACAGCTCAGAGCCTGGAGCCTGCTTCAGATTCTGTATCTCCCTCTCTCTCTGCCTCTCCCCTGCTTGTTCTCATTCTCTCTCTCTCAAATATTAAAAAAAGATGTAAACTTAAAATTCGTTGTTATCTAATCTGCCCCAGTTCAACAAATAATCAATTCTTTTTAAAAACAAACAAATAAAATTGGTTCTTGATGGATGGTTAGGGATTAGTACATGCAAAGAGAGAAATATAGAAGAGTATGGTACAGTTGTAGAATGAGAGGCAGGAAGGAAGAACAGAGGTGATACAGGCAGGTGAGATTATATGAAGTTTTGTGTATCACAGAAAAGGATTTACTATAAATAGATCTACTTAAGATTCTCAGGTAAGAACAGGGCATGAACATACTTATATTTTCAAAAGGATGTATCTTTCATATCCTTTACTGAAAGAGTTGTTTCCTACCTTGGTGCTGGGGCCCTGGGCACACGGAGTAGGATAATAAAAGATGTTAGGTGAGGACGGCAAGCATCTCCAAGAAGATGGAGAAATTCAGCATAGCAATACTTTGCATTTTGTCACAACTTTCTGGCAGGAGAGAAAGAAAAGTTTATGTGTTGTATAGATGTAGCCTTCTAATATGACATCATTTTTTCATCCTTTTTCTAAATATGTTGAGACCCCCTTTGCAGCCCCATCAAAGTGAAAATCTAGCGGAAGTTCCGTAAGCGGGCTCAAATGGAGTGAGGGGCAAAATAAGAGAAACAGTTGAGGATTACTGTAGATCATCCACTTAACAATTGCATGGGCTTTAGTTTAAAAACCTTAATAGATTTTCTCTTCCGGCAATAGCAGAGACGTGCGGAAAACAGCAGGATGAGTTGATGTACACAGTAGAGGTCAATCTGGCTGGTACCTGCTATTTGAGGGGCAGCTAGTAGAAGTGCTTTGCAAATCCATGCCTGCCAATCATATATATTGCAAGTGAGTTAGGTCCATCCTCGGTAGCTCTGAATTGCATCCTATCTCTGTCATTTGTTCTCCAGAATAAGGATTTTTTTGTTTGTTCCTTTTTTTTTCTTTTTAAATAGACATCACGATAAAGGATCTTCAATGTTATTTTTATTTTCTCCTTTTTCCTAGGAAAACTCGCTGACTGTCTATGGCCATACCACCCTGAACGCGCCCGATCTCGTCTGATCTCGGAAGCTAAGCAGGGTCGGGCCTGGTTAGTACTTGGATGGGAAAACTCGCTGACTTACAACTATATATATATCTGCTTACATCCCCCTGCGGGCGAGGGGAAACAGGGTTAGAAATCTCCTCAATTTTCAAGTGAGTACAATTGAATATAAAAA
This sequence comes from Acinonyx jubatus, assembly GCF_027475565.1. Lineage (NCBI taxonomy): Eukaryota > Metazoa > Chordata > Mammalia > Carnivora > Felidae > Acinonyx > Acinonyx jubatus. The sequence continues at coordinate 28,836,370 of NC_069384.1, forward strand.
TTGAACATGTAAGTTATGCTGTGAATAAAAATAAATTATCTACTTATAATATTTATTAATCATACATATTATGTAAGGCATTTAGATTTCTTTGACATTTTTAGAAATTCTCACATTTCATGAAATAATTTAATCAAATGCATCACATGCATTTTTTATATCAATGTCTTTTTATCAGTTAAGACCCCTTTAGCATATATAACAGGGTTTCTAGGCCATATGTTTCATGTCTGTATACATTGTATGAATTACAGAACTTTTGAAATATATGTGTAATGTTGTCACAAAGAATTTCCTGTTCCTAATTTAAGGGTTTAATCTCTCGACATGACAGTGAATCAAAATTTACTAAAAATACATCTATCCAGAGTTCCTTGCCCTGGAGTCAAAGCCATTACCAATCTCTTCTATATCCCACTGGAGTTAAACTTTTTATTTAACTAATCATTAAAGTTGTGTTTAATTGCAATTTTGATGTCACTCTATTAGGAATAATTATTGTTTTTGATAAATTAATTTTCCTCCCTCCTCTCACCCCCTTTTTTTTTGGTAGCTTGACTTGACTCTGATGGGTCTCAAATTATCCTAATTTGGAGTAAAGTAGCCAGGACTTTATACACCCTCATTTGCCGGTCTTTGGATACCGGCTGTCTCTGAGAAGGGTCTGTGAACTTGTTTAAGATGTTTTTATTCACCTGTGACATTTCTGCAAGGAGTCAGCTGTCAGCACCCGTAGGAGCTGGGAGAGTGGTGCTTTAGTGCTGAAGAAGGCATCTGGGTGTCAGAGCACAGCTTTGGTAAGCAGAGTCAGAGCGTGGGGACGGATGGTAGTCAGGTGTTCAGTTGACTGTCTGCCTCTCCTTTGCTATTTCTGCAGGACTCATTGAGGCCCACAAGTCCAATGTTGCTTCTTGCTCATGTCTGGAGTGCAAACATCCTCTCATGAGTCTGCCCATGGCCCCTTCTGCCTAAACACCATTGTAACTTTTTAAAAAACTTTTTCTGGGATCTTTACATCTCATGGGGTATTTCTAGGAAATAGCTTCTAGGTCTCCACTGCCGATCAAGGGACACTTCTCTTTTCCCCTCCTCTCAACCATGAGGACAGAATGTAGAGGTGCAGAGAGTGGATTTCTTCCTAATCTGGGGAAAATCTGTCTCCTTTCACATTTATACTGTGTTTCTCAATCATAAAAATATTTTTCTCCACCAGTTCCACGATTCTTCTAAATTTGCTCTAAGGCTTAAGTTTTTAGAAGTTATGAGTCAGAGAGAATTGTAGGTCACTTACTATTACTTTCCATAAAATGCTTTCTTTACATTCCTCTAAGTCAGTAAGCCCAGAATAACTTTGCTCCTAGAACTGGGAAGAAGACCTAGAAAAAATACTGGAAGAAAACAAAATTAACATCACAAAACACCACAGTCACTATATTTGTAACTATAGGGTGTGATAAAATGAAAAGAAGGGAACAGTTTCAAGAGATATGGAGAGAAAATCCACGGAACGTCCACAGAACGTTATAAATGCTTATCATGTTGTATTCAAATTGTCTACAGTGTTGTTTTCCCATTACAACTCAGTTCCTTAAGAGTAGGGATTAAATATTTTCATTAATACATTTCCAGCATCTAGGGATTACTTAGCATATAATAAAATCCTGTGTGTCTTACTCAAATGTCAGGTGTCTCCAATGTTAGCTGTTTCTAGTCTGTTTCCCTAGTTCTCTACAGAAAAGCTAAGTACTTTCTCTTCTATATTTCCAGGTATAGTTTTTACACCTGTACTGTAGCATTTATGATTTTTCTTTGTAATTGCTTACATGACCTATCTCCTGCATTAGACCAAGAGCTCTTCAAAGCCAGAAGATATGAACTATTTATCTTTCCACTAGTGATACTTACTGATTAACTGACTCTTCAATCTGGGGGTGACATTCATAGTTACAGTAACATAGATGAGTTTCTAAGTTCTATGATGTATGCCACTGACAACTCAGTGTGTAGCAAAATTAACTAATTTTTTAAAAGCAGAAAAGTGGGCCATATATATTGGAAATATATGTATTAATAAATTAGTTAAATAATGAGGTGGGTTTAAATTTCAGTTCCCAGGAACATCTACCTAATCAGAACAATTCATTACCTAAAATTGCCATAAAAGCAAGATATGTTTTAACAAAATAAAATTTTAATGAAAAAAAACTACATTGAGGTTTTAATCTGTTTAATGCTATTATGAATTGTATTTTAGAGGGTCTAAGGTCATTTTACCAGTAAAACATACAAGACGTTGTCACAAGAGGGCAGTCTTTTAACATGAATTGTTCCCCAATCTGCAGACAGTCCTTGAAATTTTAAGTTACTGAGATCCATACAACTAAATAATAAAACAATACAAAACATTCATGCAGATACTTTGCTTTATGCTTGTTGCTTTTTTTCTTCATTACTGCTAACAAAAAATATTTTTTAATCTATAAAGAAAACAAAGGCTGAAATTGTCTCATGTAACAACATGAGACATTGTACTTTTAAACATTAAGTCAGTAGATCAATGGCTGCGTTGAGTGAACTAAAGTTTTATAAAACCAAAGGTGTCTAACCAAGCAAAGGCAAACTGGAAGTATCAAGACTGATACATTAGCCAAGGGCAAATTTTTATCAGTGGATTGTTTGTTTCTAGTTTTGAAACTTTTAAGTGTCTAAAGACACAATGCCATTGGATATATTGATAAAGAGTAAATTGCAAGGCGTCTTGGTGTATGCATGGTTTGGGTCTATAACACGGGTTAATGGTTACCTCCCCCAACGCCATGAGTCCTTTCCAGGAGTAGCACCAGGTGTTATAACCACCTGACCCCAACTTGCCCCACCTTTCTCCAATTTAGGTTTCTCTTCTTATTGAATCAGAAACTGTCCCAGCCAATTGTGGCTTCACAAGCCCTCCAGGCGATTCTGATTGAGGAGTATTCACAGCTACTGGCAGAGAGCAGCAAAGAACCGAATTTCCCTGTGTGGTTGAAAGACTGCATCTAATTTTTCAGCCTTAATACCTCTCTCCTATCCATAGCCTAGCCGTTTAGTTGCCCTCCCCTTCCCCTTTACTACCCCAACACACCAATATCTGTATACTATACTTGACTTTCTCTCTCTCCAGGACCAATCCCAATCTATGGCAGAGGGGTTAAAAGCCCTCATGTCTTGAAGTTGTATTTATGCACCACCTCTGACAGTTGTAGAGTATTCCAGTTATAACTATGAGGCAGAGGAACCTCTCTGTCACCCCATCCTGGACACTGCTTTCAAAAAAGAGCAAGGTGCTTAGTCAAATTAATGGATTTCACGCAGTGGGTGGAGTGACAGGGGAGCTTCATAATTATTCTGTGGACTTGAGCTAAGAAATGTGTTCTACAGACCTGGCAGATCTGGAGAGGGCTTGTACTTGTGCCTGGGACAAAGTGGACACAGCAGTGATCCCCAGACTAATGAGTAAGTCTACCTCTGTGGTTAACATTTGGTGCTACTTCCAACCCAATGCAAGATCTCAACAATATCGAAAACCCCTGCCTGGTCCCTGGAATCTAGATGCAATTCTGGGAAGAGGATGGAGGAGAATCTGAACAGATAATTAAATTTTGCCACCTAGTGGCTTTGTACTTGACATCCATTTGATGGCAACTTACAGCAATTTTCAGCCTTGTAACTAGGAGGGAATAACTTTCTTATTAAAAAAATTTTTTTTAATGTTTATTTATTTTTGAGAGAGAAAGAGACAGAATGCCAGTGGGTTGGGGCAGAGAAAGAGGGAGACACAGAATCAGAAGCTTGCTCCAGGCTCTGAGCTGTCAGCACAGAGCCCAATGCGGGGCTCGAACTCACGAGCTGTGAGATCATGACCTGAGCTGAAGTCGGAGGCTCAACCGACTGAGTCACCCAGGCGCCCTGGGAATAACTTTCTTAGTAAGAAGTAATCCTTTTATAAATTTATAAAATGATGGGAACATCACACACACCTATCAGGCCAGATGTAAACATGGAGCACACTATTATCTTTCCCTCTGAAGATTAATAACATGTACACAGCTAATCTTCATGTGAGATGGAGTGGGATTTATTTAAATTAGTGAGATTTAAAAAAATCTTTATTTTACGTTCTGATAATAAAAGTCATAGTAACTCATCAATTTTCAATCTAAAATAAAAGTTTAAAATATAAGTTACTAGGAAAATTAGATAGTATATCAGCAAAATATGTAAAATGGCATTGAAAACATTTTATCTCTATATAATAAGGCACTAAATATAATCACTATAGGCCATTTTGGTCTCAAGCTAGAAAAAATATGATTCAATCTGAAGAGAAATACTAATGACAATATTTAAATATATATTTAATAATATAATATTGAATATATATATATATATATATATATAATGTGTGATATGAACTTGGCTAGCTTCTCACATTATCCCTATAATTCAAAGCATTATGCTCATTAATCAGCATTTTATGCATTGAATGTAATTCAATAAATTTATCAGTTTGTGGCTTAAGGATTTTAGATGAGTAAACTCCAAAAGAAATACATGTAAATTCAATATTTTTGAAACGTATAGATAGTAAGTTTTTGTTTGCTTGTTTTTTTGAGAGAGAAAGAGTGTTTTCACATGTACCTGAAAGCACAGTGGGCGAGGTGCAGAGGGAAAAGGAAAATTTCAAACAGGCCTCAAGCCCAGCTCAGAGCCTGACATAGGGTTTTTCCTGTGATTATGAGATTATGACCTGAGCCACCCAGGCACCCTGATACTAAGTTTTTAACACCAGAAGATTATTAACCTAAAAATTAAACCATTTCTATGTGATGTGGTATATTCATTTCCTGTATATTAGCAGGTTTGGGCCTAAATGATAAAAGCAGTTAGGAATTCCATGGAATGATGTAGTTTCACTGTGGAGACTTGAAATTTCTTTTTGATGCTAGACTGAGTATACTTCTCTTTCTGTCTTTAAACAAACAACAAAATTATTTGAGTAATTTCAGCTATATTCCTGGATCTAGCATATAACTAAAAATAGAATCATTTATCAGTAAGTATTGGTTGAATAAATAGATATACTTTCTAAGTAACTAAGTGGTCAAGTTTGTAGTCAAAACTGGCTTTTGTATAGAAAAACATGGTTAGAGAAATTTAATGAGGTGGATGTGGTTGAACAAGGCAGAGGTTTGTAAGTCTGACTGCATGGCGGAATCACTGAGGACTTTAAAACACAAAAATTAGAAGCCTGAATATTACCCATTGAGATGCTGATTCAGTTCTTATGGATATTTTAAATTTTTCAAGAAAATCTACTGTGGTTTTGAGTGATGGAAAAAAGCAAATGGTATGACAATAAACATTCCAGATAATTTAGAGAATTTAGTTAAATTCTGTGTTTAGAAAGTATATAATTTAAACAGTATTTTTTTTTCCTTTATATTCTTCATTTTGGAAACATTTCTCTTGATCTATTCAAGTTTATTGATATTTTCTTCTACCATGTCTGGTAAGCCTATCTAGTAAAGTTTCCATATTGGATATTGTATTCATCTGTTCTAGAATTTATATTTCCTTATTTCTATAGTTTTTATTTCTTCCTTGAAATTCCCTATATATTCAAATGCATGGCCATCTATTTCTCTAATTCTTGAATACTTATACCAGCTAATTTAAAGTCCTTGCCTTCTAATCCCAAAATATAGGCCATCTCAGTGTGTCGCTCCATTGTCTACTTTTTTCCTGTGTGTTATATTTTCCTGTGACTTTTTATGTCTAGGTATTTTTAATCATATACTAGATATGGGGTTGATACATTGTAGAGACTCTGGGTTCTGTTATTTTTCTTTGAAGAGAGACTCTTTTCTAGTATTACTCATCTATCTATTCTCCAACACCAAACCTTCAAACCTCCGTAGTGTATAGTGGTTGAAATCTCTGCTCTGTTCTCGTCCTTCAGCCACTGCTTTCTGCTGGAATCTATGGAGTCCCCTCTATGCATGTGCAATTTAGGGGTCACTGATAGTCTGAATAGAGTTTATATTAATATTTCAGATCTTCACTACCTGTGACATTCTTTTCTGTGACTTTCACTTATAAGGGAGTCTCTCCAACTCCACTCAATCCCCCAGCTCTTGGCGTTTTTCAGCATGGAACTCTGTACTGTTATTCCTCACACTAGAACAGAATTGCTGCCTCATTTTAGTCATCCAGTTCTTCAAGACTGTGGTGTAATCAGGTGTAAATCTGTATTAATGCAAACTTAACTAGTGCAGTTATCTTCCTTCCTTGGTCAAACACTTGATCATTGGTTGAATACTCTGATATTTCTGCCTATTTTCTATTTTTTTTCCCTCAAAACATCAGGATTCTGTTTTTGTTGCTTTTTAAAATGTTTTGACTAGAGTTGATTAGAGTTGATAATTTTTCCTCTGCATTTGGGTTAGTCAGATATGAGCTACTACCACATCATTGTAATGTAAAATTTTAGTCCATCATCTTTTGAAAAACCTCTCTATATTTACAGAACTTTCCAAGTGGTGAATTCCCCTGTAAACTGAATCAAGGCTTAAATTCCTTACTTCCTTTGTAGGCAGATGTTCACATGAAACTTAAGCTCAGCTAATCATACACACTCGTACATTTGAAAGTGAGAAGAGTGGTAAAAGGCCCTGTTTGTTGATATCGTTTTAATTGATACAGGGAAGAGCAACAAGAACCAACTTTTGCCAGAGAATTCTATCCTCAGTGATTGTTTTCCTGTTCTTCTGGGTACAGAATTAGAATTGGCATGGTGTTAATGCTTGATTCTGATAATATTCTGGTTTTGTCTTTTTTTTTTTAAATGTTAAATCACCTCTGTTTCTGGTCCTGCTATCTGTACAGTACATAATCACTCCTATACAATTTGATTCTAGCTTTTTGTTTCCCAGCATAAACTAGATTTTGGTGGACAGCATCCTCACTTTTGAATAAAAGAAAGAGTTTTGGTTAGCGTTAGACAGAAATAACAAGGAGGAAAATAAGGAAATACATCATCTTAATAACGTTATATTAATGAAACATTGAAAAGTCAACAATCTCTTTTTAAAAAAATAGAAAGTTTCTACTGTTTCTCATTATCTTCAAAACAACATAATTAAATGTGATTTCTGCCTCATAAAGGATTTCCAGAAATATGCAATACTTAATAGCATCCAGATCATTAGGGGGGAAATGGATAGAAGATTGGAAAAGGTAAGCACTGTGCAGTAATCTAGATGGAACACAGTGTGTGCATGGAGCCTTAATACTTTTTATCATGGCATTTATAAAATAAAAGTTAGGTTCCTGTGAACTTGCTAATTAATATGACTTTCATAGACATTTCATTAACCTAAACAGTTTAGGTTTCCTGTAGATAGACCACATGTATTCTCATCTTTAACCTTTCCATAATGTTTCCTAATTACAGATTCCATTGATTCTTAATGACAATAGAACAGTAGTGGTTTAAAAAGTTATGTTCTAATTTTGTACACCAGTTTTTACACTAATGTGTAAAGTGATTTTGCCTTTCATTTCCCCTCTAGAGCTAATTATGCATTCTAGGTTAATAAAAATTCCTGATCATGCTACTATTGGCTTAAACTTTACAATGAAATCATTATTTCCATTTATTACTAGCCTGCATTATGGTGATGTGTGGCTAATGAGTTCTCAGAATGTTATCTGAGAGGTTAAAGAGTACCTCAAATAAATGCTAACATTAATTTATTTATCTGAAATTTTTTAAATTTTCTTTTTAACCTCAAAGGATACTAATGAGGTTAGAGTATGAGTACTCTCTGGTTAATAAAATTAAAAAAGTTAAAATGAACTATATCAACTTTTTCCAAAACAGTGAAATTGTTTAATTTTTAAAGGCTGTCTTGTGTCTGTTTTATTCAAAATAGTCAGCTCCTTCACTTAGCTGGGTTTTGAAATTTGACAACCTTTTTTTAAACTTTTTTTAAAAGTATATTTATTTATTTATTTTGAGAGGAAAGAACACAAGTGGGGGAGGGGCAGAGAGAGAGAGAGAATCTTAAGGGCGGGGCTTGAACTCAGGAACAATGAGATCCTGACCTGAGCCAACAAGGAGAGTCAGATGCCTAACCAACTGAACCCCAAGTGACCTTTCTTTCTTCTGTTTAATATAGTTGCTGACCAGTCCAGGCCTCCAGCTTTACTGGTATATATGAAATTATATAAAGAGTAATTAGACAAAGTAAAGCTGATGCCATTCTATAACAACCTTTGGGTTTATATTATAAATCCTGCACAACTGAATCTTAATTGCTTCAATTTATGAGTTGTGGAATACAAATGAGCACTATATAGTAACAGCAGCATATAATTTAAATTATGCAAAAATTTTTTGAAGAAAATTCTTCTAAAAGTGCACATAAGTTAAGAGCATATTAAATCTATAAAAAGTTGTCCATAGGCGAATAGGCAAAGACACCTGTGAATAAAACAATGTTTGATATAGATGCTTTTTTTCTATATATAATATCTTTATGTTGAAGGGTTTCCAAAAATATGTAATGCTACAAGTCACTGATCATGAGTAACAGGCAAGACACAAAGGATGGAGTGGAGGTGAAAATGAGGAACAAATTAGAAACAGGCCTTTAAGTGGAATTGTTCGTATAAGAAAATTATCAGACGGGAGGTAATTTCAAAACGTGACTTTACCAGGTAGCATTTCTAAGTGTACCACATGAGATGATTGATCACCTGTTTATGTAAATTATGTCATGAAACAAACAATAAAGGCTATATATTATGATCTTGAAAGTGGTTGATAGTGGATGAATTATTTATACTCATGTTAAAAGCAATAATCTTGATTTTTAAGGGGTGTAATGACCTCCTGAAACTATCCCCCAGTAGATTTTCTAGAGGTGTCTCCCTGGCAAAAGCTCAGCCAAAGAGCTAATCTCTATCAAAGTGTATGGAATATTTACTGTTTAATTTTCAGCAAGTTTCAAGTTCTGCTTGAAAGTTTATAAGATGAAGCCTATCAGAATAAAATATTAAATGGTACAATTAATTGAATCCTACAAGTAAAAAGCTAGGTCACTATATTTTTCTTTCTTAATAATTGATCTTTATAGATCATTTTATTTACGTCCTTGTAAGTGGAATAACACTCTCAAGATCTTCTTGTAAGACCTATAGCCACCAATATAACTGCAGTTTATAACTAATTAGCCCACCTGCAGGGGGCTGGTTAAATTTAACCAGAAGTAATTTCCTAACTTGCATAGCCTTGAATAAAAAAAAATATATATCTACCAGGGGCGACTGGGTGGCTCTGTTGGTTAAACATCTGACTTCGGATCAGGTCGTGATCTGACGGTTGTGAGTTCAAGTCCTGCTTAGGGTAGGTGAGCTGGTGAACTGGTGCCCCACTTTGGGTGAGCTCAAGACCTGCGTTTGGTGAGCACAAGCTCTGCTTCAGGCTAACACGAGCCCTACTTAGGGTGAACCCTGCTTCTCTCTGTCTCTCTTTCTCTGCCACTCAGGGGATTTTCTCTCTCTCTGCCCCATGCTCACTTGTACCCTCTCTCTCTCTCAAAAAAAAAAAAAATCTAATAGCATTTGTAAAAGAGTATAAGCTTAAAATAGTTTTCATTAAATTTTACAAAATATAAAATATAAATTTTGATCTTCTGCTTTGAAGTTTGATAGTGTGTGTTGTACAGTGAACATGCCAACAGAGAACATTTGCTTATCAAGCAAGTGTATGCAAAAGCTTTGGGACAGGTCCAGCTCTAGGTAACGCTGTAAAGTATTGAATGCTTGTGTTCAGTATTTCTTTCTCTCTTCCTGACATAACCCACATATCAAAAGATACATGGAGCCTGGGCAGAGCTTCCCAAAATTGCTGGTGGGAAGTGTGCCACACATAAGCAAAGCTCAGTAGCCTGCCTCTCCCATGAGCATCTCAGGCAACAATTATAACACTGCTGGCCATTCTGTCTCCAACCACTCTTGCACTTAGCAAGCCCAAGGAACATACTTGGCTTAGATGTGTCTAGGTTACAAGATATGTTTATTTGTTACCAGGAAGTTAATTGTTCTCACTGTAGAATTCAGTAAATCAATTATTGATGTAGCAATAACCAAGAAATAAGCAGTCTTAACAACTCTACTTTATCAAGGGAAGTAAACGTTAGGATAAACCCCAAGTTAGATCGCTGGAACATATAATTATGGTTAAGGGCACTTAAAGTCACAAGACCAGTTTTTAAATACAGTTGACTCTTGAATAGCATGGGTTTGAACTGCACAGGTCTATTTATATGCATATTTTTACAGTATAGACTGTAAATGTCTTTTCTCTTATGATTTGCTTAATAATATTTTCTTTAGTGTACTTTACTATAAGAATGCAGTGTGTAATATATACAACTTACAAAATATGTGTTTATTGACTCTTTATGTCACTGGCAAAGCTTCCAGTCAGCAGTAGGCTATTAGTAGTTAAGTTCTTGGGGAGTCAAAAGTTAAGAAGTGATTTTTCAGTTGTGTGGGTCCAGGGTCAATGCCTCTAACCCCTGCATTGTTTAAGGGTCAACTGTATTCAGGGTGCCTGGGTGGCCTAGTTGGTTGAGCGTCGGAATCCTGATTTTAGCTCAGGTCATGAGCCTAGGGTCTTGGGATAGAGCCCTGTATTGGGCTCCATGCCTGCTTGGGATTCTTGCTCTCTCTCCCTCTGCCCTTCTCCCCAACTCGTGTGCGCACTCTCTCTCTCTATCAAAAAAAAAAAAAAGTCAGCTGTACTTATTGGTATTTCCTATACATTTAGCAGTCTTACCAGTGGAAGGTACAGCCCAGAAAATCAATAGATTTGGAATTATTGAAGAGACATAAATAGTACCAGCACTTTGAATGTATTCAGACTCAGATCAGGCAGGATTCTGGGTAACCCATTTATCCTGCACCAATATTTCATCAGTGCCTTTTTATCTATAGATTCTCTCTTTTTGATGTTGTCTAGATGGCTGTAGGTATGGATGCTCTTGATGTTGGTGGAAAATGGTGTCATACATCAGCAAGACTTAACTGCCCAGCATTTATATCACCTCACTGAGTGAGGTCTATTTTTTATTGTTGGCAATGGTAACATAATATAAAGCAGTAGTTGGAAAATTAATGTAAGATGCTTCTGGAACAACTGATTGATGAAATCATATGTGAACAAGCAGAGACTCAATAAATCTGTTCAGGTCATTCGTAACCTGGGGAGATACTAAGTGAAATATCTGGAAGTTGTAACCGTGCAACTTTCCTTTAAGTGGTTCTTGCTGTAAATAAGACCTTGTTTCTGTTTGTGTTGGAGCTATAGTGTCCATTTCCCACAAAGTCCCTGTAGCAATATCTCATAATGAAAGAATTAATAAATGACAGTATTGAAGTGCCCACCCTGATTTCAATAAATGAAAACTGTGTTTGCTAAATTCTGATCATCTGAAATGGGAAGTGACTTCCTTCCTGCTCACATGGCTGTTCTCCTGAAGTGCTGCAGCTGCCAGAGAATGTGTATCCGATAAATCCTGGAATTCTCTATTGCTGCATAATGAAGATCACATGGTATCAAATGTGGCACATGTTTACATTATAAAGACATGTATTTTCAGGGTGCCTGGCTGGATCAGTTGGTAGAGCATGTGACTCTTGATCTCAGGGTTGTGAGTTCAAGACACACGTTGAGTGTATAGCCTAATTAAAAAAAAAAAAAAAGAGAAAAAAAATGCATGTACTTTCTTGTTAATCTCCAAACAGCGCAGGCATTGGTCTGTCTTGAATGTTTCTGTAGTTATTATGGCCAAAAACATGGGTCATGATTTTCTGCCTATTTGTCATAGAAGACATGAGACTTGTTTTATTCAAGTGTAGTTGACACACCATCCTATATTAGTTGCAGGTGTACAATTTAGTAATTTGACAAGTTTATACACTATGCTGTGTTCACTACTAGTGTAATTACCATCTGTCCTGTTCCATCACTATTACAGTATCACTGACTATCTTTATACTGACTTTTATTGCCACGACTTATCCATTCCATTACTGGATGGCTGTATCTCCCTCTCCCCTCCACCTGTTTTGCCCAATCCCACATTCCCCTTCCCTTCTGGAAACCATCAATTAGTTCTCTGTATTTATAGGTCTGATTCTGCTTTTTGTTCTTTTTTTTTTAAATTCCACTTATGAATGAAATCATATGGTATTTGTTCTTTTTAATATGTGATGTGAAATGTAAGTGCCATTTATGAGTCTACCTTCTAGCCATTTTAATTGTCAAGTTACGTGTGGTCAAGAAACATAGTTTAAGGCCTTCACTGACAACAGTATGTAGATATAGATAGATTGGGAAGGATTTTGACCTTTCTCTTAGATCTCTGGGTTGGAGAGCTGGGAATATGTATTTCTTTTGCATGTCCTTCCAAATTGTCCTTATGTAGACTCTCCATGGGTTTTCATTTGGGAACCACTGGTGAAGGAGATCATTAGAATTGTTATTCTCAGGAGGATTCTTCTATATATGCAATGGTAACTTTCCCAGAGCAATGTTCTGCTTTTGAAATTCTAAATTTTTAATAATGACTGATAAGTGTACCCTCATAAAATAACAAAGTTTGACTCAGGTGAGCTGTGTTTTATGCTAAAGTTGTACAGACTCTGAATCCCCATCCATTCTTCTTATGGTCTTCTGTTTTCTAAGTTTTAGGATAAGATTAAAGCCACTCCCATATTATTTAGTCATGAAACAGAATGATTAAAACCAACTATCCATTTATTAGAAATGCACACTCCAGACTCAGCATCTAAGATGTGAGAACCTTTGAAAAGGCATCAGTTTAATCTTTATAGCATTTAAAACTACATTTTCACTCATACTATTGGTGTTAATAATATTTAATTAAATTTTGTGTTGACAACAATAACAGAAAATACTGTATATACAATGAGGGACAACTGAGGCACCCTTAGTAAACCTGTAACTCAGTGGAATTAGCAGAAATACCTGGGTATGATAGCAAGAAACATGCCAGCCAGAAGCGTTGAGCAGTTTTTTAGGCAGAAAAATATGTTAATCCAGGAAGTAAAATATGTTAATCCAGGAAGTAAAATGAGTATTGGTCAGTTAAAATATCAAGTATTTGATTATAAATTTTGCTTAGGTTTCCACTGAGAAGGAAATATAACACTATAATAACTTTCTCTTTATCTCTCTGGCTATTGTTAATATTTCGTGAAAGCTATCAGCAGTCACTGGGTTATCCAAGGACTATAGGCCATACTCAATTTATTATTCCCTCTACCCTAATGCACGCTTATTCTACATAACCGATCTCTTCCAACTCCTTAGCCTACCCCTTTTTTCCATCTCCACTAATGATTCTTGATTTAGAATCTCATGTTATTGGAAGTTTTGCCTTTTTTTCTAAACATCTTCCACACTGCTGTAAGAGTGCTCTAAGACACATGACTAAGCATGTCACACTTATCCACCAAGTCTATGTCTTCCTGTCAGCCATAAGGAAGAAGTCCAAAAAGCTTAGCACATTATATAGATCCTATTGTGATACAATTTAATTTCCTCTGTAGCCTTCTTTCCTGTTTTTCCTCTCATACTGTTTTCTCCAACCTTAATGAGCTAATGAACTTCCCTATATGCCCTCATGCCTTCTTTCATCTCTAAGCTCCCTTGGCCTGAAGAGATACCCAGCATACCCATATAATCCTCTAGTTTACTTTTATTTATTTCTACTATTTTTCATATTGGGGGCACAGTGCAGTATAACCACTTTTAAAAAGTTTCCCCTGATATTCCCAGTCTGAATTAGGCACATGCACATGAACTTCTAGAGATTTACTGTTATGCATTTTACTTGTCAGTGCATTAGGCTGGAAACTAGCTCCTTGTAGGCAGGGGTTGAGATGTACTTATCCTTATTTCCATAATGCCTAGCATAGGACCTGTGGTCATATACAGATTATAGGACCATAATTCCTGAGAACATATACACATTTTAGGGACCCATAAAGGCCTGGGATAAGTGAAAATGAGAGCAATTGGAAGAGTCAGTGAAGTTGACATCTCTGTGCAGATGAAAAGCAAGAGTAGACGAGGTGATAGGGGATGTCTGAAACACTGGAGAAGTATAGTCAGAACATAAGAAATTGATCCTAGGTGCTTAGAGGTGAAGAAATTTGGGGAGAAATACTTGAAGCTATATCTTAGGGAATGGAATGGGTAACAGAGCCCAATAACCAGATTCAGTGCTAGCAATAAACTCTGGGAACTGCATTGGGACAGAATTTGGGATTAAATGGAAGACTGAGTAAGAGGCTGATAGTCTGTGGAAGACAGACTTAAAAGATGCAGAGATACAGCTAGATGCCACAATCTTTAACGAAGATATTTTTGCACCAGGAATAAGGAGTAAGTTTGGAATGTGATACAAGATAAATTGATAGTCGTATTGTAATGTGATCTGAGGCTCATTAAACAGAGGTGTTGATAGCAACCTACACTTTGCTCACTGACAATACATTTTTCATGTCTTGAAAACTGCATTTGAAGACACAATCAATTTCACCCAGTAGCTGTGAGGGTCTACTCAGCTGTGGACAGAGGTTGCTGATACCTCTGATCGGATGTTATTGGTATTCTCTGAGGCATGGGAAATTGGCCTCACATGGCCAAGTGATGTGGCTGGCATGCATTAACCAGGTGATAATGATATTATAATCATAATAATTTACATATAACAGATTTTACATGCATTACCCTATAGAAATAACTTCAAATACATTATTACTTTATATTGTTTTCCTTTACTGTATTTGTCTTTTCTTGTTATTGAACTATCATACCTGCTGACTTCAGAAAATGTCTTTTCCTAACACTATTCAATCATCTCCTTCCCTTTGTCAAAACTTTTTTAAGTCTTGGGATGTCCAACAGAATATTCCTGACAAGCCTCATCAGTTTCCAGTCACTGATTCACCCTTGTGATCTCACCCTTCCCTGTCTCAATTTAACAGAACTTTCAAATATATTTTCCAGCCAAGTAGACTTGTTTGTATGGTTTTGCATTTCTTCCTGGTGCCTTTAAAACCATTTATTCATGTTCACATTGATTTCTATCAGATCCATGAATTACTCAAGGTAAAGAAAATGGAACAAGATGGCTAATATCTTTCAAATTCCAGTTAGTGTTGTAAGTGTCCTGCAAGCATAAACCAGTATAATACCAGCTCATAAGAGAGGCACAAACTGACGTGTATATAAAACTAAGGCACAGCTACTAAAAAGATGAGCTAAAAATTTCAATCCAGAGCCTATGCTTTCAACTATCATTTCAGTGTTCTCTAAATCATACTCTACTATCCTGTTACTTCAAATATCAACTATGTCACTGATCACCTGAGTGTTATTACAACTTACTCTCTATATGACTCAATTTTCTTCTCTGTAAAATTATAAAATCAGCATATACCTCATAAATTTATTGTGAGGATTGCATGAAATAACACATGTAAAGGCTTTAGAAAGAATTGAAAGATGGTAAGCTCTTTTCTCAATAGTATATCAATGTTGTATATGGTGATGTTAAGTGAGTTTTGGCTCAACAAATAAATGTAATGTTTAGAATTCAATATATTATTAATATAATATTAATAAATGCATTTATTTCACTATTCACTGATATTCATTTTATTTTTTGTGTTTTTCTTTTTTCTTTTCTTTTTTTTTTTTTTTTGTCCAGAGACTTCTTAAAATCTTATCAATAGTGTATACATTTCTTAAGTTGATGGAAGGATTTATAAAGGCATTTTGTGTTATGCTTTCCTTAGTAAATGCTAAATTTAATCATGCAGGAGAAAGAGATTTCTGTTCTTGTTGGTATAATGGTTTAATATGCACCTGTACTCCCTGTGTGGTGGTTCTGATTTAATTGGTGTTTAGAATAAAGTTCACTTCTTATTATTTGTTTTAATAATTGAAAATTTTATGTTTTAATACTTTCTATACATATACTGTGCTTTTCTTTATTTCCTTAATTCTTTTACTGTTTCATAATCATGACATTTGAAATCTCATAAGATGTTATTTGAGGGCTTGCTGGAAATGTCATTTACATATTAATGGCTCAAGTTTGTAGCATCTTTAAAGCATAATAGGAGATAGAATTCATGGAAAAGTAATAAACATGTCTCTTTAGGGTATGTATTGGTGATTGGTATGACTTTGCTCCCAGTGGGCAGTCAACAGTGCAGCAATATGATTGTGTACAAAGATAAAAATAATAAGTAAAAACAAAAAACTCCTTTCACCTTTAACACAGAATTATTTTTATTATTTTTTTTTCAGAATCTAAAGTCTGTGAATGTTAGATATGTGACCTCTTCATTTGGCTTTACAAGTGGCATAAACTGATAGGATTTTCAGAACATACCTAGGTGAATAATGTGAATCCAGAAGAACATTGGTTAGACACTCCTTTAGAAAGTGCTCTCATTGAGCAGTATCAAGCAAAGAATCCCCGTTGGGTATTCTTTCCCACTTCTTCCTGTGAAAGTAGCTCTGGATGTACAGCTAGAAAGTTAAGTGGATATAGATCACACACGACCTGCAAAGGGAGATAGTTTTTTTTTAAAAAAAAAAGTACTAAATTTAATCCGAAGGAATGCCAAACCTAAAAACAATAAGCTTTCCATATGTTCTTTTCCTCATGGGGGCTACTTTCAAGATGGCTTAAATGCATTAGAATTCTATAAATAATTACAAAACTCTTCTCTAGTGATAACCAAGCAAGCTACATGTTCTTGCTCTGTGAGCCCAAGCACAAAAACACATGGTTTCTTTTGGATATCACAAAGGCAGTGTTTACCAGGTAATCAGTTTGTTTCCTCCATGATGTTCATATGTCTTTATCATGATTTAGAAAGGGACTACTCAGATAAAGTCCACTTGTTGTGTAAAGTCTCTCACAATCTCACAACCTGAGTGCTTTAGTCTGCCTCTAGTATGAATGCAAAAATCAGGATCTTTGCCTAGTTAGGAAAAGAAGAAAACATATTCCCATTTCCAACTTAATCTAATCAGAAAATTGGACAGATTCATCCTTCAATATATTATGTAATTCTAGTAATAGCAGAATACAAGTAAAAGATTGCAGGTAAACTCACAGAGAAGCAAGTAGAAATTATTTTTAAGACTAAGATTTATAAAAGATTTCTGGTATTAATGATAAGGACCTCAAAGATTATATAAAATGTGTAATTGTGAATTTAAGTTGGGGACAGATAGCTAGACTTCCATTGCTATAAAAGTTCAAGTGTCAGATAAATACATTTGGTCAAAAAGTCTTCTAGGAATGATATTGGAAGCAATGTTGGTGATTTTGAGAGAGAGCCATGGAGAGGGGTTGAGATGTCAGAACACAGAAGATAGATAAGTATCCCATGTTTGAAAAAGAAGCAAATGGTGAATTCCAAATGTCAATGAGCTTCTTATTGATCCTGAGCACAATTTCAGGAAGGTCCATTAAATGAGTGTTTTGAGAACACTTAGGATAAAAGGCTGGCAGTAGACTTTCACTAAGAATGAGTCACTAAGTGATTCAGTAAGACCTGACTGATGGAAAAAAATGTAGGCTTTAGACATAGACAATTTGGATATTTCCATGGTAGAGTAACTGTTGGGCTACCACTGCCCTTAGCCTCTGCCCACAGCTTCTCCCAGCAAGGATTTCTGAAAAAAGGCTGGTTGTTCTGTGATCTAGAAATTTATGTTGGTTGGCAAATAAATAAGTAAATGAAGAAATAAATAGATAAATAAATAAATAAACTATCCTTTAGGCTACTTTATGCTCAATTATTAGATCATATGAATGTGCCTTTAACAGGAAGCAAAGAAAGCCCATACTGCAGACACTATTAAAGAGATGAACTTCTTTCATTCTCTTCTGTTTAATGTCCTTCAAAAGACCTGTTATCTAACGTCAGCTATTAGCCTGCCAATTACTTGAAAATAGGAACTATATATATTTTTTGTTTCAAAGACTTATCAAGTGTTTTTCATATTATGGGGGCTAGCTTTTTAATTATATAATTGCTAATTAATAAGACAGTGCATAATGTTATAAACCATAGAAGACACACTTGTTACTTACATAAGAGACATTCTCAATTTCTCTGGTTAATAGAATTCCCATTTCATACAGGAATTGGACACTGTGTTCTTTAGTAGGCCTTCCTCAGCCCTAGAATGAATAAGGATAAATCTAAGCCAATGGTTTTCAGCTCTCTCTGATCCAATACCTCTAAATCATACACATTCTTGAATGGTCCCTTCACTACACTAAAATGTTAGTGAAAAATACAATGTACATATTTGAGTCCTTAAGAAATGAATATAATGCCTAAAGTAATATAAAGGAGAAATGATGTGAAATAAATGTATAATAAAGAACGAATGTAGTTATATCAAAGTATTTACATATGTAAATACTATGGAAGGTAATAC
This sequence comes from Acinonyx jubatus, assembly GCF_027475565.1. NCBI lineage: Eukaryota > Metazoa > Chordata > Mammalia > Carnivora > Felidae > Acinonyx > Acinonyx jubatus. The sequence goes on from NC_069384.1 coordinate 28,854,983, forward strand.
AATTTTTATGTGTGTGCTCGTATCTTGAATCATTGTAAATGCAAAGCTACAATATGGTAATGTGTGTGAGTTTTATTGGACAAGTCAAATACTGGAACTGCCCCTCCCATTGTTGACATCATTGATCTGGACTGGCAAATACCATTGGTATCTTCTATTTGCCTCCATCCCCAGTTCTGCACAGTTTTACCTTGTTTCTGTCCAAGTAGAATGACCTAAATTGAATGTATCGGTAGGCTACTTTGCCCTTTGGCTTTTGTTTATTTTAAGAGTTTAGAGGAGGGGTGGCTCAGTTGGTTGAGTGTCTGACTTTGGCTAGGGTCATAATCTCTTCAAGATCCGTGTCGGGCTCTGTGCTGACAGCTTGCTCAGAGCCGGGAGCCTGCTCTGGATTCTGTCTCCCTTTCTCTCTGCCCCACTCATACTCTGTCTCTTTCAAAAATAAATAAACATTAAAAAAATACAAAAAGAAGAGTTTAGAGGGAAGGAAGAGAGAAGGGTCAGGGATTATTCCCCAAGATGCCTCCCTAGTAGGTCTTCCTGGCCAATCTGTGTCTCTCATAAGAAGTTCAGTGTTCCCTTCTCCTCTTTGTTTTTTTAATTTTTTTTCATGTTTATTTTTTATTTTATTTATTTTTTTAATATATGAAATTTATTGTCATATTGGTGGATGGAACTGGAGAGTGTTATGCTAAGTGAAATAAGCCATACAGAGAGGGACAGATACCATATGTTTTCACTCTTATGTGGATCCTGAGAATCTTAACAGAAACCTGTGGGGGAGGGGAGGGGGAAAAAAAAAAAAGAGGTTAGAGTGGGAGAGAGCCAAAGCATGGGAGACCCTTCTCCTGTTAAGATGGTTTCTCCTCCATGATTTTATCTGCTGCTACTAACCCAGAGTTGCAGGGCTACTCACTGTGGTTTATACAATCCTATCCCCAATACCTTTGTAAGTAGTCTTTTATAAATAAACCTTTGTCAAATTATTTTGAGAATGGTTTCTTTTCATCCTTTATTTTTTTCTTTTTTCTTGTACTTATGGGAGTACACCTATCTCTTTGAGATAATGATTTCATTCAGGATCATGTAAGTTGAACAGAAACATTTTGCCTTACCCCCACAATATCATTTCTTTCCTTTTACCTGCAAAATTATCTCGTAATAATTACTTTAAAGATCAATTTTAATGTTAGAAAAGCATTTTGTACAACATCACATAATACATGCCATATTAGATTATATTAACTGTATAAGCACTGTTTAAATCTATGATATTCCTTAGTACTAACAGTGAAACAAAACATATTTACCTGCAATAATAGACTCCTGATGATTTTTAATTTTGGGAAAAGTTATGGGTCTTAAACTTCCTCTGAATTTTCAATTTTAGATGCTAAGATTATGGAATCTCAAGAGGAAAATGAATCAGTGTCTGATTCTATTCTGGGAATCACGATTTGATCACCCATCCAACAATGTGTGTTAACTTTTCTTCACACTGCACACAGACATTATGCCAGGTTGACTATTCTTGGAAAAGGTGCATCTTTAGTAACATCTTCATGAAATGGTCAGTCTCGTTACACCTGTGTATTTTCTTTCTAATTCCTTATATATTTTCTGCTATCAATAAGTGTCATCCAAGAGACGAACAAGCAGGAAAAATTAGAAAAGAACCTTCATCCAATTAAGTAACTAGCTCCCCAATCTCTTAAGAATTTTTGTTTTCAAATAACTCTCACTTTCCTTCATTTTCAAGCTTTATTTTTCTTTATCCTTTCCAACACCAGACTTTCCTGTTTGTTTTCTCTACCTTTTTAAAATAGACACCTACAGTAAGGAAAGAAATAACTATGACATTTCCAATGCAGCTACAAATTTTGTATTGCTACAGATAAGAAAGTATTATCTGCTTATAAAAAAAAAACAATAAAAATATGAACCAAGAAAGCACAGAAGGTAGTAACCACATTTAGTTGTTTATCATGGAATCATCTTTATAATCCATCTGTTTCAACTCCACAGAGCAAATTAAGAATAATTAGGAGGTTTCTCCTTATTTTATAGATTTGAGCTCGAAAGTTTACAAGTCCAGTACAACACAAATATTATTTACTTTTTTTGGTATTTGGATTTTCACTTTGGGTAAATGGCTGCCAGATGGATGATGGAGGCTTGTGGGACATACAGATGGTTTTTCTACAGCTTTGATGATGTCAATATTATATTTTCCACTCTCTTTTTATTAAAAAAGCATACTTCATTAAAAAGAGTATTATAACAAATAATAAATAAAATAAATAATATTTAAACAAATACTAAATTTAAAAGAGATATATTAAGAAGCTATGTATTAAAAATTCCTGTGTAAAATTAATTACCACTGTTGTCTTCAAGTATTTTTAGCTTCTTTAAAAGTAACCCTAGCTCTATCACAGGTTTCTAGCCCTGATGATATAAATTTGAAGCTTGAAAAAAAAAGATTTGCCTACATATCAGCTTTTTTATATGCCAGATTCCTTTTTTCAGGCACATGATGGCAGCAAGTCAGGTAGTCAGAAACTCCAGTCTCTCGTGTGGTCTTGTTGGTTATAACTGAAGTTGACTCTGATGAGGACTCTACTGAGATGCATGATTGGGCAGGTGGGCTGAAAGCTGACCTGCTAGGAGGTTGCCTTGAGATGTAACTCAACAAGGAGAGAGAGGGTTGGTTGCTAACAATTTTGCACTGTGGGTTGTTTTGAGTTGAGCTTCCAACACCATCAAGTACCTTAAGATGAAGAAACAAAGGATGATGGATGAGTTGAGCGTTTAACTTTCTTGGCTTGGTACTTAGATTAGGGAACTTGGAGATAAACAGTTTCCTATTCTTTATTCCTCTACCTACCTCAGGGCCAATTTGGGACATGGAATCAATGGAAAATGGTGCTGAGATCCAGCAGAAATATCCATTTGAGCATAGGAGATAGTCGTTCTAGTCCAAGTGATGTTCCTTTCTCCTTATCATCTACAGCATGACTTCTTGCTGTTTGTCTCTGTGTGAGTAAATGTTGGAGGACATTGTCCATGAGGACAAGTTGGTTACACTGAGGATACACTGATAGAGGTTCTATCAGAAGTGCAAAATAAATCGAGAGTCACAAAATTGCCTGTGTGTGGACCATGGGAGAGGGCTGTGGAAGGCAAAGGAAGAGGAGCCAAGAGGCCAAATAACCTTTCTGCTTTCTCTACCTTGTGAGAGTGAAATTGTCAGCAATACTTATCAATAATTAATTAGAGGCTTTTTAAAAAGTAAGACTTCTAATAGGTACCTTAATAGCTGAAGTCCCTCCTTAGTACTACACTGACCTGTGGACAGATTTTAGTCATCATCAATTATTCAACAAATAGCTAAGTTGAAGGCATAGTCCTAAACTATGCAAGAATTAAATCAAACAAACAAATCAAGGGCGTTCTCTGACCTTATTAGGACATTAAAACCCTAGCTGCTAAGTGAGAAAAGTAGGGATAGATTCCAAGTCCTATACCTGGTTCCAGTTATAACTGGGACTCTGCTAATTTGTTGCTTTGTTCTTGTTCTGGTGACCTGTCTATCATTTGGCATACTACCTACCCCTGTCAGGACCAACCCACCTGCAGGTGAACTTCCCTCACCCTTACTACCTATCTAGATCTTTGACTGTTTCTTTTTTAATGTCTGGTTAATTTACAGCTGCAACAGAATGTGATTTGACACCTGAGACTCTGAGGATATGTAATGGACACAAGTGTCTTGACTCAAAGACCTTTTGGGGAAGGAATTTAATAGCCAAATTGAAAATTTTTCTATGTTCTTCACACCTCTGGGACTGAACATATTGTTTAATTTCTACATCAGTGATATTCTAACGTGATTCATGCACATCAATTCTGGTGTGAGTTTATTATCCTTCTCCAACAACAAGTAATATATTCCTTACTTAAACTCAGTATAAATATAAATTCCATATGGTATATAAAACTATCTTTTTGAATTATGGCTGTAGAATATATCAAATTGTGTGGGTTTCAGGATAGTCAGGATAATTTTCAAGCATTTAAAAATTTTTAGGCAAGTGTTCCTTTTGTTTCCGTTTATACGACTTTAACTTGTAAGTTACCACTTACTAGTTGGATCACTAACTTAATCCGGCATGCCAACATTTATTTCCTATTTATCGAATCATCTAGATGTTTTCTCAAAGTCCTCCTACAGATTTTTGAAAATAAAAGAGAAGTAACAATTTAAGAATTGTGTCTAAAAACAGAATCATATAGTAAGAGAGGCTGTATATTCCTTACAGGTGTCCAGAATGGATGCATTTCTTTTTCTGTGTTGTAGCTTGTCATTAAAAAAATAGTTTCTCAACCCTGATTTTCATTAAAAGTGTCTCATAAAGTGGGTTTAGGCAGTAAATGAGTATATGCCATCATGTATAGTTTATCAGAAGGTACCATCAACAACCTTGGATGTATATTCCTACTTGTAGAACATTTCTCCAGCAGCCGGGAGTTTTGAGATTGGAGCAAAAGCTAATTTGGTATGTTTTCACCCATAATGATAAGCCAATTTTGGTATTTCAACCGTAAAAGTAGAAAATCCAGAATAGTCCAGAAATTGGACAACTTCTGTCCCTCAATAATGTGTATCACTTTCAAGATACTTAAAGAGTCAACTGCCTTAAACACAAACAATAACAATCTCCAGCAGACCTGCCTATCTCAGTTGGAAGCTTCTTTAGAAGGCCGAACCCTTGAACCTCTAGATATTGTTTTTCAAGTCACTTTAAGTAATAATAGGTAAATGTCTGGTTTAAATACACATAGGACTCAGCATCAGTCTTTTATCTCTACCATTGCCTTTTTGAGTAATAATTGGTGGCAGCAATGATGGTCTCGTGGGGGCAAATGGTTCACTAGGCTTTTTACTTCCAAAGATCCTCTTGGTACTTGGTTACCAGCGTAGTCTTATGATAATGCCCATAACTGGCTGTCCAATTGCTTACTTTCATTTTTTTTTATTAAAGACAATTTTAAATGTAGAGGTTTTATGCTTTTGATTTACACATGTGCTGTATTTATAAAATCATGCTTTCAATATTTTTTCCTTTGATAACATAGATATTCAAGCTACTCAGGTTATGTTTTTTTGTCACAAAAATACTCAAGTATAGCAATGTATCAAAAGATGCCTAAAAAATGCCTGATAGAGGGGCACCTGGGTGGCTCAGCCATTTAAGTGTTCGACTTCAGCTCAGGTCATGATCTCACAGTTGGTGGGTTCCAGCCCCACATCGGGCTCTGTGCTAACAGCTCAGCACCTAGAGCCTGCTTTGAATTCTGTGTCTCCCTCTCTCTCTCTCTCTCTGACCCTCCCCTGCTCATGCTCTGTGTCTCAAAAATAAATAAATGTTAAATTTTTTTTAAATGCCTGATATAATATTTATTCTTATAACCCTTGAATTCTTTCCATCTAGATGTTTAATTCACCTCTGGATAATTGTACATAACTATAATGGCTCTTGCTACTAGTCAGAAACACTTGTGTCGTTAACATTGATAAAGCTTGTTGTAAGGCAAAATATGTTTGAGTAGAAATAGTATTCTGTAAATATTTCCCTTATTATGCCTGATTTTCCAAAGAATTGAAGATTCTTAAATCTGTCTATATTGTTCAACTTTGGATCATAGGAACATCTCATTATAATAAGCCAAGGGCCTATTTGATAATTAATGAGAATAAATTTAACACTTACGAATAACTGCTTAGGACACAGCTAATTTATAATAGGGTTTTGAGGTGCAAATTACACATTTCTATTTAAGTAGAGGAAAATATGTACACTATCAATTTACGCTCCATATACACAACTAACTTCAATCTGTCCCTGAGAGATTTAATTTTGCAGGTCTGATCCACAAAATAAGGTGCTAATAAGCTACATCTTTATTCTCACTTTTAAGTGCTTTCTTTTTAATTACAGAACAACAGTACTACAGTTTGTATGGAAATAAAAACCTATTTCACAGTCAAGTTCTTTAAGGAGATCACTTACTTTCAGTCATTTATTTGGGATATATATACTTTTATATATATATATATATATAGTAGGGAATTATATATATATATTTTTATATATATAATTATATATACTATATATAATTATATATATAATATAATTATATATTATAATATATATAAATATATAATAAATATATATAAATATATAAAAATAAATATATTATATATATAAATTATATATATAAATTATAATATATATATACTATATATATATAGTATGGAAAGGAATTCATAAACTTTTGTCAAATTATGTAACCTACCTTTAAGATAGCTCAAAATTCCATTTCCCTTGTTATATAGCTAGTTTTCATGGATTCACAAGAAGTATGCTATGCTTTTGCATTAATAATTATAATGCATATCTATAAATTTTAAAACATAAATAGTTTCACTTGGGAAGAACATAATGAATGATCAAAGTGATTTTATTGGTTCCCAGATTTCCAGAGAAGACATAAAACACACTTATGAAAATTTCCCAGTCCTTAAGTCCATTTAAGGTCTATTTCATATGCCCTTGAGTTCTTCTGATGTTATTGCCAGTAAAAGGACAGCACCTGATAATAAAACCATTGTCTCACATTCTTCTTAAGTGTACACAGAATACTATCTCTATCTGGGTGGGAACACTGTCTGTCTGTCTCCTAGTTTGTGTGAGTATGGGGAGAAAATGTTCGCTAATTTTGCTTCCTATAAAGTATGGTCTCAGTAATTGAAGATTCATCAGCAAACTTTTATTTTCATACTAGTGTCTTGCAATTGACAGCTGGCTTCTATTTAGATGGTAGTGACATTGTGACTTATGTCTTTGTTCATGGTTCCTGGCCTATAGCTCCCAAAACCCTTGGAATTTCCTGAGCAGTAAGAGCCATGAGAGCATTTTTTTGTCATATTTAGTCTCTTGTCCTCTGTCCCTGAAATTCCTTCAGAGCTATAAAGGTGAGATGAATGCTGTCTTATTCATAGTAAGTACCTTTCAACTATACCTGAGTTTGCTAATGAGGTGACTTTTGGGAATCCCCTAAAGATGTGGGGTTGGGGTTGCCGGCAGGCAGGGGAAACCACCAGGAATAGTCCCTTTCCTTCATTTTTAGTGAGGTAGAATCAGTCACCAATGGTCAGTGATTTAATCAATCATGCCTACATAATGAAGCCTCCACTAACTCCAATGGAAGGGATTCATAGAGCTTCTGGGCTGCTTAACAAGTGGTGGTTTGGGGAGAATAGTGCACTCAGGGCATAGAAGCTCCACATGTTTTCCCATACCTTACCCTCTGCATCCTTTGCTTTTTTTTTTTTTTTTTCTGGCTGTTGATTTGTATCCTTTAATCCTTTGTAATAAACCTGTAGTTAAGGGGATAAATTGGTTTCCTGAGTTCTGTGAGCTGCTCTAGCAAATTAACTGATCCTGAGTAGGGGGTCGTGGGAACTTTCGATTAATAGCCTAGGTAGAAGCATAGGTGGCTTGAGATTGGCATCTGAAGTTGGGGGGGGGCAGCCTGGTGGGACTGATAGGTAAATATCCAGGTAGATAGTGTCAGAATTGAGTGAAATTGTAGGACACTCAGCTGGTATCAGAGAATTGCTTGGTGTTGGGGGAAAAGCCTCACATATCAGGACTGGGCGCAGAATCATTAGATGTTGAATCGTAAAGGAAGAAAGCTAACATTTATACAATTTGACTATGTTCCAGAAATTGTACTGGTACCTTTTCTTCTATTTATCACGCTCATTTTTCCAACTAATGTAATTGCTTTCATGCTCTGAAAGAGTTCATAACTTGCTGTAGATTTTGTAGCTTATGAGAGGAAGAAACCACAGCAGAACTCAGGGCTGTCATAATCCAAAGTTCACATGCTTTTGTATTTTCATACTGAACAGAGAAGAGAGAAACTAGACGCTTCTGCTCCCAAGGAACCAAATTTTTCAATCGGAGAAATGAATTACCTTTATCCTTTGCAGTTAAAATAGGTAGCAAAACCTCAACTCAATACTAGATTTAAAAGTAATGACATGAGTAGCTAGGATATATGTGATGTAATACAAGGCTGCTAGGAATACCTGACCAAAAATCTCCCTCATGATTCCCAAATCATATGCACAGTTACATTTAATAAGAGTTACATGAATCAATTTCAGCCTCTGAAAACTGAATTATCAAAGGAAGACTAAGATTTTCAACAACAAAGATCTTGTCTAAATAGTATGAAAATGATGTTTAACAGAAGATTCTAGTTTAACAGAGAATTCCAGGCAGTTCTGTTTATAAAATATGACAGCAAATAATTATAAAAGTTCTTCTAAACTTTTGTGTAGTATAGTTGCCTGTACTTCCTCCTGAGAATAAAGACAGATTTTCTGTCAAAGCTTCTTCCTACTGTTTTCCAATTTCCATTTCTGGAGAGATCCGAAATGGGCATGACTTAAGGTAGTAACTTTTCAGTTTGTTTGTTTGTTTGTTTTTAGGTTTTTATTTAAATTCCCAAGTTAGTTAACATATATTGTAATACTAGTTTTAGGTGTACAATATAGGGATTCTACGCTTCCATACAACACCTGATGCTCATCGCAAATGCCTCCTTAATCCCCATCACCTATTTAATCCATGCCCCCACCCATTCCCTTCTGGTAACCATCAGTTTATTCTCTATAGTTTAGAGTCTCTTTCTTGGTTTTCCTCTTTCTTTCCTCACTATACTTGTTTCTTTTGTTACTTAAACTCCACATATGAATGAAATCATATGGTATTTGTCTTTCTTTGACTGACTGACTTTGCTTAGGATAATACACTCTAGCTCCATCTATGTCATTGCAAATGGAAAGATTTCATTCTTTTTTATGGCTGAGTAATATTCTTTTATATACATATTGTATATATATATTGTGTGTGTGTGTGTATATATATATATATATATACTATATATAGTATACTATATATATACCTATACTATACCTATACTATACTATACTATACTATACTATACTATACTATACTATACTATACTATACCATATATAGTATACTATATATATACCTCTTCTTTATCAATTCATCAGTTGATGGACACTTGTGTTGTTTCCAAAATTTGGCTATTACAGATGAGGCTGCCATAAATATTGGGATGGACGATGTATCCCTTTGAATTAGTAGTTTTGTATTATTTGGGTAAATACCTAGTACTGCAATTGCTGGATCATAGGCTAGTTCTGTTTTTAACCTTTTGAAGCAATGCCATACTGTTTTCCAGAGTGGCTGCAGCAGTTTGCATTCCCACCAACAGTCAGGAGGATTCCCCTTTCTCCACATCCTCACCAACACCTGTTATTTCTTGGGCTGTTGGTTTTAGCCATTCTGACAGATTTGAAGTGATATCTCATTGTAGTTTTGATTTGCATTTCCCTGATGATCAGTGGTATTGAACATCTTTTCATGTGTCTGTTCTGGCCATCTGTCCCTCATCTTTGGAAAAATGTCTATTCATGTCTTCTGCTTATTTTTTAATCAGATTTGAGTTTTGAGTTTTATAAATTCTTTATAGATTTTGTTTACAAACCCTTTATCAGATATGTCATTTGCAAATATCTTCTCCCATTTCATAGGTCGCCTTTTAGTTTTGTTGGTTGTTTCCTTCACTGTGCAGAAGCTTTTTATTTTGATGTAGTCTCAATAGTTTATTTTTACTTTTGATTCCCTTGTTTCTGGAGACATATCTAGAAAGAAGTTGATATGGCTGATTTCAAAGAAGGTACTGCCTGTGTTCTCTTCTAGGATTTTTATAGGTTTAGGTCTCACATTTAGGTCTTTAATTCATTTTGAATTTGTTTTTGTGTATGATGTAAGAAAGTGGTGCAGTTTTATCCTTATGTATGTTGCTGTCCAGTTTTTCCAATGTCATTTGTTTTAGAGACTGTCTTTTTTCTATTGGACATTCTTCCTTGCATTGTTGAAGATTAATTGACATCAATGGACAGATCATCTAAACAGAAGATAAACAAAGAAACAATGGCTTTGAATGACACATTGGACCAGATGGACATTTATATTCAGAACATTCCATCCTAAAACAGTAGAATACACATTTTTTTCCAAGTGCACATAGAATATTCTCCAGAATAGATCACATATTAGGTCACAAAACTGGCCCCAACAAATACAAAAAAATTAAAGTCATATCGTGAATCTTTTCTGACCACAATGCTATGAAACTAGAAATCAACCACAAGAAAAAACCTGGAAAGACCACAAATATGTGGAGGTTAAGCAACATGCTACCAAACAATGAATGGGTTTACCAGGAAATCAAAGAAGAAATAAAACAATACATGGAAACAAATGAAAATCAAAGCACAATGGTCCAAAACCTTTGGGATGCAGCAAAAACTGTCAAAAGAATCAGTTTTTATACATTTTAGACAGGAATAATAAGTTTGTGAGGAATTTACACGATAAGGAAAACAGATGTTTGGGAACTTCAATTAGTAAGGAGTTCTAAGTGGAATTTGGGCTGAGGTAGTAGATTAGTAAAAAAGTCACAAGGTTCATTTCTATAGCCTAATTAACTTTAATGTCACTTTGGTGCTAAAGGTGTCTTTTCACTTAGTACATGTAAGGTGGTATTTTCATATGGGAGATTTGTTTCCCACTTTCTAGCAGACGGTGAGGGTCTGAGTGTCCTTGTCTGGGTTCCTTCCCAAGTAGCTTCAATTCAAAATAATCTATATGCCATTGTGGTACATTTGGGGGCAGTCTGCCCTGGGCCCCTACAACACTAACCAGATCTCCACTCTTTATATATCAACTGGGTGTCTTACAATTCAATTCAGTTTTGAAACTGTTTCCATCAGTGTCCTATTCCACAAGTTAAGGACAATCTCACCAGATACCAGTCACAAGTTTGGGTCTCCAGTACTTGTGACCCACCACCCACCAATTATAAATCAGAGTTCCTACAGCTTCTGGTGTAGGTTTGATAATACCCAGCACCCAGGCTGGTTGTGTCACCCTACCAGCGCCTGGTTGTGTTCACCAACCCAGAAGCTCCCCAAATTCTCATTTTTCTTTTTCCCAGAGGTTTTATCATTTTTACTACGTAGGTGTAATTGATTGGGTTAATTGCCAATGGCTAATGATTTCATCTGCAGCCCTTCTGCCATCCCCAGAAAGCGGGAATGAAAATTCCAACCTTTAATCCTGTCTAGGTCTTTCTGGTGAACGGCAACCACCCTGAGACTATCTAGGGGCCCCCAGCCACCCTAGTCATCTCATGAGCATAAACTCAGATTCAGTTAAAAGGGAGCTATTATGAATAACAAAAGACGCTTATCACGCTTGCAATTAAGTGGTTTTAGGAGCTCTGTGCCAAGGTCTGGGGCAAAGACCAGATATATATTTCTTCTATCACATTATCACACTACCCTACCTGTTCACTCTTCTCTACGGGATACATCCTAGACCTAATTACTGTGTACATCATAATTGTCTCAAGTTGTGTAAAAATAAAGATTACTGGGATGTGTCCTTGGAGTTTCTGAATCAGTAAATCTGGGGTAGAGCCTGAGACTATGCAATTCTAGCGATTTTCTAGGTGGTGCTGATGCTGCTGGTCTACACACCACACTTCCTGAATGGCCAAGATCTTGTCATTATTTAGAACAGCAACTCCTCTGGGCCCATAATTTCATGTACCCCATTCTCTGATCTCCTTTCATCATTTCCTCCCATACTCTGACTTTAAAACCTTTTAGTCAATCTGGGGCCTCTATTATTTTCTTATCATGTTAACATTGAACCATATTCTTTTGAGGTCCTCTCTTAGCCTGTTTCCTGCCTAAATTCCATGGTCAATCATTCCCTTGCATGTAGCTTCAACGTCCTCATTTCCTTTTCACTTTGTTGAATCAGCTTAGAAAATAATCCTGGCTAGGTCCAAATTTCCATTTAATCATCATTTATTCCTGAGCAACTGGATATATGAAACAAATCACAAAACATACAGTCTTCTCCCACTGTAAATTTGTACTGCAAATCTTAACACTGCCTATTAATCAATCAGTACTGCATATGTCCCAGTCCATTCACCAGCTAATTTGTCTAGATAGCAGTTTTGCATCTTCTCCCATTTTATAGACCTCCAACACTTCCCCAGAAATCAGTCTCTTTTTGGTTGCTACTTCTCTGAGAACAATGGAATCAACCACAAGAGAACTTTCATAACTCCTTAAACTATTTATATCCACTTTACTATGTCTGCGCTCACCTAGTCTGCCTTTTCTCTATTATTACACATTAACTACCTGGCTCCTATCTATATACATCTCTGGTGATACTTCACAAATGAAGAAAAAGAGAATGGACATAAAGCTAATTTCTTACTATAATATAGCTTAGGTCCAAACCCATGGAGTCAGTTTCCAGCGCTGGGGCTCAAAATCTGTGCATTTGGAATGGGGGGGCCCAGTAGAGAACCAGATCCTGGATGAAACTGCTGACTGAGGAAACAGACACTTTTAGTACTATGAGCCCCTTGAAATATAGAACTTCAGCATTTTCATCTGGACCCAAATCAGTCAATCCAGAGAGCTTACTAGTGTTTGAGACTTTAAGGGTCAATGAACAAATATCCTCACTCAGTAATTATATACGAAAAGTTTAACTGGCACATTATCTTAAGAGCATTTAATTTATAACATATGTCATTGGTCAAATGCAACTTTGGAAATAATCATATAGCAATTATAAATCTATATGAGCGGGAAGGGACAAGAGAACTGATAGCTTTCCCAGATGTCTGAAATTAGGAAAATTTTTATATCCCAGAGGAGAAAAGAGTTCAGAAAGAGAAGGTTGAGGGCATAGAAAATAAACTTCAAAAATTTTATTATTTTGATAAAATGTCAATTCTGTTAAAGAAAAACTCAAATCTGTCAGTATGTTCAGCAATATTTTATAATGTATAAATTCTTTAACAGTAATTTGTTAATAAAAACCTTTGTTTCTGAGGAATTTATTCATCAAAATCTCTAAAAAATTCTGAAAATACTAAAAGTTTCAATTTAAATATCAAAATGACTCCACATAAAGTAACTTTATACAAATGTACATGCTCTGTGAAAACAATGCTACTATTGATGTTGGCTGGTGATTTCGATTTCATTTTATAACGACAAATCTAGTTAAAACTCATATTCTGAATGGAATTTTAGAAAAAAAACTCAAAAAGATCTATCTATGTATCTATGTATCTATCTATCTATAGTTCAAATTTTAAAAAAGAAAATCTTCCCTGGTTGTTTCATACGGTATCACATAGTCTCTGACTTTGGTTACACCCTGGGAAAGTATCAAGATTTCCGCGCAGCTATTGCAAAGTGGGAGCTCTGCAGATCTATTCTGTTTTGGTGGCTCTCTAGTCTAATTGCTGTAAAATATTTGATACATTAGTATACAAATGGAAACTTTGAATTTTATGCACTAAATTTTTCCTTTGTATTATCAGCTCTTGAGAAATAGGTGCATAAAGAAAAGACATTCATTTGACTACATCATAATATATTTCAGGGTTTTTATCTTCAGCTACAGAAATTCCCCATCTTTTTAATTATGTTAACAGTCCTTAGTCACCCAGCATTGCCTATCCACCACCTCCACTAAATTCACAGCTCTATTATATGTCTCCAGGGGATGCATTTCCAAAGTTCTGCCTTGTTATAAGGTTTATTTTTTTCCTTCCAGTTTTTTTTTGACTGCCATCCAATTTTTTTTGGCTTTATCAGGGATTTTTACTTTGTTTGTTACTTCCTTTTTTCCATAGCTTTTCATAATTTACTGGGGTTATATCTTCCTAGGCATTTAGTTCTCTTACAGATTTGTTTTTAAGACTTCAAACTTTTTCATTTTATTTTTAGCACATGTTACTTGCAAAAGTCTGTACCCTTTTGATTTTCACTTGCTTCATCGACACAGTCTTATGTTTTGTTTTCATTTTAAAATACCAGAAAGTAAAATGTCTCAGCAGCTTGGTGAGTGGAAAATTTATAATTCAAAAAATTTTTACTTTATTTGAGATATTTGCTTATAAGTTATGTATAAATTCCTAGGAAAAAATCTTACATTTTCAAGATTTATTGTTTAATAAAATCATTCTGTGTTATCATTCTATATCTGGTGCAATGTTTGTATTCCTCCACCGAGGAATTTGCTACCCAACAAAGATTTGCTATTAATGACATTTAAATGTTAATGTTAAATTCAATTATATATTATTAAAACACTATTAAGCAGTGGACACGGAAAAGTGTAAAAACAAAAAAGTAAATAATTTGCCCTTATTCATAATAGGCCTTTTTTGTCTTGTGAAAACAAAGAGTAATTTTCCTGCCATACTGACTAGGAGAGGAGAGTGAGGAAGGGAGAAAAGCCTGATTTGTAGCATTTTTCCATTTCTATGGTGTGAATACAATCACCATGACCAATTTCAAGCTACCAGCAGTTTCACAATCAGCTCACAAAATTGCTGAAAATTTAATAATCGGCTCCCACAGGCTGGTATAGTGCAAGCCAGCTCCAGCACAAAGTTGAAAACGTTTTTTGATTTTCACTAGGTCACAGATATCTTTGAACACATATTAATCTCAATAGCCCTTAAACAAACAAAAAGCTACATACAGATTTTGACAAAACTTTGCAGTTCTCACCTTGGATCCCTGTAGAAGAATCTCCTTTCTATATATACTTGTAATTTAAAAGGTTCAGAATTTATGATTCACAGGTAAATATTTAGCTTTTATTGTTTAGGTATTTTTTTTGCTTGTTTTTTAAAGTTTTTAAAAAAGTTTTTGTTTAAATTCCAGTTGGTAAACATACAGTGTAATATTAGTTTCAGGTGTACAACATAGTGATTCACCGCGTCCATACAACACCCAGTGCTCATCACAGCAAGTCCCCTCCTTAATCCCCATCACCCATTTAACCCATCCCCCCAACCATATCCCTTCTGGTAATGATCAGTTGTTCTCTGTGGTTAAGAGTCTTTTTCTCTCGGTGTGCCTCTCTATTTTTTCCCCATACTCATTTGTTTTGTTTCTTAAACTCCACATATGAGTGAAATAACATGTATGTGTCTTTCTCTGACTGACTTATTTCCCTTAGCATAACACTCTCTATCCCCATGCAGGTTGTTGCAAATGGCAAGATTCCATCCTTTTTTATTGTTGAGTAATATTACAGTGTGTGTGTGTGTGTGTGTGTGTGTGTGTGTGTGTGTGTACCACCTCTCCTTTTTCCATTCACCAGTTGATGCATACTTGGGCTGTTTCCATAACTTGGCTCTTGTTGATAATGCTGCTATACACATTGGGGTGCATGTGTCCCTTTGAATTAGTATTTTTGTATCCTTTGGGTGATAATTTATCTTTCAACCTTAACACTTTGTTTTTTATAATTTGGGAGGCAGGTATATAACTGCAGAATTAAAAAATGCAATTCCTCAGAGAAATTTAAGAACTGTTGGGAAAAGGTGACTTGGTCTCCAGATAGCATGCTTTCCTTGCTGAAGCATACCATGTAAAAAGCTTATTTTGTTTCAGGGATTATATATGATTTCTGTATTTCCAATTACTAGTTATCTACTTTAGGATTCTTTGTTTCTATATTTCCATCAGAAAATGTGATTAAAGAACAACTCTTACTTGCTGGCATATCAGAATGGTAAATTTTATTTTCATATTTTGATGATTTTGTCAAAATATAAAATCAGAAGTTAAATTTAGTGAATAGCTGAATTTCTACCCCATTGCTATAAAAATCTAGATGTGTTTTAAAAAAATAAAATAACTTGTTCTTTGATTTTCAGTTGCTGTTTCAATTATTCTTGGGTTTTTTTATAGTTTATCTAATTAAAAGGCAGAACTCTCAATTTCAAGTTTTATATGCATCAATTGCCTGATTGGAAAGCAAATTCTCTAACCCATATAATACAAAGTCAAGAAACTTGTAAAAAAATCACTTTAATTTAATTGCTGACAAGTTTGTGAATTTAAACCTCAACTTCCTGTGATGAATTTATTTACTTTGTGCTGACAAGACAGTATCTTGGGGCTTTGTTTTCCAAGTCCGTTCTAAATCTGCAGTGTATCAAAGTCTCCTCATTATGCTTTGGATGTTATGGTAGATAAATGGTATCTTCACAAAGATACATTCATTCTGGTATTGAAAATGCCTACTTAACATTCTGTATGAATAGTTTTATTGAAAAAATATGTAGACAAGCCATTAATTATACACAAAGACTTGGAACAAATTCTTATAAGAAGCATAGCATGCCTTCCATTAACTGTACACATTTTATACAAAGTTACGGAAAGTCTTCCTGAGGTTAAACAATAAATCTTAGAAATTTAATCACTCTGCTCCCCAAAAGGTAATTTTTTTCCTCTATGACACACATAGGGCATATACACTCAGATCTTAGGCTGGTTTAAATAATCAGAGAGTATTTTCAGAGCATTTTTGTTTCTTAAAAATCCAGTTGCTGAGAGTAAGTTGTTCAATTATCTTTCTCAATTTCTTTTTGTTTTATTTTGTAATTATTATTCTATTTTGGTTCTCCTTTAGAACTGTGAAATATATTGAATCAGAAAATGCAGAGAATGAGAGAGAATGCATGCTATCATAAAACTGAATCTTGAAAAAGTATTTTGTTTTAGATTATACCTTGAGTTCACAGCACAATTTTATTCAAAATGTTTTCTTGTTCCTATATTCCACAAGAGTATAGGATTTATTGTTCTCTTATTTGTAAGAGATTTGTAAGGATATTCAGCAGATAAATGATAACTTTATTTCCTACAATTTTAACTTTGACATTCTAAACTTGTGAAATTATATGAATTAATGAAGAATATTTACAAGTAAAATTCATATCCTTTTTTTTTCCAGTTAAAAAATGCAAGCAGATAGTAAGTACACATACAGAAACAGGTAAAAAAAAATGTAATACAATTAATTGGCCAAAAAAGAAACTTATAAACATGCCTTAAAATTCTTACTATCTTGAGAAGCAAAATGGATTGAAAACAAACATTCATAGGGAAAAAAGGCTAAAAAGCTAAAATATATGAAGAGTAAATTCCTCATTGCTATCCAATATATGACTAGCCTGGCATTTCAATAAATGCTAAATTTTTCTGAAAATGTACTTGATGATAGAATTTCAAGAGTTCCTTCTACAAATGCCATTCTTGTGACTGGTAAAGAGAATTATCCTGTTAACTCATAAGCAGACTCAAATTAAGAAATCAGTTAAATCCTTACCAAGAAGCTTTAGAACAGGGTGTGTATATAAAAGTATGAGCCTTATTGCTTATTTAAATTTTTGATTTGAAAATTCTCTTTACGTCCTCTTCCACATGACAAATGCACAGGTACTTTGCAATCCAGGCAAGCAAATGTTATATACTATCACTTCAATGTCTAAGACCAGAACTACATTATTCCTTAGCTGAAATTCCTAAGGAAGCTTCTCAGGACAAAATAATAAATGTAATATTAATAGCTCATTGTGTTGGTACTTTGGATATCTTCTTTCGGCCATTTTATTTTTCCAATAAAAAGTTATAGAGCTGTATTAGTCACGCACTGTAAGTCAGATATTGTGGTATATATTGAGTAGGGATAGAAATATAAGGAATCCACAGTCAGTGACCTCAGTTTGCTTGAAGCTGATCATATGCGTACTATATATAAATTGTTGGTAATACGGGGGACAGTCCCAATGGTCTAGATGCCTAGTGCTCATCTCAGAATATTCACCTAAATTGATTCTTAGCTCCGTTGATTTAGAAACTTGAGTTAGAAACTGGAATTACTGTCCTTATTTTGTTTTTATTAAGTAAATAAATGAATGTTGGCCAGTCATTTGTTTTTTCATTAAAATTTTTAAAAAATGTTTATTATTTTGAGAGAGAGAGAGAGAGAGAGAGCAAGGAAAGAGCAGAGAGAGAGGGAGACACAGAAACCGAAGCAAGCTCCAGGCTCTGAGCTGTCAGCACAGAGACCGACATGAGGCTTGAAGTCACAGACTGAGATCATGACTTGAGCCAAAGTAGGACGCTTAAGTGATTGAGCCACCCAGGTGCCCCATGTTGGCCACTCATTTAAATTCTCCTATTTTTAAGCTTATGTGATGCCATTTTGCTTGACTTTTATGCCTCTAAAGTTACACATTATTTTTCTTTCTAGTCTTTTATAACCTCAACTGCCCTTAAATTCTGATTTCCCTCTCTTCGCCTCGCCACCTCCCAGGAGCTGGCCCTCCATTCTCTAGCCAGAGAATATATATATATACATATCCTTTGAGTGATTTTATTTACAGTCATATATATACCTCCTTTATATACAGTCCTTTATATTTATATATATCCTATATATTTACAGTCATATACATACATACATATATATATGTATATATGTATACATATATATGTATGTATATATATACATATATATGTATATATGTATGTATATATATATGTATGTATATATATCCTTTGAATGATTTTATTTATAGTCACATCAGAAATACTTGTAATTTTATGGCTCTTGGATCTGTACCCATATTTTCAGCATTCCTTTCAGCTAGAGACCCATGTGGGACTCGCTTCTAATATTCTCAGTGCCCATTACTGAACATTTCTCCTCCACCTCTTGTTCCGTTCACACATTCTCTGTGCCAACCTGCACCTCTTTCTGCTTTCCATATGCTGGTTGTGGAGGTCACACACCTGGTCATCAGTGTCAGACACTCCAACTTCATGGTCCCCTCCATCCATCTTACTTTCTGCCCCAATCACATCTAGTGAGTCACCACCATACCTCTGAAATCTTTCATACCTATCCGTCTTCATTTCTCTTGCTATTGGTACCTCCCTCCTTGCCTCTCACCTGGACTGAATTATATACTAGACTTCTTCCCAACTCCAATTTTGCCCCTCTCAGCCGATCTCATTTACACTGCTAGGTCTTTCATATTTTCAGAATCAAACCTAGGTTATTATCCTGAAATGCAGGCTCTTTAGGAGTTAGAGATAGCAACTATCAGTCATGGCTTTTCATCCAAAACACTGAGGACATTCTGCTCCCAAGCCACTCTCCCTGAAATTGATTTAGTGTGTCTGGGGTATGATCCATGCAAAAGTATTTCTAAAATACCCAAGGAATCCAAACAGAAAGAGCAGAACATCTCTGATTCCGTCCTTATTACCTTTCCCATTTGCACCCCTTAGGGGCCTGAATGCTCTTCCTCCACTTGCTCAGGATACCTTTGCGCATCTGACTCTTGACCAGCACACCCTTTTGTCTCAGTTTTCCTCCCCACCTTTAGTCCCTCTTCCTCAGTAATATGCTTAAACTGTAATCAAATCAGCTGAAAAGTCCATTCCACTAACACACCTCCAAATGAAGTGACAGAGTGCTCTCAACTCCTCTCTTTTTTATTATTGAAGCATGTACACTTATTGTAATGTTATGCTTGTTCTGCTTCTGCTCAGCTTTGAGCTCCTTTAAGAAGGGAAAATGTTCTGAAGTTATCACTCTATCCCAGTGTGTAGGACAAAATGGATGCACATTAAAAGATTTTACAATTGACTTAAAGGTATTCTACATGATAGCATTCTGTGTCTAATATTATTTAGGGTTGGATGATATCAAAATAATTCAAAAATGCAATGCACTTCTCACTGCTTTTCCAGCCTGCCATAGAGTTTGTCATAGACTCATCACTGGTGTATTTGCTTTCAGATTCTTGTCTTTCTGCACCTTTTCTTGACACAATGGCAAAGTGATCTTTTAAAAAGAAACATTTCTATTTCCCAAGAGGATTCCCTTGCTCATTGAGCTACAACCACACTAACTTCTTTTGATTCTTCTCTGTGCTGATTGTACTGCATTGGCTCCTTTCCCTCTTATATCTTATTTTTTTCCCTTCTCTGTCCTGTTGACTGTACTTTATGGTCTAGTCCCCTAGGATCCTTTGCCCTCTGGCTTTCTCTTGAGTTTAGCAAATAGGAGGCCAGGCAAGAGATTGGAAGACTGGACAAGAGCTAGCCTGGAGTATCTATCTCCCATTCTTCTTCCTTAGCATCATTTCTTTATAGCTAGAGTTCCTAAAGGGAACTTTTCTTCTAAGCTCTTCTCTCACCAGATTCCAATGACGCTGTTTCTCCTTTTTTTCCCCATTAGATTTAGGGTATTAAATATTTCCTGTGGTTCTTAGTTCCTGGGAGTCCCTCACCAAGCCACATTGTTAGTTCCAAATAGCCCTTCCATTAAATTCCTTCAGGTTAACCCTTTTTTTTTTGTGCACCAGTTGTTTTCTGGCAGGGCACTATGTACACGTTCCCAGTGCACTTACATCTCAAGGCCTTTGGATTTGCTATTCCTGATAACTGATAGTTACTATCATTCACACACATTATTCATATCCGTGTTCAAAAGTAAACTCAAAGAGGCTTTCCATAGTCACCTGATAGAAAATAGCACCTCAGCCCAGCTCCTTCCATTTTATTCCTGTTCTATTTCCTCTATGAAATATCTTACCAATTTAAATTATCTTATTTATATTGTTTGCCCATTCACTCATTCCTTCATCCATCCATTCATTCACTTCTACTCTAGAATGTAAACTTGAGAACAATGCTGGCCCCAAAATTGGTTGCTCAACGAATTTTTCAATATTCTTTTAAATGAATAAAAGTGAGTTTTTTTACTGAAATTTCAGGACTTCAGTTCTCTTAATTCTAATAATGTTCATTGGTTATATTAACAAGTTTTTTGTTCATTTTTATCTGTACCGTATTCATTATAAGTCATTTTACTTACTGGCAAGATTTGTATAATATTTTGGTTTAAAGTAAGCTATTCATGTAAATATCAATTGTCTATAGCTCTAATTTTTCAAAATCTTTCAATGTATTTCATTACACTTCACAGGGATTTAAATGCCTTTAAACTTCTAGAGTGTGTCCTTGGGAGGTCAGCATTGCTTTTTTTGTAGACTAGAAAAAAATTAGGCAGGTAAAAATAAAATGATTTATGTCCTCTGCTTAGTATGCCTAATTATTCCTTTCTTTTAGAAATCCTTAACCTCTGCTTCCTCACCATTGCATTTCCCTTGTTCTACTCTCTGCTCTTATTTTTTTGACCAAACTCTGAGCCATCTTGTTTTGTTACCACTCAGGATGATATTAACATGCATTTACTGTCATCATTTTACAGAATTCTGGCCCTGGCTGCCTAATAAACTCTATGCCACTCTCTCCCAGGCACTGTCAATAATACCTGGAGAGTGACTGACTTTTTCAGCTTCCTCTTTAGACTGTTGCTCTAGCCAGTCTCCAGGCATTCTCTGTATTTACCTTAATGCCCTTGAGCACATGAGGCCTAACACTGTGAATACTGAGCAGGGAAATTAGGTCCATTTTACTACTTATTAGTGACACTACCTGTGTTTTGACTTTTTTTCCAGCTTGGTTAGTTGGATTTTGTGTGCTTTTTATTCTATTGTTTCTAATTTTTTCCCCTCTTAAACCTTCACTTTCAATGAATAATTTTTTTTTTCTGTTTTTCTTTATAAATAGAGTTTATTCTTGTCTTTCTTTGCTTTTTCTATTATCACTATTCTAATCTTGGTCACCTATTTCCTGAAGCATTACATGTAATAAGGACAACTAATACTTTGAGTACTTACTGTGTGCCATACAGTATCCTAAGCATTTTGCATATCATTTCAGACTCAATAAAAGCTTTATACTTTTCTGAATAACACAATCAATAGTTCATGTTGGTGAGGGGTAGAGGAATGAGCATCCCCATTGCTGTTGGTAGAGGTGGGGAATACTTATATTTATATTTATATTTTTCTGACAATCTTAACCCATGAAATTTATCAGCCCTTATTTGGCTTTTAGAAGATAGTGAATAAAATTAGTCAACTGTAATATGAAGCTACTAAAAAAAAATCAGACCTGCTAGTTGAAATCATAATTATTTTTATAATATCACTTGACTCAGCTAGTATGCACTTTCCTTGCACACATAGAACTGGACTTTTCAACAATGTTAGCCCCGTGCTCTGTTCAAAATATTCAGGCAAGATATGGTCACTATTGCTTAATTTTCTACCTTCAGTCTTCCTTCCTGTTAGTCCTGCTCATCCACAGTTAATAGAATAGTTTTAATATTTTACCATTTACCACTCACCATTTTACCATTTAAAAAATATAGCATTCCCAAGTTTATTAACTTGTCCACATCTCTGTGTAATGTCTTGTATCTCTGACCTCACATCATTATTTGGATGCTCGTAACACTGTTCTTACCCATGACTTTCCCTTACATTAAGAAAGTTCCTCCCAACAGCTTTTAAGCCATGTTCTCTTACTTACTATATCCATGCCAACTTCCCCTTGTGTGTTCAGCTCACAGTATGTGAGTACCAAAATTAACCACAGGCTGTAGAAGAAATTCATTAGGATTCTATATAATTATTCAGACCATGAAATCACTTAACCTTGAACGTAGAATTGTGAAGCCTTTAGAGGTCATTCAGTATAAAACAGACCTCCTTTGACATTTGTGAATGGTGATCTGCTTGAATCCTATTAAATAAAAAGTACACACTTTGTGAAGCAGCCAAAGTAATTACTCATAATAACTTTAAAATGGCTTTTATTTTTTCAGGTAATTGTCTTTTATGAAATTTGTACTCTTCTGGAAAAACAGAATGTCTAACCTATCTTTGGACTGTTTGCAAGTATGTAAGGAAAATTTTCTTATTTTTTTCTTTGAATTAAACTTGAGGTATCCTAAAGTTATCTAAGTTTTTCATGAATTCCAAAGGGCTTCTCATATTTGAAGTATATTCTTGAGGCTCTGCATTAGGTTAATGTATCCTTTGAAATAAGAGTCTCAGAAAACAATATAAATATTTTAATTTCTTAATCACTCTTATGATATAATACTTTTTATCAAACTTACTATAGTTTTAACCTAAGTTTTAGTGTTAGCAGAAATCTAGCTTATAATGAACTAATTCATTCTGATCTTAGCAAAATAAAATACTTTAAAATTTTCCTTCCTATATTTATAAATGTAGGCATCTTATTTTCGAATTTTGAGTTCAATAATCCAACATATGTTTACATCCATATCTGTATCCATGCCATTGATAAAAATAATGAGTAAGCAAAGTCTAAAGGACAGTGGTACTCTGAGACATTACTAGAAACCTCTCTCCAAGATGAAAAAGGAATAAAAACAAGGGTATTTGATACATGTATCACCAATAAGGCAGGTGTGTTTGGGTTCTCCAGAGAAACAGAACCAATAGGATATATAAAATAGGATATATTAAGAGATTTGTTGTAAAGTTGGCTCACATGATTATGGAGGCTGAGAAATTCCACCATCTGTTGTTTGTAAACTGGAGATCCATGAAAACCAGTGGTGTAATTGCAGTCTGAGTCTGAAGGCCTGAGAACCAGGGAAGTTGATAGTATAAATTCTAGTCCAAGGGCAGCAGAATAAGTCAGCTCAATTAGACAGGCTGGAAGGGAATGAATGCTACCTTTCTCTGCTTTTTGCTCCAGTCAGGGTATCAACAGATTAGATGATGCTCACCCCCTTGGGGAGGGCAATCGGAGGCCACTGATTCAAACTTTAATCCTATGTAACAACGCCCTCAAAGACATATCCAGCAGTAATGTTTAATCTAGGCACTCTATGGCCCAATCAAGTTGACACATCAAAATAATAATCATGGCAGGTAAAATCATGCTAGGACCTTGAAATCTCTTTTTCTATGTAGTCCACCTATATCATTCTGCTGTACAGAGAAAATCAAAATATTTCTTTTAGAAGCAATACATACTGAATTTCCCTTTATTATGTCTTTTGTGATAAAATTATTCCATCTGTATTCAATCCTTACTGATATTCAAGGAAATTTGGTATTGAGATCAAGAGTGTAGGTCATATTTTGGGGGCCCAACCTGATGGTTACCGAACAGAATTCTTAGGACACAAAATGAGACAAAGAGAAGGCAATAGCTGTCCTTAAGACAGAAAGTATTTGCTGTCAGTGGGTACCCTAAAGCTAATTCACAAATCACAATTCAAAGATCTAATTTCTACAAATGTTGTTTGCCTGCCAATCGGAATAAGGAATCAATTATCTGGTATTAGGCAGATTACTTAACTAGCGCTGCTCAGGAGTTTCCTTTTTTTTTTTTTTAAGGTACCTCTTAAAAAATTTTATTTATTGTTTAACTTATATCTAAGTTAGTTAGATTATGGTGCGACAATCATTTCAGGAGTAGATTCCTTAATGCCTCTTACCCATTTAGACCATCCCCTCTCCCACAACCCCTCCAGCAACCCTCTGTTCATTGACTGTATTTAAGAGTCTTTTATGTTTTGTCCCTCTCCCTGTTTTTATATTATTTTTGCTTCCCTTCGCTTATGTTCATCTGTCTTGTCTCTTAAATTCCTCATATGAGTGAAGTCATATGATATTTGTCTTTCTCTGACTAATTTTGTTTAGCATAATACACTCCAGTTCTATTCACGTAGTTGAAAATGGCAAGATTTCATTCTTTTTGATTGCCAAGTAATATTCCATTGTGTATGTGTGTATATATATATATATATATATATATATATATATATATACACACACATATATACCACATCTTCTTTATCCATTAATCTGTAAATGGACATTTGGGCTCTCTCCATACTTTGGCTATTGTCGATAGGACTACTATAAACATTGGGGTGCATGTGCCACTTCAAAACGGCACACCTTGGATAAATACATAGTAGTGCAATTGCTGGGTTATAGGGTAGGTCTATTTTTAATTTTGCGAGGAACCTTCATACTGTTTTCCAGAGTGGCTTCACCAGTTAGCATTCCCACCAGTAGTGCAAAAGAGATCCTCTTTTTCTGCATCCTTGCTAACATCTGTTGTTGCCTGAGTTGTTAATGTTAGCCATTCTGACAGGTGGTATCTTAGTGGTTTTGATCTATATGTCCCTGATGATATGTGCTGTTGAGCATTTTTTCATGTGTCTGTTTGCCATCTGGATATCTCCTTTGGAGAAGTGTCTATTCGTGTCTTTTGGCCATTTGGATTGTTTGTTTTTTGGGTGTTGAGTTTGATAAGTTCTTTATAGATTTTGGATACTAACTTTATCTGATATGTCATTTGCAAATATCTTCTCCCATTCTGTTGGTTGCCTTTCAGTTTTGCTGATTGTTTCCTTCGCTGTGGAGAAGCTTTTTATTTTGATGAGGTCCCAGAAGTTCATTCTTGCTTTTGTTTCCCTTGCCTCTGGAGACGTGTTGAGTAAGAAGTTGCTGCAGCAGAAGTCAAAGAGGTTTTTGTCTGCTTTCTCCTTGAGGATTTTGATGGCTTTCTGTCTTACATTTAGGTCTTTCATCCATTTTTGTGGATGAAACTCAAATTCCATTTGAGTTTATTTTTGTGTATGGTGTAAGAAAGTGGTCCGGGTTCATTTTTCTGCATGTCTCTGTCCAGATTTCCCAGCACCATTTGGTGAAGAGATGGGATATTCTTTCCTCTTTTATTGGCCATACATCTGTGGATCCATTTCTGTTCTCTGTACTGTTGCATTGATCTGAGTGTTGGTTTTTGCGCCAGTAGCATACTGTCTCGATGATCACAGCCTTGTAATACGTCTTGAAGTCTGGGAGTGTGATGCCTCCAGCTTCGGTTTTCTTTTGCAAGATTGCTTTGGCTGTTTGGGGTCTTATCTGATTCCATAAATTTTTAGGATTGTTTGTTCTAGCTCTGTGAAGACTTCTGGTGTTATTTTGATAGCAATTGCATTGAATATGTAGATTGCTTTGGGTAGTATTGACATTTTAACAATATTTGTTCTTCCTATCCAGGAGCATAGAATGTTTTTCCATTTGTGTGTGTGTCTTCTTCAATTCTTTCATAAGCTTTCAATAGTTTTCAGTGTATAGATTTTTCACCTCTTTGGTTAGATTTATTCCTGAGTATTTTATGGGTTTTGGTGCAATTGTAAATGGGATTGATTCCTTGATTTCTCTTTCTGCTGCTTCATTATTGGTGGATAGGAATGCAACCGATTTCTGTGCATTGGTTTTATATCCTGTGACTTTGCTTAATTCAGGGATCAGTTTTACCAGTGTTTTGGTGGAATCTTTTGATTTTTCCATATAGGATATCATGGCATCTGCGAAGAGTGAAAGTTTGATCTCTTCCAGGCTGATTTGGATGCCTTTTATTCCTTTGTGTTTTCTGATCGCTGAGGCTAAGACTTCCAATACTATATTGACTATCAGTGGTGAGAGTGGACATTCCTGTCATGTTCCTGACCTTAGGGGGAAAGCTCTCAGTTTTTCTCCATTGAGGATGATATTAGTGGTGGGTCTTTCATATATGGCTTTTATGATCTTGAGGTATGATCCTTCTATCCCTACTATTTTGAGGGTTTTTATCAAGAAAGGATGCTGTAAATGCTTTCTCTGCATCTATTGAGAGGATCATGTGGTTCTTGTCCTTTCTTTTATTGATGTGATGTATCACATTGATTGTTTTGTGGATGTGGAACTAGCCCTGCATCCCAGGCATAAATCCCACTTGGTCATAGTGAATAATTCTTTTAATGTATTGTTGGATCCTGTTGACTAGTATCTTGTTGAGGATTTTTGCATCCATGTTCATCTGGGAAATTGACCTACAGTTCTCCTTTTTAATGGGGTCTTTGTCTGGTTTTGGAATCAAGGTAATGCTGGCTTCATAGAAAGAGTTTGGAAGTTTTTCTTCCATTTCTATTTTTTGGAACAACCTCAAGAGAATAGGTGTTAACTCTTCTTTAAATGTTTGGTAGAATTCCACTGTAAAGCCATCCAGCCCTTGACTCTAGTTTTTTGGGAGATGTTTTGATTACCAATTCTATTTCTTTACTGGTTATGGGTCTGTTCAAATTCTCTATTTCTTCCTATTTCAGTTATGGTAGTTTATATGTTTCTAGGAATCTATTTCTTCCAAATTGCCCATTTTATTGGTGTACACTTGCTCATAATATCCTCTTATTATTGTTTGTATTTCTGCAGTGTTGGTTGTGATCTCTCCTCTTTCATTCTTGAATTCATTTATTTGGGTCATTTCCTTTTTCTTTTTGATAACATTGGCTAAGGGTTTATCAATTTTGTTAATTCTTTCGAAGAACCAGCTCCTGGTTTCATTGATCTGTTCTACTGTTTTGTTGTTGTTGTTTGTTTGTTTTGTTTTGGTTTGTTTTGGTTTCCATAGCATTGATTTCTGCTCTGTATTACTTCCTGCCTTCTGTTTGTTTTGGGTTTTATTTACTGTTCTTTTTCCAGCTCTTTGAGGTGTAAGGTTAAGTTGTGTATCTGAGAAATTTCTTCCTTCTTTAGGAAGGCCTGGATTGCTACATACTTGCCTTTTATGACTGCCTTTGCTGCATCCCAGAGGTTTTGGGCTGTGGTGTTATCATTTTCATTGGCTTCAACGTACTTTTAATTTCCACTTTAATTTCTTGCTTAGCTCAATCATTCTTTAGGAGATTACTCTTTAGTCTCCAAGTATTTGTTATCTTTCCAAATTTTTTTCTTGTGGTTGATTTCGAGTTTCATAGTGCTGTGGTGTAAAAATATGCATGGTATGATCTCGATTGTTTTGTACTTGGTGAGGGCTGATTTGGGTTCCGGTATGTGATCTATTCTGGAGAATGTCCCAGGTGCATGGGAGAAGAATGTGCATTCTGCTTCTTTAGGATGAAATGTTCTGAATATATCTGTTAAGTCCACCCAGTCTAGTGTGTCATTCATAGCCATTTTTTCCTTGTTTATTTTCTGCTAGATGATCTTTCCATTGTTGTAAGTGGGGTGTTGAAGTCCCTTATTATTATGGTATTGTTATCAATGAGTTTCTTTATGTTTGTGATTAATTGATTTACATATTTGGGAGCTCCACGTTTGGAGCATAAAATGTTTACAATTGTTAGGTCTTCTTGGGGGATAGACCCCTTAATTATAACCCTTTTTTCATCTCATTTTACAGTGTTCATTTCAAAATCTAAATTGTATGATATAAATATGGCCACTGTGGCTTTCTTTTGCTGACCATTAGCGTGATCTATCATGCTATCCCCTAACTTTGAATCTGCAAGTGTCTTTAGGCCTAAACGAGTGTCTCATAAGCAGCATATAGATTTTGTTTTCTTATCCACTCTCATACCCTATGTCTTTTGGTTGGAGAATTTGGTTCATTGACATTTAGAGTGAGTACTGAAAGATATGAATTTATTGCCATTATGTGGCCTGTAGAGTTGGAGTTTCTGGTGGTGTTCTCTGGTCCTTTCAAGTCTTTGTTGCTTTTGGTCTTTTTTTTTTTTTTTTTTTCATATTTTCCCCCTTCAGAGAGTCCCCGTTTAGATTTTTTGCAGGGCTAGTTTAGTGATCACAAACTCCTTTAATTTTTGTTTGTCTGGGAACCTTTTTTTTTTTTTTAATCTCTCCTCCTATTTTGAATAACAGCCTTGCTGGATAAAGAATTCTTGACTGCATATTTTTCTGATGCAGCACATTGAATATATAATGCCACTCCTTTCTGGCATGCCAAGTTTCTGTGGATAGGTCTGCTGCAAACCTGATCTCTCTTCTCTTGTAGGTTAAGGACTTTTTTCCCTTGCTGTTTTCATGATTCTCTCCTTGCCTGAGTATTTTGTGAATTTGACTATGGTATGCCTTGTTGATGATTGCTTTTTGTTGAATCTAATGGGATTCCTCTGTGCTTCCTGGATTTTGATGTCTGTGTTTTTCCCCAGGTTAGGAAAGTTTTCCCCTATGATTTGCTCACATAAATTTTCTACCCTTTTTTTTTCTCCTCATCTTCTGGGACCCCTATGATTCTGATGTTATTTCTTTTTAATGAATTGCTGAGTTCTCTGATTTTTATTTTGTGCTCTTTTGCCTTAGTATTCCTCTTTTTCTGCTTCATTATTTTCCATAAGTTTTTCCTCTATATCCTGATTTGCTGCTCTGTATAATTCATCCTTTCCTCCATGGCATCCATTTGAGATTGCAGCTCAGGTATAGAATTTTTGATTTCATCCTGGCTAGCTTTTACTTCTTTTATCTCTGCAGAAAGGGATCCTAATATGCTTTCAACGTCAGCTAGTATTCTTATTATTGTGATTCTAAATTCTGGTTCAGACATCTTGTTTGTATCTGTGTTGATTAAGTCCCTGGCTGTCATTTCTTCCTGTTCTTTCTTTTGGGGCGAATTCCTTTTTTTCATCATTTTGGAGGAAGAAAAGGAGTCAATAAAGTAAAAAAAAATAAAATTAAAAAATTGAAAACAACACAAAAAAATCACGTAAAGGATGCTAGATCCTAGGTGTGTTTGGTCTGGTTGTTGAAAGAAGCTTGATTGTAAAAAAAAAAAAAAAAAAAGGAAAGTTAAGAAAAGAAAAAAAGAAAAAAGGAAAAAAGGAAAAAAGGAAAAAAAAGGAAAATGTTTGAAAACTCGAAAAAATGAGTACAATAAAATAGAATAAAATGCAAAGATGAAAGTAAAATAGAATTTTAAAAAATATATAAAAAAGCAAGAAATATAGTAGAAAAAAATAGAGAAAAATCTTTTTAATAAAAATTTTATTTTTATAAAGTAAAAATAATTTTTTTCTCTTCCTGATTTCAAGAATAAGAAAAGAAAAGGAAAAAAAATGAATAAAGGGACCAGCAAACAGAATGAAATACGATTGAAATTACACCTGGTTTCCAGTAGAAGTCAAGCTATGAAGCACTTTATAGTCTGTAAACTAAGCAGGTGGAGAGACTTGTGTTTGTCAAGAGCGCTGTTGGCCCTGTTGGGTGGGCTATTATGTAACAGCTGCTTTCTCCACCAGATGGCTCTGCTTAGCTTACTGGGGTGAATTGCTGTGGCGAACGTAGGTGTGTATGCACATGCGCGGGATGGGTGAAAATGGTGTCACCCAGCTACCCATTCTCTAGTGTCAGAACTCTGAGCTCTCCAGGACTGGCAATCAAGCACCTCTCCTTTATCTCTGGATTCCATCCACTCCCGCTTCTACACGGTCTGTGACCAAGCTGTCAGGCTGCCAGGCGACACCTCCCTCCTGAGTTTTCTCTCAGATGCGGCTGTGTTTCCCAACCCTTCGCTTCTGAGGGACTGCGGCTTTCACCCACTCAGACCTTCTGGGGGAGGGTCTCTCTGAGCAATGGCCGGGTGCCGGCCCGCCGCCAGGAATGTTCGCGAGACCACACTGCTGCTGATGCCCAGGACTGGGTTCCAGCCCGCCCCAGGAAAAGTTCCCGCAATCTTGTAGCAGCAGCGTTTCAAGTTTTATGGAAAATCACAACACACGTCTGGCGCCAGTCTGCACCCTTAACGTCCTTGTTCCAACACCAGCAAATGTGGTTGTTCTCCGGGGTCTGCTGGGACCACTTTGCCTGTGGGGTGGCCACGCAGCCTCTATCAAATATCCTCCAAAAACCCTGAGGACCTCACTCTCTGCTCCTGGGGATTCGCCTTTCCCACCAGAGCACCACCAGGTATGGAGCTACAGAGTTTAAGACTCAGCTCTCTCTGTTTATAGAGATTTAAACCCTCTCCTTTCTCCTTTCTCCTCTTTTAGTTCAGTGCCTGCAGCTGTATTCACTTTTCCACTGCTTTTTGGGAGAGGGGTGCTTTCTTGTACTCCCACCTCTCCGCCCACCCCCTCTACATCCTCTGCAAGCAAAAACAGCTTCCTCCTTCTGCAGCTTCTCTCTACCCCATTTATCTCTCGGTTCCGCGTACCTGCTGAGTTCTGTGGTTCAGGTTGTGCAGATTGTTGTGTTAATCCTCAAATCAGTTTTTTAGGTGTTCAGGATGGTTTAGTGTTGATTTGGCTGCATTTCAGGGACGAGAGATGCAAAAAAAAACCTTCCGCGCTGTTCTGCCATGTTGGCCCCTCAGGAGAGTGCTGATTAACTAGTTTAAGATTTGTATCTGGGGGAGTTGAAAGGGTACTTAAATTTGTTTTGATGATGTGGGGCTTAGCATAAGTAATCCATTTTGGACCTGTTGTCTTTCTTTTTTCTTATTTCTTTTTTCCTTTTTTAATGATTATTTCCTTAACCTCTGCGATGAAATGTGCAGAAGTTGAATCAAGAAAAGACTAGAATAGAGTGAAGTTGGATCCCAAGAGGTAAAGGGAAGAGTCATGATTAATTCCTTTAGCAAACAAAATCCAAAAGTAGAATCTGGCTCCTCAAAATTTATTTCCAGAGCAAAGAGATAATGAAAGCAAGAGATGTCATAAAATTATCCAGGAAGTCAAGTGACTTTTCTTCCATGTCCATAACTCAAAAGCAACCAAATGAATTAACTCTTCTTTGCACAGGTATCTTTCTGTGATGTTAAGCCATTCTGGGTACAAACTCCTTTGACTTTTGAGCTGAGTATGATACCATTTACTCATTATTTCTTCCAGGTCCACACAGTGTTATTTCAGCTCCTCAGATTAAAATCAATGTCTGGAAATATAAAACAATGTGTTTTGTGGTCGCTCAAAATCTAATTTTCAGCACTATAGAATAAGTACTTGCATATGTGGTCCTTCATATACTTGCTTTTTTGAGTAATATACCTCAGCCTGCTTTCTTTTACTTTTTAGTCTACAGTAAAAATCAAACTGCTATGACTGGGTCATACATAATCAATCAAATAGACCAAAAAGCTATTTGAAGTAATTTTCTATCACTAAGCTGTCTTTTGGGAACTGTATAATTGGTGTGCTTCACTAGATAGTCAAATACATGCAAATGTGTTTAATGCTCATGACTTTCTTCCAGGTAGTCTCTTGGGTTCATACTACCCATTCTTTTTGCTTTTGTAGGTAGGTGACTTTATATATTTTTAAGCTTCCATTGTATAATAATAGTGGAGAGAAAAATAAGTGTTCACCAAGGAGTCAAGATAATTACTAGGCCACTATTTTAAATGATAGTTAACCATAGGCCTCTATCATTTGGGGATGAGTATAGAAAATATTTTGAACAAATTCTTTTTCTTCAAGAACACTTTGAGGGATTGAATGCACTTTTTCTTTGTAAGTATCAGTTAAAATACAATTTGCATTCTCTCTGATCTTGAGGTTTTGATGTTGTGTGCAATGAACTGAGACATTGCATTACAAAAAGAAATCTTTAGACACTTGACAGCTTTAAGACTCCAAGGAATCTCCTCAATTAGTATCATGTCCTGGTTCCCCATAGTATGAAAAAACACACAGAATTGCAGATGTTTTAGAAATTGTATCTGATAAATCAGGGAAAGCATCATAAAATTCTTTTCTTAAAATAAAAGAAGACAATAAAAATGGGTTCCTGAATAACATACGTAAAAGCAATTGTGTAGAACCTAGCATTTAGTTCATTATGAATGAAGGTGTGTTATCTGAATCAGCTAAGCTAAGATTATGTAGCTATAATTTTAATTAGATATATCAAAACCTATTTACCCAGGCTGAGTCAAAGCCACATTTTTTTTTCTCAGGGGCAGCTGGGAAATCCCATTTCTGGGGGAAGAGATGCCATTAATTAGATATTATAGATTGGATTCTTCAGGATTAAGATCATGGAGGATAGATAGGACAGATTCCCAGAGTGGATAGGAATGAATAGAACCCTCTGGTGAGTGTCAACCTTTATCTATGGAAGGTACAGAAATTGAAGACTAGAGAACTTGAATCTATTAATAAAGTCAAATGATTAGCAAAGTGCTATGAATGGGATTAAAATATTGTCAGAAAAGAAGGATTATAGTTAAACACAGACATAAAATAGGGAATGGGAGCAAAGAAGGAGCAATCAAGGAAAATTCTGTTTTTGACTCCCCCAAACTATCATTGGTGACTGTATGGTATATGATTGAAAAGGCTTGGTATAAAGGCACAGCTTATGTGAGTACAGTTTCTTTCTTAGGCTGGAGTGATTGCATATATGCTTCCACCTGCCTGATGTAGGCTCCTGCTCCAGCAGAATGTCAAGTAAATGGCTGTTGCTCACAGTGCCATTAATGTCCAGATGGCTTGAGAAGTTTCTGAGCTCTGCCTTGAACTGCCATGACTTCTAGAGATCCTTTGGTCTTTCCTTCCCATATCTATGTCCTTTCAGTTTTTCTGATTCTTTGCTTAATTATATATACTTCTTTCTCTCTACATTCATTTATGGTATAACCTCTATTCCTGGTTATATACTTGCCTTTTCTCCAGCCATGTCTTGAGCTCTGTTCTGTTTATTGATTCAGACTCTGCACCATTACAGTGGTCACGATTGTGTACAATCTCCATGGATTAATATTTCCATATTTTGTTCATTCCTGGCTTTTCATTCATTTAAAGGCCTACTATGTGCCATATTTTATTTTTATCCTACTATCTAATTAGGAAGTAAATAGTTAAGCAGCAGGCATGAAATACATTCTCTCCCTTTATTGGGGTTTGACCATTGAGAGAAAGTAACCAAATCAAATCTGGTTGTAAACATACTAATGACAGACATCCTGACAAACAAATTGGTTGCATTTTCTGTGAAAGAATCCTTACCTTGCAAATGCTTTTGGTAAGAATTTCATGGTTGTCTAAAATTGCCAATGTAAAATAATATGGAATCCATGGATTTATCAAGCATGATCATATGAATACAAAATGGGGATGTTTTCTACCCAAAGTGGCTCTGTCTGTGTAGTTGATGTGGTTGCATATATGTTCTGGAGACCACATATTTTAAGTGTCCATCCTGATGTGATAAAGAAAAGCCCTGGACAATAAGAAAAGGCCTGCACAATTATATTGGTAGTCTTGAACCCCTCACTGTTTTGTCTTTGTCTCAAGATTGTTTCCCTGAAATTAGTAAATCTGGAAACTAACTGATAAGCTTTTAGATTCATAGGAGACTGAATAAAGAATCTAATCCTGTTGGCATTATTGCAATCATCCGATATCCTTTTGCTGTTATTAACCAGTGCCCACAGTTCTAGAGCAATTCAATGTATTTAAAAATCTCAAGGATTCAGGTATTTTCATTTTAAAGTTTCGATTATGAGGAAAAAAAAGACAAATTACTGTGGATATATGAAGTAACTTATTTGAAATACTGAAATTTAGATCATGGTTTTTAAAGTTACTTATTTTTAATATACAAATTCTACAATCTCTTTCATAAACATTCATTGAGAAAAACTACCTATGTTAATATAGTTCCTAAAAATCTACATTTCTTTATTCTAGAAATATAGTAAAGTCATAAAACAGAAATATTAAAAAAATTCTATGTAAATATAATTGTGCAATGTAACATATATGGTAAGCATTTAAAATTTCTGAATCCAGGGGCACCTGGGTGGCTCAGCTGGTTGAGCGTCCGTCTTTGGCTCAGGTCATGATCTCACAGTTCGTGAGTTTGAGCCCTGCATCAGGCTCTGTGCTGACAGCTCACAGCCTGGAGCCTGCTTCGGATTCTGTGTCTCTCTCTCTCTGCCCCTCCCCCACTCATGCTCTGTCTCTCTCTCTCTCCTTCAAAAATAAATAAAAACATTAAAAAGTTTTTTTAAATTTCTGAATCCAAAAGAAAGTAAATTAGTTGTGACTAATAATTACAGAATATCTGCTAAATAATAGGACCATGCTTGTATTTTACATGTGTTAATTAAATCTCATAAGTGTCAGGATTTTCTGAAGTAGCAGTTGTCACTTATAGATGAAGAAGCAGATTCAGAGAAACTCAGTGGTATTTCTCATATTGAGTAAATGACAGAAGTCAAATTCAAAATCAGGGCTGATTAATACAGTAGTCACATTCCTTTTGCTATAGCATACAACCTAATAAAAAACTGATGTAAAGTACACATTATCATAGAGTTAACTTGTATATAAATTGCTTTGGATTCTATACCATTAATAGAATACTTAATTTTACAACAACTGTCGATTTCTGGTTTAAAATTCAAAACAATTGTTTCACGTTTAATATTTTAAATATATGTAGCTATATCTGTTCATAACTGACTAGTTCATTGTCAAATTAGTTTCAATAAGCATTATTCACTATATTAAATTTATGCTATTAATTTTATGTGGTTATATGTATATTGATTTTGTTTTGTAATTACTTAAGAGGTGTAAGAATAATGAATTTGATAGAATTTTATATATGGATACCCAAAGGAATTTAAATAGACACTAGGAGTCCATGAAATTTTTTTTTCTTTTAGAATGGTTGACACACTGAAAATTTTTAAAACCAGAGATGGAAATTCCCTATGCTTTGATGTTGACCAAAGTAAGTGGTTTATTTGGAAGAGAATAGAGTGCTAAAGAATCTTAGTTCTTATGACGATTATTTCTCAATGGAAATCAATTTTGCTATTAAGATATCTTCCCCAAATTTGCATACATGTCTGTTGGTATGAGTTACTTAGGGCCTGAGTAGCACTGGGCCGTCACTTGAAAAGTGAAAGATCAGGTAATAGAAAACAATTATCTAATATTGCTATTAATGGCCCACATTCATTTTAAAGCTTTTATTAAAAAATAAAATAATAAGACTATATTCTTTAGATGGGAAAGTGAGGCATAAAAAGTTTACTAAGATCAGGGCTTATGGTATATAGTGAAAACCAACTACATATGTGGGTAAAGAAGAAAAGAATTGGGAGGGGAGGACAAATAGAAGTATCTTAAAATCTGACTTGGAGGAGGAAATGATATTTAAGAAATGGGATTCCAAATTCAATGCCTTTAACTAGTAAGAGTTTCAGTTAATCAGCTATTAATTGTATTCAGCCTTCGTTCAAACTTCCAAGTCTGGTCGTGTTTACCTGAATTTTTTTCTATCAAAATGAATGAGTCTGAGGAAAGCTACTGCCATTCAGAGTTGAGTTATCATTTTGATACTAATTCCATTCATAGTAGTTAGTACTTAGTAGTAGTACTTAAAAATCCTTCAGTTTTTAACTCTGTAACAATACAATGCTTCAGAGAGGTGCTGAAATTGTGCCCATTTTACAGATGGGAAAGGTAGAGGAATAAAGAGACTCTGTAATTTAAACAGGCAGTTTAAACAAACTCTGGCAATCTGACCCTTTACATGTTCTTAGCCAGTGTATTGTACAGTCTCTTGATGACCTGGTAAAAAATCTTTACCAGCCCACAGTCTGGCTTTATAAAGATCTCATTAGCAAAAATACTTATGGATGGTTTGGATTTAGAGGCAAAATCTATTATGGCTGCTATTAAGGAGAATTGATTGTCTGATGGCCGTGTCATGGCCACCTCTTATTCAGCAACTAAAGCTGGTCTGTGATGCCAAGGATTGAGCAAATAGTGCAGTCCACTAGTGACCTATTTATAATATTCTTAGGGCTGCACATAAATATTTTATACTTTATTATGGCTTTTATGTTGAATGTGTGAGGAGATATTTTATCTCTAATATATTCTAAATTAAACTTATTTTATTCTGAAAATGTCTTAAATTATATTTTTTCAAACTTTGCACATTTTAGATTAAGAATGTTAAAATTGATTTTGATGGGTAAAAATAACGACTGTTTAATTTGAATTTGAGTTTAATTGGGAACATGTACACACCAAGGCAGGTTTACCCTCAAAATTATCATAAATTAGTTGATAGACTTAGCTTTTGACATGATTGTGGGTGTTAGCACTACATTAAGCATTGACTAAATCTGCATCTTTATTATTATTAAAAAATGTATGAAATTTTATGTATGGAAATCTAATCATGTTGTATTTATTTTATGTGTGTATTTTATTTTGATTTAATTCATATTTATAATTTTATCAATTCATGTTACTTAAAAACAATTACCATATTTCTCAACTAATATGAAAGGAGAAGCCTAATCATATGTTAGTTATATTTTTTGGTGGTAAATATTTCAAAGCACTTCGTGTTTATGACAGATGCTCAAATGTACCTGTACATTCCTTACCTGCTAATTTTCATGGTGGAGTTATCCAGTTGAGCTCCTTTCTATTGAATTTCTTTTTGTGGTAGGTAACCAGATGTATCTTTTTCAATGGATTGAGTAGCAGCTGATAGTCACCCATTCTCCTGCTAACATGATGATATATCAAGAGAGCTTATAAAAAGCGTCGTGTGTAGTATCATGATCAGATTCTTAAAAACTATAATGCAAGTGAGAAACTCAAACTTAAAAATGTCCTCACATTTAATATATTTCCAAATGCAAGTATATTTCATTCCTCCATAAAAGTGTCATATCACGGCTATGTTTTCACCACACCAATGGCTGGCAAACATTTACTTCTGAGTAAACTCAGTAGTTCCATCTGTAGCCAGTTATTTCTATATCAGCTGCTTGGTTGTCAAAATTACTTAACTGATGTTGAAACAGATTATGTTCCTCATTCTGTTAAATAAGTTAATATATGTAAAGCATTTCGACCAGTGCCTGGCGTACAGTAAGCAATGTAGAATGTTATGTGTTACTGTTTTTTTTCTTCACAAATTTAAGCTTGGTTCTTTGGCAGATTTTAGGATGAGACCATGTAGCTAAGTTTCTAGATTTAAAATATTATATATACCCTAACACACATCATTTAAATGTTTCTGTCAAAGTAATAAGCATGAATTTATTCCAGATTTCAGCACAGTTGTTTATGTACATTTTAAAAACACTTCTCCATAGGAAAATCTGATTACGAATTTTACTCTTTATACTAGAAATAAACAAACTCATGTACTATCCCTTTATGTAAATGTCATAGACTGTAATTGTGTACTTTAGTGCTACTTTGTGTTACAGACAGCACTCTTTAGGGGAGTGTTTGCCTTGTAAACCTAAAAGTAACTTTGAAAACTTTTTTAACACTTGCTAGATGTCTGCCTTAAAATGAATACCTGAAATACCTTTATATAACATTTCCCTTCTTCTGGCAATAATCTTCTTTCCCCAAAATGGATATGATTTGGTGTGTGTGTGTGTGTAACTGTTGGAGCGCTACATGTTGTAGTCTATGGGGATTTGAAAAGACCCACCTGGAAACTTTAAGTACTGATGAATTGAAGGAATCCTGCTTTGTGCTAGTTAAATTATGTCCCAAGCAACTAAGAGAAAGGCTATATTTAAAGTTTGACCCCTAAAATGTGTGTATAATGGAAAACTACTGTTAAACTTTATGTCAGGAGAAATCACCTCTAATTCTAAAAAAAATGTTTTTTTTCTGAAAACCGTCTATAATTTTTAGATTAAAATTGTAACCCTCAAAATAGTTTCAAAAGTTCAGTCCTAATAAACCTGCTAAAGCCAATTAAACTATCAAGGCATACAAAAAGAGAAATTTAACATGGCATTTTTATTCATCCTTATTTAAAAAATGGTTATTTTTCTAGTCACAACACTTGAGGGGAGTAAGGGTAGGATGCCCTTGTTTATTGCTAATCTAGGCTATGCTTTTAAAGTAAATGACTCATTTGTGATTTGAGACCATTTTAAGGTTAGCTGGGCTTCAATAATAAATGCCAATAAAGAAAAAGCCATTACAGCTAAATTTACCTTTACTTTTTTTCTTCCCGTATCGTGATGTATGAATTTACAAGATTAACAAAGTACATTGTAGAATTGTGGTTAATGGGTAGACTTCTACAGACCCAGAAGTAGATGGATTCAAAGCTCTAAAAAAATCAATATGTAAGGAAAAAGACATGAAGATATGAGCATACCAAACTCAGCTCTTTCGGTCTATATAATTCCACTTGGGATGGGATTTGTTGACGTTAAGAAAACATCTCAGGGGTGGAAACTGAATATAAACTCTCATTTAATATGTTGCCAATAAATTAAGGAACCTCCCCAAAGGCCCGCAGGTAATAGGCAACCTAAAAGGCAATCAATATGATACGAACTAAGTTGTAAACTCAGAAAATTGACATCTGCTTTGTAAGTGTGTTAAAATAAAGTGTGTGTGTGTGGGGGGGGACAAGGTCATTGAGAATAAAGAATAGTTCTGATGTCAACACAATCATTAAAACTTGGGCCTGCACCTCCAGGGGCGTAAACTGTAACTTCCTACCTGTGTGATGTTGGTCACATATTTAAACCTCTCTGAGCTTCAGTTGCCTCAGTTATGAAACTGAGATAATAAAATTCTCCTCACTGTGTACTTCCTCACAGGAAGTACTTCGATAAGCCTTGGGAACACAATTTTTACTCAAAAAATCAAAATTGCAATTGTTATTGTTTTCATTTTAACTAAAGCTGGACATTGAACATTTCTTTCTCTTTTATTCTTCTACTTAACATAATACTTTTTTTAAAAATTTATTTTCAAGTTAGTTAACATATGGTGTAGTCTTGGCTTCAGGAGTAGAACCCAGTGATTCGTCTCTTACATATGACACCCAGTGCTCATCCTGATAAGTGCCCTCCTTCATGAGTGTCACCCATTTAACCCAATCCCCGAACTTTTTTTTTTCCCACTGTGACTCTAATAAGGCCCAATCATCTCTGACAGTGGTTAAGGCTGCAGTAATTTAAGTGAGGGGTTTTACGTAAACTGTTTGTCTGTGAAGTTTGACTCTTCTTTCTCTCCTTAAATGTACACTTTGGCTCTTGGTGGCACTCTTGCCACAGCCTCTCAGATCTCCCTGTGTCCTCTTCAGTCTCTTTTAAATGTGTTCACATTCTGAAAGAGATGGCTATTTAAAAATGCTTCAGTGGTTCCTCTTTATTATGAGGTAAGGGAACTCTTTATGATGGGGACAAGGAAGCCCTTTCTCCTCTGGCACTGTGGACACTGTCCCTGGAACCATGAGGTCTTATTTCCTTTGTCTGGAACTCTCTTTTTTCCTCTCCCTTTCTCTTCACCCTCAGGACCACTGCATCCGGCTGTGGGTTTTGTGCAACCTCAGCATTTTCCGATCTCTTTCCAAAATGTGTATTTCGAAAATATTTAAAGGCGTTTATTTGTTTCATGGAACAACATGTCTTTTATCGAGATGGACATAATTGGTGACGTATAAAACTAAGAATTTCAGTTCTTCAGGGTCCAAATTCCATCTCTTTCCATTCCTCTCCACTCCATTTAATTTTTGGCAAGTGCTAGTTCCTTTTATGCCTGATATTTCAAAGTCACCATCTATAACCAATACCCAATGCTATCAAAGCTTTAAGAGCATTCATTCCAAACTTTTATGGTAGCTTTTATTACTCCATTCCAATCTAAGAACCTCTTAATTCCCTCCCTACATCCCAAACTCCCAGCAATACATACCACACATGCTTTTAGAATAATCTTCCTAACTTTCAGATCTGACAGTGCTTTCCTTGCTCTTCAAAAAACTTAGAGGCTAAACTTGTGTACGTCTTAAATAAACTAGCTACTGTGTCAGACCTATCCGCAAATAACTCTCCATGTCTCTCCCTACCTCCCCAAAGACTGCAGGAACTGAATCTTGTTCACTTTTGAATCAGACCCTCATCCCCAAATGCAATAACAACCATCCAAACCCTAACAAAGTGGCACTTAACTAAATATGATGCTTAACTTCGCGATCACACAGAAGTAGACCACACATAGACCACACATAGACCACACATAATATGGTCTATGCCATATTATGACATAGACCGAATAGCCACTGTCAAGTTCCAAGGAGAAATTATAATGTATATTAATTCATCCTTGAAATATTTTAGCCTTTAGAAAAATATATATTCTTTAAAAAATTTTTTTTAATGTTTATTCATTTTTGAGACAGAGACATGGCATGAGTGGGGGAGGGGCAGAGAGAGAGGGAGACACAGAATCTGAAGCAGACTCCATGCTCTGAGTTGTCAGGACAGAGCCCAACGCGGGGCTCCAACTCACCAGCCATGGGATCATGACCTGAGCCGAAGAAGGACGCTTAGCCGACTGAGCCACCCAGGCGCCCCAGAAAAAGATATATTCTTAACTGTCACAAGAGCTGTAAGGCACACTTTCAAATAAGCAAACTAAGAACTACTGTTAACAGAAGAAAGCATTTGAATGAAAGCAATTCCTGTATCATCTGTTTTGCAAAAACATAGGGAAGAAAGCATCATATCTGATGCCATTTTCAAGCAGCAGTTTGAGTCAGAGGAAATGAATAAGGAATCTTATTTTGTGGCTTTAATATCTTAGTAGAGCGTTAAGGTCTACCCTTCACTGCTGCCCATTGTGTCCCCCATTCATCTTGAACAACAAAGTTCTACATCAAAGGGATTAGCTGCTGGACATTTCAGCATATTAATATGACATTCCAATTAATTCAAATAAAGAGCACAATTGCTCTTAGAAGTTAATGATCATAGGAAAGCCATGATTAGTCATGTCAGGTTGAAAATTTCATCAGTCTTGTGCTACTTACATAACTAAATTGTCAGAAAGCGACAGTCCTTGAAAGGGAAGGCTGCTGTTTACCACCATGTCGGGTAGAATTGAAACAAACAGAAATGGCACAAAACAGAGATGAACAAAAATGAGCAAAAGTCAGAGCATGAGGAAAAAGAAATTATTTAGCTACTACTTTGTGTCCTGTGGTAGCAGTTCAACATTCCAAGTCTAAAAATGGTCTGCGGCATCCAAGAGAATTCTTTACCAATTGGCAACATTTCCACCATATGCTCATCATTTCAGTTTTTTCCTGTCACTGGAGAATACGCTGAAACTAGCCAATCATACCAAATGTGCCTTTCAGAAGTGAGTCCTCTAGTTCACTATAATAGGAAAAGGAACATAGTTAAAAGA
Source organism: Acinonyx jubatus (assembly GCF_027475565.1). Classification (NCBI taxonomy): domain Eukaryota; kingdom Metazoa; phylum Chordata; class Mammalia; order Carnivora; family Felidae; genus Acinonyx; species Acinonyx jubatus. The sequence goes on from NC_069384.1 coordinate 28,896,978, forward strand.
TAATCAAAAGAGTATCAGCAAATTTCAAATTATCTTATAAAAAAGATACAGTAAGGGTTTTATGCGACTATACTTTTAGTAACTATTTAAAATATGAGAGCATCAAACCTCATATTTCACTAATAAAAATATATTGACGTGTGTCATGTGAGATGCATAATTTTATTGTGCTAAATGAGTTGTTAAATTTTGGAAAGGTCTTCCATGTTTTAGTATGATATATGGCATTATAACTGGCAGACATTAAAGAAATCAGTGAAATTAAGACCACAGTACTTAATTTCTTACAAATTCCTATTTATATAAGTGCATGGAGTGGATGTTGAGACCCTATCAATAGTACATATAATGTGACTATCATAATTTTCACTGCCTAAAGTTACAGAGAAAAAAGTCTTAAGTGAAAAAATGTAAAACCTACATTTAGAGAATAAACACGTCCCCTTTTAAAGCAGCTTGAATTTATTTCTAACTAGCTTAAAATCAGGAATCATATTTTCTAGGACTGACTTGGTCACATTTTTAGTAGCTGTGACTGAGAAATGTTCTCACCTGGTTGCAGAATGCTCCTAAGGAGGATTCTAGCAAGCTCTGACAACGATCAGCTTGTTTGATCTATGGTGAAGAATGGGACCTGGGGCATCTTATGAATTGGCCTCTGCACATTCTTCTCAACTTTTCACATTGATAGGTGGGATCTATCCCCTTACCCACAGAAATCCTGGTGCACTTGTGTAGACTTAGAGGGAAGTGACATCGTATGTTTTCTAAGGCTAGGTGGTAAAAAATCCATACAACTTCTACCTGGTTCTTCTGGATCAGTTGCTTTTGGAAAGGTTTTGGTGAACCTTCTTAGGAACCAAGTGTCATGCTGGGGGAAATCCATGCCACACGAAGACACATGTAGATGCTTCAGGTGATAGTTCCAATCTCTGGGTGATTCCACCCCAAGTACCAAATAAGTGAGTGAAGAAATCTCTAGATGATTCTTCCTACTTGGCTTTTCTCAGCTAAGGCCCTAGAGTTTGCAGGCAGGGGCAAGACTTCCCCTTTGTTCTCTTTTCCAATTCCTGACCCACAGATCCATGAGCATCTTAAAATATTTGCTATTTTATGTCACTAAGATTAGGGTGTTATATAGCAATAATGAGAAAACAAACTACTAATTAGCAAGGTAATTTCCTATATTAGTGTATTTAGAATTTCACATATAGTTCATTTTATCTTTACTACAAACTAAGAGACAGGTGTTTTTAGTTTGGTTACACATGAAAAAAGAGTTCAGAGAAGAAAGTTTCCTGAGATTACTCTTAACTGGTGGGGTTGAAACTGAAAACCAGGTTTGTCCATGTTTGAAGGCCATTTTTTTTAAGTATTGATTTTTTTTTCTCAGTCATGTTTATAAAGGTGAAAAAAGGAGCCCCCTCTGTTTAATGGGTATTTTAATGTTTCTGAAACACAATATCCTAGACACCATCAAACATGATTCAAATGAACATTCTATCATTTCAGTCAAAAAATACTTTTGCATAACATATTCTGGAGGGAGGGAGGCAGTTACTGAATTAATATCTCAGTTAGTCTGATACTGACTTTTAGTAAATGCTTTTGACATGCTTTTTGAAAGGATAAATGAAACGATTAACCAGCTCATAGTAACTTAGTAGTACTACTAAGTAGTAGTACTACTACTTAGTTGTAGTGTTCCTTGAGGAACTTTCCAAGAAACTGATGCCTTTACAGAACTATGTAATTATCTTCCATTATCACATTTGTTTCTTTTCTGCTCTGTTTATCATAAGAGGGATAAATACTCCTCTCATTACTTCAAGTTAGTAAGGTTCCTTATTTAAGTGGATACTTACTTAATATTTGTTGATAATGCCTTAAATTGGAACACATAGAATGTGGATTCAGAATGAACAAGAATTCATGAACTATATCAATAAAATGAACTTGAAATGACTCTAGAATAAAAATAGGTGTCTTATAGATCTCATTAAGCTACTATAAGATTTAAAAAGGCAAAACAGGCAACATTTTTAATAGTTTGGAAATTAATATTAATAAGAGACTTTTACATGCAGAATTTTAGCAAAATATTTCCACCTTTAAGGAAACAGTACTTGTGTTGATTGAAGTCTTTTATATGGGTATTTCTTTCTATGACACTAAAAATCAGGTAAGTAAATAAAAAGAGGGGAGTGTAATTCAATGCAACTAGTTCAATACATCTTATATTATTGCTAAATTATTAGGTTAATGATGCTTTTAAGTGAAAAGTAGCTTCAGTAAGTCATAAGGGCTAGTAAGGTTAAGCACTTAAACTGATGGGAAACTGACCCATTCATCTCAGATCCATCATGACCCAATCTCATATTGATTTTATTTCATAATGGATTATCTCCATGTTGTGAAATTTCATAGGGGGTATTTTACTGTAAATATATGGACAAAAAAAAATAAATGGAAAAAAGTTTGGTCGGTAGTGAAAAGTTCTTTTTTACTAAAGTATACGTGACATATAATATCCTATTAGTTTCAGGTGTGTATTATAATGAGTCAGTTTTATGCATTATGAAATGGTCCCCACCCTAAGTCTAGTTACCATCTGTAACCATACAAAGTTATTACAATATTATTGACTGTATTCCCTATGCCGTAATTACATCCTCATGACTTATTTATTTTACAACTGGAAGTCTATACCTCTTAATCCCCTTTACCTATTTTCCTTCCCTCCCAACCCCAAGCCCCGCAGGCAACCAACAGTTCATTTCCTGTATCTGAGTATATTTCTGTTTTGTTTTGTTTTGCTTATTCATCTGTTTTGATTTAAAATTCCACACATAAGTGAAATCATATAGTATTAATCTTTTCCCGTTTGACTTATTTCACTTAGCCTAATATTCTCTAGGTCCAGCCATGCTTTGCAAATGGCAAAATTTCATTCATTTTTATGGTCGAGCAATATTTCAGTGTGTTGTGTGTATGTATGTGTGTGTGATGCATGTGTGTATATATATATATATATATACACACATGCATCACACACACACATCTATTGATGGACACTTAGGTTGTATTCATATGTTGGCAATTATAAATAATGCTGCAATGAACATAGGGACACATATATCTCATTAGACTGGTGTTTTCATTTTCTTTGGATAGTTACCCAGAAGTCCAGAAGTGCAATTGCTAGATCATATGATAGTTCTATTTTTGTTTTTTAAGTTTATTTATTTATTTTGAGAGAGAGAGTGAGTGAGCAAGCAGGGGAGGGTCAGAGAGGGAGAATCCCATCCAGGCTCTGTACTGTCAGCGTAGAGAGCCCAACGTAGGGCTCTAACTCATGAACCATGAGATTCTGACCTGAGCCAAAACCAAGAATTGGGTCCTTAACTGACTGAGCCATCCAGGGCCCCAATTATATTTTTAATTTTTTGAGGAACTCTACTCAAAAAAAAAACTCTATTGTTTGTTTGTTTGTTTTTTAGTGTCTGCACCAATTTGCATTCCTACCATCAGTGATTTGTGGATTTTCATAAAACGAACACTATTCCCTTAATTTTGAATTTGTGTTTACCTCTTGCTACACTGAAATTAAATATGGTTCATTAAATAGTTACTTCTTCTCCAGATTCTACTCACCATGATTCAAAAGTCTCAATGATAAATTTGAGCCAGAGTACCTATTGCCATTTACAAAATTGTAAGTTGTAGTTACTATCTTGAGGAGATAACTGATGAACACATTATAAATTGAGTTGCATGTAACAATACATTAACTTACAAAATAAAACTCTGAATGATAGACCTTTAACTTACTATGTGTATAACAATTTTTGCATATTTGTGGTGGGAGAAATAGGAATCACGATAGTTAGATAAAGTCATTGATTTATTCTTTTCATATTTTTATTTAGGCATGGTAGATAAGACATTATCTAATTTTAGGGGTTTGTAATATAATTGATGAGTAGAGAGATATTTTAAAAATTACACACTTCCAGGTGTCACAGAAAATTATATAGGGGTTAGAGTGAGAGTACCAAATAGAGAGCTGGTAATTCTTCTTGGGCTTCAGGTCTGAGGGGCATGTTAAATTAATAGAGATTTTTTAAAATAAAATATGATTTTTAATTAAAACTTGTCTTATTCATATTTTATCAACAGTTTTGTTTTTCAATATTGAAAATAAATATTAAATACCTGTTAACTCCTCACTGGTTTCCCCCTGCTACCCTTACACGTTAGCAGCCCCTTACCAACACTATCTGCCTACACAATGAAGCTAATCTTAATTTTAGCATGTCTGAAACAAAATAAGAATGATGAATCAACTACCAGAAGGTCACATCAAGACATTCTAGAAGCAAATTAAAGTGACATTTGCTTAATAAACTCCTTTTTATATTCATGTACTTGCTTTCCTCCATTAAAAGTAAATATTCAGAGACACTATGATTTAACTAAAAAATAACAGTAACATTTTGAGTTCTCTCAATTGAGTCTTATGTCTAAACATATTAGGTTTCACATTTTCCTCATTTTCAATGAAGGCTATTTTTTTTATTTTCCTATTTCTTTATTTTCTATTTACTTTATTTTCATAAAGTATAAAAGGCAGATTACTAATGATTTATATTGTGCTATGTAATTGTTTTTAAAGATGAAATTCAGCGTTGCCAGTAATACACATGTTTTAATTCCTCCCCCACTCCCACCCCTCCCAGCACATAAGCGTGTCACTTAGAATTTCAGAACTTGCTATAGCGGTTCAAGGCAGTGGGGGAGTCTTGATGTCACCTCCCATGAAAACTATCTTTGAAGAGATGAGACTACCTGGACCATAGCAATGGCTGTGATTTGTGACTGCATATTATCATTGCCAGTGTTTCTGCCTTGGTACAACAGTTTCTAGAAGAGGAGGGGTGTTTCTTCCTTCAGCCTTACATTTCGATAAGGGGACTTGATGCCACGGCTGATCTCCCAGTGTTAATTTGGTTGAAGTCTTTGAATTCACTTGATGTCCATTTCCAAGTACATAACACTTCCAATAGGATGGTTGAGCTAGAAGAGATTGTGGTGTCAGTTGCTTTGTACATATCAAAGTAGAATCAACTCTCCATCCAGGTTTTGAAGCAGAGAAGCCTTTGACAAATTCATCCTTTTCCTAAGTTTACAATGACTTCTCTAAGAGGCCTGTCTTTTCCTCCCATTTGCTCTTGGACAGGCATCATAGCCTAGGTCTGCGACTAAGTTATAACTAAAAAAATTCTTGGCCGCAGGAGGCCCTCTGGTAAGTAAATTTGTGGGCACACACAGAAATTTGCTCTTAATGACTGCACCATAATTCTATGTTCTACACATGTGCTTGCTTATTCAGGGACCTTACTGAAGTTTCCCTGTTGCCCAATATAGGGGTCATTTTCATAATTATGCTGTCAGCACTTGGAAAGAAGTTGTAGGTCCTATAACATACGGAGTTTAGTACATAGGCATTTGTCTATGTTTACTGATGTCATTATTCATGGATCCTGCTGACTTTTCTACTTAATCTGTCAAAAGGTTAAATTTCTCTCAACTGTGTCTTTATTTCTTCTTGTGTTTCAGTGTTTTTCTCATTTGGACAATAAAGATTAGTTATGTATATATATTTTAAATAAGTATATTTTGCCTATTTTATTTTATTTTAGAAAGAAAGTGTAAGTGGGGAAGAGGGGCAGAGAGAGAGCGAGAGAGAGAGAGAGAGAGAGAGAGAGAGAGAGAATCTTAAATAGGCTCCACACTCAGCATGGAGCCTGATGCAGGGCTCGATCCCATAACCCTGGGATCATGACCTGAGTCAAAATCAAAAGTCAGATGCTCAACCAATTGAGCCACCTAGGCGCCCTTAACTCTATATTAATTATAGTTTTTCTCTTTCAATATTTCAGATTTTCTGAATTAGCTCTTTCTGATACTATTTTTTTAATCCTGCATTCTTCCTTTATTTCCCATGTCTTTATTTCCCTTTATTTCCCACCCTCTTGTTTGTAACTGTTGTGATGCTTATTGGATTCACATGATATAGTTATTTGTGTATCTTCATGTGCTTTTACAATAGACTTTAATGGCCTATTTTTCATAAGTGTTTTTTTTTCATTTTTTTATAAGTAGTTTTGCCAAATTTTTGGCATACAAGTTTGTTTTTTACTTCTAAGTCTTTCTATATTGACTCAATTTATGCCATAATATTTCATGCTGTGCCATATATAAGTATATATATATATATTTTTCCAACCATTTCCCAGGAATTTGAAAGGATAGACTAAAAAAATAATGTTTGTGTTTACACTTCTAAATTATGTATTTAAACATGTATTCCTCAAATTTCAACGTAAGAATGAAACAATATTTTGTAAAATGAAGAATGCTTACATATACACATCTTTTATCTTCTTCATTGGTGGTAAATATGTATTGAAATGTTAACCATAAATTATTGCCCTTGTTAAGCTACATCTCATTCTGTTCCTCTAAGCACAATCTTTTTTTTAAAAGACTTAATTCTATTTGCTAAAACAATGTTAAGTAAGATCAATATTTTTCTATAATATTTTTATTTGTGAATTCTTTATTTTGGTATGTTTCTCATCTTCAAATGGATTTTTTTTTTTTTGAGAGAGAGATAGAAGAGTGAGCAGAAGAGGGGCAGAGGGAGAGAGAGAATCTTAAGCAGGCTGCATGCTTAGCACAGAGTCTGATGTGGAGCTTGATCGCACGACCCGGGATCATGCCCTAGCCAAAATCAAGAGTTGGAAGATTAACCAATTGAGCCACCTGGGTTCCATGGACTTTTTTTTTAATGGACTTTTTAAAGGAGAAGAGTACATGGATGATACCCTTCTTGAGTTTTGTTCTTACTAAACAATGCTTTCCTATGATCTGGGCATACATAAATGATAACTGCACTGGGCATATATATATTTTTTCTTCTCAGATTAAAACTTTGTAGAGATTTTTTTTAATGTTTATTTATTTTTGAGACAGAGAGAGACAGAACATGAACGGGGGAGTGTCAGAGAGAGAGGGACACAGAATCCAAAGCAGGCTCCAGGCTCTGAGCTGTCAGCACAGAGCCTGATGAGGGGCTCGAACTCACAGACCATGAGATCATGACCTGAGCCAGTCAGAGTCTTAACCAACTGAGCCACCCAGGCACCCTTGTAGAGATGTTTTTTTACTTGCCTTTTGGTATTGAGGATTCTGAGATGAAACCTAAATAACAGCTACAAGGACAAATTCTAGTGTATTTATTAAATATCAAGGTTAAGGAAAGAATCTTAAAAACCATCTAAACCATCCAGAGAAAAGAATATCACTAGCAAAGGTTTCTGCATCCCACTTCTGCTTTCTCATTTGTCCAAGTTGTTTGTATTTGGTCACTATTTTTGGAATTTGTATGCAGGTATTTTCTTTTTCTGAGTAAATTTGATTTGGTGGATATTTTAGTTCATTTGGTGCTACTCAGGGAAAGATGATCTGTGGAAAGAAACATAACCATTCTTCTCAAGAGTTGTATTTTCCTCCTTTAATACAAATATAATAAAATAATTAGAAAATAACATTTTGAAGGATGCCTGGATGGCTCAGTCAGTTAACCGTCCGACTTCAGCTCAGGTCATGATCTCACGGTCTGTGAGTTAGATCCCTGTGTTGGGCTCTGTGCTGACAGCTCAGAGCCTGGAGTCTGCTTCGGATTCTGTGTTTCCCTCTCTCTCTCTCTGCCCGTCCTCTGCTCACGCTCTATCTTTCTCTCTCTATCAAAAATAAATAAACATTAAAAAAAAACACTTTATCACAAAAAGTCTGTCTGCAAAGGTTTGTTTTTTTTTTGTTTTTGTTTTGTTTTTTTTTTTTAATTACAACTTCAAGCAACTAAAATTCCACTTGTCTGAGTTCCTGGAGTTTTTAGATGGGCAAACAGATCCAGAGATTAACCTATGCATTACATATATTGCCCAGGTATTTAATGTCAATGCCAGGAATATAACAGAGTTTTTATGCTACTACCCACAATTTTACCTTCCACTTTATGTTGTTTCTCAAATGTACTTGTGAGCTAATATGACCAGTAGAAAAAAAACACCAATTCTGAATTAATTATGGCTTCAATGTAAGTGGAATTTATTGTGATTATACTGGATTCTGATATTTTGCATTGAATGTTCCCAGTTGTTAGAAGTGTTGTAGAGAGAGCTCTTAGTTGTCAGTCTTCTAGAGTTTTCTTGGCTGCAGCAGAGAGCTGACTCACCCATGATCACGTCCCTTCCCAGGGCAACCTCACCCAAAGATGAACTGATGGGGTGTTAAGACCCATTCATCTGTTTCCAATTCATGCACCACTGAAGGGCCATCTGAGCTCGGAAACACCCTGTAGTTTTGGGGAGGGCTTTGTTGAGATTGCCTTCACTGCTCATCATCTCTCTCTGCCTAGAGTTGCTTCCTCTTTTTTCCCTTCTATAGGTTTTAATGTCTAGGACACTGCCTCATAAACTTCCTGTACCTGAATCTTCATTTCAGATTTTTGGATAACCCAACCCAATTTGAGGACTAAAAAATAACCCTCTTTAGTACTAATATAACTGGATAATTTTTTTCTTTTTATAGCCTAAATCTATTTTCATCTTCGGCATAGGAGTACAAAAGAACATGCCTTCAATCCCTGAGGTTTATTTGATTTGATCTTTGTGACACTTGTTTGTCCAATTAGCATTTGTTGTATTAGATTCTATGCCCAGTGCTGGTGATTGAGTTTTAGGGACAAAGGTATTGAACCCTGACCTACTGAGAAATTATTAAAAGGTCTTTCCTAGATAAAAATCAGCAATCACATAAATAGACACGAGATTTTCATATTATAATAAGTACTATGAATGGAAACATGAGAGAATCAAAAAAAAAGGGATTGAAGATAGGGTGAAATAAGCTAGGATTAAGAAAGGTCATTTTGAGGAAATGACATAAGCTGAGGATTGAGATATGAAAAAGACAATTCCAAGGAATGAGAAGAGCACATGCCAAGGCTCTATGACATGAGAATACTTGGTATGTATGGGTAACAGAGATTCAGTACAGCTATAGCATGATAAACAAGGCGGGGGTGTGGTGCATGATATGAAGCTATAGACATGGTTAGGGTTAGGGGCTCTGATGTAGGGTGTGGGTTTCTTCCATAAACATTAGGAAGCTTCTGAAAGGTTTACTCAGGGCAGTGATATGATGTAATTACTTTAAAAATAATTACTCTCTTTTCCATGTGGAGAAAACATACTGGTGGTGGTGGGGGTGCAGGGACTGGAAATATGCAAGTATGTTAGGGACCCATTGGAATATTGAACTTAGGAGTTGATGGTTTTTACTAGCATGGTTCTTACTGAGATTGAGTTGCATGATTTCATTAGAGACATATTTTCAAGTTTGAAATGTAGGACCACAGATTGGATATGCATAGGAAGATAATGACAGGAGGGATGATTATGAGTATATTTAGTGTGTGGGTTGAGAAAATGGCTGGATGGTGGTGTTATTCATGAAAAGGCTTCAGGACAGCAAGGGGATTTCTGAATTATTTGGGAAAGTAGGAGAGGCTGGCTCTGGATCCCATTGAAGAGACTTACAGTAGGAACAGAAACAGTTCTATTGTATAAAGTAGGGTGAAGAAGGACACAAATACAAATTTGTTAAATAGCTTTGCATAGTTTAACAGAACATGAAGCAATATCTGGACCAATCTTTGGATTATGGAGAATAGCAAACTGAGGCTCAGAAACTATACACAACCTGGTAAAATCATCTAGCAAGTCAAGGAACATTTTGCCCATTGGGTTATACATTATTTATTAAAATAGTTCTAATTATTTAAAAAAAAATTAAGTTTATTTATTTTAAGACATACAGAGACAGCATGAGCAGGGGAAGGGTAGAAAGAGAGAGGGAAACAGAAAATCCCAAGCAGGCTCCACACTGTCAATGCAGAGCCCAACACTGTCTCAAACTCATGAAACCGTGAGATCATGACTTGAGATGAAACCACGAGTTGGATACTTAAGGGACAGAGCCACCCAGGTGCCTCAATAATTCTAATTATTTTAATTTATTTGCTTCCTCAATCTTACAGTTGTAAATAAAGTTTTGTTTAAAAATTCTGCCCCTTTTTACTTTGCTTTATCATAACTTTTTGTAAAATTCAGTTCAAATATTAAATTGAAAATGAGCTACTGAATTTTACACTGACAATGCATCCTGAATGAAATTCCAAATGCTAAATGTGTAGAAAAGTCATTTTGATAAGGATAATTTTAATTAGTTGAAAGTTCAAAAGTTTATAATATTTGTGTATCAATATCATTTTTTAGAAGTCCATTTATATTATATATGCTGTCAGACTTCTAATTGTATACATATTGTGGAAATATTTTTCAAGTGAAATTAAATTGGAAATGTTAGAATATTATGTAAAAAAAATCTTTGCAAGGAAAAAAAAAGATCTATCCTCTTATAATGGATTGCTTTAACCATTTTGGCAGGTGGAAGTGAAAAAGAAGTTAAACACATATCAGTGTGATAAGGAAATGTGTGCTCAGAAATATTTTATAGTTGAAAACAGAATTGTATTACTGCCTTTGTAGGGTTTATTCTTTTTTTTTTCCATATTTATGTGATTTTGTCATCTATAGAGATTATGGGAATTTGAAAAATAGCTGAGAGTAAGAAACACTAGCATAGCACTTTACTGAATGCATAATAAAATATTTTCATTTTCTCTAAAAACCTTTTTAAAATACGTACCATTATCAGTATAGTTAGGTGAGGGTACTTTATATGTTCAAGCTTTCCTGATTCTTCAGGATGAGAATTCTTTTATGATCTGAGGATGACACTGTGATTTTCTTTAGCTTGATTATTTTTTATTTACTCTTTCATTCCCCATCTTTATGTATTTACATTTTATGTGTTGAAGTGCTCTTTTTTTTTCAAATATTTTATACTGAAACGTGAAAAGCACAACTATATAAATGAGACTAAATTGTCATGTATGTCACATGGAAATTTAAATATAATTTTATTTTATCTGGTGTTTACTTTTTTAGTTTCTGAGGTTCTTATCATTGATATTTCAAACAATTTTTCCAAGTGTATCTAAAAATATCCAAATGCTGCTGATTATTTCTTATGATACTCTTAAGGGATATTAATGAAGATTAAAAGAGATTCACAGAGAAAATTAGGCCCCTGAATTGGAGATTGTGTCCCCACTATGGACTAAAAAAGATAATACATGTCAGAGAGGAATAAAGGTAATATATATCCTGGAGGAACAAAAATCTGCTGCAGCCTGGCTAGCTGCGTGACCTAGGGCAAATTCCATAGTGTGCCCAGACCTTATCTCTTTAATCTCTAATAAGAAACTTTTTGATAAATATTCTAAATATTTGATAATATTCTAAAGGCTTTCTAATTTTAAGATTCTAGGATGTCTCCTCTAGGTAGTAGATGGCAGTATCTTTATTTGCATATTGAATTATATGTGGAAGTATTAAAATGGAATTTTTCTGTTCTAAGTAATATTTTGCATTTTTCTCAGTGTCCTTTGGGGGGGTTTATGCAGTTTCCTCAGAAACCAACTGATAGAATGGGAAAGGGGTCATGTCATAGGAACCAGGGATCAAGGAAAAACAACACGAGGGTGCTTTGGAGAAAATACAGTAAGGCTGGGGGAATACTTCTCTCCAACAAAAAGACCAGGGTCACAGCTCTACCCCTTTACAAGCCAGTCTGTCCTTAAAATGTCTGGCTACACAGAAGTCCCACTCATTGCTGGGTTTCAAGTAAATCCTTTTCATGTGCACCCTCCTATGGGAAAATAAGAATATCGGGGTAGGTGCAATCCATGAAATGAGTAATAATATCTAGTAGACATTCCTAGACTGTAAATCTTAACATACCTCTGAGCCTAATGAGAAGATTTATTGTCCCATAATGCACAGTGAATCATATAGACACTTCTTTGTGATCACACTGAAGAATGGAACTAAATACTAAATACCAAACAGAATTCCCATGATTCTTATAGATGTCATTCATGTGGCATATTTATGCTCTTTTTTTGTCTTATACAGCAATTCATATTCTCCGCTTTTAGGCTGTTTACAAAATTTTGGGGGGTATTTAAATAATATTATTCTATTTAGAAATGCCAGGTAGAAATTATAAGTAGAGAGACTACCTTGTTTTATACTAAATAGCTTCACCATAAAAATTTTGAAAAATTAACAAACAGACTCTTTTTAGTAAATGAATATTTTTGGAGCTACTTCTTCACAATTTCTCATAGATGATATTGATATTGCCTTTATTAATCTATAATACACTGTTTTCCAAAAATTATTGGAGCATCTTAAAAAATCAGTCTTGTAAAAATAAAGTTAATGAAATAGAAAGGAAACCACAGTCAGGAAATGGAAGGTGGAAGCAAATGTATTAACCATGAGTTAAACAGGGCTTGGGCTTTGGAGGGAGGCAGCCAGAGTTTAAAAATCTTTTCTGTGATTTACTAGCTCTGTGACCTTGGGTAAGTTACTTAAAATTTCTCAATTTCAGTTCAGTTGATGCTATTACTGGCAACTTCATGGAATTATAACAAATATTATATAAAAGACTTTGCTTAGTGTCTGGAAAAGCAAGGTGATATGATTTATAAGATTATTAAATGCTAGCTATATTTTTGTTAATATTACCATTATTATTATAATAATTATGGTATACTCCTTTATTGACAATGAAATTTAGACATAAAAGGCTCTCAGTCTTAAAAGTATATATTAATCACTTGGGTCTTATTAAAGTGCAGATTCTGATTCAGTGGGTATGGTTTCTGAGAAGCACCGGGGGATGCTACTGCTGATGCTGTTGGTTCACAGACCACACTTTGTGCAGTAGTGAATCCATATACATAGAATGTCATGATTTCATCAGAAGTGAAAGTATGTCAGTTTCTCAAATAAAACAGAATTATAGATTTAAAGACTAATCCCTATGCTTTCCCTGCTTATCATTTCTCTCTCACTGCTATAGGTACAATTCATACTAAAAGCAAAGAAAAAATCTGAAATAATCTTCCTATGTTTATTTATTCAACCATCACTGGATTAGTACTACTGGTTACTTGCTGTAGGAAATAGAAAGATGACTTTGACAAAGCTCCTCAAGCATCTATCTCCCTACAAGTTTATTTTCAGAAGAATCCAACAAATTACATAAATAACCATAAATCAAGAGAGAAATGGAAAAGTGCAATAAAATATCTAGACAAAGTGATAGAGATGTTCAGAATATGGGGAAATTATCTTAAAATCATATGTACATGTAATATTAATTTAGCAACTTTTTCTTTCTTTTTTGAGAGAGAGAAAGAGTACAAACGTGTGTGTGTGTGTGTGTGTGTGTGTGAGAGAGAGAGAGAGAGAGAGAGAGAGAGAGAGAGAGAGAGAAAATCTTAAGTAGGCTCCATGCTCAGAGTGAAAGATAACGTAGGGCTCAATCCCATGACCCTGGGATCATGACCTAAGCCAAAATCAAGAGTCAGATTCTCAACTGACTTGACTGAGCCACCCAGACTCCCCAGTTTAGCTATTTTTTTTCTAAGTAGCCCTCAGCCAATTGTCAAAGTGAATTTGGAGGCTTCCTTACATCTTACCTCAAGTAGCCATATCTTACTATTTCTTTAAGTTCTCAGTTTATGAATACAATTAATATAATATGAATAATTGATCCTTATTTATCAGGAACTATTCTGTGTGCTTTATTTATGTAGGCTGATTAACAGTGTTATTTTCCTTATTTTACTGATGAGGAAGCTAAGAATTAGAATCATTAAATTAACTCAAAGTTCTGAAATAGCCCTTGTTTATCCCCTCCCAAAAGGCTTATTTATCCCCTCCCAAATTGTAATTATCCATTGGCGCCCGTTCTTTTTGAAGTTACCTCCTGCTATGCTCTCTTTTCATTCTTGTCATCACAGCGTACCTCTCAGTTTCTTCAAGTAACCGCATTTTGCAAGATGATTCCATCTTGCATAGCAGATCCTCGGATATATTTGTCATATGAAGCAAATGGACTGAATATATAAATGCATGCTAAATTTTAGTGAATAATAGGCTAAAGATTTATCTACTCCTCTGGCAAATATATTTATTTTTAGTAGCAAACCCCTGACACATTCAAAGGCATGACTCCAGGGGTGAAAATTTTAGCTTATGGGAGAAGATTTTAGGCTGTAGTATGTTCTAGATACTGCATATGTCATTCCAGTGATGACTCACTTTTATAGCACTGAGGCATGCTCCTCTGTCTCCTACATGAGATCAATGCAATGCATTTTATTATTCGAGTTGTAAATGAATACCTCTGTTAGTCAGGAAAATAAAAAGTATGGAAAACATAAAGATGGTTCCTATAGAGGTCCTTTGCTAAGTTATCTGTTATTTTTATGTTATACTTTAAGTTATACTTTAATGTATGGAGTTATGAATTATAAGCTTTTCCAGATCTATTCAGAACAAGCAGGTTGGTTTTTTATCTCTTCAGAAACTTCCTGATTTTTGTGGAATATTTTTTTCCTAACTGCTTACTTATTTATAGTCCTTTCCCTAACTCCACTTCATGAATTCCTGTACACACATAAAATTGGTTTTAAAAATTCAAACCATTTTAGGAGATGATTTTGGCTATACAAAATGATTGGGTGTGAGCTGCCTCAGTCATTCTAGGGCCTGGCTGTGGGGTCATTTCTAATATTTCAGAAAAATCCTGATCTTAGATGGTATGATAGCCTCTTGGCTATTTTTCCAAACATATTTTCCCTTGTTTCCTCTTCTTTCTGATATAAAAGTGAACACTTGCAAGCTAAAATCCAATCAAATGTGGACGCATGTGTTGCTATGTGATGGTTCCCAGTAAAAGTAGATAAGGGATTTTATCATAAACTAAAGGCAAACAGACATTCCAGAAATGAGCTAGAGTATGAGATCGGTTCATGGTAAGAAGACTTCACTGGAGAGTTATTTGGCACAAACATTTTCACTACAAAATCCATTAAAGTCAGCTAAAAATTAAAATCACTTTAAGGAAAAATAGAATAAAGTATGTGAAAATGTTACACTCTCTGCTAAGATTAATACTATTCACGGTGTTGAAAGGTTTGTGGTCTTGCCTTTGAGGAAGCTGAAAGGTCAGAAACCACAAAGATGCATGTGTGCTGTCGTTTGCACAGTTACTAATTGTTCTCGTTATTTCCATAATGAGATGTACTATTTCAACAGAGAGATCCTCTTGAGAGTTCCTTTTAGTGTTTTCAGGCAGGCAGCTTTTTTGCTTTCATGTTATGGCCTTGGCCAAGAAGTTCAGATAGACTTTCCATTTATTCAGTAAGAATGCATAAATGTGTTATTCTGTTGTTAGACTGTAAATTCCATAAAGTCAAGGACCATATCAAGTTTGAACACAATTATACACTGCACATTTTGCACAAGGTTTGCACATACTTTTTGAATAATTGAAGGAAAAAATAAATCAAGTTTAACCAAATACTTTACTCCCATCTCTGGTGCAGAACTCTAGATTGATAATGTATGAAAAACATAACATTCAGACAAAATCCTTCTCCTTTAGAATCTTATTGTCTAGTTGAATATATGAAACATATACACATCAAATTTTAAGGAGAAATAATTACACTTTTATAAGTATATGAAAATTCAGCATGAATCTGTTCGTTCAACACATTGTATAAAAACGTTCTTTTATCTATTTAGTGTGATTGATAGGACAGTTTGTAGTTGGACAGAACTAAAAAAAAAACTGAGTGTAAGCATTGCAAAGAAACAACAAATAGCATGTTGTTAACATTCAAAGGAAGAAAATATATTTGCAAGGCAAATCAGAGAGAAATTTATGGGTACTTGTACACTGAGTATTGAAGGATAGATACAATTTTATGCCGATATCAATATCTAGGTAGGATAAAAAATATATGTACATATTTGTATGTTCAATTAGAAAGAGTAGTAAAATTAATAAAGTAGAATGCAGTTAGTCATACCTTGATCATAGTCTTTTATGACTATGAGCAAAATTTATTCTTTTTAAAATTTTTAAAAATTATTTTTTAATGTTTATTTATTTTTGAGAGAGAGACAGAGAGTGAGTGGGGGAGGGGCAGAGAGAGAAGGAGACACAGAATCTGAAGCAGGCTCCAGGCTGTGAGCTGTCAGCACAGAGCGGGATGGGGCTGGGGCTTGAATCCACCCTGTGAGACCATGACCTGAGGCAAAGTCAAATGCTTAACAGAATGAGCTACCCAGGTGCCCCTGAGCAAAATTTATTCTTATTTAGTTAGTGGTTCGTGTTGACATAGTTGCTTAAAGATCGCTTACCTCCTGGGGGCGTCTGGGTGGCTCAGTCGGTTAAGCTTAGACTGGCTCAGGTCATGATCTGGCAGTTCATGGCTCTGAACCCTAAGTCAGGCTCTATACTGACAGCTGGAACCTGGAGCCTACTTTGGATTCTGTCTCAGTCTCTCTCTGCCACTCTACCACTTGTGCTCTGTCTCTCACTGTCTCAAAACTAAGTAAACATTAAAAAAAAAAATAAAACAAAATTGAGAAAAGATTGCTCACCTCCTAAGAACCAATGATCTATCTTTTATCACATACATTTCCTTGAAAATAAGAAGAATATTTCTTTGAAAATAAGAAGAAAATAAGAAGAATGGAGCATAGTATGAATAATCAGGATAGATTTGGCTATAAGAAATCTGACTGAACTTCTTAATACTTCTATCTCTACAAAGAAAATTATAGAACTCATATTATAGTATTTCATACTGTAGGAGGAATTCTAATTCTTTGCCTGAGGAGGAAATACATCATGACATATTAGTAAAGAAGTCAATTGAATTACTTACTTTATTAACTTTCTATATTTCTATAGGTTCAAGTAAATTTAACTTCCAATGCTATCTCATATACTGGAAGCTTGAATGGGTAATGAATTTTTATGTAAAGTTAGTTGAAATGGATGACTACTGATAGTTTAAAAATATTAAATAGTAATTGCATATTCTAAATGGGAAACATGTGTTGTTGGTTTACTAGGCCTTGTTCCATTGCAAAAAGACCATGACCATTTCAGGTTTCTTGGAAGAGCCAGTATCTGTCCTCTTTTTTTTTAGGGCGGGAAATTCAACTCACATGTGACTGATAATTGATTCTGAAGATTTTGAACATTATTTACCTTTTCTAATTCTGACTGTTGTTGTAAGTAATCACTTGGTTAGGATGCATCTTTGCTGTTGTTATTTGGAGTATTTGACTATTCACAAGTCCCACTGTGATTCAAGGTATTCATTAGGCTCCTGGTGTGTATTTGTTAGTAGTTCCATTATCTTTATTGGTTCGCTTGCACAGTATTACCTGAGATGCTGCAAGACATTGTACATGGGGTATGGATTGTGGACATACTGATTTCAGTTATTATTTAGGTTTAGAAACATAGAATCTCTGTGACCTTGAGCAAGTTACTCTGTCTCTAATTCTTAAAATACAAAGTAGAGCTGATAATACTGCTTCATTGAATTGTGGTAAAGATTGAGCTGAAAAGTGAGGCTATTAAACAAAGAGCCTGTCATTTAATTAGTATCCTTTGACTTCCCTTAAGAATCTATGTGCCTAGGTGATTGCTTGTTTGGATTAGAGAGCCCCAAGTACCCCCAAATATATTAAAATAATTACACTGAGCCTTGTACCACTTCTTGGACTTGTCAGTCTTAGAATCCAGCCAAATTATTGTCTCTGTATAGAGAATAATGTTAATACAGATATGTTCTCAAATCTTTTCTTTTACTTTTTAGCACTTGTGAATTACTGGAGATGTTTTGGAAGAAGTCTGAGGTTATTGATTATTTAAACCGGCAAGGGAATGTTAGATACTAGCGGGTACAGCTGGTCGCCTCTTCCAGCCCATTTCTCCGGTGACCTCACGAGGCAAATCCCTGGCACTGCTCCTGGGACTCCGGTGTCACAGAAGAAGGCTTGTGTGCACCGCCGGCCCTGAAGAGCCCGGAGCCACTTCTTTAGCACCACGGACAGCTCGTGCGCCTGAGGAGGGAGGCTGGGAGGACTCTTCTCTGCGCCACCGCCAGGAAGAGGGAGTGCAGTAGCAGCAGGCTGGGAGGAGGAGGAGAAAGGAAGGACGGCTCCGGGTGGGGAGTGGAAGAAATCTGGGAGCAGCTAGAGCAGCAGGTCCGGGGGGAGCTGCTCAGCTGCACTGCTTCCATTATTCAGGCGGACTCTGCTGAGCTTCCCAGGGCTGCTTCCCAGTCGCCCTGGGCGGAGGCTGCCGTCTAGACCTGACTCCAGGTGAGTTAAACCGAGGGATGTACTGAGGGGTCTCGAACTAAAGGCTTTGAATTGGCGAGCTTGCTCAGCTCCCCAAACACTGCTGGCTTTACAATTTATCCAAAGTCATGACAGACTGATTTTGGCGTGGCTGCAAAGGCTGGGGGGGGGGGGGGTGGGGGGTGGGTGGGCGGTGGGCAGTTGCGATCCTCACAGCAAGGATGAGGGGATTCTGATGGAATTCAGCTGAAGTGACTGGATTTTAGGAAATGTCCTCAAATGCATGCGTTATATGTGTTTTATATATAAGCTTTCTAGACAGTCATTTGTTTTTCTGGCTGCCTATTTTGTCCTTCTGTCCCTCCTTCTTCTTGGCTCATGCCCAATTTTCCAAGTCCAGTCAAAGGATTGGAAAGGTGTGGAAGTAAGGAGTCCTAGTATGTGCTGGGACAGGGTAACCTTGCTCTCTAAGTGGGGAGCAGTATTGCTCTCACCCTGATTCACCAGAGGGTAACACTATGAGGAACTGGTGGTTCTTTTGCTCAGTACTCTCCATAAGCTTATTAAAAGGCAGAGAACTTCAGGCTCTCTAGACAGGCTCTGGAATTGATGGCAATTTAGCTTAAAAGCCATGTTGATTCATTTCCTCTTCAGTTTTTGTTCCAAAATTATTACCATATTATTACCATATTGTTCCAAAATTATTACCAGTAGTTCTTTAACAGCATGACTTTTAAGTGTCTGACTGACAGGAAGTATATTTATTATTTTGAAAATGCTATGGAAAAAGTGATGAGTTCACATTAAGAGGAGAACAACTTTATTTTCCTGAAAGGACTTTGGGGAAAGGGATGGAAGAAATTCTGGGAATGAAATTGTAGACATTTCCCACAGAACTTCCTTAGTTTAATTTTTTCATATTTTCTTTCTTACTTTAGTTCTCTCTTTCTCCCTGTCCTTTCTTTTTTCTTTTCTTTTCTTTTCTTTTCTTTTCTTTTCTTTTCTTTTCTCTTCTCTTCTCTTCTCTTCTCTTCTCTTCTCTTCTCTTCTTCTCTTTCTTTTTCTTTCTCTTTTTCTTTTTCTTTCCGGTGTGGGAGGAAAGATTACTAAGGTGTATTATGAGTTTATTTAGTTTAGAAGTTGCTTTCTTGCTAATAGCACTAACTTTTAATCATCATGGTCATAAGAGGTTTTTTTTTAATTTTTAATTATTTTATGTTTGCCTTTTAGGTGGTCGGGGTTGCTATTTTTGTTCTTGGATCCAATACTTACTTCATGAACCTTGCTGGATATTTTTCAGTAAAAATTGGTGGTCATACAATTAGTCATATGGGCTACCATGCATTTTAATAGTAGTGAAGTATATAAATTATGAATTTAGCAAATAAATTTTGGAACCCAAATTGGGGGATGAAATCTATATATCTTTCAAATATTTACTAAATTCTCTGCAAGGGTCTAGTATTATTTTATGCTTAAGAGAGCTTACTGTTTTTTCAAATTGAGATATTTGAATTTCTCAATGAAGCTACAGTTTTATCAATTAAGGTGAAATATTTTACTTTTTTTCTACCTTTAATATCAATTTGGATTCAATAAATCCATCTTGTCTGCTACCATGAGTCCTATTCTTTCTCATCTCTTCCATTTCTAATTTCTTACAGAAGTTTAGAAAGATCAGTAATATTATTTCTACTTTTCAGGTGAAAAGCGTATGACATAGAGGGATTAATTTCCCTAAATGTCTACAATCTTTATGTTATAAAGTAGAACTGTAAGCCTAGGCTAATTAAGTTCACTTTCAATTCTTTTCCCAAAACGTGCATTGCTGCTTTTAGTTGAAACTATGACAATAGTGATATACGAATATGCCTTATGTAAAAATACCTAAAGTATTGCTTTTTTTCTGATTATTTATTAAAACTGGGTTTTTTTTACATACAAGAAAATGTAATTGTATAGAGTTATACTCGTCTGCTCCTCATCTTCAAATCACTCCTAAACTCCTTAACAACTGACCTTGTGTCCTCCTTTATAAGAGTGGATTTGAAACACAGACTCAGTATTTACTAAGAGTAGTGTTGGAATAATTTATGTCTTATAATCAAGATAGAAGATATTCCACATTTAGATGCATTTTAAAATTGCTTAGTGTGAACTTGAAACACAGCTAAAACTTGCTTTCAGAGTAAACTGCCAGACTTCACAAGGACTTGTTTTTAGATTCCTTGAACATTGACAGGTTATGTATGCCTGTATAGGATATGGGGGAAGAGGAAGTTAGAAACTGAACAATTTTATTTTTGATATATAACCACATTTGTAAAAATGAATCCAAGTTTTATATATGCCATGAGTATTTTGTCTGATATAGGCTAATTTAAAGTAAACCTCATTTTAACCTTTGAGAGAGAGAAATTTTTTTTAATTTGTTTCAGTTTTTTTTATCCATTTTCATTATTAAGTAGTAACATTCTGCTATACTTAGGCCCTTAAAAAGCCATTTGAGTTACAAAGACAGTATGTGAGTTTTGGGGGAATGATGCATTTGTGTGTGTATACACGTTTAGTAGAACCTTTTGAGGTATGGGAAAAAGGTGAGCAAGAGAAATAAATACTATACAGGAAACTTCTTGGAGTCTCAAAACACTTTGAAACTATTTTTTTCCTCTGATAGACCTAACAAAAATCGTTATGTATGGGGACTAAGTATATGATGTGCAACTTTGCATCTGATCACAGGATCACAGGCACACTCATGGTGTATTCTCGAATGAACCAAGATAATAGGTTCTTTGGTTCTTGACCATCCAACCAATTCCTTGCAGGTGTTGGTATGAAAAGGGCGGCTTACAATGGTTTTTCTGGAGTCTCATAATCGTCTCTCAGATCCTATAAAGTAGCTCAAACAGGGTGTGAGTGAAACTCATCATTGTTTACCATCTCAGAGAATAAGTCCTCTTGAGAATGCTGACTAAAGCCTTATTCCTGTGCAGTTATTCAGACTGTCAGCTGGGAGGAAGGAAGGAGAGAGAGAGGAGGCTAAGAAAAAAAAGATATGTCATATTCTCCTTCATGAAGGAATGGGGACCATGTTACATCTTTATCTAGAAATATTTATATGCAGACATTCCTCAACAAGAGTGATTTGCATCATTAAGGGCTGCTTCAGAGACTGGGGACATTGTTGCCCTCAGATTTCCAGAAAACCCTGTGCACAGTCTGAGACAGCTTTAGTGACAAAAACTCCCACCCCACACTGCCCCAAAAAATCCTTTTGGTAGAGTCACTGATTAACCCTGGATGTTGTCTGACCCATGTGCGTGAGAGTAGTAGTGCTGAGGGGGAGAAAGTGAAACAGCAACGATTCTTACTACAGAAGTATCATGAACATTCATTGATGAAAATGATTTCTTTTTTTTTTTTTTTCAAACATAGGATGTCCATAGGGTCATGCTTTCTTGGATAAAAATTGGCAGAGATATGAATTGAATTTTGGACTCTGCTTTTCTAAAAGTGTCCTGTTGGGGGCGCCTGAGTGGCTCAGTTAGTTAAGTATTTGGCTCTTGATTTTGGCTCAGGTCTTGATCTCCATCATGGTGGTGAGATTGATCCCTGTGTCTGGGTTCTGAGAGTGGTTTCTTGGGATTCTGTCCTTCCCTCCCCTTTGTCCCTCACTTGCGTGCTCTCTCTCTCTCTCCCTCTCCAAAAAAAATTAATTAAAATAAATAAAAGTGCCATGTTCTCTTAGTTGCTCATTTTAACATGAGTAGTTCAGAGTAATCATGGGCTATTAAGAGGACTAAGCATTTTAAGTTTTACATTATGAGATTCATGCCTTATCTCCTTTTATGGTGACACTGATAGCATAGAGAATATTAGAGGAGATTTAGTGCAGAAAAATATGGAGATGTATGAACAGCGGACATGATTGACAACCACAGTTTTCTGCATTGTTCCAATGCCAAGGTAACTTTGGATAAACTCATTTTATTCACTACTTAAGAGAAACTAAGAAAAAGTAGAGGAACTGGGAGAAGGCTAGAAGGTTGACTTTATGACAAATTATGGGCTTTAAGACAAATTCTTAAGATGGGCTACATGATAGGAAAGAAAAAACAGAAGTCACTGAACAAAAGTTTTGCCTAATATAATTCATGAATTATTCTGATTTGTTGAATCAGTTCTTTAAATGTATTACTTAAGCATAGGAAGAGTTATAGGAAATTATGTTTTTTAATACGAATATACATTTAATGAGCTATACTATAGATAAAGGAATGAACAATCCAATTATTTTTTACTAAATGAAAACTTTCCTTTTTTTCATTCCAAATTTATACTAGCAGTTTAGTGTGATGTATTACTTGAGCTCCAAAATTTGCATCCAAAAAAGATGCATGTGTTGAACTTTATTTTTCATGGAAAACTGTAATATGGATGAGTAGTGAGACTGCAAAAGACGGGTGAAGAAGTTTAGTAATTCTCACACTAAATAAGAATAAGGATAAATTGTAGAGCACTTACTGTCAGACGCTCGTTTAGGGTTAACAAGAATTATCACAGTTAATCCTGGAAATAATGCACCTGCATATTGGAGTAATAAAGTGTCATGCAGATCTGGATTTGAAATTGCCTCTTGCTAGTGGTATGAACTTGAAACAAATGGTGTAGCCTCTATTCATCTCAGATGCTTCTTCTGTGAAATGAGATTACTAGTATCTAACTTATTGGCTCTTTATCCATGTTTTGCATTTTAGTGTGGGTCCAGTTCCAAGTAGGGTAAGACTGTTATTTTATTCTTGCTGTTATATTCACCGTAGTTCTACCTTTTAATAGCTGTGTGGCATTGATCAAGATCCTTTTTTGTGATCTTTTCTTTATCTATAAAATGCTTGTTTTGAAGAGTTGTTAGTACATTAAAGAAATTTGAGAAAATCATTTACGTAAAGGATGTGATACATGGTAGACAAGTATTTTTCTTGTCCTTCTATATACTACTATGGAGATAGTCTACATGTTTTTTCCAATTTTTTAATATACTTCCTCAAATTCAGTGTCAATCTTGGACAAAACATTCCTATTTCCTGCTTCTCTTCTGATTAAACACTAGAAAAGTAGGAGTGTTCTTATAATTTTTATTGTGCTTAAGCATCAGAAAAGAAGCAAGCCAGGTCTCAGGACAAGTTTTGATAAGGAAAGGGACATGTTTATCTTGCTAAACTTATTCCTTCCAACTCTTGACAGTTTTATACTGTCATTTTGTCAGCAATAGGTGAGAATTTTCTATTTAAATGATTTCCTGTTTGTGGTAGTAAAATTTATGTCTGGACTTAATCCAGTTAGCATAAACAAAATGGAGAGTTGGCCAATAATTTATTTTATTTTATTTTTTAATGTTTTTATTTATTTTTGAAGGAGAGAGAGAGAGAGCATGAGCGGGGGAGGAGCAGAGAGAGAGGGAGACACAGAATTCGAAGCAGCTGTCAGCATAGAGCCCGATGCGGGGCTCGAACCCATAAACTGTGAGATCATGACCTGAGCTGAAGCCGGGTGCTCAATCAACTGAGCCACCCAGGCGCCCCCCTCCCCATAATTTATTTTTAACAAGAGGAAAGAACGTACACAAGTTTTTACTATTGCTTTGAGAATCTTTCAAATTAACTTTGATTCTGTTGGTGAAGGTAGCATCATAAACTCAGTCCTAATGGTGTTCTTAAAGGGTAATACTTGAACATTGTATATACCATCTGCAGATTGGCTTAATAGGACTTAATTTCAGATATAACTTCTCTGCTAAACAGGAAGATTCTTACATGAAGATATGCCTTCTATCAGATATAAGGTTGCTCAAGGCTTTCTGCATGGGGTTAGAGGAAGAGTAAATAGAATCTTTTCATCTCTAAATTAGACATACTGGTTGATTCATATTGATTGAATGGTTATGATCATATTAATAATGTGGCTCAGGGGTAAACAAGTAAATAGTTACCAAGATTAAATCCAGTTATTAAGTTTAATGCTCCCTATTTCTTCCCCCTAGGATCTCTCAAGTTCATCACTGTTTCATCTGCTTTCCTTTGCTCATTATAATGGTATATTAGTTTCCTAGAGCTGCTCTAACAAATTACCACAAACTTAATGGCTTAAAAAATTTATTGCCTTAAAGTTTTGGAGTTCAGAATTCTCAAAGCAGTTTTACTGGGCTAGAGTCAATATGTCTACGAAGCTGATTCCTTCTGGAGGCTCTGAGGGGAGAATCCATTTTCTTGCCTTTTCTTGCTTCTAGTGACCATCTGAATTCATTGGCATATGGCCCCTTCCTCCATTTTCAAAGTGCATTGTTCCTATCCTATCTGTCTCTACATTGCCTCTTCCTCTAACTCCTCCATCTTTCCTTCAAGGACTCTTGTGATTACCCTGGGCTCACCTGGATGATCCAGGATCTCCATCTCAGTATTCTTAACTCAATCATGTTTGCAAAGTCCCTTTGATTATGTAAGGTAATACATCCACAGAGTGTGGGATTTAGGAAGAGAGTATCATTGGGGACCATTATTCAGCCTACCACGTATAGTAGTAATATTTGTGTGCTTTGAGGCTCTGAAATTAATGTGCTTGCTTCCTTGTGGGAAAATTATAAATTTGGGGGTTTTTAGATCTTTTAGAAGATATTGATTGGTAATTTTCCAACAACAGATACTGATCCCTTACATTTATTAGGTGTAATTTTAGGTAAGTATAAGTGAAATCATTTGCACTTCTAGGGTCAAAAATATTAATTATACCCATTATCTGTCAGGGCCAACATCTGGATGACTTAAGTTTAAATTACATAGAGCAATATCTGATAGTTCTTCTTTATGAAGTTAGCCTTTGTTTACAAAGCCAAATCAATGTAAGAAACCACAGAAAGCTTGGTGCTCTTTAAAAATTTTTCAGGACATACTCAAGGGATGTCAGATGCTATTTCCATAATAATTGGCACTCTTCACAAATATTCATTGTGAATATTTAATCTCATGAGTTCTACACAATAATTGTAGACTTCCAGGGGAAATTTAATGACGGTCATGTCAACTTTACAAATCTTCTGTAATCCAAGGGAGAACTGTTATATAAGGTGGATTCATTTGTTCCCCTATCCCACTGTTGCCAAAGGGAGCATGAAGTGCCCTGCTCACATTAATTTAATGCAAATGAATTCTTACTGTCTCAAGAGTTTGTCCTTCATTTTTCTTAAAATTATGTTGTAAATGAATGTGACATGCTTTACTGGTTGTTGTGCAGGGAGCATTGTCCTTCCTAAAAGCTCTCTCATTTGTCAAAAAGAAGCCATTAAGAGAAAAAGTAAATTATCTTATCTGATCAGTGTTAAGAATGACCTTAAACCAATAAATTTTTTTACCAGTACAATAGCTGAATTTTCTTTGCACTTATGGAGATTCAAGAGAAAGCCTGTTAAGGTACAAAGCTGTTACAAAAATTTAAAACCCATGTTTCTCTTTTACCTTGTAGACAGTAATGTGTGTCTGATGCAGTTTTGCTTATTGCTATCTCCTTGCTTTCCAGAACTAATTTGAATACTCCTAAGTTTTTAAATATTTTTCTTTTCTTTAAATATTTTCAATGTCCAGCAATATAGTTTTATGAATATCTAGCTACAAATAGAGGTTGGTATAACATTGAATTAAACAGGGATGATTACAAATGATCATTTTTGATAAAAGACGGCACATTTGTCCCTTTTCACATAAATGTAAAACATTTTAGTGAGGGAAGGTGAGACTGGATGAAGGAACTCTGTTGATGTTTAAGTAGATGATGATAAGGAGAGTAATGTACAAGCATATTTTTTTTACTTTCATGTCCAGAATAGAGTAATTGCACAGTAAGTGGTATTTTTCTACTGTGGAAGCATCTTCTCCAGCCATGCTATTCATGAGGGCAAGAGCTTCAACTAAGCTTTCAGCAACCATAAGTAAAAAGGATGGTGTGATAGGCTGCCGGTGCATATGGCTGTCTCTAGCAGGCCAACTGTTACTTTTGCCCACCCACATCACTGAGGACATATGGCGTTACTTTGGCTGTGGAAGCAAGTGTGTGTGGACATGTCTCAGTGTGGGCATAAGACTGCTGGTTGTCTTCCTCTTTTTGCTCATAAAACCAACTGCCTCTGGGTTGAAAACTTATCCATAGCAATAGATCTGAGGACAATAAATGACATAGTTCTTCTTATTAACTGATATGAAAGCAATACGATTAAGTTTTTCTCTAGGTTGATCACAAGACTTAGTGTATGTTTGCCATTATTATGCTTATAAGAAGAAATGATGGCTTTTTCACGAATGAAAGTCAGGGATTTTTTAATCAAAAGATAACTTATTAAAAGATACAGGATTATCTAGAACCAGAGCAGTAGAAGCATCAGGAATATGGTTGAAACTATTTATTTTGTGCAATAATCAATTAGTGAAATCTAACAATGAATGTATTACTATTAGCTGTGACTATAAGGAAAATATGAGAAAACGGATGAGAAGGCTGAAATGAAGAAAGTTGTCTAATTCCAGCACAATTTATTTCACAGAGTTCACAGTATTCTAAAACAATTTTTTACATCTATATATTTATTTTTGAGAAAGGGAGAGTGCGAGTGAGTGAGGGGCAGAGAGAGAGAGAGACAGAGACAGAGACAGAGAATCCCACACAGACTTCACATGCATTGTCAGGGCGGAGCCCAAAGCTGGAGCTCAGGAACTCGGAGATCATGACCTGAGCTGAAGTCAGATGTTTAACTGACTGAGCCACCCAGGAGCCCGCCCCCACCCCTTTTTAAAGTTTATTTATTCTAAAGCAATTTTTGAAAATTAGATTCTTTTTTTCAGTAGTGTGAGTTCTGAATTTTCAAAGGGAGCCATTTCAATACTGGCAACAAGTATGTATTTTTAGTGGTGGCTCTAGAACTCCTACATAGAAAGGCTTTTAAGACATAGTCTGATTGGAAGGCAAGGATAGAGGGTGTGTGCTGAGGTTGCAGGTACACAGGACTTTAGATGATGTACATCAATTATCTAAAGAGAAGAATGGGCAGTGCTGCTGAGGATTATGGGAAAGAAGATGACGCTGTAAGTTACCTTTTCCTGCCACTGTTGGCAAATTTGTGTAGTTGGGATTTGTTGGAGATTTCTTTTATAATCACTCAATAATTTCACACACTGTATTCTGTAAATCTTAACATTTTCACTACAGCTATATTTGCTAAATATTAGGTAAATAAAATCAAGATCTGTGTAGGTAACATTGACAAAAGCAGTCTTTCCAGAGGTAGAAATGATGAATTGTCAAATGCTTTTGAACATCACTTTTTCTACAAAGTCTCATTCCAGTTTCAGTACTTTGGCACATCTATTCATCACTATTAAGGTTGTATGTGAAATGTTTGGCAGTGTGGGTATCAGAGATTTGTGGTAATGGTGATTGATGCTCAGAATACAGCATCATTATTGTTATTCACTGGCCTTGAGAACTTTGGTTTTCATCTGTTATCACCTTGCTGTCCCACTGACTGACAAATTTAAATTATTTGATCCATCAAAAAATATATTTTCTGGCAACTCATTTATTTAATTTTAATTTTTTTTATTACTCTTTGTGTGCTGTGGTGAAGTATCAAATTCTCAGTGTGTTATAACAATGTGGTAGTTCAGATTGAAGCAAGTGCCTTAAAACAAACAGGTTTACTACCAAGATATATAAAATACTGATTTTATTAACAGAACTAAATGCATAGGTAACATAAAATATCTGAGTTAAATTAAGTATTTTTCACATATGTATACATATTTTTACATTTGACCTTTCTATTTTAAGTATTTGTGTACACATATATAATTGATGCAAATTCAGTTTTAGAGATCTTATCCAAAGGGTCAATTCCTTAGGGTGACTCTTTCAAATATGTATCAATTATGGCAAAATGGACACAAAATGGCAACATAAGGAGCCATAAAAATGAGAATAAATGGGAGATATTGGTTAAAAAAAACTTCCAAATGAGTTGATTTTGATTTAAATGCTCTTCGGTTGTTAGCTGAGGAAATTAATAGAATTGAAATTTTATGAAAATCATTCAAATTTGTTGTGCAGGTATGTACATTATGTGTACTATAAATATAAAAGGGATAGCATATTATTTAGCACAAATATCCATACTTATCTGTATATATATATGTGTATATATATATATATATCCATCATGAAACTGAGTGCATGTGATATATACATATATTGTGTACTTTTTAAAAAAAATTAAACATTCATTTATTATTGAGAGACAGAGCATGAACATGGGAGGGACAGAGAGAGGAGGAGACACAGAATCAGAAGCAGTCTCCAAGCTCTGAGCTGTTAGGACAGAGCCACATGCAGGGCTTGAACCCACAAACCACAAGATGATGACCTGAGCCGAAGTCGGACACCCAACCGACTGAGCCACCCAGGTGCCCCATATATTGTGTACTTTTATTTTTACATTCATTACTTTTTCACCTCATTAGCAACAAATTAAAAATGGAGAAATTTTCATTTGGTAATTTGACCTCCCATATTCCTGTCTCACATTTATGGTTTTATATTGTTATTTTCTTTGTGACTAGACCTTTCGAACTAACAAATATCTTATATTCTTTGTTGATATTTGGAAAGCAATGTGTCTCTGTAAAGGGTGCATGTGCATGTAGATGAGCACATGCAAAATTGTGATGAATGTTTGATTTTTGACAGAGAAAAGCTAGTTAAAATTATTCAGAGTGTGGTAGGTAGCACCACTGCAATGGAAAACCAGACATCCATCAATGTAATCATTAAACAGATATTTTTGAGCACCTACTCAGTCCCTGACACAATTTTAAGTAATAGGAATGTAACTATCACAAAATTCAGTCTCTACCCTCAGAGGCAAATTGCAGGACAGATTGGTCAAGGTGAAACACATTTCAGAACCAGAAATTAAAGTTTCTGAGATGCGAGAATGTCATTCAAACAATGTTATGTTATACACTGAAACCATAAGAAAGCAGTTCCTCTATCCAGCCCTTCAGGGGATAATGGGGAAGAAGTAAACTGGCTGTTATGCTTGAATTTGCATAATTTCACAACTACATAGTGTTATATAATGTCAATAAACTTAAAATCTGATATATGATAAATATGGTCTTTCAAATCAGTGGGGAAATGATAAATGATTCATAAAATGATGTTCAAGTAATTGGCTATGTGCTTCATAGATGTAAAAAGTTATAATACACCCAATTAATTTCATAGTAGGCACTGAGGAAATGCCTCCAAATATAAGAAAAAATATATAGGCAAATGTCATTTGTAATATTAGGGCTAAATTAACTTTCCAAAGTGTAACCCAACCAAAGACAGAAACTAATAAAGACTGATGGATTGGACTTTGTTAAAGTGAAAAACTTTAATATTTCAAATGATACCATCACTGAATATAAAAAGAAAATGCCAAATCAGGAGAAAGTGTTTGCAATTCACTTGACATATTTGACATATAAATAGTCCAATAAATCATTACGAATGGTCCAATAGGAAAAAAGGACAGGGGACCTGGGTGGCTCAGTTGGTTGAGCTTCCAATTTCAGCTCAGGTCAAGATCTCAGGGCCCATGGGTTTGAGTCCTGCATCAAGCTCTGTGCTGACAGCTCAGAGCCGGGAGTCTGCTGTGGATTCTGTGTCTCCCTCTCTCTGCCTCTCCCCCACTCACTTTCTCTCTCTCTCTCTCTCTCTCTCTCTCTCTCTTTCTCTCTTTCTCTCTCAAAAAATAATAAATAAACATTTAAAAAATAAGAAAAAAAAAGACAAAGTACATTGGCAGGAAACACTGAGACTCGAATACTGAATGTATTAGCATCTGTATTGCTAGTCAAATGCAAAAAACATGGAGGAAATTATATATGTGTGACATTTTAACAAAACTGTAGTATGAACTTATCCATGCTATAAGTAAAACTGTAAAACTATCTGTGAAACTATATGCACGTTCGTGTCCATGTCGATTGTTTTCTTTTAGTTCTTTTAAATTTTTGCATTTTCCAAAGTATATTCAAATATCAGAACACACTCTTTGCTGTTGAAAGCAGCCTTTCAAATATAAACTCACCCATAACTTTCTCTAAATTTTACAGGGCCGAGATTCCTTATCAGAAACTATATTTCAATAATTATTTTATTGTTTTTAGTAGTTCCTACTTCAGGCTTAACTGCTAGAGGAAGACTTTTTTCTTTTCTTTTTTTTTAACAAAGCTTTCTGATGTACTTTTTAATATTATTATTATTGGAAAGAGCTTTTATTTCCTTAAGTGTTTTGTTGCCTCAGTATGATGAGTATCCGGCAGTGAAATTCAGTGGAACAGATGTTTATTGTGATATATGAGATGAACTTGCTTCCCTAAGCTCACGTAGGCATGAAATACATCTGGCTTCTATACATAAAAGTCAATTTGTATTCCCAAATGTGTTTCTGTGCATTAGCCAGACTTTTAGGGGCAGAAACCCTACTAGTCCATCAAATAGGGGCTCTGCTTAACTATGAAGCTTAAGTTAGGCTACAAGATGAAAGAACTAAGTTTTCAGGCTGGAGACAGTCTGAGCAGGAGATGTTACTACCGAGTGTATTAAGGTTAGGTAACTGAGGCTGACAGAGCAACTTATGTGTGTATGTTAGGGAGGGGTGTATGCATAAAATTAGAGAATCCTGTGAAGCAGAGCGTAATCAATTGTGTAAGCATATGGAATGCATAAGAAAGGAAATCCAGTTTAAAGGAGAAAAATAAGGCGAAGCAAAGGGAAAAAGCTAATAAAGGTAAGCTCTAAAAAAAAAGTAGGGCCGAATGTAAACAGTGATGAGAATAAAGGCATTTGGTAGGCATGGGGGAAATAGTATCCAGACTGTGTCAGAAAGGGATTTAGCTTGTGTGTGCCTGTATTGCTAGGGTTATGATATGCAGAAATCAGGCCCCTTGAGGTATAGCAGCTCTACTTTTCTATTCCTCAGGTAGCCTTGAATATTCCTTTTTAATTTTAAAAAGACCATTTATTTGTGTGTGATGGGTTAACATCAAGGACATGAGATTTTTCTAGAATATACTAAAACTGATCAATAATCTAGTAGCTAAAACCTTTTAAAATAATTTGTGCTAGATCTTTATATCATATAGAATTTCATTGCCAGAGTGAGCAGTGCATTATACCTTATTTTACCTTTTCCAATTACTGAGTATGGTATGAATAATGTCTTCCCAATGACATCTACATCCTAATCCCCAGAATTTGTGAATATGTTGTATTACATAGCAAGGGGGAGTTAAGGTTGCAGGTGAAATGAAAATTGTTAATCATCTGACCTTAAAATGCAGAGATTATCTTTCATTATTTGTGTAGGTCCAGTGTAATCACAGAGACCCTATAAGAGGGAGGACAAAATCATTAGAAGGAGATGAAGTGACTGAAAGAGAGGTTGGAGTAGTAAGTTTTGTGGATAGAGACAAAAGATACATTCAACTTCTAGAATGGTTCTTCCCAAAAGAGCCTCTAGAAGTAACATAGCCCTGGATGATGACTTAATTTTAGTCCCACTAGGAAGACTTGTTTTGGACTTCTGACGTCTAGAACCATTAGAAAATAAACTTATGTTGTTTTAAGCCACTGAGTTTGTGTTAATTTGTGATAGCAGCAATAAGAAACTAACACGTTTAAACCATATATATTGCTATAGATGGTTGCTGAAGAATTGAGTGGGCATTTCAGGAAAGAATTGGGAACTCATTTTCTTAAGAAAGTCCTTCATGTCAGGATAATGAGAATGTAGAGAGATGAACTGTTTTATTTACGTATACAAAGAATATGTAGGTTTAAAAAGGGGGTATCTTTTGAAAGCTAATAAACATGTTTTTGATTATGTGAGGCTTGGATGGTGCATTCAACGTTGTGTTGGATAATCCTACAATCTTTCTAGCACTATAAAGTCATCAATAATTTTAGTTTGAGTACTATAAACCAAGGTCACTTGGACCAATGCCTCTGATGAGGATTAGGATGGCAAAGACAGCTTGAGTGATTTGAATTGAAGACCAGAATAGGGGGAAATAGGATATCCCACTGAAAATCCAATTTCTACTATCCATTCTAATAATATGTTTACCAACTAGTTATGTATAGGACATTATGTTAAGTAATAAAGGCATAGTCCAGTGGTGGAAACAGATGAAAAGTGTTACAATAGTGATAGATAAGCTGTTAAGGAGAAGCAAAGTTGCAAAATTGGTGCTATCTGAAAGTTTTCAAGAACAACAGGATTAAAAGAAAATAAGATTATGAAGTGTTGTATTTGCTCCCCATCTCCAGCTTGTGAAAATGGTTCACAAAACTAAGCCAGTCGTGTTTTAAAACTCAAAGAACGTTCTTTTGATCAAAGTTTTAAATGTAGTGCACATTTTTGTTTTCTTTTCCTTAATCATTCATAAACTGCTTACAGGAAACCAGAAGACAAATCTGACAAATATGCTGAACATTATACCTGCAGGGAGCATGATGTTCCTCCAGGGAATAAAGGCTTTGCTAGCCAAGGAATGATATTCTTAATATTTCCCAGTAATATGGAATGTATCCAGTTGAAATTAATAATACAACTTTATAAAAATATTACTTCTCATGAAGTTTTACAATTACTTTTTCTGTAGTTTATGATTAATGGCATCAGATTCATAAGTTGAAATTATCTTTAATAATTTTAATAACTCCCCCAAAAAGGTTTCTTTAAAACAATTATGCCTTGATTTCCCAAGTCTCCTTTGTTAAAAACATCTCAAAACAACTAAATTAAATAAAATTTATTCGCTCCAGTAAATTATTACTAAAAGCATATCTTCTAGGTGTGACCTGTTTAAAAGTTCTTAAGGTGATTGTAAGGAGCAGTATGTTTCACAGTTTATGATAGTTGATTAATCTGATTAAATCTTGGTAGCACATTGAATGCAGCAAATGTAACAGAAATAAATCTCAGATCATCATCTGAAATGTCTCCATCAAGCATTTTAAAACAATTTTTAAGTTCACTAATTTGAGTCATTATACTTGACCTTAGTAGAAGGCCCATAAAAATGAAGCTCATTTGAACTTGGCAGATATCATACACCAACTTTTTACAGTCACAATTCCTGTGCCTCATTAGGAAAATGATCATTACCAGAATCCCAGTGCTTTGAGCAGAAATGCATTTATTATTCTAGAATACTTTTACTGAAAAATTAGCCTGATTTTTCTTTTAGGTAAGCTTTCTCAGATAGGATTCTAATTTTTGAGTGTACATAAACTTCAAGATATTGAAGGCAGCTGGAAGATGGGAATGACAGTAGATGACCATCTTCTCTACATTCCATATCAAAGCCCTCTAAAGAACTTAGAACTTTATGCAGCTGATTGGTTGTATGTCTTTTTTAAAAAATGAGTAGTGCTACATAAATTCATTTAGTTCAGATAGTTCCTGCTGAATTGGAAGGGAGTCCATTTTTATTCCTCAGTGTTTCTTGACGTTGGGAAAGACAAGTTTAGGGGGTCTTATGAAATTGTAAAGTCTAGAGAAAAGTTCTGTGTTGTACAATTTACTGTTTAACAGGATAAGTTGACTAAAATCAATATAAGTGTCACCTGTAGGAGGAATCCAGCGTCTTCAATTTATCTTAGAAAGGTTAAATAACTAGTACAAGGTTATTTATCCAATTAGTAACTGAACCAACCAGTGTCAGGCTTATTAACTTTAAGACTATTGCTCATTAAACTACCTCTTTCACATAGAGTTATGGGTAATCACAATGTAACACCAGAATGTAGCACAAAATGTATGTTGTACATAGAATACTGAGTACAACAAAACAGTTTTTTCTATTCTCTTTTCCAAATCCACATGTAAAGAGTGTCTTGTGGAATTTCTTGACTGCCATGATGGCTGCATGTAGCAGAGGGATTGATTACTTGGACTTTTCCACACACTCTCAGAACTATGGAAAGCAAGGGCATTCTATATTGATTTAACAAATTCTCATTTTTTTCACTCATAGTAGCTTGCCCTGAAGTAAATTGCTCTGTATTTGTTTCATTTGAATTACATAGTTAGAAGATAGTGTGATGGCTGAAGATCTATGGCGAATGCATACACACATGCACTCACACACACACGCATGCATACACCCACGCTCATCCCATAGTTTTTTTTTTCTAATTTCATAGTTTTTATTTTTTTAAGTTTGCTTGTTTATTTGTTTGTTTGTTTGTTTGTTTAGAGACAGAGACAGCACAAGTGGGAGAAGAGCACTTCCTTTTTCTCAAGGAAGACAGAGAATTCCAAGCAGGCTCCTCACTTTTAGCACAGAGCCCAATGTGGGTCTTGAGCTCACAAAATTGTGAGATCATGACCCGAACAGAAACCAAGTTGGATGCTTAACTGACTGAACCACTCAGGCACCCCATGGTTTTTATTTCTAAATTAACTATGTCAAAGAAGAAACAATTCAAAGATGCAAGCTATTTTCCTAGACAGCATTTTACATCTATCCAATACTATAGACAGTATATCTTCCTATTTCTCCTTAAATAGATCTGTTAATTTAACAAGTATTCATCTTTATAAAATTTGAACCTGTGAAGTCCCATCTAGGTGCTATATCTTGACCAGGCATTTAAGAGCTGAACCTCAGGTAGGTGGCTTCTACTTCCTTTATAAGACTCTGCTAGCACTGTTTTACTTTTACATGCCTTGCTGGTGGCACAGGTGACTCAGCTAAGTCAGCTTCCAACATTGGATACTCTTACAGTTTTCTTGTACTCAGGTTAACTTCTTTTATAAAAAGCCATGCTCCATTTCCTCAATCTCCATGCTTGAAGATTATGGAATTATTTATTTACTTTGAATGTTGCTTCAAAATGAGATCTGCAGCTAAATAAGATGTGTACATTTGAGTGTGTGTGTGTGTGTGTGTGTGTGTGTGTGTGTGTTAGTGCACTAATACCGTTCACTGAATAAGACAAAGTGACTTTCGTAGTATAAGGAGAAACTTAGAAAAACAAGGAATTACGTGGTTTGGGAGATTTTGAGATATATGATGTTGGGATTTATACTTCTGTGTAAACTCTTAATTTTATGTAGTATACTAAGCTACTGGAAACTGTTAAAACTGTTAAATTGTTTAATTCTCTTAAAATAAAACTTGGTTGGCACCAAAGGATAACTTTCTCTGTAGCCTTCGCAAATAGACATTGTTTTTTTTTTCCCATCCTCCACATGCCTTATGGCCAGAAGTTGTTCTTGTTCTTCATTATAGCTTTCATATTGCTAATTTCTTTCCTTGTTGCAAATCATACTGTTCCTTTGAAATGAAAACACTTTGGAAATATTAGTCATGTTCTTTGTGTATTGTTGATAACAAACAGATCTCTTGGTCACTGTTGCCATTTATTTAAGACTTTATTTCATCCTTTTTCAAAATCTACTTCAGCTAAGTCCTAGTATCATTTTCAGTGACTTCAACATCCAAATGGAAGGATCATCAAAGTGCCCTGTTCACTTGTCGTCTTGACATCCTTATCTCCATTTCTTTTTCATTTCCTTCCTCCACTTTAGTTACCAATTCATGGTCAAATCTATCTTTTGCACACCAGTGCTTGTACCACCAAGATCTTCATGGCAAATGTTCCACCAACTGGACTTCATTCCTCTTCTAATTCATTTGCTCGTAACTTATTAACTCATGCCTAAGATTCTTCATCTTCACTGACATTCGTCCTAGACCATAGCATTTGTTGTTTCTTCACAATTCATCAGTACTCTGATGTCTTCATTTTCCACCATTTTGAGTGCACATATCATGGTTCATCTGTGGCACTCCCTTGCAAATATCCTAAGGTACATTTCCCAACCGTTAATAGGAAAATGTGTTTCTAGGCCTCTACTCATTACTACTAAATATTGATATTTCCTTGGGTTTCATTCTAATCTCTCTGCTCTTCATACACACACACACTCTCTAAGCTGTAAACACCATTTCTATACTAAAGAGCTAGTAATTTTCCATTTTAGAGTCTGACCCAGATATTACCTCTGAAGGTCCTTGCCTCCTTTGACAGCAGCATATGGATACTTGAGAGAAAACATGTCCCAGAAAATGGCACCACTAACCATTCAGATAACTAAGGCAGAAGCTAATGATAATTTTTGTATTCTTCCTCTGTATTCTCACAATACCCAATCCAACATTCATTTAAAAATATTTTGTTTCCAAATATATGTAGAATTTTCCCACTGATTTTTATTTCTAATGTATAGTCTAGCCAAATTTGGTTCTTTCTTAACATCTCTGTTACCCTGCCTCATTAGTCTACCTAATTTTATTCTTAACTCCCAATACTTTATTAGCCACATAGAAACCAAAGTGATATCTTAAAGTGTTTATCAGTTCATATTTCTTCCTACTCTTTCAATGTACTTGGACTAAAACCCACTTTCTATGCCATTACCAATAATATCTCTGTATAGTTTCATATCTTATCTTTCAGTTATATCACATCAGTCTTTCTTCCTGCTTCACTCCAATGAGATTCATAGCTCTTAATTACTTCTATATGCCAAGATCGTCCTTATATCGGGGTTCTTGAAAATTCTGGTTTCATTTCCTAAGAGACTCTCCCCATTGTATGCAAAGCTAATTCTTGTTGTTTTCGGATCTAAGCTTAAATATTATCACTTGAAGAAGTGGTTCAAGTCAGATGTCCCCCCACCCACCCGACTCTTTTGTCATCCAGCTGTTGGTTTGATATTGCATATGGACATATTTTGCAATGATTTATTTTCTTCTTTTAATTGGGTTTTCCACACTTGATTTTCTCTATAGAATTCAAGCCCTATGAGTGCAGGGACTCTGGCGTTCTTGTTCACTACAGTAGCTCGGTAACTAGTATGCTATCTGACACATATCTGTTGAGTGAATTAATCAGTTTTTCAATTGGTATCTGCTGTGTCTGGTGGTGTCCATAGACTATTCACTTCCCTTAATTTCCAAATCTCAGAGTCTCCTTGTCCTACCTTAATGAGGTCAGGGAATCTGGTCTGGAGATTACTGAGCCTTAAGTCCACTTGAGAGGATGTCAGGATATGTAGGAATGGACTTATGCTTCTTCAGTAATTCCATCGTGTTTAGGAAGATCACTCTGCCTCTCTGGAGAGACGTTAGGCTCTTGTGGTTCCTTTGGGATCTCAAACAATAGGAACATTACTACTAAACTTGTTTTAGGTCTCTTGGGCATATTTATTCAAAATTAGACATAGATGACTAGTCACTACTTATGTTGTGTTTTTCTGAAAAGGCAGTCTGAATATAGAGTTTCTATCGTTAAGATTAGAAAGACTATGGATTTCTATTAAATCTATGTATAATTTTAAGTGGGATGGTATAAACCACAAATTCCTAGCTTTATGACTAAAAACTATTTGGGGGCTTTATTATGATGTGTATTCCAAGGCTTCATCTCCAGAAATTCTGATTCAGTGTGTCCACAGTGACACATAGGACTATACATTTTACCAGGTATCCTAGATTATTCTGAAGTAGAACATTTGTGGACCACATTTTGGGACAGAATTGCATGCTATGTTATATTTCAAGATGGTTGGTTTTTTAAAATGCAAACTATTTATCAGTCTCTCTCTTGAATTAATGACATAGTATAATTTTAATACTTTATAGCTTATAGGAATTTTAGAGATTTTTTTCATTTGTCACATATGTAGAGACTGAATCTAAAAAAGATTAATTAATTTGTCAAGATATTAAATGGGGTCAGCATCTAAGTTTCTTATCACTGCCTGGGCTTTTATTCTAAAGCATGGTGGCCTACAGTAATATTTTCAGCTTCAAAGTTTTATACTGTTGAAAAATAAAATAAATATAAATGTATTAATATTATTATATGTACATATCGCAATATTAATTTGGATTATACAGAACTTTGGCCATCATCACTACACACCAGGTGTATTTTGGACTGAGATAGATCCTACCTACAAGAATTTACTAATGTCAAAAAGGGCCCTTTTAAAAATGAGTCCGGCACCCAGTTCAAGGACAATGTTAAAGTGAGACTCCAATATATAAATTAACCTAAGTTATTACTGAATGTAAGTCATGTGATGGCTTCTAATAAAAATTTCCCATTGAAAAAAATCAATGTTAATAACTGGAACTCAAGAACTATAATGGGCTCTATGTTTTTCTGGCTTAGATTGTGTTCCTATAATATGCTAAGAAGAAGAATTGATGACCTGTGAGCTATGGTCACTTCCTGATCTCATTTGGTTCTTTGGTCTCTAGTTTTAAAAGGGTGATCAGAGAGGTTGTCTTTTAATGGAGGAGTTAAGCAAAAGAAGCATCAACCTGGAGGCTTTTTGGCACAGCCTAACTCTCTCAATGGAGAAGCACTTGAATTGCCAAGTTAGGGTCTTAACAAGAAAACTGTTCCAGAGGAGATTTTTTTCTTTGAAGAAGCTGCTGTAAAATCTTACACAAGAAACTGGCTGGAGCTACAGTCTAGAGATGATAATGGAATGACAATCTGGGGGCATTACTTATCTGGATTCAGAAATAGATTTCACTGAAGAACCAGTTTCATGCATACATACAACCAAGGATGCCTGGTCGGGTCTGCTGGCTGGGGTGGAAGAGAACATCTAGAAAATCCATGTGAGAAGTGGAACTACTGGGAGTGGGCAGAAGAATTTTAGAAGTTGCAGAGATAATGCAGAGATGTTCTTTAATGGAAACTTCCACTAGTGTTGATAGTAGGTGTTCTATAGCCAGGATCCTTAATTCAAGACTGCCCTCCCTAGTTGGTACCGTAGGTGTAAAGCCTCCCTCAGACAAGTGGTACCATTGTGGGCATCATCCGACAGAGCGACACCTTGTAAATATACCTTGAGTCTTCATACTCCAGGACACAATCCCATAGTGCTGTTTGCTCCAAAATCCTTGCACACCCAACTAATTTTCTTATTACATGTAATAAGAAATCATACATAATACATTCCTAACATCTATTTTTTTTCCTTTGGTGACCTTCAACATGAAGAGAGTCATAGGAAGACGATTGAGTCAGGTGTTTTATATAGTCATTACCAACCTGAAGTCTTAAATTATTCTCCACTTAGGGAATATCAAATCTATTTTCAGACAGAAAAGCACAATGGACCCAATTATCCATGTTTTAGGACTTATTCCAATCTTTAAAAAGTAACAGGCACAAGTAAAAGTACTTAACACTGACATTGTTCATCTACTTTTTATTGTCAAATGCATGAAAATAGTGTTACAAAAAGAGATTTAGAGAAGTCCATGGCATGTCTTATGGTCAATGTTACTTCTTGGACTGTTTACTATGGTTCATCTAGCATGTTCTTTTTTAGTTATTTTGTTTTTCTTTCATAGAAATGAAGTATTGATTTTATGTTATGTGAGCACAGTTGTTGATTTATATAAAAGTTTCTTAGAAAGTTATGATTTTTATATTTATACAATGGCAGGAATAGTATATAGATAACACATCATAGTAACTTGGCATTTATAATATATTAGTTTTCCATAAACATCAACTCAGAGAGGAAGGTTACATTTTATTTTGATTACAATAACAATTTGAAAGCCATCTGTTCTTTAAAATTTTACTAAAATATATAGTGGAACTGGTGTTTTATATGCCAATCCTTTCTGAAGAGTGTTTTTAGATTTTTCAAATACTGCCACAGGCGCCATTTAAATTGAGTAGTGTGTAGGCTAGCAGAAGTTCAGGAAATATTAAATAAGAATAAATTTGCCAAAGCAATCCATTGAAGGGTGATTTGAATCTGAATTTTGACATTGCTGATACCAGATAAAATGTTATGCAGTGATTCGAGAGGACAAAGATCTACAAATTAGTGGCTAAAAGAATGTGTACATGTACACACACACACACACACACACACACACACATCACTAGAGTTGGTCTTTGACAACAATTTCCTACCCTGCTCCCTAAGCAAATCACCAAGCATCACCTTTGCTTTTTTCTATTATTACTCATCTTATTCTTCAATGTAAAGTTATTAGCAATGCTAATGTGTGTTGGCAGAGGGTGGAGATTTGTCCTGGACATCCCAAATTCTCTGGAAAGGGTTTATACTTTAAGAGATTAACTGTAATCATTCAACTGGTGTTTTAATGATTTTCAATTTGAAGATGTTTATTTGGAATGAATACATGAGTTACTATATTCAGGAGATCTCCTTTTCCTCTCAGTATTCTTTTTGGAATGCTTGATGGACTATAGTTAGACTTAGGGCTACATTTCTGCTTACTAATCTGTTGTTCAAAACATAGGCTCTGAAGTCTCTGTGTTTTGGCTCAAGTGACAACAATGATAGCTGTTAATAATATGACTTGGGAATTATGTGTCTTTTCTCTAAGCCTCTGTTTTCTCAGCTATGAAATGGTGATTTTTGAAATTGCTTAGTTCATAGTGAACTACATGAGACAAGAAATACAAGGTTTTTAGCACAATAAGATAGCCTGGAATACAAAAAATTTTCAAGGAATATTATTAGTACTAACACTATCATCGTCTGTCATCATTGAATTGTTACACTTGAGCTTGGAGATGTCATTGCAGGCATCTTGGACTGTTTGCTCTTTTAAAATGAGGAGAATGATCCCCCACCCGTGCTCTGTCTCTATCTCTCTCAAAAATGAATAAACATTAAAAAAATTAAAATGAGGAGGATGAGTTAGATGGTCCTTCAATTTCCCTTTATTTCTGATATTGTGAGTATGAAGTAATACAAAATGAATAATTAAATACCCTTCTTTCTTGATGTGGGAGAAAGGGAGAAGAAAAAGTTCTGGGTGCCTAGATTTCCTTCCAAGTCTGCTAGAATTATAACTATGTAGCATTTTGAATAGAGGGTTTATTCTGGAAATCTTTAAATTTACTTGCCTTAACTGTATACTTTGTCAACTTTGGAAAAATTGGGATTTGGGGTAATCTTTGAGTGAAGTTTCCTTTGGATACCTATTTAAATTGTAATCTTGTAATTTACTAATTTGGGATTTGGAGGTGTTTACCATTTTATGCATTATCATGTTGAAGTAAATATTTATACATATACAAAAATATATGATTTCAACAATTTTATATTGCATAGAAAATATATAGTATATAGTAT
Organism: Acinonyx jubatus; assembly: GCF_027475565.1. Lineage (NCBI taxonomy): Eukaryota > Metazoa > Chordata > Mammalia > Carnivora > Felidae > Acinonyx > Acinonyx jubatus. The sequence goes on from NC_069384.1 coordinate 28,938,741, forward strand.
TGAACCTATTATTTTGCAACTTGCTAATTTTGTTCAACTTTTTATTTTTGACATTTATTCATGTTGATACATGAGGCTTAGTTTATTCATTTTAGTTACTATACATCATTCAGTTATAAGAATAAAATCTATTTGGTAGACACTTAAGCATTTTAATTTTTCATTATTAACCAGTGTGAAAACAAGCATTCAAGTACATTTTATTTTGTGTGAGATATCATATTTTATCTGAGTATATGAGAGTGCCTGGTTTGTATACAGATATATGAAATTGGAATTGCAAATGTTTTGTGGCTTCTATAATGTTACTCTCAATTTTAAGTATAAAAGATTAGTTTTGTGGACATGATTAATCTCTTTATGTAGTTAAAGTTACTGATATAACTAGAATAACATTAAATTCAAAATTCAATAATATTTTAGGAGATATTTAGGTCAAATTTACATAAATGTGTTGAAAAGTCATTTTTGTATGTGTGCATAAAGATGACATGGTGTATCTATTTACCTCAAATAACAAGTTATAACTAGTGTCCATGTACAATTTTTTGCCTGATTTCCAGTAGATATTTTGGTAATACTTTTTAAGTATGCACAGGTTTAATGGCTTATTTTGCAAAGTGCCATTGGAAAATATCATTTAGATACATGTTTGGAATTTGAGGCTGAGGATGAACGAGTTCTCATATTAATCATCATTATGAGAATCCCAAAGAGACACGTGATTTTCAAATATATTTCCATCTGAGCATGATAGTTTTTAAATACACATTGCATATTAGATACGGGATTTGAATGGTAATACATTTTTAAGGTTGTAATTTATTATACTTTTCACACCCATCCCACTGAATATGCAGTTTAAAATGCAATGGCCAGAAGACAAGGAAGTGTTACCAGAAGGATGTGGACGTGGACGCCGAAACTGCTAATGATGACCGTGATATTTTGGAGTCAGCAGGGGAATGGTCAAGGTCAAGGTAGGCGAGAGCATGTTTTAATATTTTGAGAGCTGGATATGAGTTTCACTTTACTTTGAAGTTATGTGAAGCTTTAGTTTGATGTTTTAAGTATTTCTTGCAGTCTTTCTCCAAGGTTTTTGTTAAAGTGTGTTATAATACTTCCAAATTAGTTAAGTTGAGCTAGAAATTAGGTGTGAGTTGTTGTTATCACATTTGAAGCGACTGCAAAAAAATTGGCTTTATTCTGTTGTAGTAAATTTTAGAGATACAGAAATGTTTGTGTGTGTGTGTGTGCACATATGTGTGTGTGTGTATGTGTAACTTTACAAGAATGTATTAGTTGAAGGTTTTATACTTTTTAAGAGAAATTTTTGGATCTCTGTGCCTTTCTGTAAGTGGTTTTTGTTTTAATTTTTAAATTTCAAGAACATATTCTCTAAAGGGTGTGATGTTCTTCAGAAATTAAGCGAAAAATGTGATGTTTCTCATTGCTTTGCCAAATGTATTTGGAAGAAATTAACGGTGGAGCAGAGTCCTGAGGTTGTGGTGCCCTGAAGTGTCATTCACAGAGTAAGAAAGGACCATAGAATTTCTAATAAGGTTTTTCAGTGTACTGATTTGACAGTAGCTGTATGGAGTGGTTTATGCCAAAACTAGTGTCTATGATATGTGTTTTGTGATAAATGTTGTATTATTTTTGGAGGTGTGTAGACTTGAAATCTATGAGTAGCAAAGGTATACAGGCAGGTATATTACCCTAGATGGAATTGAAAGTGTATAGTGGTGTTGTATAATTGGAGTAGAGTTGTTGAGCTTTTGTTAGTCCTTCGGTTTCCAAAATAATCAATAAATATTGTGTATATGAAAGTAAATTTAACAAATCTTTCAAAAAGATGATTCAAAAAGGACATTGTTTGCTTACCATATGTAATTGCATTTAATTAATTTTTGAAGTGAAATAGAATGATGGTATTCAAAAATAGAAATGCATGTATGCATCTTTGTGTGATAATAGGTATATACATACATACAGACAGGCAATAAGTTTTAATAATGAGATAGGTTTTGATTTTAAAGTGTTTCTTTTATGCCATTAAGAATATAATTTAGTTCTCATTTTGTTTTTATTTTTTGATAAAAATAATGGAAGGAAATCGTATTTAATACACATAGTATTTTTTTTTTCACCAAAGATCTAAAACAAGAATGTGTAGGCAGCAGCTACATCACATTTCTGTTGGCTAAAAGAGTTGTTTATTCCTCTGGCAATGTGTCAGATCACTAAAATGCAGCAGGACAACTGTTTTTCTGCAATAGTGATCCAACAGTACATTTAGTATTACACAAGACTGCCAAAACCCTTTCAAAGGCGATCATTTCCAGGGATTATGGCTTTTCTTAATGGGTAATAGCTTATTGGATATTTAAAATGTTAGAGGAAAAGTAAGTATCATCTCTTTTATTTGTCCAAGCCTTTTATTCTTTCTTCAATATTGATTGCTTAGATATTCTTTTTCTTGATAGTGACCATCATGTGTAAAAAACACTCCCTGAAATCAATCCCATGCTTAGCTATACTGAAGCTTGTGATGATAAATGCAAGTTAAGTAATTTAGTTTCTTTTTAAAAGAATAAATTAAAATAGACAGTGATTCATGGGGCAAAACAACTTAATAGAAAGCATAGTGGAATGCTTTAATTTTATGATTAAGGGATTTTTGCTTCCTTTAGGTAGCTAGATTAAATGAAGGAAGTTTCATAGGCATGATAAGAAATCTTATGATTTCAAATACAACCCAAGCAGCATAGTATCATTTAGATCAATAAAGCTCATTAAATACTAATTTTTTTCATCTTTGGACATGCAATTACACAGAATTTAAAGATCAAAGTTTTAAAATGAAAACTTTATATTACTGGATATATTTTTAAATAAAAATTCCATGGTGCTTTACTATTGGTAAGAAATAATACAGTAAAATATATAAATGAAGTTTTCTCTACATTGAGTTTATAGCTTTGTCTTAAACTTTGATCTTTGGGACTTCCAGAGGTGTGATAACACATCAATGAAGTATGATTCTTATAGCAAATATGTGTGCAAAAAGTAATAAAATTATTTTAACTTAAAGTTTCTTTAAGAGATGAGAGCAAAACTACATTGCATTTACATACAAGCTCTCCATATTTATCATTAGATTATATGCTAATGATTTGTAAGCCATTGGGAAACTTGGATGTTCTTTCCCCATAAAAGCCATGTTAGAAATGGTAATTAAGTTGTGGGGACAGAAGACAAAAATGTATATATTCTAGAATGTACATAAAGCATCATAATCAGTATTAATTCAACTGTGTGCAATCACCACTTACAACAAACATGCCATAGGAAATGCATCCTAAATTCTAAGTAAGAATGTTGGCTGGTGATCTCTCTAGGGGCATCCTGTTCAAGTAAGAAGGAAGGAGTGGAGTATGGGCTCCAGTCAGGTAGTTGTCCCTTTTCAAGTTTTCATATCTCTCAAGAAAAGCATCTGCTTGACTCATCTGTTTTCCTGACTTCTGACTTACAGAATAATCGGTGCATATCCTTGGAGTAGCATTCCCTGACTTGCACTCTGCCCTCTTCTATGCTACTCGGGGGTTCTTGCATTAGAAACTCCTTAGTAAATGAAAATAAAGCCAATCCTTAAGATAAAGTGGAATTTATGTGATTTTTAAAAAAGAAAATGAAGCAAGTAACATAATTGTTCAGGTTTATTTTGTCTTTAAAAGAACTATCACAGATGTTAGTACTAGAAAAGGAGTGTCAGGTGTGTGGGAGCTTTATGAACTATCTTTATAAATTTTCTGTAAATCTAAAACTATTCTAAAATAAGATGTTTATTAAAAAATTAAAAAAAAAAACCACTACCACAGATAGTCGTGAACATACACATTTCCAAACACACTACATTTACTTTTAGGGACAATCTAGATAAAACTGAACTGACATCTAATATGTATAGGTATAAAACATAACAGTTTTGGCCATGGGAAAGCTGACCGCCCAGAGGGACTGTACAGAAACATCAGGGAGCCCAACTTATTTACAGAATTCTAGGAGGTATAGGCAGCAGTTACTGTGTTTAGAGCTAAGAAATTAATTCTGAGCTCAACAATTTAGTTTCTTTCTTTCTACAACAATATGTTCAAGTAATGATATGAGATGTATATTAAGGTAAAGGTGTAATTTATATAAAAATTTAATAAAAGTCAGCCACTGAGATGCATGCGAATATAAAGGCAGGATGAAGCTGTTTGGAATTCTTGTTGAAAGTAAAGATATGATTAACAAGGTGAATTCTTGTTAAAAGTAAAGATATGATTTTGACTTTAAAAACAAGCATTCAGAAATATTGTTTGACAGACCTTAAAAATATATTCCTATCTTAATGGCTTTAATAAAGGAGTGCTATTTTTTCTGGTACATAATAAGAATAATAATAAGAAGAATGGAGTGTGTATGCCACTCTGTTTCCAAAAACAAGTTTGTCATAGTTTTTGAATTAGTGCCATTTTCCTGATTTTTGTAAGCAATATAGGGTTTAAATATAGTAATATTTTATTATCATGAATATACAGAGCATTTTAATCAATTTAGTTTCCATGATTATTTATATGCTGAAATTCCATCTCTGATACTATATGTAAGAAAGTTTGAAATTTTGAAGAAGCCAGTGGAGATCATGTAGCAAACTTAAACTTTGAGGGCAAATTGATTTCTGTTTCTTTCATGACCAGATTTTGGGTTAGACATTAAGCATTCAAAAAATCTGATAACATTCAGCAATTATGATTTTTAGTTTCATGATCTCCCTTGTAAAATGCTATTTGAGATACAGGGCAAAATTTTAAAAAATAAATCATTTGGTTGTCCTATTTTGCAAGTTGTTAAGGATGGATGGGTAGATGGATAGGTGGATGGAAGGATAGATAAAGAGTTTTCTCTCCCATCTCTTTTTCTTTTTCCCTCTCTCCATTGAAATCTTTTCCCAGTGTGTGCCAAAGGCATTATTTTTCCCCTCATTTTTTTTGTTTCATTCATAAAAAGAAATTTAAGTGATTGTATACTTCTGTCAGTAAATGAAGATAGTATCCATTTTTGAGTGAAGATTTATAGCTACTGCTTTTCAATTAGAGTATATCAGATCATATGATCTATGAGTTTTAATATCTTAGAATCATTACGAGTGAGAAATAATCACCTTGAAGGACCTTAATGCCACCAGAGTTTATGTTTTTCCAGGTTGCTTAGATAAATTGTTCTCATCTTATAATTGAATACTGTTTTAAGAGAAGTGAGCTCAAACATTTGGCAGTCAGTATTGAATGATGATTAGTTGTGTATGCCAGGAGACCTGACCTTAAAATATCATCAAGCTAAGTAGTGGTGAAATTGAACTCTGCTATCCAATAGAAGGTTTAATGTTTTTGGCATTCCTTATCAAATGTAAAGAGTTTTCCTTTGTGCTAGTTAAGAATATATATGTGTGTATGTGTATAAGTTGGTCTGTAGCAGAATTATTTATGTCCAGTTTTAGTTTTTGATTTAAACTTCTTAATATATAAATGCAAATCCAATACTTAAAACTCCCATAAATACCCACCCCAACAACATTTAAATTCTAACAGCTTCTTGAAATTAACAACAAAAAGCTAGCCATTCTTAGACATTACATGCTATACCCCTTTCCCTGGATTAAAAATTCATATCATATGCTAAACAAAGTAGTTATTTAAGAACACAAATGGATTTACTTGAAAGAGAATAACATTTATTGAGATTTTGCCCTCAAAATTAAGATTTCTGAGAAAACTATGCATTTTAAATTCTTTCCAGACATCTGAAGGTTATATTCCTAAAAGATGTCAATGCATGTTCTTTTATGCAATCTGCTTGGGAGCCTGTGAAGTAAGGAAGGTGATGCCATAAATATCTAATTATAAAGACTTGTTGTGGAATGCTCTCTTAAAAACATACTTTTTTTGTACATAAAGGGATTTCTCTTCACAACTTAGATTTGATTGTTTAAAATGAAATCATTGTATGGTATTTTGTTACAGTGTTTTAAGGTGATTTCCTAATCATCAAAGCCATTGCCATAGGAAAAAAATAGGGTTTAGTTGTAGAATATTTCATTTTTTATGGGAGAAGAACATGGTAATTGATACCACTTTCTCCTAAAATTATATAGTATTATCTAATCTTTAGGTGGCATTCATTCACAATATTCTACAAAATACCCTAATCATGCAACATAATAGTGTGGGTTTTATTTACCATTTATTTTATGTAATTTGTTTTGTAAGGAAAATCTCATTTTCATGAGGGTTCTTCTAATCTCTAAAAACTGAATTAATTTAGGAAAAAATATTTTAAACACTGTTCCAAGTGATCTTAGCATTTTTTATGGAGCTTTAATGCTCTGTTTTTACGTGTTTGGGGACTGTGAGGGCACTTGGTTTAGAATTAAAATTTAATTTGGAGATTTTGTTGTGTTTGGAATTTGTTATGGAATTTAACTTCAAGAAAATGTAGGTTTATTGGACATTAGCTTCTATGGGATATACTAGCCTCATTTCTCTTCCCAGCCACGTGTGCGTGCATGTGTGTGTATGTGTGTGTGGGTGGATGTGTTAAATTTAGAATAAAGAGGCCATAATAGCTGAAGATATAGAAAGAGGAATAGAAATGGTATAAATAGGGGAAAAAAGAGAAGAAGTGATAGAAGCAGGTATGAGAAATATATAGAGTAAGGTATTCTGAAATGTGCTAATAAAATTAAAATGTAATGTAAATCAAAAAATTAATTTTAGTGAAATTTTAGTGGTACTTTACCTACCAAAAAATAGAAATAAAGTGGTAAGTAACTGATTAATCTGGCTCCTTCCTCAGGAAGGCATTTAGCCTACTCCACCTAACTTTATAGTCTCATGGTATGAAGTGTTAAATTGTGCTTTTAATGCAAGTTAAGTTTGTGTGTGTGTGTGTGTGTGTGTGTGTGTACAAACTCCAGAACAAACTAAAGAGCCTAGACAGTGGAGTCAAGAAATGCAAAATAGTCACATGTATGAGACTGTATGCCCTGGTCTTTGGCAGAAATTACTGCTTACTCTTAATTCTGTTTGTTTCTTTCTACCTCTTCAACCTATAATGCCATATATACCTCAGCACTTGAAAATCACTTATCTGTCACTGATTATGTTTCCTTTAAAAGCTCATGAATTACACATGATTTTCAGAGTCGCCAACTTAGATTTCAAGAGACTTCAAAAAAATTAATCTGGCACCTTTCCATTATGAAGGCTGTACACAATGTTCACAAGCTAGTGCTGGTCTTTTAATGGACATGTGCCTCATGCATCAACAACTTTCTTCCCTTACTTTTTCTCAAAAGTTAGGAATCACTGAGATTTCTATTTGGTCATGTCACATATTGATCTATTTATTAACCATAGTTTTATCAAAGCGTAAACTATTTTTGGTTTTTATAGTTAATTGTGTGTGACATAAAAATTGAGATGCAATGTGTATTATGCTTTTGTTCTTATGATGATTTTTTAAAAGTTATTTTTCCTGCAGTAACTTCTAATTCTCATTTTCTAGATCTTCCTTTCTCTTTTTTCTTTAGCTGCCTATCTTCCTTTTGTCCCTTAACTCAGATATCCCCTGCTCTGTCTCTGTCCAGATTCCACACTATTTTTTTGATGTTGTTCTCTATAGTTTTCAAAGGTCCCCATAACAACCCTATCAATATTTCTCAATATGCACTATAATTGTTCATTTGTGTCTTTTCCTTATTTATAAGCTCCTTGATGGCTCAGACTATATAGGTATCTACTCAACAGAAGCTTATAAAGGATTTACCTTGAACCAAGAACTATTCTGGATGCTAGTGATAAAGTAGTTAAGAAAATTGACAAGCAGTCCTGCCATCTGGAGCTTGCATTCCCTCCATGGAGGGAGAGGGATGACAGACAATGAACAACATAAATATGTTAAGTATGGTCAGGTTGATGGTGAAAAAGAATGCAGTGATGGGGAGCAGGGAATTCTGAGAAGACAGTTTTTAATTGGATAGTCTGGGATGACCTCATGAAGAAGATGGCGATTGAAAGCCCAAGGTAGTTAGGGCCTGAGCCACACAGAGCAGTATGTGTGTAAATCTTGAACAAGGTCATGCCTGGTGTTTTTTAGAACAGCAAAGAAACGAATGTGTCTAGAGCAAAGCACATGTGGTGGGGTTGGTAGGAAATCTGAGAGGTAACAGAACAGAGAGGAAGGGATATAGACTATGTAGAGTCTCACTTGCCATTTTAATGACTTTGGCTTTTGTTTGGAGTGAAGTGGGAAGCTATTGAAGGATTTTTAAATTTCTTTTTGGTAATCCATTTTGACTTTTCAGATTATACAGTGGTCGCTACTTAAGACTCAATAATTTTGCTTTATTATTCTTGCAGTCAAGTACAAACTAGTGTATTAAAGTAATGTTAAATTCTAATTTAAATTGATTAAAACAGGCTTTTATCTCTTTCTCTTTTCCATTACTGAATATCTTGTTTTTAATTAATTTGAAAGCTTTCTAGAATAGTGAGCCAATGAAAATTTAGCATAATGTGTAACTTATTCTTCATTAGATTTAGGTACTTAATTGAAGATGCTAATTAGAAAAGACATTTGTTCTGTTGGAAGATGTTGATAAAACTGCTCCTGAATTACTATCACATAAATTGATACCATATTAAGTTGTATTTCTGGAATCTAAATGTAGACAGTGATAATAAGTTTTGGCTCTAAGTAGATGTCTTTCATCTCTATGGTCAAGGATGCTTAAAAGTGAAAAAAAACCTTACTGGATTCAAATCTGGGAACCAGGAGTAACCGGAAGTGCTTTTCTTTATTTGTTTCTTGGTGGAATTGTCTTCCTGGTAATGATGTGTCTACTTATACCAAACAAATGTTTACTGTATTCTATCTTACCTTCTGGCTTTCTTGCCAAAATAGTGTTTGCTTGTTTTTTTTGAGGAAATTAAGCTTCACAATATAATGGGGAAATTCTGAGGCCACAGAATAATATAAAATTTAAAGATGAGTAGAAAGCCAGAAGGTAAATAAGAGAGAAGAGTACAGAGGGGTAGAAGAGAAATAGTGTAAAAAAATTAGTCAAAAAGATTAATATATGCATAGTGGTCAACAAGGCGATCAGAATAGAGTACCTACTACGTGCCAGGCACTGGGGATATAGCAATGAAGGCAGAGACTCAAGTGGTTTTATAACCACTACATTATTGTAGTAGAAAGGGACAGGGAAAAAGGCACCCAAATATGCAACCTAATCAATGTTATGGAGGGCTATGAAGTGTACTGCTATGAAGAAGATGAAATGTGATGGTGTAGTTGAGTACAACTGGCATATGGAGAGGCAGTGATTCGGCTATGGGAAGGTCAGAGAATTTTCTCTTTGAGGAGGTGATGCTTCATTTGAGATTGGAATGAAAAGACAAACTCATGTACTTCGCTGACCCCAGGTTATCCAATCAGAAGGAATAGCAAATATAAAAGTTCTAAAACAGAAATCAGCCTAATAGTTTTGTGTAGCGCTGGCCAGTTTGGCTGGAATAAAGGAAGGGTATGGGAGAGACATGAGATTAAGAGCTGTAAGGGATGAGGATTTTGTAGTCAATGTTGAGATAGAAAACAAATCAATTGAAAGCTTTAATATAGATGGTGATACAATTAGATTTACTCTTAACACCGCTCCTTCCACCTGTAGTATGAAAGGTGTATTATTGGTGAGGAATACAGTGGTGGGGGAACAGGGATTATTTAGTTGACCATTACACTTGTTCAGGGGAAGGATGATGGCGGTTGGGATTGTGATTGTAACAATTATGTTGCTTAAAGTTGTAGCAATAAAGTTGTAAAATTGGTTGAATTTTGAAGTTGTTTTTAAGATAGACCCAGTGGAACTTACTGATCAAAAATTACATCAAGCATTTAAATGCAGGTACATGGTTACAATCTTTTATTGAGATTGGGGAGGTTTGATGACATGGGATAGACTCTAAGTGACAGATGTGTACATGGAGTCATGCATGTTATTTATTTTACTTTTTCCCCCTACATTAAATTGAGGTGTATTTTAGAATTCAAATGAACATATCCAGTAGGCAACAAGAAGATGACTTGGATAGAGATGTGAGTATGAAAATCATAGGCCTATAGATCATGTTTAAAGTCATGTATCTAGGTCAAGCATTGATAAACTACTGCCCATGAACCAAATCCGTTCTGCTGCCTGATCTGGCATGGACTATAAATATTTTTTAAATTTTTAAATGTAAAATATAAACTATACAAAAGAAAGACTGTCTTGTGATAAGGACAGTTGCTCAGTTTTTCCTCTTGGCTCGCAAAGCCTATCTTGTTTACTTTCTGTTCTTTACAAAACATTTTGCTGATTTTTGGTGTAGATGAAACTGTAGAAAGAGAGCATTGATAAGCAAGAGGCCATAATTGTGGAAATTAAAATTATGCCAAGTTCAGCATACACTGTGGAAAATTTAAGTGTGGGTATAATAGATGGTAAGACTTTAAAACAACAATTTCATTATCAGCATGATCAGTGAAGACTTGTGGCAAAAAGAAAGTATCATCATCAGACCATTCAATGGATCATACAAGATGTGTTCTTTGTTCTGTGTCTGAGGAACTAAGAGAAGGCTAATACAGTTTGAACAAAGAAAGCAAATAGGAGGATGACATCAGGTCTGTCTGGATATTTAAGGTAGGGCCAAATACTTCAGTCTATTTAAAGTGAGTATTAGAGAAAGAAGAAGTCATTAAAGCATTCTGAAGGGGGGAAGAGCAAATCATAGATGAGGAAAGAGACTACTTTGGGCATATGCACAGCCAGAATGAAAGGAATCCAATATGGATGAGAGATTAACATTGTCCATTGGTATTAATGAAGTGAAGAACCCAAGTGACCTTGGCAAAGGGAAGTTTGTACAAAGTGATAAAGGAGTGAATGGGATCAGAACCTAGGTGTTAGTTTTAGTGAAATTTTATTAATCTTCTCACTATGTAAAATATGTAGGTTGTCAAAATAAGGAACGCCCGTGTTGTGTTTGTGTGTGTGTGTGTGTGTGTGTGTGTGTGTTTTCTAACTTAGATTTGTGAATTCAAGTCCTGAAGATTGTGGTTTAATAAGTATAGAGTAAGCCATTATTTTTCTTTTTTCTTTTTAACTCTCCTGATGAATAGAATGGCAATCATGACTCTGATGATACTGAAACATTTTTCTGACACTTTGACTTTTTTATACCTTCATTATTTATGCACATCCAGGAGGTTTTGCCCAAACCCCATGCAAATCTATAATTCAGTGCAGCTAAAATATGTTCTTCTGTCTGGTTTCCATGGTTCTTCACATAGAGTATGGCTTTCCCTGCTGGGGCCCTCCATGTAGCACCCCATGTTGTATGATAATTACCATACTGATCTATCACCCTTACTAGAGTGTGGCCTCTCAATGAGGCCTGAAATTTCATACTGTTCTTCTGAGATATAATAATATTTATACTCAAATAATTAAACAAGTTCTTCTATTTTGAAAATAACATGTTTTCTAATTTGAATCTCAATTTATCTATTATACTGCTTAACTACTAAGTTATGTTATGAAAATAAATTTTAACTCTCTACAAATACCTTCAGATATCACCCTTACCATTTAAGATTAATGTGTGCTCAACATCTATAAGGATATTTCTTTCCATATAGTATTTATAGCCTCTATTGTTATTCTTAAAATGATTAATGTTTAGTTTGGAATAGTTCAACATGAGGATTGGAATGAGAAATAATTTACACAGTGATAGTCTTTTTTAATTTTTATATTTAAAATACTAATTATCAAAAGAAAAAAAAACTAGTGTCTTGTATTTGTTTCTACTTGCCTTCTGGATTGATTTCAAGTCATATTTTACAGTTTGGTGTGTCAATTTATATTTTGCTGAAATAATAGCACTGTCTTGGGGTCCTTTTTTTTACTTAATATCTTTGTGCCATTCACCATGTATGCCTATTTCTTATTTCTCTTTCTTTGATATGTTTGGTGAGTCTTCTGTTTTGGGTTCTGTTGATTTATAATAGCTACTTTTCTTGGATATACATAGATATTCTTTCCCATTTTGCTTATGAATTTGCCTGAGAAGAATTTGTATGTTCCTTTTACCCATAGCTCCTCAGAAGTCACTTTTGATGATACTGATTTTACATGTCACCTGATATAAAGCTTCAAAGGCATGATGTTGATGACTTATGCTTTGACCTAGATTGAAATGTTGACTCAACATGGACTGATGGAAAGTGTTTCTTTTCTTCCATTAAAAGTTACATCACCTTAATAACACACAAACAGAAATGAAGATTTAGTTTTGGTGTCCTTGGTTGAAGTGTTCCCTTTCTCAAAAAAATAGGTTTTGTCATCTAACTTTTGGTGTCAATGTTGAACACATAGGGTACTGGAAAACAGTGCTGTGACAAACCACTGGAAAAAATTCTGGTTTTTCTTCACATTCCAGAGCTAATGCTTCTGAAAGCGATTTAAATTCATTACAAATTATATTTGTTATTGCTATAGTTATTGTTGAAGTTGAACTTTCATTTGTAATCTGAATTTTATGTATAATGTGTTCTCATGTTTAATCATTTTTGTAGGCTAAATCATTTGTAAACAGACATAAGCAAATTGTAAACAAATAACTTGTCCTTGAGAAAGAGTTTCAGAGTGAAGGTACATGATGTATCAGGTGGGATCTATGTCAGTAGCTTTATCCATATATATGGAGGTGTGTGTGTGTGTGTGTGTGTGTGCACGTGTGCGTGCGTGTGTACTGTGTATCACCCAATTTCATCAAAAAGATTATTTGACAAAATTGATATACAATCTCTAAATCATAGTGTCTGCATTCAGTCATTCCTCCCCAAATTAAAATTTTTATCCTAAGATTAGTAGTCCCCTTTGTAAAACTAGACATTCTCATTTGTGCAAAGAATGGAAAAAAATAAGACAAATAATGGATTCAAGAAACAATTAGAGGTCAGATTCCTCTTGCAGAAGTCTGGTTCATTTCTTCCTTCATTGTCCTCCCCACATACCTAAATCTCAACATTTAAACATTTCATTTCAGAACACATATAAGGAGAAAACATGTTAGCTATGCTAAAGAACTAAAGTATTACAATGCACAGTGATATATCTATCCTAATAAGTAAATATGAGTAAAGGATAAAGATTCAAATAGAATATGAAATTGTAGGGGCACCTGGGTGGCTCAGTCAGTTGGGTGTCTGACTTCAGCTCAGGTCATGATCTCACGGTCTGTGAGTTAGATCCCCATGTCGGGCTCTGTGCTGACAGTTCAGAGCCTGGAGCCTTTTCAGATTCTGTGTCTCCCTCACTCTTTGCCCCTCCCCCACTCACGTTCTGTCTCTCCAAAATGAATAAACATTAAAAAAATTAGTACATGAAATTGTATTTATGATGTAGTTCTATTCCAATGTGTTTTCTGGATTGGCTAAGAGCATGTTAATGACATATCTTATGGGAGACATACCATACTTAATAGAAGAAAAATATGCATGTCTCAGTTCTGAAATGTTTGCAAAGGAGTGGTCATTTTTTGGCAAGATATGCAATGTTTTGTTAGGATTCACAAACTTTTTCTGTGAAAGACTATACAGTAAATATTTTAGGGTTTGCTAGCCATATTTATTCTCTCTCTCTTTACTTCTCTTCCTCCTTCTCCTTAAAACTTTAAATTTGTGAAAACCATTTTTAGCCATGAGGTATACAAAATTAGCCATAAACCAAATTTAGTCTGTGGGCTCATAGTTGGTGGGCCCCTCTCTACATCATCAAATTTCCACTTTTTTCTAAATGTAATATATTAGAAATCAGTGTGCCTCTAGCAGTTGAAATTGGACTTACTTTTGAACTTTGGAATGCAGGGAGATGACATCTCATTTAAACAAGTTATACACTATTTCTGACATTAAAAACACAAGGAAACTACTTACTTAAAGGGCCTTTCTTAAGTTTTTAATGCAATTACTCACATATAGTGGAAAGAAACAATTTCCCTTTCCACTTGCCTTTTTATGCAATAAAAAGTTCAAATCCTATCTTTTTCCCTGAATAATTGCTGATACTTCTGTCCTTTGTGTGCATTTTGCAGCTTTTCTTCAGTAACTGTAATGGTCCGGTCTCAGTGTATTTTACTTTTTCAAGCAAAGTAAAATACGAACTTTAGCTAATATTTGTATTAAGCTGAAGTGCAAGATAATATGAAAAAAGAGGAAAAGGAAACACAATAAATTGACCTTTTGGTAACTGTAAAGGACAGCAGATGAAACACAGACTGGACTTTAATGTCTTAAATTTTCAGATTTGACAGTAAGTCCACAGAGTCCTAAAAATAGGTCTTAATCCGAAATTGCAATGCCTCACAAATGCTGTCATAATATGGAGTTTGGTGGAGAAAGTGGTTAACGTATCCCTCAACTTGTTTCTCTTTGTATGAAACTATGTTTAAATCCATTATAAAACGAGCTATTCAGTTCTAAAGAGAAGATTCTGACTTTGGAGTGAAAGTTTTTTTACTATAATCATTAAAGTAAATTTCTCTAGATATTTGATTTTATTCTGCTTTACAGCATAAAGAGTGAAATCATAATGAAAAAGAATCTAGAAAAGCAGTATAGGCACAATTGTCAGTCACTCTTCCAACTTGTGTCCGTTTGTTCAATTAAGTGACAACCATTCTCTGCCCTGCTTGATTTAATAGACTTAAGCAGTTCAGGTTTACAGAAAAAAAAATTGAGTGAAAAAGACAACATTCTAGCTACTCCTTCACATCCTAATTTTTCTTATTTTTAACATTTTTCATTAGTGTGGTAAATTTAATAATTGATAATCTGGTATTATGCATTATTAGTAACTAAAGTTTGTAGTTTATATTAGGAATCACTCTTGTGTTTTATATTCTATGGGCTTGGCCTAATATATGATGACATGTATTCATCATTACAGTATCATATAGAATAATTTTCACTGCCCTAAAAATTCTCTGTGTTCCATTTATTCATGCCTTCATCCCCTGGCCCTCAATCCTTGTCAACCACTGTTTTACTGTCTTCATAGTTTTGCCTTCTCCAAAATGTCATACAGTTGAAATCACAGAATAGTTAGGTATGTAGTTTTTCTAGATTAGCTTCTTCCAGTTAGTAATCAGCATTTAAGTCCCCTTCATCTCTTTCCATGGCTTAATAGCTCATTTCTTTTAGTGCTTAATAACATTCCATTGTCTGGATGTACCACTTTTTGTTGATCCATTTGCTTATGAAGGACATCTTGGTTGCTTCCAAGTTTAGGCCATGATGAGTAAAGCTGCTATAAACATTTATTGGCATATTTTTGTGTAGATGTATGTTTTTAACTCATTTAACTAAATACCAAGGAGTGTGATTGCTGGATCATATGGTAAGAGTATGTTTAGTTTTGTAAGAAATGGCCAACCTGTCTTCCAAAGTGGCTGTACCATTTTGCCTTCCCACTGGCAATGGATGAGAATTCCTGTTTCCCTGCAACTTTGTCATCATTTGGCATTGTCAGTGTTCTGGATTTTGGTCCCTCTAATAGATGTCTCATTATTGTTTTAACTTGAGTTTCTTGATGACATACCATAATGTCTCATTTATACAATAGAATCTCATTGTTTTGCTTTGCATTTCTTGATGATATATGGTGTTGAACATCTGTTCAATATATTTAGTTGTCATCTGTGTATCTTATTGGTGAGGTGGCTCTTCGGGCCTTTGCCTATTTAAAAAACATTTTTTTTTGCATTTTTAAAGTTCTTTGTGTATTTTACATACTGGACCTTTCTATTTGAAATTTACTTTAAAAAATTATTTGAGTGTAGTTGACACAGTGTCACATTAGCTTCATGTGGATAGCACAGTGATTTAAGATCTCTATATGTTATGCTGTGTTCACCACAAGTGTGGCTACCATCTGTCACCATACAATGCTATTACAATATCATTGACTATCTTCTCTATGCTTTGGCTTTTGTTCCCATGATTTTTTTCATTCCATGACTGGAAGCCTGTATTTCCCGCTCCCCTTCACACATTTTTCTCATCCCCCATTCCCCTTCCCTGTGGCAACCATGAGTTTGTTCTGTGTATTTATAGGTCTGATTCTACTTTTTGTTTGTTTATTCATTTGTTTTGTTTTTAGATTCTACATATGAGTCAAATCATATGGTATTTGTCTTTTTCATTCTGACTTTTTTCACTTAGCATAATACCACTTAGCTGCATCCATGTTGTTGCTAATGGCAATATCTCATTTTTCTTTATAGCTGCATAATATTCTGTGTGTGTGTGTGTGTGTGTGTGTGTGTGTGTGTGTATCAAATCATCTTTATCCATTCATCTATCGATGGGCAGTTAGGTTGCTTCCATGGCTTGGCTATTTGAGTAAAATTGCAATAAACATAGGCTCACATATATCCTTTCAAATTAGTGTTTTTGTTTTCTTTGGGTAAATACTTAGTAGTGGAGGTAATGAATCATATGGATTTTCTATTTTTAATTTTTTGGTTACTGTCCATACTGTTTTCTACAGTGGCTCTACCATTTTACAATCCCACTAATAGTGAACAGAGAGTTCTTTTCTCTCCACCTACTCATCAACATTTGTTATTTCCTTTTTTATTTTAACCATTCTTACAGGTGAAAGATGATATCTTACTGTGGTTTTGATTCACGTTTTCCTTATGACTAGTGATGTTGAGCATCTTTTCATGTGTTTATTGGCTATCTGTACGTTTTCTTTGGAAAAAATTCTATGCAGATCCACTGCCAATTTTGTATTTGGATTGGTTGTAGACTTTTTGTTTGTTTGTTTGTTTGTTTATTATTACTTGTTGTTTTGGTGTTGAATTGTATAGATACCAGGCCTTTATCTGATATGTGTTTTGAAAGACTTTCTCTTAGTATGTGCCTTTAGTTTTTCTATATAGTTTTATTGAGAAAAAATTAACATGCATCACTGAAAAGTTTAAGGCATACAACATAATAGCTTTATTTACAAACATGGCAAAATGATTATTGCAATAGGTTCAGCTATTTTCATTTTCCTAAGTGTCTTTTGTGAAACAGAATTTTTTCCTTTTGATAATGCTAATTTATCAATTTTTTCTTTGAAAAATATCTGTCTGGAAGTGTAGCAAGATTTCTACCATTTAAGA
This sequence comes from Acinonyx jubatus, assembly GCF_027475565.1. Lineage (NCBI taxonomy): Eukaryota > Metazoa > Chordata > Mammalia > Carnivora > Felidae > Acinonyx > Acinonyx jubatus. Next base: position 28,956,071 of record NC_069384.1, read on the forward strand.
TAACTTAACATTCACACAAACATAATGTAGACCTTCTTGAAATAGTCATAGCTCTCACACCAAAAAATACAAAATGAAAATAAAAACAAAGACTCTGATCCTGATTCTGTTAGTTTTTTTTTCTTCAATTCAAGAACATTACTGAGCAGGATAAGCAATGTTTATATAACATAATTTTTAAAGAAATGCCTTATGACAATATCAAATCACCTTGATTCTGATTTACATTATTGTTATTAAACCAGTTGCAATTAGACATAAATGAGAAACATTTTGTAGTATATTTTATTTGATCAGGTATATATTTGAGCTTTTTCACTTTTCCCTTGCAGTTTTTCTGTTATGATCAGTGTTATTATTTACATGGACTTGTTAATATCAAGCACTTTTATAAATAAACTTATTTTCCTCAAACCCTAGAGATATCCTTCTCTATTCATGCAGCCAACATAAAAGAAGCATGTCAAGAGGAAAACATGTGCCATATGATTTGCTATATTGAAGTATTAGTTTATTTATTATGTCTGATCTCCTTTCTGTGGTCATTGCTCTATTTGAGACATGTAAGTTTTCTCTTCTTCAGGCCTCTCCTGCCCTCTGACATTCAGAAATGCTAGATACAATACTTATCATACCCCTTAGTGCTGCCAGGCCCAGGGTAGGATGTGGAGAGAGAGTGCTTGTATCTTCATTATGCAGGACACAGGGCAGAAGCATAAAAAAGGCTGGGCTGCCAATGTGTCTCCTCTTTCCCCCCAAATAATCTATCCCTTCAACTCCTCCCGCTTAAAGAACCAGATTCATGATTCACCTACATCAAAAATATTATATTAAGGACAAGGGAAAAACCTGTGTTAATGTTCCCATTTTCTCCTTAAACTTGCTTTATCATAAATGTTCCCAAACTACTGTTATCCCCAGCCCGAATACCATTTTCTAAGAAAAAAAAAAAAGATAAATTTAGGAAGAGGTGTGTACTATATCTCTGTTTTAAAGTTCATCATTTGCTGTGGATAGTTATGCTCCAAGAAAAAAATTTAAAAAAGGAATTTAATACTTATACTTGGTATTTTCCAAATGTTTATGAGGAAAATTGCAGAGTTAATATTCCAGGAAAAATCTTAGCAGAAATCCAGATGTTCTACACAGTAATGTAGCTATATACAGAATTTAAATATGATTATATAAGAGAATTAAAAAAAAAGTATCAGTAATAGATTCATTTGTTTTGTTGTTGTTGTTTAGGAGAGGCAGTTAGAAAGTTAGAATATAAAGAGCATAGAACAAACTCCAAGGTAAAGGGATGCCACTGGGTGTTGTTGGTAGAAGGAAATACTGGACGAATATAACAAATTCGCCCTTTTGCCCTCTCCCTATTTAGATTTTTGCTGGTACAAACATAAGCAAATTCATTTCATGGTTTTGTCATTATGAATGTATAACTTAACAGTAGCTAGAGCAGACTCAGTATGTACAACAAAAGATTAGATGTACGTTTAACATCATTATTTTATTTGCACGAATGCCAGTGAGGAACTTCCATTTATGCTCTTGTTTTCAAGATGAGTGTTTAATTGAATTCTGTGATTCATTTTACAATAGGACCATGAGTAGAATACAAATTTCTTTGCATGAAAGACAGTTTGTACACATGAGTCTGAGAGCAGTTTTGTGTTGATGTAACCCCATTCCAGCCTTCCATTTCCTACTTTTTTAAAAAAGAGCATAATCTGATAGTGATTATGAAGGCTATAAAAGATAATGCTTGTAAAGATACTCTGTTCACTTAAAGTGTGTTCCATAAACTTCATTTTTGTTGACATTTTGGGTTTACAAGGCTACCATTTGATGGAAGTTCAAATCTGACTCTGAGTTACGCACCTTAGGCTAGACGGTTTATAGGGGTTTAGGTCACAGGCCTACAACTAGACAATCCTAGCTTCCCATCCTGTGCCACTAAACCTCACTGGGCCTATTCTTAACTTTTTGAAACAACTTTGTTCATCCATAATAGGCACTATGACCTCATGTAGATATTCAGGAAAAATTAATATATAAAAAGGACTTGCAACAGTGCTGGATACAGTGGTGTCCAAGACCAGAGCTATTGCTCTGGTTTAGAGTTTTCCCACCATAGAATCCACCACACTGTATCCTCAGTGTGATGCATACTCAGTGCTTACCGTAGTTCCTAGCACATAGTAGGTACTTATCAATTAGTTTCAGCTGTTCAGGGGTTAATTATATCATATTCATCTCCCTTCAAGTGAGAACATATCCCAAGACACCTTGTGTAGCTGAGCAAAAGTTGGCACTTGTTGGGGCACCTGCATGGCTTAGTTGGTTGAGCATCTTCGGATCAGGTCATGAGCTCATGGTTTGTGAGTTCAAGCCCCACATCGAGCTCTGTGCTGACAGTTCAGAGACTGGACTCTGCTTTGGATTCTGTGTCTCCCTTTCCCTCTGTCCCTCACCTGCTCATGCTCTGTCTCTCAAAAATAAATAAACTTAAAAAAATTTTTTTAAAGTTGGCACTTGTTATGAATGTAAATTTAATCTTTGAATGTTGTCCTGTTATCTCAGAGCTATGGGAGTGCCATCTCTTGGAACTAAATCATAATCAGTTAGGAAACTATATATTTTGCTAGGCCTTGTATTGTTGGAGTCTGACAAATAACTTGTGGGATTTTCTGCAATGCCTTCTCCCTCAACAAAACTCATAAGAACTATTCTCTGAATTGTTAGGCTTTCATGTCGCAAATAGAAACATTGTGCCCTAATGGCATTGGAAAGCCATTTGATGTGAGCCATTTTTGTTTCCTGTGAGTAATTTCTTTATAACCATCATAATTATTGTAAGAATTACATTTTAATTTGGGGATGTTCAAATCCATTAGCATTTTCATTGATATATCATAAAAATCACATGGAATCATTGAGGTAAGTCTGGAAATATACATCATTAGAGATTGTCTTAGTGGAATATATTATTAATGTTTCTCAGATTTTATTCCTCATATGTTCACCAGTAGAATGTAATGTGACAAAAATATCAGCTTCATGTGGGCAAAGATTCTTGTTGTATTTGCTAATAAACAGTGACCACATGTAGGAGGCACTCCATTAATATCCATTGTTTGAATGCATGTGGAGTGACAGATCTTCTATTTACCACCAATGACTGTCATCTGGGCTTGGCCTGCTTTGTGGAGAAAAATAAGTTGGACAATATCTACTGAGGCTTTTTTTTTTTTTTTTTTGAGAAAATAGGTTTTTGTTTCCTTCTTTACAGTTATAACTCTGGGCAGGTTGATAGATATCATGACCTTAATGATATTTTAGGCCACAGAATGGAAGATATTATACAGTTTGCAGTTTATTTAATAATAATATGAAGCTTTGAGTTTTCATTTCAACCTTAAATATTGTATTCTGTAGTAGAATTGATTACGTTAACTGGTGTTCAAGAACTACATATAAATGTAATAAACATCTCATAACCTAATTTGAAAGAAAAACAGGTGATTTTTTTACTAAAGTATTTTTAAATGGAGCATATGTAAGTTAGAATTACAGGTAATAATCATATATTTTCATATATTATACATATAAATAATGTATGTATTGGTTTTTCATTTAGTTTCTTTGTTTCTATGATTCAAATTCCTACCCTAATAACCTTATCAGTTTTAAGATTCATTTTCAGAAGAAAAGAGCTTGAAACATAATTAGTTTGCCTTAGTGATTTTTTCTCCTAATTTATAATTTAATAATGTAATAAAATGTGCAAGGGCAATTTTGTATGAATGTTTATGCCAAGTTCCCCACATAATTTCCTGCATATACTCCTAAGTAGAAAGTTTTGTTTTGTTTTGTTTTTTACTTCAGCGTACATGATAAAATCAATGTCGCTGTATGTTTTTACTTTCCAATTCTAAGCTACTTGATGCTTAAAAAGAAAGCGTTCTGGCTTTTAAGGCAATAACCAATTTGATCATTGTGTACAATCTAATTAAAGCCTTCCTCAATAGAGTTGTTATTCCTGTCAATATTACTGTCAATATTGATAAAAACAGAGTTTTTCAGAACATGGGCTATTCTGGTCATAGCATTTACATGCAATTTCTTATTTTTTCAGATAACGTTAGAGGAGAGGTATGTGGTGTCATATGCAAAATAAAGCCATCAGAAAATGTGTATATATTAGTGCAACATGATGATATTGATTATTTGACATGGTTTGGAAGGTAGAGTAGATTTAAAAAAAACATTGGTATAAAGGGATTTTTATTCCATGTTTGGAGGGCAACTTGTGATAAGTGACTACATTTTATCTTTGCCTTCCTCTCTATCCTCAACTCTCCATCCTAGACAGCTTGTGAAACTTTCATGATGAGTTTATTATTCTGTCTTCCTTTTCTTATCAAAATTCCTAGCTACTACTTTGTTTAGTCTGTGTACTACACCAAGAAAATTTCAGCTTAACTTTTTAATTTTTTATTTATATAACAGATTTGTGTTCCTTCAAAGTTGTACTCATTTAGGAGAGGATTTCTATTAGGAATACAAGAATTTTATTTTGTATGCAATTTTTAAGACAAAAAGAATAAAAAATTGCATTGATGGCTTGTATGTGTCATCCTGATTGAGAGCAAGTAAGATTAGAAAAGGTGACATGGTAATTTCTGAAAATAAACTGTTTAATTTGGAAATTAGACTGTAAGCCATTTTAGTACCTTATTGTTATAAAGCCTGTATATTTCCAGTGTGATTTTTACACAGTGTGATTAACTTCCCTGTTTAAGCCTAGGATCTCATTCACACATTAAGTTATCACAAAAATGCGTATGATTTGTTTAATCACACATTCCTTCCTTCCTTTAGTCCATCAATACTTACCATTACTATTATAGACATTTACTGTTATAACCATGGGATATACAATGTTAACTCAGGTCGGATAACTGCATTTGTGGCACTTACACTTCAGTGGAAGAAAGAGACACTATTGTCAGAAACCAAAACTATGTAAATTATAAATGGTATGTGCTCATGAAGGAAAATTTAGCACTCAAACAAAATAATCAGGGAGATGAAGGATGATTAGGAGTTTGCTAGATGAAGTTTGTCACGGGCAGAGGAAACAACGAGAAAAGAAAGAGGATGGCTTTTGCAGTCAGAACACTGGGAAGACATATCCAATCTGCCGAATGAAACAGTAAGTGTTTTGTTCCATCTGTTTTACTGATGTTATAATCAGTGTAGGACTCATATGTAAGGGGAGAAAACAGCACATTTTAAGATAAGGGAGATAAGACATGACTGGTGGAAAGAATATAACCAATTTTAGGTTCTAGGTCTGGCTTGGTTAGGTAGAACATGTTTAACTTTGGATATTTCATAAATTCTCTATAAACCTTTGTTTCTTTGCCTGAACAATAATTGAACTGGAGTCACCACTAACATGTTCGAACTCTACCTATTTTATATTTCTAGGATTCCAAGTTAGTATATAAGCTTCCTTCCTGATATTTTTCTTTTTTGTTTTTTAATGTTTATTTATCTTTTTGAGAGACAGAGTATAAGCAGGGGAGGGACAGAGACAGAGAGACAGACACAGAATCCCAAGCAGGCTCCAGGCTCTGAGTTGTTAGCACAGAGCCGGATGTGGGGCTCAAACTCACAAGCTGTGAGATCATGACCTGAGCTGAAGTTGGATGCTCAACCATTTGAGCCACCCAGGTGCCCCAATATTCCTTATTTTTTTTTTTTGTATGGTGTGGACATTTTTCCTTCTCGTAAATCTGTGGCAAGCACGTTCCAGGTGTGAAAATATTTCTATTGTGCTTTGTGGAGACATAGATTCTTTTATTTTGGCTGCTAGACAAAATGTGTTATTTCAAGTGGAAGGTCTGTGGTTTTTCTTACTACTAGGTAGCTTGTTTGAATTACAAAGTTCAGTAAACATCATTCTTTCTAAACCTATCTCCTTTTCCTTTAAGTCAGTCCGTTGGCACTGGAAAATTCTCAGTATAAGATTGTATCTTAACCTAGTTAAACATGTCTGACTTTTACATTTTCAAAGGGCAAGTTGATGTAGCCTCATATGATTCTACATGTAAAACCAAAATATTGGAACAAAATGTTGTTTATAGTCTTCTGACTTGAAAAAATGTTATTCTAATACTCGATAAAATACAATAAAAAAAAGCACCTGAAAACAATGATAACATAATTGGGTGCTGAATTTGGGGAAATCCATTAAGTCCTTTAGGCCAAAAAAGTTGTACTGATTGGATTAGTTTGCTAGGGCTACCACACCAAAATACCATGATCTGAGTGTCTTAAACAACAAAGTCTTATTTTCTCACAGTCTGGAGGCTGGGAGTTCAAGGTCAGCGTACTGGAAGAGTTGGTTTCCATTGAGGGCGATGACTTTCCAGGCCTCTCTCTTTTGCTTATAGACGGTGCCTTCTCACTGCTTTGTCCCTGTGTAGTTGTCCTGTGCATGCCTGCCCCTGCTGACACTTTGCAGATCCAAATTTCTTCTTATAAGGATACCAGTCAGATAGGATTAAGACCCACTCGAGGCACCTGGGTGGCTCAGTCAGTTAAGTGTCCGACTTCAGCTCAGGTCATTATCTCATGGCTCATGAGTTCGAGCCCCATGTCGGGCTCTGTCCAGACAGCTCAGAGCCTGGAGCCTGCTTCAGATTCTGTCTCCATCTCTTTCTGCCTCTGCCCCTTTCACGCACTGTCTCTCTTTCTCAAATAGAAAGAACCCACTTAATGGCCTCAGTTGAGTCATTTCTTAAAGAATCTATCTCCAAATACAGTTATGTTCTGCTCAACTAATGGTTTAGGACTTTAGCATATAAATTTTGTGGGGACATAATTGAGCCCATAACACTAATACATGGTAAAGAGTTATTTACCAAATTACTCAAAATGGCTCAAAGAAGATGATTCACCTTGTTTATATAAAACATTTTTTTTTTTTTTTTTGTCATTTCTTAGCAGTAGGTCTGGCCAAAGTAGGTTTCAAACAGAGGTAGCATTTTGATGAGCTCTCAATACAGGAAACAGTATGATTGTTTCCTACCTTTCAGATCCTCTTTGCCTATATTCAGGTGTTTTTGCAGAATATTGAAAACTGTCTAATGAACTAATTGGAAGGTACATAAATAAGAAAGGTAGTTATATTTTTTAAGTAAAATTTTTACACAATTCTTTTAAAAATGTGTCTTATTTACCTCATTCCTCGTATAGACATTGAACATATTTTGTTTTATTATTTCTGATTCCCTGATCATTCTGATGATAGTTCACAAAAAATAATTTTATTATATTTTGCTAAATTGTATTATATTACACATGTAACCTCAAAGTTTATAATTTTTGTCACTAAGTATATATATTTTCATTATAAAATCATATTCCTAAATATTTCCATTCTAAGAATATTGTTCTCAAAATGGGGACTATAAGAATCATACTCCTACAAGTCATACTTTCAAATTGCTAATTTATTTTTCATCAGTACTCACACGGTCAGCATTACTTACTCTTATTTTAAGCAATTGACATTTCACCTTAGCTTTAGTTCAGTTAGAAATATATTCTTTTACAACTTAAACTATAAACTGTTAAGTTCATCACTTTCTACAATATACATATGTTTTCACTCCTGCCCAACCCACACCTTTCAAATCTGTGTCTTCTACATTCTTCTGAAAAATGAAGGGTCAAGGCATTAAATATGTGAAGTATTTTATTCTACACAACTGCATGGCACTTTGAAGAAAACCTGAATGCTCTTTTGGCATAGAAGTAATAAAGTGAGTTTATTTTGAAATCCAGTAAGTTAATGGCATTAATAATTATAGTTAGTAATTATTAGTAATGATGTTAGGAGCTATGTCCTCAGAGTTTGTTGCCCTTTAAATTATAGAATCTTAATTATTTTCCAAGAGGTCACAAATCTGTATGTCTTAACTTGGTTATTAAAGAGGCAGGAGTTTAATTAGTTCATCTTAAGAATCAGTCACACCATTCATTTCATGACTGGGCAATTAAGTAATCCTATTAAAATAGAGAGATCATGCCTAAAACTGGCTGAGTAGAACCATAAGACATAACTTCAGGAACGTGAATAGCAAAAAAAATATGAGTGCGTAATTGATTAATTTGTGCATGGTTCCTTATAAGTCACAATAATACTCCAAATAATGGTAAATTAATAGTTGTGAAAATGTTTGGTATTAAGCCATTTTCTCTTAATTTAATGCTCATTTAAGGCTTATTTTCCTGGATTTGTACCAAGTCTTTATAGTGTTTCCGATAGAGATTTATCTGCATTTGGAAAGCAGTGGTTGTATAATGGATGGCTTATAGATTGTGTAAGTGGCATGTCCAAATTTGAGTCATGCCTCAACCACTACCCATCATGGCACAAGTGAAGTAAAGTCTCAGAGCCTTAGTTTTCTCATATTAAAAATAGACCTAGAAGCATCAATCTAATGATGTTGAAATGAGATGATTTATAGAAAATGCAAAACACAGTGCCTGACAGATAACAGGCACTCAAATATTGGTGCCCACTTCCTACCCCCTGAAGCATTTACTTTTCTACTCCCTCAAATGATAAAAGCAGCTTTATTAAGAAACTGTTTTCCATTCCATGATTTCTATTGATGAAAAATAAATAGAGGAATTGACATTTTCCTATCTAGTAATTTGTATCTCTGTATCTTTTCAGTTTCTTGAGCTAGATATTATCAAGTATACAGTTAATTTGACCTTCTATCTCTACAGATGATTTTTTAAATCCATGCATTTTTCACTATTACTGAATTTTGGCACACAAACTCCTGTCTTTGATTTCTATGGGATATGTGTGTGTAGGGGTGTGTTTATTCATATGTTTTATTTTTTGCCTGTTGGATAGGTGGAAGAAAGGGGGAAGAAGTTATAACTACAAATTTTACTCAAAAATAGTGTCCTAGCTTTCCTCTGAAAGGGTATTACAATATAATCTTTTAAACTTGAAACCTACTAAACTATCCATTTTTTTCCTTTTCCGTAAGGATCTCAGAAATGAAATGACTGTCAGCAGGATGAAGCACATGCCAGTGTGTACTGCCAGCTTGAGATAGTTCTTAAACCAGGACTTTTTTTTTAGAATTGTCTATATGCCAATCTTGGGGAAAAATTCAGTTACTTGCAGAGTTTTGCTTTGTATAGAAACGAATTTAGTTCAGATATTTTGACATGACTACAAGTACATACATTAATTGTGTAAATAAGTCGGGCTAAGCGACTTATCTTTTCAAATAATTCTATCTCTCAGCTTATTTTTTTATATATACATACATGTATATATCCAAAAAGATATTATAGTAGCTACAATAATTAAAATGACATCTAAAATTATAAATGAATACACGACACTCTGATTAGCAGGCATTGTGTCTAACTGCACAAGTTACATACTTCTTCATCCCAATACCTTGTTCTAAAGGCAAAGAGGTGCCCAGGTAGAAATAGTACATTTAAAATGCATGACGGAATATTGTACTTTCCATTATCTTAGTCACCGTGCATTAAAAAGCAAGCTTATTTTTAGCCTCCCTAAATAAATTATTAGAGTTAACACAAGCAGCGTGGCAGGGATTTTAAGGAATTACTTGAGTAAGATGCCTATTTCTAAGAGTGATGGGAGGAGGATATTAATGAAAGCAGTATTTAGGATCCCATAATTGCCTCAACGTAATCCTGACGAAGTATCCTTTAGCACTGAGAAGTGTTCCTGGAATAGAGAAAATACTCACTTGGAAAGTATTGAAAAATTTGAAGAGTTTTTCTTTCTTTTTTTTTTTTTTTTACAAGCCAAAAGAATCAAAATTTTGAACAAATAACTTGAAATCTAAATGTTATGGAACGTTTCCATATATGCAAGAAACTGTGTTTTGTTTTGTTTTGTTTTGTATTAAAACTGGTGACCAGGGTGTTACATGCATGATCACAAAGGTAGCCAATTAGAACAGTAGATACTGAAAAATAGCCATTGCTCTGTTTTTGTTTCATGTGTTGCAACAATAACATATTTAAACCAGTCTCTTTGATTGTTTGTTAACTCTATGAATTCTACTTTTGTGCCCACAGACTTCACAGATGAGTCTATATTTATTAAATTATCTCCTTCCTCTTTTTTATCTTCAATCAGTACCATGCTCATAGTATTGAAGCAATTGTAAATCTCTCCTATTAAAAAAATACCCCTTATTTTCCCTCTTAATAATAAGGTTGCTAATAACATTAATAATTATGTTAGCAACCAGGATTTTTTAAATGCATTAAATGCTTTCCCTGTTCATAAACTGTGCTATTATTTAACTTATATTGTTTTATAATTTGCACAATAAAATTTGAAATTATGTTTACTACCAACATTTACAACTGAAGAGACTGAGGCTTAGAGAGAGAAAGTAACCTTCTGATGAACAAGCAGTGAGTTAACGGAGAGGTTTCTGTACTCATATCAGTTTTATATTTCTTTGAGTTCTTTCCTCCTTTCTCTTTACTTTCTTACCACCCAACAAGCCACCTCCATCTGATTCCCTCATCTGGACCCTTCACTCGTTAAAGCATTCCACAGAAACTGCCCTTCCCAAGAATTTAATGGTGTCAGTGTTGTTAACGGATGACATTTGTCAGTCTGTGTTTGGACTATTTGATCCCACCTCTCATCTAGAATACTCTTGGGTTAATCGACTGAACACCCACAGTCTCCTAGCTGTTGTTTTCCATGAATGACCAATGCTTTCCCAGCACTTTTACATGTTGGTCCTTTTCCTATTTCTTAAATGGAAAATCTTTATTAGGGCTTAAATTATACACTCCACCTAAGAAACCTCTGTTCCCATAGCTTCAACCAACACATAGTCAAAAGTGTCAAGTCCATGGCTCTTTGCTGATCATCTCCTCATAGAGCCAGATCCTCACTGTCACACCTTCACAGGGATGGTTACCTATTCTTTGCCCCATTTTATGCAAAGTAGCTCCTACATATCCTTCAAGTGTCAGTGCAGATGCGCCTTTCTTGGAAAGGCCTTAGAAGACTCCTGGGTACAGTATTGCTTTGCAATTCATCCTCCAACTGGCTTTTATTTTCTTTCTCACTCAAAATTCCACCTTAAAAGATATATCCAATGGAATATTGTATATACTTTACAAGAATAAGAAGAAAGTTTATCTTGCTCCATAACTATTCATGAAGCATAGGAATACTCTTGACATATAATAAATGCTGAGAAGCGTGTTGAATTCAATGAAAACCTGCAACTCATATTTGTTTTTTTAGTTATGTGAGATGTGGATACCCAGCATTTTCATGACAAGGTTTGGTTCCCTACATTTTCAATGATGTAGAAGACATGCCAACAGAGTGTCATATTTAGATAAAACGAAGCATTCCAAACAGGGATATATGATTTATTTGAAGCATTTGTGGGGGAAGGAAAGACAATTTTCTGAAGGATGTTTCTTCTAAATTCTGTTGTAAAGCTGTTTGTAAGTAGAAAATTGAGTTTATATTGCATTAGAAGGTACTATATAGACTTTATTAAATTCACTGTGCAATCTTTAATCAAATAAGTAAATGCATTATTTATTTCCAAGGTTAAAGCACACATTCTCTTTGTCTGGAATGCCAATTCTTGAGGAAAACATGTCTAATAATGGATGAAACTGAAGGCCAATTTTACTTTTCATCATTCTTAAGCATTCAAAGACCTAAATCCTGTCTTCTATGTTGGTGCATGTGTTCAACAAATGCACTTTTTATAAATTAGATATTCTTATGGATATGAAATTAACTTCAGTAAATAATTTATTTTTGAACACTTATTCCATGCTAATGAAAAATCTTTGAAGTATTTTTCAAATCTTTGAATAATATTCAACAAGAAACTTTGACAATAAAGTGAAAGTTTTAATGGAAAATACTGAAGTGTTTTTGAGATTAAAACCTTTTAAAACTTTCATTTTTTTGGTCAAAGAATCCCTATGATTCCTAATGCTTAAGACATGAAAATATACAGATGATTCTGGCCACTAAATAACAAAGTATAACATACATTCTTAGAGTTGGGGGATTAGAAAAAAAGAGCTTGTAAGATTTTCTTGGTGAGTTCATGTGGATTGGGTCATGAGCCTAAATTGAAAAAGAAAGCAAATTATTATATTGTACATATAATAATAAGCTATAATCTTATCAGAGGCCATTGAACTTCACCATAATACATCAACATAGTCATTTTTAGTAATATTTGAATGAGAAAAGCTAACCCAAATTTATAACAAAAGAAGAGCTTAAAGTATAATAATAACTGAAAAAAAAATATAAACTTAGGCTTGAAGCTTGGTTGACTTTCTAGTGGTAACCTTAAATAAGCAATTAACCTAAATTTCTCATTTTCTTCATCTGTAAAGAATGAATAATTGAACTCATCCTACCTTGATAAACATTTTTTTTCTGAGGAAGCTGCCTAGTTGAAATTTTGTGGTAGCATGGAATTATTTAACCAGCTAGATGAATGGAAATTCCTTAAAAAATAGCTCTGTATTTGACATAAAAACTCCAATTCCATAAATCTACTTGTCTAACTTTGGAAAATTTCAGGTGATATGGCCAAATCATGAGGAAATACAGCATATATATATATATATATATATATATATATATATATATATACTGACATATTAATTTTTTCTTATAAACTTTTAGAGGTTTACAGATGATGTAATTAAAAAAAGTATTGCTACATATAAAAATAGAAATTTTTAATCCTCTTCTATTAACTGGGAAAAAACTATATAATTGAAAAGTCCCACTTGTTCAGAGCATGCAATAGGAGATAGCAACTTGAAACATTTTTGTTATTTTTCTATTGCTTGTGTTTTGAAAGTAAGGCTTATTGTAGGGCAAATGAAGAAAAAAAATCCTGTTCAATTTCTGACCAACTTTATGATTCAGCTTCCTCATAGAACTGGAAAGTGGTGCTTAGTCAGCTGTATGTTCTTTCTCCCAATTCCCTGTGGGTCCAATAAATGCTTATTGAATAAATGTTCATCAAAAGGCTATTTTGAGTAAGATACTTTAGAAGCAAAAATTAAGACACACTTAGCCATTTGTAAGAGAGTTATGAAATATGCATAGAAATGATCAATAAAAAGCAAAATGTGCTAAGTACCACAAAAGTGGTATACCAGATTATTATGGGAGCCCAAAATTATGAAATTATTCTGGGGTAAGTATGGAGTTCTGAAAAGGGTTTTTGGCCAGTAACCATAACTGTGTTTCTGTGGAGGAAACAAGGGGGTGGTAGGCAGAGCAGGAACTCTGGACATCATGTTGAAGTAAAGTAAAGGAAAAAAACCCAAATTCCAGAAAATGAAAGGCCTCTTGAGAGGAAAGCAAGTTGTCCGTGTGCTACCAGTTGATTTTATTACTCTTTTCTAAGCAAATTCTAAAGGCATGGAACTCCATGTGATTATGTTAGGGATTATCTGGACAGGAACTTGTACTTTAGAGACACTTTAGGGCCTGTCATAATTTTCCTGAAACTAAATCTTATATACTGGTGACACTCAAGATGTGGGTCCTAGGTCAACAGTATCATTGTTACATTACAACAAAAATTCTTGGGCCCCTTCCCCCATCTATGGAAGCAAACTCAGGAGATGGATCCCAGAGATCTATTTTGTAACAAGTCCTCAAGGTAACTCCATTGCACACTTGATTTGGAGAATTACATTATTTGTAGACAACCCAACTTTCTAAGACCATCTGGCACTAAATATGGTAGCCCATTAAGTGTAACTCCTATAAGCCTAGCCTTGTTCATCTTATCTAAAACTCAATGACAGATGAAAGGATGATAAATGAGAGGATACAGCTTTGTATATAAAACAAGATCTGTGGGATAATCTGTTTTCAGGTTTTCTGACTAGAAGATACAACTTGATGTTTTAAAAAAACAAACATTTTATTGATTTGAGGAAAACTACTTTGTGTCAAGTACTATTCTTGGTACTTTACATGTACTACATCATGGACCACACCTAAATTTTCAAAAATCAAGAAAAAATGATCTTAAATCCACATGGTAGTATAGTATATATATAAAACAAAACAATATGTTGGGACACCTGGGTGGCACAGTCGGTTAAGCGTCCGACTTCGGCTTGCGTCATGATCTCGCGGTTCGTGAATTCGAGCCCCACATCGGGTTCTGTGCTGTCAGCTCAGAGCCTGGAGCCGGCTTCAGATTCTGTCTCCTTCTCCCTCTGCCCCTCCCCCACTTGCACCCTGTCTCTGTATTTCTCAAAAATAAACATTAAACAATTAAAAAAAAAGCCAATATATAAAATTGTACATAGAATGGATTATTACCTTTTAAAAATAAATACATCAAGAGAAAAATGTAAAGCTCGTCATCTCACACTGGAGGATTTATGGAAAATGACATAGCAACAGCAGCAGTAGTACTTATATTAGAGAGTAGCATACGAGGTTTTAACAGAGTGGTCTCTTGAGCCTGGCTACTTGGTATAAATCTTACCCACATCTCATTTTGTCTGTGTGAACTTGAGTAAGTATTTGATGGTTTCAGAACCTTTGCTTCTTCATCTATAGAGTGGTAATATAATAGCGTTTACTTTAAATGAAAACTAAATGAGATAAATTTATAGGGATTAAAAGGGTGATTGGTGTTATAATTAATAAATGTTATATCCAGTAAAACTAGTTTACTTTCATAAAAATATAAAACAAAAATATTAAGGTTTACAATCTTGAAAATATTTCAGTCTAAAAATGTTTGCAATATAATGATAAGTTCTGTAGTAAAAAAATAAGCAATAACATGCAGTTGAGATAATGCTCTATGTCCAGTAACAAAATAAAGCTGACCTAAAGATCTTCAAGGTGTCCAATTCAGCAAAAGCTACAGAAGGTTTATTTGCATTCCATTATGACTAGGGAATGCTTTATAGAGGCAAGTTTGATGCCTTCCTTGGATGATGTATCTTGGACCCTATGACAGTTTGTAATAAGACTGAGAGTAAGGATGTTTAAATGTTTAGATATGGTCCATGCAAAGCAAGAAAATTTAGCGGCTTGTTCAAACATTGATGTGTAGAATTGTGGTCACTTAAAATGGCAGACATGTCTGTGCTTTCCGTTTCTAGTTGACGAGTCTACAAAGGTTGATCTTGGCCATGCTGTCAAGGAATTCGGTGATCTGGGCCAGGGAATGTGGAGTTGGTGTGTAAAGACAGAGTGGGGTTTCTGGGCTAGTATGGCAATACTATATGTAACAAGCAAACAGGAGAGTGTACTTGGACTATAGAAGGCCTAAGAGCACAGAAACTGAAAGGGGGGTGATGATGATGGAAAGAATATGAGAGAGAGATGTTCGGCTTAATTAAGAAAAAATAGCTGATAGAATCTATTTCCAGAATATGAATATAAGGGGAAAGTAGTAGTCAAAATGATATCTAGGAAAAAAGGTAGACATTTTGAAAAGCAGAGTAAGACAAGAGAACTAGTCTTATAGGGGAAATATTAAGTTTGATTTTAGATTAGTCTGAAATGAGAGTGGGATATGAAATGAAAGCTGCTATGCTGTAAGTGGAAATGCTGATGTAAGGTGCTGGATAGAGTATTTGAGTCATCACATAGAAATAATATTTGGGATCATAGAAGTAGATGAAAAGAGGAAATCTAAAGGCAGAAGACTAAACCAAAGTGCCCAGGTTTAGAGAAGGAAGTAGTGAAAGAGAAACCAATAAAGAGGGTTGGAGTGGGCTGGTAAGTAGGTATAGTACAGGTGGTTAGAGAAAAGTCATGGTAATATGGTAGTATACCATGAGGCAGGTGTAGAGAGCAAGGACTCCTTTTTTTTTTTTTAAAGGAGAAAGTGAGGTAGAAGATCAGTGTGTGACAACGAGTATACATACCCTTCATATGCTTCAGAAAGCCCATTTTTGCTAAAACTGAAAAGCTATCAGTTAGCCATTGCGAGATCATTATTATTATAAGATATAAAGTGATTGGTGAATGTAAAATATAGAAGGTGAAAGGAAGAGTATAAATTTGTGTAAATCCAAGAGATAAGCTCAGGCACTTAGTATAGAATGTAGTGGGTTAAAAAAATGTATGAAAGTGAAAAGTGCGTGGAAGAAAGAAAAGAGGTTCAGATAAGTATTTTTGGTTCAAATGCAATCAATTAGAAAGGGATATCATGGTTACTGTTACAGTTATTACCAGCATAATAACGACATTTGAATTTTGAATGGTAGGTACATTTGAAGAATTGAGATTAGCAGTGTTTTGGAGTGTTATTGAGGGTATAAAATCCATTAATAGGGATACCTGAGTGGCTCAGTTGGTTGAACATCCAACTTTAGCTCAGGTCATGATCTCATGGTTCCTGAATTCAAGCCCCGCGTTGAGCTCTCTGCTGTCAGCACTGAGTCTGCTTCAGATGCTCTGTCTCCTGCACTTTCTGCCCCTCCACTGCTTCTTTACACCCGCATGCACACACGCTCTCTCACTCTCTCAAAAATAAAAATTTAAAATAAATCTATTAATAAAAAAGTTATTGAAAGTGAGTCAAGATGCTGTTGACATCAACAGTCAATTTAATTTTCAAATTCTATGGCTTGCCCTGGTAATCCTGTGTACTAATTCATATGTAATTTGGCATAACATTTTGAATATTACTGTGGTAGCAATTATCAGGTATGTTATGCAGATATTTGTTCTTTGAGTTTAATTTCACGGTGACTTCTTGCAAAATCTTATATTTCAATTTGGTACAATAGGAATTACTATTGAGAAACTAATATTGCAGGTATATTTGGTTTCAGTAACTTTTTAGTCTTAAATTGCATAATATCTATCCAATAGCAATAGGAAGGAACGTATTGATACCGTGTAAAAATACACAGATGTGAGTTTGTACAGGTGAAATATGTGATAAATTAACAACAGCTTTATTTATCTTTGTGATGCTTTAGCACATTTCTTCAGCATGTCCTCAAAATATAAAGAATAACATTTGAAATGAATGTATGCTAATCTTTTCACAATAGTTGAAAATATTGAGTTACTTTAAGAGTTTTAGTGTATACTTTACATTTGGAAAAAAGATACATACTTTTGGTTTAGAATTGGCCATGTTAAAATGTACAGTAGATATTAAAGGAATATTCCTGTCTATCTTTGTTAATGATGCCATAACAGAATACCACAGGTTGGGTAGCTTATAAAACAATAGATTTTTATTTCTCAGTTATAGAGGCTGGAAATCCAAGATCATGGAACTGGCAATGGTTGGGTGAGGGCCCTCTTCCAGGTCACAGACCTCTTATTGTACGCTCACATAGTGGAAGGTGGTAGGGAGCTTTCTGGAGACTTTTATAAGGGTGCCAGGGTGACTCGGTTGGGCATTGGATTTTTGATTTGGGCTCGAGTCATGATCTCACAGTTCTGTTTGTAGGATTGAACCCTGTGTTGGGTTATGTGCTAACGGCCCAGATTCTGCTTGGGATTCTCTCTCTTTCTCTGCTCCTCTCCTGCTCACTATCTCTCTCAAAATATAAAAATAAAAATTAAAAAAATAAATAAAATAAGGGCACTAGTCTCATTCAAGTAGGCTCCACTCTGATGACTTAAGTACCTCTCAAAGGCCACACCTATTAACAAAGGGTAGGATTAGCTTTAGGGGTTAGGATTTTGACATATGGATTTTGGGGCAGACATATTCAGACTGTAGCACTGTCTCAGATTGTTTTGTTTTCTAATTGGGTATGATAAATATATAGTGGCAAATTAGGTAAATAAGATTTGGCATAGATAGACATTTAAAGAATATTTACATCAACGTAATAGTTTGTTGGCCTTTCCCTAGATATTTTTGTAAGGTGCTACTTACTAATGTTTATTTCTTCAATTATTATGGTCCTTAATGTCAACAGCTATAACATTTAATTTAAAATGTGGCTTAGAGCATTACTTATTCTGACTTACTCTCCTGAATAACAAGGGATGCTAATATGACTATATAATGTTAGTGTGTGACAATTAAATTAAATATTGTGTATGATCTGTGGTTCATAATTTATAAGCATGAAATAACTAAACAGCAAAATTCCATCTATTATTGGAAAAAATAATTACTAAAATGAGACAGGAAATAGTATTAATCTGATTTCTGTATAACCGGAGAGGCATTTTTCTTATTGAGCACAAGCTGCAGGCTGTGCTAAAGAATTGTGCTAAAGACCTTATAAAGAACTAGGGACCATAAAATGCTAACTAAGTACTGCTATGCAAGTCTGAAAATCAGTACTGAATAGGAGCTCTGAATGTATGTCAACCAGAAGCGCCATTGACAAGGTAATGGAGACCTTTTGCTGTTGTCTGTGAGTCTTCATTGGAGAAGTGGGGATAAGTCTGAAGATCTGTACAAATGGGAATAGCAGAAACAGAAATTGTAAAAGGTAAATAATTTGAAAAATAGCAACTATACCCTTAAAGATGATATGATGATATGTATTTGCTATGATCTCACACTCCAACAGAAATGTATACATGTGTTCAAAATAGAAATGTACTGGAATGTTTGTGTCAGCAGTATTCATAATAGCCACCCATTGGAAACTAACCAAATGCCCAGCAAAAGTAGGATAGATAAATTAATCATTGCATATTCATGCATTATAATACTATAGAGCAAAAAGAATGAACTATAGCCACAGGCAGCAATATAAATGGCTCTCAAAAATAGATTGCTGAATAGGAGAAGCCAGACACAAAAGGCACACCCTGCATAATTTTATTTGTATAAAGCAGAAAATTAGGAGGTCTTTTGTGACTGGAAGTGGTAGAAAGGGAGCTTCTAGGGTGCTGGTAATGTTTTATTTTTTGATTTAAACGTTGAGTACGTGGTGTGTTTAGTTTATGGAATTCATTCAGCTGTATATTTATGTTCACTTTTCTGAAAATATAGTGCATATTGATAAATTCAGAAATCAGTTTTGTTACAAAGAAAGAATTTTTAATAATTCATGGTAAAAACTCACATCTATTGAAGTTTCTGTTGTGACACAGACAATTCTAATACTTAGACTGCATAATATACAGAGAGAAATTAGAAACAGTAAAGACTCAGGAGGAACAAAAAAGTCCAAAAATCAACATATGAGCAACATTATGGTATTTTTCCTAGCCCCACATCTGTAGAACGGGTTCCTCCACCCATAAAATGAAGTGACTGAAGACTTATTAGCCATATGGTGTGTTTTAATTTTAGTTGGTTACATCTAAAGTTATATTTCCTATTAGGCAAATTGTTGGGAGTTCTCATCCCATAGTTTAGGTATTTTTAATTATTCTCCTTCTTTATAGAATGTCACATTAAATAAGTCATTCATGTACTATGAATTGATTCTTACTATCTTTGTGCCTGATCTTCAGAATTAAAATTGTATGATATGATAAATAGCAACCATTAAAAAAACTAATAAACAACAGATTGGAAGCTTAATGAGGCTAATTCTTGATAGACATCACTGTATCTCATAATAATGCCTGGAAACATGTACTCTTCGATTCTGAAGGACCCAGAACACAGATCAAAAGAGAGGTCCAAGCATTCAGTGTACAGCTAGGCAAACAATGAATTTGAAAAAAAAAAAAACCTCATGCATATATATTCATAGTTTGTACTTGTTAGAATCAATGACCTCAAACTACTTCTAGAGTATTTAATGAAAGGTTAAGTCGTTACATACAGAAGTATTGACTTGCAATCTGTGGTTTGTTGTCAGTTGATTAGATGGAGAACCAAACTTTTAACTCATCCTAGAACTCCTATCTTTTGAAAATGTTTAAAAATATTTTTCTGTCATCAGCACCTCTCAATATACCATATTTTATACCACATAGAGATTTTGTTAAAGTCACTTAAAATTTAAGGAAGCAAATTTATCTAAAGAAATGAGTAGAGGTGTCCCAGTTTCAATTTAACTAGGATCAATAAATATACATGATGAAGACATGAATAGTAAGATCTTCATATTGATGTATATACTTAGCATGTACTTTGGATTCTTTTTAAAAATCTAAAAAAAGAGTGACAAAGATGGATCACAGTGTATATTATTTTTTACTGTTGATTATTTCCACTATTTCCTACTTTTTGTAGTTTTAATATGTGATGAGACATAATTATATACAACCAGAAAGATTCTGACATCCTTGAGGAAATTATAGTTATTTTAATATTTTCTCATTAATTTGTCAGTTCAGAGATACTATCTTGATATCAACATTGTGGAAAACTTAGTATAGTGTAAAGGAATTATAAAAGCAACACATACAACATTGTGTGACATATTTTCCAGTTTTTGAAAAATATTGATATACATACAGTTTGAAAGGCTATACACAAAATCAGCAATAGTAGTTTTAGTTAAAGCTAATGAAACAAAATGGGCAAAGGGGAAGCAAATGGGTGATATTCAGATAATATTTCAAGATGAAGAAAGTAACCTAGTTGGTCAGGCAATTTGTTGAAGATAAGTTCAGTAATATGAGGACGTGGAAGTGTTACAGGATTTGGCAGTGCAGTTATCTTTGGTGATGGTGATAAAATAAATTTCAATGGGATGAGGATAATTAAGGCAGACTGGAGATATGGATTCAAGACAACCAGAGCAAAGGAAACAGAGCTGTGACTATGGGTAATACTTTTAAAAAAATGTTGTGAAGGCAGAAAAGATGTAGGACAGTAACTAGAGCAGGATAAAGGGACGAGTGAGAATTTTTTTTAAGTGGCGGTATATGTATATATATGTGTGTGTTTTCATGTATATTATCATATATAATCATATATGATAAAGGTTTTGCATATTTATTTGTATGCTAATTATCTAATCCACTAGAGAAGAAAGACAGGAGAAATGCTGGAAGTTTCCTTGAACAGGCAAGAGGGAACAGGAGCCAAGACCCAAGATGAGATAGACACAGGTGGCATATGAATGATGTTGAAATCCATGAGACTGGATAAGTTCATCCAGTAAGTGACTATAAATGAAGAATAGTTCAGAGGACAGTTTCCTGCATATCCTAATCTCATGGGAGCATGTTGAAATTCTACTTTCATATACAGTCTTTAGTTATTAACAGACTGAGGACATAATATGTATGAAGATGCCTTATCTATTGGATCTTTAAAATAAAGTGGATGCTTCCTGTGTTAATTTCCTCCTTTCAACTTCTATATACACTTTGTCTTATAAGTTTTAACCTCCAAAACTTCAAATCATGACCGTTAGCACACTTACTTCTTTCTAAACCTTGAAATCTATACGTTATTTTTTGTTAAATTCATAATTGTGTTAATGTAGAAATTTGGTAGAGATTGGTGTTGGTATCTTTTGGTCTGATATGTGGAATGTATGTCATTTAATCCTGTCTTGAGCTGTGGAGGTTTATTTCTCACACTGTCTCTCAGGAAATTCTATTTCCTAAAAATATTCATGGGGACTTTAGGAAAGACTACAAATATTAAATTGAATAATAATAAAAATAAAAATTACAAAAAATCAAGAGACAAATTTTTAAATTTTATAAGCTTGTGTAGCACTTGCAAAAGATATTTTTAAATTACATTAGCTAGATGAAAATTGATGTCAGTTGAAATCTCTTTCCAAGTTACAAAATGACATAGAGCAAAGGCCTTTATCATCAGGGACTTAAGATTTTATAATGAAAGTATGTATATTTCTCTTACAAATTAAAATATAAGAATCATAAAGTATATAAACTTTATGAGTTCCGCTCCCTCTTTTGCTTTCAGAATAATGTCATTCTTTGGGGCACCTGGGTGGCTTAGTCGGTTAAGTGTCTGGCACTTAATTTTGGCTCAGGTCATGATCTCATGGTTCGTGTGTTTGAGCCCCACTTTGGGCTCTGCACAGACAGCATGGAGCCTGCTTGTGATTCTCTCTCTATCTACACTCTATCTCTATCTCCCCCTCTATCTGCACCTTCCCTAATTTCTAAACAAACAAAGAAACAAATACTAAAAAAGAATAATGTCATTCCTTGAAAAATATTTTAAAAAGCATATATGTTGTCCATATCCCCAAATTGTTTTTTATTCCATAAACCTTCTTTAAAAGCTTCTGTGAGAACTTCTGAATTTGGTTTTCAGTGGAAGTCAAATGTTTATGCCTTTAAATTTTTTCCCTGCTTAGTATGAATTCCCATATTTGTTCTTGAACTTCATAGTGCAGCAAGTAATAATGGATACAAAAAAAAGTTATCTCAGATCTTCCTCATATTTATTTTTGAGTATATTCCAAGTGTTAATATCCATGACTGTAGAAGTGGTGGTTTATTTTCACATGGAATATGGTGCGTTTCTCTAGTCAAGGATACAGAAAGCTGCACTGCACCTAACTACTGATATGGATTATATGCAGCACATTTATAATGATAAACTGAAAGACTGAAAGCATTGCTATTTACCTAATTTGGATCTGGCTGAACATATACATTTCTGATAAAAAAGAAAAAAATCCTAGTGCTAGATAGATATTTGTATTGGTTCTCCTTCATTTCATGTCAGTAATTGCTCCTCTTCTAGTTCTGTCAACTCTTTCTAGAAAGGTAAGCTATAAATTGGATGGACAAACATTACTGATGAGACAGAATTATAAATCTATCTTATAGGATATTCACCGATATGAAAATATCTTAAATTCATGTTTATGTTTTCATTTTGTGTGAAATTTTTGTAAGTGTTCACTATGTGAAGTACTCAAAATATTACTTTGTAAAGTAGAAACAAGATGGTTAATATTTTTAATATAACATTAAACTTGCTCAAATATTAGCCAAGTCTTTCAATTGAATATAAGAAATGAATTAAAAGATTATATCTACTGTAATAGAGCGTATTTTCAGTGGAACATAAGATCATTGAAGTCCAGGGCCCATGTGTTTTTCAATGACACTTCATAGAGAGTCAGCACCTCATAGTGGTGAGGAACTTGTAGAAAGGAATCACATAATCAGACTTGAAATAAATTATTTAATTCTTCTCTTTCTCAATTTCCCCATTTGTAAGAAGGGGATATTTACATATTATATCATGTATCTATATCATAGGGTTGTTATTACAATTAAAACATGATGCACATGAATCTTAAAATACAGTGTCAGTTCCATAGTGGGTATATAACAAATGTGGGTTTTTTTTTATTGTTTATACACAATAATTCATCAGACTCTAGGTATTGAGTACCTAATATATGTGAGACATTTGGGATACTTTATATAAATTATTTTCATTATTAAATGCTAATATTAATATTAAACACTGTAACAAACTATCATATAAAAAAGTTTACTTCTTCTTAAAATACAAATCTTCAGTACTAGAATATAGGTTTCAGGAGTTTGCTATCTTACCTTTGTAATTTCAACCATACTTTGTGTTTCACATAATAAATTGCTGGTATTATTGTCTTCTTTCTAGGATGAATGCAAAAGTTTGATCACACTTTTAACACTTGACTGTAGAGTTGTCTTTTAGTCACCTTCCAACCTTGCCAACAAATTCAATCAGCTTAAGAGCATTTTAATGTACCTATGCAACTCCTCAGAATTTAAGATTAGGAGAGAAAAGTAGGTCATATGACCTTTATAAGTAGTACTCAATAGTTACTCTTGAAATGATAGAATTAGTTTAATTTAAGCTGCAATTTGATTGAAATGTTTTCCAGCTTAAAATCAGATACTCGACTAGCACCTACAATGTGAGGAAGGTTATGTGCAGTGCATTTCTAATGCAGTAGAAATGCAGTCAAGTCAAATAAAATTATTTTGTCCTCAGTAATCAAGAAGAGGTTGCCCTAGATGTTTTAGACTCCAATTTTTAATTTAACAAGAAAGCTTAAGTGTACAGTAGGATAGAGTATATACGACTCAGCTCTTTTTACTTAGAAGAAAAGTGCAATATTTTACTTCACTCTGACCTTGAGTCAAAGCTTTGCAAAGAATCTGATTCTGAGTGGATTGGGGGTGAAATGAAATGAAAAAAAAAAAAAAGAAAAAAAGAGAAAAGGAAGAACTGCTTTTATGACCAGATGGTAATTTTTACTAGTTGGCAGTGAATTAAAACACATTTTTTGAAAGGAAAGTATACATTATAGACTGGCACAACTAAATGTGTGAAAGTATCCCAAAAATAGATAAAAATATTCTTTAGCTTTGAAATAAAGTTATAATAAACTTGTCTAAGTGATGGTTATCTGTAGGATACAGGTAGCAATGAAGACTAACGATACAGTCAAAGGTCCTAAAGGAATTAGAACTGAGTCAACAAGATCTAATTTCTGACATTATATCCTTAAAAACCTGAATTGTATTCCTCATGTGCTAGTTCTAGGCTAAACCTGGTATATAATTTAATATTAACTTCTCCCTTGTCCCAGTGAAACCCCAGCCAGTCCCAGTGAAAACCACACAATTGATTTCTCAACTAAATTTTTGAAATCAACTGAATTCTTTCATAGGGTACACAACTTTAAATCTGCTAAATTATTCATTAAATAGTTTTTTAAGCTCTTTAAGTGCACCAGGAAAGTTGCAATGACATAACCTGAAGGCCATTAAAACTCACTTGCCAAAAGTCTGGAAAACACCAATATTTAATTACTTATTGCTAATCATTCTATAGTTAGTTTCATTTGTCTTATTATTGGCATGACTTTTTGCTTAGACACAGTGATTCTGTCTAATCCTTTGATGGTTGATATGGTGGAACTGATGAACTCTTTAAAGATATTAGTAATCTTTAAACCTTTCTAGTAGTGGAATGTCTGAATATTTCACTAGGAAATGAGTGAAATAGCATTTCAACACACCAGTGCAGGTTAAAATTTGAACACTTTCACCAGACAAGAAGCAGTTCAGGCCCTGAGTTCTAGGCCCATTTTGCTGCCCTACCAGGGCAGGGAAGTAAGTTTATATCCCATATACTATTGAATATAGGGTCTAGTCCTGGTCATCCAGTAAAGCAGACAAGATGTCTTGTCTTTGAAGCCCATCCTATAGCCTCACTTCAATACAAAAGTAAGGCAGCAGGACTGTTCAACTGATAGCCAGTAGCACACCTCCCCATGCCCATCTTCAGAGCTCAAAAAAATTGCCTTTCTCCAAAACAGACCATAATAGCAGGCCCCACCTTCCCAAGGAAATTATAAGCAGATATACCCAGAAACCCCAACTGAGCTTACTGGTGAAAACCTGTCTCTGCCAAAGCATACCAGTAGTGTCTGGAAGAGAAGCAAAATTACTCAAATGCACAGATACCAATGTAAGGAAATAAGGGTTACAAAAAAAAAATCAAGTAAATATGACACCTCCAAAGGTAACTAATAACTAATAAAGCTCCAATAATTCACCCTAAGAAAAATGGAAAATTTATGAACTGTCAAAGAATTCAGAATAATCCTCTTGAAAAAGCTGAGTGAACTATAAGAAAACACAGACAACTAAACAAAATTAAGAAAACAATGCATGAAAAAAATGAGAAGTTTAACAAAGAAATAGCAATCTTCATTTAAAAAAACAGAAATCTTAGAGTTGAAAAATGTAACTTAACTGAAGAATTCAATAAAGTGTATCAAAAGTAGACTTGACCATGCAGAGGTAAGAATCAGCAACCTGGAAGATAGAACATTGGCTATTCAGAGGAACAAAAGAGGAAAAAATGAAAAAGAGTAAAGAAAACCTGTAAGAATTATAGGACACAATTAAACAATTTTTGTTTATTTTTTAATATTTTCTTTTTAAATTTATTTTTGAGAGAGAGAGCATGAGGGTGGTGGGGCAGAGAGAAACACATTCAATCTGAAGCAGGCTTCAGGCTCTGAGCTTTCAGCACAGAGCCCGACGTGGGGCTTGAACATGTGAACTGCAAGATCATGACTTGAGCTGAAGTCAGATGTTTGACTGAGCTACCCATGCACCCCTAAAAGAAACAATGTTTACATTATGGGAATTTCAAAAGGAGAAGAGAAAGAGAAGGGACCGAAAGCACATTTAAAGCAACCACGGTTGAAAACTTTCCAACCCTTGGGAGAGAAATGGACATCTAGATCCATGAGGCCCCAAAGAATCCCAAATAGGTTGAAAATGAATAGGGCTACACCAAGACCCATTACAATTAAATTGTCAAAAGTGAAAGACATAAAGAATTTTAAAAGCGGCAAGAGAAAGTAGAGGAGTTGCATATAAGGGAACCCGCATAAGATTATTGGCATATTTTCAAACAGAAACTTTTCAGACCAAGAAAGAATGGGGTGACATATTCAAGATAGTGAAATAAAATAACTGCCAACCAGAAATTCTATACCCAGAGAAGCTATCCTTTAGAAACAAAGGAAGAATAAAAACTTCCCTGAAAACAAAACTGACAGAGTCCATTACTAGTCCTGCCTTAATAATAAATGCTAAAGGGAGTTATTTGAGTGGAAGTAAAAGAATGTTAATTAACATTACAAAAACATGTAAAAAGTACTATAAATCTCACTGCTTCTGGTAAATATATAGTTATGGTTAGATTCTGCAATATGGTGATAGTGGTATCTACTTCAGTCACATCTCTAAAAGTTAAAAAAAATCATAGTGAAAATAACTATAACTGTAATAATCTGTTATTAGTTACAAAATACAGAAAAAATGGTAATAGCTATAGCCTAAAATGCGAGGAGGAAGAGAAAAGTGTAAAGTTTATGAATTCGATTGAAGTTGTTATCAGTTTAAAACAGGGTAAGTTTAAGCTTTTATAAGCCTCATGGTAACCTCAAGGGAATATCCTATAGTAATTACACACAAACACATAAAAACAAACAAACAAACAAAAAACACACAAAAAATAAGTCAAAGCATATCTATAACAAAAATATCAAAACATGCAAAAAAAAATACAGCAGGATAAGAAACAAGGAACAATGGATCAACAAATAACCAGAAAACAATGAACAAAGTGGCAATAGTAAGTTCTTATCAATAATTACTTTAAACATAAACAGATTAGATTCAGCAAATAAAAGACATAGAATGGCTGAATTGGCTTTAAAAATATATAATGTGTTGGGGCGCCTGGGTGATTCAGTTGGTTAAGTGTCCAACTTCAGTTCAGGTCATGATCTCACGGTTTGTGGGTTCGAGCCCCGCATTAGGCTCTGTGCTGACAGCTCAGAGCCTGGAGCCTGCTTCTGATTCTGTGGTTCCCTGTCTCTCTGCCCCTACCTCCACTCATGTTCTGTCTCTCTTGTCTCAAAAATAAATAAAACATTAAAAAATTAAAAAAAATAATATGTTGCCTACAAAAGACTCACTTTACACTTAAAGACACATAGAGATTGAAAGTAAAGGGATGGAAAAAGACATTTCAAGCAAATGGCAAACAGAAAAGGGATAGCTATACTTGTATTAGACCAAAAAATCTTTAAGAATGGCAAGAGAGAAGAAAGTCATTATATAATGATAAAGAAGCCAATGCATCAAGAAGATACAACATTGTAAAGATTTATGTGCCCAACTTTGGAGCACCTAAATAAGCAAAAATGAGTAGAGCTAAAAGAAGAAATAAATAGTAATGCAATTACAGTTGGAAACTTTAAACTCTACTTTCAACAAAGGATAGATCAGACAGAGAATCAACAAGGAAACAGCAGATTTGAAAAACAGTATCAATCGAATGGTGCTAACAGACAAATTCAGAAGATTTTATCCAACAGCAGAATACACATTCTTTTTAAGCACCCAGAACATTTTCTAGGATGGACCATATGTTAGGCCACAAAACAAGATTCAAATAGATTGAAAACATACCAAGTATCTTCTCTGATCACAATGGCATGAAACTAAAAAATCACAAGAGTAAAAGTGGAACATTTATAAACATATGGAAATAAAACAACATTTTCCTGAATAACCAAAACATCCAATAAGGAAATAAAGGGGAAATAAAAGTTTCTTGAGACAAATGAAAATGGAAACAGCATATCAGAACTTAGAGGTTGCAGCAAAAGCAGTTTTAAGAGGGAGATTCAAAGCAGTAAAATTTTACATCAATAAGAAGAAAGATCCCATAAACAACTTGACTCTCCAGAAGCTGGAAAAGGAAGAATAAACTGAGCCTCAAGTTAACAGAAGAAAGGAAATAGTAAAGATTAGATTAGAAATAAATGAAATAGAGCAGAAAAATAACAGAAAAGATGAACCAAACTAAGAGTTGGTTCTTTGAAAAGATAAACAAAATTGACAAACCATTAGCTAGAATAACAAGAAAAGAAAAAGAACCCAAAGAAACAAAATTCTTAATGAAAAAGGGGACATTACAACTATTCCACAGAAATTCAAAGGATCATAAGAGGCTACTATGAACAACTATACACCAACAGACAGGACAAATTAAAGAAATGGAAAAATTCTTAGAAACATGCAACTTACCAAGACTGAATCAGGAAGAAATAGAAAACCAGAATAGACTAATTACTGGTATGGAGATTGAAGCAAATGTCCCAACAAAGAAAATCCCATGACCAGATGGCTTCACTAGTGAATTTTGTCAAACATTTCGAGAAGAATCAACACCGATTCTTTTCAGACACTTCCAAAAAAGTTGAAGAGGAGAAAATACTCCCAAACTTATTTTATGAGACCAGTATTATCCTGGTACAAAAACCAGAAAAGAACATTACTACAAAAGAAAAGCTACAGGCCAACATCCCTGATGAATATAGATGACAAATTTCTTAATAAACTACTAACAAACCAAATTCATACATCATGATCAAGTGGGATTTATCCTTGGGATGCAGAGATAGTTCAACATATGCAAATCAATCAGTGTGATATATCACATTAATGGAATGAAAGAAAATCATATGATCATTTCAGTAGACACCACAAAAGATTTTGAGAAAATTCAACATCCATTCATGATAAAAATTCTTTAAAAATTAGCCATAATAACATATCTCAACATAATAAAGGCCATATATGACAAACCCACAGCTAACATACTCAAAGGTGAAAGACTGAAAGCTTTTCCTCTAAGGTCAGGAACAAGACATTCACACTACTCTTAGGCACATAGTGCTAGAAGTCTTAGCTAAAGCAGTCAAGCAAGAAAAAGAGATAAAAGTTATCAGAATTGGAAAGAAAGAGGTAAAACAGTCTCTTTCTTCAGGTGACTTAATTTTATACATAGAAAACGCCAGAGACTCAACCATAACTGTCAATGAAATCAGTAAAGTTGCAGAATACAAAATTGAAAAAAAAGTCAGTAGCATTTCTATATACTAACAATGAATTTTCTGAACAAGAAATAATTTGATCCTATTCAATAGTATTAAAAACAATAAAACACTTAGAAATAAATTAAGGAAATAAGCGCTCTTTACTCTGAAAGTATAAGACATTGATGAAATAAAGTGAATAAGACATAAATAAATGAAAAAGTATTCCATGTTCATGGATTAGAAGAATTCATATTGTTAAAATGTCAATATTACCAAAAGTCATCTGTAGATTCATTACAATCCTTATCAAATTCCAATGGTATTTTTTATAGAAGTATGAAAAATACTCCTAAAATTTATATGGAAACACAAAAGCTCCAAAATAAAATTCTAGAAAGAACAAAGCAGGAGATATCACACTTCTTAATTGCAAGCTATGCTATGAAGCTATAGTCATCAAAAAAGAATGGTATTAGCATAAAATAGACAAATAGACCAATGGAAGAGAATTGAAAGCCCAGAAATAAACCAAGTATATAAGATCAACTAATATTTGTGAAGGGAGCCAAGAATACTCAGTGCAGAAAGAGTCTCTTCAATGAATGGTGCTGAGATCTTTGTATATACACGTGTGAAAGAATGAGATTGGATCTACACACTACTCTCAAACGTTAACTTAAAATAGACTAAAGGCTTAAATGTAAGACCTGAAACCACGAAACTTCTAAGAGAAAATATAGGAGTAAATCTCCTTGATATAGATCTTGATAACAATTTTTTTTGGATATGACAACCTAAAGCAAAGCAACAAAATAAAAAAAATAAACAAGTGAGACTACATTAAACTAAACAGCTTTTGTGCAGCCAAAGAAACCATAAAAAATGA
The DNA here is from genome assembly GCF_027475565.1 of Acinonyx jubatus. Taxonomy (NCBI): domain Eukaryota; kingdom Metazoa; phylum Chordata; class Mammalia; order Carnivora; family Felidae; genus Acinonyx; species Acinonyx jubatus. The sequence goes on from NC_069384.1 coordinate 28,986,357, forward strand.
AAAGACAACCTGTGGAATTGTAAAACGTTTGCAAACCATTTACTTGATTAGACTTAATATCCAAAATGTATAAAGAACCCCTAAAACTCAATAGTGAAATAATAAATAACCCAATTAAAAATTGTTAAAGGGCCTGAACAGATACTTCTCACAAGAAGATATAGGAAAGCCAGTAGGTACATGAAAAGATGTTGAACATCACTAGTCATTAAGGAAATAGAAATGAAAGCCACAATAGGGTATCACATGCCTGTTACAATGACCATCATCAAAAAGATGAGAGATAAGAAATGCTGGTGTGGATGTGGAGAAAAGGGAACCACTGTGCACTGTTGGTGGGAATGTAAATTGGTATAGCTACTATGGAAAACAGTATGGAGGATCCTTTAAAAATGAAAAATAAAACTCTTGTGTGATCTAGCAATTCCACTTCTGGGACTGTATCCAAAGAAAACAAAAATACTAACTTGAAAAAATATCTTTACCCCACATTCATAGAATCATTATTTAAAGCCAAGATATGGAAGCAGCCTGTGTTCATTAATGGATGAATGGATAAAGAAGTTGTGGTATGTGATATTCAGCCACAAAGAAATGAGGAAATCCTACCTTTTACAAGAACATAGATGGACTTCGGAGGCATTATAGTAGGTAAAATAAGTCAGACAAATAAATACTGTATGATTTAATTTACATGTGAAATCTAAACCCCATAAAAACAAAAATCCATAGATAATGAGATTAGACTTGTGGTTATTGGAGTCAGAGGATAGTGGAAGAGGAAATTGAAGGAAGGTGGTCAAAGGGTACAAACTTCAGTTACAAGATAAGTAAGTACTACAATGGAATGTGCAGCATGATGAGGTAACACTGCTGTATGATATATAACAATGTTGCTAAGAGTATGTATGATATATAACAATGTTGCTAAGAGTAAATCCTAGGAGTTCTCATTACAAGGGGAAAGTTTTTCTTTATTGTAACTATATGAGAAAATGGATGGTAGCTGAACCCCTGTGTAATCATATATATATATATATATATATATATATATATACACACACACACACACACACACACACACACACACACACACACATACATATATATCAAACCATTGTGCTGTATACCTTAAACTTATATAGTGATGTATGTCAATTATTTCTTAATAAAACTGAAAAAACAAAAGCCCTTAACACTTATTTTAGGTGCTTGCATGGGTTAAGTGTTTTCTACCTTTGGATCTTTAGTTAGTTTGAAAAATACTTTGACATAAGGCACAAAATATGCATCTATCTTAATTTTTTATAGTTGCTAAACAAATTTGTTATGAACTAGTATTCAATAATCCAAACTTTTCATACTGTTCTGAAAGGATTTTATCATATATATTGTTTTCCCCCACCAAAAAAAAAAAAAAATCCACACTCACACATTTTGATGAGGCCACTGCAAAACTTTCATATTGAATAGATGCAATGTATTCCAAGGTGTATGAATCAAATCAGAACAGAGGAACAGAGTACATTATTCAGTAGCTATACATGTACAATTTAAAACTCATTGCTTGAGGGATGCCTGGGTGGCTCAGTTTGTTGAGTGTCAGACCTGCGGTTTGTGGGTTCGAGCCCCATGTGGGTCTCTGTGCTGGAAGCTCAGAGTCTGGAGCCTGCTTCAGATTCTGTGTCTCCCTCTCTTTCTGCCCCTCCCCCCCCCCCACATGCTCGCTCTCTCTCTTTCTCTCTCCCTCTCTCTTAAAAATAAATATACATTAAAAAAATTAAAAAAAATAAAACTTATTGCTTGAAAACTTATTGCTTATTTATCAAAGTAATTACTGAGTGATATCACCTCACGCCAGTCAGAGTGGCCAAAATGAACAAATCAGGAGACTATAGATGCTGGAGAGGATGTGGAGAAATGGGAACCCTCTTGCACTGTTGGTGGGAATGCAAACTGGTGCAGCCATTCTAGAAAACACTGTGGAGGTTCCTCAAAAAATTAAAAATAGACCTACCCTATGACCCAGCAGTAGCACTGCTAGGAATTTACCCAAGGGATACAGGAGTACTGATGCATAGGGGCACTTGTACCCCAATGTTTATAGCAGCAATCTCAGCAATAGCCAAATTGTGGAAAGAGCCTAACTGCCCATCATCTGATGAATGGATAAAGAAATTGTGGTTTATATACACAATGGAGTACTACGTGGCAATGAGAAAGAATGAAATATGGCCCTTTGTAGCAACATGGATGGAACTGGAGAGTGTGATGCTAAGTGAAATAAGTCATACAGAGAAAGACAGATACCATATGCTTTCACTCTTATGTGGATCCTGAGAAACTTAACAGAAACCCATGGGGGAGGGTAAGGAAAAACAAAACAAAACAAAGGTTAGAGTGGGAGAGAGCCAAAGCATAAGAGACTGTTAAAAACTGAGAACAAACTGAGGGTTGATGGGGGCTGGGAGGGAGGGGAGGGGAGGGGAGGGTAGGTGATGGGTATTGGAGAGGGCATCTTTTGGGATGAGCACTGGGTGTTGTATGGAAACCAATTTGACAATAAATTTCATATATTAAAAAAAACAAAGTAATTACTGAGTTGATTTTTCTTTCAATCTAATTTTTATAATAATCGGTATGATAAAGTTAAATGCCCATCATGGTGATTTCTGGTTTTTTTTTTTTAATTAATTGCAAGAAACCCAGAGTTACATTTCTTCTTGATCTGAATTTTCAGAAACACAATTGGAAAATGATAATCACAAAGATTAGGATTTCAAGATACACTGATATTTAAAGTTAGATAGAAAGCTGAGAGCGTTCGAATACTTGGTACCATGAGAGAAGGCTACACATTTGTAGCCTACACATTTTATTAGACTAATCATTTATCTAGGGGTAAACACAATTCATCTTAATATAGCACAGTAGGGCAATAAAAATAATAATTAAAATTAGCTAATATTTTTCTGCATGCTATGTGGCATATTTTTGTGCATGTGTATATCCATATTGTGCATGCATTGATACCTAAATCTGACAAGAAATTTATGAAGCAGAGAGAACTTAAGAGGCCAGTTTGCACAGCTTATAAGTGATAGAAGATCTGGGATTCCAACCCAGGCAACCTGGCTGCACAGTCTATGTCTGACTAGTGTAAGATACTGTTTTTCGAAGAAAAAAAAAGTAGAAGAATTTGGTTGTCTACAATGATTTTAGCTTAGTGGCATATTTTATATATTGCATTGGTATAATTTACAAACCTGATACACAATTGAAGCATCAAGATAATACTGGTCTATTTAAATAAGCATCAATCGTAGCAAATATCTCTAATCCTTATGAATATATGTGTGGGGTTTTTTTAGAGATCTTTATTTCAATCATATGAAATAACATTTCATATTCAAACATATCATTTTTATTTTTATTCACACAAATAAGATCATGTATAAATGGTTATGAAAATTATTTTTCACTAAATAATTCATGTAAGTTTTTTTTATGTATCGTGTCTTGACAGTAACTTCTGTGAGACCTGTTCTGCTCCACCTGACAACCTTCCCTTTTCCTTCTGTTACGATTTTCTCTTGCTTTGTGCTGGCCGAATTGCTTAGTGTAAGCAATTATAAGTGGAGACAGAGATGGTAACTTTGCCAAACTCTCTATTCCAGGTCTATTAAATTTTTGTGGTAAAATACAATGAACATAAAATTTACCATATTAACCAAATTTAAGTGGACATTCCTATTGTTGTATAATCATCGCCACCATTCATCTCCAGAATTCTTTTTATCTTGCAAAACATAAATTTTACATCCAGGAAGTAATAACTTCCCCTGTCTTGACAGCCACAATTTAACTTTCTGTCTTTACCATTTTGACTGCTGTAGGTACCTCATATAAGTGGAATCATGCAGTATTTTTGCTTTTGTTATTGGCTTATTTCACTTAACATAATGTTCTCAAGGTTCATCCATGTTGTGGTATATGTCAGAATTTCTTTCCCTTATAAATAAGGCTGAGTAATACTCTCTTGTATATACCATATTTTGCTTATCATCCATTAATGGACATTTGAACTGCTTGCATGTTTTAGTTGTTAATGATGCTGCTATGAATGTGGATGTACAAATATTTTAAGACTCTGCTTTCAATGCTCTTGGGTATTTATCTAAAGTGGAATTACTTGATCATATGGTAAGTATATTTTTAAGTTTCTGAGCAACTACAATACTGTTTCCACAGCAGCTGTACCATTTTACACACCCTCCAACAGTGCACAAGGATTCTAATTTCTTGAGTGGTGGTATCTTACTGTAGTTTGGTTTTCATTTCCCTAATGATTAGTTGAGCCCTTTTTTTTTTTTTAATTTTTTTTAACGTTTATTTATTTTTGAGACAGAGAGAGACAGAGCATGAACGGGTGAGGGGCAGAGAGAGAGGGAGACACAGAATCGGAAGCAGGCTCCAGGCTCTGAGCCATCAGTCCAGAGCCCGCCGCGGGGCTCAAACTCACGGACCGCGAGATCGTGACCTGGCTGAAGTAGGACGCTTAACCAACTGAGCCACCCAGGCGCCCCAGTTGAGCCCTTTTTAAAAAATGTGCTTATTGGCCATTTGTACAACTTTAGAGAATTCAAATCCTTTGTCAGTATTTGGACCAGGGTGACTGTTTTTTATTGAGTTTTAGAAGTTCTCTATCCTGGATATTAATTTCTTGTCAGATAAATGATTGGAAATATTTCTTCTCATTCTGGGTGTTGCCTTTTTGCTCTGTTGATAATGTATTTTGATGTGCACATTCTGTTTAAAATGTTGTATGATTTCATCGTACATGTATTTAGGTATACATACCTTCAGGTTATATGGGAGTCCAGGAGATAGAGTGAGCCAGAGATATGTACATATTCAATTTGAAGGAAAGATTTTTTTTTTTAAATTTTCATGAAGTTTAATTTGTTAACTTTTCTTTAGTTGTCTGGGGCTTTGGTATCATATCTAAGAAATCTCTGCCAAATCATGTCATGAAGCTTTTGTCCTATGTTTCCTCCTAAAAGCTTTATAGTTTTAGGTACACTTGGATATCTAGTTTTCTCAGCACTGTTTTTTAAGAAGACTGCCCTTTTTCCATTGAATAGTCTTGACCGTCTTGTGAAGAATCGTTTGACTATCCATGTTAGAGTTTATCTCTTGGATCTTAATTCTGTTTCATTCTATTCTGTATGTCTGTCTTTATGCCAGTACCACACTGTTTTGATTACTGGAGGTTTTTCATAAAACCTTTTGAAATCAGGAAGTGTAAGCCAATTGGTGTTGTTCTTGTTTTTCATGATTGTTATGTCTATTCAGGGCTCTTTTGAAATCATATGATTTAATTTTTTTAGGATGGATTATCTATTTATGTAAAAAGTATATTTGGGATTTTTATAGGGATAGAATTGAATTTGTAGACTGCTTTGAATAGTATTGACATTGAACATTTTTTATGTTTTCAATTTCTTCAACAATATTTTCTAGTTTTCATTGTACAAGTCTTTATTTCCTTAATCAATTATTCAGTATTTTATTCTTTTTGATGCTATTCAAGGTGAAGTTGTTTTTGTAATTTCCTTCTAAGGATATTCATTGTTAGGGTATAGAAATGTAACTGGTTTTTGTGTATTGGCTTTGTATCCTTCTACTTTACTGAATAAGTTTATTATAACAATGTGTGTGTGTGTGTGTATGTGTGTGTGTGTGTGTGTGTGTGTGTGTGTGTATCTTTAGGGTTTTCTACATGTGAGATCACATCTTCTACAAAAAAGATAAATATTACTTCTTCCTTTCCAATGTGGATGCCTTGTATTTCTCTTTCTTTTCCTTCCTTCCTTCCTTCCTTCCTTCCTTCCTTCCTTCCTTCCTTCCTTCCTTCCTTCCTTCTTTCCTTTCCTTCTTTCTTTCTTTCTTTCTTTCTTTCTTTCTTTCTTTCTGGTTGCTTTGCCTAGAATTTTCAGTACTTTGTTGAATAGAAGTGGTAAAAGTGGGCATCCTTCTGATGTTTGCGGTGGCCTTTATTATGTTGAAAGTGTTTTCTTCTATTCCTACAACTTTGCTGAGTATTTTTTGTCACTAAAGAATCTTCACTTTTTACTGTTTTTTTTCTGTATCAGTTGAGAATGATTTTGTGTTTACTTTTCCTTCATTTTATCAATGTGTTGTATTACACTGATTGATTTTCATATGTTGAACCATCCTTGCAGTCCAGGAATAAATTCCACTTGGTCATTTTAATATGCTGTAAAATTCAGTTTGCTGGTATTTTCTTGAAGATTTTTGCAATGTTCATAAGGAATATTGGTCTGTAGTTTTCCTTTCTCATTGTGTCTTGTTTTGCTTTGGTATCCTGGTAATTCTGGTCCCATCGAATGAATTAGAAAGTAGTATGTCCGATGTATCGTTTCCTTTCCTTTCCTTTCCTGTCCTGTCCTGTCCTGTCCTGTCCTGTCCTTTCTGATTTCAATTAAGAAATTATATAAGTAAAACGATTAAATTAATTATGAACTAATTACATCATTTGTTTGCTTATCATTTGTCTGTAACTCAGTTGCCCAGAGCTTTCTGTTGCATGATTCCTTCAGTAATATCCTCAGTAAGTGTTGGAATAGTTAGGATGTAAAATTAGCAATATTGGGCAGCTTGTTTCATTTATGAATTTCATTTTTTAAATGTATTTATTGGGGCGCCTGGGTGGCTCAGTCGTTTAAGCGTCCGACTTCGGCTCAGGTCATGATCTCGCGGTCGGTGAGTTAGAGCCCCGCGTCCGGCTCTGTGCTGACAGCTCAGAGCCTGGAGCCTGTTTCAGATTCTGTATCTCCCTCTCTCTCTGACCCCCCCCCCCCCCATTCATGCTCTGTCTCTCTCTGTTTCAAAAATAAACGTTAAAAAAATTAAAACAAATAAAATGTGTTTATTTATTTTTAGAGAGAGAGTGTGTGCTTGTGCCCGTGAGTGGAGGAGGGGCAGAGAATGGGGGAGAGAGAGGATCCTAGCAGGCTCCCTACTGTCAGCGCATACCATAGTGGGGCTCAAACTCCTGCACCATGAGATCATGACCTGAACCTAAATCAACAGTTGGATGCTTACCCAACTGAGCCACCCAGGAGCCCCTTATTTATGGATTTCTTTTCTATTGAAGATCAGCTTCAGACACATGTGGTTCTTGTGATAACACAGAGGTTCTTCAATATATAATGATAATTTTAAACATAAAATGAATACCTTTACTCTTTAATACTTATTCTTCCTATAGAATCTTTACTAATTATTTTAGTTTGAGTTTCTCTCACACGTCTTTAAACTTGTGTCACCTTTATAACAGCTGATATAATTTATTTATTTATTTTTTTCCTAATTTGTATGTGTGGTGGATGGTATAGGTACTGCATGCTGGTAGAAATTAAAATTTTGTAAATACCTATTTTTACTCTCCAAATATGTTATTTCAAATATAACATAATTAAATGTATAAATAGTTTATTTTCAGTCTTAAAAATCACCTCTGCCTTGATGATAATCTGCTTAGAAATACATATTGCTTATAAAAGCCACATTTTTGACCCCTTATACTCTGTTACGACAATAAATGTGCATTAAAACAGTAAATAGCTATGAAACAGTTGTTAGAGGGATTCTGTTAAAACCTTGACCTATTAAAACTTGGGCAGATCACATTTTTCTAAGGTGAAGAAAACTCATATGAGTAATGGGGTTGTAATTTGTGTTGTATTATAATAAAAATAAAATAAACATTGCTTTATGGCAGGGGATTTCAAATGGAATGAGGTAAAAGATATAACATGAAATAGGAATTGTAACTAATATTTTGGGGAGATTAATATACACACATGATTTCATTAGGAAATATTGGTTGTTAAAGAAAATACAGTTTTATAAAGATCAAAAGAGAAATATAATTTTATGAATTTTATGTAGATATAGAAATATTAATATTTAACTCTCTGATTCTTGATAACTTCAATCTAAAAATATGCTTACCAATTGTTTTTCCTACCTTTAGTTAGGTTCTTATGAATTTATAGAATTGTTTATTATCATTTCAGTTCAAATGGCATGAGACCTTGGAAACACAGGGTACAAGGGATCAATATATAACAGATAAATGGCTTAAACAGGTGGTACTTAATGCTATTACCTATATTGTTCACTTGGGAGGAGAGTTCAGTTACTGAAGTGAATATCAGTTAGAATAATGTTCACCTCAGTCACTGAAGACACTACGTCAAAAGACACTGCTGCCTCAGAGAATGCACAAACAATACAGATAATGTCTTTCAGCTCAGATTCCAGTCAGTCAACACCAAATAAATCCAACAATAGGTTAAAGGGTGAGGATAGAAAGATTAAAGACACAGCCTTTATCCTAAGAATGTTCTACTTTTGCGACAAGAGATTGTCTTATTAGCATGTTAGATATATTAGCATAGGATAGAGGCCAGAGCCCTGGAGTAGAAAAAACAAAGTTCGACTCTAAGATATATTGCGATGTTCAATAAGGCAAGTGATTTATTTTCTCTTAGCCTCAGCTTCACCGTTTGTTAAACTATTAGATATTCTATAAGTCTTCTTCTGACTCAGACTTTATTTAGAATCGGCTTAGACAGTTTCACTTTCAGCACTGACTACATTTCTCTAACCTTCTCTAGATCTTAGTGGTGAATGTCAATACACCATCAGATATTAACAGTTACCAGGCTCCTTGGAGTTGGTAGAGCATAGTGATCAATCAAGTAGGTTCTGAAGATGAATGCCTTGGATACAAATCCCACATCTTCTACTTTCTAATTATATGATTTGGACAAGCTAATTACTCTCTGAGCCTTATTTTCCTCCTCTGGATTGTTTTGAAGACAAAAGAAATTTTAAAAATTTCTAAGATCTATAGAGTTAAGCGGTACGTACAAGTATGTGTCTGACACATCCAAAATTCCCAAGAATAATTGCAGTTATTATTTTAAGAATGCAAGAACAGTAGAATTTGATCAAAAAATCATTTGGATTTGATTCAAATGGACATTCTCTTGCTTTGGGGGATGATTAAGAAAGCCAAATTTCAGAAAGCAGAGGGAGACTTAGGCAATGCCTAGAGGAGTAATAGGAAATAGGCTACAAATTCAGAAATCAGCTCTCAATTATTCACTGGATAGGAGGATACATGTTTCAGGAGTAGCCTTATATATGTACAATAAGATTGAAACCTAGAGAATGTGCCTGAGATTCACCTTTGTGATAACTGCTGAATTCACAAGTGGTCAGAGTATTTGTAAAAATTAAGGTATTTTAGGTTTTTATGTGTCCCCTAAACTTAGAATTGACATTTTACTCCTTAGAAATGAGTGATAGCAAGCAAGCATCATGTTAAGCATTCCCTTCTTTTTTGGGATGATATAGAGACGTGAACTAGCAACAAATGAAAAATGTTTATTCACTTATTTTATAGCAACTCTTTGAAATAAAAGAATTTTGCATTCCTTTAATAAACTTGCATAATAAAGTCAACAGCAATATTTAACTTTTGGCTAATATTTTTCACCACCTGAGAATATACATAGACCTTCAAATGAAGTGATTTGAATTATGCTGTGACATCATAGTTGGAAAAAGTAGTGTTGCACGTGGAAATGCCATGAGTAATAAATGAGGGGGTGGTAGATGAAAAGATCATAGGGAATTATCTCCTGTGAAAAATACTTTCCATCATTTTTGGAAAATAAATCTAGTAGAAATAAGACCAGTGCTTGGTAATTTTCATTCAAAATGCCATATTGAAAGTAGTGGGTTTTCTTTTCTTGTCTTTTCTTTTTCTTTCTTTCTTTCTTTCTTTCTTTCTTTCTTTCTTTCTTTCTTTCTTTCTTTCTTTCTTTCTTTTCCTTCCAAGTTTTTATTTAAATTCCTGTTAGTTCATACATGTGAAATATTAGTTTTGGGTGTACAATATACTGAGTCAACACTTCTGTATAACACATGGTGCACATCATAAGTTCACTCATTAATCACCATCACCTATTGAACCCATCCTCTCCCTACTGGTAACCATCAGTTTGTTCTCTATAGTAGATTCATCAGATAAATGTTGAAACAACAGTTAATTTTCTTTAATTAAAGAGATCTTATAGTGAAGACACAACAAAATGGATTCAGGGGACAGTTGTTCTTATCTAGGAGCTCAATAAGTCCAAAGGTTAATCAAGAGTTACTAAATGTTATGAATAAAAATGAAACATGCAGCTTTATTTAAAGAAAAATAGATCTTAATGTTTATATCATTAAAAAAGGAATGATAAGTGTGTGCTGATGGAGATTCTAGCTAATATTATGGTGGAGATCATTTGGCAATATATACATGTATCAAATCAACACGTTTTAACTTACATTATGTTATATGTCAATTATATCTCAGTAAAAATAGAATCCAAGTCTTATATTTTCTTTTTGCACTTTGAAGAGATTCTATCGTCTCCTATAATTTTAGGATACTTTGTTTTATGGGATATAAAGCTACTACTCCAGGCTAGGTTCCATACTTGTCTGATGTGAAACTTCTTTGCTTGTCTCTGAGCAACCACTTGGGGGACTAGAGGATAGCTGACTGCTGCTGTCTGGCGTGCTCTGTGATCTGTCTGCTACTGCAAGGCGTCCTGTGGAACAGCATTCTGCCCTGCAGGCAAGAGGTATCTCTCTGAGCAGACTGATGCCAAACGTGGCCCATGGTAGTTTTGTGAGTATGAGCGTTTGGTGAGCCCATGAAAATCCATAGTGGGAATTGCACTGTTTTAGAAAAGGATACTCAGAAATCTCAGGGGTGCCTGGGTAGCTCAGTCAGTTACTGTCAACTTCAGTTCAGGTCATGATCTCATAGTTCGTGAGTTTGAGCTCCATGTTGGGTTCTGTGCTGACAGTGCCGAGCCCAGAGCCCATTTCGAGTTTTGTGTCTCCCTGTCTCTCTGCCCCTCCTACCTGCGCCCCTGCTCACACTCAAAAATAAATAAGCATTTAATTTTTTTTTAACATTTATTTATTTTTGAGACAGAGAGAGACACAGCATGAACGGGGGAGGGGCAGAGAGAGAGGAAGACACAGAATCGGAAGCAGGCTCCAGGCTCTGAGCCATCAGCCCAGAGCCCCACGCGGGGCTCGAACTCGCAGACCGCGAGATCGTGACCTGAGCTGAAGTCAGACGCCCAACCGACTGAGCCACCCAGGCGCCCCAAAAATAAATAAACATTTAAAAAAAGTCATCAGATATATCACTCCCATCCCTACCCCCTCCATTACATTGTCACACATTTCTCCATTTATTATTTATCTTACCTAAGTTTCTCTTTGCAAATAAAGGTACGTGTTTTTCTTACACAAAGGTGCAAACACACACATATGTGTACACACACACACGCACGTATAAAGATATATATCGTCAAGTCACTCGTATCAGTTCATAAAGAACATCCTCATTCTTTTTTTTAATGACTGCATTGTGTTTTGCTCTGTAGACACAGTTTATGCAACCAGTTTCCCATTGATGGACATGTGAAATGTTTCAAATATTTTGCTATTGAAAATAATTTCACAGGGTCTCTGGGTGGCTCAGTTTGTTAAGTGTCTGACTCTTGATTTCAACTCAGGTCATAATCTCATGGTTCATGGGTTCAAGCCTGGCATGGCACTCTGTGCTGATAGTGTGGAGCTCACTTGGGATTCTCTTTCTTCCTGTCTCTGTGCCTCCCACCCCCTACTCTCTCTGTCTGTCTCTCTCTCTCTCTCTCAAAAATAAATAAATAAACTTAAATAACTTCACAATAAAAAAATACTTTATTTTTATTTTAACAGTGAAAAAGAGAAATTACCTAAACTATACAATGAGCAGATTGACAATATTGGGTATTGAATTGTGTTACCCCAAAAGATGTTGAAGTCCTAAGCCCCTAGTACATGTAAAAATGACCTTTTTGTACATATCTTTGCAGATGACAGAGTTAAGATGAGGGCATTAGGGAGAGTCCTAATCCAACATGACTGTGTCCTTTTGAAAAGGGAATAAGTGTACACAGAGACAGACATGCATGGAGGGAAGATGATGTGGATACCCAGGGAGAACACCATCTCTGAGCCAAGGCATGCCTGAGGTTACCAGCAGTTCAGGGAGAGGAATGAAGCAGATATTCCCTTAAAGCTCTTAGAAGGAACCAACCCTTTAACACCTTGACTTTGGATTTCTTGCTTACAGAACTATGAGACATTTCTATTGTTTCAGTCACACAAGTCACATGTTGGTTTGTTAAGGCAGCCTCAGGAAATCCATCTAGACGAGAATATTTTAACCAACAGAAATAAAAGCCAGGAGGCCGTAGCACCTCTGGCTCTCATGAATGATCCTATTTTGTCTTGGGTCTTTACAAGGCACTTCAAGCGTTAGGTAAACCGTTTGTAGACCATACAAAAGCCCACCATTTCCCCAGTCTTTTCATACACCAGCCCTTCCTTATCAGATATCTGCAGTACTTAACCAGGCAACAGGTTTATGTCTGCTACTGTTTGTGATGCTTAATACTGTTTTCTCTTAATCGTGAGAGCTTCCAACTCTTTAGGTAAATTAATAACAGTGGACATAACAGCCAACATGCTGGAGTTTTCAGTATATTTAAGACAGACGAAAAGCAAACATTTCCACAGATAATCTTAAAAATGCCTTTCATGGGTCTGGAAATTAAGTAGCTGAAAAAAAGTGCCAGAAGTAAATGAAGCCACTTTTAAATACATTATTGCCTCTGACATTAAAGGTAACTTAAGGAAATTAAGACAAGTGTATAGTATCATAGAAAAGTGAGGATATCTTATAAGTGAGTAAAAATGAAAATGTTTACTTTAGGAGCTGTGTTTCATATTTTTAAAAATTTAAAGTAACTTATCTTATAAGAAAAAATGTTAAACATGGATAATCTTGTAAAATAAAGGTGTTATGTCAAAAATCTTTGCAATTAGCTTCTTGATATTCATTTTAATTTGTAAGAATGCTTTAAAAAGTCACAGTGGTACAATTAAGAAAAATGTTTAAATAATGCAATGTATCCGACAACTTTTTAAAATTGCTGCTAACTGCATTTCTGATTATTATTAATTTCTATTCATACTGGTCTAATCCATGCTTTTCTTTTTAATAAATGATTGCACTTTTATAGCAAAGCACAGCTATGTGGATAAGATGATTTTATTTCTCATGTAGAGCTTGGGGTAACTCTAATGTCTTAATACTAACAGTGCCAATGACACCTACTCATAACAACAACAATGTCAAGCTCAGTATGAAAAAAATAATCAGACTCTTGTGAAATGTCTTGCAAATTCAAATTCTTTCTATAAGGGCAAATATAACAAAAATTTGGGACACTACAACCCTCCCACCAATAACCAGAGCATAAAAGTTTTAGGCATTTTTTATAGATTGTAAATTTATGATTTATACTTAGGATGATATAACTCAAATGATTTTGGATTCCCATTGTAAGGAATTTGAATTTTCCTTCTGTATTGTTACTTGTTAGCATAGAAAATAAAATACTTCCAGATACATGTAGTTCAGGAAGCTACCAAACTTGTTTTCTTCCATGTCAAGCTTAACTGTTTCATTGTCATCCATTTTTTTTTTTATGTATGCTCTTTTTGTCTTTCATTCTTGAATTTTGGGGGCAGGGCACAGTATGATGTTTCTGTTAGCTCTTGAAAAGAGGAACAATTTAATTCAGGAAGTTTAATACTTGATTCCCAGTTCCCTAGAATGTTATGGTTTACTGTTTTCTTTTCACTTAACAGAAGGCATTTTGCTTCTTACCCAGATGCTAATCACAGATTTGTTACTGCCCTGAAAACATCCCTTTACTGATGTCTAACATAAAGTTGTCTTGTGTTTTTCTAAATTTTCTGAATAGCAAAGGAAATTTGGAACATCGAGAAAATAATGGTTTCTGCTTTCTTTAGAAAATCAGATCTAGGAAATTCTAGGCATAAAAGATAGAATCTAACTTCATATGTTTTTCAGATTTCCATTTATGGATAATAAAGAAATTTTGCCATATATAATATACAATGTATATATATATATGTATATATATTATATATACATATATATATAATTTAGAAAAAGGAAAGTGTATAAAAACACTGGTTGCTGAAAGTTTTGTATTCTGAAAAGTTGATGAATATTAAATCTTGGCACAAAGGAAAAAATATTTCCAACATTTTTTTAATGTTTATTTAGTTTTGAGAGAGAGAGACAGCATAAGTCGGAGAAGGGCAGAGAGAGAGGGAGACACAATATCCAAAGCAGGCTCCAGGCTCTGAGCTGTCAGCACAGAGCCTGATGTGGGGCTCAAACCCAGGAGCTGTGAGATCATGACTTGAGCCTAAGTCAGACACTTAACCGACTGAGCCACTCAGGCGCCCCTACTTCCAACATTTTAATCTTTCACTCTGGATTGTAGTCATTTTTCAATGTGATAAACAAGTTTTTCACTTGAGTTCTTTATTGAAAATTGGTGCACTTACTTGCTGAAAAGAAATTTTGCTGTTTGTATTTTTGTTTTGCTGGTCAGTGATTACTAATTTCTCCTGTGTCTTTTATATGTGTTGTCATTTTTTATTGATATTTAAGAACTCTGGAAAATGTATTGAAAGTTGAGTTGAGATGGATATATGTAAACACCTACACATTTGAAAAAAATTCTACAAAATGTCTTTAAAAATTAATAAAATATCAACTTAGAAATCTAATATGCCTGGAGCTGAGTAAGTCCCAAGAAGAGAGGTACCAAGTGAAGTCAAACACAAAGGCAATAGAAAGACATTTTGATTTTATAATTAGGACTTGTTGGCTGTTTAGGAAAGAAATTGACAAGACTTGAACATATGTCACTTCCTGCTCTGTAAATGTAGCAGTAGTAGCTCTTCCCCTTTATCCCCCTATAAGAGCACGGGTTCAAAATGAACAGTTCCCCCTCTGCCAATGAAGGGGGTTTACCCACTCAGCCAGAGGTATGACTTCCCTTAACATTGCTGCAAACTTCTTGTCACTGCTCCAGAGGCTCTAAGTTAACATTATGGTTTCTAAACAGCCTGATTTCCCCAGGGCCGCTGAACACAGTGATTTGGCCCTACTAGGCTGAAAGCCATATGTTATAAATTGCAACTGGCTTGTTACTATTCCTAAACATATCTGTTTAACTGATTTACTATATTGACCAGATGCTCACCTTGAGTTATGTTCACACGAAAATGAAAAAAAAAATACAAAAGCACAGTTTCATATTTGTAATTAATTTTATCCTATAAGGATGCTGAAGAAAAAATGCTAAAGTAGCTTCCTACTGTCAATTCATAGCAATGTATGAAATCGCTTGTTGGAGAAAAGTGTTAGAATGAGCTTAATTACAATTGCCATCTCATAAGTGTAGACATGCAGATTGTTGAATTTATAGTTTTGAGAAATTTGCAATGTAAACATTTAATAAAATAGACATGACACACCTTGAACTTTCGAACTTATGTGTTTTTTTAGAGTATAAGTTTAGACAACCATATTATTCAAAATGCATCCTAGAGCTTGGGGACGTTTGGAAAAGAGAAGACTCGTAGGACTCCAATTATTTGGTGGGCTCTGTAAATGAAGATAGAAAATAAAGTTTGAGGGAAATATAAGAGTAGAGAAAGGGGGAACTTACAATTAGGAAGAAATGAATTTAGGAGAATTAAAAACAAAAGAAGAGAACATTCAGAAAGGAATCTCAAAGTGGCATATGTGTGGACATTCTGTTCTCAGCTGAAACATTAAGCATGCGGTATTGCTGGGGCACCTGGGTGGCTCAGTCGGTTAAACATCTGACTTCAGCCCAGGTCATGATCCTGTTCGTTGTAGGTTCGAGCCCTGCGTGGGGCTCTGTGCTGACAGCTCGGAGACTGGAACCTGCTTCAGATTCTGTGTCTTCCTCTCTCTCTGCCCCTCCCCTGCTTGCACTCTGTCTTCTGTCTCCCCAAAATAAATAAACATTAAAAAAAGAATGCAGTATTGCTTCTAGTAGGCTTCCTTTCAGTGCTATAGCTCAGTGACTTGGGAGTATGGTATCACCTGATTTCTTCTCAGAAAGTAGTTTTAGACTGATTTCAAAGCTCAGTTCAATTAGAAAGCAGTTTTTATCCAAGAGTCTCTAATTTCTACTTTAATCAATTGGTAGCAATATAATTTTTGCCAAACAAGGAATCTAAATTCATCAAGATTAAATTTTATTTTATATCTGCCTAGAGGTAGTGAACTATGCTTTGGGAGACATAAATTAGGATGATAGACAACATCCATTCACTCTAAAGCCTTTGTATGTAATGAATTATTTGTCATAATTCTAGGAAGTGGCATATTTTAGCAATTATAAATACAAATGGTATTAAACATGCAGAATAAAATATTAAGCTATATCACTAAGGTCAAAATGATGTTTAAAGGAATTAACAAGAAATATACAAGTAATATAAAAATATACTTTTAATATACAAGTCTTCTCTGGCTCATGCATAATCAAACTTGATAAAAATATATAAATATTTGACAGGATCAACTTTCTTCAAATTAGTTTTTAATTAATTCAATAAACATTTATGGATGACCTACTGTTCACAATGCACTTTACTGATACCAGTATATTTGATTATTTGCTAAGGCCATGGATCATGATATTTATGCATGAGAATTTGATTTGTTAAATGTTTGCATGTTATTCTGTATAAGCAAAATAATTAATTAAATATAAATACCTAAATTCCTTTTAAAAATCCAGGTAGTAGCATTATGAGAAATTCTGTACTCCTCTAATCTCTGCTTTGTTCCATTGGAAAGAATACCTACTTCTCACTTAAGTGAAGTAGTGTATGTAGGGCCACTGACACATAGTAGGTCCTTAATAATTTGAGATTATATCAGTCTGTGTCCTCATGCATTGTATTATCCTATGTACTCATGGCCTCTAAATCTCTAGTCCTGGGGTCCCTTTTCTGTGGCCTTACATATTTATATTAGATTAGGATAAAAACAGCACCATCTAAGTTTTTGACTTAACTATTTCACAGTTATTTTCAGATTCACATTTTTCACATTGAAGAAATTATACCTGGCTACATATAAAAATATACCTTTCTGAAACATTTTAGCTTTAAAAGTTTAGAGAAATTTTGTATGTAAAAAACATACAAGTTTTTGTAAAAAACAAACAAGTAGGTATATGTTCACATATCATATTTACTTAAGAGATATCTAATGAAATTTAGAGTTTGCAATTGTGTTACACACAGTTGAAGTTGCAAATCAAAAAAGACATCCAAAACTCAGGTTGAATTTTACCTCTGAAATATTTGTAATCCCTCACTAACAGAGTGACTGATGTTGTAATTTTTAAGTGATAGTTATGTATAAGTACATTTTACACAATGCCAGCCATCAACAATTTATATTAAAGATTAAATTAAGCCATATATCAGACCAAGAAAGATAGCAAATTTCTTGTGTTCTGGTGTGGGAAGAAAAAGACATTTTTAGTATAAAATTTACTATGCAACACAGAATGGACAGATGGTGCACATAATCCATTTGTTGAAAAGCTCTTAGTTCTGTGCATTGGAAGAAAACCAGGTGACAAGTTAGGCAGCAGTTTTCATCAGAGACATTTCCCAATTGCATACAACCTGAGAATAAAGATCTAGAAGGTGGGTTCCAACTAAAACAAGCCATTCTTAAAGTCACAAAATTTCACTATTAATAATCATAAATATTTTATCTTATCAAGCCTAAAACTCTATTCTCTTCTCACACTTTCAGTTTTTGTAGGAGATTCACACATACCATGTTATTTTTTTTCCTCTTAACTAGATGGATTGGCAGCAAAGATGAGAGAATATCTCATTGCAGTTGGTGATTTTCTCAAGATCACAGAACTGGTCAATAGACCATGAGGTTCAAATAAAGCATAAGTATAGCCATTACTACGTACCTAAAAAAACGAGGAACATTGTAACTACTGTAATGATAAAAACCCCAATTTTATTAGTTTGATTACTACAGTAAACATGGATTCATGCATTATACTGTGAGAGAATTAAAAGAAGAAAATTCATGTAATTTTTTTTTAATGGCATTGCATCTGCTTAAGACAGACTGTGCTTTTTAGATGAACAACTTAATCCTGCAGTTAGAAACTCTAGAGAAGTGTGATATCAGAACTCAGTTGGACTTGGTATTTAAGTTTTTGTACTAAAATATGAAATCTATTCATGAACAATACAAGAATGAGGTTTGGCATAAAAGTTCTATCAGTATATTTCAACATATCAGTGCCTAGCTGGGGTTTTCACAAGAAAAGTATTTGGCATTTTCCGGCATCAGTCATATATTTAAAACCTGACTGCCTTTTTGATAAAAATATTTTAAATGTTACTTGGGGAAAGAATTATGGTTCTATATTGGCTTAAAGAGGAAGACTGCTCACCGAACATAGTAAAATGGATTATTTTGATTAGTATCTCAGTTTTCTAGAAAAAAATAATGGATTATTTTGATTAGTATTGGTATTATCTTAATTTTCTAGGAAAATATAAACTGGAATATTCAAACTTTTCATGCTGTGGGCCATATTGCAAGATAATAAAAAATTGAAATAAAATGCCAAGATATTAATGGGGACCCATCTGTGCCTACTAGGATCTCATTTTCACCTGAGCATCCTTAGGAGCACTTGAATATGTCCCAGAAGGCAATGATTTGCAATACATGCTCACTTTTTCTATATCTAAAAATAATTTACCAAGCAAAGAGGGGAATGAAGGTTGTGTTAAGAGGAAGCTCAAATAAAGGACTAATTGGGTACAGAATGGCAGTGTGTGAGGCACTTTGTGTTAAAGCTCACTTAAAATGCCATAAGTTACATAAGGTTTCTGAACAAAAGAAAACAGCCTGAGTTCTGCAAAAGCAACTTCTGGCCAGTATGAAATGTGCTGTAAAATGTGGAAGAGGAATTAAGAAAAAACACTTCTTTCTTCCGATCGTTGTCTTCCCTCTGTTTCTTAGCCAACCAAAGCAATTTGTTTCATCTTCTTGCTTAGGGCTCCTTCTATGGCAGCAGGTCTTTGCTCATTTTGACAAATGTCACTTTCTTAACAATCATGATATATGGAAAGTGGGCCAATAATCCCTCTAGCTGTGCAAAAGCCAGGCACAATACCTGTTGGGTAGTAGAGCCTACCAACTGCATGAGAACTCATGATATATTTTCACTATTAAAACCAAGAGAGTATCTGTTTGGCACAGGATGCCTAAAGATAGGTCCCAATTCATTCTTGAGGTTCATTTTACTCTCCAAAATATCCCAATTTGTCAAACATATGTTATGGTCATCTTAGGTAAGGCTCACCTGTCCCCTCTATAAGAAATGAGAATGTTAAAAATTTTGGCAAAGTAGGAATAGACTTTATAATGTTTGCAAGTATGATATGATATCTGAGCACTGTCTCTGTCACCTTGTGCTTACAGAATGTTGTTTGCTAAAACAATAGGTTCACATACTTCATCACATTTGTACAACCTGCACGTAGTAGACTGTTCACATACATATCAGTCACATATACACACTCATACAATATCATAACAACCTAATGCAGGATGAAAGTCTGTAAAAGTCAAGTAAAGTGGAGCAGAATACTATAATATTGTCTCATTTAAACTTTATTTTTTTCTAAGAAGGATGATTCAAGGTATGGTGGAGGAGATTATTCCAATTAAATAAAACAAAATCTTGAATACTTCTCAACTCTTATTTTTGTAGGTACACTAAAAAGCAGTCCAGGAAATTTTTGTTTGTGTGAAGAAAGATATTTTATCACATTTTCTTGATAAATCTTGTTTAAGTAATTAATTTGTTGACATTTAGTGAAATTTGTATGCCCCTTCTCTAAAAAGCTTATAATTTCACTTCAGAGTTTCTCTAACACAGATGTACAGAAAAATCCTGGGATGTGATTTGGAATATTGTTAGTAGACAGCAAAATGGGGATGGATGAATACACTTTAGTTTATAGACTACTGTGTAATACATAGTAAAAGGAATAAACTAGGCCTCTGTATAGATCAGTCAAGTAGGTCTCAAAAATAGCATTTAGTGTGAAAAATTAAGTAAAACAAGGTATATGTGACAAAATCTTTTGTATAAATTTGAAAATGGAAAATTACAAACATGGATATATATTTGAATAAAAAGTATTAATATGATTAATCTACCATTTAATTATAAGGGTAGATTAAACATACATATAGTAAATATATGAAAATTAGTCTGTAGATTTGTTAATTGTATCATTACTATCTCACTAATTTTTGCTTTTTTTAATAATTTTATTTTTGTCTGCCTACATTTATTCTATTCTTTTCCTCTTAAAATTTTTCTTTAATGTTTATATATTTTTGAGAGAGAAAGAGCATGAGCTGGTGGGGGTGAGAGAGAGACAGAGAATCTGAAATAGTCCCCACAATGACAGTGGAAAGCCTGATGCGGGCCTCTGACTCAAGAACTGTGAGATCATGACCTAAGCCGAAGTGGATGCTTAACTGACTAAGTCACCCAGGTGCCCCTGTATTGTGTATTTTATAATGCCTTAACTGTTTAATCTCTTTTTGGAATTTACTGATTTCTGGTGTATTCTAAATATGCTCTTGTATTTACAAGTCTGCAATTTTTTTTGAATCATTAATTTTTTCTGATTTTTAACTAAATGCCTGAGTGACTCAGTCAGTTAAACACCCAATTTTGGCTCAGGTCATGATCTCGCAGTTCACGGATTTGAGCCCTGAGTCAGGTTCTGTGCAGACAGTGTGGAGCCTAGAGCCTCCTGCTTTGAATTCTGTGTCTCCCTTTCTCTCTGCCTCTCCCTGATTCTCTCTCCCTCTCAAAAATGAATAAACATTACAAAAAATATAGGGGCACCTGGGTGGCTCAGTCAGTTAAGTATGGGACTCTTGGTTTTGGCTCAGGTCATGATCTCATGGTTGGTGAGATCTAGCCCCACCTCGGGCTCTGCACTAGGAGTGCAGAGCCTGCTTGGGATTCTCTGTCTCCCTCTATCTGCCCCTTTTACACTGTCTCTATCTCTCTCAAAATAAATAAACTTTAAAAGTTTATTAAAAAAGGTAAAAAAAGAAAAAGAAACTGTTTTATGACCTCCCACACAGTCAAGTTTTAAGTTTCATGTGCATTTGAAAATAATGTGTATTTCTTAAAACAATGGTATCCTATATCTCTATCATTTTGCCTTATATATTTTGATGGCAAGTTTTTAGAGGCATGAAAGTTTAGAATCATTTCTATAAATGAGTTATTTATCATTGTTTTGTGGTCATTTCCATTCTACTTAGTGTTTTATTTCTTAAAGAATGCTCTGATATTAATATAGATGTACCAGCTTTCTTTGGCTAATACCTCTCTATCCTTTTTCCATCAGTTTTCCTATGTTCTTATTTTTATGTGTGACTTATAAATTACGTAATCATAGATTTTATGTTTTATGTAGTTTAACTGCAAAGTTAATCCATTTATATTTGTTAAGACTGCTGTTATACTTGAACCATTACCATCTTATTTCTTGTTTTCTTTGTATACTTCTCTTCTGCATTATATTACCTTTTCTGCATCCTTTAAATTGTTTTTATTTTTAAATTCTGTTTCTCCCTTCTACATTTCAATAGTCACCAGGTGTATTTACCTTAAAGTCTATATTAATCACCATCTTTACTCCCTTTTGTACAGCACGTGGACCTTAGTTGTTTTTGTTTTTTTTTTATCAAACAACCAGCTATCTCATTTTACTTATTATTGTCCCACATTTACTTCTATCTTATCTTTGTTCTCAGATTAGATATTTTTCTTATTTCATATAGACTGTGCATAGTTAGGTTTATCCACATGCTTACTATTTTTTAAATTTTTTAATGTTTGTTTATTTTTGAGAGAGAGAGAGAGCGAATGCATGAGTGGGGGAAGGACCAAGAGAGAGATGGAGACACAGAATCTGAAGCAGACTCCAGGTTCTGAGCCATCAGCACAGAGCCTGACACGGGGCTTAAACTCACAAACTGCGAGATCATGACCTGAGCTGAAGTTGGATGCTCAACTGACTGAGCCACCCAGGCATCCCAATGCTTACTACTTCCTTTGTTCAACATTTGTTAGTTTCCTTCTGTGGTTATTTTCCATCTGGCATAAATAACATCAGAATTCTTTTAAAGTGAGGAAATGTTGGTGGTAAATTTATTAACTTTTAGATCAACTAAAAGGCTGTTTTGGTTTTTCTTTTATATTTACTCATATTTTATCTGCAATAAATTCAGACACAAAAATTTTGTAAGAGTACAAAAATTTCTATCTACACTTATTTTTCCACTTGTTTATATTTTATTAAATGTACTTTATTATAGTCTCCCTCCCTCTCTTCATCTTTAGTGTTCAGTATTACCATGTTGACAAGAAGTGGTATTATTGCTATTATGTGAGAAATTTAAATCAGACTTGCATATTACCAATGTATGGTCCAGAGGAGATAAAGAAGAGTAACTATGTGAACCTCTTTATGGCTTTTTTGTGGAAATGGAAATTCAGGTGTAAAGTATTATTAGATTGGAGAATATACACAGAGAAAAAAGTATTATGTTGCTATCATAGGAGATATATGTTTATCTTATTTTATTTGGGCTCTTTAGTTGTTTATATTTTAAAAACTCTTCAATACAGTGAAATTATATACAAAATTCTCCACCACTTCTACCTACTAATGATTAGATGGCATAATGGATTCTTTCCCCCAAAAAGGTGTTTCATTTTAATGGTAGTCAACTGCATATCTAAGTGCTCAATATAAAATGCAGCATTTAATTTCTATAATATCCACAGCAGTACTATTATTTTCCTCGTCATACATACATGAAGACATAATTGATCCAGGTTACAGAGCAAAAAAAGTGGCCATTATTAGATTCAAATCTAGTCTCTCTGATGCCCAAACCCCTGCTCTCAATCATTATATACACTGCATCCAATTTTACGTTTAGGTAATATATAGTCTAATAAAATTTTATGGGGTTTAATATAAAAAATCTATCAGTTAGCATTGTCCCATTAGTAATATCACTGTTTTCATACAAAGTGGGAAATCCTGCATAAGGCCAGAAAAGTTTAGTTAATTAAACACTATAAGGGTTGTCCAATGGACTACAACTTGATAAGTATGAAACAAATCTTAATCTGTACATGTATTTAGAAGTACCATATATTTAGCCTTAAACTTAGCCTTAAACTAAGCCATGATTTTTTTTTTCCTGAAGTAGAGAGGTAAGAACATGTGGCACCTTAAATCGGTAATTTGTAAAGAGATGCTTATTTGGTCTACCTTCATAAGGGAGATACAACTTGGCAAGATAATTATGAAAAATTTAATTTAGAATATTAAAGGAAGTAAGTTAACTGATACTTATGTTTTATAACTAGTATTATTTTTTATAAAGCCCTGAGTTGAGTTGTTTTTGGATTTGGTTTAATTTTTAAATGTTTTGGCTCATTTGCATATGGCTGCTTTCTGATTTTCAACACAACCCAACTTAATTTAATGTAACCTGTGGTGTACCTGCTAAATAACTTAAACAGATTATTATAACATAGAAATTAAGATTGTAATCATCTAGAGAATCACCATGATGGCAGAATAGCATGGGGGTTTTCAGTTTGTCTCTTCCCTGAAATGCAGCTAAATCAGCACCAAACCATTTTGCACACCTAGGAAATTGATCTGAAGATAAACACAACAATCTGCTTAGCTTTAGCCACAGAACTCTACAGGTACATGGTGTGGAGAGGTGAACTGGGGGAGAGAAAAGCTGTGGAGAGTGGGGAACTGTTTTTGTGGAGAGAGGACAAAAAAATAGTAAGGGGGAGAGTGGGGTGAATCAGGATCATGCAAGAAAAACTCCCCTGAAAGTAGCTGGAAAGAAAGAGAAAGAGTGACAACACTCACAAGGGACTGAACATGAAATCTGTTCCCCAAAACCATGACGGGGAGAAAGGAAAGAGTTTCAATACCATTAGGAATCTATAAAGAGTGGAGCACAGAGTTGGAAATTCCAGAGTTCAGTGCCTGGCAGTGGGTTCTCTGGTGAGGAAAAAGGGCAAATCCCAAGAAACAGGAAGTGGGTTTCTGTGGGGTCCATGTGCCACATGGGGAGAAGTGGTTCCCCTGCTTGGAGAACATTTATTTGGTAGAGGCCGTATAGCCTTCCCACAGACAAAAGTCCTAGTGGACCCAAAGAGCAGCCACATTTACTGGTATTGGGACAAAGACACCAGAGTATGGTGAAACCTGGCACTGTGTGTTGTGAACTGCCACACTCTCTGAACCTCTGCCACTGCGTAACTGCACGAACATTTTCTGAGGCAAGCTGGCCCCTGGCTATTGCTCAGCGAGTCAAAGCAAGTCCCCAGAGAGTCAAAGCAAGTCCAAGCTGCAGGGGTCTCTGAAGTGAGGGATTTTGAAACACAGCCCCATCTGAGATAAAACATTGGAGAGAGGCACCGCCTGGAAGGCTGATGGCTTGGACATGGACAGGGTAGAGGCTGGGAGTGGAAAGAGTCCTGTGACAAAGGAGGGTTGCTTAGTTCCTGTGACAGAGACAAGAGAGCTGGGTGAAGCCATTTTCACCTCTCCCATGTATGCACATGCATGCCACCCAAATAAGGCAAACAGCACCACTTAGTGGAGAATGGAACCATTGCACCAAGCCCTGCCCAACTGTGCCCTCCAATCACATACCCTAGAAGATCAGCACAGTCTCTCTGCCAGTTTAGTATTTGGAGTATAGAGTGCTTCGTAGGGGAAATTTAATTCAGGTTTCATTCTGTTTGCTGGTTTATTTATGCATCTTTTGTTTTTTGTAGTTTTTTGCTTCTGTCTTTGTTCAATTTTTTTTTTTCCATTTCTTTTTCTTGGATATAGAAAAAGAAAAATTAATTTTTATTTTCTTTAATTTTTTTAATTTTAAAAATTTTTACTGTCTTTTTTGTAATTTTTATTTCTATTTTATTTTTTCATTTTACTCTATTTTATTATATAAACTTTTAATTGTTTTAAATTATTTCTTAACTTTTTTTCTTTTCTTTCTTTACTTTCACTTTTTTTTCTATTCTATCAAGCTTCTTTCAACAAGCAGACCAAAACACACCTAGGATTGAGCTACCTTTATTTGATTCTTTTTATTTTGTTTTGAATTTTTGTATTTTGAATTTTTCTTCCTCCAAAATAACAAAATGAAAGGAATTCACCCCAAAGGAAAGAACAGGAAGAAATGACAGCCAGAGGCTTAAGCAACACAGACATAAGCAAGATGTATGAACTACAATTTAGAATCATGGTAATAAGAATACTAGCTAGGGTTGAAAAGAGCATAGAATCCCTTACTGTGTAGATAAAAGAAATAAAATCTAGTCAGGACAAAATTAAAAATGCTATAACTGAGATGCAAGCTTGAAGAGATGCCATGATGACAAGGATGGATGAAGCAGAGCAGTGAATCAGTGATATAGAAGACAAAATTATGGAAAATAATGAAGCACAAAAAAAAAAAGAAAAGAAAGAAAGGCAAAAGAGCATGATGCAAGACTTAGAGAACTCAGTGACTTATTAAAAAGGAATAATATCAAATCATAGGAGTCCCAGAGGATGAAGACAGTGGAAAAAGGGCAGAAAGTTTATGTGAGCTAATTATAGTGGAATACTTTCCTAATATGGGGAAGGATACAGACATCAAAATCTAAGAAGCACAGAGAACTCCTATTAGGTTCAACAAAAAACCGACTATCACCAAGGCATGTCATAGTTAAATTCACAAAATACACAGACAAGAAAAAAATTATGAAAGCTGTAGGGAAAAAAAGTCCTTAACCTATAAAAGAAGACAGATTACAGGTTCACAGTAAACCTATCCACAGAAACTTGGCAGGTCAGAAAGTGTTGGCAGAAAGGAGTGGTCGATTCAATGTGTTGAATCCAAAAAAATATGCAGCCAAGAATTCTTTATCCAGTAAGGCTGTCATTCAAAAGAGAAGGAGAGATAACAAGTTTCCCAGACAAACAAAAACTAAAGGAATTCAAGACTACTAAATCAGCCCTGCAAGAAATTTTAAGGGAGACCCTTTGAGTGGAAAAAGAAAAGACACAACAAAGCAAAAGAGACCAAAAGCAACAAAGACTAGAAAGGACCAGAGAACGCGATCAGAAACTCCAACCCTACAGGCAACACAATGGCAGTAAATTCCTATCTTTCAGTACTCACTCTAAATGTCAATGTACCAAACACTCCCATCAAAAGACATACAGTATTACAATGGATAAGGAAACAAGACCCATCTATATGCTGTTTACAAGAGACCCATTTTAGACCTAAAGACACCTTCAGATTAAAAGCAAGGGGATGTAGAACCATCCACCATATAATGGTTGCCAAAAGAAAGCCAGAGTAGCCATATTTATATCAGACACACTAGGTTTTAAAATAAAGACTGTAACAAGAGATAAAGAAGAGCATTATATCATGATTAAGGGGTCTATCCACCAAAAAGACCTAACAGTTGTAAAAATGTATGCCCCCAACAAGATGGAATCCCAAATATATAAGTAAATTAATCACAATCATAACCTAACTGATAATAATACCATAATAGTGGACTTCAACACTCCACTTACAGCAATAGATCATCTAGCAGAAAATCAACAAGGAAACAATGGCTTTGAATGACACACTGGACTGGATGGACTTAACAGATATATTGAGAACATTTCATCCTAAAACAGCAGAATACACATTCTTCTCGAATGCACATGGAACATTCCCCAGAATAGATCACATACTGGGACATAAGCCCTCAACAAGTACAAAAAGATTGAGATCATACCATGCATATTTTTGGACCACAACACTATGAAACTCAAAATCAACCACAAGAAAAAGTTTGGAAAAACCTTGAAAACTTGGAGTTTAAAGAACATCCTAGTAAAGAATGAATGGGTTAACCAATAAATTAAAGAGGAAATTAAAAAGTACATAGAAGCCAATAAAAATGAAGACACAACAGTCCAAAACCTCTGGGATGCAGCAAAGGCAGTCATAGGAGGGAAGTATATAGCAATCTAAACCTTCCTAAAGAAGGAAAAAGGTCTCAAATTCACAACCTAACCTTATACCTAAAGGAGCTGGAAAAAGAATAGCAAATAAAGTCCAACACCAGCAGGGGATAGGAAATAATAAAGATTAGAGCAGAAATCAATGATATGGAAATTTAAAAAACAAACAAACAAACAAAAAAATACAGTAGAACAGATCAATGAAACCAGGAGCTGGCTCTTTGAAAGAATTAACAAAATTGATAAACCCCTAATCAAATTGATCAAAAGAAAAAAGGAAAGGACCTTAACAAATAAAACCACAAATGAAAGAGAAGAGATCACAACCAACACCACAGAAATACAAACAGTAATAAAAGAATATTATGAGCAGTTATATGGCAACAAATTGGGAAATCGGGAAGAAATGGACAAATTCCTAGAAACATATAAACTACCAAAACTGAAGCAGATGAAATAGAAAATGTGAACAGACCCATAACCAGTAAAGGAATTAAATCACTAATCAAAAATCTTCCAACAAACAAGAGTCCAGGGCTGGATAGCTTTCCAGTGGAGTTCTACCACACATTTAAAGAAGACGGGGCGCCTGGGTGGCGCAGTCGGTTAAGCGGCCGACTTCAGCCAGGTCACGATCTCATGGTCCGTGAGTTCGAGCCCCGCGTCAGGCTCTGGGCTGATGGCTCGGGGCCTGCAGCCTGTTTCCGATTCTGTGTCTCCCTCTCTCTCTGCCCCTCCCCCGTTCATGCTCTTTCTCTGTCCCAAAAATAAATAAAAACGTTGAAAAAAATTAAAAAAAAAAGAAGAGTTAATGCCTACTCTTTTGAAGCTGTTTAAAAAAATAGAAATGAAAGGAAAACTTCCAAACTGATTCTACGAGGCCAGCATTACCTTGATTCCAAAACCAGACAAAGATACCACTAAAAAGGAGAACTACATATCAATTTCTCTGACGAACATGGATGCAAAAATTCTCAACAAGATACTAGCCAACCAGATCCAAGAATACATTAAAAGAGTTATGTACAAACATCAAGTAGTGTTTATACCTGGGATGCAGGGCTGGTTTAATATCTACAAATCAATTAATCTGATACATCATATTAGTAAAAGAAAAGATAAGAACCACATGATCTTCTCAATAGATGCAGAGAAAGCATTTGACAAAATACAGCATCTTTTCTTGATAAAACCCTTAAGAAAGTAGGGATAGAAGGATCATACCTTAAGACCATGAAAGCCATACATGAAAGACCTACCACTAGTATCATCTTCTATGGGGAAAACCTGAGAACTTTCTCCCTAAGGTCAGGAACACAACAAGGATGTCCATTCTCACCACTGTTATTCAACATAGTGTTGGAAGTACTAACCTCAGCAATCAGAGAACACAAAGAAATTAAATACATCCAAATCAGCAAGGAGGAGGTCAGACTTTCACTCCTCACAGATGACATGTTATTCTGTGGAAATCTCAAAAGACACTACCAAAAAACTGCTGAAACTGATCCATGAATTCAGTAAAGTCACAGAACATAAAATCAATGTACAGAAATCAGTTGGATTTCTATACACCAATAATGAAGCAACAGAAAGAGAAATTAAGCAATTGATTCCATTTACAATTGCACCCAAAACCATAAAATACCTAGGAATAAACCTAACCAAAGTGGTGGAAAATCTATACACTGAAAGCGATAGAAAGCTTATGAAAGAAATTGAAGAACACACACACACACACACACACACACACACACACACACACAAATGGAAAAACATTATATGCTCATGGATTAGAAGAACAAATATTGTTAAAATGTCAATACTACCAAAAGCAATCTACACATTCAATGCAATCCCTATCAAAATAGCACCATCATTCTTCACAGAGCTAGAACAAACAATCCTAAAATTTGAATAGAACCAGAAAAGACCCCGAATAACTAAAGCAATCCAGAAAAAGAAAACCAAAGCTGGAGGCATCACAATCCCGGACTTCAAGCTGTATTAAAAGTTGTAATCATCAAGACAATATGGTACTGGCAAAAACAAACAAATAAAAAAACAAAACAAAACAAACAAAAAAATAAAAACAAAAAAACATAGATCAATGGAACAGAATAGAGAACAAAGAAATGGACCCATAAATGTATGGCCAACTAAACTTTGACAAAGCAGGAAAGAGTACTCAATGGATAAAACACAGTCTCTTCAGCAAATGGTGCTGGGAAAACTGGAAAGTGACATGCAGAAGAATGAACCTGTTTATTCTTTCTTACACCATACACAAAAATGAACTAAAAATGGATGAAAGACCTAAATGTAAGACAGGACACCATCACAATCCTAGAGGAGAAAAGAGACAACAACCTCTTTGATCTCTGCTGCAGCAACTTCTTACTTGATATGTTTCTGGAGGCAAAGGAAACAAAACCAAAATGAATAATTGGAAAAAAAAATGAACTATTGGGACCTCATCAAGATAAAAGCCTTCTGCATAGCAAAGGAAACAATCAGCAAAATTAAAGGGCAACTGATGGATGGGAGAAGATATTTGCAAATGACATATCAGATAGAGGGTTAGTATCCAAAATCTATAAAGAACTTATCAAACTCAACACCCAAAAACTAAATAATTCAGTGAAGAAATAGACAAAGGACATTAATTGGCAAAGAAGACATCCAGATGGCTAACAGACACATGCAAAAATGCTCAATATCACTCATCATTAGGGAAATACAAATCAAAACTACATTGAGATACCATCTCACATGGTCAGAGTGGCTAAAATTAACAACTCAGGCAACAACAGATGTTGGCGAGGAGGCAGAGAAAGAGGAACTCTTTTATACTTCTGGTGGGAATGCAAACTGTTGCAGCCACTTTGGATAACAGTATGAAGGTTCCTCAAAAAATTAAAAATAGAACTACCCTACAACCCAGGAATTTCACTACTAGGTATTTATCCAAAGGATACAGGAATCCTGTTTCAAGGGGGCACATGCACCCCAATATTTATAGCAGCACTATCGACAATAGCCGAAGTATGGAAAGAGCCCAAATATCCATCAACTGATTAATAGATAAATAAGATGTGGTGTGTGTGTGTGTATGTATATATATATATGTATATATATATATATATATATATATATATATATATATATATATATATATATATAATGGAATATTCCTCGGTGATCAAAAATAATTAAATCTTGTATTTTGCAGCAATGTGCAAATGGAAGTAGAGTGTATTATGTTAAGCAAAATAAGTTAGGCAGAGAAATATCATATGACTTCACTCATATGTGGAATTTAAGATACAAAACAGATGAACGTAAGGGGAAGGAAACAAAAATAATATAAAAACAGAGGGAGATAAACCATAAGAGACTCTTAAATACAGAGAAAAACCTGAGGGTTGCTGGAGGGTTACTGGGTGGGGGGGTGGGCTAAATGGGCGAGGGGCATTAAGGAGGATACTTGCTGCAATGAGCACTGGGCTTTATATGTAGGTGATGAATCACTAAATTTTATTTCTGAAATCATTATTGCACTATATGCTAACTAATTTGGATGTTAATTTTAAAAAATATTGTAATCATCTATTTTCAAACCTAAACTGTGAGGACACAGAGTATTAGAAGATAAAAAGCAAAACAAAATGCACTTGACCATATTTCTGTTGCGATTAATAATATAGAAAAATTCATTAATGATGCTTTAAATGTATCTACAATGTTCTTTAATGTTGCATGGCATACAGTTTTGTGAGTTTTGTTGAAGATGTATGCCGGAATTAGATTTTGGATAATTTTTTTTTGTTCTGTATTGATGAAATGTGAACTGCCATGTCTTTATATGGCCACTTGATGGAACTCTTTCATTTGCTTTCAGCAATCTCCAAGCAATGACAATCTTTAACTTCTGGCAAGCCATGAAGGAATACAGCTCTTTTTTAAAAAGCTTAAAGAAGCTTGTTATCTAGCGTGCCATAGAATTATGGTTCTCTATGGAATGTTAAATCAATATGTAAAAAAAAAAAACAAGAAAAAGAATAAAATTCTACTTTGTCTCAAATGAATCTTGTTCCCTTGCTCCTTCGAGAAATTTTTATAGAAAATGAATTTTAAATTACCCTAAATATTTTAATATAATCTTAATTAAAATATTGTGCTTTATAATCAAAACTAAAACTCTTTTTCTGAGATGTCTTCAAAATTAATAGATTATACAAATATCATGAGGAAATTTTGCTAGAAACAGTCCCAAGGTATCTGGGGCTAAAGAGTATTAGGTAGGTATTGATAATTTCTAACAATTATCTTAGGTGGGAGAGATAGTTTGGGAAAGGGAAAGACTTATGATGAACCAAAGTTTCCAATAAAGCAATATGGAATAGTTATGAATAACTACAAATGAAATGCAGGGAGAAAATTACATTATTTCCATTGAAAGTTTTGACACCATATATTATCAAAAGGGTGGTGGATTAGGCATCAATGACTTATCTGTGACATTACTTAAGCTTTCTGAAGTTTTACATAAAAGAGAAATAGTCTCTTGAGAGGTACAAATACAATAAAATTCACCATGATTATATATTTGTGAACTCTAAAATCATAATACAAGTGATGCTTTATTATTACCTTGGTGTAAAAGTTCTCAGTAAGCATGTCAAGCATATCTCAGAGGGAAAGCCGTCTTCAGTGATGAAGTCTACACTTGAAAGTCTTCCATCTATAATGCTCTATAAAGCCTGGCTCCTGGTTGCAAGAATTGTAATAAGTGAGGACTTTTTTTCAGTTTACCATTTCTTTTTTTTTTAATTTAATTTTTTTATTTTTTAAAATTTACATCCAAATTAGCATATAGTGCAACAATGATTTCAGGAGTAGATTCCTTAGTGCCCCTTACCCATTTAACCCATCCCCCCTCCCACAATGCCTCCAGTAACCCTCAGTTTGTTCTCCATATTTATGAATCTCTTTTGTTTTGTCCCCCTCCCTGTTTTTATATTATTTGTGTTTCCCTTCCCTTATGTTCATCTGTTCTGTGTCTTAAAGTCCTCATATGAGTGAAGTCATATGACTTTTGTCTTTCTCTAATTTCACTTAGCATAATACCCTCCAGTTCCATCCATGTAGTTGCAAATGGCAAGATTTCAGTTTACCATTTCTTTTAAGTTATCTCTGCCACTTCCGTGGTGTCTTCTATGCTAATGGTTGCTAAAATTCATTTCTCTAGTCCTGAATTTCCACTCAACTCTACCATCCAGTTGGATTTTTTTTTCCTTATTATTCTAGTTACTTCAATTTTATGGTATTCCAATTTGAACTAATTGTGTTTACCCTGCAAAACTGTTGTATCCACTTGGCTAAAGGGATTTTGTTTTCCAAATTGGTGACCATAATTAATTATTCTTTTTCTCTCTGGTACCTACCCACAGTAGTAAGCAACCAATTAACCATTGAATAACTAAACTATTTTGAAGTTCAAGACATAGATTAGAATCAATATTGATAATGTCAAGAATTAAATTGTTTTATTGTTACTCAGATATTGGTTTATATGACATTATTTTCCTTTGATGACTATATTTATTTCTGACCTACCAAGGCAATGGAAGTATAAGACACTGAATATGCCTTTATTTTTATACAGCATAGAAAAAGTTCTGCTTCTACAATACTAATAAAAATTCAAGGAACTCTCTTTTAGGGATAAGCTATCAAATACTATTAATGCTTTTCCTATATACACATGTTCTCTTCTCAAATTATTTGAGACATGGAATTCACTTAAGGGAAATGTCCTTCAACAGGAAAATCTGTAAAAATAAAGCCTGTAGTATTCTCACCTCAAAGTAAGGCTAGATGATCAAATACATTCACTGTACCAAAAATCACAAATGATTTCTGTAGGTCTACAATGGGTCTTGTGCATTTTAAGGTATTGGGGTTAAAGTGATGAACAAAAATGGGCATTTCTTTAGCTCTGAGTAGAATGTAAGGGAAGCCCAATATAACCAAAAATACTATTTATGTTTTATTTTATTGCAGGCTATGATAGGAGTATAAAAATATTAAGCAGGGCAAGATGATAGAATAATACAGGCTGCTTTTCCTAATGGACTGTCAGAGATCTTTCTAAAGGGAAACTTCAGATAGACATTTGAGTAAAATAAAAGGCAGGTCCCTTAGGGAAGAATCAGGCAACAGAATTCACACAACTTTGAGATGAGATAGTTCTTGATATACCTGGAGAAAAGTATAGGTGGTCAGTGTGGCTTCAAAGCAAGGGAGCAGGAGGTGATAGGTAATGAAGTTAGAGACTGAAGCAGAGGCCAGATCTCTTACGACTTGGTCCCAAAAAGGAGTTTGGGTTTTGTTCTATATGTGTAGGAAACTCATTAGATTGCTTAAATACAGCGTGGCTGTACTTGAAAATATAAATTTTGATGTTACAACTATAAAGAGGGATGGTATTTAAACCTGTGTGATTGGAAATCACTGTTTTTCAAACTTCTTTCTTGTCAGGACCTCTACACTGAAAAACTACATAAGACTCTGAAGAACTTTTGATAATTGCAGATCTTATCTATTAATATACATTGATTCAAAATTAAAACCAAGTCTCAAAATTTGTATTAATTTATTTAAAAATAAGAATAACGAGCTCCTTACATGAATAAAACTTTTATAGTCAATAAGTATGTTCTCCAACACAAAAAAAGTACTGAGGAAAAAATGGATTGCTTCTGCATATCTTTTTGAATGGCTTCCTTAATAAAAGACAGCTAGATTCTTATATCCATTTCTATTTTCAGTCTGTTGGGATATCATTTGCCATGTTTCCTTTGGGAAACCCAAGTGCGTAACTGTGAGAGAATGAAATAGTTAAAACAAAATGATATCTTAATAGTATTATAAAAAATGTTTTGACCTTTAGGATCTTTTCAAATGGTCTCAGGGACCCCTAGGGCTTTCCCAACCACACTTTAGGGATCTCTGAGAGATTGATTACAGAGGAGACATCTGAAAACTGAGCTAGGACAGTCCAACATTTAGAGTACTGAAGCAAAGAAAGTTCCATAAAATGTTACTTTTAAAGCATTTCAATAGTTCTATACAAATATCTTTTGTAACCCCAATTTTCCATTTGGACCACATATTTTTCTACTTCGGTCACACTTAATTTTTTGTTGACTATAAAGAAATCCATACACATATGCCTTAATTCTGTTATGGCATATGCTGTTTTTAATAACAAAAACATAATTTATAAGTAAGCAGAGCTCAATCAAAGGGCACAGTACTGGTACTAAAATAAATAAAAAGGGCACATTCGTATGTCTTAGTTTCTTTGCTAGACTTAAAATTTCTAGTGCACAGGATATAGCTAGTTCTTTTGGGGATCCTCAATATTCCAATACTTGTGATATGTGTGCTGTGCTTATAATTTGAATGAATGAGTTAATTCCAAGGGGGCTGACTGAACAAGTTCTTCCTAAAGGACAACTGGAGGTGAGCCACGATTGGTGCCTGCATATAACTGTTTCTATGATCCCAGTTCTAATATCATAAAAAATCAAGTACATGAAAATAATATCAAATCTGATAACAGTTTTTTTTTCTTCTTTACTTCTGGAGACAAAACTAATGATCTCAGAAGATTCCCAGCCAAAGTTTGAGACAAAAGCTAAAGAGAAAAAGTTATCCCATTAGCACAGGGTCACCTCATAAATTGCAGAACATTTAAGTAAATTTGAACTTAAGATAAACCATAAGTAATTTGGGGCATACTTACTCAAAAAAATTTTTTTTAATTTCAATCAACTTTAAGTTTGAATAAACTTTTTTTTAAATTAAAAGTTTATTTAAGTGCTTGGGTGACTCACTTGGTTAAGCATCCAACTTCGGCTCGGGTCATGATCTCTGGGTCAGTGAGTTAGAGCCTTGCATTGGGCTCTGTGCTGACAGTTCAGAGCCTGGATCCTGCTTCAGATTCTGTGTCTCCCTCTCTATCTGCTCCTCCTCTGCTCATGGTCTGTCTCTCTCTGTCTCTCAAAAATGAATAAATGTTAAAAAAATTTTTTACAGTTTATTTTATTTAACTGTACTTAAAAAATAAAGTTTTAAAATAAACTTTAAGTTTAGGTGGGCATCCTGTACTTTTATTTGCTATTTGCTGTGTTAGGATTACTTTGGACATAAGAGAATAAGATGCACTTTCTGGAAACCTTCAGTGACCTACTTTTGTTAGTCCATCAATCAAAGCCAAGGAGCTAAGAAGATATATTAGTAGGGCTAAAATGTTTCAGGAAGTTGGATAAAGGGTTTGGGGTGGAGTATTTTTTTCAAGAAAAACTAAAGAAAGGAAGCTAGCTTTTAGAGAAATGAAATTTTCTGTTCTTAGCTGTGATTTTATTAAAAATATACTTATATTAGAAAAATTAATCCTATCTTGGATGAGAAGAAAGCCAAGCCTAAGTACAATAGGCCATGTGTAGGAGAGAAAGTGCATGCTGTAGAATTAAACTGTATTCAAATATACTCTGATAAAGCAAATAGGAGACAGGATAATACAGTAGGAAGCTAAACTAGGTCCTCTTCTGTGAAAAATGGTAGGCTCATGTGATGTCTGGAGGGCCTGAGATACTCATAATGAGAAGACATGGATGCAAATCAGAGTTATACAACCTTTTTAGCAGTCATATATGCAAGGAAAATCATTAAGTTTATAAGTGAGGTAAAAAGTAACAGAATTATTCCCAAATATGTGATAAAGACATTAAAAAGCACCATGACTGACAGAACTTCCGAGTCATCAGAGACTCCTTAGTAGATTCTAAAGGAAGTTGCTAATGACTAAGAAAAGCTGTTAAACAGACTTTACAAATCTCCAAAGAGCTAGGACAGGCATTAAGGAAATCTTTAGGTAAGTGCAATATAATAAAATTCAGACAAGAAAAGTTTAACTGTGGTAGGGTATAAAATTTTAAATGCCTTCAAGATTTTGAACAGTTTTTTAAAGAGACAAAAAAGAGAAAGACCTTTCTACCAAAGGTCACTACTATGTCAAAACCTTAGACTCTTTGTAACAGAAGCAGCTGGTGAGATTATAATTTGCATGAGAAAAGTGCAATGATTACAAAATCTGTTTTACATTAAAAAAAAGGCCCAAGTTATTTGAATTTGGTCTGGAATTCTGGTTCTGTGTTTACAATTAAAGTCTTATCTGTGGCATCCCAACTCTACAGTGGTCATATATTTGGGGCTACTTCCTGACAATGACATTATGATGTTTGCTTGCCAAACTATCTTTCTGAATACTCAGATATCAGGGGATGAAATTAATCATCTAATTAATATAGCTAGCCCTGAAATTCAAAGCTACAACATACAAAAAGAACTTATTCTAATAGTAGCTCAATTAAAAATGAGAGAAGGGGATTTTCTTTAAAGGAAACAAGTACTAGCAAGGAACTGATGTGTTTACTTTTTGTTTGTTAAAAACATGTTTCCATTACTTTGAAGCCAGAAAACAGATATAGAATAAATAAAAATAAAAATAGGAGTGATCATGGAAAAATTAATAAAACTTTATTATTTCTATTTGTTTTTGTCAGCTGAGTGTGGTAAGTGTTCAGATGAATCATGGTAATGATTAGTGTCTGATCAATATTTGAAAATCTATAGCACTTTTAAAAATATCTAATGTATACTTTTCATTTGTTTTTGAGAGAGAGAGCACGTGTCAGGGAGGGGCAGAGAGAGAGGGAGGCACAGAATCCAAAGCAGGCTCCAGGCTCTGAGCTGTTGGCACAGAACCCGACACAGGACTTGAACTCATGAATCACAAGATTATGACACTTAACCGACTGAGTCACCCAGGCACCCCTGTAATGTACACATTTTTAAAAGGCTGTACCATGCTATCTTAAATAATTATACATTGTGGAGCTCCAAGAAGACCATGATGTTTTTCAAAGAGCAACACTGTTATCACACACACCAAAGTGAGTTTCAGTATGACTCTCTATGACACTGCTTACTTAGAGGAGATAGTGTTTTCTTTTAACATTACAATGTCGGATATATTGTAAAACCTTTGTGAAAGACAGGAATAAGAGAAACTCAAACACTGTCTGACTGGTTTTCAAGGTAAAAATAAACATAACTTCCAAAATATAAAATTAAATAAACAAACAAATAAATACATAAATAAATAAAATTTTGGTTTTGATTTTCTTCCATAAGGGAAAGAAAAAATAGCTCCGCCCCCCCAAAAAATGTAGTTGGGGCATATGCCTGAA
Source organism: Acinonyx jubatus (assembly GCF_027475565.1). NCBI lineage: Eukaryota > Metazoa > Chordata > Mammalia > Carnivora > Felidae > Acinonyx > Acinonyx jubatus. The sequence goes on from NC_069384.1 coordinate 29,023,982, forward strand.
GAAAAACAATTCAGTATCTTCATTGCATTTTCTAATATCTTTGTCTAGCCTAGATTCTTGCTTGGTCTAGCCTGATTCATGTGTAACAGACATACATCACTGTCCAGAATACACTGTGCTGTTGTTTCTGCTTCTTGGTGCAAATGTTGAAAAGCCCCTCAGGTCACCAGCAACTCTTTGTACTTTAAGTTCCTGTGCATCCCGCTGTGTACAGGGCTTGCTACTGTGGTTCTTCTGTCTCTGTGTCCCACGTCTATGACCGCTTTGTACTAATTGAGCTCTCGGATACCTCCTAGATGGCAGCATGGTTTGCCCCTGGGATTTTTCTCTGAAAAGGTAGCAGTAACCATGTTACCGCTTGTATTGTATATCTGTTTCTGTGTAGTATACCAACCCAGATTTGATGGCTGAACCACCGCTATTTTCTCATGGTTCCACAGAACAGCAATTTGGGCAGGACTGAGCAAAGATAGCACATTGATGATGGACATGGTTTTAGCTGGACAGCTGAACTGAACCTGGTAGAGCCAATGCGGCCTCGTTTACACATCTGTGACTTGGAGGCTTGCTGACCACTGGAGTGCCATGGTTTTCCTCTGTGTGGACTCTTTCTCTCCCTGTGGTCTCTCATCCTTCAGGGTGTGTCTCCCCATGTATCCACTGTCTCTGGCAGGAGAACCTGAGTTTCTTTATGTGGGAGTTCACTTCCCAGACAGAAAGTAGAAACTAAAGGTCTTAAGCTCAAAAGTCCCAAAACCATTTCTATAACATTCCATTAACATCCATTGTGCAAACCACAGCAATCTAGATTTAAGAGCTGAGAAAACGGACTTCACCTCTTGATGGGAGGAGTGACATACGTTATAAACAGGCATAGGTATGTTCATTAAAACAGGCTGCTTTTAACACTCTGCCACGCTGCTTTTGCAAATGACTTACAGTGGCCTTTGAAAAAGGCCAGGTCTGCCTGATGGCATTTTCCTTTGAGTGAAGCAAAAGCATGAACTTCATGTTTTTCTCTATGTGATTTCTTGAAAAAGAAAATTACTACCTGCTTGCTTGTGATGACAATATTAAGTAAAAAATAGTTTGAAATTGCAACCTAATCTCTTTCTCCTCAAGTAGCTCAGCTGGCTAATTCAGGAGAACTAAATGCTGTTTTTGCCGTGTTCCTTTCTTTTTGATAAACAGTCACTTACAGTGATTTTTGTATGATGAGAGGTGGAGATTTGGGTTATATTCCCTTGGAGCACCTTCCGAACTGGAAGAGCAAAATTGGAATTCCCTTGTTGCAGTAGGAAACACTGTTTAATACTTAATAACTGGCTTCAATTCTATTTGCTGAAACTGGAGGGAGATATGCGGCGAAGTATTTATTTTGCAGACAAATGATGCAATTCTACTTCCTAATTCATCATAATTTTTGTTGTTGTTGCCCCGACTTCAGTCTTTGTTTGTGTGATGTCATGTCATTGTTTTGCTGAATTCTCTTCACTCCCTTCCCATGGCACATAGAAACAGTGAAAACTCCTTTGTGTGATACTGAAAACCCTGACCTATTTGCAGATAGAGTTCACCATGCCCAATCTCTCGACCTATGCCCCAGCCAAACTGCCTGCGAGTCTCCCAAATTACAAACTTGGTCAGATCTATAACACTTGGTTATTTCAGTCCTCCTTGTTGAAACCTTTTTCTTTGGTTTCTGACTCCTTTTATTCCCCCTCCTCCCAAATATTGTCCCTCAGGAATACTGCTACTCTTTCTAGACTTAGCTCAAGTATGGACTTAGCGAATCTTCCTTAGAATCGCCTCTTCTTATGTGGAAGTGACTCTTTTATCCCATGTTTGCCAGTTTCCAGACTTCCGTACATTTCTATCTTTGCAGCTAAAGCACTTTACTGCATGTAATTACTTGTCTTCAACCAGACAACATGCAATATACCCTATTATTTTTTCTGAATCTTCTCTTCCTAAACCGATGCCTGGCATATAGTTGGTATTTTTAAAATGGTGTTTGTCGAATTAATGAACCTATACTAAAATCCTTTTCGATATTAGCCTTTGCCTAGACAAATCCCAAGGCAGAAACTTAAGTATTATCTCAGCATGAATTATCCCAATATGGTTCAGAACAGATTACTGTTGCATGATGCTCTGTTTTATAACTGAGACTTGAAGCGTTATTAGAGGCTGAATGTGTTCAGTCTGAAGATGTGCTAGGCTGGATTTTCTTTTCTATGCCATAAACTAATCAGCAGACTGTTGAAGAGCAACAAGAAAATCCCTTTCTTCTTTCAGAAGTCTGTTAGGACAAAGTATTTGATGTGCTTACTTTCCAAGGCATACATTAGTTGAGTGCAATTAAATAAAAGAATGTTGACTCCACAAGCCATATTGCACAGAGTATGTTTCACAGAACTGTACCTTATATGTCACATAATTCCCATATGCATTTGGAAGTCTGTGCTCATTATCAATTGGAACTGATCTCATCACAAGTGACAGTTCTGATTGAAATTTTCATTTGATCTTACAAATTATATCTGAGGCTCAGAGCATTGGCACATTTTTAATGCATGTGTTTCCTCCACCCTCTACCACAGATTCAGCTCCCCCTTTTCACAGAAAAATACAAAACCCCCAAAACATTATGTTATCATAATGTCTTTCAAAAGATTACTTTCTTCAAAGCTATTTTCCTCTTTCTTTCCCTTCCACTTAAATTTCCAAAGCTGGAGTCAGGATGGTTAATCCTGGAGCTAAAAATAAAACACGAGTTGATACCCTTTATTATGAAAAACTGCATTTCTTCAGGATAGAGTTAATGTAGTATAAAATGATACATTTGGGGATCAAAAATAAATTAATTTAAATTCTAACTGTGCTACCTTTTAGCCAACTGTTTTGGGGCAAGTTCCTTTACTTTTTAGTATCTGCTTTCTCATCTACAATATATTCTTTATCCCTACATATCATCATTTACCGAGGAAGTTAAGATAAACCTCACTTCCATTTGCTTTACAGTGTTTAGACATTTTACCATAATGTATTCAGCCATGCTTGCTTTGTAGTTTTGTCATATAGACCAATTTAGAAAAGCAAGTTATTTTGCCATCCTCTGTGTTTTCTATTCCCTATTTGTTTTGAGATCTTTTTCTGTCCTTAGGTAATAGGCACTCTCCCTTTCCATTGGATCCCAGTATGCCTTTGGAACTAATCCTAATTCTGAATCCTGCTTATTGAATAACTCATTCTTTGGGCCATGTTGTTTTATTCAGCATGCATACATGTAACCTTTTCTGTGTATCAGGCCTTATGCTAAGTACTGGGGATAGATTGAAAAATAATACAGGATTTTCCCCAGCCCTCTTGGGAATTTTAGTCAATCAAAGAAATAAAACAATTTTATAAATTATTTTTTTCTTTAAGCAATTTTTTAATTTTCTTTTTTTTTTTTCCTGAGAAAGAGAGAGAGGGGGACAGAGAGAGAGACTCTCAAGCAGGCTCACGCCCAGCATAGAGCCAGACACAGGGCTTGATCTAAGGACTGACTGTGAGATCACAATCTGAGCCAAAATTGAGTGGGATGCTTAACTGACTGAGCAACCCAGGTGCTTCTATAAATTATTTTAATTACCACTTAAATAAGCATAAAGTTTAAGTTAGATTATAGACAGAGTTCCTGGGCCAGTCTAAAAGAACAAATGAATTTTTTAAAAAGTATCATTTAAGCTGAGACTTTTAGGATAAAGATTAGTCTCATGGAGGGAATTATAAAGATTTATTTAATTAATAAAGTTAAAGTGGTGATGAAATTAGGGATCAAAATGTGAAGAGCTTTGGAAAAGTTATTTTAAGGAACTTTCATTTTTTTCTGAAGGGAAATGGGAAGCCACAGAAAGGTTGCAGGAGAAGAGCAGCAGCATCTCACTTTTTAAAAATATCATTCTTGATTTTTGTATGTGTGTAGAATAAGAAAAAAACATGTATATTGCTTGGGAAAGAGCAGGTGGAAGGAGTCATACATAGAATTTACAAATACGTACATACATACGTAGTTTTGTAAATATATGCCTAGAGCTAGAAATAACTTATCCGGTGGAGATATAAATTTGAATTACTGAAGCCTGTAATTAAAAGAAGGCATGAAAGTAGATGAAATTGTCTTGAGAAAATATACTAAAAGATGAGGCATGAGAAAGGAATCATGAGGTACTCCAACATTTAAAAGTTGGGAAGAAGAGTAGACTCTAGTAAAGATCAATCTAGATGTAAGGACATAAAGGGGTAAGGAACATCCTGAGCATGGGATTCATTGTATGCTGGGTGCTGTGATAATAGACCTCTTTGAGGATTGGCTCAGCTGAGAACACCTGCCTCATATATGTTGCATTTTTTCTAGAAGTGGCCTGCAACCAGTGATTGGTAAATGTGAGTATATTAGGGCCCACTACCTGAAGCCTCCCAGGGAATCTTAGAATCTAGTCTGAAATATCTCAGGGAACCCAGCCTACAGCACATGGAAAACAATATATGTTTTAAGATAGAGGTGGTGCTATATTGCATCTAGCAATTTTACACAGAAGCAATGTCTTGAATAGAGAAAAATGATGACTGTCTCTTTGGTTCAGTAGTGAGTGCAGCTGTTTGAGTCATGAAAGCAGGAATGAGATTGGACTGTAGAGGAATAAGGCATGAAGATTTAAGAGCAGGAACGTTGACAATCTTATGGAAAAGTTTAGCAGTAAAATATAGGATCAGGAGCATGTGGAGTACATGGATAATTTCAGATGGAAGGCACTGGATATTTGATTCTTTAATATTCTGGGACAGATGGAAGAAATGATCAGAGTACTGGTAAGTGTTAGGTTGGTTTGGAGAAAGACACAGCAGTTCCCTGTCCACGGATTCTATTTGTCTCTAATATAAATGCCATGTATTTGGGGTTGCTTGCTAAATGGTGCTTGTGATGAAAACATCTGTTTTTTTTTCTATTCCCTTAAGAAAAAGCCGTTCAAAGAAGCCTTCTATTACCTTTCATTAGAAAAGAGCATACTAATAAGCTTACATAAACATTTTCTCTGTTGGAGAATACTTCCTAATGAGCCTCATACTTACCACACCTGTCTATAGGGCAAAAGGAAGGAACCTATGTGGCTAATAAGTGAAAAAAGGTTCTTTGTGAATTCATAATGATAAAAATATATGTACTTATCAGTCTAAATTTACCTTGTTGAACTTCTGTAGTTGGAATGTGACTCAAGAGAAGCAATATATGCATATAATACAATACACAGCTTTAAGAAATTTATTTCCCTAGAGAATGTAGAGAGATGGATGGCTCATTTTAATCAGTATCACATGCAGAGCTGATCAAACTCTGCCTCAGAAAATAAGCTACATACCATCTTGAAATTCTTTTGAATGCTATAAATTACATGAAAGGTGATATAGGAGTCCTCTGTTAAATAATATTTTTAATTAAAATGAATACGGTCTTATGGTTTTGTTGTTTTTTTGTGTGAAGAACAAACTTCTAGAGCTTATTTTTGTATATATTTTTAAAGTTTTATTTATTTTTGAGAGAGAGAGAGACAGAGCATGAATGGTGGAGGGGCAGAGAGAGAGGGAGACACAGAATCCAAGCAGGGTCCAGGCTCTAAGCTGTCAGCACAGAGCCCGACAAGGGGCCCATACTCATGAAATGTGAGATCATGACCTGAGCCGAAGTTGGACACTTCTCTGACTGAGCCACCCAAGTGTCCTTATTTTTATTTCTTTTAATGTTTGTTTATTGAGAGAGAGTGTGTGTGCACATGCAAGGTAGGGGCTGAGAGACAGAGAGAGATAGAAAGAGACAGAGAGAGAGAGAGAGAGAGAGAGAGAGAGACAGAGAGAGAGAGAGAGAGAGAGAGAGAGAGAGAGAGAGAAAATGAATCCCAAGCAGGCTCCATGCTGTCAGCACAAAGCCCGATGTGTGGCTGAATCTCTTGAACCCTGAGATCATGACTGGAGCCAAAATCAAGAGTTAGATGCTTAACCTAATGAGCAGCCCAGGCACCCCTGGAGTTCTTTTTTTAATATTTGTTATTCAACTTACAAATTATATAGACTTAGAAAACTACCCATAGGCTTTTCATTATTAATCTTCTTTTATTTATAAATCTGTGATGTTACAGATGTTATCATTATGCTATTTTAAGGGTTTTGAATAATATTTAATCTTTTAATTAATGTAAAAAACATTCAAATATTTTAAATTTTATTGATTTATATAACTTATTTATATTTTATAACTTATTTTTAAATACTTCAATTTTTTGACAGTGAAATTCTTTCTGATTTTCTAAATAACCTTTGTAAATGTAACAAATAGAGTGAATCAAAAGTCCTTCTAGTTTTCTAAAAACAATATATAAACAGTAAGATATCAATTGAAATGCTATGTCTAAATCAATTAATTCAATATTTTAAATCTTAAATTATGTCAATATTATTTTAAATCACTGGCATTTCTCAATATCATATGTTCTATTTTAGTTTTAAGTTCTTCAGTTTTCTCTTTCAACAAATTTCTCTGATAACTTTATTCTTCAATAAATAAGGTAAACCCCAAAGTTTTGCAAATATTCTAATACTATATATGATAATAGTTATAAATTTAAAATCAAATGTCTACATCAAGTACTCAATTGCACATTTGATATTCTACCAACTATCAGTCTCATGGCTAGGTTGCTTTAAATGTTACAAACACCTAAATTTCCAGATACACATTGATTCCTTCCTAGTGTAAAACTATCTTCCATGATTTTAAATGTTTTAAATATTTCTATATTTAATTCTATACACTCTTGAATGGGAGGGAACATGTATCCTCGAAGAATGTAATCAGCATCTTGGTAAATGAAATACCCTGTGTGTAATTCTAAATCTTTCTTCTGAGAAGATAATGTCCTGCTATATGACTGTGAATTATTATGATTAGCAACTTTGACCAGGAAATTGACTATTTTTTGTTGTTTGTGGTGGGGAGGGGTGAGGGGATGGGGTTGAGCTACTAACAGACACCTATTGGGAGTTGATGTCAGAGATTCCAAACCTCAAGGAGGAAGTCACATAGCTCACCTAGTCCCTTGGACACAAGGGACACAGATTTTCTGATTCTCCTATGTCACAGAACTCGGCCCTGACACCTATATTGTTCCCTTGTTTGTGTATTGAATGTATTACTTTAGCTCTTAAGAAATGTTCATATTTTTTGTAACTAAATTTTAAAACTTTGTCGGAATCTCAAGAAATGTCTTTTTTCATCTAACTCTAAATAACTTTGAGGAGCTCATGGGTGGCTCAGTTGGTTAAGCATCTGACTCTTGATTTTAGCTCAGTCATGATCCCAGGGTCTTGGGATCAAGCCCCACATCAAGCTCTGCAGTGAGCATTCAGCCTGCTTGAGATTCTCTCTCTCACTGCCCCTATCCCCTCTCGTGTTCCCTCTCTAAAAACAAAACAAAACAAAAAAACTAAACCTTTGAACTAGATGGAATTTTATATTCTTTCATATTTTTTTAAATGTTTATTTTATTTATTTATTTTGAGAGACAAAGAGCAAATGAGCAAGGTGGGGCAGAGAAAGAGAGAGAGAGAGAGAAAGAGAGAGAGAGAGAGAGAGAGAGAGGAGAGGGAGGGAGGGAGGGAGGGAGAGAATCACAAGCAAGCTCTGTACGATCAGTGCAGAGCCAGATGCAGGGCTCAATCTCACGAACTGTGAGATCATGACCTCAGCTGGGATCCAGAGTCAGACACTCAAACGACTGAGCCGCCCAGGTGCCCCTTCTTTCATATTCTTAATTTTACAAAACAACCCACAACAGATATTAATATCACATGAATTAAAACTTGTATATATCGTATAGCTTTGTCTGACTTGGGCTTAAAAATTATAAGTTCATTCTATTGACATTTATTTAATTATTGCTTCTGACATTTTCTGTGGATTGATCCCTACACTACTGGCATTTGGAATTGGAGAATGCTGTAATTTTGCTTGTAATGACACAAACACATTGCCATTCATTGACATATGATTGTACTTCAACTGTAAGAGATGTTCAGGTAATGCTTTTGGTTTTTTTCTCCATCTCAAACCTCAGGATTGTCAGCACTAGGGTGGAGTGTATTTGTGTGAGGGAAAGAAAGAAAGCGATAAAGAGAGAAGAAGAACAAGCCTGGTTATTATTCTGAGACTTTAAAACCCTAAGAAAACCAGAAGATCTTAGGCCGGCAACAATTGACGAATGTCTTCGAAAGTTAATTAACCTCAAAGAAACACAGACATGCAAGCACATACTAAAAAACCACCTCAGAATATACGAAAGTGTGCCAGAAACAAATTAAAGATGAGTTAATTTCATCCAAACTTTAAATACAGTCATTTTGTGTCTTTGAGAAAGTTAGGTAAAACCTTCTAAAATGATTAGTTTGTAGAAGGGATAGAATGCCTGATGAGTAAAAGTGACATGATTTCAAAGAAATGAAATGAGCCAAAAGACTTGATTTTTAATGTGATATGCAGGTGCATATAAGAACTTTGATAAAGGTTGTCTTTTTAAAACAGTAACAGATGTTTCCAGGTGTGTAGAGGTATGTATGAAGGTGAGATATTAAAAGAGAAACAGAGCAGACAAACAGTTACTATAGAAGATGTATTTGTTTAAAGACCGTGTTCCACTGAGGAAGTGTTTTAATGCTTCATTGTATGTATACAGTTATTCATATCTGCTTAAGTGCTTTTTGCCTTCCACAAAACTTAGATTCATTGCAACCCTACTTTTACACTTCATATACGGTTTCTGAATCTTGGAGATAAAAAGGGATGGAACATCCGAATATCTAAAGTAATGTCTTTGACTTACAAGAAATTACTAAAATCTTACATACAAAAATGTTTAAAGCACACAGGTAATGCTGTTCTGTGTCTTTGTCCTAACAGACCATAGCCCCGTAGACCTTTGTCTCTTAATGTACAGCCCTTGCATATAAGAAATAATGCCTTTGTGCTTTTAGGTTTCATTTTCCCTTTTCTCCTACTGTTCCCTGGAATATTCCTTCCCTTCCCACTTGGAACTGTGTCATTTTGGACTCTCTAGCTTTTCTTGTTTCATTGCTGCTTTGTCCTTTCTCCAGCGCTGGGTTGTGGGGTTTACTACAGGTGAGAAAAAGGAGAAGGCCTACAGCTCTGACGCTACTGACACGTGGGGCCTGAACATCATCCTTCAGGTTATAGAATTGCTCTTAGTCCCTATGAGGTTTGATCCTCTCTTCTCCAAAGACCATGGTGGCGAAGAGCTAACATTTACTGCAGCCTTCCTGGATAGCTCAGCCTTTGACAATGGAAGCCCTGAAATGCACACCTTATACTCTACTTAGCTCTTCAATGTTGGAAAACAAAACATTGCCTATTTCCAATAAACTCTGACTTCTCATCAAGGCCTCAAGTAGCAATCACTTATTTAATCAATTTATGCTGTGGTGTCCTACTAAACATGGAGTAAATATCAGTGGGCAAATGGTCTCTCCCTTTTCAGAATCCATATTATCATGGGACTATGTGAAAATTGCCTTTAGAACACGTGGTCCCACTGTGGTTCCCCTCTATCCCATGTGTTTTGTCTTTTCTATCCCCCAGTTTATTGCTTCATATAGTTGCATCATGATATTGAGTGCTGGTGTTGTATACTCCAATGCTCAATAAACAGTCTTTTTAAATCTCTCTCTATTGGTGCTAATTATAAATGGACATTTTATATGTAAGGGTAGTGCCTGTGGAGTTGGGGGGCGGGGAGAAAGGAACATTATGTTGTTATGGGTGGGGATGGACAGCATTAAAATCCTGCATATGTATGCATATCTGTATTTCTCCCTTAACAAGGGTAAATGCAGAAGAGCAAGACAGAAAGGATGTGGGATCCAAGAGCAAGGACTAAAAACTATGACACAGATATGATGGAGTGGACAAGTATACCATTCTTCTTTCAGTGATCTGTGTTCTTCCTAAGCCTATACTCCTGGCCCCTCCAAAGAAGGACAGGTTTCTAAATAGAAGAGAAGCAGTGTTTAATTGAGTATATTAGAACTATTCTTCGTTGCGATAACTTCTAGATATGTTCTCAGGTGTGTTGGTTAAAAAATACTGGTGACATTTACTAATCCTGTTATTGCAAAGATTTAAATGAGAGTGTGGTGCTCAGTTGAACTTGTGGATCGGAGAAAATAAGCTACAGTCACAGTGATTCATTCATTCACCAAATTCGTTTCAAGTCTCTCTTATGTCCCTCCATAGGATCTTAGCCTCGTTGGGTTCAGGGCCTACTGGAAGAAATAGACAAATTCAAACAGGAAAGTGCATAAGTAAAATACTTATAAACTGAGTTAAGTTTTGTGACTGAAATGCCTGGGGGCAGGGCGGGAGGTGGGGGGAAGAAGCTACATAAAAATTGCATGTTGTGTGAAAGAAACTTGGTTTAGAAAAGGTGGCTTAGGTAAGCTGTTTCTAAGGAAATTGAATTTAAACTGGGACCTGAAAGAGTCCTGTAGGATTAGGGGCGTGTCCTCTGTAGAGATAAACAGTATGTGCAAAGACCTTTAAATTGGAAAATTTCTAGACTGTTTGAAAAACTGATAGAGGGTAAATTGGAGGTAGAATAGATATGAGAGCAAGTTCAAGCAAGCTATTTAAGTTTTATTACAAACTATGTATGAGTCCTGAAAATATTGAAGAAATTAAATTCTTTTTCATTTTTGAGAGAACATAATTTTAATTTCATAGAAATCTTGTTTTCATAAACTCCTTTTACAGTTTATTTTCCTATAAGAAAGCTGGCCATCTACTGCCCCCATGTGGTATACTGTTGCATTGCATCTATCAGACTTTCCTCGTGTGAAGTCTTTGAGAAAGACATTCAGTTTTATGTATTTATCTTATAAACAGGGAATGTCAAAATAAATAGGCCTACAGTCCACTTATGTTTTTCAATCTCTGTATCAAAAATATTTCTCTTTTTATACGGTGTACATGATTAATTTCCCAGTCAAAACAACAAATGCTTCATATCCTTCACTTGACTGCTTGATAACTCATTATTCTACACAAGTTGTCTAATTCTGTTTCCAAGTTAAACATTTGCCACAGGTTTATTTTGGATTTGTTTAAGAAAGTTTTATTGCTAAAAATTAGGTACTCTATAGATGAGCATTCCTTCCTTCCTCCATTTCTTCTTTCCTTCCTTTTTTCCTCCTTTCCTTTCTCTTCAGGTAACCATTCTCACTGCAAGCATTTTTCAACAAATTCAACAAAGTGTTTCCCTCTGTGCTTTATGGAGTGCAGCTGCTGGGCTTTATCTCCCATTTCACTCTACATTGGAGAAGACACAAGACTCCTTTCTGAGGAAACGCTGAGCTCTGACTGCCAGCATTGCCTTGTATACATTTTTAGTCAGCAATTCATTGGTCTTCTGTTCAGGTTCATTCTTATCAAGTTCCTTTTTTCCATATGATGAGCTTGTACTCCACACAATTTAGTTGATTCTTAGAGTGTACAGTTCTGTTTGTAAACGGAAACATAGAATTATGGTTTTCCTGGCACTTGTCAGGGACCATAATCTCAAATTCACTGCAGCCCGATACCTTTCAGACACTTGGCTAAGAGAAATAATATTTATGGAAGATGGCCTGGAGGAAATGTAGTCATCCATTTTGCCATATAATCTAAAATCTATTTCAGGATTAAGGGAGACCATCAGAAAGCTGCCTCACTCAACCCACACACGGCCAAGCACAATGGCTTCTTTCTGAGGTGTGCTTTGCTATCATGATAAAATATTCTCTCTATGAGGGCCCAGAGCAAAACATTTTCTTTTACTTCATTTTGGCATTTCTCCCAAATATATACTGACTTGTTTCATGTACATTCTTGCTACCGGTTATATTTCTGCTTTCCTCACATCAATTACAAAGGTCAACATCAACATCAAATTTGTGTTCTACCTTGATTGAGTGCATGATTTGTCAAGGCATGCATTGATTCATTAGCCACATTCCTGGCATCATTTTGCTCTCCTATTTTTGTTTTCCAAAGGATCTCTTTAAAGAGTTTAAATATTTTATCCTCCTATATTTGTATGCATCTATAAACAGTGTAAAGGCATTTGAGACCAAAGTGATATATAAATAACCATAGTGTCTTTATTGATGCTATACTTAATTATAAAAGTTATTTCTTGGCTGAACAGTCTGTAACTTAAATAAGAATTAAAACAAAATATACTGTCATTCCACAAGGACTAAAGCCTCCCCACAAATAAGATGGATTCTGGAAACCATGCTAATCTAGTTCTCAGTGTAGAAAGGTTGAATTTGTAGATTATTGATGCATTGATTTTCCCCATGAAAAAGGTTGCAAAATAGGGAGAGAGGATATTAAGGTAAATTGAAAAGGACCAAAATATCACTTTTAGGATAACATTTGAGCCAGTACATCATTAGTTAAAGCTGGAAACCTATTCCACCCACCTCTTTCATAGTGAAAGGAGTTTGTAAAAGGATCAGTATGTGTTTGGGACATAGAACTTTCCATCAGTGAAGATTGGAACATACACTGTGTGAGGGTGAAGGGGAGTCTTGTCAGTTAGGATCTGGTTCTATGACCTGGTTCATTGCCCAACATAATCATTCTGGGATTTTGAGTGATGATGAGCTTCAAGGATAATTACATTAAAATGCTTTAACTTCATGTGAACATAATTTAATAAGATGTAGATATTTGTAGTGCCCAACAGTCTAGCCTTGGATTCAGTCTTGAGAGCACAGACAGTATGTCTGTATATATGATATCTAGAAAGTATGTGTATTTTTAGATTACCATTGATTTCTACTAAAAGGTAGGTTCTTTTTGTCTGTGACCTGATAATGATATCTGCAGATTATTATACTCTTATTACAACAAAGAATTCCTGGCTTTATCAACACCCTTAAGGTCATCTTACCTAAAATATTATTAAGAGGAAAACAAAATGTACTATTGGCACTCAGGTTTATGTTGCAGAATAGGCAGCAAACAGTGGTAGGCTAAAAAATTCAGTTTGTATATAAACTTCAAATATTTTCACCTACTGTTATAAACAATAAAGAGTTAGTAAATGTTTTTGATCATTTGAGCGGCAACTTGAGTGTGAGAAAATTGCAACACTTAGACTCTGCTGGTGAGATTGCCAATTGTCAAAATTTGTTTGAAAAACAATTTGGAATTGTAAATTTGAAGACGCTTACATCCTATGACCCAGCAACTTATTCCTAGGTGGGTAGTGAGAAAGCTCGTCCACATGTGTGTTAGAGCCAACATACAAGAGTGTTTACAGCAGCCGTACACACTTACTAGAACACTGAGCTCTGACAGGAGAAGTAAACACGTCAGTATATTTGCAAAATGGAAGACCACTTAGTGGTGTGTGTGAGTGAACAACACTATAAATATCAGCGGGATGAATCTCAGGAACATAATGTTGAATGAAAATAGCACATCACAGAAAGATATATACCTCTTGAGTCTATTGGAATAAAGCTCAAAAACATAGAACACTCAACGAACAACCTATTAGGGGTATGTATCATGGTAAAACTATTGATAAGCCAAAGGGGATAAAAACACATGATTCAGGATTATGGTGACCTTTATGGGGGAGGGAAGTGTGAGCATGGTGGGCTCCTCCCTCAGGGAGCTTCCTGGGTTCTGGCCATTTCTTATATTGAGGTGGATGGTGTTTATATGGGGGCTTTTAAAAATTCTAATCTTAATGTTTTACAAGTTCATCGAAAGTGTGAGTGTATTCAATACTCCAAAAAGGAAGAAATGTGTACTTATTTTTTTACCTTAAATATAGAAACATCCATTCCTGGATTATTCTTTCTACATGTTCTTTTCTCAACTCAATTCATGGAAGTTATTGTCCAGTGTTTTCTTATTCTTATTTCATCAAACAAGGAAACGATGTGTATCTCTCTGCCCCCTGGCTGGCATGTTGCAAACATTTCACTTCTGGCAGTGTGTAGTCCATCTCTGGAAACCAGGCCAAATGGCAGTATTCTGTACTTTTGCTTCCTGTCTCAGTCTATTAAAAACCAATACAGAGATGTGCCTCCTTTTCTTGACGTTGCAATACAACTCAAGCATAGCAGGTCACTGATTAAGTGGACACAGATTGGTTTCTTGACGGCAGTTGGTAGCTGGTGCTTGCCATTCCCTAGGTAGGAGGGATAGTCAAGGCTATAAATATATAAACACCCACAGACTGGTTCCTGTTGCTGTGGAGGCTCTTGCAGTGTGCATTTCTCCACCAGGTCCTGCAAAGGCTGTATCCATGCGGTGTTCTCTCTCTTCCCTATAGATGCCCAATGGCTCCAATTTCCAGGTCTTCTTTATCTTTGTAATTTCTTCCTTTTCTCCTACAGCTGACTTCTTCCAACAGAGTTCAGTAAGTAAAAGGGAATTTACAAAAGCCTTATCTAATAACGTAGCTATGATTTTTAAAAAAAAATCCTACCATTCTTAAATATAAATAAAAATTCCTAGAATTCTTACAGTTTTCATGAGACAGTAGAAATAGAAAAATAATCAACAATTTCTATTGAAGAGCTCTTCTTTATGGTTTAGTCATACTTTAAATGTATAAACTTGGTGATATATTGATAACATGTGATCATTTTGTCATACATCATGGGTTGAGTTCTTTTTTTCTTATCTTATCATAACTATAAATTTTTTTCTCCCCAGATTCATCTTGTACTGTTTGTTCTATTTACACATTTTTAAAAAGTAAACAAACACAGGAAAAAATTATTTTTCAGTGCGTAGTAGGAAAAATAATTTTAAGTTCTTTGAAACTCTAACCTATATTTTGCATATCTGTTTGTTTTCCTTTTTCATAATGAAATACTTTGCTATATAGCTGTGTACATATCACTACAATTATAAGAGGCTCCAATTCACAGTCCATCTAAAGGACCAACCTCCTCCTACATCTCAAGGAATTCAACTGAGGAAATAATTCCAACTAATCAAAGAATAAAATTCTACTCTCTGGAGAATTTGTTTTCACATATGTTGTAAACACTAGACTGTATTATAAAAAGGTTTTCAAGGATTCTCTTAAGTATGTAGATCAGTGTTTCTTAGAGGTAAAATGCCCGTAATAGGTATAGATTACATGTTTAAGTTTTTACAGAATACTGCAAATTAACAATACAGAATAAATGTTTCATTTATGCACCAATGATGCTTATGCAGGTTTGGTGGGGCTTTAAGAAGAGTAAGTATTTCAGAACAGACCCGGTTCACTTCCACTGTATGTATGAGATTATCCTTCCCTATCATTAGGTAACTTGCATTTTAAATCTGTGACAAACCATGGCAAATTTTTAAAGGGGAAGAACTATTTATAAAACGAACGATGTGTTTCTAAAGGCTCTATTGCCGTAAATGTAACTGATAAAGCTCTGCTTTTAGAGTTTTACAGAAATATTCTCTCTTCCATAAAGAAATTTCCATAACAAAAGGATTTAAATTGAAATGATAAAGAGTATTAAAATAAAGTGTTTAAAAATGTTTATATAAGAAACTTTTTCTAATGAATCTTGGGTTTGAAATATGATTTAATTTTTGTATGAAATGGGAATGCAAATACACACACACATGCACACACACACACACACACACACACACACACTTCCTATCTTAGTCAACAGTCAATACCATGGACTGGGTGGCTTAAACAACAGATATTTGTTTCTCACAGCTCTGGAGGCTGGGAAGTCAAAGACCAAGGTGCCACCATATTTGGTGTCTGATGAGGAGCCTCTTTCTGGTTTACAGATGGTTACTTTCTTGCTGTATCCTCACACAGCTTAGAGAGAGGGGGCTCTGGTCTCTTCCTCTTCTTGTTAGGCCACTAATCCCATCATGGAGGCCCCAACCTCATGATCTCATCTAAATCCAGGTGCCACCCAAAGTCCCATCTCTGGATACTATCACATTGGGGATTAGGGATTCAACATGTGAATTCTGAGGGGGCACAAACACCCAGTCTATAGCACTTCCTAAACTTAAAATTCTTAATCTATTTTTAAAACCTATATGTAAACAATGATCTCATCTGATATAGTAAATACTACAAGAGTAAAAGAAAAAAATGGCTGAACTCTTTTTTTAAGTTTATTTATTTATTTTGAGAAAGAGAGACAGAGAGACTGAGAGAGAGATGGAGAGAGAGAATACCAATGCAGTGCTTAATCCTAGTACTGCGAGATCATGCCCTGAGCAGATATTAGTCTGGCACTTAACTGACTGAGCCAACCAGGCACCCCAAAATTGAATGATCTCTTCAAATGGAGGTGGGAGAGGAAAGGAAAGTTTCTGGGAAGAGTTGACAATTATGTTTAACTAAGACTTGGGGAGTAATTTAAATCTTAACTTCACCCAACATTGCAACATTATTATCTATCCACCTTCCAAATGTGCGTGCTGGGGCTGACACATGCACATATTAATAAGTATAATTTTGTTCCATAATACAGTTAGTATAAATAATAAATAATATAATGGGAGATCCAGGGTTTAATCTCAAGTGAAGAAATGTTAAATTTATCTATATTAATAATGTTGGATGATGTCACATCATACCACAGTTATTTCATGTTGCTATCCTGGAGATGTTTTAGTTAGACTGTCAGCATGATACGCATCTTATATACAATATTTTCAAACTGTAGATTATCTCCTCATTTTCTGATTAATCTCCACAGTGATAGTGTAATGACTGGCAAATATTCTTGCTACATTATAAAACCAGAAACCTGTTTAATCTTTCACAATCTTGTCTTATTTTCATAGAGATTTTATTGTGATTATTGTTTGTGATTTTTAAACTGGAATTTGCCCTTGCAAAATCTGACATTCACATCCTCAAATCTGGTATGATAAACGGAGCTTACTCTCTGCAAGTGATATTTTATAAATCTCATTCTGTACCTGGGGACAAGTGGACAAAAAGTCATCACCTTCACAGCAGCTGTGGTCATATTTCACATTAAACTGACTGTGGATATTTTAAGTTTTGAAGGTGTTAATGCCTGATTCTGCTTCAAAAAGCAGAACATTTTACTATCTATATTTGTAAGAAACTGCCATTTAAAAAATAAACTTTAATTTTGAGTTTATAAATTTACATGCAGGTATGAGAAACAATACAGAGAATTCTCATGTATCCTTTACCCAGTTTCTTCCAAAGGTGATGCTTTGCAAAATCATAGCACAATGACAGTGATACAATCCACCCAATTATTTAGATTCAGTTTTACATTTTATATGGAAACCTCCAATCTATTTAATTTTTTTTATTTTTAACATAAAATAACTGGAAGCTGAATCTACTGACTTGGTTCTTCAGTTAAATTTCACTTCTACTATAAAGTTAAACTATACTTACACAGCTCCATTTAGTGCAAGTTGTGTCTAAGTTAAGTTGAAATAAAATTTTTATTTTTTATTTTATTAGAGAGAGAGCACAAACAGAGGAGGGGCAGAGGGAAAGAGAGAGACAGAATCCCAAGCAGGTTCCACACTCAGTGCAGAACCCAACGCGGGGCTCGATCCCACGACCCTGGGATCATGACCTGAGCTGAAATCAGGAGTTGGATGCTGAACCAATTGAGCCCCCAGAAGCCCCTGAAACATTTTGGACATTTTATTTTATTTTTGAGAAGAAAGAATGGGAAAGGGGGAGAGAGAGAGAAGAGGACAGGATGCAAAGTAGGCCCTGCTCCGACAGGGCAAGCCCAACGCAGGGCTCAAACTCTCAAACAGGGATCATGACGTGAGCCAAAGTCAAATGTTCAACCAACTGAGCTACTTAGGTGCCCCCCTCCTCGCCCTGAAGTGAAACTTGTAAAGGAAAGTCTAAGGGTGTTTTCTAGCAATGGATAGAGGTACAATTGAATTGTTAATTTTTTTCTTCATTTCAGCACCTAAATAACTTTTTATACTTTGAAAATATGTATGCATTAACAAGCAAAATGTGACAGCTGTGTTGAGTATCATGGTGTGTATGTCTATTTTAACATTTAGATACATCCTACATGAAAATGGCTCTTTATAATTAAGCTATTATTGCATACAAATAGAGGTTATAAGAGATGTTACAGGATGCTTTAAGAGAACAATTTATTTTTTATAGTGTAAGAGTAGCAGTAAATAAAAGATAGTACTGTGTTTGGCCAGGACTTACTGTACATTTAGAAGAATGGATTCATTAAACGTGCCCCCCCCCTCCAACATACACACACCCATCTCTGCTCTGGAAACTAGCTTTATATGATAGTAGTAAACACAGATTGAAATCCTGACTTACTGACATCAGCTTCTTGCATGTGTCCTTATTGATACAAATGGAATGAGCTAGCAGAAACAGCACAACTTGTCAAATGGGTTTTCAGAACTCCTTGTAGTTTTACAAGCATGTGACTACTTCCCAAAATATACTATAAGCTTTCTAAATATAATGCAGATAACCTTTATTTGACATACCTGTATCAATTGTATGACAGTTTAATCTACTTAAAAGTAAATTGGCTAGAGACATTAACGGACATCATTATGTGTAATTTTAAGTTTTATATCTTAATGGAAATATGCTTGAAAACATGCCTTTCTGTACTTGATAAATATTTTTCACTTGAATATTTAAAGATTAAACTTAACTAAAATAATAGGGCAACCCTCCTACTGAATGAATCCTGATTAGGTGGATTGACATGTATTAATTTAGTTTAAATTGATGTAAAATAACCTAATCTGGATTTAGTTCTATAGGCCAGAAAGAGAAAAATGGAAATGACTCTAGGATAGTCTTAACATTTAGTGGGTAATTCCCAGGTGTAGGTGGTACTCAACTCAGATATAGTCAACCCACCTTTACAATCTGAAGTTATCTCCACATAGTACGGAGTGTGGCCCACAAAATCCAAGTACTTACCATGAGATCCACTGGGGTAGATGAATTGGTATGGTGACTTGCTACATTGGTGTTACCATGGTAATATCCTTAAAAATCAAATTCTTATTTGTTGAACCAGAGGAGCAGATAGTGGCTGAAGGCATATTCAAAGCTAAGTTTTAAAGAAGCTCTTATTTGAAGCATTTATTTTTCTTGAAACATTTCTAGAACTCTTAATTAAAGGAAACATCGATTAGGTGATAGTCACTGCAATGGAAATAATATGGGAAACATATTACAGCAAATAGTTTAATATCCACAATATACAGTTTGCAAAATTGATACACAGAAGTTATCTCCACAGAGTACCCAATTTTAAAGTTGCATTAAAAAAAATAGCACAAAATTCCTGCCTATAAACCATTGAGAGAATTGTAATGAATACAATGGTATATTCACTAGTATTAGATTTTTTTTTTTCAGAGACAAGATTTCTTCCAGGAAAAGCATACTTAAATGCTTTTCTCAAAGCCATGAGACTTGAACCTAAGGCCCTCCTCATATCTGAATGTCCTCTTCTGCCCACCCCTACCTCTGGTACCAATGGGTCAGGTCACTTCTTTTGAGGAATAAACTCCTGAACATAATAGATACAAGAGTGATTTTAGATAGAATTTCAGAAATGGTCATCTACACTTCACTATATCTTTGTCACTCACTGTTATCATTACGGCTTTCATTTTTCTGTCTATACTTCTAGTTGTTTTCTCTGTGAGATTATTCCTTCCTTTTAGTTTAAGTCCCTAGGGGTCTATGAGTGTAGATCCATCATAAATATTTTGAAAATAACTTCAAACATGAAACCTTTAAAGGCATTTCTATTACAGAAGTTGGGGGAAGATTTTATATTTCATTAGTTGCCATGTTGATATGCTTCCTTATGCATGAGCTTACTACCTCACAGGTCCTGTGTCCTTAATTTCTTTTTTTTTTTCTAGTTTTTATTTCTTCATTTTGAGAGAAAGAGAGGAGAGAGGGTACACAAGCAAGGAAAGGACAGAGAGAGAAAGGGGAGGGATAGAATCCCAAATTTCAAGCAGGCTCCATGCTGCCAGAGTGAAGCCTAATGCCGGGCTTGATCCCACAAATAATGGGATCATGACATGAGCAGAAATCAAGAGTCAGATGCTTAACTGACTGAGCCACTGAGGTGCCCCATGTGTTATTAATTTCTTGAGATGAAGTTTGGAGAAATAAAAAACCTGGGGACATATTCTAAAGTTGATTATCAGTTTGAAAGAACAGATCTCATTTATTGTTACCACAAGCTTTTTAAAACAAACATCGTTGACCTCTTTTATTAGTTAAGTTTGTGGGGGCTCATTCAACATTTTGGGATTAAAAACACCTATTTAGACTATCTGAAGAAAAAGAAAAACAGACAAAAATTATCAGCCCATACAGTACAGTTCTAATATTGACTCTGTAATATAAAAACTATATTCTTTAAATTATGTGACATTTTCTTTAAAAAATAGTGATAAGGGAAAGTCATGTTGGCTGTATTTATTTTTAACTCTTCTAAAAGAGTCTCTAAAATAAAATAGAGAAGGCACACATACTTTTAAAATGCTGAAGCTCTGTTACTTCCTTATAGGGGTGGTTAGAAAGAAAAAGAAAAAAAAATCCTTAAATGTATCTCTGGCATTGAGGCAATTGCCTTTAAAATATTTAGCATACATTTAAATTTGCTTTTTGTAGGATGCTGGAGTGTGGCTATTACAATAAGGTTGGAGATGTCTATAACTTAAGGAGGCAAAATATCCTAAACATACATAAGTAAATTATGAATTAAGAGGTGGGGATGGGTAGGAGTTTAAATCTTGTAAACTGATTTACAAAGCCTATAGTAGCAGAGGGTATATGTCAGATGCATTGGACATGTGATGTGTTAGGGGCGCACAGTTTCAACTCCACCCCTTAAAACGAACAAACAAAAAAAGATAAAATTATGACTTCATAATTGTGTGGGTGTGTTTAAACAGTTATTGAACTAAATATTCTGCCTATTTAGCTCTGGGTTATCCTATTTTTTCTAAAGACCAATTAGAGCAAAAAAAAAAGATCTTAAAATATTGTATCTTGATAATCTTGATTCTCTTTCATTGTATCTAAGGTTGTAAGTTATCACTTCTCTGCTTCTGTAATCTTCTTTCCTTCACATTTACCTCAATCTGATATTCTAGTTGTGCAGGCTCACTCTTTGTGAATCACACACACACACACACACACACGCTGTATGCTGTCTGGAACATAGGAGGAGTGCCTTGCATGCAGGCGGACCACACCCTTTGGTATACACTACATGTTCTCTGCTTCAGTTGTCCAGTCTGTGTGATCTTCAGATCTCTGAGGGGGAACGAAGACCTGTCTGTCCTTAGAGATGTCAGCATTTGGGAACTTTGGAGGTTTAAAGTTCTTTTAATGAGACGGACATTCTCTTTAAAGTGCTTCAATATTGGGGCACCTGGGTAGCTCAGTCAATGAAGCCTCCAACTTCGGCGCAGGTCATGATCTCATGGTTCATGAGTTCAAGCCCTGCGTCGGGTTCTCTGCTGTCAGCACAGAGCTCATTTTGGATCCTCTGTCCCACTCTCTCTATCCCTCCCCTGCTCACTCTGTCTGTCTCTCTCTCAAAAATAAATAAACATTAAAAATATTTAAAAATAAAGTGCTTAAATATTTCTTATATTAACTTTATAAACATGTTCTAGGTTAATTTAAGTCAGTGCAGTGTCACTGGAAAAGGCTGTGCTGCGTAACTCTGCTTTGGGAATGATCCTCAACTTAGTAAGCTTTCAGGGTGACATTTAGATGGAACTTTTTAGAAATATATCACTTTCTCGGGGAAGTACTGCAGAGTAGAACAGATTTATAGAGCTGGAAGCCTATTATGCAGAGGTGTAGATCACTACTGTCGACCAATGAGACCAGCCTATTTGTGTGTGTGTGTGCAAATATTCACCTAATGTCCTTTGTCTTGTCTTGCCCTGTTTAAGTAACAATTCAGTTTGATTTTTTTTGTGTCTAAAAATTCAGATTGTTCTTTACCCTAAATCATTTTCCTTGATTTTTGTTCCTAATCTCAGGCATCGAACAAATGTTTTTGTTTAGCTATATTTGTCAGGAATGATAGATTTAACAGCAAAGCATAAATGTAGACAGGTAGTTAAAAATCCTGTACAATAAATCATTGCATTTACCATGTGTTTGTGAAGGGATATGATTAAAAAGGAAATATGTGTGAGGTAGAAAAATAAATCCAATAAGATTATTTTAGGAGAGCAGTATTAGAAAGTTCAGATTTGTAATCATTGTATAGAACTTTTTTTTCTTTTTAAAGGAAAACAGATCTTGTAGTTGTTACTCAATATATTTAAGGCCTCTAATACTTTATCCTATAAATGTAATATTCTCTTTTTCATAAGCAACTCATTTATAATTACAGAACTTATGCACTTGTTCAAATAGAGTGACAATTTCCACTTGTTAGAGACCATTATATCTATCACAGATAAGAAAGGAGCAATTCTTTACTATAAAACTGTCTGTGATTAAAACATTACTTTACCCAATCAAAGTACTTTGGTGTGGGGAAGCAAAAAATAATATAAAAGCAAGGAGGGGGGCAAAACATAAGAGACTTTTAAATACAGAGAGCAAACTGAGGGCACTGGAGGGGTTGTGGGTGGGGGAATAGGTTAAATGGGCAAGGGGCGTTAAGGAAGACACCTGTTGGGATGAGCATTGGGTGTTATATGTAGGGGATGAATCACTGGATTCTACTCCTGAAATCATTATTGCACTGTATGCTAACTAACTAGGAGGTAAATTAAAAAATATATAAATTTTAAAAAATCATATATAAAAAAAACTTTGGTATGTTTTCCAAAAGAATAAGCTAGAAAACTAATTCTTCTTGTAAGACCATGTGATTTTAATAGCTGAATATTATCATTTAATCTTAACTATAATTCATGTCCATGATCTTACAATCTGAAAACTATCTGTGGTATAGTTATTAGTAATCACATCCATGCTGAATACTTATTCATATATAAATAGAATATTTTTGCTTGTTTCTAGTCAAATAATTTTCTGTGTACATCAGAAACAGATGAAAACAACATGGATGTTATCATATACATACACAGAGTTGTGACAAATAAACATATGCATAGCCATAGCCTTTTAACAAATATATTACTTTGCAGGGCATGATAAAACTCTTCTTGCTCCAGCTCTCTAAGGTTTATAAAATGACCTTTGAGTGAGTTATTTTAATGAGTGCTGGACAAATTGTCTTTGTTTGTTTGCTTGTTTGTTTGTTTGTTTTGGTCTTTGGGAAAAAAAATGGCTGCCTTGGAAACTGGTCATCTTTAAGGCTGGCTGCTATTCCTGTCTGCCAACTTCCACTGAGGATTTTCATCCCTAATAACTGGAAATGTAAACAAAAGCTGACTGGCTAAATTGGGTCCCTTTACAACTGTAAATAACAACTTCCAAATTTTTGCTTAAGGTGTCACACCAATGGTATGACTATTTCAAATTTTTTCAAGTCAGGAATAGGCTTCTCTTTCTTGTCGTGTGAAAGATAAATTAACAGATATTTTCTGTGCCTCCTAGCTTTGGAAACTGATTTATTATAGATAGTGAAATAACAGAGAATAAGAAATCTTGAACTTTGTTGTCTCATGACTATTCCTCCCCCAACCATGAAAATTGATTTAATGTACTCCCATTTTGGGCATCATTTAATGTTTCAATATTAGAAGTTTTAGAAGTACATTCTTGCTACAGTTTCATCCCAAGGACAGTATTTTTTTGCAAAATTCCATTATATGTGAGGGTTTTATTTTCCCTAATATAGTTTGCAGCCACCTAGAAAAGGCCACAGTTATTTGTGATGTTATTTTTTTTTCCTGCTAAAACCAGTTTTAGAAACTATAATTCTAGAAAGAAAGAGAGAGAGAAAGGAAAGAAAGAAAGGGAGGGAGGGAAGAAGGAAGGAAGGAAGGAAGGAAGGAAGGAAGGAAGGAAGGAAGGAAGGGAAGAAGGAAAGAAAGAGGGAGGGAGGAAGAAATTGGAATTCTTTCACTGAATAACCCAGATAAAGTGTGTGTTTAACACCTGTATCTTACCTTAGGGTAATTAGGGAACACATTACATTTCAGCTCAGCCATTTGAATTTTCTATATTTCTTTCAATATAGCCTCATTGTTCAGATTCAAATTTTATTATAGAATGTATTACTCAAGTTTTGAATGAATCTTTACTTTTAAATACATTCTTGTATCTGTGACTCATCGTGGATTTAGAAATAGGGTATATTGCTAGCCTGTATTTTCCATATTTAACACAAAGGTATTATTTACCAGAATCATTTAATAGTAGAGGCATATTCTAGTAAAATTTGTTTTTTTTAAGTGTCTTTATATAAGGGAACTTTATGCTCACTAATTTTGAATGTATAATCTGAAGCATCATAAACTTTTTTTTCTAGACAAAATAAAATCACATTCAAGAATTGTATCACAAATAATTATTTGTGGCTTGGTGGCTAAAAAAATCACAAAGATTTATTGTCTTACAGTTCTATAGGTTGGAAGTCCCATACAGGTCTCTTTGGGCACACATCAAGGAATCAGCAGTGCTGCATTGCTTTTTGGACGATGTAGGAGAGAGTTTAGTTCCTTTCCTTTTTCAGTTCCTAGTCACCACTCACATCCCTTAGCCCATGGCCCTCTATTATCTTCAAAGCCAGCAACATGACATCTCTCTGTGACTTTCTTCTGTAGTCACATTTCTCTCTGATTCTTACTCTTATTCAGCCTCTCTCTTCTATTCTTAAAGACCCTTGTGGTTATATGGGATTCACTAGGATCATTTGAGATAATCTCCCCATTTTGAGGTCACCTGATCAGCAACCTTATTTCTCCTTTGCCATGTAATCAAACACACTAACAGCTTTCAGAGATTAGGATTAAGATGTGGGCATCATGGAGCATGGGGGGGGGATTATGACTTTATTCTGTCTACCACAAGAATGAAACCTGCTTCTAAAATAAATTTTGAGGGGTGCCTGTGTGGCTCAGTGGTTGAGCATCCGACTTCGGCTCAGGTCATGATCTCACAGCTCGTGAGTTCGAGCCCCGCATCAGGCTTTGTGCTAACAGTTCAGAGCCTGGATCCTGCTTCGGATTCTGTCTGTCTCTCTCTCTGCCCCTTCCCCGCACACACTCTATCTGTCTCTGTCTCTCAAAAATAATAATAATAATAAAAGTTAAAATAAATTTTGAAAGGCCTGTTTATTTTTTTGGATGCAATAGTGTGATGAAAATATTAATGAAATAAAAATATTAATAAAATAACCAAAACCAACTATGAAATAATTTGTGGAATAAAATTGTACCTAAATGTGTAAATTGAAACCTAAGTTTTTATCAGGAACTCTGGCAGAATTTACTACTGAATCACACTACTTCACGAATGTTACTGTCAAAGAATAAGTATAAATTTATTTTATTTAATTAATTATTATTTTTTTCTTTTTGAGAGTGGGAGAGAGAGCACACTCATACCCGTGTTGCAGTGGGGAGGAGTGGAGACAGAGATCTTAAGCAGGGTTCATACTCAGTGTGGAGCCCCACGTGGGGCTCAGTCTCATGACCATGAGATTGTGACCTGAGCTGAAATCAAGAGTCAGACGCTTAACCAACTGAGCCACCCGGGTGCCCCAAGAATCACAGGTATGAGTAACTATAAAGTTTCAGAACATTAACAAAATAATGTACCAGGGCAACTTTAAGCCCAAACTTTTCTCTTCTCCTACCAGGGAGGTGTTATTTGTATGAAGGAAGATTCAAGGATGACTATTTCTCAGAACTCAACCTTACATTTTTCTTTCAAACTATGATCAGCAGCATATACTTTGGGGCCTGATGTTAGATCCATAGACTTGTGAAACTGGATTGGATTTTAGACAACTTTGAGGTTATGCTTTACATTTTAGACAGGAAGAAACTAAAACAGACGGAGATATAGAGATTTACCTAGGCCCCTATGGGTATTGGGACTGTAGGACTGGGACTAGAGTTCATTTGTACCTCCTTAAACTCTTCCCCACCTATCAGCTCACACACAGACTTGACCACAAGGAACACACTAATTGATAGGACTGCAATGAGCATCTTTTTGCCTAACTGATTTTGTCTCATTGGGAATTTATATTATTTGGGGTTCTTAGTTACCCTACCTAACTTCATTAGGCTCTCCCTTGCTAGGCTAGACAAAAAATAAAATAAAAAAAAAGATTATTAGTAGCTCCCAGAAACTTTATTTAGGCAAACACACAAACAAACAATAAGAAAAAACCTTATGTGGAAATTGTGCACCTACAACCAATAAGATTTCTCCACCACGCTGCTCTGGTGGGGAAGCTACCACTGCTAATGTCCAAGCCAGCCTCCTGCTGACCCCAGGAACAGGGCACTGCCACTCGGCTGTCTGCCCCCACAGCTTCTAAACGCTGGGTGTCTGTCTGCTGTGCTCTGGGACGCTCATCCAAATGGAGTCTGAATGTAACCACCTTCTTCAAGAATCTCCCCTCTAAACTGAAATCTCAAGCGAAGTCATCCGTGTTTTAGATGCAAAGGAAAATGGATTTGTGCTTTAAACTTAGAGATTTCCTAACGTGAAGTTTTTCTCAGACCTGGGCACTATGTTAAAGAAGTACAGTTCAAAAAGCATGAACAATGTGAACTATGAGGCTGTTAGATCATCCTCATTTCTTGACTCGGCGGGAATTTCATTTTTCCCCCTGATAACTTCTAACCTGCAAGTTGATGTAACTTTAAGTGGAAAAAGAGCAGTGAAAACAATAGAGGAAATGGAAGATTATAAAAATTATGTATGTTGGGACAGGGAGTGGGACAGGGAGAAATTGATGTCCCACGTCAATACTGGTTTGTATCCATGGGCTTTTAAATAATAATCAGAATTCAACTAAGTGATTTGTTACCCATAAGTTAGAAATCAGTTGCTGTCAGCTTTTGATTAGCATTAGATTCAATCATCTTAGGTGCTTGATTATATTCTGTCACATATCAGCTCATTTAAACAATTGAAAATCTAATTCCTAACTATGTTTATTCAAGGTAATTCTAACTATAATCTTCAAAGAAGAAATGAATTACCTAAATTGGTAACTGTGTAAAGATTGTCAACTGTCAGTCATGACCACAAAGTAACTTGCGGAGTAATCCTAATATGCTAATTTGCCTTCATATCAAACTTTTGAGATAGGTGTCGTGATTATTCCAGTTAAGGAAACTGAGGTATAACCTGACAAAGGTCATTTAGGACATTTGTGACAACATAAGTAATTTTATAAAAGCCTTATTTGTGCATGTCCTGTGTAATATCCTGCCCTTGGGTAGAGTGGGGTGGGGTGTGTGTGAATATGAATAAGTTGGGTTATAAGGCATTGGTAATGGAATAATCACTCTTGAGATGATTTTACATTCTGTAAGACTCCTCTGTAGCAGACTGGAGATAGTAGGCTGGCTTCAGGGAAGTCAACTGCCAGATTTTGAGAGAACCACATGGCTAGGACCTGAGGGAGAGTCTGTAAGAGTTGAGAGCAACTTTTGCCGACAACCCACAAGGAAACAGGGCCTAGTATTCCTGCACCTTAAAGGAGCTGAATTCTGTCATCAATCTGAATGAGTCTGACAGAGGACCCCACGCTGCAGATGGGAACTACAGGCTGGCTAATACCTTGATTTAGGTCTGTGAGGACCTGAACAGAGGACCCAGTGGAACTATGCCTACAAACCTGACCCATAGAAGCTAAAGATAGTACATTTGGGTTGTTTGAAGGCTGTAATGTGGAAAACTATTACACAGCAAAAGAAAATTAATTCACGTGATGAAGGCCACAAGTGACCGAGGAAGTAATTTTACCCAGCAAGTCTGACTGAAAATCTTCTGGTCTTTTCCAATTAAATCACTCCCTCTAAGTTGGAGGAACCAGCAATAAACAAATCCAGGAGAACTGTCATAGGCCCTCATACTCCAGGTCAGGCTAGTGGTTGGTACCACTACTATTAGAGAATTATGGTTTTGTCTTTTGATAACCACATTTAAAGGCGATTTATTGATGATTTAGAATTTAACGGACTACTATGGTATGATTAGCTTTCTAACCTTTAAAAATAATAAGAAAAAATATCTAACCATTACTTTAATTATATTAGGAAATATAGCTACATCTCAATCAGGTCTTTTAATTTGAAGCAGATATCTTTTTATGCAAAATACAGTCTTCTGAAAAAAATACAATTTTCTGGTCTGAAATAGTAATACATTATAAAACCACAATACAGCTGAGACATTTTAAAGGAAACATGTACCTATTAATGTCAGTTTTCCCAAATTTTATATCAAATATACTATGACATAATTTGGTAAAGATGTGAATTTTTATTGTGCATATATCTTTATCACAAGTGTATAGTTATGTATGTATATATTTATACAGATAAGTTTAAACAACTTCGGGAAAAACATGAAGGAAAAGCAGCTATTAAATACATTTTGATAAGAAGTTAGAACAGGAAACTAAATAATATATGGCCCAATGATTTCATTACTATGCTGCCCACCATCCTGTCATTTTCCAAGTTAATTAAATTTCCTTCAAAAAAGTACTTTAAGGATGGCTCAGTTGGTTAAGCATCAGATTCTTGATTTCAGCTCAGGTCATGATTCCACAGGTTCCTGAGACTGAGGCCCCACGTGTCGCGCCCCCGCTTCGGGCTGGTGCTGACAGTACAGAGCCCGCTTGGGATTCTCTTTCTCCCTCTCTGTCTGCTTCTCCTCCACTTGAATGTGTACTCTCTTTCTCTCTCAAAATAAATAAACATTTTTATGTTAAAAATATGTTTTTATGTTATAAATAAACATTTACATGTTTATAAATGTTTACAATATGTTATAAATAAACATTTTTGTTTTAAAGTGCTTGAAACAGATCACTGTTGGCACATGTTAGAAATATAAAACATATTTATTTTTGTTTCATTGTAAAATAGTCATTCTTGACTTGAGCTTATTCTTGAGATTTGATAAACAATTTGAGGCCAATTGACAATTCTAAGAAAGAGAAATACAGAAATGGCTTCTTTAAAAACTGGACAGTGAGGAATCATTATTGTTATTGTTTTTAAAAAATTTAAAATTTTTTTTAACATTTATTCATTTTTGAGAGTGAGAGAGACAGAGCATGAGCAGGGGAGGGGCAGAGAGAAAGGGAGACACAGAATCTGAAGCAGGCTCCAGGCTCCGAGCTGCCAGCACAGGGCCTGATGTGGGGCTTGAACTCACAGACTGCGAGATCATGACCTGAGCTGAAGTCGGACGCTCAACCGACTGAGCCACCCAGGCGCCCCTGTTGTTATTGTTTTTAAAGGTATGAACATTTTGTTGCATAATAGCATTCTTCTAAATCTGTACAAATGGTCACTAGCCACTAATTTTGCCATTTCTCTACTATAAGAAACAATATCTTTAGCTAGTTTAGGTATAAAAGCATCGGAAACCTAACACGCATGTCTCTATGCATGATGTGCATTGAAATTTTACTTGGGCACGTTGATTCATTTAACTCCAAATGTCTGTAAATATTTTAGACTAACTTTTCAAGGAATAGTCTTTATTAAAGAAAACTTGTTTATGGGGCGCCTGTC
Organism: Acinonyx jubatus; assembly: GCF_027475565.1. Taxonomy (NCBI): domain Eukaryota; kingdom Metazoa; phylum Chordata; class Mammalia; order Carnivora; family Felidae; genus Acinonyx; species Acinonyx jubatus. The sequence goes on from NC_069384.1 coordinate 29,053,833, forward strand.
TTTGAAGCGACCAACTTTGGCTCAGGTCATGATCTCACAGTTCGTGGTTTCAAGCCCCACATTGGGCTCTGTGCTGACAGCTTGGAGCCTAGAGCCTGCTTCGGATTCTGTGTCTCCCTCGCTCTCTGCCCCTTCCCCACTCGCACTCTATCTCTCTCTCTCAAAAGTAAATAAAACCTTAAAAAAAAAAAGAAAAGAAAACCGGTCTATCACATGAGTGCCCAAGTTGTAATCATTACATATTCTTGTATTAGTCAAGGACACTCTCAACAAGGGTCCTTAATCAGTGTTTTCAACGGAAACCTACAAATTGGAATTAGAGTTACTATTATTTTTTTGCTTTGTGCTCCAAGAATCCTCACTTTAGGTCATTCTAAGGTAATAACAGCCTCTATAGAAGGCACAGTTTATCATCTAGTTTTTGTATGAAGTGATATGAGGTCATTGTATTTCCGCCACTAGATTTTATCACTTTAATAATCCATTACAATATATATATATAGAATGAAATGATGAGCCATATTATATTTATCATATCATACAACAAATAGCATGACATGCCAATAAATCACTCTATCTTACAGAGCATTGAGATTATTCTTCCACATCTGCATTGAAATGAGGAGTCAGCATATAGTCTCAATCAAGTCTAGAGTTTTGACACAAATTTGTATCTTAGAATGGATAATGCATATGGAAATTCAAAATTATTTGTTTTCTAATATTTTACCAAATAAACTTATTTAATTTCACAAAATATCAAAGTCCAAAATAAAATATTAATTATAAATGAGCTATTGTCTTAGGAGTAATACAACTCATGTAAGAGGAATAAAATTTTGTGCAAACTGAGATTTCTGGTGAACATTTTTCCTATTGCAAGAATGGATGGAGGAAAGACTCTATTTTAATAACTAGAACCCACAGAAAAAAAGGAAGATAGAAATATTGTTTAACCTACTAAGTATATAGACAAGAAAATGGGTTCACATATGTTAAGGAATATAATCAGACTGACTAAGAAGGGATATCAGAAGTTGAATTTTCACACTTATTTCAGTGTTACTTTATATTAAATCCTTTTTTCTTTTCATTTGGTTTGTTTTCTTTAAAATTCAGTTACTGAATTTTACATACAGTCATCAAGTTAGCCAAATGGTTCAGCATCTTTTGGAGTTCAGCTGCATTGTATTGGAAATATATTTGAAATAAACCTTTGTTGTTTAGAAGCCATTCTGTCCATGACAACTAAATTTAATCATACAGCTTAGGGAATTTCTTAGTTTCTTTGCTTTTCCTAGCAATAGAGCAAACCAGAGCCTTGGAATTATTAAAAAAAAAAAAAAAAGGAAAACCTGTGGTTTACCTTGAAGGTCCATAAATACTTCAAGCTGCATACAATTTACAAAAAATATACTTTTTTGTTTGTATTCTTCCTTATCTTGTAATGTTTAATTGTACTTGGTGTTATAGCAAAAACATCTTCTAGAGGGCATAGTTTCTTCCCATTACAAAGTATGAAATGTAGGTTTCTTTCTTTTTTAAAGTTTATTTATTTTTAGAGAGAGCGACAGATTGAACAAAGGAGGGGCAGAGACAGGGAGGGGCAGAGAGAGAGAGGGGGGGAGAGAGAGAATCTCAAGCAGGCTCCATGCTGTCAGTGCAGAACTCTACACAGGGCTTGATCTGATGAACCTTGAGATTGTAACCTGAACCAAGGTTAAGAGTGGGAAATTTAACCAAATGAGCCACCCAGGCTACCCAAAATGTATCTTTCTTTCATGGAGCTTTAGAAATGCTCCAGTTACCAAGATTTGTTGTGTCTTTCTATTCTCATCATATGAAAAATCTAATGGAAAAATAAAAAAAAAAGACTCCTCTAAAATGTACACATTGTATGTTATTAAGCACTATTATATATATTTATTAATTTTGATTTTTGAGAATAGCTGAAACACAATGTTACGTTAGTTTCAGGCATACACCATCCATGGTGATTCAACAACTCTATACATCATGCTGTGCTCACCGCAAGTGTACCTACCATCTGTTACTATACAACCCAATTACAGTACCATTGACTGTATTCTCTATGCTATGCCTTTTATTCCCATGACTTATTCATTCCATAACTGGGAGCCTGTTTCTTTACTCCTCTTTACCCGTTTTGTCTATCTTCCACTCCACTCCCCTCTGGTAACCACCAGTTTGGTCTCTGTTTTTAGGTCTGATTCCGCTTTTTGTGTGTTTTTTTATTTGTTTTGATTTTTATATTCCACACGAAATCATGTGGTATTTGTCTTTCTCATCCAACTTGTTCTCATAGCATAATATCCTCTAGGTCCATCCTGTTGCCTCAATTTAAGCACTATCATTAAGCGCACAGTGTTTTAGGATTTTTACACTTAGGTAAGTTCAGAATTTTCAAAGGATTAGAAAAGTCAGTGTTTGGGGTTAATTCCTAAACTTTCATTTCTTTGATTTATTAAACAAACGTAAGGAGAATGCAATATGTGATGGATTGATTTAAATGCTATAGTAGTGATTTAGCTGATTTATAAGAGAACAATGAACAATTCACAAAATTCCTGGTCTTCTTAGACCCTACCTTCTAGTGTAGTAAGACAGTCACATAGAAAATAAAACAGGTAATATGTCATATGGTGATAAGTGCTAAGGAGAAAAAACAGAGAGAGAGGAAGGGAGAGTAGGGCATACAAATTTCAGTTTTAAATAGCCTGATCAAGAAAGGCCTCACTAAGCCAGTGACACTCAAGCAAAAACCCAAAGGAAAAGAGGAGAAGCAGTGCATCATATCACGGTATTTAAGAGCACAGCCTTTGCAGGTGGAAGATTTGCAGTGCCTGATGTGTTCAAGGAAGATCAAGAAGTTTTGTGTGACTGGGCTGTAGTGAGCCAGAAGGACAGTGAGAGTACAGGAGGTAGACAGATAATGGAGCTAGATTATGTAATTTCTTGTAGGCATCTGTAGTGTCTCAAGCTTTTACTTTGAATGGGATGGAAAACCACTGAAGAGTGTTTAACTACACATGCGTCATGATCTGGCTTAGACTGCAAAAACTCACTCTGGCTGCTGTGGATAGAGGCTTTGAGAGACCCGTAGTATCCATAGGGAACACCAAGCCTTCCACTTGTGAGCTAGATCCTATCATCTCTCACCTAACTCAAGAACATTATTCCACTCACTTTCCCCTTTCTTCTGCATCATTAACTCTCCTCTTTTTAACAAATAATTTTCTTCAGATATACCTTTCCACATCGCACAACCTCTCAAGGTACTGTCTCATCCTTTCTCTGATTCCCAGAGCTAACCTGTGGTAGTAGTCTGTACCCACTGTACAGAGTTTTTCTTCATAGTTTTCTTCATAGTTTTTCTTCTTCAGAGTTTTCTTCATAGTTTTTGGAGGTTCCTCCCTAATCTGTTTTCTCCTTTGCTACTTTTCAAAAAGTATGCTTGCCAAGGGCAACATTGACCTCCTTATTCTTGAAGTCTCTATCATTTTCTTAGCAGTTGACATGAGTGATCATTCACTTCAAGAATTTTCTTCACTTGGTTTTCAGGGCATTATACTCCTGGTTCTACCTACTGAATAAACTGCTGCTTCTTAGGCTCCTTTTCTGATCTCCCATCTTTCCAATCTTTAAATGGCAGCATGACAGAGCTAAATTCTGGCACTTATTTCTTCTACCCAAACTCGGTCCCTTGTTGATCTCATGCCTTAACTCTCATATGTATACTTCTAACTTCTAAATTTTTATCTCCAATTTTCATTGCTCTGATGAACTCCAGAATAATATATAACACTGCTTGGTTGATATTTTCATTAAAAATATACTAAGTAACTCAACATTATTATTTGCAAAATTGACCTTCTGACCTTCTGCCCCAAAACCTGGGACCCCTAAAATCTTGCCCATCTCAGTAAATTAATTTCATTGTTTAATTATTTAAACCCAAACCCATGGAATCATCCTTAACTGTCATTTTTCTTTTGTTCCTTTCTCAATCCATCAGGAAGTCCTGAAAGTCTACTTTTAAACTGAACATAGATAGAATTGAAGTATTTTACACTGATACTACAGTTGTCCAAGCCACCATCAGCTCTCAATGGAACATTGTCATACTCTCCTATAATTTGAGTTTCTTAATCAAGAGCAAGGTTTATTACCAGTTCTTTCTTTCTGAAATTATTATTATTATTCGGTGGGTTTTATGTAATTGACTTATGCTACCTCATCAAAAGTTTCTACATTGTGTCCTTTATGATCATTAAAAACTTTGCAAACATCCTTCACTAAAATCTTGAGAGAAATTTCTTCCTGGGGTTGATTTTCAGTGAGAGCTCTTGCTTAAGAACAAGGAACAAATTTGAGGGTATTAGCTAAGAGTAAGTGTAAGCTAAATTCAAAGAGAAGAAGGTTGTCACTTTATTAGGATCTGAAATTATTTGGGAGTCTTAATGTCACAGGAACAAGTAGATTTTGCATAAGTGGCACCTTATAAGTTCTCATCAGCCATCCAGTTTTTGTAATACGTCCAATTAAGTGTCGCATTCCCTGAGTCAAAGTCAGCATTTTATGATTCATAATTTCTACATTACTAACATTTTTGATTTGGCCATAATATTTTACTTGTTTTCAATCATAATTACATTTTTAGGACATATAGTTTACCTGAGTTGATAGTTTAACCCATTCAAAATCTTCAGATAAATACCACTTGCTTCTCATAATTCTGTTTTTGTTTATTTCAAAGTGTTTTATCATGAAAGCTTCCTTAAAATCTCGTGTTTGTAAAAATTTGCTCTTTAGGTTATCATGAAACACTTTTAATTGGAATCCCCATAATTTCACAGATAAATGGAAGGATGTAGAAATTAATTTGACCTCCTTGCTGCTTTGACATCTCACTGAATTACTACCAAGTTTCCTATAAAAGCCATTATCTCAATAGTAACTATATCATTTGCAACATGTTATATTAAATATAAAATATTATGAACTAGTTAGGTTTCTGGCTTGATGCTATGTAATTGCCTTTTAAATTTATATCTCAACTGGTTTTATGTGCTTTTTAACATTTAGGATATATTCATATTTTTGAAGTATTTCTTTAGTCAAGATTTGATAGTCTTCAAAAAACAAGTTCTTGCTTTGATTTATATCATCCTTGTGAGCAATTTGCTCATTCTTAATGGAATTTTTGAGATCATAGATAAATTAAGGAAGGGAGTTACCATTTAAATTCACCAAGAGAGTTGGAAGACACTGATAGTGATACCACTAATGATTTACAAGTTTAGGAAAGAAAACAAAATGTTTAATAAAAATGGAACAAAATGTATTTGTAATGAGTATAACATTTTATTAATGCAAAGCTTATTTTTAAGATGGAAAAAGGCGTAGATTTGTAGATTTTTTATTTCAAACTGATACCTCTTTCTGGTAGTTGGGTCTAGCTTTGCCCATTTTCTTCTTTGTGCAGCAAAAACCCCATGAAACAAAATCAAAACTATTTTGGAGAACATAATTCAATGTCAAAGGAAACCTGTTAATAGACATATCTACAGTATATATTCTCAAATCTATGTTATACACATCCTTTCATACTTTATAAGCCAGTGGTTTAGGACATAAAAAAAAAAAACCAAAAAACCAAAATTGATGTTTCTTAAATCACTTGTGATTTGTTCACACACATTGTGTTTTAGCATTCTAGCAGTGTTTTGGTGGATTTATAGATTGGTTTGCTCTATAACCCTATAATCTAAGAAAGTTTTTCTTGGCTTTTAAATCTAATCTCTGAGGATGGATGATAGCCTTTCTTTCAAACAAACAAACAAAAAAAAATCTTTCTGGGATTTTTGTTTTTCCTTGAGGCACATCAAATTCTTAGTTCCTTTAGGATATATAGGAAAAGAGATTCAAAATATTGTATAGAAACTTTTTCATCTTTTCCTTCTATTTTGTAGAGCACTATTACAAAGCATAGCTAATACTGCATCTAAATTGATTTTTTTGCTAGGATAAATATTAAACAAAACTTAAAGATAAAATAACCAGTTAATTCAATAAGATGTTTCCTTTATTTATGCTCCTAGATAATTAATAAAGATAGACAACTTAGAAACTTGGATCATAATCTAGAAATTCCATGCAATTCCTATGAAACATGTACATATAATTCTAGACTAGATGAAAGTTTGGTTTTGTTTAAGACCCTTTGTCATACCAACTCCCCTAGGATCAGAACACTTCATATTATGGCTTATGCTGCTATTTAGAAATAATGCTTTTTCATGTCATATTTATTCTTAAAATAAAAACAATATAATTCTACTGAATATTTATTAAGACAGTTCTGGTAAAGAGCTAAGGAAATATAAAAAAAAATACATATATGGCAATGGTCTCAAACAGTGCTTAAAGGAACTTTGGTGAAGGAATATAGGCAGGCTTTGGAGGCAACTAGAACTAAATGGTAAATGACTGACCTTTGTCTCTTTATCTATTCAGACATGTTTCCTCATTTGTTATGTGAAATCAATAATAGAATCTATATCCCAGGACTGATGATGTGATATATATTAAACATTCTTATACTTTGATATAGCAATCTTTCAATATTCCCCTGTAGGCTATTATTTTTGTATCTTGTTTTATTTTCCTTTTTGAACTCACTGTTGGGACGGGGGTGATAGGACTGATCTGCTTATTGTTCCAATACTTTGCTCAATGTGAAGGAGGTTGTCCTTCCTAATTAAGTCCAGCATTTTTATCTCAAATGCATGCCTTTAATAATTTCAAAACATTGGAGATGTTTCAAAAACTAAGCCTGTCATTTATTTGCAAAATATTTAGTATGAACATTTTTCTTCATTAAAATGTTAAATTAACTGAAAAATTAAGCACATTAAAAAGAGGACAATTATATACAAACTGAATAATACTCAATTAATTTGTAGCATAGTCAAAGCCATCTAGGATATTAGTTCTTATAGGTGAGCCATGAATTAATATCAATCCAGGTAGTTAGAAAATTGAAAATCCTTATAAGTTATTATTTTATAAAAATAAATCACATAGGTGCAACTAGAGAGGTAAACAATGTCCTGACAGATGTGAATAAACTTTCTCTTTTGGTACATGTGCTGCTAAAGTGAGCACTAAACTTTCTCTTTTAAAAACATTTTTATGGGTGGCTTGGTTTGTTGATCAGACTCTTGATTTCAGCTCAGGTCATGATTTCACGGTTTGTGAGTTTGAGCCCCATGTCAGGCTCTGGGCCAACAGAGCAGAATCTGCTTGGGATTCTCTCTCTCTCTCCCTGTCTTTCTGACCCCACTCACTATCTCTAGGTAAGTAAATGAATAAATATTTCAAAAATAAGTACAAATAAAAACACTTCTATTTGGTATATTGTCTTGAACTTATCCTCTAACATGGTCTTTCTGTTGAAGCCAGATAGATAGGCAAAGTTGGGGTTTAAGGCCGATGAATAGGGCATTACTCCCCTTCTAAGTCATTAGAAAAAATGTCAGGGGTTGTTGAAGTCAAGCCCCGGCTTAACATCTTGACTCTGCTGCATGGAGAAATAAAAGGAGCCAAGGAAAAAGCTCCTTAATTCACAATGTCAGGCAACAGAACAAAAGGAGAATCCCATTGGCTGCTCATGTTTTTAAAAAAAATTTTTTTTAACGTTTATTTATTTTTGAGACAGAGAGAGACAGAGCATGAACGGGGGAGGGTCAGAGAGAGGGAGACACAGAATCTGAAACAGGCTCCAGGCTCTGAGCTGTCAGCACAGAGCCCGACGCGGGGCTCAAACTCATGGACTGTGAGATCATGACCTGAGCCAAAGTCGGACGCTTAACCGACCAAGCCACCCAGGCGCCCCTGCTCATGTTTTTTTTTTTTTTTTTTTTAATTTGAAGTGAGCCTGCCACTAATTAATAGAGCCCATGTATTGGTACTACATTAACCAGATTGATATTTTGCCTCTTAAGAGAAGTGACTAAACAAACTGGAAAAGAGATGGATAAAGGTACAGGAGCATATTTCTTCCTTAATTTATTATTAGAAAAAACAAGATGATTATGAGTAAAAATGAGAGAATAAAGCAAACTAACTGAGGTGTACTAATTAATGTGTTAGATTAAATATTGTTATAAAACTGGAGGAATTTGTATAAAGTAAAAAAAAATGAGACTGTTGCAAATAAAATAATCAACATAAATAATACACAAAAGGAAATATCCCAAATTTGCTACTTTATTTTAATGGAGAAAAAAATGCTCCATTTCAGGCATGGCCCTTTAAGGCATATGGAGAAAAGATACAAAAATGAATTAAAGACCAACGAAATGGTAAAATTGTACCTGTAAGATTCTGAAAATAAGTTGCTCCTTTAAGCAAAGGTTAATGAAATTATGCTAATTTTATATAAGTTAACGTAATATGTGACAATAAAGTCTTTCATATTCATTAAAAATACATATCTGAAAAGAGGGACCTAGCCAGAGGGAGTGAACATGAATAAAAGTAGAAGAGACAGACACAAGGGCTAGTTTATGAGCTGCGTCATGTTTATCCTACTGAATTCCTCACTGAAATGGCACATCTTGCCTCTGCACGATCTTGCCCCCAGTCTTCTGGAATCACGGTGTTGGTGTCCAACTCCATCATGCATCTTTCTGTGTCTGAGCTGCTTCCCGGTGGCTCATCCATGTTTAAGAGTGAGTAGCTTCAGTGGCTGAGATGACCACAGCAGAAAGAAGAATGTGGGTTTATTACCAGAAGACTGGGGAGCTTAGTTATATCGGCAGACTAGATGTTATGAGATTAAGGATAGAGAATATCTGAGCATCATTTATACAACGATTAGTTTGTGAATGCTGTCACTTTGCTTGTAACTTGTGTCCAAAGTTAAGTGAGGGGAGCAGAAAAAACAGATCTCTTAATGACATTTCCTATTTTCTTGGTAGGATTGCTTCTTTAGCCATTAAAAGTATCGGAGAGCCTCAACTTGCTACTTGGAAAACGAATTTAAAATTTATTAGTAAGAATGAATTTAATGTAACATTTTAGATAATGTGATTACATGTTTAGTCAAGTACCACTCCCTTGCCTCAGTGATTCTCTACTTTAGCCCAATAATGTTGACAAAAATGCATCTAAAACCTGATCATTTCTCTGCCCTCAATAGCTCTTCCATCGACTGATGGAAATGGAGTAAAATCAGAAGGGAATAAAATCAGAAGGAAAGTGCATTCATTTTATACCTATGAAGGCCAGCCTTAATGCCAAGAATTCTGTATTATTGTTATGTTTAAGTCTGATAATAGGACTATGAGCCCACTGTTCTTATACTTATTTAAAGAACAAATGCTAAAACAGGATAGGAAAGGTTAAATAACTTGCCTTGGATCTTACACAATTAGTTGGTTGAAGAGCTGAAGATTCGCCTTCAAAGCTGTCTGATTTTAAATTCTGGGCCAGTTCTAAATCATTTATGAGTTAGGAAATACCTCATATTGAAAACGCTTTACAAAGCAAAGGGGTTATTGGATTAATGTTTATATGTACATTTTATCAATAATATGTTGCCCTCTTTTGTGTGATGACCATTTTACCCCCATTGGTTATAGATAGGAGTGGTTTGTAGCTCCTTTACTGTCATTCAACAGTAAATCTCAGCATACATTTGAGATTAAATGTGTTCATTTGCTGGATAATTAACTTGGGGTTTTATAAGTCGATACCCATGTATCCAATTTTTTTTGTGTCTGAATTGCTGTCCAGAAGTAGATGACCTATAAGGTAATTGCACAGGGTTTTCACTAGCACAACTGTTTTTAGTTCTGAAATACCAGCAAATAAATCGTCTGTCCCTGTGGCCAAAAAAGTCCATATTAGCCTGCAGTTGACACTAGCAGGCATTTTAGAATATCACAAAGAACTGAGGTCATAAAGAATCGTACTGACATTTTACAGTATATGCATTCTTTTTATGGAGGGTGGGGGTGCTTCATTTATGTGTTCTAAGGAAGAGAATTTAGCTAGTAATTAAATGTATTTAACCCACATAAAGTCTTTTATAAGGGCTATAAAATTAATTTTATTACAGAAATTGCATTACACTTAACAGCTGATGACCTTATCTTACTGCAGTAATGTATTTTTTATTAAAATGAAACATTGTGTTTCAGAAGCAGGAGCCAGAATCAGGCCTTGAATCAGAAAGGGCCACATGTATTATGTACAAATCGCTATCTTCCAAAAGAGCATATGACCTGGTGTTTCTCAGTTTATTACTGCATCAAGACGAGCAGATTTAAACTCTAATTAAAGAGATGCCATACATTTTCTTTTTACAACTTGGGTGACTTTAACTGTTGTACTGTCAAACCAGCCTCAGTAAGTATTAACAGTTATTTTGGTCTTTTATGTAAGCTCCGATCTGTAGGTTGAATTTAACTTGAAGTCGTAGCATTGACTCTCTTTCCACTAGCCAATACTTTCGTGTAATTCTGGCTATACCTAGATACTACAATGTTTTATTTGCTTTTAGTTATTGCTGACCACTCAAAAGACACAATTTTCTGTGGTACATGACAAACACAGTGTGGATGGCAACTTAAATAATTAATTATGTTCATGAATGGATAAATGATATTTTAAATATTTTCCATTATATATAGAAAAGCAAAACATGCTACAGGGAATAGAGCACTTTGAAGTCTTATATAGGTTTAATAATCTGTTTTATAACCTTAATGAATTTTCAATATTAGTATCCTTCTTGAAAGACTAAATAGCTTCACTTCATATGGCTTGGGTAGTATTTTTCCTTAGTTGTTATTATCAAAAAATAGAAGTATTGTGCAAATGACTAGCTAGGAAACTCATATGGCTATGAAACAAAAATTTGAAGACATTTTGGGGGCTCCTGGGTGGCTCAGTCAGTTAAGCATCCAACTGTTGATTTCAGCTCATAATCTCACAGTTCCTGACTGCTAGTCCCGTGTCAGGCTCTGTGCCTGACATGAAGCCTGCTTGGGATACTCTCTGTCCTTCTCTCTCTGCCCTCCTCTGCTCATGCTCTCTCTCTCTCTCTGTCTGTCTCCCTCAAAATAAATAAATAAACTTAAAAAATATACATTTTAAATATAAGAGCAAAAATGGATAATACTAAAATAACCTTAGATTTTGAGTTCTGATTAAAAACAAGGGAGTAGGATAAAACAATCAAGAAAATGAGAAAATGGATTGGAAGAAGAGAGAATAGATTTAGAGATTTTATTTGAAATCAAAGACAAACACTACTTACCAATTTCCATTGATAACCATATCATCTATCTCCAAAATAAAACAAAAGATTATAATTTCTCCAATTCCTAGAATGAATGACCATACAGATTTATTGCTAATATCCCTGTCCTCGATCTCTACTCCCCTTTTTGGGAGTATCACTTTATTGTTCAAAATTGAACAATACTGGAAAATATTTTTCCTTAACAGTGATTAGAAAAGAGTAGAAAAGCAATACAATATTAATATGATACAGTATCACAATAACCTTTCTTTTCATTACTGGTTGTGAGTTGGGCCATTTTCATTTGTTAATGAGTCTGAGTTGATAATTTAAAATTGTCCCATTACTTAATCATAAAATTATTTTAAAATACATTTGGATGTATTTGGAGGATTTGAGGCACTTTTTGGTAGAATCTGAGTCTTTGATTCAGTGGCCATATTATTGGTTTACTTAATATTTTAACTGGTGTAATACAATATTAAAGGATTAGAAAAGCAAAGGGGTAAAAATAGTAAAGGGTTAAAAAGATTGTACACCTTGGAATATATAATTAGAGGAGACAATTGTGAAATAACTTTTAGGGTGCTCTTTCAGATATAAGGAAACTATTTTCATATTTGATATCCACATTGGAGTCTTTTTCACTCTGTTTAAAATAACTATACCCTACCATATGTTTTTACTATTATGTGGATCCTGAGAACCTTAACAGAACCCATGGGGGAGGGGAAGAAAAAAAAAAGAGGTTAGAGTGGGAGAGAGCCAAAGCATAAGAGACTCTTAACAACTGAGAACAAACTGAGGGTTGATGGGGGTGGGAGGGAGGGAGGGAGGGGAGGGTGGGTGATGGGTATTGAGGAGGGCACTTTTTGGAATGAGTACTGGGTGTTGTATGGAAACCAATTTGACAATAAATTTCAAAAAAATAACCATATCCTAGAAATAAATGTTTTTACTTCTTTTTTTTCCAATATATTAAATTTATTTTGGATACTAGTCCTTTGTCCGATATGTCATTTGCAAATATCTTTTCCCATTCCGTTGGTTGCCTTTTAGTTTTGTTGGTTGTTTCCTTTGCTGTGCAGAAGCTTTATATCTTCACAAGGTCCCAGTAATTCATTTTTGCTTTTAATTCCCTTGCCTTTGGGGATGTGTCAAGTAAGAGATTGCTACGGCTGAGGTCAGAGAGGTCTTTTCCTGCTTTCTCCTCTAGGGTTTTGATGGTTTCCTGTCTCACATTCAGGTCCTTTATCCATTTTGAGTTTATTTTTGTGAATGGTGTGAGAAAGTGGTCTAGTTTCAACCTTCTGCATGTTGCTGTCCAGTTCTCCCAGCACCATTTGTTAAAGAGACTGTCTTTTTTCCATTGGATGTTCTTTCTTGCTTTGTCAAAGATTAGTTGGCCATACGTTTGTGGGTCTAGTTCTGGGGTTTCTATTCTATTCCATTGGTCTATGTGTCTGTTTTTGTGCCAATACCATGCTGTCTTGATGATGACAGCTTTGTAGTAGAGGCCAAAGTCTGGAATTGTGATGCCTCCTGCTTTGGTCTTCTTCTGCAAAATTACTTTGGCTATTCGGGGCCTTTTGTGGTTCCATATGAATTTTAGGATTGCTTGTTCTAGTTTCGAGAAGAATGCTGGTGCAATTTTGATTGGGATTGCATTGAATGTGTAGATAGCTTTGGGTAGTATTGACATTTTGACAATATTTATTCTTCCAATCCATGAGCAGGGAATGTCTTTCAGTTTCTTTATATCTTCTTCAATTACCTTCATAAGCTTTCTATAGTTTTCAGCATACAGATCTTTTACATCTTTGGTTAGATTTATTCCTAGGTATTTTATGCTTCTTCGCGCAATTGTGAATGGGATCAGTTTCTTTATTTGTCTTTCTGTTGCTTCATTGTTAGTGTATAAGAATGCAACTGATTTCTGTACATTGATTTTGTACCCTGCAACTTTGCTGAATTCATGTATCAGTTCTAGCAGACTTTTGGTGGAGTCTATCGGATTTTCCATGTATAGTATCATGTTATCTGCAGAAAGCGAAAGCTTGACTTCCTCTTTGCCAATTTTGATGCCTTTGATTTCCTTTTGTTGTCTGATGGCTGATGCTAGAACTTCCAACACTATGTTAAACAACAGTGGTGAGAGTGGGCATACCTGTTGTGTTCCTGATCTCAGGGAAAAAGCTCTCAGTTTTTCCCCATTGAGGATGATGTTAGCTGTGGGCTTTTCATAAATGGCTTTTATGATGCTTAAGTATGTTCCTTCTATCTCGACTTTCTCAAGGGTTTTTATTAAGAAACGTTGCTGAATTTTGTCAAAGGCCTTTTCTGCATCGATTGACAAGATCATATGGTTCTTATCTTTTCTTTTATTAATGTGATGTATCATCTTGATTGATTTGCGAATGTTGAACCAGCCCTGCAGCCCAGGAATGAATCGCACTTGATCATGGTGAATAATTCTTTTCATACGCTGTTGAATTCGATTTGCTAGTATCTTATTGAGAATTTTTGCATCCATATTAATCAGGGATATTGGCCTGTAGTTCTCTTTTTTTACTGGGTCTCTGTCTGGTTTAGGAATCAAAGTAATACTGGCTTCATAGAATGAGTCCGGAAGTTTTCCTTCCCTTTCTATTTCTTGGAATAGCTTGAGAAGGATAGGTATTATCTCTGCTTTAAACGTCTGGTAGAACTCCCCTGGGAAGCCATCTGGTCCTGGACTCTTAATTTGTTGGGAGATTTTTGATAACCGATTCAATTTCTTCGCTGGTTATGGGTCTGTTCAAGCTTTCTATTTCCTCCTGATTGAGTTTCGGAAGAGTGTGGGCGTTCAGGAATTTGTCCATTTCTTCCAGGTTGTCCAATTTGTTGGAATATAATTTTTCATAGTATTCCCTGATAATTGTTTGTATTTCTGAGGGATTGGTTGCAATAATTCCATTTTCATTCATGATTTTATCTATTTGGGTCATCTTCCTTTTCTTTTTGAGAAGCCTGGCTAGAGGTTTGTCAATTTTGTTTATTTTTTCAAAAAAACAACTCTTGGTTTCGTTGATCTGCTCTACAGTTTTTTTTAGATTCTATATTGTTTATTTCTGCTCTGATCTTTATTATTTCTCGTATTCTGCTGGGTTTAGGCTGTCTTTGCTGTTCTGCTTCTATTTCCTTTAGGTGTGCTGTTAGATTTTGTATTTGGGATTTTTCTTGTTTCTTGAGATAGGCCTGGATTGCAATGTATTTTCCTCTCAGGACTGCCTTCGCTGCATCCCAAAGCGTTTGGATTATTGTATTTTCATTTTCGTTTGTTTCCATATATTTTTTAATTTCTTCTCTAAATGCCTGGTTGACCCACTCATTCTTTAGTAGGGTGTTCTTTAACCTCCATGCTTTTGGAGGTTTTCCAGACTTTTTCCTGTGGTTGATTTCAAGCTTCATAGCATTGTGGTCTGAAAGTATGCATGGTATGATTTCAATTCTTGTATACTTACGAAGGGCTGTTTTGTGACCCAGTATATGATCTATCTTGGAGAATGATCCATGTGCACTCGAGAAGAAAGTATATTCTGTTGCTTTGGGATGCAGAATTCTAAATATATCTGTCAAGTCCATCTGATCCAATGTATCATTCAGGGCCCTTGTTTCTTTGTTGATCGTGTGTCTAGATGATCTCTCCATTTCTGTAAGCGGAGTGTTAAAGTCCCCTGCAATTCCCACATTCTTATCAATAAGGTTGCTTATGTTTATGAGTCATTGTTTTATATATTTGGGGGCTCCAGTATTCGGCGCATAGACATTTATAATTGTTAGCTCTTCCTGATGGATAGACACTGTAATTATTATATAATGCCCTTCTTCATCTCTTGTTACAGCCTTTAATTTAAAGTCTAGTTTGTCTGATATAAGTATGGCTACTCCAGCTTTCTTTTGGCTTCCAGTAGCATGATAAATAGTTCTCCATCTCCTCACTCTCAATCTAAAGGTGTCCTCAGGTCTAAAATGAGTCTCTTGTAGACAGCAAATAGATGGGTCTTGTTTTTTTATCCATTCTGATACCCTATGTCTTTTAGTTGGCGCATTTAATCCATTTGCATTCAGTGTTATTATAGAAAGATATGGGTTTAGAGTCATTGTGATGTCTGTATGTTTTATGTTTGTAGCGATGTCTCTGGTACTTTGTCTCACAGGATCCCCCTTAGGATCTCTTGTAGGGCTGGTTTAGTGGTGATGAATTCCTTCAGTTTTTGTTTGTTTGGGAAGACCTTTATCTCTCCTTCTATTCTGAATGACAGACTTGCTGGATAAAGGATTCTCGGCTGCATATTTTTTCTGTTCAACACATTGAATATCTCCTGCCAATCCTTTCTGGCGTGCCAAGTTTCAAAAGAGAGATCAGTCACGAGTCTTATAGGTCTCCCTTTATATGTGAGGGCACGTGTATCCCTTGCTGCTTTCAGAATATTCTCTTTATCCTTGTATTTTGTCAGTTTCACTACGATATGTCGTGCAGAAGATCGATTCAAGTTACGTCTGAAGGGAGTTCTCTGTGCCTCTTGGATTTCAATGCCTTTTTCCTTCCCCAGTTCAGGGAAGTTCTCAGCTATGATTTCTTCAAGTACCCCTTCAGCACCTTTCCCTCTCTCTTCCTCCTCTGGGATACCAATTATGCGTATATTATTTCTTTTTAGTGTATCACTTAGTTCTCTAATTTTCCCCTCATACTCCTGGATTTTTTTATCTCTCTTTTTCTCAGCTTCCTCTTTTTCCATAATTTTATCTTCTAGTTCACCTATTCTCTCCTCTGCCTCTTCAATCCGAGCCGTGGTTGTTTCCATTTTATTTTGCATCTCGTTTAAAGCGTTTTTCAGCTCCTCCTGACTGTTCCTTAGTCCCTTGAGATTAATTTTATGACTATTATTCTAAATTCACTTTCTGTTATATTATTTAAATCCTTTCTGATCAGTTCATTGGCTGTTGTTATTTCCTGGAGATTCTTTTGAGGGGAATTCTTCCGTTTGGTCATTTTGGATAGTCCCTGGAGTGGTGCGGACCTGCAGGGCACTTCCCCTGTGCTGTGGTGTATAACTGGAGTTGGTGGACAGGGCTGCAGTCAGACCTGATGTCTGCCCCAGCCCAGCGCTGGGGCCACAGTCAGACTGGTGTGTGCCTTCTCTTCCCCTCTCCTAGGGGCTGGATTCACTGTGGGGTGGCGTGGCCCGTCTGGCCTACTTGCACACTGCCAGGCTTGTGGTGCTGGGGATCTGGCATATTAGCTGGGGTGGGTAGGCAAGGTGCATGGGGGCAGGAGGGGCAGGCTTAGCTCCCTTCTCCTTAGGTGATCCACTTCAGGAGGGGCCCTGTGGCAGCAGGAGGGAATCAGACCGGCTGCCGGAGGGGTGGCTCCACAGAAGCACAGCGTTGGGTGTTTGCGGGGAGCAAGCAAGTTCCCTGGCAGGAGCTGGTTCCCTTTGGGATTTTGGCTGGGGGATGGGCAAGGGAGATGGCACTGGCGAGCGCCTTTGTTCCCCGCCAAACAGCTCTGTCGTCCTGGGGCTCAGCAACTCTCCCTCCCTCCGTCTCTCCCTTCCTGTCCTCCAGCCTTCCCGCTTTCCGAGCAGAGCTGTTAACTTATGACCTCCCAGATGCTAAGTCCGCTTGCTGTCGGAACACACTCAGTCTGGCCCCTCCGCTTTTGCAAGCCAGACTAGGGGCTCTGCTTGGCCGGCAGGCTGCCCCTCCGACCCGGCTCCCGCCAGTCCGTGCAGTGGGCACCGCCTCGCCACCCTTCCTACCCTCTTCCGTGGGCCTCTCGTCTGCGCTTGGCTCTGAAGACTCCGTTCTGCTAATCCTCTAGCGGTTTTCTGGGTTATTTAGGCAGGTGTAGGTGGAATCTAAATGATCAGCAGGACGCGCGGTGAGCCCAGCGTCCTCCTACACCGCCATCTTCTGCCGGTCCCATAAATTTTTTTTCTTAATAATTATCTAGTGAAGCTCTACTGTAATTAGAATTTTAGTTTTGGGAATCACATTCAATGACATGAAACCATGAAGAGTTTATGGTAAACTATTAGTTGATCTAAATTCAGTTTTAAAACAAGGTTTGACTAAGAGTGCTTAAATTATAAAGAAAGGACTGACAGAAAAGACAGTTTCTACAAAAAGTCCCAAAAATTGGCTTCACCAAAAGCACTGACATCAGGAAAATGAGAGAATGGAAATGGGACCAATATATGCCTGGTTGTTGCCCTCTAATAATTTCACATCAGGAATGCAGTAGAATGAGGTAACAGGACTTGATTTGCATATTAACAACATTTGAATTGTTTGTCTATGATTAGAAACATGATGCATTTTATGCATTTTGATTTCTCGTGTTTAGGGTGAGATAAAATCCCCCCGGAGGAAAGCAAGTGACCCAGCAGTCAGTGTACAAGTGATTTACTAAGGACTAGCCATTCGAATTGGGATTTGCAGGCCTCAGGCTCCTGGCTGATGAAAACCCCCTTCCCTGGCTATGAGGTCTTTGTCCAGTGTATAGCTAACATCAGAAAACAGGATCTGTTTTTGTATAAACACTTAACTCTTCATGGTTGCTGTTAAATATCCTAACACCTCCATGGCATTTACCACTGAGTCCTCATCTAAAATTTAAGCATGGTTATTTTTAAAGCTCTTTAAAACCAACTGGTTCAAGGCCTTATAGTGGGAAAAAGAGGTAAAGTCTGGATTGTATCATAAAAACTAGTATCCACACACTAGCTACCACACACTAGCCTGTGTGGTAGGGCATATTTTCTTTAAAAATATATCACATTCTTTTTTTTTTTATTTTGGCAAAAGATGCTAATTTGGGTCAGTTTGGGTTTCCACTCTACCCTGTTTGCTAATCAAATTCCCCTAAAACTGGTCTGTGCAGTTGCTTAAGAATTTCTGATCATATATATCTATTGACCATCTTTTCAGATGTCATATTTATAAGTGAAAGTGTTTTCAGATGGAATGTCAGTCTTTATTTTTGTCATTTCCACCTATTTGAGGGGCAAGTTATCTGTTAAATTTTGGTTTAACCATCTAGAATAGATCTAAATATGCCAAGAATATGCAGGTTATATATATAACTCTTTATGCAAACATAACAAAATTAGTCATTTTTTTCCACTTTGGAGTAATGGAATTGCCACATTTAAAGCATCCACAGAGAATAGTTCTAATCCTTTGGTTTTGTCAATATCACTTGCAATTATGCTATAGTTTTTCTTATTACTCTCCCTCTAAAAATATTTTCTAGTGCTGGAGAGACTGGTTTGTTTGTGGAAAAAAGTAGCAATTCTTTGAAATTTATTGCTTCTCCTTAAAAAGAAAGCCTTTTTTAGGACTCTGTGGCCAGGAAACAATGTGCATTAGCAGCCCCTTTCAAACCACTTTAAGTGCAAATTCATGAGAACTACTAAAATTTTGTTTTGCTTTTTTGTGAATTGAAGTATACATGTATGATATATACTCTCTGACATGTGCACACTGCCTTCTTTCTTAAGATACATTATTCAGATACTCACTTGATGGAAGTTAACAATCTATGTTTCCAAAGCATAACATAGATACTTAAATTTAATTCTGGCTCTGCTTCTTAATACGTGTATGAATGGTCATGTAACTGAATATATCTGAGCTTGTTTTCTCTGTAAATGGGAAATTTGTACCTCAGTAAAGAAATTTGGAAAGAGTAATATTTTATACCATGAGCTTCGTTCAACCTCACAAACTGATCAGTAAATGGTGGTAATAAAAATAATTGATAATAATTGAAAACTCATTGTTTTAGTACTTCCTTGTGCTTGAATATCTAGCACAGAATTGGATGAAAATGAGAAATTCTACATTACAGAAGTAGAAATGAGCCCTCAAGTATGCTTCATTCTACTCAGCTCCTTTACAGAAATTTGCCATCAGGAAACACCTTAAATCTGTTTGCTAGAGCTGTAAGTTTCCTTTTACATAGTTCTTTTTCTCATATCTCCCAACTTTGCTATCACAGAATAGAAAATAGTGTGCACACACACCAGGAACACTAAAACTAAAGCCAAAGAAAACCTCAAGAACAGAGATCTCCAATGCAAAGGAATGCACAGCCATATAGAACATACTTTCTTTTCATAATAAAATTAGAATCAAACCACAGATTTTTTTTAATGTTTATTTTTGAGAAAGACAGAGAGACAGAGTGTGAGTGGGGGAGGAGCAGAGAGAGAGAGGGAGACACTGAATCTGAAGCAGATTCTAGGTTCTGAGCTGTCAGCACAGAGCCCAACATGGGGCTCAAAACTCACAAATGGCAAGATCATGACCTGACCCAAAGTTGGATGCTTAACTGACTGATCCAGTCAGGCACCCCTCAAGCCACAGATTTTTATGACTAGTTACTTTTCTTCCTTTACCCAAAGCTAATTGATTCAGTCAACAAACAGAGCAACTATTTTAATCTATCAAACACTGTGCTATGTGCTCAAATAAGGAAAAATCAAGTCTATTCTGAAAGTAGACTGATGTAAAGATTAAAAATTACAATCCATCGTGTTGCATGACATGATAAAGTAGGTATACAAGACAGTTGAGACAGTGTGCATATTGTTACTACCAGAAGTGAGGGAAGGCTGACCACAGGAGATGAATCCCTGTATGTTAAACAGAAATTAAGAGCCAGAGAAATGCAAAGCACCTTTTTAGATAAAAAGAACAACAACAAAAACAAAACAGCTTGTGTAAAGGCATTAAAGGGCATCATGTGTTCAGATACCAATGTGAAGTTTACATAATGGGAGTGTAGGAAGGACAGCGGGGAGGGAGGATTAAAGGGTAAATAGGCATGGTACAGGAGGATGAGTTCTATGCTACCAGTGACTGAGCTTTTTAAATTTTTTTTTAAGTTTATTTATTTATTTTGAGAGAGAGAAAGAATGAGAGCACAAGTAGGAAAGGGGCAGAGAAAGAGAATCCCCAGCAGACTGCACACTGTCAGTGCAGAGTCTGACATGGGGCTCAAACTCATGAACCATGGGATCATGATCTGAACTGAATCAAGGGTCAGATGCTTAACTGACTGAGCCACCCAGGCACCCCAACAGAGCTTTTTAAATAGAAGAGCTACCTGGTTGAATCTTACCCTTATAAAATATAACCCCTCTTCTACTGTGGGATTGTTCAGGAGGAATGACAAATTAGACAAATTAGACAAATTAGAGACCAAGACAAGTGGGAGGGAGTGTCAAGGCTTTAGTCCTCACTTCTTCCAGGTGTCTATGCAAATATCACCACTTTACACAGACAGACCCTGATTAGCTTATTTATGTAACAGCCCCTGCTATCATTATTCCCACTTTCTATTTTTCTTTGTAAAAATATTATTACATGAACAGCTGAATTGCGATGTTCACACTAGAATGTAGGTTTTATATTTGTTGTGTTCATTACCATAGCCTCAATAGCTAGAATATTGCCTGGGACATGGGGCCCCTGGGTGGCTCAGTTGGTTAAGCGTCTGACTTCTGCTCAGGTCACGATCTCATGGTCCGTGAGTTCGAGCCCCGCATCGGGCTCTGTGCTGACAGCTCAGAGCCTGGAGCCTGCTTCAGATTCTGTGTCTCCCTCTCTCTCTCTGCTCCTCCCCCGTTCATGCTCTGTCTCTCTCTGTCTCGAAAATAGAATATTGCCTGGGACATAGCTGCTACTCAGCAAATACTTTAAAAAAAATAAGTGATTTTTCCAAATGCAAATATACAAAGACCTAAACTAAACAATCACCCTGGCCATGAAGTAGTAGACACAATAATAGACTCAAGAAGCTTTTCTAAATTAAAATCAATAAAACATATTTGGTGATATGGTAGATAAGGAAAAAATAGAAGAGGGGAGTCCTTTATTTCAAGTATGAGAGTATGAATTATGATGATGAATCATGATCATTATGATAGAATGTAATAGGAGGAAGAGGTTTGAGGTGGAGAAAATAAAGTCTGTTTCAGACATATTGAATAACAATTGTCTGTGGACCAATAGAATTATAGATCTAGAACTTGAGAGAAAGATCTGAGATTAGAGACTTACAAATGATCAAAAAATGATGGCAGTGGAAGACATTAAGTACAAAAGTCATACAGAGAGCACAGGAAGATAGTGGAAATACTGTAAAGTTTAGAGCAGTGGGGAAATTTTTAAGACCAGGAAAGAAACTGATCATTTAAAAATTAGTATTAAGGATAAAAAATTCCATTGCCTAATTCTAAAGCCTTTATAGATTTGGAATTGAAGGTAGCACTGGGAGTCTTTGAGATTGACCACCATTCAACATGGGGTTCAAGAATATTTTTTTAAAGTAAACCATGGAGAGGAAAGATTAAATTTTTTTGCCAGCATATTTTGTTGATATTTTTGCATTTTTAATTAATTTTTTAAATGTTTATTTTTCAGAAAGAACACGAATGGGGGAGGGTCAGAGAGAGAGGGAGACACAGAATCCGAAGCAGGCTCCAGGCTCTGAGCTGTCAGCACAGAGCCGGACATGGGGCTTGAACTCATGGACCGTGAGATCATGACCTGAGCCGAAGTCGGACACTTAACCGACTGAGCCACTCAGGCGCCCCTGGATGTTTTTGCATTTTACAGTGGGGAAATTATTAAGTTTTTAGATCTCAAAATATGTAGGCTGACAACTGAACTCAGTCTCTGGTGGCCTTAAGGCAATGGTGATATCTATATAGTGGCAGCCTGTCTCTCACCAGTTGACTGACAGCCAGCATCTGAAGAGGAACCCTCCTGTTTCTAAAGACTGTGCTTTCCATGGTTTGCTCTCTATGCACTTATTTCCTGTTGAAAGACTTCCTGTGGTTCTATATGTAACAAAGCAGCAGTAATTGCTTTTTTTTTTTTTTTTTTTTTTTTGGTCATTGAGTCTTTAATATCTCTTTGTCTCATGTTAGCATGTAGCCTTTCTCTGGTGCATATCCTTTCTTTCTTCTCTAAATAGACCACAAAAATTACATTAACAGAAATCTACAATGATAGCCATATATGATGGTTACTACTTCTAAATGCTTAGTAAAGGAGTATTTGGAAGCCACCATACATTGGGAAGGTTAATCCAACTTATTTCTGGGAAACTGTCCCTTCCCCACTCCCAGCCTATTGTTTGTAGGGAGACCAAGAGTGATTGCTATCTTCATGGGAAAAAAATCCACACACAGCCAGTGATATGCAAGACTTTTGTTGGGGTTTCTGAGAAAAAGAAAGACACTTTCCTTTTTTATTCTATAGTGAGAGAAAGTGAAAAACAGCTGCTGCCATCTTGTATTATAAAGGTAAGAACCTTAGTATGAAGCTAAATAGAAGACTGAACCTGAGGAATAACAACAACAACAACAAAATAGTTGCTAATAAGCTCTTCATAAAACTACCTGTAGACTTTTCAGTTATATGACTTAAAAATTGCCATATTACTTAGGCCATTTTGTTTGGCCTTTCTTTTCTCATTTTCCTAATTAGTGCATAGGTCACATGCCATTAGTTGTGCTACAGATTTTACAGACATTATATTACATAATCCTCACCACAGTTTTATGAGGCAGTTATTACCACCATTTTATAGATGCAGAAGATGAAGAACAGAGAGATTAAGAAATTTATCCCAAATTACATTATTAATTGAGGTATAGATGCAGAATTTTTACCCCAACCCTATTCTAAATCCTACAGTTAATTACATACAATATTATTCCATTTGTCTTACCCAGAATTTAGCTACACATTAGAATTTCCACTATAATATCTGGCTTGAATTTCCCTGCAAGCTCTGTCTCTTACTGGTGCTCCACCTACATGTCATTGTTATGTCCATAGAACAGTTTAAAAGTATAGCGTCCATATTTCTATCTACACCTATGTAGAGAGACTGAAGAATTTCCATCTCACAGACAGGAATCTCATTAGTAATAGTCCTTGCTGCTCAAGAGGCAATTAGTATATTCTCCATGGACTCATCCAATCCCCAGTCCACATCTTATTCTGTGAAACATATGGAATCCTAGCTTAATTAAATTAATATAATAAAATGATGTACTTAAGAATTCAGAATGTGTCTAAGTTATTACTAGCTGTATTATTACTTAGGTGATCTTTAGCCATTTTTCTCTTAGGAAACCTCATATAACACCTGTATGCTTGGAAATAGTGTGCACTTAAAACTTACCTGTAATTTGCTTCAATGTTCATGTAACACAAAGACTTAAGAAAAAAAAAATATATATATATGCACACACCCACAGCAATCTTTATGATGAGATATATATATGTAACATATAAACAATATATATTTATATATTTACATATATATTTATACACACATATACAAACTCTGCAATTATATATATATATATACATATATATATATATATAACATATATTTAAGAGTATTTCTAAAACTCAAGAATCATCAGCTATACAAACAGAACTATGTTGAGTCATTTGGAGAATAATTTTAAGTTGGCTCTGACGTATGATTTGGCTAATAATCTAGTGAGTTGTACTCTAAGAAGTACAAAAGATGTGAGAATAAACATGCAATAATGTTAGCTGATATATATGTGTGTGTATATATATATTTGTATAATATATATTAACATATATAATACAAATGTATATATATAATATACATATATATATATATATATATATATATATATAATATGCATGAGCCTATGTTTGTATTTCTTTCTCAAAGACACCCCAGAAAAAAATCTTACTTTAGTTAAGCGTTGTAGAAATGCCATGCAGCTTTGTGTTTTTTCCTAAATCTGATTTACAAAAACTAAAATTGTCCATCGAGGAATCCCAATTTTTGTTATCAGTTTAAAAGGTGAATAAAAAAATCACAAATATTGCATATTATAATTTTTAATAGGAGCAAATTAATAATGGATATTTTAATAAAAATATACTTTGGGCTTCTGGTTTCTGATTCAACTTGTAAAGAGCTTAAAAGTCACCAGTTACCACTCCATCCTAGTGATAGGTAAAAAGCAGAACAAATTGAAAAATTAACAATTCTTGAATACCTCAGAGAAGTGAGGTCACAGGAAAAATTTATTTCCCCAAAATTGGAGACACAAACATTTAGATAAAGAATCACAACTTACTGGAGTAGAAACCCACAAGCAGAAACCTCTGCAGGAACCAGTGCAGGGCAGCAAAACCTGAACTGTAATTGATGAATTACTAGAGGTTCAGTGTGGACAACTGTGAGAGTTAAAAACACCAGGGACCTTACACCTTTGTGAGTTTTAAGACCAGGATCTCTTGCAGGTCTTCATAGTATATATTGAAGAAAAATCCCCTGATGTTTCTGGCAGAAAGAGGAGAAAAGGAACAAACTGACATATGCCAGAGCATCCTGAACTTCTTGACAAGGCCTGCTCTTAAGATACACTATTTTACCAGAGCCTAACCTAACTAAGGGAAGAGAAATACCACCCTCCAGCAATCTCTAGCTTCTCATGTGGGGGAAGGGGAATTCACAGCTCTAGCCCCCTATACCCATCCTGTCCTATCTAACAAGGGTGGGGGGAAACTGAGAAACATTAGTAAAGTTCACCGGCTAGGGCCATGAGCTCTCCAATGAGAGCTCCATGAGACGTACTTACAGGACCATAGGATGCTATTTCTTCCTCTATATTTTACTGCTATATTACTCAAAGCCTATTTAGTGCAGTACATCATGGTTGCCACCCAATAAAAAATTAGGAAGCATACTAAAAGGAAGAAACACACTTTGAAGACACTGAACAAGCATCAGAACCAGAGTGAGATGTGGCAGAAATGTTGAAATCATCAGAATGGGGATTTTTTTTTTAATTATGATTAAGATGCTTGGGGATATAATGGAAAAAGCACACAAAATGCAAGCTCACATGGAAAATGTAACCTGAGAGATGGAAATTCTGAGAAAGATTCAAAAAGAAATGCTAGAGATCAAAAACATTGTACCAGAAGTGAAGAATGCCTTTTGTGAACTGTGGGACAACTACAAAAAGTAAAACATACCCATAATTGGGATACCAGGAGAAAAAAGAATAGAAGACATATTTGAAACAACAATGACTGATAATTTCTCCAAATTAATGTTGAATAATGAAGCACAGATCTAGGATGCTCAGAAAATACTAACCATCTTAAATGAAGAAAGGAAGAAAAAAAGAAAACAAGAAAAACGCACTTCATACCACCCTACACCTAAGCAAATCATTCAAACTTCAGAAAATCACGTATTAGGGAAAAATGAAAAATGCCAGAGGGGGGAAACACCTATAGAGACATAAAGGATTACACATCTGACTTGCCTTCAGAAACCATGCAAGCAAGAAGAGAGTGAACTGAAATATATAAAGTGATGAGAGATAAAACCCACCAACCTAGAATTCTGTACCATGTGAAACTATGCTTCAAAGTAAAGGAGAAATAAAAATTTCTGAAAAAAAGACATCTATCTTGTGAGAAATGTTAAAATAAGTTCTTTAGAGAAGAAATATGATATAGGTCAGAATCTTGGAACTACATGAGGGAAGAGTATCTGAAAAAGAATAAGTGAAGGTAAAACAAACGTTTACTTTTCTTCATCTATCAGATAACATTATTCAAAACAATAATAGCAATGGAGAATTCAATTATGTATTCTCATGTGTAAGTATTATTATATTTAAATGAAATGAAATGAATAATGGCAATGATACAGGAATGAGAGGAAGGAATTGGGAATTTTTTTGTTATAAGGTACTCTTACTACCCATGAAGTGGTATAGTGTTATTTGAAAGTGAACTTAGATTAGTTGAAAATATATCTGGTGAACACTAGGACAACCACCAAAAACAAAACAAAACAAAACCAAGAAATAAACAAAAAACAAAACAAAAAAACCAGTACAAAAAAGTATAATTGACATGCTGGGAAAGGGGAGAAAATGGAATCATATAAATATTAGATTAAAAACACCAGAGACAGACAAAGTGGGGAAGACAAAAATGGGAACAAAGAACAAAGGCAACAAATACAAAATAGTAGCAAATATGGTAGGTGTTAATTTGGTAATCTTAATCTTAAATATCAATGGTCTAAATATAATAATTAAAAGAGTGCTTTAGAGTATAAAAAAATAAGACCCAACTATATGTAAGTTCTAAGAAACCACTTTAAATATTACGACACATATGGATTATGACTTTTGAAGTCAGATAGAGCAGACTTCAAAGCAAAAAAAAAAAAAAACTGGGAGAGAGGCATTACATTGGATAAAGAGGTCAATACTCCAAAGAAACATAAACATTCTTAATGTTTATGTGCTTAACAAGGAGGGTCAAAATGCATAGGCAAAAACTGATAGAACTGTAGGGAGAAATACATGAATCCACTATTAATAGTTGGAGTTTTTAAGACCCCTTCTATCAAAAATGGACATATACAATAGGCAAACATTTAGTAAGAGCATAGCTGAACTCAACAGTGCTATCAATCAACTGGATATGTTTGTTATATATCTATATATCTATATCTATATAGATTACTTCATCCAAGAAGTGTTGCACATTTTTCTCAAACTCACATGGAACATTCACAAAGATATACCACATTCTGAGACACACACCTTAACGAATTTAAAAGAATAGGAATCATACAGTGTCTGCTTTGAGACCACAATGGAATTGAAATAGAAATCTAACACAAAAATAGCTAGAAAATCCAAAATATTTTGAGATTAAACTACCTATTTCTAAATAACACATAACTCAAAGAAGAAATCTTGAAAGAAATTAATAAATGTTTTAATTAATTTTTTTGAAAGAGAGAGAGAGCTGGTGTGAGCTGGGGAGAGGGAGAGAGAGAATCTTAAGCAAGCTCCAACACCCAGCATGGAGCCTAACATGGGACTCGATGTCACTACCCTGAGATCATGACTTGAGCAGAAATCAAGAATCGGATGCTTAACTGACTGAGCCACCCAGGTGCCCCATTAATAAATATTTTAAAATAATGAAAATTGAAATACAACTTATCAAAATTTGTGGAATCCAGAGATAACAGTGCTTAGAAGGTAATTTATAGCATTAAATGCATATATGAGAATAAAGAAAAAGACAAAGTTAATAAGCTTTTATCTTAGTAAACTTGAAAAAGAAGTGCAAATTCAATCCGAAAGTATAAAGAAGTAAGGAAATAATAAAAATCAAGTAAAAATCAATAGAATTGAAAATAGGAAATTAGGGGTGCCTGGGTGGCTCAGTCAGTTAAGTGTCCAACTTTGGTTCAGGTCATGATTTCATGGTCAGTGTGTTTGAGCCATATGTCGGGCTCTATGCTGACAGCTCAGAGAATGGAGCCTGATTTGGATTCTGTGTCTCCCTCTCTCTCTTCCTCTGCCCCACTCACAATCTGTCTCTCTCTCTCTCTCAAAAATAAACATTAAAAAAGTTTTAAATAAAAAAAAGAAAATATTCAATAGAAAAAATTAACAATCAAAACTGGTTCTTTGAAAAGATCAATAAAAATTCCTAGGCAGGTTACCTAAGGGGGGAAAAAAAACAAAGGACACAGATTACTAATATCTAATATAAAATTTGCATCATCACAGATTTCATGAACATTAAAATGATAATAAAGGAATACTGTGCACAATTCTAGGTCTACAAATTTGATCAACTAGATGAAATAGACTGATTCCTTGAGAGACACAAGCTACTATAACTCACATAAGAAGAAATAGACAATATGAATAGGACTATATCTATTAAAGAAATTAAATCAGTAATTAATAACCATCCAAAACATAAAGCACTAGGCCCAGATGGGTTCACAGGTAAATTCTACCAAACAGTTAAGGAAGAAATTATATCAATTCTCTGAGTCTCTTTAGGAAGATTAAAACACAGATACTACTTTCTTACTCATCCTATGAAGCCAGTATTACTCTAATACCAAAGTCAGAAACAGACATTCTAAGAAAACTATAGACCAATATATTTCATGAGTATAGATGCAAAAATTTGCAACAATATTTAACAAATGAATTTGACAATGTATAAAAAGAACATACAACATGAGCAAGTGAGATTTATCTGAGGTTTGCAAGTTTGGTTAAACATTGAAAAATCAGTATAATCCATCTTTTCAGCAGATTTAGATTTTTTAAAAAAATAAAAATAATATCATTGTATCAATATATGCAGACAAAGCATTTGTCAAAATTCAACACGCAATCATGATAAAAACTCTCAGTAAACTAGAAATGCAGGGAAACTACCTTAAATTGCTAAAGAATATCTACAAAGAAGGTACTGCTAACAACATACTTAAAACAGTGAAAAACTCAAAGCTTTTCCACTAAGATCAGGAATAAGACAAGGATGTCCCCTGTCACTATTACTTTTTAGCAATGTACTGGAATTCCTAGCTAAAGCAATTAGACAAGAAAAGGAAAAAAAAAAGAGATATACATATTGGGGTGGGGAGGGAATAAACATTTGTTTCCAGATAACATGACTGTCTATATAGAAAAACTGAAAAAATCAATAACAACCAAAATCCCTTCCTGAAACTAATGAATAATTATAGCAAAATTGCATGATACAAGGTTAACATACAAAATTCAATTACTTTCCTATATACTAGCACTGCACAAATGGAATTTGAAATTAAAAGCACATATTCATTTACATTAGCACCCTCCCAAAAAACACAGAATACCTTACAGTATGTTTAGGAAGAGTAAAATTGGAGGACCAATACTACCTGTCTTCAAGACTTAACACAAAGCTATAGTAATCAAAAAAGTGTGGTGTTAATGAAAGAATAGACAGATAAATCAATGGAACAGAATAGAGAAGCCAGAAATAGACCTCCATGTTTATAGACAACATTGTAGATCTTTGTCAAAGAAGTCAAGGCAATACAACGGAGCACAAGTAGTCTTTACATCAAATGATGTTGGAAGAACTGGACATCTACATGCAAAAAACAAGCAAACAAACAAACAAACAAACAAAAAGAATCTAGACACAGACGTAATATCCTTCCCCCAAACCAACTCAAATGGACAATAAACCTAAATGTGAAACATAAAATTCCTAGAAAGTTAGAATAAAACCTAGATGACCTTGGGTATGATGATGACTTTTTAGCTACAACACTAAATGCATGATACATGGAAGAAATAACTAATTAGACTTCATTAAGATTAAAACCTTTTGCAAAAGATAATGCTAAGAGAATGAGAAGATAAGCCACAGACTGGGAGAAAATATTTGTGAAGGACACACATGACAAAGGAATGTTGGCCAAAATAGGCAAAGAGCTCTTAAAAAAAAACAAAAACAACAAACAAAAAAAACCCCAAACACTCAACACTAAGAAAATGAACCACCTGATATGAAAACAGGAAACAGAGTGGCCCCTGGGTGATTCAGTCGGTTAAGCATCTGACTTCTGCTCAGGTCATGATCTGGTTCATGAGTTCAAGCCCCATATGGGGCACTCTGATACCAGTGTTTGCTTCAGATCCTATGTCCTCCTCTCTGCCTCTTCCCTGCTCGTGCATGTGTGCTCTCTCTCTCCCTCTCAAAATAAATAAAGTTAAAAAAAAAGGCAAAAGACCTGAGCAGACACTACACAAAGTAGATTTCAAATACACATAGGAAAAGATATTCAAAAGATATTCAACATCATGTACTATTAAGGAATTGCCAATCAAAACAATGGTGAGAAACTGTATACTTACCAGAATGACCCAGATCTGGAATACTTAAAATACCAAATGCTGATGAGGATGTGGAGCAACAGGAACTCTCATTCCTTGCTTGTGGCAAGGACAAATGATATAGCCACTTTGGAAGACAGGTTAGCAGCTTCTTACAAAAATTAACATTTTCTTGCTATAAAATCTAGCAATGATGCTCCTTGGTATTTACCCAGAAGAGTCGAAAATTACATCCATGCAAAAACTTTCACACAGATGTTTATGATCCTTTTATTCATGGTTGCAGAACCTTGGAAGCAAACAACATGTCCTTCTGTAGGTGAATGCATTAAAAAAACTGTGGTATTTCCAGACAATAAAATATTATTCAGCACTAAAAAGAAATGAGCTATGAAGTGATGAAAATACAAGGGGGAAACTTAAATGCATATTACTAAGTGAAATAAGCCAATTTGAAAAGGCTGTATTCTATATGATTCCAACTTTATGAATTCTGGAAAAGGCAAAACTATAGAGACAATAAAAAGATCAGTGACTGTCAGAGGTCTGCCGGGCAGAGATGAATAGGTGAACACAGGATTTTTAGAACGGTGAAACTATACTATATATACTACAATGGTGGATAAATGTCATTATACATTTGTCAAAGCCCATAGAGTATACAATACCTAGAGTGAATTCTAATTATGGATTTTGTGTATTAATGATAAGTCAGTGTAATGACTGACTCTAACAAATGTACCATTCGTGTGGGAAATGTTGATATTGGTGGTGCTATGTACGTGTGTGGACAGGAAGTATATGGGAACTCTTTCCACTCTGTTTTGCTATGAACCTAAAACTTCTTTTAAAAACTTTGTTGATTAAAATGTGTATGCATGCATGCGTGTGTGTGTGTGTGTGTGTGTGTGTGTGTGTATAAATTTACTTTGAGTTATCCAAACTTTCAACTCATTTCACTGGTTGCTTGATGATGGAGGTGAGTAAATAAGAAAATCCAACTCCTTTATTTTTTTGGCATTGATTCTAAATAGCTATCTAATTGTTATGGAGTCAGAGAAACTCTTTTCTCTTTAATAGCTGTGTGATTTGATGTTTCAGCTCAAAAGCAACAGCTAGTACCATAGCTCCTATGCCCTAAATTAAAGAATTAGGAAATCTGACATATATTTTCTTAATGCACCCATTTCCTCTTTGCTAGGGCTTATCTGCATACCCCCAGGTAAGTCACCAGCTACCCATATATACACCCTTTGTATTCAATTTCTGTTCGAACCATTCTCTTTGCTCATGGTGGATTAGCTATCTACTTTATAAATTTTCACTTTAGTGATACATCCTTTGTGAAAGAATACTTATCAGGTCATATTTAATCTGAGACTATTTCCCACAAAAACTGATATTAAGAGTTCTTTGCCCATTTTGAAAATTAGTAGAAAATGAAGACGTATTCAGTGACTCAGACCTTGCCAAAAGAGCAATTTAAAGTATTTTCTACATAGAAATCACTGAAGATTTTCATTTTTGCATTCTTAAAAACATCTTCCTCAAATCACTTTTTATTTATCATGCTACTTATGAAGGTATTTTGCATTGCAGCCCAAATGTAGAAAACTTATTCCCCTTGTCTGTTGAGTAAAACATGGTTGATTAAGCCTGTTTTGGGAAACTTTTGAGATGTAAATTTGATTTGAACAAAGACAGTTGATTTGAGTTTTCTAGTCTTTATATTTGTCTCCTTGTGTAATTATCATTGTGTTTCTATTGCCTTTATGTAAATGTTATAAATTCTGTCCATGATAAAATTTAGTATATGTAAAGTCCCTGATGTCATCAGCTTGCATCCTCTTTTTATATGTGCTCAATCTTTTATTTATGTGCCTTGTGTTGTACATGCCCTTTCTTCTCTATAACAAGTGGACATTAAAATAACCTTTTAAAATAAATTATCTTTGCCCTACAAGAAGAGATTTTGGCATTGGTTATTCATAAGATTTCCTTTCTGTCAGATGTGCATATGGCAAATATTTATTGAATGCTCACACAGGCCAGCTTGTGATAATTAAAATAATTACTTAATTAAAATAATATTTATTTATAATGTATTATGCACAATATAGTATAATATATAATCATTATAGGTATATAATATATAATATTATACATAATATGCTTGGATATGTATCATTATACAGTTATATATGTATATTATAAGGCTTTTATAATTTTTGTAAAAGCCAAACCGCATTCCTCCCAAAAATTTGAATGGGAATTTTTTAACAGTTAATGTTATAAAATTCCCAGTGGGGGCTTTGATGTCATAGTGTTTTTTTCTGGTTTAATTAAAAAGGAAATGCCATAATATGCATTTTCATTTGTATGAATATTTACATTAGGGATATAAGTGGCCATATAGGAGAAAAATATAGTAGCAATAGTGACAGTGATAATTTTGGGGAAAGTATGACATTTTGCACTATTTTTTTTATTAACTTTTAAGATGAATGTCTCTTTCATAGACTGTCTTGGTCAGCTTTATGAGTATAAGAATTTATAACACCATAGTTGGAAATATCATAGTTGAGCTTTCTGGTTAAGCTACCAGCAATCTAAGGTCTTTGATTTCACTTCTCAGATTTGTGAAAAAGTTAAAAGTTATTGGTCAAATATATGTTAGAATCAAAAAAGAATTTTTAATAACCACAGACATGTGGTAACACTGAGAAAGAATGAGTAGAAATGTAACTGCAAAATGTACACACACACACACACACACACACACACACACACACACACACAAATCTAAAGGAGGAAACAAACAATGGACCCCTCAAAAAAATCTGAAGGAGAGTCCCTCCAGGTTGTCAATTCTGTGTACCCACGTTACACATATGAGACTTTCAGTGACCCGATGAATGGAACAAAGCACTCATAATCCTCAATAGCAAGCAACCCTCATTGATACTTCTCTGGAACAACTCTGCAGCAACACAATACCACTAAATAAGAAATATGTTGGGGATTTACTTTTATTTCCAAAGATGTAGAGTCAGTAGTAAAAAAGAACTGAACCTAGGCTGAAAAGATTTGTAGGATGCCCCAAGTTTCTGTGCAGCAAGGGAATTAAGTCTTCTCCAGACTATCCCCACTGTCTGTACCATATCCACAGTGCAATGAAGCCTACAAAATTCCACAAAGGAGAATCCATTTAACCTCTGTTATCAAACAAGCAGATTGTATAAACATTGCTCATCTCAGGGTAAATAAATAGGTGAGGAAGGAAAACTACAAAATCAAGCAACTTGCTTAAAAAAATAGAATATAGCCTTCAAGATACTGAAGGAAATCCTTCTTCTGAAAATAAAAGTAAATTATAGATGCTTTGTAATATCAACAAAATTCAGCTAAGTTGGAATTCATGAAACAAAATTGATGAGATACACAACAGACTGACATAAAGTGAGCTGTCTATGAGTTAGGTGGCAGTAAAGGTAATACAATGTAAACAGTGATTTCAGGATTAATGCCAGCACAAGAAGTAGTAAGAAGTGGAATTAAATTGTAGGACGAAGTGATATGGCAGGCACAGTTAAGCTCCTCTATAATGTTAGGGGAGTGGGTAGGAGACTAAAATACAAAATATGCACAAGGAGAAGCTAAGGTGGTGGAGAAAGAAGAATGATCCAAACATATAACTTTATTACTTAAATTGACATCAGAACATATGGGATATAAGTAGTAATTAAAGACACAATAGCATAAATTTAATGAGCTGAGGCAAATTATGATTTGTGAACAAAAAACAACTCACTGTATAACAGAAAAAAATAATGAAGTACTGGAGAGAAACAAACAATTTTTATTTTTAGTAATAAAAATTTGTCATCACTGAAGAAAAAGGGAAGAATAATTACAAAAGAAAAAAAAAATCAACATTTTGGGGAATATTCCTGCAACACAAAATAAGAGAAGTAAGTGTATGTTGAGCTGACCGCTAACATTTTGACCCACATTGTAACCCAAATAATAAAAAATAATAATAAAAATAAAAAAATAGTCATCGTTTATTTGTGAAAGCAGCAATAATCTATTCTTTTTAAACAGTTTTTATTTAAATTCCAGTAAGTTAACAGTGTAATATTAGTTGTAGGTGTGCAACATATTGATTCAACACTTTCCATACAATACCTGGTACTCGTCATAACGTGCACTCCTTAATCCCCATCACCTATTTAATCCATTCCCCCACCTCCCTAAAAACCATGAGTTTGTTCTTTATAGTGAAGAGTCTGTTTATTGGTTTGCCTCTCTTTTATCTCTTTGTTCATTTGTTTTCTTTGTTAAATTCCATACATGAGTGAAATCATATGGTATTTGTCTTTCTCTGATTTATTTTGTGTAGTATAATACTCTCTAGCTTCATCCCCGTCATTGCAAATAGCAAGGGTTCGATCTTTTTGATGGCCAAATAATATTCTATTGAGTGTGTTTGTATGTATGTATGTATATGTACGTACTACATCTTCTTTATCCATTCATCAGCAATAATCTATTTTTAGCCATATAGGATCTCAGATAATGGGTTAATTGGGTAACAAAATATATGGGATTAAAATAAAATTACACCTAGTATACAATGTATAGTATCTATGCCATAGTCTATGTATGTGTACAGCATATATACTATCAGTGATATACAAGACACATAGTACATACAGGAAGACTCACTCATGTATAAACAAAGACAAGATAATCATCGGATAAATCTAATGAGAAAAAATACAGAAACACAAGTAAAGTTAGGAATAGAAATTGAAGACATTAAAATGTAGAATATAAATGTGAAGATATTGATGGCATTAATATTTTTCTAGAACAATAATTTACCAAACGAATTGAACATGTATCAAATAATAATACATAACTGAAGTTTTACTAGGTGTCAAAAGAATGTCTTTATTCAACATAACAAATTTATCTTTGCCTTCAGGGAGCTAAAATGAACGTTTATTGACTGGTCTCCACAAGTAATTGTTTCCCCATATGTGTAACACACACAGCTCAAATATTCATAGGCAGTCAGAAGGTTCTGAAAATCCTGAGATTCTGAGCAATGTTCCATTATAGACCTCAGGTTTACCTAAGCCACCTTTATATTTAATTTTGTTTTTAGAAGATCCTTCTGACTCACATTTTCAGGCTGAGTGACTCACGAATAACTTTGGGATCATAAATTAGCCAACATAACTTGGGTGGCTAGAATAGACAACAGAAGTGCTGAAAAATTAAAATCATTAGACTAATCTTTAAAAAAAAAAACCTACCCCAAACAGATGTATTTTATGGGAAAAGTTTGTTATTATTCCAGAAGGAGTCAGTACTATCTTGTTTAAATTGCCCTCAACAAAAAGATGAGTAATAGATATGAGAATTTTCAGTATGGTTTAACAATATGAGAGTGGAGGTTTAACAGTAGAAATTAAAGCCAAATAAATAAATAAAAGTGTGTCAAGGAGGATCTCACAAAGAAGGTAACCTTTTAAAAATGCTTGATAAATATTAGCTTAAAAAATAACAAAATTTGCCAAAGTCATGTAGCTAACAAAAGGCTGAGCTTTGGTTTTATTGATTTGTTTTCGATTTTTCTCTATTTGAATTTCTATAGATTACTGACAATAATAGTAAACACAATAACATTTAGCACTTTTGAACGTTAATAAAATGTTAGGCGCTGTGCTAATTGTTTCACAAGTATTGTCTTATTTTTTCTTCACAGTAACCCTGCTAGGCATTATCCTTGTTCTACAGAAAAGAAACTGACATTTATGTATATGACAATTCAACTTATGTTTCAGGTATCATTACAGAGACTAATTAGCATTCAGTGTAAATAAACATACGAACATCCCTGCCTTTGTCATACTTACCCTTCAGTGAGAGACACGTTAGAAAAAAATAGTTGTGAGCAGACATTTAATAAAATACTTTCTCTGCTCCATTATAATCTGACCTCTGATTCACACTCTAGTAGTGTTTCTCTAGAAACCTGATAAGCATAGATGGTCAACCATTTAATTCAACAACATTACTTATAAAAAAAATGACCCCAAGTTGGGCAATTGCATCTGGACTGGTAGGAAATAGAAAGGGCCTACAAGTATGTTATGGAAATGCCATATTTTGGGCTTTCCTGAGTGTGATGACTCCAGTACTTTGTGGGATCCCTATGTGCTGTGGTCATAGAGTTATTAAAGAAATACTGGCTTCTTTCAGATATGAGGCTGTTAGGAAAGCCTTGGCCCCTCATCTCCTTGTACCTAAATGGTTTCTGGAAAGTGGAGCTGTTCTAAGGAATGCTTCAAGGACTGTTGTGGAGAAAAGTTTGTGATGCTGCACTGCTGGCCAGCTGTGGCTCTTCAATATCTTACTGCATAGCTGGCTTTCTTGTATGTCA
Organism: Acinonyx jubatus; assembly: GCF_027475565.1. NCBI lineage: Eukaryota > Metazoa > Chordata > Mammalia > Carnivora > Felidae > Acinonyx > Acinonyx jubatus. The sequence continues at coordinate 29,090,422 of NC_069384.1, forward strand.
TGGGGTAGTCTGAATATTGTTTGAACCTAAGGAGACTCTCTAGTGAGCACTAGAATAGCCAAAGTGTGCATGTGGCATGTGGTGGTAAGTATTCTGATTAGGAAAGAAAGAGGGGCATATGAGAGTGGAAGTTTAACAGTAGAAATTAAAGCCAAATAAATAAATAAAAGTATGTCAAGGAGGATCTCACAAAGAAGGTAACCTTTTAAAAATGCTTGATAAATATTAGCTTAAAAAATAACAAAATTTGCCAGTCATGTAGCTAACAAAAGGCTGAGCTGGGTTTGGGAATCTGGGAGGTGTGAATTAAGGTTGTCTTTATCTCCACAAGGACATCTTGGAAATCTGGACAATAACAATGAAAAATTCACCAAAGTTCATCTATTGATACACAGAATAACATAGCACTATTTGACATGCTGAAAGTTACCTGTTAGTTTGCCTGGGTGAGGTCATTGTTCAGTTCAGCATCTCTTTATATTCAAGAGTATTCTTCACTATGGGGTACCTGGGTGGCTAGGTCAGTTAGGCATCCAACTTCAGCTCAGGTCATGATCTCACAGTTTGTGGGTTAGAGCCCCGCATCTAGCTCTATGCTGACAGCTCAGGGCCTGGATGCTGCTTCGGATTCTGTGACTCCCTCTCTCTCTGCCCGTCCCTCGCTTGCACTCTCTCTCACTCTCTCCCTCTCTCTCAAAAAAAAAAAAATAATAAAATAAAGAGTATCGTTTACTCTCTTAATTTGCATGTATCTTGTCCAGCATCATCATATACATGTGTATGATTAACATCGTTAACATTTAATTCATTGCAAATATTTAGGATTAAAAAGAAACAGTCTCTAATTTTATACCAAATGTTTTGCCAATTTGAAATTGAATTTTTTTACTACTAGGAATTTGAATTTAAATTTCAAAATATATTTTAAGAAATAGAATGTATACTTCTATAGAGATACTATGAGAAGCAAGGTAAATTTTCAAAAATACATATTTGCCAGAATATAAAATGTCTCCTCTGTTTCTCGATTTTTACATATTTTGAATATGATATTTGGTATTTAAAACCTGCAATTCTTTAATGTGATTCCTTTGGATTATTTTAAAGTCTATATTATAGTAACCACTGATGGCATAATAAAAAAAAAGTTGCAAGCCAAATTTTATAGACCCATATATATTTAAATTTTTTTTAACATTTATTTATTTTTGAGACAGAGAGAGAGAGCATGAACAGGGGAGGGTCAGAGAAAGAGGGAGACACAGAACCCGAAACAGGCTCCAGGCTTTGAGCTGTCAGCACAGAGCCCGACGCGGGGCTCAAACCCACGGACTGCGAGATCATGACCTGAGCTGAAGTCGGCCGCTTAACCAACTGAGCCACCCAGGCGCCCCTGACCCATATATATTTAAATAGCTGTACTGGGCCAGGTGTTCTGCAAAGACTGGTTAAGTCATTAGTTGTGCCGCCAAAATAGAAGTCAAATAAGATATAAACAAATAATATCTGTCATGACCAATTCATAGTTTTCACACTGTTTGATCAATATGCATATATAAAAAATTATTTCAGACACATAATCTAGGGGCGCCCGGATGGCTCAGTCATTTGAGCATCTGACTCTTGATTTTGGCTTAGGTGATGATTTCACGGTTGTGAGATCAAGCCCCGTGTCAGGCTCTGTGCTGAGTGTGGAGCCTGTTTGAGATTCTCTCTCCCTCTCTGCCCCTTCTCATCAGCTTGTGCTCTCTCTGACTCTCTCTCTTTCAGAAAAAAAATTACAAAAAACTGAGACACATAATCTAAATGAAACAAGGGCATAGTTTTAATTTGAGAAATAGTGGCTTTTAACAAAGTAAACCTTATGATCTAAGGTAATTACTTCACATGGCTGCTTTAAATGCCATAGCAGTAGGTTCATTATTTTTTGTGCATTAAATAATGATTTTAATAAAAGTCTCAAGTTCATGTTCTGAAAGCTATTACCTTACAGCTATTGCATATACTTCTTTGTCTAGAGGGCAAAGTGAACAACATCTCATATTTTTCTTAGGCACGATATGAAAGCATTAATTTCCTTCTGCTGCTTTGATGGAGCGCAGTGCTTTGGGGCAAGTCAATGCAAAATGATCACATTTTCACTTGTAATCAATATAGCTGGCTGACAGTGGGCATCTATTTTTCATTCCAGCAACCAGCAAAGTAAAATGATATGTGGGTTTTCTTCAAAAGAGGTGCTTTTAGGAAACACACATGAAAATAACATTTTTAGCAAACCACTGAGAAAGTTGGTTATTACTGCAACTCCTTGGCTGCAGAGACAGATGTGAGTCTGGCCTTTTCTTTTCTCCTATCTCTCTCCATGGGATAATTTGAAGATCTGTAACTTTACTTAAGGAGTTGGCTATGAATCATAAATGACAGAATTAGTTTTTAAGGATAATATATTTAGTCCTTGTCATGTCTCTGTGGACTCCTTGACTTCTAAACACCCATTATGTTTTATGTGAAGAGCATAGATCTGCATTTTGTGCTGAAAAAACATAATTACCAAATTGCTGCAGGTCCATTTTTTTCTAAGTCATATATTTTCTACTCATGAGATTTTCTAAAATATGAATAAGCTAAATTATAGAAAATGTCTTAAATTGCAGTTAGCTGATTTTGACTGAAAAGCAGTGGATATTTGATGTTGAAGTTGAAATGTTAGAATGCTTGGAGAAAATGACTAACAATAAAAAAAAACTAACTTTTGTAAACTCTGTAGGATCCTGTGAATTTCCTAGTCATACCAAAAATGTTTATTTTACTTCTTTAAGTTCAATATAATTTCATTGTCTTCCTATGAATAAATTTTTTACATTTATTCAAATAGTTAAAAAAATGAATTACCTAAAACAGAAGGGAAGAAAAGGAGGGAGAAAGATTGGAAAGGAGGGAGGGAGAGAGAAAGGGACTCTTTAGGGCTGGCTGATTCTATGGACAGAAATTACTTTGCTTCTATAGCCTTTTGGTCATGTTGCCATGGATTCTCTACTGTTATATTGGCTAAATTTTCAGCAATCTTGTTAGGGTAGTTTTCATTTGTAGGTGAAGGAGAGGATTAAAGGTGATGGTTCTTATTTTGTTTCATAAGTGTCCAGATTGTATAGATTTGCAGAAAGCTCTGGGCTCATGGGGTCATGGCTGTCTTTTAACAACCAGAAAGAGTATTGAGAAGATCAACTGGAGCAGATTTTGCAACTGTTCATCATTCAGTTACTTGGAACCATGAGTCCCTGGGCTGTTCTTTTAGCCTGATTTGTTTTAGTGCCTGGGTACTGACTGATGATAATGTGCATCTTGATTGATTTTAGAATACCAGTTTGAAAGAAAAATGTCATGATTGATTTCCAGTTCAATGGAATCACCATATTTTAAAGCATTATCCTTTGTTGTTTTTAAATAATACATACACAAATGCATCATGCTAATATAGGAGTTAACTAATAAATGCTAAGTCAACTAATAATGTAATTAAATGTGAAGACCACTGTTTATCTGCTTTCTGCAACCTCAAGACTCTCTAGAGTTAAATATTGTTTTCAATATTGTGTTTACCTTTCCAATCCTATTCCTGTGCATTTACAAACCTTTAAATGACCACACAGATACTGTTGTTTACTGAAGAAAGGCGATTGTGTTGCATGTTGTATTAATTTTCTATTGCTGCATAACAAATTACCACAAATACAGTGGCTTAGAGCAGCACAAATTTATTAGGTCGCACTTACATAGATCTGAGATCTGGCATGGCTTAATTAGGTTCTAACTTTAGTTTCACAGCTCTAGAATGAAGATGTTGGCCAGGCTTAGCTCTTACATGAGACTTGGAGGAAGAGTCAGCTTCCATGACCACTTAGATTGTTGGCAGAAACCAGTTCCTTGCAGCTGTTAGATCTACCTTCCTTGTTTCCTTGCTGGCCATTGGCCAAGACCTGTTCTCAGCTACTGGAGGCTGCCATGTCTCTTGATATGGCTCCTCTAACTTCAAAGCAGCAATGGTATATCGAGTTCTTTTCATGTTTTAAACATCTCTGACTTCCCTTCTACCCTCAGCCAGGAAAAAAGCTCTACTTTTAAGTGTTTTACATTGGATCCACATGGGTAATTCAGAGTAATCACTTTATTTTGAGGTCAACTGATTAGTTAGCACTCATTATATCTCCAAAGCCCCTTTTGTAAGGAAATGTATTTGTGGGAGTAACACCAGGCAGAGGCGAACATTGAGGTCCAAATTCAGTTTGTGTGCCACTTGTTTTTTTTTTTTTTTCACTTAGCAATATGTCTTTGAAAGCTTTCTGTGGATCTAATGTTTCTGTATTCTTCTCATTTGTTTTTCTTTTATATGATGTCACTATATTTCTTCCATGGCTTGGATATAGGATACCATATTTAGCCATTTTCCTACTTGTGGAAATTTCAGTTGGAAAATGTTTAACATTATACATGATAAAAGGCAATATAGATTAGTGGTTGAAAAAATTAGGTGTCTGAGATCTAAGGACTTGAGTCAATTAATGGCCCCACTACTTTAGGTAGATGTGAACTGAATTAGTTATTTAACCTCTTTGGACTGTATTTTTTGTTTATTTGTAAAAGATGTTTATTTCACAGAGTCATTAGATAACGTAATAGAGGCAAAATGGTTATCTTGGCATAAAATATTCACTGAAGTAATGTTAATCATGTCTATGCTATACTAACATGAGTATTTCTATGGTATAATTTCCTAGAAATAAGATTTAGATTGAAGGCAAATGTACTTCTAACTTAGAAAGATAAGACCAAAGTGCTTTATGGTAAATCCATCCCTGTAAAAAAGACCTAATTTTTTTAAATTTTTCCTCACTCTGTAACACTGGATTAGGTGCTCCTATTTAACAAGTATTTATTGAGTACCTATAACATATCAGATACCTGCTAAGTATCATGCAATACAAGTGTAAGCAAAAATGGCATGGTTCTTGTTTGTTGAATTTACAATTTCACAATTTGTCTATATATTAACAAGATTATCAAAAACATTTTAATTATAAATTGTGATTAGTGCTATGTAAAAAAGGAACAGGTAATTAAGGAAGCATATAACAAGGAACCAGATCTTGTCTAGAGAGTCAGTAGCCATCCTAGAGATAATGGTAACTTGGGCTAGAGTAGAGGAAAGATGTGCTGAGATTGCTTCTCAAAGGAAGTAAAATTATCAAGGCTTACTATTAAGTTGAAAGGCAATAATCAAGATAAGTAAGTTTCTATGTAGATAATAGTGCCAATCATTAAGTTATGGAAAAATGGAAGAAGCTCAAAATGGGAGGGGAAGATCATGGTTTTCAACATAGGCACATTGAATTTGAGACACCCCAAGGAAGATGTCAAATATACAGTAAAATATACAGAACTCAGAGGAGGTCTGGGCTGGACATAGATATTTTGGAATTTGAGTTTTGAAGTTGTAATTAAAACTATAGGGAAATATGATGATGCAGCTCTTTAAAGACCAGAGCTGTATTATTCAATACAAGAACTATAATGGCATGGGGATTCTTAGCACTTGAAATATGGTTAGTCTGAGATAAAATTACAACAGATTTTGAAAATTTAGTAGAAAACAAAGTATGTAAAATATCTCATTTATAACTGTTTATATTGATTGCATACTGAGATGATAATATTTTGAATATATTGATGTATTAAAATTAGTCTTATCTGTTCATTTTACATTTTTTAACAATTTTTATGTGTGTTTATTTATTCTGAGAGAGAAAGAGGGAGAGTGCAGGAGGGGCAGAGAGAAAGGAAGAGAGAGAATCCCAAGCAGGATCCACACTGTCAGTGCAGAGCCCAATGTAGGGCTCAAACTCACGAATTGTGAGATCATGACCTGAGCCAAAACCAAGAATTGGACGCTTAAGCAACTAAGCCACCCAGGAGCCCCTACTTTTATATTTCTGATGTAGGTTCTAGAACATTTAAAATTATATATATGCCATTTACCTCTCACATTATATTTCTATTGGATAGTGGTGGTAGAGTGATCAAAAATGCCTATATTTGAGCTTTAAGAAAATTAAATATTTAATGTCTTGGTAGAGAATACATAGCTGAAAAAGATGTGAAAGAGTGACCAGATTACTAAAGGAAATTTAATATTTAAAAGCAAAGAAAAAGTATGTTTTGAAAGAAAGTGTGCTTTATTGACTATTGCTCAGAGGGCAAAAAAGATACAGATTGAAAAGTGTGCGTTGGATTTATGAGTAGGGATTTTTATGAAGACAGTCACATTTATTTTGGTGCAGTGGGATGAGTTGAAGCCTGATTTCTGAATGTTGATGAACAAACTGAAGGTAAAGAATTACAAATTGGGAGGATAGACAAACTTATGAAATCCGATTAGAAAGGGGAAATGGAATAAAGTGATCTGTTTTAATACAAAGAGGCCCGAACATATTTAAAAACTAAGAGAACTATCCAGAAAAGAAGAAAATGTTTCCAATGCAGAATAAATTGGAAATATTGGATAATAGGTAAATTCTGTGAAGTCGAGTAAGAGAGACCTTCTACCAGAGCATTCACCATATGTTAGATAACTATGTGTTTGTCTATATATATCATTAGACTATACTATAGCTCCAAGAAGATGGGAACCATTTCTTCTTCCTTATCTAATTCTCAACACCTACTATAAAGTGTTCTCTACCTAATTTATCTTCAAGGCATGTGTACTACGTGAGGAAAGAAAGAATATTGAGTATATGTAAGTTTGTTATATAGATCATAATCACAAAGAACATTTCTTAAATATGAAACTGTTGTTGAGGAAAAACTAAATCTTTTTTTTAAATGTTTATTTATTTTGAGAGAGAGAGAGAGCACAAGCATGAGTGGGCAAGGGGCAGAGAGAGAGAGAGAGAGAGAGAGAGAGAGAGAGAGAGAGAGAGAATCCAAGCAGGCTCCACACGGTCAGCACAGAGCCCAGTGCTCAACACAGAGATCGATTCCACACAGAGGTTCAACACAGAGATCGATCCCATGAACTGTGAGATCAAGAGTAGGCCAAAATCAAGAGTTGGCAGCTTAAATGACTGAGCCCTGCAGGTGCTCCAAAATTCTCGACATTAATAATGCACAATAGGATGAAGGAAGAGAAGGGCATTATAAACTGATCATCATGTTTTCATATTTATATTCCATACTATAGATCCTCTGGATGGCTAAAAATACAGGAAGCTGGGAAGCTTAGTAGAAATATATTAAGATCAGGGTGGGACATGCCACAGGTCCAGTGAAAAATAAATGAAAGAACACCCAAGCCACCTTCCCCTGCATGCCTTCAAATCTAGGCAATTGGTATTACTGAGTTTCTTGATATTCATTAGAACTTTATTTTAGGATCCAAATTAAATTACTTTGTAATTTTCTACTTTCATAATGTCTCTTAGTCAAACTTCTACTGTTGAAACCATGTATATGCAGAGGTTGTTTGCCAGGACTAGGGTACCTATAAACCTGAATGAATATGAGAACGATCTAATGTTTGGGAATGATTTAACTGTTGGATTTTTCTCATTTTCTGCTTCACTTACTTAGTCCATGTTCCACTTTTCCTGGTAATGGATCTTCTCTATTGTTTTTAGATATACATGGTGGGAACATACAAAATCCAGGAGCTGGATTGTCTGAACAGTGGTCTCATTCTGTGATAGATCAGTATGCTTATTATTTTATAGGAAACGAATTTGGAGGAAATATTAAAAAAGTTTAAGAGATGCTATATTTTGGATAGGCAGCATTTAATGAGTACTTAAATTTTCCATAGATTGCTAAAGCATTTTAGAGTATTAATTCATTTAATCCTGAAACCAACTTTTGTTATCATCTTCATTTTAGGAAGGACAGGAAGGACACAGAGACTTTAAGTAACTGATCTAACACCACACAGTTATTGAGTGCTGGGATAGAGATTGAACCCAGCTACTCTGACTTTAGGTTCTTAGCTTGTATCTACTAAGTTATTCAAATTGGCTATTATTCAGATTGGCTAAAGCTAGATGGAAAGGAGCTCTTAGTAGTAATACTCAAATAATAACAGGAACTTGGTGATTTTATGAAGTAAATTGAAAGCATTAATTTGTTTTCTTTTTTTAAGTTATAAAGGAAAGAAACATGGGCAGATGAGACATTGCTTTGAGATCTGACCTTATATGCCACTGTGGCTTTATCAATAAGTTAAACTCCCATTAGTCTCAGTGTCCTTCTTTGTAAAGTCAGTTGGTTAGACTAATTGTCAATAAAGTCATTTAAAGCCATATAATGATGGGAATTTTGAATATTGTTGGAGTATTCCAATTAATAGATTTCATGTTTAAAATAATCATCTTAGCAAGTAGGCTGCTAGGTAGCAAATGATGAATATGTAAGTGGAAAAGGACACTGTTACACATTTTCAGTGAAATCTTTATGAGAGAAATCTCTTTAATTTTTCTTTTAAAACATTTTTAGCAAGGGTGATGGATGACTAATTAGATGTTAATTGTTCATGTCTACTGATTAGAAAACGTAGGAAGGGTTTTTAGAACGTTGATTTAATAAGGAATGACACTTGAATCTTACCCATAATTAGCTTATTACATTTGGCTGCTGTTTGAATCTGTGCTATGGGAATGATTTAAAGAGATTAATCTTTTTCAAGGACCAAGTAAGTACTGATACATTACCCTAGAACACCTTCCAAACTTGCTGACACAATGATGACCCTGATTCTATGTGATATATTGATACTTTTCATAGGTTAAGGGAAAACCAAGAGATCTGGCTTTTGGGTAGAACCCAAACTCTCAATGTCATTTATTAGGTTACATAATGTCATTTAGAAGGTTACACAGTTAACAGTCTTATGCCTCCTTTAATGGAAATTTCATGGTACCAAAAAATGGAAAATCCAGTTTTTAGTGTGTATATCAGAAATGAAGCTATTCTCTTCCTTGCCAAAACTTGTGTATAAACCCTCCTTTCATCCCAGACTGACAGAGAACTGACAAAAGCAGAGGAAAGAGAATAATGTGTGAGTGCTCAGCTTAGATAAAGAAAACTGCAGAAATACTTCTAAGAATGAATTAACAGGCACTTGTATGCCTAATATCCAGCTTAAGAAATGCAACATGGTGAACACTACTAAGGTCTCAATGTTGCCTAAGGTCAGAGTACATTGTTTTCAGGCATATCTTTATATTTGTACTACATATTTATGTATCTCTAAACTATATACTTGTGTTTTCTTCATTGTTGGAATTTCATAGAGCTTAATAAGTGGCAACTTTTTTCTCTTCCTGAGTTCAGAACAAATTAAGAAATATATTGAGAAGTTAGGTAGATATAAATCGCTTGATAGCTGGCAAAGAGAGAAGCTTAGCTGTACACCAACAACGAACCCTGAGATCTGAACTCCATAATTAAGTCACCTACTCATTGCTTAGAAGGACAGAGCACTTGCCGACCTTTGTATATGGAGGCAAATCATACCACCCATAGGAGCAGAATACACCGCACCTCTGTGAGTTTAGCTAGGCCCCAATAAGGAAGAAATGTGGAGCAGAGTATGTGAAAAGCTGAGGTAAGAACACAGAAACACCAGGGAATTACTTTGCCATACTTAATGTGGGTTATCACCAACTACTTTCATAATGAGGAAGGGATGGTTTATTTAACAGTCCCACTGTATAATAATTTTAGTTATTACATAAATTTATGTTATAACTTAAATTTCTGGTAGACAGAATTTTATTTCAAGTTACAAGCTTTATCATTATTCTTTCCCATCTTCAGAAAATCCTAAATGCAAATATCCCCTGAGATCTCCTGTATTACTTGATTAGCAAATTAATTGGACCCTATTTGGCTGCTAGTGACAAGATTCTTTAATCTGGAGTTGGATAAGGCAAATGTGTAAGACGGCTTACAAAAATCAGTTCTACCTCACTTTACTACATATTCCCATTGGATGACTGAATCCATCATATTTATTCATTGCCACAAAAGCAATTCCACAAAAAAAAAAAACCAAAATAATCTGTTTCAAAGTGCATATTTATACATTAATTTACAGTGAGAATATATTTATATAGATTGTGCATTAATTCAAAATAAAGTATACACATTTTAAATCTATGTCTCAAATTTACCACTACATATATAACTTTTGAGTATTTAGACAAATAAAAGCTCTTTTATTTCTCACAGTTACCATTCCACAACCATAGTTTAATGGGGCTGCTAATGAGTTTTGAGTCATGGCTTATTTACCTTCATGTAGACAAATAAACTTTCTTCTATGTCCTTTTCTTAAAAACAAAAACAATATTCTGTTTTTAGTTATTTATTTATTTTGAGAGTAAGGACATCCCAAATAGGCTCCACACTGTCAGAGCAGAGCCTGACACAGAGCTCAAACATACCAACCATGAGATCATGAAATGTGAGATCATGACCTGAGTTGAAATCAAGAGTTGGATACTTAACTGACTGGGTCACCCAGGTGCCCATCTTCTATGTCCTTAAATAATACCTTCAACTTACAAATCTATTTCACAACCAGGTTGAATGAGAAAATGCAAGATGATCCAAACAAATCAGAAGCATTTCAGGAAAACTAACAGCATTCACATTTTGGAAAAGGTTTATTAGGACAGTAACAGAATTTTTAAATCTTTGTAATGATTTTTGACTGACTCATGGTAGACAGATAATAGGACAATTTCTTGTTTGAGGAATAGGGAACATGCCAAGGGACTAGGTATATTTCATGTGTGGTTCATCTCTTGCTTGCTGTCATAAGGGGAAATTTTGATACTATTGAAGGCTATTCTTAGAAATGGTATTTACGAATCATCCAGTTGGATGTCTCCTCGGTACAAAATGACTGGATACATTTGTATCATTATAAGACAAAATAGGTAATAGAATTAATCAAAAATCAAATTCAAATATCAGTCAATGGAAAAACTACCATGTTATATCTGCATAGCCTTCATAGACAATCTCTCATTTGAAGCTCACAATAAAATGAGTAGATGTTTTCTTCATTTTACTAAGGAAGAAGCTGACAGGGATTTATTCAAGCTAAGGTAGTTATTGTTATGGTCCCTATCATAGAGATGAACATGTTGAGACACAGAGACTTAAGTGATTTATCTGAGGTCACACAGCTGGAACATGAGTTGTAAACCTAGCTGGTCTTGACTACAGAGCCGATGTAAATAACCACTAAACAATATAATAGAGGCAATGCGAAGGAAAACTTCTTTATGCAGGTTATACTATATTTACCATTTTATTCAAGATATACTCTCAAACAACTCGCAAATACCAAATCCAGTAACTTTTCTCTTCAGGCTTCATTTTATTTAATTCAACTGAAGCACTGAACGTCTTTGGATTAATTCTCTTCCTAAAACTATCTTTGTCTTCTGCATTGGGGAAAATAATCTGATATTTGCATAGTGTTTTATAGTTACTTTTATATACGTCATTGTATTTTGTGTATACAGAGTTTGGATTATGTTAGGAAAGTGTTGTGATGGATGGGGAAATTAAGGCACAGAGATGGTCAATGACTGGTTCACAATTATACAGTAGTAAGTAGAGAAACCATATCTAAAACTCCTACCTTTAAAGTAACTGGTCCTGCACAGTTTCCATTGCAGAATGTTGCCTCCTTAATTTTTTTTTCTCAACTGGATGAATTAGATACTCTTTTTTTTTAATTTTTTTCTTAACGTTTATTTATTTTTTTGAGACAGAGACAGAATATGAACGGGGGAGGGTCAGAGAGAGAGGGAGACACAGAATCCGAAACAGGCTCCAGCCTCTGAGCTGTTGGCACCGAGACTGACGCGGGACTCGAACTCACAGACCGCGAGATCAGGACCTGAGCCTGAGTCAGACGCTCAACCGACTGAGCCACCCAGGAGCCCCATGAATTAGATATTCTTAAGGTTAACATTTCTTTTACTTATATGGGGCAATTTCTAAATTCATTGATTATGATTGTATTTTACTGAGATTTGGTTTAGAATAATTGTTGCCATCTGATAAAAATATTACATGTTTGTAGTGTTCAGGAATGTGTCAATTACTGCCACAAAATGAGGATATAGTGTAATGCATTTGGGGATATGTTCAAAAGATAGACTAATTTATTAATTAAATTCTCTATGTACATATGTAAAGTTGGCAATGTATAATTTATTTCTTAGTCTTCCTGGTGTCTTTGTAACAGCCTACTGCCATCTACTGGGTTTTGTTCAGAACTGTCCTGTTAATCACCAAATTAGAACTCTTAAGTTTTATGAGTTTCAAATCTGAAAGCTTGATGTTGACATGCCAGTGACTTTTAAACTCTTTCTTCCTATTATAGATTATGAAATTATTAATGAAAAACTGGTTTAGTTTTTCTTATTTAGTATAATTTACCATTTCTCCTCATAGGACATTTGGAATTCAGATCTTACCAGTAAATTACCTTGAATATCATCACTATGATTTTGAGGTTAATATCAACTGCTTAAATTTATTCCATTTAAACCTTATATTTCATTCCATAAAATTTTGTTAAAATTTTCTCATTCTTCTGTAGTTTTGAATTATATATATCATAGTTATTTCTCCTATTTAAACTGGAAGGTAGAGGTGCCAGCATGGCTCAGTTGATTGAGCGTCTGACTTCGGCTCAGGACATGGTCTCATGGTTCATGGGTTCATGCCCAGCATTGGGCTTTGTGCTGACAGCTCAGAGCCTGGAGCCTGCTTCAGATTCTGTGTCTTCCTCTCTTTCTGCCCCTTCCTGCTCATCCTGTGTCTCTCTCTCAAAAATTAGTAAGCACTAAAAATTTTTTTTAATTAAAAAATAATTAAAAAAAAATAAGCTGGAAGGTAAAGTCTTAAGGTAGCCCAAATTTAGAAAAATTCTTCATGGCTAATAAAGCAATGACAACAATATATAATATTACTTTTTGCGGAAATAAACACAATTCTAAGTAAACTTTTAGTTTTTGTGTATTAAAACATAAATTATTCATTGGATACAAATTACTGTTTCCAACCAAATTCTGATAGGATTTAACTAATTTTAAGGTTGGAATTTTGTTTTTATTTATATTTTATAAGTATTATTTTGTTTTTAAATTAGGATTAGAAGTCTGATTAGGTTATATGGGTATTAATTTATTCAGTGATTTCACTTATATTAGATAATATAGTAGAAACTGTTACTTCTTGCATGTGTTATATATTTCAAAGCACTCTCTTGTACGTTTTTTAGCCTTCTATCATGAGAAAATGTTCTCCAAAATCATTAATAATTCTGGTACTGATTTTTAAATAGCTAGCAATATTGAAATTATTTCCAGAGGGTTTACTGATACTAATTATAGTCAAAGTCATTACAAGCACAATAGAGCCCACAGTAAAATAAACAATGAAACAGACAAGCACTTCATAAATGGGTTTTATAATAATATCATCCCAGATGAAAATGCTTTTTTTTTAACAGCCATAGTAAAATGTTTCTCTAAGGTTGCCGAGAAACCATGACTGCTTAGTAGAAACAAAACTGGGGGAAGTAATGAAATAAAAATAATGAAAATATTAAAATGATGGTACTATGGCTTTGCATATTTAGAAGGGTAGAGAAATGCATCATTTCAAATACTACTACGTGCTTGATTGATAAAACATGCATAAAAAAGTGGGACCCCCCCTAAGAACTTCTTTTGCAAAAGCCTTTGACTCATAACTTATTTCCCCATTTTGCATTAACCCCACATGTCATCATTTACCAAGAATGCATTGACTGTGCCTGTTACTTTTTTCTCCATTTCTTCTTGCTAATGGCTCTTTTTCTGCCTCCTTTCTCATGTACTATCGAAAGTACAGTAACTTTTTAATTCCTCTCGGATCCTCCAGACTTCTATTTTTCCAGTTCCTATTCCCCACTGTCCAAAGCCAAGTGGAAGAAAGGAAGGGGGAAGGAGTTAGTACTGAAAGCTTGCCATTTATCAAATCCTGCTCTGAGCACTTTATCCAAGTTTTCTCAACCCTCGTAAGATAGACTAGTCCTAATCTTCAGGACATAAAATTGAGTACTGCCAAATTTCCATAGCTAGTCTAAGTGTGCATAGCTAGTAAGTGTCAGAAACAGGATCTATTTCCAGGTACCCATTCCGTCTATCCTAAACTGGACACATGAGAAATCTTTCTAAAGGGAAAAGCATTGCCATTATTCAGTGTCAGTTTATACATTAATAATATAATAATAACAGTTTATATTGCACAACACTTTTCATCTTACCAGGCATTACTCTAATATTTTAATTATATTAACCATTTTAATCTTAAAAATAACCCTACCAGGTAGTTATTATTATTATTATTATTATTATTATTATTAGTTATTATCATTATCCCCTTTTTACTGATCACAAAGTGAGGCATAGAAAGTTAAATAGTCTGACCAATATTACAAAGCAAGGATATAAGAGAGCAGAGATTTGAACACATGCATTTTAGCTGCAGAGTCCATCTTCTTAACTACCACATAAGGCTGGGTTGATGCTTAGCACATACTTTTTGACTTGAAATGAAACTTGGACAGTCTACTAATTTTGCATGAAAATCGATTTTATGAATTAAATGTAAAATGGAAATAAAAATGGTATTGAGGTCCTAGAATTAAAAATCAAATAGAAAAGTAAAATTTACTAGAGATCTATTTAAGAACAATGGAAACTTGAAAGACCAGCGTCATTTTTGAATCTCTCTGCAGTGTAGACTTAGGGTAAACAAAAACCTTTGAAAATATAGAGGGAAAAGGTAATTATGGGACCTACAAAATGTGGCATGCTTAAGAAAATGGAGTAAGTAGTGAAATAAAAATCAGTGATTATAAGAAGTGATCCTTTTTCTTAGTCTTGGTCATAAAAATGCTATGTTTAAACCTTCCGCACTTTGGTCAACATTAAAACGTCATGTTCTATGACTTCTCAAACTTATTTGAAGAAAAGTATTAGTTTTAATCATCTGCTATGAACTGAATGTTTATGTCCCTGCACATTAAAATGTTGAAACCCTAATGCCAAATATGATAATATTTAGTGTGGGGCCTTTGGAAATTGATTAGGTAAGGAAGTTACTAGTGTCCTTGTAAGAAAAGGAGGGAGAGAGCACGCCCCCTTTCTCTCCACCTGGAAGAGGCCTCTCATTAGGAACTGACTCAGCCAGTATCCTGATCTTTAACTTCCTAGCCTCTCAAAATGTGAAAAATGAATTGTGTTGTTTAAGCCACTCAGTCTAAGATGTTTTGTTTTGTTTTGTTTTGTTTTGTTTTGTTTTTTTGGCTTTAGTAGTCCGGACTGATTAAGACATAGTCTTCTAGCCAAACAAACTCTGACCTAAGCAAGGAGACTGTTGGTTTTGTCAAAATTTTGGTTTACACAGTATTTTGGGTTGAACTGTATTTTCCAAAATGATTTATGGAAGTTTAGCCCCATGTGCTTCAGAATGTGGCCTTATTTAGAAATAGGGTCATTGCAGGTGTAATAGTTAAGATAAAGTCATACTGGAGTAGGATAGATTCTTAATCCAATATGACTATGTTGTTATAGGAAAGGAAAGAGAAAGTCAGAGGTCAGAGAGCCAACCCTCATGTGAGGACATAGAGACAGACAGGGAGAACACTGTCTGACAAGAGAGGCAGAGACTAGAGTAATGTTGCAGCTGCAAGCCAAGGAGTACTGAGCACTGATGGACACCACCAAAAGCTAGGAAGAGACAAGGAAGACTCATTTTTTTTAATATTTAAAATGATTTTTTAAATGTTTAATTTTGAGACAGAGAGAGAGAGTGAGGGAGAGAGAGAGTAAAAACAAGTTGGGGAGGGGCAGAGAGAGGGAGACAGAGGATCTGAAGCAGGCTCTGCTCTGACAGCCCAATGTGGGGCTTGAACTCAAGAACTGTGAGACCACGACCCGAGCCGAAGTAGGACGCTTAGCCGAACTGAGCCACCTAGGCACCCCAACAAAGAAGAATTCTACCCAGACTCTCAGAGGAAGCATGGCCTTGCTAATACTGTGATTCTTGGGCTTTTAGCTTGCAGGACTGTGAGAGAATGTATTTCTGTTATATTAAGCTGCCGGAAGTGTGGCACTTTGTTATGGCAGCCCGAGGAAACTAATATACTTAGCATCATTTCACACTCAGGGGGAGGCTCTTGCTCCCATGCTAGCCAGCCAACACTAGAATCTCTTCCATCTGTGGGTTTTCTATTTCTATTCATTACAATTATGTGCAATTGCCCAGAATGGTTATATTCAGAACAGGAAAAGCCCCTTTTGAAAACATGTGGCACTTTTCAACACATAAAAGATTTAAGTCATCCTCTGTCCTGAAAAGACCCCCCCCCATCCACACACACACGTGATTCCACTTTGCAGTTCTTTACTTTATCCACCTCAAAGGGAAAGAGAAGCACCAACTCCAACTGGAATGTTAGCTACAAGGCTATAGGAGGGCAGGAGCCCACTCTCTCCCTCTGATTCAATCAATTCATGAAGAAATGATCTGTTCAAAGGAAAGACCTCACTGACTATGCTGTAACCAATCTGATAACTATACTTCTCAGGACTGGCACAGACAGTGGTCTTATTACCCACCACAAACCCGTCTGTATCCACAGTCATGTTGGAATAGCACCCCCTCCACCCTTAAACTGCCATGATGAGATGAGAACTCAAAATGGGTCTCTGATTCTATCCAACGATAGCATTGTATCATAGCCTTCTTTACCTTTCTTCATTAAAGCTCCAAGAATATTCCTTAATTTCTCCTTATTTCCAGATATTGTCCTTTCTCTTGGGAGTTCTCTTTTTCAAATATTGGACTGAGGATGATAAATCTTCTTAACTATTCTGTACTGTGATCACCAAAGTGATTTTCCCCCGTTGTTTTTAGGAATTTGGTAAAATACACTACCATTGTCATAGATTGACAAAATTTAAGAATGTTCAATGATTCTCAAAACACAAATAACCTAAAGGTATTGTTTCTTTTCCTCTCTTACCAAATCTTATAAACCTTCAAAAATCTTCATGTTACAAATTATTCCTCAGTTTGGGCTTATTCATATGTTTTCTTCTTGAATAAGGAATTCCGTTTCCATGTCACTTTTCATCTATGGATGATGTATCCGTTGAATTATAGTGAACCTGTGGATATGAAATTTAAATGCAATACTCCTTAATAGTATAATTTGCCTTTCAGAAAAACTTCTCAGTCTAAATAATATGCTGGGTGTTTAATCTTTTCAGAGCTAGAAGAATTCAAATTAGATTATTTTTAGTCCGAAGCAAGATAAATTATTTTCAAATAATTTTAAAATATAATAAATATTCTTTTGATCAAGATTTTACAATTCATTTTTACACCTCTGTTTTTTCTAGTTGTATACTGAAATACCACGAAATTTTTACATAATATTTTTCTGACTTTGTATGTAGCAGACAAAATTGTTAAATATTATTGAAAGCTCTAAAAGGTAAATTGATTTTTCCTTAATAATAGAGTATTTTAAAAATGAATTTTCAGTAAAATATTATTGATTGACTTAGGAAATTTTCTGTTGAGTAAACATATGCTCAACATCAATCTGTTGACACAGTTAGCTTGTATTAATCTTTAGTGGAATAATATCCACAAAAAAATTCAGTGCCATATGTTTGCTGGGTTGCTATATTCGTAGATTTACAAATAAGAGGTAAAAAGATGAATAATAAATTGTGTTTACTCTTGATGGAAAACAGTATTAATTATTAAAGATTTATGCAATTATTCTTCATTATGTCCAATAAATATATATAAGGAAAAGGTTTTAATGAAGACTTTCTAAGGCCAAAATCAGTTGAATACTAAACGTGGATTTGAGAATCATCTTTAAGACTGTAGAGAATGTTAAGTTCAACTGTAAAAAAAAAATTCTTAGGTTATGAATTAGGATTAAACCAAGAAAAATCATCAAGATCGTTGTATGGAGATTTCACTGAAGGCAAAGGTTTTTTCTGTGTGACACTCTTATTGAAAGGCCATGGAAGCATTTGCAGAGAGAATTTTAGAAGAAAATGTGTGAGCATACTTTCAGCTGTAGCCTCTTATGCTTTTCTCACTCTGAAAATTGTGCCAAACAATGGAAACTAAAAACTGATTGAAGTATTAAGAATGAATCAAAGTAGTATCAGAGTACTTGAAGTTTTATACCATTTGAGTATTATCATATGCTTAGAAAACTTGAGAAAACAGTGAAATTTGAAAAATGATATACTTACACACAAATCACAGTCTATTGATATTTTTAAAATCTCTTCTAAGCTTTTTTTTCCCTAGAGAATCATGTTTGTTGTTACTAAAATATTTTTGTCAACCAAGAAATACTTTTTGCTTTAAATTCCCTTTTTTTTTTTTTACTCAACCAATGTGACATTTCTGCAGTTATGTAACCAGAGAAGAATCAATGCTTCCTTTATTTTTTATTATTGGTGAGTCATTGTGGGGTAGTAGTTGGTTGCTCCTTCCTCTGCACACTGTACCCCAACTCTCAACCACACCAAGTGATGTTACTATGACACTGAAAATTTGAGATACAGTGCTTACTCCAAACCTGGTGAGTATACATACATTAAACACACACACACACACACACACACACACACACACACACACACAAACACACACACACCCCCACCCACACACACACCCACACACACACACCACCCTTGAATAATGAAGACCTTCCTTTGTGAGAAATAGGTAGAGTGGGTACCAATAAAGTTATATTCAATGTGTGTTCTAGTTTCCTCTGAAATCCAGTGCCTTGTCTGAAGGTAGGGTTGACATGAATGCTTATCAATTACTTGCTTTATTTATTAAGTAATGGCAACACATTACAGAAAATGAATACTTAAAAGGATAAAAAAGACTCAAATCCATAACGCCACAGTTTTGATGCATTCCCTTATTAATTAGTTCTAGGCATTTTTTTTAATTTTAGAAATTATAATAATAGTTTTATGCAGCTATTTACCCTGCAATTTTTCAGTTGCTACTTGATTTTCATTAATTTTTCATTTGTTACAATAAGTTGAATAACTGTTATAATTTACCTGACCATTCCTCTATCACAGACTATTTTATAAAATTCTAGAATCATCCTCTCTATAGACTTTTAAAGATCATTTTTTAAATTTGACATTGCTTAATTGATATATGGAAAACATGTAAAAATATTTAAGTCTTTTAATACATATTGCCAAGTTGCCATCCATAATGGTACTACTTTTCAATAGGCAAGGTGGACTATCTTTCTGTTCATAACTCAATAATCCAACATTTTTGGCTGAATGTGAGCGGCTCTGAGCAATGAAATGAGGATACCTTATTTGATTAATTACTTAACATTTATTTTTCTTCTTATAAAAAGACATAGTTCTAATTTAAAGTGAATTTGAAAGAAACTTTCTACCTAGATGAAATTATCTTGCAGCCTGAGAACTTTGTGAACATCTAAACTTTAAGTGTTTGATGGCTTTTCATGAAATTAATACCTTGGGTATTACTGGTAGAATTAAAGGATTCTATCCAAGAAAAACTAGTGTCACATTTTTGTGATCACTGGTTTTAACCTTTCAATGAAGGAATCATATTAATAAAAATAATATTATTCATAACAGCAACCAATACCAACATCAGCTAATATTGAATAGTGGCTTGTATTATGTCAGGGTCTTTATTAAATTATCTATGTACATGATTTCAGCACTTACAGGAGCTTTCATGATAGTAATTATCACTATTTTTAAAGATGAGGAAACTGGTCATTAAAATGGTTAAGTGATATGACTAAGATCACCCACTAGCAAGAAATCAGGTTGAAGTTAAGACCCAGATAAGTTGGACTCCGGAGCCCATGTTATTTTCACTTTATTATGCTAAAAATTCACAATTTAGCTCCCAACAAGATTAAGGGCCAAGATTAGTGTAATGTTGGAAAAGTAATTGCACCTGCAGTATAAATTTTTTTTTGAAAATGATGTCATGATCATTCATAAGTGCTACCACATATACTGAAATATCGAAAGGCAAATTTCTCAGAGTGTGACACTACTAGATGAACTTTGTTGTCATGTGACTAAACAAGATGACTTTCAGTTCAGCAGGGTTGTGATTTATGATAGTTCCTAGGTTTTATTCCACTAGATTTTAAATGACTTGTTCTCTCAATGTGGCACATGGTTGCCTGGAAGTAATTCCCTAATACCTCATGCCTCCAGCAAAGAATCAGTGTGCCTCTTTAGAGACTGTTGTTCCTGAACTGATAAGCAAGTCTTCTGGATGACGTGAGTGTCCTAACCTACTTGTGGAACATTCTCTGCCCATGTGCTATGAACAACCATCATATTAAAAGCTGGTTATTGGAGTTTTCTGTATACTGATGGGTTACTTAATTACTAATATTGAAAGCCTTAAATGTGATCTCTGCGTGGTATTTTTGTTAGTCAATATTCCTCAAATATGGATTTAGTATTCAAAAGTTTTTAGAATCCCATTTCAAAAGAAAAAAAATTTCCCTGCAATAGCAGTAAACTAGATCTTTAATGAAAGTTCTTACAGTTAGAAAACTTGACTTTAAATAAATCACTACAGGATATAAAGAATAAGTATACTAAGTTTCAATTGTTACTTTCCCTGAAATGCCACTAACAGGGCAATTATAGTCTGTTTTACTCCATTCCTTGACATTAGCATTTCTACTTCTGATAAATCCACTTCTCTTGCACAATTGTAGACACCAATCAGAAGGAAAAAGATGACAACAGCAGATGAGAACAGTACAACAGTTAGTTCTGATTTTTTAATCTTTCATTTTAATTATCTAAAAGGTTTTTATCTTCATCACCATAGGAGCAGTCTCAAATAGACTTTCCAGGCAAAGATTTGGATTCAAATTCAGGTTCCACTGTTTACTAGCTGGGTGAGTTAAAAATCCATATTTTCTTCCCCAGTTGTTTTGTGTTTAAAACTGGTATAAAAATAGATTCCTCCATATGATTATTATAAGATGCAAATGCAATCACATATGTAAAATATTTAGCAAAGTGAATATGATGATTAGTATCATTAATATTAGTAAATCTAACATTGCTCTGAAAAGTTTTAAATAAATAAACAAATTTTGATTGTTTCCCTAATGGCTCTTTGTAGCATTAGCCATGAGAAACAGTGCTCATGAAATTCAATGGTTCTGCTCCTGTGTCATCCACATGGACATGTTTTGTACCTGAGTTTCAGCAGCTGTAAGTGATAACAACCAATCTCTTTGAGGTGACCCTGGGGACCACAGCATTGGATTGAAAGTATTTTATGCCACATGGATATCAAATTATGCCTTCCAAATGCTTGCAGGTTTGTTGGAAATTCATAAACAAAGTTTAACGTAGACTTTTTAAAGAATGTGTATGTCTATTCCACTTAAATAACACTATTAACTGGTTTTAATTAAGACCCATAAATTAGTGTCGGAACCAGGTTTACATATTGGGGGAGCAGAATAGCATGGGTTCTGGGGTTAACAGCTTTTGTTCAAGTCCTGGCCCGGCCTCCCTCTTATTATATAACCTCAGGTAAGTTACTTAACTACTCTGTGCCTGTATCTGTATTGCTTCAGAGTGTCACTAGGATTAAGTGAGTAGATTTTGTATTAAATGTGTAGAGCAAGAGTTCCAGGTGCAATGTAAGTGCAATGTGTTATTTGCTGTTATTTCTGATCGTCACCTCAGTATTCCTTCTAGTTTCCTTTCCTTACAGATGGTCTTAATGGAATCCACAGTCAGAGGGTTATAATGAATTAACATGTATAACTTTTGCAGTAACTCTGCTATACCCTTTCTACATACTATTTCACTGAATATTAGTAAACCATTTCAGAGCTATTGTCCACGCTTTCCTGTAACTTAAAGATTAGAGCCAAGAGGCAAACCTAGATCTCTGTGGTTTCTAAGATTATGACTTTATCTTTAAAGAAAGCTTGTCATGCAGATTTTGGGCATGACTGTTTCTATAAATGTTTCAGATTTTCAGATCTTAATCCTTCTGTTACTGGTTTGAGCACTCATGACTAATATACTAGCATTGATTTGACCTTTAGTCTCTTTGGTACCACAAACATTTGAACAACACCCCATGAACTCTTTAAAATGGTTTTGCAGATGTCATACTGTTACCAGCCAGAAGGTTCTACTAAGTTTTTTTTTTATGCATATATGCATGCACACATAAGCACAGTTACCCTTCTCACTCTTAATTTGGCTGCCATTTTTATTTTTTCTTTGACTTGAGTAACCCATGACTTTAGTGAACATTTACAAAGCAAAAGCTTCTAAAGTTTTGTCCTCAAGAAATCATCCTAGTTTATAAGTTTCTTCCAGCTTCTGAGGATTATGTCAGTACTCACAAAATTAAAATGAGAAATAAGTTATGCAAAATTATGGGCTAATGAGCTACTTTAAAATGCTGCTTTTAGAAGTACTTACTTGCAATGTTTAACAATAATTGGCTATAAACCAAAATTTTTTTATAAAAAAATCTGGAGTAGAGTAAAAATATACTAGGTGTTTAATGTTGCAATGATGTTTTTAAATGTATGCAGAAGCTCCACAGGTGAAATCTAATGTCACAGCACATTTTGTGTGTAGTTGAACCGATTCTGGAAAGCATCTGCTTATTCATTGTTTCATTTGCCATCAGGATAATGGCATATATTTTTCTAGTCCATTATTATGGCTATTTTAAGAAACAATAAATATGAAGAAACTGCCTAAAAGAGTTAGGGTCTTTTGTGTCTGACTTTTACTCATTTGAGAATATAGAAAATCTATTGAACTTAGCTGGCGTAAAACTGATACAGAGATTATAGGTAGCTTATAGTTATTGTTTCCAAATGGAAAGTTATGGGACACCAAGTTCAACAATAATACCTCCATAGGCACCACTGGAAATCAACCAGTAATGATAAATGTTGCGTGGTTATGTAAACTAGTCTAACAGCTGAGCACTTTATTTCAATAGCACTTTGTTGTTCATATGGAAATGTTTATGTTCTGTGGTTAAGAGATTTTGTATTCCTCTTCTAGTAGCTTCATAATTGCCATCATTTCATAAATATAGATGTACTAGGTTTTGCCATTCAGTAGTAAGAAATTCCTATGTACCTTGCTCTCCCAAAGTTTAAATTCCAGTAGGGAGAAACCTCCAGGTAGCCTTATGGGTTTTTCCTTGTCAGTTAAGGACGTCTTTTTCTTGCTGCTTTTAAGATTTTTTTCTTTATCACTATATTTTGCAAAGTTAATTGCAATATGTCTTGGTATTGGCTTGCTTTTGTTAGTTTTGATGAGTTCTCTCTGCCTCTTCGATCTGAATATCTCTTTCCTTCTCCAGATTAGGAAAGTTTTCTACTGTTATTTTTGAAATAAATTTTCTCCCTTCTTTTATAATCTTCTTCTTCTGGGATTCCTATAATACAAATGTTATTGTGTTTGATGGAATCACTCAGTTCCCTAAGTCTATTCTCATGTTGAATAATTCTTTCTTTCTTTTGTTCAGCTTCATTATTTTCCATTATTTTGTCTTGTAGGTCATTAATTTGTTCCTTTGCTTCTTCCAGTCGGCTGTTCATTGCATCAAGCCTGTTTCCAATCTCACTTATTGCATTCTTAATTTCTCACTGATTTTTTTTAAACTCTTATTGCTATGGTAAGGGTCTCACTGATATCATCTATTCTTTTTTCAATCCCAGTGAGTATCCTTATGCTTGTTGCTTTAAATTTTCCATCAAGCATATTACTTATATCTGTTTCACTTAGATCTTGCTGTAGCCTAATGTTATTCTTTCATTTGAGGTGAATTCCTCCATCTTGGCATTTTTTCTAAGTATTTTGTCTTCTGTGTGTTAGAAAAGCCAGTTGTGTCTCCTGCACCTAAAGTAATGAGCTTATGAAGAATAGGTCATGTAGTGTCCAGGGCCTGGAGACTGTCTGCTGCGTGTGCTGTGTGTGCTCTGCTGCTCTGTTCTTCAGGCCAGCCATCTGCAGAGGCTCTCCCTGCCTGCTTTGAGCAGTGTTTGGTTTCTAGCCTGAATGTGGTGAGTGTTAACTAGGTGTGCTCTGATCTGCTTGTGAAATGAGACCTGACCCCAACTCCATTAGAACTGAAGTCCTGCAGAACTTTCTGGTCGGGAGACATGGTCCAGGAGAAGCATCTCCCAGAACACTGCCTCTCAGGGAAGCACTCCTAGAATAAATATCAAACAATCTCCCCACTCTGTGCACCGGGCATTTTTCAGATCACTGTTTCCACACTGTCTGCCCCCGGTTGTTAGTAGGGAGAAAGATGTCAAAGAGAAAAAGACTCAAACAAGTTTTAAATGAAAACGATAAGTATTTTATAAATTCCAAAAATATATTTGATAAGTAAACTTTATTCTAAAAGGTAGAAGTGAGATAGTCTCAGTAGCCAGGGAAAGTTTTCCTGAAACCTGGAAGAAGTACAAAAGCAAAATGCCTTATTATCATAAAAATAGGTAAATAGGAAAAAATGATGACTTAGTCTCACATTCTATTGACTATGCAAGAAGAGAGAAATAGAGAAGGAAGAGGAAGGGAGAAAGAATGAGGGAAAGATAGTGTTTAACTGCAGATGAAATGGAAACCTGCTTGGGGAAGCCTCCAGCAAACTTTATCCATTCAGTGGCTCCCAACTGTTATTTGTTATGCACTCCTGTATAAATGATAGAAAGGGCTCATTAGAGTTACAATTAATTTGGGATGTGTATCAAAATCTTGGTTTTCTTGTTATGTTGGGAGATAATTCTGTCTCTTAAAAGAGCCCCTTCAGATATTTAATATGAAAGATCATTCATTGTTTCCCCAAATGAGAAAGATAGACTAAAATTTGATGGGAATGAAGTTCTCAGTCCCTTTCCCCTCAAAGATTTCAGATGAGGAATCATGGTAAAACTTGAGAACACCAAGGATTGTGGTAGAACTTCTCTAATTATTGAATCATACTTGGCCCAGACAGTTATGTGTGGCACACGGTTAAGATTATAGCAAAGAAGGAATCGTTCCATTTGTTCATCTCTAAGAAGTTTATTTACCTGTTTCTCTTAACTCTTCCCACATAACTGTATGTGTTTGTGAAAAATGTAACTCTTCTTATCTTACCAAGAAGAATTTATGACCTATTTAAGAGATGTCAAGTACAAAGACTTGTACTACTATTCTCATCAGTACTTCTAGTACTATTGTTAAAAAAACCCAGCTTTGTCAAAATGGACACCTATAACTGAAAAAACTGTGCCAGTTTCTATGCCACATAGAGAATGCCAGATTTCTTTGTTCTTTCAAAACGCAGGGCAAAAACTATGTTAGAAAACTTTTTTGCATGGAAAGTCATGTGTGTAGGGAAAATAAAGGAGAATCTCCTTCAGATGCTTTTTTTAAAATTTTTGTTCTAAGCAACTGCTCTTGGGAAATGGATACAATATGGGATACAGTGGCTAGAGAGAGAAGAATAATGTATATAAATTGTTTCTCACCATGTACACCTGAACAAATGAACTGTGTTAAATTGCTTATGTAAAGTAGGAGGATTGTTGTCATTCATGAATAAATAGCATTTATAACATTGCTGTTCTAAAGTAATAAATGAATTTGCTAGTGGCTCATACACCAAATCAATTTTGGATGGGTCAAATGAACTAGATATTACATTATTATAATGTCTTGTTCCTGCTTCAGTTCAAATAGAAGCAATAGATAAAATATTTTATGCTATGAATAACTTTCATAAAATTTTTTGACTATAGTTCACTTTGTTAACAAACATTTCTTGAACTTTATGGCCAGAATGCCAATAAGATTACAAATATTTCTGAAATTTTCACCAGTTTATTCAAATTACCAAATTAAGATGATCTTGTAAGAGGTATAGGTTAATTAACATATAGAATTGGTTATTGACCCCATAGAATATTCAAGGTTTCATTTTGTTATTCAGTTAAGATAATTCATAGGAATTCAGAGGCAAGCTTAGGGGTAATGTTCTAATAACCATTTGGACTTTTAATATTTGCAAAATGTCATATTATTATGGAAAAAATATTCAAAATAGGAGCCGAGTTTATTTTACACGGGTATACTCTGAGAATATTGACTAGATCATCAGACACAGAGTCTTTTAATTTTTTAATTTTTAAAATGTTAGTGTTTATTAGTTTTTGAGAGAGAGAGAGTGAGAGAGAGATAGAGAGAGAGAGAGCATGAGCAGAGCAGGAGCAGAGAGGGAAACAAGGAATCTAAAGCAGGCTACAGGCTCCTAGCTGTCAGCACAGAGCCTGGCACGGGGCTCGAACTCGCAAACCGTGAGATCGTGACCTGAGCCAAAATCGATGTTTAACCGCTTGAGCCACCCAGGCAGCCCCAGACACAGAGTCTTTTAAAAGTGTATATCCTACCTTTTTCTTTTTCTTTTTTTTCCTTTAATGCTGATGTTTATCACTGTCAGATCTCTTCACTGGGGCTCCCTGTCACATATTTGAGTGATGGAGCAGGATCAAATTTATGTTTGCAGAATTCCATAGTCCTATTAATTCTTCTATTTAAATTTTCCAGACATTAAACACATGACTGTTATTTAATAAATGTAATTCTATTACCTCTATAAGTTCTTTATTTATGGCTTAAAATATGTTTATATAGAGAGTTTTGCATACTTTTTAATTTTTGTTTGAATTACTTACATAGTTTAATTAATGAATGGCTTCAGGCCTCTTTTTCCTCTGTGATCCCAGCATGGGCTGGGACCACTTTACCCTAAGGACTTAACCACACATTAGTTATATGAGAAGCATTCTTTATATACTTGTAGAATGACAAATTTTGCCTGCTTTGCATCTCGTGAACAAAATATCTTGTCAATTTGAACCCATGAGAAATTCCTATAATACTTCTCAGAAGTTATGTAAAAGCATTGTATAAGAGTTCCTTATGCAAGTATTCACTTTCTCCTCTCTTTTTGTATTTCTCATTCTCCATCCAAACCAGAGTGACACTTACCTGCAATATAAATCCTTCTGTTTCCTATGGCACCTACCAGATTGATGGCCACATAGCAAATAACCTAAACTTCTTTGAGGAGTCCAGCTAAAGAGAGTGAAGCAGCGATGAAGGAGATGGACAGGAATAAGATGGAGCATTGTATAATTAGATAAGATACCTATTCCAAGGCTAAAAGGCAGGCAATGAAATTATTGCAACTCTAAAAGAAGAAAATGGTGGTTACTCCACTAAGGGTCAAGCATACCATGTAATGAGAGCAGCAATTTCACAATCAATGGAACAGAGTACATATGGTAGAATTATTTCCCCAGCAGTAGCAATTTGGGTGATTACTGTCTTTAATATGTTGGCTTACATTTACCTTTCGTAGTTCAATTTTTAGACTCAACATAATAAAGAAATACTATTGGATAGTAAGGAAAGAGGAGGAAAATAATTTTTTAACTGTAAATAGCAAAGCATCTGTGTGATTCATTCCCAAATTCTTTATAATCATGGAAAATAATTACAGTACTCTGTTCTAAAAATGGTACAGAAATAATTATTAGGCAGATGTACAGCTATTTGTCATTGAGGTTGAACAATTTCATTTATAAACTACCGTGTTTATGTAACAGCCCTGGATCAAACCTACACCATCTGCGTTGGTTAAAAAAGCTTATTTGGAACATGTGCTGCCTACAGTACTGAAACAATTCTTTTGTTTCACTCACAATTGGGGAAATTGTTCTGTGTGATTGAACCCTGGCATTTTCCTCTTCATTTACCCTGGGGGAAAACTCATCTGAATAGTATCCTGTTATCCACATGTAATTCACTGAGGACCATACAATGTTCTGTGATAAATTATTTAAAACATCATGTCGTGAATACTAAGGTATGTGTCTTACAGAACTCTAGAACTAGACCTTGGAGGCAGATTACTTCTGAAATGTGGCTAAGTCTATAGCCAACCAGACTCCCTAGGTTCAGATTTTGACTTGACCATTTAGTCAAGTTGTGGAAGTTATTTCACTCTGAGAGCCTCAATTTATTTTCCTCTAAATTAGGCATAATGATATTTACCTCATAGAATTGATGTGAGGATTAGACATCAATGCATGAAAAAAACCTATATAACATGTATGCCCTGTTGTGAACAGCAAAATATCAGCTATTATTTTCTAATTTAACTCCCTCATTTTACAGATAAAGAAAGAAAGGCTTTGATGGTTTGAAAGGCATTGATGCCTAATGTAAAAAGGACAAATTTGGTGTCAGTCAACCAAGTTTAAATTCAACTCCTTCCTTTACTAGCTGTGTGGCTTTTACCTTAAATGTTATGAAGTGTAAAATAAGGGAAACAACTCCATATTCTTACCAAATGATTTGTTGATAGTGTCTAGGAAGACATTTAGTTATTTAAGGGAATCTGTGAACCAACTTTCCTTTCACCTTGCTTCCCTATTCTCTTTCTCATGTTTTGTTATGCCATTTCTGAAAGGCCAGTAGATAAAACATTCACATTCTTTTCTGAAAGCGTAGACCCCACATCTCTTTCTATCATGCTAGTGCAGTTAAACATTCATCTATCTTTGCAGTTAGAGTTGTCACCTTTGGCAAATAAAAACAGAGGATACCCACTTAGATTTGAATTGCAAATAAAAATAGAATAAATTTTTAAGGATAAGAATGTTACCTGAAATATTAAGAATATTAGGCATCTTGTATTTTATCTGGTCACCGCACACAGAGTTCTTTCACCCAATTTTTAGTTATTCCTGGATTGTCTGGAGTTTGGCCTCTGGTACATTCTTATAGAATAACTCAGCAACAGTGTACAGGTACAAACTGTGTGCCTGATAACTTTGTACTTGGAAAATAGGGCAGCTTTTCTTAACAATTTGGGTTTTTTTTAAAGAATTTGTAGATGTTTCCTCACTATCCTGTGATCTCTGGATGATGCTGGGTAAACTGAGGCCAATCAGAAATTTCCTTTTTTCATAAGACATAGTATTTTTGCCTTTCTACACGAAACACCTTTCAATTTAGGCACTTTTGCTAGGATTCGTTCTTATTGATCATTCTGTGTCATTTGTACCTAGAACAAAATGTCCTCCTTTCTTTTTTTAATGTTTATTTAATTTTGAGAGAGAGAGAGACGGAGCACAAGCAGGGGAGGGGCAGAGAGAGAGGGAGACACAGAATCCGAAGCAGGTTCCAGGCTCTGAGCTGTCATCCCAGAGCCCAACGTGGGGTGCAAGCCCATGAACTGTGAGACCATGACCTGAGCCGAATTCCAACACTCAACTGACTGAGCCACCTTGGTGCCCCTTATTTTTGTTTTTAAATGGCAAGTTTCCCTTTTCTTCTGCAATCACTATGGCAAACTGGTTAACTGCTTCTGCAAGATGACTTATCTATTAATTCCTTATTTAGCCTTACTTCCTCTGTTTTCCAGACCTAACCTAAATTCAGTACTCTCCTGCTACCACAGAGTATAACACTGTTCTCCCTTAAAACAAAACAAAACAAAACAAAACACCAAAGAAACAAAAAACAAAAAAGAGAGAATTCCGAGTTTGTTTCTCCAGGAGTGACCCTCACCTTGGAGAAGTTCATTTTTGCTTCCCCTTTCTGAGATGCTTGATGCTTAGTTCATACTCTCTAATATATTAGCTTGTTCCTACATCTTTTTCTACTTGATCCCTGTTGCTTTTGACCACATATTTACCTGTGGGGGAGAGGGGATTGGGCTATTCCAAGTTTCCCAGTTTTACCAAAATACAAAATAATATTTTCTGTTTTCTTGTTGTTCCTCTCTTGGTTTTCGGATGACTTAGAAATCCTATTTTATGCTGAATGTTTAAACCTATATATTCACTGTTGTACCTTTTAGCAAAACTTATTCAGTGAAGAAAAATAATCACTAACTTAATAGGATTTGTCTTAAAAATAATGAGGTTTTTTTTTTTCTTGTTTAAGAACCAAAGTGGATTAAAGTCAAAGATGTATAAGAAAATCATTATGCTTAAAGCAAAAAGTTAATTTTCTTGAAACAAAAAACAAAACAAATTATCTCATTGAAAAATATGGAAACTATTCAAGGAAGCCAAGTAACATTGTTCAGATCTTGAAGAGCTCCTCTGTATCTAATTAGTGTTTCTGCTGTATCCTTCGCTGATTCCAAGAAGACATTTTGATTTTGTTAGTTGAAAGGCATTTACAACTGATTACTGAGGTCCACTGGGATTACTTATCTCATCATAACTCTTACTTTTCTTATGTTAAGTCCATCCAGTGCTCTGTACTCCTACTATGTCCTAAGGTTTGCTTACCATTTGTAACCATTTCTACGCTAAGTTTGCTTGGCATAAAAGTATCAGGACAAATTCACAGCCTATCCTACACATTAAATTAGGGACTAGAACACAACAAACCATACATTTTCACACTCACTATTTGACATAACATTCAAGGGACAGCAGAGTTAATGGAAAATATTTTTTTCTCTACATTGTTTCTTCCGCTTCTGTAAAGTCTGTTGGTAAGTACTATTATTATCCTTTAGTGTCAGATAGAATTTTATGCAATGAGATATATAGTAAGACGTAGCAAGTTAGCTCAGTAAAGTAGAGTTAGGATGAATTCTTTTCTCAAATAAACTTAGAAAAAATATTTCACAATAAAAACCCAGGGTCTAATTATAAATATTTTGTGCTGATCTGAAGAAAAATCAGTAAAGAATGTGTAATAAAATTCACCAATCTAAATGCAGTAACATTAAAATTTTTTTTTTTTTACATTTATTTTTGATAGAGAGAGACAGAGCATGAGCAGGGGAGGGGCAGAGAGAGAGGGAGACACAGAATCCGAAGCAGGCTCCAGGCTCCGAGCTGTCAGCACAGAGCCCCATGCAGGGCTCGAACTCACAAACCGGAAGATCATGACCTGAGCTGAAGTTGGAGGCTTAACCGAATAAGCCACCCAGGTGCCCCAAAATGCAGTAACATTTTTAATTTAGCAGAGTAATTTCTGTCTGGGTCTTATATTCTGTTACATCACCAGTGTTATGATTTTTTTCGTTCATAAGCTTAGGTATTCACTTAAACTAAATAATTTATTTAGTTTACTTTACATTGTAAAGTACAGTGTCTTAGACCATTCAATATAATTTTAAAGGGAAAAAATGGTACTATCAGCATTTGGGACCAAGAAAAAAGAGTAAGACAAGCTACGTTTGTTTTTAAGCTTAAAAAGTGCAATTATCTATCATGCAAATAATAATTTGAGAATAGTGTCAGCATAGAACAATCTTCTACTTTGCAGTTGTTGTGAGAGTTATACTTTAAAACTGGAAAATATTTACAATTTTTCATTACCAC
Source organism: Acinonyx jubatus (assembly GCF_027475565.1). NCBI lineage: Eukaryota > Metazoa > Chordata > Mammalia > Carnivora > Felidae > Acinonyx > Acinonyx jubatus. Next base: position 29,122,037 of record NC_069384.1, read on the forward strand.
ATTTATTGAAAAGACAGTGCCTTTCAATGACTCTTATGAAACTAAGTTTAATTGAGGAGTATAGAAATAGAAATATAATTTGTATACTCTGTGGTGTTAGAACCCACAGTCTCCTAAATTTTGAGGGGACACAGTATCACATGCAAATTATTCCTAAATTTAGATCTTCTCTTGGATATTTATTATCATTAAGCATGATTACTTGTCTTCTACTTGTAGCTATATACAATAAAAGGTGTTCACAGTTAGCAGCCAGAACAGTGGAAGCATATTAATCTCTATCTGGCTTTTTTAACTTGGGAAAACAAAAGAAATGTTTGGCATTGTGTATCTATTCAGTATATTGTTGTGAGATGGCCAACCACATGTTCTTTACATATTTATTAGCAGGTAATCATTGATACATGATTAAAAGTAAATGGAGGAAGGAGTCTTGAGGTCAAATTCTGTCATCAAAGATTCTAAGTCATAGTGAGAGAGCTTAGATACTCAGGACTTCCTGAAGCAAAGCTTTACCTTAAAGATGATCTGCCACTATGATTTCATATTTACTTGTGGGAGAAGTCACCAGACTTTGGAAAATTTTAGACTGACCCCCTTATACCAAACTCAGTGCCAGATACAAGTGTACAGGTAGTGGCTTTCAAGGCCACTTCTAGAAGTTTAAAAACCTACCTGCTGACATTTTCACAGTTAAGTCCCATTTTATTCCTTTAGAGCTGTCAAATTAATAATCATAGCTCATTTTGTAGGAGAACTATTTCTGAGTTGTGTTTTAATTTTTAAAAAATTTTAGCAGCACTTTATTACTACATTGAAAGGATTTAGGTAAATTGTCACTAAATTGTACTCCTTACAACAAATAGACTATAAAGTAGGACATAACTATTTTCTAACATACATAATTTTGTGAAATATAAACATTTGAACAATTTGGCTAGTATGGTACAATTGACCAAGTTCATATGCATAAACAAATGAATATTTCCTATTCTACAACCAAATACCTATAGGCTTTCTTGAATCTGATTTGAGGTAAAAACAAACAAGTAAAACTCACTGAAAACATAATACCAAGGTAGCAAATTGGAATTAACAGAAAAACCAATCAGTGAAAGCAGTCCTTTATTTGAAGTGCCTTCTACACAGTTTTTAGGATTGTGAGTTCATGTAGATCATAATGCAAATTGCCACTTTTCATCAATAGCCAATCTATTTTATAAAACTTCTCTGAAGTCTGGGTACTTTCAAAAGCACAGAGGGTAAAATGATCATTTCAAAGAAGTGTGTGTTTTGAAGCATTTTTACTAGGAAGAAAGTAAAGTAGCAACACTGAAGTGAGTGTCATTTACACACGGTATACATATGTGTTTGATTAGTTTTATGCTTAATAGAGAATGTGGCATTCATGGCAAAGAGCTCTTCAGGTTTCTCTTATAAAAAAGGAGACATGAAAAGGATGATATTAAACAAAGAACTCCTCAGTTTCTAGCCTTTGGAGGAAGAGCACATAAATCTTTCCTCTCAGACCAGTGACATTATATTAATTTACAGTAACTGTTTTCCAATTCAAAATCTACTTTGAGGAAACCTTTTAGGAAATTATCTTGCCTAGCTGAAAAGATGAGATCTCTAATAGCTAGCCATTGTGTCTGGAGAAAGTTGATTTACAGACCCATTTTTTCCCTGAAGGAAAGGTTATCCCCAAGGGTGTGTGCGTATTTGTGTGCGTGTGCATGTGTGTGTGAAAGAGAGAGAGAGAGAGAGAAAGAGACAGTTTGTGTTCATATGAATTTTCTGCAAGAGAGTCTTCCTCATAAGGGAAATTTACATACAGCCACATTGGTTGGGTGATCTCGGTCAAAACATCTTCACTTACAGACATGTAGCCAAGGGTTATAAACTGCTGCTGCATTATTGCATTGTGCACCTGCTGAAATAAAAATAAAAGAGAATTAGGGGCACCTGGGTTGCTCAATGGGTTAAGCATCCGACTTCAGCTCAGGTCATCATCTCAGGACTCGTGGGTTCGAGCTCCACATTGGGCTGTGGCTGATGGTGTGGAGCCAGCTTGGGATTCTCTCTCTCTGCCCTTCTCTAACTCGTCCTTTCTTTCTCTCTTAAAATAGATAATTTTTGAAACAAATAAAAATAAAAGAGAATTTAAAAATACTCATACAATGTTTCAAGTGCAGATGTGCGTCATTCCTTGGAAATCATTTGTGTTATTTTCTCACATGAAAGGAGTGACAGTGGTGATTATGACTCAATATGTACAGCAATAACCTGTGAATAATTATTGTTTGTAGTTATTGTTTTTCTGAACTTCAGGGAATTCAGAGATACCAACAAATTCATCGCTGAGGTTATATTCTATAAAAACACAGAGCAGAATAAAACAAAAGATTTGTCATCTCAAAAAAAATGCTCTAGATCTAAGGAGTTTTTCCTCATTGAAATATGAAAGTGTGATTTTAATAGTTGCATTTTTTTGTGACTTTGGCAAGGATAATCTAGTTCACATTTCCATCTATTGTGGACCAAAGCCTCTGATCCAATGATGTGAGAAATATTCTCTGGCATTTATAGCACCAAAGTAAAAAGCAAACAATTTGCCGCTACACACGAGAGAATGAGATGGCATACACTTTAAGGAAATTAAACTTTCTTTTTATGTAGGGGAATTCCAGTGTGGATTTTGCTTCAGTATTCATAATCTGAAAAGAAATGTATTCACTTCTTATATTCAGATGTGTCTTTGTAATTGGAGGCCACTTGAAGTACACTACGCAATCTCCTAGAATTTAACTCCAATAATACTAGGTAATGAAGATAATACCTTACATTTGCATAGTACTTTAGAATACACATGGGTGCTTTTGCATTTATAACTTTATATTTAGGATTGAACTGAGTTTAGGAAGGAGAGCTCTTCTTATATGCTTTTGAAACGTGGTTAAACATGTCCAGTGAGGCACTGACTGCTAGATCCAGTAGCTGGAAAGGTTATGTGCTAAAAAAAGTGGTTATTTTGTAAGAGCAGAAAAGAAAAAACTAAAGTATTTAGAGCTGTGCCTCTAGATCCAGGAAGCTTGATGACTGAAGTCATTCCTCAAATGCTTGGAAGCTTTCTAGAAGGTTGATTTAATTCTCCTTGATATCACTTAACAGAGTTATTGCTTGAGACCTACCCTAGCACAAGGATATTTCCATATCCTCTGCCTTACCCCTAAATTATTTTTATATAGTTTAGTTGCAAGTATCTCTTATGCTAAAACACCTGATGCATCTGAAGTGTAAAAATAACAGAAACTAAAAAGAAATTTGCAAAGAAACATATGAGAATCTTCTCAGCTGCTAGCATTTGGGAATATATTAAAATGACAAGGAAATACTATCTTTACTTTCCATATTGAAAAAAGTCAATTAAATCTGACAGTATTAATTTTGGAAAGGTTGCGGAGACACGGGTGCCTCCATGTATGCTTACTAGGAGTAGAGAATAGTACAGCCCTGAAGAGCTGTTGCCAATATCTAGAAAAAATATGGACATGTACATAGGTTATGCCCCAGAAATCCCATACTAGAAACTCTTGCCCATGAGAACAAGGTTTACATTTGGATTTTATTTCAGCGTTGTTTATAATTGTGAAATTATTGAAACAATGTCTATGTTTATATTGCTGTAATCTTATTTGATAGCATGTTTCTCAGTTGAATGGAACTATATCTACATTAAAAAAAAGAAAAAATAAGGCACCTGGTGCCTCAGTCAGCTGAGCATCTGACTCTTGATTTCAGCTCAGGTCATGATCCCAAGGGTCCTGTGATTGAGCTCTGCCTTGGGCTCCACACAGAGCATGGAGTCTGCTTAAGATTCTTTCTCTCTGTCCCTCTGTCCCTCTTGCTTGCTCTTGTGTGTGTTCTCTCTCTCTCTCAAATAAAATTTTTAAAAAAAAATTAAGGAAAAATAAAAGATGTATATTATGGAGGATATATGATTTATATAAATTTAAATAACTTACATACTATATATACATACACATTGTATATACATATACAGGGACACTTATGTACAAGTATACTTGTGTGCACACACACACACAGTTGACCCTTAAACAATGCAGAGGTTAAGGGCACTGACCTCCACAGAGTTGAAAATCTGCATATGACTTTTGACTCCCTGAAAACTTAACTATTAATAGTGTACTGTTAACTAAAAATGTAACTATAACATGAGCGGTTAACACATATCTTGTATGTTATATGTATTATATGCTGTATTCTTATAATATAGTAAGCCAGATAAAAGACAATGTTAAATTCGTAAGGAAGAGAAATACATTTATAACACTGTACTATAAAAAATCCGTGAATGAATGGACCTGTGAGTTTAAACCCATATTATTTGAGTCAACTATACATATGTTTCAGGTATCATATCTGAATTCAGGAAAGGAAGTCAAAGGAAATCAAAGGAAGTCATATTGGCCCTTCTGCTATCTCCTTACATCTTATTGGCCACAAACAGGTCACATGACCATCATTAATTACAAAAGAACCTGGAAAATCATCTTCAAAAGAGGATTGTTATCATTGGCTAATACTAATCATGACTCATATTGTAAACAAAATGAACTTTCTATAGACAAAAAAAGAAAGATTTAAGCAACCGGTTATATCTGGCAATTAGTAAATCACACTGTTGAAGACAGGTTTTTTTTGTTTTTGTTTTTGTTTTTTTTTTAGTATTCAGTGATGAATATACCCTTTGAATCCCCTCTTGATTTCAAGCTCTTTGTGCAGAGATCTTATATTTATTGTTTCTCTCATGTCCCCAGAACATTCAGTGATGGGAATATGGAAAATACTTTAAAAATACTTGTTGATTAAATAACCATGAGAAGAGGAGAATTACAATTGTGCAAAATGAGAAATTTAACTTACTATTTGACAGAAGTTTTTTGGACCACAATTGCCACATTTAAAAAATCATATAATTTATTTATATACTGTATTACATTATTTGTGCTAAAATTTAAAATGTAGTTTTTACTATTTCTTTTTCATAAATGGTTTTGAAAATCTGCCTAAAATATACTATCAGATTTCAGGATGATACCTGTTCATTAGAGTGGAATTTATGAAAGGAAGATCACGTTTTAACTTACCCATTTTTTAAGTTTATTTATGTATTTTGAGAGAGACAGAGAGAAAGAGAGAGATTGTAAGCAGGGAAGGAGCAGAGAGAGAGGGTGAGAGAGAATACCAAGCAGGCTCCAGGTTCAGTGTGGAGCCTGAGGTGGGGTTCGATCCCACGACCATGAGATCCTGACCTGAGGCAACATCAGACACTTAACTGACTGAGTCACCCAGGTGCCTAAGCTTACCAGTTTTTAAATTAGAACTTGTTTTATAAATTGAAAGATATCTAGGTAGACTGTTTCCTTTAGAAATTTAACAAAGACTATATACTATGACTTTTCCTTAGGTTGGGTTTCCTGAAAAAATAATCTGAGATAGAAATTTGTTTGCAGGAAATTATTGGGGAGTAAACTGAGAATAAAACCCACATGGAAGTGAGGGTAGCAGGATTGCGCAGAGCAAAAAGTTGAACTACCATATGTGGTGAGGCAGTGTAACATTTGGCAAGGGTAGTTCCTAGGGAGGGAACTCAACTGAGATTTGTCAGCAAATGACATTTCTTGAAGCCCAGTCTTTTTTTCCCAGCATGGAGTCTGATTTGATGACCCAGGGATCAATCTCACGACCCTGAGATCATGAACCTGATATCATGACCTGAGCTGGAATCAAGAGTTGGACGCTCAATCAATTGAGCCATTGGAAGATGGCTCACTGGAAGCTCAGTCTTAAAGAGAAAATGGGCAGAGTGCTATAACATTTTCTCCAGATGTAGTTTCACTGGCCACTGTTAGCACATACCCAACACAAACAGCAAATGAGTACTAATACTTTTTCTCTGATTTTCTATCTGTTTAGATATAAAGTGTAGAAGTACTTAGCATTCTTCCAAGCATGGTCGGAGCCAAATCATATTATTCGAAATTTAGGTATTCTGTGCACAAAGTTTTATAAATTGCACTGATTAGTAATTATTTTACAATCATCTGTCAAATAAAATGTCCTTATTGATTAAGGAATACAGTGACTCTAATCAGGAAGATTAAACCACAGTGATACATAACCATATTATTACTAGCAAACATGAAATATAACTAAATAAAACAATTATGACAATTAGGAACCTTGTGCAAACTCTTATAGTCTCCTGCATAGAGAGTCCCTGGGATCACCCCCGGGTTCAGTGATTCACTAGGAGGCATCACAGGACTCAGTGGAAGAATATGACAGCTATTTTTTAAAATTTTTTTAAGTTTATTTATTTATTTTGAGAGAGAGAGAGAGAGAGAGAGAGAGAGAGAGAGAGAACACAAGCAGAAGAGGGGCAGAGAGAAGGAAAGACAGAATCCTAAGCAGCCTTGTGCCATCAGTGTAGACCCTGACACAGGGTTCGAATTCATGAATGGTGAAATCATGACCTGAGCCAAGATCAAGAGTCAGACGTTTAACCAATTGTGCCACCCAGCTGCCCCAACAGCTATTTTATTATATTAAAAGGACACATTGAAAAAAAAATGTTGACTATCAGGGAAAGTCATTAGAGATTCAATTTACATGTTTTTCTTTTTGTTTTTTATGTTTTTTTCCAACATATTAACTCATTAGTTTTTTTTTTCCTTTCTTTCATTCTTTCTTTATTAGACTTTGTTATTTTAGAGTACTTAGGTTCATAGCAAAATTGAGGGTAGAGAGATTTCCCATATACCACCTGCTCCCACACATGTATAACCTCCACTATTACCAACATCCATCACAAAGATGGTACATTCCTTATAATTGATGAGCTTACCCAGACACATCATAATACCCCCAAATCTGTAGTTTACAATATAGTGCTATGGTGTTCTATGGGTTTGGACAAATGTTTAATGATATTTACTCATCATTATGGTACAATACAGATTGTTTTCACTGTCTTAAAAATCTTCCATGCTCTACCTACTCATCCCTCCACCCAACCAACCCCTAGCAACCACTGATGTTTTTACTGTGTCTATAGTTTTGCCTTTTCCAGAATACATACAGAGGAATCATAGAGTATCTAGCCTTTTCAAATTAACATTTTTCACTTAGTAATATGTATTTAATTCTCTTCCATGTCTTCTCATGGCCTCATAACTCATTTCTTTTTAATTGAGAACAATATTCCTTTATCCAGATGTACCACAGTTTATTTATCCATCGCCTACTGAAGGATATCTTGGTTCCTTCCAAGCTTGGCAATTATGAATAAAACTGCTATAACATTCACATGCAGTTTTTTTTTCCCAACGTTTTATATTTATTTTTGGGACAGAGAGAGACAGAGCATGAACGGGGGAGGGACAGAGAGAGAGGGAGACACAGAATCCGAAACAGGCTCCAGGCTCCGAGCCATCAGCCCAGAGCCTGACGCAGGGCTCGAACTCACGGACCGCGAGATCGTGACCTGGCTGAAGTCGGACGCTTAACCGACTGCGCCACCCAGGCGCCCCTCACATGCAGTTTTTTGTATGGACATGTTTTCCACTCATTTACAAAGACCATGATTGCTGGATCATATGTTAAGAGTATGTTTAATTTTGTAAGAAACTACCAAATTGCCTTCCAAAGTGACACCACCAGCGGTGAATGAAAGCTCCTGTTGCTTCACTTCCTTGTCAGTATTTGGAGCTGTCAATGTTCCATATTTTGGCCATTCTAATTGATGTTTGATGGTATCTCATTGTTTATATTGCATTTCCCTGTTGCCATATGATTTGAAGCATCTTTTTATGTGCTTAGATGACATATATTTATCTTTTATGGTGAGGTGACTTTTAAGGTCTTTTGCCCATTTTTTAAAAAAAAATTAATGTTTATTTATGTTTGAAACAGAGACAGAGACAGTGTGAGTGGAGGAGGGGCAGAGAGAGAGAGGGAGACACAGAATCTGAAGGGAGGCTCCAGGCTCTGAGCTGTCAGCACAGAGCTCAACATGGGGCTTGAACTCATGAACTGTGAGATCATACCCTGAACCAAAGTTGGATGCTTAACCAGCTGAGCCACCCAGGTGCACGGGTCTTTTGCCCATTTATTAATAATGTTTTTTTTTTTTTTGTTAGCTTGTTTTGCTTTTGAGTTTTAAGTGTTCTTTTTTATATTTTACATTATAGTCCTTTGTTAGATATGTCTTTTGCAAATATTTTCCCCCAGCTTATGGCTTGTTGTCTCATTCTCTTGATGCTGTCTATTGCAGAGCAAAAGTTTTTGATGAAGTCTAACTTGTTATTTCTTTCATGGCTTATGTGTTTGATGTTGTAACTAAAAAGTTATTGCCATACCCAAGGTCGTCCAGTTTTTTTCCTAGGTTATCTGACTGGAATTTTATTGTTTTATATTGAGGCATGTGACCCATTTGGAGTTCATTTTTGTCAAAGGTATAAGGTCTGTGTCTAAATTATTTTTATTTTGTAATTTTGTAATTTATTATTTTTTGCATGTTGATGTCCAAATGTTCCAGCATCATTTTTTGAGAAGACTACCTTGGTTGCATTGTATTGCCTTGGCTCCTTTGCCAGAGATCAGTTGATTATACTTATTTGGGTCTATTCTGTGTTCTCTCTTCTGTTCCATTTATCTATTTGTCTATGTTTTTGTTAATACTGCAGTATCTGGATTACAAGGCTTTTATGGTAGGTCTTGAAGTTGGTAGTGTCAGTTCTCTTAACTTTTTTGGCTGTTTTGTATGTTTTGCTTCTTCATACGTACTTTGGAATCAGTTTGTTGATATCCGGAAAGTAACTTCCTGGGATTTGATTGCAATTGCATGAATTTCTAGATCAATATGGGAAGAACTGACATCTTGACAGTATCGATCCTTTCTATTCATTAACATGGACAGTTTCATCACTTATTTAGTTCTCTTTGTTTTTGTTCATCAGATTTTGTATTTTTATTCATATAGATCTTCTATGTATTTTGTTATATATATTTCCTAATTTTTCATGGTAATATAAATGATACTGTGTTCTTAATTTCAAGTTTCACTTGTTTGTTACTAGTGTATAGGAAAGCAATTGAATTGCATATTAACCTTGTATTCTGCATCCTTGCTATAATTGCACAATAGATCTACAACATTTTTTGGTTGTTGTTAATTCTTTCAGATTTTCTATATAGTCACTCCTGTCATCTGTGAAAAAAGATAATTTTCTTTCTTCCCACTCTGTATAGTTTTCATTTCTTTTTCTAATCTCATTGGACTAGCTAGAACTTTCATTATGATGCTGAAAAGGAGGGTAGAGAGGGGACATCCTTGCCCTTTACTTGATTTTAGAGAGAAAGCTTCTAGTCTCTGACCACTAAGTGTGATGTTAGCTGTGGATTTTTGGAGATATTCTTTACCAAGTTGAGGAAGTTCCCCTTTATACCTTGTTCACTGAGAGTTTTTATCATGAATTGGTGTTAGATTTTGTCAAATCCTTTTTCTGTATCTATTGGTATAATCATGTGATTTTTCTTTTTTACCCTGTTGATGTGATAGATTGAACTAATTGATTTTCAAATGTTGAACAACCCTGCATAGTTAGGGTAAATCTCACTTTGCTGTACACAATTATTTTTATACATTGTTGGATTTAATGTGCTGATACTTTGTATAGGATTTTTACATCTTTGTTCATGAGAAGTATTGGTTTGTAGTTTCTTTTCTTGTAATGTCTTTGATTTTGCTATTCGGATAATGATGGCATCACAGAATGAGTTAAGAAATATTTCTTCTGTTTCTATTCTCTGAAAGAGATTATAGAGACTCAGTATAATTTCTTCCTTAAATGTTTTGTAGAATTGACTAGTGAACCCATCTAGGCCTAATGCTTTCTGATATGAAAGGTATTAATTATTGATTTAATTTATTTAATAAGTGTAGGTCTATTCAGATTGTCTATTTCTTTTCGCAGGAGTTTTGGCAAATTGTGTCTTTCAAGAAATTGTTTCATTTCGTCCAGGTTATCAAATTTGTGAACATGGAATTGTTCATAATATTCCTTTATTATACCTTTAACAGCCATGATTTCTGTAGTCATAATCCTACTTATTCATTTCTGATACAAGTAATTTGTGTCCTTTCTCTTTTTCTTTGTCTGGTTAGAGGCTTATAAATTTTATCGATATTTTAAAAGAACCAGCTTTTGGTTTTGTTGATTTTCTCTATTGGTTTTCTGTTTTCCGTTTCATCGATTTCTGTTCTAATCATAATTTATTTTCTTTGGTTTACTTTGGAATTGATTTGCTCCTTTTTTTTTCTGGTTTCCTAAGGGTAAATTTATATTATTAATTTTAGTTATTTCTTTTCTTTTCTAATATATTCATTCAATTCCAAAGATATCTCTCTAAGCACTGTTTTTGATACATCTCACACTTTTGATAAGTTGTGTTTTCATTTTAATTTAGTTCAAAATACTTTTTAACTTCTCTTGACATTTCTTCTTTGACCTATGTTATTTAGAAGTGTGTTTAATGTCCAAATATTTGAGGATTTTCTAGTTATGCTTCTGTTATAGATTTCTAGTTTAATTCCATTGTGATCTAAAAGCAGACATTGTATTATTTCTATTATTTTAAATTTGTTGAGGTGTGTTTTATGACTCAGAATATGGTATATGTTGGTAAATATTCCATATAAGCTCAAGAAAAATGTGTATTCTACTGTTTTTGGATGAAGTCTATAAATGTTAATTATACCCAGTCATTGATGGTATTGGAGAATTCAACTATGTTCTTACTGATTTTCTGCCTACTAAATCTGTCCATTTCTGATACAGTAGTGTTGAAGTCTCCAACTAGGGTAGTTAGATTCATCTCTTTCCCTTTGCAATTCTGTTTTTGTTTTTGTTTTGTTTCTTTGTTTTGTTTTGTTTTGTTTGCCTCACACAGTTTGACACTTTTTTGTTGGGTGTATACATTACAAGGATTGTTGTGTCTTCTTTCAGAATTGACCCCCCTCCCACTAAATAATGTACCCCCTTATCACTAAATAATAATAATTTACTTTATCCCTGATAATATTCCTTGCTTTGAAATCTGGTCTGTTTGAAATTAGTATAGCTACTCCTGCTTTATTTTGCATGGTATATTTTTCTCCATGCATTTAATTTTAGTCTGTGTGTCTTCACATTTAAAATAGAGTTCTTGGGGCACTTGGGTAGCTCAGTTGGTTGAGTGCCCTCTCTTTATCTCTGTTCAGGTCATAATCTCATTGTTCATGGGATTACGCCCTATGGCAGGCTCTATGCTGACAGTGTGGAATCTGCTTGGGATTGTCTCTGTCTCTCTCTCTTTCTCTCTCTCTCTCTCTCTCTCTCTCTCTCTCTCTCTGCCCCTCCCCTGATTGCGCACTCTCTCTCTCTCAAAATAAACATTTTAAAATAGAATTCTTGTGGACACCATATATTTGGGGCTTGTTTATGAATCTATTCATTACAATCTTCAACTTTTAATTGGTATTTTCTGATCATTGTTGTTCAAAGTGATCACTGATATATTTGGAATAATATATATCATTTTGTTTACTGTTTTCTATTTGTTTCCCCTGTTCTGTGTTCTTATTTTTGTCTTCCACTGTTTTTCTGCATCCAAATTTTTATTTGTCTTGGTCACATAGGCACTGTCTGCCTCTCATGTACCAAAATTCCAAGATCACAGAAAGAGAGCAGATGTTCAGCATACACCACATTGTACAAACCCTAGAGGCATGAGCCAGAACTGCAGAACACAGAACTTCTGATATCCAAGTTCCTAGATGCTAGCCAAGGGCCAAACTTATAGGCAGGTCTTTATAAGAAGTCCTACCTTCTTATAAAGTCATGCCTGCTATATTAACTCTTTTCTGATAACCTCCACAAGTTTATCAGTATGCAACCATTTTATTATAGTACTATGGGAAGTTTGCCCCCTGGATTTTGACTCTCTTCTAAAATGTGTAGGGCATTTATGTTATTCTCTGATTATTGTTGTCACTTTTATTATGCCAAGTGAGAAGATACAAAATAAATATTTCCTGAAAATTATAGAAAACAAGACTGTACTGTTTTTCCTTCTTTGTGATGAGGGGAACCAAGGGAAGGAACATCAGAAGAAGTCAGGCATTTGCAGTAGTGGAAGCAAGTGAGTCATGAGAAGAGACACAGTGTGTATGAGTTGAAAGCACAGACATTGGAGACAGTCCAGGCATGACACATATCCTGTCTTGGGCTCCATTTCCTCGTCTGGAAAATGAGGCTAAAAACAGTACATGCCTCATATATTACTTTTGGGAAATAAGTTGTGTTTCTTATATATTTAAACAATGCCTAGAATGTAGGTGAATACTCTTCAGGTCAGTACACATAAAATTAAATGACATAAAATAACTAAAAATCACCTCTTTAAAACAGGAGTGTAAAATATGACCTAGGTCACCTTCTTAGACTACACTATAAAAATGATGTTGAAAAGGCCAGTAACTTAGAAAATAAGAAAAAGGAATAGTGCAGCCAAATTTCAATTAAGATTTTATTGTTTTTTTTTTCGTTATTGTTTTTCTCTCTCAAGAATACTATAAACTTCCTAAAAGGAAAATCAGATTTACTCTGGGATTTTCCACTCAAATATATATTTTCTGGAGAAAATGAAGGTTTTCTGGTAAGTTAGCAAATGAGTCATGGAACTTTCCTGATCTCTAATTCATCCATTCTTACAATGAATTTTAAATAATGTAGATAAAAAATTCAAATGAAACAAGATACCTAAATCATTTAATATTTAGATTATCATATTTATCTCATTGCCTTTTAATCCATATATTTGCTATTCCATGTTACTTTGTGGATCTTATGTACTCTATCTAGTTCATTAAAAGTAGTTCTTATCTGTTTCCATTACTTTCTACATAAGTTGGTACAATTCTGTCGTCAAAAATTTTCAGACTTGAACTATTTCAGAGCTGGTTTTCACACTCCAGTCTTTCTGATATAACTTAAATTTAACAAAATGCACTGAGAAGTACTTGGAGCATCCCATGGCACCTTCTTCTCTTTATCTCTAATTCTGATAATATTTTCTATTCCTCTGATCACCACAGTCGGAACAGAAAACTGTGGTAGAGACATTCAGTGAGTCACCTCTTATAACAGTCCTCTCCCCTTGCAAGTGGGTGGATGCTGTGAATACTTCTAGCCAACAGAATATGGCAAAGGTGATAGGATATCACTTCGATCATCTTTTATATTATATGGCAAGGTGAACAGATGTGGCAGATGTTATTAAGGTCCCTAATTAGTTGACTTGGAATTAAGAGATTTGTGGGGGTGGGTAAGATTTAAGCAGATTAGACTTTTGAAAAAAGCATCTGGACTTCAGAGGATCTTTTTCCTGTTGAAGAACCATGAGGTTTTCACCTGCAAGGGACCATGTGAGCTTGGAAAAAGGCCACAAACTTTTGATGAGAACTTAGTCCTAGTTGACATTTGTTGCGGCCTTGTGACCCCTCCAACTAAAGGGCCCAGCGAAGGTGTGTCTGGACTCTTGACCTATGGAAACTGCTGCATTTTAGGCTGTGAAGTTTGTAGTATTTTCTTTTACAGTAACTAAAAACTAATAAAATACCAATAATGAAACCTATTTTTTTGAGAAGCACGTGAGTGGCCTCCAACACACACACACATGCAAATTATGATAGATTCAGATGTGATAGTGAAACAAGCCATGTGTAAAATTCAACTATACAAAGGGAACTTTGATAGTTAGCAGAGTCCTAGCAGTAGGAGGGCTTTTGCTCACAGTCCCTTAGGACTCCAGAGGGCCAATGGCTCTGCCATCTCCAGCTTCTGGCTTGCAAGATCTTCCTTGGACTTTCCCTGCAGTAGGCAGGAAGGGCAAGGGAGCAAGGAGGATTCTGTGGGGCAGGTTTTATGAAACACATTTCACTTTTCCTCACATACCATTGACCAGCACACAGACATATGACTAGTGATACAAGAAGGGCTGAGGAATGTGATTCAACTGTGTGCTCAGATAAAAGGAGATGTGGATGTTAGTGCTCTTGAAACTAGAACACATCTCCTAAAACAAAATGATGTCACAGATGCATTTGTACTGTCTTTTTCTTCCCAAAGATGCTCCTTTCTAGCTGTGTACAATTCACATTATGGTATCCTCTCTTCTCATGTTGTACCTTTCTCTGTACTGGTGAAGCATAACATTTATATAGGTAGAACTAATATGGTACTTTTGTATAATTTCTATAAGAAATTTTCTAGGTATCTTTTGATGATTCGTTAATACGTTCAACAAGTAGCTTTGTTCAATAAAAGACAAGGTGCTAGGGGCAGGACACAAACATGTATGAAGTAGTACATTTACCCATGAGAAGATAAACCATAAGGAGGTCATCATCTTTCTGATTTTATCAGAAAGCAGACCAGTAATACACAATCATTTTTAACTCGTGAAGTTAACATGTCTTGTAGGTAGCTGAGTTGAGGCTAGAGCTCAAGTCTCATGACTTCCAAGTTATTTTTTCTTAGTGACTATGTGCAATCATGTTTTGTAAGGAGATGCACAGTCTCTTAAACAGCACCTTAGAAGCCTTCAATTTGAAAACTTAAATGTATTTTAATATGATAAACTACAGATATTAATTTTACATATGTGAAAGTAAAAATATTACTCTACAAATGTCTCTAACTAGTGTTGTTTATGAATGTATTTATGTTACTATAAGATAATATTATTTACAAAAACAATACTATAATGTAAAATTTTAAATGTGGGACTGATATTTGGTTTGATATTTATATAGCTCACTTTCAAATTACTGGAATAGGAAGAAATGAGTTTGTACTTTGACATCTACATGCCTTGGAAAATAAATTAAATATTCTGAGTTTTAGTGTCCTTATATATAAATTGGGACTCCTACTTACTTAACAGAATTGTTGGGAAGTATTAATTGAAAGATTACTTATAACTGATGGCTTACACAGAATCCAAATATTGGCTTCCCCATCTCTAAAGTTGGCAGTGCTATAAGAAGGAAGTTGTTTTTTTCCTGCCTTTTAGGGATCGTAGTATTTCAAAAGAAAAGCTTACTGCCATGTTTTAAAATCATGCCTCAGTCTGCAATTTTTTTTTATTTTTTTAATGTTTATTTATATTTGATAGAACACAAGGCGGGGAGGAGAAGAGAGAGAGGGAGACACAGAATCTGAAGTCAGCTCCAGGCTCTGAGCTGTCAGCACAGAGCCCAACACGGGGCCAGAACCCATAGACCATGAGATCATGACTTGAGCTGAAGTCAGTCACCCAACCGACTGAGCCACCCAGTCACCCATCTCAGTCTGCAATTCTATTGATAGAAAATGGCTTACGATGAAAATTATTCAGAGACTCCTGGCAATAGGGAAAATGAAGGGAAAAAAACCTTGATAGTGATTGGGAAATGGACAAACTCACTTTTATCCCTTTTTGATTTTTTTAATTTGGGCTAAGTTTGGAAGAATGGGAAGAGAATGAAAATGTCTAAAATGATGCCAAAAATTACAATAGGAGTGGGTGAAGAGGAGATAAGTCTACATGTATGTATTGCATATCTATATAAATCCATTCATAATATGTAATTTTATATTTATTTATACCTCATGAAGGTTTCATGATGACTTTAGTAGACTATAGAATAAAATGAGTGGTTGAGAAGAAATAAGACAAAGGGATAAGAAGATTGGGAAAATAATAGTTGAATCCAGAAATAAATTTAGTACAGAGAATGACCACAGAGAATCCTCAACAACTATACCAGAAAGTTATGCTCCAACTTTCTAGCCACCAGCACAAAAAATGATTCATTTTAAAAGTCAGTGTCATAAATGCTCCTTCCTCCTCCCTTCAAATCTATAATGTAGGAAAAAAGTAAGTCTATAAATAGACATGATAAATGGGTTCTCATAGAAAGAAGTTGGTGTACCTTTAACAATTAAAACTCTTTGATTTTGTGTTAGTTTTCTATTGCTGCCAGAACAATTTACCTCAATTCCTGTGAGTTAAATTAAATAAATGAATTAATAAATCTGGTAAGTGTAATATGGGTCTCAGCAGTTTAAGGTCGAAGTATTGGTGCTTCTTTCTGTAGGTTTTAGAAGAGAACATATATCCTGCGTTTTCCAGTTTCTAGAAGCTGCCTGCATTCTTTGGTTCATGGCTCCCTTCCTTTACCTTCAGAGCAAACAGTGCAAGCCAGCCCCTCTTCTCATTCCTTCTTTCTGATCCTTCTGTCTTTACAGCTTTCTCTCTAGCCAAAGCCAGAGTGGATTCTCCACTTTGAAGAATTACATTGGATTCACTGGGGTAATCCAGAATAAGCTCTCCATCTCCCAGTTTGAATTCTTAATGAAATCTGCAAAATCTTTTTGAGTATAACCTTGTCATCATGTCATTGATTGTAGAAAAGGATAAAGATTTAGAAAAGGATAAAGAAGATTTTACTCTTTTATAAAGAGCTATAATTAATTGAAAATAGCAAACTCATCATGATATGTAATGCCCAAGTAACTAGATTTTTAAACTACCTACAAGACCAATAGAAGTATGGCAAAATCACTTTTATTTCATGTATCCTACATTCCACTTACAAATGTGGAAAATAAAAAAAAAGAAGCTATATAAATATTTATTGAACTTGAACTAGAACATAAAATATTTTATAAAATATAGAGTGATCTAGATATATTTATAGAGATATCTTTAGATATCTATATCTATATAGATATAGATATATTTGCATCATATACATATAGATAGATATCTATATATATATTTGCATCATACATATATAAGGAGAAATGCCTTACAAGATAATATAAAATGCAAGGAACTACAGATGTATTGTCCTTTAAAATGGAATTTGATGTGTAGGATGACATAACAGGTAAAATTTCATTAAGTTTATCTGAAAGTTGAGATAGGGCCACCTCTTTTGTAATGTTCTTGGAAGCTTACTTTCAGACTGTTCAAGCTTTTTCAGTCAAGGGGGAAATTAACACATGAGACAATGAGACACTATGTCCTTTTGGGTATGCTATCTAGTATCTACTACTTTTCCTCAGAATATAATAATTTGTAGCATGACAGTGAAATCATGTAAGAATTCTGAGAGCTTATCCTTCTTATTTTCTTTTAATTCTTTGCTATATTCAAATGCCATTTTCATTGTTTTACAAATTGTGGTCTTTATAGCACATAGGATGGATCTATTTTTTTGAACTTTCAGATAAAGTTTTCAAAGTTCTGTAAAGCAGAAATACCTGAAAGGAAAATCCTTTAGTTGATCAGTGGTCACCTGGGTAAACAGATTTACTTATATGGAATTTGCTCCAAAAATGAGCCATAAGAGAATGTTTTGGCAAGAAATGAGGCTTGCCTCTGATTTCCTATAAAGATTTGAGTTGAAACAGTGTGTGTTCACTTAATCTTGTTAAATGTAGCACAAAACACTAAGTGTATTAGAGCGTGTATTTAAATGATAACAAACCCTGCTGTTAAAACTAATAGGAAACAGTTCTTTTCCCATTGAGTTTCCACATTCAACCATTCCTTTAGATATCATCATTTACTATGACTTCTTATGGCTGACTACAATATGCTTTTGAGATGAATTTTAGCCCTATGTTTTTCCTTATTGCTAAGCAACAGTTTCCTTTTTTGTTAGTGATAAAATTTGGGGACAACACTGTATTCAGAGGAATACCTGTTAATGTGATATGCACAAATATTAAAACCTAATTAGATCATTATGATTGGAAATTAATAACTGAATTTAATGATGATGATGATGATGATAATAGACATTCCAATATTGAGACTTTTTCTATTAAGGATTATTTTCTGTATTTAAATTAATCATTACATCTGAAGCTTCTCTGCATCAATTAAAAAGAAACAAACAAACAAAAATTAGAGCAGCTTTGCTATTGTGTGCACACCCTTACTGAGGTGGACTTGGTTTGGGGGAGCCGGGGTAGGGGGTTGAAGAGGGTGGGCCTGTAGAAGAGTGGTGGAATTCCTAAATTCTTCATCTTTTTCCTCTAAGAGACTTCAGGTTCATTCTGCCTTGAGGCAGGGTGATGACCTCTCAGGATCCCTTCCAGCCTGAAGCACCTGTGAAGTAAAAAGCATTTATAAAACCTTTAGAACACTTCTTGAAGTATATAGTTATAAAAGATAAAGAGTCCCTGAAGCATATTCTGCACCGAAAAACCAATATTGTTTATTACCTCTCTGTTAAATTTAACAAGAAAAATGTCAGGTAAAACACTGAGAAGTTTGTTTCCAAACAAATGGGGATGGCCATATTTTCCCAAGCATCACTGGATGTGTACCCACAGCTTAAGAGCTTGTTATAAAACTACCATCATTGAATCTTTTTCATGGTCATTAAAGGGTAAAATGCTATATGTCTGTCTTGTTACAGTTCATTCTAATTTATTTGATCAATGAAACTGATATAAATAGCCAACTAACTGTATCATTTTGGCTTTTTCCAAATGACTATGAATATGGGCTACATTTTATTTTGCCTGACAGTAACCAACTGACAGTAACCAAGTAAAAGTTAGCCTCACAAAGAATCTCAATTGGGAGAACATAAGTGAAAGGTGAAATGCATTTACATTGAGCAATTATGATGTGGTTGAATATAAAATATTTGGAATAACCTAATCCTATTTTTATATTACTGCATTAGCATACAGGAGCTGAATAAATAATGGAGTCTAATATCCACATCATTTCCAGTTTTGGGGGGGATAAAAAATAAACAAAGCTTAAGGATAACAATAGCTAGGTTACTATGTTCCAGATGCTATTTTATTTGCTTAATTTTTTTTTTTAACCAATAAAATCCTCAAACCCATCTTACTATTATCTTCATTTTACTGATGTGGAAGTAAGCTCCAAATGGTGAATTTGCTGAGATGACACTAATAATAAGTGGTAAAATAAAGGCTCCAATCTTTGTGTGACTTTGCATTCCACCCTCCAAATTTTTACATCATATACATTCTGTCAGTAATTACCTGTGTCTTTCCTCAGATTCTTCTCTTTTAACAGGATGTCTTCATCCCCAATTCCACATGTTGAAAAGTCTGTCTGAAGTTATACAAATGTGTTAGTTAGTGGTGATCCTAGGGAGAATACTATTATGTTCCAATGTATCTACAATGTATCTACATAGTTTGGGGGTGGGAGGAGAAGATTAATGAATTGCTATTTTGATTATAATATTGTGTCTTCATTATTTGTCTTTGTATAATGACTTTATGGAATGTACTGTAAAAGAAACAATAATAAGAACTATTTTATTCTAATGGGGGAGGTAAGACTATTACCAAAAAAGTTAAACTTTCAAATTTAACTTTGAAACTTGATAAGATCCATCAATGTGTGTGTGTGTGTGTACACACACACACACACACACACACACACATACATATATTCCAAACATTAAAAAAAGACAATCCTTCTGGATTTACAGACCATGGAATGATTTATAAAAGAAGTGATAGCCAATTGGGGCCTTAAAAAACTATGTATAATTTTGACAGCATTGGGAAGGCAGGATATTCTAAACACAAGGAATTTTGTGGAAAAAACAAATTTGGGGAAAGGCGATTAGTGAGGTTTAATAAAAAGCACAATGTAGAGGGAGAGAATAAGTAGAAAATATTTGAAAAACAAGTTTTATCCAGTTATGTGTAATTTTAGAAGTTAAGATAAATCATCTAGGCTCTATGGAATAAGCCAGAGAATGTACTAGATTTTCAGAGCTAAGTGGAGAGACCCAGCTGTGGCTAATGAAACATCTCAAGGTGGTTTGGGTAAGAGTAGGAGGAGAGTAACTTTGTCCAATTCAGGTTTTTTGTTTGTTTGTTTGTTTGTTTGTTTGTTTTTTCATGAAATATGTTACTTTCAGCAACTAAATATTAGAAGTGAATGTGAATTACATTTGCCGAGAATTTGAACTCAAAATTTTACTCTGAGGGAAGGTATATTATGAATTTTGCCAATTTGTGTATCCTCAGCCCATGTTCCATAGAAGGCACTAATATAATTTGGTTAAATGAATGACTAGGAAGGTCAAGTTTAAGCATTAGGTAAATGCATACCTAAACAGGAAGGGTGTCAACAATTTAGTAGCTGAGTGGGTCAGATATAAGATACAAATAGAATAACAAATGGGTTGGGCAAATTATTCAGAAAAGAGGCATCAAAATGATAATTATAAAATGTGCAGTCCTATTTGATGGTTGTTCTTAACACAAAAGACACATAATAGACACTCGATAAATACTGGCTGAATTAAGGAATAAAATGAAAGCTAGACCAAAGAATCAGCAATCATATTGTTAACTATGGCTTGAGAGCATCAGTATGGCTAAAGTGGAAGGGGAATTGTGTGTGGCAGAAAACACGCCACACAGTGAGAGAAATTGGGGGTCCACTGAGCATCTCAGGGGTGCCACCCAGGAAGGATTGTTTGGGAGGTTAGTACCCACAGAAGTTGACAACCAATTGAATGTAGAGATGAGAGCATAGTGGAGATCAAAGATTTATTTGGGTTAAGGAGGATGATGCTGATGCTGTTAACTAAAGAAGGGAAGAGCAGACTTGCTGGGAAAGAGGAGGATTCTGTTTTTAATATGCTGAGCTGAGGACATCGTGGGACATCTGTAGATAAATTAAGGATAATAAATGCAAGAATTGAATTCTTAAGTGATAATTCAGTGCTGGTGATATATGTTTGGAGGTCATTAAATGCTTACACTTAAATTCATGCAAAGTAGTGAAATCACCAAGGAAGAATGATGTAGAATGAAAAGAGAACTAAAAGACCAACTCTGAGAATTTGGATGTTTAAGGAATAGTGGAAAAAGAGGAGACAAAGTATGGCTAGAGAAACAAAGTAATTGGGATAATCTGGTGTCAAAAAACTCAAGACACTTTCAAAGAGAAATGATTTATCATCTCACATTTTTTATCACTTTCTATGGTTGTTTCACTTAGTTTTCAAAAGAACCTGCATTATCTGAGGCTGATAAGGGAAAGAGTTGAGATTAAAAATTGTTTCCTGTGACTTTAGAGCCCAGATTCTTACAGGTATATGGTTCTAAAGCTGAAGCAAATGAGGGCAGTGAATACATGTTTGGGATTGACAATCAGGATGTCACTGGCATGAGAAAACATGTTCTATAGGAAAATGGAACTGGAACACAAGGGGTTAGAAACATTGAGTGGTGGGGAAGTACAGGCATTTATTAACTAACACACACAACTGTTATAGACTTAAAAAGGCATTTCCAGTTGTCTATAAATAGAAAGTAGAGGGAGGAATGTGTTAGAGTTCTTAAGAGAAAAAAGGCCTCAATGTTTGAAGTACTTTAGCAATTTATGAATTTCATGAACCCTCATTGTGAATATATTACAGCAATAGGGAAGGATTCATCAGATATTAAAAGAATTTGTCTCTAAAATAGTACAAAAAATAGATTTGTACTTAACACTAAGTTCTTC
Source organism: Acinonyx jubatus (assembly GCF_027475565.1). Classification (NCBI taxonomy): domain Eukaryota; kingdom Metazoa; phylum Chordata; class Mammalia; order Carnivora; family Felidae; genus Acinonyx; species Acinonyx jubatus. Next base: position 29,143,739 of record NC_069384.1, read on the forward strand.
GGCCCATTTCAACCTGGTAAATCAAAGGAAACTCAGGTAAAACCATTTTACTCAGACTAGTTTATGCATCCCTAGGGGCGCCTGGGTGGCTCAGTTGGTTAAGCGTCCAACTTTGGCTCAGGTCATGATCTCACCCTTTGTGGGTTCGAGCCCCGCATCGGGCTCTGTCCTGACAGCTCATAACGTGGAGTCTGCTTTGGATTCTGTGTCTCCTTCTCTCTCTGCCTCTCCCCCACTTGCAGTCTGCCTCTCTTTCTGTCTCTCAAAAATAAATAAATGTAAAAAAAATGTGTATGCATCCCTACATGAATTAATTATAGGATTTAGACACAACTGGATATTTAACATTCATATGCATTGTTGGAGATCTTAGATTATGGAAAAGAAAATGAACATTTCCTTGGGTGGTCTTATTTTTTTGCCATACTTGCAGCTACTTTACTTCAAAGTTCAGCCACCTAAACTGAAGAGTGGTCATGTTTTTATTTTCTGGGTGTTTAACCTGTGGAATGGATGGACTTCCTCTAGGCCCCAGGACTCTCTTAAAATTAGACACAAATTGTTGAATGCTATACATTTTTATAGGGAAAAGTTCCATGGCTTTCATCAGGATCTCTCACTGCCCATCAGTTTCATTGTTGAGATGAGCATTATGGATAGTTACAAGCTGGCTTTCAAAAGTAGTGTCTTTTTAGTGCATCTTTAACTTGGTGAAAATGACCTTGTCCTACAGCTATGGCTTAAAAATTAAAAAAAAGAAATCATTTCCCACAGCATAATTTTGTTCCAAAATTCTTCTCTTTATTTTTAAAATCAAAGCAGTCATACAATTCCTGTGGTAGATGATTTGAGGTGCTTTGATTTGGTAACTTGTGAGGAAGAGAAAAACTGGCTTTGAAATCACAAGGTTTTTATTTGGGGAGCTAGTGAAAAAAATGATTGTCCCTATGTAATAAGCAAAAGAACCTTCTAACCTTGGAATCTTTTTTTTTCTATTCAACATGATAGAAATAGCAATTTCTAAGTTCTTATAAACCTTTATAAGTTTTCATGAATTGTTAATTTAGAAATACAGACATAAGAGAAAAATAGCCCTACCAGAATATATAATCCATGGGCTCTGAACTGCAATGTTCTCATCAGAGACAATTTATGTTAAACTGAGCAGCCACCGAGATATTATCCAGATCAGGTGAAAACTATGAAGGAGACAAGTCGGATTAGTAGTTCATCATGACTCCAATGAATTGACTAGTCAGCATTTTGACTCACTGTTTGTGTCTAGCTATATTTTTTACAGCAATACAAAATTGATGTTTACATAAAAGAGACGCTATAGTCTATGATCCATAAAGTTTTTTGTAGTAATAAAGTACAGCTATCAACAGATAGGTAGATAGAGGTAGAGCTATTTACCTAAATATAATGCCTTAGAAATAGTACTCAAGAAATTCTTATTTATTTCTCTTAGTGGGAATCTACATTTCCTATGTGAGGCAAAGTGTTGTATTCCAATCAACTCTATTTTTACAAGCCACTTAGGCATGCTTACCAAATAGACAATTCCCAAGTTTCAGTCCTCTGTTCATTCAAAAATATCACTTACCCATATTTAACTTTCAGACACTAACCTGTGCATTTTTGCATCTCTGGAATTTGTGAATAGTAATTCCAGGAAGTTGGAGGGGAAAATAAAAAGAATTTTTTTGTGTGAAGCTATTACTCATTTAATTTTAAGCCTGATGCTGAGAAATATCTAGATATTGTGTGATTCTGGGGGGAAATAACAAAGACTGTAGAGTTTGAGAAGTGCATTTACATCTTATTTATAGTACATTCCAGGTTTAAGACGTATAACATTTCATCCTTTGTGTCCCGTTTTCTCATTTTTTAAATGCGGATAACAATATTAATTTTACCTTCTATACTGAAGTGCAAGACTATTACATATGATTAAACGAAAATAGTTGGTAACATCCTTGCCCCTCAAAGAAATTACATAAATGTCCCCGTGGCCGTATGTAACCATTTTTGCAAAACATTTTAAAAAGCTATCTCACCTCTTCTTGTTTTTCCTTCTTATTTCCTATCCTCTCACCTTCCTATCATTGCATACTTTGTTACAATCTTGGCAAGAATCTACAACACAATTTTTACAAGTTCTTTATTCCTTCTCATTATCTGTGAGTATGAAAATAATACAGTTTGTTTGTATATGGGAGAATTGCATGGGTGCTTTGATCCTGTCAAGACAGTCAGTGGAAATAGGATTATAAATGTATAGGGCTACAAATGGGTGAACAAATCTTTGTTTATGCATTCTCTATAAACACACTACATTTTGACCAGGGTAAGTGATGGAAGAGAGGGGAAGTAGAAAGAGCAAGATCAAAACCAGGAGGCCAAGGGACTGCCAAGGATGAGCAGATCCCAGCAGATAAAGGCCTTTGTGGGTGTGGCAAATGTTCAAACTCTGCAACATTTTTTTCTTTCTTTTTCTTTCATTTTTACTTTTTTTTTTTTTTTGTACAATTCAAAGCTTTAGAAGCCTGTAATTCATCATTGAAACTTATCAAAAAGAAAGCAATGCTTAGTTCAAACTTCTTGTTAGAGGCATGGATTATCATTACTGTCATTAGACTTTCATGAATTCTTACATGTCAAACAATGCTGCTGTTTAATTTTTAGTGTTTATAACGGATTAGAGTCAAGTTGCATTTCTCCATAGCATATTTCTACATCAAGGAATTTCTCTGAAGGAGGGGCAATGGCATGGGGATTGTGGGCCTGGATTTTCATTTTTACTTTGCTATTACAGGTTTGGGAAATCTTTAATCGTTTTAGCTATGATAGCTATCATATAACTCTGAAAGTGTGTTGTGTAAGAGGCAATGAATGTGGTTGTTAAGAGACATACTCTGGAACAAGACTCCTCCCCCCCTAGTTTTAAATCCCACCTCTACTCTGGGTAAAATGGGGTATTAAAAATAACAACTTCGGGGTGCCTGGGTGGCTAGTCAGTTAAGTTTGCAACTCTTGATTTCAGCCCTGGTCATGACCTCGTGGATCCTGAGACCGAGCCCTGAGTCGGGCTCCATGTGCTGACAGTGAGGAGTCTGCTGGGGATTCTCCTTCTCTCTCTGTCCCTCCCCTGCTCATGTTCCCTCTCTCTCTCTTTCTCTCTGTCTCTCTCTCTCAAAATAAATAAATAAAAAATACCAACTTCATAAAACTGATAGAGGTTCAGACAGGCTGATAAATATAATAAACTCATGGAACATGTTAGCTGCTATAAATAATCTAATATTAACCATGATTGTAATTCATAACTGGCTGAATTCTGTTGCTATTTTAATACTTGTGTCTTTATATGGGAATTATATCTATCTATATATATATAGATATATTTAATTTTTAATGTTTATTTTTGAGAGAGAGAGACAGAGTGTGAGAGGGGGAGGGGCAGAGAGAGAAGGAGACACAGAATCCCAAGCAGGCTCCAGCTTCTGAGCTGCCAGCACAGAGCCCCATGTGGGACTTGAACCCATGAACCGCAAGATCATGACCCGATCTGAAGGGGGCGTGTAACCAACTGAGCCACCCAGGCACTCCATGTGAGAATTATATTTGTAATCATCTGTTTTTGATATTGAGAGTTGCTTAAGTGCATATATTTAAAGTGCTGTATACTTTTTGATGGAAGTTCTATTAAAATAAGTGGTGGCTGCCTATAGCCAGCTCTATGAAGGACATGTGAATGTTTCATAGAGTGCGTGTGTTTCCAATGTGATGCAGCCTCTCTGTGAATTGATACCTAATTTTGGACGAATTTCTCCTCAGCAAAGATTTGGAAGTTCTTTAAGACAAAATAAAAATATTATGGCGGAGTTTCTAACAAACAATCTAGTAAAACATTTGCTTTTCTTGATTCTCAGTTGTCAGGCATGTTTTGTGACTAAAAAACACAAATTATGTTTGAGTCCCTTGTGTGTTAGACATTATTAAGTATTTCTCTTTGGCATCTCACCCTACCATTGGTAGATGTGATTAACAACAACAACAACAAATATATATATACATATATATATATATATATATATATATATATATATATATATATTGCCTGAATATCAACTTTTCATCATTTATTTTATTGTGGAGTAGAAAATGTAATTAAAAAATACATATATATATTGAACAGAGAATGCTTCAAATAGCAAAAGTGAAGCTTAAATTTACTTAGGAAACTTGATCTGTATTGAAAAATGCCAAAGAGAATAAAGAATAGATTTGGAATTTTATTAGCAGAGAATAAAAATTTTTTTAAATATTTATGATATAGAGGGTCAGATAGAAACATATATTCATAAATGTTATTTTTTAATGAGACAAGCACATATCAGAATTACTTTATAAATTTTATAATACATACATATAAAGAAGAATTCAGACTCGGCTATCAATAATTTGTGGTTACAAATGTCAAATTAGAAACTCAGAGTTAAAACCAGTAAGAGAAACTCAAGTTCTCATTCTAATCCTGCTGTAGATACATATCAAGCTATAAGTAAGTCAACATTAATAGCTTCTGTGTTTTTTTCTAAGCCAGAAATACAGAATCCAGCATCTTGATTCTTTTCTCTATCTGCTGTCATTTTCAGAGCTGGAAACTGCTTATTTCAATTTGAAGACATACAGAAAAATACTTGCACCTCAACAGGAAACTCTCTGGTTCTTTCCAGCAATAAAGGAAAAAACAAACCAACATGCATTAGGAATTGTTTTGGCTAACTTTGCAACTCAAAGACAATTTTTTATTTTTGTTTTTCTTTTTCATTGTACATTTTAAAAGAACTCCGATAGGCTGCTGGTTTTGGTTTAACAATGTCAGAGTGGTAGGGTGCATGTCTCAGAATTTTCTGGAACTGGAAAGTACTTGCTTGTCTGGGATGGAGGATGGCTGTTGTAGCACCATAGGAAAAGGGGTGAGCAAAAGGAAGCTCCAAACACCTTTGTCCCCTTTTATGAAAAATGCAAGAGCTTTTCTAGAAACCTCTTTACATTCTTCTTATATCTCCTGAGCCAGACTGTTTTTGTTTTTGTTTTAATTTTTTTTAATGTTTATTTTTAAGAGAGAGAGAGAAAAAAGGAGAGAGAGAACGCACGCGCGCGCAAGCGGGGGAAGGGGCAAACAGAGAAGGAGACACAGAATCCGAAGCAGGCTCCAGGCTCTGAGCTGTCAGCACAGAGCCCGATGCAGGGCTCAAACCCACGAACTGTGAGATCATGACCTGAGCCAAAGCCGGATGTTTAACCAACTGAGCCAACTGAGGCAGACTGTTTTATTGGTATGTTAGTTTGCTAGGACTGCCATAACAAAATATCACAGGCTGAGTGACTTAAACAGCAGATGTTTATTTTCTCACAGTTCTGGATCTCAGAAGTCCAAATGATGATTGCTGGTAAGATCTCTTGGTTTGCAGATGGCTATCTTCTTACCACCATGTCCTCGCATGGTCTTTCCCTTACGTGCACACACAGGGAGAGAATTGGGTGAGGGTTCCAACCTCATGACCTCATTTAATCTTAATTTCCTCCCTAATGGCCCTGTTTCCAAATGTGGTTTCAATGGCATTTAGGGTTTCAACATAAAAAGTTTGAAGGAACAGAATTCAGTCCGTAACGTGTGGTTACCTACCACTATAAGGGAGGTTGGGTTTTGAAGGTCAGGATTGTCAGGTGCAGCTCAGCATTGAGTTTCTCATTTGGGGGCTTTGGGGATTGTCCTGTGTACTTTTTGATGCTTAGCAGAATTCCTGGCCTCTACCTCTAGTAGATGAAAATAACAAGCTGGCAAGCCTGCTTCCCTACTTCCCCTTCCAAACTTAGGACAACTAAAAATGTCTCTAGACATTGCCAAATGTACCCAGAGAGAGTCAAAATCATATCTCCATGCCTCCAGTTGAGAACCACCAGCCCTTGAACAAAGTAAGGGATCTCTTAGTTGTGTAACATCAACATATCATGAGGGAACAGATTATGAGAAAAAGTTGTAGGATAGACAGTTAATAGAGCCTGCCACAGGACTTCTGTCTTCTGTAGTCTCAGTCTGTCATGGTTTACATTCTATACTTACTAGGATCAGTCTCATACAGTTCCTCTCTTACTTGCTTGCCTCTTTCTCCTTCATTTTACTTGCTGCCCAAACTCCAACTCTGGATCTACCCAAACTCTTATTTTTCCATAATTGTTTTCTAACAGTAAAAATTACTTTAAGATTATTACTCAGACTGATTGCTTTCGCTTTAAAAATTCATGATCACAGACCTCAAATGTTATGTTTCTTTTGCAGGCTCACATTTTCACTCTTCATGGCAGTGAATTCACATCTTTTCTTTCCTCAGATTGTGCTTTCTGAAAATCAGATTCCATCATCAGCAAAATCCCCTGTATCTTCACTCTCAAAGTCCTCCAGCTTCCTGCTCTGAGTGAATCCTTTTTGCTCTCCAGTTCTTTAATGTCTCTGCTGCTTCAAATGTCTCTCACCTCTGTTATAGAACTCACCTGATTAGCCCAGTCCTGCATAGATAATCCTCTTTGGATTAGCTTAAACTCAATTTATTAGAGATTTAAATACTTCTACAAAATCCCCTTTAACTTCCCCATAGCAGAGTAACCTCATGGGAGGAATATGCCATCACATTCGGAGTCTGCATTTTCTTTCAAGAGGAGGGGATTATGTAGGGTGTGTCTGCAGTGGGGGCGGGACCTTGGTCCCATCAGAGAATTCTGTCTTTACCACAGACACCCACTGGCCAAGATAAAGACAGAAAATTTGAGTTAAAAAAAGCAATAATTATAGTTAATTGAAATGATTGAATTTGCGTCATGAATTCATAATGGATACTGAAATTTAAAAGTTGCAGGATACATAGAGGCATCATGAATATAATGAACATGTTAAACTTTTAATTAATTTTAATAAGTATATATATTTTGTTTCTTATATCTTTGAGTGTTTATAAAGTATTTATGTCCATGCAATTAGGAAAAACTTGCAGAGAAAACTGTTCCACATCTTCTAGCTTATTAAGCATTCAACAACCCCAAACTGTGCTCACATTTCATAATCTTGCTTCTTGCTTCACTGAAAACATAGAATTAATCCAGAGAAAATGTACTTCCCATCTCTAAACCAGACCAGACCATAACTGCCTGCCTTCCTATGGATATTCTGCCTCTATTCCTTCTGAGGGATACCTATTCCACATGCACACTCTGTCTCATCCCCTAACATCTGCTGGAAAACTTTTGCCCCTTTTAATAACCTCAGATCTCATTTTTGTATAAAAAATTTTTAAAGTTTATTTATTTATTTTTGAGAGAGGGAGAGAGAATGTGTGAGTGAGGGAGGAGCAGAGACAGAGAGAAAGTGAGCAAGAGAATCCCAAGCAGGTCCCTTGCCACCAGCATCAGAACCCAATGCGGGGCTTGAACCCAGACCTGCAAGATCATAACCTGAGCTGAAATTGAGTCTGCTGCTTAACTGACAGCTATCCAGGCATCCCTAATTACCCCAGATCTCTTCCAAATCTTACTTCTCTTTGCATAAGTTCCTTAGCATGCCAGCATGATGTAATATCTCCCAACATAAACAACAGAAAAACAATAGCAAACTTTCCCTTTCAGTAGACCCCTCTATTTCTCTGTTCTCTTTTGTAGCAAAATTTCTCAAAAGAATCTAAAATACTATCTTGTTCACTTTGCAGGTCTCATTCTTTAGCCCAGCCCAATCAGACTTTTATCACTATTAACCTTCTAAAGCCTCCCTCTCTGGTCACTAAGAACCTTCATATTGACACATCCCAATATTTGATTCTCGCATTTATTTTATTCAAACTCACCATCTTATTTTAATAAGGGAGTATAAAGAGTTGATTCCTCCCTTCTAGGAAATATATCCTTCACTTGAATTTCAAGGTGCCTCATTCTCTCATTTCCTCCTATTTCCATGGTTTTCCCAATTCCTTTGCTGTATCCTCCCCTTTGTTTCTGATTATTTAAATTTGTATTCCTCTAGGGTTTGGTGCTTGGCTTTCTTCTCACTTAAAAAAAAATGCTTATTTATCATTTTTGAGAGCATGTGCGTGTGTGCATGCACGCGCACACACACACACACACATACACACATACACACATACACACACTAGAGCAGGGGAGGAACAAAAAGAGAGGGGGAGAGAGTCCCAGGCAGGCTCTGAGCTGTCAGCATAGAGCCTGACAAGGGGCTCAAAATCACGAACCATGAGATCATGACCTGAGCCAAAATCAAGAGTCAGATACTTAACCCACTTAACCAGCTAAGCCACCCAGGTGCCCCTCTTCTCACTTCTTTATACTCATTCTGTAACTTACATCACTGAGTCACCTACTTTTATTTTGTGTATACTGTTTATATGCTAATGCCATCCATATTTCTCTCTCAGCCCTGAGCTCCCGTTTTAACACATCCAAAACGGAACTCTTGATTCTCTACCCCCTCAAACCTGTTTCTTTCCAGTCCTTTAAGTGCCATCAAAATTCATTCACTTACTTGTGATTAAAAATAGCCTTGATTCTTTTCTTTTTCTTTCACCATGCATCTAATGTATCAGAAGTCTGTCAGCTGTCTTTTAAAATAGAACCTGGATATGGTAAACAATCTGGACCTCCACAACTTCCCTCCTGGTCCAAACGCAGCAACCTTTCTCTGCAGGGTGTTTAAAATGTAAATCAGAATATCATCACTGCCTGCCTAAACCCTGAAAGACTGCCCTCATGACATCAGCTCTTCTCTCTCTTGTCCTTGCTAATTTTGATCTTGAGCACATGCAATCCCTTCCCAACTCTGGGGCTTGGCATTCGCTGTTACCTCCATCTGAAACACATCCTCTAGGTGTCCACATGGAGAATTCTTCCTTTCCTCAAGTATCCACTCAAATATCACCTCATCAGGAAAAGTATTCCCAATGAGGTGTTAAAATACCACTTTGTGCTGAGTCACACTTCAGCCTTTTACCAGTTTTGACTTTTTCTTCGTTGTGCTTTTTCACTACTTACCATCTTATATATTAATCAGTTTACTTGTTTGCTATGTGTCATCATAATTAGAACTGAAATCTATGAGAGTGTCCTGTTCCCCACTGAATTTCCATACCATAGGAAACTGCCTGCCTCATGGTAGGTAGCCAGTAAATATTTGTTGAATGAATGAATAATAGAGTTTAACATAGCATAGAATAGGAAACTACCTTGAATTGAGAGTCATACAACCATTATTCTTAAAAATTCAAGGTCATATTCCTCCAAGGTTCCTTAATTTCACCATGTTGCTGGGTCTCTCTTCTCCTTTCCTACATCTTCCCTCTTGTCCATTTTTCATCTCCCTTTCCTCTCTACTGTAGTCAGAGAAAAACTTCAAAGTCCCTGCAACTGTATTAGAAAATTATTTACCATAACATAATAGTTACTGAAGCCCTCATTTCCATAACTAAAATGCCCCATTAAGACATCTTCATAAACAAAACTCTTCCATCGCTGCTGGGGATCATGCTTGTCTCCTGGTAATGCTTATATGGAAACCTTAATCTCTCTCTGTCTCCCTCTCCCTTGTTTTGTCTTTCCTTTTCACACTGAAATGGGATAGCATTATAATAGAGATATGCCAAGTCTGGCTGTTCAGTGAGGCACCAGAGCCATCAGGGCATGCTACCTCCTAAGGCAGCCTATTTCAATTTCTAACAGCTCTAATTTTAAAAATGCTCTTTTTATATGATGAGCTAATATTTGCCTGGCTGTAACTTTGATCCATTGGTACTATTTCTGCCGGCTAGGGCTCCTAAGCATAACTATTTCCTGAGCAGAAATAGAACAGCTGCTTAACACCTCCCATATGCTATTGCTTTATATAGTTGAAAATTGTAAATCCCCCAGCCTCCAGCACCTCCACCATATACTTTGTCAGCCTTCTGTTCCCTGTTGTAAATAAATTCAGCTCTGTAGCCTTTCCTCAAATGACCTATTTCCCAAACACTTGATTACTTCTGAACTCAGAGAGAGAGGACAAACCCTTTTCTGGGAAAACCAGCCATTCCTGGGATATTGTATTCAGGAAGGAAACTATAGTATAATGTAAATTGATTGTGAATTCTGATTTTAGTAACTTTATTTAACTGCAGCTTATTTAAAGTAGCACATATGTATTGGTTTATTCAATAAACATTATCAGGTGTCTCACTAGGTGTAAAGAACTACACCAACAATAAAATAAACCTAAGACCTTGTCACTGGTCTTGAAATTTTGGTTCATTTTGTGCAATTACTAAATTTCCTTATGAGATTTTAAACACCTTTCTTCTGTGCCCAATGATCTTGTTAAAGGATGCATGGGGCTTTAGTAACATTTTTAATGCACCTTCCGGGTTAAGGTGTCCCAGGGCTGAACTGAAGGGAACTAAGTCACTAGGCTATTTCCCTGGTGATGAGACCTGCATTTTGACTCCCTCTGGGTAAATGGTAGCTGCATTCATTTCATTAACTTGTGGGTTATAAGTTAATTTAGGGGGAATATGCTATTATAGATTTGGATGAGTTCCATTAAACTCCATTAAAACTTTGACTGTAGGAAGCATTAATAGAGCTTCAAAGTCAGTCAATCAAAAGATTGATGGAGTATATAGAATGGAATGTTAAATGGAATATTTGATATGAACTATTAAATCTTTCAGAGGAATTCTTTTCAATTTTAGATAGGGATTTGGGGATTGTCCTTCTAATGTATGTATCTGTGTTAATGCTATGCATGGAAATAGTATGAGATATTTAATTAGGGTTTTCTGTGATTCAATTGTGATGAATCAGTTTATCAATTTAAGTCCCCAGTGAATTCTTACAAACTAGAATTACCTAACAGTGATAAATAAAGAAGATTTCTGAAGATTTTTGGAATTCATAAATACCTGCAAAATTTCAGGTGGAGAACTAATCTTTGTTTTGTCCCAGGATGTTTCTAGCTGCTTCTAATCACATTTTTACTTACTCAGTATAATTTTTGAGGTGCGTATTACTTTTATTATCCCCATTTTTCATTTGTGAAAACTGATACTCACAAATTTATGCTAATTCCCAATATAACTGAGCAATACCAGTATTTATATTTTGATCTTCTTTATACTAAATCTTAGAATAGCTGTTATTAATTTAATATACCAGGCTGTCTTTGGGGCAGTAATGGTTATAATATGATAACCCAACCTCAGTTATTAGAATATGTTGTTAGTTAACTGTGAGTAGATAATATGGATAGTGAATGAATCGCTTGTGGATCCATGAAAATCCAATTACAGAAATACAGGTAAGGGAAGGGAATTATATGATTATGCTCTTGATAGGGTTCACAGCATTCAGAAAAAAAATTTTATTTCCAGTGTAGAGGAAGGAAGCTATATCCCATAGAGGCTAAATAACTTGCCCACAGCTGCACAGCTGGAGAAATGCAGAGCTGAAATTCAAACACATGTCTGTTGACCTCTATAAACTTGCTCTTTTTATACCAGGAGGAATGACATATTTGACTTCAGTTTCATCTGAAATCAAATAAACAGACAGCCAAACATTAATTAGGGAAGATGACTGGATTTTGTCTTGTTCTTTATTTTGAAGATACGATAAAAACATAACCAAGGGCAGTAACCTAAAGCAAAATTTCTCCTGCCATTTCTTCTAAAAATACAAAGTGCATGTATTCAGCCATTTGCTTTGTTTTAGTTGGAGTGAATGATAGTAGGTGTTGCAAAAGACAAACCATACAATCCCCAAGGGTTAACATAAAATATGTTTATTTTCCCCTCACATGTTGTCAATGTGGATCAGGTCTTTCCCCTCCAGTGACTCAAATTCCATCTTTTAGCTATGTTGTTTGGGACCCAGGCTGCCAAAGTCTCCACAGAGAGATCAAAGAACATCAGATTCATGTAGGGTGATTTTAAGCACCAGGCCTGAAAACGGTTCATGTCACTTTTATTTACATCCCAGTGGCAAAGAAACTGATCAAATAGCTGTAACCCAGCTGCAGAGGAAGCTTGTGCCTGTACAGGAGCATAGGAGTATTTGGATCATAACTTGAGTCTGCCATACTTCAACAAGAATTTGTGTAACAGATTTCTTTCACTTTCTAGACACCTAATACACATTCTTCGTAGGTGAACTAAATGCATAGTTGAGCCATTGCAATGCAATCAGAACTGAGTGATACAACATAATGGGTGGGAGGAGATTGTCCTGGCACTCAGGGGAAAAAAAATGCCAATATTATGTTCTGAGTCGAAAGGAGAAAAAGATGAAGTGTTTTAAGGGGTAGGAGAGATTTGAACAGATATTTCCAAATCACAACATTGCCTTTGTGATCTTGCCCCAAAGCAGCAGGGACTTCCCCAAAGAACTAGATAAAAATTTCATTTGCTTTTTCTTTTATTGTTGAGATTCTTCATCTTTGTGTGTGTGGGGGGGAGGGGGGTCGTGGTGCTGGTGGAAATTAAGATGAATTAAAGGTATTATTTGAAATCAGACTTAAATATATTTGTGTAACCATGTAGGCATTTGTGGGATGGATAAGTCAAAATTTCAGTGATTTTCATACATGTTCAGAATTTTTTAAAAGTTAACATATCACATGTCTTACTTTCATACCTAAAATTAAAGTAATTGAATATAAAGCACTGTTTAGAAATAGTTTTCATTTTCTTAGTAATTTTTATATTCTTATATTTGTTGTGCATTCCTCATCAATATTGTGATTTTTTCCTATTTTGTTTGTTTTGGTGGTTCACTGACTGTTCTACATCCTGGGAATAATGAGAAGCTAAGTGCATTTTCCATTTTAAACTAAATAAAAACCACAATATGTTAAACTTAAAAAAATTTTTCAGTGATTTTTAGGATGGTCACACTACTTTGAAAGATTAGATAGAAGTTCAAAGAGCACAACAACTCTTACTAATATAATACTGAAGGGATTTCAAATTAATATAAAGATTGAAAAATAAACAGGTACGTAAGAGAAGATTCTCACTGGCAATGGCATGATATCTGTTTAGAAATTATTTTGCCAGCTGAGCCATTTTCAGCTTAGATTATTATTAAAGAATAGTGGAGAAGTTGAGATTTGAGGATATTTGATTTTCTTTTTTTCAAGATACTCTCCATGCTTTCTATTATATATAAAAAGAGAATCAGTCTGTTAGTAGGTCACTGAGGATAAGTAAGTGAATTAGGCCACTGAATTGCAACTAGTCTTAAAGAATTCTGAAAACATTATGATATTTAACCATCTTCTCCCTTCCATTTTAATACAAATAAACATTTATTTTTCCAGGCAGATAAATACATGTTTTAGGGGTAATAACACAAACATATTGATCTTCTTTTCAGCAACTGTTGACTTTTTGGTTGATTTTATGCAATATACTATTTGGACAAATGCATGTTGTAGTTATTTCAGTATCATGATTGATAGCTTGAATAAAGTCATGCTTGATTGAAAACACAGAAAGAAATTTGAACTGAATAGTTGAAAAATGCCATACTAAAGATATCTGAAAAACTGGTAAATAAAGGAAAATACTTATCCTACCTTTCCTACATGAACTGTACTGTTAGCCAAGTACTACCTGAGAAATGTCTCTGCAAAAATATCACAGGTAGCACATTCAAAAGAAATGTCACAATTAGAACATCACCATTTTGGCAACCCCAATAAATGAATAGAGATAGGCCTAAATGATCAATGGCTTTTAATATGACAGAAGGGTAGGCAACCAGACATTATGGGTGTCCTGATGCAGGAACATAGCACTACCAGAGTGCCTGTGTGGCTCAGTCAGTGAAGCATCTAACTTCGGCTCAGGTCATGATCGCACAGTTTGTGGGTTTGAGCCTTGTGTCAGGCTTGGTGCTGACAGGTCAGAGCCTGGAGCCTGCTTCAGATTCTGTGTCTCCCTCCCTCTCTCTGCCCCTTCCACACTTGCATATCTCTCTCTCTCTCTCTCTCTCTCTCTCTCTCTCTCTCTCTCTCTCTCTCTCTCTCTCTCCATCTCTCAAAAATGAATAAACATTAAAAAAAGTTAAAAATAAAAACAACATAGAACTATCTGTAGTCACAAAGAGAAACTGAGTCTGCTCCAGCCTCTAATTTGAAAGACATGCAGAGACTAGAAGAACATATTGAATTGCACTATGTGATTGCAACTGGCAGAATCAAGACTATAGAAGATTCCTCTGGGAAAGAAAAAAGATGAAAGGAAACTCTTTACTTAAAAAAAAAAAAAAAAAAAAAAAAGAAAATGTAAAAACATAACAAGATTTAAAAGTGAGCAAAATAAAATTATAATATTTACAGAAGTACATTTAGGTGATAAATCATTTTAAAAATAAAAACAAGGAAGGATTACAATTAAAGTCAGGCAAGTGGTTGCTTTAGGAGGGAGAGGAGAGCTGTGATTGGGATTCAGCCCATGGCAGCAGTTTCTAAGGATGAGTAACAAAGTTATATCTTGAAGTAAGCTGTGGTTACAAGTTTGTAGGTCTTGAACTAATTTGTTAGGCTATACATACCTTTCTGTTGGGTTTAATTTTATCTTACAATGGAAAAATTTTAAAATAATAAATATTCAATGTAAATAATATCTAAAACCCTTAGAAACATTAAACAAAGATGTGAGTAGATATGACAGGTACCTGAATTTATTGCAAAGAAAACCTAATTGTAAAACTACTTGGTCCTTTTTTAACCATTTTCACTGCAGACAATTTTCTTTTCCACCTTTTACTGTCAAACAACTTGGTTACCTTTTTTTCCCCAATAGATGTATTGATTTTACTAGGAAGCTAAACGATATAATTTTGCTTCTCCCAGCCTATTTCTTTCTAAAGTTCTAAATTTCAGATCTATCATTTTTGACAGTATTTTTTTTTTGTTAGCTTTACCATTTCCCCCTGCTAGTTTAAATGTCCTTCAAGATTACTTTTCTGAATCAGAACATCGTAAGTGTTGTAGTAAATATTATGGAATGAGATGAGGTTTTAAGATAGCAGCCATGTTCTCATAAGAGAACTGTATACTAAAAGTAAGAGGAAATAAGAAAGTAAGGGGACGATGTCTTCCAAGTGCTTAAAGTACAGGAAAAAAAAATTTCAAAGTTTATTTGCCTAGGCCATACAGTAAAGTTATTTATCAAACTGCAAAAGTCGCCATACAGATACAAAATTTAACAAAAATAGTATATTTGTTGATATGTTTTTGTAGATATGACATATACTCATTACACAGGCCCATACTGAGTTGCACTCCGGAATGGGAATTTGTAAGTATAAATCAGTTTCTCGCATCAGGTAACAAGGCATTTAAAAATACGTTGAAACTACATCTGTGCTAAGTGTAAAGTAGAGAGGTGAAAGGGACAGACGTGCCTCTCAATGCAAAGATGCTGCTATGGCAATGCGGGCCTTAGGCTCAACAACAGCCTTAAGTAGGCACTACTCTATAACCACAGAACTAATGAATTAAAAAAAAAAATCTGTAATTAGGGCACCTGTAATTAGTGGCTCAGTCGGGTAAGCATCCAACTCTTGATTTTGGCTCAGGTCATGATCTCACAGTTCGTGAGTTCAAGCCCCACATTGGGTTCCATGCTGTCAGTGCAGAGCCTGCTTGGGATTCTGTCTCCCTCTCTCTCTCTCTCTGTCCCTCTCCAGCTCATCCTCTCTCTCTCTCTCTACCCCCCCCCCAAATAAACATTTAAAAATATCTACAATTAAAGTGTGCCTACTTGTGTGTGCTCGTGTGCATATATAAAATCCTTATTTGTGAGCAGAGAAAATTGGTATTCTCTGAGCCCAAGGAATGGTCATTTTTCTCGGTCTCAGTGTCCAACTCCATCCATCACTAGATTTTCTTTAACTTCTTATCAACTTTTTAATAAGCTCCTATGTCCACTCTAACTTTTAACATAAAATTTGTTGGAGGCACCTGGGTGGCTCAATTGGTTGAGAGTCTGACTCCTGATTTCAGCATGGGTTGTTATCTCTCCATCATGAGATCTAGCCCTGTGTCAGGCTGTGCCTGGAGCCTGGAGCCTGCTTGGGATTCTCTCTCTCCCCTCTCCCTTGTCCTTCCCGTGCTCAGGCTCTCTCTCTCTCTCAAAAATAAATAAATAAATACATAAATAAATAGGCACGCCTGGGTGGCTCAGTCAGTTGAGTGTCAGACTCTTTATTTCGGCTGGGGTCGTGGTCTCACAGTTCATGGGACTCAGCACTGTGTTGTGCTCTGTGATGACAGTGTGGAGCCTGCTTGGGATTCTCTCTCTCTCTCTCTCTCTCTCTCCCTCTTTGGCCCTCCCCTACTCTCTCACTTTCTCAAAACAAATAAATATTTAAAAAACAAAATAATATACAATAAATAAAATGAAATGAAATAAAATAAAATAAGATAAAATTTGTTAATAACATTTTGCTGACTTATATAAACCTTCTATCTTTTTTAGTTCAGACTTCTGAGGCAATGCCATACGTTGCCTATAGAGAGCTTTTCTAGGGCAACTATGAGATTTGTGGGTCAGTTCAGCCAGGACACAAAATCAGGTTAAACAGAGTATTGTGAGCCAGCAAGACCATTAATTGAAAAATAAAAGTATTTCTTATAGCATAGTAACCCACATGCATGTAATCTGTAGCTATATAATCAAGAATTGATAGCAATTTTATTTTCAGATGAAATATATTCTATATTAAGTTATAAAGAGACACATTTTTTGGAATATTTGTGGAATCTGTGCTAATGTGATTGTAGTATGTTCCAGGCTCATGTGGATATATTTCCCCCTTCAGTCTCATGTTGCTATCTGCCTTTCATGGGAACAACACAATTTCCAGGGGCCCAGAGTGTTATCAGAAAAGCAGTGACCAGGTGCTTTCTAAATTTTTGAATCTTTTTTCTTTGATCTTTTGGTGACTAAAACCTTGTTTCCACTCCCATAGATTTAACTGCCACTTCTCAGCCATACACTCCCCGAGAGCAAAGTCATGTCAGCGTGTACTAGAGTGTTCGCCTCTTTTCTCCTTTCGGAACCTGAGGCCTGGCAGAGCCTCATGTCTCCCACATTGGAGGTAGAATTCATTCTCTTTCCCCCAAAGCAGAAAACACCCGGATTTTGTGTGTGTGTGTGTGTTTGTGTTTATAATCTCTCAGAGAAGGTCTCCTGACCAAAAGATGTTACTCATCTCAGGACCACAGGAAGTAAAAGGATGACAGTGAGAGGCTTGCTTCACATTTCAGATGGCTTTGTCCATTGTTAGGCGACACGTGCTCAGTCTCAGGTCATGACAGAACTCTTCCCAGAATCACGTGAGCCAGGAACCTGGGAGTCAGCTTTTTTACCTCATTGACCCCACTACCTCCTATCAAACCTGTTCTCCAACTGTTCTGTTTTCTTAACATTCTTTTTCTCTATCCTCTCTGTTCTTGCCTTAACCCAGGTCCCCTTACCTCCTCTCTCTGACTTTAGATGTGTTCTTATCAAATCTCCAGACCAGCAGTCTCCAAATAGAGATGAAATATACTTCAAAACACAAAAGTCCAAATATTTATGGCTCTAATATCTTTATAAACTGCTATAGTTGCATTTATAACATCAGTCTTTTTTTGAAGCTATTTGATAAGTGATCAAATAGACTGAGCAAGTGTGATAATTCCTTTGAATGGAAGGGATGGAGTGAAGTGTTGCATATATATATATATATATGTTGCATATATGTTGCATATACACATATACATGTTGCATATATGTTGCATATATATATATTTTTTTTCATTTGAATGTTTGTGTTCTCCCAGATACATATTTTGAAGTCTAATCCTAGTGTAATGATATTTGGAGGTGGATCCTTTGGAGGTAATTGGGTTTTGATGAGATGTTGGAGGTGGAGCTCCCATGCTGAGACTGATGCCTTTGTTTGTTTGTTTATTTATGTTTATTTCAAGAAAGAGAGGTATAATGTGGGTGGTGGAGGCTCAGAGAGAGAAAAAGGGAGACAGGAATCCCAAGCAGGCTCTGCACTGTCAGCAAAGAGGCTAACGTAGGGCTTGAACCCATAAACTATGAGATCATGACCTGAACCGAAATCAAGAGTCAGAGGCTCAACTGAGTCACCCAGGCATCCCTGGAAGCTGCTTTATAAAGGTATATAGAGTATAGAGCTCTCTCTCTTCACCATGTGAGGACAGAGTGAAGACTGTCATCTATGAACCAGTAAAAGTATTCTTAACAGACATCAAATCTGCCAGTGCCTTGATCTTAAACTTCTTGGCATCTAGAACTATGATAAATAAATGTTTGTTATTTAAGCCACCCAGTCCATGGTATTTTTGCTATAGCAGCACAAAAACAGCTGTATTTCAATGGGAGCCAAATAGAATCACTGCAAATTCTTGTATGCAGCCCATTAAGTACATCCTTGGAGAGAAAGAATCAGTTCTCTTGCTAATACAAAAGATCTCATCACTTCAGACATTCCTTATCTAAAGTCAGGCTTTAAATGGAGGCTTTAAGAAAACAAGAATTAAATTTCAGATTTTTTAAGCAATTGTTTTAGACTGGTTTTTGCACCATCCTTCAGTTTAGAACATTAAGGGTTTTATTAAAAGGCTCACATCAGAAACTGGGCCCCTGCTGGGGGCAGTTATCACAGAGATGTGGAGGTCACCAAGGTGAAGGTCCCAATAAACACCTGTACAGCCTGGCCTGGGTTTGCCATTGTCTCCCATTGATATTTAAATTTCATTGTGAACCTTTTCTTGTAAAGTTTCTAACTTGTTAAATGAATTTTTTTTCATGTAATTTAAAACTATCAGGGTACCTTATAACGAATGCCATCAATGCATTTAGTGAGTTATGTGAATCCAAAGGAAGATACACTACAGTTTCTATTTTTTCTAAGCATGCAGAAGTTGCACAGATGTGCTTTTTCACAAGGCAGAATTAGATTCCTTTTGGGAGGGGGCAGTATTAGAGTTACTTTTCATTCTTAGCCGAGAGCACAATATATTTTAAAATAGAGTGATTTGGGAGCCTGGGTGGCTCTGTCGGTTAAGCGTCCGACTTCGGCTCAAGTCATGATCTCACGGTCCGTGAGTTCGAGCCCCGCGTCGGGCTCTGTGCTGACCGCTCAGAGCCTGGAGCCCATTTCAGATTCTGTGTCTCCCTCTCTCTCTGCCCCTCCCCTGTTCATGCTCTGTCTCTGTCTCAAAAATAAATAAATGTTAAAAAAATTAAAAAAAATAAATAAAATAGAGTGATTTGATGACAGAAAAGGCTGAAAAAGTCAAAGAGCAAATTTATTGAATATATCAAAGTTTCTAATCAAATCTGATTCCTTAAAAAAACATTTTATAAAAGGTTCTTATTTTTTTTCTTATTCTATGTTTGTGTCTTAGAGTATGGTTTTATTTTCTATAGTGCCTATTTTCTTCTTTTTTATTTTTTTTGTTTAATGTTTACTTATTTTTGAGAGAGAGACACACACAGAGTGCAAGCGGGGGGAGGGGGAGAGAGAGGGAGACACAGAATCTGAAACAGGCTCCAAGCTCGGACCTGTCAGCACAGAGCCCGAAGTGAGGCTCAAACTCATGAACCATAACCTGAGCCAAAGTTGGACACTTAACCCACTGAGCCACCCAGGTGCCCCTATAGTGCCTATTTTTTTTCTATAGTGCATATTGTTGAACCTGTAAACTTAATAAAATTTCTAAAATAGACCATTGCTTGATATAAAGTGAAACAAGTTGATAGCATATCTGAATATGAGCTAAAATGTTGTTATTTCAGGTTAATATTACAGCATGTCTCCAAAACATTTAGTCTCATGAAGGATCCTGCTTATTGCAGTGCTATGCTCCCCCAGGAGTAAAGGTCATTGCAGAAACAGGACACACTTCTCTTTATGTTTATGATGTAAACTTTTTCTTTCCATTCTCCTTTTCTCAGAGAAAACCCATTTGATAAACATTTCCTGACCTCCCCCTAGGCATAATAGTGCATTTTCCCCTTTTAGCCAAATTGAAGCTCACATGCTGTTTTTCCTGTGCTTTCATAGTGCCTTGGTTTTACTTCCTTGTAGACATTGTCATGTGTCACTGAGTTTTTGACTTGTCTCCATCTCCCCTATTTGACTTTGAAATGCTCAAAAGCATAATTGCTACACATATCTGCCTCAGTATCTGCCATACTTCTCAATGCTTCACATGCATTTAAACACATTAAATGAAAGAGTGAGCTATGCAATTTCACTGAAGTCTCCATCTAAATGTTTATCTCCTTTAAATCCAACTATGTGTGGATATAATATTGTGTGATTTGATAATGTTATGTACAGTCTTTAGTTAGGTGGACTAGAATTCCTACTACCCTGAGCTAC
Source organism: Acinonyx jubatus (assembly GCF_027475565.1). Classification (NCBI taxonomy): domain Eukaryota; kingdom Metazoa; phylum Chordata; class Mammalia; order Carnivora; family Felidae; genus Acinonyx; species Acinonyx jubatus. The sequence continues at coordinate 29,164,247 of NC_069384.1, forward strand.
TACTGAAAAGAAGTTTTGACTAATTTGGGTAGAAATTGGGAGGGGAGATATAAGTGGAAGTTCTTCTTTCTTTGATAGCTCAATGCTTAATAAAAATTTATTGGATGCATGCTGTGTGTCAGGTAGTGTGTTAAGACAGGGAAAATTGAGTAAGGACAGCACACTATCAACCTAGCACAGCAGTTAAGAGCAGGAACATGACAATGAAATATCTTTGATTTGGCCTATCTCTTTGGCACGAACAAATTACTTTATTGTATTTTATTGTTGTTTTCCTACTTTATAGACATTTCAGAAATTAGAGAAATGACTTATAATCTTATATCTCAAAACTTAACTATTTACATTTTGGCATAATTGTTATTCCCAACATTGTACCCCTTGTATATTCATATAAAATCCCAAATAGGGACCACAACATATATATACTTTTGTACATTGATATATATATAGATATATACATATATCTATATATATATATTTTTTTTTACTCAGCGTCTCTATATTATTCCTTCATGTTATTGCCTGACTTCAAAAATATTTTGATACCAAATCTCTCCTATTAATTAGTGTGTATATTATTTTCTATTTTTCTTTTGATAGTGCTGTAAAAACATACTTGTCTCTTATACTTGATCACATCCATGATTAATTCTTTAAAATGGATTACTAGATGACAAATTTGTGTCAAAGAATTTAAGCATAGGACACAGATCCATCAAGGTTGCTTAAATCTTCTATTGTTTTAAACCTTTGAGTTTTTCTTCGTGGATGATGAGATTAGTTGACAATGATGATAATTATTACATTTCCTTCTCTCCTTTCTTTTTTTTCTTTTTTCTTAGCATCTTATTATGTTGCCCAGAAATTCTGATGTTCAAAGTGTTAAAGAAATAGTGGGCTTTCTTAGTTTCTTAACCTCCAAATTTTAATGTCGAATCTTCTAGTTTTTATCCATAAATATAATGTTCAGTATTGATTTAAGAGGACTATATTTATCAGGTTAGGAACTTTGAATGTTGAAATCAGAGATTTTCTCATACTGAAAATACCAGAATTATTTTTATAAACCTACTTGACAATAATGAGATATTATTATAATGTGGTATTGAAATCAATCTTATAGTAGTTTATTTAGAATTTTAAATGGAATATGCATAATTGATCTTTATTATAGTTTATGTATTATATACTCATATAAAACATACATTTTTTTGTTTGGGCTTTGGTACCATTTCATATTTGTAGTATGAATTATGTGTCCCAATACATGGGACAGGGAATGTTCCATTATTATTTGAAAGGCCAACTTTATTAAGCTTTAAAATATAAATTTTAAACTACAACATTCAATCCATATCATCGTCTCAGTTTCTTATTCTCAACGCAGTTCTTATCATCATCACCATCATCATCATCATCATCATCATCATCATCATCATCCAATTTTCTGGTTCCCTTAATGGACCATTGACTTTCAACTTCATTTTTCTTTCCTATCTCTATACAGCTAGTCACCTCAACCCCTAAACTAAACCAAATTTAGCCCAACATCCAGCTATCTAATTCCAAAGTTCAGGAAGCTGAAAAAATTATAGCTCCCTTCAAAGAATTTCCAGTCATACTTAAGACGGATCCTTAGGACTACCTACAAAATAATGGAGTAACCCCAGTGTAATACACACAAGAACACATTACAGTATAAATTGAAGATGGGCATGAATTTTTGACTCTTCTCGATGCTTGTACCCTGCACATAGAAAACTACTTGTACACAGTATGTTAGTTGAATAAATGCGAGAACATATTCCCTCAATTCCTACTGTGTTAGCTGTCTCCCCTCTATAAAATTTTCTCATATGTCACCATTTTCATCGTTAACTTGGCCTGACCGGTGTCCTGATTAAGTCTTTAACCTCAGCAGTCACTATGTTCCCTTCACACATTATACTTAAAGATTGCTGAATTAACTGAAGTTCTCTCAATCCACCCTATATACTCACAATGCCATGCTTTGCTCAACTTGTTTGCTCTTCCTGGAATAATCTTGGTGCCATTTTTTTTTGTCTGTTCAACTCCTCCCCTGCTTCCAAATTCAGCCCAGAAACGAACTGTTATGTGAAGTGTCTCCTGATCACTTTCCTCTGGATTAAATTTCTCTTCTTTGTTCTCTCATCATATGTTATACACACATCCTTCTATTGTGGCATTTATACCATCATGCCACGCATATCATGCATGCTTTCTTCTCTACATCTTCCTCAAATGTATGAACACCTCAAAGACAGAAATTATTTTTAACTTCTGTGTTCCTCACACAATGTCTGTCACATTCATTATTAATGCATCAATAGAAATTTAGATTAAAAACCAGCACCCGTTCATCTCCTTTGTTTAATAGCATTACTTTCCTTTTGTGATATCATTTGGATTTCTTTATATAAAAATAACTGAATTTCTGAAAATGTTGACCTTCTTTACATATTTTCTTTGAAAAGTAAAAATTAAAATATCTCTTAATAGCTACAGATTTGTGTGTAAAGGAAATTGGAACTCCAAAATGGGTGGAAAAGTTTAATTTGTGCAGAGTTCAGGTAAACTTTTTTTTTTTCTGTTTATGTAGCATCACTGCTCTCTGCATCAGTGTGTGAGTAGAGCATTCCTGGTGGGTTGGGAGTCAGTGAACAGAGGCTCCACATCTGATGGATGAATCACTGGCGGGACTGCGGGCTCTGCTGATTCAGTGTTAACAATTTTAGGCAAAGTAGATGATCCAGCCAACCTTGGACTAGCTCATGCTGTTTTCTATTTCTTTTGCCTTTTTTTTTATATTGCCAACCTACTCGTTAACGGCTGAAAAGAAAGAAACCTAGGGAGAAGAAAATGCAAGTTAGAGCATAGTTAGGGTTACTATCTCTGAATGAATAATTATTCCAAAAGCATTTAGAATACACCTGTATCATCTCAGTGCCAAACTCTTAAATTAATACATGAGTCTTCTCTTATTTTCTTATTTCAAATAAGATTGAATAATCTCTTCTATCAACCACATATTGAACCTAATGGGTAATATTAGAGGAGACCTCTAGGTAACTAGAGGAGACAGTATCCTTGAAATATATATATATATATTTTAATGTTTATTTATTTACTTTGAGAGAGAGAGAGAAAGAGAAAGAGAGAATCCCAAGCATGCTCCACGCTATTGAGCCTGAGGCAGGGCTCAAACTCATGATCATAACCTGAACTAACATCAAGAGTTGGATGTTTAAACCAACTGAGCCATGCAGGCACCGTGAAATATTTATTTTTGTGACCTATATTTTGGTTTACTTTCCTTCTTCTTTGTGATCCATTTTTGCCAATAATACTTGACTCTTTCTTTGTCACTTATTTTTTACGATAATTTTTCTTTTAATTATATTGCTAATGTCAGTTTTCTTCAGATAGTAGTATTTTCTCTTCATAAATTAAATTATGGACCAAAGAGTTTCTGGCTACAGCCTACTTTATTATGTGTAGGTCTGGCCACTCCTAAGAAACCCAGATATACCTTTATATAATGGACCTATATTCCTTTATCTGTAGCACTTTTGAAGGTTAATCATAGTATACACATATTCTTTAAAATACCATGAGCATCTTGACTAAAAATGTAGACCATAAGAATTATGATTAAAGCTCTTTAATTTTACATTTTAATGTTTTATAATGAGAATTAGAAGGAGCAAAATATATCTGCAGCACAATGTAAAAATTGGTTAATTCTTTAGTGACCAGAATATAATACTCTCATAATCTCAATTTTTAATATTGATTATGCATAGGTCACTGCTGAACACTGAAAGAAACAAATACATATGTTAGTGTCTCTGTTCTCAAGGGTTTTATACAGAATATTATTTTTATTGATTTTATTTAGTTTTTAAAAATGGCAATACAACTCCTTAAAACAATGATTCTCTGCAACGTCATCTAAAATTACAGTGCCTATTCATTCTTTTCAAAATCTGAAAAGTTTCTGAGAAGTTAGCATGTGATCTATACAATGGATATCACTAGAAGAAATTTATAAAAACATACATTTTATTTTTAATGTTTATTTATTTCTTATAGAGAAAGAGAGAGAGAACGCGAGCAGGGGAGGGACAGAGAGAGGGAGACACAGAATCTGAAGCAATCTCCAAGCTCTGAGCTATCAGTACAGAGCCGGATTGGGGCTTTGAAGTCATGAGCTGTGAGATCATGACCTGAGCAGAAGTCAGTCGTCCAACGGATTGAGGCACCCAAGCACCCCCCCCCCCCCATAAATTTTATTTTTAGAAGAGACCTTAGAAACTATCTTCTTAGAGATTCTGCCATCCTCTCTTTCTTCTCCTTTTCCCACTTTATAGATGAGAAAACAGACCGGTGAGGGCTAAACAAGATGGCTAGGATCAGACAATTGAGCAACTGGACAGGTTTTTTAAGTTGACTTTCAGTACTCTTTCAAATACAACCTATGAAAAATAGCAGATTAATCTCCAGCACCCACTTACAGCAGTAACAGAGACATTGGCTTTCCTTGGTAACAACTGACATTTTCTGACTAATGGAGATACACAAGTACTGTGTGTGGGACTTCAAGCAACAGGTCTGCAGTATGTGTTTGCAGTATGTGCTCTGTCATCTTAATTTCTTGCCTAGTGAAAAGTACTAGATAATCATATACTTCAAAATAAACTCTCTTTCCAAAATATGAAAACTTCTTATCCAGGTGTAGGTAATACATTAGTATCTGTCGCTTGATCTGACTTTACTGCATTATAGGGAGTCATAATCATTGAGAATAAATAATATTTTTTTGATATATAATGGTTTTGTTCAACTAAAATTAATAATAACTTAATGGTCCCTTTTTGTCAGATTTGATATTCTCATAATTGATATATTTTGTTTAACTCATTATTATATATCCCTTTTTTAGGGGGTGTAACTTTTAAGACAAATTATTATTTAGCATGGGAATACAAGATATCTTTCCTTGGCATGTTCACATCTATGTATTTGGTACAGTGGAAAAGTAGGAAAACTGAAACTGGCATTATTATTTGTTTTTAAATTGTCTATTAAAAGCCACTCACTGTATAGTCCATTCTGTTAACACTAATCTCACAATTTGACTTTCATTGAAATAATTGAATTAATTATAAAAAGTTAGTTTACAATAATTTTGCAACATCTAGCTAAAGATTGAGGGTACTTGTAAAATCATATATTCTCCTATCTGGGAACCTAAAACATACTTTTATATATTGTTGGCAATGCTCTACATCTAATTCTGGAAATTTCCTCAAGAAGCAACTAAAACTGACCAACAACATTGTACGTGGTCATTTAAACATCAATTATGGTAAAACACAAAAAGGCAAAAGATATAATGGCACCATTTTATGCTCTTAGGCCAGAAAGTCATCTTTCTAATTACTAAGTTGACCTTGGTTACCCCAAGAGTCTTTATCCACTGAAGATTCTTTGCACCTGTAAAATGAAGATAGTAATGGTTCTTAGGCATGCAGTATTCTTGTGGAGAAATAAACAGGAAAATTCATTTAAAGAGATTAGTATGTTGCCAGCATAACCATATGTATCACCTATACTAAACTATGTCAAATCACACTATTTGAAAATTAAAGTAGGAAAATGGATGCAAAAATCCTCAACAAGCCAAACAGATCCAACGATACATTAAAAGAATGATTCACCACAACCAAGTGGTATTTATACCTGGGATGCAGGGCTAATTCAATATCCACAAAACAATCAATGTGATACACTACATCAATAAAAGAAAGGACAAGAACCACATGATCCTCTAAATAGATGCAGAGAAAGCATTTAACAAAATACAGCATCTTTACTTGATAAAAGTCCTCAAGTAAGCAGGGATAGAAGGATCATAAATCAGGATCTTAAAAGCCATATATGAAAGACCCACCGCTAATATTATCCTCAATGGGGAAAAACTGAGAGCTTTCCCCCTAAGGTCAGAAACAAAACAAGGATGTCCACTCTCACCACTGTTATTCAACATAGTATTGGAAGTCCTAGCCTTAGCAATCAGACGATACGAAGGAATAAAAGGCATCTAAATTGGGAAGGAGGAAATCAAACTTTTACTCTTTGCAGATGACATGATAATCTACATGGAAAACCCAAAGGATTCCACCAAAAAACTGGTAGAACTGATCCATGAATTCAGCAAAGCTGCAGGATATAAAATCAATGAACAGATATTGGTTGCATTTCTATACACCAATAATGAAGAAACAGAAGGAGGAATCAAGGAATCAATCCCATTTACAATTGTACCCAAAACCATAAAATACCTAGGAATAAACCTAACCAAAGAGGTGAAAAATCTATACACTGAAAACTATAGACAGCTTATGAAAGAAATTGAAGATACACACAAAAAAAATGGAAAAAGCATTCCATGGTCATGGATTGGGAGAACAAATATTGTTAAAATGTCGATACTACCAAAAGCAATCTACATAATCAATGCAATCCCTATCAAAATAACACCAGCATTCTTCACTGAGCTAGAACAAACAATCCTATAATTTGTATGGAACCAGAAAAGACCTTGAATAATAAAGCAATCCTGAAAAAGAAAACAAAAGCTGGAGGTACTGGTACTGGTCCAAAATCGACACTCAGATCAATGGAACAGAATAGAGAACTCAGAAATATACCCACAAATATATGGCCAACTAATCTTTGACAAATAGGAAAGAATAGCCAATGGAATAAAGACAGTCTCTTCAGCAAGTGGTGATGGGAAAACTGGACATGCAGAAAAATCAACCAGGACCACTTTCTTGCATCATACACAAAAATAAACTCAAAATGGATGAAAGCCCTAAAGATAAGACAGGAAGCCATCAAATTCCTTGAGGAGAAAGCAAGCAAAAACCTCTTTGACCTCGGCTGCAGCAACTTCTTACTCAGCATGTCTCTGGAGGCAAGGGAAACAAAAGCAAAAATGAACTCTTGGGACTTCATCAAGCTAAAAAGCTGCACAATGAAGGAAAAAATTAACAAAACTAAAAGGCAACCAACAGAATGGGAGAAGATATTTACAAATGACAGATCAGTTAAAGGGTTAGTATCCAAAATCTATAAAGAACTCATCAAACTCAACACCCAAAAAACAAATAATCCAGTGAAGAAATGAGCCAAAGACATGAATAGACACTTTTTTCAAAGACGGCATCCAAATGGCTAACAGACACAAGAAAAAATGCTCAACATCACTCATCATCAGAGCAATACAGATTAAAACCACAATGAAATACCACCTCACACCTGTCAGAATGGCTAACATTAACAACTCAGGCAACAACAGATGTTGGTGAGAATGCGGAGAAAGATGATCTCTTTTGCACTGCTGGTAAAAATGCAAACTGTTGCAGTCACTCTGGAAAACAATAGGGAGGTTTCTCAAAAAATTAAAAATAGAACTACTCTATGACCCAGCAATTGCACTACCTGTATCCAAGGGATACAAGTGTGCTGTTTTGAAGGGGGACATGCACCCTAATGTTTATAGCAGCATTATCGACAATAGCCAAAGTATGCAAAGAGCTCAAATGTCCATTGACTGATGAATGGATAAAGAAGATGTGAGATATATATATATATATATATATATATATATATATATATACACACACACACACACACACACACACACATATACATATACATATATATATACATACATACATATATACACATATACATGATGGAGTGTTACTTGGCAATCAAAAGAATAAATCTTGCCATTTGCAACTATGTGGATGGAACTAGAGGACATTATGCTAAGCAAAATTAGCCAGAGAAAGACAAATATATGACTTCACTCATATGAGGATTTTAAGATACAAACAGATGAACCTAAGGGAAGGGAAGTAAAAATAATATAAAAACAGGGAGGGAGACAAAACATAAGAGACTCTTAAATACAGATAACAAACTGAGGGTTGCTGGAGGAGTTGTGGGAGGGGGGATAGGCTTAAATGGGTAAGGGGCATTAAGGAAGACACTTGTTGGAATGAGCACTGGGTGTCATACATGGGGGATGAATCACTGGAATCTACTCCTGAAATCATTATTATACTATATGTTAAATTTGATGTAAATTAAAAAATAAATAAGTAAATTAAAAAAAAAGAAAAGGTAGGTATTTCTATAGCTATTCATTTTGAACTTTGTATATCTTGGTAAGCACACTGAGATATGTTTTTTCTTGTCAAATATAATTTTTTATAATATTTGTGATAATTTTATGTGTCAATTTGAGTGGGTTACAGGGTGCCCAAATATTTAAACACTTTTTTGGGGTGTGTCGGTAAGGGTGCTTCTGAATGAGATTAGGATTTGAATTGTTGGACTCAGGAAATCAGATTACCCTCCCCAGTGTAGGTGGGTGTATCTTAACTGTTGATGAGCTGAATATAACATGGCAAAAAAAAGGGGGTGGTGGTGGTCGGGAATTCATTCCTTTTGCTTAACTGAATGAGTTGGGGCATCAGTCTTCTCTTGCGCTGGAACTATTATTTATACCATTGGCATCCCTTGTTCCTAGGCCTTTGAACTAAGACTGAACTACACTAGTGGGCCTCCAACTTGCAAATGGCAGATAATGGGACTTTTCTCTCCATAATCATATAAGCCAATTTGTTATGCTAAATCTATCTATGTGTCTGTCTATCTATCTATCTATCTGTCTCAGTCTTTTACTATTGGTTCTGTTTCTGTTTCTCTGGAGAGCTCTGATGCATACAATAATATAGTAATGTACTTACAATGCTTAAGTACCTGCCCTGCATTAGATGTTTCTATTAAGTGCTATATATACATTCAAACATTCTTTCATTCATTACTCACTAAAACACTCTGAGGTAGAGTTCACTATCATATTGCACAGGTAAGATAACTGCCTTGAGAGAGTATGGAAAAGATCCAAATTGAAATTCATGCAGTGGTCCATATAATATAAGATCTCACTCTCTTTCCAGGAGCCCTGGTAGTTTATTATACATATTTGCCCATAAACTTTTCTTGGTCATAGACCCATTATTACTATGCTTTCTGGTACAAACTTCAGGTCTTTAGCATGTTTTTCCATTAAAATCCTTGGACAGATTTCCGGTTCTTACCAGAATGGAAAAACTTCCCTACTGATTAAAACTAAACACTCTGGATAAAATACCAAAGTGAGTAATTCAAATCAAATCAGGATTCTGAGAAAGAAATAACAGCACTCAGAAGAGATAAATCAAAACTTGAATAACAGTGGTGATGGGTTGCCTGTTTTTTTTGTTTGTTTGTTTTGTTTTGTTTTTGTTTTTCATTTATCTCCCTACTTTTGCACTGAGAACAAGCCAAACCACAAATTTTGTAGAAATTGTGGTCAGCAAAACCTGACTGGAGGGCCAGGAAAAATAATGGTTTTGGTGAGCTTTTTTCTTTTTCTTCTTTCAGCACTGACCCCAAACCAGCCTCAGGGATATAGTTGTACTTATTTAGTCCAACAGGTGCAGGTGTATAAGATCCAAGAGGAAACTCCTACCTTTAGGTCAAAGAACTAGGAAAAAGGTCTTCTGTTGGGCTAGCAGTATGGGGGAAGGAATCCATATTTTCCTTTCACTTGTCTCACTCTTTGGCTTCTAGTTGTCCAGATCTATGCAAGAGTCCAGAAGGCTAAATCTCTGAAAGAACTCTGTATTTTTTGCCAGATGAATCACCAAAAGAGGACTCTGTAATCAGAGAGTGAGGAATAAATACACAAGAACAGAGAGCTGGAGAAGGGGATTCCTAATTTGGTGTATAAACTAACACAAGTCCCAAGGTTACCCACCCCCTAGGCTGTGCTTGGGCAGAACACACCCTAAGTAGCACAGCAAAGGCTTTGAGAACAAAAGGAATATATATAGTCCCATTCAAGTTTTAAGCCAACTCCTGAGTGGCTCCTGTGATAAGCACTCATAAACAACACAGCAAGAGCTTTGAAAACTAAACAGATATTCAAATCACTTTCCATAGAAAGCAAAACAGCTTTACAGCCTGGATTTAACCAGGTGATTTCTTGCTACAAAAAACAAACAAATTAATAATCTCCACATAATTTAACAGGACCCAGAGGCTAAAAACATATTTTAAATGTCCACATTACACTCCAAAATTATTCAGTATTACTGACAACTAGGGGAAAAAAAATAACCAATTCTCTAGGGAAAAGACAATAAATAAATGTAAGCCTGAAATGATCCAGTTGTTGGAATTACCAGACAATGACTTTAAAGCAGCTCTTGTAACCATGCTTTATGAGGCAAAGGTAACCAATCACTCATGAAAAAAAAAAAAATAGAAATTCTCAGCAAAAAAACCCACCACATTTATTTTAAAAAATGGAAATTTTAGTATTGAAAAATGCAGTATCTCAATTTTTAAGAATTTGTCAGGTGGCTTTAGGAGCAAAAGACAGTTGACAAAAAGAAAGGTCAATGAATACTTCAACATGAATCAAAAGAAAGCATCAAGCAAAGGTAGGATGGCTGGACCTTAGTTAAGGAAATCATGCAATGTTTAATATTAGTGCATGCTGTCACTGAACCAACTATGTAGAATTCATGAAACACAAAAATTAGGACTGCATAGTGAAAAGGTGAGGAACTTTACATTAGAGACAATGTGATTTCAGTTTAAGCTTTGAGATTATGTACAAGATAGAAAATTCTTTGAATCTCAGATTCTTCATCTTCACTACATAAGTTGTAAGATTTCAAAGGAATATGTCAGCTATTAGCTCACAGGGTCCTAGTATTTTGGTTTATATCTACACTCAATAAAAGGAACAAGTTTAATGTAAAATAAGTCTATATTTATGTGAAAATTCTGAAGGGTGTTTTATTACCCAGAATACATTATGAAAATACCACCATACCCCAGGAGTGTGCTGAGGGCAGATACCTGGTGTGGCTTCAGGCACTGTTCACCAATGAAACCTTCTCAAGCTGACACAGGGAAGGCCCCCTGCCATATGGTAATAGTACATCTCTTGCAAATGGCTGATCTGACTCAACTCAAGCCCATGGCAGCCCCAGACTGAACCACTAACAACAAGGACCAAACCCCGCTAACAGCAAGGACCAACAAGAACCACCACAGGCAAAGACAGCCTATATAGACGACTGACCTGAAGGATAGAGTGTCTCAGGCACAATAGCGGGACACATGCAACACACATAAGTGACACCCCTGAAGCCCTCAGTTCTGGTGAACAGGGGACATTGCACTCTAAGGAACTATAGGACCTTTTCTTTATAAGGCCACTACTGTGAAAAGTAGGAGATGTAGGTGACTTTTATACTACACAGAAACAGACAGAGAGAGACAAAGTGAGGAGACGGAGGAATATGTCCCAAATGAAAGAATAGGGCAAAATCATAGCAAGAGACCTAAGTGAAACAGAGATAAGTAATACACCTGATAGAAAATTTAAAGTAATAGTCATAAAGGTACTCACTGGACTTACGAAAAGAGTGGAGGACCTCACAAAGTGAGACCCTTCACAAAGAGATAGAAAACATAGAAAAGAATTACAGATGAATAACTCAATAACTAATAAAATATACACTAGATATAAATATACACTAGAAATAAAAAATACACTAGATGGAATAAATATCCAACTACAAGAAGGAGAAAAATGGATCGGCAATCTGGAAGACAGAGTAATGGAAAGCAATCAAGCTGAACAGGAGAGAAAGAAAAATAATAATAATAAATGAAAATAAATTTAGAGAACTCAGCAACACCATCAAGCATAGTAACATTCACATTATAAAGATTCCAGAAGGAGAAGAGCAAGAAAAGGGGGCAGAAAATTGAAGAAATAATAGCAGTAAACTTCCCAAATTGATGGAAGGAAACAGAAATTTAGATCTAGGAGGCACAGAGAGCCCCCAACAATATTAACCCAAGGAGGTCCACACCAAGACACATAATAATTAAAATGGCAAAAAGTACGGATAAAGAGAATTTTAAAATAGGCAAGAGTAAAGAAAACAGTTATATACAAGGGAACCCCTACAAGGCTTTCAGTTGATTTTTTTAGAAGAAACTTTGAAGGCCAGAAGGGGGTGGCATGATATATTCAAAGTGCTGAAAAAAAAAACCCAAAAACACACACACACAAACAAACAGGAATACTCTATTCAGCAAGGCTATTATTCAGAATAGGAGAGATAAAGAGTTTCCCAGAAAAACAAAAGTTAAAGAAATTCATGAGCATAAACCAGCCCTACAAGAACTGTTAAAGGGGATTCTTTGAGTGGAAAGGAAAGACTATAAGCAAGAGTAAGGAAAGTAGGAAGTACAAAAGCGATAAAAATAAGAATATCTGTAAACATCAGTGAAGGAACCTACAAAATAAAAGGAGGCAAAGTATGACACTGTATGCCTAAAAGGTGTGTAGTAAAGAGGAGTAAACAATGGATTCAAATTTCAGCAACCATCAACTTCATATAGACTGCTATATACAGAAGATGTTATATACAAACCGAATGGTAACCACAAATCATAAAGCAGTAATAGATCTGCAAAGAATAAACAGAAAGGAATCCAAGTATATCATTAAAGAAAGCCAACTTATCATGAGAGAAGACAGTAAAGGAAGAAAAGAACAGAGAAAACTACAAAAACTAACATAAAGCAGATAACAAAATGACAATGAATACATATCCATGAATATTTACATTGAATATAAATGAACAAAATGCTCCAATCAAAAGACATAGCATGATGGAATGGATAAAAAGAAAACAAGACCGATAAATATGCTGCCTACAAGAATCAAATTTTAGACCTAAAGACACATGCAGATTGAAAGTGAAGGGATGGAAAAGCATTTATCATGCAAATAGTAATGAAAAGAAAGCTAGGGTAGGGACACTTATATCAGATGCAATAGACTTTAAAACAGACTACAACAAGAGACAGAGACAGACACTCTATAATCATAAAGGGTACAATCTAATGAGAAAATATAACAATTGTAAATATTTATGCACCTGAATTGAAAGCACCCAAATAAATAAAATAGCTAATAACAGACATTCAGGAACTAATTAATAGTAATACAAAAATAGCAGGAAGCTTTAACACCTGACTTATATCAATGGATAGATCATTTATTTATTTTATTTTATTTAAAAAAAATTTTTTAACGTTTATTTATTTTTGAGACAGAGAGAGACAGAGCATGAACGGGGGAGGGACAGAGAGAGAGGGAGACACAGAATCGGAAGCAGGCTCCAGGCTCTGAGCCATCAGCCCAGAGCCCGACGCGGGGCTCGAACTCACAGACCTCAAGATCGTGACCTGAGCTGAAGTCGGACGCTTAACCGACTGAGCCACCCAGGTGCCCCCAATGGATAGATCATTTAAACTTCTCAGAAAATCAAAAGGAAACAGAGGCTTTGAATGACACATTGGACCAGATGGATCTAACAGATATATTCAGAAAATTCCATCCAAAAACAATAGAATAGAATACACATTATTATTATTATTATTATTATTATTATTATTAGAATACACATTCTTTTCAAGTGCATATGGAACATTCTCCAGAATAGATGACATTTTAGACTGCAAAACAAGTCTCAACAAATTCAAAAAGATTGAAGTCATGTCATATATCTTTTCTGACCACAACACTAAGAAACTAGAAATCACAAGAAAAAACCTGGAAAGAACACTAATATGTGGAGGTTAAATGACATGCTACAAAACAATTAATGTATCAACTAAGAACTCAAAGAGTAAATTAGAAAGTACATGAAGACAAATAAAAATGAAAACACAGGAGTGTCTGGGTGGCTCAGTTGGTTAAGCCTTTGATCTCAGCTCAGATCATGATCTCACAGTTGTGAGATTGAGCCCTGCATTGAGCTCTGTGCTGTCTCTCTCTCTGACCCTCCCCACCCTTAAAAAAAATAAATATACTTTAGAAAAGGAAAAATAAAATAAAAACATACAATCCTAAATCTTTGGGATGCAGAAAAAGCTGTTCTAAGAAGTTTATAGCAATACAGGCCTACCTTAAATGCAAGAAAAGTCTCAAATAAACAACCTAACATTACACCTAAAGGAGTGAAAAAAAAGAACAAAACCCAAAACCAATAGAATAAAAGACATAATAAAAAATAGAGCAAAAATAAACAAAATAGAAACTAAAAACAAAACAAAGCAGCAGCAACAACAACAACAAACCACAGTAGAACAGGTCAATAAAACCAGGAGCTGACTCTTTGAAAAGATCCACAAAATTGATAAACTTTTAACCAGACTGATTATAAAAAGAGAGAAAGAAAGAGAGGGAGAGAGAGAGAGAGGGAGGGACAGAGAGGACTCAAACAAAATCAGAAATGAAAACAAGAAGTAATAACTGACACCACAGAAATATAAAGGATTATAAAAGAATATTGTGACAAATTATATGCCAACAGTCTGGACAACCTAGAATAAATGGATAAATTCCTGGAAACACAGACCTCCCAAAACTGATTCAGGAAGAAATAGAAAATTTGAACAGACTGATTACCAGCAATGAAATTAACTCAGTAATCAAAAACTCCCAACACACAAAAATCCAAGACCAGAGATCCTCAGGTGAATTCTACCAAACATTTAAAAAAGAGTTATACCGGGGCACCTGGGTGGCTCAGTAGGTTAAGCGGCTGACTTTAGCTCAGGTCATGATCTCACGGTCCGTGGGTTTGAGCCCCGCGTCGGGCTCTGTGCTGACAGCTCGGAGCCTGGAGCCTGTTTCAGATTCTGTGTCCCCCTCTCTCTGACCCTCCCCCGTTCATGCTCTGTCTCTCTCTGTCTCAAAAATAAATAAACGTTAATTTTTTTTTAAAAAAGAGTTACACCTATTCTTCTAAAAACATTAAAAAAAATAGAAGAGAAAGGAAAACTTCCAAATTACTCTGATAAAAAATACTAGATGAAGACACTACAGAAACAAACAAAACCACAGGCCAACATCTCTGATGAATATAGTTGCAAATATCCACAACAAAACATTAGCAAATAGAATCCAGCAATATAATAAAAAACTCATGCATCACAATCAAGTGGGATTTATTTCTGGGATGCAAGGGTGGTTCAATATTCAGAAATCAATCAACATGATACATCATATCAATAAGAAAAAGGATAAAAACCACATACTCACTTTAATAGATACAGAAAACGCTTTTGATAAAGTACAACATCCATTTGTGATAAAAATCCTCAACAAAGTAAGTTTGGAGGGAACATATTTATAACAATAAAGGTCATATATAAAAACCCACAGCTAGCATCATACTCAATGGTGAAGAACTGAAAGCTTTTCCCCTAAGGTCAGGAACAAGACAAGAGTGTTCAGTCTCACCACTTGCACTCAACATAGTACTGGAACTCCTAGCCACAAAAATCAAACAAGAAGGAAAAGAATAGAATGCATCCAAATTGGTAACGAAGAAGTACAACTTTCACTATTTGCAGATGATGTGATGGTATATATAGAAAACCTGAAAACCAAAAAAACACTAGAACTGTTGAATGAATTCAGTAAGGTTGCAGAACATAAAATCAATGTTCATAAATCTGTTACATTTCTATACACTAATAATAAAGCAGCAGAAAGAAATAAAACAACCCCATTTACAATTGTACCAAATATAATAAAATACCTGGGAATAAACAACCAAGGAGGTGAATGACCTGTATTTTGAAAAGTATGAAATACTGAAGAAAGAAATTGAAGATTTCCACAAATGGAAATGCTCATAGATTGGAAGAACAAATATTGTTAAAATGGCCATGCTACTCAAAAGAATTTACAGATTTAATACAACCTGTATCCAAACACCAACATAATTTCTCACAGAACTAGAATAAACAATCCTAAAATTTATATGGCCTCCCAAGAAATCTTGAACAACCAAAGAAGTCTTGAAAAAGAAGAACAAAGCTGGAGGTATTACAATCCCTGATTTCAAGATATACTGCAAAGCTGTACTAATCAAAACAGTATGGTACTGGCACAAACACTAGACATATAAATCAATAGAACAGAATAGTGAGCCCAGACCCATGGTTACCTGATCAATTAATCTTTGGCAAAGGAGGCAAGAGTATGCAATGGGAAAAAAGATAGTTTCTTCAACAAATGATAGGAAAACTAGATAGCTACATGCAAAAGAATGAAACTAGACCATTTCCTTACACCATACACAAAAATAAATTCAAAATGGATTAAGGACCTAAATGTGACACCTGGAGCCATAAAAATCCTAGAAGAGAGCATAGACCGTAATTTCTCTGACATTGGTTATAGCAACATTTTTTATAGATATGTCTCCCGAGGCAAGGAAGATAAAAGCAAAAAAAAAAAAAACAAAAACAAAAAACTATTGGGACTATTTCAAAATAAAAAGCTTCTGCATAAAAAAGGAAACAATCAAGAAAATTAAAGACAACCTGTTGGGTGGCAGATCTTTGAAAATGACATATCTGAGAAAATGTGTGTATCCAAAATATGTAAAGAACTTATACAACTCAACACCAAAAAAGTGAATGATTCAAATGAAAACACGGGCATGGACAGATACTTCTCCAAAGAAGACTCCTCATGGCCAACGGACACAAGTAAAGTTGTTCATCATCAGTCATCATCAGGGAAATGGAAATCAAATTGACAATGAGATATCACCTCACACCTGTCAGAATGGCTAAAATGAAAATCCAAGAAACAAGTGTTGGCAAGGATGTGGAGAAAAAGGAACTCTCTCGTACTGTTAGTGGGAATGCCAACTGGTGCGGCCACTGTGGAAAACAGTATGATGTTTCCTTTAAAAATAAAAATAGAGCTACCATATGATCCAGTAATTCCACTACTGGATATATTTTTTAAATGTTTATTTATTTATTTATCTATCTATTTATTTTGAGAGAGAGAGTGAGAGAGAAAGTGAGAGTGAACGTGGGAGAGGAGCAGAGAGCAAGGAACAGAGAGAATCCCAATTAGGTTCTCAGTCTCACAAACCATGGGATCATGACTAGAGCCAAAATCAAGTCAAATGCTTAACAAACTGAGCCACCCAGGTGCCCCTCCACTACTGGATATTTACCCAGAGAATGCAAACACTAATTTGAAGGGATATATGCATCCTTATGTTTATTGCAGCATTATTTACAATAGCCAAATTATGGAAGCAGCCCAAGTGTCCATCAACGGATGAATAAAGTTGTATATTTATACAATGTAATATTATTCAGTCATAAAAAAGAATGAAATCTTGCCATTTGCAACAACATGGATGGATCCAGAGAGTATAATGTTAAGGAAAATAAGTCAGAAAAAGACAAATACAATATGATTTCACTCATTATGTGGAATTTAAGGAACAAAACACAGACAAAAAGAGACAAACCTAGAAACAGACTCTTAACTATAGAGAACAAACTGATGATTACCAGAGGGGAGGTGGATGGGAGGATGGGTGAAATAGGTGAAAGGAATTAAGTGCACTTACCTTGGTAAGCATGGTAATGTATAGAATTTTAGTAACTATATTGTACACGTGAAACTAATAAAGCACTGCTGTATATTAACTACACAGGAATTAAAAATCAATATAATAAAATACCACCATAACTGATTGGCCTCAAAAATCAGAGGCAAGAAAATGTGTTCCCTCATGAAATAGTGTGGTTTCTAGAAATGGAAAATTCTCTTACCATATTTTTTCTTTTTCAACTCCATATTAGAAAAAACTCAGAGGTATTACATATCCTGAAATGTGAAAATCTCATTCAGCTAGAATTTTTTTCTTTTTTGTCTATGGTTTATAGTAGCTGCCTTTATATTGCAATGATTTTATTGTAATCTGTCAAGAATGCTTTCTGGAATTAATAAAAACAATGAGTCCTCTGTGACACATGTTGCGTCTCCAAAAACGGTTTTTGTGTTATATATTCTTTTAATTTTTTTCTGCCTTCCTAGCATAACCCCTGATTGGTAACTTCTGGAAATCAACAGTATAGTTTAGTTTTCATTTCTTCTCTATGAAAGCCCCCTCTTTGTTACTATCACCAACCCTCACCCTGTATCTAACAGGACTGATGATAAGTCGTTTCATATCTTGAGTAAATAGTGTGTAAAATCTCTGAACATTGGACAATTTGCATTATTATATAGCCAGCATATTTTCAACTGACTGGTATGTTCCAGGAGCTTTGTCAGGTACACGATACAAGGATCAATAAGACTATTTTATTACCTGTAAGTTGTTGATTCAATACTTTGTGGACAGGGACTAAAATTACAGTAGCATATGATAAACTTTTAAACTAAGTGAGGTTTGATGTGCAAGAACACACATGGTGCATTTTTATATTGATTTGAAACTGAATGAAAAATACTGAAATATGTGGAAAACAGATTAGAAATAACTATATCTGAAATCTGAAATCTGAAAAATGGATCCACTAGGAAGAAGGTATTAGATTTCCTAGAATTCTATGTTATCTGGGAGACAAATCAAAATACTTTTCTTTTTGCATTTCTGCTTTTGTAATGAAGTCTTCTTTGAATGTTTATTATTTCATTTTTTAAATTATTTTTTGTTAATGTTTATGTTTGAGAGAAAGAGACGGAGCGCAAGTCGGGGAGGGGCAGAGAGAGAGGAAGACAGAATCTGAAGCAGGCTCCATGTTCTGAGCTGCGCCCAACATGGGGCTGGAACCCATGAACTGTGAGATCATGACCTGAACTGAAATTGGACACTCAACTGACTGAACCACCCAGGCACCCCTATTTATTCATTTTTGAGAGAGAGAGAGAGAGAGAGAGAGCGAGTGAGCGCGCACGCAGAGGAGGGGCAGAGAAAGAAAGGGAGAGAAAGAATCCTAAGCAGGCTCTGAACTGTTGACGTGGGTCTCAGTCTGATGAACCCTGAAATCATGACCTGAGCCAACATTAAGACTTGGACTAAGCCACCCAGGCATTTCTGTTCTTAATGTGTACGTTCATTTTTACCTTATTGCTTTTTACCAAATAAGAATAGTAAAATGTCATTCAATAAAATTTAACAAAAATATATTTCACTGTTATTACTGTCCTTAAATGTTTATAATCACCCAATAACATCTATTTATTATTCCCATTTTATAGAAGAGTAATCAAAGAGGAGCACTGGGGTGGCTCAGTCCATTAAGCGTCTGACTGTTGATCTCAGCTCAGGTTATGATTCATGAGTTTGTGAGTTCAAGCCCCACATAAGGCTCTGCGCTGATGGGGCTGTGTACTTGAGACTCTGTCTTTCCTTCTCTCTTCCCCTCACCTGCTTGTGATCTTTCTCTTTCTCTCTCTCAAAATAAATAAATAAGCTAAAAAAAAAGCAATCAAAGATAAGTTAAATGAATCGTGTATGTAAACCTATACAGCTAGTAAAGGGGGAAAGCTGAAATCTGAGTCATGCTCCCCTGACTTAAAAAAAACTTTATTCTCAGTGCTTTATATTATTATAATTGCTCATCATTTTAGTATTTGCCACAGTCTCCAAATCTGTTCAAAAAACAAAATAAATATTTCTTCAGTAGAAGCAATTTTAGCTACAAATGTCTGTATTCTTCTCAGGGCGCATTCCTAGTTGTTCTGGCTGGTTGCTGCCTTCTGTATCTAATTTTATAAAATGTTACCTAATTGATAAAAAATTTTAATGAAATGATCTTTTATTACATAATGGGTACTTTTTTCCCATGGAAGGAGATGAGAAGTATGTTACATTGGGAAGGATAAACATTTAAAATTACTGTGTAGTTTATTTATACTACAATAAATAAATAAATAAATAAATAAATAAATAAATAAATAAATAAATAAATAAATGCAAGTTACATTTTGGTACCTAGCAATAACCTGTGTTTTCAAGAACAACTGTGCTTAATTCTATCTGTTCAAATTTCTACTCAGTTGAAAGAATCTAGTCCTAACTCACTGGAAGTTAAGTGCTGAAGTAATATGATGAGTAGTGTTGACTTGCTTGGGCTAACTAGCTGTCGATGACATTTTATGAATATCTTGTTTATGAAAACGTTGATTGGAAAATACAAGGCTTGCTCACCCTGCTGGATCATCTGGAGGGAGTGTAATTTATTTCATGTTTCGTCTTAATGTTTCTTTCTATTTTTATTTTGGGCTTATCACCTTTTTCTCCTAGCCGACTAAGAAGGTGTTCCAGTCTACATGCTAATTGTAAATCCCCCCTCTCTCCGAAGTCAGCCGATTTCTTTTATATCTTCCCTGCCAGCTGCAAGAGAGAGACAGACAAGATGAAGCCGTTCTACTGTCAGACACTGACAGAGCAGAGAAATATAGACAGATGGATAACAGATAGTAGGGTTCTAAGTACCCTACAATTTATTGAGGCAAATAGAGGAGAGTTGAGTGGCAAATTACCTACACTGTTCACAAACCAGCAGGCAGCCCTGTTTGCCAGCTACCCAAATTGTTTCTGGGTAATTTGGCACATTTCTACTTTGTTGTGCTGTATCTAAAGGTATGACTTTGAGTTTTGAAAATCCCCTGTTGTGAAAGATCTGCCCAATAACAAGCAATATTTGGAATGTGATATTTAGGGAAATACGTACACCTTTATTTGATAATCCCAAAAAGAAGATTAAAGGTATGACCTTTTAAAGTATTAAAAGGAAGACATTATTTTAATTAATATTTATAGAGTTTTTTGTTTCCATTTTAAAACATCATCATGTACAATATTCCCACATCTTGGAAATTTGAATTTGATGATGATATTGATAGATCTCAGATGTGGAAGTTACTTGTTTCTTTTAAACCAGTGTGTGTGTGTGTGTGTGTGTGTGTGTGTGTGTGTGTAGCCTTGCAGCAGATATAGTGGGAATCATGTAGAGCAATGCTATAGGCTAGTGAATAAAAAATTGGTGTTCCAGAGAAATAGTTTAACAAGATACTGTGGGGAGAAAAAAGGAGAGGGTAATGAGGAAATCTGGAAATTAAGTTATTATAGGAAAAAACAATGTTAAGCAGGTGTTTATGCTATACAGATTTTGTAGAGCCTATTACATATTATTGTTCATCATGAATCTCATGGAAAATCACTGATTCTATCAGACATCATAATGCATGGAACATTCTTGAATAAGTGCCACAGACAGTAATGTGGCTCAGTCATTTTAGTAGTTTAGTCTTGTTTCTTTTTTTCAAAAAGGACCCTTACCCTTCAGAGCTTTGTGTTCACACTGAAAACTTTTATTCAAACATAAAGTATATTTTAAATTGGAAAGTTATTATTACTATTTGCATGATAGGTCTTTCAAACGAAATGCTCCCTAAAATATTGTAAAGCAGCTCATGCAGAACTAATAAAACATAGCTTTGACGGTCTGTCACCTATCAAATGGTATAATAGGCATTTGGGATGTAATGTTGAACAACAAGGAAGTGATCATTAGGTTCATGGTATCTCCTGCCTAGTTAATAGATTATTACAGTTTATCTACTGACTTCAAAACTAAATGCCCCAAACTCAAGTAATCCTCTTTCCAACCGCAAACCCACTCCTCTCCCAGTGTTCCATATTTCAGTTAATGTCATCATCTAATGAGTTACTCAAGCCAGAAAGCTCAAGTAATCCTGCCTTTTTCATCCACCTCACCTCCCACTGTCAGTCAATCATTAAGCCTTATTAGTTTTAATTCCTTAGTATCTTTCAATTTCTGGTACTTCTTTCAATCATCACTGCCTCCATTCTAGTACATCATGTTTTATTTAAACCGTTTTCTGTAGTCCCATATTCAATCCCCTCCTTCCCATTAAGTCTTCCAGTTCTAACCCAGGTTGTATTCTGATATTATCTTCTTTTATTTGTAGCTAACACTTGGTCATTTTACAGTTTTCATCTGATACCTTACTTCCTCAGAGCTGTAATACCCAAACTTCAGAATAGCTTGATTTTTCCTACATTACCCTCCACACACTACCTCAACTGTCTTTTGTAACAGTGGTTACACTTCTCATAAACTGGTGCATACCTGTCTGTGTCACTAAATTTTAAGCTCCTTGAAGACAGGAAAGAGGTCTACCTTTGTCCACAACTCTAAACCTAGTGTCTGGCCTAGTTACTGATCTACAGAAGTGCCGAGAGGTTATTTATTCATTCCATGGCATTGCTTCTGCTTCTCCTGCAGGGTGGAATGTCCATAAACCTCTCCCATCAATACCTTCTCCCAAGTTAAATATCCATCCTTCAAGATTCAGATCAATTTTACTTCCTTAGTGAATTCTTCCATTATTGTTGATGCCCCTAAAATGGTCAGAACAATCACCCAACAGAATATTTTACTTCCATTTGCCATCAGTAAAAACATATATCCCCCACCACAAACACATACAATAGCTATCTTTTTTAAAACAAATGCCTTGCAGGGGCGCCGCCTGTGTGGCTCAGTCAGTTAAGCCTCTGACTCTTGATTTCACCTCAGGCCATGATCACAGGGTTTGTGAGATCTCTCCCTTTCTCTCTGCCCCCACCACCCCCACCCCCCCCCCACCATGCACACATGCATAGGCATTCTCTCTCTGTCTCTCAAATTAAATAAATAAACATTAAAAAATAAATTTAAAAAAATGCCTTGCAGAGCACCTTGCCTAAAGAGAACTATCAGTGAGAACTTATTCAACTGAAATTGTTTATGCTGATTCGAACTTTATGCTGTTATTTAGAAACTGATCTTTCTCTGTCCTCAAGACACACACATCCTATTGTCTACTTTGATCCCACCAACCAGAGTCTCACTTCAAATATTCAAAAGAGTTCTTTACTCACCCCAATTCTATGCCTCCTTAATCTTCCTTCTCTAATTAAATGGTACCACCATCCATTTTCTCAAGTAGAAGCTTTGGCATTAACTCTGGATTCTCTTTTTCTCACCATCCCTATCCCTTCTGTGAAATCTAACAGCAAGCTCAGTTATTACCCTCTCCAATCATTTGAGTCAATGTGCTTTCTGTATCCACTACAAATATATTATTTACACCACCATCATTTTTCCCCTGGCTCTTCACAGTAGTTTCCTAAATGGTTTTCCTGAATTTGTTTTCACCCTTCACCAATCCACTCACTATATAGAGCAAATGAAATACTCTTTCTTTTTTCTTTAAAACAAGTTTTTTTTTAAGTTTAGTTATTTATTTTGAGGAGACAGAGAGCACAAGTCGGGGAGTGACAGAGAGAAGGAAAGACAGAATCCCATGCAGGCTCCACATCATCATCACAGAGCTCAAAGAGGGGCTGGAACCCAGCAACCATGAGATCATGACCTGAGCTGAGATCAAGAGTGAGATGCTTAACCAATGTGCCACCGAGGTGTCCCCAAGCAAATTAAATATTCTTAAAACATAAATTAGGGGCATCTGGGTGGCACAGTTGGTGAAGCTTCTGACTATAGGCCATGATCTCGCATTTTTTGGGTTCAGGCCCGGCAAGGAGTTCTGTGCTAACAGCTTGGAGACTGGAGCCTGCTTCAGATTCCATGTCTCCCTGTCTCGCTCTGCCCCTCCCCCACTTGTGCACTTGCAGGTGCCCACAGTCTCTCTCTCTCTTTTTCAAAAATAAATACTTAAAAAAAACATAAATTAGATCATAAGGCTCGATTGCTTCAAAACTTTCAGTGATTTTCCTTATCACAATAAAAAGAAAACATCTTACCATGCTCCAAGGCCTTGTATTATAAGATCTGTAGCAGCCTGCAAACCTCCTCTCAGCCCCCCGACCCCATCCTATATCTAGTTTACTGAATTTCTTTCAGCTCTTGGCACAGGTCAACCTTTTTCAGCCTTTGTTCCTGCCACTCCTGGAAGGTACCTTCCCTACATTCTACGGTGACCAGCAACTTCACTTCCTTCAGGGCTCAGCTGAAATGTCAACCTCCCTGGATTGCTCTGACAATACTCCCTGAAATAGGTCACCTTCTTCATTTCAATATCAAATATTTTGTTTTCTCCTTAGCCATTATTACAATTTGCAATTACTTCTATTTAACACATACTTGTTTTTTGCATGGATTAACTCATGAGATGTAAGATTATAGAGTGCAGGATCAATGATTTCTATGAGAAACGTATGAGAAAATTTTAGTTACTCTGGACATTCAGTAAATGAAGTTGAATGGATTAAGGGATTTGGTTGAAATAATTAAGATCATTATATGCAATATAAGTAAAATGATGTTTAATGGAGAATGGGTTTAGAGACTGATTTAAGAACTTAATAACTTGTGCTCTGGGCAAGTTATGATAACATTTGGAGCCATACATATTTTTTAAATGTTACATTAGAGTTTATTATTATTTTTTGTATTTTCTGTGTGTTAAAGTCACATGGCAATATTCCTAAGAATGTATTTACTTTTAAGAACAATGAAAAGAAATTCAAATGAGTACACTCAGTAAATTCTGCCATGATTTCTGAAATATGACTTTTTGCTATAATGGGAAATTAGAGCTCTATAACTCTCTACCAACTTTCATGCTTTTAAAATGCGACCCAAGCATCCCTGAAATATGATAAGTAGTGCACATTCCCCAAGATGTGTTCCTTAGTGTGTGTTAATTATATTTGAGATAATTCCCATGCTTCAAGTAAAATATTTCCACTACTTTTCTTTCAAATAATCACTTCAGTTCCACTGCACTATTTTAAAAAGGTTAAAAACTTTCTTTCCCTCTTTAATAGTCATTTCCTCATTCTCAAGCTAGCTTTTAACCTCAGTGCTATTTTGACACAGAGATTAAAAATATCCTGCACCAATCATAATATGTTTGACCTTTTATGTCCTAAAAGAAAAGGATATAGAAAGAGATGATATCATCTGCAGGGGGAATATGTTCTACTCCATAAAAAATCTCTGTGTGCCACATTTTTATTATTTAGCTTTGTTCCCAGACCATTTCCCCCCCTGTGTATTTGTGTCATGAAGATGTTTGATTCAATTTTACGTGTTTGTATGTCTCTTTTTACTTCTGGCAGAAATAACTAATAAGTAGGAAAGATTAAGAGTGAGTTTTTTATTTTGGCATATGAGAGCTAGGACATGTGTGGCATGCTTAGTTTGAAATGAAGAAGGGTCAGGATCATTAGATGGTGAGATAATTGAGTCATAGTAGTCTAAACCCTGAATTAATATATTTGCAAGGAAAAAAGAGCGATGGCATTTCTTGTGAACTCTCTGCAGCTCATAACCAGTTCACGTTGCCTTTTTTTCTGAGGCAATTTGTGTAATGGTTTATTTAGCCATTGCAATCTGTCTTTTATGCTTTGTGATAACCTTCCTGAACACATCCATCCTTTAATTCATGATCCAAAAACCTGAGATTCATTTTTCTCCATATTTCTTTCTCAAACAGCGGAAAGAAAACTATTGGCTCAATTCAGGGATTATGCTCAACTGCTGTTTTCTGGATCTGGAATGTGATGGGCTGAGACAACATGGGAATAGGCTCAATTCAGGATTATGTTTTGTTATCCTATTTAGTGATTATGACTTCTAGGCCCTGCTAAAATATTGATTAACCCCTGTGTCCTCCAGTAAGCCTTCTAAATGCTCTGCAAGCTGATGGTTCCATATAGACTACATTGTGTGCCATAAGACTTCTCACTTGTCAGCTTGCTTACCACTCTGTGAACAACTGCTGCCCTTTGAATAACTATAGTAAACCTAAATGTAGGGACCATGCAGTTGAGATTCAAAGCTAATATTTTCGGGGCACTAGGTGGGTCAGTGGGTTAAGCATCTGACTCTTGGTCTCTGCCCAGGTCTCCATCTCAGGGTTGTGAGTTCAAGCCCTGTGTTGGGTTCCATGCTGGGCCTAAAGCCTATATAAAAAACAAAATGAAAGAAAACAAAACAAAAAACAACTTGCTTGGATTATACACTATTCCTTTTGGAGATAGGGCACATATCCTAAAATTATTTCAGTCTTTCAGCGGTTTAAACAAAAAGTGATTTTACAATTTTAACTACCACTTAAGTTGGAGACAGTTATTACCTTTGGAAATATTTTCCACCTGTTCTTGGTATCTGTAGCTGTATAACAAATTCTGGAAACTCTGTAGCTAAACATACTGACCATTTTATTATCTTATAATTTTGTGGGTCAGGAATTTTGGCGAGAGCTCAATTTGGGTGAGTTTTCTGTTTCAAGTGATGTCAATTGTTTCCTGTTCAAGAGAGTCTGAGAGGTGTCACTCATGGAAGTAGTGCTTTTGCTTTTTACCTAAAGCCGGGCAGGTTCAGCAGGGACTGTCCATCAGAGTGCCTGCAAGTGGAATCTTTAGAACAGCAGTCTCAGGCCCTTCCAACCTCTTACATGATGGCTTAGAGCTCCTCCAGTGTTTGAAATGGTCTGGATGAAGTTGTGAGGCTTCTGATGACCCAGCCTGAAACTCCTAGAATATTACTTTTACTCCATTCTGCTGATCAAGTCACCAAGGCCAGCCCAAATTTAAGAAAGAGGAATAGGACTCCACCTCTCAGTGGGAGTAATAGATAGCAAAGAATTTGTGGTTACCTTTAATCTCTCACATTGCTCAACTCTCTGTTAGCTATAACATACATCAGATCAGTTCTACCATACTTTACTTTTTGTAAAGTTTATTTATTTTGAGAGACAGAAACAGTGCAAGTGGGGGAGAGCAGAGAGAGAGAGAGGGAGAGCAAGAATCCCAAGCAGGCTCCCGCTGCCAGCACAGAGCCTGAAGCAGGGCTCGAACTCACAAAACTGTGAGATCGTGACCTGAGCCAAAAACCAAGGGTCAGATGCTTAACCGACTGAGCAACCCAGATGCACCTACCATACTTTAGAACCATTACAGTGGCAAGATAATAATATTAAATTATTATTTAATAATTAAAAATTCATTTTCCTCACCATTTCTCCCTTGTTCATCTGTTTGTTCAGTCAATAAAAAAAAAAACTAATTGATGACTATCATATTCAGGTTTTGTCCCAGGTGGTGGAGAAACCAATAAATCCCTTATAAAACTGAAATTCTAGTGAAGGCAAACAGGACATTTACAGATACAATCTACTTTAAGTACTCTGTTGGCTGATTTTTGAAATCTTCTTTGTAGCCCTATGAGGTAGATGTTTAGAATTAATGCTTATAAATCAAATTAGAAAAATAAAGTTCGTAAAGGTTAATCTTGCTCAAATTCACACAGCTCATAATCAGGTCAGTCTGACTTCAGATTTCGTGTTTGTGTATTAGGAAGATTAATTTGATCTTAAGAGCAAATAACTTTTGTTTTCTAATTATAAAATTACAAGTTGTTTCTGGAATAATGTAGAAAATACAGTAAAACAAAAAGTGGTATTAAAAACTACAGACCTGTATTTCTACTGCTCAGATATATTCAATGTGATCACTTGGGTGTATCTCTATATCTGTTCACTATTGCTGTGAAAACAATTATTCCCAATACTTGGCAGCTTAAAATAAAAGCCATTTATTTGGCTCATTGTTGTATGGGTTGTTAATTTAGACTGGGCTCAGCTGAGCTCTTCCTGGCTCTACAGACGGCATTACATGCTTCTGTGTCCAGCTATGAGTTATAATGCCAACTCTGCTTCCGGGTGTTGACTAGCTGATTGCTGCCATGCCACACATGGTCTCTCTTGCTTGTCAGCGTACAAATGATGGCACTGAAAGACAGAAGGCAGAAGTATGCAATCCTCTTGGGGTCAGGATTGGCATATTGACACAAAGCAAGTTATGAAACCAGCCCCGATTTCAGGTAGGGAAATTAACTCCAACTCTTGATGAAGGGAGATGCCAAGTTGTATTTCAAAGGACATAGACTCAGAAAATGGTTAAATAAATAAATAAATAAATAAATAAATAAATAAATAAATTGTGGCAGTTTTTCCAGTCAACCTGATACAACTTTTCCATGTATCTTCCTGATACAACCCTAAGCTTCTATAAGTAAACACAAATATAAACATAAACACATATGTTTTATTTATGCATATTTATATATTATAGGTATACACCCAATAATGGCTTGCTTAAAAATTACTTGCTACTTTTAATTTTTAAGCAAAATGATCTATTACCATTGCTTTAACTTGCATTTGTTTGATTACATGTCATTTTAAGTATGTAACATGTTTTTTGGTTACCTGTTAGCAGAATTTAGAGTGATTTGGTGGGAAGAGAGAAAAGAGGCAAGGAATTATTGGGGAAAATTTTACTATTATACATTAGGAAGAAAACAAACAATAGAGCACCACTAGTGGGGAATATAGGAACAGAGAAGAAAATCATCATGAGCAGAGAATGTAGATGGCATGGCTCCTGCTTGAATGTGAAAGGGAAGAAGAATTAAGCATCAAAGACACTCTGGCAAGACTAAAGGAATGAAGGTGCCAGTAACAGAGATTGTGAAATGTGGAGAACAAAGTAATTTCATGAAACATGTTCACTCTTGAAGATTCTGACAATAAGATACAAGGAGAACATCAAATGAAGATATTACACATGCATTTGGAAAACTATGGAGATGAGTTAAGTTTTTTATTTTTTTTAATAAAAGTGATGGTAAGAAAATATTTTATTTTTCAAGGGGATAAATATTATTTCCTAAGCAAGAGAAACACAGATGTTTGATAATACCACTAAGCATACTGCATTTAAAGGACAGAAGAAGTAAGCGGGATGAGCAAAAGATATGCTAAGGATTAAGCAATATCATAGACTAATTTCTTTCTCACCCCCTTCCCCCAAAGCCATTATTTCATTTCCTTTCTTACATCAACCACCTATAGTACTTGCTTCTCAACAGATGATCATTTCTCACACTTGGTTATTAACAGTAAAATTTCTCAGAGGATCTTTAGGATCATGAAAATATTCTGTGTGAATCTATAATGGTAGATATATGTCATTATACATTTTTCCAAACCCACAAAATGTACAACACCAAAAGTGAACTCTAATGTAAACTGTGGACTTTGGGTGATAACAATGCATCAATGTAGGTTCATCAACTGTAACAAATGTCCTGCTCAGGTGACGGATGTTGATAACACCTATATATATAGGTGAGGGGTATATGGAAAATCTCTGTACCTTCCCCTCCTGTCAACCCAAAACTGCCCTCTAAACAATAATATCTGAATAAAGAAAAAATAAGTAGTTCCATATAACAATCTAAAATCTGGGTATGGTTCATTGGAAAAAAAAAAACACATTATGGCTAAAACATTAAAAAAAGAAAAAGTAAAAAAAGAAAAAGGTAAAACAAAACCCCTCAGCTACCTTTATGTTCCACCCCCCAACACAAAACACACCTGGTCTTGCACCCATCTGGTCTTTGTTCTATCCTTTACAATGAAGAGAGAAGCCCTTTTTCTCTCTGAGGCATTGTCCAAGGGATTCCATCCCTTCTTAACTTCCTCAATGACTCACCCTTCCCCTGGCCCTCCCTCTTGGGTACCATTTGCCTCTCTTTCTTCCAAATCATTTCCATTGGCAAAGAAATACTCTCCAGTATATCCCATCTGAAATAATGAAATCATCTTTTGCTCTCATCTGTCTCCATATAGCAACAAAAAATGGATTCCCAAAAGCTTAATTATGTCACATCAATATCCTGCATAATTTCTAATCCGTTCTAGTGCTACTGTTCTTATCTCTGAGGATAATCTCAGCACTGAGTTTTCTAACTGGTTTTCTAGAGGAATTCTCTAGGCCTCTCTTTGTGTCTACAATGAAGTTTTCCATCCTTCTTGCTATCTACATGGTTGTTTCTTATATATGTTTTGTAATTGTCATATCCTCAGAGGGCCTATTATGAGTTGTATTTTTTTAAGTTTATTTAGTTTATTTATTTATTTTGATAGAAACAGAGAATGTGAGTGGGGGAGGGACACAGAGAAAGGAAGAGATAGCTCTGTTAGCTAGAGCCTTATGCAGGGCTCAATCTCACAAACCATGAGATCATGACCTGAGCCTAAACCAAGAGTCAGACACTTAACTGACTGAACCACCCAGGCACCCCTTAAGTCGTTTTCTATTAACAGAAGACCTCGTATGAATTGTGTGCTTATTCTATGCCAGGATCTGTCCTAAGGTTTTTAAATATACTTTATCACTTTTCCCTTGAAATAACACAAACGGATGTATTTTGTATCTCTATACAGATGGAGAAACTGAGGTTTAGAGAGATCACTTATCTAAAGCCACACAAAGAAGTTGCAGGAATTATAATTCTGCCTGTCTGCAGAGCCTCTGACTTTAACTTCTGCATTATTGCAAAATAGATAAATAGAACAATTGTCCAAAAGAAAAGTTTGGTTGTTTATGAAGCTGTATTTTTCATTTTATTTCCTGTTAAAATACTGTTTCCTATAAGAGTAGTAATAAGCTGTGTCACTACTGACTTTGAAACTGGCTGATGACTGGCTGTATAATTTATCCCACAATGTCCTATCTATACTGACAATTTCCCATTTTGTTGATATTTTTAAAAATAATGAATGTCAAATTTAGTATCAATAAAACAAAATGATTGACAAAAGTATTCTAAGCAATAAAATCTCCAATTTCCTTGTTTCTGGTATCTCTTCCAAAGAGATTCTTGGCAATAGTGAATATCTTTTAAATAAATATTGATGTGTCCATTTGGAAACTAATAAAACCTAACGCCTTGCACACTTGGTAGCGATAAAAACAAAGTGTATATTGTTCAAGGTGGCCTTAATAGCTAACACTGAGGCTGGCTAAGATTTTATAAGCATTTTAAATTATATCACTCAGCAATTATTGTTAGCATGGGCATTGGTGTGTGCAATTACCACATTATTTAAATGATCCAAATCAATATGTTGGTAATAACAGTTTAGACATACAACTTCACAATGCTACACATGAACTCGTTTAGCACTATGTTAATGTATCTGTCCTATTTAGCCTATGTTTCCACCTTATAAACCAGGTTAATTTAAAAGTTTAAGATACAGACTGCTATAACATTACAAAATGCATGAATGCTGCCACTACAGGTAATGTTATGGGTAATAGAATCTCTAAGGTTGTTGCATGCTTTCCATTGCTGTCTCTGTTGTTTGCCCTTCTTAAATTCCATGTCATCCAAATGATTGCAGAAAGGAGCTATGTTTGTGCAGTCATCAGGTAGCAAATGCAATGATTCTTTTCACATAGTCCAAACTGGATTACTTTTTATTTTTTTATGCTTTTTTTAGGCATACAAAGATTTTGCACGCTTAACGTGAAACAGTCCCTATTCTGTTTCTAAGGAATTTTCTTTGCATGGGTTTATAGCAGCACATTGAGAGCAATTAACATTGAAATTACGGTTGTGTCCAGACAGCAACAAGTGATTACGCTATTTGACAACTGTTAAGTGGTGCTAGTGAGCAGGTTTAGACCACAGGCCAAGGATAATCTATAAGTGCAAATACAAATCTTGTTACATATGATTAAGTAAAATGTGTTGGGTAATTAAATAATTCTAGGCTTAGATATTATATACTACAATCTTAATACGCATGTAGTACCTTAAAAGATCATTTCACAGCCTCATATCTTCCACATGTGAAACTCCATTTGTGATCAATAGGAGTTTCAGGTTTATTCATAATGACAGCTGACTTGCAGAGGGTAAATATCTTTGTAAAGTATACCTGGACTGAGAAGGCCATTGATAGGTTATTTTGACTATCTCTGCTCTCCAGCAAGACCAGACTTAAATCATTGGAGTAACTCAGATATCTTGACTGTTAAAGCTTGTCAGGAAAAATATTTTTTAGCCTTTTTTATTTAATCATATAATATTTAACATCTCTCATTAGTATGATTCATTCATCCATCCACTCTCTTTAGTTCTATTTTGTATGATAAAGTCCATCTCCTAATTTTTATTTCTGCAGGCGACGAGACCTGTTATCTGCAAATTATTTTCTTCCCTCTTACTTCCTTTATCAGGATCCAGAGCCTGCTAAAATGAGAATTTAGGTGTTTTTGTTTTTTGAACTAAGCATATGCGTCATTCCTTTTGATATAAATATTTCTCTCTGTAATGTTTCTCACACCCTCCTAGATGTTCAGAATAGTTTTCGTATCTGTCAAACCTTCTTCCTTTATTTCTTTTCCAATGAACTTAAATGCAGTTGTTGGTTACTCCAGCTTTCTCATGCCGATAACTCCAATTCTTCCTGCCTTTGTGTGTCCAGTGTGTGCGTGGGGAACAACTTCAGTGCAGAATTTATCCCTTTTTCACCTTCTTTAGGCATGATACTGGAATGGTGTTTTCCACTCTAGAAAAATTCTTGGTTTCCAACAGTAATTTGACCTTCAATATTGCTTGGAAATTGTACCGTTTCTCTAGATCGCACTCTCTTGTTTTCTAAGGTAACTATCTCAACCTTCTCACTCTTTTCAAATCTCCTTTCCTAGAGCCACCCTCTTTGCTATCAGGTGAATGAGCTTAATTTCTACATCACAGAGAAAAAATCCTCAGCAACTCTTTGAACTTCATGTCCATTTCCTACCCCTACCCCTACCGCTAAAACTGCTCTTTCCCTTCTGTTTCATAGAAGTTATTCTTCCTCCTTACGGCTAATTTCTCCACATCTGGATGTCATTCCTTCCCACAAGACAAATGATCTCTGTATTGTTTGTAATTTCAACTTCTGTTGGTGCCATCCTGTCACCATTTATTAGTCATGTTGAAGTTTTTCCAATTTAGCAAATCAAACAAATAATAAAAATGTTCAGCCCATCTCTCTTCAGCTCTGCCTCCTTTTCTTTCCCTCACTTGATAGTAAAGCATGTATAAGATCTGCCTGCACTTGTCATTACTTTTCATCTTTCATTCATAGGTCGACTTGTGCTGTCTACCTTTAGCTCCCTACAAACAACTGGACTACCTTGTCAATTGTAACTTACAATTTGCTTGTTCGTAAATGCAATGAATACTTTATTTCTTGTCTTATTTCCTTTTCCAGTAGTTTCACACTGTATATAATTCTCTCATTGAAACCCATTCATTCATTGGAATCTATAGTACCATGTACTCCAAATTTTTGGCCATTGCACTAAAACCTTGAAGAGGTTCTTCTTTCCTTTTTTTTAATTAAAAACATTTTAATGTTTTTATTTATTTTTGAGACAGAGCATGAGCAGCAGAGGGGCAGGGAGGGAGGGAGACACAGAATCTGAAGCAGGCTCCAGGATCTGAGCTGTCAGCACAGAGCCCGACATGGGGCTTGAACTCATGGAGTGTGAGATCATGACATGAGCTGAAGTCGGACTGTCAACCGACTGAGCCACCCAGGCGCCCCTAGGAAGTTCGTCTTTGTTAAATGTTAGTGTCTATAAGAATTCTGTTCTACATACGCTTATGTGGGATTGCTCTTATCTTTTCCAATGGCTCCAGTTAATGTCTTTATAGTTCATGATATCCACTTTTTGTTATGTTTCTGCTCTTTCAATGCTTACATCCAGCATGTTATTGGATATTTTAGTTGATTATGCCGCAAACAGTTGAAATTTGGCGTGCAAAATTACTTGCAAGTGATTATCTTCTCTTGTGTTCATTCTGTCAAAGAATGGTGCCACTGTCATGCATTCAGTTGTCCAAGTCAAAAACCCAGGCATGACATAAATTCCTCAGCCACCAAATCCTGTTGTTTTAATCTCCCCAGTCTTTACCCCCTTCTAGGCTACAATTATTTCTTGCTTAGATGATAGTTGACTCATTCATTCTTCCAATTGATTCTCTATGTTATGAGTAATGTTTTTCTGATCTGATCATTTATTTTCCATTTTTTAAATCCATTAGTTGATGAAACTACACACTGAGTTGATGGTATAATCCCACAGAGAAAATTATCCATAAATTATTATTAATGAATGTAAAGATCAGCAATTTGTCAATGAGATATATTTTAAGCCTTCATATCACATCTGAAATGACTTCCTAGAAAATACCATGCAAGTCCAGGGCTACCCTTGTCTACCACTGATCTTTATTCAGATTGTTAATTGATTGTGTGATCTTTACTTTGCTTTTTCGGTATGATAGATACTATACTTTTTTTTTAATTATTATTTTACTGTTTCCTGTTTTGTTTTTCCCTTGTTTTTAAGAGAGAACTAGAGAGAGGACATGAAAGCTGGAGAGGGGCAGAGATAGAGGGGGAGACTGAGGATCCAAAGCAGGCTCTGTGCAGACAACAGAGAGCCCTATGCAAGGCTTGAACTCATGAACAATGAGATTATGACCTGAGCCAAAGTTGGATGCTTAATTGACTGAGCCACCCAGGCACCCCAGTGCTTGTATAAATCTTTTGAATATTGTTTTACTTGTTTCATTTCTCAGATAAGGAAATTGATACATAGAAAGTTTAGGTTACAGCTAAAAAGTATTAGAGCAGATTATAAATGTATATCTAAAATAATACAAAATACAGCTACATGTTTTAAATAAAACATGCTCACCTTCCATGATAAACTCAGAGTTTAACTGACATTTAACAAATGTTTACAGAACAGTTTATAAGTGCAATTATAGTAGGACCAGACATGGAAGACTGACAATATTTTACGTAAAAAGAGGTAGGATATTGACAATTTCATAGGAATAAACTTTTTAAAAATGCACAGTATACATAGTAGTGATTAGAGAAAAACATGATTAGTTGTGTCCAGTTGGGTCAGTGAACTCTTCAGAGAAAAGATGTTGAAAGGTAAGCCTGACAGAGTTCAGTAGATAGATAAATGATGAAGGATATGCTTAGTAGTTACACATCTGAAATGCAGAGACATAAAAAGAGTACTGTGTACCCAAAGAACTCCAAAAGGTTTGTAATGCTTGAAACATAGGAGAGGGTGCAAAGGGCCATTGCATCTGGATTTAGTTGTCCAGCTTGGGCATGGCACAAGGGCTTGAGCTTTAATTTGGCGCCACCCACATAATAGGCATATATTGACTTTTATGATATTACCAAGGCAGACTTAGAGACTCCAGACTTTGTGGCTGGGACTTGAAGCAGCCAAAAGTCCCCTGAGGATTCTTCTCTTTCTTGCTGCTACTCTGAGCGACCTGATTCTTATCTCCTGCTGATATCTACAAACAGCTAAAAAAGTTTCAAGTAGAAGAAATGGTTAATGATGACGAAAGCTCCATAAGGGTGACAATGTTGACTCATGATGATGATAAGATTGTCTAGCTGTAATTGAACACTTTGTATTTGCCAGGCACTGTGAAAAAAAATTGTGTGCCCATTATGACAACATGAGAATAGGTATTTATTATTTCCAACATATAGTTAGCTTTATCTTCGGTGAATCTTTTGGGTGGGTGCGTGTGTGTGTGTGTGTGTGTGTGTGTGTGTGTGTGTGTGTGTGTATACATGTAATCTCAAGAATTGCCACAGAAAATTTTCATTTGGGTTCTTTTTTTTTTAGTTTTTATTTTTCCAAAGTGAACTGGTCATCGAAATCTCAAAGGGCTAGTCTAACAAATGAAAAATAAAGCAGAATACTCCAAATGATATTTTTCTTCTAAAATTTATGTTTCCTACGTGAGATTTCTCAAAGGTAACTGTAATTCATTCATTGCCTTATTCTTGTTTTTTTTGTTTTATTTTGTTTTACCTTTTTCCTTTTTTTCATGAAGAAATAGTAAATACTGTAAGGAAAAACTTGCAAAGTTCAGGCAAGTCTTGAAAACTCAAGATAATCTAATTATGCATAAGACATAGAAACCATTGCCATTTACCTTATCCTGCTGACTTTCTAAGGGTCATATAACCAGAAACTACCGTTCTGAATAAGTTGATATGTAATATTAATTGGAGGAAACAATTTACTTCATTATATATAGTAACTAGGTATTAAGTAAACAAATAATCTTTTGTGACTTAAAATGATCTCCATGGTAGGCATCTAATTTAGTACAGATAAGTGATGGCTTGAAGCTGAATGATGCCAGTACTTTGCACATGTTTTGGATGCCCCTGGTATAAATTGAAATGTGACCTCAGCCAGTTGTTCAATTGATAGTTGCACTGACATGCCCAGCTGAGTGACAGCCTGGCCTTCATCCTTCCCAGGAGTGAGGATTCACTGACTTAATTGATCTCTCTGTAAATTTGGATCTAGTATTGGATATAATATATTTTAGGTATAAAATAACTTTATTATTGCTAGTATTCTTAGGTTTTTCTATGCAGTGCAGCTACATTTTGCCATTTAATGCTGACAGCATGTGTGCAAGTTGTGGTTATCTGTAGCTCACAGATAAACAAATGGAGAATCCACAAAGTTAAGAAATTGACCAAGGCAATACAGTTGATGAATGGCAGGAACAGAATTTGCATTCACCTCTAATTAATTCTAAAGCTAGGGTAGTTTGAAATCTGCTGCTGCTCATGTATGAACAGTTGGTATGCCAGTTACTTTTGCATGTTGGGGGATAAAAATCTTAAACCCCAAGTAGGACAAGTGTCTTAGTTTTTACCTGTGACGACCACTGCAGTTTTGCTCTGTGCCACTCCTTATACTTCAGATTCTAGCAATCTCCAGCAATTCTTAATTCCTGAATTCTGCTCTTGCATGCCTCAGTGCCTTTGCACATGCTACTTCCTTTGTTTTGAATGCTCTACCCCCCACCCCCTGCTACCTAAGCATTCACAATCTTCTAATAACCCCCAACTCATCCTTTACATCTGTGTTAGTTTTTTATTGGTACCATAACAGTTTAAACAACACAGAGCCCCCTTTTCTTGGCTTTGAAGTTAAGAGGGCCTTGAGCTAAGAAATGCAGTAGCCTTTAGGAGCTGGGAACTACCCTTATTTTACAGCTAGCAAGAAAACTGGAATCTCAGACCTATAACCACAAGAAACTGAATTTGGCCAACTCTCTAAGCAGGGAATGGATGCTTTACTAGAGCATTCAGATTGTAATATCCTTGGGGTGTCTGGGTGGCTCAGTACGGTTGAGTGTCTGAGTCTTGATTTCAGCTCAGGTCAAGATCTTGTGGTTTGTGGGTGTGAGCCCCTCATTGGGTTCTGCGCTGATGGTGTGGAGGCTGCTTGGGATTCTCTCTCCCTCTATCTCTGCCTCTCTCTCTCATTCTCTCTCTCTCTCAAAATAAATAAATCAACATTAAAAATAAGAATGCAACTTTATGACTGTTAGCTCTGAGACCCTTAACCCATAGAGTTGTGACACAATAACTTTGTATCACTGAAGCCATTAAGTTCACAGTAATTTTATGAGAGACTGAATATACAAATGGACAATAGCCACATCATATGTAAAAATAGAAATCTGACTCACAACCTCTATAGCAGCCAGTCCAGGAAGACAAACCACAACCTCTGTAGCAATTGGCTCAAAAGTAGCGGGACTTTTATCAATAACTTCCAGCTTCTCTAATTTTTTGCCCCATTGTCTGCTTAGGCTCAACCAGAAAAAGACAAATATGATTCTGTAACCAAACGCATAGGATCCATTATTTCTGATTAGCCCTCCTCCAGCTTACCCTTGCCAATAGCTTCCAATCAGGACGCATGTTAATTAAGCCTTCTCTCTCTTCCACTGTAAAGCTTCTGTACTCACCTGCATGCCTCAGAGTCTCTGCCCAATGCAAGTTATGGCGGCTGATTATCTTACAGTGACAAACTCTGTATAAATAGCCTTTGTTTCTTTTCATGTGGATGGTCTTCTTTGGCTTCTATTTTTGCCATGGCAGTGATAGAAGACTAATAAATCCAGCAGGAGGAACAACTTGGACAGGTTCAGTGGTCAGGGCAGGGATGAAGTCTATGAGCAAAGGCTACAGTTGGCCTTAGAGAAACATGCACCACTGAGCATCTGTACAATGGAGGCTGACCTCACTGATAGTGCGGAGAGGGGCAGACTTCAACAAATCCCAGGGGGGAGTGGAAAAGTCACCATAGCACCAAACAGGGTTTGGACGAGCGTATTCTCTTCACATTGTGGATTGGTCATAACTGGGACTACTTAGCTCCTAAGAGTTATGGCAGTTTGGGGCCAGCCTCACAAGGTAGGTATCAGGCTCATTATAAAACTAGCACGTGGGTTCTCGAGTAATTAATTGGAAAAATAAAAGTGATTTATTGATGTTTGTTCCTCAGGTTTGTGGAGCATGAAATCATGGCTGCCTTCCATTTCCACTTTATGCATTCTGTATAGTTTGAATTATTTATATCGAGCAGGCATTACTTTTATGACCAGAGATAGAAAACAACACAAATACATGCTAATTTTGTGAGGCAAAACAAAACCTTGAGGTCTTTAATTATTTTTTGCTGAATTAGTCTTCATAAAACAAAAAGCTCCTCAATTATTTGTGAATATGAAAAGGGCTAGTTCCTGAAGAATCCACACAGTTTGCTCTGGATTTCCTCTCAACATCCAGTTTTTATACTTAATTTTATAAAAGTGCATTACAACCAACTTTAATTTCTTATTTAAAACACTGCCATTTCCAGTCTCAAAGGTATCTTTTCATTACCCCTCAGGATTGTCATATGTTGAACCACATTTCATTATACCTTAATTATTTTGCTCTTTCATTGAGAGGAGGAAGATTCACCTTAATGTGGAGTTTTAGAAATCATTAAGGAATACTCTCTTCAAACCATCCCTGAACAAAAACAAAGCATGTCACTGATGGGACATCATTGCTGAACTGTGTCCCTGTGGTCATTGCAAACAATTACCAGCAAAATGGCAGTATGTTAATTCAAAGGTTGCAGTTACCCTCTCCAGAGCTGAGGTTACAGCTCTTTCCCATCTGTTAATTTCATATTATTAGAATTTAGATTTCTTGAGGAAGCAGATGGCTATAAACTTTAGCAGGTGTTTATGCTGCACTGCCTTAACTTTAAATGCTGAACAGGTACAGCTTGAAGTTTGCTGGGCTGCACAGGGAATTAGTACTTTAAATGATGTGTGGGTAGAGAATTAATTTGTTTTGAACTACCTGAAGAAAATTCAATACATTGTACACAGAGGTTCATGCTTACCTGACATGGTGAAATAAAATGAGAAATGTCAAAAAGAGAGAGAGAGAGAGAGAGAGAGCGAGAGAGAGAGAGAGAGAGAGAGAGAGAGAGAGAGATTTAAAGAAATCATGAACTGTATTCTTCAAACCAGCCCACCACTTTTCCTGCTAATAAAGTACCAAACAAGAACATGGTCCGAGTTACTGCAGTGTATGAAAATGGAACAAGTAGGGAAGCATTCATGCATCTATAACTGCTTCAACAAATGTGCGCGTAGCACAGCTCATCTCAGCTACCCTGAAGTAAAAATAAAATGCAAATCTGCATTCCTATGCTGTACATCTTCACGAATATTTTAAACATTACATCATGTTGTGCTTCACTTGGCAGTGATCTATCTCACTTGAATGGAACACTGTCTCCTGCTTTAGAAATTCACACAATGACAATAAAAATAAAAATAAAAATGATCAGAGCACAATATCATGCCTAGACTTGTATGTGTTCTTTGGGAAAATATAAATTCTTTTTTGTGATTTTTAATTTTTTTTTGTATTTACTTTTTATTTTAGAGAGGGAGCACACATGGGCCAGGGGGAGGAGCAAAGGGAGAAGAGAAAGAATATTAAGCAGGCTCCAACACTCAGCATGGAGCCTGTCACGGGGTTTGATCCCATGACCCTGGATCATGATCTGAGCTGAAATCAGGAGTAGGACACTCAACTGACTGAGCCATCCAGGCACCCGTTGGGAAAACACATATTCTTTAAAACCAAAGGTTATAGCTTTCCACATATATGAAATGAATACAAAACTCTGAATAATGACTATGTTATAGTTTTATTTGATCAGTTATTTAATGATAATTTTTACCAAAATCATACATTTTCTCTAAGTTGCCTGGTGTTTTGACTGCAAAAGTGCTTCACACTTTGACTCACAAGTCCTGACTCATAAGGACTTTACTTCAGTTGCTTTATCCTCAGAACACAGAATAATGCCATGCACATGTAATTACTTGATAAATATTTGTTAAATTTATTAAATGTGTCATAGATGCAAAAAGACTAGAGAACACCAAATATTTGTACTTTATAACTAGTGGTAAACTGCAGAAAAATTGAGACAATATGCAACTGTCTCAGGGATGGAAAGGTGCTGCTTTATGCAGAATTAATGCTGTGTATGTGTGCTTAAGAAAAGAAACAATGTATAAATAATGAGGATAAAACTTACCAGTGGTGAAGCTTATGGAAAAGACGGAACATTTCCATAATGTTTCTGTTTGTTCTGGAATAGGTTGGTGTTCTTTGTCAGTTATTCTTCCCAAAGTCTACCACATGCTATGTTGGTCTATCTTCTCCGAGCTTTGTTGGATTTTCTAGACTGTCAAATTGGCATCGCTTTCATTTCTTACTGTGTTGTTGAAATACTTCGGTAGCCAAGCATGGCTCACGAGTACAAACTGGATCATGTTATTCCTTCCTGAAATACAATTTAATTATAGAATGCCCTTAGTCCTAACACAAATGTATGTACTTTAAGAGCAGAGATCAGCCAATGGCAATAACTGAAATGATTGCCTAAAAAAATGTCCCCCTAGATATATTCCATTTACCCCTCCAGATCCGTTCTATCCTTTTCCCAGTCACTTTGTGCTCAAGGAGGATGACTGAGAACTGACAGCATTAATAGGCTCCCAGTTGCTTTGGTTAACAGGGAATACCACCCAAAACCTCAGAAAGAGGAACAAAAGAGAAGCCAAGGTAGTAATTTTCTCTACTTGCTTGCTCAAGCTGAGTGCTTCCCTAAACTAAAGATCACTTCAACTAGATCACTGATCCCTCTCTTGGTCTCATTAGTCTTAGAATATACTGAGATGCCCTGCTGTTCCCATCCCCAGAGAACTAAACCATTCGTTGTAGTTTTCTTAAACAACAGCCTGCACTTTTATAAATAGCGCCTTTATTAAATTCTCCTCCATTTACCCATTTGGAATGTACGCCATCTGGTTTTTTTTGCCTGGACCTTGACTGATACAGTCTCTAAGTGATAACTAAAACATTTTAAAGGATTCAAAGTTTTAAATTGCATCCAAATTACTTTAAGTTTCTTAAGTGATAGAAGATTGGAAGAAAGTGTGTAAGAAATTCCTCTTTACCTGTTTTCTTTTTCTTTTCAGTAGAGAAGCTCCCATTTACTTGCAACTATTTTAGAGTTAAGTAACTACTTAGAATTGAGGAGAAAATAATAAAGCTGTTCTTTTGAGAAATGGAAGCTGTCAAGGCTTTATTACCAAGAGGAAGCACCAAAAGTAATCAAGGCTCTTTTTGCAAAATGTGATGTGTACCTTCCTGTCAAACTCCATTAACTTAGAGGTTTGAATTATAGTTCTATTTCACAAAATAGTATCGTGGAATCAGACATAATATTAGAAGCTGAGAGTTCTGTTTAAAATTGCCTTTTCTTTGTTCTAGAGAGAAATAGAACATTCTGAAATGTATCCTCCTAATCAACTGTTAATAGCTAATTCAATAGCCACCTGCATCAAATTCTGCTGTTCTCAGAATAGAACACCTTGATATTCCAGAGGGAAAGTGTTTACTCTATTTGTGTGTAACTAAGCTACAAGGTGAATTCTAAATGAACCAATGGGGAAGGTGATATCTTTATATGTCGTGTAAATTGGGCACTTTTGTCCTCTATTGGCTACATATCAGAATCTGAGTTCACCCCCACAGATACCCAGTTGTGTGCCACAGAATCAGAAGCATATTTTTAAAAAAGCTGAAAGATGTAATGTAAATACTGTGTATTATTATGGGTTTGTTTTCTTTAGACATTTTTTCAAAAGACATAGAGAAATGACATTGTACAGATCAGTTTAGTTGGATATTGGTTCAGTTAGCTCATTTTTACAAAATGTGAAAATAATTTTTAAAATATTTATTTGGAAATATTGCTTGTATATAGTCATTCTTAGTTTTAATAGCTTTGGTAAAAGTCTGGACAACTAGTATAATTAGGTTTTTTTAAGTCTTTTCTCCTAGTAAAATAGAGATAACCTAGTATTGTTTTCAGAGGGTAAGGTGGCTGGCATAAAACACTTAGCTTTTGTTATTTTGTACCCTTGTGTTCAATAAAAGTGATCCTTCTTCCTCTGCAAGTAGGAGTGGATTTTTGTAAGAAAGAATAAGCCTAGGATGGGGGTGGGGAAAGGCTATTATGAGAAATTTTGAGGCGAGAAATTTCAAGTGTGCAAGTAGAGCAGAGTAGAGGAACCTCCTAGATCAAGACACATCTCACTCTTGTTCCTGAGGGATAGGTGCCCTTGAGGTGAAAAAAGAAACCTCTAGGCGTGTGCTACATGCCTATGCTAGTTACAGCCCACCAATAGTAGCAACTGTGTAGCTCTATTCAGATTCCTTGTCTTTGACCATCTAGCTCCTTCCAATGGAACAGTTTATCACTGAAAAGAGAAGTTGAACTTTGCAAGTTCAGTTTCAGATATTCCCTCCCAACTTTTTGCCCCTTCATGCCTGGAGTATTATAATGTACCTGGGAGCTTGATAATTCTCTGCCCAAAGTACCCCCTTTATCGAATTCTAAGTACCCCCATTGAAGATATCATGTTTCCTGACTGCTGACTGACTGATGTAGGAAGCATTATGGGTGGGAATGGGCACACCAGCATCTGGCCAAACCAGGACTGAAGCTAACAGCTTTCTAGCCATGGACTGGGAGTCGAATTTGCACCATTCGACTCTTTACTGGTCCACTACTCCTGACTTCCAGGGTTGGATCTGGAAGCAGGGATGCAAAACAGAGAAAGGAGTGGCTTCTTGAAACCCAGTTCAGATATTTTGCTGTTCTACTTCTCCAGATGGAGGTATACAGTTCTCTGCCCTCAGAGAGTTTACCATCACCTGCAACCTGCTAAGCAATGGGAGCTGCCCCAATGGCACTCCAGGGGCAGTTTTCACTAGATAAAACATTGCTTTGCGATGATATTGTCTAATAACTGTCCTCATTTATTATTATCTGAATAATTTAAAAGACTTATAATTTGGGGTGCCTGGGTGGTTCAGTCAGTTAAGGGTCTGATTTTGGCTCAGGTCATGATCTCGCGGTTTGTGAGTTTGAGCCCCACTTCAGGCTCTGTGCTGACAGCTCAGAGCCTGGAGCCTGCTTCAGATTCTGTGTCTCCCTCTCTCTCTCTTCCCCTCTCCTGCTCACACTCTGTCTTTCTCTCTCTCAGAAATAAACAAACATTAAAAAAATAATAAAATACATAATTTATGTGTTTTAAGTTTTAATTAATATCTTTCTGCATTTTTGGTATTTGTCGTTTTATGTCACATTATATTAGGCTG
Organism: Acinonyx jubatus; assembly: GCF_027475565.1. NCBI lineage: Eukaryota > Metazoa > Chordata > Mammalia > Carnivora > Felidae > Acinonyx > Acinonyx jubatus. The sequence continues at coordinate 29,207,832 of NC_069384.1, forward strand.
ATTTGAAGATTTCCATCCTTAACTAATGTCTTAATTATCATCAGCGCTTCTCAAATTTGAATATGCAAAACCAAAAGGCAGTAAATCCTTTCATGATGTATTCTGAATTGCAACAAGCATATAGGCATTCTCTTGTGGCAAAAGTTCTAAGCACCTTTACCCCCTACTTGAGTATTAAGTCAATCTTGGACTTTATCTTGGTTGCATATTCACTACCTGTTTTACCTTGGAAGATATACTGGATCTCTCAGAGTCTCACTTTTCTCATTTAGAAAAGAGAGCTCTTTACATCCCCATAGGATGTTGTGAGAATAGCATGTAATGATATGGAAAGCATCTCTGTCCATGATAGTACATACTAAACATAGCATTAATGTTAGTCAACTCCTGTTAAACATCAGTATTAATTTGTACAGGTTCACACTCTTAGAGCAACATGATCCCAACATCTAAGAAAGAAAAGACTGGACATTATTTTCTTTTCTGAGAGCTTAGTTTAATACAAATTCTGAATGTAACAACTAAAACCATTAATATGCAAGATAACTTACCCTAATAATTCCCTTAATAATTATATTTAGCTCACAAACTCTCCCAGATGCAGAGTTTGAGCAAAAAATAAACAGTAAGTTAAACAAGGATTTAAGCAGTTTTATTTTATGTAAGGAATCTTACAGCTAGGATAAGGGCACAGGTGGCTAATATAAAGTCAATGTAGAAAATACTTTATCTTCTAGTATTATTACTATAATATATCGAATATAGAATAACATAGAAGGTATACAATGTGTTTATTATTTTAAGTACTTTCCTGCAAGTTTAGCTTTATTATTAAATACTCTTTATTTACAAATTCTTAGTAGTTCAAACCTATCTTAAAAAATATATTTACGACATGACCCAGATGACCCTGGAAATACAAGTAGGTACATATACTCAAGAATTTATGATACTTTTAGTATTTTCTCTGGTGTTTATCATCGCTTAAGTTAATTTGATATATTAAGCTCCTTATTCAAAAACAAGAAAGAAGCCTTCAATTAATTTCATTTAAAAATGAATTTGTCAATTTTTTCAGTATTATCCCTTTTTGTAAGTTTATTTTGAGAGAGACAGAGAGAGAGTAAGTGGGGAAAGGGGGATAGAGAGAGGGAAAGAGAGAGAAAGAGAGAGAATCCCAAGCAGGCTCTGTTGTGTAGAGCCCGATGTGGGGCTTGAACTCACAAAACCCTGAGATAATGACCTGAGCTGAAATAAAAAACCAGACCCTTAACCAACTGAGCCACCCAGGTGCCCCAGTATTATCTCTTTTTATTCAGGTTTTCACCAAATATTTTTGAAAATCATATATAGGATAAACAGATGAGATACTGGAAACACAGGGATGGATTAGATGCAGAGCTTGTGTCTAAAATGGTGAAATAGGTAACACACAGGGCATTAAGGGTGGATTCATGCCATCACAGAAGTGTCTGCAGAGACACTGTGGACCACTTAGAAGGAAGGAACGAAGTCTCTCTTGCAGTTTGGGCTTTTTTCAAAAGATGATGCTGGAGTCAGATTTTGAAAGTGAATAAAGTTCTTAAGAGTTCAGGATTAGGGTAAAATTCCTTGAGGAATTTACTACTTTTTTTTTTTTTTTTGAGAGAAAGCTCAAGTGGGAGAGGAGCCGAGAGAGAGAGAGAGAGAGAGAGAGAGAGAATTCCAATCAGGCTTCATGCCCAGCTCAGAGCCCTGCTGTGGGCTTGATCTCACAACTATGAGCTCAAAACCTGAGACAAAATCAAGAGTCGAATGCTTAATTGGCTGAGCCACCCAGCTGCCCCAGGAAATTTGCTACTTTTGATGGAAATGACCTGTTGTTTGCCATGTGTTGGCTTTGGAATTAATCATCTTAGGAATAAATTCACTAAACAATTTTTCCAAATAGCTCTTATGCTTGAGAAACATCCTTTTGGACATCTCAGAAATACTCAGTTAATAATTTCAAGGATTTCTCAGGTACTAGTAGAGCATAATTTCCCTATTTCTTTATCATTTTAATACATACTTTGTTGTAAAATGTAAGTTTTCTTCAAAGATTTTTTATTAATTCTCTTAGGAAAATTTGTGAAATACTTGAAAATGGGCAAAGAAAAATAATACATTACTGAATGTCTGTTCCCCTTTCCAGATTATCAACTCTCAAGATTATCAACTTGTCTTTGAACTGTTTTGACTTGTGCTATTAAATAACAATGCATAGGATCTTGTTCATAGATATGGAAAATTTATGTCCCCTCTGATTGAAAAAGTCAATTTTCTAACTGTTTGTAAATTCATTTTGCTCTGTTGAAAGACCTAAATATATATGGTACTTTGAATTCTCCTATGAGGCAGTAATAACATCTTAGTGATTCTTTCATTAATTAAGGACTTAAGTAAAAATTTTGAAAAGTGTTCATTTGTATAAGTTTTGATTTTAACTGTTCTTGGAAATATCCTTTAACACTACTGTCATTTGTAGTGAGATTTTCTTTAGCCCTGAGGCAATCAACACATAGTTGGTACAAATATCAAACATTCTGTAAGTGATATAGGCTACTCAAGGAGAAAAATATGTTAATATTTTTATATTCATATATTATGTATGTATAACATATGTTGTGTGAGCATATATTATATATATGTTATGTAATAAATATATTGGTATATGTAAAATATTAAGAGTTCTGAGGGAAGATGGGTCAGGAAGGGCAACAGCATCTGTGTTTATATTTGAAGAGAGTTGAAATCAAACAGAATTTTAGGAATAGGACTTTATTCTTTTACAAAAATGTGATAAGTAAAAGTGAAAAAACATGGCATGCCTTTGGAATTAGTTCATGGCAGTTGTCAATTAAACTATATACCAACATAGGGAAGTAAAGTGATTAGTAGTGAGCCTCAGAAAAGTAGCCTACTGAAAGATTATGAAGATCTTAATTATTGGATAATTTAGAATATATCCTCTATGCATTGCAGAGACATTTAAGAGGTGACATGATCAAATTTTTTTTTATAAATCAAGTAATTAATGAATTAAATCATGCAATATTATAGTCAAAAAAGAGACAGTATGGGCTGGAATTTAGTTAGTCAAGTTGATGAGACACTGTTTGGTCTAGACACTGGAGATAGAGCAGTGAGAGGATAATCTGTTAGAAAGAAAAGTAATGATAAAGAATTTTGTCTTCTACTTTATGTAAATTTTGGATATGAAAATTACCCCCAAGTCAAAAACAGTAAAATTGGGTTACTCTACATTGGACAACAAAAAATAGTAGATTATTTTTTTGTTTATTTTGATGCTTTCAAGATAAGCTATGTTTTAAAATTTTAATGTATATATTCCCAAAATAAATTTAAAACTATTTTAAAAATCATAGATTTTGGGAATCTTGCAATTTACTGTTTTCTAAGTGGGTTGCAGTTTGAGTAAGCTATACAAACTGCTAAAGTACTGATGAAGAAATGCTCAAAAAATCAGTGCATTTTTTAGTTATCTGAAAAATAATATTATGCACATGGTATTTTAAAATTATTGAGTCATAGTTGATATCATTTTTGTCTACTAGGGCCAAATTATTTTCAAAAAGTTTGAGGACATATTGCGTTTTTAAGGCAAACTTTAAATAGGTTACATTGGGCTTTGATTAGTAACTGTAAGAAAATTTATACCAAATACCAAATAAATACCAAATTTATTTTTAGTCTGATTAAGAGCTTCCTCTGTGTGCTATATTTAAATATAGTTAATAAATATAAATACTGTTTTGATTAAAAATTTCTACCTAGGTTTTAATATCTTTTTTTCTTCATTTCAAAAAAGGGCAAAGAGAAAAAATACTGATTTTCAGTATACAGTATGATTATTCTCATAATCAAGTGTTTATAAAGTGCCTAATTATGCATATTGTGCAAAGAACTACCTAAACCTATTTTTTTACCCTGTAGGATTCAAGATTCTTATTTATAGATATTCAGGGATAGCCCTAGATGAACTATCACAGTTATGATATCAAGTATTTGTGTATAATGTAAAGTTTTCTAATACTGTCTCTTGAACCTTCAAAATAAATTCTCTGCTCAACACCCTGAATTAGTCTTCTCAGAACTTGCTGATAAGAAAATTAACTCAGAGAAGTTAGAGCATTTTACCCAACATCATGCCATAAGTGGCAAAGAAAAAAATTCACTTAAGCCTCCTGATATCAACTTGAATGCTTCTCCTAATTGTCCATCCAAAGTTACTTGCTTGTTAGTTCTATACATACTCTTGCAAACTCCAACACCCATCAGCAACACCAACAGTTTTTGCCCTTCTCTGAGGTGCTTCACAAGACATAATTACCTCTGCAACTTCTCCCCTTCTATAAAATATTACCATTCTTTTGGCAAGGCTGACTTGAGTTCACAACCTGCTAACTTAGAAGATTTCATTCCTAGGGGCACCTGGGTAGTTCAGTCAGTTGAGTGACTCTTGATTTCAGCTCAGGTCATGAACTCATGGTTTGTGGGATGGAGCCCCTATATAGGGCTCTGCACTGACAGCACAGAGAGAGAACTCTTTCCCTCTTTCTCTGCCCCCCCCCCCCAGTCCTGTGTGCTTGCGGTCTCTCTCTCTCAAAATAAATAAATAAACATTAAAAAAAAAGAAAAGATTTCACTCCCAGTTAAATATGTAGGATGAATAGCTAATAGTTTTTTTTTATTCTTTACAGTGCATCTGATTTTAATAAAAAATCTTAGCTAACATAAACATGGAATTTTAGACAGAAAAATTTTAGATAATAGATAATGAAATGTTATGACCAAAAAAAAAAAAAAACCTTTTCTTTTAGGGATGTGACCTACTGTTTTAGGATAAAAAATTTGACTTATAGGAATGATATATAGAAAAAAGAGATGTCAAAATAAAAAATGATTTGGTGAACAAATGATTGGGAAAAAAGGTACATTTTAGAAATCCCTTTGAAGCAATGCTTTTCCGTACTGTAGAAAAGTAATAATTAGGAAGAATAATTAAGTGCTTATCTACAGAAGGTGTATGTCCAAACTGATGTACCATAGAGACTTTCAAGAGTACTTTAAAAATGTATTTCCTGAAGTGTGGAAATGTATTGCACACTGTTTCATTCCATAATAAAGATTTTTATCTGTCAGTAGTATATAAAAGATTAGTCAGCTGTTTATGTGAATTCAAGATTATTCTTACCTTTTATTTGATATACTTCAGGGATACCAAGGTGAGTAGAAAGTAACTGCATTCAGGATTTTGTCTGGTTGATAAAAGGTAATGAATTGCTTTAGATACTTTCTTTTAATGTAAAGCAAGTGAAATGACTACAATTAAGTCAGTTAATAAGAAATTTCATACTTGATAGGTTTATGATTAATTTTAAGGTAGGTTTCTAGAAATGAAAGCATGCATTTCATGTTTCTGCAAATTACCTAGAATAACTATAATGAGTATATTTAATGAAATAACTATTGAATTTATTTCTATTCCTTTTATAAGTTACCCAGTTAATTTCTCTAACAGTATACAATATATGAGTTATACAAGATTCTTTAATTCTTTCATTCAAACATAGTTAATCAGATTAATTTTGTGTTCAGCATTTTACTCGTTAATGAGGACAGAAAAATAAATAAGGCATGGTCCTTCTTGATGGTTTTATAGTCTTACGGAGAAGACAGATGAGTAAATAGATAGATGTAAATATAAATGAATAGAACCTATTGTGATACTGGAGTTTCTATTTTGTTTATAAACAATACGGAAGTGACAGAAAATGTAAGAGGGCATTATTACAGGCTAAAATAGGAATCTGAAAGTATAATTAAAGTATATGTTGAAACTTAACTTCTAGTTCACAAGACAGACCTAAAGTCATTGATTAGAAGACAAGATCAAGATTAATCCCCGGGTAACTTGTAAGTTTACAAGTCTATTTACTTTCTAATTAACTCTGATTCATTAACATCACGTTTCTGCCACCTAAATTTTCCCCTGTCCATTTAGTGCTTTGCTTTTGTTTCTCTGTAATCCTCTCTGTTAGGCTAAAATATCCCTGTGTTCTTTGAAGTAATCTCTTTGAGTTCACATGCCCAGGCACCTTGGGACTCATCCATTATCCCTCTTCCCCCTCCATGTGACTACCTTGGACTTGCTCACATCATGGTGTTCCTAAGATAGTCAAACTTTTTAAGTAGTATTTAGTTTTCAAGAGAAAGCTTCTTTCAAGAGAAAGTTTTCAAGAGAAAGTGGTGATAGTGAATGCTACAGATCTCTTCAGGCCCATCTGTGTAAGTTAAACAGTGTCTCTCCTACTACGTTTCTATAGGTCAAAACAAATCACAAGGTGGACACATTTACTACTTGGTAGAAGGAGAGCAAAAGATTTTGCATCCTTCTGTGATCTAATTTTTTAATGTTTATTTATTTTTGAAAGAGAAAGACAGTGTGAGCAGAGGAGAGGTGGGAGAGGCAGAGAGAGAGGGAGACACAGAATCTGAAGCAGGCTCCAGGCTCTGAGCCGTCAGCGCAGAGCTTAATGCAGGGCTTGAACCTATGAACTGTGAGATAATGACCTGAGCCGAAGTCAGACTCTTAATTGACTGAGCTACCGAGGTGCCCCTTCTGTGATCTACCATGGGAGAGAATGTGGAAGACATGGGTAGAATTTCAGTGGATACAAAGTAGAAAGTTTTCTTGAGAGAAAGAATTTTGGTTAGCCATGGTATCCTTAAAACAAGCAAAACGTAGTAAATTCAACAGGGATTAGGAGTAAAGATACCTAGTTCCAGAGAAATAATCAGAATGAAACAGAAGAAAATTGAGAATAAGAGAAGAAAGGGAGAAAAAATTAGAAGAAATGATCTGATACTATCTTAAACTGGGTTTTTAATGAAATAGGGTTAAGATAGTTAGAAACAAGGACATGGGAAGATACTTAAAGGATACAACTGTTTGACCAACACTAGACTATGCCTTTAGTGTTTATTTCTGAATTTTATATCATTAAAAGAAAACAGAGAATGAATCAAGAGAAAATATTACATCAAATAATTTTTTTTAAATACTACAATCTGCAGTCTAAGGAAATCACAATGTTGATTCACTTTCATACACTTTAAATAAAGCACAAAGGTATTTTCTTAATTTATGGAATAGTATTTTGCTTATATTTTGCCTTCCTCATAGTACTGACCAAAAATGTGGAAAATGACGCACATAAAAGTAGAAAACCAGCCTTAGGGATGTAATGGCAAAGAATGTTTACTCTTTAAATTTTGATTTTGAGTGCCAAGTCATTATTAGATGCATATTTTCAGGTTATTCATTTGACCATGTCCTGAGGATAAATTAAGTCACAGAATACAAAGGATAGACTACCAATATTGGCCTCTCCATAAGATGAACTTATGTCATCTAATTGATAGCTTTTTTAATGACTAAGTTCTGTTCATCCTCAAATTCTGAAGATCCCCAAACTAACACATTCCTGTTCTCGTTTCCTAGGCTCAGCTACTTCCCTTCTTCATTCCAATTATACTCTTTAGTCATCAGTACAAATACTTCAATCATCCTGGCATTTTTATTGGTTTGGTTTAAAACTTAGGCTGGTAATTAATGCAGTCTTGTTTCCTCCTTCCTCCTGTGACCAGGAGTGTCACAATATTAACTCCTGATGATCTTTTTTTAGAGTCAATAGTACATTTTATCCTACAAAAGATTAAAAGATTTGACAAACCTAAAAAAAATAGATTTGAAGAACTTCAGGCTCCATTGTAGTTTGTAAATTTTCTCACTTCCATCTAGCAGAAAGCAACTCTGCTTCTTAATATAGCCATTTATATAACAATGATAACTAGTAAATATAAATTATTTCTTCAAGTCATTTTAATTTAAGTTTTTAATGAGAAATTAATTGGGTGTCATTCATTCAACAAATACTCATTAAAAGTCTATAATACAAATAGCCAGTGCTGAATATTCTATAATGCCAAGAAAATATCTAATTGAAGTCAGAGTTTTCAGTGGCCTCTCAATATTTTAGTATATTTCAAAGCAAAAGTAGATTTTAAACCAAGGTCAATGTCTTATGTTGTAACCATTGCCAAAAAAATATTATTTTTCCCCCTAAGGTGTTACTTTCCTAATACATTTAGTTATTTTCTTTCCTGATCATTTAAAAAAAGAAGATGATGATGATGATGAAGAAAGCAACCTTTATTTTTAGAGCAGTTTTAGGTTCATAGCACAATTGAAAGGAAGATACAGAGATTTCCTATATACCACCTGCCCCACATATGTATTACCAACCCATTATCAACATGCCTCAATCAGAGTGTTACATTTGTTACAATTGATAAACCTACATTGCCACATCATTATCACCCAAAGTCCATGGTTTACATGAGGGCATACCCTTGGTGTTGCATATTTTAAGGACTTGAAAAATGTATACAGACATGTAGCCATCATTATGGTTTCAAATAGAGTATTGTCCAAAAACTCCTCTGTGCTCCTCCTGTTCATTGCCCCTGTCTTCCCTGCTCATAGTTATTACCCCCCCTTTTTTAAATGTTTATTTATTTTTGAAGGAGAGAGACGCAGAGTGTGAGTAGGAGAGGTGCAGAGAAAGAGGGAGACACAGAATCCCAAGCAGGCTCCAGGCTCAGAGCTGTCAGCACAGAGCCCAACGTGGGACTCGAACTCACGAGTTGTGAGATAACCAGAACCAAAGTAGGGAGCTTAACCAACTGAGCAATCCAGGTGTCCCTGTTATTTCTTAAAATTAAAACTGAATTTAAACTTACTATTTGAAATAGAGTTTCAGGGTATCATTTGTTTCAAACTTGTAATTTCAAATAGTGAGGACTATAAGTCTCCTATATATATATATATATATATATTTTCTAAGATTTTTCTCCAAGTTGAAAATTTTATGATTATGGCAAATATGGATTGAGTACCAATTAGACATTTCTTCTAACCTTGAAGATGTGCTTAAAATTTTGAATGTACAGTTTGAATGTAAACCCTAAAATAAATAGCCCATCCTGAATATAAAGCTTTTAAAATGAATTCAGAAACCCTGAGATTCCTTTTAAAAAAGTAATTTACTACTAAGAAATTCAATGGAGACTATCAAAGCATTAATTTTTTCTACTTGTAAAATAGGTCTGAAAATCTGTTTAGTATCAGATGAGAACAAGTAAGTGTCACTAATACTAAAGATATACTTGGAATAATTTAGGGAAGATGGAGACTCTAGATGTGATACATTAATTTTGAGAAAATAATGACATTTTAGCATCACATGATTTTTCTGAGTCCTGAGGTCTTTGTGTGTGTGTGTGTGTGTGTGTGTGTGTGTGTGTGTGTGTGTGTGTGTATGTGTGTATGAGCTCTGTGTCTTGAGAATTGTGGTAAAGAGATGGGGGGTGTTCTTGTCAGAATTGTCATGTATTTCTAAATACCTTTTGCCCACCTAAAAATTGAATAAAGTGAACTACATGTTCTCTAAGGCTTCTTACAGTTGTAATAAATCTATTAAAAGTTTGAACCAGTTTTTTTTTTAAAAATCAACTGCCATATATCTCCTCTTTTCTCAAATCAGTTCAGTATCTGAATCCTCACTTAGCCCAGACAAGGGAAAATATGTCCCTTTAGTGGTCACTAATAGAAAACTAGCTTCAATTCAGCTATCTTCATGTGTCTCCTTTACTTTTTACTTATTTTCATTCAGTCATTTTCTTCTCTCTAGAGAGGAGCAAACCACTTGCCCCAGGCTTTGATAACTTTTAAAAGCAATCTGAGCTTAAAAATCAATTTAATGACATGTTCCTATAGCATTAAGCTCCATTGCTTGCCTACATTTGGCTGAGTTAAATGAGAAGGTGATGTGTTATAACACCTATAAAAATAAATCTACTTGCAGCAATGAATGCCCAGTGACAGTCCAGAAGGCATCGCTATCCATCTCAGGTCTAAACATTTGTGCATCACCTGACTCCACAATCCACAAGAGATTAAAGAGGCCTGGGAGTGAGTGTTCACCAGCATTGCTATCTTCTTCTGCATTTGGTGTTTGGCAATTTTGTTTACTACTTCATTAGAATGTATCTGGAATGGCTTAGAGGCTTGATTTCACACAATATGATCATGCTTTTCTCTTTCTGGAAGTTATATTTGGTGAATGTAAAGCAAATCTGAGACTTTGGGGGGAATTCTGGACTGTTGAAACTGCCGTCACATCACTGGTCTGTGTGTCCTTGCTTCCATTCATCTTTCTGTTTTGCCATTAATGTAAAGAGCACTGAATATAAGAGCACAAAGGCAGGATAAGTAAATTCCTGGTTTTCAAAATTATGACCCATATGTCACTAGTCCTTCATTCACTGTTTTTCTGAGAAGACAGAAATGTTTGTCTCTTTTAAAAAAGTATTTGTATTTAATTTTGACTCAGCTTTTACATTCCTTGCACCTGAAATAAATCACAATGGCGAATAAAATACTCTATTTTTAAGGACAGTTTTTTTTTTCTTATATAAGTGTCAGAATCAGCCTTAGTATTTTTTTATTTAGTTTTTAATAATATCTATGATGTTTTGATTTTTAAAACCATATTTGTTCCTGAATAGTTGTGAAAATAAATTTATCATTTTCAAGGAATGTGTACATCTAGGCCAAAGATGAAAGGAATCTCTCCTACTTTGCTGCCTCATGTGGTATATTCAGAGGGCAAGAATCAGCTCTCTGTTAGAGCTTGTAATACTTAGAATCTCAGGCTCCACCCTACGCCTTCACTTTATCACATCCCCTGGTGATTATTCACATGAATATTTGAGAAGCGCTGCTCTGACAATTCTTTGACTACACACATAATAATTTTTTTGATGCCAAGCTTTTATTTTTATCTCCAAATCCTTACCTAGGTGGTTTTTAGATGTTGTTTAAAGATATGGTCTATCCAAAAAAAAAAAAAGATATGGTCTATCCTTTTGATAATATGCTAACTTATACGCTCGCTATACAAAAAAAAAAAAGTAAGGATTTTTTTTTAAAGAATACCTTGCATTTCTTTAAAGTACTAACAATCTTGCATAACGTCAAGACTGTTTATGTAGCAGTCTTGCCATGGTAAGGACCTGTGGATGAGCTCAAATTCTCAAATATATCTGAATTTGAAAAAAAAAGTGTGAATGTGGAGAATATGCAAAGTATCAGGTGCTAATTTTGTGAACAGCTTATCAGTCTACCAAAGGATTCTCCATAATATCTCCTGTTTCCTTTATAATAATTCAATTTATAAAGACTTAATTTATACACAATTGCAGAAGCTTATATTCAGCAGCAAATGGGTAATGACAGCAACAACTGGTTAGGGGTTATGACACCAAGTACGGTTCTATAAATAGACTACCCAGGGATCCTGCTATGTCTTCCTCCAGGGTCAGCCTGAAGCTTGAAGCATTTCTCCTCATAGATCATTAAATCTGAGGTACTTTCATCTTAGTTTACTAACAGAAATTTATAATAATTTTTACATGTACATTATTGACATTTTTCTGGGAAGAAAGTCCATAATATTTGAAGAAAGGTATACACTAAATACATTTAATGTTGAGTTCCTATAAAAGGAATGATTTTATCTTTATGAAAGATTGACTATTTATTCTTATATCCTTATATTGTAGCAAACCAGAATTTTATTGGTCCCTTTCAGTTTTTGCAATATTTTATTTTAAGTAAGTTTTACCCATGCCTCAGAAAAATCTAAAGACTCTGATCTAAACCAGTTTACAAACATCAATGAAATTTTGATGAAAATTTCCACACTTTAACAGTGAACTAAATAACTCACAGTATCCATAAGTGAATAAATGAATGTTGAATTCACTTTTGGAAATGGAGAAATATCTAGCCATTTGAAAATATTTTAAATTAAATCTATTTTTTCTTCAAACTAAAATTACTCAGTGACTCATGTAGTTGATTTTATATCTGTAGGTGTCATTGTTTCAAAAGCAGAACAAATGATGGACAAAGAACACTTTATATTATTTTGTAAATTACATAACCATGATGATATATATTCATTTTTTTACTTATTCAACTAATGCCAATCAAATGGAAGGATTACATAAATGTTTCTATATATATTATAAAATTAAAATTTTACGTAAAATTGATAGGAATTATGTAGGCTAAAATGAAATATAGATACAAATATATCTGCCTTAAAGCCATTTAGTTTAGGGCGCCTGGGTGACTCAGTCAGTTAAGCAAGTGTCCAGCTTTGGCTCAGGTCATGATCTCGTGGTTCATGAGTTTGAGCCCTGTTTTGGGCTCTGTGCTGAGAGCTTGGAGCCTGGAGCCTGCTTTTGCTTCCATGTCTCCCTCTCTCTCTGCCCCTCCCCTGTTCATTCTCTCTCTCCCTCTCTCTCTCTCTCTCCCTCTCTCTCTCTCTCTCTCTCTCTCTCTCTCGCTCTCCCTGCCCTCTCTCTCTCTCAAAAATAAATAAACATTAAAGCCATTCACTTTCTCTACATTCACATCAGGACTAGCAGTTATTCTTTTTATCCTAGTTTCACATTATAAAAGGAGTTAGGAAGTATTTCATTTTTTAAATGTTTATTTATTTTTGAGAGTGAGAGAGAGACACAGCACAAGAAGGAGAGGGGCAGAGAGAGAGAGAGGGAGACACAGAATCCAAAGCAGGCTCCAGGCTCTGAGCTGTCAGCCCAGAGCCCCACATGGGGATCAAAACCAGGAACCGTGAGTTCATGACCTGAGCTGAAGTCAGACACTTAACCAACTGAACCACCCAGGTGCCCCAGAAGGATGTATTTTAATATAAGTTTCTAGAAGCCTTGTTTATAAATTCATGTTTTTGGAGAAATAACACCTAGAAACATCTACCAAAGGTATTTCTATGGTAACTTTAGGTAACAGAAGTTAATGAAACTGACTCTTCTGAGAGGAAGAGGAAACATCCCAGCAGCTCTGGTGGCTCTTTGTGCTGAGATATAAATAGTCCCTACCTGTGCCAGCATCTCAGGAGGCTCCAGCCTTAAGTAACCTCAGAGTTGGATGACAGGACGGTGAGGAGACTCTGTGAGACACTGCCTAACCTTTCCAGACCTTTCTCTAACAGATTTAAGGAGCAAATAATGAGGTTTTTAGGTGTCCATTCCCCCCAACTCTTCACTCTTCCTCCAGTAGCTAATTTATCTTAATACTCACACATAGTTACATCTTCCCCTCCAAATACAAATGGGGCACTTCTTCCTGATGGAGACCAATGCTCTCAATCCACTGTCCCATAATATCAAGGGCTCTGTCTTCTATAAATATGCATTGTCTTGTGTCTCACATTCTATAAATGCCTTTTCTTAACACAGCACCTCCTTCCAAAGTTACTACTGTGATGGTCTACTGAAGGCCAAAGACCTTAAATGGCCCATTAATTGTGAGACTAATGACTATTTCAGTCTTTTCTCCTCGGTCCTCTCTGTTTTGTTTCATAAGCATTAGCCGATATCAGCTTCTCCCCACTTAGGATGCTTTAGGTCTCTGTCCCAGTTCTCTTCCTCTATATTCCTCTGTATACCCATGAATGTGCTTTCCAAGTCCTTCTTCCTTCCTCTTCTCATTTAAAAACTTTCCTCTGTGATCTCACCTTTTACTGTGTTTTTAACTACTGTATTTAATTATCTACTGCCCTTAGAAGGAATTAACACTGTTGACATCCTGATTCCAGACTTGTAGCTTCCAGAACTGTGATGCAATATTTCTGTTGTTTGAGGCTGCTCAGTTGGTGTTTTGTTATGACAGCCCTAAAAGTCTAATAGGCACCCACCCTCCTCCACTAAGAATTGGGGGAACTAAGTGCAGCATAAACTTCTCAGCATGATACTTAAAGGCCACTTGTAACCGTTACTTGCTTTCTTTCATTGATTAACATTTCTTTTTTAAAAATTTTTAATGCTTATTTGTATTGAGAGAGAGAGAGAGAGCACAAGGGAGAAGGGGAGAGGCAAAGAGAGAGGGAGACAGAATCAGAAGCAAGTTCCAAGGTCCAAGCTGTCAGCGCGTAGCCCCATGCGGGGCTGAAACTCATGAGACCAGGAGATTATGACTTGAGCCAAAGTCGGACACTTAACCTACTGAGCCACCCAGGCACTCCATTGATTGCCACTTCTACTGCATTTTTCCTAATTTATGTACCAGAAGGAAATCCTATGAATCTTTCCCTTGGCACCCCCTGCTCTCTCACCCTTCTGCAGCTTGGTATATACCATTCACTTTGTCCTTAACGCCCACTACCTCTTGCTTGAGAAATGAATGACTTTCTGTTTTACAAAAGCCAGTTGAGATTTCATTTCTTCTTTATTGACTTCTGTATCCCCTCTTCTGCAACTGCCCATCCATCTGTAGTTTCATTTACTATTGTCTGTCTGTGCCTGTTATGAGATTGGGGTTTGGGAAGGTGTTTATTTATCTCTGTATCCTTCACCTTTAACACATAGGCTGGCCTAGAGCAGTTAGTGACTTTATCATTCAATTGAATTCAACAAACATTTGTGTACTTACATGTTCAAGCAATCTGATTTCAGGCCTAAGAAACAAGAGTGAGGCCATCTTCTATAGAAGAGTTTGGTGTTTAATAACAGGCTAAGGCTTATTGTAATGTATAAACAAGTATGTAACATAGTGCATAGTATTCAAGCAGTGACAAGTAGAGAAACAGATTAATTCTACATCAAAGCCAGTGTCCTTACGCACAGTACTAAAATTTATTGACTCAATCAAGGTACTTGGCAATTTTAATGTGTTGTTAGCTCCTGTCTATGCAGGATGTTTTTTTAAAATAATTGTGAGTCTTCATTAATAAAATAAACGTATAGATTTAAGTGCTAACTTGGTCAATATAGACTGCTAACATCGTAAATATTTTATCCAACATCGATCCGGTTGCTGCCAAATATCAGTCAGTGAGGTCGTGGTCTGAGTGATCAGCTGAAGGTACAGAATTCTCAGAAGCAGTACTAAGAAGAGAAGAGCCTTTTGAAGTTTTTACATTTTTTTTAGATTTTTAAAATAGTAACAATCCTCAAGAATTTCATCATAGTTATTAGAATTTTAGGCATCTCCATGGTACGTGGCTCATAAAGACTAGCAGACTTGAGAGTGAGAGGATGAGAAGTCCACAATTAAGGATATTTTGGATGCATCTTGTCCTTGTTCCAGACTTCAGAAATTTCATTTCCTGGAGGCATGCTCAGTGCAGATCAACTAACTGGACACCTCCTGCGGTACAGTAACAATATATATTTGGACCTGTGGTCATTTATACGAATGAGATATTTTGTTTGAAATTTTCATCCAGGAGAAGAAGATATATTTGAATATAAATGTTTGAATGAGGGCAAGTTTGAAGCAGAATTGCACTCAGGGCATGGATTACAGATATAAACAGCAGTGGCACATCAGAAACAATCATTGTATCTGAATTGTTTCTTATTCAAAGGTCACACACAGATCACTTAAACAGTGACTCCATTTTAATTGTGGCTGCTGTTAACATATATCAATGCTGTTTAATCCTTCTTACATATTTCATGATCATAGATTTCTACAAGGCTTTTCCAATACTGCTTGTCAATCCTACTACTTTCCTCTCGTGGGTTCTACTTTTGATGTTCTACCTGCCCCCTACCATTTAGTATATAGCCCAGCCTTTTATTTCACAAATAAAGATAACACTATGCTTCGCTACCATCTACAAACTTGGCTAATCTACTTGTATCTCTACTAGGAAGAACTCCTCTAAGGAAGAACTGTCTACCTTTCCAAGCCTTCCTGAAAATCTTGTGTCTTCTTTCCTTCCTTCCTTCCTTCCTTCCTTCCTTCCTTCCTTCCTTCCTTCCTTCCTTCCTTCCTTCCTTCCTTCCATTGAAAATTCACTTGTGAGTATTATTCTATTGTTGATACAAGGTTGGAGATGAGGGTCTCTCCCCCCAGGTAGCTGGCAACCCAGTGGAGTTCTCTGGAATACAATATCTACTGGTTCCTTCCCATCAGCCTGTACACATGCTTTAGCCTCTTTTATTTAAAAATAAAACAGGCATGCTTTGGTGGCTCAGTTGGTTAAGTGTCTGACTCTTGATTTCAGCTCAAGTCATAATCCCAGGGTCGTGGGCTTGAGCCACATGTCAGGCTCTGTGCTGAGTGTGGAGCCTGCTTGAGATTCTCTCTCTCTCTCTCTCTCTCTCTCTCTCTCTCCCTCCCTCTCCCCCACTGACAGGTTCTCTCACTCTCTCATAAATAAATAAATAAATAAATAAATAAATAAATAAATAAATAAATAAATAAATAAAACACAACCTATACATCACTCTACATTTTCCTCTAGTAATGTCTTATCTCTTTTCTCCAATTCAAGAGTAAACTTTCTTAAGTTTATTAAATTCATGAACTTCCTTTTCTCACTCCCCAACTGTGATGTTTAAGTTTATGTGTCAACTTGACTGGGCTAATTGTCCAGATAGTTTGTAAAACATTATTTTGGGTGTGTTTGTGAGGGTGCTTCCAGAAAAAATAAGCATTTGAATCTGTAGACTGAGTAAAGAAAATTGCCCTGGCCAGTGTGGGTGGGCACCATCCAATCTGTCGAAGTCCTGAATAAAATTAAAAAGTGGAGGAAAGGGGTGGCTGGGTGGCTCAGTCGGTTAAGCGTCCAAACTCAACTCAGGTCATGATTTCGTGGTTGTGAGTTTGAGCCCTGCGTTGGTCTCTGTGTCTCCTCTCTCTGACCTTCTCCTGCTCATGCGCTGTCTCTTTCTCTCTCAAAAATAAATAAACATTAAAAAATAAAAAAATAAATGCGACGCCTGGTTGGCTCAGTTGGTTGAGAGTCCGACTTCAGCTCAGGGCATGATCTCACAGTTCTTGAGTTCGAGCCCCGCATCAGGCTCTGTGCTGACAGCTCAGTGCCTGGAGCCTGCTTTGGATTCTGTGTCTCCCTCTCTCTCTACCCCCCCCCCCCAACTCATGCTTTGTCTCTGTCTCTAAAAAATGAATAAACCTTAAAAAAATTAAAAATAAATAAATAAATAAATAATAAAAAGTGGAGGAATGACAAATTTCCTTTCTCCTTGTTTTTGGATATCCATCTTTTCCTGCCCTTCTAAATTGCTTCTCCTCATTCTTGGGCCTTCACATTCAGACCAGTACTTACACTATTGGTTTTCCTGGGTTTTAGGTGTTTAGGTTTGGACTAGAAATATACCACCAGCTTTCATGGGTCTCCAGCTAGAAGACAGAAGACTGTGGGACTTCTCAGTGTCCATAAGTACATAAGCCAATCCCCCATAATAAATGTCTTTTTATATAACTCTCTATATATCCTATTGATTCTGTTTCTCTGGAGAACTCTAATATGCCTACTTACACTTTAGCTCATTTCAACCTGATTTTTATGTTCAGCATGTTACCAAAAGTACTTAAACTATAAACAAACAATCCTTACTTTGCAACCACAAGTAAATGAACAAAAGTACTTCTCTATGTCTCTGGCCATTTTACACGAATTCTTTAATGCCTGGATCTTCTTACTAGTTCTTTGGTATTTCTAAATTCTCTCAAGTCCTATTTTTTAAGTTACATTCTCTCTGTTTATATTCCTTCACCAATGACTTTTATTAATACCTTGAATCACTGACCTTCAAGCCTCTTCCCTCCAATCCAATCTTGAAGGTCAAATTAAATACCCATTACCTATACTTGGGTGTCACACAGACGCTTCATACTTACTTATTCGATGTTTAGTGTGTAATCTTTCCTACCAACATTGGTTACTTCAAGAGCCTTTCTATTTAACCATAAACATGACCTCGATCCATCCTTTCCCTTTATCCATAAATTTAAGCATGACTTTTAAAATGCCCTCATGTTCACTTTCTGTATTGAATCAGGTATATCAAATCATTTTCTTATCTTCATTTTTTTTGTGTGTTATACCAGTTGAGCAAGCCACTGTAATGTCAAGGGATTATGATCTATTTAATCTTCTCTCATTAAATGTGTTTGACTTTCTTCATTTTGCTCTCCACAAGGAATATACCAGACTGATAAGTCAGATGAAAATATCTGAGCATGTTAGTGCCATGGTAAACACTCCTTTGGAATCTTCCCATCGCTTATAAGTTCCTACATTTTCTGGACTCTTTTATTCAGCAAGCCTTAGCTCCAAACATTTCTTCCATCTCCTTCATTATACACCAGCCGCACTGGCCTTCCTATCCACAACTTTCCTCTCTACTGCGAACTCTCTTCTCCATTCTGCCTCTACTTATTTATCTATATAACAACACTCATTTTTAGTTCTCAGCTTCAATCTTTAATTTACACTCAGCTTTAGTCTTTAATTTACACAACGTTGGTGAGTGCCATGTGCAGGCAGTTGTCCATCTTGACCCTCCAAAAGAAGAGAAGCCCTCCTGCATGTTCTCAAGCCATGCATCTTAAAAGCACAGATTATGTCACTTATCTTCTAGAGTATAAATTCCCTAAGAGCAGGCATCCTTGCCAATTTTCTTATGAGTATTTTTTTATAGCAACATGTGAAATGTTTGGTACATCAGAAGTGTTCACATAAATGTATAATGACTGAGCAGAAAATAAAATAATGTCATCAGAGAAAATGTGATAAAAACTTTATTATGAGAATTGAGTTATTCCTAATGCTAGAGGAAAATATATTTACTTAAAACTTCTCACGGGATTGCATAATAAGTGGATAGTTATATATATATATATTTTAATTTTTAATTATTTTTTTATCTTTGAGAAACAGAAAGAGACAGATCATGAGTGGGGGAGAAGCAGAGAGACAGGGAGACACAGAATCCGAAGCCAGGCTCCAGGCTCTGAGCTTCAGCACAGAGCGCTCTCAGCACAGAGCGCCATGTGAGGCTCAAACCCATGAACTATGTGATCATGACCTGAGCTGAAGTCAGGTGCTTAACCATCTGAGCCACCCAGGTGCCCTAGGTGTATACTTATTTTTTAATACAAAAGTGACTAAAGGAGCACCTGGGTGGCTCAGTTGGTTAAGTGTCCAACTCTTGGTTTAGGCTCAGCTCATGATCTCACAGGTTGTGAGATGGAGCCCTGTGTCGGGCTCTGCACTGAGAGCACAGAACCTGAATTGGACTCTCTCTCTCTCTCTTTCACACATGTGCGCGCACACACACACACACACGTGAAAAATAAATAAATAAACTTTAAAAAAAGTGACTAAAGCAGTCTAGAGATAGTTTTCCATTCCCCAGCTTCTGATTTATTGGCTCAATTATTTATTACTGGAATAATTAAGATCAATTAATGAAACCACCTAGATGTAAAAATATCTCAGTAATGTTTTATACCATTTTACTGAATTAATTTTCATTCTTATAAACAATCGCAGGCAACAGCTTTTCAGGTATTGCTCATAGTCTACAGTATTTAAGTATTTTAATTTCCTACATGACAAAGTCAGTATATTAGAAACTTCTGACATTCAATAGCAGTGACCCAAATTTAATTCAACTGCTATTATAGCTTTTCTTATTTTAGTCATATTAAAAATATTTCTGTCGCTCTAATAATTAAAAGCATGTCTGGAAGTGTCCAGCAGGAAATTCAGGGTACAGTTCCAAAAGCGGTTCAGCAGCAACTCAGTGTCAGGGTCCTGGGCCTATTGTCTCAGGTGTCACATTTCATAAAACTCCATCCAAGAAAGTAGAGAAAGTCAGACAGCACAGAAGCCCCTACCTTTTCTGTCCTCTCTCTGCTTCTCAGGAAGACAGTATTTTGAAAAAGTACTTAGCATATTTTCCCTTATTTCTCATTGAGATAACTCGTTCACACTGACAGAGTCTAACTACAGGAGGCAGGACAAGTGGAACTGAAGTTAAGACTTTTACAACCTTTATAATAAGAGAAACAGTGAATGGGCTGGCAAAGGCCATTAAGGGGACATCCACAATTATCTTCCCTTATGGAAAATACATAATTATGTTTACCAATTTCAAAATATAAAAATCTGAATACAGAAAATTTAAATTACTTATATTCTCATGATAAACCTTATATACATATGTACTTAGATTTCTGTTTCATCTTCTCTAAATTTATCTTATCTATCATTTTCTCATGTTGTTCAATGATATTTAAGGGCTGCATATTCTTCCATTTTACAGACATGTAATTCAATGAACTATTAATATATTTTATTACCATTTATTTGCTGGTGCATATTCAATTTTGTATTTTGCTTACTAGTTTTACCAGGAATATATAAATAACAGTAGATATTGACTTAAAAAGATGCATAATATTAAATATTAACATTCTAATAAATAAACTTAAAATATATTTAAGACAGTGCCAGGGTGGCTCAGTAGTCAGTTATGTGACTGACTTGATTTCTCCTCAGATCCTGGTCTCATGGTTTGTGAGATCAGGCCTTGTGTCAGGCTCTGCACTGACAGCACAGAGCCTGCTTGGGATTCTCTATTTCTCTCTCTCTCTCTGCCCCTCCCCTACTTCCATCTCTCTCTTTCTCTCTCTCTTTCCCTCAAAATAAATAAACTTAAAAATTAAAATTCCATGATGCTATGCATAAACATTAATATAATGTACAATAATTTTAAGTCTGAAATTACTTTGTTTAAAGGAATATTCAAGATAACTGCACTTTTTTTTGGTAATATTCTGTCACCATGGACCTAGAGAGTAGGACTGTCACTGTGGAGGACTGAGAAGTGGGAACATTGAGTCACAGATGATTATTCTCAGGCCAGAAACCTAATGGGATTTACCCCGCTAAGTTTTGAACTTACTTGGGATAAGGGTCTCCTTTTTTCCTGACAGTATTCTCTTCTGGAATGGTAATATCTATCCAATGCCTATTCTACCATTATATTTTGGAAGCAGATAATTTATTTCCAATTTCACAGGTGCACAGATAGAGAAGAATTTCTCCTCAGGTTGGATAATTCTGAATCTCACTATACCTGATTCAGATGGTTTAGAAGATGAGATTTTTAGTCTTTAGAGTTGATGCTGAAATGAGTTAAGATTTTTGGGATGTCACAATGTTACAAAGGCATTTTGCATTGGGAAAGACATAAATTAGGGGGTAGAGGGTGGTGGGGTTTAATTATGTTCCCAAGAAGTAATGTTCAAGTCCTAACGCCCAGTTCCTGTGAATGTGACCTTATTTGGAAATTAGGTTTTTGTAGATGTAATCAAGTCAACGTGAGATGATACAGGATTAATTTGAGTGGGCACTAATTCAGTGACTTGTGTCTTCATAAGAGGGGAGATTTGAACACAGAGACACACAGACACACAGAGAAGATAGTCATGTGACAATGGAGGCCAAGATTGGCATGTTGCAAACTGAGAGATGTCTGAGATTGCCAATGACCAGGAGAAACTAGAAAAATCAAGGAAACCTTCCTCCCTAGAGCTTTCAGAGGGAGCACAGCCCTGCTGACACTTTTATTTCAGACTTCTGGCCTCCATAACTGTGAGAGAATAAATTTATGTTGTCTGAAGTCACTCAGTTTGTGGGAATTTGTTATGGCAGCACTAAGAAATGAATACAGATGTTGGTAGTTCATTCAAAGTGAACAAACATACCATAAAAATAAAAGTCACCTTAAAAAGATATATAAAAATTTAAAGCAACCCTCGGGATATCTTTCTAAATTTGGAGTGCTTGAACCTGTAGCTTTTTATGTGTTTATAACTTGTCACATTTGTTTAGAGAGAAAATTCAGAAAATTAACCATGTCTTTCTTAATGTCAACTTGTGTGAGCTCTTTTATAGAACTTAATGGTATGGTTGTTGGTGTTTGTATTTTTAGGACTATTAATTGCATTGTAGGTGTTGAAAATCGTGGTATGGTAGAGTATAGAAACAAGAGGGAAAAGATCAATATAAACTGAATAGTCAGTGAAGGTTGTTTTTATAGGCTTGAGATAGAGGATTAAAAAAATGGAAGAATAAAGGGGAGAATAAAGACAGCAGGGAAGATATCATAATTTACTTGTAAGAAATTGTATGAACAAAGATAGATGGACTGGACATTTCATCTTATGTCAGTGGACATTAACAAAATCAACCTAGGATTTAAAAAATCTACCTAGTATAGTTAATTTTCTGCACTATTTGATTAATGTTAATTACCAATTCAGATAATTCAAGTTCTCAATTATTTTTTGTTCTAGTTAATTGGAGTTCACTCTTAATTATAAAGGGGGCTAGATAAATTATTTAATTTTAGTTCTTTGCCTATATTCAATTTTTTTCTAGGTGTATATTTATGTATACTTAATATGGATAAAATGCTTCAGAATGTAAAAAGCCTGACACATGGGTTGTAATAATCAATCCATTATACTCTCCTATGCTTAAAAATATCTACTTTTTCAAGTGTATATAATTATGCCAAGTGTTGGCCTCATCTTGATTTTTCTTATATAATGTCACCTTTTTCTGTAAAAATGTATGTCCAAAGTACACAGTGAAATAAGTGTGGTAGGTCTATTCCCACATACTGTTACGTTCACAAGTCATATTTTAGCAAGGTAGATGATATTCTCAAAGAGCAGACTCTCAAAGCTTCTTGCAAAAGGAACTGAGGAGGTTTGAATGGTGGTTAAGTGCTTTTCGACTTACCTTGTGTGAGCTGTTGTCTTCTGTGTTTCTTAATAACCTTTAAAAGGCTTGCAAATGACAGCACTATACGATTGTGTAGAGTTTATATTTGTGAATATTTTAAGTATTCACAATACTTACAGTACAAAGATGGAATCGTATATTTCCTTATCAAAATTGTTCAAAATGAAAGGTTATTTAAAGGACAAAAACACACAATTAAAAGTTTTCTGATTTACACATGTTATTATTGGAGTAGATAATTAAGTCAGTAAGAAATAGCGAATGACTAGATAATGTATGATTTGATAGAGAAAACATGCCCACAGTGCACATAATGTATGTTTCCACTATATCCAACATTTTATGAAATTTAAATTATCAAATTTAATATCTTAGTTGTCACATACATTTGTTAGTAGAATAGCACTTCGGTAATTTGAAATTGAACATATTATTGTCATTTTAAGGTTTATACAATTAATAATTAGCAAGCAGTAACATTTACAGCATTTTAAATCTGTAACTGGATGAATGATAGTGAAATTTAATTAATCTCTTTAATTAAAGGAGCCATTATTTGTGCCTTTTTAAAGCAAGTGAATTAAACCTCCCACACTTA
Source organism: Acinonyx jubatus (assembly GCF_027475565.1). Taxonomy (NCBI): domain Eukaryota; kingdom Metazoa; phylum Chordata; class Mammalia; order Carnivora; family Felidae; genus Acinonyx; species Acinonyx jubatus. The sequence goes on from NC_069384.1 coordinate 29,231,205, forward strand.
AGCAATATAAAACTAAACTATCCAGAAACTTTGTTTTTAAAGTCACTTTGTTACTGAAATTATGAAAGGATTCAATCACTGAACCTATCAACAAGCCAAACTATAATTGTCATTGTTTTTTGTTGTTGTTTTGTTCTTTGGGGTTTTGTTTTGTTTTTGTTTTGTTTTGTTTTTGCTTTTGCTTTACATGCTTTACCTAAACATCATATTTTAAATCATTCAATAGAAATTGAATTTCTACAGAACAAATTCCAAACAAGCCAAGTTATAGCATCCCTCTCTTTGAAGATTCATGTATTGTACACTTTTAAACTTTATATTTTTCTGAAGCCTCAACATGCCCACAAATAGGCTGTGAACACTTTGCTCAGGTGACTCGGTGTGCTAGTGTGATGAGGCTGATTCCTGTCATAGTGTTCTCTCTTGCCCTCACCAGTTTGTGACCTAGTGACCTTCCCATGCGCCTATGAAGTCCATCATGCCTTTTGCTTATGTCTTCCACTCCGATCTCCACAGAGACACTTGCCCGCTGGCCTTCCTTCTCTCAACTCTCCAGTTGCTTGTTTGAGCCCAATCCCTGGGCACTCCTCCCATATCACCCATTGCATGGTGTACCGTGTTTCCCTTTTCTTTTTTGTTTTTTTCATTTTTTTGAAGTTTATTCATTTTTGAGAGAGAGAGAGAGCAGGGGAGGGGAAGAGAGTGAGGTAGACACAGAATTCGAAGCAGGCTCCAGGTTCTGAGCTGTCAGCCCAGAGCTAGACACAGGGCTAGAACCCATGAGTCATGAAATCATGACCTGACCTAAGCCGGAGTCAGACGCTCAACTGACCGAGCCACCCAGGCACACTTTTGCCTCTTTCTTCTAGGACCTGTTAATATAAAAAAATCTTTTGCACTGTGTTGTTATTCTACATTGGCACCAGAGTGATCATCAAAACTTCCATTTTTTTTAAACTTCCATTTTTAAGTAATACAATTATTCCTTACAATACAATACACCTGAAAATTTCATATGAATCTTGGATGAATAGGACATTTGCCATGGCAAATAGGAAATTAAACATCATCTTTTATGCCTCTCTACCATTACATTTACTTCCTTACCATTATGTTCTAGGAGTGACTTAAAGATGTACCTCAAATGTATTTATTTGCCATTTAAAAAATAAATGGCTGATAAATAAATAAATGTATTGGCCGCTTAATAAATGAATAACTATTGAGCATCTTTTTCATGTTAGCATGGTTGTAAGAGGGTACAGGAATAAATGAAAGAGATAAGATTACTGATGTATCACCAAGCCTCATATCCCCCAGATACAGAAAGAAACAGAAACAGGAAGATAGGTAATATGTCTGGAGAAAAGAATATGAAGAAAAGGGATGAGATTAGAGGGGTAAGTAGAGCTAAATTTAGGTATTTCCAGTTCGGTGCTAGAGACAGTTTACAGATGTTCTGAGAGACCCCTCACCCAAACCTTGGGAATGAAATGAGATTAAAGGCATACCTACCACGCATTCTATCAGTCCTGTGTAGACTGTAGGGACCTGGGTGACCTGGAGACTTGAGTCGGTTTCCTTTGAGCTCAAGAGCCTCCATTTTACTCTAGGATCTTATATAAATATATCATTTTTTATGTGTACTCTGACAAAATGATCTGAGAAACATCAAATAGACTTTCTGACCAATTTAAGGAGTATAGATATTATTCTCACTCTAGTGTAAAGCCAAAGAAAGGTTGTAACCAATAGAATAAAATAATCTGGTTGATGTTTTCAAAAGATCTCACTTTCTGCTTTTAGAGAAGAGTTTAAAAAAATCGAAGTTAGGAAACCAATTAGGACATTTTGAAGTAGTCTATTCCATGGTTTCTCAAAATGTGGTCTGAGGACTGTTAGCATCAGTGGGCATCAACTGAGAACTTGTTAGAAATACACATTTTCAACCCATCTGCTCCCCCAAACTTACATTAATCTATGGTTTAACAAGACCTCCAGATAATTCTGATGCTCAAAACTTAGTAAATTTTGAAAACTACTGTTCTAATCTAGGAATGATGGCTTGGATGAAATGGTAGCTGTAGACATGGAGAGAATTAAATTGATTTGATGGCTTTTTTGAAATGAGGCGAGCAATATTGTGATATCAAAATGTTAACCATAACAATGCTCTGATTCCAATAGATACTATTAAATAATTTTTAGCATAAAAAATCCAAAGGATATGGCATGTCTTTACATAATATACATGTTTATATATACATATTTGCACATGTGTGTGTAGAATATATAGAATATATATCTACCTAATGTATATTCATAGGTGTGTACACACACAAATATGTTCCTTTTGTTTGTTTGTTTTAAGGGAAGTCATGTTGATTAATCTATTTGAGTATAGACCCAAACAAACCAAGCACTTACTCAGCAGGAATGATTCCACTATGTAGAGATGGACAGATATTGAGGTCGACACCAAAATTCTCTTTCATGGTCACATCTACTATGCTTGAGAGTACATAATTTGTGGTTTCATTTAAGTACTAATGGAAGCACACTATTTCAAAGGAACTTTTTGGGAAGAGATCTGATGGTATCTACCTGATGAAGAGTATAAATTAAATTATTTGATTTTCATAACAAAACTTAAACTTTAGGGACTATATGTCTCATAAAAAGTGACAAATGAATGGGCCAGTTAGAAAATGCTGCAAATTATTGAGAAAGTGAGGTAACAGACTGGTTGCAGATTGGCAGAGAAAGCATTCTGGTTATGAGAGATGTGGGCAGTGATTTGAAGAAATCTGGAGTGAATAGGCTTAAGGAAGACATGGTTCACAGGGAGAACAGCGGTGAAAAGTGGGGAGGTGAGTATACACACGGTACATTCGTATAGAGCACACAAACTGTTCTAGACTGAGCCACCATGATTCTGTAGGGAAGTGATAGCAACAAGATTGGGTTGTTAATCTAGAAATACAGTTTCAAAGGAAGTGCTAGGTTAAGGAGATGTTCTGGGAAGCTTTTAAAATTGTTTCAGTAGGGATTTTCATAATAAAACTATTATATTGAGTATATCATTTGACAGTGACATCCAGGATTGATTAAAATAGAGAGAAACACTAAAGAGTGTTTTTTGGAGACACCTGGAATAATCTAGGTGTTTTATGATTGCAGTGAAATGGAAAACAGGATAGATGCAGGTTGTTTGCAGTTCAGTAGAAAGCCTCACATTGGGAAACAGTAAACTCCTGGAGGAGTTATCTTGATCTTTTTTTATATACTTCACCTAAACCAGCCTTATTTACATACATAAAAGGGTTAATAATTAATCAATACATGGAATTTTAGTTATGGAATTATCAAAAATTATTTGTATAATCATAAGCATTGGTATTTCTGGGTCACGTCAATGAAGACTATATAATTCTTACATGCTTTGACATAAATGGCAAAGATATTTCCTCTTTATGAGGTAAGAAAAGCTGTTTAATATGTAGGTAATTCTGTTTTTTTTCAAATGTTTATTTTATTTTGAGAAAAAGAAAGAGCATTAGCAGGGGAGGGGTAGAGAGAGAGAGAAGGAGAGAGAGAATCCCAAGCAGGCTTCATGCTGTCAGTGTAAAGCCCACGATGGGGTTCAAACTCATGAACCGTGAAACCATGACCTGAGCTGAAATCAAGAGTTAGAAGCTTAAGTGACTGAGCCACCCTGGTGCCCCCTAGGCAATTCTGCTTTTTCAGGAAAGCTGAGCCTTTATGGAGACAGTGGATTTGGAAGATATTTCTATAAAAGGGCAAATCTTTCTCCATCCAACCAGCTTTGGTTAATGAGATTTTTAAAGGAAGAAGCATACTAATGGAACATAATTTACATTTTAGTTATGGGCATCTCTTAGCAATGTGTATCTCTAGAGTGATAGCAAATTTCTGTTTCCTACTCATGGGTATTGCCTATCTTATTGTATTTCCTAGAAGTTTTACTTTGTTATCTACACACACATCAGAGGCTTCTCAGAATATTCAAGATATGGGACAAATAAAAATATGAGAAGGAGAAACAAATCAACAAGAAAAGACTAGGAATTGTACACACAAAAGATATCAGAAACCATTAGTAAACACATTCACACATATCACACAAGTACTTATCAAGTAGTCAGTTACTACGTGCGAGGTACTATTCTGGTGTAAAAGATGCGACACAAAACACAACTGAGAGAAATCCCTGCCCTCATGGAGTTTAAATGCTTGCATATTAGAAGTTTAATAAAAATAAGCTTCATTGGCACAAACTCTTGATTTGGAAAATTCTTTTGCATTAAGTTCACGCCTAGTTACATTACTAAGTGAACTGAATAGTCCATTTAACACCTTCACCTTCAAATCTAGAAGATGAAAAATGTTTCTGCACAAAACGTTCAAATGTATTCCTGAAACAAATGGTGTATGATAAAAAAGCTCATTTGCAGATTGTTGCTAATTGTGTGTCTTACATATACTTTTGCTTCATTCAGTGTGAATTACAGTGGTAAAAAAATGACTATATGTTTCAGAGAAGAAAAAATTTCTGCCTGGATGGTGTAAAATTTAATGGTTTTCCTTTTATAATGTTTTATCATTGGCTCCAATGGATTAAGACAACTTTCCTGGTGGAATTGTGAATAATTAAACATTCACATGTGAAACAAAGTGCAAGATATCAGAATCCTATTTAAAGAATACTTCATCAGATATTATGAAGCATGTTGAGTAAAGAGCCAAAAAAATACTGATTACCAATCTGAAATATTATTATGCTAGTCACTGAATATTTTTTCTCTTTTGTAAATGTCTCTGAAAAGACTGAGCCATTCCTTTCTCTTCCTTTATTGGGTGGTTAGAAAATGGATCTTGGTTGACACATGTCCTTACTGCCAAAAATAGGGATTATTTTTTGAAAGTGCTTTCTAAAATCGTTCTTCAATAGCCATGTTTCAGCCAGTTGCATTATGAATGTTATGGACTACATGTTTGTGCCCTTCCAAAATTCTTATTTTGAAACTCTAACCTTCAATTAGATGGTCTTGGGAGGTGGAGCTTATCAGAAGCGATTAGGTCATGAAAGTGGGGCTCCCAAAATGGAATTAGTGTCTTTACAAAGAGAAGAAGAGTACTAAATCCCTCTCTACCACATGAAGATAACAAGGAGAAGATGACTATCAATAAACCGGGAACAGGACTTTCAACAAGAACTTCACAATGCTGGCACCTTGATCTTAGATTTCCCAGCCTCCAGAACTGAACGATGAGAAATCAATTTCTTTTGTTACAGCAGCCTGAACTAAGACAAGGGGCCCATGCATACTGTTCAGGTGCTGTGTGTTGGCTGCTAAAAACTCACAACTTCTTTCTTCATTCAGATACTTGCTATTGGTCAAATGACAGCCCGAGAGCTGCCCTGGGAGGCTGGCAGCTCTCCCCCAACCGAGATCATTTTCTAGTATAAGGCACAGAACTGGCCTACTTGTCTTAGTGTAGGATGAATTTTGTGATAAAACTTAGGCACCAGAGCTTCCTGAAGGTGGAATGAGGCAGAAGCAAGTCTCCAGCTGAAGGCTGTATGTTGTTTAGCTTCTCTGCCCTGTCCCTCCTGCATCTTTCCTACCTCTCTCCTGAGAGCACACCCCCAAATAAATTGCTGGAGCAAGAATTGCTACCTCACACTCTGCTTCTGTGGACACCAACATTAGACATATATATACATGGAATTAAGTTGTTGCCCGAGAAGACTCTACCGCTGCTAGACCTTTACTGGCACTTTGAGTCTGCAAACACAACCTACCCCTAACCCACCTCAAACAAAAGGCAGTTAATTCCTGGGGCAACTGGGTGACTCAGTCAGTTAAGCATCCAACTTCGGCTCAGGTCATGATCTTTCTGTTCCTGAGGTTGAAACCCCACATCAGTCTTTCTGCTGTCAGTACACTTTTCACATGCTCTTTCTCTCTCAAAAGTAAATTCACTTCTTTTTTTAAAGGCAGTGCCTGGTTGTTTCTCCTTCCCTTAATTTCCAATTTGTTTCTGAGTCACTTGCTCAACCTTTTTCATTTGGACCTTTGGTGCCAGACTACAAAGTCTTCCATATCCTTTCTGGTCCCTTTAGCCCATTACATTTTCCTTCTGGTACATTGAACTCCACTACAGCGTTCCGCTGCCTCTGCACAGCCAGGCTTTGTGTTTTCCTTAGTGTTCTGCTGGGGGTGCACCTGTCTCACAACCCTGCCTTAACTTTCTAGGGGAATGTCAGGTGAAGAAGGAGGGGATGGAGGTCACATACTGTCTCATTTTGTTTTGGTAAAGTGTAAGGAAAGAAAAAAAAAGGAAACAGATCTTGCATTACCATTTCCAGAATAGGTGAGAAATTAATGTTCAGGAGCCAAACAGAAAATACAGCAGTAGCCCAGGTCTGGGAAGCAGCAGGGATCCCTCTGAAAATTTGTCAAGGAAGCCCCTTCACTTGGAACATTAAGCCATGGATCAAGAAGATAAAAACTGCAGGAGCTCAGGGAACAGTGAAAACCACAGTCATCAGCAGAGGGCTGCAGTTCCAGTCAGGATGCTTTGTAGGTGACGAAAGTGGTGTTTACTATTCCCCTTGCTGCTTATCTCCCTATAGCCTAGTTAGTAAGATTTTTTTTTTTATTACTTGGGGAAATTTATTTCGAGAACAAGGATAACAATATTATCTTCCAGTTAAACAGATAAAAGAGCCCTTAAAAGTACTGAGTACAATGAAGCAGGTACCAACATCTTATGTGTCTATCCATATCCATATCTGTCCGTATCTTGTCTATCAGCAAGCCAGACAACAAGATTTTTTTTTTTTAATTTGGGAGGAAGGAGGCTTGGGGGAGGGGTTAAGGGAGGAGGCTGATTGTGTTATCATGTTAGTAACAGTAAGTAGTAGCTGATAATTATGACATATTTATTCTGCCAGACATTCTTTTAAGCATTTTACATATCATATCTTATTGACTCCATATAAAAAAAACTATGAAATGAGATTTATTATATTTTATATTTAGGAACAAGACAAATGAAGCACTGAGAGAATGAGTTTATACAGTTATTAAGAGGTAAGGCCTGGGGCACCTGGGTGTCTCAGTCAGTTATGCATCCAACTCTTGGTTTCCCCTCAGGTCATGATCTTGTAGTTTCATGGGTTCACCCACATAGGGCTTAGCACTGTCAGTGCTTAGGATTCTTGTCTCCCCCTCTCTCTCCCCCTCCCCGACTTGTGCTGTCTCTGTCTCAATCAAAATAAATAAATAAACTTAAAAAAAAAATTAAAGCCAGGGATGGAACTTGAGAGACTGATCAGATTACATAGCAAACACTAACTAGCTGGCCTGAGCATCACTTTTCTATTTCTCCTGATAAGAGAAATTTTAGTTGACTATGAGTGGTCACGTTACTAGGGTCTGGCTTATGGGAAGTGCTGTGTACAGATTTAGAGTTATGGGATGGAAGGGAAGGAGCACATACTCTTCATGTTTTCCGCCCACTTCCCATTGCCTGGAATGTGGATAGGATAATTGAGCTGAAATACTTGGCTTGAACCATAAGGTAGAAACAGCATATGAGGATGACAGAGTGAAATAAAGGAAGCCCAGGTCTCTGCATATTATAGACCTGTATTACCAGCCCTGGACTCTCCACACTTTTAGATGAAAGAAACACAAACTTCTATTTTTCTTGAGTCATCTTCTTTTGGGACTCTTGTTTAGGCAGACTAATTTATATAGTATGCATTAATTCAGAGAAGCAGCATACTATATTGAAAAAGCATTGGACAGGGCATCAGGAAACCAGAAATTGAAAAATTGTGCTGAGGCAAAAAGCATGATTGTAGACAAATTATGGAATTATGAGTAAAATGAGTGAATTATAATAAATATAGTGTAAGATTCCTTCTAATTGCAAAACACTATAAAAAACAATTTAAAGAGGTTAATAAAATAGACAATATCATTTAATCAGTTTGGGAAACATTAATGAATTACAGGACATTTATATCTAGATAAGTTTGAGATTAAATGTCCTTAAAGTTGCTTAAACAAAATTTATTCTGTTTCTACAAATTTTATAAATGAATAGTTTCAAATTTATTTATGTAACTACCAATGAATTAAAGATACTATATAAATATTGTCACTCACATGATAAAGCATCTTCTTGAAAAGCTCTTAATTTTAAATTCGCCTTTATAAAAATGGAAAAAGAATCAATTACTAGAATATTTTTAATAGGTATCTGTCCATATCTTGTCTACTAACAAGCCAGACAAAATTTTGCCTATGTTCTCAACCTTACGTAATATTTTTTTACATTCAAACATCGACCTGAGTATTTTAAAGGTTTCAAATACTTTGATCCAGTGTGAAAACCCATCAGAGTGTAAGCCCCAGAGGGCAGGGCCCAACCCCTGTTTCAGTCACTGCTTTATTTTCTGTGTGCATGGACAAACCTGGCATGTTGTAGAAATTCCATAGGTATTTTTTTGAATGAATGGAGGAATAAATGTAACTAGCCCTCTGATAGGTGATTAATATCAACTACTGATGAAATCCACCCACAGTGAAAGTTCTTGGGAAAATGATTCTAAAATATATATAACACAATAGTCCCCAACTTGCAATAGTTCGGCTTATGATTTTTTCACTTTATGATGGTCTGAAAGAGATGTACATTCAGTAGGAACCGTGCTTGGAATTTGAATTTTGATTTTTTTCCCAGGCTAGTAACAGGCCCTATGATGTGAGGCTGGGTGGTGACAGTGAGCCCAGTGCCCAGGAAGCCATGTGATCAGGAGGGCAAACCACCGAAACACAAGCATTCTTTCACTTTCCATACAGTATTCAATAAATTACACGAGATACTCAACAATTTATTATAAAATAGGCTTTGGGTTAGATAATTTTCCCCAACTAGAGGCTAACGTAAGTGTTCTGAGAACATTTAAGGTACGCTAGGCTAAGCTATGATATTCTGTAGGTTTTGCAAATTAGAACGCATTTTTCACTTACAGTATTTCCCAATTACAATGGGTTTATTGTGACATCGCCCCATCACAAATCAAGGATGATCTGTACTCATCTCATTAGAAAAGAGTTTCCATTTAGTCATACAAAATTTAATTCACTAAAAATTTTTACTTTGGCTTTTTTTTTCTGTGTTAGTTTTTATTTCCTATAATAACTGTTGAGCTTAGTAGTCTATTCTCACCTTCTTATATCATTTTGGATTTAAAATGTTTCTCTAGGGGCGCCTGGGTGGTTCAGTCAGTTGAGCGTCCGACTTTGGCTCAGGTCATGATCTCACAGTCTGTGAGTTCCAGCCCCGCATCGGGCTCTGTGTTGATGGCTCAGAGCCTGGAGCCTGCTTCCGATTCTGTGTCTCCCTCTCTCTCTGCCCCTTCCCTGCTCATGCTCTGTCTCTCTCTGTCTCAAAAATAAATAAAAACATTAAGAAAAAAAATAAAAAAAATAAAATGTTTCTCTATTCAGAAACCGTTCAGGAATTCATGCTAATTCCTAAATCTACTGCCCAATGTATCAAATTTTCTAAATTACTCTCCTCAGCCATCCCTCAGAGTAAGAAGTTCAAGTATCTCCTTTGCTCTTCTGAATGATTCTTGCTCCCTAGGACTCACAGGTAAGGTACACTTCAAGAGTCTGCTACTGCTGTGACCCATCTCTGTCCCATCAGCCATGATAAGTTGTTAAATTCCTAAAGGTTTTCCTCTTTCTAAAAGAAATAGAGAATTAAGATAGTCCCAAGATTTTTAATACCCATATCAAGTAAAGGGAAGGGCTTAATTTTATGAAAGGTATATGTACATTTTTTTTAATTTCCTATGTGTATTGTATATTCCATAATTATATGTCGGCAATATGAAAAGACTGATTAAAAAAACAAAAAATATTATAATATGTGGTATATGTATTTTGTTAATGGAGAACTTTTCTCAAACTGGAAAAAGAATGTTTTTAAATGATAGAATGGTCAGGTTGACTCGTATTTCCTGCATATCAGCTTACAAGAGTAACTCTTTCAATAGCTGTGAAGTAGCAAATGGAATATTGAGTGAGTTACTTGTCATTTAATTTGCAACGATTTCAGTGCCTTTCAACTGCTCTGCAAGGCACAGGGTATAATTCATTTGTATTCTTTCTTGTAATTTGAAGACACAATACAAGTCACAAGTTAACTGGAACACAGGACAGTTAATGCAGGTTATGAAAACTAATTAGTAAATAAATATCATGGCATGGACTATCACTTTTTCATCATTTTCCTGCTTACCATTTTTTTCTACATTTTAGTTAAAATTCAGTATTAAATTTTTCACAAGTTTTTTTTTTTCTTCCATTTTGGTTTATAGTCCTTGCATGGACACTTTGTAATCATTACTGAATTGTGTACTTTACCACTAGAGTCATGTTTAGGGAGTGGTCTGTTTTAGTATTATTCCCTGGAAGCTTAGAAAAATTCTAATTTTATTCCCTGCTGTGCATATTATTTTCCCATCCAATTAAGAAAGGTTCATTTTGAGAAAACTTTTGGGGAATGCTAAACTTTATTTTAGCATTCATTTATTTAATCAAACTTAACTGCTACACAGAAGTTTTAATGACTTTATTTTATGAACTTTATTAACTTTATTTCTTTATATTAACTTTATTTCTTTTCACGAAGCTGAATTTTGCAACTTTATTAGAGTTGAACTGATTTCTGAGACACATCAGAAATTAATTTCATTTTATTTCAATTCAAACTTTTTGGATTAGGAAGACAGGATGAGACGGATGGCCCTGGAAAGTCTTACTGTTCCATTTTAGTAAATCTCCAGGCCTGGAACATGACTATGATACTGAAGGGTTGCTTTGAGAATAGGTGAAAGGAAATTATTTTACATCGTCAGAGAGAGATTATCAAGTGCGTCAAATTCCAGTTTCTGATGGGCTATCATGTCACTTTGATTTATATGCACATTATATATATTTCTATATATCCATCCTGTCAATTGCTCAAGATACACAAGAATTATTCTTTTCCTCCTACTTTCTTCTTAGTGGCCATGTCTACTCTATTGCCACATCCTGTTGGTTTTAACAATAAAATCTACTAGGAGTGAGTGCTTCTGTTTCATTCTGTCTTCATGACCAGTGTTGCAATCAAAGCCACCATGTTGTCTTCCCAGAACAATTCCAGTAGCCTCTTACTTGATCTCCCCACCTTCTTCACTTTCTAAAATTCATTCTCCACCTAATAACTACACTTTGCTGTTGAAACCATAGATCATGTTAACCTGTTAAATATCACCAAAATTTTACTATTATACAGAGAATAAAATTTCTTACCATTTCTTACAATTTCTTACCATTCCTTATGTCTCCCACAACTGTGCAACTGCCCTATCTATGTTCTGTGCCTAGATATACCTTGGCCTTTTTTGGTTCCTTAAATACAGAAGGGGTTTTTATGTTGTTGTTTGTTTTTAAATCTCAGAAGCTCTACACATACTACTTTATTTGCTGTAATACTCCCCTCCAGGCTTGATATGACTGACTCCTAATTATTCTCAAATCTTATCTTAAAGTTTATTTCCTTGGGGAATTCTTCCCAGACTCCCACAATCGAATGGTATCTTACAATCATTCTTTTTCCTATGTTTTCTGATTGGTTGATACATTTATGTCACTCTAAGTGTATTTGTTTCCCTTCAGAAAGTCAGTCATTCAGCCAACTTCTAGGATCCATGAAGGCATGGGCCATGTATATGTAGTTACCGAGGGATTAGCACCAATATGTATTCAATTTCTAACTTGATTGATTTTCCAAACTGTAAATATATACTTTTGGAGGCTAAAATAGCTTGAAATGAGTGCAAAAACTAGAAACTCTTTGAAATTTTTGGTGATTTACACGTGCACATCTTTGATTATGTCCTTTATTTTATAAGTAATTGATAACTATACTTAAGCTCTGCAGAACTTCCCAAAATATTACCAGATGCCTTCTTAATCAAACAAAGCTAAATGTAGTAGAACTTATTGAAGTTAGAGAAAGAACACCATAATGACAGTCTGAACAGTGTCTTTAGAAGTGGAAAATCAAAATTGATATTTAATTAATATTTAAAGTTTGGGTGTCTGGACTTAGTGGTTTAAGGTGAATTTTTCAAGGCAGGCAACTAATTGGGAATGGAAAGTTTACAATAGAGTAGTGTAGCAATAGTGAGCAAAGAAAAGCAAATGTTTTAAAGAGAGAATCTTAGTAGTTAAATTGTTTGTGATAACTGAACTGTTTACCCAGGTGAGCAGAATGCTGTCTTTGATAAATCTGTAGGAATTGCCTAAAGCAAAGAATAAAGTTATTTTACAATCTTAGCTTTCATGGGCAAAACTTTCCTGATATAAGTAACTAGGTCATGTTGACACAGGTGGTTGCAATTACTAGCACTGTTAACTATGTCCTGTTTGATGAGGGTGGTCACAGTTTCTCTATAGAATAATGCTAATACACTACTGAAAATTATTTTACTATATCTTCTGAAAGATAGACAAAAAAGAAATAACAATTCCAGAATATATTTGACTAACAGAAATGTAGAATGAAACAGAGAGCATAGTTGATAAAATTGTCTTTCCAATCTAGGTCACTGGTTCTCAAAGAATGGTTTGAAGACTATTGCTTCTAAAGGAAGCTTCCAGATATTATGCTAGGGTCTATCTTCCAATACCATTGGAGAACAATGAATGATATGCTGTCATAAGTTAATCAAATTGCATCATATTAAGAAATTATATAATTACACTTGTTTTTACCTTCAAAATTATGTACGGATAAAAATCTACAACCAGGAATATTTGAAGTTGCATATCAGGACATAAATAATACTTTATAAAGATTACTTGATTTTTTGGGAAACAACTTGAATACCTCATTTTGAATAATTTTCTCATTTTGTATGTTTATTATACTCTGAAATAAGATTTAATAAACTTGGTTATTTTTCATTATACAACAAAATTCGTATGACTGAACGAAATTTCAAATACATCATATTTTCTTTTTTTTATTTTTAAAAAAAATTTTTTTCAACGTTTTTTATTTTATTTTTGGGACAGAGAGAGACAGAGCATGAATGGGGGAGGGGCAGAGAGAGAGGGAGACACAGAATCCGAAACAGGCTCCAGGCTCTGAGCCATCAGCCCAGAGCCCGACGCGGGGCTGGAACTCACGGACCACGAGATCGTGACCTGGCTGAAGTCGGACGCTTAACCGACTGCGCCACCCAGGCGCCCCCTCAAATACATCATATTTTCAAGGAAATTTCAGTGCATAAGGAGTTAATAAGTAGTTTTGCATATAAAAGAGGTTTAGTTTACATTTTTTCATAACATTCACCATAGAACCAATCTGACATATTCTGACTTTGCCTTTCCTAAGGAGTCTGCCTTGGGCAAGTTAACATATGATACTTCAAACTACACATGGACAAAATGAATGATGTAGGGATGCTCTGAGAATAAAATGAGGTAGCAAATCTGGTAGAGTGCTTGAAACAATGCTTTGCAAATTGTAAATGTGAAACAAATGCTAACTGGTATTGCTAAAAACATAGAAAAGTTTTAAAAGTTTACTTTTTAACTTCTTTCCATTTTATCCAATGAATTTTGATATTCATTATTTAAGCATATTGCATGAGTCAAAGTCCTCATATTCATATCCTCATATTGTACATTATTTTTAAAATTTGACTCTGGGGATAAAAATAGAGACAAACTTTTATTCTTGTAATTCACCTGGATTATCAGAGCTATGTAAATCTGAGCAACTAGTGAGGGTACTTCTGCTTCTATCCAACTGTTTTAGCCTTCAGAACGTATTCTTTTCTGACCCACTGTCACTGAGCACCATATGATGACTGAAGAAAAAAGTTCTTATCAGTGGCACCTGTCCTACTCCCACAGCCTTTTGATTAAGTTGCTGAGGTCTAAACACCGTCTATTATTGTATTCTGGTAACTGAAGATAGATGACCAAATTTGTCATCAGGCTGAAAGAGTTATTAACTGGTGTTTGCTCATAATTTCCAATGTGTTGTTAAAAAGGAAAAAAAAAAAGCTACTTCCAGATAGTTGAGGGAGGGTGTGAGGGAGACCCTTTTCGAAATGGAAAAGGCAGGTGCCAAGCAAGAGATGAGGTGGTTTCCTTTGCCAGTGAACAGCTGTAGATCTAGGCAAGAAGGGGAAAAAAGTGCATTTATGCCCTGGATGAAATTAATATAAATCTACAGTTATACCCAGATGGTGTGATTTCACAACTTTCATATTATAGCACTCGGTTTGGTGGTAAAATGGTCAATTTCTGTACCAGATCATACTTGTAAATTCTCTAGCAAAGTGTCATATTTTTCATGTAAATACTTCCAAAGCAAAACTTATTTTTAGTATCAATTATAGGAAAGAAGTCATGAGCATCCTCTTTTGGAGTCACTTATATAACTGTTTTCTGTAAGAACTGCAGAAGAAAAGGAAGTGAAAAGGAACAGTCAAAGGTATGGATAAGGAACATTCACTGAGGATGATTGAATTGGTTTGAAGCTAGAATAAAATTATCAAAGGGTGCTATAAACATTTGACTTGAATTTAAATTCTGACACCTTAAAGATGTTGCTGGTTGCAATTCTTTCATTCGTCAAAAGCAAATGTCTACCTGGGTGTCCTCTACATAGCAGGCGCCATTATCAACCCTACTGAAATGGCAGTGAACATGATGAAGATTACATATTATGTGGAAGAAGGACAAAAACGTAACGATGCTATGATATTACTAATGAGAAGCAGGTTATGGAGACTGAGAGAGCCAGTGGACTGATGCTTTATAGTACTTTTATGTAAGGGAGGGGAATGTCACCTATCAGGTGACATATGAGAAGGCTTGAAGCAAGTAAATGAGTAAGTTGTAAGATATTGGCTATATTTTAATGTGGAACTGGATTATTTGAAAATGGCCAGGTTAAAATGAGCTAACTCATCCCATCACCATTCCTATAGTGAATATAGTGAATATGAGTGCTGATGGCACACTGTGATTATGCTCATTGGTTTGGACTTGATCCAAGCCTAATTATGGAACCAAGGGTAGATTCATCTCCAACTGATAAACCAAACTATTGGATGCTACTTGATGAAGGAAGGATGAATGTATCAAGGGAGACAATCATCACTGTCTATTAAAATGATTAGGGTGTTTGGGGGCACCTGGGTGGCTCAGTTGGTTAAGCCTCTGACTCCTGATTTCAGCTCAGGTCATTGTGTCATGGTCAGGAGATCAAGCCCTGCATCAGGCTTTGTGCTAAACATGGAATTTGTTTGCGATTCTCTCTCCCTCTCTCTCTCTGCCCCTCCCTGGATCATACGTGCGCTCTCTCTCTCTCTCTCTCTCTTTCTCTCTCAAAACAAATAAACTTAAAAAAAAACTATTAGGATGGTTTTTATATACTGTGAATGTGAATATTTCATTAGTCAATACTGTTTGTATCATTAATCAGCATGATTTATATTAGTATTCTCCAGAGAAACAAAAAAACAATAGGAAATTATCAATATATCTATATCTAAATCTATCTACCCATCCATAGAGTGAGAAAAGAGATTTACTTTAAGGAATTGGCTCATGGGATTTTGGGGTTTGCAGGTCTGAAATTTGTAGGGCAGGCCTAAAAGCTAGAAACTCGGGAATTTTTGAGGTAGTATTCCTTCTTCTGTAGGAAATTTGGGTTTGTTCTTAAGGCATCAACTGAATGAGACTCAATTACTTTATCAAGGGTAATCTGCTTTACTTAAAGCCAACTGATTACAAATGTTGATCACATCTATAAAATACCTTCAAAACAACATTCAGATCAGTATTTAAAGCCTTGGGTAGTCTAGCCTGACCAAGTTGATATGTAGGACTAATCATCACAGTATTTTAAGAGAGCAGACTCTTTGCCAAACACAGATGTTTCATTAGAAATTTGTAAGAATTATAAATGCAGGTATGTTAATGTATATAATGTGGCTAAGTACAATGTAATGAATAATGTCTAAAATAAAAACTAATTGCAGGGCACCTGGGTGGCTCAGTCGGTTAGTCATTTGACTTGATTTTGGCTCACTTCACGATCTCTGGTCACAATCTCCTACTTCATGGGATCGAGCCACATGTTGCACTCTGCACTCACAGCACAGAGCCTGCTTGGGATTCTCTCTTTCTCTCAAAATAAATAAAATAATAAGATAAAATAAAATAAAAACTAGTTGCCATTCTTTATAACTATTAAGAGTCATACTACTAGAAAATGAGAGGAGACATAAAAGATTCTGACAAGTTTTTGTTGCCTTTCTTACAGAACTAGGTGAGTACTAGCTCACATGAGCATCAGTATTATATAATATCTACTTTAATTTGCATGTAGAAAATTGGGAAGGCTCATCCATTCTCATAATTTAGTAATGTGTCTCAGGATGAAATGCTACAAAATTCTCTTTGGGTAGGAAGTAGTTGGATACATTTCTAGTAAGTTGCATTCTTAACTCTCAGGAGAACACTTATCTTGAGAGAAGAAAAATGGAGAGGAGTCAACAAATTTCTAGAAACCATAAGACAAATTATTTATAGCAAAGCAGCATACTTTCCAAAGTAATGTGATATGTTATGGTAGTCAATATATAAATCATTAATAGCAGTCTATAGCTGTCTGCAAAATAAATTGGTAATTTTAAGAGCAGTTTCAAGAAATTCATCTTTAGTAGCAGTAATTTTACTTTTGGAAATCTATCTCATTGGCTTTTTTTCCTTAGTTGCCATGCTGTGACTAGAGTAATATAAATCTGAAAAGCAAGAGCTGATAGGCCATTTGGATCAATATTTCTAACTACAAAAATAAAGTTGGCATATAGTTCCTATCAATTTCTTACAGAATTTTTCAGCTGAGAGACTATGGGGGCCACCAAATCCATAGTAAGACTCTGGATTGTCCTGAATATTGTATTAAGAGGACAGGCAGCAAAAATTACTTGATTTCTTCTTTCTAGAACTAACAAGCTATACCAGTAACTCTTGGTTCAAATTTTATATTTTAGTAATATGCAGAATTTTTCCAGTGTGTAAATTAGGAATAAGTCAGAGATTTAGGGAATTGCCTTCCTTGGTAGTTGCCTAGACCAGTGACATAATCAGATTTGCATGTTATAAATACATTGCAAAAGATACACTGGAAGAACTGGAAGTCTGGAGTCAGAAGTGCCTGCAAGAAGGCTATTTCAATACAGGAGATGAGTGGTTGGAAAGGAAAGAAAAAGAAGAGAAATCAAGAATTAAAAAAAAAATAGCAAAAATCTTGGCAGGATCTTAGTGGTGATGTAACTATTTCATATCTTTACTTTGGAAGTAAATACATGAACCCATGTGATAAAATTGTACAGACCTAAATACACACACACACACACACACACACACACACACACACACACACAGAGAGAGAGAGAGAGAGAGAGAGAGAGAGAACAGTAACAATAAAAACTGAGAAAACATGAATAAGATCTGTGAATTGAATCAATGTCAGTCAATATCCCTTTTGTGATATTATACCTTGTTTATGCAAATTGTTACTGTTGGGAGTAACTGAGTAAAATATACCTAGGATCTCTCCTTATTATTTCTTACAACTACATGTGAATCTGCAATTATATCAATAAATATTTCAATTAATAGAATAGGCAGGATTTGGTAATTGGTGAGCTATTAGAGCACCAGAGATAGAAAGTTTTAAGTTGACAATTTGGACAAACGGTAATGATGCCAATTAGTTGGATAAAAAGACGAGGAGAGGAAAAATTTGAGGAAAATCTTTGGTGCCTACAGGAGCTATTCATTATGTACTTAAATTATTAAATAAATAAACTGGCCTAGATCTAGAAGGAGAATCTTTACCTGGTGATATAGAGTTTAGAGTCATCAGTAAAAGTTAGTAGTGTTTGCAGACATGAGAACACATAAGATTACCTGCTACTATTTATATAAAATCTTCTAGGGTTCCAGCCATATCTGGAAAAGATTGAAAGCATAGTCTGTGAAAATTCACAAAGGTCTGAAAATGACATAAAATTTTTCCTTAGTATTCTCATTGAATTACACATTAGTCCATCGTGAGATTACTCATGATGGATGACAGTTACTCGCTTGTTCTCTACCAAGACCCTCTTGGGGATGAGTTCCTTCTATAAAACTTAATTTTCAGGGACTGGGCTCGAAAACTGAGAAGGGCTGAAAAATTTAAGTTCTAACTATTGATTCTGAATTTATGAATTTAAAAGATTTCTCTGCAGCCAGTATTTTGTGATATCAAAAAAAAAAACAGTTTGAATTCTTAAAGGCCAAAGAAGATGTTGGCTTAAAGATATAATATTGAGAAAAGATTCATAGATTTATTTTTTTAAGTTTATTTATTTTGAGAGAAGACAGTGAAAGAGAGAATGTGAGCAGAGGAGGGGCAGAGAGAGAGGGAAAGAGAGAATCCCAAGCAGGCTCTGTGCTGTCAGCCCTGGGCTCAAACCCACAAACCATGAGATCATGACCAGAGCCTAAATCAAGAGTTGGAAGCTTAAACAACTGGCCACCCATGTGCCCCAGGTTTATAGATTTACATTGAAGTGTTCATGTAAAAATCACAGAGATTACTATTTAACTCTTTTCTGATTAATAAGATATTTATTATTGTATAGTAAATCTGGATGCAATTAAAAGCAACTTCCTGGAACTTCTCTTCCTGCAGAGAGTTAATCATTTTTCCACATTGTCGACATTTAGGTTCAGATCAATGGCAATAAAATGAAACAATAGAAGATCTTATAAAATAAACGTTTCTGAGATGTGGGAGAGATTTTTTAAATGTGTTAAAAAACCTTTTAAATTTATGCCTGTATCATTGGAAAACAAAGAAAAATGTTTTCTCAACTCTCAACTCTTGGCATATTTTATTGTTGATTAACCCTAATAAGATTTTTCTGGAAAGGCACATTTTCTATATTTTTCTCATCATCTGTTGATTTGGTGGACTTGATAGACTTAAAACTGGACACTTTCATTTCTTTTAATGCTTATTTATTTTTGAGAGAAAGAGTATGAATGGGGGAGGGGCGGAGAGACAGGGAGGGGTAGAGAATCCCAGGCAGGCTCCTCACTGTCAGTGCAGAACTTGAATCAGAGGTCGAATCCATGAACCTTGAAATAATGACCTGAGCTGAAGTTGGCTGCTCAACAGACAGAGCCACCCAGGTGCCCCTCATTTTTTCCTTTTAATCTTAGAATACAACTTTAATAAAAAGTGTTTCTTATTCTTTTTTCTTAAGCTTCTTATGCAAGTGAAACACTTACCTTCTTTTTTCTTCAGAATAGAAGTTCCTATGATTTATGGTAAGTAACTTTGTAGTATATTAGCATGGTTTTGATTTGGATCAATTTTAATATACTTTAAGCTGTACATTTGATATTTTATGTTAACATTAATGTTTATTTTAGGTTCTTTATTGTTATTATAACTAATCCTCAAAAAGCAATACATTTTTATTCCACTTCTTATTAAAAGGCAACTGTTTTAAGGAAGTTTTGATTTTAAAAATCAAAGCAATGTTATATTCTTACAATTTTTAAAATCAATTTCAATATAAATCTACTCTAAGAACCAAAAGTAATTTAGGCTTTCAACTAACAAAATATGTTATACAAGTTCTCTTAAATAAAGAAAACGTTTCATTAAAAACTACAAATGTGAGATATAGCATTCTGTGATTACTCAGGGTATTATTTGTATATATTCCTTTTATTGTTCTATTATTGTATTGATTTTGCTCTGCTCTTTGACCTTTGCTTTATCTCCTTTAAAAAAAAATCAGATATTTTCCTAAAGAGTGGAGCTTACTTTAGCTTTTCTGTTTGACTATGTCTTCCTCATCACAGATTTTTTCCAGATATCAATGGATACATCTTTAAAAGTCATTTTTCTATGCATTTCTACTTAATCTGAGTAACCTACTTTGATTTCTTTCTTCCTTACTGTTTTCTACTAATAAATCCCTAACTTTAATTGAATGTAAGGCATAATGTAGGCTTGAAATTTAAATGATGACTAATACTTTTTTTTTTTTGGGAAAGGAGAATCATCACATTTCCAACTTTTCTTCCTAATGATCATCATCCAGTTAAGGGGGCTGGGGCATCATTTCAGGCACATTAACCTTCTGATGACTAAGGTTAAACACTATTTTTGGAAAGTTGAATAGTTATGATTGTATTCTTATGCAGAGTACACTAATTTCATTGTCTTTTGTTTTCTGGTGATGTTAGTTTTCTTTATGAAATATCTCCTCCTTTCAGGAAAAATAGCAGGGAGAGTGTGCTATAAAATCTAACTAAAATAACATGGATCAGAAACTATAATGAATTAATTCTCATCTCTACATCTTCACCAGTGTGATAGTCATTAATCATTTATTTAGTTCTCTACACTTGGTCTCTTATGTATGATGTATGAAGTTTATTCACTTCATGCTCTGAGACAGACACAGTGCTAAAGAAATAAGGTGAGGACCAGTTTCTGCAGGCTCACAATTGCTTATTTGAGGATTTTTTGGCTTCATTTGTTTGACAGTCAACTCTACATAGGTTTCTCATATTTCTGGACTTCTTATAAGCAGAGGTACTGATGACTTTTGCTCTGGGTTATTTTCCAGATAGTGAACAACCTTGGAAGTTAGCAATAGTGTCTCTCTGCTGACACTAAACAATTTGTTTATTGTTCAATGAATAAAGACAGTATCTCTTTCTCAGACGAATGTTTGGCTCTCAGCCTTAGATAAGCTTGAAGTTCCTTAGCAGTGATGCACTGTATGCATAACAACTTGGGCCTACAGCCATGTTTCTTCCCATGGAATTTGGGAAGAAGGAGAATCCATATGAATACGAAGCTCATGCTGCCTGCTAAGCAATGAGTAATAAAATCCTTTGTTTCTGACGAAGGAGTCTTGTGTCTTTTGCCAACATCCATGCATCTGTGTCTAACATCTTTGCTTGCAGGAAGAGTAAGATATTTCACAGTTCTTGACAATCTTCTAGGCAATGGTGGGCAATAGGGATCCTTAATGATGGACATAAATGATCACATTACTTTGGGATCCTGGCAAAGCTCAGAGTTAGAAAGCTTATTTGTCAGTTTTCTGTATGTAGTTCAAACCATAAAGAAGAATTTCTCTGCAGAATATAGCTGTGGTGGTCTTGATGAGGGCCAAGGATAAGTACATGTGGAACACCAATACTGATGAGTGAAATTTACATGACCTGGGAGAGGGGAGGATATATGCAGGTCGTTTAATAAATCCAAAAAGTGAACATAACCTCCAATTTCTACAAATCATACAAGGCTGATGCTATTTGAGAAATCAATGACCATGAAGTAGAAGAGAAAACAGGTAAGAAGGATGTTCTAGAGGTCAGAACAATAAAGAGACTCTAGAATGATTGCTGAGAATATCAGAATCCCTAGAGTTCAAACTGGAAAATTGGGACAGGCCGTTGTTTTGATTACAAGGAGAAAATTAGAACTATTTTAATAGCAATTCCAGTTGAGAGGGGAGGGTGGAGGCCGAATGGATTACATGGAAGAAAGAATGGTTTCAAAGCACATTTATTTTAAAAGATAAATTCAGGGGTGCCTGGGTGGCTCAGTCAGTTAAACATCCAACTTCAGCTCAGATCATGATCTTGCTGTTTGTGGGTCTGAGCCCTGTGTTGGGCTCTGTGCTGACAGTTCAGAGCCTAGAGCCTGCTTCAAATTCTGTGTCTCCCTTTCTCTCTGCCCCTCCCTTGCTCATATTCTGTCTCTCTCTGTCTCTCAAAAGTAAATAAATGTTAAAAAATTAAAAAAAAAGATAAATTCATGATTCCTGCAAGTACGAAAGGCACATATCACAACTTTTATTTAATGTATTAATGGATGAAGGAGCCAGTAAAAAAGGCACATTTTGTTCAAAGGAAATTTCAAAGGACCACATAAGAATGCTGAAATGAATTTACAGACAGATGCAAAGCTGGTCAATATCCACAGGACAGTAGTCAAGTGTGTATCCTCCAGATACAATTTGCATTTCTATTAGTATCATATAACTTACAAAGTTATAAAATAGCTCAAAAGCAGTGCACAGCAGAGATAAACCTGGAGGGAACACTAGGAAGAAGTCCTAGTAATTCTTTTCTACTTCATATTTTTTGTCACAGTTTTTCTTATGATAGGATATAAGGAAACAGTGAGCATGAATACAAAAAAGGATGTAGGACATTGAGACTAATTTTGCAATGGATTATACTAGGAAAGTTACTGAAATGGGAATCTGGAAAGAGCAGCTAAATAATTATATGATCTTGAGATTTAATTCCATTTTCAGTCTGATTTCTTATCAACAATAAAGGGAAACCCACAATTCTATGCTCAACTAATCTTTGACAAAGCAGGAAAGAATACCCTGTGGGAAAAAGTCTCTTCAACAATGGTGTTTGGAAAACTAGACAGCAACACGCAAAAAATTGAAACTGGGCCACTTTCTTACACTATACACAAAAAATAAATTCAAAGTGGATTAAAGAGCTAAATGTGAGACCTGAAACAATAAAAATCCTAGAAGAGAATATAGACAGTAACTTCCCTGATAATCAGCCATAGAAACTTCTCTCTAGATATGTCTCCTGAGGCAAGGGAAACAAAAGCAAAAATAAAGTATTGGGACTCTACAAAATAAAATGCTTCTTCTGCACAGCAAAGGAAACAATCAAAAAAACTAAAAGATAACCTATGGAATGGAAGAAGATATTTGCAAATAACGTATCTGGTAAAGAGTTAGTACCCAAAATCTATAAATAACTTCTAAAACTCAACATCTAAAAAAAGAATAATCCAATGAAAAAATGGGCAGAAGACATGAATGGACATTTTTCCAAAGAAGACATACAGATGGCCAACAGACTCATTCAAAGATGCTCAGTGTTACTGATCATCAGGGAAATGTAAATCAAAACTATAATGAGATATCATCTCACACCTGCCAGAATGGCTAAAATCAACATCACAAGAAAGAACAGGTGTTGGTGAGGATGTAGGGAACCCTCTGCACTTTTGGTGGGAATGCAAATCAGTGTAGCCACTCTGAAAAACAGGATAGAGGTTCCTCAAAAAATTAAATTAAAACTATCCTACCATGCAGCAATTTTACTACCAAGTATTTACCTGAAATAAAAAAAAAAAAAAAAATTCAAAAGTATGTATGCATCCCAGTGCTTATAGCAACATTATCTACACAATAGCCAACCTATGGAAATAGCCCAAGTGTCCATCAACTGATGAATGGATAAAGAAAATGTGGTATCTATACAATGGAATATGTTTTTTAAGTTTATTATTTATTGTGAGAGAGAGGGAGGTAGGGAGAGAGAAAGAGAGAGAATCCCAGGCAGGGCCTGCACTTTCAGTGCAGAACCTGATGCGGCACTCAAACTCACAAACCGTGAGATCATGACTTGAGCTGAAGTCAGTTGCTTAACTGACTCAACCACCCAGGCACGCCATACATAGTGGAATATTATTCAGCCATAAAAAAGAATGAAATCTTGTCATTTGCAACTATGTGGATGGAGCTAGAGAGTGTTATGTAATCCAAATGATTCAGTTACAGAAAGACAAGTACCATATAACTTCACTCATGCACAATTTAAGAAACAAAACAAATGAGCATAGAAAAGAGAGAGAGAGAGAGAGAGAGAGAGAGAGAGAGAGGCAAACTGAGAACCAGACTCTTAACTGTAGGGTACAAACTGATGGTTACCAGAGGGGAGGTGGGGAGGTGGGTGGGGAGGTGGGTTAAATAGCGGATTAAGAAGCTCACTTGTTGGGGCGCATGGGTGACTTAGTTGCTTAAGCGTCCAACTCTTGATTTCAGTTCAGGTCTTGTGTTAGGCTCTGTGTTAAGGATGAAGCCTACCTAAAAAAAAAAAAAAAAAAAAAAAAGGCACTTGTGATGAGCACCAGGTGTTGGGTGTTGTATGGAAGTGTTGAATCACTAAATTGTACACATGAAACTAATATTACACTGTATGCTAACTGGAATTTAAATGAAAACTTCAAAAAAAGTGAGTTTGGATTCAAGTTTAGTTATGCTCACACTTTTCTTTAACCACAATAATCTTTTCACATTTGCAAATTAATGTTTCCTGTGAATTTTGATATAGAGAGCTATTCTCTTTGAAGTAATGGTAGTGATTCTGTTTATTTGTTTATTTATTGATTTTTGTGGCTATTCTGTTTAAAGCTAAGATACCCCTCCTTGACCTTATTTACCTGCAGAGCCCTGAGGCATCTTTCAGATCTCTTATATAATTTTAAGGTTGGTGTAAATTCCTATTTTCATCAGATCATAACATATACAGTTATTCCTGAGTTATACTTGCTCATAGATTTTGAAGTTATGTTCAAAATTTGGATTTATTATATTATATTATTTTATTATTTCATTATATAACCCAAAACATGGTCACTTATAGCAATTTAACTTTAATATATAAAGGGTTGAAATATAAATTAAAATATAAATAATGATGCCTTATTAAAATTAATATGTTAAATAAGTTCTTACCTCATAGAAAAGTATTATGTGTATCTATTTGGTTGGTTGTGTATATTAGAATGTGTTTTTCATGTATGGTTAAATTGACATATTCTAGTTAAAAATGTGGCTCCTGGGGCACCTGGGTGGCTCAGTCAATTAAGTATCTGACTTCAGCTCAGGTCATGTTCTCATGGTTCATGAGTTTGAGCTGCTCAGAGCATGGAACTTGCTTCAGATTCTGTGTCTCCTTCTCTTTTTCTCTTTGCCCCTCCCCTGCTTATGGTCTCTCTGTCTCTCTCTCTCTCCCTCTCTCAAAAATAAA
The DNA here is from genome assembly GCF_027475565.1 of Acinonyx jubatus. Taxonomy (NCBI): domain Eukaryota; kingdom Metazoa; phylum Chordata; class Mammalia; order Carnivora; family Felidae; genus Acinonyx; species Acinonyx jubatus. Next base: position 29,256,275 of record NC_069384.1, read on the forward strand.
CATACAATAACTTTTTTTGATGTGTTTACTGGAATACTGTATAATTTATGTTTTATGAATGTAGCAGGTAACAGTTGGGAAAGACCATTATAGAACTGGTAAAGAAAAGAATACAAAAATATTTTATAGATCACTGTATTATATACCTGAAATTAATGTAACACTGTAACTTAATTATGCTGGAATTTATAATTAATTTTTTAAAAAATAATAATAAATAGCTAAAATACATATTTATAGAAAAGGTGGCTTCCTTTTGGATCCACTTTACTATTATTGGAGGAAATATATAGTTATGGCCCTTTGAAATGCAAGGTAATCTTAGACATGGTTTGTATTCAGTTGGCTTTATGCAGCACATGCCTATCATCACATTTGGAAGTGTGTCACATGGAAGAGAATCTTCGTCTAGTATTAATTATCAGAGCTGTGGCAAATGGAGTAACTTTGCATCTACCACCCCTAGATACATTTTATTGTGCTTTATACTACAGTAAACTGGGCTACTCAATTTAAAAGATCAAAATATTTAATGCTTTTTAAATGTTATAATTTAGTCTGTATTAAACAATATGAACATATCATGACTTGAATAAAAGTACCTACCTTAGAGCACCTGGCTCCCTTGGTTAAGCAACCAATTCTTGATTTTAGCTCAGGTCATGATCTCATGGTTCCTGGGATTGAGCTCTGCATTGAGCTCTGTGCTGATGCAGAAAGACTGCTTGGGATTCTCTCCAGCTCTCTTTGCCCCTCCCCTACTGGCTCTCTATCTCTCTCTCTCAAAATAAATAAATGAACATTTTTTTAAATTTTCCTGGCTGTTTTTTTTTTTTTACTTCAGCTCATTGAATAAGTGATTTACTGTGAGATAATGGTTAAAGGTTTATATATAAAAGGTTTTTTTAATGTTAGTGAACTCACTACTTTTTCAAAGGCCATAGAATGGAAAAGTTGTTTTTCCTGACTTTGACATAGTTGACTGTCTGGCTTTGGTAGAGAACACTGTTTTGTTTCGTTTTGTTTTGTTTTTTTATGATCGCCTTTTTCCTCTCTGTAAACTTTCTCTGTTTATAAATTTGGGGTTGCCCCTAATGCAGGATGTTGCTTTTCTTTTTTTTTTTTAATTTTTTAATGTTTATTTATTTTTGAGAGAGACAGAGAGACAGAGAGAAGAGAGAGAGAGGGAGACACAGAGCATGGGCAGGGGAGGGGCAGAGAGAGAGGGAGACACATAATCTGAAGCAGACTCCAGGCTCCAAGCTATCAGCGCAGACCCTGACCCGGGGTTCAAACTCACAAACTGTTGAGATCATGACTTGTACCAACATTGATGCTTAACCGAGTCACCCAGTGCCCCAGGATATTGCTTTCCTAATCTTCACCCACCTGTAATACTTTAGAAAACTCAGGACAGACAAAGGGTAAAAGGAAACTTATGTTTTTCAAGAATCTCAACTCTAAACCAATATTGCAAACCCAGAAACCCCCAAGGGTTAGAAAAGTAATAGAGATGTATGAAGTAGGTCAACATTAAGGAACAGCTGGTATGATTGACACACAAAAAGCTTTACGTATTTAATGTATACAACTTGATGAGTCTGGAAATATGTGTATCTGTGAAACTGTCACTACAATTTATGCTGTAAATATTATACTTTACCTCCAAAAGTGTTCTCCTGATCTCTTTACTTCTTATTTTTAAATAATAACACTTAGCATAAGATCTACACTCTTAGAAAAAAAATTAAGTATAGCACAGTATTGTTAACTCTAGGCTCTATAGAGTGTTGTTATTTTATGGAAAAGAAGCAATAGGAAGTAGTTAGAACTTTGGACAAACTAGAGATCCGTTGTACTTGGTAGGGCACAGCTACTGCCTGCTCCCAGCAAATTGGTGCCAGATCTGAAAATTTTAAAAGTTGAAAGTTCAAACTTTTGTGTAAAATCTCTTGACTGTTAAATGTTGGTAGCTAACTCAGAGTTAACATCAACAGCAGCAGGGATCCATTTCACAAGCTAAATCTCTGCATCCCAAACTTGACATGCCCTAGGTCCCAACCAGGGTCCAAGAAATCTCCTGAACCTTATATTTATCAACCTTGCAGCTCCACATTCCTAGCTCTGTTTAAACATTGATCTCTTGATTACCATATAACTGCAACAGCAAACTTACTTTTTCTCCCCAAAGTTAGCTTCATTCACACTGCTGCAGAAATCATCAACAAGTAGGGCTCAATCACAGCATAATATTTCTTAACTGCAGTGCTTGCTGATCACCTTTGAGGAAGGCTACCAGGTTGGGATCCCAGAGATCTCTTTTTCCATGAATTTGAACAAATAGTAAAAAATTTCATGTGATAAGTATTGCTTTGCAGGTTTAATGTGATGATGAAATGGGATAATGCATGGTAAAGAACCTTGTAAATTAGAAAGAATTAAATACTGGGGGCACCTTGGTGGCTCAGTCAGTTCAGCATCTGACTTCGGCTCAGGTCATGATCTTCAGGTTTGTGAGTTTGAGCCCAGCATCAGGCTCTTTGCTGTCAGCACGAGCCTCTGTCAGATCCTCTGTCTCCCTCTCTCGCTGCCCCTCCCCCACTCAGGCCTGCTTTCTCTCTCTCTTTCTCTCTCTCTCTGAAAAATAAATAAGCATTTATTAAAAAAAGAAATAAATACTAGCTTTGGTCATATTCCAAATTAGTATTACAAAACAGTATCTTTTAAATCTTTATGTTATCTCTTCACTTGCTTTTTCCTGCTTGTTTTCTATCTTCCTATAATACAATATAAATTTTTTGCAGCTTTATCCATTTACCTCTTCCCATGATTCTAATTCTGACTTTCTAGTATATCTCCTTGCCTACAGAATGTAATGTGACTCAATTAAAATGCATGCCCCATGTTTTTAAAAAATAATCCAAGAATTAAATTTATGTTTTTTTGAGCTCCCTTTCCTATGAAATGGATATAGAGTCTTCATTCCAAGTTCTCTTCTGTTTTGTTCTCTTGTCATGACTGAATGAAATAGTTGCAGATTCATCATGGTAGAAATATCTATTATCATCACTTTCAGAGGTGAAAACCGACACCTAATGAGGGTGTGCTACCAGCCTGAGGTTGTACGGCAAGTGAGGATCAGACTTGGAATAGACTTTAATGTTCTTGCCTCTTTCTAGTCCTCTCAGTGCTTCAAGAATCATTCACTGGCTCCTCCTTTTCATAAGAGCTCTGATCTCTAGGTTTAAAATCTAGAACTCTCACCACATTTGTTCGTGTATACTTGTCCTACAAAATGATACTTTAATGTCGTCTCTATGTACTTTCCTCCCTAGGCAGGTTCCTTTCATGTATTTCTTTATTCTGGGGGAGCAAATGCCACCTTGGGATGAAATACTAGACAAATACTCTAAAGGAAAAAGTTTTCAAAATGTTGTATTTTCTAGCGAGCAATTATGGCCTTACATATGAATTCTCTTGCTGATGCTACCCAGGATCACGTCTCACTCAAGGTTGAGGTCTGGAGTCAAGTCAGTCCCTGGGCACTTTCTCTGCTTTAGGGCCTTTTGCTGAATGACAGTCTTCTTAGTCGGTCCTTAACACCAACATTCTACCAGTGAAAACTATGTCCTCCTTCAGGATCTTGTACAAAACTCATCATCTTCTTTTAGGTTTCCTCAGTCTTCTGTGGTTGATCTACTTCGTGTCCATTTAACCTTTATATATCAACCTGTGACAAAATGCTTATTTCTGTTGTACCATGGAATATTTTATACTTTATATATTTATTTGTTCCCTTCCTTCAACTATACCTAACTTATTCCAAGGTCTTGGATATATGATAATTTTAATAAATCTAATGATAATAACAATGGCTACTATCAATTGTATACTCTCCATGTTTTCAGCATCTGCAAAGTGTTATATATCCACTAGCTCACTTAAGCTTTAAACAATCTTGTGAGGTAATATGACCATGAGTCCCATCATAAGAAAAGAAAATGAAGACATAGAGCCCAAAGTTAACCCTACAAAGAAGGGCGAGAGCTAGAATTTGAACCAGGAAATACCAAATGAAGTATTGCCTGCATTAATAATAATAATAATAATAATAATAATAATAATACTTTTTACTATAATGAGTGGAATGTTTGCTGTTCAAATGCCTTAACCTGTGGAATTTTCTGTCTTATCACTTATGAAGATAAACAAAAAGCCTTATAAATGGTATGTAAGTTCATGTAATGATCAAAAGTAAAGGTAAATGTGCATCTCAATAAGAGTACTATTTTTTCCAATAAGAAAACCAAATATAAAATGTGGGATATCAATTCTTTTCAAAGTATATGTTTAAAGGAATTTTTAAAAGAAAATAGAGAAAGCAGGAGTAGGGAGAGGGAGAGAGAGAAAGAGAGAGAGAAAGAGAGAGAGAGAGGGGAGGAGTCTTAAGCAGGCTCCACACCTAGTGAAGCTTGACACAGGGCTCAATCCCGAGACCCTGGGATCACGACTTGAGCTGAAATCAAGAATCCGAAGTCAACCACTTAGGCTCCTCAAAACTTTTTTATTTAAGTGTTTTTTTTTTAAATGTAAATGCTTGTCAGATTATGACCCATTGACCAATTCAGGCCCCCTGTCCATTTTTGTAAATAAGAGTTTTCTTGGAACACAGTCACACCCAGTCATTGATGCACAGTCTATTATAACTGCTCTCACATTACAATGGTAAAGTTGAGTCCTGTAAGCAAAAGTTTGCTGACCCTGCACTAGATAAATGAGGTTTTATAACATGCATGTCCTCTCTCTTTATACAGCATTATATTCGGAGAAAATACACACATCCAAGTGTTCTTAAAATTCTACACTGCAGATTATATTTGCATTTTCAAGGGACACACAGAGTAACACAGAAGATCCTCATGAACATTCTAAAGAGCACGAAAAGGCTAAGTGTCTGGCCTAAGCTCATTATGACAGCTGGAGCTTGTGTGCTTCTTGTACCATCCCTCTAGTTATTTTAAACAGTGTATGACTGCTGTCTTCCATGCTTCCATTAAGCTTATCTGAAATTTCAAGGAATAGTTTATTAAACACCACATAGGTTTGTATTTCTGAGTATCTGTAAAATGCCATTCAATAAATAATACTTCCTTCCCTTTCATTTCTCAAACAAATAAACAACTTCTAATCCTTAGGGAATAGTTGTGCATTCAATTGGAGATTTAAAAAATCCACATTCTTTTGGTACTCAAATTGAAATATTTTTAATTGTTTCCAAAAATGGAACACATGAACACAATTTTCTCTGTGTGCATGTTTTTACATTGATGGTTAACAATATCGATTTGTATTTCAGATAATATAGAAAGTATCCCTGCTGTTTCATTCACAGGTAGCATGTTTTTGGGTGATGTATCCATTGTCACAGCATCCTGTACATTTCCTGACATACTTCTTATAATGCTCTATTAGTCAAACTATCTCTTTGTCCATATATTCAAATGAACTGTAGAGGTTATTAACTTGCCCTTGGCAAATAGATTTATTTTTCTAAGATAAATGCTTTTATAAATTCAGTGTGTGACAGTTTTATTACAAATTGTAAATAGAATGCCCTGCCAGATTTTTATGACAGCCATCACTAACTCATTTGGGTCCTTATTACATTTCAAGTCTTCATGTTCGTGGATATATATTTTTTTAATCACTAGGAAGTCTATTTTGAAATGGTGTAGATTTTAAATTTTAGTGTCAGGTTCATGTAATTGGCCTTTTCAATAGTAACCAAGTGTTTGCAATTTGGTTATGCTAACATTAAATGTAAGATTTACATTTATAAGTTTTATAAGAAAATGCAATATAGTTACAATAGCCTTTGTCCTTTTTCTGTTCTAATATGTTTCATGTTTCTTTTCAAATGTGGAGTTGTAGCAAGTGATGCAGTTCATAAATTTACTTTTATGAAATCCCATTTTTGTTAAAGCACATTTGATCAGTATTTTTGTTTGCTTGTATAATATGATAAATATGGAACTACAATATAACATTAAAATATTTTAATGATTCTTATTGTTCAAGCTAATATGTGCTAGATGCAAAAATGAAAGCTGTATTAATAATGGTCACTCTGGACTCTACTGTAAGAACAAAAGCTTACTCACTGGGTAGCTAACCTTTGGCAGGTCTTTCTCTCCGTGAGTCACATCTATAAAATGGCATGACAGAAGTACCTAATCTTCTCAGACTGTCCTGAGGATTGGATGAGATTATACTCCTAAAATTCTAAATACATGACTTGAAATCCGGCTGAGGCCTAACACGTTTTACCAATTACCATTAAGAAAATGCTATCAACTACTTGTTGGAATTTTTTTTTAATGTTTACTTGTTTATCTTTGTGAGAGAGAGAGAGAGTGCCAGCTCGGGAGGGGCAGAGAGAGAGAGAGGGAGACAGAGAATCTGAAGCAGGCTCTGCCCTGTCTATGCAAAGCTCCATGTGGGGCTTGAACCCACGGACTATGAGGCCATGACCTGAGCCAAAGTCAGGCACTCAACTGACTGAGCCACCCAGGTGCCCTGAACAATTTTTTTTTTAAACAAAGCTTATTAGTCACCTCAGGCCACAATAACAAAATACCACTGACTGTGTAGCTTAAACAACAGATGGCTATCTTCTCACAGGCTGTTTCTCTATTGGAGGCTGGAAATCCAAGGTCAAAGTGCCATCAGGGTTGACTTCTGGTAAGACTTCTCTTCCTGGCGTGCAGATAGCTACCCTCTTGTGTCCTCACGTGGTCTTCTGTCTCTTCTTCCTTTTATAAGATCACCCGTCCTGTTGGGTTAAGGTCTTACCCTTAGAGTCTCATTTTACCTTAATTACTTCCTTAAAGATCCTGTCTCCAAATACAGTCACATTCGGAGTTAAAGCTTCAACATCTGAATTTGAGGAGAACTTAATTCAGTCCATATTCCAAACTAATATTACTTATTATAATTTCATTCTCCATTCAATGTAACAATTTTTTAAAAGCATAAATACCATAAGTTCTGGTTATTCAGTTTATTTACTGATAAGGTAACATGCAACCCTGAATCTTCATGGCAAATAAAAAAAGTGAAAGGGAATAATGTATTGAAATATACACACATATAAAGAGTTTTACACAACTCTGCTTAGACTCTTACTCCCACAGGCTATAGTCTTAACCTGTCAGTCATCTGTTGGTAGGAATTCAAATCAGAAATTTGTTTTAACATTATTTGATTCACAGAAACATTGAAACACTTTTATCCTATTTTCAAAATGAAGCTTTACAACATTGACTTCTTGCTTCTTGAAACTCTTTCTGCCCTTGATTCGATGCCACACACTTCATGGGTTGCTTGTCCCTTCTGAAAGATCTAACACAAGCCTGTGTAAACTAAAGTCTCCCAGTAGTCTGTGCTTTTTTTTTTTAATGTTCATTTGTTTATTTTGAGATAGAGAGAGAGAGTGAGTGAGTGAGGGAGGGGCAGAGAGAGAGGGAGACAGAGAATCCCATGCAGGGATTGAAAGCACAGAGCCAGATGTGGGGCTCGAGCTCTTATACCATGAGATCATGACCTCAGTCAAAATTAAGAGTTGGATACTAAACTGACTGAGCCACTCAGGTGCCCTGATCATACACTTTTGAAGGAATGGTCATGGCTTGTTTACCTTTTGTTATCACTAATACATAGTACTTTTTCTAGCACATACATACACTGAATGAGTTATGATTGAATGGAAAAAAAAAACCTAACTAAATAAATAAATGATTAATGAATCCACTCAAGTAACAAGGCACTTCTCTTTCAAATGTCCTAAAAACCAATGCTTGCAGTTTTCTTACATATTTGGAAAGTCCAATGTTTCCAAGTTTTCATGCAGAGGTAAGATCTATTTAGTGTTGCCTGTATTCAAAATATGAAAACCAACACCAACCTGTAGGTCTTTCCATATTGGAAAATTGACATAGAATATTAACCTAACTATAATTGTTCAAATTGGAGCTTCTACTGAGAGTGATTGATCTTCTATTCTCTATTCACACTGCGATTAAAAGGAAAGAAATCAGAGTCTGGGTGAAGTTAGATGATTAAAGATAGTAATAAGGATGTTGCAAGAAATTCTTTGTACTACACGTGGAAAAGGCTACTATTGGAATTTACACAATCTCTTTCTTTAGATGTCATTAAGAAAATGGAAGTGACTGTCAAATTGCTGAAAGAGTTTAAGAATAGTATGCATTGAAGTCTGGATACATCCAGGTGATTTCTCAAAGGTCATTTCCACTTCACTTGTATAAACATTGAAGTAGAGGTTCAAGGGAACCTCAGTGTCATATAAGTGCCTCACCTCTGTTGGCTGCTGAAGGGAAGACGCAGGACAACCCAACCTTTTAAACACACGTTTCTCCTCTGTCTAAAACTGTGATTCTCATCATTTTTTTTTCATTACCACAGATATAATATACACTGCTCAGAACTATGACACATCTCCACAGATAACCTGGTTTATATGCTGCAACAAAGATAAATTATGTCCTACAACATGGTACATTTTCCCGCACTCTAGTTGCGAGAACATGAGCTCACAATATGTGATGTAATGAGGTGGCATCACACTGTGACTGAGACCATTATCCTAGATGATGACTTCTTTCTCCCCCTCCCCCAGTTTATTTTTAAGATTTTCTACTGATAGTATTAGACACAGCTTAGGTTTACACTTTCTTCGGCATGTTACCTGAGCATTTTTTGTACTACCTGACACATAATAAATGTTGAATAAATAAGTTTGGGAGCCTGAGTGACTCCGTCAGTTGAGCATCTGACTCGATTTTGGCTCAGGTTATGATCCCAGAGTTGTGGGATTGAGCCCTACATTGGGCTGTGTGGTGAACATGGAGCAGGCTTCTGATTCTCTCTCTCTCTCTCCCACTCTGCTCCTCCCCCTGCTCTCTCTGTCTCTCTCTAAAATTAAAAAAAAAGTAAAATGAATAATGAATATATGATGCTGGATATATTCTTTAAGAATATGGAAAGAAGTAACGAGGAAGGGCAGAGGGAGGGAAGAGGAAGAAAAATAGCATTAATTTCATTACTAGTTTATAGTTATTGTGGAATAATAAAAAAAAATAGCCAACACAGAGTAAAGAAACATGGATTCTACTATGAGATGTGATGCTTGAAAGCTTGGAGACCTAGCCAATCAGTTGTCTTTATAGCCAAGAGCCTTGGTTTCATTAATAGTGAAATACAGATAATAGCAACTCCTCTACCTGCTTAAAGTGGTTTTTATTATGTTGACTCCAGGATGTACTTTGAAAAACGCAGTGGATTTTTCTACTTATGTACATAGTTAGAATGCTTTTTTTATTATTAGCATCTTGAATAGCCACTGCTACTGGTAGATAGCTTATCAGACTAATTATTTAAAACAAGTCATACAGAGAAGGGCAGATTCCCTATGTTTTCACTCCTATGTGGATCCTGAGAAACTTAACAGAAGACCATGGGGGAGGGGAAGAAAAAAAAATTGTTAGAGAGGGAGGGAGCCAAAACATAAGAGACTTCTAAAAACTGAGAACAAATTGAGGGTTGATGGGAGGTGGGGGGGGGGGGGAGGGTGGGTGATGGGCATTGAGGAAGGCACCTGTTGGGATGAGCACTGGGTGTTGTATGGAAACCGATTTGACAATAAATTTCATAATTAAAAAAATAAAAATAATAAAACAAGCTTACTTATGTTTATATCAATATGGAAATGAACCAATTATTTGAGTGCAAAAAACAACAACAAAAAAACCCTGAATATGACGATATAGTACTTTTTAAATTGTGTTCTTTGACTCTAAGAATTGTTACCTAAAACAAGATGTAATTTATTAACTTATGTATTTGTATGTATTTGTATTATATGTATTATGTATTATGATTGTGTAAGCATGGCTCCTTTGCGAGTGCTATTGCATATGGCAAATAAGAGCTTAGGTACTAAGAGGAAAGAAAAATGCTTGAGAGACAATCAACCAGGGAAAGCATGTGATTCCTGAAAGTAATATCCTTCTTTCTAGTAGGGATCTAGCCTCCCATTGCAGATTGCACATGTTTAAAGCCAAAGAATGTAAGTGAATAAATAGTTACCTGTCACTACAGAAATTAGACAGCCTAATCAGTGAAATCAGTAAATAGATGGATTTGTATTGCCTAATATGGGCAGGACCTCCAATCCCCTCTTTATAATTTGTTCAGTAAGCCTATGTATCTGTACATATAAGCATCCATTAAAATACATCAGCTTCTTAGCACAGGGGACAGCACACACACAGCACGCTTTCTCCCTCTTGCCCCTTGTCCTTTTTCTCTGTCATTTCTCTTCCTCTCTGTCTCCCTCCCTCCCTCCCTCCCTCCCTCCCTCTCTCTCTCTCTCTCTCTCTCTTTTCCCCCAACCCCACCATTACACACAAACCCTTTATTCCACTGAGATGAACTACATAGTGTTTGCATTTAATGATAAAATCAGCCTCAATAAATATTGGCTCTTAAAATATTTCTGAAGTGACTAACTTGTCACTTTGTCTCCAGAGAGACAAAAACCTATCCGGAATTTTTTTGTTTTTTTTAATGCTGCCATTCCAGTTGTCTCTTTTTCTGATACTTGTCATTTAAAATTAAAATGTGTTCCATGCATCCATATTCTAATAATTGTGTTGAGCTTTATTTTTAAAAATCTACAAAGCTGTATAAATATAATTTTTTCAACATAAAAGATGAATGTAAGGTATTTGCTCTAAAGCCTGAGGAGAATGTTGACTCTCAGGGACAGAGATTTTCAAGTTAAAATGTGTCCTGAGCACTTATCAAACCTATGATTCCCTGGCATAACCTCTTAATTTTTTATGCTTTGGTATGACCATCTCTTTACCTCAGCTCAGTAGCCCATATAATAAATGTGAAGCAAGAAGAGGTAAAGTCATGGACCACCAGAGGTTATTAAAACCAAGCAATTTCTAAAAATTTTGTTCTGTTTTGAAACTCAACATAAAAGAAATCACATAAATAACTATTAGAGCTCTCTGCTATTTAGAGTGTAACCCTTACGGTGGGACTCAATATCAACAAGGTAGCAACAGTTACAGATCATGTTTTTTTTTCAGGTTACTGTGCTTAGAATCAAGGAGACACTGCCTCACAGTAACAACTCATTTTACTTGTATTTTTAGCAGTGATATGCATAGGTAAGTTTTTCTTGGACTTTACCTTGGTAATAGATAGAAAAGAGTTTTCAAAAGCAGATCTGAAATTAAGAGACCTATTTGTTATACTTTCGCAATTGTGACTTTTTGAAGAAACTTGACTATATGTTGTAGATTTGTCTGTAAAATATGTTACGGTTTTAGTATATTATTTGCCGTGAACTAAAGGTTATTATTCAATCTGTCCTGGAACAAGCAACCTACATTTAAAGAAACATATCAGTATTATTTAGATATATTATCAGGAAAGGTACTGTTTTGTCTAGTTAGCTCACATGCGTTCAGGAAACATAATAGTAATATTAAATATTATATTTTATATAATACATATAAATATATATACACACAAAGACCTGTGTCATTGGAATTTACAAAACAGTTGTAACATATACCCTTCTCTTTTTATATGTGACTGAGTAGTTACTTAATATAATAAATAACTGCCCTAACTTACTGCATTTTAATTGCACAATAATACATGTAACAACAATAATTGTACTAATTGAGCAAGTACCATATGAGATTTCCCATGCTAAGTATTATACTTACATTAATATGAGGTGAATTCAAATACTACTACCATTTTGCAGGTGAGTAAAATGAGATTTTGCATATCTACAGTTATAACTCAAATAAGTGATCGAGCCAGAATTCAAGGCCAGATCAGTCTCAATTCAGAAATTTTACTTCTAACCACTAACTTACTATTATGTGATTTGTTATGTGAAAAAATGTAGAAACACATTTCCAGTCCTTAATCTATTTTATAAGTACCTCATGACCATTGATTGTTTCTAGTCATTTTATGTTCACCAAAAAAATGATCAGAACGTCGAGTTATTTAAGTACCATGTTTTTTTTTTCCCCATGCACAATTTCTTTGAAACTAAATTCATAGTCTTTTTTTTTTTTTAGGACAGTCTACCTATAACACCAGAAACATTATTTGATAACTACAAAGCTCAATCAACAAAGTTATTTGGCTCCATAGAGAACATTTATACAAATTTAAAGTGAAGAACAAAAAAAAAATATATGAATTTGTTTGGTAGCATGACTATTAAGAGATCTATATTAAATTAATTTGGTTTTAAAACCATCATATTTTAATAGGGACAAGAAGTATTAAGTCCTAAAAGAAATAAATGAATGAACTGTTGTTAATTAGGTAACAAAAGTTTTCTAAACATATTTCCAAAAAGTCATGTTGGCTTAAACTTTTCTGCTCTTCTGAATCAGACAACATTATAAAATATAGTTGCTGAGGTGCCTGGGTGGCTGAATCAGTTGACTGGCCGAATTCACCTCAGGTCAAGACCTTGTGGTTCGTGGGTTCAAGCCCTGCTTCGGCTCTGTGCTGACAGCTCAGAGCCTGGAGTCTGTTTCAGATTCTGTGTCTCCCTCTCTCTCTGCCCCTCCCCTGCTTGTGCTTGGTCTCTCTCAATCTCTCTCTCTCTCTCTCTCTCTCTCTCTCTCTCTCTCTTTCTCTCTCAAAAATAAATAAACATTAAAAATAAATGAATAAAAATTAAAAAAATAAAATAAAATATCTGAGTTTTTTAGAAGAATCAGTGTGATATGGAAGTAAAGGCATAGACTTCATGATTAGAATAATGTGGACATGATTCTTGCCTCCCCCACCTCCAATACACACCCATCAGGTTTTGTTTTGTTTTGTTTTGTTTTGTTTTGTTTTGTTTACCAGGAACAAATTTCCTCTATGATGAGAGACTTTATTTCTTCACCTGCCCCCTACAGGTGATATAAGGATGACATGAAGTGACAGATCATGGAAATATGGAGCATATTGTCCAGTCCAGAGTAAATGCTCAGGAAAAATTAAGTGCCCTTCCTTTCTATTATGGCCTAACAGATGTGGTATATTTTTGAACACAGATATGTTACATAGATGCTTTTCAAATGAAATGACATTTGAGAGGACAATAGCTATTCTACCAGTTCCTAAAAATCAGATTAGTCTCCATCTCTGCTACGTATCTATGACTTTCATTGTCATTTTATTCTGTGACTATTATTTCTAAGATACAAAATTAAAAATTTGGACAAGAACTCTGCCAGCTCCCAGATTCTATGATTCCCTGGGTGAAAACCACAGGCAGAAATGTTATCCGCTCAGTCAGATATTAGCTCGTAATTAAAGCACATAAAGTTGAATGTTAATTACACCTTGTTCTTTAAAGACCTATTTTCTGGACATTTTTCAGGAGACAAATTGGAAGAATGAGGTTTAGAATTTTAAATACGCAACTCCTTTTGCATATTCTCAAACCAGAAATTGTTTTTGCACAATAAAGCCCTCCTGTAAATGGCTTCCAGAGGTTTAGGTTATCTGGAATCAATCACTCACAGAGTTTCAAAAGCAGTGTGCTTATAAAGTGGGAAAACAAACAAATACACAAAAACTTGGGAGGAATACTTTTTAGTTGTTTTTTATGGATATTCTCATCTTAATTAAAAATCAAACATGTATAATTTAACAACATGAAGGGATGCTGATATCAGATAATTAACATTATAAGGAGATCTTGCTGTTAACGTAAATATACATGTCTTTGTTTCAGAACAAAAAAACTTCTTAAAAACCCAATACACACAGTCTTTCTAAAGTGTTTGGACCATTTTATGTTTACATTTTACTCACTCATGATTTAGACGAGATAGAAATAATCTCAATATGGTATTCAAGATAAATTTACTTGAAACTTAATATTGCTAGCGATAGGGCAGAAATCAACTTTCTATCTGGAGGTGCAATGTCCAATGCAATAGGTATTGGCTACAGGAGGCTATTTAAATTAATTGAGAATTAATTTTGTCAGTGATGCTAACCATATTTCATGTGCTCAACCATACGCATGTGGTTAGTGGCTACCATTGAATAGCACAGATATAGAACATTCCCATTCATGCCGAGTTTCCTATCAGATCATGCTGGTGCCGAGTCATTTTTTGTCTTGAACTCTAAACTCTAAAATAAGAACATATCCTGAATGTCCCCCCATTGGAAATGTTGTAATCTTAATATGTTTAAAACTCTTTTATATAGATTGTTAGTATCATTGCAATAATCCAGTTGTAATTAAAGGCAACAGTGTCGAGTAATCTAAGTACTTAAATTAAGGAAGACTGACTGATACAATTTAAAATATGACTGGGTTTTAATCTTATTGACCATGGGACAATGGCTTACCTGACACTGAATGACTAGAAGTCTATAATAATGGGATGATTATGTTCTTGTGTCTGGAGTCTGTGTGATTTATACCAGTGCTAGCCAGTAGAAATACACCAGGAGCCATGAATGTGAGCCATACTCTTAATTTAAAAATTTCAAGTAGCCCTATTAAAGCAATAAGACCATGTAAAACTAAATTTGATGATATATTTTATTTAATCCAATATATCAAAAAAAAGTTATTGAAGGGCTCCTGGGTGGTACAGTATGTTGAGCATCAAACTTTTACTTCGGATCCCATCACAATCTCACAGGTCGTGGGATTGAGCCCCACGTCGGGCTCTGCTCTGACAGTGCAAAGGCTGCTTGGGATTCTCTCTCTCCCTCTGTCCGTGACCCTTCAGCATTCTCTCTATCTCTCTAAAAATAAATAAATAAGAATTTTTAAATGTTATTTAAACATGTAATCCATATAAAATTATTAATCAGATATTTACCTTTTTTCATACTAAGATTTCAAAATCTAGTGTGTATTTTACACTTTAAGTACCTCTCATTTTGGACTAGTCACATTTTCAGTATTCAATAATACACATGGCTCATGGCTACCATGTTAGACAGCACCAGTATGTACAGTCCAAATCAGTAGACATTCATTTGTTCACTTATTTAACAATATCTGTTAAGCACATGTTAAGTGCTGAGTATCGCCCCTGATGCTAGGGTGCAGTTAGAGGACATTGCATACACACTTAGAGAAGTTCCAGTCTGGTGAGAGACATAACAACAACAAACAGAAATGCAGTATTGTATTTTTGGCAATTGACTGAAATACTTCTATGTCATAAATCCCATTCTGGGTCCTTAGCAAATGCAGAAAAGGGAAAATTAATCCAGGATTTAGAAAGTTGATAAAGGCATCCAGAGGAAATATCTAACTTAATACTTTAATAATCTATGAATTAAGCAGAAAATGCAGAGTGAGGACCCAGGAATGAGAGAACAGAATGTCTCAGAAGACAAGGCATATAGAAAGGAAGTTTGCATGAATATGAGTGTGTGTGTGTGTGTGTATGTGTGTGTGCAAGTGTATGTGCATGCGCATGTGCACGTGTGTGTGTGTATGTTTGTAATAAAAAGAGCCAGCATGAAAGTAAGGGATGGTTGAGGAAATTAAAGAAGTTGTTCCATAAAGTTGGAGGTTCCACTCTGGATGACAAAAATTGATACAAAGGAAGCAAGACAGTTTTATACCTTTAATGCAATTACTGTCTATATTATGCTTAAATTAATATCTACCCGTATATCGGTTGATAAAGAGTAGAAATAAAGAGCCAGCCATATGAAACAAAAGAAGCAGGGATGGATAAGGGATGGTGATAGTGTTTAGGAAGAATGTGAGAGGATTACAAAGCCCTCAAGCAATTGTCCTTGAACTTCCCTTGGATTGCTGTTCAGTAATAAATAAACAATATTCTTGGCATATAGAATGATGGTTCTTACCCTATAAACAAATAACCATCAGTCAAATAATGAATACTTGAGATATATTTTATTTTATTTTATTTTATTTTATTTTATTTCAAAGATTACTTATTTATTTTGAGAGAGAGAGAGAGAGAGAGAGAGAGAGAGAGAACATGCATGTGTGCATATGAGTGGGGGAGGGACAGAGAGATAGGGAGAGAGAATCCCAAGCAGGTTCCATCCCAAGCATGCCAACATGGAGGCTGACAGAGGGCTTGATCCCAAAATTGCAAGATCATGACCTGAGCTGATATCAAGAGTTGGTCGCTTAACCAACTGAGCCACCAAGGCACCCTAAGAAATTTTATTTTTATAGGATTATTTCTATTGTCACATATAAGTCCATTAATAGTTACACAAGTAAAAGCTAAGACCACTTTCTTGGGATGAATATTCCATACCCCCAACCACAGGAAAGAGTAAATACATAATAAGACCAAAAAGCATTTCATATTCTTTCAGATTTAAAGTTATAATTTGTAGCAAGAAACTCATTGGATTCTAGTGATTATCACTCAGTCACCTAGTTTTGTACAGTAATTTGTTGGTACAGAGATTGCTGCATCAAAGCATAGCTTATCTTAATCATCATTAAGAGGTAAAGAGTAAAATGTAATATTGTCAGACTCTCCATTCTAATTAATGATAAAGTTAAATTTTTATGGTTTAATAAAATCTGCCACAGAGCAAGAGTTATTGGGTGAAGAAAGTAGGAATTGAAATCAAACAGAATTGAGCCTCAAAACTGAGGAAAAACATTGCAGTTGACTTGAGACTTATCCAAAGATCAAGTTCTAAAAGTTCTTCATTTATACTAAAGGATAGATTCTAGTATTTCTGTCACAAAACTCATAACCTTATAGATACCGTGAATAATTGCAGTTTTGCATTCTAATGAACTAGAAAAACACAAGTACATTTCTAACTTCTTGTACTGGATATTGTTATGGTAGCAATTAACTTGTGGAAATTGTTGTTCCTCAAACAGGATTTTAATAGGTTTGCCCCCAAATAAGTATCTTCAGCTTCTCTTTGAAACTACTAAGCTTCATCTCATCTTGTCAAGTCAGTAGACATGGGGACAGAGGTTTTGAGAAGTCAGTAAAAATAACAGACAAAAATACAAGTTTGTCCTGGCATTTATTTTGAAAGATTTCCCCCTAAGTAAAAGTTAGAAAGCATCTGGAGCCTGTCATTCTGAGATGATAGATCTGAACAAGGAGACACATGTACGTGTCAGAAGCAGAAATAGTTCTGTGTTGATGATCTGGCTGTCATCAGGCATGTTGGGGGGAGAAAGGGGAAGAGAGGTAAGGGGTTTGAAAATTAAGAGAGAAATCTGCTGATTTATTTTGGAGAAAATGTGAATGCCACTAATCCTCCTTTTATAGGTTTACTGATTGAGCTGCTACCCTTATAACCTCTTCCTCCCTGTAAGCCACTATCCCATTCCTACCCAATGCCTTGGAGATGAAGATGATGCCACAGGGTATCCGGTAACCTATGGGCTAACTGAAAAAAAGTGCAAAAAAAGTTTTCACATTCTTTTCCAATAGCATCTAATATTAATGTTATTGTAGCTAACACATATAGAAAATATAACTATATTTTAATTATATGCATATATATGCATTTATTTGTATATCTCTATATAGATAGATGGATGTGGATATATATAAGTGTATATAACGCACATGTGTATTTGTGTGTGTGTGTGTGTGTCTGGGTAAGGTGACCATCATAAGCTTACCTTTTTTTGTTTTTTTTTTGTGTGTGTGTTTTTTTAAGTTTATTTATTGATTTTAAGAGAGAGAACGAGGGAGAGCAGGGGAGGGGCAGAGAGAGGGAGAGACAAAATCTTAAGTAGGCTCCACACTGTCAGCAAGGAGCCCAATGTGGGGCTAGAACTTACAAACGTTGAGATCTTGACCTGAGCCCAGATCAAGAGTTGGATGCTTAACGGACTGTGCCATTCATGCACCCTAAGGCTTATGTTATTTTGGAAAATTTCTTGCAAGTCTCTAATAACTGGATAGACTAACTTTAGGGAAGATTTCAAAATAAAAGTTGACCTTATATGGATCAGTTATCCAAATGCAGTTTTAGTATTTATCTCTCCATTTTAATATGCTTTTCTTCTTACAAGAGCCAAATCCCTTGTATCACCTTAAAACACGCTACTGTTACATTACTCAGGCTTTAACTTCTTGGACCATGTTCTAAAAATATACCTCCAAGTTATTCTACATACCAACATTCTTTACTCAGACTTTCTTACTGAAATAGGTCTCCAGTTGATCTCTGGCAACAGAGGTCTATAAATTTGGCATTTTAATCTTGGCTTTGAACCCTACTACAGTGTGCATCCTTTCTTCTGACCATAATTTCAGGATTCACTTTAGCAACACATTCGGTAATTGTCTGACTGTGTCAGCTCCCCAGGGCTTAATCTCAGGCCATCATTTTTCTCTCCCTGCTACTGCTTTGGGTATCTCATCTAACCTTAGGATTTAAAATAGCATCTCTTAGTTGTTCATTCACAACTCTTCTGTCCCACTTTTAAGGTTCCCTCATATTATATCCCCACTGCTTTTGTGATGTATAAAAGCTCCTTTCCTAGTATGTAATAGAACATTACAAAATGAGCCTGAGTTACTGAAAAGAGCAGTCTGCATTGCCTATTGAAAGTGGTAATCTTCCTGTTTATGCTCATCCAGGTAGTAATGAAATTTCCCCTGTATGGTTTTAACGAGAAGTATCTTTCTGCTACAGACTGAATTTTGTCCCTCCCCCTAACCCAAATCCATATGTTTAAGCCCTAACCACCCACAGTGTGACTGTTTCTGGAGGTAGGGCCCTTACGACGGAATTAAGGTTAAAAAGTTTCTAAGGGTGAAGCCCTAATGTAATAGGACTATGACTCCATAAGAAAAGAAAGAGATCAATTTCTTTCTCTCTACCATGTGAGAGAACCCAGCAAGAAGGCAGGAAGAGTCTGCCAGGCAGGAAGAGAGCTCTCACCAGACATTGAATCAGTCAGAACCTTGATCTTGGATTTCTAGTCTCCAGAACGAAGAGAAATCAATTTCTGTTGTTTAAGCCACCCAGTCTATGGTATTTTGTTATGGCAGCCTGAGCTGACTAAGACATTTTCAAGTGTAGATTCAAACCCTTCTCTAGATTTACTCCAATAATCTGTTGTTTAATTTTAATTTCTTTTCAGAAAGATATATCTCTCAAAGAGCTGTACAAGTTTCACTAAAACAGCAGGCACTTGTATTTACTTTGAGTTCTTCCCCAAATTGTCTCTCTTTCCTTCAGTGTCGGCTTCAAAGTCCTTTCAAGTCAGTGCACATTTAAACAGATGTCATATTCCACCATCAATCTAACAAAGATTCTTTAATGACAAGTTCCAGCACATCCCAGTGTGGTACAGGGGATATTTTTAACATTCTGTTTGTATGAATATTTACTGGAGTAGCCCTCTGGAAAGGTTTGACAGTTTGTGCTAGAAAGCTCAAAAACACTTTTGTCTTTTGATACTATAGCTATACTTCCAGGAAATTGTGGGGAGTCAATGATACCAAGAGGGTTTTCTAGACAAGAATATTAATCATACCAAAAATAACAAATCAGGCTACGTATCCATCCATTGAGAAAAACCAGTGAAGCTATGGCAGTCCACATGTTGGGATACTATGGAACTACTAAGAGCATATTTACAAAAAGGTTGTTAATGATCTGGGTACATTCTAATTTTTTTTTAACTTTTATTTATTTTTGAGGGAGATACAGAACATGAGCAGGGGAGGGACAGAGAAAAAGGGAGACACAGAATCCAAAGCAAGCTCTAGGCTCCGAGCTGTCAACACAGAGTCTGATGCGGGACTCGAACCCACTAACCATGAGATCATGACCTGAGCCGAAATCTGATGCTTAACCGACTGAGCCACCCAGGTGCCCCATGATCTGGGTAAATCCTTTTTTTTTTTTTTAAACTAGGCCAAAGAGTAGCCAAGTATCAATTTTCTTTTCTTTTTTTTTCTTTTAATTTGTAACATCTATTTATTTTTTGAGAGTGAGAAAGACAGAGCATGAACAGGGGAGGGGCAGAGCAAGAGAGGTCGACAGAGAATCTAAAGCAGGCTCCAGGCTCCAAGCTGTCAGAACAGAGCCTGATGCGGATTTCGAACTCACAAACTGTGAGATCATGACCTGAGCTGAAGTCAGACACTTAACCTACTGAGCCACCCAGGCACCTTATGATCTGGGTAAATTCTGATGATATATCCATAGTATGGATGCACACTATGTTTCCATAGTTCAGATTCTACAACTATGTAGATCTGCATGTGTGTTTGTATTTATAGGTAAAAGATAATAAAGAAATTTTAATAGTGATTATTTTAATTTTTATTATTTAAGCTTTTATCTCTTTTCCAACTAATTTACAATAAACAAATCTTACTTCCAGAGTTAGTAAATAGTTATGTTTTATACAGGATTTGAAATGGCATGTCAGTATTTTTATGCACTGTCAGATTTATTGTCCTACTATAGCAGAGTGATCTACTAAACTGCCCAAGATTGCTATGAGTTCTAGCTTATCACCTGTATGACTTTGCTTACATCACTTCTCATTGCTGGGAAATGAAATGTCTCCTTGTACACCAAACTATATTCCTCCTATTATCCAAATTGCAGACACAAGTAATGCTCTCAGTAAACAATTTTCTAATCTCAAAAAGTATGGTTCCCTTTTATGACATTTTAGAAAGCCACTTTATTTTAGTGCCAAACATTGTTCACATACAATAAGGAGGATATGAAAAGATTGTTCCTGCTGTGTATGAGATTGTTAGCACAAAGAGTTGTTTCTTAGGCCAATCCCAAAATTCAAAGATTATGTGTTCTCTGGTCTATACCCCTCTGGAGCTCACCTAATAGCCAAGTCCCTAGAGGGCACTCAATAAATATTTAATTGAATGGACTGTTTGAAAGCTCTTCAAGACCAGCCTTTAAAGTTACACTATGTAGTGAACATTCATGGATATAGCACTGACATCTTTATATCCTCATTTCAGTTGCACTGAATTTATAGTAAGAAGAGTGTTATGAATTCTTCATAAGTGCTTCAAAAGCAATCTTGGCATATTGATTAGAGACTATTGCCTGTACAGGAACTACAGTTGCATTTCAACTGTTGTTAGTTGTAATTTTATTCCCAAGTGTGCAACCAACCTGTTCTGTATTTTATAATAATATGTAATAATAGTCCTGTAATTTTGCTCCTTAGAAAACATATTTGCTTTTTAAAATGTCGGTCAAGAAGATATAAATGAGAATTAATAAGATTTGTGTTGTTAGACTATTATTCTCAATTTCTGAGAGTGGCCTAGTCGAGTACACTGATTCACTTTAAGGATCATAGCAAATTGTCACAATTCTCCTGGATGAATTCAGTGAAATGTGATATCCAGTAATGCTAGGAAATTGTTTGTTTTCTTTAAAAAATGGTCATTACAAATGTGTAATGTTTATAAATGTGATTGGCTTAGGGTTATTTTACTTTTTTATGATTATTACTATGCATATTTTCTTGCTTGCCCACTGGAAGTTTAATACTCTTGCTGACTAAATCATTTTTGAGCCCATTCATGTAAAACAATTTTTAAAGCAAACTGAGAAGCTGTCCACATTTTTAATTTTTTTTAATACCAAGTAATGGGCCTGCCTTGATGAGTGGTAATTCTTGCTGGCTACTGAATCCCATGTTTAGTTTCAAGCCTCATGGCAGTAGTGGTGAGCAATCACATCGTAGATTATTTCGCATCTCCACTTCAAGTGCACCCTGTGCTGTGCAGAAATCTCAGGAAGAAAACATATGTACTAACACACCTAAAACCACCTTTATTGTCAGCCTTAGGGCGAGAAGATATTAAGGTAGAAGCCTATCTTTTATGGTTTTATTTTATTGGAAATAATCCTGATTGAGACATGTGTATGGAAAAGAAAAACACTCTGAGCCAAGTTGTTTCATTATAAAATGAAAACAGCCTTTTAAATCTAAAACCTAAATATATAAATAAAATTGTCTCTGTCAGTGTACTGTTGTTAAGAGGTGGTAACAGATTCCAGTTATTCATTCAGACATATTCAGCATGTTTTATTAGTAGATGGAATTAGAGATGCATTAAGGAACCAATGGAATTTCTTACCTGCCTTTTTAAGAATTATCCTGGGAAACAAGTATTTGTCCTAACAGCCTTATATGCAGCAGCCTACCTTCGAAACTCTAGTTTAGTATAAATATTAACAAATTGCTTGCTTTCTCTAGATGTCTCTTAGGCCCTGACAGGAGTTTGATATCCCAGCTTCAATTAAAAAAAATTAACTTTCTTAAATAAGCTCAGCCTTAACACATATATATTAACTTATATGAATCTTCACTCATCTAGCGGCATAGGATAGCTACATTTGAGATGCTTTCAAATGAGTGCATTTGTAAATTTCTTGTCACCCAAACCATATTTAAAATTTAATAGACAGGAGCAGCATTTATGACAAAGTTCCGGAGGATATGCAATTCACTTACTCCTCAAAAAAATGCTAAAATGCAGAATGCTAAAATGTACTCTTGGCCTTGGTATCACCAAAACACGGTTTTTTACAATGCCATCAACCCCTGTTCCAGTTATTTTAAGATAACAGCCCTATGAAACTTGATTGTGTTGTTTTTAAGGATGTTGAGAGGTTTTTTTTCATTTTATTACACATGGTCGTTGTCTTATGCAAATCTTATGCAGAGGTACTTTTTTGTCTTAGGATCAGTTCTTCTGAGCAATTGCTCAGCTTTTATTTTATGGAACCTGAATTTTGTAATGACAATTTCCCACTTTTCACATTGACTGTTAGAAAGCTTAAACCAAATGAATGGCTCAGTCATTCTAATTGTATCTATCAGTGTCATTCCAGATTCAATTTTATATTCTTGCCCTTATTTTTCTTTTACTGTATATTTTCACCTTTTAAAAATTTTATATATTTGTAGATATCTGGGGATATCTTATTAATATACTTTCAAATAGTATTGGTGGAAGATGACCCATAAATATAGAACACTCTTCCTAAGACCAACCCTTAATGCTATTTCTGGGATTAGAGATTCTTTTCTTTTGAGAAATTTGCCTTTTTCACCTTTAATTATCTTGATGAGATTCCGGTCTTTCCCTGATGTTTATAGTATTCCTGCTCATTCCGTTAAACTGTAGAACACTCCAGGGAACACAACCGCTATAAAGAATTCTGAGATAAATTTAATCATCTTAACCTGCTGAAGGCATCTGCCATTGTCTTCTTTCAGTATATTTGATAGATACAATCCACTCGTTTTATGAAGTAACTGAGAGGATTATCCATTCATTTTCCACCTTCTTGAGTCATTGATTCACAGCATCTCTCTGTGTGCAATAACACACTGGTCTGACTTTATACAATTTTTTCAATTGTTCTCTCAAAAATATAATTTGGTCATCAGATCCTGTAGGTGAAAAAAATCCTGAAAACTCCTGATCATTTTAAATGTAGCTTCAAAATTTAATTTTGTCCAAAGGAGCCTGACCCCTTTCTTCATTTAATCCTTCATATGATTCCAGCACGTTGTGCACATGGGCATTTCCCTGGAGTGAGTTTCGCCTAGCACATTTTCCCACCTGCCACCATTGCTTGCAGGGATATAACTGAATTATTTTTTTGGAGGCTTAAACTCTTTCTAGCCACATCAAACCACAATCCAATCTCACTGTTGAGCCTGGTCCTTTATTTTATTTTATTTATTTATTTATTTATTTTTTGTTGCTCTTTTCAAAGGCTTTTAGCAAATTGTTTTTGTCCTACAAGCCTATCCATCCCATCATGCTTTCTGCACGAGCATGTTTGGAGAAATAATATTTCAGTCTAGAGGCATATCTGAAAAATAACAACCAGGTTTAATAAGAGATCATTTCAACTCCGGTGGGACTAGGAGAAATTTCCTTGTTTAGAACATATTTTTTTTATTATTTCCTGCTCAGGAATGTAGTGGAACAATCCAGGTAGCCCTTCACTAGATAAATGCTATACATATGCAATGTATTATATTTTTTATGTTGTAGCCCTTTTTTTCTCTCACTTATCCTAGTTTCTGTATAAAAATAATTTTATATCAATATATAATTGTAAGCAATTTAAATAACTTAATTACAGTGGTGGTGCTCCAGTAACAGATTAAATTAAGAGTAGTGATTTTTTTTTTATGTTTGTATAAGACCACATCAAAGCTCTTTATCACCAGCAGAATAGGAGTTAGAGAAATTGAAGTCCCAAAGTCAAAAATTTAATATATTTTATAATTATAAATATGTATCATTTAACATATAAACATTTAATATTTTGATGCTAAAGATCTCAGGAGCTTGAAGGAAATAAAATTCCAAAGACACAGTCGATTTTCATATATTTTTAAATTTTTTTTAATGTTTATTTTTATTTTTTGAGAGAGAGACACACACAGAGTGCGAGTGGCGGGGGGGGGGGGGGGGTTGGTCGGAGAGAGAGGAAGGCACAGAATCTGAAGCAGGCTCCAGGTTCTGAGCTGTCAGCCGCTGAGCCCTGTCACGGGGCTTGAACTCACAAATGGTGAGATCAGACCTGAGCTAAGGTTGGACGCTTAACCGACTGAGCCGTCCAGGTGGCTCCACAGACCATTTTCATATTAAATCAAACATTAATTCCCTTTATATCAGCTTAATTTTAAGAGGAAGAACATGGAAATAAGAGATTATCTTTTCTTTTATAATCTATTTCCAATCTTTTTTTAAGTTATTAATTTACTTTTTGGGGGGAGGGGCAAAGAGAGAGGGAGAGACAGAGGATTCTAAGCAGGCTTAGCAGAACCCAACACCACAGGGCTCAAACTAAGGAACCATGAGATCATGACCTAAGCCAAAATAAGAGTTGGACACTTAACCCACTGAGGCACCCAGGTGTCCCAAGAGATTATCTTTTCTAAATAACAGAGAAACTAATTGTCATATAATATGAGAGGGTTAAAGTTAGAATGTAAACTTGTTGACTGTTACAATTTAAACTCTACTCCAGCCAAACATTTCAGAATTTAAGCTTTCTCTCAAATTCCCTTTTCTTTCATCTTTTATTGTTTGCATGTCTTAAACAGAATCTTTTCTATTTTCTTATTCCCTGCCTCATTAAGCCCACTTCCTGTCATATTTTCTATAGTCTTGTGTACAATCAGCTCCAATTTTAAACATGATCTTTACCCACATTTTCAATTATTTCCCATTACTATTTAATGAGAACTTATAATCATTCAGGATTTACTATGGAGTTTTTATATTCTGGGCACTGCGGTAGGCGGTACAGATACAAAAATGAATAACCAATAAACATTTCCCTTAAAAAGTTTACAGGCAGTAGAAGTCATAGGCATTCAAGTAAATAATTACTATATGAAAACATATATGAAATAATGAAAAGACATAATTAATGTTACTTCCCATCCAGAGTGCACTGTAGTACAGAGTTGGATACAACCATTGGAAGAAGAGAGAAACCCTTTCACACACACATACAAAAATATATTTATTAAAGTAGATTTTTGCCTGGTAGAGAGATGTAGGCAACTCTATAAGCAAAATAGCCTAAGTTGAGGATCAAAAACATGAAATGCCATGATGTGTTCAATGGATTGCAAAGAATTTGATAAAGGGCTAGTTGGGAACTGGCAACGTGTTATAGAAACAGTCTTGACAGGAAGATTTTTTTTTTGTATCATTTGTGTAGTAGATGGAAAATCATTAAAGATTTATAATCAAGAAAAAGAAATTGTTTTATTTTATAAACATCACTTTGGTGAGAGTGTGGAAGATGACCAAAAGGGATGAGACTGAATAGGGGTTGATGAATCAATGAAGAAGCCATTGCCAAGTCTGGGAGAAAGCTTTTAGATCTCATATGGAGCACAGGAAAGGGAGAGAATGGTTGAGAGAATTGTTTGTAATGAGAGCTATATATGTCTTGAGTATGGTTTGCTTGTGGAAAATTGATGAAAAAATATAATTTAAGAATAAATTCTAGGTTTCCAGCTTATGTGCGAGGTGATGTTAATAAATTAAGATGGAGACTTTAGCTGAATACATCATGGCTTACTACAATTTGCTCCTTTCTCAGTAGTAAATTTATGTCCCTGACCTGTTGATTCACTTGTGGACATGTGACTTCCTTTGGGTAATGAAACATGACAAGAAATGAGATCTAAGAGCTAGCACTTGATTCACAATGTTTTTCTTTTCTCTCCACCATGAGACTGGCAATGTTCCAAATGGACATTACTCTTTCTACCTGGATCCCAAAATCAAGGGGACATGAAACAATGCCATGGCTGACCAAAAATATAGTTTCTTTCTTTAAGCCACTGAGCTATCAGGGCCATTTGTTATTGTGCCTAACCTAATCTATCCTGACTGATACAGAGGAAGGTAACATAAAGAAAGGAAGCTCTGGAGAGAAGAAGATTAAGTCAGTTTTGAATAGGTTTTTAGACCAGGCCTTAAGAAGGCCCTTATATTTATGGCATTGGAGAAGTCACTAGACACATTTCCATTTCACTGCTTTCTCTATTAATGGATTACTTTTTCCTTAGTGATTTACTTGTTGAGAGGCAGCATTACACAGTGGTTCTCTAAAACCACACTGCCCATGTTTGAAAACCAGATCTCATCATTTGTATACTTAAGTTTCCTCATCTGTAAAATAAGGATGATCAAACAATGTACCTCATAATATTACTTTAAGAATTAAATGACATAAAATATATATCTTCACTTAGAAGAATGTCTGGCTCATAGTAAATGCTTTGTAATGTTACTATTACTACTTTTTGTGCATAATTAGATCCTTTCATAAAGTAGGTGAAATATGAAGGTAGGCATGCTTGTAACATATTTCACTTTCCATGAGGCTGTAAGAAAAAATAGTGAAGAGAAAGATTTTTAGAGGCATCTAGGTGGCTTAGTTGGTTAAGCATCCAACTCTTGATTTTGGTTCAGGTCATTTTCTCACAGTGAGTTCGTGAGTTCAAGCCCTGCATTGAGCTCTATGCTGAGAGCGTGGAGCCTGCTTGAGATTCTCTCTCTGTGCCCCTACTTGTTCACACTCTCTCTCTCAAAATAAATACACTTTTAAAAAAATTTAAAAAAAGATTTCAAGGCTTATCTTTCAAGGAAAGCTGTTCTATTAAAAATAATTTCTATCATTTACTTTAAAGTGAGATTGCCTTGGGGTGCCTGAGTGGCTCAGTCGGTTAAGCATCTGACTTCGGCTCAGGTCATGATCTCGCAGTTCATGAGTTCGAGTCCCGCATCAATTCTGTGCTGACAGTTTGGAGCCTATTTTGGATTCTGTGTCTCCCTCTCTCTTGCTCTCTGCCCCTCCCCTGCTTGCACTCTGTCTCTGCCTCTCTCAAAAATAAATAAACATTAAAAAAATTTAGTGAGATTGCCTTATCTAAGTATAAAAAAATGTGTCTTAAAATTTGATTTATTCATTGCCCCTTGTAATGTTTTTATGAGATGTGGATGAATTATTTCAAGGCTAAACAATTCTTTGAAAATGAAGTTTCATCAAAGAAACATAAAAATGTCAAATGACTGATTAAAATAAGGAAGAACTTATTGATGTAGCATGCTCTGGGAAAATACTGAAAATTATCTGTTATTTTTGGATTTCTTCCTCCTATTGGAGATCCCAGTATTCTAAATTTCTGGAATTACCCACTGGCTGCTCACATGTTTCTGCAACACTGCTTGTCCTTGGAAAGCCCAATGGTTTTGTCTAGAGCAAGTTATCAATTCAGCTCTGCTAAGTTTGAGGCTTCCGTACAGAGAGTAGACACAGCTCTAGGCCTGATATCTTTTATTTCTACCTGTAAAGTTCTGCCTTTTTGTACATATATTCCATGTAAGATGCAATATGGCAGACTAGTTAAGAGGATCAGAGCCAAGTCAGCCAGAGTCAAATTCCACCCCACTTAATTAGCTGGGTGCCCTGAATTTTTTACATACGTAAAATGGAATAGTAATAGCATCTACTTCTTAGATGTGGGGATTAAGTGAGTTAATAGGTAAAAAGCAGTTAAAACAGTCCCTGCCATAACAAAAGTACTCAAGTGTTAGCTGTTGCTATTTGAAAATGGTTCTGCTAAAAATAATAATAATTTATTAAAAAGTTTCAAAACCATAGGAGTTAAGTTGCTTTCTATATTTCTCTGTCTTCTTTTTCCAAAATCCAAATTTAGAACCACAGTAAACACTTCATACGTATTTTTTAATTGGTCTGCTCTCACAAACAGTCCAGTTAAATATGTTAGTTAAAGCAGTTGGGAAGAAAGCAGGCTGGTGAAGGTGATATTAGCAGGCAGGTGATGTTGCCAGCACCACCCAAATCAACTCAGGAAAGTGGCTCCTCTGCACCTACCTAAATGCGTCATCAACCATCAGAAAGGTACGTACCTTTCCTTACCTTTCACTGTTAAAGAAACATTTCAATTATTTATTCAGAGAGTATTTGAATGGGGTATCCTGTCAAGCATGATAAAGAAAAAATGGTTAGGGTGCAAACTTTGCCCTTAAAAATGTCCCTTTGGTGCACCTATTTTCTCCTACCAGTTCCCACGGTGTTTTGGAAGGACCTGTGAGGTATTGTCAGTGGCTGTGGACAAAGTGGACAGTGTGCGTTAGCCACATGAATTATCTGAATATTAAGCTTAAAGTGAAAGCATGGGATGGGGTGCCTAGGTGGCTTAGTCGGTTAAGCGTCTGACTTCAGCTCAGGTCATGATCTCGCGGTATGTGAGTTCGAGCCCTGCGTCCGGTTCTGACAGCTCGGAGCCTGGAGCCTGCTTTGGATTCTGTGTCTCCCTCTCTCTGCCCCTCCCCTGCTCATGTTCTGTCTCTCTCCCTCTCTGTCAAAAATAAACATTAAAAAATTTTTTTTTAAATAAAGTGAAAGCATGGGGGATAAATAATCAATCACACTTTCTATACAAGAAAGAAACATGTTTCATTATGTTTTGAGAAATTTTAACTGGATAGAAGAAGATAATTTCTAATTATTTTAAAATATAATAGGGCATATGATTCCCTCAATTTCTCTCCTTCTTTCTCTCTTTTTTCTCATTTTAGTTTTCAAGCTAAGCTTAGCTTCATGTTTTTCTTTTTTTTTTAATTTAAATTCCAGTTGCTTAATATACATGTTTTTATTTCAATTTAAATCATTGTAGTGAACTGGTTAACCTACCTTGTTACATATAACCACAGTGAAGAACAACACTATTTAATGAGTTTTTGAAGATGAACTTTCTAAATACTATATGTCTGTTCTTGCATTTCTTTTCAGATTGTTTTGTTTGGGGGTTTGTTATGACACACATTTTTAAAAGACATCTTTAGATTACAATTTTTTAAAAGAGGAAAACAAAACCCCAATGTATTATAGTTCTCTCACCAGAGAAAAACAAACTGTACAGTGGTATTAAACTGCAGGCAATCAGGAATGGCAATAACATATAAACTAGAATACAGAGACCCTAAAGGTCTCAGTAGTCAAGCTGGCTTTTTGGCCGTTAGCATGTGTTAGTATGAGAATTAGAAAGGGTGCCCTTCTAAAGGGCAAAATAAATGTTCATAAAAATCAAACATTTTCATCAAGTAACTGAATCTAATCCCTCAAATGACCGAGAATCACAGGCAGGGAGTCCTTCCCTTGCTAGGCAGAAATGACACTAGAGGCCAAAGGGGCCGGATTGAACCAGAAACTCTGCAGGCCCATATGCCAGGAGGTGAGTCAGAAAAGGTGTTACATACAAGAGGGAATAGAAGTAACAATTCAAGCTGGTGTGCAGGAATAGGGTTTTGAATCCAAAAAGAAGAGGAAGAACAAAAAAGCAGGTTAAAATCAGGAGAGCAAGAAAAGGGTGCGCAGAGGCATTCTGATTGATTGATTGATTGATGATAGATTGATTGGCTAGAATATCGTCAGATAGCAGTTGTTGCTTTTGTGAACTATAGGGATATGAACATATGCTGGGGTGGCCCTGCTAAAAGGACCAGACTTAACACCTTTTAATCTTTGGTGAGGTTACAATTTCCCTGGAATTGCAAAGTCAAGGACACATTTCTTTTAGACCATATTCTTTCCATGACTCCCAGTTTTTCTTTTACCATAACCTGTCTTCTTTTTCACATATTCAATTCAAATACTCTAGTAGAAAAGCCCTTATAATCTCAGTGACTTCTAACAAAAGTATATTTCTTACTTATGTTGCACAGGTAAGGGATGGATAGGGGTGTACAGATGACTTCGTTTCCTAAAGCACTCAGAGATCCAATATGGCTGAAGCCTCATCACCCTGTAGCTATACTCTCTGGAGCACCAGGCCTCTACTTGCCCTGTGCTGACTGCTAAGTCCAGAATTGATACACATCACTTCAGCTCACATTTCATTGACCATTTTCAGTCATGTGACTCCACTCAACTTCCCAAAGTCTAGAAGACATAGAAAACATGTGAAATATTTGGTGAACATTATTGTCTTTGCCTTTGGGGAAAGACTAGCTGTTGTCTGGTAGAGATTATAAAAGAATCATATGTGATGGGGTGAATCTGTTTGATTGAGTAGCTCCAAGAGGGCTATCACCAGGATGATGGCTTTACTTGCTTTAAATGGTCCAATTAGCCATTGTACAGGTTTTAGCCAGATGTCACTTTCCATCCAGATCATTTCCCCTGATGCCATTTTGTGATTTTTTGAAATTTCCTTTTGCACACCAGGGTCAGTAATTCCAAGCACCTGTTCTAACACATGAGGTTATGATGCTTCTTCATATTGCATAGCAAATGCAGAGGTGGAATCTGTTTCATTTTGTTGTTTTTTTTTTTTTAAGTAGCATATTGTGACAGAATATTTGTCTGTAAGTGTATATAGATTTAGAAATGCTTTTCTTGAATTTTCACCTGGTTATTAGCTTTGCAGGTAATAGCCAATGGTCAGGTGGATCTAGACAAAAGTATTTGCACCCTAATTATGAATTTGGTGCTTCAGTAAAGAATCCCATAAAGATGAAAAATGGTCTTTTTTAAGTATTTATTTTGAGTGAGAGAAAGAGCTGGGAAGGGGCACAAAGAGAGGAAGAGAGAATCCCACCAGGCTCTGCACTATCAGCGCAAAGCCAGACACAGGGCTCAAACTCACAAACCATGAGATCATAAGCTGAAACCAAGAGTGGGACACTAAACCAACTGAGCCACCCAGGCACCCCAAGGTGAAAAATGGTCTTGATGAAAAGTATTTTTTGACCTCTTTTCCAAATGAGGGATGCAGAAGTGCTTCAAAGACCTATAATGTATAAGTCGGTTAATATTTCCCAAATGTCTCTGTTACTAAAGATTAGAGGTAGAATTCAGGAGACCATTGATCCAGATGGGATATTCTCGTTCAGCACAGGGAGAGATGCTCTATCAAAAGGTCAAATTTAACTTACTAGCTGAGGTTGAGGCACTTAGGAAGGATATTTGGGGAACTCATAGGGTCTCAACACAATAATTAATTGACTTTGACTCATGTACTTTACCAATAATGTGAATCAGACACAATAACTTAGACTCTAATGTCTTAATTTAAGTTGATTTTGAAAAATATGTGTATCTCAACTCAGAGATTAATTTCCCTTCCCCTGATCCAGCCAGTGGTGATGTTGGTATGGAGGTGTGGAGATATCAATAGTCATCCATGTTTCTAATGAC
Source organism: Acinonyx jubatus (assembly GCF_027475565.1). Taxonomy (NCBI): domain Eukaryota; kingdom Metazoa; phylum Chordata; class Mammalia; order Carnivora; family Felidae; genus Acinonyx; species Acinonyx jubatus. The sequence goes on from NC_069384.1 coordinate 29,288,135, forward strand.
CTGTAATTTGTACTTCTTCAATAACTGGAGGGAAAAGGGGAAATATAGTTAAAATAACTCTTGAGAAGATATTAAAAGTTAAACATCTTGTATTTGGATTCTGAGCTTGGCACTTATGATGCCTGTAATTGCTGATGTGACTGAGTAAATTAACTAACCTTCCTGAGCCTGTTACCTCTTTTTAAAGAAGGGGAAGGGATGAGAGTTGAGTTTCTACATTAACCATACTTCTTTAGCTTAAAAATTTGGTGATTACATAATCAAAGTAAGGAATGCTAATGTAATACTGAACCCCAAAAGTCTTTCAAGGAATGTCTTGCCCTTACTGGCCTTGAACCCAACTCCATCCATCAAACCACAATACAAACACAGTCACATAACCACTCATAAAGTACATTCCCAAGTGTGGGAAGCTGAAAAATCCTCTACCAAAAGATATTTACCTTGAATAGGTAAAATTTTGGAACCTATGAATGCTACCTTCTTTGGGAAAGGGTCTTAGAAGATATATGTTAAGTTAAAGAGCTTGAGAAGAGATGATCCCGGATTATCCAGGTGAGCCCTTTATCCAATAACAAGCATCCTTATGAGAGACATACTGAGGAGAAGAGAAACGCTAAGGAAAAAATGATGTGACAATGAAAGCAAAGATTCAAGTGATGTAGCCACAGACCAAGGATATCAAGAAATGCTAATCTCCAGAAGCTTTAAGAGACAAGGAAGGACCTCCCCCTAGACCTTCCAGAGGGAATATGGCCCCGTCCTACTAGCACCTCGATTTCAGATTTTTGGCCTCCCAAACTGTGAGAGAATACATTTCTGTTGTTTTAAGCCACCGAATTTATAGTAATTTGTTACGATAACTAACAAACCATTTCTATGTGTTTACTCAGCTAATTCCTGGCTCCCTTCCTCCATTAATGTGAATTAGAATCTACCTACCCTTAGAGTACTGTTTCACTTTCTTGGTTAGAATCTTTTGGTTATTCCCACCCCCAGAAATAAGGATTAATCTTTCTACCCTCCTTTTCCTATGGTATTTTATTTATGTCTGTTAAAACACTATTTGGTTAAGTAGTCAACTCTTGATTTTGACGCAAGTTGTGATCTCATGGTTCCTGGGATTGAGCCCCACATTAGGCTCTGTGCTACCAGAACTGCTTGGGGTTCTCTCTCTTCCTCTCTCCTGGCCCTCCCACACTCACACAAAGGCACATTTGCACTTTCTCTCTCTCTCAAAATAAATAAAATAAACTTAAAAAATTTCTAATATTCTACTGTTTACCTTTTTATCTTGCCTCAGTGCCTACTTGATTACTGGAATAAGGTCAGCATTGCATAAATATTTTCTGTGTAACTATGGGACTGTGACCCATTATTGCTGGAATAGGGCCATTCTTTGAGTAATTATATATAGTGCCAGTCTAACCTCCCGAATATGTGGCTTCTTTCTTGGAAATTGCTTTACAGATTCTGGGTCTTAAAAACTGGGTGAAGGGAAGGCCTAATGGAATAAGAGTGACAAAAAAAGAGAGAAGATTAAAAAGCAACTTTAAATACTATAGTTATATTAATATCTCATTAATTAACTAAAAGCCTCTAAAATCACAATTGCCACATTATTGTTACTTATTTGCACCATACCTTGTTTATAAAAAAAGGGTCTGGCCTATCTAATATATGATTCCAACTATGTGACATTCTGGAAGAGGCTGGGGACAATAAAAATATTGGTTGCCAGGGTTTAGGAGTAGGGGGTGAAGAATGGGTGGAGCACAGAGGACTTTGAAGGGTAGTGAAAATAATCTGTCCAATATTACAATGATGGATATATCATTATAAGTTCGTCCAAACCCTTGGAATGTACAACACTAAGTGTGAACTCTTATGTAGTCTATGGACTTTGGGTGATTCTAATGTGTCAGTGTAGGTTCATGATTGTATCTAACCACTCTGGTGATGATAATGAGAGAGTCTATGCATGTGTGAGGCAGAAGGTATATGGAAGATATCTGTATCTTCTATTCAGTTTGGCTGTGACCTAAAACTTCTCTAAAAAATAATTAATAATGGGTGCTTGGTTAAGCATCTAACTCTTGGTTTTGACTCAGATCATGATCTCACAGTTCATGAGTTTGAGCCCCACGTCAGGCTCTGTGCTGACAGTGCAGAGCCTGCTTGGAATTCTCTCTGCACCACCCCCCACCCCCCACCATGACTCTGTGCTCACTCGCTCGCTCTCTCTCTCAAAATAAATAAACCTAAAACATAAAAAAAATAGTAATAATAGTAAAGAGGAGAGATGTGAGGAGATGTGAAATATTAAAGAATATGTCTTCTGTAGCAAAATTTGGGGTGCCAGAATGAGTCGTTCAGTGGCATATCTCCGTGAGCCCAGTAGTCAGTTCACAGAGGCCATTGTCTAACATACTGGGCATGTAGGATGGTATATGGGATGGTCTTAAGTTCAAGAACCCAAGACTTCATGTTTTCTAGTGCTATGGAAAAAACACAGACAACACTCCTTTTATAGGTGAGGAAATTAAGGCTACAGACAGCAACATATGCTTTGAGAGGTAATTACATTGCCTTTCTGAAACTGGATTTTGTCATCTGTAAAAGGAAGAGTTGATGTACATATTTGGGGAGGCTGCCCACCCTAAATCCTTTTTTTTAAAAAAAATGGCTCCCATTACTACATTATGCTTATACTATAGCACTCTATCTCCCCACTTACTATCACTTTTAAGTAAACCAGGAATGAAAGCACCCAAATGTTAATTTTTATCATGTGGAAATTACTCACTGTACAGTTATGCTGAAGCAGAGTTCTTCCTATCTATGACTATGCCCATGTTTCAAGGTATGTCACTTACTAGCTTGTGCTTAAATACCTCCTTTAAAACTCACTTTTTAAGATGGTGTCTAATTACTTTTCCCAGAGAAGAAAATGATGTTTATAGCTTCAGGTTTAGGAATTATATTTAGAAAAAAAGGAAAAAGAAATCAAAGTGTTTTGGAAAAAAGAAAGCTTATTTCTTACCTTTAAAAATATCCTACTTGAGACAGGCATTTAAAAATGTATTTAATTCCCAAAGGAAGTTTTGAGAAAAACATAAGCAAATGAAAAGTATGCTTAGAAGAGAAATTGTGTTTCAATCTAGTGCTCTAGTTTCTTTCTGAACACCATGACATTTATATTTTAAAAGGATAACAGCCATTAAAAAAAAAAGAGTAGATACAAGGGACTGTGATGGTCATATGGATTGCTAACTATTTACACACAGAATATGTTGTTTAAGATATATCTAAAGTGATAACCCCAGATACATCCCATCAGGGACTAGAATTAGTGCTCTCTGGGAAAATCCTCATGCCCAGGCCTGAAACATAGGAATAAGACCTTTGAGATAGTTCGGGCTAATTCAGATACACCATCATGGAGGAACTATAAACTTGAATTACTTTCTAGTCATTTGCTTAGCAAAATACAGTGAAAAATACTCTGTGCAAAGACCTGTTCTAGATTCTGTAGGAGTTAAAAAGATGAGTTATATTGGATTATACAAGGGTGAAGGAAGTAGCAAAGAGGGAGAGGGAAAATGGAGAGTGACTGAGTCAATGGAGATCAGAGTGAGGTGTGTACTATAAGTCTGAATCATGAAGAACTTAAGGAGCTTGAGGTTCCAACTTAAGAGACTGGTGTTAGAGGTGAGGTCTCCAAATTATGTCTCTAGAAACTTTATTTTAGTTCCATTCTGGAACCAGGGAAGAGAAAGAGTATTTGAAAAATGTCCCCAGATAAATGACATGGGTTCAGTCGGTATCACTAAAGATGGATTCAACCCCTTGGCACAGAAGGATGCACAGAAGGGGAGAAGCCTAACATTCTTGGAGTACATGCTCTATGCCAGACACTTCTAGTCTGTTATCTCATTTAACTCCAAAATAAATCCATGAAATAGAAATTGTTTCCTCCATTTTTAAAGATGAAAAATGTGAGACACAGAATGGTTAAATAAATTAATCCGTGTCCCACTGCTGGAGAAGTAGAGCTAGCATTCCATTCTTTTTACCCCTATCATGCAAATTTCCAAAGACAGATGCAGTATCAAACTTTGTTGTGGTTGTCTAGGTTCATGGCTAGATTAATGTGTTTCAGGTAACTGTAGTTTCTCTATACCTTTTCCAGGGAAACCCAGAGCCTCAGCTCTGTAGGTGGTGTTCTTTAATTCGTGTCCCTAAGTGCCTGCCTGCACTCATTCCTTTGTTTAACAAATATTTACTGAGCTTCTTCTATACGCCAGGCAAATATCCAGATGTTTTAGACATACACAACAGTGAACAAAACTCACAAAATGTCTGTTCTCATGGAGCCTACATTCTATTTTGAGGGAGACAGGAAATTAATAAAAAGCACAATAAAGAAGTAAATTATATAGCATGTTAAACATTAATAAATGTGAAAAAAAAAAGAAAAATAAAAACTAAACTAAACCTAGCAGGAGAAGGGAGATCTGGAACAGTAAAAGTGAGGGTGGGGATCATGGTGTCATTGAGGAGATGAAAAGTGAGCAGAAATCTGAAGCAAGTGAAGGATTTAATGATGCTGAAGTCAGAAATAAAGGGGCCATCAGAACAAACATTCTAAGGCTAACGTGTCTGGATTCAATGAATGTTAAGGAAGCCAGTATGGCTGGTGCAGAGTGATTGAAGGTGAGAATAGGATAAGATAAAGTCAAACTGGATTGGAGAGGGTCAGGTCATGAAAGACATTATAGGTTATTACCTGAGCTTTGGCTTTTACTCTGAGTTAAATGGGGGAGGTGATGAAGAATTTTTAGAAAAGATGTGATATGACCTTAGTTTTGAGAAGATTATTCTTTCTACTGTGTTGGTAAAATGTGTAGGAAGGAGGTAGAGTAGGAAGTCGGAAGTCCTGTAAGTTGACTCTTGCAATAAAGATGAGAGATGTTAGTGGCTCCAATCAGGGTGGGTATAGTGGAAGAAGGAGAACAGATTGGAGTCTGGATATTTCATAGATACCAATACAACAGGTTTGAGATGGATTTCATGTATGAATTTGAGAGAAATAGAGGATTTTAGAATGTCTCCAGGATTTTTTGCCTGAATAACTAGAAGACTGAAATTATCATTAAATAAAAGGAAAAGGCTGTAGAAACATGACTGGGAGGAAAGTCCAGGAGTTTTTTCGGATGTTTGTTTGTTTGTTTGTTTGTTATTAAACAGATATTCTAGATACTTATAAGACTTCTGTATTCATTGTCTATTGATGCATGACAAGTCATCACAAAATTAACAGTTTAAAATAACACCCACATTTTTAACTCACATTTCCCTAGGTCAGAAGTCCAGATGTATTCTCTGTTTAGGGTTTCACAAAGGCAAAATCAAGACCTCATCCAAACTAGGCTCTCAGCTGTAGGTTCTGCAAAAGAATCCATTTCCAGGTTCATTCAGGTTGCTGGCAAAATTAAATCCTTGTGGTTGTAAGACTGAGGTCCCTCTCCTTTCTGGCTCTTGTCAGAGGAGTTGCTCCCAAGTCATTGTTTACGGTCCCTTCATCTTCAAAGACAGTAATGTTTCATCAAATCACTTTCTTGCCGCAAATCTCTCTGACTTCCTCATATACTTTCCTCTTCTACTGCCACCATGGAAAAGCTCTCAGCTTTTAAAGATCTATTGTGATTATATTAGATAATTTTTCTTTTTACAATATAATAACATAATCAATAGAAGAGTAACAAGGATAGTGAGAGAGGATGAAATAGTGAAGGCTACAGGAGTTGTCTTAAAATTCTCACTACCATTACATCCGAGTATAGATGTTAAATAAGAAGTTAGATATATGAGCCTGGAGTTCGGGGACAAAATGTAGGCTAGATTTGGAAGTTTGTGTTTAAAGTTCTTGATTTTTATCTTCCCTACATCCTCCTTCAGTAGTTGGGAGTAAGTTGCTAAATAACACTCAGCCATAGGTACAGTTGGAGCTATTGACACAAGGTCAGACATTTCTATTACCTAAAAGAAACATTGCAGTGACTCACTTCATTGGGTGGATCTGATTGGAATGTCATGCTTGCAGTGATAGTGACTTTTCTGCCTAGAATATGTGGCTGCCATTATTTATAAGAAACCTACTTCAATCTCAATGGAAGACTGTGGCTGCTCCCTAAATTGTTCATTTGCTCAATCCTAAATAGTGCCCACTGTTCTCACCCACTTTAAATAGGTCTATGTCAAAGAAGAATTGGATTCAATATTTTTTTATTCCAAGAAAATGGTTATCAGATGTAGTTCTAAAATTCAGCACCCATAGAAGCAGAAACCAAGCTGCTCTGTGTGAGATATATTGAGCTTGTTCTCTGAATGGAATAGTAAGTAGTTAGGAAGAAAGCACTAGGACTTTTATCACTCATCATCTGGTGAATTAATTAACCTGAGGCTTGACTAATGGGAAGCTATTTTGCTGTTAAGGGTGATTAATTAACAAATTCTCCTACTTAGGAATTAGTGCTTCTATATGCACATACGCATATATATATGTATATTTATATATCAGTGTGTGTATATATATATTGCACTATTAGCCATGATTATTTAAAATATTATTTTCAGATTCTTTTAAAATAGTGTAAATAATTTAAAATAAAAGCAAAGGAGGTGCCTCTTCCTGGAAGTTTCAAAAGCTAATGAATAGTCCCCATGGTCATATTAAATTGACATCCAACAGAAAAGGAAATAGAGCCAGGTGACTCTTTTCTTGTCAAAATCATTAGCTTAATGGTAGAGGACACAGGACAAATGAACTGTAGAAGCAATTGTGAGCCATACTTTTGTTATATGACAAACTCTCCATCTAAGTGATGGGAACTAGGTGGGTGGGGATAAGAAGGGGGAAGGTATTGCGAACAGCTGCCAGATCATTTCTGTTATGTTTAGTTCAGCTTGAATTAGGAAGAAAGCAAAAAATGAAGAATGTCTTCTGCTTTAGGATGAATAAATATTGTTGAATCAGATGTTAAGATTGACTGTAACAAACTTAACAGCATCCAGAGATCCAAAGGAGGGAGATTACTTAGATGATAATGAATCTGAAATTTGTGTTCAAGAAAAGCAAATTATTTGGACTGAGGGGAGTTGTGGGGGTGAGACTCAATGGGGAAAAATAGCTATTTCCTAACATTCAAAGCATTGTCCTGGTAAAGAAAGAAAATATTTGTTCAGCATTACATTAAAGAGTAGGGTTAGAATGAATAATTGCACATTAAGAGCATCTAAAACATGAGATCAATGCAAGAATGGTCTTTCTAAGAAAAAACAATCAGATTCTTTTACTTGAATCATTTAAGCAAAAGCTAAGACACCACTGCTGAGGAATGTTTGTATTCTGTTCTTTATAAGCTAGATGATCTTTCATCCTGAACTGACTCTTAGATTCTATGAGCCTACAAAGAAAGCTAGTTTTATTATAGACTTGAACTTATTACATGTGATGATTCAAGCTTCTAAAGTAGTAAGGGTTACTGTATTAGATAAAAATAACTACTATTTGTTAAAACATCTATTATCAATCTATCATGATATCCATGTGAGAGACTGCCAGTTTTCCCCCAAAACCTGTTCTCCCTTTTCCTCCCAGAAATGGTACCCCAATATTTTAGCTAGCCAAATGGCTACCCAGAATAAAGACTTCACTTTGCAGTTTCCTTTATCGGGATTAAACAAAAATATGACCAACATATTGAAGGAAAAGTGACACGTAGCAATTTTCCTAAAACTTTCTAAGAAAGAACTGCTTCCATCTGGGTCATTCCCCTCTCCTCCTTTATCTTGTCCTCCTTCCTGCTGACATGATGTCTGCCGACGAAGAGGACCTATTGGATCCTGAGTTGTCTGAATTATGGAAACCATTCCTGATGAAGAAATTAGAGAGTACGTTAAGTATTAAGCTTAAGCATTTGAACTACACACACATACACAGGTAACTATGTGAGGTGATGGATATGTTAATTAGCTTGTTGTGATGAACATTTTACAGCATATATGTATATCAAGTCATCACGTTGGACACCTTAAAACCATACAATTTTTTTAATATTATTTTTTAACTTGTTTTATTTTTTATTATTTTTTTTTAAATTTACATCCAAATTAGTTAGCATATGGTGCAACAATGATTTCAGGAGTAGATTCCTTAGTGTCCCTTACCCATTTAGCCCATCCCCCCTCCCACAACTCCTCCAGTAACCCTTAGTTTGTTCTCCATATTTAAGAGTCTCTTCTGTTTTGTCCCCCTCCCTGTTTTTATATATATATATATTTTAAATTTCAACTGTACCTCAATAAAATTGGGCAGAGAAAAAAAAAGGAGCCTGAATGCCACAGAACTTTATGGTACAAAACTCATTTTCTTGTATCCAGACTTTCTCATGAGAGAGAAATAAATTATTTTTTATACTGCTGCCATTTTTTGTCAAAGACACTTAATAGTTAACTCTAATATAGCTGTACAATAGGCCTATAGCTATTTCTATAGCAATTTGTAATTGGTAATAGGAATTCATCATTGAATGTAAAGACATTGCAAAAATACTGTTATATATTTCTTAAATGTTACTTTTAATTTGTTTAAAATTTACACTATTTTTAAGTTGATAATCTGAAAATTGTAGTTTATTTGCTTTTTTCAAAAAAGCAAAGTTAGCTATGTAACAATTGTATCTTGCATCTTCAACATTCACAGTATAGACACTTATCCTAAGAAAGTCCACCATTTAACTAGAAACTGAATCAACATTATAGTATTCCTGTGATCTCAAGGATACTCTGGGGAGAGCTGAAGCAGATTCAATCATATGTATTAATACACACTCTATAGACCTTCTCATGGAACTCTACAAACCTGATTTAGTGACTTTCTACCTATTCAGATAGAAAACTATTTAGAGTTTGTATTTTTATGGGGAGCAATATCCAATGTTAGAATAAATTTATTATAAAATATTAGAAATAATATTTTTTGATAAACATTCTATTGATATCTCCTATAGATATGAAATGTTTTATGTAAATGATGTAGCATAACCAATAGACCATGGCAAGCTTTCTTGCACTGTCCTTTAAATGAACTTTACATAAGCCCAAGGATATACCTCATGTAAAAAAAAAAAATTACACTTTATGGCTCAGACATGTTGAAGTAGATTCCAAGGCTCATTCTCTAGAAAATCACTAGGATGTCTCTTCAGGACCCATATTCGTCAAGTCACGTAATCACTTGCCGGTTAGGTTAAATATGAGTTAGCATGTTATAAATAAATTTAATTTTCTCATGAATTCCCTAAACATACTAAATTTCTTTCAAATTATTTTAGACTTGACTCTAATTTTATTTTCTTAATATGTATATAAACATAAAGGATTAGGTGTTATATAGCAAACCCAGGTAAACTTTTCCTTTCAAGATCGTTACTGAGCAATGGAATAGGGTTGCAGATCACATATACCTGGAGCAGATTTTTTTTTTAAGTAGTCTCTATGCCCAACGTGAGTCTCAAACTCATAACCCTAAGGTCAAGAGAAACATGCTCTACCAACTGAGCCAGCCAGGCATCCCAGAGGAGATATTTTTTAAAACACACGACTTGCCGAATCAATACCACAGAGTTGTCTCCTAATAAACTCCTTTTTTTCTCAAAGGAATGGAACCCTCAAATTTTAGCTGGTCACATGGCTCTCTGGAATGAAAACATTCTGCACCTTCCTTTGTAGCTAGCTTTGCCCATGTAATTTCACTGTGCAAGTGGACCCACCAAAATTTGGAATCAATCTTCGTGGCTTCCCGTTAGCCTGAATCTAGGTGCTGACCGAAATCCTCCTCTTTGGGGCACTGACAGGTCTTGGCACACCCTCAATTACTGCAAGCTATTAAAAAATAAAAATAGAATCACTCTTCAAAACAAACTTATGTGGAACAAAACATCAAGCTGCCTTTCTCAGTAGAAGTTTTTAAAAGCATATTATGAAGTAGAACCACAAGTAGAAACCTCAAATAAAGACATAAGGCTCGACTGGGTTTTTTATTTTATTTTTTTATGAAAAGGGAACAGGGAACAATGACAAAAATAAAATGCAATATTAGGAGTTCATTTGAAAGTTCAACTTACCCGTTTGCACTGATCTCTTTACAGATTCAGCCCTACTTGTCGTCTCTTATAACTATAGACTATAGGATGAGAACTAGTGTGCCTGCAGCCCAGTGATCCCTGGGAACTCCAGGGTCTTAAATCAGAGGAAATCAGAGATGTCCACTCTGTACAAATCACTGGTAAAAGAAAAAAGAATGAAAATATTCCTAAGGATTTCTCAACAGTGAAAACAAATTATTTTCTTTTCTTTTGGTTAACTACGTATTTCAATTTACCAGAGTTAATTTTACTACCATTCTGCAACTGAAATATTTATACATTATACCTTTGACCTGGTGCATATGTAAGGGTACTAATTTGAGCTTGGAAATTATATATATATATATATATATATATATATATATATATATATATATACACACAAAAAAAAAAAACAAGGGGTGTTTCTCTTATTTAGCCTATACAATGATTTCAATTTATAGTAGACTGTAATGTATCATGCTGTATTACATACAATACCTCACTGTTTCTGTTTAAGTAAAACATAATATGCCATTGAAGCATTCAGATCTGTATTTTGACTAGCATAGTCAAAATACAACGCTAAAGAATTAGAGAGTAATACCAGTGTAATTAATGACGGCTATGAATGTATGTATGCATATATTAATGAACTTATCTCTGGTCTTTCAAGTTATCAAGCTAATACTATAGCTAATTTATAATTCTCTCCTTGATTAAATTCCTGCTAAAATTTTATTCTGATGGCTTATTAATGGAGTATATAAAATGTATTAATAATGGTGCAACCTGTAGTTAGTAGAGAATAATCATTGCAATCTTTTTAAGAGAGGAAGTATTTGGAGATGCAGACAGCTAAGTTTGCCTCAGTGATGTTCTTTGGTATTTTGAGTAACAAAGGGACACTGAGAATTTTCTACCTAAGAATGATTTTTACTGATATACACATGTGTCACTGATCCCCTTCCAGCACTCTAGTCAAGAAATTTTACCACTTCTTTGGCCTGATGTAAGATGTTCAGGGAGAGGAGTTATTCTTTGTAGGTGAATTATAGTAGGATAATTGTGAAGCTTCCTTTGAACCATAAGAATATAAATACAAAATGTTTGGTTTTAGTGGCATAGGAGAATGTACTGATAATAAGTATTCTGTGATTATCTTGCAAGCTTCAGTCAAGCAGAGCATTTGTTCTGGCCATACTTACGTGAAACAATGGCTAGAGGAACCATCATCATATGGTCAGACAAGCGGAAGATACCTTGGGGTTTCTCGGCTTTGGTACTATTGACAATTTTGGCCATGTTTTTCTTTGTTGCAGGCATTGTCCTGTGCATTATAAGACATTTGATAGCACCACTGGTCTCTAGCCATTATATATAGTAGTAGCATCCACCCCCCCAACTATGGCAACCAAAGAATATCTCAGAACATTGCCAAATATCCCCTAAGGGAAGGGTATAATTGCCCCGGATTAAGAACCACCTAATTACCAAATGACTAAAGTCACAGAATTTTCAGGAAAGAGGATTGACTCAGTCTTCAACCACATGTGATGAAGTGACTATAATTTATGAAATTAAAACAATATATATATATAGATATAAGAATAAACTATTTTTTTCAAATGCTTGGTAACATATTTTGGCTGTACACTCTCTAGGAGATGTTTTATCTTGTATATTTTCAATTATTAAAAGCATAGCAGAATAGCTTACATTATACCATTGTTACCTAGTATCAGAGATTAGTGAGATTTCTTGTTAAGGAAGTAAAAGATTGTTTTTATTGCACATAAATAGTAAGATGTTAGGGAGTGTCATTAGGATAGAATAAATAGTGGCATTAGAATAAAAATGAATATAATTGCTAAGGTATCCAAATCTTGCTTAATGGTGTTGAAAACATATATTAACAGGTGAGACAAAATCTAATTTATAAAAAAAAATATTTAAAGAAGAGAGCTGAAACACTAGGGCAATGTTCATTCCTTCCTGTATATATTTTGTCAAAAAATTCTTAAAGATAAATATCTTGATGATACGTTCTTATTAAGCTTTGTCTTAATTAATCTTAAAATACCTAGAGTTTTGTGTGGCTCAAAATATGTAGTTATTAATATTTGTTGAATTAATGAATTTTGATACTTCAAATTATCTCCTATTTATTTATACTGTTTTAGTTCAGTTTGCAAATACATCTTGCTTGGAATATTGCTATCTTTCTAAATAATGTTGGGTTTTTTTTGTTTGCTTCTAATTTTATTCTCCACCATACTGCAGCCAAAGATTTTTTTAAAACTCATTTTAGAACATGATTTAAAGTCATAATTGACTCCCTATCACTGAGGAAAAGCCTAAGACCTTTGGCAGTAAGCATATTTAAAATTTTAATCTAGCCCCGGCCTACCATTGCTACCTCATCTCCCACTACACCCGTGTGCTCAGATACCTCAGTCATGCTACATTCCTTGTAGTTCTTGGAAGGAGTCAGGCTTTCTTGCATCCCTGTGACTATGTTCATGCAATTCTCTCAGCCTGGATTCTTCTCTGTCTCTTGCTGATTTGCCCTAGTCTTAAAATATATATTCATGACTTGATTCTTAGTCAAAAGGTCATCTTCTCTGCCTGGAGTGTCCTAGCTGAACCAAGTCTTTTACTGCACTTCGTTTTAATATATACTACCTTTTAGTACTTCCTTTCTGCAGTCTTCCTAACAATTTTTTATGACCTATACTAAAGCATTATTATGTTGTATTATAACTGCCCATAAGTCAGGTCTGGCTGAGGTTTAATCTTTCCTTGTGTTTTACTTTGAGAACATACAGGTGGTGAAAAAGTCTATTCTGATTGCCTCTCAGGGGGCCTTCTCGGGTAACTTCACAGCTTAGACCTCTCTGCAGCTGCCAACAGCCTATAGAAGATTCCATGTTACAGATACCATTAGAACTCCCCTCCCCCTCCCCACCATTTACTTACTTTTCCAGCCCCTTTGGAGTCCTATATGGTTATCTCAGACCCATGCACCAGACTCTGGAAAACAGAGGTAGAATGACAAACTCCAAGTCCATACAGGGTTCAAATCCTGGCTCTGTCATTCACTCACCATGTGATATTGAACAAGTAATTATCTATAAAGTATGAATAGTAATGGATTCATCTCACAAAGTTGTTGTGGAAATGATATAACTAAAATATGTAAAACTCTTGATAAGAACTAGTCACATACTCAGTGTGCCTTTGTTATTTGCTATTCTTTTATATACAGATGTTAACTTATGAGCAAGCTAGCTCATAAAGGTTAAAAGAACAGTTTGGTAGAGGGCTTGGTACAGTGATTTGCAAAGGCTCAGAGCTGAGCTATTTAGGTTCAAAAAAGCTCTATGGACTTGAATAAGTGATTTAAACGCTATGTGCCTCAGTTTTGTAATGTACTAAATGGAGACCATTATGTATGATCATTGGGTTTTTATAAGGATTAAATGAATAATTACATATAAAGAACTTAGAATTTGTAATAAGTTAGCAAATGTATTAATATTAATAACTTAGGTGAGAAAACATTCCTACACATATGTATTCAAAATTCGTCTCATGTAGACTGTCCCCCCACTCAATATTTCCATTGTTTCAAATTCCACCTTTATTCATTCTCTTTGGTACTGCCACCCATTTGAGGTTTCTCCTTATCTTTCTAGTAGCTAGAAATCTTAAATAGCAATTTACACTTCAGCCAGATGAGTTCTAAGGGAGAATAGCCTTCCCTCCATGAGCAAAGGTGATTTGATTCCTCTGGTTTCAGTTCAGTTTCCCCACTACAGCAAGTTGAGGGCTGGTGTTTACCAGGGCTCACCAGCAAGGAAGCAAATCTTGAAAATCTAAAGTTGAAATTTCCTTACAGTCAACCTGGCCAACTGTATCACCTGTTGAGGAAAGAGTATTTTTCCTGTTAACTTCATTCAGGTCAGGTCCTTGGAAATGTTTGACATTTCTACCAATATCCTTTCACCATGTTTAAACCCACTTCACGTTCTCTTGTTCCACCCAAAGCCCGGGTAATAAAAAAAAAACAAAAAAACAGAACTCACTAATTATGAAAAGTTGTGTTCTTTTTTTTTTTGAGATGAATTGAGCCAGTAGACAGTAAAAAAGTTTGAATCTAGAATCTTCTTGAGAAGGTGATGTTGAGGGAGGCCAATTCATTTTACCAACTTCTGTTTACATGCATCTGAAGAGAGAGGAAAGGGTGAGGTAAGCAAGATGAAAAATAATAGGTACAGAGAAAATAGAATACTGAGTTAAATTTTAACTCACCCTTAAAAAGTATATAGAGACATAGAATTTTAAATTTCCTATTTATAAAATAAGAACGATATGAACTCTCTCATATCCCTCAGAAGTTTTTCAACGAAAAGTGCCTGGGTCACTCAGTTGAGAATCCAACTCTTGATTTCATGACCTCATGGTTTATGAGATCAAGCCCCACTTTGGGCTCTGTGCTGACAGTGTGGAGACTGCTTGGGATTCTGTCTCCCTCTCTCTGTCACTCCCCCACTTGCTCCGTACCTCTCTCTCAAAATAAATAGAAAATAAACTTTAAAAAAACTATTTAAAAAAGTTGAATACAAATCGATTATTGTTTCTAAACTAAAGGATAACCTGAGAATTTGTTTTGTGTATCTCATAATATCTTTGACAAACATTGCTTCATTTTAAAGCCAATTTTAATAACTGTATTTTTAAATTTAATGTACTTTATCTTAAAAATATTATTCTTTTAAGAGTACCTCTCCCACTAACATGATTTGAAAAGGGCAATTTATCCCATGTTCAAAGCGGTAACATCATAAATTGGCGGTTATCATCATATAGCAATTGATTACTTTAAAGTACATAAATGCATAATGCATGCATTGCGGTTCACTGATTAAAGGAATAAGTGACCATATAAATAATACCAAGATGTAGACAGTTTTCAAATATTGGCCAGAATATTTCGATCATGCTAATTCACTTCAGGCAGTAGAGACTAAATTTTATTTCATTTGCCTTCTCCCACCTCTTCTTCTGGGAGCATAGTCATGTGCCCGGATGGTAATTATAACCACACCTTGTGATCAGTAATATTTTCATAAATATAATTTAAAAAGCCTGAGAGACTTAGAGAGATTTTTGTATTTCCATGGTAATGTACACAAACAAGGAAAAAATGTGCTTGCCTGAATGTGTGATTAGCACAGCCCTGGTAGTCTGTGTTGGTATTTCCAAAAGTTTGCTCACAGTATTCCCAGTTGGTTCATTCAGGTGACATAGAAATGCCCAAAGAGACTGACTTTAATACAGAAGAGCACTGAGACTATGAGAACTTGCCCTGCCTGTTTTATTGTTGGAGATAAAAATCATACACTTATTGTTGTTCTTCAAATAAATATTTCAGACGCTTTTATGAATATTTAGTGCACATGCAATCCCCTTTGAATGGCACGAGGTGAAGTAAAGGAAGAATAAAATACATCTTAAGTTCTGCGTCTTTCCCTACTACACCACTGGAATCCTCGTGTATCCACACAATAGATTAACTACCCTCTGTGCATACTATATTTTGCTCAGCCCTTAATATTCTGAGGCGGAACTGAAACAGTCGTTATCTGTGGCCGTTCCTGGGTGATTTTCAAGCCCAGCACTACCCACCCAAGTGGCAGTGACACCGGCTTTCACTGAAGCCTTATTACTCTTAAAAGAGCAATTTGGTTGGTTGCACGGCTATTAGGATCACACAGCAGCCTGAAAGCTGTCAGTACAACTGCTTCTCATCTTTTTCACACAATCCTGACATCTTTTCTTTTTGCTGCTGGACACAGACATTACTGTTTTTATCATTTTCAATCAAGCTCACCCAGAACACTGAGGAATACATTCCCACTGAAAGCAAAGTGAAGATCAGAAATTATTTTATAGCTCCTGGAGCAGGAGCAGAGAGCTGCGTGCTGAGAGGAGCCGGATCCGTGAGAAATGTAGCTTGGCTCAGGGCTACATCAGGGAGCTGCTACTTCAGCTGTTAAAGATGGCAAAACAACACCTACCTCAGGGTTTTCAATGATTAATGCTATTTTAATAACCGGGAGGGAAGAGGATGTGAGAAATTTTGTGAAATTAACTTGTGGAAATGTTATCATTAGAGAAAGTGGGGAAAATTACTAGACTTGAACTTTTCTTCGTTTTGATGCTCTTTTTCTCTGGACCAACTCTGAGCAAGCTCACTCGGACCCCCTGGAAAGGAAAACCTTGGAAAGGGGGTAAGTGATGAAAGTTGTGTGTTAAACATCTAAATGGAGTTAGCAAGGCTGATCAATGGCAACTTGAGGACAGCTAAAGGTAGAGGAACTGCGTCTGCTTGAAATCAGATTTTTATTTCAGGCAAGAGGTTCTGTGTTGTAGGTGGCTGGGAAGAAGAGCTTTTCTCTGTTGTTGATAGGAATGTATTTTTGCAATTTTGGGTTTTGGGGCTATCAAAGCATTACAAGGATTGTTTCCAGCAGGAAGGATGTAGAGCCAGATGCATACTGCTCTACCGCAAGGATACGTGTGGTATCCTTAGGAAGCTGCATTATTTTTAAAAAAGAAATGGGTCCTGAATATGTTAGATCCTTGAATTGTTTGGCAGATTTTGTGAAACGGTCAGAGGGATGCCTGAGGAGGGGCACGTTATGAAATGCAGTGCTACCAACACTAATTTTCTGGCTGACTCTATCACTGTTGATGTGTTAATAAAGATAAATTGCATTAACTTTATTGAGGAAAAAAAATCTGCTGAACAAGAGCAAGCCTTTCAGTACTTTGGAGTGTGGAAATCCATTTTCTCCTGCTGTCGAGAAATTATGATGAGATGAGAGAGAATTGATGATACTTTGACCCTGCCTTTTTGTAAAGTTCAGTGGATTCTGTTTTTCCTGAATGCCATTTGTTTATACTAAACACAAGTTATCAGGGTATCTGTTCTGTGAATGCTATAAGCCAAAATGATGCTGCAGAAATATCCCATAAAAGACTTTGTGAACTGTGTTTGCATGTTTGCAAGAAGAAATCTTGATGGAAGATAGCTGAGGATTTTGCTTTGCAGGAGAATTCTTTTCACCTAATATTTTGTCTCCGGTCTGGAAATGTTTTCTGGGTTTCCCCACCTTTGCTTTACTGTTAACGGTATGATGTGAGGTTAAAAAGAAGCATGAACATTAACAAGAAGTTTTAATAATTTATCACGACATCTCAGCAGGATTTCCTAAATACATGAGCCTTTTCAGTTTGATCTTTCCGTGTCTCCTTTGGTTGCATTAAAGATATTACAAATCTTCCATCTACAGTACCTTGGAGGGAAAAGTTCCAACAGGCACTTAGCTTAGATGGTTGGTGCAGATGTACTCCTGAGGAGGAACTGCAAATGATCTTTGGGCATTGTAAATTATATCACCACATTACCGTATTTCCTAGTGGTATCACTGTGTGTGTGGGGGGGGTGGGTATCTTGAAAACTGCAAGCTGTTATTTATGTTAGCCAGCATGGCAGCTTTTGGGTGGCTTGGGATCCAGAGATGTATGGTGTTAGCAACTCTAGGGGATGTCAGAAGTGTTAACTTCTACTTCCTATATAATTTTTTCAAAGACAGTCTGCACCTCTAGCATGTAAGAGCACCATTTCCTGTGATAAACTTTAGCAGTAGACTTTGGAGTTCTAGCTACCTGGTGAGAAAGTTAGACTGCTACAAGGTTTAGGAAAAACTGTTAACCTAGTCAGAAAGGTTCATTTCAAAATGTTTGCATGTGTTCCTAGGCATTCATTCATTCCACACAGCTTTAAATACAGATGCATTGGGTTTCATTTGTAAATTAGGTCTGAAATGTTTCGTCTTTGAACATATGACTACTTTTTCCAATGTGCTCTAACTAGCTCAGCTAGAAATTTGCTAGCTCTGCTGTATGATGATGATATGAGTCAGTCAGGTTCAGGAATAGGCAATCATAGCAACGTATTTCATTTATTGTTAAAGGAGTTTTGTGTATTTTAGAAAGGTCAAGCCAGTTGCTGGAAAACTTTAAACATGTTGACCTTTTTTTAAATTATTTTCTTTTTAGTGCCTCTTTTTGTCACTGAATATGTATTGCATAAATATTTTCCACAGATTCTGTGTTCCTGTACAGTAGCTTTACCTTGATATGCATATGTACTGTTGTAAACATTTATTTATTCATGAGCTTGGCTATTGATGGCTGTGTGTTATCTTTTGATGGGTTATAAAATTCTGTTACTTGTCCCTTGGCATATTATGCAGTCTTTTAAAACATATTTTTACAATTTTTCAACATTATTTTCTTTCTCGGGAAGAAGCGGGCTTTATTATTTTGTAGGATACCTACCAGAAGTATAGGTATTTATGGGGTAGGTTGAAGGGAGAGAAGGAGGGCTCTTAAACACTGTGGCCAGAGGCAAAAAGAATCAAGGTTCAAAACACAAAATAAATTTAAAGGAAGGTCATTTTAACTACTTAAAGAAAAAATTGCTTCATATCAATACTGATTCAAGCTTATTTGCTTTACAGAAAGATCTTCAAAACAGATTTTTTTTTTGTCAAAAATACTGGAAAAAGTAACAACAACAAAACAGCAGAGTTTTCTTCTGAAAAAAAAAATCGAACTCACATTGGTTCTGTGCATTTGTCTTAATCTGATTGAGCAGCTGTCAACCTCCATATGGCAACCTGCCCACACTGACAATTTCCATTTTTGTTGTATTAGCAGGAACCACCATTCTGAGAGAGGGGGTTACTGGGGCAGAGCCAGGGAGTGGTGGCTTCACAGATCAGTGAACAGCTATGGCCTGTGAGGGGTAGTACAAACAGCACGTGGCCAGGCAGCTCAAAACAGGTATCTATCAACTGACTTGTTAGAACATTTGGAAAAAATGCGGATTATTGTTGGCTACCAAGGGAGTTTTAAGCTCATCAATGAACATGAATCTCAAATATAGGTTAATAGGCCAGCAACTTTTCCCTCAGGCACATGCTTTTCTATTTAATCACAATATATGGAACTCCTTAAGGGAAAGCAGGTGTCTCATCTGATTAGTTCAGAGCATAGCATAAGTGATCATAAGTTTGCATTCATGATAAACTAACCAGAAATCCTAACTACAGTGCTGACATCATCTCATTAGGATTAAAGGACCTAATTATTTTGCATTCAATTACTCTCACTGGAAAGACAGTTTCAAAGATGTAAAGAGCTCCATTCCAATGAGCAGACTACACAGATAAGTTTACATTGTAGATGGTCAATATGTGTAACAAAAAGGGAATTTAAAAACTGCGTGTTTTTTTTTTTAATTTTTTAAATGTTTATTTGTTTTTGAGAGAGAGAGAGAGCGAGAACAGAGGAGGGGCAGAGAGAGAGGGAGACACAGAATCAGAAGTAGGATCCAGGCTCCAAGCTGTCAGCACAGAGCCCCATGAGGGCTTGCACTCACAAGCTGTGAGATCATGACCTGAGCTGAAGTCTGACACTTAACCAACTTGAGCCACCCAGGCGTCCCAAAACTGCATGGTTTTTAACAAAAAAATCTGCTATTGGAATTTAGAATTTAAGCCATTTTAATATTTATAGTTACTTTGAAAGGTGAAAATCGGAGGTAAATAAGAATAATAGGGATATAAATAGGTAAAGCTAGACCAATGTGATAGTTACATTAAACACCTGGTGCAACACAAACATTGACCAATCAGAACAATCCTTGATCCAACTAAGGGGAGGGTCCAATCCTGACCTCAATTTTGCCCCACCCACTCTTCCACTTGACCTGAACTCCATTTGAATCTCCTACAAGACTCTGTTAAGTTCATTCAAGCTTCTCAGTTATGACATAGGGGTTAAACTCTGACAACAGAGCATAAAGTTATCAAAACTTTTGGTGATTCAAAAGATTCTTTCACAGAACTCTCATACTTGTTTCCTTTTACAAATTATGGCAGTCAGTTGCCCATGTTTGTCTTCACCAAAGAAAACCTCTCTGGCAGTTATCACCCCTCTCTCTGTGAAGGGTTAGAATGGATAATAAGCACATATTATGCCATTATATCAATTCATGGTATATTGAAGCACTGATGGGATATTCTGAGTGTCCTTTTAGATTTTACAAAGTTATTTACATGGTCCTGTATAATATATTGATGGTTATTTAGGGATTTGGGGGAATGTACTGAAGTTCTTTTGACCTTAAAAGGGTTTTTTTGTTCTTGTTGTTTGTTTTGGGGGTTTTTGTTTTGTTTTGTTTGTTTGTTTGTTTTTAAATCTTGACTATGTGCTGCTGTCTACTATGGACAAGATCATTTTTATGATTCTGCCTGATATCTTTTCCAGTTATATGAGCTGATAAAAAAATCTACTTTGTTTGAGCAAGTACCTCACACAATCCAGTGGTCTAATGTTTCTTGTTGTAATGTAAGAAATAAAGGTTTTCATTTCTAAAATTTTCATACTGATGGTTTGCTCTTTCATAAACACCAAAATAATTTAAATTTTCCTGATTTGAAGAAACAGAAACAGATCACTTTATCTTTGAAGTTTTTCCTGGAATGTCCTTTTACTACTGCAGTAGCCCTGGCTGCCAGATCAAAGGCCCCTCAACCACATACTGAAAGTAATATTCCATCTTTTAAATGACTAGGGTATTTTATTTAGGTCAGAGGACATTTGTCAGTTTTTACAATACTTTATTGTTACATGTCTCTGTGTTTTGTTTACCATTTGTAAGTTATCTGAAGAGAAATTTTGTCTTTGACTCATATTAGCAGGCAGTCGTATATACTAGATGCCCAAAAATTTGATGAGTGAGCAACGTATATGAGATATTAGACTGGTAATAAAATAAACTATGGCTTTAGTGTTAATTACACATTTCTTTTAACTATGTGCTATATCTTACCTTTCTAATGTTGGGAAATCATTTTTATCACTATCCTTTTACTACATCATTTAAATTTCAGTTTTAATTATAGAAAAATATGAATATATTTATAGTACTATAAAACTTAGATAATTCTGGAAGACTTATGTAGCAAGTAGTGCAGTAAGGAAAAAAGAAAGCAACGTTGTTGTTCAAAAGTAATTTATAATGTGAGACTGAATCGGGAAACTGAACTGTATGAATATTCATGGAAAATGTAGAGTGTTTTTGCACTGTGTATAATCACCACTTCTGTTTTCCATTTGTTTAAATTATTTAATCTCCATCTGTATGCAATAAATAGATTTAATACCTTATCTTTCCCACAACTGAAGAGTAAATTCCAAAGCCAAGTCTGAAATGATTATTTTTCTTCTATATGTTCAAAAGATTATCAGAATATTTTTTAGATATAGAAATTAAAGAGTATGCTTGACAACTTGATGAAGATCTGTTGTAAAATTTGTTTATGTTTTCTGATATTATTTGAAAAATAGCATTTGATAATTCAGCAAAATGCGTATGAGAGTTTGGTAAGAAAAAATTGTTCTTGACAATAATTGACTTTTCTTTGTCTTACAAATTATGACTTGAATATATTGTACCTACAACCATTTTTGTTTAACTTTTATTCAAATTTACTATTTCACTTTTAACCTCAAAATTTTGTTTTAGTTATCTATTTATTATTAATGTAATGTGGGTTTTTTTTGCCATGTGACTAAAACGCCCCAAGAGTTCAAGTGATATTTACCTAAAATACATTTTTCATTGGATGACAGAGGAAAAATTGGAAAGAGTTTTGAAATATTTCTTTATGTTATAAAATAGGTGCTGAAAGCAATATTTGACTGTATGCTAAAGTTTAAATTAAAAAATAGATGAAAAGAAGTTCTCAGAACTTAACTTACAAATAGAATACAGACTTTTATCAAAAGGAGGGAAAACCTGCCCAGGAAGCAGAGTGCTGATTATCTTGAAATATATAGTTTTGGGATCTGTGCATCCTTTATAAAGTCAGATTATGTCTGTGAAAGAATATGATCTGAAAATAAATGAATGCATACCACCCTTATTAGGTATGTGTGCAAGTTCCTAAATGTGTGTTACCATCAGTCCCCAGCCCACTCTACTCCAGATAGGGGGCTCATCATCGAAATTCTAGAAAGAAAACTTTGTTCAAGAAATAAAAGGCAGATAAAGATTTTTAAAGAGGTTATTTAATTCACAAGTAAGACAAACTGACAGTAATGAAATGCCTTGGATATATTAGTGTTGGGGTTCATGAATCCATAGTTAAGATTGTGTCAGCACTTACATTATAAGCTACATTTTCCAAGGGTTTACAACTAGGCCATAAAATTTTTGCTCCAGGATGAATCATGGCTACATTAGGCCTTGGTCAGAGAGCAATTTCATTTTCTCAATTTCCAAAAGCAAACCTTCAACCTTCAAAGTTATTTGAATGTAAAAATTTTAAAAGGAAAGAAAAAAGAAAGTAAAATAAAGCTATGCTTATAGGCTTTATTACTTGAAAAATAATTAAAAGTTCAAAATAGAAATTCCAAAAGTGATGAGAGTTTATAATAGCCAATTAAATAGTGTGTCTATCAAATAGTGATCTTGATCAGTCATGGCTGGGGATCTTTGTTAGAGATTTTTGTTTGATTAAGAAAGCAAGATCATCCAAACAACAGATCATTCCTCTGAAAAGAAAAGAAAATAAGCACATTATATTTAAAAGCCATTGCATTTTCAGAGGACAGAGCGTCCATCAGAGCTCATGGCCTTATCCAAAGTTGCCTTTCAGTCACTTAGCCACCCTAGTCCATAGGATTACTTTTATCCAAGAGTAGAATTTAAGAAAAATAACTGAAGGATCACAGTTCCAGAGTTACAATGTGAAAATCAAATCAAAGTTTCAAAATCCTTAACTGGTACCTAAAAATGATATACAACTTCATAAAAGAAAGGAATTTCTTTACTGATTCCACATAGGGTTTTTAAAGCCATTTATTAAGTGTGTATTCCAAGCTTTACCCTCTTGGAACCTGTAATTTATAATTCTTAGGACTTTTTGTGGGGGGAGGGTTGGGGGGATGGAGAAGAAAGAGGATTTATTCCCCCCCCCCCCCTTTACTTAGCATGTCTCCAACTAAGTTAAGTGACTGCAATGTTAAAAACAAAACTGAAGTGGGCTTGGTACTATTTCAGGAGGGGGGGGGTGCGTAAAATACCCAAATTATATTCTGAAGTCATCTTTTCTTTATATCATACCAAAACCTTGATGCAGGGTGAAATTGGGTAAGCTCTAGCATTCAATCTGTTCTACAAAATGGCTTACTAATTTCTAGATGATTTATACTTGTGTGTGTGTGTGTGTGTGTGTGTGTGTGTGTGTGTGTGTGTTGGCTTTTCTGTTTGTGCTTTTTTTTTAATGAGAAAACAAATGGCTTTCAAGTACAAAAATCATTCCTATTCCTGTTTTTGTGATATCTCAAAGTGTCTTTAGCTATTGAGTAACTGTGACAATTCAATTTAAAATATAAATTTTGAATAATCTATTGGGGAACTTTGGTTGTGGAGAGGCATGGTGAGTGACAAGGTTTAGGAAAATATCTATATTCCAGGATAAGAGAGAAGCAGCTGTACTTGATAACAGGGAGAAAGTAGATGTGAACCCATTAGTTTTCAAGCTGGTTTTTGTGGTTTATACTTACCTGATTCAGTCTGAAATCCAGTACAATTTACTGCTAAAAAAATCTATACCTATAATTAAGCCTACAATGTATGCTTTATATTCCAGTTTGTAACAGAGTTTTTTAGTAGAAATAAGTGAGATATTATCCTATTAGTAGTATGCAGACACAACCATAAATATTATGTATACATTCACCATAATAGTTATTGGAATGGTTACATTTCGAATTCTGCCTCTGTACAAAATGCTAAATTCGTAAGTCTGTATTCTCACACAGAGAAAATATTTGCCTACTATTATTATTTGGGAAAATATAAAGGCTTAATAGGTAAATTCAGTACTGACAATTTATAGCTCTTGATATGTTGCCAGAATAAGTATAGAAATGCATTTCTTCTGTCAACTTATGAAGAGTTCACCACATAGACTATTAGGATAGACCCTACATATGCTTAGTAGAATCCCTTTCATATCAGTGTCAAAAGCTCTGTCATCAGAGAAGTAGTTATCTAGCTGGGCTAAGTCCAAGATTATGTTCTGGAGACAGGGGCACATCATGAAATCTCTAATGTAATAGTTGGCAGCTAATAAAGAATTTATTTTAGGGCAATTTGGAATGTAACTGAAGTGTCTTCCAGAATCCATAGGGGTCTGAGAATTGCTTCTGGCTAACTAATATGGATTTTCATTTATCTAACAGAATGCCCCATTCCTGTTTAGGGACTGTGTGGATCAGTGCAGAGATACATGCAGGGATTTGGGGCTGAGGTTGTTGATTGCCAAGCATGATGAATTAAACTTGATGCACTGTTAGAGAACTTTGACGATCATCCATTTCCATTTGAGGCCCCCCAAAATGTTAAGACACTAATGTAATTTGTACATTCAAAGTGGAAAAAAATATGTATTATACTTTTAGCAAAATCTATGTATATCTCCTATATCCTCATACTGTGCTTACACTTATGTAGAACACCTAAAACATACATTCATTCAAATATTTATTGAATGCCCCCAAGTGAAACTTATAATTTAAATAAGCAGAAAAGATAAACATAAAGATACATTTGGAAAAATAACTAATATAATACATGAACTATATGTCTCTTTTTTAAGGCTTTGAATAGGTAAATATAAAAGGGAAGATATTTTAAATGATAATTATAATAAGGAAGACAAGGAGGTAGAGAGCTATGTGCTGTGTATAGCTAAGTAGGTTTCTTTTCTTTTCTTTTCTTTTCTTTTTTCTTAAGCACATACTATGTGCTAGGCTCTGTGTTTTATAATTTCTTTGAATTCTGTAACTTAATGCCTAAATCTACTCTATCCAAAAGGTACCATTATTTTTATCATCTGCATTTGTTATATGAGAGTAACAACGTGTCTAAAGTTACCAAGTAATATATTTTTAAGCCAGTTACTTAACCCAGGCAAATGGTACGTGAATTTAGAGGACAATTAAGTAACCAATCTGTGATGGTCAGCGTGTTGAGAATTAGTGGGAAATAACAGCGAAATCAGTTAAATATAGCTTTAAGGGTCAAGCAGAATAAATAGAATTTATAGAATTGGAGACAAGGGTACTTTGCAGGATATGTTAAGACATATAGCATGATAACTACAGTATCTAGGGAACAATATCTGATACCGATTACCTGAGTGATTTTGCAGATACCTGTCACTGTAGAACTCCTGCTTCATTATATTTGCAAGATTTACGTTCTGATATCTTAAAAACAAAAGGAGTGACACAGAATCATGCACTAGAATAAAAAGTTCAAGATGTGATGTTGGTCTTCTCTCATTGTGAAGAGTTTAATGTATAATGACACCATCAGTGAAAACTTTTCACTAAAAACTATTTGTTTTATGTGCAGAGTATGTTCTGAAGTGGTTGATACTTCAAAATACTTTGTATCAAAATTATTAACTGATTTTGCATTACCACTATAATAAGTTTGTGTGCATATGTGTGTGTGTGTGTGTGTATATATAAATTAGTATGTAAATATATATGAATATGCCATATATAAATAAATATCTTTCATAATTGCTGCATTTAAATATGTGAGTATAAACTATGTGGTTATGTCACTAATCAGTTATAAGTTGTACATTCTTTATACAAGTTTCATAGAGGTACAAACAGGTAGCAGGAAGCCTCAATATACATATTCTAAAAAAAAAGTTCTTCATATCACAATTAAACTGTTGGATGACCATTAAGATTTACTGTTATAATGTTAAGTGTCTTATGTATATATGAAAGCATTCTTTTATTCATGGATGGCTATATTAGTCAAATAATTTGAGAGTGGTAGCATATTTTTCCAAAGCAAAAAATTTAACTTACAATAAGTAATTTTAAAAATATGGGATGAAGCTCCAGGAAGTCAGTCTGACTTATAACTGTCATTTCCTTTCAAGTAGATCAAACTGAATTATTAAGAACTAAATGATCGATAGATGTATTGAGAAGATGCAGCTTATTACATTAGTTCACATTTGCTAAACTTATTTGAGATTGTCATCAAAAACACAGACCTCAAATATCTACTCACATCTCTGCCATTTATTAACTGTGTACTTTGTGGGGGTGGGGGTGGCATTGACTTGTGAAATTCTCAACATTCTGACAGCATTATTTTGTGTGGAACAAATAAGATAGCATATGTAAAGTAACTAGTTTTTCAACAAATATTTGCTTCAGAAAAAATAAATATAAATCTCGAATCTTCTATTTATTACTATTAGCACACACACAAAACAACAAAGGCTAATTGCTAACATTTACTGAGCATTTCTTGTGTGCCAGCATGTGTAAATGCTTTCCATGCATAATCTTTTCTAATCCTATGTCTATATATTAGGCCCTACTTTTTCTCTTACTTTACGACTCAAATAGCCAAATCTGTTTTCCCCTCCTGATTTGAATTCATCAATCTGTATTTTAGGCTCATTAAAGATGTAAAAATGTTTGGCATATATATATATATATATATATATATATATATATATATATATATATATATATATATATATTAATTTAGCCAAATAAAACACAGTCACCATCCAATACGTCAATAAATCAAATAACAATATCACACCTGGTTTAAAATAAAGGTAAGTATGCCCATGATTAAGAGGGCATTTGGGGAATATTGACAGTGTAGAAAAAAACAAAAACAACTATATTTTTAGGAAATCAAACAAGATATGCTTAGGTGGCATGGAGATTATCATTCTCATATAGTATATGTAAAATTGGAGTATTTACAAGGGCAAAATTGGAATTGAATGAGCCAGGTCCAAAACCAGATGGCAAGAAAAAGTTTCAAGCTGTTCCATTTGGAAATTGATTTTTAGATTTCCACGTGGTGCATTACATTATAAGTTCAAATTAATTTTAAACTCTTAATTTTTCATATATATCTTCATGACTCCCTGTACATGCCTTCTTGCCTGTCTTGTTGCCAGTGAATCTAAAATGGGCACCAAACAGCTTTTCACTCTACATTAAATGCACACAGAATAGCACTTAACTGTGTGCATTTTGAACTCCTCTCAATAAAAGTTTTAAGAGACAAGAAGCTTTTTCTACTTTAGGATCACTATTAGTCTGAATAATACATAAACATTGAGAAACAGTAGAAGTTCTACTGAGGATTGCAACAGAGCTTTGATAAAATTATCTGTCATTATCACAGTTGATAAGATCCATATACCATTGAATTTCTCATCTCATACTAAATGTTCAATGTCAATGTCGTGTGTTTTTCCCTCCCTTCAGAACCAAATTTAAAGACAGAAATGGAAGAAATATGGCACTTGTGGCAGTACTTTGAGGTGTCAAGAATTAAACACTAAGAAAGAAAAAAGGTCACTTCCTTAGCCTCAAAAACCACAAGGGATAAATAAAATGCTATTAAGACAAGACACGTGATGCTCTTCTTGAACTGAAGCTATGTGTTCTTTTTCTGTCAGTACTCAGTTAATGGGGCTACTTATATGTATGTTAAATAGACAATGAAATTCATTATTTTAAAATATTGTACAACTACTCATTTAGGATGCTTTCTAAATGTCACTGTAAGTGGATATGTTTGAAAAGTTGATAGGGCAGAAAAATGGACAGGGATTTTCTCTCTCATTTAACAAGGTGGCAATTGCTTTAATCCTTTAAATTGCCTAATAGCATGTTTGCTATGGGTTCATTATTTGAAGCAGAGAGCTTTAAGTAATTTGCGTGGTTTATAGATTTAAATCATAATGCCTAAACATTCAGGTGAATCTGGACATCTTAAGGAAGTATATGAGAACAGGAATCTTTAATTGGTGGGTAAAATAAAACTAGTTTGATTTTTAAAAAGGCCCCTTTTCCCCCAAATGCTGTTTTTCTCCAGCTATTTGAGGAGAGGAAAAAAACACACTTGAAAATGCATTTTTTCTGTTTTCTGCTATTATCTGAGAATGTGGTTTTCTGATGAATGAAGTTTTAGCATTAATAGAAATATTATAAGCAGATCAATCACTCTCAACTTGAAAGCCTATGAGATAATTTCAAATACTCTTATATATAACATTTTATTTAATATAATACTGCAAATTCTCATGTATTTTGATATTTCAAGATATGACAGTGGCTCTGGGTCTTCATTATGAATGTCAACTATTATGTTTCAAAGTAAAAAAAAAAGCCAGTTAGCAGAAGTTCACAGTCACTAGATTTTAGTTGAAACCAAATTTATTGTTTTCAAGATATGCGTCTCTAGACATGGAAATAATTAAATTAATAAAATCATGACTATGATGAGACTAAGTCTGATTATGCCATTCTTCCTTAATACGTCTAGTTTGAATTAAAAAGTAATTGAAAAACTAACTGCCAAATGTATGGAAGTATCAGGTATGGTTCTATCATCATAAATGGAGGTTAGCTGTAGCTTGGATTCTATATACCCTCGTCTACATTTTAGTCAGTCTAAAGGCCAAAGCAGTTAATATTAAGTAAGTTTCTTACCCATTTTTCCTTGAATGCCACTTGATGTATAAAAAACATCATTCATTATAAAAAAATAAAGAAACACAACATTTAAAAACAACCATTGTTTTGATATTGTTAATCAAGTTTTCCTATGGGTTAATTTAATATTAATACATTTGGAAAGGTGTTGGAACGGAGGCACAATTGTTCCTTGATCTAAAAAGAATGGTGGGGTGCCTGGGGGGCTCGGTCAGTTGAGAGTCTGACTCTTGATCTCAGCTCAGGTCTTGATTTCAGGGTCATGAGTTCAAGCCCTGCATGGGGATCCACGCTGAACATGAAGCCTAAAACAAAACAAAACAAAAACAAGAAAAACAAGAAAAAAAGGAGGAATGGCATTAGTTTCAAACTGGTAGATTGAAAGTATGATTGATCAGAGTATTACTGAAGATTCCATTATTCTGAGGGTATTCTGAGCACCTGGGAGTATTTTGAAAATGTAATTCTAACTAGTTGAGAAATGAGCCTTGTGTGTTTAATGTCAGTAACATTAGGCAACTAAGAACACAGCATGTTGGATAATATAAAACAATGGTACTTAATTTTTAATATTTTATTCTGCATTTTCTGGACGTTTCTAGCCTTGGCAACTAGGAGTTGTTTAGGAGTTTTGTTAATTTTCACAGTATGTTAGCACAGGTTAGATCCTAAGTAAGCTGAAGACTTTTGTCTGTTTTTAATTTAAACAATAGCATATGGTCAATATAGAGACCCTGGAATTAGGGGGGAGGGGAACTTTTAAAAGAACTCAAAATTACTACAAAGCCCTCCTCACAAGAATAGTCATTTTAATCCTGCCCAGATTTTTCTTGGTGTTCAAATACATGTATATACATACACACATGCATACATCTATTAGTAAACATATATATTACATTACATCATGCATATATATATATATATATATATATATATATGAATATACATATTCAATGCAGAACATGAATTTTTTTACATATATACATTTTAAAGTTATTTTACTTTAGATTATGTACGATTTTACATTATAATTCTGCTGTAAATATCTTTAAGCATAAATCTGATCATTCCCTTGGCAGTTTCTACAACTAGAATTATTGTTGCAGAAGATATGACCATTTTAATGCTCTTGATTCATAATGCCAAACAGAATTACATAATAGAGTAACTATTTACATGCAGACCCAAACTACATTTGAATACCTGATGAAGTGTACTTTTATAGTATAAAAAATGTTTTTTTTCAATTTGATATACAAATATAGTATTCCCTTATTTTAATTTAAATGTATTATGTTAGTAGTATACATGATTCATATATATGTATATATATATTTGTTCATTAGCTAGGCATAACTTATATTTTATGAATATCCGACCAATTGAATATTTTAAGCACAAGTTTTTGTCAGTTTGCTTTTCAACTTAACTACATAAAAAATATGCTTTCATATTTAAGAATGATGGTCAGCATTGTCACACTTCAATGTCATGAAAAGCAGAAATGAATTAAAAATTATTCTTTGATTCTCATAACCAGTGTTTAATAAGAATCTTTCAGGGGCGCCTGGGTGGCGCAGTCGGTTAAGCATCCGACTTCAGCCAGGTTACGATCTCGCGGTCGGTGAGTTCGAGCCCCGCGTCGGGCTCTGGGCTGATGGCTCAGAGCCTGGAGCCTGTTTCGGATTCTGTGTCTCCCTCTCTCTCTGCCCCTCCCCTGTTCATGCTCTGTCTCTCTCTGTCCCAAAAAAAATAAATGAACGTTGAGAAAAAAAAAAGAATCTTTCATATATTCAAATTAGATGATGATTAGAGCCTAATATAATAAAACCTAGCCATGTAAATATAAACAGTTTATATTAATTCTGAGTGGCTTAAACATCATTGGAATAATTTCACGTGAAAATAATATCCTGCTTTATGCAAATAGTTGTGATGTGAATGTTAAGAAAAAGTAGGCAAGTCCACCTTTTGGCTACATTCACATATTAGGCAGATTTTACGAATAGTCTGGATAGCATGCTTTTTGAAACAGTGGAATCAAGAACATGTAAAAAATGGTGAATATGGTATTGAAAAGTTTGGAACACTTTTCTTATGATGAATGTTTAAAAGAAATAGAGACTCATCAGCCTGCAAGAAGGGAAATAAGATAATATTTTTCATAGTCACGTGAAAAGATGGAAAAAGATAGTCTGGTGCTTCCAGAAGAAAGGGAAGATTTTTCCTGGATGCTTAAATGTGTGTTTCAAAAGAAAAAAAATGGGGGGGGGATGATAGAAGAATAAAGAAAAGAAAAGAAAACTTAGCTAAATTAATTGATGCTTTATAAAACCCTTGATTTCAAATCAATGTAAAAATTAATGCCCTTGTGACAGGAATCATCTGAAAATGATATGTCTATCTTGTGGACACTGATATATATTGTCACTAGAAGTTTGAGGAGAACATGCAGGGCCACCTGCTATGAGAGATTGTCTCTATGTCCCATCCAACTCTCAGGTTGTGTGATTATATAAAATTAAAGCAGGCTCTTGCCGAGTATGTCATTAAATCATTTGAAGATATTCCCCGAAATAATAACTATAGTAACTGGAAAATTTGATAACAATTGAGCATGGCACAGTTTTCAAATTTCTCTTTTGAGATTTTTTCTTTATGTGTTAACTTCTTAGCATAAAGTATATCATTTTATTTTTCTAAAATGTGTCATTAAGTGCCAGAGAAGATCCCCAGCCTCCTATAGGATGGCAACAAGAAAAAAGACTCCAAAGGAGATGACTAAGCAAGCATGCCTCTTGGCTTGCCAAAATTCCATGGCTCCCAAAAGTAGACCAGACTCTATGTCAGAGCAAGCCAATTAACAAACTGCTCACTCACAGCACAGCAAACAGCAGGATGCTGGGTATGATAGCTCCATTTCTCATGCCCCCACATCCTACAGGATGTCAGAATGGGGCCAGGTGGTGCTGTAATAATGGAAACTAGGGCCAGGGACTAGCATCTTCTATAACAAACAGTAAGGACGCCATTTTCCTCCCACTGGGAAATAAGTAAGCTCTGAGACGGTTGTCTTGACCTA
This sequence comes from Acinonyx jubatus, assembly GCF_027475565.1. NCBI lineage: Eukaryota > Metazoa > Chordata > Mammalia > Carnivora > Felidae > Acinonyx > Acinonyx jubatus. Next base: position 29,320,124 of record NC_069384.1, read on the forward strand.
CCTAATTGCCTATGTAACCTACTGCAGGAACAGCTCAGAGTCAGAGGGTGGTTATGCTTTGTGGTTTGGTACACTCAGCAAGGACTTGTAAGAAATGAGGTTCATGGTAGACTGTTGTCTAAAAATTTATAAAAGTTTTGATCCAATTTTAAAAGTAGTTTTTCTCAGGTTAAACACTTACTGCAAATTGGGGAGAAAAAAATTCACTCTGAAGCCCAGCTTTCCAAATCTTGTTCTAAATCCCTTTAATGTGCTTTTTCAGGAGCAGTGATACATTTCTTTAAGACATCTTGTAATTTAATCTTCCTTGAAACTACACACAAGCATTTTCAAAGGTCTAACTAGCAAGAGAATCTAATTTGTCAGGCAAAATATAGAGTATACCTCCAAAACATATATCTAATACTAGAATATGAAACACAGTATTTCCAAATCAGAATTAGTATCAACATTTTCTTCTATCTATGTAGATTTTTAAAGGGCTATGTTTGGAAGATGATTATAAAGCAGTATAAGACAACTAAGAATTCAAAATTCAAGGGAAAGGGCACTATGGAGTGGAAGTGAGGCAGGCTCTATCCCTTCATGCACTTTATAGTCTAAGGAGGAACGCCATGTAAAGCAGGATTATGCATATTCACAGGAAAGATAGAACTAAGCTCAATTAATTGCAGAGATAAACAAAAATCATACCAAATGTGAGAGAAGAAATAAAGGGGATTCTTTACTATCAGAAGTCTAAGCTAGATTATGATTTTTTTTTTGATAAGTGTATTTTGTAGCATAAAGAAGCATTTCTTGATAGTGGAATTATCATGCCCGTGTGAGCATATGAGCATTCCAATACGCTATTTTTATTTTTGCTCTTCTTGCAATGTCATTTGGGAATGTCTTAATACTTAATTTTATAACAGAAATGGAAATGGGAGTGACACTTTTCTTGCATTTTGCTTAAATAAAAACGTATTTTAAATATACCAATGTTGACTCTTTTAGAGTTTCAAAATCTAAATACAGTCTTCTCTCCTATAACATTTATAAACAATAAAATAAAACAGCATCATCACTAGTGACTTCTGTATAAAGAAATGAAGGGCTGAATTTTAATGCCCCATCCTCATAGAAATTCTATTTTGGATGAGTAGATCCCATCGATTCATTTTGATATTACATATAAATGAAAATACCAAATGTCTTTTGCTTTGTCAGTGAAAAAGTAGTTTGGGCTTAACAAATGGTCCAGTGATGTCTATTTGGAAGCTTCATGACATATTAAAGTGGCTGATGAGGTACAGTTTGTTGTGGGGTCGCATCTGATTGATGGTTTACTATCTACCACGGCCTCATCTGCTGTGATATTCCCATAATAAATGTTCATAGCTAGACAGTGCTAAATGTGCTCTATCTAAATCATTCGTTACTTATAACAAGTTTTAGTATATATGAATCAAATGTTGTTTATAGTTGCCTTCAATAGGATTTATCATTTTGAAGCTTTTCTACCACTTCAAATGGAATAACTATGATAGAGATTTTTGAATAAATGTTTTGAGCCCATGGGTGGTAATGTACCAAGAATTCAGTAAAAAAAAAAAAAAGAAAGAAAAAGAAAAAGAAATAGCAAGTTATCCTGAAGAACAAAATAAAACATGGTTTTGTAACTTCCTTTTTTTTTCTGTCTCTCAACATAGAAGTTGTATATTTTTAGAGTATTTGTTCTTTGGCAAAATAATTAAAACAGAGGACAATTTAAAAGTATTTATCATTTGTGAAAATCATATGAGGAACTTTGTTTCCAGCTTTACGAATAACTCTTTAGCAGCTTTGACTCTCAAACTGTCATTCAATAGACACCAGAAGTGCCTACTTTTTATATCTAGTCTCCCTTCCCTCCTTGTAGGTCCAAACTTGATCCCCTATCATTTTACTTCTTGAGGTCTTCCACCCCATCTGGGTCTTACTTCTTTTAAGGCTCCAGATTCCTTGCTGCTCAGTTTTAACACCATGATTTGATATTTTCAGCCCACAATCAATATTTATTGAAATCCAAACATCTTTGTGTCAACCACCTTACATCAAAGTCTCTTCTGCAATCCTACATCTAGGGAAACACTAACAGCTGAGATTTTTGTTCTACTAAAATAATGCCTGGATTATTTGAACTAATATAATATTTGTTGTCATTTATATATTACTAGACCAAGAAAAAAATTAGAGTATCTTATTAACTACAAAAATAAAAATAAGAAACCTAGGTTTTATATTTTGATTATTAACTTCTAATGTGAATGGGAAAATTGGAAGTCATCTTTGTGTTTTGTGAGGAAGGAAAAATAATTTTTCTCCCTTCAGGCATGTAGGTTCTGGGCTGAGACTACCCCTTGCCCCCAACTCCAGTAAAAGATTAACAGGAGAAGGGCGCCTGGGTGGCTCAGTCGGTTAAGCAGCCGACTTTGGCTCAGGTCATGATCTCACAGTCCTTGGGTTCCAGCCCCGCGTAGGGCTCTGTGCTGACAGCTCAGAGCCTGGAGCCTGTTTCAGATTCTGTGTCTCCCTCTCTCTGACTCTCCCCCATCCATGCTCTGTCTCTCTCTGTCTCAAAAATAAATAAACTTAAAAAAAATTTAAAAAAAAAGGTTAACAGGAGAAAAGCAAACAGAAGTTTAATAACATGTTCCCCCTGTATACATCGGGATACCCAAGAAAACTAACTCTCAGGAAAGGCCCATGCCGGCACCTTAAATAATATCTCCAGCTAAAGATAAAGGAAGGTGTTTGGGGTGGGGCAGTAATATGAGGTTACCAGGAAAAGGAGAGTAAACAAGGGTAAGGTTGTTATGCAGATTTAAGTCATCACTCTATCTGGGTGCCGGGGTGGCTCAGTGGGTTCAACGTCTGATTTAGGCTCAGGTCATGATCTCGTAGTTTGGGGGAGCCCCACGGTTTGTGGGTTCCAGCCACAGGTCTGGTTCTGTGCTGACAGCTTAAAGCCTGGAGCCTGCTTCAGATTCTGTCTGGATTCCTCTACCCCTCTTTTTGCCCCTCCCCCCTCAAAAATAACTAAACATTAAAAACAATAAAAAAAAAAAAAGAACTTTAAGTCATCACCTTTCTCTTCTCTGCTGATTAAGTTTTTTAAAGATTTAGTTATGCTCCTCCCTCATCTTCCTGGTACAGCCTAGGACACACCCTTACAAATGGAGATTTCCCTTGTAAATGTAAATGTCTCTTACTGAAGGGTAACCTTCTACTGTGTTTTCAGAGCTTCTCCTGTGTTTGTTTCCTAAAAAATAATCAGCCTAAATAATCCTTATACCAAAGAGGCATATTTTGGGATGAAAATTCTGCTTCCCTTCAGTTTCACCCATGAATAAAAATTTGAAACAATGACTCCTTTGTTCCTTGTCTAAGGACTCATGGTTTCAGCCAGTGAAAGAGCCTGTGGTAATATTCTGTAATACTGATTTGCTTTATGTTTTCTACAAATTGTGTATATAATGAAAGATGTTTCATGACCCCAGACTTAAGACCATCCCGCATTTGGGGATGACCATTTAATGACCTTGGGTCATTTAATGACCATCTCACTTATTTTGAGCAAAACAACATTTTTTAAAAATCAGTATAAATTACTCTAAAATTTTTATTTTATTAATGATAGAAAATTTTGAAAGAGCATTAAGAAAACTTTCAAATGTGTTTGCCCGCTTGTATGTTTTATATTGTTAAATCCCACTTAATTACATTTCTATTTGATCTCCTGGTATTTATCTCTTATACAGAACTCAAGAAATACATTTCTGATTACCTTTGTCTTGTAGATAGTAAGATATTGATAGACACAGATGTTTACAAGTCTCTGAAACTGTTTCACATTAATTTGATCTCTAAGAGGAAACTGGAGAGAAATATTTATCTTCTAGCCAGAGCATAATTTAGAGCTTTCCACCTCTTTATGCTCACCCAGTTTTTTTCCCTTGAAAATGTATTAGTGCATTTCAGATTTTTTTCCCCATAATAAACATAGTAAAACTTTACACTGGATATCAAAATAAGTTACATAATAGAAGAAAGTTCTGAGCAGAGTAGGGAAATCTGTGTTTTTGTTTGTACAAGTTTGTGTTTTGTTTTGTTGTTTTTGTTTTTTGTGGTATAGTGAAATGGCTTTCCAACTTCAGTATTGTGAGAAATAAGCCCACTGACCCAGTTAAAGTAGGGACACGAGACTCTGAGCACAGTGAGGCAAGGCTTTAATCAACATTCTTGCAAGAGCCAATGTCTGATGGACAGGCACACTCAGGGCAGTTACTGCAGGCACTTTATTTCCTAGAGTGCAATTTCCTCCCCTGATTCCTCACTGGCTGAGTACTACCGAGGTTACAGCCTTACCTGGATGTCATCCATGCCCACATAAGGCAAAAAGCAGTCTGATTGGAACAAATGTCCATTCCTTGAGGTGATGAGACTTCAGTTCTTTGGCGCATGCTCATTGCAAAGCCCGTGAAAAATAAGCCTCCTAAGCGGAGAGGGGAAGAAGAACCATGAAGTGAAGTGTCTTAGGGCTTGGGACTCCATTGTGGTGGTGGTGGAGGGGAGGGGTTTGTACATATTTCCAATAGGTTGTAAACCTACTGTTAACTGAACAGCACAGTGTTTATTTGGCATTTCTGAAAATGAATCATCTCACTTCTCACAAGTATAAATTCAAATCATGTGAAGGGCTTGTTAAAACAGGCCACTGCATTTTAGGTTCCTCCATGTCTTTTTGGATCTTTCATTTTAAAATATTTGCCTTTTTTGGGATGTTAGCCTCTTATGACATGGTAAGTAACAGTCATGTTTCCTAATCAAAACTCCTTTGGCCCACCACAAATTGCCGTATGACAAGTGGCAGAATCCCAGGTGACACAGAGAAAATACCTCTGCATATACCAGAAGACATGTATGAACGCTTTCCTGCTGTGACAATATATAAAGACTTTGGGAATCATTTTTTAGATCCATAGAGGAGGTAAAATAGATATGCCACAGATACAAATGAGGAGAGTTAATAAATAAAAAGAAATCACTTTTCTTGTGTTTAAGTGATCAGAGAAAATTTACCTTTGATAAAAACACTTTCTTTTCTCCTATTTGGTTATGGGGTATTTGGGCATCACATCAATTTCATGTATTCTGTGAAAATTCCATTGCAATAGAAGAAGCTTCAGTGGTGCTGCATATGTAGTAAGTGATGGCCATAATAATTAAGGTGTGAGGGGAACAGAGTAGAATCAGAAAAAGAGAAAAAAGAGAACTAGCAATAAAGGATGTGAAGTGTGGGGATGAAGAACAAAATTCAATCCTTATTACTTAAAAAACAATGCTTTTGTGAATAGTTTCAATCTAATTTTTTGATTACATGTATAGAGGGAAATATTTGGAGTTGTCAAACTTAACAGTTTGACAAAATAACAGCCAGTTATTTTGCCAGCAAAGTGGGTTTCTTCAGGAATAGCAGAAGAATTGCAATTTAAGACATACAAGCTATAGCAAAACAGAGGAAAGTTTGGAGATCAAAGTGGAGGTACATTACATGTAGAAAAAAGGACAAGTTGAGAGGAACTGCTTTGAAGGAAAGTTCATTGAAAGAAAGGAAGAGCTAAGGTGGTGGTGGCTTCTCACTGGCTGAGTTGTGGTATTTTCTTATTGGCTAAGCTTGTTGCTGGGCAAAGAGGCAAGGTTTGTCTCTTGGGTCTGTAATACAGAGGAATGGTAAGGAGTGACAGCTCCCCCTTCTGGCCTTCTGACTGCATTCAAATGAGGTTTGTTTTATTCAGTTTCACAGGATCTAATTTGCTCTAATCACTTCAATGTTAGTCTGTTGTCATTATGTACAAAAGTATTGTTACAAAAAACCCCCACAAAAGTTCAAAATTAATAAAATAATAACATTTAAGGGGATGCTTAACCATAGGAGATTTATTTTTTTATGTATTATTAAAACTTTAGTTAAACTAGGAACAGTCATATCAGCAACAGATGAGTGTGCTGGTCTGTGATTATATATTTTCTGCATTCCCCCCCCCACACACACACATTATGATGGTTACAATTCATTCCATAGTGTCTCAAGAGGAATATATGCCAGGGGAAGAAGGAAGCCTTATAGCTTTCAGTAGATGTTTTTGAGGTCCTAAGCACGTAGCTGTATTGAATTGAGGCTCCTCCTCATACCTTTACATACCCACTTGTTGGAATAGAGCCCCCCCCTTTTTTTTAGGATTTTATCACACAAATGCCATATTTCCAAGGTAGCATGTTTGTTAGAAAGAGTAAATGCTGACATATCACATAGTGGTTACTTTTGCAATGCATAGATTAGATTTAAATAATTTTTCAAATGTTTGCTAAAGGTTTCCAGTTTACTCACATTCTGGTTTTAAGTCACATACTCTAATGAAACATTAGCAATAAGTTACATTTGAAGACTTATACTGTCTTAAGATATGTCACTCATTCTGGACATGGGAGATTATATTGCCAAACAGTGGATTGATTAGCCCGAGAGTTCATTCTTCACTTTGAAGAACTCTGAACTTAGGAAAGACACCTTACCTCTTGTGTTAATTCCTTCACCCTTATGCTATGTGTATAAATTTTACTCACCATGATTATTCTCCTTAGCAAATTGCAGTCTTTTATCTGAAATTCTAGACCACTCCTGAACTCTAAGAGTATATGAGACATTCTACACAGTGCCACTCTTAATATGAGTCTGATGTAAGCTCATATTATCTTTTTGGGGAGAGGGCAATGTACATATTTGTTCAGTGTCACAATAAACTTATGTACTCACATCTCCAAGATAGTTAGTTCATAGGAAATTCAAAGCTTTTAATGTTTGTGTATGTTATGCATATATCAGTATATGCATGTGTAATTCTTTAATAAATGTCTTTCCTAATATGTATGATCTAGGGGAAATTTTCCAAAGTTTGGCATATGGGTATTATTTATCTTTATTATAACTGGTTATTTAATGCCACCTGAGTTCCCCTCCAAACTCTATTGTGTAAACTACTAGTAGCAAATTCCAACAAAATTCAACCAATTGCAAAAAAATAAAAATAAAACATAAGAATACTAAAGGTGTGGATTGCAATGTAATTGTGTAATCAAAAGCTAGTTAATTGCACAATAACACTGACTATTGATTTTGCCAGTGAGGGTGTGACACATAATGAAAAATACAAAGAGGAGTTCAAAGCAATTGCCTATCATTCTAATGAGAAAATTCATGCTGGCAAGCTGTCCTTTTGCTCTCCCTCAGCCTTCAGTCAAGATGACTTCATTTATCTTTCCAAGTTACCTTAACCTTGTGAGACAAAACAATACCCAAACATTTCACCTCTTTGACCACATTCAAGGAAGCCTGTTTGTCTTAGGCACAATATTTTAGCTTATCCTAAATTTCAACCTATTACTCTAACTGATTTATTTCTAACCAGAGTAATATGAGTATAAAAATATATGTAATGTGAAGTGTACAGTAGTGAAGCCCTGAATGGATTGAGACTGCTTTACAGTACATGTGATTTAGAGTTAATGGAGTATCTCAACATTTTATAAGCATTTAACTTTTGGAGAAATCACTTCCTAGGTCACAAAGCATGTTATGATATAAAAATATTGTATAGCTTTCCATATTTGGAAAGACATTGTTTTAATGGCTAGGAGATCCAGGCAACTAGTCATTCATGATTCTTTCCTTTAGCTGATGGATAGAAAAGGTACCCACATTTCAAATAAAATGGGATTTTCCTTAGTTCTAAAAATGTATTGCTCATGTTTTAAATACTAAAGAAGCAAATATCAAAGTTAATATTTCCTGCCATATACATTATAATATGTTAGTAATTAGCATATAGAAATACCTTCATAAAAATATTTGAGGACAAATCTGCCCTTTGGAAACTGTCAATAAAATAAAGGCAAAGAAATCAATTTCTCTTGGTTGTACTGTAAATCTTTTAGGTGTTTTCTATCTCCTTAGTGATCATTACCTGTTATTTAACTGGCATCACTACGTTTTCTAAAGGTCAGAATCTATGTAATATTCATTTATATTCCCCTTCAATTAAACACCGTATTCATCATCTGAGAATATTTGTCATCAGATTTAATTTGTCAGAAATATTATCCTAACAGATTTAGGTAGACTAGTATAAGAGGAAAAAAAGCTGTCAAAATTTCAGGGGATCACCTGCTCATGTCTTATTTTACTGCTGAAGGTCTCTGCTCCCTGTAGTGACACAGGTTTCTTTCCTCTGGTTCCTTTGTCGAGGCATGGGTTAAATGGGTTAAATCCAGCCCAAACCTCATTTTTTGAACAACCCTAGAATAAAGAATGTTTTCTCACTTTTTTAAAGGATTGTAAAAAATAAAGAATAATATGTGTTAGAGACCTTATGTGTCCCATAAAGCCTAAAATTCACTGTCTTGCCTTTAGAGAAAAACAAAACAAAACAAAGCAAACATACGCTCCTGTCTCCACTCACACTTTGAGTTCTTCACCTGGCTGACATGAGACGAAAGAAAATCTCTGGAAAATTCACCAAAAATTCCCGCAGACTGTATCTATACTGTTCACTAATATTCAGTTGGGCAGAACTCAGTCACTTGAACATCCTTACCAAAGGAGAGCTGAGAGAGACAGGGCTGAGCGGGAAGCTCTAATAAATAACTAGCTGATCTCTGTCATATTTAAAATATGACATTAAAAAATGACCACTTTCACCAGATGATGCAGTGCTATATTTTGAAAGAGATGGTTTTGGGAGTGAAGTAGGCATGCAACATAGACCATTTCAGTAGCCATCTTTGACTCTACTCCACTAAAGGAGACCTAAAGCTACCTCCCAATTCTTTGTGCACAGGCAATAAAATAGAAGACTGTGTATTGTCTGTTTGACCTTAGAGTTTGGTTAACATTGTCAAAAGATAAACTGAGGCATATGAAAAGTTTTGTTTTGTAACCTTGAGGCATTTACAGGCTGGGATTTGGGTATCCTTAGGTAGGCTGCCACAGTGTCAGAACCACCTCAGTCTGATGGCCTCCTTCTTTAATTAAACAACATATTCACTATTGATCCCCATGGACTTTTTTGGAATCCTGTTAATCAGCCTGTGAGGTTCTTAAAATACCTTTTCCAGGCTATGCCTCTGTTAGGATCCCATCCCAAAAGACTGTCATGAACTATGAAGTGTCTTACATTTAGCCCATCTTGCAAACTAACTGATAAGCCTGCCATGCTTCATGGATCCTGGCAGAAGACACAAGTGACTCTTTGGCCAGAGACTTTTTATTCACAGCACAGCAAATATCATGAAGATGTTCATGTTTGTGTTAATTCCCCTTGAACCTGAGTTCTATGGGAATGACCCAGATGGATCCAATCATTCGATTGTACGCACAGTAGGTGGCATGTCAGGAGAGCAGTGAGCCTAGGGAAATTGGGTCTTCCGTAAATGGCAGTAAACACTCCTACTCTTAGATTTGGGAGGAACCAGATTGAAAACAAGCACACCCTTTGCCTGGGAGGGAAATACTATCTCTATATTTTAAGCCTGTTCCCTCAATAAACATCACCATGGATATAGTCTGGTATAAAAAGCAGTCAGGTTCCCAGGAACAAGACAGGCAAAATCACAAGAGACTCATAGAGAACTTTCCCTCAACATTATTATCATTGAATTACTACATTTTCAAAATTTGGCAAATATACAAATCTGTATTGGAGACACATTTAATAGAAGGTATAGGTAGATTAGTTTAAAATCTATACCTGCTGTTTATGAGAGAAAACTGAAATCATACTTTTTAGTATCGAACAGTTTTTTTTTTGCTAGGTCAACTTTACATAAATGCAGAATGATTAATTTCTTTAAAATTGATTCTTACATAGTTTTAATATATAGTTTGTTTGCTTTGTAAACAGTCATAGTTGTGACTCAAATTTTATTGAATGGTTTCTAAATGTCCCACAGATCAGCACATATAAGCCTTTCTCAGTAAATATAATTTGTAATCAGTTACCAGAAGCTCTATTCTAAGTTTGGAATTCTGACCTGTGAACTTGTTCAAGCTGGAATTCAGCTAAGGTTTCAATCGCTACTTATAGTATGGCATATTGATTCAATAAAACTTTCACAGACCAAATGATCTACATTGGTGCTCTCAATCCAAGAAGCAGCAAAATGAAAACAATCTATGTGATATGTTGCAAGCATAATTCTTCCATTTTTCTTTGCTTTAAGTGATAAAAATGTTTGATGCCTTCATCTATAGCAGGATATTCCCAGCTGAGTGCAATGTGGAATTCAATATTTGTCTGATAAATGGATGACTGGCAGCACACAGGTGTCCATCTGCATAAATCGATTTGCATGCAGAATGAAGACCTTCTAGAATGAAGTTTGGCACATGAGAATTTGCAGAATATAACTTAGAAATCAGAAGGACTTTATGACTCCTGCCCAGTCCTTCTTTAAAGCCTTTGGAAAATATTGGTGTTTTTCTTGTTGATCAGGAATTTTGAATGGCAAAGCGAGACATAGTTTGGGAGATGGTATCATCTTAAATTGGTGTGGTGAGATATCAGGACCTTGGAAGTGGGATGTAACTTTGAGGAAACTTCTGTGTCCAAGTGTGTAGTAGGGAATCTGGAAATGGATTTTTTTTTTCTTAAGCACAGATGAGAAAGCCCTTGAAACCTCCAGAGGTATTTGAGGAAGGTAATATTTTATACCATTCACTGAGAGAAATGAGAAGGCAAAATCTGATTCATTACTTCTGTTATGATCACATTGTGCCCAAAGATTGTTGAAAGCTGAGTGAATTTGATTTTCACTTCTCAGTATTTTGGTATACCTTGAACCTGTTTTCAGGGTTGTGCTTTTTTTTTTTTTTCCTTTTCAGCTGTTCTTGTTATTTTGTATAAGAATATTTGCGTGAATTCTATTTTTTTTTAGCTATATGTGAGTAAATGCTTAAGCTTAAAAAAAAAACAGTTTCTTAAGCTTTTAAGATAATCATGTTAGAAGATATTTGATTTGTTTGGCTTAAAACAATTGACTATAAGAAAAGAACCTTTTCCAAGTTGATAGACTCTTATTCCAGATTACTTTTTGCATCCATGAGTGCTCAGACTAGGTTTTTACTAAAATGGAATTTACTTTACCAAATATTCATGTATACAAATTAATGATATGATAAATGAAGGTGTGGTATAAATGAATTAAGAAAAGTGAGGGAGTGATTCTATCTGCTTTGAGCCTGAGGAAAAATTTCATGAAGACCTCCTTAAAGAGGTAGATGACATTCCGCTGTGTTCAAAACCAACCTTTACTGTGGTCATCAGAACTTTTCGATCAAAGTAGTAATATTCTCTGAGCTATACATTCAAAGGTTAAAATTCAAGGAGTCCCCAAAATCTGAAGTTCAGGTAGGAGGCACTTATAGTAGTCTGTATGAAATGAGGACCTATTGCCGTAAATGTTCTATAACTTGGTTACTGATTAAATAGAAGGGATGAAGGGTAAAAGGAGGAGGAAAAGATATTTTCAAGGTTTACCTCTGAAGCCAGAAAATGAGGATGTGAACGTGATTTAGGAAATGATCAGTGTTCAGTTTTGAATAGGTCAGTCTGAGTGAAAATATCCACTGGGCAGTTAAAAATGGGTTGAAAGTTGATAATTTATGGAACACTTATATTTTAGATTCTATGCAGGGTGTTTAATATACATTATTTTACTTAATCCTCATTAACCCTAATGTGATATATATATATATATATATATATATATATATATATATATATATACACACATACATACATATATATGAAAAGTGATAATTTGTGAAGTTAAATAACTTAATAAGTACTACTCAGTTATTTCTAGACTGGGATTTCAATCCATATCTGTATAACTGTGAAGCCTGTATGCTCTTAACCTCTACGCTCTGCTGCCTCTTATGATGATGGTTTAAGTTTTGAATATAGCAGAAATCAGGGATAATGAGCCAGGCTTTGGAGATAAAAGATAAAAGAACTTAAGATGCAAGGGGGTGTGTAGGAGAGAAGACGTCCATGTGAATGAGGCGGAAACAGAAACTTGAGCAGGAACAAAACTCTTGTGAATCTTAGTAGACTCAAGACATGTGCGAAGCATACGTTTTCTTCATTCTCTGTAACCAGACTTTCTATAATGTGTGAATGTAAATGTGAAGTATGTGCATGTGTGTGTATAAGGGTGTGGGTCTCTATCAAGGGTGGGGAGAGTATCATCTTTCAGCACCAGGGGGAATGTTTTTAATAAGAAAGTCAAGTCCTGGTTGAATTACAGCAAAACTATTTTGGATGCTAAAATTTGCACTGGGCTCCAGAGATGTGATCAGATAATATATCCTCTAAAATCTTTTAGTATAAAATATATCTGAAGAATAAAATATATTTGAGCCTTCCTGGTTTTTGTGAGAAAACTGAACTTTCAGAGACTGAAAAAGTACCCTGAGGTTAATACCAAAAATAATTTCCAGAGCCGAAGAGAACATCACAGGGAGTAAATGGCAGTGCTAGAACAAAATAAGCAAGTCTTTCAGCCCAAGTCTTCTTTTCCTACTTTAATTTAAATTGTTTAATTGATGAAAGTTTTGTGAAATTTCCTTTTATACAGTTATTTTACTGTAACCGTTAGTGATTCAATTTTATTTGCCTTAACATTTCTACTTCCAAGCATGCCCAACTCCAAGTATGTATTGTCAGATACTTCATTATTTTCAATGTAAAAGTTCTCCTTTTAAGACAGTCACCTCTATTCCCAAGTGATCTGTTTCTCTTTAATCTACTCAACCCCCTCCATAAGGCAGGCTCTATGGGAGTCTCAACATGGATCAAGCTTTGTCCTTACAGGCCAATTAGCTCAGACTTTGATCACACAAAAGGAGAAACACACAAAAGATCAGCCTTGTCCTTCTGGAAGTTTCCCTCTTGGGACCTGTAAGTGAAGCATTCTTTGTTTCCTTATTTTCCTTGAAGCATTTAGCAATCTCTACAGGAAAGAATGTTAGTTCCTTCACATTACTAATGCTAACAATCTTTTATAATCCACTGAGAAAAACATTTTCAAATATTAAGAAGTAAAAAAAAAATATTGGTTATAACTCTTACATGGAAACATTGGGTATAAGTGTAAGGATTTCTTCTATTTACTTTTGAAAAGAGAGGTCAAGAATTTTATTCAGGGTGGGGGTTATTGACTTTAAAATTACTTTCTGTTTTGGGTTCCATGAAATATTACTCTTTTGGCCTTCAAAATCATGTCTAATGACATTCAGTCGACAGTTGCATAATATAACCGTTAGAAATGTGGGCAATGTCTATCAAAAAGACATATTTTATTTTCCAGAGCTACCAGATGACTTAGGAACCATTACATGTTTCATAGACACTCATTCATCATGTTTTCTCCATTGGGATTTGCAGATAATTTTTTCAAGTCAATCATATTATGAGAATTTAACCTACATTTTATATCCTCCTAAGGGATATAAGAAATTTCAGCTTTCACCCATCTCTTCACCAATCAGAAAGGGAAGAATTTGCCTGATATGCTCAGAGAGTGACAACATGAAAGCAAAAGAAAATACTCAGTAAACTCCCCGTGTGGCCTCCTGTTACAACAGGGCTACTTTGCATCAATTGGGAATAAAAGCATCATGATATACTCCCTAATGTGAGGATGATGCATTCTGATAGATACAAGCACAGCTTGAGGAAGGCTAAGGCTATATCAGAATCCAAGGCTCATAGCTTTTTGTGGCTGAATACCTATGAAGAAATACCATACAGGGGGAAAAAAAAGAATTATGTCTTTTTATGATTAGCAGTCCTTGCTGCGAATTAGATTTGTTTTCAATAAAATAACTGGAAGACAGACAACCCAATTACCAATTCGTATTCTAATATGCACTGTGACTGACTACCTTCATCCCACCTTTTAAGATATTTTTTTAAACTCTAAGACACAGAATTCTATTTCTTTGACCATTGGATTTATTAATTAATGCCTTAGATATTGAATAGAAACCTGTCCAAAAAACTGTGATGAGAACATTTTTACTTCATGGAAATTATTTTATTTATGTTATATATAAAATGTTTAGTCAATTTCTTTTTGAAATTTTATGTTTTATCACTTGTGTATATGTAGAAGTGAGGGTGCACTCCTCTATTTTTTAATGATGGGGGATAGGTATTAAAAAATTAAAAATTACAATCTAGTTTGTAAATGATGCAGTAATTCAGAAGAAAGGAATTGTGTGCTTGAAATTGTTTATTATTGGGGCGCCTGGGTGACTCAGTCGGTTAAGCGTCCGACTTCAGCTCAGGTCATGATCTCGTGGTCGTGAGTTCAAGCCCCGTGTCGGGCTCTGTGCTGACAGCTCAGAGCCTGGAGCCTCCTTTGGATTCCAAGTCTCCCTCTCTCTCTGCCCCTCCTCCACTCATTCTCTCTCTGTATCTCTCTGTTTCTCTCTCAAATAAACATTAAAAAAATAAATTTGCCTGTTATGATCAAAGTGGTTCTAATCTGAGCACTCAGTGTGGTTTTGTTCTATGTAATTTATTTTACCAAAGACAATTTTATACTTTCAAAGAGTTGTGGTTTTAAAACAGTAATAATCACCAATAAAAACAACAAAAAATAACTCTGTGAGATGATAGATGAGTCAACTAATCTGATTATGGTGATCATTTCACAATATATACATGTATCAAATTATGTTGTACACTTTAAATTTTGTTTTACATTTATTCATTTTTGATAGAGAGACAGAGCACAAGTGGGGGAAGGGCAGAGAGAGAAGGAGACACAGAATCCAAAACAGACTCCAGGCTCAGAGCTGCCAGCACAGAGCCCAACGCAGGGCTTGAACTCATGAACCGCAAGATCATGACCTGAGCCGAAGTTGGACACTTAACTGACTGAGCCACCCAGGCGCCCCAAATTATGTTGTACACTTTAAATTTAAATGATGTTATATGTCAATTATATCTCAATACACTGGAAAAATAGTAGAGTTGGCATGAAAAATAAATGAGGTGGATTTAAAATACTTATCACAGTTTTGGGTCATGGTAGATACTTAATAAATGTGATACTATCACTATTATAAATAAATAAATAAATAAATAAATAAATAAATAAATAAATAAATAGGGATGCCTGGGTGGCTTAGTCAGTTACGCATCTGACTTCGGCTCAGGTCATGCATGATACCACAGCTCATGGTTTTGATCCCTGCCTAGGGCTCTGTGCAGACAGCTCAGAGCCTGGAGCCTGCTTCAGATTCTGTCTCTCCCTGTCTCCCTGACCCTTCCCTGCTTGGGCTCTGTCTATCTCTCTCTTTCTCTCAGAAGTAAATAAACATAAAAAAGTATTATAAATAATAAATAAATAAGCAACAATAAGCAAACAAGGAAAACAATGTGTTGGTCATGCCCTACCCTGTCCTGGCCATATGCGATGTGCGATGTGGGACCAAGCACAAAATCAGATCACTGATAATGGAAAAGTCTGGAATTTAACAATATTAGGAAATCCCTTTGCATTATAACATTTTGTAGATTTGTGGTTCTCCATAAATAGGACCAAACATCATATCGAGTATATAACCTAATATTTAAAATAGTATTTATTATATCACTAATATGGTACAGTTGTAAGAAAATGATGAGTTGGACTCTTCCAATTCTGAGAATGACAGATGAAGAAAGTTAAATCCAAAAAGGAATAAAGTACGTACATGTTATAAACTGTTGATCTTGAGACTCCAGATACTTGCAGAATATGCCCAAACATTATTCAACTTCACTTCACAGTACCCCACACAGTCAATGTCAGTCTACAAATAGGGGCACCGGGGTGGCTCAGTCAGTTAAGTAATCGGATCTTAGTTTTAGCTCAGGTCATGATCTTACAGATCCTGAGTTCAAGCCTTTTGTAGGGTTCTGTGCAGACCGTGCGGAGCCTGCCTGGCATCCTCTCTGCCTCCCTCTCTCTGTTCTTCCCCTGGTCTCATGCATGGGCATGCTCTCTCTCTCTCTCAAAATAAACTTTAAAAAAAAGAAAGGAAACTGAGTGCACATTATGAAGAGAACAGTAATTGAGGGGAGAGGCTATCTTGCAAGGAAGTGCTCTGGTCAAGTTGTGTGTGTGTGTGTGCACGCGCGCACGCGTGCTGAGGCTGTCCATGGGAAATTTCTCTTGCTTTGCCTTAATAGGGGAAGTTTGACATCTGAATTAACCTCTCAAATGTAAAGTTTAAAATGCAGAAATTGGCACACCTCACCATCACTCCACAGAAAAGAGAATTGAAGGCTTTTACTAATTGAACATTTGAAGGCGAATTAGCGAAATTCTCTGTAAGAGGATTCATTGGCATGAAGAAAAGCAAGGATAAAGCTTAAAACTACCCTCAAAATTCTGTGCCCACAACCTATGGGAATCATTCATAAAAGGGTAATCAGGCTAAATTAGATTGCAAGGGTAATCTAGTCTAAACACTGGAGAGGTTAATTCAGATGTCAAACTTCCCCTATTTAAGGCAAAGCAAGAGATATTCCCATGACAGCCCTCAACACACACACACACGCAAACACACACACACACACAGACACACACACACACACACACACAACTTGACCTTGCAGAGCACTTCCCAGTAAGATAGCCTCTCCCCTCAATTACTGTTCTCCCCACAATGTGCAGTTTCCTTTCTTTATTATTTTTAAGTTTATTTATTTATTTTGAAAGAGAGAGTGTGCACATGTGTGAGAGTGGGTGAGGGGCTAGAGAGGCAGAGAGAATCCCAAGCAGGCACCACACTGCACACATGCAACCAATTAGGTACTTTGCCTTTCATCCCTCCTCCATACTTTCAATACTGGAGGAATTTGTCCAAAAGAGGAGGAGAGGCAAAGCTCAACTCCTTTCTTCATTCAATTCCATCTAATTAGGATAGTTAGTGAAGACTTTGAATCAGCTATATGATTGGGCAGTGCTATTTATTGAAAGTGTACAAAAACTTCTGAAGTCTGGTGAAATATCACCCAAAAATGGACAGAGGGATTTGTTATACATAAATAAATAAAAAACAACTTAAAGTATTTATGTTTATACCTTAAGGAGTTGAGATTCCTCAGTAAGCTAGGTACACATGGCATCTTTTTCCAAATTTCTAGTTCCTATGGGCCGTCCTGATGATCTTGCTATCCAAGATCTTTGTTCTATCTGCAAAGAGCAGAGGGCCAGCATTTAAACTGTTTATGAGTCTCTATTCCTTTCAACTAGATGACCCTAAATAAACCTATATTATAACCTGTAATATATTATTAAAAGATTTTCTTCAAAAGTGGTTCTAGATATGCTAATAATTATGAAGATAAACATCAAAACAAAGCACAACAAAAAGGTACCAAAATCCTGACAATATGTACAAATGATGGTGAAATTATGGATTTTTTATTCTTCTATTTACCCAGTTTTATAATAATAATAAATAATAGTAAGAGCCAGCATTAATTAAACATTTATTGAATATGAGACACTATTCCTAGTACTTTACATGTACTTATTTAACTCATCATAGCAATCCTAAGAGACAGGAAATACATTATTACCTCCATTTTACAGATGATGAAACTGAGTTCTGGAGAGATCATAGGATATTTCTAAGACCACACAGCTAGCAGTTGACAAAGCCTGAATTTAAACTTATGAAACATTAGTTCAGAAGTGTGGGCTTCAAATTGATTAATTGTGCTTAAGGCATCAAGTTCCAGTTATCTGGAAAATGTAATAAGAACTGGGAAGATTCTGAGAAATTTGCAGGAGTAGGATGAGAAGTTTCATGTTAGAAGGTATGAGACTTTTGGGTCAGAAACAAAGGACATTTCCTTAAAGACATAGGAAAGAAAAACACATCATCATTTTTCTCATGTCAGTTATTTGGGGGCCAGATTTCCACAGGAAAACATGAAGAGATTCAGGAGACACCAGAAAAGGAATCCTGTGCTCAACTAGACAATAGGTGTTGCCTGCCCATTGTTACAGAGGGAGAGAATATTTTTGCTTTCCAAGGCTGTCTACTATACAAACATCTTGAAAAGATATTCTGAAACAAAGACCATCAATGTGTCTGCTTACAGACATGCAGAAACATGAGATAGCATGGATAACTATCTCCCAACAAAGCTTCATAAAATGTGTTATCAATGGGAATATCATGAAAATATCATAATTAGTGCTATGTTTAGGAATGGATTTAGGATTTAAACTTTTATTCTTGGGATTATTATTTTTTATTTTATTTTTATTTTTATGTCAATCACAAAGAAACATACAACCAAAGGTAATTGCTTTGCTTTGTGTAATTCATACTGGATTGTTAGTATTTGTTTTCCACAATTGGTATGTTGCCACTTCCTTTTCTGCATTTTTTCAACACCTTGGAGATATCATATCATCCTTAGTGAAGACCCAGGCTTTGCATTTTAAAATATATCTCCAGTTGTGACTGACATTTTCCCTGGTTGAGAAAGACTGCTTACTCTTTCTGTTAGAAGTGATATTTTATAATAAGATTTGTACTGGCAGCACTTAGTTTCAACTAGCTTTATAAAGTCGATTCAAATTGACTTTCTCTTGCTGTTCAATAATGTTCAATATAAATATCAATATTAAAACATATTTATTGTGATCATTAATAATTTGGAAGGTGAAAGACAGTATAGAAGTCTTAAAGCTTATGGGGGCTTATGATTTTATCACATATTTAAAGTATGTGTTGAAAATAAAGAATGACTCACTGTCCAAAGCCAAAGAAAAATCAGGCAAGACTTAAGCAAATAGGAAACCTGGTATTCATTATCTCTTTTTTATTTTTTCTAGTTTTTATAGAAGTCTGTTCATGAAAACAAACTACCCTTATTACCAGAAGAAGTATGTATTCTTAATCTAGTTTTTTCATAAAAGGACTCTAGAGGAAGATGATTAGGGTACATAAGGATGTAACTTGGAAATATGAATGAAGTAGGTATATATTTTTAACTTCAGTATTTTATTAGTCCATAGTCATAACTGCTTCAGTACATGGATCTTTCCATCTTACCAAGTATTCTCACATGAATTTTCCCTCAGTCCTTGCAATACAATAATGATGTACATGGTGTGATCTCTCTTACAGGTAAAGGAATTGAGACATAGAAAGTTTATGGAGTTGTCCAATGTCACATGTGGCTGAATAGAAGCCATGAGATTTGTCCCTAGGTCATCTAACAAAAACGAAAAAAGAAAAGGAGAGTAATAGTAGAATGTACAATACGTATAGCGAAAGCCCTGGTCTTGACTTTTTATTGTGTTGATAAATAATGAGTGCCTACATTTATAACCTTTGCACATTAGCCCCCCAAAAGATAATTCATAAACAGAATTACTTTCTTTCTGTAATGTTAATTTTACCCAAGTTTGGGGATCAATATTGTAGCCTTACAGAATATAACAACTGGATAAACTAGTAGACCCTTGGGCTTTTGAGTCAAATTGTTCCCCAACTTGACTGAACATCAGAAACAATTCTAAAGATCATCAGGCCTGCCTTTGGATATTTTTATTCACTATACCTGGAGTGGGATCTTGAATCTTAATCTTAAAAATATTTTTTTTCTTTAACTTTACATGGATTCTGATAGTTAGAAGGCACCTCTCCCAAGGTGGCACATTTAGGAATTGTCTCCATTATCTCCCTTTACAATATAATCTTTTGGTTAATTGGTGAGTAAAATGAGAACAACCAACACTTCACAAGGCCTATGTTTCTCTATTATCTTTACTGTTTGCCATGTTCTGATAAATGTATATGCATATCACCTCATTGCATGTATGTAAATGTATTATTTTTTATATTCACATCGTACAAAGAACTGATGTGGCTTTAAAGTACACGTCTACAAGGGTGCCTGGGTGGCTTAGTCGGTTAAGTGTCCAACTTCGGCTCACATCATGGTCTTGCACTTTGTGAGTTCAAGCCCCGTTTTGGGCTCTGTGCTGACAGCTTGGAGCCTGGAGCTTGCTTTGGATTCTGTGTCTCCCTCTCTCTCTGCCCCTCCTCTGCTTGCACTCTCTCTCTCTCTCTCTCTCTCTCTCTCTCTCTCTCTCTCTCAGAAATAAAGATTAAAAAAATAATAAAGTATATGTCTACCCATTATTAGCTATGTGATTTTGAGTAAATTACTTAAACTATAAGGCTCTCAGTTCCTTCAGTTTTAAAGGGAGGATACTGCTAACAATCTCACAGATGTGTTGTAAAGTCTAACTCAGAAAATATAATCAAAAGCTTGGGGACAAGGCTGATATGCAATAAGTTTTAATAATTTTATGTCATATCTATATTTCAACAAAAAATGCCATATTAAGAATTGGACACAAAGTGATCAAAGAATGTCTTTTTAAAATTTATAACATCTTATGGGCAATAGTTATACTGAACTTCTATGGATATTTGCCAACCTGGTAAATGGAAGTATTTCATTACCTATAAGATGATTTTGTTCTTCAAATTAAGAGAAATAGTCTTACAAATGTGTAGTAATCTCTAAAGCTATATTTATAGCCTGGCCAATGTCTGCAGTATTAAAGATGGGGCTCAATTTCCATCTTGAGAGAAAGCTACCTCCTCAGATTGATAAAGTGGCTATTACTAGTCAGATTGAGGGAAACCAGACACATACCCGCATTACTCTGCTTCTTCTGCTTACCTGCTTGCCATCTGATCTGTCCTTTTTGTTTGTTGAGGGATCCTAGCTATGGTTTAGGTCAAATTTGTAAGAAAATGATTTGAAAACATTTTTTTCCTCTACCTAGAATAATTATGTATAGCTGCTTATAAAATACTCCAGTTTGATGTTTAATCCTTTATGTAAATGTGGATAAAAAAACACATCGAACTAGTTTTTTTAACATACTATTTATGACTATTATCTTACTAAAGTGACTAAAAAAAAAAATAAGGTCCTGAGAACTTGGGTCTTCTTCTTGTATTCATGAATGATTGATGAAGCAGCCTTTATGTGCGATATACTGTGGATTGCAGAAACAGCAATTTTGGCCCTTTATGAGACTGAGTTTTACTACTGAGTTCCCCATAAATATCAAGTTATAAATAAACTGTGCCTTGTAAGTGCTTCAACCCCATTCCAGGTTGTTCTCTAATTGGCCTGCCACAGATGGCTATAACCAAATAACTAACAATTAGATTACCCCATTGTTACAAATTTACTCTGAAAATAGCAAGGCACATGTGGCTTTTGACAAGAGGTTACAGAAAAAAGGTAGAGAACAACTTGGTAAATATTAAACAATATTTTAATTCAAAAGTATGCCTTTTTCTCTCTTGGAATACATTTCTAACAGTCACTGTCAGCATTTTAGTTATTTGTTGGACCTTGCATATTGCACATAGATTTACATAAATGTACATAAATACAAGTAAGGTTAAAATGGAAACCACCCTAGAAGTGTACTATGAAATATTGCTTTGGACCCAATTTCATGCAGATATTATAGGCAGGACTGGTCTGATCAGATCTTTCTAGTCATCTCAATAACTAGATTCTCTTGAAGCGGATGAGAGAGCAATAGTCTTATGTCATGTTTTATACCTTGGTATGATTTTGCACAGCTACAAGAACAGAATTTTAAGTGCAAGCATGAGTTAGCAAATATACTTTTAATTTTTTTTAACGTTTATTTATTATTGAGAAACAGAGAGAGACAGAGCATGAGCATGAGAGGGGCAGAGGGAAGGGTAGACACAGAATCTGAAGCAGGCTCCAGGCTCTGAACTGTCAGCACAGACCCCAGGGCGGGGCTCAAACTCACAAACCTCAAGATCATGACCTGAGCCGAAGTTGGACGCTTAACCAACTGAGCCACCCAGGCGCCCCAATATACTTTTAATAAGGAAGGAGAAACTTGCAATAATTAAAGAAACAATAGTTACATTTTAATATCGTCTTTTTCCAGTAAGTTGGAGAACAGTTGTGCATTTGTAGAAGGAAAATCTCCCTGAGTCTTCATGCAGAATTTAATGAACTGAATTGCACATGCAGCCACACCTGCTCTGTTACCTAACCTCTCTCATGCTTACTGGACCCCCCTTCTTCACCAAGGTAAAAATTGAGGCAGACATCAGTGGCTGATAACAGAGAATATGGAAGGCTATGTCTTCCTTTTTTATTCAGAAAATGTGTTCCACAAACATGGAAATAAATGGCAAAGTGCATAGTATTGAGCTACTACCCTACTACCTCATTTTTCAACTTGTTCTGAAAAATACCTCACTGAATTTATTTGCTAGTTTCTGGAAGGGTTCTTTTACGAAACTGTGTTTTCTTAGAATTTAGAGAACTCTCTAAACACACTCCTAATTAACACCTAAATTCTTTCTTTCAGGCTAGACAGAGACTTTCTTTGCATAACAACGTCTGGGGCATTTGCAAATCTCAGCTTGCTTTACATTTTTTAGGGGTTGCAGTTCTTGTGACCAGAAATGCATGTGAAAGCAAATTTATTACAGTTGTAGAAGAGGAACAGTTAAACTAAAAATGATCTCTGATTGAGAATAGCAACATTGGATGTCTGACATCTGTTTCTCTAGTTGTTTTAAAACTCAACATAGACGAAGCATTTTAAATCATAATGAATAGCATACTTTCAATTCAAGGCATATGATTATCAAAAATTCACTAGCTTCTTTTTACAAGATAACTAACTTTTAAATAGACAACCATTAAATACTTGACAAAAACTGAGCAGTTCATATATGTGAAGATATGCTTTTAAATGTGTTGAATTCCAGCTGTTTCTTTTTCTGTTCTTAGTAAGAAGAATGTGCCAAAACTCTGAACACATTCACATAACCTTTTCCTAAATAAAGAACATTTGGCGGATGCTTCCATGAGGTTGAAAACAATCACTTTTACTTTTGTTGGAGTAAGTTCTTAGCAACAAAAAAAAATCTCTTTTGATAGTGTAGTTTTGATTGATGAGAACTTCATTATGTTTTTATAAATTATTATTAAAATGCTAATAGTAAAGATAGTAATTACGATTTATGATTACTTAGAGCCTTCAGTTGCTTATTATGCCTGTACAATAATTTATTACTGCTTTGTTTGTGGGAAGTTATATATAAAACCAGCAATATATTAAATCCTAATTTCCATTCTAATATCAAGTGAAAAAAAATCATCTGAAGGTGATGAATTTTCGGTGGCACCAATCACTGTCACACATTCCAGGCAAGTGATATTTTTAGAGAGGCTTTGAGAGATGTAATGAAAAATTACAAAGGAAAACCATTTGCTTCATATAGGAAAACACTGGGTGTAATTAGGAAAGAGGAGAACCCTTAACAGAGATGTCTGTTTACATATCTGATATTTTCCATGGGCTTCTCATGAGATTTTTAGTAAATCACTAAACTATGATGTACTTCCATTTATTCACTTTAAAAGTAAGTTTTATAAATCCAACTTTCCTATTCCACAGATCTGTTATGACCAAATGTGATATTTTGTTAGATATTTGAAAGTGACCCACTGGTGTCTGTATGTGTGTATGTGTGTGTATGTATATATATATGTGTATGTGCAAGGGGGGGGGGTGTGTGTTTGCTGATGATATTGTGATATGCAACTATTCCTGGGCTAAGAATGTGACAAGATTTCTAACTTATTTTAGTAAGCCATCAGACTTTGGAGTATTGAAATTATAACTGGCAACAAGTTTTGAGTTTTGAAAATGTGGCAATGTACTAGATGAATTATAATCACTATTAGTAGAGAGTTAAATTAGTTAACATGAGTAAATTATATGTAAGTTACAGTGCCTGGCAAAGGCTAAAATTCAATAATGTTTGCTATTACTATATGATTTATTCATCAAATCAACACTATGGAATAGGTGCTATTATCCTCATTCAGGGCTAGAAAAACTGGAAGTGGAAGATGTTAGAGAAGTTGTCTGGGGTCAGGTTGTGAATATCAGGACAGGAACTGACTGTGTTGGCTGTAAAGACCATCCTCTTAACTGTTTTATTCTTCCAACACTCTAAATGTATCACTTCCTCCTTAAAATCAGATATAGCAAAATTGCCTAAAACTACCATTAGGATTATGTTATCTACCCAGCATATCTACATACCAATATAAGATGATTGGATAAATTAAGAGTTAAATAAAAATTCTTAAAATGGATGGTTGACACATCAACCGAAAAATGTGCCTATGGGCTTCTTCCATCAGTCATTAGGTAACATATATGTGAATTTGGAAGGTGCAAGTTTTTCAGTGACCTTAAGGATTTAGTGTGCAGCCAATGTTATTCAGAGGTTAATTCTGGATTTTAGAATTAATATTTGGTGGTAAATGGACTCTACCTAAAGCTTCAACAAAGCCTAGATGGAGTTCAGAACTCTAGGTGAGATTGATTTGTCTCTGACATTAGCAATGTTGCAGGATTTTTTACCTCAATACCTGGGATTTGTTGTCTCATTGCTTCGAAGATTGAAGAGGTGAACACAATATGAATAGCAGGCAAAAGATCAGAAAGGAAGAATAGTATGAAAGCTCTCTTTACAGAGAGTGGGCATTCGAAAGTGAAGGCCCGCGACTATAGGCAAGTGTCTTTGTTTGATAAGGTTTTGATCACCCCTCCTTCCCTCATCCCTCTTTCCTTCTCAGATCCTATATTTATTGGCTTGATAACTCTAGATGCTGGGTTGTCCATTCCTGATTGGCTCGATTCCATTGCATGAGGCGTGGTTCTTGTGGGTCATATGTTTTATGGTATACTGCTTATTTTTTGTCAGGTCTTTTGTCAAATTCTTGAGGGGAATCTGAGGGGGAGTAGGTGGTGTCTGTTACATTCTTAAGAGTAGCCTTATGCCCCAGGGGGTTTGCTGTGGTTGGATGCTCCCAGCATTTTTCCAAAATATGTGTTTTTCCCCACCAAAGGACCATAGGTCCTAACCTTTCCCTCTCTGCCTACTGAATCCTATCTTTTCCTATCATAGCAGCAGCCTGACAGGAGAGGATGCATCCTTGCCTGGGATATGATGTACTGTGTGGTTTGTAGCACATGGAGAAGTAAACTGTAACCCCTCAAGAACATATAGGGATGGAACAGTATAAATGGAAGGGTACTGTTTTTATAATGTGTTTTAATAATTTTAAAGGTATATCTTGATAAATTAAAGATATATATTGTGTTCTCCTGAATAGCATAGAAAAAAATAACATAATACATCAAAGCTAAAATGCAAATAGAGAATATAAAATAGAAAACTACAGAATACTTGAGTTATCCAAAAACATAACAGAAGAGGAGAAACAGAAAAATAAGAACATATGAATAAAAAGTGAAATAAAATGATAGACTTACATATAACCATATCAATAATTACACTACATGGAAATAGAATATGCATGTCAATTAGGAGACAAATGCCAGACTGCATTAAAAATTTTTTTAAAAAAGCAAGATTCAGATGTGTGTTATGTATAAGTAAGAAAATTTAATTATAAATATATAAAGAGGTTTAAAATAAAACAGTGAGCGGCTCCTAGATGGCTCAGTCAGTTAAGCTTCCAGTTCTCAGTTTTGGCTCAGGTTATGATCTCATGATTTCGTGGGCTCGAACCCTTCATTGAGATCTGTGCTGACATTGTAGAGCCTGCTTGGGATTCTCTCTCCCTCCCCCACTCACACTATCTCTATCTCTCTTAAAATAAATTTAAAAACTTTAAAAATTTTAAAATAAAAAAATAAAAATAAAAGAGTGAAAGGCTATGCCATGCAAAACTCATTATCAGAAAACTGTTTGGCTATGTGAATTTCAGATATGTTATACTTCAAGCAGAGTATCTATTACCAGAGATAAGAGGACATTTCATAATGCTAAAAGGATCAACTTATCAAGAGATCTAACAATTCTAAGTATACTTACCTGAAAACAAAATTTCAAATACATGAAGCAAAAGAAATAGACACATCCACAATCAGAGTTGGGGAATTTTAGCACACCTCTCTTGCAATAGATAGAACAAGTAGACAACAAACAAACACACAGGACAGGCAGACAGACAGACAGACACACACACACACACACACGCACACACACACAAGCATACACACACAAAAAGCTTGACTTTGTTGACATTTATGTAACACCCCAACTGCAAATGCACATTATTTTTAGGATCACAGAAAACATTCACCAAGATAGACCATACTCTTAGCCATAAAATAAGTCTTAATAAATTATAAGAAATTGAATTATAAAGAATATATCTAAACATGATTATTTTACTATAAATGATATGGTTCCATTGTTATATTCTATTTGTAATTTATAATAACATTGAAAACCTAAAATCCCTAAGAATAAATTAAACAAGCCACAGAGAATAATTACAGAAATGTGAAACAGAGATTTAAATAATTGATCATGAATTGGAATAGTCAGTTTTGTTGAATGTGCATTCTCCAAAGTTTATCTACAAATTCAACAGAACACCATTCAAAATTCCAGTAGTTTTTGAAGAAATTTATAACCTTATTCTAAAACTTACATGGAAAAATAATTTGAAAATGAAGAAATATTGGAAAACCTGTACTCCCTGATTTCAAGAATTCTAGTAAAGTCTATAGCACCAAGAACAAGAAATAGATACAACAGGTGGAGAGTTCAGAGTTCAGAAACTGACCTACACATATCTCATCAATTAATTTTGGCCAAGGCAGTAAGTCAATTCAGTGAGAGAAAGGAAAATCTTTTTAATAAATGGTGTTAGATAAAGTAAATATCATATAGAAATGTGAGCATTGACCCTATATCTGCCTTTGTGAAATAATAATTTTCAATTAACCATGGACCTAAATTTAGAGGCTAACATCACACAGCTTCTAGAGGAAAAAAAAATCTATCTATATCTATATCTGTATCTATATCTATATCTATATCATCTATATCTATATCAGCATAGATGAAGGTCAGTAAGCAAAAGACAACAAAATCAAAAGAGGATATGCTGTATGATTCCATTTATATGAATTATAGGGACAGGTAAAATATATATATATATATAGTAATAGAAATTTGAACAATTTCTATTGACTCAGGGGAGATAGGGTTAAATGGATGAATGGAAGGTTGCAAGATGGAACTCTCTAGAGTGATGAAGATTTTCTCTGTTTTATCTTCTTTGATGGTTACATGTATACAATTAGCAAAACTCATTGAACTGAGAATTTGGCAACTAAAGTAAAATTTTCTTCACTCATATATGACATGATGTAAATAAAGAAATTTCAATGAGATCTACCAAAAAAAAAACAAAAAACAAAAAACAACTTAATTAATATGATTTAACCAAGGTTCCAGGATGTAAGATCAGTGAACAAAATTAATTATATTGTATGATAGCAATGTACAATTAGAAAAATCTAGTTATTAAAAATACAATTCAAATAGATTAAAAACACCAAATTACACCAAATTACATATAAACTATATATATATTTAACAAAATACATAAAGGTTTAAAATGTGCTTACCCACAAAGGAAACAATCCTATTGCCCCAAATATTTTAGGGGGCTATTTTACAAAATAACCCTTTATAGTTTATTTTCTCAGTGTTCTGAACAACCAGTGTTATTGTCGGGGCTGTAATTTCTTGTCTGTAGCTTTAAAATATACTGAGCCTTATGTCAAAGTCCTCCAAATGGGATAATCTAACAGCCCATCTCCCCTAGAAACTAATTATATACAACCGCACTCTTTTCCCTACTCACAGACATTTGTTGTGTCTACCTAAGAGTCTCCTTACTTAGGATTTTGCATGTCCACAGTTCTGGAAATTTCTTCCTTCTTCCCCACTTCAAAAAAAGATACCAGCTGTCCTCTAACCTAATTCGTTTCTTACCTATGCTTCCATTCTTCCAGGTACTAAACTATATAGCAGCATGAAAGTCTTCACTCAGTTTTACCTTCTCTTTCAGTGAATAGCCAAGAAATTTGTTCCATCCTCCCTTCTAGTAATGCTTGTTTTACTCTTTCATTATAGCACTTAGGTCAATGCTAGCTTATTATTCAGACTCACTTATGAGAGTGTAAGGTTCTCGATGACAGAGACAAGTTCTTATTCATCTTTGTTCATAGCAGGTACAATAAATCTATATTTTTATGCCTAATTATATTAGACATGGAGCATATCTTGATAATCATCAATTTTAACTTAAAGAGTAAGTCAGGTACAGACCTTTCCTTTAGATTCAAATTATGATTATTTGGAAAGAGACAACAGAGGAATCTACAGTGAGTAATCACATGTATATTTGCCCAATGTACATTCTTCAAAAACAAAACTGTCTTAAGTTCAGACAAGAGTTTTAACATGAAATCTGATGCTATTTAAATATTGAATGAGCCTTTTTAGCTAGAAAGGATGCTTTAAAATTAAAGAGACTTGAATCTGGGATATAATAAGGAATGAGTTTCATTTGTGCAAACCTGTTTCTTACTATGAATTATGGGTACCCATTATGTTGTTTTGTGTTAGGTATTCCATTTTTTCTAGACTTATAATAGCAAATACAAGTAACAATTGAAGGAATATTAAGGCTGTTTGGTGCATAGCATTTTAATGAAACATAAAAGAATTGAAGGCCTCTGATAACGCTTTTTACTGTCCCTGTGACCCTCTTCCTCTATGGGAAGATTTTCCAAGCATTGCTGTACACTTGGATTCCTCAGGCTCACATCATTTTGTCCTAAGCATAGTCTCTATCATAAGAAAGATATTTTTCCTATTAAGTACTACTCTTTGATATTTAAATGTTTCCTTTGATAACTCTTTGGTAACCATTTTCTTCTTTTATCACCCAAGACTATCTTTAGTTAGTTTTTGGTTTGTTTGTTTATACACTTTAAAGAGTTTGTTTCTGCTTTGATAAAAGGATATACTGATAATACATGATTTTTAGCTACTTATGTGACTTTATTCAGAATATTTAAAAAAAAGCATTAAAATATATTTTCAGAGAATTATGTGGAAAATCATATTTAATATCAGTGTGTTTTACAAAAACACACAAGGGCAGCTCCCAAGCTTCCATTGCTTCTAAATGTAGATAAATCCTAGAAGACTTAGTCATTTTCACTACCCTCTAGTTCGGTTTATTAATAGTGGCAGCCATTTATTGAGCATATTATATATGACAACATTATGTCCAGCATTTATGTTTATTATGTTATTCAAGCTTTATAGCAAACATATGAGGCAAGTGTTATTATGTCACTCTAAAATAAGGAAACTGAGATGTCAAGAGTTTGAATAGACTGAAATAGCTGTATCTGAAATTAAACTCCGTTCTGAACAACTTCAAAGATGATCCTCAACCATATTCCTTAATATTTTATATATGAGTTACTTTTCTATTATAAAATCCCTCTTTATAAAATACTTTCAACATACTGATGAGGATAAGTTGGCATATTAATGTTAATAAATCCTGAAAATCCTCACCTTTCACAGAGAAATTTACAGAGATAAGGATCAAGATTACAGAGATTATATTATAGAGAGAAGGCCCTCTATCTGAAATTATGAATTTATATTCAGTCTGAAGATGGCCTAGAGACATGTGACATATCATAAGCCCAACTTCCAATTTCATGTCATGGCAAATCATGATGATCATAAATCTATGGCTATCCAAGTTTGACTCTGAATTGGTTAAGAAATTTGCTACAGTTAATCTCCACTCATGTTCAGCACAGTTATGTATGACATTGAATGTGTAATTGGAATGGGGACTTGCATGTTCTGACATTCACAGAGGAACTGCTTTGTTTCCTGATGAGAAGCCAATCTATAATGCTTCTTACGTTGACCCAACCATGTGATAGGTCTGGGTTGGAATCCTCTCTTCCTCAGGCTTAACATACTAGCCCAAACAGAGAAAACATAAATGTCCCTTTTCAGGGAAGTTTCAGGAAAGTGTTCTACTCATCATCTTGAAATTAGAAGAATTATTGTTGAGAGTTTTTTTTTTCTGGTATAGGGGTGTCTGAGCCTACAGACATAGAAAAAGGGAGACTAGAATGTACTAAAGGATCCTGGTTAAAAGAAAGAAAGGTCTGAAGGGGTGCCTGGGTGGCTGAGTCAGTTAAGCATCTGACTGGCTCAGGTCATGATCTCACAGTCATGGGTTAGAGCCCCGCATCAGGCTTTTTGCTGACAGCTCAGAGCCTGGATCCTGGTTCAGATTTTGTGTCTCCACCTCTCTCTGCCCCTCCCCTGCTTGTGCTCTCTCTCTCTCTCAAAAATAAACATTATTTTTTTTTAATATTAAAAGAAAAGAAAGGTATGAAAAAGAAAGGTCTACTAGGTATTGTATGTAAAGGAATATCAAAGATTTCTACAACAAAGAAGAAGTTATCTAACTTTTAAACAAGATGGGCATTTCCTTAATGATTAAGGGGAAACAAATTTTAGTTATTTGTTAATACCATTTAACCCTCTTTTCCTTAACTAAGGAAATGGTTTTTTGGTTTGTTTTCAGATTGGAATTGTATTCAGCTTCCTTCCTAAATATTTTTTTTTAAATAGTCATTGTCACATGATCCAGTTCTAGCTAACAAAATATAGGTAGGTGTCACTGGTGGGCCTTCATGCAAAGTTTTGAAAGGAGAAAGGACTGGCTGAAATCTGATTTCTACCTTTTGCCTTTGGCCTTTCCCCTTTGTACTGTATGGATGAAATGCTTGGAAATAGAGCAAACATCCTATAAGCATCAGGATAAATGCCAAATTCTACGGAGAGTGAGGTTAAAAGTTAAAAGAAGAAACTGTGATGGCATTGGAAAGCTCCTATCTCAGGTCTGAACTCCTACCTCTAAAACTATTCCTATCATGTGAAAAAAAATTCCTATTTGGTTCAGTCACTATAGTGCAGCTGACACAATTTCAAAAGATATAACCAAATTCTTACATTTTTTTCATATACTGTATTAATACAGTAAAAACTCTGTATTGTTTCCATAAGTGCTGTGACTAGAATTCCTCTTTGACAAAGGAACTTCAAAGACTCTAAACAGAACAGTCTAAAATGAGTCCAGACAATGCAGAAGAGTGTTTTACAAGACTAGCAAGTACATGTAGCAAGATGTACTTACTTGAGCCTAGTTCTTGAGTAACACTTCTTATAAAAGATTTCTGAAGGCCTTTTGGTGCTTCCTCAGCTTTGATGATTTTATTTTTTCAGCATAGTTTCAGTAGTACAGGACTGAGAAAATACCAGAATCTACTATTTATCTCAATTTAGCTGTTGTTGTGCCTAAGTGTTCTCTAGCTTTAGAGATTTAAGTTGTTCTATAGGTGATAAAATTTTCATTGTGCCTGTACCTCACAGGTGGAAATAAAATGGGAATAAAACAAAAGAAGACAGAATGTATCATCTTTAGAAAGCAAAAGTTTTGAAAATTCCCTGTGACCATAATTTTAGAGAAATCTAACAAATAAATAATTACTCAGGAGCCACATGATTAATTAAATATTATAGTTCAATCTCTGATTTCATGCCAAAAACATAAGAGCTAACCTAATAGGGCCTGACTCCTAAAATACCTTCATAAGAAATTCTCCATTCTATCTTGAAATTCAAATACAAAAAAAAAGTGTATTTGATATTATGAGTAACATCAAAAAGTAAACGGTCTTCATATGATACGGCTGCCATTCATAACAATATTTAAGAAAGAGTAGAATGTGCAAACTGAAAGCCTATTACTAAAAAAAAGCTTAGAATTATTGTTCTTTATCTGAGGACATTCTAGTATATTTTAAATTACTCTTTGCTCCTTAACAAAAAAGTATTTATTCTTTTCTTAAAGTGTTGAAGTATGTTATTTGTGTAACTGTGTAAAATGAGTTTAATGGCATAAGAAACAGACTATATATAAACTTTAAAAAGTGAATATTATAGATACCTTATTTTATTAATCATACCGATCATGATGGTACTTGGTTGCTCAGGGTAATATAAATGGTACTTCTTTAACTTAATGTCCTAGTGTCCACAAATCACTAATCATCTGTGTTAGCTTAGGTAAAGTGAGTTCCTCTCAAGATTTCAAGTTTCTTATTTGTGAAGGAAAGCATTGAAGTGCATTTCAATCTCTATGAATTGATGGATACATGTGTAAAAAGTAGTGCTTTGACCATAGTCTAGATCTAAAACTTTGCAGATGTCACCAAATACACATAGGGTGAAGAAATTATGGATACCACTTTCAGACTCTAATCCATATTCCTTGAAGCAGCATAACCCAGTAATTATGATTTACTCTTGTTCAGTTGCTGCTAGAGGGTAGGTTGTAGTATGCAACCACAGGGGTTGCTCTCTTCCAAACACCCCAGACTCTCTTATCTTTTGTATCAGGGCTTTGCTTTCAACAGATATTTACTGTACCAGACACTCTTCTGCATGCTGATACTTTCTTGTCCCTTTTGTGCTAAATGTATAAAGCAGGCCGCCTTTATTTAGAGTTTTGCTTTTAAAAGCTTAACATTTGAATAGCAATTACAATAAATAATATCTTTGACATTGGGCTGGCTGTTGTGTTTGGAATCTGTGTGAACTCTCTTGTTCTGATCACCTGTAAATAGCTAAAGAAATAGTACAATGGGTACCACTCAATAAAATCTGTAATAGCTTCTTCTTCTTTTGTGTCACCTGCCAGCTCACAGGTGTGTACACACACACACACACACACACACACACACACAGGATCAGGGTCTCCATTAAATTTATGGTTCTATTCCTTGGCCTCATCTTGAACTCCTAACACAATGGCTTCTCGCAATTCATCACAAGAGAGTCTATAAGAAAGTGATGAATGAACTGACCTAAATCTATCACTACTAATAGAAAACAGTTCAAAAATTAAGATGCTTAACACCTTAAATGAGTACTTTTATTCTCCCATCTAATACTATAAGAGCATCTTCATCATCAATCATCGGTCATCATCATCATCATCTTAAGGTCCTTAAGTATTTATTATTGAAGATGGAGTCAAGGACAGGTAGCTTTAATTTTGCATCGTGCTGTGAATATGTTCTCCTAGCTTCCAGGCCTCTGATGATGTCTAGGTAACTATGATAGATAATGTTCTCTACATGATCTTTCTCTTAAGTTTGGTGCATTCATTTGTAAAAAGCACTAGTCTGTACGTCTAAAAGAAAATCAATTAGTCTTAATGATACAAATATTTGCTTAATAAGACTCCTTAGGGAGCCAATATTAATCAAAGGCTCAGAATGATCTGTAATTATACATCAATTGTACATGTGTCAGTGGATGATTGTAAAGTGCTAAAGGGTTCTTAAAATACTTTATTCTTTATTATAATTAAAATTTTTTCTCCTGGCACTTTAGTTAAGTTTCTCAGCCCAAGACATCATTGCCTTTCATCTGAATCGTGCCTGTAACCTCCTAACTTCTACTTCAACCTTGGTCACATAGAGCTCAGGGTAACTTTTTTATAATCTAAATCAAACCACGTCTCTCTTCAGTTTAATCCCCTTCAGTAGCTTTGCATCACACTAAAATAAAATTCAAGTTTTGATCCCTGCTTACATTTTCTGAATCAATCCCTACCACTGCCTCCCTAACATTCTGTGTTCCAGCTACATCAGCCTTCTTTATGCTTTAAGTTTTGCCTCCCCTTGGGGCTTTGCATTTGCTATGTCTTCCATCTGGAATACTTGCCCTTTCAGTTTCAATTCAACTGAAATCTCTGAAACACCTTGCTTCCCTGACTCCTAAATCTAAAGCGTGGCCTAATTCAACCAATACCCCTTGACTCTTTCCCTCTATTTTTACTTTATCTGTACTATTCATTTCTTTCTGCAATGTTCTTTTTCATTGATTTATTTGTCTATGATCTGTCACTCTTCATTAGATGTAAGCTCCACGAACGCAAGCACTTATTCAAAGCTGTATCCCTCCAGCCTAGAATAATGACTCTCAAATAATAAGTGCTATAAATATATATACAGCTACATTGGAAACCAGGTGTTAATTGGGACCCTTTCTTCATCTCACATTTGCTGAATACTTATAGGGCTATTATTCATAAATTATTTTTAAATTCTGCCACTATTTAATTATTTATTTCATTATTTTCATTATAGTGAGGCATTTTATTAATAGGAAGTACCTAATTGTTCATAAACAATGTACATTCTTCCGTTCATTTCACCAGAACCTTTGGGGGAAATGAGGAAACAATATTCTGAGGCCTACACAGCATCTCTTTTCTTTGAATATGTCTAAACTTCTCTAGGTTCCTGGCCTAAATACTACTTTCCCCCTTTTAAAGTGTGTTTTCAAAAAAATATCATAGTTTAACTTCTAACAGGGAGTACAATGTACTGTGGAAATTACAATTAATTTGCATCTTATTAGTTATGAGGAGTTTCTACCATTTTTAGTATAAATTCGCTTGGCTTTATTTTTGCCTCCAACTTATTTGCTATTTCCCTGTTGTTTTCTTTGTGGACCATCTCTAAGAAAGATTAAAGTCAGCCAGTGGAGTGATTTTCCAGTAAGAAACCACAATTCATTCTAATTATTTTGGAACTGAGGCAAGTCACATTAGCACAGGTGAGGAGAGGAAAGAACCTGTGGTTTTGCTTCTTGTGGCTGATGCTGCCACCTGGACCTGTGTCTAAAGTAAACATATCTTGCGCTCTTTAGTGTTCTCTGACAGCTCATAAAAGAAGGCACCTTATCCCTTTATTTATTTATAGGCTTCTTCCATATTTTGATGATGAAAGCTATGAATTCTCAACAGATAGTTGGGTTCCCTTTCACAGCAATACAGAAAGAAAAATGTTTGTCCTCCTTTCTCCAAACCTTTCACATGGTAACATTCATGTTTTGAAATTCTGTAAGAGATATGATGTAAGCTAATTGAGATTCAATTAGTACATCACATGCTTTTTGCTATGCAGAAGCTAACGGGGGATCTGTCTATTAGAAATTACTCATAGCTGGATGAGAGCTAGATGAATAGTAATTTAGACCTTGAAAGACATGTAACACTATAAATGGAAGTAAAAGTGAGGCTAATGGAAGATCACCCAAGAACTTTTCAGAATTCCCTAATGAGAAATTGTAATTTTCATATTTGACATTAGGGCTTATAATAATGACGAGACCTCACGATTGAGTACAATTAGACCCATAAAATGCATTGCAAATATCTTCAAAACTACCAATTAAATTGAACCTTTGAGCTGGATTTGTCTTACTTTCTTATAATGATTTATAACATGAGAAATTCTGGATTTACTTTCCTTTGTTATTAGCAATCAATGTAATTCTATATTATGTATCTAATGATACATCACAGCCAAAGTGATCTTTTCACAACCAAAGTCAAAATGTCACTTTCTGCTCAAAACATTGAGGTGGCTTCCCATCTTCCTGAAAATTAATGACAAAGCCTTTACCTTGGCCTTCTAGGTCCTCCAAAAATCTTTACTTACCCCATCTCTACTCTCTGGTCACCTTTTTTTGTTTTTGTTGTTGTTGTTGTTGTTTTAATGTTTATTTTTGAGACAGAGACAGCACGAGCAGGGGAGGGACAGAGATAGAGAGAGACACAGAATCCAAAGCAGGCTCCAAGCTCTGCGCTGTCAGCACAGAGCTCGACACAGGACTGGAACCCTCTGAGCTCATGACCTGAGCTGAAGTCTGACGAAACAACTGAGCCACTCAGGTGCCCCTGTCCTGGTCACCTTTTAATCTCTCCACTTGTTCATCTGTTCTGGCAGCTGGTCATGTGGCCTTTCCTCTTCTCATTCTCTTTGCATATTCTGTTTCCTCAGCCAGAATGTCTTTATTACAGATATTTACATAGCTCTTTCTTTCATCTCATCTGCTCTGCTCAAGGGTCTTCCGTGATTAAACTATGTAAAATAGAACACTCTTCTCAGACTCTTCTCACGAACTCTTCTCACACTCTTCTCATGAACTCTGTGTTCCTTCTTCTGCTCTATTATTCTTAGTATTTGTAATCTGACATACTAATTTTGTTTATTTTATTCTATATTTTTCCACTCAGAATGTAAGCTTCCCAAAGCCAAACACTCTGGAGTTTTTGTTTGTGACTCTACCTCTGATACATATTAAGCACTCAATAAATATGTGTCCACTGAATGAGGGATTTATGAGTCTTTATCTTTGGGTTTTATCTAAATCATATAATTGTGCATTCACTAATGAAAGAGAACAGAGTAACAATTTTTACATGAATTATTAGAGGTTATCCCTCATCTTATAATAATGCTGTTGTTAAAATTAATTGCATAATATTAAATTTTAAAGAAAGGTCCTTATATCATATAACCCCTTGAAATTCAATTTTTTCCATATGAATAGCAAGTATTATAAAAATTTATTTTACAGATATTTTTAGCTAATCATGCACTGAAAAATATTCTGTATCTGATCTGTTACATAAAAATTTCTCTTCAAATAGTACTTAACATTAATTAGTTTTTGTTAAGCAGAGGAAATACCCATTAATAAAAAGAATGATCCAATCCAGGGATGCTTTATATAGCATTACTTTTTCAGCATTTTTATCATAGTCCAAGCAATGAACATTGCAATCAAAAACATATATTTTTACTATAAGAAAATAAAATAATAAGATCACTCAGACTATTGTTAGCTAAAATAATGTGCACCCAACATGAAATTTAGGCAGAAATAGATATTATAAGCAATTTTACATAAATCTTTAAATGTTTAATTTCCTAAAGCAGTTCTTTTTAATGTCAAAAATAACTATCTTTAATATTAGAAGATAATTGCAAAAATATTTGCTTTGCATTCATTATATCCCATATGAAATAATCAATTTACCTACCACGTTAAAATTCCCAATTTTGTACTTCGTATAACATTTGAACAGTAGTAGAGAGGAACTGTTTCATCTATCTATATGTATGTATGTATGTATGTATGTATGTATGTATGTATCTTCTACCTATCTATCAAGAGATATTTACCTTCACTTAATACACCCAAATTTTCATCATTAGTGGTGGTAGAGAGATGGGGACAACTTGAGAGGGAAGAAGTTGATACCTTGTTACTGGTTTTCTTCAACAGATTCATGCCAGCAGCAATATGAGCCCTAACGCATCACAGGATATTAGAGATAACACTGTCTCAATAGAAAAAATTCCATTTACTGCATCACTACTTCCTGTGGTTTGTGCCTGAATTTATCACAGTGAAAATGCTCACACTCAACGCTATTTAAGTTAAAACAATTGGTAATTATAGTCTGTAGGAAACCACACAAAATGAAAGAAAATAGACTTCATGGAACTTTTTATATAATTTCTATTATTCAAGTGATTCTAATTTACATAAGGAATAACCTACCTTGAACATCAAGGCTCTTACCTAGATATTTTGTTTATGGTTTTTGACTTTGTTTTGTTTTGCTTTAATGAGTTTGTGTGGAGAATAAGCATTATTTGAAAACTATAACCAGGTTTCACTACATTTTATACATTAGCTAGCAATCCTTCTCTTTTAGTCTACTTTGAATATGCATTATTAACAATGGGAAATATTTGCTAACATACAGTGATATTTTTTTATTATTCTTTTTTGTTGTTGCTATTTATGTATTTATTTTGAAGGCGGGGTCGGGAGAGACAGAAGAGAGAGAATCCTAAGCAGGCTCCATGCTGTCAGCATGGAGCCCAACACAGAGCTCCATCTCAGGAACCATGAGATCATGACCTGAACCTAAGGAGAAATCAAGAATTGGACACTTAACCATCTGAGCCACTAGGGCACTGCTATTATTCTTTATTAAAGAACATTACTTAAAAGTATAGATAATGAGTATAAAAAATAGCATAAATGTTGTAATCAGGATTCTCTTTCTTTTAGTGCCATATCTAAATATAGTAAAGGATATATTTAAAAAAATAATTATGAAGTAATCATGTATCATTATTGAATAAAAACAAATCAAATGCTGAGAAAATCTATTGTTTTCTTCCCCCAGGTAGCATATAAAGAGGGAGTTAAGATAAATGATTGTCAAGAAAACAGTTGAGGGGTGAATGGGACATGTTTTTTTTTTTTTTTTTTACAGCTATTTACTACCTTTTATTGTTAATCTGTGAAATAGGATAATCTTTCTTAAAACATGTGTTCCAGGTACTTACTGCTGCATAACAAGTTACCTAAAAACTTAGCAGCTTAAAACAAGAACTATTTTATTGTATTTAATGACCTTATGGGTCAGGATTCATCTGGGTGATTCTCTGCCATGTGTTATAGACTAAAGTCAATAGTTGTTGTTCAGCAGCCTGACGAGCTGATAGAGAAGGTCAAAACAGCTTCATCCGTGTCTGGTGCCTTGGCTCCAATGATTGGAAAGTGGGACTCAGCTGGGCCAGTTGACCACCGTGTCTATGTCTAACCACTCCAGCATGATCATGTCAAGGTATTTGGACTTCTCCCATAGCAGCAAAAAGCTTCTAGGTAAATTGTCAAGAGACAATGACTAGATTCAGAAACTGACAAAGTTTCTCTTTTGCGATATTGTACTGGTTTCAAAAGTCTCAAAACTCCACTTAGATTCAAGGGAGAGGACCATCGGCTCTACTTTTTTTTTAATGTTTATTTTTGAGAGAGAGAGAGAGAGAGAGAGAGAGAGAGAGTGCAAACAGGGGAGGGACAGAGAGAGAGGGAGACACAGAATCTGAAGTAGACTCCAGGGTCTGAACTGTCGACACAGAGCCCAATGTGGGGCCTGAACCCTCCAACTGTGAGTTCATGACCTGAGCTGCAGTTGGATGCTTCACTGACTGAGCAACCCAGATGCCCCTCGGCTTTACCTCTTTAATGGTGGAATATCAAAGGAATTTCATCCGTCTTTAATTTGTCACAATATATCATGTTTATTTTTCCTAATTTTATAATGTTCCTGAATGTAAGTCAGGAATTCTAATTAATAATAAAATTCTTTTGAAGGTTTTGTGAGATGTAGAAATGTATTTTGTTAAGTAAAAATGTCCTCTCTCAATGACTCTAAGACTTTGCTTTGCCATTCTTCTTCTTTCTTTTTTTATGGATTTAAAAATCAGTTTATTTAAAAAAATTAGTCACTGACATCTCTTATTTTGGAGATCACAAGATCACATTCCTTACTGATATTTTTGTTGTGAATATAGGCTTTTATTTTAATTTGTATGAAATCATTAAATTTGTATTCATCATTCTTATTCCCTTTCCCAATATATTTTCGAAACTCTTAGTCCTCCACTCAACAAAAATGAAAACAAAACAGACCATCAAAAGATAAAAGACCTTTCTCTTGATTTCATAATAGGCTCATATATTTTCTCTATTTCTGTCACCCACAAGCTTGTCACAAGGATACTGTGCAAACAGTGTGTCTGCACCCACTTCTCTACCCCAGGAATGCGGCCGGCTTCTTTCTCATGAATTTTGCAGAAATGTCTCCCACTGTTTTCATCAATGACCTTATAATTTCAAACACAATGACCATTTATTGTTTAAGTCTTGATGGACTTCTTCGCTGCCTTTGACACTGTTGATATCTCTGAACATCTAGAAATTATTCATCAGCCTTCTGAGTCTTCACAAACTTGGTCCTCCAAGTTCCACACTGTTATCTTGAGACTCTTCTTGCATTATCTATCTGGTAGGTATTAGTTCTCACTGCTACTGAGGTCTGCTATTTTGAATTCTGCCACTGAGATCTGCTATTTTAATTTTGAGTTTCTCTCTAGGTAATCTGTCTTTGCTCAGACTGGGAAGTAGTTACTATGTACTGATGACTTATACAGTTCTGGTTTTTAAACTTCTTGCTGGCGCTTCAGATCTAACATTCAAATGCCAGCTAGACATCTCTAAACAGGTATTCTAGAGGTATTTCAAAGTCAATATGTCTAACCTTAATTATCCCCTGATATTTACTGTATCTTGTTGGCAACATCAGAATTCATTAGTTCAATGTTGTAAAACAGGGATTTATCCCTGGTTTATCTCTCTACCCTTTCCCAACCCTCCAGCTACTCATAGCTGTTAAGCAAGTGTGTATTACTGATTCAACCTACTAAATATTTTTTAGTGTGTTTTAAAATTATCCTTTCAATTCCTATGAATGTTGCTCCAATTTGAAAAACATTATTTTTTTTGGTAAAAGTAATGTAGCTGCCTCCTATTTGTTTCCCTGTCTAGGCTTCTATCCACTCAGATACCAGAATGGACCTTACAGACCTAACAATAACACCACTATGCTTCACAGTCTTTAATATCTCTCCATTATTGAGAACAATATTTTTAAAACTGCATATAGCTACACATTAATAAATTATAAAGTTAATTTAGTGGATCACAATAAATGTTTTTAATAAAATAGAATATATTGTATAGAAAATCATAGAGAGATTTGCATTTGTAAGCATAAGTGTATCACTTGGTTGTTTCGTATGCATGTATGTGTGCATACTGGGCAGCAATTAATATGCTTTTCTTACCCTAGAGCAGTGAGGCGTTGGTATTCCCAATGTACAAGATAATGTATTGAATGGGGGAAAGATAAACTAGAACTTCTACTTATTTTATTTAGTAATTGTAAGAAATAACTTGAGCTTGTCTAATATTCAATATATATATGGGAATTGGTGCCTTCCCTCAGTCAGTATGTCAATAGTTGAATTTACATGACTCTACCAAGTTTGAGGTATATACAAGGAAGATGAAGTGCTCCCTAGTGAAAGGTCTGGAGATGATATTCTGACTTCTTAAATCTCTTTCAGTTTATGACAATTCATCTGTACCTGGTTAAGTAAATTAATGGAATATGTGTTCAGAGTTTTAAATAAACTAACCCTTATAATAGATCTGTGGCTTAAAAAGTAGTCACAAAGAAACCACAAAGAGTAAAGGCTTTTCTATAAGACAATAGAGAACATTAGTCCTGCCAGGAGCTCTTTATTGTTCATAATACAAAGTAAAGATTAATATAACACTAAATAAAATTGTTTCAAATAATTGTGCCAAAAACACCCTTTCCTGGGGCAATTTAGTAAAGGCTGGAATGGGACAAAATGGTTGTGTATGAAACACTATACTTGTTACAAGCAACTGCTTCTATCTGCCTTTAAAAAGCAACTTAGTTGATAAAAAATTCTCTAGTATTTATTATAGCGAGACATGAGACTGATTACTGAGTCATGTGTCACCTACTTTCCAACTGTTATGTAATAAATTGGGTTTTATATTTCCCCAGGATCCCATGTCCATGATAACTTTTGTGTACTTTCTCATTGGATTCATTCATAAAGAAAGGATCTGTTTCCTCTGTGAATTCCATGGTACTTAACTAGCTTTATACTCACTGCCTCCTGGACAGTTCCTGACACAGAGGTAACACATAATAACTGGTGAATCCAAGCATGTGAGAGAGAGAGAGAGAGAGAGAGAGAGAGAGAGAGAGAGAGAGAGTAAATTCATGAAAGTGACTCAGTTAATGCTTTGGTTTACTGTTTGAGCGCAAGGATTAGAAATGCAAGAACTTTGCTTCATTAAAATAATGATGATCTATTCCTATCTTTAACCT
The DNA here is from genome assembly GCF_027475565.1 of Acinonyx jubatus. Taxonomy (NCBI): domain Eukaryota; kingdom Metazoa; phylum Chordata; class Mammalia; order Carnivora; family Felidae; genus Acinonyx; species Acinonyx jubatus. The sequence continues at coordinate 29,361,988 of NC_069384.1, forward strand.
TCTTTGGGTATCATATGTTCATTTCAGAATATTCTGTGCACACAAAAATATGTAAATTACCAAAAAATTGAAAGGCTATTTACAATCTGTTATATACATAATTATATCTGAGGCTTTGCACATACTATATTGACTGCACATTTGCTGATGTGAGAAAAAGCAAAACAAGAAACTTAGAAATTAGCTGCATATCAAATGTTTCTTCAATCTTTGCACATTGAATAAGACATATTTTTCAAGTTGATTTTTTCACTGTGACGTCTGCAGGTTTATGTACAATATCAAAATCACTCAAACACATAGGTTCCCATCAACCCTCATGGTTTCTGTGTGATTACTTCATCATAAAAAACTTGTGTGCACCTTCAGGAACTAGAATAGTTACTCTATTACCAAACACACTCAAAAATGTACATTACTTAAAACAAGACATTAGGATTTCCTTAGGTCTCTTATAATACGGGAAATAATCTGCCTATTAGGGAATAATAATATGGAGTATGTACTCTAAGAGATTACTTAGAAGGAACTGTGGTTAAAAGAGCTATCCTACTAGATCAAGAAGCATCCGTGATAGATCAATATAGAGGTTTTCCTTGAAGGTGGGTGAGATTCCCTTTAGACATGGTTGATTTGTTGTGGAGATATGGAGGGTAAGTGTATGAGATCATGTTCCATGTGTGAGCATTAATATGGGTTGACTTTCTACACTAGAGAAGTGTGCTTCTAATATTCTTTCTAAATCATTAAGAAGTAAGACCCTCTAACCAAGGGAAATAATTGCATTCCTTAGGAACTATGGTCAAAGCCCAATTGGAATAAACAATTCCACTGGCATGGCTTTGGTTTTTTTTTGTCCTTTTTGTGTACTAGATGGCTGAATTACTGTTTGAGAAGGATTTGGTTCTCTCCTGTTTGAGCATACAGAGTTCCCTTTTTGCTATGCAGGAAGGCTAGAATATGATCTGATTACATTTCTTTTTATTCTAACTCCTCGAATATTTAGAAAACAGAGGGTACCAGTTCAGCACACTACATTTAGAACAGAGTATCAGTTTGGCTATTTTAACTTTATAGAAATGCTTAAATAAGAATACATTCATATAGGGTGTTCCTGGGTGGCTCAGTTGGTTAAGCCTCCGACTTCGGCTCAGGTCATGATCTCACGGTGCATAGGTTCGAGCCCTGCATTGGGCTCTATGCTGACAGCTCAGAGCCTGGAGCCTTCTTCGGATTCTGTGTCTCCCTCTCTCTCTGCCCCTCCCCAACTCATGCTCTGTCTCTCTCTGTCTCAAAAATAAAAATAAGCATTAAAAAAATTAAAAAGAATACATTCGTTTAAGTACACGGTTTGTATAGATAAGCATTTCTTAAGTTGGATGTTCCATAGCATTCTCTGATTATTCCTATTATAGCATTTATTTTATTGTATATTCCCCAAAAGATAGCAAACATGTTGAAGCCAGGGACTATGACTTTTTCACTTGTGTATCTCCAGTTCTTAATACAATGGGCACAAAGTAGTGTTCAATAAATAGTTAATGAATGTTATAATAAGGAATGCATCAGCAGATTTTTGATATGCAAACCATCCCAAAAGTTAATGCTTAAGGCAACAACCATTATTATTGTTAGTGACTCTGTTGATCATTGTATCATTTTTGCTTCTATAGCCAGGCTACACTGATCTTGGTAGGCTCATTCATGCTTCTGTAGTTTTGGCTATGGGCTGTGATATCTGAAATGGTCTTATTCTCACATCTGATGCCTTTCTACTAGCATGGCTAATAAGAGTGTCTACATCACACATCTCTCTCTATCTAAAAATCTAGTCAAATCTTGTTTACATTGTAGTTGGTGGCAGGTATTCTGAGAAGTTAATAAAAATTATAAGTCTCTTGAAACATAGGCTGGAGGCACATTAACATTTCTGATTTATTCATTCAGTCAAAAAAAGTCACAAGACAAACTTGTTTTTAACATATGGGTAGAAGAATTCCCACCCACTTATTTTTTTTTTTTCTTAAGTTTATTTATTTATTTTGAGGAAGAGAAATCATGAGCGGGGGAAGGGCAAAGAGAGAGGGAGAGAGAGAGAATCCCAATCAGTCATTTTTGAAATTTACCATAAATGATAAAACATCCAGAATATCACAAGAGTGCAAGCTACTGTGAAATCTGAAATCTCCCTGTAACATTAACAACATCATTAATACAGTAGTCTCATCTTATTCACAGGGATTATGTTCCAAGACTCATAGTGGTTGCCTAAAATAGCAGATAATATTGAACCCTATATATATTATGTTTTTTTCTTAAATATACATACCTATGATAAAGTTTAATTTACAGATTTAATTTACAGATTAGACACAGTAGGAGATTAACAATAATGAATAATTAAATAGAACAATTATAACAATTTACTGTGATAAAAGTTATGTGAATGTGGTCTTTCTCTCTCTCAAAATGCTTTTTGTACTGTATTCATCCTTCTTGTGGTGATGTAAGATGGTAAAATGCCTACATGATATGAAGTGAGGTGCATGACGTAGGCATTGTGACATAGTGTTAGACTACTATTGACCTTCCGACAATATCTCAGAAGGAGATGATCTGCTTCCAGAACATGGGTGACCATGGGTAGTTAAACTGTGGGAAAAAGAATGGTAGATAATGAGGGACAACTGTATCTTCATCTCTTTTTCTGCCTGGGATCTGAATCTCCTTTAAAAATCCACTCAAATGCTAGTTATTAGCTTTACTCTCTGTAAAATGCTCTTCTTTATGTTATCCCAATTGTACAACCTCTTAGCCTCTGTCTACCTGGGGAGGCCAGATAGAACTGAAAATCTAAGCAAAAAATCTACCCTGCTTATAGAAAGCTGTTTTGAGAACAACTGGAAATTTCAGCAGCCTGGTACAAGTCCGAATTTATGGCTTATTTTAGTTTTATTTTATGTCTTCATTGCACTCAGCCTTAAGAAGACGATAGTTCAGATAATAATAGCTCATTTCTGAAGTGGGTTCAACAAAAGAAAGCTTTGACCATTCTTTCAGCTTTCTTTTAATAGTGTGACTATCATAAGCTTTTTCTTCTTCTTTTTCTTTTTTTTTTTTAAAGCAGGTGGTCTGGAGCATCAAGTGTTGTAAGAACCCCTCAGGAGTTCACCAGCTACATTAGATGTAACCATTCAGTTAGATGATGTCTATAAAGAGATATCGGGGATATCATTAAAATAAACACTAAGCATTGTGAGAACAGGAAATTCTAGGTAAGGTAGTTTTCAGAGCTAGGTCTGAGTAAAACTGTGAGATTGGTAAAATATCTTCTGGCAACTCATGTCTTACCTTAAATTCTGCTTTGTCTCAGGAAGTGTTCTATCTTTACCAAAATCTTCACTGATAATGTTTGAGTAGTTTTTTTTTTTTTTATTTAAAAAAATGCAAAGATTAAAACGGCTCAAGATCTGGAAGAATGGATTTAAGCAATAGTGGATGGATGAGGGAGGCAACCTTCATGTCACATGTGGAGGTCACAAACTGTTCTTAAATAATCTCGGGTACTTTCATGCATGAAGTCATATATTCATCTAATAAACATTTATTGAGCACCTTCTATATATCAACCACTGAGGCAATTGATAGAAGAATGAGGTACATTCTTAACCTCAAGAATGATACAGCCTGGAAAAGAAAGCCTACAAGTAAGTTGATGATAAGTTATGAAGTGAAGATAAATACAACATGCTCTGAGCATACAGGGGAAACAACTAAGTATTACCCGGAGAGCTGGAGGTGAATGGATACAGGAGATAACATAGAAGGTAGATCAAAAATGATGACTATTTATTATCCACAGGTAAAGGCAGAATTCAGGCAGTGTGAATGATACAAAGCATAGCACAAAAGTAGAAAATAATTTAGTCTCTTTGAGAATTTAAAAGACAATTCAGTTTTCTAAAACATAAGTTGTATTGTAGTGGGGAAGTTAATATTTTTATGTACAATGTTACTGAGCCAGAATTACCAGTGTTCAAATGATTAATTGATGTGCAAGCGTTATTACCTGGTATTTCACACACTCCCCTCCTCCTGAGTCATATTTGAATTGCTCAGGTCCTATACGTTCATATGGATCCTTCATCTGGATTCCAGTACTTTTCATATTGGATTGTATGGTTTCTTAATTTCTATGTTTTTTCTTGGCTTCAATCTTGAAACTAAGATTATCTCTTATCACATTTCTACCTCTTTCATCTGGAACAGTGCAAAGTACTTATAAAACTTGCTGAGTGCTTCTTTTCTCAACCTTTCTAAATTACCTTAATTCCTCCCAATCTTAGTCTTAAACTACTTACCCACCCTTTTAGTAAGCCTGTTTTATTGTCCCAAGCTCCTAACAACCCCAACCAATAACCGTGAACTAGAACAAAGTATTCACTTAGGTCGAAATTTGTTTCTTAGCCCCAATTAATTCAACAAAAGCTCCAAACCTTGTAAATGTACGTCAGTAGCCAAAGATCTTAACGTAGTGTCATTTGTACCAGGATTTCTCCAAATATGGAGAGCCACTTAGGTGAGGATGCCATGGGTTTCACCTAAGTTTTCTGTTTGCAAAAACATGTCAATGTTTTGCTCTTCTTTTATAATCTGAAGGTATGTGCATTTAGTCAGCTAGATGTAGAGTTGTAGACACTCTTTGCTTCTATAACTACACAACTAATAGAGAGTTGTGAAAATCCAAAAAGCGGTGGTATCTCAGTATCTGGTAATGGTACATCAAATCTAAAATGTTCAGAAAATTCAATTTAACAAAAATCTTATGTGCACAGTATTTCTCTGTCCAGAGTCAAAAACTTAATATCTGTGGAATTACATGCAAGCTTTTGGTGAAAGGAATGGTCATAAAATAACTCATGAGAGAGCTTCCCAATATCTATTTTAAATTAAACAATGAAATCCATAAAGTTGACACAGAACAAGCCTCTATGGCTGTATTGCACTATTAATGGAATAGCCGCATGAGTGATTTAAGGCATATTTAAATGTCACGCTTCAGGCATTGTTGCCTTTTATTCCTTTTATTGACAAAAGAGATTGCATGATGGCTGTTTTTCAGAAGTTATTGCTTTCTGAGCAAGAGTACTGCACACAGAAAAAAAATATTGGGGCTCCAAAACTGAAATTGCTACTGAAAATATTACCTGAGGAAAATTGATATGATCTGAAAAAGTTGTTATATTGTAGGTATTCCCTCAATCGTTCTTGCTAATTCCCTCAGTCATTATCCTTCCTAATTTCCTGCTCTCCTTGCTTCTAGATTTCTTTGAAGTTATTTTTGTTTTCTCCTTTTTTACACTTCAGCGAATGCTCTCCGTATGTGAGAAAAACTGAGGACCAAAGTTCATAGCTGTTTACTATCCTCTTGTCTAACACATACATGACAGAGTGTTATACTAAAAATATAGCAAACTGCTTGCATTTTTTTACTTTGTCATGAGAAATGGTAGTATCTTCTATGTGTATTTTTCTAATGGAAATAAGCTGCAATTATAACTCTAAGAATTATTGATATAACCCAACTTGGTGGTACTTTTCCTGTTGATTACATTATTACCAGTATCAGTTTGCTAGGATTTAACTTGGTGGCATGTAATTTAGTCCCTGGACACTAATGCATTTCTAGAAGAACATCTGTGACTGAGTGGTTGACTTTAAAGTCACCTCTGTCACTCCATTTTTGTCAGTGACTCTTTATTCGAAATTTACCTAGAGAAAAGTCACAGATTGTGGCAGCTTATAGAATAATGTGAGATGCCTTCTAGGCATAAAATAAAAATACCAGAAACACAGTTAAAGAATTTTAAACTTCTATTTTGTGATGAGGTGAACGGAATACTAGTCAAATAAACAAGAAATGAAAGGTGAAATGTTGCATTCATTAGTTTTGTCTTTGTTTCTAAATCTATGTTTCAAAAAAGATCATTAAGTTGATCTCAACAATGGTGACAGGTTAGGAAATAAATGAGTTTCTGGGGTGTCAGTTACTTCAAACGCTGTATGACTTGTTGATGTACTAAGCTGTAGCAACAGTATGAGAGATTTAATGATGTATTTATGTCTTTAAAACGTGTCAGCTTGGGGCACCTGAGTAGCTCAGTTGGTTGAGCGTCCAACTTTGGCTCAGGTCACGAACTCCCGGTTCCTAAGTTTCTAAGTTGGAGCCCCACATCGGAGCTCTCTGCTGCCAGCTCAGAGCCGGCTTCCAATCTTCTGTCTCCCTCTCTCTGCCCCTCCCCTACTTGCATGCACTCTCTCTCTCAAAAATAAAAACATTTTATTTAAACAATATGTTAACTCCTAAGAAATATGTAATGTCATCATTAAAACCAAACATCAAATATCATCTATTCATCTATCCAATTTTCTTTTTAAAAGCATTCAAGGAGAAGTAAGATACTATATATCCAAGACTTCAAGGAGCCCAGGCTTTGGTAGGATGCACAAGAATTCAAATAATCACATTCCAAAGTAGCCCATGGAGTAAGACAAGTTAGTTCACACAAAATGTTCTAGAATCACAGGAAATGGAGCCACCAATTCTGCCTATATTTCTCAAGGGAACTCTGACAGATATGTTCAATCTTCAGCTAGCTTTCAAAGAAGGGGTAGTTGTTATTTTGCCCAACCATTAAGTAGGGGGAGGCATTTTTAAGAAGTGGGAAGAGAATGTGGGAATGCAGAGTCATGAAATTGACATGTGTAGGAAACTTCTACCAACTTGGCATTGCTGGAGCAAAGAAGTATTTTTAAAAACGTAGCAAATGCTGCTGATGAGAAAAAATCGATCGCAATTACTGTGTATGCAGTGGTAGTCCTTGTTTTTTATTATTATATTCTATGGGCAATGGCAAAAAGTCATTTTATGATTTTAACAGAGTAATGAAAGCCCGTAATATAAACAGTAAGTAAGTTATGCTTAGTGATGAAAAGTGACAGAGATAAGAATAGGAAGAATTGAGCACAGGAGCACATATTAATAATAGAAAATACCATTTTAACCGTACGTACACGAGATGCTACAGCTTAAATAAAGACAGAATTTGGGATATAAAATTAAAACAAGTAACAGGCATTATAAGTTTCATGGCACACATACAAGATAGATTGAATTTATAAGGGAAAAAATGTCTCAGTGTAGTCTGGCTAAAAGTTTTCAAACTGAAAACTATTTATTTAAGTGAGAAACTGACACATTCTTAAAATGTATATTTTTGCCTATAACTACATGAGAAAATGTATATTTAAAAATATTTTTCATGGGGTTCCTGGGTGGCTCAGTCAGTTGAGCGTCCAACATTGGCTCAGGTCATGATCTCACAGTTCCTGAGTTTGAGCCCCGTGTTGGTCTCTGTGCTGACAGCTCAGAGCCTGGAGCCTGCTTCAGATTCTGTGTCTCCCTCTCTCTCTTCCCCTCCTCTGACTGCCCTCTGTCTCTTTCTCTCTCAAAAATAAAATTAAAAAAAATAACTAAACAAACAAACAAGCAAACAGCTCTGAGCTGTCAGCCTGACGCGGGACCCAAACACACTAACCATGAGATCATGACCTGAGTCGAAGTCAGACGCTTAACCGACTGAGCCACCCAGGCTCCCCTAATTTTAATTTTTTAAAAAAATTAAAAATGATTTTCAAATTCATTCTAAGTATCCTTATTATTTCCATTTCTGTTTCTTTACTTAAGAATTCTTGGGATATTTGTATAACATCTCTACCACATTCACCAGATGATGAGTTGAAATTTAAGTTAAATTGGCCAGTCTGTAGTATCATCTCACTAAAACAATATTCAAGAGGAAAATCATAATTCTGACAACCTGAAAATCTATGCTCTTATTTCAACATCAAATTTGAAAAACATAATTGATTGAAAGCAATTTCATCTGAACATGAACTTTATGACAATTTAATATTTTTAATTGTTAAACATTTTTTTATTTTTAAAACATTTTATTTTTAAGTAATTTCTACATCCAATGTGGGGCTCAAACCCACATTAGGAGTTGTGTGTTCTACCAACTGAGCCATCCAGGTACCCCATGGTAATTTTTTCTAAATGCTTAAAAATCCCTTAGTAGAATTATTTTGTCATTATTTTTTCTTTACATATGAATTAGCAACAATATGAAGTAATATTTGTAGTGACCCAGATTAATAGATTTTGAGGACATTAATAACATTTAAGCTCTGATTTGAGCTAATACTTAAAACTTTGGGTAGATGAACATTAATTCATGTGGTTTTAATTTTTTTTAATGTTTATTTATTTTTGAGACAGAGAGACAGAGCATGAACGGGGGAGGGGCAGAGACAGAGGGAGACACAGAATGGTAAGCAGGCTCCAGGCTCTGAGCCATCAGCCCAGAGCCCGACGCGGGCTCGAACTCACGAGATCAGTGACCTGAGCTGAAGTTGGACGCTTAACCGACTGAGCCACCCAGGCGCCCCCATATGGTTTTAAAGATATATTTCTGATGGGTGTTTCTCATTTGACTTCTTATATAGAATCTTTAATTTCTTATCTATTCAACAGTTAATCTTCACTTTTTAAAATAAAAACAAAAAAAATACCTGCAGTTACTTGATCAGCTTGTTTCCAGCATTTCTATGTTATAATTATTCTTGGTTTAAAAACAATTATCACCATTAGCTTTTGTCTCATGTTTATTCTATTCTGCTTATTATTTTGTTGTTTATTTATGTGACATTCTTTATTATTTCTGTGTTGTGTGGTTATTTATACCACATTTCTTATATTGTTATTGATACCACTAGAAAAAAATAGTTGGTATATTTAATGCAAAAACTGCCTTGATGGTTAATACATTTTTGGTGGAATTTATTGTATACAGTGATTCATTTAATGTCTAACAGCCAAGTGCTTTGAGATCTAATTCCGAGAAGTTATTTATCTGTAACTCCAGAGCTCTAATGTCTGTAATACCAATTAGATATTTACTTGGCTATATATATGGAGAATTTGGCATGTATTTACTCATTCATCTAGTCTACAAATATTTATTGGTCACTTAATATGTGAAAAAGTACTTGCAAAGTGCTAAAAAAAAAGATGTATAGAGATGAATATTGCTTGGTTCCTAATTTCAAGGAACTTCAGGGTCTTATAAGGAAAGTAAGACATGTTCACAAAGTACCTCAATATAAGTTACAAAGTAAAAAAATATGAAAATTATACAGATGATGTATCATGATTGTTTGAAATAAGGAAAGATTATTTCTATCAGGAGAACATGAAATGACATATTTATATATCTAAGTAATTTATATAATTTTTTATTATCTATTATATACCAGGCAGAATTCTAAGCATGAAAAACCACTGTGATGAAAAAGTAGAGTCTCAGCTCTCAAGGAATTCACAATTTATGTGGGAGGACTAAAGATAAATAAGTAAACAAATAGTGTGATTCCATAATGCCTGAGGTAATAGAAAGAAAAATGAACACTAATAGATATTGACTGGGTGAATGTAAGAGGGGGTTGCTCTGATTTGTATGGACAACACAAGACTCTTAACGGAAGTGCCAGATAAGTTAAGAAGTAGAAGATAAAGAGGGGGCATTCATTTGGAGATCTGAGCCAAATGTGCTGTCTACACAGGTCTTCTCATAAGAATGAGTTTCATTGCCCTAAACATGGCCACTGAGCACAAAAGAGCGATAGGAAGTGAGTTAGGAAAGGAAGGTCAGAGCCAAAATATAGATGAGGTTTAAGTGTTGGCATTTACTTCTAATTGAAATAAACACTTATTGGAAATTTTCAAGCAAAAAAGTGAATTAATGTTCATAAAGAAGTGGACTACTGAGCTGAGCCTGGAGAAGGAGGTCTAAATAGGCCACAGGAAATCAAGAGCCAACTTTGGATAGAAGGACATATATAACTGGAATGTAGACTGTTTATTGACTGTTTATGATGTCCTGAGTGCTCGTCTAACCATTTCATCTATTCTTACTTCATTCTCACAACAGTAGGGTAGGTGGTATGATTATTTTGCAAGTGAGAAAGGTAGCACCTAGAGAAGTGAAACATTTTACCCTGAGTGTCACTGCTAGTAAGGGGCAAAGCTAAAATTGAAACCTAAGTTTAAAATCAAGCAGGGGAGCCTACCCTCAAGCACAATGCTGTATTATGTTACTGGTCCAGACATACCTAGAACATAGCTAGAGCTTTTGTCAACTTAATGATATTCTGAGATTGTTGAGCCCATGAAAGAAAAGTGAATGAAGAGAATACTAATGAATGAAGACTACCATGAATGAAAAATATTATGAAGTATGAAGAACACTGATGAATGAGGAGTATACTAATGTAATGGGACTATCTACATTGGACAGAAGAGGAAGGAAAGCCAGGAAAGAGGTCGAGAGGTAGGAGGAGAACAGTGAGAGAAGGGGATTTCTTAGAAGGCAGTGGCATTTACAACTGTTACATGACTGACAAGGTGAATGGATCTAATATGTTGCTTCTTGTGGCGGGCTAGCTGGTCCTTGGGGTTCCAAGGGTGTAGAGGAAGTGAAGAAGTTCAGATGATTCTTTGGGTAAGATTCAGGCTAAAGGGAAAGAAGGGAGAAAAGATGTTATTGGGAGAGTGGGTGTAGAGAATTTTGTTTTGAAGATAGGCAAACTTTAGCATTGTTTCAAAATGAGAATCAAATAAAGAAGAAGAGTTTGAATTTGTAAGCAAACGCTAAAAGATGTGAGAGCTGATAGGATGAAGTTAGCTAGAAAAAAAGTTAGTTTTGGAATGAAAGCAAAGGTTTTAGTCTGACAACTGAAAAAAAAAAAAGAAGAGAGAGATTGTTCAAAAAGTCTAAAGGCTCAGTTAACACGCAGTGCCCTTTTTCTTCCCAGGTATTAAATGTTCTGTTACAGAAATAGAACACATAACTTTGTCTATTGAACTCTGCTCCCCTTTATGCAATTATGTAGTGAATAAGTAAAGAACATATTCAATAGTGACTGTTTAGTAAACACAATCCAACCTCCAAATGCCGCACATGAATCCAAACAGCTTAAATTTCACTTTGATGGATATATTGCTGCTTTTGACACTGGTCAGAGGCTTGAGTTTACAGTTATGTTATTTTCACTTTTAGCAATTTAATTTGGAATCGAAAAATTTTTCCTATGTTTTCCCTAGTGAATGGTACTTAAATTACTTGTCAATATTCTATTTCAAAGAATGTACGAAAATTGAATTTTTGTTCTTTTACTGTGTGATGAGAGAGGAAAAGACACAAATTATCTGGTGTAACTGGTGTGTGGCAATTGCCGAGAGTTCAAATGGCTTTATGGTGGTCATAGGTCATCCATTTAAAAAAAAAAAAAGGCACCTCCAAGTCCGTTAGAATAAACTTAATAAATCTGGCAATATGCAGTAAACAAGAATAAGTGACCTGAAGAGCAGGTTACTTTATTTTGTGAACTCCATGTAGGGTTTCGCTACAGACTCTGAATTTTCTAAGTGTCAGAGACATTTCTGTTCAGGATTTTCCCAGAGGATGGAGAGGTTTAAACTAAGACTTTACAATGGCAGCGTCTGCCGTGGAACTGGCAGATGTCAGAGAATGTGACGAGACAAGCCAGACAGCAGTACAGAGAGCTTCCCTGATAAAGCTCAGTGAGAGAATAGATGATTTGTTTACAGTGGACAGATTATAAATAAATCTGCCATGTTAATCAAGGGCACATAAATGCTTTCTCTGCCAACTGCATAGTCATTTCAATCGGGGCGGGGGGGGGGGATGAATCACTGAAAAAAATTCTTTCAAGTACTTTTCTTGTAATTTTTACTGAAACTGTCCTTGAGCACGCATTACACAGAGGGATATGTTCATATATTTGTTGCTTTGGATTTGGAAGATGTTGTTTATTCTCAACAAGTTCTTGAGTCCGTGCTTTAGACACAAGAACAAGATGATTGGCTTACTGGGTGTATGTTCGTACTCAGCCATCTAGACAATCTAAGCCAACCCTTTAAAGCTCTGCTGTTGTCAAGAGAAACTTGTACAGGAGAAAAGCAGAGAAATACATAAGTTTAAACAATATGACCTGTCCTTTAAAGCAGGGGATGTTTAAGCCATAAAAACTGAAACCCAAAACTTGTTCGTGTGTGTGTGCAAACCATTCCCCTTCTATAGTCCAGGCATGAAATCGTACTGCACATCTATATTATTCTAGCTGCAGAGTCTCTCTCTTTTTCTAAAAAAAACAAAAACAAAAACAAATTCAATTAGTTTAAAATATTTAAAAATGGAAGATTTAAGAATAAAAAAAAAGTTTCCTCAATTCTTTCAAAAAATCTGATGCAGGGCTCGAAGTCATGAACCAAGACGTGACCTGAGCCAAAGTCAGACGCTTAACTGACTGAGCCACCCAGTTGCCCCACATGTATATTTCATTACAGTAGTTTTAGTAGAAGAGCACAGGTTATCTTAATAAAGCAAACCACACCTTCATATTGTTCCTTTATTCCAAAAATATTTATTAAATACCTACTGTATGTGAGATATTTTTCTAAAAATCTGGCAGTGAATAAAGAAGTAAAAGATTCTGTTCTTCTGGAAGTTGCATCTTAATTCAGATAGTATGTATGCATGTATGTATCCATGTATTTAAAACTGATATTCTACTTTAAGGTACATTTTTCTACATGCATCAAACTTCCTCAGTGTTGATCATATTTTGGTAGATATTAAGGTAATTGAGTCTAAGGAATCATTGAGGACAAAAGGCTGGACTGCAGAATCAAAAGGAGTTTACAGTACAGGTGGTTTGAAATAGGTTTGTGTTGATTCTGTTAATCTAGTATGTAAATGGCACACCCCATTACTGCCCAAATGCTTTTTGAGCTCCAACTGTGAGCCACACAGCATGCTAAGAGCTGGCAAGGAAAAGGTAAATAAAGCATGGTCCTTGCCCTCAAGGATTAGGAGACAGCTCTAGGAGGTTATAACCATTTACAGTCAATGGTGTTAGGTTTTAAATTAGGGAGTTAAGAGAGAAGGTGGGATGGTCACCTTGGTGGAATAGTAAGGAAGGACATGTAAGCTACGTCTTGAAGAACATTAACTAATAACAGCAACTTATATTTATTTAGAAATTATATTCACTAGAATTTGTGAAAGCAGGGACTTTTTTCCTATGTTTTCCTTGCTTCTACATCTCCAGCATCTGAAATTGCATGTAGCACATCATAGGTAATCAATAAATATTTGTTGAATGAATGTGCTTGATACTGGACCAAGAAACTGTCATGCATTTTTTAAGGCCTTAGAACAATCCTCTGAAAATATTTTTATGATTGTTACTCTTATTTCACAGATGAAAAAACTGGGAATTGTTTTAAAGTTGTGTGTTTTTGTTTTTGTTTTGTTTTTTATGAAGCAACTTGTTTAAAGTCATGATGATTTAGTTAATAAAAGAATGTAGAAGTAGGGCTGTTCTAGAGTCTTGTAGACAAGTGAAGGTTTAGGAAATGATCGACAAGTAGCATGTTTAATGTGTGAGGAAGGACAAAGTCTTAAAAATCAGATCATATTTTGAAGCTTCTTGCATTTTTTCCCCAAAAGCTTAAGTTTTATCATAAAGGCAAGAAGACGTAATTTAAAATATCAGAAGCAAGAAGACAGTATTTTGAGATCTTAACCTTAGAAAGTTCAATCTAAAATCGTTACCAGCGTTCACTGGAGTAGGCACAAATGCAAGTAACAAAACCAGGTCAGAGTTTCTTACACTAAATATACCAAGGATCACGAAAAATGTTTTCTGCTGTATACTTCCTTTTTGTAATTGCTGGGTCATCAATTTGTGACCTGTCCCTTTGTGTCTCACTTTTGCATTGTACTTGTAACTTTTAGAAATGGAATGATTGAAATGTATAAGAGAAAATGTATGTTATAAAGGGTCATTGCCATGTAAAATGGTATAAGCACCATGACAATGCAAATTTTACCAAATGTTATTTGAGGGTTGTTGTTTTTTCCCTGCCTTTTCTCCAAACTATTTTCTTTGCCACTTACTTTCTAGGTAAATTGAACTACTTGGAATTTTCAGGCTGCAACCTCTTTTTTGTGTGTTTCTTCATCTCCAGATCTTTTTTCTCCTAAGAAAGTTAACATCCATTGATAACCCTATTTTTCACAGTTCCCCTCATTTTTACGCCTGTTTCCGTTCATCCATTCCATAAATACTTTGTATTTTATATCCATAGATATAATAATCAATAAATAATGTATATTACTCAACATATTTTTTTCTTAAATAGTGAATTTGCTTCCATGCACTTTTAAATCTGAAACTGTAACTATTCGGGGATATTTTCAGTTTTGAGTAACAGCACTATTTAAGAAACCAAACAAACAAATTAGCCTATGTAAAAATGTTTTCAAAAACTATACAGAAATTTTTATTGCCTTGAAGTTGAAAACACATTTTTAAAATGGAAGGACTTTACATTCTACTCAAATTTTATTCAGTGTTTGTATCTTATAAGTTGATTTTGGGTGTGCAGGTCAGCATGTGATATGCACAGTAAACTGGTAATGAAATATTAGCAATAAAAACTTATTGACTCTGGGATTAGCTGATATTTTAAGTCAAGAATCTTCACAAGTAATGCACTTATAATCTCTTTGAAAACATGGAGCAGGAATATTATCTACTAGCATGTAATAACATGTTTTAAAGAAAAAAATCCTATGTAATAGTAAAAATACAGACTATTTTAAGAAAATGGCTGAGCTCTAGGTTCAGGATGGACCTATAAATTAGATTCACCACTACAAGTTTCAAATGGAAATAATTTGTTGACTATGAATAGAATATTTGAAAACAATAGAAAGATATCATCTTGGACTGTGATTTCCTGTTGAGATTAATTTTCTACAAATATATTACTGCATGTGCACTGTTCAACCTATATTCTCTATTCTTATAAATCTTAAGTTCAGTGTTACAGATAAACAGGAATCCATAAAATTCTTTGCCTCTGTATCTTTTTAATAAAAGACATACATTATCCCTGTGAGACAAGGTTGTTTTCAGACTTGGTGGTTTGTATGACATACAAATACAAGCATTGAGAGAGCTTCTTGTGAAGTAACTAATCTTTCCATTTCCATTTGTTATATGCATCTATATTAAAATTAAATGTCATCAATTACATCTAGGCAATGAGTTTTAGTCTCTCAATTTATCTCACTGGAATGTAAGATTCTAAGTTAAAGAAAGTATTTTCTGTGTTTCAGTTTTCATCTACCTTAGGGAATGGTAGTATTTATTTGTAACTCGTGGTTTTCAGTATTCTACTCTGAAAACAAATTGCATGCATTCTTCACTTAGGCTCACACAACCCTTGTAATGTTAGTAAAATTCTAGCAATTTCCATCGGTTTGGGGGCTTAAAATAACAATTTTCTTGAAATAACTTTTATTTAAAAAAATGATACCTCTCGGGGCGCCTGGGTGGCTCAGTGGGTTAAGCGTCCCACTTCGGCTCAGGTCGTGATCTCATAGTTCGTGAGTTCGAGCCCCGTGTGGGGGGCTGTGTGCTGACAGCTTGGAGCCTGGAGCCTGCTTCGCATTCTGTGTCTCTCTCTCTTCTCCTTCCCTGCTCACATGCTTTCTCTCTCAAAAATAAATATAGATTAAAAAAATTAAAAAAATGATACTCATTATATTTAGTTCATACTCCAATGACTTAACAATTATAACTGTTCAATTTTTTGTATTTATTTATTTATTTATTTATTTATTTATTTATTTATTTATTTTTTGATGGAGAGGGAGAGAGGGAGAGAGAGCAAGCATGTGTCTAGAGGAAGGGCAGAGAGAGAGAGAGAGAGAGAGAGAGAGACAGAAAATCCTAAGGGGGTTCCGAGCTGACAGCAGAAAGGTGTAACATTTGAACTCATGAACCGGGAAGTCATGACCTGAGCCAAAGTTGGACATTTAACTGAGCCACTCAGTCATCTCCATTGAAAACATTTATTTCTATTCATTTCTATTGAAAACATTCAAATGTACCCCCTCCAACCAAAAAAAAAAAAAACTGTTGATTTAAGAATATTTCATTCAAATCCAGGAACACTCTTGTCATAATATATCATTTTTTATTCATTATATTAAGGATTTCTATAATTTAATGATTGAAAAATATGAGATTATAGCAAAATATTACTTGATATATAAGCTATTTTGCATATATTTGTGCTTATATTTTGAAACTGATTTATCAACGGTTTTGTATCTTATAATTTCAACTTAAGGGAAAATAGTAAGTTATACATTAAAGTGGTAATTTTTATTTAATGCAAGATTAGTGTAGCTATAATTTTTGCTATTTTACTATGCTAGATAGTGCATCTAAGATTAAACTCATTAAAATTCCATTAATGCAATTTTGGCTATGTTAGCCCATGTAAGTAATTAAGCCTGAAAACTTAAAGTGATAGCCTTAGCCTATCTTGTTACTTTTACAATGTATTCTGTCTCCTTGGCTTTCTATTTTTCTATAAGTCTAACACTGAAATATGGGCCCAGGTCTGTCTTTTCTCCTCTATAAATGATCATCATTTTCTTTTGAAGGAATTCTTATCTTGACTCACCTTTTCTTCCATCCTCTTCTACATGCCAGTACTATTATTAATGGATTGCTATTACATCAGAATTAAAACATCTAAGGACAATATATGTTCCATATGACATTTAATGCTTAGACTTTGAAGTCTGACAAATCACAGGCAGTGAAGTCTGTCTACTAAGTATCTACACAGTTGTTATCCTGCTAATGTGGACCATACAGGAAAAAATACAGAATAATAAAATATATTATTTAAATTCAGTTAAATAACCCATGTCATCTTTAGCATAGTGCCTAGTAAATAGCAAGCAATCAATTAATATTAGTCGTAATAAATATTATACATATTAAATGCTATCATTATTAATTTATGTACATGTTGACCCAGTTGTAGATTCCCAATGGTATTGATGAAGCATTTGGTTTTCAATGATAAAATAGGATTGCATATATTTAGCCATAGATTTTAATTCACAACAGTTGCCAACCCCAATTGATAAATGACTACCTACTCTATTTCGTTGAAAATGATTTTGAGATTAAATCTGGATATACATGTATTTTGCAGAATTTTTTTAATATGTAAATGCACAAAGCCAATATGCATTTCACATATGATATAGCTGCAGAAAAGATAATTGTTTAAAATGAAGGGAAAAAAAGCACAAATGTATACCATGTTTCCCTGGTCTGAAACAAAATTTTGGTATATCCATTGTTCTTTCCAATTGGAAAATTTATAACATTTTTTCATACTCTTTTGTTCCTATTGTAACCAATAGGAACATTTATTATAAGGAGGATAATAATATAAATAGTGAAGATAAATGCTTCCTTGAAAACTGAAAGAAAAATTATAATGCTGTAAGTCTATGTTTTCAAATAAGATTGGGGCGCTTGGGTGGCTCAGTTGGTTAAGCGTCCAACTTTGGCTCAGGTCATGATCTCACAGTTCATGAGTTCGAGCCCCACATCGGGCTCTGTGCTGACAGCTTAGAGCCTGGAGCCTGCTTCAAATTCTTGTCTCCTCTCTCTCTGCTCCTCCCCCACTCATGCTCTCTCTCTTCTTCAAAAATAAATTTAAAAATTAAGAAAAAATAAGATCTACTAGGAAGATAGTAGATTCCAAGTTTATTTAAGTACTATAAATAAATGAAAAAATATATATATCTGAGGATTCTTGTTCAGGACTAATTTTATTAAATGTTTTCTTCACAACATTACTATTTTTTTCCAGATGGCAATGAAATTTAATAAAATTTTTCCTATATATATATATATATATATATGACTAATTATCAACAATATTCTTGGGATTAATATGCAAATCTTAATTACAAGTTAGAAAATTGATGTACCCTTTGGCTACTTTATTGCAATGGCTTCCTATGAAGTAAGATTATTTGGATACTAGTCTCTTGGTTATTGGGAGTTTTGTTTTAATTAGTTTCAGTTATTTCTACAGCTCTGCACTGCGGCTTAGAACTTAATGTTTGTTCATGAACAGTGAACTTGAAAAACTCATAAAATATACACAGTACAGATACTTGTCTATATTATATTGTTTTCTAAGAAATAGAATAGATATTAATAACTCCATAAATAAATGCCTGTTGAGTTGATATACATATTGCTGCTTATTTATTTTAAAAAAAACAAGAACCATGACAATATACATTGACTGATTGTAAGACATCTGATATATGTTAGCTTTCTTTGTACATTGATGTGTACAATATGTATAATAAAAAATGAAACAATAAAGAGTAATAGTTATGTTTTATAAAAGATAGGTACCCCTGGAAGTACTAAGACATTGGATTAAAATCTATGATAGCCAAGCACAAATTAAATCTATGAAGCTCTGTTTTGATATAATTTGGGATGAAAAATCCCCTCCAATGAAGTAAATTTTGGTGACCTTCACAGAAATTTGCATTGTTTGAAGAAATGAGTAGCTTATCATAAGTACAGCATTCTTACCCAATTCTTGCTAAATTATTGAGAAGAATTATGCTTTTTTGCTGAAAGCATTTTGGTATATAAAAAGTGATTGGCTTAAATGCACATTTTAGGTACATACATTTAAACATGAAGATGTAGGTGCTATTAGGAAGCTCCCCTGAGCTGACAACTTAAATGGGGCCTGTCAAGTGTCACACAGGTGACAGCTATTATTCTACACTAACAGTAAAATGCCATGTTTCCCAGATATCATGTCTTGCTGTGTATCAAAATCACCAAGGGAGCTTGTTAAAAATATAGGTGTCTAAGCTCCATCACAGACCTATTGAATAAGAATCTCTAGGTACAAAACCCAAGGACCTTTTATGTTTTAAGTAACCCAAGTGGTTTTGAAGTTGTTTCAGAACTACTGAAACAATAAGTTCCTTACTGAGGGAGAAAAATACCTCCACATAAGAAAATGGAGTCGTACTTAGAAAGAATTTGGAAAATGTTTTGTTTATATTTTTATAAAAGAAGTGCCAGTGCAGAAAATTTGAAAATTATGAAGTGTATGATACCAAATTAATAGCAAGGGCAGTATTTTTTTTTGCGGTGGGGGGGGGGGTGGCGGTTAAATCGTCATTGTGAAGAGTTTCATCAGATTTTTGCAACTTTTTTATAACACCTTTGTTATTAGGAGCTTTGACCTATTCCTATTTGATTCACTATGTTTATCAGAAATACACCTCGCTAGAATAAAAGGTGTATATCCTTGTCTTGAAAAACACTATAGAACATTAGGGAGGGAAGGTAGTATAGTTGGTTTAGTAAGAAAGTAACATGAGGCAGAAATTGCCCTGCAATCATAGAGCCTATAGAATGAAATGGAATGAGGCCTAGAATGAAACTTGGGGTGGAGTCTTTAAAATTAATATCATTCTTCAATATCAACCTTATTTCGCTACTGCTGCTGCTGCTGCTATTGTTGTTATTGTTTTCACCTAGTGACCAGATGTTAAGTTTTACATGTATTTTTATCATGCAACAGGTAGGTGTGAAAGTGTGGGAATATGTTTGGATTTGCAAATAGGGATATAGGTAGATAAAGGATTTACAGAAGAAGAAAGACTAAAACTATTTTCATTTACATTTTTGAGCTAAATTAATATTTTCATAAGGAGCACTGGGTGATGCATGGAGTTGCTGAGTCACTATATTGTACACCTGAAGTTAATATAATACTACATGTTAACTAAACTGGAATTAACATTAAAAAATAACATAAATTAATAATCTATTCAATAATAAATTGTTAAGTTATTGTGTACAAGAGAATTGGAAGGTATGTCTCTAATGTCTGGAAGCATATCATCTAGTTAGACAAGGCAGAACTTACACTCAAAACAATAGTAAATTATACAAAGCCATATTTAATTATATGGTTATATTTCTAATGGAGATGAAAAGGAAGGAATGCAAGGGTGAGATAAATAATTGAAGATAGGAGTAATTGCCGAGTCTCAATGTGTTTAAGTAAAATGTGAATAGCAGACAGAGGGAAGGTACTCAGATGAGAAAGAACCATGTACACAAAGTGATGAAAGTAAGAATAGTCGAATATCATGTGAGCTGACTACTGTTTGTGCTAATAAAAGTAGGAAAATTTGGGGAGGTAGAATCAAATCATATGAGATTAGGTGCTAAAATTATCATTTAAGACAAAAATCTCTTACCATAAAAATTGGCCTTAAAATCAATTAAATGACCCACAAGGAATGCCTTACATGGTCTTTGCCATACAACTCTGTATAGTGTGTGTGTATAGATGTGTGTATGTATGTGTGTATATGTGTGTATTTGTGTGTATACGTGTGTACATATATACATATATGTAGTATATACAATAACATTCAGCCTATATTAATAGGCACATAGGCAAAATATAATTATATAATATTTAAATCATATCCCATAGAGATGAAAGAGAAATTTTAAAAAGGGTCAGAAATTCTTACAATAGAATTTGTATTTGTTAAATCTAACAATGCTGCAAGCAGTCTTGAATAGTTAATAAAATGATAAGTAGAGAAAAAAAAGGACTTAACATGACAAGAGTCTATTATGTGCCAGATGCTTAGTTGATTTCTCTGTAAACCATCCACTCTTGATCATAGCACCTTGGGACAGGATCCCTATGAGGGAAAAATCATTATCATTATTTTGCATACAAGACTACAAAGATTAAGTGGTTCACCTAAGGTCTGTCAAAATCCAAAAGCCTTGCTGTGGTATGACACCACATTCCTTTCCCATTACCAAGAATGGCTTTCAACATATTGAGAGATCCTGGAGATTTCTTAACAAATTAATGACATAGTGACAACAACTTTTAAAATGATATCAGTAAGATAAGCCAGAGTAGAAAATAGATGCAAGAAGTCATGCACGAAGTGATATATCCCCATCTTATAGTAATAACACCAAATATTGGGAAGTATGTAGCTTTTCCAAGGAATAATTGATAGAACGACTGTCAAGTGAATCAGCTCATAACTTCTAACTGAATCTCTCCACTGAGAACAGTTTTGTTATATAACAGTTGCCTAAAGAGCAGACATTATTAGAATAACATAAACACTTCAGAAAAACCAAGTTCATACTGTTATAGTAACACATAGTAAACATGGTCTGACCTGCTGGAAAAAAATCCAGCTCCCTGACCTTGCTTTATTTATCCACAGGCATATTTATTAAAGTATTTTTATTTTCTCTGAACTAATTAGTAGTAGAAGATACTCAGATCTATTGCTGTTAAAATTTTAAATGGAAAGTAAAATTAAAATTTTTAAATTAAAATTTTATTTTGGAGAGATCAGTACACAGAACATCAAGAAATAATCCATTTTAAAATTGCTGTTATTCCAAGAAAGAGATACCAAGGAATCACTCCCATTTACAATTGAGCCAAGAACCATAAAATACCTAGGAATAAATCTAACCAAAGAGGTAAAAGATCTGTATGATGAAAATTATTGAAAGCTTATGATACAAACTGAAGAAGACACAAAGAGACAAAAAACCGTTCCATGCTCATGGATTCTAAGAACAAATATTGTTAAAATATTGAGACTACCCAAAGTAATCTACATATTCAATGCAATTCCAGTCAAAATAGCGCCAGCATTCTTCACAGAGCTAGAATAAACAATCCTAAAATTTATATGGAATCACAAAAGATCTTGAATAGCCAAAGTAATGTTGAAAAAGAAAACCAAAGCTGGAGGCATCACAATCCCAGATTTAGCCTGCACTACAAAGCTGTAATCATCAAGACAGTATGGTATTGCCATGAAACCAGACACATAGAACAATGGAATAGAATAGAGAACTCAGAAATTGACCCACAAATATATGCCAACTAATCTTCGACAAAGCAGGAAAGAGTATCCAGTGGAAAGAAGACAGTCTCTTTAGCAAATGGTTCTTGGAGAACTGGGCAGCCACATGCAGAAGAATGAAACTAGACCAACTTTTTTACACTAAACACAAAAATAAATTAAAAATGGATAAAAGACCTAGATACGAGTCAGGAAATCACCAAAATCCTAGGGGAGAAAACAGGCAGCAACCTCTTTGACCTCGGCCACAGCAACTTCTTACTTGATGTGTTTCAGAAGGCAAAGGAAATAAAAGCAAAAATGAACTATTGGGGCCTCATCAAGATAAAAATCTGCACATCAAAGGAAATAATCAACAAAACTAAAAGGTAACCAATGGAATGAGAGAAGACATTTTCAAATGACATATTGGACAAAGAGTTATTATCCAAAATCTATAAAGAACTTACCAAACTCAACATCCCAAAATAAATAATCCAGTGAAGAAAGGCACAAAAGATATGAATAGACACTTTTCCAAAGAAGACATTCAGATAGCAGCCAGACACAGGGAAAGATGCTCAACATCGCTCTTCATCAGGGAAATACAAATTGAAACCACATTGAGATACAACCTCACACTGAGCAGAGTAGCTAAAATTAACAACTCAGGAAACAACAGATGTTGGCAAGGATGTGGAGAAAGGGGAACCCTCTTGCACTTTTGGAATCCAAACTGGTGCAGCCACTCTGGAAAATAGTGTGGAGGGTCCTCAAAAAATTAAAAAAATAAAATTACCTATGACCCAGCAATAGCACTACTGGAAATTTATCTAAAGGATACAGGAGTGCTGATTTGTAATGACACATGTATGCCAATGTTTATAGAAGTGCTATCAACAATAGCTAAATTAGGGAAAGAGCTCAAATGTCCATTAACTGATGAATGGATGAAGAAGATGTGGTATATATATATTCAATGGAATACTACTAAGTGACAAAAAATAATGAAATCCTGCCATTTGCAACATCTAGTGGATGGAACTAGAGAGTATTATGCTAAGTGAAATAAGTCAGTCAGAGAAACAGAGATATATGATACCACTCATGTAGAATTTGAGAAACTTACAGAAGACCATAGGGGAAGGGAAGGAAAAATAAGATCCAGAGGGAGGCAAACCATAAGAGACTGTTAAATACAGAGAAGAAACTGAGGGTTGATGGGGGTGGGGTTTAGGGGTGGTGGGGAAAATGGGTGATGGGCATTGAGGAGGGCACTTGTTGGGATGAGCACTGGGTGTTGTATGTAAGTAATAAATCATTAGAATCTACTTCTGAAGCCAAGAATACATTATATGTTATCTAACTTGACAATAAATTAAAAAGAAATGCTGTTGTTCCATAACTTTAGGGTATGGGAAATGGATGAATGGATATTAGGACTAGTATAGCCACTTTTTTATATAAAGAATATACCTAATTTCTGAAGCATTATGTCAATTATAGAAGCCCAAGAATTGGAAAACAAACTTTCATTAGCATACTGCTGTATAGCTGGTACTCACGGTATCTAAAGAGTTAACAAGAAGTTTATACTTGAAAGACACATTGGAATATTTAAAATTGAATATAAAATTGCATTGAAGTACTATCCCTAGATCTCTAGACACTTATTGAACTGGAGAAATCAGGCTAAGTCTCAATAACTGTTCTCATTTCTGCCACTGAGATAGTGAAATTAATATTTGTAGATTCTCTCTTTCTTCAGCAGTAAGGCAGATGAAAGTGCCCCAACCAAAAGGTGAAAAACATCTAGATAGCTAAAGGATCGTTGAATGGGAAAGAAAATACAAGTTCTAAGTGCTGTTATCATGTTAGCTAAGGGCAGAACATTAAAATTTATGATTTTGGCAAAAATTTTGTAATGTATATGGTTACTGAAAAGTAATTACCTCAAAGAAAGATATAATATAGAGAAATTTCTTTAAAACAGTCTTTTCTGGCTTTAAAATTTGTGTGCTTCTTTTTGAGACTGCCAGAAAATAAAGTATATTATAGAAAGATACTGACGGTATACTTCATTATAGATTTGATGCAACTTTTTAAAAACAATGTTAATCTTTGTATGTAGGAGACATGTAATTTATAAAACATATCCATTAAATATTTACTATTATAAAATTAATTTTATTAGACTAATTTATATTTACTATCATTAGAACTGAAGTCCTATCAATTTCTAAAATAACTTAGACAATTTGGTGTTCTCCTTATGATCCCCAAATAGGAATCATACAAAACAGATCTACCAGAGGGTTCTACCCCTTGCCTTCCCATTTGCTACCTCTGTTTAAGAATTTACTCATTGTGAAGATAGAGGTACACAGGGAAGGCAGTGATAAAAACAAATATCTTTGGTTCTCTTGTTGGACACATGAGAGATTTTACCTCTTCCTCTTGAATTTTGGTATGACCATGAGATTTGCACTGGTGAATAAAATGTGAGCAGATATATTCACCTGCTTGTTGTCCCTCACTATTGCAGGGGTTCTGGGGCACATGTTTCCATAAGGAGTAATGTTATCTCTCACCCACAACTTGTGTAGTCTCTAGTATCGATAGGAACTTTGCAAGTACAAGAAATAAACCTTTACACTTTAAATCTTTTTAATATCCTGAGTTTGGGGAATGCTGGAAATTTTAGCTACATTAGTTTGAGTTGTAGGTACACTATATGCCCTCTACTGATCATTCTAATTTAAAGAGGTTAGTAGGACCTGAGGACTTTGAAAGTAAGGAAAGTCATCTTTCTAACCTCAATATGTGGTATATGTCTACAGTATGGAAGGTTATTGGATAATGAAAAACATTGAATAAATGATTAATTGTAAAATGTAATATTGATCAACAGCCTCTTGAAAGGGGATTTTTAAAAAGACAATGGAAGTGACAAAAGGTTAAGTAAAGATAAGCAATTAACAATAACAATTAGAGTTAAAATTTATGGCAATCTTACAAGTATCAGGTACTATTCTACATGCCTTCCATACATTACCATATTTAATCCTCACAATAAATGTGTGCTATGAATATTAACATCCATATTTTACAGATGAGGACAGAAAACCAAATCTTTATCCCAAAGTATAAGAATAAAAAACATTATAAGACTGTTCAAAATCATTAAAAAATATCCAAAGAAGATGAAATGTGTCAGGTCTTAGAGCAAGTTTACTAGAACAAGCAAATAGAGTCTTTTAAATGTACTAGTTCACACAACTGTAAGTTTAAACAGTGAAATCATTACCCTAGAATACAAGGAAAAATTTTCAGAAATATTTCTATGAATTTCCAAAAGTCAGTCCTGTAATTTGATTACTATGTGGAAAAGACTTCTGATTTTTTGAGATGAACAATAACAAAATACTCATGCTTGAACAACAACAAAAAAACTTGGCATCCCCGTAAGACAGAAAATACTGAGCTAAAGGGACCTAGCCTCTGACATAGAACATTTTTCTTTAAGTCCTAAGAACAATTTTATTTATTTTAGTTGTAATTTTTCTTACTAATTTATGTTTACCTAGAATTGTCAAGTGCATATTTATTTAAAGCCACACTTGGTCTGGAATTTAATTACTTTTTCAGTTTAAGGTGTTGAATCATAGTTATCAATCTCATGTCCCCAGTGGTAAATGCTGGGCTTCCATATGTTGATCTACACTCTTAACTTGGCAATTGAGTAGGAGATGATGCTTGAAGCCATTTCTGTAATTGTGCATCCAGGCATGGTATCTTTCTTTCCTGTTAAAATCACATACTCTTTTTTACTTACATCCTTATTAGATCAGTGTACTAATTTTCTAGCACTGATGTAACAAATTGCCATACATTAGAGACTTGCACAACACAAATTTATTATCTTATAGTTTTGTAAGTCACATGTCTGGTATAGGTCTCACCCAACCAAAATCAAGTTGTCAGCAGGCTGCATTCGGGTTTTTTTTCTTTTCTTTCTTTCTTTCTTTCTTTCTTTCTTTCTTTCTTTCTTTCTTTCTTTCTTTCTTTTTTGGAGGCTCTGGGAAGAATCTGTTTCCTGTTCATTTGGATTTTTGGCAGAATTCATTTCCTTGAGGTTGTAGGATCAAAGTCTCTATTTTAGCAGTCTCCAGACAAACAGATATATTGATATATAAAGAGATTTTTATTATAAGGAATTGGCTTATGTGATTATGGAGGCTGAAAAGTCTCCTGCCCTGATGCTTGCTATGTGGAAGCTCAAGAAAGTTGGTGGTGTAGTTCCAATCTAAACCCCAAGTCCTGAGAACCAGTGGAGCCAATGGGGTAAGTCCTGCTGTGAGTCAGAGGGCCCACAAACAAGGAACTCTCATGTCTGATGTCTGATCTCTGAGGGCAGGAGATGAACATCCCAGCTCCAGCAGACAGAGCAAATCTGCCCTTCTTCTGCCTTTTTGTTGTATTCATGCCCTCAAGGGATTGAGTGATAACAACTCACATTGGTGAAGGCTATCCTCTACTCAGTCTACTGATTCACATGCTGATCTCTTCTGGAAAGTCTCACAGACACAACCCTGGAAAGAAGTCTTACCAGTGATCTGAGCATCATTTAGCTCAGCCATGTTGGCAAATACAGTTAACCATCACAATCTCCATTTCCTATAAACTGAAAGTCATTAGCTGCTTCTAAGGGTCACACATTCCTATTCCAATTCTCCATCTTCAAAACCATCTTCTAGGGGGTCACACATTCCTGTTCCCCTTCTCTATCTTCAAAACAACATATCAAGTCCTCACTTTACATTTTTCTAAACTTTCTTCCAACCTTTTCAACTTTTATGGGCTAGCATGTTTAGAATAATAATCCAGGGTGACCTTCTCATCTCAAAGTCCTTAACTTTAGTAACATCTGCAAAATCTCTCTTGTCATGTACAGCAACACATTTATATAGTTTGTGGGTATTTGGTTGTGGATGTATTTGGTTGGGCCATTGAGCCAATGGGAGTTTGTTGCTTAGAAGTGTTTAGACTTCATAGAATATATCAGGTAAAAGGAGTATCTCAAGAGGAGATCATTCAGAAATGTTTTCAGACAGTGCTTTTATTTATTTTTTAATTTTTTTTGCTATTTACTGTGTTGCCAATGAAACTATTTCTTTACATTATATTCTGTACATGAGATATTAGCTGAGAAGAGGGAGTCTCTTTAATTTTTAATTAAGCAAATTCATTATGTTACAGATATGTATAGTACTTGAAACTCAAAAAAATCATTATCTACATTATTATTAAATAATCTATTTTTAAAAATTGCTTACAAGGAGAAGCATTCATCTTTCTTTTCTAACAGGTTATCAACGAGAGATGGATTTATTTAAAAAAATATTTGTTCTTTAAGCATTATTCATTTTTGAGAGACAGAGTGGAAGCAGAGGTGGGACAGAGAATGAGGGAGACACAGAATCTGAAGCAGGCTTCAGGCTCTGAGCTGTCCACAGAGCCCAATGAGGAGCTCAGACCCACGAACTGTGAGATCATGACCTGAGCTGAAGTTGGACACAACTGACTGAGCCACCTATGCACCCCAACAAGAGATAGATTTCTTAAGGCAATTGGTAGTTTTAGGGAGAACTTCAAGACTATGGCACTGACCCATATCAACTTCTCCAAAAACTTTTACCCAGGTAACATGCCCAGGGGTCATCACAACTGCCTCAGTCACAATTTTCACTCCATAACATAGGTGATTTAGCTACACACCACTACTTCAGTTCAAGATGTGATTTGAATACCATAATCATCATGATCACCTGAAGAGTCTGTTAAACAATACATATCTTTCAGACCTGAGTCTTTGTTGCATTAATAGTTGTACTGGGGAGTAAATTCCAGGTATCAAGCGATTGCATGAATACTAATATTTGAGAGCTGTGATTTCTTTTAATCCAACATACTCAGTTTGATATTAAATAATGCCAATATTTTTCTCTGTGGACATGTATGTACTATGTTACATTATTAAGCATTTCCTTAGTCCTATAGGGTTACTGTTATTTAACAATTGTTACTCCAAACAAATTTTGGATAATTGAGAGTAAAGCAGTTATTGTGGAAGAATTTCACAAAGCATATGGAAATTATAACACAAACCAGAGAAAGTAGAAATTATCATATGCACTTAAAACAGTAAAGCTATTGACCTAAGCTGAAACAATTGCTAGTTAGGAAATTTGAAAGCTTAGGTGTACCATATGTCAAAGAACCTTGCAAGACATGTAGGTTGAATCCATTAGGTTAATGGGGAAAAACTGTTTATAGTTGCAAGTAGCAAACATAAGGCTAGAGCCTTAGGCATGCTTCCTCTTTATCATTCATGGCTAACAAAGGGTCAGAAATATGGAAATTGTGTGTGTAGAAATATACACATGATGGATATTAGACTGTGACTATCATAGGACTTAATGGTAGAGTGAATTGAAGAGATGAGGTGAGGGAAAAAAGGTGGATCAAGGGCTTCTAATAAAAAAAAAACTAAAAAAAATGCAAAAGTTAGAAGATAATCCAGAATTTGAATGATTTGGTTTTGAACATACTAAGTCTAATATGACAATAGGATATAAAGAATAAATATTGTCTTTATTGAATAATAATGGAATATATGATAAGGTATAATATACATTGGCATAGAATTAAAAATTGCAACACTTGGTAGTCTTTCTGGAGCTTCACATAGACAGAAAAGGAGGAGGAAGTTAACAAATATTAGGAAAAATGCAAGTGGTGAAAAGTGTTTGTTTGTTTGTTTGTTGCTTGAAGTAGGCTCCACACCCAGCATGGGACTCAAACTGACAACCCTCAGATTAAGATTGTGTACTCTACCAGTTGAGCCAGTCAGACACTCCAGTGGTGAAAAGAGTTAAACAGTAAAAGTATGTTAAGTAGAGCAGTTGAGGAAAGTCTCTGAGGTGGCGACAGCTGAGCATAGATTTGAGTAATGATTGATGTGAGCCTGGAAAATATTCCAGGCATAAGGTATTTACTGCTTAATGCTCTAATACGAGAACAATGTTGCTTGTTCCAGGAAGAGCAAGGCCAATATGGCTGAAGGGTAAGTGGTTAGAAATGAAGTCAGAGAGAACAATTGGGGCCAATAAATGTTTATTGTATGATTTAGTGTATGATTCATCCTAGATTCATACAGTTTGGGAATGTACAAAGAACTGAAATACAGTTTGGTTAAATCCCTTTATTTTGCACATGAAGATTCTAAAGTTCAGATATCTAAGGATTATACACAAATTTACATTCAAATGTTGACTAAATTTGGAAGAGCTAGTAATCAGTCCCTTGTTCTTTCTTTTACTTATCAGTGAAGTGTTCCAATCTGTTTTACTTCTTTACTCCAAAATATCATTGTCATTAGTGTGTTTAGGTATCAAAAATGATCATTAAGAACTGTGATCGTGAAGGTTTGGAAAACATGGGTTTCTTGGCTCTAATCCTTATGTTTATCTTTTTCTATTTGCTTTTCTTCTCCCCACACCATTTTTATGTCAAAATCAACCTTGAAGAGGAAAGAACTTATAAGCGTAGCCTATGGGAAAGGAGATTCAAGGGTTGGGGAAATTACTTTCCATTGCTTTGCCAGGTGGTGCATATGGGCAAATTATACCTGGAACTAATCATTGACTTTTGAAAGTGATTTGCAGCCTGGGGTAAATTTACATATTTCTGTAATACATTGTAGATTCTTGGCATTCTTTGTGTAATTATTGTATCTCCCCCCCCACCCCTCGCTTACTTATTTGTGTTTTCCTTATATTGTATGCCTTTTAAAAATGGATATGACTAAGTACATCCCAGTATCTGGTACTAAACACCTGACATTGAAAAAAACTATATATGCCAATAGTAAAGAATTATATTATTTATTATATGTTTTCAGAATTTCATTATTGATTTTATTCATATTTCCCTTTGTATTTAAACTCAGAATGCTTATTCAGAACATCTATGGATCATTATTAATTTTCTTTTTTTGTTTTTTTTTTCAACTTAGGACAATTTTAAAAAAGTAAAGATTTAGTGAATTTATAGAATCAACGTTTTTTAATAAGCAAGGAAGTTATGTTAGACATCCATAATCAAGAATCACCTGGAAAATTTTGATGCTGTAGGAACTCCGTCTTTGATGGTATCTAAGGCTTAGATTAGATAGTTTTCCAAACTTGATCTGTACTAAGAGATGCAAACATAGATGAGAATGGTGACTTTTTGTGTTATTTGTAGTAGCGAGTTTGGACAACCCTGATTTTCATTGTTTTAGATTTCATTTTTTTTCCTTAAGGAAATGATCCAGAAAAAAAGTGACTTGAAGAGGGGTAGAAAAAGAGGAAAGAAAAGTTTTTGTAGAATTTCCAAAGGTGAGCCAGTGTGATACCTACTTTTTCCAATTAAGGCATTATGTTTTCCAGAAAAGTAATTCATTCAAGGGCATGCAACAAGTAGAAAATCCTAATATCCATGTTCTGATTCCTAGCTCAAAGCCAGTTTCTCAATACTACTACTAGTAATAATAATAGTAATTGGTTGTATAAACTCAATTATATCTAGAAGTGATTTGTGTGAAAATACAGATATTAAATGTCTCCTCTTTTTTGTGGGTTCCGTCCAATTTGGACATATTTACAAAGATTCCATTCTGTAGTTAAGTTGCATATATATATAGTCACGAATGCTTTCTTTAAAAAACTTAATCATGTATGTAACCTGCTTAAAATCTCCCAGTGGCTTTTCATTGCATTTATAATAAATTCCACATTTGACCCGAGCCTACAAAACCATACATAACGTTACCAACCCATTCGCAGTTTTTTTTTTTCCATTTATTTTGAACGAGCTTTTCCCTTTTCCTCATGTCCCAACCATACCTTGTTTCTGTTCTTCAGATACATTTTTGCATTGTTTGCAGTATGGATTTTGCACTAGCTCTTTCTTCCTCAAGAAAGAGGACCATTTTCCTTCTTGATATTTTATCACCGTCATCACCTCATTTTTTACATTCATGTCTCGGTTTATATTTCATTAGAGAGATCTTCCTTCATCATATCATCTAAAGTATCCTTCCAATCCCTCTCTGACAAGATCCTGCCTTGCTTCTCTGCATAACTATCATTAGTATCTAAACCTTTTCTGTTAATTTACATATCATTTAGGTGTTTCTTTCTTTCAAAATATATTTTCTCAATGATAACTGGAATAGGGACTGTCCCTGTTATACTTATTTTTGTGGACCCAATGTCACACAAGTGTCTGACACATGGTAATAGTCTGCATGGTGGGTGAACTTTAAACAGAACAAGAACAAGTCTATTTAATTAAAAGAATTTATTAGGGACTAGCTAATGAATTGAAACTTGGGACAAGCAAGGTATAGTGAACCAGGTATAGGCAAGGTAGTGAACTAGGTATAGGCAAGTCCAACAAGACAAAGGGTAGGTCAGCTTTTATTAGGTTTTAGAACGAAACTGGGGAGGGTTGTTTTGAACAAATTTCATTAGAGAAAAACAGGAGTTTGAGGTTGTGGCAGTTTCTCGCTGGTGGCTAGTGGTGGTTAGTGCGTTGTTGCTGGGCCAGGGAGAAATTTTCCTGTCTTCTCCTCAAAGCAGGAGATAAAGCTCCCATGTGAAAATGTCTTCCCTTGTTGAAATAATTGTTATCTTGTTCTTCCTGCTGGATATGCAGGCTGCAGACAGATACATGAATGAGAGTCCCCCTTCAGGGCTTCCCGACTGCATTTTAAAACAGGTCTCCTTTACTTGTTTTCATAGTTGATTCAAACTGAATACTGGGAATCCCATAAAGATAGAAGAAAACGCATGAGTAAATATGGCTGAAGAACACATATAACCATTACTGCTGGCCCTTCTATTGAGAGACACTCAGGGCAATAGGAAACGTGCTGTGAAGTGCAAGAATGAGGAACATCAGGTGAATGTGACATCATTGGGAGAATAGATGAGAAATTCATGTCCTAAATATAAAAACTCAGTCATAATCTTGGTCCTTAGGAATTATATTTTCATATTATTTTTTTTGTTTATACATATGCAGATATATGTGTGTATTGCATTTTCCAAGTGTTCATGAAAGGACATATATGTGTTACATCTTATAATCAGCAGATACCTTTTTGAGAAAGAAACCATGACATAGAATGGGATGAGCATTCATTCCTACAGTTAAAGATATAACAGAAGGGATATAATAAGCATACCATCGAAAGTCTGTCTTAAACGACAA
The DNA here is from genome assembly GCF_027475565.1 of Acinonyx jubatus. Lineage (NCBI taxonomy): Eukaryota > Metazoa > Chordata > Mammalia > Carnivora > Felidae > Acinonyx > Acinonyx jubatus. The sequence continues at coordinate 29,394,297 of NC_069384.1, forward strand.
TTGATTGAGAACATCAGACTCAATGGAATCAATATTTTGTTTAATTCAAACATAGATATCAACCTCCCTTGATAAGTTTCTTACTGGGAATGGTTGGAAGGAATTGAGAGATGTGGGCTCATCTGGCATGGATAACAACACAGAGGCAGTTTCGGTTCTTTGCCATTTAGTTCGTGACAGAATTTTATTTTTTTAAAACATTTATTTATTTTTGAGAGACAGAGAGAGAGCACAAGCAGGGGAGGAGCAGAGAGAGAGAGGGACACCAAGAATCCAAAGCAGCCTCCAGGCCCTGAGCTGCCAGCACAGAGCCCAAGGCAGGGCTCGAACTCATGGACCAAGAGATCATGACCTGAGCCAAAGTCGGCCACTCAACCAACTGAGCCACCCAGGCGCCCCCAAGAATTCTATTTTATCTGTCCTCACCAGTCACCTGTTTTTGCTCCAGATACAGATAACCTCCAAAAGATTAAAATCATTTCAAACCTATACAATGGTATCTTTTGTTCAAGGATAGTGAATAGATTGTTAATCACTTTAATTTAGCTTAGTATTTACCTTGCACAAGGTGTCTCCCTTAACAGAGTTTCAAACGAAAGATAATTAATACAGCTATTCATTTCAATAAGAAAGAAAAATCAGAATGTAATGATAAAACATGTTCCTGCATTAATGTGCAAATATATTTCACAAATATATTTCAGATGTAAGTATATCATTGATAAATTAGATGAAAATCAGTGATAAAGCAGCAGTGAAAGTGAAGGATAGTTGATTTAGGAAAAATGAAATCAACAAGGTAAAGAATATTAATAGTTCATTGTTTCTTCAAATTTATGTAAATTAGGTGGTTACAGAATATTTTCAGCTTTGTAATTATTTGAAGATATACCAGGGTGCCTAGGTGACTCAGTCAGTTAAGTGTCTGACTTCAGCTCAGGTCATGGTTTTGCAGTTCACGAGTTCAAGCCCCATGTTGGGCTCTTTGTTGACAGCTCTGAGCCTGGAGCTCGCTTCAGATTCTGTGTCTACCTCTCTCTGCCCCTCCCCCCACCTCTCTCTCTCTCTCTCTCTCTCTCTCTCTCTCTCTCTCTCTCTGTCTCTCTGTTTCTCAAAAATAAGCATGAAAAAAATTTTTAAAAAGAATATATATCGATATTGATTATTTGAAATAAAGTGCTAATTAGAGAAGTTTTTCCCCCCTCAGAAGTCACTAGATATTCGTGCAGTTTATCAATTTTGGACAACATTTGGCAGGTTGCAGGGATTCAACATGAATTCTAATATACTAGATGTGGCGAATATTGGATTGATCACTGAGAAATTCATATGTGTTGAATGAGAAAAGAGTTCTACAGTCAGATGAATTTAGGAAACTAAGTTTAGCACATGTAAAAGTTTTTTTTTTGTTTGTTTTAATTTTCTTTATTGGGGAAAATTTCAGAACCTTTTACTGTACATAAAACTAAGCATACACTGAAAAATGTGAGAGCCTCTAAAGAGTTATAAAACTTTACATCCACTCAGAATATGAAATTATAGGCATCAAAATGAATAATGACTAGATCAAACTGAAAGATTACATCAAATGCTGGCATTGGGTAATTTCTGAAGCATATTTTTCTTCTAGCTTCCACATCTAGTGGAATGTTTTTAGTTTTGAAATGGCTGGAAAATTTCTCTATCGTGAAGGAAGCCCCATAGAGATAATTTTTTGATAGTTTTCTCATAACCAACCTTTTCTTCATCATGTAGCTATAATTTATTATATTTAATAGTTTGAAGAGAAGCTTATCATGTGGTACTCTATCCATGTATCAAAACAAAACTCTTTAACAATGTGAGGTTTACACCTGATATAAAGCTCATATAAAAGTAGCATAAAAACCATACTGTATTACTATAGTTTATTGAGAAGCAACAGATGCAGTAATTTAGAGTATGGTCTCTGGGACCAATAATCATGAATTTGAAACCTAACTCCCTTACTTAGTAAGCTATTATCTTGAGTATTACAAAACCCTTTAACTTCAGTGTTAGTTCTCATTAGTAAAAGAGGGATAATAATAAAATTATATGAGAAAAATTACAAAAAAGACAAAATGAAAAGCACAACACTAACAAATTTAGCAGGATGTTGAAGTAAGAATACACTTAGAATAAATGTTTTGTGTGTGTGTATGTGTGTGTATTTCAGTGAGGACATATGATAGAATACTGATCTATTTCTAGCAAAAGTGCTACTCCCCCAAACATGTGTTCACTGTAATCCATTTTTAAACTATTCATTTTATATCAGTTTCTGAGAGGAATCTGTTGCTTTGTTTATTCAAAGTGAAAAAGACAAAATTTTTGTTTTCACATATATGTTTTGTCACTAGACAAAATCATTATCTCGTTGTATTTTTTCTTGGACTGCTCTGTTACTACTAGAAATGTATTGGCAAAAATAAAATCCTCTAGCAACCTCTGCCTTCTTCTTTTGCCTGAAAGTCAATGAGGTCCATAGGGTTTGGAATCTGCTGCATACCATTGTCATTCTTTGTGATTATTTAGATGATGTATCTGCCATTCACAAGATCTTTGCACTAATCTGTGTTACACTTGAGACAGCACAGTGTAGGGAAGACAGTGTACATGATATCTTTCCTAAAGAATCAAGACTGAACAATGAGGGTTATGATTAAATTATTAAATAATGAAGATTATGGTTATTAAAACTGTTACGACTTCATCAAAAAATGGTTGAACTTAAAAGTAGAATATTAAAATTGATTTATTCCATAGTGGCAGAAGAATGTGTGTTTGTATGTATGTATAAATGGCAGTTTCACATGTTTGAGCTACATGATATGATTCGATCCTAAATTGTCATCTAATCAGAAGCCACTGATATTACACTATTTTTCAATTTTTCTATCTCTGTTTCCATCCAAGTATTCCTAATTCATTCCTAGCCTAATAAAAGCCATACAAGTATTCCTAATTCATTTCTAGCCTGATAGAAGTTTGAAAGTCCAATTATATCAAAGAAGAGAAAGTAGTTTTGATTATTGGAGTGAAGGTTTTATTTACCTCAAAATTTATTTTAGGCCACCTAAAATCTTGTAGCACAGCTAGAGTGTTTATGCTTATAAGACGTGAGTTTTTAATTTTCCCATTAATTGGTTCAATGTAGACTAAAAAAAATAAAAAAGAATAAAAAATATTTCTAATTATTCTAATTTTATTGATTTTACCAAGTATCTATGTATATTATATCTGATTTTACTTATGACTCTTAGACATGATATTTAATTTTAATCCTATATAATTTTTCTTCTTTCTTTTCATTAAGGCATTTTTTTTATGATTTCTTGTTTGGGAATATAATTTAGTTGAATAAAGTAATTCATTATTTAAGCTGTTGAGCTATGTGAAATATTGCATAGAAATTGAATGAAATGACTCACATAAGTCCACACAGAGGCATCTGTTTTTAACTGGAAACAAGTCATATGATGGAAATCCAAATAGAATTTAATATAGTTTAATTTACATGCTGGTCGCAGTTAAACCTTTTTAGCTGTCCATATTAAGCTAACTTTTTTGTTTGTTTGCTTTAATCACACAAATCTAAACTGATAAGTCTCATACTAAGTCTACCAACATCTTGGTAGCTCACCATAAGTTTGGTCATTTTCTTCTCCTTCCTGTCTTCGTTTCATCTTCACTTAATTTAAAATAAAGTGTCAATCACCTCATCAGCTAAAGTACCTCAAAACAAATTATCCTTATGCCATTGCTAAGATTGACTTCTCCTGAAATCCTCCTCTTTGTTTTGTGTCTTCAATTTAAAATAAAATTTAAACATTGCTCCTGCATTTATAGCTACAGTATTTCCTAAGTCTATTTCTCTTTCATTTCTGAAATATATTCTTACACTATCCCTTGCTGCTTCATATACTTTCTTCATATTTGTAACCATTTTAATCTACCTATTACTGAGATTTCCCTGGGTAAAATCATTATTGCATCACCAAAACAAACATATTTATCTACAATAAAACCAGAACTCATGGAAAGATTTCCTCATTTCTCTTCCCTCAACAAATATAAGCACTGTAAATTCAATCTGCTTTATTTCTGTGTGAGGTTGATCTGAATTTGTTTTTGTGAGTAACATCCCATATTTATTCCCTAAAAAGAATGGTCACTCAGAGGTTTATGAGAATGTACATGTCTTTAATGATATGAACATATTATTGTCACAAGTTTATAGTCACTTTCACTCTGTAACCATTTGTAATTTTTGTTATTGGGTGAGATGTATGAAGTGTGATATTTTGGTGTAATCATTAAAGATTGAGTTAATAAGAGGTACAAGCTTTAAGCTTTATCGGGGGGGAAATTTATGCTCATGGACCAACAACTCAGAGTATGACAAATCTTCTGTATAAAAGAAGACAAATTTCAAATATCCTTTCAGTCCAGGGAATTGGGTGTTGTAACAAATGATGATGGGATTATCATGAATGAACAGTACTTGGTTGCATGGCATTCCATTGTGTTGTGTCTTTCTTTTGGATGACGAAGTGCACTGGCCAGGAACAAAATTTGGCAGACTTTAAACCCACAGAGAGCCAAAGTTATAAATAGCTAATGTGCTGAGTTATAGAAATTCAAATAACCAGATGGAACTTTGAAGTTCAGTTTAATTCAACAAACACACACTAAGGCTTCTGTCATGGCCAGGCAGTGTACCAAGGTGGGTAAGACATGTTCTTGTTCTCTGGAAGCTAACCAGCTAGCTAGAGAGGCACACATGTAAGCAGAAAATAAATGTAATATGCACAGTAACAGAAGTATTGAAAATAAATGGAAGTAGCTTAAAGAATAATATTCTACTAACAATATATTATTCCATCATGTGGTTTACAGAGAAGATCTCCCAACTTTTCCTTTCCATATTATTCTTTTTTGAGTAAATTTTTAATCTTTTCTAAATTTATCTCACCTGAACCTTATTGAAACCAACTCTTAATTTTCCACCATAATACTTCAGGCAAAATATCTTCTATAATAAAGGCACATTTCTCCCATCACACCGGTTCATGCATTTCTAACTCATCCTTCAACATTTAAATATCTCTTAAAATATCACAGTTACAAGGATATTTCTGATCTACACTCAGGTAACATAAATGCTAGTAGACAAGTGACGTATATGAAAGAGGAAGGTAGCATTAAGTCAAAAGTGTTTCACTCTGTTATTACCCTGCAGTGATAATGGCAAATATTATTGGGTAGAATGTATATATGCCCTGGGAGTGGGACAGAAGATAGTGGGCTTATTAGGGTCACAACACTTAAAAGCCATTCACCCCCAGTAGCAATGGACCATTCTCTGTCTTTTCCATTCTCTAAATTGTTTATTATCCCATTGGGAATATGTGTCTGAAATTGCCTATCCTGGTCTTTTTTGTCTTTATGCTTATAAATGGATACTTTGTTTCTAGCTTAAAAACTATCACAAAGTTAGCACTTATGGCCCCCCTTTTCAAGTTGTATATGTAGAGTTTTGGAGTTCAGATCACCAGCAGTATATTTACTGGGCTGAATCTTTCAGAAGCTCCCAGACAAAAATTTTAATAGTGTCCTGGAAAAACTGATCTTAAGGGTAAGCATATTGCCTTGGCACAATGTCACTGCCTCACTGTAAGAAAATATGGATGATACTGAGTAGAGAATCCTGTCTCTGCTGTTTGGATGTGTTTCTAGGCCAAGACTATATGATATCATGGGTATGATGTTATTGAGGAAATGATGGAGGGAGAGAGAAGATTACATGAAAGTAAAACCCGAAAGACTTATTTTCTCTCTGTGTCTCTCTCTTTCGTTGGGTGTCTCACTGCTCTGTATGCCATTAGGAAACAAGAGTCTGACTTTGGTGTCCATGAGGGGAAAAAAAAAAGTGACCAGACTTCCCCACCTTCTTTCCTCATATGTGGAATGAATCATGGTCATAGAGGCACATTTAGGGCAAGAATGCAACTTTAGCACTCTAACGTCTCCCCATATTTATAGTTCTGAGACAATGGAAACTTGAATAAAACGGACCTTGCTTAAAAGGGACCTTGAATAAAAATGGGACCTTTGCAAGTATCCCAAGTCTTGAGGGTAAAAGAAGGGTAAGAGGTATGTGGGAGCCATATGCAAGTCTCAGAAATGTCTGGAAGGCTTTGTTTTTTAAAATTTTATTAATGTTTTTTTTTTATTATTTATTTTTAAGACAGAGAGAGAGCATGAGTGGGGATGGGGTGGAGAGAGAGGGAGGCACAGAATCTGAAGCAGTCTCCAGGCTCTGAGCTGTCAGCACAGAGCCCGACGCAGGGCTCGAACTCATGAACTGTGAGATCATGACCTGAGCTGAAGTCAGACACTCAACTGACTGAGCCACCCAGGCGCCCCAGGAAGGCTTTAGAAAAGATCATGTGACTTTGGATGTTTATGTGTTAATGGACCTTAATTTTATTTATTTATTTATTTATTTATGTAAATTAAAAAAAATCTATTTTGAGAGAGAGAGAAAGTGGGGGGGAAGGGGAGAGAGAGAGAGACAGAGACAGAGAATCCCAAGCATCTTTTATGCTAGCAGTCTGACTGGGGGCTTCATCTCACGAATCATGAGATCATGACATTAGCTGAAATCGAGAGTTAGATACTTAACCAACTGAGCCACCCAGGTGCCCCAGAGGGACCCTATGTTTAATCTCAGATGGGTATTGCTTTGTGACATAGAGAATACATAAGCAATCACTGATCTTCTAATTTTATCTCAAAAGTACTGAATATTTTTAATAATTTATAATCTCTATCACATTGGGAAGGAAACCATGAGCCAAAATTGTCAGCACTGAGGAAAGAGGAAAGACTTGCAATAGCCTTCAAATTACAGCCTTCAACTTATACACTTATATATATGTGTGTACATCAATGTAGAATTTAACAGCAGCAGCACATATTGCTAATTTATGAAGGGTTGATTGGACTGAATTTTTTATAGTTCATTGTTACTACATATGTGAATGAATTTGTAGACTAAAATGGTTAGTCTGTTATTGTTATGGCATTTTCATTACAGTTTGACCCAATTTGGGGAAAAAACAAAAATCAGGCAATAAAGAGTTACACAATTTTAATAAGTACCAACCACTGCCTGAATTTATCTTCAAGCATCACAACTAAAATTGGAAATTTCCAGATCACTTTAAATTAAATTGATTAATAATACATCATGTCAAAATGAATTTTTCATGGTTTGGGAGCTAATGTTCTCAATTATTTAGCAATGCAAAGTGTAGGAAACTCACACACAAACAGCACACAGCAGCTGATCCGTGAACTTTCCCTTAAAACAAGATGATAAATGGCCTATTTTTCTATCATGCTAAAGCAATATGTTAATTTTTTCTACTCTGAAACCATTTGCTCTCCAGGAAACCAAATCAGGACATGTATTGTGGTTGCAAAATGCAATAATAATAAAAATTTTTATAATATGCACAAAAAAATATCAGCCCTGACTGGATGTAACAAGAGAATGGGTCACTGAATTCACAAATTCTTTAGGCATATTACCTTTTGTCTTTTGAGTTGTATTTCCACAATCATTTAAGCCCCATCATCCATTATAATGGAAATGTAAATTTTTAGTATTAAGTATCTTTGGAACTAATATATAGTTCTAGCTTTTATTTAACATTGATCTACATTCCTTGTGTTTTTCTGGGAAAAGAATCTTTGCGATAGAAGGCATTAAAAAGAGGCACCTGGGTGGCTCAGTCAGTTAAGCATCCAACTTCGGCTCAGGTCATGATCTCTCTGTTCATGGGTTCAAGCCCCGCACTGGGCTCTGTGCCGACAGCAGAACCTGGAGCCTACCTCAGATTCTGTGTCTCACTCTCTGTGCCCCTTCCCCACTCACACTCTGTCTCTCTATTTCTCTCTCTCAAAAATAAGAAAAAAAAATTTTAAAGGCATTAAAAATTTAAAAATATGTCATTTACATTTTGAGCATATTATATTCATTATATTAAATATTAATTAAAATTTACTAAAATAACAAATTAGCGGATTCTTTCTAGATGGCCACTTTTTAGTGCTCACTTTTACCAATATTTCCTGAATCAGAGAAGCACTAGGATGTTGATTTCCTCTCCAGGCAAGCATTTTAATGTACTGCTTTACAAGGTGCAAGTACCATGAATATTTACATAGCTTTAAACAAAGTGATTTGACAGGCACTCTAGACTAAGGCATCTGAAGATACAGCTATTATCTCATCATTAACTGTCCCATCATTACCTACACCCTAATCCTTCTCTCTTGTTTCTCTTTAGTTTGCTTTGATGGAATTACATGGTCGTGATGATGTAAATTTGAGTTGTCAATTTCTATAAATATTATAAGCAATAATATAAAACCTTGTATTATGTAGTGTTTATTATTTTCTAGGCCTATTGTATAATTGACAAAATTAGTTATAGCTAAAGTATAAAACATGGTGATTTTATATATGTGTACGCATATGTATATGTATATATGTTTTTATATATATGTGTGTATATATATGTATATATATGTATTTTATATATGTGTACATTTATATATATGTGTATATATATTGTAAATCATTGTTAATTGACAATAACATTAATTAACACATCCATCACCTCACATAGTTAACTTTTATGTCTGTGTGCGTGGTGAGAACATTTAATATCTAGTGTTTTAGCAAATTTCAAGTATATGATACAACATTATTAATTATTTTTGGTATGCTGCATGTTACATTCTGAGAACATAGTCATCTTAAAAACAAAATTTATACCATTTTACAACATCTCCCCATTTTCCCTACCCATCTCAAACCCTGACAAGCACCATTATACCCTCTGTTTCTTTCTACGTTTGACATTTTCTCTTTCTTTTTTTAGATTTGACATATAAATGATGTCATATGGTTTTTGTGTGTACTTGGCACTCATTAGTTGACCATATATGCCTAGGTTTATCTCTGGGCTCTCTGTTCTGTTCCATTGGCCTATGTGCCTGTTTTATACCACTACTATACTGTTTTTATTACCATAACATTGTGATATAGCTTGAAATCTGGAAGTGTGATGCCCTCACACTTCACACTTCTTCTTTCTCAAGATTACTTTGGCTCTTGGGGATGTTTTGTGGTTTCACACAAATTTTACAATTTTTTTTTCCTAGTTATGTGGAAAATCCCATTGTAATTTTTATAAGAATTACATTGAATTTGTAGATCATGTTAGGTAGTATGGTCATTTTATAACAATGTTAACTATTTTGATCCTAGAACAGATGATAATTTATTGTTTATTTACAACCTCTTCAGTTTCTTTAATCAATGTGTCATTACCTCCTTGGTTAAATTTACTCCTAAGTATATTTTTGATGCTATTGTGAATGAGATTGATTTCTTAATTTCTCTTCCAAAGAGCTGATTGTCAGTGTACAAAAATTTAACTGATTTTGCATATTAATTCTGCAACTTCACTGAACTTAGTTATTAGTCCTAACAGTTTTTGGTACAGTCTTTAGGGCTTTCTATACAAAATGTCATATTACCTGCAAGCAGAGACAATATTATTCTTCCTTTCCAACTTGGGTGACTTTTATTTCTTTTTCTTGACTAGCTGTTCTGGATTTGACTTCAAGTACTGTGTTGGATAGAAGTAGTGACAGTGGCATCCTTGTCTTTTTTTCCTGGCGTTACAAGAAAAAATTTTAACTTTTTATCATTGAGTGTGATGTTAGTTGTGGACTTCTCATTTGTGGCTTTATTATGTTGAGGTATGTTCCTTCTAAACTCAATTGTTGAGAGGTTTTTTAATCATGAAAGAATGTTGAATTCTGTCAAAAGCTTTTTCTGTATCTGTTGAGATGATCACATGATTTTTATCCTTCATTCCATTAATTTGCCATATCACATTTATTGGTTTACATATGTAGAGCCATTCTTGCATCCCAGGGATAAAACCAACTTGTTCATGGTGTGTGATCCTTTTCATTGAAGGTTAAATTTAATTTGATGGTATTTTGTTGAGGAGTTTTGCATATATGTTTATCAAAGATGTTGGCCTATAATTTTTTTTTTCTCATAGTATTTTTGTCTGGCTTTGGTATCAGGGCAACGCTGGCTCTGTACAAATAAATTTGGAAATATTTCCTCTTCACTTTTTTAGAAGAGTTTGAGAAGGATTGGCATTCATTTGTCTGTAAATGTTCGATAGACTTTATTAGTGAAGCCATCAGGACCTGAACTTTTCTTTGATTCTTGATTACTAAATTAATGTTCTTACTAGTTAAAAGTCTATTCAAATTTTGTGTTTTTTCATTATTCAATATTGATAGGTTATATGTTTCTAAAACTTTATCCATTTTTTTCCAGCTATGCAATGTGTTGGCATATAATTGTTCATAGTAGTCTCATGATTCTTTGTATTTCTGTGTTATTAATGGTAATGTCTCTTCTTTCATTTCATTTCGGATTTTACTTATACAGTTTAAATTTTCACAATAACATTGAAAGGTAAGTACTCAAATATATCCAGGTTACATTAATTTTATGTAAATATAAAATCACTTTTGTAAGTACAAATTAAAATATTGACTGTTAATTAGAATTGATTTTACTGTTTTGGCAATTCTGTAGTCAAAGCAATTATGATTAGATCATCACAAACACTAAATACTATCCAAATATGAGTTGTTCTTTTTAAATAATCATTATAGATGGTAGAACCAAAAATGACTAGAAGAAAAAATCCCTTTCTACTTGGAATGGATATAGGTTCACCACTGCATGTTATAAAATATCATCATCAGAAAATTGCCTTAGAAATCATTTAACTCAATCTACTCCTTGAGCATATAAGACCACTTTGACTTAAAATAATTTAAGTGCCTTGCCCTAGGCCATGTTGTTAGCTGAAAAGCCAGGCATACAACAGAGATTTAAGGACTGTAGAGTTCATTCCAGAACACCACGTTGCTATTCTTCTACTCTCTCAGTGTTTTAGGGCATTAAGAATAAGAAAGGGGGAAAAAAAAAGAAATGAACAAACAAAAATCAAATTTGGACAGGGATTATAGTTATAGAGTTAAAAGTGAAACGCATATCTTTGATTCTAGTTCCTTTATGATTTACCAGGAGTTAAGATATTAAGAAAAAAACAAAGTTTGACAAAAGGGGTTGGAAATAAAAGAGGAGTTTATTTAAATCACTATGAAAGGGACAGTTACAATAGAAAGTGACAGGCCTTAGACAATAGAATTCCCACGCAGAAGATAAAATCAGATTTACATGGGCTGTCTCTACAAGGGCAAAGTATTAAGTTCAAAAAGATAGCTTGGTGATAAAGTTTATTCTGGTCTATACCTAAGGTTGGGATTTTCTTATAACTCTCATTGATCAGTTTAAAGAAAAATTTAAAAAAATTCTCACACGGATGTGTTTTCTAGCACACACCATACAGAAATGGTCATCAAACCAAAGGGAGTCGTGCAAAAATATTTAAATTCTCAAATAAAAAATAATCACATCCACTATGTATAGTTCATTTGGTTAAAAATATACTCAAGGAGAGGCGCCTTGGCTCAGTATGTTAAGCGTCCGACTTTGGCTCAGGTCGTGACCTCATGGTTCCTGAGTTCATGACCCCAGTCAGGTTCTGTGCTGACAGCTCAGAACCTGGAGCCTCCTTTGGACTCTCTGACTCCCTTTCTGTCTCTGCCCCTCACCTGCTCACATATATGCTCTCTCTCTCTCTCTCTCTCTGTCAAAAATAAAACAAAAACAGTAAAAACAAATTAAAGAAATATATACTCAAGGACTTTTCAGATCAGTTTTGTCAATTGTTTACTGAGTTAGTTTGTAAGTCATGTTACATAACTAAACTATTTATCTCCCTTACCAATGAAAGAAAAATCCATGAGATACAATTATTTCAGATATTCTTCATAGGTACTGTAACTCTGTGGAATACAATTACATTTATGAGAATTCAGAATGTCTGATCAAAATACTTATGCAACTAGATTTAAATCATGCTTTCTCTCTCTCTCTCTCTCTCTCTCTCTCTCTCTCTCTATATATATATATATATATATATATATATGGTCCAGTTTCATCTTTTGCATATTACTGTCCAATTTTCCCAACACCATTTGTTGAACAGACTATCTTTTTTCCCATTGGATATTCTTTCCTGCTTTGCTGAAGATTAACTGACCTTATAGCTGTGGGTTCATTTCTGGGTTTTCTATTCTGTTGCATTGGTCTATGTGTCTATTTTTGTGCCATTACCATACTTAACCTGGCCTTCAATGAAAACAGGTGAAGGTGATCTGTTTTATTACCTGAACTACTTTTTATTCAGGGCAATCAAGATCTAAATGAACTACCTGTATTTCACTTCTTTGCTCCACAAAGGAAACTGTAAAAACTAGATCATACAGTGTTACAGTGATAAGGATTTATTTTCTCTGTCTAATGAGGAAAACGTTGTACATTGTGGTTGTTTGTTTTTTTGTTGTTGTTGTTGTTTTTTTCTTTTTGTCTGGAAAGTAGGAAACATGTTCTTAGGGTCAAATGCATCAAGACGGTTTAGCCTCATATTTTATTAATGGTAATGGGAATCATTAATTGTTAAATCCTGGCAAATTTTACTGAATAGCTACTTCCAATATTCTCTGATTATGTTCATCATGGGATGTTCATTTGATATTCAGTGTGGAACAAGTAATTCTAATTTTTTTTTGTTTGTGTGGTTGGTTTTTTTTTTTTTTTTTTTTTTTTTTGTAATAGTGATATATCTGCAGTTGGAAGAGCCTTTGCATTTGGAAGCAAGAAAACATCCAAATCAGTGGTTAAATTAACCATTCACCTATAATCTTACATGCAACTTTCTAGAACATATACAGTTTCTATTTTAGTATATTATTAAAAGTTTCCATCTATTGATGGGTAATAAGATAAATACCTAAAATATTGCCTCTGTGAAGAATGCATTATTTTATTAAAGGAAAATTATCATAGGTGACTGTATACCAAGGTATTCATTTATTCTTTGGCCTTTTGGAGAAATCCTTAGAATATATCATTTTGTTATGAACAATGCATTTTTTATCCATCTAATCACTGCTAATTAGATAAAGCCTAACAAGGTATAGAAATAAAGTCCTAATCTAATGTGTTTAAATAATGATATATTTAAATAATGTCAACATTGATATACTTCTGTGTATGATGTTAATCTAAAAAGTAGAAAACAAAACCTAATTTACTGTTGATATTTTTGATTAACTAGGTTGCTGTAACACATTCAAAATAAGAATTAGCACTAAAGATGGCTATATGCATTAATAGATATAGACACATGCACACACATAATTCATATAGAGTATCTGACATTTTCTGTCAATATTAAAGTATCAATATTTCTTATTAACCAACTATGAAGAATAAACTTCAATCAATTGTATTTTTCTCTAGGTAATTCCAACTACTTTCAGATTACATAATTTTTCTATTTCACATTTTCTCAAACAGAATGTTACCAATTGTAAAGGATAGAAGCTATTTCCTTTTCAGGAAGGCTGAATCAGAATTATTTTATATCTCTACAGAAAATTGTCATTGCATTCCATATGCTTAAATATGTAAAAACTATCACCAATGACTAAAGGATGTTCCATATGTGTAAGAAACAAGGAAATGGCAAGAAATAGTTTGTGCGCAATCTCTGGAGTTGTCAAGAAATTCATGCTGATATTTAATAGCACTTACCAGCAGGAAAGCAATGAGATTATTTGGGGCATAACTAGTTTCACACCAACGCTAGGTGTACAACATCTATTAAATTGATGAATCTCTTCTAACTGGGGGGATAAATATCGAATTTAAGAAAATATTATAACAAATAAATCTAGCATTTAGTTTTTTAACTCTACCTATATTTGAGTATTTATTTATACCTTAGTTGTAAAAACAGTGAAGATTTCCTTCTAGGGATTCAACAGCCAGCAACGTTTAGGTAAACAGCAGTCTACTTTCCCTGGTGAATTTTGTGTTCATTCAAATGTGATTGCTGAGGACAACAACCAAAAGAAAGTTCAACATGTCCATTGAATAGGTTAATTATTTTCTTACTAGATTTCAAACAGATCATTTATTTTTAGTGATACTAGTTTTTGATTATTTTTTACTTATTGAAAAGCATGTGTAATGTGAAATGGGAAGAAATTAAGCAGGCATGAAATGAGGGAAATATTCAAAATGCTGAATAGTAGTTCTGTATGTCATTCATGAGAACTGGAATCCAGATTTTCATATCACAACTTGAAGTGTATTACTTTCATCTTACAAAAAAAAAACAACAACACTGTTTTTCAATGCTAGATGCATCTTAGAATTACCTAAAGGACTGCTTTTTTTAAAAATACAGATACTCACATCCTACTCCCAAACTTGATTCAGATATTAGTTGGGTGGAGTATGTGCATGGCATCCATCTTTACCCCTTAAAATCTCCACCAGTAATTTCGTTGTTCATAACCAAGAATCCTGCAGTGGATAATATTTCTAATAGAGTAGGAGATGACAGGACCTGCAGGGGGGTAGGGGGGGGTGGTTAGGGATCATCAGTAGTTACTAGAAAATAAGATTTGGCATGTTCTTCAAAATAATATATCTTCTTGGTAATCCTTCTATGCAACGTTATTCCCAAAAGTCGATGTGGGATTGGAACGGGTACTAATAGTCCTGAAAGATAATTTTTGTATGATTTTGCTGTGAGAATCATACTTAGTCCCCATTTTTTACATTGCTTCTGCATATAATTATAGTGATCTTTCTGAGGTTTCTTTTTCTGCCATCTCTTCATATTCTTATATCTTACTTCCTGATATGTGCAAACTGAACACCCAAAATTTCAAGTTTATTTATTTGAATAACAGGCTGATAGGCTAATATTTGTAACAATGGACTAGCAATAAAAAGAAAATATATTGCAGAACCGAATCATTTTACAGGGTTACTCTTGATTTTCTTCAGTGGTTTACACTGTCGAGTCTTGCCTCTCCTAAATGTACAATTTTGTGATAGCTTCTTATTAAAGGGTGGTGTACTTTGGTTTCACACCCTTGTTTAATGAGGTTTAGGTCAGAATTTAAATGCAAATTTAGCTTGAGAGAATGACTGAAAGAGAATGTGGATAAACTCAAGTATTTCTACATGAACAGGTAGACCTGGGTTTGATGCAGGTCACTAGAATTCCATATTAGACAGTGAATCAACCTCTCAACAAAGATTAAAAACTACTTGCATGCTTGATCTGAATTAACCTTTCAGGTCACTGGGGCACCATTTAGTAAATTGCATTGTCTCTTTGTAAATGGGATCAAGGCTATAAAAGAGTTGTTTCATCTAACTTACAAAATAAATTTACTTACGTGCATTAGTCAGAGAATCAGAAACATGCTTAAAATTCCTAATAGCAAAGTGATGATGTAGTTTCTGTAAAAATGTTTTTTTCCCCAAACGCTTTGACACTGTAAAACCCTTTAAAAAAATAAAATAAAAGTGAATGAGAGATGAAGTAGAAAAGACAACTTTCATCAACCCATTCATGTAATCTTGTTTGGAACAAGAGAAATGGGTGGTTCTAGCTCAGAGATCAAGGTAAAAAAAAAAAAAAAAAAGGTGAGGCATCTTTGTAAACTGAAGACACACACACACACACACACACACACACACACACACACAAATCATCTTTTTTTTTTTTTTAATTGAAGGTCCCCAGAAGAATGGGGCAGAATAGGCATAACAGGATACCTAAAGATGTGAAAGGAGATAAAATTTTAGCTATATGTGAGGGAATTTGCTCTTATGAAGTTGGCCATGTTTCCCGTTGCAGTGAGAAAGTGGAACAAATAGAATAGTGATAAATGCAGAGAAGTGTGTAGGTTTGACCACAGAATGAGGAGGTTACCATCTAATTGCTTCTATTTTCTATGTAAAAACTTAAGGTGGTACGTAGCAAGTTGAAAGGAACAAAGAGAAGATGAAAAAGAAGGTTTCACAAAAAAGCAGAAGACAGAGAAGAGGAAAACAAAACTGGCATGAACCATACCAAACCAAGCTCGGGTGAGAGACCCTTAACTTGTGATGCCAGTGTATTGAATTATATTTTTCTGCAGCTACATTCAGCAGTGTGAATGTCATTTAGCAAAGGTGGATAGCTGATATTGCTTGATGAATGAGATAGAAAGAAAATAATGGGAAAAAGAAGGTAGAGACTATTTGCATGAGAGCAGCTGAATTTAAGATGAATAGAGAAGCTATAGAGACAAAAGTGGGCTCTAGTAAGAAAGAAGGGAAGAGTTGTGGTGAATTTGAAAATAGAAGAAAAGGGAGTAAGTAAAAGAAACTGAGAGATAGGAGTCAATGACAAAGTGCTTGAATGTTTTGTTTTCTAAGTTTTATAAGCAGAGAATTCCTGAATGATGGCAAGTATTAGTCTTAAGGGGGAGTGGAGATGGAAGTGACTGGAAGTAAATTCACTGAATATGAGTCAATGAGTTGATAAACTAAGGCTTGTGGCTGGCTGTCCATGGAGATTTTGAAGTCTGCTAAAATAATAGCAGAAACTTGAGATGAAAAGGAACATTGTGATCCAGGTATCGAAGTGTCCAGTTAATGGAAAAGTGTGTCCAGGATTTCTGTAGATGACAATGAACCAAATAGTAAAGATAGACCTGGTATATGGCATTAATCTCAATGGATCAAAACTTTTTTTTTAATTTATTTATTTATTGAGAGAGAGAGTGCATGTGCACACAAGCAGGGGAGGGTCAGAAGGAAGGAGAGACAGAATCCCAAGCAGGCTCTGCACCATTAGCACAGAGCCTGATGTGGGATTTGAACTCACAAACCCATGAGAATATGACCTGACCGTGCCACCCAGGTGCCCCTGAACTTTTATAGAATGATAGATGTGCATGGTTTGTAGGTTGCATTTTCAAATTAAGAGGGAAAACACCTAATTTCCTGTCCTTCAAATACTTAAAGTGACGAACCTGATTTAAATTTTTTTTAACGTTTATTTATTTTTGAGACACAGAGAGACAGCATGAACAGGAGAGGGGCAGAGAGAGAGGGAGACACAGAATCTGAAACAGGCTCCAGGCTCTGAGCAGCCAGCACAGAACCCGACGCAGGGCTTGAACTCACGGACCCTGAGATCATCACCTGAGCCGAAGTCGGACGCTTAACCGATTGAGCCACCCAGGTGCCTCATGACAAACCTGATTTAAAAACCAGCAAACAAAAATCCCTGTCATCTGACCTTAATTAGCTATTTTCAAGTAATGCATTGTGAATTGCAGGTTCTTAGTAAGTACTTTTTATCAACCTGAGTAAAAAGACACCTCTGCCTGACACTATAGGAAGTTAGAGATTAATCAATCCACTTTGGTATGATGGAGACAACTGGAGGAGGGGAGCTTGAGTTGACATCCAAGAGCCTCCAAAGAGCCCTGAATAGAATTCATGTGCTTGTGATCATGGATAAAAAAGATTACACTTCTATTTTATTTATTGTAATATCTAGCATTTTATGCATTTATGAATATAGGCAAAAAAAAACACAGTAGTTAGCAATATCTGTATCTTCATTATGAGTAGAAATCATGGTACTTTTATATCCTTAATAATACGTAAAAATATCATTCGATATATATAATAGGTATAAATCCTATGTGAACAAGTTTTATTCATACTCATCAAGATTTTAAAATTGCAATAGTTATTAGGCTTGCTAATAGAACTCAATTTTTTTAAAAAAATGTTTATTTTTGAGCGACAGAGCGTGCACATGCAGATAGGGGAGGGGCAGAGAGAGAGAGGGAGACAGAGGATGTGAAGCAGGCTCTGTGCTGACAGCAGAGAGGTTGATGCAGGTCTCAAACCCACAAAGGTTGAGATCATGACCTGAGCTCCACGAACCATGAGATCATGAACTGAGCCAAAGTTGTACATTTAACTGACTGAGCCACCCAGGTGCCCCTAGATCTCAATCCTTAATATATTTTAATAAAGTATGTGCATTGTTGCATTAATTTATTAATATGATAATTGTATTTTAATATATTAAATATGGTCTATGAAGTGGTCCAGTGCACAGGCACTTGCACTAACAATGTGGAAAACTCAATATTCTAGCCACTACATTTTTTTTCTGGAATTATTCTGATCTATCACAAGCAGGCATTCCACTATCGTTGACCTTTTCTTTTCTTTTTTTTTCCAAATATTTTTAATGTTTATTCATTTTTGAGAGTGAGAGAGAGGGAGAGAGAGAGAGACAGAGCTTGAGTGGGGGAGGGGCAGAGAGAGAGGGAGACACAGAATCAGAAGCAGGCTCCAGGCTCTGAGCTTTCAGCACAGAGTCCGATGTTAGCTCAAACTCATGACCTGCAAGATCATGACCTGAGCTGAAGTCGAACGCTTAACCGACTGAGCCACCCAGGCACCCCAGACATTTTTATGAATTAATATATATTAATATATATAGCTATCCTGGCTAGTGCTAAATAATCATAATTAATATGCTATATTTTACTAATTTAATAAGTTACATACAAATATAATAATATATAAAAATATAATTATAATATTATATCCATTATATATATATATTCACTAATTAGATATATATCTAAAAGACAACATTATTGTTGAATATGTGGAGAAATTGAAGTCTTGCACATTGTTGGTAGGAAAGCAAAATGGTGCAGCCACTATGGAAAATGGTATGGGGGCTCCTCAAAAAATTGAAATTAGAACTACCATATGATACAGCTATCCCACTTGTTGGTAATTATCCAAAAGAATTGAAATCATAATCTCAAAGAGATATTAGCACTCCCATTTTAATTACAATTCACAGTAGCCAAGATGTGGAATCAACCTAAATGTCCATTGAGAGACAAATGGGTAAAGAAAATGTGGTATGTGAATACAGAGGAATACTATTTGAATTTAGAAAAAGAAAATTCTGAAATATGCAAAAACATGGATGAATCTTGAAGACATTATGCTAAGTTAAATAAGCCAAAGAAAGACAAACAAATACCTTTGTGTTTACAGGATGTAGGAGGATGGGGAAATAGTAATTACTAATCCATGAGCATAAAGTTTCAATTAAGCAAGAAGAATGAGTTCTAGAGGTAGGCTGTACAATGTTGTACCTGTAGTCAATAATAATGCATTATACACTTAAAAACTGGTTAAGAATGCAGATCTCATGTTCAGTGTCCTTGCAATAATAACATTTAAAAAAAAAGCAAATGTGCCTCAGATGTAAAGTATCAGAAGAGCAACCAGCAAAGGAAATAGTGAACATTTAGAAATTTCAAAAAGGTTACTGGGGAGTTGGAACTCTGTGGAAATATGGGAAGAATACAATGATCTGTATTTCCTGTATTTCCTGTAGACTTCAGGAATTTTTCCTGAAGGTATTTCCTGTAGATTTCATAGGTAGTAAGGAAGAAATGAGCACTAGACATAAAAAGTAGGAAGTAAACTTTGAGTTAAGAATGAAAGATCCAATGTAATTCAGAGGATTTTGGAATCTAAAATAATAAAATATGAGAGAGTGGGAAGAAGATTAAATAATGGGAATGATTATTGTTGTTCTTTTGCTTTTATTTTTCTTTTAAAAGATAGAATTAAATTTGTAGTCAGAGAAATAAGGTAGTAGATTTTGAAGTCTGAGAAACTGAAGTCGGTAGCAACAGAAGAGACAAGTTGGAAAAAAAAGTGATCAAGGAAATATGAGAATAATGGGTTTCAGAATCTTGATTTTATAGAGAAGTAAAGATAACTATCTGAAAGTTTACAGAATGATAAAGGGAACATACTGAGCAATACATAATAACGTGATCCATACACAGTAATATAAGTATCACTGTCATGGTGTTAATAGTAAGAAGTTGCACTTGAGAAGATAGAAGGGGAAGAATTTGGCTTTATAGAGAAGATAGTATGACATTTATCTAATTGTTTAACAACACACGAGTGCTACTATGATATCCTGCTCATGTATATTTCCCTAATCCCCAACTGTTTGTTAGTCTATATTCTAAACCTGATTGTACTATTGAAAATTGATCAATGAGCATTAGCACACGTTAATGCAAATGCCCTTAGCAACCAGTGCTCTACATGACTGGCCTCCGCTACATGTGCCTTTTTGCATCAGAGGCCATTTTAGCCACTGTGTTCTCACTTTCTGACCTTTATTATGCATTCTGGTCAACAGTTTTGACCTTTAAATCGTAACAAATTTGTGCAACTGAGAGTGCTAGACACCACAGAGGCAGGGAAAGGTGAAAAATATTCTGGATGTAAAAATGATGTGTCTAATATGGAGGTACTCTCAAAGAAATGACTAAGAAAGAAGATGATAATGAACAGAGAGTGGTGAATCAGTATATATACTTAAATTTTGAAGCTGACTGCAGATACAAGGACAGCAAAGGAGGATTACCATAAATATACACATGGCTACAAAAAGTATGTCCTGAATTAAGTTAAGACTTCAAAAGGTTTGAGGAAAATAGATGAATAGTTCCTAATTGTGATGTCAGAAGAGTATTTCAAGACTGCCAGTATACTCAAAGGAGAAAATATGTCTTATCAAAGGAATCCACATAATCAATCATTGTTAAACAATACATTTTGCTGCCATCCAGGAATTAAGGTCAATGCTTATTGCAGTTGTAGTTGTTAAATTATTATATTTATATGTATTTCGTAATGTAATCTGATTTTAAAGCTATCTTTTCAAATGATAGGCTTCTTTTTCAGATTCCTTCCAAGAATCTGGCTTGTAGGTAAATATCTTAGCATAAATTCAGTTCCACTGATTAGTATGTACTTCTTTTCTCCAGTTTTACACACTGCAAGCCTAACCTTGAATGTGAATATTTTATTTTGTCTTTAAAGTTTTCAGGTTTAAAAAATATGGATACTCTACTCTTGGGGAGATGAGTCTGCAATATTTACCTTCAAGTTAGAGTTTATAATTAGTTTTAAGGCTGTGAAATGGATAGTTTTTCTTTTTCAGTTTATGTTTATATATAAAATAAGAAACCAGGTGGTGTTTCTGCTTCAGTAGTCTGTGTCTATTCAGCAGAAAATATTAAAATATAGAAGATCTTATAAGTCCCATCTGCCCAAATGCCTGGTTTCTCTCCTTCCCATAGGTTCCATGCATTCACATTTAACACTTTTATAATGAATCCACAGCATAAGGACAGTCATTAAAAAACATGATTGTTTAACCCTATAGACTTCTTAAAAAAATCGGAATGGAATCATTATATTGCATATTTTAACATTGGGAAAAAATGATTTCAAGGAGGTTTTCAGGAATTCCAAAGGAAAATTGTGGAATAATGTTTGAATAATTTAAAAGAATCACCAGCACCTATTCTGCTATTTGAGATGATAAAGATAGTATAGATTTTAATTGAGAAAAGGAGAGAAAACAAATACCTTTTATTTTTTTAAGTTTATTTATTTATTTTTGAGAGAAACAGAGAGACCGTGAGTGAGAGAGGAGCAGAGAGAGAGAGAGAGAGGGAGAGAAAGAATCCCAAGCAGGCTCCACATTCAGTGCAGAGCCCAGCATGGGGCTTGACCCCACCAACCATGAGATCATGACCTGAACTGAAATAAGGAGTCAGATGCTCAACCGACTGAGCCACCAAGGCACCCCAAGAGAAAACAAATTCTTTTTAGATCCATGATACTTGGTTCTGAGAGTTGGGTTTTTGCTTCTCTAACACTGCCATCCTGTTTTCTCACAGAGACACAAAAGAACAACATTACAGGTTTTTTTTTTTCATTTGATTCTTAAGAACAAATACATTTCATAAAATTGCCAATAAAACATTTCCACATTACACTATGGTTCCTTTTGGACCACTATTATTAGTTGGCAGAAAAGACATGGATAGAAATTTGGGATTAAATTTGACCTAAATCAAATGACAGTAATAATGAGGGAAATGTCACCTATGGAAGGAAGCTGGTTTCCTAATCTCATTCCTTTTGAACTTCCTATGGTGATCTTCATGATTGTGATATTGATCAGATGGTACCAGCCACTCCAGCAAGACAGTCCCCTAGGTGCTTTAGAGTAGTCTCTAGTTCATAAATCAAATTTCCTTCTGCTCCCTCAAAGCCATAAGACTGAAAGATTCAATCCCAAATTCCAGTACTCTGTAGGATCATGCTAATAAATTAATATTAAGTCACTTTCTTAACAAACATATGTTGACTTCCCAATATATTCCTATCATATGTTAATTTTTGTGGATTCAAAAATAAATATGATAAAACTTTACTCATCCAGACCTTACAGTCCAGTGGACACACAGACACACATATATACTTTTAACAACCACACAATGTGATATATGCTATATCCATTCTACAGACTTGTGCTTATGGGAGTAGAGAGCAGGGGTCACTCTCCTTGCCTGGAAAGAAAAGAGAGACAAAGAACTAACATTTATGGAAAACCCATTATTAGTAGGATTGCTATCAGATTAGAGATTATGTTTTAAAGCGCTTAGAGCAGTTCCTGATACTATACAACCCTCAGTCAATAAATATAACTTTTATGGATTTGAGAATACATTCTAAATTTCTTCTTGGTTTTCCAGTTTGATATGATTAAAATAATATGTAATAATTCAGCATACACCAGGAACACCTTCCAGAAGGACAAGTTTGTGGGTTTTCCATGAAAGTGGTAACATTAAAATCAAACCAAGTAGAACACATCACAGCCTCTCTTCATCCAATTTAAACTTAATGAACTCTTAGCTGAAGTAAATGTCTCATCCCCATAAACTTAGCAGCGCAAGGTTTACAGAAACTGCAACTTCAACATTATTTGACTATATTTATATGACTGTAAATCAGGGGGCACATTTATTTTCTTGCAGGGTTCTTTCTGCCATCTGCTAACATGGCATTTTGCCCATTTGTAACATTGTCAGACTATATGGGACAGAAGTGTTGCCTCCCTGTTCTGCTCCTGACTCAGGACTGACCCTATTGCTTTTGAAGATACTAAAGGCTAGGAAAGCAATAAAAAATAACAGCATAGATTATCAGATTCCTGGCCAATCTGCCCTACAGTACTATCACAATGAACCTGTATTCAGTGTACTGAGAGCACCTGATTAGTGGCAAAGGTAAGGCAAAGTGGATATGTCTCTTCAAATTTAATCACAGAAGATATACAGGTGTCCCATTTGTTTCAAATACCTTCCATGTTCCTTCAGTAGGATTCACCCAGGCTTTCACCTGTTATCTCTGACAGGTTGGTTATGCTGTCCTCTAAAACCATAATAGGTTGTTACTTTTGCCCCTTATTTTGTGTTGTCAGTGTGAAGTAAAGAGTGATTTGGTCTTCTAGGCCACATTTAGTGTGTAAAACTTCTGGGCCACATTTAGTGTGAAAAGTCCTCCAGCAATCAAAATTATGTAAGACCTGAATATTCTCTTTTCAAAGTAGTTCATAGATTCCTCTATTTTTAAACTGAATTTTGCCTTTCTACAATCTTTGTGTTTTTTTTATCAGAAAGCTATTTTTTCCTATTTATTTCTAATGTATGGTAAGATATATTGGAATATTGTATTATGTCCATATTAATAGGTGCTAACTCACCTGAATTTTTAGGGATTTGGACAAAAAAAATAATTTATATCCTTATGAGTTAGGCTTGCAGGGCAAAATTATAACACTAATATCATTTACCAGCTTTATCCCCATATACAATTCATATATTTATTTTACTATTCTAGATACTTTCAGTGTTCCTTTTTCAATATACTGTTCATCCTCAACTAAATTAAAATTAAGAATTACTACAAAATGGACTATGGTATTTCAACAGAATACTGTGGTTTTAGTAATTCTTTAATAGTTTTAGGAACAGTATTATGATTTTTTTTTAAAAAATTATTCTTGGTGTTTTATTATATTTTATATTTTGAATTTATACTTAAATAAAAAGTGTATGTATTTGAGCTATACAGCAGGGTGTTTTGCTCTACATACATAGTGAGATGATATATGAGCCTGAAGGACATTATGCTGAGTGAAATAAGCCAGAGAAATACTGCATGATCTCACTTACATGTGTAATGTTAAAAAAAAAAGATACATAGAAACAGAAAGTAGAATGAGGGTTACAAGGACCAGGGAAGTGGTGTAAATGGGAGATGTTGGTCAAGGTATACAAAGTTGCAGTTATATAGAATGAGTTTTAGAGATTCAATGTATAGCATAAGGATGACTATAGTTATTAATGCTGTATTTAATATTGCAAACGTGATCTATTACCTAATCATCACCATTATTCCTTAAATTTGTGTAATATTTACTGATCACAAAAATATTCACATTTACACCTACATAACAAATTTTGTGTTTCTTATATCTCCAGGCCATTCTGAAGGCATGAACTACAGGCATGATATAATTAATAATTTCAGTGGGCAATAGCATTACAATATTATCAGATTCAAATTTATTTCATGAACTGCCTCTGGATATTCATTCACTTTATTCTTTCAGCATTTATTACATACATACTATGAAGTAGGCACCATATACACAGATCAGTAATCGGGTAATTAGTTGGACATCACATTCACATTGATTGGTACTAAAAGAGTTCTGTGAAAATGGTTAACCGAAATTAATTGAACATAAGGAAGAGTAGGCATGACATGGTTATTCAGGAATGAATAAAAAGTCAGGGATATTATAAACTTCTGACAATACTTGCTCATGCATTTGATCTAGATTTTCTTAGAATTCAGAAATAACTGTCATTCAGCTCCCTCTAGGCCTAACTATGTGTCCTTAACTTTTCATTTATTTATATGACACAATGTACCTAAAAGTTTACAACACTGGTACGTGAAATTTTGGAGATTCAATATTCCCAGATTCACTTTACAGGAAATTCCACTCTCCTCTCATTTTTTCTAATACCAAAATGATAATGTGACTTTTAAGTGGCCCATTTTATTCTTGGCTGGACCACACGTTCTATTTTGACATTCCACATCCACTCACTTATCAAAATCTGCCCTAAAATAGGGATTAAAATTATCAGCCTTTTCGACCTTTATGTCTAGCAGTGCCTAAAAAATAGAGACTGAGTTCTTGCTCAATAGTTATTTGGCAAATAAATAAATTATCTAAACTGGAACATTTGTGTATGCTTTGTTTGAAAAGTTACACATAGAAAGTCTCAAAGGCTTATATAATGTGTATTTGAAATATTTCTATTCTTCATTTCATAGATTCTTTTATTAGTGGAATAACAATTTTTTTTACCTTTGAAATAACTTTTTTTTCAAACTGACAGGTTAATAGCCATTTATTTATATATCATTAAATAATTTCAATTATAATTATGGTTTAAAAAGTTTACATTCCTTAAGTAGCTGAGCAGGTAGAAGAAACATCTTGCATTATTTCTGAACAACTTAAAACATCAGATTCCTTTGAACATCACTGACTGTAGGAAAAAGTTGATGAAGAAGTTAACCATTCTTTCAAGAAGTGTATTGTTTAAATTTACCTACTTTCACAACTTTATTAAAGAATAACATAAAGTCCTTTTATTTTTCAGCCAAACAGCAGATATTTTCAAAAGTAATTAAGTATATATTTTCAAACCTTAGTGATTAGATATTTCTGCAATGTTTAGAAATTAACATACATAGTAGTTATAAAATACTTTATAGTGACTTAAAGATAATCTGATAATACTAAAGAAGACTTTTATGTGCTTAAAATGAGATGAATTACAAATGTGGTGAGGTTTTACATTTATCAGAAATATATTATAGTTTTATAAAACATGAATGATATAGTAAATCTGAAGGTTCCATACTTATGACTATACTTTGTAAGCATTAATACCAGTAGATTAAGCTTAGTAGGACAAAATAATATGATTAAGTACTCCCAAGATAGTCTTAAGTATAAACAAGTAGAAACATTAACCTACTAAAGAGATCCTTTGCAAAAGGAAAAAATCAGCAAATGAAAACAATGTTGATGCCAAATGAGTATTGTGTGACATCAAAATTACAAGTACGGAAATAAAGAAGAGAGGGAATTTTGTGCTAGTCTGGTATCAAGTAAAGGGAGTTTCATCCTATTTGTTATTTTTCTTTTAAATATCAAAACCATGTGAATGTGTTCATAAATTGGTAGATTAATAAAAAAGGGGTTTAAATGTATTCTATTTTACACAAAAACATTGTGGGTTTTTTTAGACATTGAAAGGTAAAGAAACAGAAACCAATCAGTATAAGAAATATAGCAATGACTTCTAGACACAGGTGTTCCAGGCTGTGACTTAGAATTAGAATTCCACCTATAAGCAAGAGGGAAGATAATGTGTGCCAAAATGGTGATCATCAAAGTTGAATGTGTCATCCAGCTATATGGAGTTTAATCTTCTGTAAGGCTGTATATTGGCATATCTGGAGCTACAAAGAGGTTTTTTTTGTGTTTTGTGTTTTTTTTTTTTTTGAAAAAGACCAGAGGAATGGTCTAGATTTTGTGTAAATAGTACACAATCTGCATACTATTCAAATAGAAATTAAAATGTTAGGAAAATATGTGGTTAGAATAACAAGATTTAGATCAGTAGTGTATAAGTACAGTTTAAGAAAAAAAATAGAATTGTACTTAAAAATGTTCTCCTTGTTCTAGAGATTTATGGCCTCAAAGATACTTAGATGAAATGAAGATGTTAGTATAGAATATGTTATGTTTTTTGAGATCTATTTTTCAAGCAGATTTCCTGAGAGCATTTGTTATATTTTGCTGCATAACAAAATTGATGGCCTAAATTTAGTGGCCTAAAACAACACATATTTATCATCTCACACAATTTCTGAAATTTAGTCGTCTCAAATTACCTTAGATGGCTGATTGAGGTCTCTCATGAGATTGCAGCCAAGACATCGCTCAGGAATGCAGTCATCTGAAGGCTTGGCTGGGGCTGGAGGATATGTATCTAAGATAGCAACTCCTGTGACTATGAATGGGAGACCAGTTTCCCACTGTTGTTGGGAGACCTTAGTTCCCACCATGAGAACTCTCCTTAACCTAGGAGCTGGCTTCGCCCAAAATGAGCAATGTAATAAAATGAGGCAAAAGCCACACTATCTTTTAAGAGTAAACAAGGGAGGCACTGTTGCTGTATTCTATTGGTCACATCAACCAACCCAGATACAATTAGGGAGGAACCAACACAAATGCACAAATTTCAGAAAACGGGACACTAGGACCATCTTTGAGGTCAGAATGAAATGAGCAGGGAGGGAAGCAGGGAAGGGAAATGATAGAGAAAAGAAGGAAAGAAGGATGGAAGGAAGGAAGGCAAGCAGGAAAATAGATTGCTGCAGAAAGAATATTGCTACTTATTTCTTCACCTTTTAGAAATGAGAATTTATAAACCATGACCACCATCTGAAAAGACAACTTGATTATTTAAGATTTGCCAAAGCATTGATTTTTTTTAGCAGTTAGTCAAATAACTGCAGACTAGTAGGATTCTCATATTTA
The DNA here is from genome assembly GCF_027475565.1 of Acinonyx jubatus. Classification (NCBI taxonomy): domain Eukaryota; kingdom Metazoa; phylum Chordata; class Mammalia; order Carnivora; family Felidae; genus Acinonyx; species Acinonyx jubatus. The sequence goes on from NC_069384.1 coordinate 29,422,052, forward strand.
ACAATTGCTTGATTAGAATATTTTATTTTTACTTTGATTGTATTAAAACATGAAGGTCTTCCAAAGCAGAATGTAAAATTGTATGGTACTTATGTGGTATTTATGAGTTTAAAACCTTACCACTAAATGACAATCTTATACTGGCATTGCCAGATTTAGCAAATAAAAATGCAGGATGTCTAGTAAATATTAATTTCAAATGAACAACAAATAATACATAGGGTAAGTACATTCTATGTAATAAGCAAAAATTATTTCTCTGAAATTAAATGTAACAGTTTTTCCAGTATTTTATCTGATAACCTTACCTTAAAAAGTTCTCAATCTACATTTTGGTCACACATAATAAAATTTTAGGTGATATAAATTCTTTCCTTCCATGTGTTATTTTGCTCCAGAAATTTATATTTAAAAATGAGTAAAGAAAATAGGTCACACTCATTTTTGTTATCCATTCTGTGTATGTGTGTGTATGTGTATGTGTGTCTCCAAAACTTGAGCAGGGGGATGACTTAACAATGAAATAGACATGTGTATGTTGCCATGTTTACTTGTAAGATTGTTGCAGTTCATATTTAGGAACATATACAATAGTCAGTATTCCAATTGTAGCTCCAATTCTATGGTCTGTTTTATAGATTGATTAGAACCAGTAATCTGATGACTTTAAGGTTACAGAAATTTCTAAACCTTAAAGATGTAATAACTATTTTTAAATTCCTATATTTCTTTCTTTCCTTGAGACTTGCTGGCTGGTTTTTTCATGCTCTTTCTTGGCTTGATTTTGCCCATGTCATGATGAGAACTATGATGCCACTCTAATACAATTTGGGAAGAAAATCAAGACAGACCCCAGGAAGCTGAACACAGGGAAATAATGATAATATCATACGTGACAGTGTCATGCCCATTGCCTTTTAGGATAGTGTCCATTTTATCAATCTGTAAGGTCCATTTAGCTTCACCATCTCTTTCTGCTGAGGTCACATGTACTATGATGAAAATAGACAAAATGTAGAAACACTGATTTTAAGTTGCACAGCCAATCTATTTTTTTTGTGTGCACACTGATCTAGCTACCCTCAAAGCACAAATAAACACATGAAATGCAATCACAGTTAGCATTTAATTACTTGACAGTTGTTGTTTTTGTATCTTAGTTTATTGACAGTTGTTTTTTTAATGTAAAATTTGAAATTGATTTTAACAAGAGAATGACACAATCTTCGCCCAAAACTATATGAATCACTGTGCTTTGAATTTTGGATCTCAGAATCCATATATAAGAGATGATAATGCACTGAAGCTTTTGAAAACTCACTCAAAGTAAAAAAAATAAAAAAGAAAAATTAAGGTATAATTTGATATGCTTAGAATGAAGCTGAAACTCAGTATTCCAAGAAAAATATTTTACATATGGCATTAATTATAAATAATGATAAAGAAAATAAGTGAAAAGACACCAGTATTCTGTTCTCTAACCAGAGTTGATCACCGCTGACTGGGTTTCATATAACTGGGAAAAAAGCAATATTAGTTTCAGTGAAAGCAATTGATATTTAGAGGAGAAGAAATCAATATATGGCATAGAAGAAAATTTTTATATTAATTTCAAACACCATCCCCAGTCTTGTGGATGGTTTGGGATTTTTTTAAATTCCTTTAATTAAAATGTCACATGTGGATTTTAAGCACACTAAAAAAACATTACTATTCTGAATTCTGAACAAATAGATGCTTTAATAAAATTTTTAAAAATGGGATGGTTTTGAAAGTATTGTATATACTTGTGCCTTAAAAATTCTGAAATTTCCTCCTGTAACTAAAGAGGAAGCTTTTACAATGTTGATTCTCTTTTGTTTATATTCTATATCCCACAACATACACAGAATAGTGGAAATAGAAAATGAAGAAAAAAGATGATATTGCTTCTAAAATATCGCTTACTACTGCTAGGTATTTGCCTTTTGTCATAACATTATCAGTCATTTAATAGTGCCATCCACATCCCTACCTGATAGCTAGATAGTGACACCAGTCAGGTTTTCCTGTGCCTCCAAACATATGATAGCTGGGGAGGGCATGGTCAGGACATGGCTGGACTCTAAAATATAAATGTGTTCTCAAGTGAGCTGATGCCTCTCAAGGATGTAAGACCCACTGAAAAAGGTTAAGTGTATACAGTCCCAGGATTGGAATGACAAATTTTATGTCTACTAAGAACCTAAAACTTTGTTGGATTTGCAAGATTTTGTGCAAGCTACAGCATTTATAAGACAGGCAATATTCTTGCTTGAGAAAGAATTTATATTCTCTGGGAAATACAAAGCAGAGGTTCATTAGAAAAGCCTATCCATTGAAAGTTGTGTAAATATCGGCTACTTAAATTTCACTTAAAATATGCCATCCTGGATTGAGATTACAGCAATAAAATGCTATCAGGGCATTCTTTGTAGAGTGAGTAAACTCTAACTTGTACCACATTTAGTCATGTGGATATAAGTATGACATATGTCAATTGATATATAGGCTACATTTGGATCATCTTGACTTTCCATTTTTTAAATGTAGTCAATTGACATATATATCTAAATTTTATGGTGACATTTTACGTCAAGTAAACCTGTGAAAAACTTGTCTGTCTCTTTTACTAATATGTCTAATTACACAGTCATAGACTGACAAGTTAAAAAATCAAATATGATGGTAGCCAGAGAGCAGCTTAGAAGTAGGAATTTATCTGAAAAGGTTAAGTGCTATATTGTGTTACTGGTGTAACTGCATTTTACAATATATATCAAATAGGAATAAATGAAATTTAAGTGATTACTTTCTAGTGTAAAGCAGAAACATTTTAAATCATCTCTATTGTAATTATTGTTAAATGACCAACTATGACATTTCAATATATACATTCAATGATTTAACAGATTTTTAGAATCTGAAAACATGAGATATAGATATAAGTGGCCTAAGTCCCGAAACTAAGGCATTGGGCTCACAGGGAAAAAGAAAAAGAAAAAGAAAGAAAAATTTTCAGAGAGTCATTGAAAGTTGTGGCTTATATGAATTTCTTTAAATTATATTGAAAGCTTTTGGATTTTGCTTATTTTTACATTCCTCAACTTACATTACATTCCTTGAGATGTATATATCTGCAAAATATGGCATTGGAGAAAAGATTGGGTTTTTAAGGTGTATTTCTAGAGAATAACCATAAAGAAGTAGAGCATTAAGATTTATTAATCTTAAGGAAGATTGACACACCATTAAGATTTATTTTTTCATCCATTCTTTATTTATTTATTTATTTATTTATTTATTTATTTATTTATTTATTGAGTGCCGACTATGTCTCCGGTGCTATGCCAGGTACTGAGAAATGACACAAAGGCAAAAGAGTCATTTTCTATGGAATTTAGAACTAGTGGGGAGAGTAAAACAAATGTGAAAAAGAAATGTGATTCCACCAAGGTTACAAACAAGACAAATAAAGAACTCTGAATCAGGGACATCAGAGAAGGTGTCCATCTCTAAAGAAGGGACACTGATATGGACTAGAAGGATAAATAGAAGGTAGCAATGAATCAAAGAGCTGACTGATAACAGCGAATAGCATGTTCAGAAACATTCTAGTCATAGGGATGGTGCAGGGCATAAAAAGATGCCCAAAATAATGGCATTATTTAGGCTCATTGAGGGCAAGTACTCCCACAGTGCCTAGCAAAATGTAGGCCACATATGAAATGCTTCACAGTTTCTTGCAGAGAAATTGAAGAAAGAATTAGAAACCTGTAGGTAATTATCGCTGGCCTATTTTTAACATCTGCCTGTCAATATGTGATGGCAGAGTTAGCTAAATCATGTGCTAAGTATTAGACTTTCTTCCTACCCCTTCTCTTATGCTGTTGACTTGTGACGATATATTCTCCCACACTCAAGATGGGTAGTTGATCATATTGGTGGTCCCAAGGAACTTTGTCTCTGATACCCATGTCTTTGTGTTGTCTGTTCTCCTTAAATCTTGGATTGTTCTAATAGAATGTGGAAGGGGTGACCTTATCCAGTTCTAGCACTTAGACTTCAGAAGAGGTGGCAATTTGCCTATTTGCTTTTTTGGGAGTCTTGAACTACATGCAATACCCTTGACTCTCCTGCTAGAGACACCAAATTAAGAGGGAGAGGATGTGAAATTCCATGGAAGAAACTGAGGAATTAAACAAGAGCTGAGATCTCAGATATATAATTCCAAACAAGTCTAAAACAAGAACATGGGTGTAGGTACTTTATTTGGAAAGGGATCCCATGATGCATTCAGGAAAATGAGGAAGAAGAACAAGGAAGAAAAGAAATCTGTAAAGGATGCTTTACTGAGCAGACCACCACTGAGGGCCACTGAGTCACAACACTTCTGGAAATTCTGGAAGGAGCAGGGTAGAATATATCTCAGGGTTACCCCCTCAAAGTGCAGAAATGGGTTGTATTTCCACCAAAACTCCATTTATCCTTGGTGGAAGTCTCCTTCCTGAAGCATTAACTCTCTGGGACATTGGGCTTACCCTAAACAAGGGCCAAGGTTGCCCCTGTGCCAGAGCAATATCTATAGGCAGAGTCAGAGTATTCAAAATAAACAGCCTCTGGGATCTAGAGGCAAGTGCTGAGTAAATATGACAGAGCTCTGAGCAGCCTGCCTCTACTACAAAATGTGAACTTCTCGGGTATATAGCAACTGTGTTTCTTTCGATTATCCTATCTCTAGCCTATTACCTAGAACATGCAACAGAGCATGTACCGAAATGTGGATATTAAACGTTGAATTTAATTTTTTGAAAGGCTTTGTGTTGTATTCAGTAGACTTGGTAAATATTAGATCCTAGAAGATAGTGTGATGGAAATGATAATGTTCATTCTATCCCAAGAAAATCAGTCAAGATTCCTTATCCTGACCGAACAAAACATTATACTATGGCACTCATTTTTGCCAAACCAGTGCTTGGATATTTTGTATGGCATGAAGATATATTTTGGATTACTTGGATAAAGAAAGGGCAGGGGAGACTTTCTAAGAAATTTGGATGTTAATTGTATAGAAGTCCTTTGCAGAAGTCCTCCAAGGAAGCCTCTATGAGAAGTATATGTCAATAATTGAGCAACTTGAATGGAAATGGTGGAAGTTTAAGAGGAATGTTTTCTAGTTTAATTCAGAGCTTCAAAGGAACTGTTGGTAAAAAGAATCTTAAATATTTGGAAGAAGAAAAAAAAATTTATTCTTGAAAAGTTATATATTAAAAGCCAGAGGGCAGAAATGTAGTTCCAGAAGAAGCATTTTGACAACCTAAGAATTAAACACCTGCAGTTGAGACTCAGTTCAGTAGAGAGCTATTACATTCCTTTGTCATTATATTCAGTATGTCCATGTTCATCCCATCACTATTAAAACATAGTGTGAGTGTATGCCCACAAGTGAGAAAGCAAGGGAGCCAATTTGTATCTGGATACAATTCTCCCCTTGCCTCTTGTAGCTGGATGAAGAAATGCAGCAAATTAAATGTCAAGCCAATTTTCATGTTAATAAAACCAGCTTGAAACTTCTTGCTCTAGGCTGGATTGTGGAATGTATACTCCCAGCTGCTAGGCTGTTTGGTAGCATACAGCCTAACTTTCATTCCTAAATGGAAAACTTTGACAGTGTTGGGATCTGGTTTCAATGTAGTAAAGGTGCTACATTTAGGGGGACAGAGGAAGGGAGAGAGAGAAGAGAAGAGAAAGAAATCAGGGCATAGGAAAGTTGCTTTAGCAGTGTCCAGTCCCTACTTGCCTTTCAGAGGAATGCAGTGAAGGAAATGGCCAAAGACCATTTCCTCACAGGGCAGAAGAATAACAACTAAAGGGGCTACATAATCCATACACTGAGAAATTAAACTCTGAGTACGTTTGGAAAGCATAGGGAATACAGTAAAACTCAACTCACTCTAAATTTTTTTTTCGGTATATTAGACAATGTTGCATTAGTTACAGGCGTACAACATAGTGATTGGATAATTCTATGTGTTATGCTATGCTCACCACAAATGTAGCTACCATCTGTCACCATGCAATGCTATTACAATATCATTGACTATATTCCTTGTGCTTTGCCTTTTATTCCCATGACTTATTCATTCCATAACTGGAAACCTGTGTCTCTCATTCCCCTTCACTTATTTAACCCATCCTCCCACCTCTCACCCCTCTGACAACTGTTTGCTGTTTGTATTAATAAGTCGTATTCTGATTTTTGTTTATTAATTCCTTTTTTAGATTCCACATAACAATGAAAGCATATGGTATTTGTCTTTCTCAGTGTGACTTATTTCACTTAACCTCTGTGTCACAAATGGCAACATCTCAATCTTTTTAACGGCTGCATAATATTCCAGGGTGTGTGTGTGTGTGTGTGTGTGTGTGTGTGTGTGTGTGTGTGTGTATACACCACATCTTCCTTCTCCATTTTTCTATCCGTGGACACTTATATTGCTTCTATATCTCAGCTATTGTAAATAATGCTGTAATAAACATAGAGGTGCATACATCTTTGCAAATTAGTGTTTTCATTTTTTTTTTTTTTGAGTAAATACCCAGTAATGAAATTACTGGATAGTATGGTATTAATTTTGGGGGGGGGAATGCATACTCTTTTCCACAGTGGCTGCATCAATTTACATTCCCGCCAACAGTGCATGAGGTTTCCCTTTTCTCTACATCCTCACCAATACTTGTCATTTTTTGTCTTTTTGATTTTAACTCTTCTGATGAGTATAAAGTGATATCCCATTGTTTTGATTTGCATTTCCCTGATGATTAGTAACTTTGAACATCTTTTTATATGTTGGTTGGCCATCTGTCTGTTTTATTTAGAAAAAAAATATCTATTTGTGTCCTCTGCCTATTTTTCAGATTGTTTGTTTTCTTGGTGTTGAGTTGTATACATTCTTTATATATTTTGGATACTAACCCTAGTCCCAATAGTTTATTTTTGCTTTTGTTTCCCTTGCCTTAGGAGACATATCTAGAAAGGTGATGCTATGGCTACAGCTCACTTTTTTTAGATGAGTTGTTAATTTTTAGGGATTGTAGGGCAAAATGACCTAGGAATATACTGTGTTCATCTTTATGTCAAAAACTGCTCCAGTTACCTATCCCTGCATCTCACAATTTAATCAGGATGCTCTCTTGGATACATATTCTATAAACCTCCCATGACCTTTTCAATCTTTTTAATTCTTTTCCCCTAGTGGAAGTAGAGCAGAGAGGAGACCTGTCTACCAGAAGCTGTTATTTTCTATTCTTTTTATTCAGATGGCTCTTCACTTTGACCTGGGGCAGTAGTTTCCACAGAGTAATTGCTATAGAAGTAATAGTTGTTATCATTACTATTGCTTCTGCTAGTGGTAGTACAGCTACTGAAATTCATCTGAGTGTGTTATTAAAGTTAGACAAAACTTCTCAGGTCAGCATACTTTCTGCCTGTTAAAAATCCGCCTTCTACAAGAGCGCCTGGGTGGCTCAGTTGGTTAAGCATCTGACTTCAGCTAGGGTCATGATCTTGTGGTTCACAAGATTGAGCCCCGTGCTGGGTTCTGTGCTGACAGCTCAGAGCCTGCAGCCTGCTCCAGATTCCGTGTCTCCCTCTCTCTAGTGCCCCTCCCCTGCTCTCTCTCTCTCTCAAAAATAAATAAAAACGTTAAAAAATGCCCTTTCTACAAATACTGCATGGTCTACCACGTAAAGGATAATCAGTTGAAAAAGGTAGACCTGAGGTTGAATGTTAATTTAAAGCCAGTTTTTTCTCACTGGCCATTTGCATCAGAATCATATGAAGTATTTCTTAAAAATTGAACTTAGTGGGAGCCACATCAGAACCTTAGAGGAATGGGACTTAAGCCCCATTTTAGATAAATTGTCCAGGTATTTCTTATTCTCTGAAAATTTAAGAAATTATGTTAGTCTTCATTAAGGACTAGCCATAAGGTGTCAACCTTCTTCAGTAAAAAATTTGATGGGGTGTGTTCATGTACCAGAAATGACCAATAATTTCTCCAAAATAGATTTTACTCTGGTTATTATTATTATTATTATTATTAATAGGATTATTACATATAAAATTTTACTTGGTAAATACATAAAAAATCTAAGTCTGTAATCACAGGACACAAAGGTAACTCAACATTCTAAATATTTTCCCAAAGGCTTATCTACATTGTTCCATAGAAACAGGATCATAATTATCCTATAGTTTTTTTTTTAAACCTCCTGTCTTACTCAAAACATATAGTGAACACTTTTAATGTTATTGAAGATTTTTTTCTAAACTTACATAATCTCCAAAAGTTACATACCATTCCATCAAAACTATATTCAGGCATTTAATCATTTCTATTTTCTCTTGTTAGACAGTTTGGTTAATTCTAGGTTTTTTTGGAAATACTAAAAATGCTGAGATAACATCTTTATATCCATTTTCCTTAAAAGCATGAAAATATCACGATACACTCTTTATAATTCCATGTTATTATAGTAGAATTAAGATTACCAGCAAAAGAAGGTGAAGATTTTTTCTAAGTAGCTAATGAATAAAATGAATACATTTATTACATAGTCTAAGCATGTTACATAAATCATATTTTTTAAATTAACTTCCTTAAAGTGTAATTGTCCAGTACAGTGAGCATGAACAATTAAATAGAAAACTCCAGGTTCTCTAAATTTAATGGAAAGGAGATATTTTTCAACGTTGAAATGCTACAGCCGTTTGAAATTGAAAGGGCAGACCAGTATAGAGAAATCTAGGTCTATCAAAACTGGGGGAAGAAAGGAAGATAATACACTTAGTAATAGTCTGTTCAATATGTTGTTTCTTCTTGCTTTTTCCCCCCCAAGCTGAAAGGGGCTTTTAAGGTGAGCCATTTTCTAGAAAACTTTCTTGCACATTAATATGTGTGGTAGCAAATTTAAACTAACAAGAATGTGTAATGTGAATATCTTCACTGAGCTTGTGTTGAGGGAGCAAGTCTTGATACTTCAAATGTAGAACCCTGAGATTTTTGCAACTGATAAGAAGTTTTAATACAAGGAAATGACCAGAACACCATCAGTGTGCTCCTGGTTTCTTATGAAATGAATGTACATCTGAGCTAATGAGCACCAAGCACAGTCCACTGAGGGCAAAACCACTGCCCTACTTAGGACTTAATGGTGTCTCAGCATTCCAATGAGAAGAGATTCCTTATTAATACCAGATTTTCTGTAGTCTTGCCGAAATGTTATCATTTGTTTTATCTATTTATGATTACATAAGTAAGACTAAACAGTGTTCTATAGCTTATGCCTTCATAGTCCTTATAAAATTCTGATTTAAAGAATAATCTTAACCATTTTAGAAGTACTTAGAATTGTTGAAACCATCTGAAACCTCTTTTATAAACTTTTAGTCAAACTTTATTCAGTATTTACTCTGTACCACACTGTACATATGTTAATTCACATATTCCTCACAATAACTTTAAATGGTAAACTTAATTATCTCCATATTGCAGATGAGAAACTCAACTTCACATAGTTAAAATACCCAAGGTTTTCAGGTAGTAAGTGGTTGGAACATAATGAAATGCACTATGTTCCTATATTAACCAGCCTGGTTCCACACAATAACAGCAGCTTTGATAGAATGGGTTCCATAAAAAGGATATATTCTTACAAAAGCATTTTACAAGTTTTAAAGAACAACTGAATATTAATTTTAATTAAAGTGCATCATTGAAAATTTTTCATTCATAAACAATAAAGAGGAATACCTTGACTTTTCCATTAATGTAATGGAACAGTGATCTCAAAGCTTACTGAGCATGTCCCATCAGTAAAAATGTTTTGACCTTGACAAATCTATGTATTTAAAAGTATGTATAAATGATATATATGCTGTACTGAATTATGTTTATTATAAATTATATAAAAGGGGCACCTGGATGGCTCAGTCAGTTAAGTGTCCAACTCTTGATTTCAGCTCAGGTCATGATCTCCTGGTTCGTGGGTTCTGCGTTGACAGCACAGAGCCTGCTCAGGATCCTCTCTCTCCCTCTCTCTGTCCCTCCCTCACTTGTGCTCTCCCCCTCTCTTTGTCTCTCTCTCTCTCTCAAAATAAATGAATAAACTTAAAAATTTATATAGAAGGGTAAATTTAAAGGGGCAAATGTATCATGTCAAAGTTTGTGTTTTTTTGTTTTTTTGTTTTTGTTTTTTTTTTTTTTGTTTTAATCCTTACAAAAGATAATTTTTGCAGAATGACTGAGTGGCTCAGTCAGTTAAGTGTCTAATTTCATCTCATGTCATGATCTCACGGTTCGTGGGTCAAGCCCCACATCAGGCTCTGTGTTGACAGCTCGGAGTCTGGAGCTGTCTTCAAATTCTCCCTCTCTTTCTGCCCCTCCCCCACTCATGCTCTGTCTGTCTAAAATAAATATACAGGAAAAAATAGATAATTTATGCATGCCCTACTTTGTAGACTACTAGGATATATTCCTAAGCATTTGCAGTAAGCCTTCAAGCAGAAAAAATCATATTAATCCTGGGTGAATATAAAAAATGGTTCACTTCTGAAATTTGCTACACTGTGTTTGGAAATATGGACATTAATATGTAGGATTTGGAGGTAGTTCTACGTTTGTATATCATACAAAATTCTCCTTAACTAGACTTAATTTTACTGACTTGCTATATTTTTAGAGCTGCTGAAGGCTGTTGACTGGTTGGGACCTCTCTAGATACTATCTCTGTAGCTTGAATTATACACATATCAATAATCAATTCTGTTTGTTCCTCCAAAAATAGACTTTAACTGTTGCACATTATGCTCTGATATGATCTTCTCATTTTACTTCTGAATTAGTTAAACTAAAGTAGGGAGTACCAGATAGAGTACTTACCCTGAAAAGAGTTCTTAAATACTTGTTCGGCATCATTGTGTTGCCCGTAAAGAAATCATTAACGAATATTTTTAAATGGCTGAGTTTATTGCATATGTTGGATATTCACAACTTGGTTAATTTTTCAACTTGCTCACATGTGCTATAAATGTAGAGATGGAAAAGTGGTTCTGACTCTGGAATAAAGAATAAACAGTTTTATACTATATTAATTGCCAAAGGGAAGAGTGTAATAATAGAGTCTTGTCTTGAAATAATCTTTAATTATTTTTATCGTATTGCCAGATTAAAGAAACACCCAACCTATCAGAATGTTTAGCAAAAGAATAAGTCCCTTTTCATATATTCTTAGTTCTGTGGTTTTATGCTTTTCCATACTGATAGACATAAGAGACAGAATAACCAAGCAGGAGTAAATTTGGGGATAAGAAGTGTCTAAGAAAGTAAATATTCAAAATTAAGTTCAAGTGACTGATTCAAAGATTGAAAAACTTCGGGAAAGTGTGGTGTTTCAGACAAGTTGTACTTTTAATACAATTTCATATCATTTTAAAAAAAGTATTTGAATTTTAGGTTTGTAATTAATTTCCAGTAAAAAATTAACCCAATCTATTAATTAGAATTTATTTTTTATTCTTAACATCTGAAAAATTTAAGAGAAATTTGAAATCTGATAGAAAATGATGAAAATGTGAACAAATGGCATTATGATGATATAATTTAAATGTTAAAGATTACTGAAATGCGATGGTCCTATTTCTTGTATTCAATGTTGAGTTATTCTGTTAATGAGGTTTGCAAACATCATGGAACACTAAAATCATTCTAAAAATATTTGCATTTGAAATATATATTTTTATTTCAGTGCTAAAAATATTTAAATAAAGACATTTTCAAAACATATGTTAGAGCATTTGTATTAGAGATTTTTTTTTACAAATTTGCAGAATACCTGTTATATCATTCATAATGGGCTAATTTGTCATCATAGTAACCAACTACAGAATTTGAGTGACTTAAGACCAAAAAAGATAATTTACCTCTCATGCAAATCCATACTAACCCCAGATGACTTTTTGGGGAGAGTAGTCACCAAATTGCCACTCAGGGTTCCAGCTCCCTCAGTAAACTAGGTAACAGGGTAGCACAATGGGGAAATAATACAAAGCTTTTCAGAGCTTCAGCCTGAACTTGACATGTGTCATGTCACTCCACAGCCCATATGTGTTATGTGGACTAGTCACATGGCCTGTTCCTGGTGCAGAGAGGGATGAGAGATGGGGTTTTCTTGTGCTTGAAAGGGGAAGAAACCAGAATATTGGGGAATACAAGTAATGTGTACTCATATGCACATGAACATAGCATTATTTGTTCTTGCTTCTGCAGCTTGTAAAAAAAGGAGTATACACTTCTTTTGATATATTCTCCCTCTCTCTAAAAAAAGAAAAAAAAATGTATTGATTGTCTCTACCACCCAGTGACATTGGTGCAAAGATTGGGTAACGTATTTCTCTTAAATTATACTAATTTAGCAATATTTATTTATTAGAGGAATCATGGAAAAAAACCCTCTATGATGTAAAGAAGACATTGATTGCACCTTTCCTAGGAAAAAAAAATATTATATAGCTCTTCAATCATTAATTTCCAGGAATATCCCACATTTGCCATCTGTGAAATTTATAATAGTGGAAGGTTTCATCAAACCATGACCTAAGGTTTTATCCTCAAAAATTATTTGAAAATTTCTGCTCATAACCAGCAGCTGTTTTTCTGCCAGCAGCGGCTCCAGGTAAATGGGGCACAATAATAGCAATTTCCCACTCTGTAAAGATCTTATAATTCTTTTAAGCACGTTGAGGCCAAAGACACTTTATAGATCAATAAGTTACTATAATACGATAAGTGTTTGGCCTTTCTGAATCATTAGATTCAATCTCCATTGCTTAAAAGTCAAAATAATGAAAGCATAAAGAGAAAACTATTTGACTAAGCAGAATTATTTTTCCTGTAGGTGATAAGGCATAAGAATGATAGAGATGGGGCGCCTGGGTGGCTCAGTCAGTTAAGCGGATGATTCTTGATTTCAGCTACGGTCATGATCCCAGCCAGGGCTGTGGGATTGAGACCCGTGTGGGGCTCTGTGCTGAGTGTGGGGCGTGCTGGAAATTCTCTTTCCCTCTCCATATCTGTCCCTCTCCCCCTGGCAGGTGCACTCTCTCTCAAAAAAAGTAAATAAACTAAAAAAAAAAAAAAGAATGAGCGGCACCTAGGTGGCTCAGTCAGTTAAGTCTCCCATTTCTTGGTTTTGGCTCAGGTCATGGTCTCACAGTTTGTGAGATGGGGCCCTAAATTGGGCTCTGTTCTGACAGCCTAGAGCCTTCTCGGGAATCTCTCGCTCTCTGCCCCTCCTCTGCTCTCTTTCTCTCTCAAAAAATGTATAAACTTAAAAGAGGAAGAAAAAAAAAAGAATGACAGAGTGAAGATGAGGGGGGTGGTTGACCAAGTAGAAAGACCTCCTCTCAACTATAAGAAGGTTGTAAGATGACCAGCTAAGAAGTGGAGTCCCTGTTTAAAATTTTTCCTTGAGAATGCATATATTCAAATTATTTCTCCTTCATTCTGATAGATTTATGCTGATGCAGTTAAAGTTACTTGGAAGAAGCTGTTTTTTTTGTTTTGTTTTCTGACTCAATTCTGATGCAGCTGAGAGTATAAATCAAAACTTAACAAAAGTTGGTCTGGCTAAATATTCCCCTCAACTTCCCAGTCTCTGTTAGGAGAATATGTTATTATTATACTACTAAATCTAAGAAACCTTTATTATTTATTTTCTTCTCTCCCAGCTTTTTCTTAATGTCATAAATTTAAATATACATGTTTAGTTGGTAAAGAGACGTGCCTAACAAGTCATAGGTATTCAGTTAGACATCTTTTGATTCTCTAAAAGAGAAAGGTAGTGTAATCATCCCCTAACAAAATAAACCTATGTTTTGTAATACCTGATTTAATAGGCAGTGTTTAATAAGGTACCTGGTAGAAAATAGTTCCTCAATTAAAATTCGGTGACTGAACAGAACAAATTATTAATATATCAGTATGTGGATTTGAAAACAAGGAAAATGAGTCCCCGGGGCAGGGGGAGACATTGACGTGGAGTCACAGAGCCCATTACAGCATGTGTACAAATCTCCCTATAAAATGCAGGCCCATTTCCCTGCATATTACAGATGGAGGTGTGTTTCTCTCAAGACGCTAAATAATGATACCTAGGAGAAGTCTTTCAGCAAACTTAATTTTTCTTTTTCAGTTTTTACTTTATTCTTACATCCATCCATTTATGCACTCAAGAAATACTTATTGAGTACTTGCCAAGGACCAAATTCTGGGGATTCAATATGTCTAATTCATTGTCATTACTTTTAAAAGTTCACCTAATAACAGAGGTAAAAAAACAAAACAAAACAGATATGGTGTGCTGACTACAAAGTGGAAAGAAATATGGATAATGTGTTAGTTTTGGAAAATAATGTTTGGCCAAAGCTTACTTTAAGCACAAAAGGGGTAAGAGTTTGTAAAATTGGAAAGAAATGAAAGTTGTCTTTTGACAAGGGAAAGCATCATTAGGGCTGGTGGAGTGTAAGTGATCGGAATATGTTGAGAGACTGAGGCATCGTTGGGACCTGAACTCAGTGTAAACTCTCTGGGATTGAAAGCTCTGTGGGGTAGCTGGAGGTCAGTAGGGTTTTTGGCTAGAGCTTTAGGTTGAAATCAGATTTGAATAATAGTTTCATTCTTTATTGATTGCTGAATCTGCTACCTAACTTCTCCGAGCTTCAGTTTCCTCACGGTAAAATGGGACTATCATTACCATCAAATGTTGTTCGTTGTGAGGATTTAATTAAATAAAATTGTAAAGCATTTAGCACAGTAGCCTGGTACATAGAAAATACACACCAAATAATTGTTTCAAGATTTCAAAAGTTCTGTTTTTTAAAGTTTATTTATTTTGAGAGAGAGAAAGAGAGCACAAGATGGGGAAGAGCAGAGAGAGAAAGAGAGAGAGATTCACAAGCAGGCTCCACGCTGTCAGCACAGAGACCGAGGCAGGACTCAGTCTCAGGAACTGTGAGTTCATGACTTGAACTGAAATCGGCCGTGGGATGATCCACTGACTGAGCCACCCAGGTGCCCCAAGATTTCAAAAGTTCTTTTATCGCTATGATAAGAGATGACCAATAATATACACAGAATCTATAAATATCACTGTTGTATGCTATAGGTATATAAATATGGCAGTAGTGCATATTTATTTGTTCAGATAATTTATGTAACAGGAAAAATCATTCAACATTCCTTAAACCCTCTTAACGTAAACTTACCTCCACATACTAAACTGAAAAATAATTGCCTTGAGAATCTATCATTCATTTTGGACAAAATGTACTCTAAATAATATAAATATGGTAGGATATTAATGATTGGTATAGGGAAAAAAGTTTTATGATCAAATTAATTCAAATTTAATTTACTCAATAAATTAAAGTTACAGAGTTTTCTTACCTGATTGGCTTATCATAACCTTTAAGAAAGACCTAGGATATGCGATATTTCACAAATGTATTTCACCACCAAATGCTTTCACTGTGGAGTATCTCATATTACTGTTTCTTAATATTTTGGAAAATTATGCCTTTAGACATTTAGTCCTATCTAGCCTTGTCATTTTCCAAAATTGGAACTGGAATTTGTCTGACACTGAGATAGACATTTAAACCATCATAGGGAAGAGAGATACTTGTTTTTTATTCTTTGTTTTGTATCTATTTTTCATATGGTATCAGTGTCATATATTCAGTACAATTCATGAATTTCATGCTATTCTTTATCTTGAACCTAAATTTAAAAAGGAAAAGAAAACAAAATAATATGTATTTGTATTTTGGCCTTCATTCCAATTCTTGGGACCTATTGTATAGATAGCAATGTAATCATCCCTATATATTTGTATATTGATAAAATTAGACCAAGTTTATTATCTTTCTCCTATAGAAATCCTAGTATATGTTATGCATTACTATAATTAAAAGAAGATTGAAAATTTCTGTATTTTTATTGACTAGTTGCCCTTGTCATTCACATTCCTTTCAGAGGAAGGGGAATAAATGAAAAACAAAAAGATAAACTCAAACACACGTGGCAAGCACATAGATAGGAGTGATCTGATTCTAATATGCTAGTGTCCATGTTGACTCATAAATTCATTACAGAAATGAATATTGCTTTTTATTTGTCTGCATGTCATGTCTGACTGTGGGGTACCTTATACCAGTGCTATTTTGGATTGATTGCTGACAGCAGCATCATTCATTATGCATGTGAAGAATGAAGTCCCAGAGACATCATTTTTTTTTTTTTGGTTTGACTCCATGAATATACAAAAAGGTTGGGATTTTTTTTGTGCTAGTAATCAGACAATAAATGTCTCATTACCATGTTTAGACTACATACAAGTTATAAGCATTTGTGGCATATTGGATAGTTATCAATGTGTTCTTTTTGAGGTTTGCTGCAAAAAAATATGTAATTTGATAAATGGAGTAGTACCTAGCAATAGGCATTCCAATCTTGCCAACTGCAGTGTTAGCATTATTTCACTATTAATGTGGTGTTGGATAAATGTCACATCTGCAAAGAAGGTAAAAATCCAGTTAAATTAGAAAGGGTTACGTAATTATAAGGCTGTTTCTGACACACACAGGTGGAAATTTAGCTATGCTCTGTCGCTGTATTCGAGTTTTCTTATTCTAATTATACCATCAGTCATAGTTCATTCCAGTTGTATATGCTGTTGAATTAAAATCTCTGTTTAAAAATTAGATATGGCAAACTAAAGTGACTAATAACAAACTGAGAGAATAATGTGTCAAAGATGAGGTACAAGTATCAGAAGATACTTGACTTCCGTAACTCAGAAACATGGACTCGATGTCTTGAAACTATATCTTTAATGACAGTGGTCAGTTTTCAGTTACCAGTTGGCATATGAATCATCCTGTGGAGGCATATTAAGTATATGTCGAGTTAAGTGCATTTTCATACAGATTTAAGAAGGTGGCATTTTTGCTGTTATGACACAATCTTGAACAAGTCAAATAGCATTCTTAATGTGGGGCTGGTGCTTTATAGGTAATTTTTGTTAAAGAAGTAAAATTTATCTTGCATGAATGAGCTCTAATGAGCTCAAAATTTCTAAATATTCCTACATTTTTGTCTAACTTTGTTATTATTCATGGATCAAACATTATCTCTTTTTGAAAAGTTTTCTTATTTTTTGTGTGTGATTTGGGACACTTTTTCAGATGTGTTAGGTTATGATGCAATATGGGGAAAAGTGCTATAAATAAATATACTGCTCAATACAGTGTGGACAAAATTTGACCTATTCTACATATCCCAGTGTTGTTTATTCTATATATTGTATTTTATTTTTAACTGATTCTTTTTTTAAAGTTCATTTATTTATTTTGAGAGAGAGAGAGAAAGCGAGAGAGAGAAGAGCAGGGGCGAAGAGAGAAAGAATTCCAAACAGGCTCTTCATTGATAGCATGGAGTCCAACCTGGGGCTGGAACTCAGGAACAGTGAAATCCTGACCTGAACTGAAACCAAGAGCTATATGCTTTGCCTACTGAGCCACCCAGGTGCCCTTATGGTATATATTTTAAAATCTCAACAGTGTGGTGTTCATCAGAAAGCAGAACAATACAGGGAAAAACAAAAACAAAAACAGAAACAAAACATGTATTAAACTATATCTATCTCTGTGTCTTGTCTATCTATCACTTAGTTGTTTAAAAGTAATTAATTTACATGCAACACTTCTGAAGGCTGGGATATGGTAACTTGCATCTTTTTTTTCTTTTTCTACAGAAGTTATGGTAACTTTTATAGCCTTTATTTATCCTAGTAATCATACTGTACTGCACTGAGTAACCAATTGATACTACTTACATTGGTACTAAATGTCATTAGTGCCCAGTAGCAAATTACATAGAAAAGATCACTAATGTAATATGACTTCCATGTGTTCTATTGATCAAATTTGAGCAGCTACAAATAGTCAACATTATTGGAACTCATCCTATGGTTAATAAATGAAGAATAATTAATTAAGAGTAAGGAAAACATTACCACATGCCCATTCAATAGTTTTAATATGAATGTCTTTCAGTCAACCATTGGTATTAAATGGTTAACTACATTCAGTTTTCTTACCTGTAACTTGGAAATAACGACTCCTTGAAATGTGTGCTTGCTTAGCAAATGAACAAAGAGAAAGCTAGAAGGTACATCAAACTATTCTGTAACCTGGAAAGAGCTATTACTAGTAAACAGAACAAGAAAGGTTACAAATGATATGTTATTGGCCTTATGTTTATGTTTATGCCACCTTGAAAGCAATTCCACAAGTCTGTGGGTGACTATAGCCCTGGTCAACACCTTGACTTCAGTGAGAGACCCTGAACCAGGAATTCAAAACTGAGCCATTCCCAAAGTCCTGATCTGCACAAAATGTGAGAGATAATAAATAACTATTACTGCCTAAAACCACTAAATTCTAGAATAATCTGTTATACATTTATAGATAACAAAAAATACTCTAGGGGTTAAGATTATGACAGCTGTAGATTGATTAACAGACCTGTGGAATAGAATAGGGAATCCAGAAAAAAAACCAAAACAAAACATGAATCATTGAAATCTGATCTATGGCAGAATTACCACTATTGTAAAATAATAAGGAAAGAATTAAGAAAATCCGATGGAAAATATATAGGATCCTGGCATCATAGCATACATTAAAACATCTAAAAGCTTAAAGATTTAAAGGTTAAAAAATGAATCTTTAAATTTTTATGAAAAAATAAATAATATCTTCCTGGTATAGGTTTGGCATAGGGAAGATATTCATAAACAAGACAGTATTTCTAAAATTGTCATTTAAATGAGCTTTAAAATTATTTAAAATATTTTAAAATAATTACTTTTCAAGTTATTGAAAATATTTGGTAGAGAATGATAACTGATAATTAAATTTACCAGCTGTTATTTGAGGAATTGGGTGGATCTCAAAAAGAGGAATTTTTAAAGTGAAGACATTAGTAATTGTTGTCCCAAATCCTAAATCTTTGTTTAATGTTTCTCCCCATGCCCTGTGGTGTGTCTGTGCCAATGAGCCTTTCTGTTTAAAAATAGCAGAGAATAGGAGTAAATACTCTGTAAGTAAGCACTGAGGAGGCAGACTCAATCCCATCTGATTTTTCACTTTATCTAATCCTCTTCCCCCAACAGCTTCAATCACATCTAGACTCCTGAGCGCAGACATCATATCTGTCCTTTTGTATTAGCCTAGATGTGACCCAAATAATTCTTTTTTGTTTGTTTCTCAGTTTAGCTGAAGCCACTTGGAATTTCTCAAAGTGACCTTATTAATATTTAATCAATAGTGGGGGAAATCAAGAATAGATATGTAAGTACAATGCCAAGGCATACTAATAAATATTTGCAAAATATTGATTTTTTATTCTAACATAGATAAATGTTAGGCTTTAACGTGCAGTCCCAGATTCAGGCTTATTGATGTGGGTTTTTTCCTATCAATTCTCAATTTGATGTGGAACAGTGTAGAACAGGGGCATTCAACCTATTTGTTGACATTTTACATAACATCAAAGCTCAGTACACACACGCACATACATGTACACACATATGCATATGTGTATACTTGCATGTATGACTAAAATCAAATTTCACAAAATAATATTGGGCATTTGAGTGATACATTTAGGTATTTTTTGAAATGCTGATCAAAACATACTAAATTTACTTCATAATACAATACAGATGACAAAGGTCAGTAATTTTAAATAAATAGTATGAGATATAATATAAAGGAAAATACTAGGCACACCTGGGTGGCTCAGTTAGTTAAGCTCCAGCTTCAGTTCAGGTCATGATCTCATGGTTCTTGGCTTCAAGCTGCACATCGGGCTCTCTATTGTCAGCACAGAACCCGCTTCAGATTTTCTGTCCCCCTTTTGTTCTGCCTCTTCCACGCTTGTGTTCTCTCTCCCAAAAATAAATAAATATTACATTTTTTTGTAAAGAAAATACTAGAGCACATCACAGGTATTAAAAATAAATATTACTTGTTTCTCTCAGCTTTATTTTATATATAATTTTGTATGTAAGTATGTCTGAATATATGTTTATACCACAGTGTGATATAAATGCTATCAGCCATAGTCAGAAAAGTTTGAAAACTACTGATTAAATTTCCTTCCAACAAAGGTCCTTCACCTTTTTTCTATAATTTTCGGCTGTTCTTTATAGCCCCATTCTTTGCCCTTCTCCTCTCTTTGGACAGAGTTTGCATTACCTCGATTAAACAAATTAGCTAATTCAGCATTGTTATTCAGCCTCGGAATCTGCAGGTCCTATTTGGCCAGTGCACAGGTACACTCTCTTGCCAGTCAGCACTGCACATGGGTCTCCTCCACTCTGACAGCAGGAAAGTCAAGGCAGTGGCCAGGAATTTATTATCATCAGGATGGCATGGCCCATTGCCAAGGCTGCTCCAGCTGGGAAATCAATAAAAGCAGCTGAAGCCTGAGAGTATAGATGGGGCCAAGTGGTGTACGATACAAGATCTATTGATACAAGATCTGGGTAGGATACTGTTCACTCCTGTCCACTCAGAACTGCTTGCATCTTTTCATGGAATTTGATTCTCATATGAGGGCAAGATATCTTAACGTCTTGCCTAAAAAAGAGAAGACAATTTCAATCCTTAAATGTAGTGGTCACTTACAGTCTCTTAAAAAGACTTAAACAGGATTTGCAAAATAAGCTATAGTTTTCATGCTGTAGCTAATCCTAGGTTTGTGATTGACTTTTCTCATCTCTCATGTCCACCACTCATTCTAGATTCCCCCATCCCATGCAAGGAGTTAGGATGAACTGGGTCCCATGCCGAGGGAGATGGAGACATCTGTGATCTAAGTTCTATTCCTAAGCAGTCTGAGCCCATATTTGCCTTTTCCTGGTTGAACTGTGATTGCTGCCATTGACTGTTTACAGTTATCACTGGGCACAGAAGTGCCAGCGGTTGCCTCAGTGTGTGGCCTGGGTTCTGGACACCTTCCTCCACACCCCATTATGCAATGACAGCCAAAGCTCTTCATTCAATTGCCCCACCCAATATAGCAACTCTTCATTTTGTTTTCTTCCTGGTTTCGTTGAGATACAATTGGCATGAAGCATTGTTTAAGGTGTAGAGCATTATGACTGGGCATACATGTATACTGCAAAATAATTACCACAGTAAGTTTAGTTAACATCCATCACCTCATATAGTTAGGTGATTTTTTTCCTTGTGATGAGGATTTTTAGGATTTATTCCTTTAGTTACTTTCAAATAAGTTAATATTTATTTATTTATTTATTTATTTATTTATTTGCCTGTGGATCTACTGTCATGAGGAGCCCCAAATGGCTGGATGGTAATTTCCACCTTACTAGCTTATAATTTCCTAGCTTATAATTTCCACCTTACTATGGAAATTAGTAGATGAACCTACTAACTGTGAACCTTTGTGGAAGCAACCTTCTCAGTAAGTATCTGTCCAACTAACCTTTGTTGGTAAAGTCACGTAAAATCACAGCTGTTTGTTAACATTTTAGCAGTGATTTAATGGTGCAGAAGGATTTGGGGATGAGGGAGAGAGAAGAGAGAAAGAAAATGATGGGAGCTGGAAAGAGAAATAGTCATTGATAGAAGACATGCAAGTCGGTTTTGTTCATATTTCAAATGCTTTTCATAGTCTGAAGGATCTCATGTGTCCCAGTGTGATTACAAGTACAGACTTGGAGTTGTGATTATCCCAAACTTTAATAGGAATACTTCCTTAAAGAAAGGTGAGACGGTTTTGGCATACAAACTTTCTTTGACATCCAAAGGTTATTGATGTCATTCATGAGGATAGTAGATGAGTAATATACGGAATTTTGGAGTCTGAGAAACATCAGAAGGGAATACTTCTACTCCCAAAGATACATGCTGTTGACCTGAAAAAATGTCCCAGGGCTTTTGTCTTCAACATTTGTAGCAGCAAATAAAACCACTCCAAAGACTAGGCTCAAACTGCCAAATTCATGGACCTAGCTTACTTTGTCTTTTCTTTCTTTTAATTCTACTCTCAAGGATTAAAGCCGCTGTATCTTTAGCAATTACTCCTAACACACACTCAAAAATACCCCCATTCAGTTGTTGTTGTTGTTGTTTTTAATCTCAGTAGGGGTCTGTGGTCCATTAGAATCATCTCAAAAGAGAACTTTGAATTTAAGAAGTTTGAATAACAGCAATATAAACTCCTTTAAGGTTTCCCTGGTGGAAATGAATTAACCATTAGAAACACAATTGCCTTACTATCTCCTAGAAGGGAAAGAAGAATTAATTTCCAAA
This sequence comes from Acinonyx jubatus, assembly GCF_027475565.1. NCBI lineage: Eukaryota > Metazoa > Chordata > Mammalia > Carnivora > Felidae > Acinonyx > Acinonyx jubatus. Next base: position 29,444,538 of record NC_069384.1, read on the forward strand.
AATAGATCAAATAGATCACCCAGTTTAAGCAGGGAAAGTAGTACACAACCTATAATCACAAATGAATATATACACATTTTTTCCCTGTAATCTGCTTCAGGGTCTTTGTACTTGCAGTTTCTCTGTTTACAATATTTTCCACAGGACTTTTTCATGATTGCATTCTTTAAATCCTTCAGATCCTCCAATCTATTGGGTTGGTATACAAGTATACACATTTCTAGTGCCTCAATTACTGTTTGTCCTGCAAAAGAACACAATAACTACTTAATATATGGATCATAATTGTTATAGTTTGTGTTGAAGGATAAGAACGAAGGGCCCTGTGGCACCTGCATGGCCCAGTCAGTTAAGTGTCCAACTCTTGGTTTTGGCTCAGGTCATGATCTCACAGTTTGTGAGTTCAAGCCCGGCATAAGATAGGGCTCTGTGCTGACGGTGCAGCGCCTGCTTGGGTCTCTCTCTCCTTCCCTCTCTTCTGCTGTTCCCATTATCTCTCTCCTCAAAAAAAAATACATAAATAAATTTTAAAAAAGGTGGGGGGGCTGAAAATATAGGACATCTAAAGAGGATAGTTCCCCTTATTATCAGTTGCTATCCAGATATATTAAAATATGTTCCTATTGGAAGGACTTATGTTAGTAAAAAGTATATATGAACACACATACAAGTAGCAAGTCATGATAAAATGCCTAATTTGTACTTTATTATTTCACCATTAAGAAGAATACAGAAGAAATATTGCAAACATTACAAAATAGTGGGTAATAAAAACAGTTTACATTGGGATTTGAAATCAATTATAGGATCTGGAATGAGACATATAAACCCCCTTACCTCACACTCTACTGTATTTTCCTTTGCTGAGTTTTTTTATTTATTACTGAGGTATTGGATAATTATTTCAGAAAAATGATGGGTGACAGAAAGAAATTATTTGAAATTTTAAAATTGTGGCAGATCATCCACAAAGTGGATAATCTACATGTAGATAATTGAGAGTTGGCTGAAGAGAAATGCTTCTCATTTTGATGGTGTTTTTGAAAGAGGAACACTCATGATATTCATCAGGTTTAAGAACGTTCATTTTAATGTAATTTATATATGCTATCATATTTTTTCCAATCCATTTCACAAGAAAAGTGTCCCCTATTATAAAGATACATTATTTGCATGGCTTGGTACATCACTGTCACATTATTAACCTTCAAGTGTTGTAAAGACCATTGCCAGACTAAAAGAGTTTGAAATCAAGGCATTTTAATTATTCTTGTTATTTTTGGTATATAAACTAGGTAAGGTGCTTTGCTTTGACAAGCAAAGAAGACAAAAGCGTTTGTCTTTTATATTTTATTACCTGTTTTCTCCTTTTGTTCCCTATCCTCTTCATCACCCCTATACCACTAAAATAAAAACAAACAGAGAATGCTCCCTAAAAAATTAATAGAACTAACTACACAGATTATATGAACCTTAATGATGCTGAACCACTGACTTGCTCTTAGAATACCAAACTATATAAATACATATGACATCAGACATCTTTATCTTAACCTGGTAGAAAATTATATTCCGGCCGAGCATTTATAATGTTAATTCACATTTGTTGTCAGGCTGAAATACTAATGCCTATGTTTGGCCATTTCCATCACCTTATTTTATAAACTAAATTAATTATTAATTTAAGCCATGGCAATATCTATATTAAGTTTATTGTTAAGTCTTACATGCTACTTTCAGAATACAGTGTGTATCACTCAAAAAGTACAGGCTTCCATGGAGACCAGACACACTAAGTGCTTCATTCAGTAGAAGAATCATATACAATGCCTTTTGTTTTAATGTTACTTGGGAACTAAGTGTTTTCAGAGAGGAAAAAAATAATATGAATAATGTTGTACAAGGAAACACTTGTTGCTGATGAATATTATCATCTGATATTGAATATCTTTAGTTATATCACCTTATGAAGTTTTTCATATAAGCTTCTACTACTCTTGGTGCCCCATCATTTGTTATTAGGAAGTACAGTCTGGCTCTCAACATGCTCCATCTCTGGCATGTGAGTCTTATATATGCAGGTCATATTACCAATACTCGGTTTTGTACATTCAGAACATTGGGGACTCTCTGTCATAACTAATCTTTAGATACATGAAGACCTTTTCACTGCTCCATCAGCCATTAAATTCACAACACTGTGCTACTATCATCATTCACTATCATGAAACAAAATTTGCTTTAATATTAAGTTTTATGTATGCACAGATATGAATTTGTTTCTGTTGGGAAAACAACCATTATGCTGAGATGTCATGATAGCATTTTAAAAGATAAAAGGAAAAATAGTTATGAACAAGTTTTATGATAGCTACAAAATAATGTGATACCCTATACAGCTGTATGCAATAAAAAGGACCTAAATGGGGAAATATTGTTTATGATCATCTTCAGCAAGGTATAAATATCAAGAGAGAACTTTTGTTGGGTATCCAAACCCTACATAACAATTTGCTTATCCAGGCCATCGAATGGTGAATAGAAATAAAGAGGCACTTGACTTATCTTTTACATTTTGAAAGTAGTTTAATGATGGAGTCATTATTGATTGTTTTCCAATTATATTATATGACAACCATACGTGATTATTACCTTCAAAATAATTGTATAAAATATGTTATGTACAGAAAACTTAAAAAAGTAAAATATACCAACATTGAGACATCCAAAAATCAAGTCAGTATTTTTCTTCATAGTTTTTCTCCACCTTTTAAAAATGTGTCAAACAATCAAGTACACATTTAGAAATATTGCAGACAGTATCCTTACCAAATGGTCTATATGCTCCCCTATATTCCAAATTCTCCCTAGAGGTAAGGTCAGAACCACATGACTAGTTCTGGCTAAGGCCCATGAGAAGTAATGGGTGCCGCTTCTGGGCCAGATAAGTTAAGAGCCAGGGTGCTTTATCCAGTCCTCAATTCCCTTGTCAGGTGACCCTGAAAGCTACATGATCTATCTGGTTAGTGTCATTACAAGGAGGAAGGACACCTGACGTGGGTTTGCACACATTATTTAGAATAAAAATAAAACAACCTCGTTTTTGTGTTAAAATATTAAAATGGCAATACCCTCATGAGAAATGGATAAAGACTTGTAGATAGGTCATTATTAATAATATCTGATAGAGTCTTGTCTAATATAAATGCATGTTCCAGTTAAGTGTTCACATAGACTCTGATTCCTATGTGTTTGAGTGTTCCATAGAAATATATTATGGTAGTGTCTTAACAAATATAAATTTTCTTTCAAATATGAGCTTATTTCAAAAAGGAATAGCCAGCTATGACTTGACAATTTCTAGCAGTTCACATAGACTCTGATTCCTATGTGTTTGAGTGTTCCATAGAAATATATTATGGTAGTGTCTTAAAAAATATAAATTTTCTTTCAAATATGAGCTTATTTCAAAAAGGAATAGCCAGCTATGACTTGACAATTTCTAGCAGTAAGAAGTAACATAGCAACAATCATTTAGAAAAGCCTGACATGCCACACTTTACGCTGAAATCATTATTTCAATTATTTCATTTAATCTTTTAAACAGCCTTTTGATACAGAAACTACTAATATCCTCATTGTAGACATGAGGAAACAGAACCTTGAACAGGTTAAGTAAATTCTCCAAGGCTACCAAGCAGGGTGAGGATTCAGATACAGAGATTGAATCCGTTGCCATCACTTTAATACACTCTATTTGACATTGGAAACAATAAAGCTGTACTTTATCTGGACACAAAACCAATTAGTCTGTTCTTCTCCTGTTTATTTAACTGTTCATTTCACTTAGAATCTATTAACCTTTAAGCAGACTCTCCAATGTTGAAAGCAAGTAACTATGAAAGAAGGCAAGAGCACCAAGATTACCCTTGCTCAACCCCTACATCATGCCCCCCTCCCTAGCCACACATTTAGAAATACTCCTCAAACCTTTTTTTCTCTCTGCTTTGTTTAATGTCCTACTCCAACCTCACCCTTCTTCAATTTGGCTTTGTCTTCACCATTTAACCGACGCTGTCCTGCTATGTTCAACAATAACCACATCTCTATTTCTCGGCAACATTTATAGTGTGAATCACTCCCTCTTTCTTGAAAACCTTTTTTCTTTATTGACACCACATGTGCCTGGTTTTACTGTCCCTTGTTCCCACTTTTCAAAGTATATAGGTTAGGCCTGTTCTATTTAGCTACTGAGTGTAGGAGTTCCTCAGTACTCATTCTAAACCTTTTTTCTGACTGTCTGCTGTCTACATGGACAGTCTTACTATACTGCCAGCTTCAGTTGCCATCATACATTTTTCCTTCAGCACATGCTCTCAACTGTGATATTCAAATTCCTACTCAATATTGCCTCTTTATGTCTAAAGGAAATCTCAGCCTCATCATGTCCCAAACAGAACTCAGCTATATGCTTCTCCACAAATGGCTATCACTTTTTATCCTGTTGCATACACCTGAAATATAGGAGTCACTTTGGATTCACTTCTCACTTGCTCCCCTATCCCACAGTCAAACCATCACCCTTGGTTTTTATATTACTACAGAATAAATCTCAATATGTCTACTCTCAGTCTCCATCAACCTAATTGAACATAATAAAAATAGCAATGTTAATACTGATGATGATAATGACTGCTAAAATTTGACAAATTGTAAGATTTTTACTGCAATAGTTTACTAGTGGGTATTTTCATAGGCATGCTAGTCATTCTTCAATTGGTTCTCCACACTAAAATCAGAATATTAATATCATGAGTAAATTTTGTTATCACATTGCTTCTCAAACCCACCTAATGAGCCCCAAGTGCTATTAGAATAGATACAAAGTCTATTCCATGGCTGTCAGTGCTTCTAAGACTTTACCCCTCCTTACCTCTCCTTAGCCTTGACTCATATGTCAACCCCTATCATGCATTCCATTATGCTCTGTCACATCTTCTTTTAATTCCCTGAATATGTTATTCATCCTTGTGTATACTGCTTATTCTTTGTCAGAGTGTAATGACTGTTCCACTGACTCACCTTAATCTAATACTACTCATCTTTGAGATTCTCTATTTAGTATTCTGTCAACCTCCTATGGTCCATGACTAGATCTAGTTCCATATGCTTCCTCTGGTTTTCTTTCTGCTACATTAGTTACCTCACTGGTTTAATGAGAATATGTGATTAATTGCATAGTCCTCCACTGGATCATAAGATTCATGTGACCAGGATGCTTGGCTCTTTCTGTTCACCTTTTTCACAGATACCAGGGTTCAGTGCACATCTACTGGATGAATGAATAAAGGAAGGAAGGAAAATATGTTATCTTGCAAGTTAAACTTAGACTCCTCACCTTTGCTTGCCAATCCCTCCACACCCAAATCCTATGAGATCTCAAGGCATCAGGTCCTATAGATTATATCTTTTAGATCTTCTCCATTCCATTGTCTTATGTTCAAGTCCACATCATATTCATCTGAATTTATGTAATAACTTGTACTGCTGCTCCAAAGGTTTTGTTCTTTTGTACCATTCATATCACAATTGGAGTAATTTTCCTACCATATGATCCATATTTAAAATATTTAGATGGATACTATTTCAGCTATCTAATGCTGCATAACAAACTTCTCCAAAAGTAAAAGACTTAAAACAAAGAATTATTATTGTCTCTCATGACCCTGTGGGTTGACAAGGCTCAGCTAGACAATTCTTGCTTGGGCTCCCGTACAGGACTATAGTTATATGTTTGTTGGCTGGGATTAGTCATCTGAAGTCTCTAGTAGGCTGGACAACCCAAAATAGCTCATCATATGACTGGCCATTATGGCTGGGAACTCGGCTTGGGGTTTTGAAAGGTTCACCTACAGTGGCCTCTCCCCGTGGCTCTTCATACTATAGCTGCTGATTTCTAGGCAGAAGCAAACCCAGAGCTGGGTCTCCAAGAGACCTTGGTAGAAGACATAAACCTTCTTTACAACCCAGCCTTAGGAGAAATATGGCATCAATTTCACTGTATTCTTTTGGTCAAAAGTGAGTCACCTAATAACCTCATATTGAAGACAAAGGCTGGTAGAAGAATATGAATACTGGGAGGGATGGTTCTCATGTGGGCCATCTTTGGAAACTCCATAGCTTCACATCATATATACCCATGGCACTTCATAATCTTGTCCTTACCAGAACCTCTGGTCTTACCGTTTACCCCTTTCTGAATCCCATTTGTTTATGCATAGTCTTTACTGAGTTGAATTTAGTTTCCTGGATACAATACGAATGCAATTCTTTGTGACCAGGCCTTCTTATATGTTCTTTTCCAAGAAGTTTTGTTTGGTTTTTATTGGCTAGTTTTATCTAACTTTGACTATTCTTTAGAAACAAATAAAGTTCTTACCCTTTATGATAAGCCTCTCTGACATTCCTCTAGATGTTTTATATTCCCACTGCAACCTGTAAATACTTGCATCCTCCAATACTGTAATCATTTAAAGTTACTTGAGAACATCAATCATCTATTAGCCAATTTTATTTGAAGAGGTCACAACAGGTAGTAGAGCAACCAATAAATTCTTCTGGAATGACTGGATAAATAGAAACATTTATTTTACTTCTATGCTATGCATATTTTTTTAAAGATGCTTATGGTAGATTTAATTTTCAGTTTTTCCCCTTGTATGTATCACTTCACTGTATGAACATATTTCTCTTGGAATGGCTCAGGAGTAAGTTTTCAATTGTCCATAAAATGCAAGAGAAACCTGATAACTGTTAGTAACCATACTGCATTGGTTATCTGATATGAAGGTTATTCTGTGTAATTCAAATAAAGAGGTTCATAACTAAAGGCTCCATTTTCTCACATGGTTCTTATGAAACTCCACACCATTACATACAAAAGTGAACTTTTGCATAATTTTCAAAAATGTTTAAATGTATTTTTAATCCTCATAGTGATAGAACTCATCAAATTAATAGTATCGAGTATCTGAAAGTATAACATTTCTCTGTGACTCAATACAATATGTGTATGTTTGTTTTTCTATGAATATGTATGTGTGTGTGTGTGTGTGTCTGTGTGTGTGTTGCTTCTTCCATAAAACTGCCACATTTCCCATCAATTAAATTATGGGAAAAATATTTCTCATATTTTCAGGGGAGTTGACAATGATATTTCCTAACAAATTTTTGTTGTAATTGGACAATCAGTAAAATATTCCATACAAATATAAATATTTTTAAATATTTATTTATTTCTAAATTCCATAGTTTATAAATATTTTTAGTACAAGTTCACTTGTAGAATTAGATACTGGATTTAAAAATAAATAATATTCTGAGAAACAGAGGTGCAGATTTATAAAATAAATTTGTTATAAATAGAACTAAAATAATTCTTATCCTATTATCTACACATTTTATATTAATAAATAAAAAATAGACTTATGCTTTTCTCTAGCCACCACATTGATTTAAAATTTTTTTCTTAGGTAGCATAAATCAATTGTTTAATGACTATATTATTAAAGTGATTTTTAATTATTTTAATGAAATTATTCTTTTATTTTTGTCTGCTTGAGAGAAAAATTAACTTTAAATGTTCAAATATGACTGTTTTGTCATATAGTCTTTTCAAAATGCTTCAACTTAATTGGTCTTATATGGAAAAACAAAGAACCTTGAAACGCATCAGATTAAGGTCACAGGCCAGTGTTCAAGCAAAATAGAGTTGGGCTACCAAATGATTTCCTGTTATTAAGCGGATAAATCAGAGCAATGTTGATAGATGTGAGCACTGGGACAGTATGTCAGTCTCATGAAAAAAAATGCTGAACAGACACAGGTGATCAATGCTGTCAGAGTCTTGAAAATAAAAATTTTAAAAAGGTCATAGAAAGCATTGAGAAGACTATCAGTGGTGTTTACATTCCAAAACTGCTGTTTTTGTATGATATAACTTACAAGAAGCCTTCCTATGGCTTCCCAATGAGCAGAGCTGATGAATTTTCAAAACGAATTCACTTTGTTATAAGGGACCACATATCAACACTCCACATCTATTTGGACCAACTCCCACAGGCATTCAAAGCCCATTCCAGACCCCAAGTCTTTTCAAATTGTAGTTTTCTTTTTTCTGTATAATTTAGATTGTTGTTGGCTCCTAATATCCTATTTCTGCCCACCCTTTAGACCCCTCTCAAGTTCTGACTCTTTTGAGGTTTTACGTGAGTGTGCCAAGTCAACACAAGCACCTCTTTGAGCTAATAAAAAAGTTTAATGTGATACATTTTGACATTTAATGAATTCATTCTTAAACAATTACTTAAGGAATATTTTCTATTTTCAACAAATATTTTCTGAATACCTATTTTTTTAATTCTAGTAATAAACAAGTGATATAGAATCTCTGCCTTTAAAAGGTTTACATTCTAGTGAATGATTTATAAGTTTTGGGAGTCAACCTTCCCTTTGAGACTCTAACTATAACAGTGGCCAGAAACAATGGCTTTCTTGAGAAAATCTAGTTGTATAAAATTTAGCACTGAACTTCAGAGGATGCAATCATAAAGACTGTGAAAAGGGAGATTCTTTCCAGGCACCATTTTTAATTCTCTTTTGTAAAAGTAATAAACTATTTTCCAACTGAAGAAATATTGAGTGTTTATCTATGGGGGTATAACAGATAGCACAGGCAAAAGAAAGGATTGTGCAAATGAAGAGGACATTAAGGAAACATGATTTTTCATGAAGTAGGAGAGTGGTATGAACTCAGGTTGCAGATAATACATTGGACCAAGCTGCAGATGGTCGAATTTACTTGCTAGCATATCTAGCCTATTTTGGGGTGGATATTTCATCTTCTAAGATAATTAATATTTTTTCTATACCCTGAATATTTTAGCATATTTTCTTCCATATCTTTCAGTAACTTTAAGCGCCTGTTATAGTGCTTTGCAAATATTAAGTATTTAATTCATGGTTGACTATGAAAAAATGGGAGGGAAATGAGGAAGAAGGTCATAGATTTGGTTAATCGGCCAAACCCTGAAAAAGATAAAGAGATAATTGAATTATAAATAATATACTAGGCCAGGTATGTGTAAGTATAAGTTATTTTAATAGCATGATGGAAACAAAGAGAATTAGTTTCATGCCAGTTTATAGAAAAAGCTGTCAGTGAAAATATCTTTTTTGTAAAAGGAATTTAGCTTTGTTACTGTCACTGGAGATAAAATTATAAATATTATAAATATGGACTCTAAATTAATCCAACTTTAAGTGATACAATATTTTATATAGGTAAAACATAAAATTTTAAATATTTATAAAGGTATTTAGATTATTGTTTCCATGGGACAATAGAATATGTTTGTTTTGTCCATTTAGCTCCTAAGTCTCTATACATTTTAGATAATACAGTAACACACAGTAGACAATTTATTCCACAAATATTTAATGAGTGACTACCAAGCTCCAACCTCCATTCTAGGTGGTGGAAGAATAACAATAAACAGAAGACATTCTTCTCAAAGTATTTTAGAGAGGAACATGACAATAAGCAAAAACAAACAAACAAAAAATATATACTATGTGTGATGATGAATTTGCTACACAATATCAGGGTGTATCAGGTAGGCATTGTCACAAAAGGACTATAATGGTCACTAAAATTTCATCCATGACCTACATCAATAAACAGCTATTTGTTTAAAGTGTCTTTGAGTCAGCTGAGGTGAGGTTTGAGCTGAGTGCCCCTTCAGATTTGAGCTGGACACATGCATGGGTCTACAGATTGGAGGCTGCCTAAGCCAGGCTGCACTCAACTAGGACAGTTAGGCTGGATATTCTGCTCCATCTTTCTCCACCATCCTCTTGGAGTCAACAGGCAATGGGCATGTCTTTCACATGGCAATGTCAGAAATGTGAGTGATCAAAGGCAAGCATGTGGTGCTTGCATCATGACAACCTAAACAAGTAGACCAAGGAATGGACAGTAGCATTTGCCCACCAAGATGGGAAAATGGGGAGTGAATATTTTTGAACAATCACTGATCTACCCTATAGCAAGAAGGAATAGAGAGTTTAATGGGATGGTACTATAGATAATGTGGCCAGGACCATATTCACTGGAAAGGTGACCTTTGAGCAGAGAAAACGAAGTGAGAGAGTAAGCATGGGAATATCTGAGGGACGGGTTTAAAGCAGAGAGAACAGTCATTTCAGAAGCTCTAAAGTAGGGGCACATGTGCCTTGTTCAGGGGGAGCAAGAAAGAAGTGTAGCCAGATTTGAATGAGTGTGAAGTCGAAGGAGGGGCAATGAGGTCACGGAGACATACTAACCATGTCCCATGCAGCCACATGAGGATGCTGGATTTTACTCTGAGTGAGTTGGGATACCATAGGGCATTTTGGCAGAGAGGGGAAAAACTGACATTATCTAATCTACACTTTAAAAGGATCATTCTGACGATGTGTTTCGGAGTTTTTGTATTTAATATATTCTGCCATTTTACTTTTAAAAACTCTAACCGGAAGTAAACTTTTGTGTGTGTGTTGTGTGTGTGAAAATAAACTATGTGTTATATATGTATTTGGAAACTTACTACTCTTAATATATTTATTCATGCAGTAACTTGAAACAAAGTTGCTGATTTTATTCTAAGAAACCCAAATAAGAAAACAATTCAAGCAAAGTGTTATTACAATGTTAGACACACTACACTTATTAAGAGCACTATCAGGTTGAATACTAGAACTGAATTAACAAAGTGGTTCATTCCCACTTTATTATCTAGTCAACTTTGCCTTTCCCAAGGTTCTTCCATTTTTTTTATTATTCCTTCAAATCTTTCAAAGCTATTTTCTTGATTTTTCTCTTGCCCCTTTTAGTCCTAAATCTAGACTAGAGATTTTAGCATGGAAACAATTGCTTGTAAAATAATTGTGAAAGATTCAGCAGTACTTGAACTATTTCTGTCTTTCATGTTTGGATTTTGATGGATTTATCCCTGAAAGCTGAGGGGTAAAACTGCTTAGATCCATCTACCTAATCTTCTATGTTGTAAGAAACAACACCTGTCTGCTGAAAGAGTTCTCTTTTTACTGGAAGGATTATGGCATCTGTGTTTGGTTGCTGGAAAGATTATTGATTTCAGCTGTTGCTTATTTGAAGACATATCTTATGGATGAAACTTAGCCATTACTCTATTCCTTCAGTATTCTGCTATTTAACCCATGGTGTCTGGCAGATTGTGTGGCATTTTCTGCCACTAGTGTCATACCTAGCTTCCTCAAGATAAATCTTGGAAATGACCTGATATATCCCCATGGCATATTTACCAACATAGATTTATCATACTTAATATAATGGATGTTCTTTTTTTTTAAGTTTATTTATGTTGAGAGAGAGAGGGAGAAGAGGTGAGCAAGAGTAGGGGAGGGGCAGAGAGAGAGGAAGAGAGAATCCTAAGCAGGCTCTGTGCTGTCAGCATAAAGCCATACACTGGGCTTGATCTCAGGAACCATGAGATCACAACCTAAGCCAAAATCAAGAGTCAGATGCTTAAATGACTCAACCACCCAGACACCCCTATATTGGATGTTCTTGAAAAATGGTTTTATATGACATTTCAGGAGGTAGCAAAACTTCAGAGGCTATCCATTACAGCTAATGCAAATGAATGGTGCCCACTGTCATTGTGTAGTGTGGCAGCCAAAATGATACAATGGAAAGAACATCGACTTTGTATTGGGTTCAGATTCTGCCCTCACAGAGTATCAGCAATAAGATTTGAGTCAAGCCGCCCAACTTTAGCTATAAAATGTAAATAAGTATGTCTACTTCCCGGGCATATCTGTGAAGGTAAACTACAATAATTATGTACAATGATTATCCTCTCACCTATTGTAAAATATGTTCTCAAGATAAAATTTTCTTAAACTGTTGATCCTGTATTACAAATATTAACCAGCACCTCCATGTTTTTAAGAAGATGATGGATTAGCATTTAGGATCCTTTGATATTTTGTCAGACCAGGAGCTAAAAGATTGATAAAAATAATATTTTTTATTAAGCTGTCACTTAGTGATGAAAATGAGCGCCACTCATTTCAAATTATTAAACAGGATATGTTTATAAGTCCTTTTGTGATTATACTGCACCTTACTCTACATAGAGCTGATGAAACATTCATTAATATATTATAAATTAGCAGTTAAAATCTAAAAAAAATAACAAATGTACAGTTTTACAACAAAATATGTAGATATTTCACATGAAACCAAGTTCTACAGGGAATGATCAAATTAATATTTCTATTATGAAAGTCTTTATACCTCTGGTATCTCTGAAAAATGTATTAAAATTTACCTTAATGACATAACTATTTTTCCTTAATTTTTGAGAGAAAAAAATAAGAGATAACTACTGTCTTTTTTATTTTAAAATGGGTAAGTTTGACACTCAGATTTACATGTAGTATTCTTTTTCTTAAATTTTAATTCCAGTACAGTTAATGTACAGTATTAAATTAGTGTCATGTGTACAATATAGTTATTCAACAATCCTGTATATTGTTCAGTGCTTATCAAGATAAGTGTACTCTTAATCCCTTTCATCTGTTTCACTCAGCCCCCTCCCCACCTCCCATCTGGTAACTGTCAGTGTGTTCTCTGTAGTCAGGAGTCTGTTTCTTCGTTTGTCTCTCTCTTTTTTCTTTGTTTATTTGTTTGTTTCTTTGTGAAATCATATGGTATCTGTCTTTCTCTGACTGGCTTAATTTGCTAAGCATTATATTCTCTAGGTCCACACATGCCATTGTAAATGGCAAGGTTTCATTGTTTTTATGACTAAATAATATTCCACTGTGTGAGTGAGTGAGTGTGTGTGTGTGTGTGTGTGTGTGTGTGTGTGTGAGTCACATCTTTATCCATTCCTCTATCGATGGGCACTCGGGCTGCTTCTATATCTTGGTTGTTGTAAATAAACCTGCAGTGGCTGTACCAGTTTGCATTTCCATCAACAATGAACAAAGTCTCTTTTTTTTCCACATCTTCACCAACATTTTTTATTTCTTGTGTTTTTTATTTTAACCTTTCTGACACGTTATATAGAGTATTCAAAATTTGTAAGCCCCAAACATTTTCCATCCTGGTTAGTGATTGCATTCAATTTAATCAAACATCCCTGCTGCTATTCTTTATGTCCAACTGCTGAAGGAAATCCCCAGACTTTGAGAAACTTTTCCTCTGAATTCTACCATCCTCTTCCATATTACTTGGCAGAGACATGAAGAGGGTGTCTAGATATATGTAGTGGATCACCATTCAGCAATTTTATTCTCATAATAAATATCATCTCTCTATTCAAAAGGCATCTCAGACTCTTCCTGGTTTATTCCCCCAATCAGATAAGTAGCTGTTAGTTCTAAATTGAGTAGCAATTTTCAGTAAATGTTCCTTTATCAGTAATTATTTAAGATTAGATACTCATTGACTAAATGTGAATTACGGACTTATTTCTAATATAAACTAAGATTTGTCTAACTTCAGACACTTTAGCTAGAAAGTTTCTTTGAAACAGAAGAACAGTAACTTTAATATCATGGTGTATTCATAGCGTGAAAAAAATGGCCTCTCGTGAATCGGGATAACCTGGTTCTCACCTGCTGTTGAGTGTATCAGGCAATCCTTTCATATCTTAAGAAATTCTTTTTTAGGTTCACAATATAGGATTTCCCTTAAAAATACCATGTGCAATAACAGAATACCTTCTTTAATGGTATTAATGAGGCTGAATTTTAGTAGATGCTGGGAATTCTTTAATGTTACAAAATGGTTCATAAAATATTGCCATCTGCTATACTGAGTAACAGTTCATTTTTACTAGTTTTAAAATGGCTGTGCTTTTATGTGTTTGGATTTTTGCCTAAGCTTCAAGTTCCTCTGAAAGTTACTTCTGACCTCTGCCTGAGGAAATGTGAAAATCTGCCTTTCCTATCTTGCTTTATAAGCTTCAGTGAGGAGAATGTAAATGGACTAAATACATTGTATGAAATTTTACCAGAAAAATCTCTCACATGCTGACGGAGTGGCTGGTTCTGTTTATAATATTTCCAGCTTATACTAGAGTTACTACTTGTAAAAGAAATTGCCTGAAGTGATAGTACTGAAAACTAACATTTATAGAGGAGTATGCAGTCAGCAGAAGATAAAGATTTTTATTACAACTGAGGAAAAAAATGCAAACATACCACATGGACAGAAAATACAGGATAGAATATAAACTGCAGAGCAGGGAATTGTCTAAGTGAACTGTTTGCTAAGGGATAAAAGTGAGACCCAGAAGCTCTTTGGTGACTTGCCCAGGGTCTTACCTTCAAGGACAGGCAGCATCCAATTTTAGATAAAATGTCTTTTCTGTGGGAATGAGATTTTGAAGGTGAAATTGTGACTATATATATATATATATATATATATATATATATATATATAGTTATTTTCAATTGTTTGGATTACTGGCTGAAACCATTAAATGAGCAAATAAAGTTGGTAATTGGTGAATATATAGGCTTTATTAGGCAGAGTCAAAATAAGAAACAACAAAATAAGAACTAAGTTAAAAAGGAAGAGAGTGAGGAGGAGGAGAATATATGAGAGAACAAAGAAGAGAAGGATAAAAAGAAGAAGGAAGTGAAGGAGGAAGAAGGGACAGGGCAGTATTTTCAGCAACAGCAGTTCATAGGACAGGAGTCAAATGTATGAATGCCTCTGGAATGTGACCATCCTCATTCAACACAATTCCCATTGCCTTTTCCCTTCTATTCCTGAGTCTCTACTTAATTGTTTATATACTCACCTTTCTTTGCTCTCCTAGACAAGTGATGTCCTTCTCATATAAGCCCTCAGAATATCCCCTCAAGAAAGTGGCTTTGCCTTTAAATGCATTTTGGGGGGCACCTGGGTGGCTTAGTTGGTTAAAAGTCTGGCTCTTGGTTTTGGCTCAGGTCATGATCTCTCAGTTCGTCAATTCTAGCCCTGCATCTGACTCTTCACTGTCAGTGCAGAGCCTGCTTAGGATTCTCTCTCCCTCTCTCTCTCTGACCCTCCCTGCTTGTTCTTGCTCCCTTTCTCAAAATAAATGAACTGAAAAAAATAAAAATGCAATGCATTTTGACGCTCCGTGCTGATGACTGCCTCTGAATGAGTGAGCCCTGTGTGTCCTCAGATTCTATTTCCTTTTGGATTCTCAGTTTCCTCATAAACACCTCTGAGGGAACAGTATAATATAATTACCTAATACATGGGCCTCCTTTGTCTTCTATGGAATAATTCCTTTACCTTATAAAAATAGAAATATCCTATTGGAACATTTCCAGTAAGAACAGATGGTTAAGCAGATTTATTGGCTATCACAAAGGTCTTATAACTTTTCAAGTTTTGATTGAGGGGCCATACAAACATATTATTTACAACATAAATTGTATGTGGTTTCTGCAAAGTTATTAAATACCTCATGTAGCTGCAATCCAATTCCTTTTGTCCAGTGCTCTGTATCTAGATTAATCTGCAGTGTTGACTACATGTGTCCGAAGATAGCAGGTATGAGGGAGGAAACACATCTCAACTACCTGACGGTTTTCACTTCATGTTGTCATGGCTTTTGAAATTGATGTTGGCTTAGAGGCATCTTTTTCTAAAATATGAGCATTCAAACCAAGTCTCAAGCATTAGTATGTATTTTCGTTTAAGTAGATTGCCTTCTTCATTCCACATAAATGCGATCACCTGCATTGAGTAAATGGAAATTGTGATTGCATGAGGCAAAAGAAAAGCCATGAAGAATTGAGTGAAGAAACAATTTTGAAATTGAATTTCCTCTCGGGAGTAGAGGGCCTGGAGGGAGGCAGCACCGTGTTGAGAGTTTAGAACAGCAAGGAGGCAGGGAGAAACTAGACCAGAGGAAGAAGACTGTAAGATCTGCTGTTATTTAATGTGGCCAATAGTGCATGCTTATAGACATTTATTGTACTTACACCTATATTTTAATGTAATTTGTGGATGATATGTAAATAGAACAATAAATCAGTGAGAATAACACGATGAATCAAAGGAGATTCCAGTGTAGGATGGAAGAACAATAGCTCTCAAATTTGCATCAGCCTTATCTGGGAGCTTGTTAGAAATGCAAATTCTTCAACCACACCCCATTCTCCTGAACCAAAAAGTCTGTGAGTGAGGGCCAGCATTCCACACTTCAGCAAATCCTGCTGATGATTCTGATGCGGGTTCAAGCCTGAGAAACACTGAGAAAGAGCAGATAGAAATCAAGAGCATCATTCCAGGTAGAGGAGTGAATGGCTGATGAAGGTAAATGGGAGGGGAAGGTTAGGATGGCATTATTCAAACAGTCTGAAGTGTGAGTGAGTGACAGACTGAGTTCCTCTTCAGCCAAGCAGAATGCAAATGGTTTCTATTCTGAGCAAATGTGCCTTCAGTGCTACTCCCATTGCCTCAGGATGTCCCAGTTGACAACATCAGGTCCTATCTACACCTGAGTCCAATTCTGTTTGGGGAATATGACTCTTACCAAATGTAGCAAGGCCAAGGTGAGCTGGATCTCCCATTCATTTAATATTTGTATCAAAAAGCCAATGAGATGAGTACATTTCTGATTTGGCAGTTATCTGAATTTAAACTATCAATCAGATCTACATTTAAGGCCCACCAAATTCAGCTCAATTTAGTGACCAAAGAAAAGAAGTATTATTATACAGTGGTATTTCCATAGGAAGTTCCAAATCTCAGATATAAGTTGCCCATGAAATCCCTGCTAAAACAACCACTTTTGGGATGTCTGGGTGGCTCAGTTGGTTCAACATCCAACTCTATTTCAGCTCAGGTCATTGTCTTACTGTTTGTGAGATCAAGCCCCATGTGGCACAGAGCCTTCTTGGAATTATCTCTCCCTCTCTCTCTCTGACCCTCTCCCACTTGTACTCTCTGTCTAAATAAATAAATAAACTTTAAAAGAAAAAAATAAATAAAAAGACAACTTTCAAAGTTCCCTGCATGTGACCCTAATTAATAAATAGCTAACACAGAATCACTCTGTGCAGTATGCTTTTATTTCCTGTCATCTTTTCAAAGCAAAATAAATGTTTTGCCTCATGGAAAAATTAAATATTTCCATTTCAGAAAAGCTGACAAAAATATGATTGATATCACCAATTATTAGAATCTTACAAAGACCCTCTCAGAACTTGTTCTTCCATGAATGTTAGAGTTTATCATGGCCATCCAGAAAAGCCATCATAAGTATATGAGTTAGGTACATTATTTTATGCAAATAACCATTAGTGCCTTTTTCTAAGCCCTCATTTTTTCAACAAAGCAGTTTCAATTTACTATTAGAAAGAAAATCTGTCCCCTACAATTATACTGTATATCGTAATTGCCCATTTTTAATGCAATTTTCTTTTACTGATCACAGCCGTAAATTTTCCAAAAGGTTAGGTAACTGACTAATTTGATGCCAAGTATCTTATCTCTAGGGACTTCGGTTATGAAATGTCACTTTGATTGTCTCCATAGCAAGCCATGTCATATATGAACAAATCTATCTTACTGTCTAATTTGACCCAATTTTCCATATTGCTTAATAAGCACATTACAGTGAATCACTGATCTATTATCCAAGGAATTATGAAGCTTTTGGATTATCTTCCATTGCACCTGCTTTAATCAGTATATTGCCTTGGGTATTATGGTCACTTTATCCTTTAATAAAAGAATTGTTAATATCTTCATACGCAATTTCAAGCAATTTGCAAAATTAGGTTAGTGGGATTTTATGTAGAATTTATCATAAACTCAGTTATTTAACATGATGTTTTCAGAAATAATTCTTATGTTTCCAACATCCTCAAGTTAATATTTTCATTAAACAAATTATCATTATTCAAAATGGTAAATTTCATTTAAGGAAACAGAGAGTTGTGTTCTTGTTCTAAAGTTACTTTCATTTGCTCTGACACTATTAGCTATTTTTTTAATTGAAAAAGTCAATACTAATAAAAGCTATAGTGCTTGTGGCCCTGTATAGTTAAAGAAATTTAAAACCATTTTTAGAAATAATTTGCTGAGAGACATGATTGCATAATTTAATGAGTTGTATGGAATAATTTCTTTGTTTTTGAATATACTGCTTCCTATCAGTAATATGTTAACTCTCCTTATTAATTAAGGATTCATTATATCTTCTTTGTATAAGTCACATATATTACCAATATATTGATATTGGACATGAAACTACCATTTGCAGAATCTGTATCTCCTCTACCAGAACGTCAAAGTCTCCATCACATACTTGAACTTATTTGCATAAAAAAACACCCATTGAGATATTTATCATGTGAGTAACCATGTCTCATGGTAGAAATGTTCAGCCCTGACCCTAGATGAGCTCACAGTCTAATAGGAAATTTACATTGCAACATGGAAAGTTTGACAGAGATGCAGCAATCAACAGTTAAAAGCCAGACACTCCTTCCTTCCCAGAAGTTGAAATTAGTAAATTCGGTTTTCTGGTAGGTATAGGTTAAATTTCCTAGAACTTTAAACATAATTGCCTTTTAAAAATACCTGCAGTACTGAGAAAATGAACACTTTGCATTTGGTTATAAAATTTAGAATTATGATGACTTATAAACAATACTTTTGCTTTTTTAGCTTTTCATTTCAAGTGTTAGGTAGTGAGCTCTTTATTTGGCATAGCCCTAGAGGCTAGCAAGAAAACACTTTTATTTAATTTAGTGACAACCAAAAGAAAGTAAAAAAGGGATAAAAGAAACATGTTTCTGTTTTAAAGAAAATTTTACTAGTCCTGATTATAAAAGTCTGTGTCCTACTAACTAGGGACATTTCTCCCCCATTTATGTCTTTTGAAAAGGTCCCATTTGATTAGCTGTCCATTCTCTTTGATCTTTATACCCTATTTCCTAATCGTTTACTTAAGCTACTTAATATAAGAAAACAAGATACCACTAGCTCCCTCAATAAAATATGGTTTTATTGGTTTATCAGAAGTTATAGGTCTCAACTTTTTCTAAAATGTTTTTCAAAGTTAAGGGTTGGTATCTGAACTGAAGTAAGATTGTCTAGAATTCAAATTCCATACAAAATTCCATTTTTGTACTGGTTCACAACACTCATATCCTTTTCCAGCCAAAACATGAGAAAGTGAAGAGTAGAAGTTACTCATAAAAATTGGTTTGAGCCTTAGGTATGTCACTCTCCAGCTACACGGTTTTGGAGGAGTCATTGTTTCACTCCATCGCCTGGCTGTTAATGATAAAGCTTGAAAGTAAACCCTGCCTATGTTATCACTAGGAGCTGCACGAAGCATCAAGTGCAAGTGCCATAATACATGTGTACCTGTTTTGTGAACGTCAAGGTGTTATATAAATAGTTGTCCTTTTTGCTGGAAAGGGCTTCACAGCTATTAGGGATTTGCTAAATAAAGAGATGGTGTTGGAACTGTTTCTAACATTTCCAACTTTCTGGAGAAATAAATACCCAGATTCTAGATTTTCTGTAGATAGCCCTTAAAGTGCTTCTATAAGATTAGTCTGGTTTGCTGTTTAGTGTCTTTTTAGGATAATGATCTATATTTATATAGAGAGATTTTCATCTTTCAAAAGTGAAACTTAGGTACATTGAGTTGTATACTTTTGAATTGCATTGGTGGTTTAGATGGAACACATGTCCTTTATATAAGGGAAGTTAGACCTTTGAGGTTTTTTGCACAGATTTTCTAACAAATATTTTTACAAAAAAATGTTTACTCAGAAAATGTCTGCTTATGTGATAATGAAAACTCATATATCTTTAAATGTCTTATGATGACATTTGGCAAGGATCAGTGAGAGTATTCTCAAATATTAGAAAAATAAAAATAAATGTCTGAGGGCAAATTCTAAAGGATGTTTTATTTCCCTGTTATTTAGAAGTTTTCTGAATCTCAAAATGATAGTTATTAATTATTATTCTCAGGAAAGGCATGGTATTATTATCTTTCCATGCTATTTTATTTCACTTTTGACAATATATTTGTCTTATGAACAGCGACTATGAAATCTATTTGGTGTGCACCAAATCCATGCCTCAAAGTTTTTCATGTTCAGATTTTAATGATTGCACAATACTAATTAAGCTAATTCATTTCACTTCAAAATAAGGGGGACTTATGAAACATTATTAAATTAATACAATATAATTTTCCAGATTTTAATAATTAATCAAATGAAATAAGTACAAGTAAAATTTTTGGCACAGAATTGTGCCATTAAATAAAACCTCAGACACAAGATACAAGGAAGACTATGAATTCCATGCCAAGAAATTTTGAAGGATTTCAAGCAGCAAAGCCAAATTATAATACCCATAATTTTAAGAAATTATCATGTACACATTGAAAAGTCAGGAGGAGGTGAAACTAGAAGCAGAAGAAAATTAGAAAGATGGCAAGTAATTCCTGAGGGGAATGGAAAGGATAATAGATGAAGGATGTTTGCGTGAGGTTCAGTTCACAGAGCAGTTGGATATCAGGGTAAGGAGAAAGGAGTCAAGAATGCTTTCAGGAATGCTAGTTTTGTAGATCTATGTTAGTCTGTGCCTTTCAAGAAAATATATGATTGAAGAAATAGACATAAGGCATATGAATATGTTAGAAATAGAAACTTGGGACTGGATGAGCCTACAGAATAAAGTGTATAGAATGAGAAGGGGTAAGTACTAAAGAGAAAATCCTAATCAGAAAAGGAGCTCACAAAAAAAGATGGAGAACACTAGCTAAAGAAGATAAAGCAACCAGAAAGGAAGGAGTGGGTTAAATATCAAATGTTGCTACTGGGTCAAAGAAAACAAAGACTGAGAAACTGCCATTGAATGAAAAGAAGTTTTGGTAACATTGGCAAAGATATATTCCTGGGGTGATATGGGTAGAAAGGTAGAAAAAAAATGGTGGATTGAGGAATGAGTGAGAAATAGGAAAATAGAAAAAAAGTGGGAGAACAGATAAGGGAAGGAGAAAGGGAGAGATGTAGAAGGAAACAAAAGGAGATTAGGAGTTCAGGGAATTTGGGTTGATTTATTGTTGATATATGGATTTGACTTTTGACTTTTTTTTTTAAACCAGGAAAAAGAGAGGATTAACATTAAGGCTGAAGTGATTGATATAGTAAGTTGTTAGGGAGGCAGAAAGAGGTGAGTTAAGACTAGACCCTAGTCTCAGGAAAATAAATATCACTTCCAGAAGAAAGCAAGGAGAGAAGGAGCAAGGGAGGGAGGGAGAGAGGGGAAGGGAAGAGAAGTTGATTAGGTAAGATTCTGTGTTGGTTACAAAAACTTGAGGCACTTTTATTGGTGTGCGATGGCAAGAAGGAAGTGTATTTCCTAAAAAATGAAAGTCTTAGAGGAAGAGTCTATAACTTCATACAATAGAAAGCAAAATTATAAGGAGGTTGTCCCAAGAAAGAATGATTATTGTATGAAAGGAAATGAGAAAAAAGTAGGAAGAGAAGGAGGAAACTGGATATATTTTCCTCCTTTCTACTTCTGTGAGTATTAATAATATTCCAAGCTTTTGTTTGTACTTTCAGCAAATGCTCACTGAGTGTCAACTATATACCAGGCACATTTAGAGACAGAAAACACAAGGAAAAAACCAAACTCCTTGTTCTGAGGAAGGCTTCTCTTAAGTGGGGGGTGCTGGAAATAAAAGAACCATGAGATGACTGTAAGTGCTAGATAGACATTACAGTATGGCAAGTCCAAGAAGGGTTTACCAGGTGACTACATTGTATCCGATGGGAGTGGTTAACTGAGATCTAAATGACAAAAAGAAATTGGCAAACCCAAGGTAAGGGGAGTCCAGGAAGCGACTTTAAGGCAAGAATGAGTTTGACATGTTACAGGGAGAGAAAGAAGGCCAATGAAGAGGAGAATAGAATGAGATGGTTTAAGAAATACGGACAAGAACCCAATCGCATTAGACTTTTTAAGCCAAAAGGAGTGCAGCTTTTATTCTGAGTGATGAAATGACATCAAAGCAGGTGAGTGAAGTGATCTGATTGACTTTTTGAAAGAT
Source organism: Acinonyx jubatus (assembly GCF_027475565.1). NCBI lineage: Eukaryota > Metazoa > Chordata > Mammalia > Carnivora > Felidae > Acinonyx > Acinonyx jubatus. Next base: position 29,466,728 of record NC_069384.1, read on the forward strand.
CACTGGAGTTGCTGTGGAGAGACTAGAATTTAGTAGGTCAAGGGAGAAAGAATAGACAATTGGGTGGAATGTGGTGATGAGGGCTTGGGCCAAGGTGGAAGGGATGGAAAGATATGGACATATTTGTAATATGTTTAACAATAGATTTAGTGGGACATGCTGGACTAACACTGAGAAATTAAGGATAATATTTTGGTTTTTGTCTTCATGTGGGGCCTTTTACTGAGAAAGGCAATTCCAAAATAGGAAGAGAAACTCAGATTCTGTTCAATGACTAATAGTTTGAAATATCCATTAGACATTCATGAGGAGACATTGAGTAAGAGTTGAAGAGAGGAGTCTGAAGTTCCTGAGGAGTTAATCTCTATTGCTGTCTCCTTACTCTGTTTTTTATTTGTTAGTAGAAATTATCCCCATCTGACATACTATGTATTTACCTTTTGTTTATTTATTAACTGTCACACACACACACACACACACACACACACACACACACACACACACGCACACACCACACACTAGAATGGGAGCTTCATAAAGACAAGGAATTAATTTTCACAGTTATGTTCTCAGCAACTAGTAGAGTACTTAACAGATGCTCATTAAGTGTTTATTGGAAAAAAAGACTTTGGTATGTCCCATCTTTCTCATGGGTATTTTGCATATTCTGAGATCCTTTTATAAATGCCAAAGTGAAGAAATGACATAGATGTCTATGTAATTCATGATGATGTCATTCCTTTTCCCTAATTTTTCAGTACTGAGTTCTCTAGGCTACCTAGAGACACAAAACTTTTTCTACTACTTCAAAAATAGTCCAAGACACATGAATCTCTGCAAATCTGCCTAGGGACCATTCACCAATACCCATCATGCACCCAATCAAACTCAGTGCATCCTGTTATCAGTATCCTTGGGAAAAGGACAAAGGCCATTGCCTCCTTTCCCTTCTATCTACCTGCTTTCTCCTAGGCCCATGGGTATTTGTTCAAATCCTGTAACGAATGAGCCAGGAAACAAAATGCAACTGAGGCACATGCAGTTCCCTTTTTCAAAACTTTCCTTGTGTTTCCATGATGTCTTTCCTAAATAATTGTTCAGCCTTAAACCCTCTAAACTTTTCAAGAGAATGAAACTTCTGGGCAAGGCAATGACTCGTATCTTTTTGCTTTCTGTTTCATCATATCCTTCCTAATGGCAATGGATCTCACTGTAATGATCTATGTGTTTTAATGGAAAGAAGAGAATTGTAAAAATAGGGAGAGAAACAAACAAAAAATGTAGGTTACTATCTTTACAAATAATATTCTGATACACATAGATTTTTTTCCTATTTCAACAGTAAATGAATTTTATTACACTTTAGTAAGAGCTTTGAAAAAGAACTTTTATTAAAGCTTTTAAAATAAACCCAGCAGTCCAGGAAATAATTCACATGAAGCACCAGAAGTGGTTGTACTTTCCAATTCACACTCTCAGGGCAGAAGTTCAGGCAAGGTGTACTTAGGTCCTCTGCTTATGGTCTCAGAAGGGTACAGTCCAGTTTCCAAGTGGGGCTACAGTTTTACTATAATCTCAACTGGTGAACAATCTAACCTCCCTTAGGTTATTCATCTCTTTGCAGTTGTAGGACCAAAGTCCCCATTTTCATGCTGGCCGGCTGATCCTAGAAACTGCTTGTAATTCCTCAGGGCCATCTCTGTAGACCCTCTTACACCATGGTAGTTTACTTCTTCAAAGCCAGCAAAGGAGAGTCTCTCTACCTCCACTTTGCTAAGACAGAGTCTTATAAAATAAATATATGGTATTCATAGAAATGACATCCCATCACCTTGTCATATTTTATTATTGTTACCAAGTCACAGGCCAGACTTACATTCAAGGAGAAGGGGAGTGCACAGTACATAAAGACTAAGAATCAGGGATCATTGAGGATCAATTTATGGTTTGTCTGCTACAATAATGAAAAGGTCTGCATTACTTTTCTATTGCTGCATAACACATGATCCCAAATTAGTAGTTTAAAACACACATTATCTCACATTTTCCGTGGCTCAGGAATTTGTCATGGAATGGTTAGGTTCTCTGATCAGGAATTTGTATGACATAAGTCAAGGTGTCCTGGGAGCTATGTATCATCTGAGGCTCATGATCCACTTTTAAGTTCACTTAGGGCCCCAGCAAGATTTAATTCCCTGAGATCTCAGTGATTGTACACATGAGGTCCTTCCTTCCTTCCTCCTTCTCCCTCCTCCCTCCCTCCCATCTTTCCTCTATCTCTCTCTCTCTCTTTCTTTCTTCTTTCTTTCTTTCTTTCTTTCTTTCTTTCTTTCTTTCTTTCTTTCAATTCAGGTATAATTGACATATAACATTATAGTAGTTTTAGATGCAGAGAGTAACTCTTAAAAGTTTTCATTACATGGAAAAAAGTGTAACTATGTATGGTGATGGATGTTAACTAGACTTACTGAAGGTCCTGATTTATTGATGGCCATTCTCAACTCCTAGAAGTGAATCATAATTGCCTGCCACATGATCTTCTCCACATGTTACTACTTCAAGACCAAAAGGAATATGTCTCAAGAACTTTGAATTTCTGATCTCTTCTGCCAGTATCTTCTAGACCCAGATTTCAAAATTCACCCAGCAATGCCATGTGATCATGTCTGATGTGCCTGTATCATCTTTAATTACATCTACCTAATCCTTTTTCCCAAGAGAGGTAACATAACTCCTGGAATAGTATCTCATCATGCCTACAGGTTCCCCCTACTCTCAAGGGGAGAGAATTATACAAAACCTGTACATTGGTAGGTGGACAACTTGGGGGCTATCTTAGAATTTGTCCTACCACAGGGTTAATGAGCAGTAGTGTTCATTAGGATAGACAATGGGAAACAAATGTATTAGGTATTTTAAAAAAAATTTAAAAATAATCTTAAAACTGAACTTATTGTAATGAGCCACTTTTAAAGTTAGAAGATCAAGTTCACTGTAGAAATTGTAGCTGTTGTTCTGATATCTAGAATGAGGATTTTGAGGTATCTATTTTTGTGCAAGCATTCTTTTCTTGGTTAAGAGTAGAAAATTCAATGATTAGAATACTAGTACTGACTTTGTGCAGTTTTGTCTAAGAGAAGCATTTGCCTCCTTAAGGTTCAGTAACTCTGAAGAAAAAAGGAATGGTAACTAATGGACTTTTTTAGAGATAAGAGCCTAGATTTAGTCCATTGCTAAAATGAGAAATTACCGACACTTACCTTAAAAATATCAGAATAAATGGAAACCAGAATGGGTTGGTGGAGAGAGCGCTAGACTAGAAGATAAAAACTAGAATTCTTATTCTGATGGCCTAAGTAAGGTAGATGTTTTGGCAGAATCTTAACTTCTGTGAGTTTGGGTTTTCTCAATTATAAAACTATAAAGTTAAAACACGTGGTTATACATTTTCATTCAGTTATCAAACTTCATGATTTTGTGATTCGAAGTGAAGACACTAGTCCCTCAGGGAGAAGTTTTCACCAAAATTTGTCACTGCCTAATGCACAGTCTCATGATTAATAAAGCAGTTGTTTATTTATAACTTCTTTACTTGGTCGTTGAGTTCAACATTTTCTATGAGTTATTGTTACTTCTAGAAAAACTAATTTTGTATTATAATTTTCCATCTGTTACATGTAAATATAGATGAATTAAACAAATTATAAAAAACTGTCCAAAGTATATGAAGATATTATTTTTAAGTATAAAAGGTAATCTCAAAATATACTTTTATGAACATTTTAATATCATAGTTAATGAAACATTTTTGCAGTTATTCAATTATGATAAAGTTATGCTTGAAAACAAGGAGCTGATGACTATAGAAATATAATTTTAATAAACATGTTTTATTAAAGGATCTCCAAAGGCACACATTCAGACATATCTCAAATTGAAGAGCATTCCAAAATAAAGTAATCGTGTATTACTTGACCTGTTCATCTGTGATATCATGGCTGTTGATTAAAGAGTTTCTGTTTTCACTTGTCAAATGCTCCTCTAAAATATAAGCTTTTGCTTGAGTTAATCCACCTTTTCTAGCATCAGGGATTTGTTTTCCTTCAAATGCCACATTCTCTTCCACCTTCTATATCCTTCTTTTTATGAAGAAATAAATTATTTATCTATTTTACTCAAGGCTAAAGAATGGATCTCCATCACTAGGGTTAAAGAAAATCAGGATTGATACTCTTCCTCAGTCACAACCCACAATATGTCTCAATGGGATTTCATGACACTACTGATTCAACTGCAGATCAGCATGGAACACTTTTGGCAGAGTGAGGTCCAGAATCAATAGTTCTCTCTTCTTGGCCCAAGGGGACCCTGATAGTTCTGATTTGTACAAGTCTGTTTTTGGTTTTCTGTTCTTTATAACATGTATTGTTACTAGGGTTTGAAAGCAAACAAACGCTGAGCATTTTACAGAAAGAAAAAAAAATTTACATTTGGCTGGAAGAAAGCATTAAACCAGAGCACAAAAATTATTTTGGAGGGCTTACAGTTTGTTCAGGACTGTGAGAAATGACAAAAGTACACTTCTTCCAACTTAATATATCCTTCTGTTAGAGTTATTCATGGAGAAAGGACACACATTTTTGGTAATTTTTAATTTAAGAAATGCAACCCTAAAGTTGAGAAAGTTCCAGAATGAGGGCTAAGGACTGGAACTGTCAGATTTAAGTGAAGAAAAGTTGGAAATACAATGGTATTAGTATGAGTGACTTAGATATCTTATAGCTTATGCCGTGTAGTCTATATTTTGATTTAGGGCTTTTGAAGCTATAAGAATTAGTAGATTGAAAGTAACAAAAATAAAAGAAGAGTGACTAGGACAAATACCTTAGCTAAACTATAAATATTATAGAATTAATTTATTTGATTATCAATAAGGATTGATCAAAACCAAGTTACATGCACTATCAGTAAGTAGTCATGTGAGATATGTATTAGCAATATCAGAATGTGATCTTATTACATTTGATGTCCAGCCTTGCACCCGTCCCATAAATCTGTGATTGCGCGCGCGCACACACACACACACACACACACACACACACACACACACCACATACAACTCCATTGTGGTTAACAGTATTAAGTTGGATGAAAGCGATTGAGGCACCCAATGGAATTTGGAAATTACTGAAGAATTAGCCCCCTTGGGCTACAAATACAGAATGAAGTAGATGGGAAATAATTCAGAAATGTACTGCTTTTTATGGACTCCTTTCAGCAACTCTGGCACATATAACATTAACAAGAATATTTTACTTCTTTTACACATACTTTTATTAAATAATTACTCAAGAAAATATATTTATTAGAGTCAACATTTTCTTTCTCCTGGAATGAGAACCCCAGTTTCAAAATTATAATATTCTCACATTCCCCCCCACCTTCTTTCCTCTCTCATTATAACTTTGTTAGATGTGAGACTAAAGACTTGGAATAAAAATAAAAAATAAAAAATATAATGCTGCTAGGTGTTATTAGTATTTTAAAAATACAGGCTCAGTGATAAAAGTGATTTCTGTTTTTGGCCATATTAGGCCTTCTAATTACCTGTGCATTTTATCACTATGGTCCAATATTTATTATTGTAAATAGATGAAAAATAACTGCATGATTGAAATAATCCTGATATATTAAAGGTAAAATTATATACTAACTGGTTAGGTGTCCACTTCTTCAGACCATGCATGTTCTTTCATAGATTTTACTCTTGGTCCATTTGTTTCTGAGGGTAGCATCAAAAAGAAACATTTTATATATAAATATATATATTTATTTATATATAAATATTTATATGTATTTAAGGTCATTCTTCACTTCAGGTCTCCAGAAAATCTACTGCAGATAGTTTGTCTTAGATGGCAAAATTGTCACAGAGAAGAACACTGACATTTAGTTTATAAAAGGGCACCAAGGAAGAAAGGAAACAAAAGCTTTCCAAGTTTTTGTTTTTTTCTGGGTTTTGCTGCCATACAAACTTCTCAATGTTTCACCTTTCCTACATGTTTATATGAATCTTCCTATATAATTCAGCCATAACAATTTACTATAGACAGCTTTCTCCTCAGAGTTAATAGAGAATATTCCACAATCCCAGACTTCAAACTATACTACAAAGTTGTAATCATCAAGACAGTAGGGTACTGGCACAAGAACAGACACTTACATCAATGGAACAGAATAGAGAACCCAGAAATGGACCCACAAACGTATGGCCAACTAATCTCTGACAAAGCAGGAAAGAATATCCAATGGAATAAAGACAGCCTCTTCAGCAAGTGGTGCTGGGAAAACTGGACAGCGACATGCAGAGGAATGAATCTGGGCCAATCCTTACACTATACACAAAAATAAACTCAAAATGGATGAAAGACCTAAATGTAAGACAGATAGCCATCAAAATCCTTGAGGAGAAAACAGGCAGAAATCTCTTTGATCTTGGCCGCAGCAACTTCTTAACTCAACATGTCTCAGGAGGCAAGTGAAACAAAAGCAAAAATGAATTTCTGGGACTTCATCAAAATAAAAAGCTTCTGCACAGCAAAGGAAACAATCAGCAAAACTAAAAGACAATGGACAGAATGGGAGATGATATTTGCAAACGACATATCAGATAAAGGGTTAGTATCCAAAATCTATAAAAAACTTATCAAACTCAACACCCAAAAAACAAAGAATCCAGTGAAGAAATGGGCAAAAACATGAATAGACACTTCACCAAAGAAAACATCCAGATGGCCAACCAACACAGCAACATGATGCTCAACATCACTCATCATCAGGGAAATAAAAATCAAAACCACCATGAGATACCACCTTACTCCTGTCAGAATGGCTAACATTAACAACTCAGGCAACAACAGATGTTGGCAAGGATGCGGAGAAAGAGGATATCTTTTGCATTGTTGGTGGCAATGCAAGCTGGTACAGCCACTCTGGAAAACAGTATGGAGGTTTCCCAAAAAACAAAAAATAGAAGTACCCTATGACCCAGCAATTACACTACTAGGCATTTATCCACGGGACACAGGTGTGCTATTTCAAAGGGACACAGGCACCCCCATGTTTATAGCAGCACTATCAACAATAGCCAAGTTATGGAAACAGCCCAAATGTCCATCGATGGATGAATAGATAAAGAAAATGTGGTATAGGGGCGCCTGGGTGGCGCAGTCGGTTAAGCGTCCGACTTCAGCCAGGTCACGATCTCGCGGTCCGGGAGTTCGAGCCCCGCTTCAGGCTCTGGGCTGATGGTTCAGGACCTGGAGCCTGTTTCCGATTCTGTGTCTCCCTCTCTCTCTGCCCCTCCCCTGTTCATGCTCTGTCTCTCTCTGTCCCAAAAATAAATAAACGTTGAAAAAAAAATTAAAAAAAAAAAAAAGAAAATGTGGTATATATATACAATGGAATATTACTCAGCTATGAAAAAGAATGAAATCTTGCCATTTGCAACTACGTGGATGGATCTGGAGGGTATTATGCCAAGTGAAATTAGTCAGTCAGAGAAAGACAAAAATCATATAACTTCACTCATATGAGGACTTTAATAGACAAAACAGATGAACATAAGGGAAAGGAAACAAAAATAATATAAAAACAGGGAGGGGGATAAAATAGAAGAGACTCATAAATACGGAGAACAAACTGAGGGTTACTGGAGGGGTTGTGGGAGGGGGGATTGGCTACATGGGTAAGGAGCACTAAGGAATCTACTCCTGAAATCATTGTTGCACTATGTGCTAACAAATTTGGACGCAAATTTTTTAAAAAATTAAATTTAATTAAAAAAAGAGAATATTCAACCAACTTGGAATTTGTGATCAATTATCTGCTTTTCACCACTAAAATGAATAAGAAGAAAGAACATAATTGAATGAGTTTTTTTTAATAAATTTATTATGAAGTTGGCTATCACACAGTGTATACAGTGTGCTCTTAGTTTTGGGGGTAGATTCCCATGATTTATCACTTATGTACAACACCCAGTGCTCATTCCAACAAGTGCCCTCCTCAATGCCCATCACCCATTTCCCCTGCCCCCTCCCCAATCAACCCTCAGTTTGTTCTCTGTATTTAAGAGTTGGGAGGCAAACCATAAGAATGAGTGTTTTTTATATTTTATAGTTATATACATTTTTAACATATTGTTACTGTTTGTGTGTTTGTAGTTATATCTTTACAAACACATAATAACTATGTTTATTGTTACATGCCTTTTAATAATTTCTCTAATAATTCTAAATAGTTTTATAATCATACATAATCATAAAATTGTAATTTTATAATTTAATTTTAAAACTTCTATACCTTTGGGGCACCTGGGTGGCTCACTCAGTTAACCATCTGACTTCAGCTCAGGTCCTGATCTCGCTGCTTTTGAGTTTTCGCATTGTGTGGGGCTCTGTGCTGATAGTTCAGAGCCTGGAGCCTGCTTTGGTTTCTGTGTCTCCCTCTCTCTGTGCCCCTTCCCCGTTCATGCTCTATCTTTCTCTCTCAAAAATAAATAAACATTAAAAAAATTTAAAGAAAAAACTTCTATAATTTTGTCATTATATAATTAAAAATTTTAATACCATAATTGAAAAATATAATGCTTTACTTTTGTTGTTTTGTTTTTTAATGTTTTATTAAAGTACAATTAACATACAATTTTCTATTTCAATAGTATAATATGATTCAGAAATTTTATACATTTCTCAGTGCTCTTCAAAATAAGTATACTATTAATCCCCTTCATCTATTTTACCCATCACCCCCCAGCTTCCCCGCTGGCAACCACCAGTTTAAACTATAATGCTTTAGAATTTGAGTGTTTAAATTCATTGGAAAAGACATCCACATTCAAATCAGAAAAAGGCAATAAAGCTGCCCATGTTTTGGACATGTTTTTGCATTGCATTGTGGCTGTCTCAATATTTACCCACATGGGTAAAATCTATTTGACTATTGCTGTCGACCATAACACTTTCATCTCGTTTTTTATTTCCTTGGATGTTTTGAAGTTGCTAACCTCACTCATCAACACAAGTCTTCCTGGCACGTGGCACTTTGTATTTTGTCACTGTCTTTCTTTCTTTCTTTTTTATTTTTTTTAATGTTTATTTTTGAGACAGAGAGAGCCAGAGAATGAATGGGGGAGGGTCAGAGAGAGGGAGACACAGAATCTGAAGCAGGCTCCAGGCTCCAAGCTGTCAGCACAGAGCCCGACACTGGGCTCCAACTCACGGACTGTGAGATCATGACCAAAGCTGAAGTCGGATGCTTAACCAACTGAGCCACTCAGGCACCCCTTGTCACTGTCTTTCTGAAACAAACCTGGGATGTTAATATATCTTTGTACCTAAAGCCCAAAAATTTAGACAAAAGAAAAGAAATCAAAAAAAGAAAGAAAAGGAAAGGAGGAGAGGAGAGGAGAGGAGAGAAGAAAAGGGAAGGGAGGGGAGAGAAGAGCAGAGGAAAGGAAAATTAAGTTAAAGTAAGAAAAGTCTATCCAATAAAATCTTTGTTGAGGTCAAGATATCAAAATACCAGAAGATAGCTTTAGACTGTTGTCCTGGTCTTATTTACCCTTATTCAATTATTTTGGGAAGTTCAATGTTTTTCCACTAAATACTAAACACATTATTGTTTTGTCAAATATGTTTCCTTACTTTTTCAAATTCTATACCCTTTATTTTTACACCTTACATCTTGTAAAGCCTTCAACTTTTCTCTGGATGACACTCATCCACTCAGTTCTTATTCATCCCTAACCCTTAGTCTATAACCCAAACTAGGAAAGCTGTTAGAACACAAACTTACATTGCTGGCTCTGATACCCCATCCAAAATAAGTTTTTCTGTACCACTGAAGGTCACTGAATGGATCACCTTTTTCTCCTCAACTTTAAAGCTAACAAGAATAATATGTGTAGTAGAAAATAATTTTTAGTTTCGCTCTCTCTCTTATGTATTTTTTAAATATTTATTTTTGAGAGAGAGGTGGGGGAGGGGCAGAGAGAGAGGGAGACAGAGGATCTGAAGCAGGCTCCTTGTTGTCAGTGCAAAGCCCTATGCAGGTCCCGAAATCACAGACTGCAAGATCATGACCTGAGCCAAAATTAGATGCTTATCATACTGAGCCACCCAGGCACCACTAGTTTCCTTTTTCAAATAAATGTTGATTTCTTAAATTTGTCCCAAAAATAAAGGAATACAAAATATGGAAATACTTAACACAAAATTGAGGGGAATCTACCTTGAAAGTACACAGGATCCAGCAATTCCATTCCTATGTATATAGTTCCCCAAATTGAAAACCGGTAAAATATTTGTAACTAAATGTTTGTAGCTGCACTACTCACAATAGCCAAAAGATGGAAAAAAAAACAAGTATCCATCAATGAATGAATGAATACAATGAAGTATTTACATACAATGAAATATTTTTCAGATGTAAAAAGATGCATCTGATATTTAAAATATTTAAAATATTTAAAAAATACTGATACATGGAAAAACCTTGAAAACTTTATGCTAAATGAAATAAATCATACATAAAAGGATAAATATATGATTCCACTTATATGAAATACCTAGAATGATTGAATTTGTAGACAGAGAAAACAGATTTGTGGTTGCCAGGGGCTGGGAGGTATAGGCAATAAGTGACTGCTTAAGAAGTACAGGGTTTGCTTTTGAGTTGATAAAAATGTTTTGGAATTTCATATAAGTGATGGCTTCCCAATCCATAAAATGCCACTGGATTGTACACTTTCTTTTTTTTAATGTTTATTTATTTTGAGAAGGAAAGAACATGTGTGCCTATGCACTCGTGAGCAGGGGATGGCAGAGAGAGAGGGAGAGAAGAGAATCCTAAGCAGGCTTCACACTGTCAGAACAGAGCCCGATGCAGGGCTCATTCTCAGGAACTGAGAGACCATGACTTGAGCTAAAATCTAGAGTCCAATGCTGAACCGCCCGAGCCACCCAGGTGCCCTGGATTGTGTGCTTCAAAATGGTTAATTCTTTATAATTTGAATTTCATTTAATTTTTTTTCATTTGTGTAATGTTTATTTATTTTTGAGAAAGAGCCAGAGCATGAGCAGGAGAGGGTCAGAGAGAGAGAGAGAGGGAGACACAAAATCCAAAGCAGGCTCCAGGCTCTGAGCTGTGAACCCACAAACCAAACTGCGAGATCATGACCTGAGCCAAAGTCGGATGCTTAACCAACTGAGCCACCCAGGTGCCCCATTTCAGTTTTTGTAGAGGGGTAAAATACTTGTGCATACATGCTTGTGGTCAACATTTGTAAATAGATAAAGATAAATATATTAATAGCCTATGGAATCTTCATTTTAGTAGTGCCCTTAATTTGTCTTTTTTTTTTAATATATGAAATTTATTGTCATATTGGTTCCCATACAACACCCAGTGCTCATCCCAAAAGATGCCCTCTTCAATACCCATCACCTACCCTCCCCCCCACCCCCCATCAACCCTCAGTTTGTTCTCATTTTTTAAGGGTCTCTTATGCTTTGGCTCTCTCCCACTCTAACCTCTTTTTTTTCCTTCCCCTCCCCCATGGGTTTCTGTTAAGTTTCTCAGGATCCACATAAGAGTGAAAACATATGGTATCTGTCTTTCTCTGTATGGCTTATTTCACTTAGCATCACACTCTCCAGTTCCATCCACGTTGCTACAAAGGGCCATATTTCATTCTTTCTCATTGCCACATATTATTCCGTTGTGTATATAAACCACAATTTCTTTATCCATTCATCAGTTGATGGGCATTTAGGCTCTTTCCACAATTTGGCTATTGTTGAGAGTGCTGCTATAAACATTGGGGTACAAGTGCCCCTATGCATCAGTACTCCTGTATCCTTTGGGTACATTCCTAGCACTGCTACTGCTGGGTCATAGGGTAGGTCTATTTTTAATTTTTTGAGGAACCTCCACAGTGTTTTCCAGAGTGGCTGCACCAGTTTGCATTCCCACCAACAGTGCAAGAGGGTTCCTGTTTCTCCACATCCTTTCCAGCATCTATAGTCTCCTGATTTGTTCATTTTGGCCACTCTGACTAGCATGAGGTGATATATGAGTGTGGTTTTGATTTGTATTTCCCTGATGAGGAGCAATGTTGAGCATCTTTTCATATGCCTGTTGGCCATCTGGATGTCTTCTTTAGAGAAGTGTCTATTCATGTTTTCTGCCCATTTCTTCACTGGATTATTTGTTTTTCAGGTGTGGAGTTTGGTGAGCTCTTTATAGATTTTGGATACTAGCCCTTTGTCCGATATGTCATTTGCAAATATCTTTTCCCATTCCATTGGTTGCCTTTTAGTTTTGTTGATTGCTTCCTTTGCTGTGCAGAAGCTTTTTATCTTTTTATCTTTTTATCTTTTTGCTTTTAATTCCCTTGCCTTTGGGGATGTATCAAGTAAGAGATTGCTACCACTGAGGTCAGAGAGGTCTTTTCCTGCTTTCTCCTCTAGGGTTTTGATGGTTTCCTGTCTCACATTCAGGTCCTTTATCCATTTTGAGTTTATTTTTGTGAATGGTGTGAGAAAGTGGTCTAGTTTCAACCTTCTGCTTGTTGCTGTCCAGTTCTCCCAGCACCATTTGTTAAAGAGACTGTCTTTTTTCCATTGGATGTTCTTTCCTGCTTTGTCAAAGATGAGTTGGCCATACGTTTGTGGGTCTAGTTCTGGGGTTTCTATTCTATTCCATTGGTCTATGTGTCTGTTTTTGTGCCAATACCATGCTGTCTTGATGATGACAGCTTTGTAGTAGAGGCTAAAGTCTGGGATTGTGATGCCTCCTGCTTTGGTCTTCTTCTTCAAAATTCCTTTGGCTATTCGGGGCCTTTTGTGGTTCCATATGAATTTTAGGATTGCTTGTTCTAGTTTCGAGAAGAATGCTGGTGCAATTTTGATTGGGATTGCATTGAATGTGTAGATAGCTTTGGGTAGTATTGACATTTTGACAATATTTATTCTTCTAATCCATGAGCATGGAATGTTTTTCCATTTCTTTATATCTTCTTCAATTTCCTTCATAAGCTTTCTATAGTTTTCAGCATACAGATCTTTTACATCTTTGGTTAGATTTATTCCTAGGTATTTTATGCTTCTTGGTGCAATTGTGAATGGGATCAGTTTCTTTATTTTTCTTTCTGTTGCTTCATTATTAGTGTATAAGAATGCAACTGATTTCTGTACAATGATTTTGTATCCTGCAACTTTGCTGAATTCATGTATCAGTTCTAGCAGACTTTTGGTGGAGTCTATCAGATTTTCCATGTATAGTATCATGTCATCTGCAAAAAGTGAAAGCTTGACTTCATCTTTGCCAATTTTGGTGCCTTTGATTTCCTTTTGTTGTCTGATTGCTGATGCTAGAACTTCCAACACTATGTTAAATAACAGCAGTGAGAGTGGACATCCCTGTTATGTTCCTGATCTCAGGGGGAAAGCTCTCAGCTTTTCCCCATTGAGGATGATATTAGCTGTGGGCTTTTCACAAATGGCTTTTATGATGTTTAAGTATGTTCCTTCTATCCCGACTTTCTCGAGGGTTTTTATGAAGAAAGGATGCTGAATTTTTTCAAATGCTTTTTCTGCATCGATTGACAGGATCATATGGTTCTTATCTTTTCTTTTATTGATGTGATGTATCACGTTGATTGATTTGCGAATGTTGAACCAGCCCTGCATCCCAGGAATGAACCCCACTTGATCATGGTGAATAATTCTTTTTATAGAATTTGCTGTTGAATTCGATTTGCTAGTATCTTATTGAGAATTTTTGCATCCATATTCATCAGGGATATTGGCCTGTAGTTCTCTTTTTTTACTGGGTCCCTGTCTGGTTTAGGAATCAAAGTAATACTGGCTTCATAGAATGAGTCTGGAAGTTTTCCTTCCCTTTCTATTTTTTGGAATAGCTTGAGAAGGATAGGTATTATCTCTGCTTTAAATGTCTGGTAGAATTCCCCAGGGAAGCCATTTGGTCCTGGACTCTTATTTGTTGGAAGATTTTGATAACTGATTCAATTTCTTCGCTGGTTATGCATCTGTTCAAGCTTTCTATTTCCTCCAGTTTGAGTTTTGGAAGTGTGTGGGTGTTTAGGAATTTGTCCATTTCTTCCAGGTTGTCCAGTTTGTTGGCATATAATTTTTCATAGTATTCCCTGGTAATTGCTTGCATTTCTGAGAGATTGGTTGTAATAATTCCATTTTCATTCATGATTTTATCTATTTGGGTCATCTCCCTTTTCTTTTTGAGAAGCCTGGCTAGAGGTTTATCAATTTTATTTTTTCAAAAAAAACACAACTCTTGCTTTCATTGATCTGCTCTATAGTTTTTTTAGATTCTATATTGTTTATTTCTGCTCTAATCTTTATTATTTCTCTTCTTCTGCTGGGTTTGGGGTGTCTTTGCTGCTCTGCTTCTATTTCCTTTAGATGTGCAGTTAGATTTTGTATTTGGGATTTTTCTTGTTTCTTGAGATAGGCCTGGATTGCAATGTATTTTCCTCTCAGGACTGCCTTTGCTGCATCCCAAAGCGTTTGGATTGTTGTATTTTCATTTTCGTTTGTTTCCATATATTTTTTAATTTCTTCTCTAATTGCCTGGTTGACCCATTCATTCTTTAGTAGGGTGTTCTTTAACTTCCATGCTTTTGGAGGTTTTCCAGATTTTTTCCTGTGGTTGATTTTAAGCTTCATAGCATTGTGGTCTGAAAGTATGCATGGTATGATCTCAATTCTTGTATACTTATGAAGGGCTGTTTTGTGACCCAGTATGTGATCTATCTTGGAGAATGTTCCATGTGCACCTGAGAAGAAGGTATATTCTGTTGCTTTGGGATGCAGAGTTCTAAATATATCTGTCAAGTCCATCTGATCCCATGTATCATTCAGGGCCCTTGTTTCTTTATTGACCATGTGTCTAGATGATCTATCCATTGTTGTAAGTTGGGCATTAAAGTCCCTGCAATTACCACATTCTTGTCAATAAGGTTGCTTATGTTTGTGAGTAATTGTTTTATATATTTGGGGGCTCCCGTATTCGGCGCATAGACATTTATAATTGATAGTTCTTCTTGATAGATAGACCCTGTAATTATTATATAATGCCCTTCTTCATCTCTTGTTACAGCCTTTAATTTAAAGTCTAGTTTGTGTGATATAAGTATGGCTACTCCAGCTTTCTTTTGACTTCCAGTAGCATGATAAATAGTTCTCCATGCCCTCACTTTCAATCTGAAAGTGTCCTCAGGTCTAAAATGAGTCTCTTATAGACAGCAAATAGATGGATCTTGTTTTTTTGTCCATTCTGATATCCTATGTCTTTTGGTTGGCACATTTAGTCCATTTACATTCAGTGTTATTATAGAAAGATATGGGTTTAGAGTCATTGTGATGTCTGTAGGTTTCATGCTTGTAGCGATGTCTCTGGTACTTTGTCTCACAGGATCCCCCTTAGGATCTCTTGTAGGGCTGGTTTAGTGGTGATGAATTCCTTCAGTTTTTGTTTGGGAAGACCTTTATCTCTCCTTCGATTCTAAATGACAGATTCGCTGGATAGAGGATTCTCGGCTGCATATTTTTTCTGTTCATCACATTGAAGATTTCCTGCCATTCCTTTCTGGCCTGCCAAGTTTCAGTAGAGAGATCTGTCACGAGTCTTATCGGTCTCCCTTTATATGTTAAAGCACGTTTATCCCTAGCTGGCTTTCAGAATTTTCTCTTTATCCTTGTATTTTGCCAGTTTCACTATGATATGTCGTGCAGAATATCGATTCAAGTTACATCTGAAGAGAGTTTTCTGTGCCTCTTGGATTTCAATGCCTGTTTCCTTCCCCAGATCAGGGAAGTTCTCAGCTATTATTTCTTCAAGTACCCCTTCAGCACCTTTCCCTCTCTCTTCCTACTCTGGAATACCAATTATACGTAGATTATTTCTCTTTAGTGCATCACTTAGTTCTCTAATTTTCCCCTCATACTCCTGGATTTTTTTATCTCTCTTTTTCTCAGCTTCTTCTTTTTCCATAATTTTATCTTCTAGTTCACCTATTCTCTCCTCTGCCTCTTCATTCCGAGCCGTGGTCGTCTCCATTTTATTTTGCAGCTCATTAATAGCATTTTTTAGCTCCTCCTGGCTGTTCCTTAGTCCATTGATCTCTGTAGCAATAGATTCTCTGCTGTCCTTTATACTGTTTTCAAACCCAGCGATTAATTTTATGACTATTATTCTAAATTCACTTTCTGTTATATTGTTTAAATCGTTTTTGATCAGTTTGTTAGCTGTCATTATTACCTGGAGAATCTTTTGAGGGGAATTCTTCCGTTTTGTCATTTTGGATAGTCCTTGGAGTGGTGCGGAACTGCAGGGCACTTCCCCTGTGCTGTCTTGAATAACTTGAGTTCCTGGGTGGGGCCGCAGTCCGACCTGATGTCTGCCCCCAGCCCACCGCTGGGGCTACAGTCAGACTGGTGTGCACCTTCTCTTCCCCTCTCCTAGGGGCGGGTTTCACTGTGGGGTGGTGTGGCCCATCTGGGCTACTTGCACACTGCCGGGTGTTTGGTGCTGGGGATCTGGCGTATTAGCTGGGGTGGATCAGCAAGGTGCATGCGGGTGGGAGGGGCAGGCTCAACTCGCTTTTCCTTCAGTGATCCTCTTCGCGAGGGGCCCTGCGACACCAGGAGGGAGTCAGACCCGCCACAGGAGGGATGGATCCGCAAAAGCACAGCGTTGGGTGTTTGTGTGGTGCAAGCAAGTTCCCTGACAGCAACTGGTTCCCTTTGGGATTTTGGCTGGGGGATGGGCGAGAGAGATGGCACTGGCGAGTGCCTTTGTTCCTCGCCAAGCTGCGCTCTGTAATCCGGGGCTCAACAACTGTCCTTCCCGTTGTCCTCCAGCCCTCCCGCTCTCCGAGCAGAGCTGTTAACTTATAACCTTCCAGATGTTAAGTCCTGCTTGCTGTCTGGACACACTTGGTCCGGCCCCTCCACTTTTGCAAGCCAGACTCAGGGGCTCTGCTTTGCCGGAGGCTGCCCCTCCCCCCGGGCTCCCTCCCGCCAGTCCATGTAGTGCGCACTGCCTCTCCGCCCTTCCTACCCTCTTCCGTGGACCTCTTGTCTATGCTTGGCTCCAGAGAATCTGTTCTGCTAGTCTTCTGGTGGTCTTCTGGGTTATTTAGGCAGGTGTGGGTGGAATCTAAGTGATCCACAGGACGGGGTGAGTCCAGCGTCCTACGCCGCCATCCTCCGCTCCCCCTTAATTTGTCTTTTTTAACAGTACTCTGTATTTTCCTTCATTCCTTCCCCCCATCTGATTTCAGAGTTTAAGACACAAAAAGAAGATAATAGCCTTCAGTTGCTCCAGGTTATGTTTTATTGGTTAATTAACACCTGCTTTAAGTGGTTGAAGATATTTGAGAGTGCCTGAGTTGTGTATTAATGGAGTACTAAAACATGCCCTGTCATGTCTTAATTCCTCCAAACAGCCTCACATTCAGTAAGTGAAAAGTGATTAAAACTTAGATGTCTTACCACTCAAGTACTTACAAACTTAGATATGATTTACCGATTAATCATTTGTTCACTGGCAGTCATGAATCTTTCTTCATTCTGGTGTTAAATATGTTATAATTTTTCTGGATCATTTAGGCTGTAGACCATTTTCTAGTTGCTCTAGATTTTATGTGCTCTGTTCTTTCTTTTTAAAGCATTATCAAACATATGGAAGAAACATATGGTCAACCAGTTATGTCATAAAAGTCCTTGAATATTGGGTGCGAATGTTCACATAATGGGGTTTGAGAGCAGGTATCTTATATAGCCTGTAAAGAAGAGCACCAATGTTACCAGAATACAAAATATAAAATTCATATGTGAAATAAATTCAGCACCTGTCTGGGTTTTACTTTCATATCAAGAATTTAGAAAAGCTATGGGCTTTCCTTACTCAAATTATCCATGGTTTTATATTTCCATTAAAGTAGAATATTTCATAAAATATATGCCTATTAATATTTCATAATGAATTCAGTTCACAGTCATACTGTAAAATCCTTGAGGTCAGCAAAGAAACATTGCATAATGCGAGCACTTCTAAAATTGTCTTTGTAATTTTCATTTATATTTCAGGCAAAATGTTGTGACATTAAGCAAACTGCTTCACTTTACCAAGCCCTCCATTTTCCTTATCTGTAAAATGGGATCACTTACAATTCCAAGATTGTTGTAACAGTTATACGAATTCATATAAGAAATGTATCTGCCATACTGTCCAATTCTGTGTTGACGTCTACATCCTCACCTGTTGAATTTCACTGTTCAGTCTTTAAATCCCAATATGATTGGGGAAAACAGGATAAAATAGACAGAGAGGGAAAGGATTAGGACCTGAGGTCCCTGGGAGCGGAAAGACACATATTTTGCACAATGCTGGGAATATCTAACTATAGAAAAACCCCTCTGGAGTAAAGTCCCTCTTAGGAATGTAACAGACACACCATCTACTCCCCCTCAGGTTCCCCTCGGGAATTTGACAATCAAAATACCTAGCTACTCCATAAAACTTATGTTATACAAGGGACAGTATGAACAGTCTGACTCCTCACATAATGGAATCAAATCAGTCAGGAATGGACAACACAGCACCAAGAGTTATCAAGCCAATAAGGGTGGGACCTGAAAAGAAACAAGGGAGAGAGTGAGGGGGGCTGGGGGTGACAGGAACCTTATAAAACAAGGACACTGCCTATAGTTGGGCGCATTCACTTTTGAATGTCTCCTCTCTATTAAGAGAGCTTTCATACTATTCTTCCTTTCTAACCTTGTGCCCTAAAATACTTTCGCCTGCTGCTCACATTGTGTCCACCTCTTCATTCTTTGAAGCTGTGAGACAATGAATCCTGGGTATTAGGGTAATAAATTCTGCAACACCAACTTAAATATAATCCCATTTCAGGAGGAAAATGAATAGATGGATGTAAAAGAGGATGACCCTCATTAATCTATACATTTAATGTAGTTTCAATAAAAATCCAATTTTTTGGACCTTGATGATGTTTGTAAATTTCACGTAGGAGAATAAATGATGTGTGAGTATCTCAGATTCTGTTCTCAGACCTGTTATCTTTTCCATCCAATTTGAGTTACTAGATGATTTCATCTACTACTGAAGTCTTCAAATTCCTCTATATTTCAAAGACTGCCAAAATTACCTCTGTTGTTTCTAAGACTCGTATCTAACTGACCATTGGATTTCTCAATGTAGATATCTAACAGGTATCCCAAAGTTCAAACTAACATGTTCCAAGGTGGAATCTTGACTCCCTAGCCTCCTTCTCAGTTTCCCTCATCTCAATAAATGGCAATACCATTCATCTTGTTAAGGCCTAAAACCTTAGAATCATTTTTTATTTATCTATCACTTTTTGCAATTGTTATTCAAATGTCAGAAAATCTTGTTGCCTACTTTACAAATACATCCAGAATCAGACCAAGTCTCAATTAGACTGTTACCGTGGTGTGGTACATGTTACCCTACCTACCATGATGATATTTCAATAGACTCCTGGCTTATCTTCTAGCTTCTGCTTTTGCCTCTCCATGGTTTATTCATCACATAATAGCCAGAATCAACTTCTTAATAGTTCAGTCAGATGATGCAGTTTATTTCTTAAAACCCTACATGGTTTCTCATTGCTCTTAAAATAAACAGGAAAGTTCTTAAAAGGTCAAATAGCCCTTTGTTGCTTCTTAATATTTTTCCTCTTCCTAGCTTTCTGAACTATAGCCATCGTGCATATCATATGATTATTCTTCAAACACTGTCTGATACTTCTGCCCTAGGGCCTTTGTACATATTTTTTCCTTTGATTGGAAAGATCTTCCTCTAGATATTCTCAAGGCTCCCTCCCTTTACATTTTTTTTCATATCTCAGTTTAAATGTTCCATTCCTTAAAAGTAATTCTCTGATCATCTTCTCTAAAATGATACCCTTGTCTCTCTTTGTGATGGTTAATTTATGTGTCAACTTGGCTAGACTATTGTGTTAATTGTGCTTGGTTAAACACTAGTCTAGATGTCGATTTGATGATATTTTTTAGATATGATTAACAATTAAACTAGTAGACTTTGTGTAAAACAGATTACCTTCCATAGTGTGGGTGGGCCTCATATAATCAGTCAAAAGCCTTAAGAGAAAAGACAGTCCCCTCAAAGAGGAAGGAATTCTTCTTTGACTGCCTTCCAACTCAAAACTATAATATCACTTCCTACCAGAATTTCCAGCCTATTGGTCTTCCTTGCAAATTTCTTACTTGCCAGCCCCACAATCATATGAGTCAATTCCTTAAAATAAGTCCCTCTCATTATGTGTGTATGCTTGTCTTATTGGTTTTGTTTCTCTGGAGAACTCTGCTTGATATACCCTTTGTTTACTTACTTATTGTCTATTTAAAGATAAACTTAAGAAGGAAGAAATTTTCAATATTATATTCATTGTTGTAATTCTAGCACTCTGAAAAATCATAGGCATATATTTGCCAAATATACATACATATATATATATATATATATATATATGTATATATATACCAACCTTATTTGTTATTGAATCAATGATTAAGCACAAGAGTTTTGAAATATCATAAGCTATACTTTATTTAGAGTGGGCATTTCTTCTACCAGACTTTAGAACGTATTTGTTGCAAATGGTGGAGTTTTCTTTTTTAATAAATAATATTCTATTGTATATATCCATATCTATAACTATGCCACATTTTCTTTATCCTGCCATTTGCAACAATGTGGATGAAACTGAAGGGTATTATGCTAAGTGAAATAAGTCAGATAGAGAAATTCATTTTTTTTTCAATATATGAAATTTGTTGTCAAATTTGTTTCATACAACATCCAGTGCTCATCCCAAAAGGTGCCCTCCCCAATACCCATCACCCACCCTCCCCTCCCTCCCACCCCCCATCAACCCTCAGTTTGTTCTCAGCTTTTAAGAGTCTCTTATGCTTTGGCTCTCTCCCACTCTAACCTCTCTCTTTTTTGGTTTTTCCTTCCCCTCCCCCATGGGTTTCTGTCAAGTTTCTCAGGATCCATATAAGAGTGAAAACATATGGTATCTGTCTTTCTCTGTATGGCTTATTTCACTTAGCATCACACTCTCCAGTTCCATCCACATTGCTACAAAGGGCCATATTTCATTCTTTCTCATTGCCACGTAGTACTCCATTGTGTATATAAACCACAATTTCTTTATCCATTCATCAGTTGATGGACATTTAGTCTCTTTCCACAATTTGTCTATTGTTGAGAGTGCTGCTATAAACATTGGGGTACAAGTGCCCCTTTGCATCAGTACCAGATGGAGAAATTCAAATACTGTATGATCTCAATTTCATGTGGAATCTAAATAAATAAATAAATAAAGTTGAACTCAGAAACAGAGAGCAGACTAGTGTTTTCTAGGAGCTGGGGAATGAAGGGCACAGGGAGAGGTTTTAATTTCCATTAAAAGATGAATAGTTCTGGCATATTGTACAGCATGTTGATTATATTTAACAATATTGTATTGTATGCTTGAAATTTGCTAAATGAGTAAGTCTTAAGTGTTGTCACCACAGAAATAGAATGGTAATTGTGTGGGGTGATGGATGTGACTGTGGCAATCATTTTATAATATACACATATATCAAATCATCACATTGTGTACTTTTACTACATACAGCATTGTCAGTTATACCTCAATAAAACTGGAAAAATTAACTAATAAAGAGAAATTAATAATAGGGAAGATGCATTTGTAACTAAGAATAATGTTCCGCCTTAAGTGATAGTACATTTAGGAAATAAAGGGACTTTGTCTCATTTCTGTACATAGGTCTATATTCACCCCATTCACTTCTACTTATTTATTTTTCCTTTCTGCCATTCCAAAATCTGCCTAGGCTTTACTTCTGATCATCACCTGGAAGTCCAGAATTAATCACTTCCTTGACCTTATTGGAAAGCTGATGTTTAGTATATATGCTGCTGAAACAAGCACGTGGGAGGCTCATGTTAAGAAGTCCACACAATCCTTTGTCATTTCCCTCAATTTCCTTCCCACGTAAGGCTCTGTGCATAATGCCCTTTACTAAAAAGTAGGAAAATATATGATATAGGACAAAAAACACTTAAATCTGTATGCTAAGTATGCCTGTTCCTAGAGTCCAACAGCTCTCAGTCCTGAGTTTGCTTCTCTATCCTAGTGTCCAACATTCTACCTCTCCATCGGCTGGGGAGTGCACTCCACTTTCTACTCCTATCACTCTGCCTCCTAACCATGTATTTCTGGACTCTCAGCAGTACATTTCTAAGCTCTTAAATTATTCATTTTAAACAGTCATTATGGAAAAGACATCAGCTGTAGGTTGTGAACATCCCAATCAGTTGCCCTTCAGACTTCTTCGATGACTATGTACCTTGCTCATTCTTTCTGTAGCCTTCTTCTTATGGGTAACACTGAGTGAAAGGGGTCAGAGTTAGCAAATGTTTGTGTGCAGGCACACATGCATATTAAGCACTCATTTCAAACAGCATCCATTCAAACGATTTCCTAAAATCAGCATCATCTCCAAAAATCCCCCCTCAGATTCGCAATGAAGACAGATTTTTTCATTGCTTTGTAAACTGTGAATTTGCCTTTTTTACTATGGCATCCAGCCCAGCCCAGCTGTCTACTGATATATAAACAAACAGGACCTTTTACTAGACCTTATAAAAGACACAGACACAATATTCTTATCTACTCAAAGACCTGGCCAAAGGTCTCAATCTAGGAATGAGAGTCAAACACCCATGCACTGGGAAAAATTAACTTTAAAACCGGAGGGGGAACAAAACAGCTAACATGGTTAATTTTGGAGAAAAATATGGAAGACATTTTATGACTATATAAGGACAGTTGTGAGGTAATTCTAATCACCTTAGAGCCAACAGGAGTGACCCTGTAAAACAAAGTCAGCAGTGAGGCCCCTGCTTTCCTGTAAAGTGTAAATTCCTCCGCAGCAGAGGAGGTGGGTGGACCACATTGGTTATGTTCTTCACAAAGGGAGTCACATTAGTTTTGAGCGAGAGAGTGACAGCTCAGGAAAGTTCTGTGCATGAGTCAAAAATCTTGAGATAAAGGGTAATTTTTATTTTATTAAAGTCAGTTCTAGAAGATAAAATTGAGAGTTGGATATCTTTGTATGATGATTGCATGATTCAAAATTCTCTTAATTTTGAACAAGGAAATACAAAAACAGCATCAATTTTTAATAAAATGGTAGCTATTCAGGATAGTTTTTCTTAAAAGAAATACTGTTTTCTTAGGGGCTCTAAATCATCCCTTGACTTGTACTATAAAACAGCAGCTTCCAGGCTGAGTCATGACTCTAGCAGGCCTGGCTGGACACCATAGGGAGGGTTGAGACACATATTTGTCACAAGATTCATAACTTATTCTGCAAAATGTCACAAAGGTTAAAAACAAGTGATAAAAATAAAAGCTATTATTGCACCTATGTGTAAATTTTTCGCTCTACTGTTATGTATCAGAATCATTTAGTTCATACTTTACACTAGATTTTATCAATTTGAAAAGTAAGTTTAATTTGGACAGAAATGTGAACTATTTCTCCTAAAGTTCTTTAAAAAATTGGGGGGGGGGATGATCATGGTTTTCATTACATTTTATAGAAATATGTCTACTGTTAGTTTGTCTTTTAAAGGGTGAATTAAAGACTGCTACATATAATAATTGAACCCAAATATTCCAATACTGATGTTTCAGTATACTATATCATCCCAATCTGCTACTGCAGAAAATAAAGGAGATATGAAGAATCGAAGTCAGAGAGGACCCTAACATAAAGGAGTTTACAAATCCCATGCTACATTTTTTCTGAGCCTAACCATTCATTCATGCTTCTATTAAACAGGAGGTAGTAAGTGTCCAGTGTGTGCAGGAGCTGTTCTTGGTAAATGGGACAGTAGTGGACAAAACAACCCCAAAGCTAAGACTGTGACGATTTGTTTTCTTCTTTCTTTTTCTTTTTTTCTTTTCTTTTTTCTTTCTTTTTATTTTTTTTGGATCAAGTTACATGGCTGATAAATGACAGAGCTAGACTGAGCCCAGGTCTCTCCAAAATTCAGAACCTGTATATATTTTTTTTCTTTATCTTAAATTATATTTCCTCCTAATGAATGGAAATTTTTAATTATAAAAACTTATCTCTGTATTAAATATAGGGCTGTCATTTTTCTCATGTGTTATATCTCGAGGGCACAAAAGAGAAGCTATGTGTATTCAGGGGATAGAAGTGGCCTATGTCTTAAGTCCCATTTGCCCCCAATTTTTTACACAGTAATTTTTATAACTATGGAAGTGGATTCTGAATGATACGCACTGTTTGACTTGTTGTGGCTTTTATCTTTCATGACCACAAATGAGAAGCTGTTATTTTTATAGTTTCTGGAAGAGACGGGAATGAAATTTCAATGATTGTGGAATTAATTAAAAGTTAGCCTTCAAAATGAATCATTTTGCCACTGAGAACACTTTAAAAATATATTCTCACGATCTCCAATATAATTCAGAATAATTTACAATAATAAAAACAGTGGTTCTTAAAAGAATACGTTACACAGTGATAATTTTAAAATGCTCATCACATGTTTTGTCATGATGAAATATATGACGCATCAGACTTTATGAGAACTATGCAGAGAAACAGCCCAGAATCATGAAGGTGGAAGTGATGATAATTTCCCTCTGCCTTAATAGCTTTAATTGCAGGATACAATAGAATACAGCTGTTCCTCTCTTCCAAGTCTGATTTCATTGTCTGTCAATAAACTGTCTCACCATCTCTGCTGCTTCACTGTTATGTCACCCAGCCCCATTCCACCTGAACAAGTTTGTGGCAATCTGCACCAAATATTCCTTTTCTTATGCTCTACCTAAAATATAAATTGCCTGTGTACTATTGAATTAGGAATGATTTAAGCTTATTGTTTTAAACTTATTATTGTGATAAATGTAACAAGTGCCCTACCTGTATAAATAAAATAAAAGCTAACATTGAGAATTGGCGTTTTATTTAGGGAAAAAATGGGATATGCTTTATATATTTCAAAAATGGACGTGTAGTGGTTTGAGTAAGACAAAATCCCATTTGCAGATAACTAAAAAGAGAGGCAGAAAGGTATGTAGTACTTCTAAACAATGACAAAGAAATGAATTAAACCAAACAGTGAAAAATGGCAAACTTTGCCATAGATGATTGAGCACAATATATTCTCTAACACTGTCCTTAAAATTTTTGGATTGCAACTAATTCACTCAGCACATCAAGTTTTTGTTACTTTCTTCTTTTTGTATTCAAGTGCATCATGAGGACCATTAATGTCAATAACTGGAGTTAAGCAACAATTTACTGTTTCTTGCATAAAATGAGTAATCATGATTTGCCATGATGTATAAACAGAACATTCCTTATATCATTCTTTCTCTTCATCTGCTAATCTGGCAAATGTCAGTGATTTAAATTATGGATCAAATGGTAAGTAATGAAAGTATGCATAGCATAAATTTTTCACATTAGATGTTTTGCCTCTGAGAACACTTTAACAATATCTGTGAAACAATATTTGACAGTGCTTACAGTGTTCACTGTACAATTGAGCACTTGCATGAATGTGCTAGTTCTTTGGTGTAAAATAAACTGTGACTTGATAAGAGACATAAACAAGAATCCATTGCAAATGTGAGAGACAGAAAAGGCTGCAGAAAGCAATGGCCACCACCTAACGACTGAAGACCTATGAGACCCATTAGACCAATCCACTCTCATTTAAAAGTGACAGTTCTAGTAGATTGAAATTTGGTAGGCATAATTTATCATCACTTCCGAATGTTTCCTTCACTAAATGTTCACCAATAAGATTAGAAAATACTGTTTAAATTGGGAAGTTTGGTTAATGCAGGCCTAGCTACTAACATGGCTATTGATGATAGCCTTTATTTTAAAGTACCGGAAGTATATTGTCTCACATTTCATCATTAACCTGGAAGATGGAAAAACACACATATTTATTATACTTGCAGTTCACACTGAGCTTTATCTTTGTGCATGGTAAATGGGCAGGGATGGGAAAATAGGACAAATAATGACTCAGAAGCAGGGAAAGAGGAAAACAACAATCAGATTTGAAAAATGATGCGATGAAAGAATTGAGAATTAGTTCTGATAAATGTAATCACTGACCCTTTCCTAGATTATAACTAACTGCCTTCAACACTCTGATGTTTAAATCAGTTAAACAGAGCCCAACTGGTGATTTGGTCTTTTGGCACAATGCAGCACATAGGAGTTAGATTTTCTGGAAGAACAAGACAAAAATAATCTGCTCTACTGTCAGGAATGCAAACTGATGCAGCCACTTTGGAAAAGAGTGTGGAGGCTCCTCAAAAATTAAAAATAGAACTACCCTATGACCCAGCAATTGTACTACTAGGAATTTACCCAAAGGATACAAAAATGCTTATTTGAAAGGGCACATGCACCCCAATGTTTATAGCAGCACTTCTTATGGATTAAGAAGATATGGTGTATACATATGAATATATACAATGGAATACTACTCAGAGATGAAAAAGAATGAAATCTTTCCATTTGCAGCAATGTGGATGGAAATGGATGAATTTGTCTCCAAAAAGGATATGTCCCAGTCTTCACTCCTAAGACTTATAAATGTGACCTTATTTGGAAAGGGGATCTTTGAGGATGTAATCCAGTTAACATAAAGTCATACTGGAATAGAGCAGACTCTGAATCCAATATAACCGGTATCCTTATAAGAAGAGTAGAAGAAACATAAACAGAGAAATGAAGAGAACACCATGTGATTACAGAGAGGGAGATTGGAGTCATGGAACTACAGGCCAAGCACAAAAGATTGCCACAAACCACCAGAAACTAGCAAAGAAAGACCCTTCCCGAGAGCCTTCAGAAGAAGCATGGCCTGCCAACACCTTGGTTTCATAGTTCTAGCCTCCAGTGTTTATAGTATTTTGTTATGACAGCCTTAGGAAACTAATTCAGTATGTCATCTGTAAAAGAAAGACCTAAAAAAATGTTTTCTGCCCAATAGACAGAATAAATGAATATTTATACTTTATGTACTTATACATTTGTAGGCGATTTGTGGGGCTGTTATAGTAAGTCACGGAGACAGAAATTCCATTTTGAAAGGAACTGATAAAGAAACTGCAGTTGGCTATGTAGAGATTCTGACTTGTGTGCATGTGAGCACGTCCATTCTTCACTACCCTTCTTGCCATCTTGCTAAAATTTAGCTCTAGTGGTTTCTCTGGATGGTTCAACAGCCCTTGCTGACTTTCTTTTGCTTACAAAGAGTACTATGGGATGCCTAGGTGACTCAGTTGGTTGAGATTCTGACTGGCTCAGTCCATGATCTCATGGTTTGTGAGTTATAGCCCCACATCAAGCTTTCTACTGTCAGTGCGGAGCCTGCTTTGGATCCTCTATCCCTTCTCTCTCTGCACCTCCTCTGCTTGTGTGTGCTCTTTATCTCTGTCAAAAATAAACTTCAAAAAAATGTAAAAAAAAAAAACAAACAAAGAGTAGAGGCACCTGGGTAGCTCAGTAGGTTAAGTATTCAACTCTTCATTTCAGGTCAGGTCATGATCTCACAGTTATGGTATCGAGCCCTGTGTCAGGCTCGGCGCTGAGCCTGAAGCCTGCTTGGGATTCTCTCTCTCCCTCTCTTTCTCTCTGCCCCCCCCCCCCCACTCACACTGTCTCTCAAAGTAAGTTTAAACTAAACCAGCAAACAAACAAACAAATAAACAAAAAGGACTCCATATTCTTCAGCATGGCACAGATGCCCTTTTCCATTCTAAATTCTTTCTAATACTCTAGTCTCATATTGTGGTATGCCCAAGTGACATCTATGTTCCAGCTACACTAGATTACATAATTCTTCAACAGATCCTATATGTTTTTGCCTCTGGATTTTAATTTGTGCTGTTTCTTTTGTTCTTTAGCAGAAAAATCCTATCCCAGTCATTCAAGGAATACTCAAATGCAATTTTCCCTCATGAAGACTTACACAGTCCTCCTCACTGTATGTTTTCTCCACCCATATTCCCATCTTGTTCTGTAGTACCTCCATCAGAACATTTCATAAAATATTCTTGACTTATTTTATGCATGTCTCCTACCCTAACTTTATAAGATGTAGTTTATGATATTATTTTACAAACCCTAAGTTAAAGTACACTGACTACCTGAAAGCAGTTTTACATGAAATGATGTTATTTGTTCCACAAAAGCCTTAAAAATATGGGACACTCACCCCTGTGTAAGAAGTTATGATCAGCGATTAATAAACATGTGAGTGAATAAATGATTGAGTGAGGAATTTTTGTAAAACTGAATGCACGGCTTCTTTACAATATCTAAAAACAAGAAGTTGAGTGTTCTATTTTAATTTTTGGTAATGTTGGTCAAGAACATCCTAATAAATTTATGAAAATAAGATTTACAATTTTTTTAAAAGAATATGAATTTCAAATTGGAATCTTTGATGTCAGGGAAATATTAATGACAATTTTTAACAAATGTAGATTGTTTGAAATGAAATCTTTGATTATAAATTTCTGTTAATTTTGCTGATTAATAAATTAACAAATATTTACAAATCAACATAAATAAAAATTGTGTAAAGTACATAAATTAAGTAGACTTAAGTGTTTTGTGTCAGAAGAAAGAATTATTTTCATGGAAATAGAAATCTGCTCTAATTTCCATAAAGATAATATGTTTTAAATGCCTAGAAAATCTAAGTACAAATAGCACAATTAGTGAGTTATTTATAAGACTGAATTCTATTTTGTAATTTTAAAAGATTACCCTACCAACATAGCCCTTGCTGCTTTACCAAATAGAAGTTTTATATGAATTCTTTATAAGAAAAAATGTTTATTAATAAACATATAAGTTGATTTTCAAAGAAAAGTCTAGTGTGGGAGACATAAAATGTTAAATCTAATACTTGGAGCAACTGGAAAACATAAGTTCCCTTCATGCAGAATTTCTTTTCATTCTACTAGAATAGAATCTTCTTTGGATCCAGCCATAAAAAAGCATAATAGTAATAATAGCAACTAACACTTAAATAGCATCTAATACATGTTAGGCACTATTTTAAGTGTTTTGCACATATTCATTTATGTAATCCTCACAATGACCCTATGAGACAAGTACTGTTATTATTCATATTTCACAAAAGGAGAAACTTGCTTACTTAGTGTTTAGTCACTCACCAAGGTCACATATTTAGTATGTGGTGAGAACAGAATTTGAGTCGGGTCTAGAGTGCATTACCTTTATGATTCTTCTCCAGAGCCCTCCTGCTTTTAGAAGGGCAACTCTCTAATCTCTCTCCTTCATAGGAATTCAAAGATGTGGCCACACATATGTTTCAATCCTCTAATAGCATAACATTCCAGAAGGAACAATTTACAAATGGTGGTGCAGTGGACACTCCCTGGGATGTCTTTTTCTTCATGCACGTAGGTTGTTTCATTTAACAGGGTAACGTCAAAAATAGAGGCCATGTTATTATGTAGCCACAGTATGGATCCACAGCTTCTATACACTTTAAAGTACTGTGTGAATTTCAGTTAACCAAAAATAAATAAAGTGCATACACTTGCTCACAAATTTGTCATTATTAATTTTGTTATTTCTAATTCTTTTAAAATCTTGAACATGTTACCCCTAAAATGCTCATTTTTAATATTCCACTAAATGCACTAGTGTGCCAATAAATTGTAATGGAACTAATTGGAAATAGGTTCAAATCCAAATCCATCATTAATTATTTATGTGGCCATTGGCAATTTTCATTCTTAATTGATGTTTCCTTATTTGTAAAATAGAGATTGTGTATCTATTTTGGAAACCATTTGGAGCTTTTCAAAATTCTATTTTTATTTCTCCTTTCCTCATTCATATGACAATGGAAATTTGTCTGCTATACTAGGGTAAAATTGTTGACAAATTTCTTTCATGAAACATTAGCTAAGCAAAACATGCGTATCTAGGCTTTAAAAATATTCAAGTGATCATTAATCTAGTTCTTTGAGTATAAATGTAGTAATCCAGGGTTCTTTTGGGTTGACATTTTCTTATGCAACAAGCATATTCATCCTACCACCGCTCTAAAAACAATGTGAAGGCATTCGTCCAAACATTCTGGAAAATTCCAAAGATTCTGGAAATTCATTAGAAACCAAAACCTATTTTTATTTCTGTTCCAAAATATACTATTGATATGAACCCTCCTTCTGACTTCCTTTTTATCACATAGCTCTGAATTTGCTAACAGAGTATGTTAGTGGCAGATTCTAACTCCGTCACAATGGTCTCATGTAGACTTTTCACCCACTGGGGACAAATGACTCCTTTTTTCTGTACAGTGGGTATGGGGAGATGTGAATCTGAACAAGCTTTAGTTTTTCTGTTAAGGCACATATTGAAATCATATATAATATCCACGTGGTGAATTGGATTTTTATTTTGTTTTGTCTCTGATGAGATTAGTATCAGAAAATCACCTTTGTTATCATTAGAGGAAAAGTTGCCTTTGTAGATTAAGGGTAGATTTTTTTTGAAAAAGAGAAGATGGGCCAAAATAGTATCATCTTAGGGCTTCTTCTGTGAGAAAAGCTGGCTTGCAGTGGTGGATAGCTCTACTTTGTGAGAAAGGAGATTCAATCACACCCATTCTGTTTCAAGGGTTTGCAGAAGAATTTTGCCTATCCCTGATGCAGTGGAGCCAGGGCAAGGAAAAGAGGCAGAGATTCAGTGGATAACACACCTGGTTCTGGCAGCACTCCAGGGTGGCAGCTTGACTTGAGATAACTGCTATGGGTTTGAAAAAAACACTATTATTCAGTCCTAGCACCCCAAGCAAGAGCATGACCTTGACCAAGCTTTCATAAGGAAAAGAGCTCATCCTTTCTCAATGGCAGATAGAGTATGCTCACATAGCACCTGAAGGAGAAAATAAGAGCAATAGGTAGAAAGTAGAACATGTAACATTCAACCTAACAATCACGGTTATGCAGTGATGGAATGCACACTTTATGAAGTTGTGAGCACCCGTCACAAAAATTATTCTAGCAAAGTCCAGGTCACTATCTGTCATAAATACTTGTGTTTGGAAATCAGAATTCATTTCCAGCAAATATTCACTTAGTGTTTAATAATGTGCTAACCCTTGTTTTAAGTGCTAGGGTTACAGCCACAAATAAAGCAGAATACCATTATTATGAATATTACAATAAAGAAAGAGAATAAGAAAACCAATAAACACAGAGATACATAACATAGTTTAATTTAGTGATAATGCTATAAGAAAAATAAAGCCTGACCAAGGAGTTGAGAGTAATGGTACTACCAGTTTAGAAAAGATGATCATGGAAGTCTCTGGCAACCTGAGCAGTAACTAGGGGTAGATCATGAGTCCTCGGGAGCCATCATAAGGACTATGAATGTCGTGCAAAGAGGGATTGAAAACACATGGTGGGAAGCAGACTCCATGGTTTTAACTTCTCTTTGAACTCTATGCAACTCTCATATTTTACATCAAACTTTGCCTTTCTCAAAATGAAGGATGACAAATATACAAGTTATTAAGAATTATTTAAAGTGGGAAAACTTAGAACAAATAAGTATAGATCAAATGAGTGTAATTGTATATGTCATTGGAGTAAATTTGTTTAATTTCATCTTTATAGCTCTCGTTGACTTCTAATATTTTTTTTTAATTTGAAAAATTTCAAAATGTAAAAAAGAAAAAAAAGGTCAAGAGAATAGTGTAAGGAACTCCATGTATCTATTATCTGGCTTAAACAAACTGTTCAAATCTTATTTCAGCTGTAACCCTACCCAATTTATCTCCAATCTCAGGAAATGTTGAAACAATCCCTAAACATTTCATTCTCAAAAATTTCAGAATATAAGAACTTTTTGAAATATAGCTTATTACCAGTAAGAAATACCTGATGCTCAAATCTCTCCAAATGTCTTAAAATGTGTTATTAGAACTGGTTTATTTGAATTCGTATTTAAGGCTTACTCATTATATTTTCTTGATATTTCACTGTGTCTTTTAATCTATCAGTCACCCTTTTTGTTAAAAAAAAGTAAATTCTATTTATTTATTCACAAATGGTGTCATTTATCCTGTTATTCCCCCACACACTACGTTTCAATGATTTCATCCTTGTGGTATAATTTACGTTTCTCTGTTTATTGTATTTTAAAAAATAGCGGGAGTTACATCTAGAAGTTGGATCAGACCTTATTTAAGATTCTCTCCCAGCTTGGGGGCACCTGGGTTGTTCAGTCGGTTAAGTGTCCGTCTCTTAATTTCTTCTCAGGTCATGAACTCAGGGTCGTGGGATCCTCCTGAGTGTGGAAGCTGCTTAAGATTCTCTCTCTCTCTCTCTCTGTCTCTCTCTCTCCTCTTTCTCTCTCTCTCTCTTAAAAAAAAAGATTCTCTCCCAGTTTTATAGGAACTCCATCACAGTTAAGACTCCCACACAGTTAAGTCTGTGCCCATCTGAAGCTCTCCTCACCTCCTCAGCCTTAGGCATTGTGTAAGATGCAATCCCACACTTGAGAATAAACTCATACAATTCACAGAAGCGGCTAAGAATTGTCTTCCATTCATAAAAAAAAAAAATCTGGTCTCCAGAAAAACCCAGTGCTTGTACTTCATTAATGTGTCAAGGTACTCTTTATTATCATAACCTGTATGAATTTGGGAAATGTCATTTATAAAAATGTAGAAATATAGAATTCTACCTATTTACTTACAGATATTGAATAAATGTACTGTTGAAAAAATGTTATGATTGGCCCTTTAATCTTTATTATTGAAAAATCATAGACAGATATTGTTAATGCCTTTGGAGAGTTCATTTTATCCTTTTTTTATCCTTTTTAAGTCGTACTTCTTTTTGTATAACTTCACATAAAGCTCTTCTGAATGTTAGTTTTTCCTGATATCTTACCCTCAACTCAGTTTCTCCAGCCAGAAGATTGACACAAAGACTATATTCTACATGAAAGGAACATTTTAAAATTTGCTTTTGCTTATTTCTGGAAAACCCAGAAAATAGATGATTATCAGAATGAACTATTAACTTTCCTTTTTTCTCTCTTCCTCAGTGTTCTTCAACAGCGACCTCTAATGACAGCAAAGATCAGCCCTTAGTTTGAGACACACACAAGTCTGAGGGGTGTTATTATTTTGCATGCTTTTCCCTAAGAAAGAACCTAAATACAACATTTTTTCTCCCCATAGCTTGTTCATTGCT
Source organism: Acinonyx jubatus (assembly GCF_027475565.1). Classification (NCBI taxonomy): domain Eukaryota; kingdom Metazoa; phylum Chordata; class Mammalia; order Carnivora; family Felidae; genus Acinonyx; species Acinonyx jubatus. Next base: position 29,500,242 of record NC_069384.1, read on the forward strand.
AGTTTATTTCAGAATTGCCCCTTCATGGTATTATCTTCTCTCTGACCTTCTGTTCGACACTAATGAGCATTTTAATAGCTGATCTTTGTTCTGTGAGAGCAACTATTTCTTATCTGGGGTGTTCAAATAAGCAGTTTTTCTTAATTTCTGGCTAATCATAGTTATTTGTTAGCCCAATTTTAAATTTGGTTTCTTCAAATCTTCTTGCCCCTTCTGTGACTTTCTATTGCTTAACAGTCTTTGCAATTCAACACATTGTTTGGATAAAAGGAAAAATTGATGCTTTAAGTTCATTTGATTTGTTTCCCTATTTGGGGGCTATTGTAATTTTATGAAATTGGTGTGTTTATTATGTTATTCTCTTTTTTTTGAGAGAGAGAGAGAGAGAGAAAGGGAACAAGTGAGTGAGGGGAAGAGAGGGGGGCAGAGAGAGAGAGAGAGAGAGTGAGAGAAGCAGGGCTCACCTAAAGTGGGCTTTTGTTTTTTTTACCTGAAGCGGGGCTTGAGCTCAGGAACCTTGAGATCATGACCTGAGCTGAAGTCAGATGCTTCACTGACTGAGCCACCCAGGTGCCCTATTATTTTATTCTTAAACATATCTCATTTCCAAACTATCACCAAACAAAAACAAGCAAAATCCTGAAAGTCTTAAGTTTTTTTTTTCAAAAACAAAACTGGATATTGGAAGTTTTAAACTTACCCAACCAAGTGTGTACACATTAATTTTGCTCTCAGTTATATACATTTGCACATAAAACCTAAGGTTTTCTTTTCTCCTTTATATAACAAGAGCTAAACATATTTATTACACATCTATTCTGTGTCAGAAACTGTGTCACATGTTAGGAATACAGTTTGAGAGAAACAAGTTTTGTCTTTCATACTGTTGAACTCTATAAAGAGTTACAAATTGAATGGGCACTTTTCTGTCAAACATTCATTGCCTTTTCTCTTGCGGTGAACACAATTTGTTCCAACTGTCACTTGTAGAAAAACTAAAAGGTCTTCAAAGCAACATGTACAGCTTCTTGATTATTCATTTATGTCCAATTTCCTCTCAATTTCCTTTACAGGTTTTACATTGGCTGGTGGCATGTGGTAGTGAGAGCCCCGAAGCATTTAAGAAAGTGAAAAGTAAAAAAACAAACAAACAAACAAACAAAACTAAAAACAAAAAACATAACACTTCTATAAGAAAGTCAGAGGTGAAAAGCTACATTTAGACACCTGATAGACGGACGTAGGTTTGTTTGGAGTTTTCTCTGCAATATGTTTGAAACTTTAATAAGATTATATACCTAAGAGTCAGCTCTTTATTCTGGGCAATTGACATTAAGTGAGGAGTAGATATCTTACAACCTTGATTTAGGCTGATAATGTATGTGTCATAATAAGAATCTATAACTGGGATTGGATTGGCAAGAGAATGCCGTGACAAGGTGATTTTGCCAGTCTACTAGATGCCCCTAAAGTGTCCCTTCCTCCCATCCTACCTCCATGCCCACATCCATCATTGCTCAGACCAAGAATGGATCTACGCAGGTGCAGAGAGTGAATACCCCCCCTCTCATGACCTTCTCCCAGATTTTGGAAGTTTCCACAAAAATTGCATTAACAACTTTTAGGTTCAAAATATGACCCCATACACTCTTATATTCAGTTGTAGGTTTCCTTTCATTATTGGAGAGGTGGTAACAATAAAGTGATATGATTTATTATATTTTTCTCAAGGTGTCAGTGGACTGTGAACTTGGCTGTCACTCCACTTTTAAATTTACCAATGGAAATTTTTTTCTTTTTTCTTTCCTTTTTTCTTTCCTTTTATCTTTCCTTTTTTCTTTCACCCCATGCCACCCAATTCCAGTGAAACAAATCTCCAGAGAATCATACAGCATAGATTAAACTGGAAAAGACCTGAGAGATCATATTTTCAATTTCCTTTATTTTAGAGATGAAACTGAGGCTCAATCTTCTATAATTTGACAGGTATTGTGGGCTAAAAACAGTATCCATAAGAAATAGAAATATTGTTAGAAGGAGAACTTCCCAGGCAGAATGATATTCTGTACTGGTGTGCAAGTTTCTGCAGGTAATGAGGCAGATGGCTTATTGCTTAATCTCTAAGTCAAGTTCAGATTTTCTCTCCTTACTTTAAAAGTAAATGTTGCTCTAAAGGGATAGTGAGCTTTTCACATAGTTAAGAAACAGAAATGAGAAATAAAGGATCACTTTTCAGCAAGATTATGTTTGACTTATTAAGTGAAAAATAGATTTATTTATATGATATTTTGTATATAAATTATATAATCTTATATGATTTTCTCCAATTTACCTGTAATAAAATATTCATACAGTGTGAATGGCAAGTACAATATTTTTTGATGGGCATGAGTGTGTGTGTGTGTATGTATGTATGTGTGTGTGTGTGTGTGTGTGTGTGCGTATATATATATAATGTAAATGTTTCATCTGTATACATGTGTATAAATGTGTATAAAGAATGCATTTGTCCATTGGGCGAATTCCACCATATTCTAATGATATAGTTGCCTATTTAGAAATTTGCAGCAGGGATGGATAAGAGCAGTATCTAAAAGGAAATGAGAAAAGTGAAGGAATGACAGTTTAAGTGCTTACCATGGGTCAGGTACTGGACCAACAGCTTTACGTATATCTTAATCAATCTTCACAATAGCACTATTAGGTTGATATTTCTTCATCTCAGAGATAAAAAACTTGAGGCTTCAGAGAGGTTAAGGATCTCTACCCAGGTCACATGATTGGTAAATGGTAGAGTATGAATTACTGCTCAAATCCAATTGGTAGCAAAGAAAAACAGCTAAAAGTAAAATGTTATTTACTATCCCTAAGTATTTTACATATATTCTTTTACACTTTTTTTAACACATATATTTTGAAATGGAGAGAGATAGAGTGTGAGCAAGGGAGGGACAGAGAGAGGGAGAGAGAGAGAATCCCAAGCATGCTCCATGCTGTCAATGCAGAGCCTGATGCAGGGCTTGAACCCATGAACCATGAGATGAGATCATGACCTGAGCTGAAATCAAGAGTTGGATCCTTAACTGATTGAGCCACCCAGGCTCCCCTCCATATATTTTTTACACACATTGATCCATTTTATCATCACAAAAACCAATGGGGTTGATACTGCTATTCCCATTTTACAGATAGAAAAACTGAAACCACTAGGAGCTTAATAACTTTTTAAAGTGCACATAGCTAGAGCAACACATCCTGGATGCAAACCCAGGTCATCTGGCTTCATGCTGTACTTAAATTCACTTATCTACACTGCTCTCCAAAGTGGATACTCTTTTCCCTTCATCATGGTCAACTTTCTGAAAGTGCTTTCCAGCACAAAAGCATCCACAATCACATATCTTGTCAACATACAGAATTAAGAGTCAAAACAGGCTGCTGCCTAAATGGTCTTATACAATCCACATGTACTTTGTTTTCCTGCCTTGGCAGGTGCCCCAAATATTTGCCTGAAGTGAGAAATAGTTTTATGGAGAGAGACAGGAAAGGACCATGTTCACATTACGTCTCATTTAAGAATAAAATACTCTTTACTATTATATTTTATAAAGAGTTACTATCATTTTGGAAAGTCCTAGTGTTTATCTTCTTTATCATTCCAAGGAGAGTCTTCTCTCTCTTTCTCTTCCCTGTTCTTTATCATCATGGAGGGTTCTCTTTTGTTTCTATATTTGGCAAAGATACATTGGCATAAGGTTTAGAATACAATGAAATTACTTAATGTTAAATGGAACATATAGCACTGTAGTAGTTAGATATCACCAGGTAGGTTTCTGTGATAGAGACCAGAAATAAAAGTTATACATTACAAAAAACTGGAGGAAGGCAGACCACAAGAGGCACAGAATGCCAACATGTCATCAAAGGCCCAGGTACTTTCTATATTTTTGCTCCAAAATGTCCACTTGGGAGTTGACTTATAACTTTTGTGTTCCAGAAAGAAGAAAAGAGCAAGGTAGGAAAGTCAGTGGGGTGTTCCTCAGAGCTGGGTCAGGTCTCTTTAAGAAGCCCCCTGGGATGTTTCACATAGCAGTTTTCATTCCTATGTTATTGGCCAGAAATTAGTCACATGGAAGCACCTAGCTGGAAGGCGAATTGGGGTAGATACTCTTTGCTCTGAGATTATATGATGGTTTGAAATCTTCAAATTTCCTACTTGTTAAAGAAGCAAATATATCCTCAGGCAATTGTATCAGTTCGGTCTTATCTAAATGTTACTACAGACTTAACCTCCCTGAAGCATATTGCTGAACAAGCACTTACTGAGTACTTAATTACAAGCTAAAGTTAGTCCTTGGCCATAGAGATCAAAGATGAATAGCAGTTTATCCTTCCCTCAAAACCTACACTTTGATGAAGAAGAGAGACATATAAACTCAGCATATCACATGATGTGAAATATACTTAAGATGTGGTAGTTATACAAAAAAGGAAAACCGACTTGTGAGCTGGGGTGGACTGGAAAAGGGATTGGAAAAGCGTCCCTGAGGAGACGAAACGTAATCAGGAATCAGAAAGCTGAGTAGGATTTCACTGCAAATTGAGGAAAGAATAACCCACACAGAAGTTATAGGTTTACAAAACATTATCGTATATCCACTTATGTTCAAAATGTAATGATAGTATGATATGTAGTATGTAATGTTATAGATGTATGTTCAATATGCAATTATAATATGAATGAATGACCAAAAATCCAAAGATCTAGATCAGTATCATCAAGCAACGACCTACCGCTAAATCTAATTTGTGGCATGGTTTTGGTAAATAAAGTTTCATTGGAACATAGCCACACCCATTGTGTTATAAAAATATTTATCACTGCTTAAACAGAACAGCTGACTTATGCAGTCATAGCAGAGATAGTCTGGTCTACAAAGATGGAAATATTTACTGTTTGTCTCTTTGTAGAAAAAGTTTGCTGCATCCTGATGTAGACCAAAGGTATTTGCACAGGTACAAAAATGATCTGATCATTTCAAAAATACCTTAAAATGTAGGATGCCAACCCTTCCTAGACTCCCTGGCCACAGCTACAAAACTTCCTAAAGCAAGATGGAAGTTTAAAAGTGAATAAACACATTAACTACCATCAAGGGATAAGTTTAATAAACCTGCTTAACATCTTGAAAGAAACAACCACCATTGTAGCCTATAAAAAAATGTCAAATATCCCAGACTTACCTTTCTCACTTTTATGTACCAGAAAATTTGCATATTAGACATTAGAGATTGCCAAAATGGCAAACATGGACTTCATCCCCTTGTTAGGAGACCCATAAAACAGAAAAGAAAGAGAGAAAAGGAAGCAAGTTGTAAAATATGTGTTTCTATTTAGTACTGCTTTTCCCCTTAAATTGTCTGGCTTACAGTACAGTAGTACCTTTGACCTGGACCAGTCCCTCCCTTTTCCCTGTGTTCTGAAGCAATTGGTGCACGTGAAAACATCAGTACAACTTGAACAGAGAAGGGAGGCTCAAGGAATTTATATCCCCAAAATAAGCTTGTCAGCCCAAAAGCATAAAGACGAACTCAGAGTACCCAGGCATCAAATAAGGAAATTTTATTCCTTTGTGATCACAATATAAATACATCTTTCATCCTTCTCCCTGTCAGGTGCTAATATAAAAACCAGATTTAGTTGGTTCCCTTTCTCTATTGCAAGTTTGTTCTGGTCAGCTCTTAAGAAACTGGATCATTGATCACCAGCCCATCAGAAGGATTTGTTAATATAATGATAAATGGGTTGTAGTAGTAGAGAGAATATTGGGTTGAGAATCAAGGATGCTAACATTTACTGACTTTTATAGCTAGAAATAAGAGTCAATCTAGGCCAACTTTTCATTTTATTGTGGAGGAACCCCAGTTCCAGACATATAATGTGACCCTGATATTATTAGTCTAGGCCTAATATACTGTGCAAACTTAGAGGTTAATTCTCCTTAACTCTTCATGTGAAATTGCTTTTGTCATGGGAAACTTACACGAATCAATCATGAGAAAACCACTGCACTACAGGATGCTAACTAACCATCCACATCTTAAATAAATAAACTCTACTGGTTTTAAGAATGGTCTTTCTGATTTTTAGTTTAAGGGTTCAGATTGTAACCTTTCAGATCTGGACTGCTCTATTTCTTTGATAAGTTGACGCCCCGCTGACCTGTACAAAACGTTGCATTCTGTCTTTTTATTTTTTGTTTTTGTTTAGGTTTGGTTTTTTTTTTGTTTTTTGTTTTGTTTTGTTTGTTTTTTGTTTTGTTTTTGTTTTTGGTAGACAGGAACAGGGGAAACAAGGCTTTAAAACAGACATATCTGAGTCCAAATTAGAAAGTTTTGTTAACTCTGTATCTTGTGTAAGATAAGTTTTGTTCAAACTCCATGAGCCTCAAATTCTTCATTGGGAAATGTAGCAACATTAATGCCTACACTAGAGATTGTTTTGAGGCTTATGATATGGTATCTAGACAAGCACCATACTTAGCACCTAATATATGCTGAAGAGATGGTAACTCAACATGTTATTTTCTGTTTATCCTTGCCTTCTTTGTCTGCTTTTCTCTTTGACATTGATCTACAAAAACATCCCTTCTTTCTATGTTTGCACCACTTTATATAACGTTACTACAAGTGTGGTAAACTAATTTTTATTTTTTTATTTATAGAGTAGGAAAAATGATCAATGTTTATAAGTGACTTGGCAATATAATTTGCTCTTACTTTGACTATATTTGTATCCACATGTGACTTTGAGATTAGCTCTTTTTACTAAAGTGATCAATTTAGTATTTTAAAAAGTCAGCTTGATTTTCTTTTCTTTCTTTCTTTTTTTTTTTTGAAAAATTTCTTTAATTTCTTATCTGAATTGAAAAAAATGACCAGTTTTGTCCTAATGCAGACACAGCTCTAAGAATAGCATTTTACATTGTGGATTGTGTGCAAAAATGTTTTTCTCTCTGTATCCAATATGTTTATAGGTCCCTTCTCGCCTCCAACAGTTGCTGTGTGCTCAGGGTATGTAAAATCATTTCAGTATTGGCGGAAGTACAACATAGAGTAATTAGAGAAATAACTCTATTCTCCTGAACTCATTGTGTGTATTCAAGAGCCAAATGGATTTTTTTTGTTTTTTTGTTTTTTTGTTTTTTTGTTTTTTTGTTTTTTTTTGTAATCATCCAATGGTTTGGAATTATTCACACCACTGCTTATTTTCTAACTCCAACTGTTGGCCCATGTGCTATCACTCTCTGTTTCTCTATTACTTAATAAAACGTATCTGATCAGAAAGGAGAATCAAGGCAATACTTGTAAAAATTGAGTTAATTTTAAAAGTGAAATTTTAAGTTTAAAAACATAAACATAAGCTATTTTCTTGTTTATTAAAGATTTCTAAATATATGGAGAATTACTCAGTATTTTCAAGGGCAGAAGTAAAAAGCAAAAAGTCACTCTAATACCAATACACCAAAAGAAGCTATATGATTAGACAAATAATGTGCATTTATGGTATATTGAACTAATATTGTACTGAGTGTCCCATCTCCATTTTGCGAGGACAATTCATCTCCCTATGCTATACATACTATAGTACTTACTAGCATAAGCTGAACTAGCAAACTGTAAAAATTAATTATCAAGTGATGTCTTTTTCTTGCCATGAACCCCTCTCCTCTTTTTATCCTGACCTAAACTAAATTAGATAATTTCCAGTGAATATTCAAAGCTAGATCCCCATTACTTTCCTCTCTCAGAAGATGGAATTATATTTGAGCATCCTAGAACTTATTGACTCCATGTCAGTTTCTCATAGGTAATTCTGTCTCCAGGTCTCTACTTTTTCTTCCTGACCTAACCTACAACCAATATTACCAATGGAATATTTTGGCCTCCTTTTGTTTTATAGAAGATCAACTTTAAGCATTCTAAATTTCCTAGCTTCTACAGTACTCCCAGAGTAATACACTGATTGTACAATAATGGCATCCTGGTCGTGTGTTTGTGTATGTGTGTGTGCATGTGTGTCTGTGTGTGTGTGTGAGTGATATGCCTCTCTAAAGGAGTAGACTAAATGATAATTTTTATTTCTATAGGTGATTTTTTTATAACTACCAATTGTTTATAGGCTACCAGGCTTTGAGACACTTTTCCTATTTTATTTTCAGTTTTATCTCTCCCCTGACCCAATCTTCCGTTAATTAAACACACCTTAAATTTTCTGCCTTTTTCTTTTGTTCTTTCTGAGAATATCCTCTAAGGGGAATGAAGTATTTGTTTTAGGCTTGAGGAAACAGTGCTAGAGAAATGCATTGGCTGGCCATGTTCACATAGTTCATATCAGCCACCTAACGTCTTCACAGCCGCATCTCAAGCTCCTGTGATCTAGCATTGTGTCTCCTCTATAGAGCTTCCTCAGCGTGGTCCTCTGTTCTCCAGCAAACTGTCCATTGCTGTGTGGCTTCCAGATCCTCTGTCATGTTACCGTGTTTTCTCTCCTTGATGCTTTGTGTAAGCTGTTTACTTTCAAATCTATTTTCTGGGGATGAGAAGAAAGTTCCTATTGAGTAACCATCTAACAGAGGGATAAATGACCTTAGTGAGAAATGCTGCCAACACTAAATAGAAAATGCTTTAGTGATGAGTAAAGAGGCTGAAATTTAAGATGGATGATCACAATGATGACATTTAGTGTAGGGGGAAAAAACTCAACAAGCAAATAGCAAAAGAAATATCATCAGAAGCAAAGTTAGGTAGGAGCAGTCTGACAAACATTGACTCCAAGACTGTGAGTGAAAATGGGGAGAAAACTATTAGTGAATTTGGGGTGTGTGTGTATGTGTGTGTGTGTGTTCACATACCAGGCAAAAATATCTCAGAAAAATATGAGAAGAAGGAAAAGTTATTTCCAGGCTTAAAGTCTTACTATTAGACTTTAATTTTTAAAAGATAAACAGTACAAAGCAATTTCAGAAAATGATCACAAGGAATGACAATGGAACCAGTTGTCGTTAGTATGATTTGGAAGCAGGAGAGATCTACATATATTAGAAAAACAGAGTGTGCAAAGTATTTTGTATTTGGAAACATATACTTAGGAGGAGTGACACAATTACTTTTCAAAAGGAACACAGGTTAAATGTCATGGAAACTATCCTAAAGCTGTAAAAGTAGGGATGCTGAAATGACAAAAAACCTTCCAAGGCAGGTGTTTGACATATGCCCTATGGGTCACTTGAAACTAGATATATTAACAAATTAGAAAGTCTGTTAGAGATAATAAATGACTTAAGGTGAAGATTACAAGTTTTAAGCACCTAGATACTTGCCATAACTATTTGGGCTAACCTCCAAATATCTATAATTTAAAGATTATGGGACATTTTTGATGAAATTAAATGATCTCAATCAGTTAGGACTGTTATTTACAATGAGTGGATTTTTCTTACCCTGATGCTAGTTTACTTGGTTTATGATCCGTTAAAATAATGCGTGTATTGAAGATTGTAGGCTGCCATCCGATTGTTTTCATTATTTATGACATGTCATTTGTGTCAGTTTTAAAATGATAGCTCTTTGAAATGTGCCAGGCTTTCCAGCACAGGGTTTTCTTGAGAACCTATGAACTTTTTATTTCTAACTAATTAGTAAAATCAAATAAATCAAAACTTGACTTCTACTACTCCAATTCAATTTAGTTAGGGAGCCATATAAACAAATTTATAATGAGTCAAGCAATAGAATTTGAGGAAGGAAAAACAAAAAGGAAGTCTGGAAGACAAAGAGAAAAACTATTTACCCAATAAGAGATACTAAGGTGTAAACATAAACTGTTATTTTGTTTTCACAAGTCTGTCTTTCTCTGTTAGACTATAAGCCCCTTAAGGGCAGCAAGATCATTTATCCATTTTTTTATGCCCAGTACTAGCAGATAGGAGTCATTCAGTAAAGGAGTGAAAGAAAAAGGAAAGTTAGAAATAGATATTTTGGAAAGAAAACAAAAATAATTAAAATGGCCAGTCCATTGTTTAGAATTTTACTTTTTCCATAGATGATAAGGTGAAGGAGAGTCTTCATGCTTTTCAAATACATTTGTTCTAAATAGTTCAAAAAAACAGGAAAAAAAATACCTCCCATGATATTAATCTGTGCCTGACAATTTAATGAATGAGCTCTTTAAAAGCAGGTTTCTCTAAGGCAAGAAAGTAAGCATTGTTTCAAGTAAAGATGTATTTTCTGTGTCTGTAATTTATCTTATTTTCTTTCTTTTTAAGCTAAAAGAATCTTTTATTTCCAAATATCACTTTTCTGATTCACTTACAGTGTTTTCTCAACCAATGTGGGCAAATAGTGCTGTTATATTAGGAACGCACTAATAAAGGGAGGGGTGTTTAATTTCTCTTATCTCTTCCAGACAGACTGTAATTAGAATTAGCCAGGGTTTTACTTAATTTTTCAGGAGTTCTTGTGTACAGGCTTCATATCCTTAGTATAATTAACATTGTATCACTCCCATTAGTGTTTTTAAGCACTTAAATTGTGCCATAATGGTCACAGCTAAAGTTGCCATTAAAGGGCAATTGCTATTTATTATGCTCATAAAGTAGACACTTTACTACAGAAAAAAAATATATAGTAGGGTTCCATTTAGAAAGCAGCAATAGACAGTGCCATTAGTTATGACACCCTTGGGCTGAAAGGGCTGTCTCAAATTGATCCTATTCTTATTCTATTCAGTAGGCAGTGGGGAAATTTAAAAGCAGATGACAAATCATTGCTTTTTTTTTTTAAAGCAAAGTTTTGATTAGCTGAGTTTCCTTATAGACTCATAAAATGTTGGTGTTAGGACAGACCTACAAGATGATTGAGTCCAGCCCTCTCATTTTACCCATGAGGAAATTGAGACAGGAGTTCAGGTGTCAATCTCAAGGTTATAGAAGCATTTAGTGGACCTAGGATTAGAAGTCAGATCATAAGACTTTCAGTTCTCATGCCATTTCACCAGGCATTATTGAATTAATTTACCATTAGATTTTCTATTCTTTTGTTCCCGGCAAATGATTGACACCCATTTGATGAGGTTTAGTTGCCTTGACTAGCAAGGTGCATTGAGTTTCATTTACATGGTACTTTAGTTGATTTTAGAGTCAACCATGTCATGTAGGTATTAAAGAGGGCTTAGTTTTACATGTTTGCTGATTACACATGGTGTTGTTGTCGTTTTATTTCATTTTGTTTTTCAAGATTCCTCTTATTGGAGACTAGAATTATCCTTGATGCCTTTGGTCTTTGTTATTAAAGAGAGAAGACCTGTACAAAATTTTAGTTTTTATACTAATCGTATTATACATTCAGTTTGTTGTTTCCTTTCTGTAGGTTAATTTTCTTTCCCAACCCAGGGTGAGTGGAAGATATTTTATTCAGTTCACTTGTTGGGACTCAACACAAGCCATTTATAGGAGTAAACAATTATCACTGAAATGAGAACAATTTAGTGGTCTTGCATGATTAATGTCCTACATAAATTCTTTATGACATTGGATTGAAAGATGATGTTATGAATGTATAATAGGAAGTTAACAGAATGTGTCACCTTTTGATTAGTTTCTGAGGAGACAGGCCTTGCAATCAGTGATTTTGTAATGGTCAGGGGCCTATAAAACTACCATATTTGTTCCTTGTAAATTAAAATTTAGAAGCCATGATGATGTATGTCCTTAGACCAGCTGGGGAAAAGTGCCTAGAAGAAGAGATTCCTTTGTATTTTCTTTTCTGATAAATTTCAGCTGTAAGCGTGTGTGAGTTGTATTCTTTTCTCCTTTGTGTCATCATTACTTTGGCCTAACAGCAACATTTATAAATATCTTCTTTGTGATTATTTATATTTGGGAAGAAAACTTTTAGAAATTGCTATGTTGCATGTAATTCTGACAAAATTTAGACTAATATAGATGCATAAATACTTAAATAACTCTAAATATTTTCTGAAATGGGGCAGAGAATAGAATATAGAATCTGTCATGAAAATAAAAAAAAATAAAAACATACAGCACAGATGAAAGAATCTTATAGAACATCTTACCCAACTTTTACTTGTAGATTACAATTTTAAAAAAAGGAAGTACAGAAGTTTTTAAAGATGATATAGTTCGTTAGTGGCAGCATTAGGAGTAATATCCAAATATATATTTTTCCATTTTATCTTGCAAAGTTTCTAATTTATTTTTTTTCATCCTCTGCCCCTTAGTGACCCAAACCATGCCTTTTCCATATTATTAATTGATTCACTCATTGAATCAATACCCGCTTTTTGAGTGCCTACTATGTGCCAAATACCATTGTTCTAGGCACTGGAAGAAAAGGAGTGAATAAATGAAATGAAAATACCCACAATACTGACATTTACATTTGGGAGATAGAGAAGGGGATGGTTTATTAAAAGGTAAAATATATAGCATATTACCTGATAATAAATATTATATAGAAAATACAACAGAAAAGAGGGTTGGGTGGACAGTACAGTTTTAAATAAAATAGGGAAGAATTCACAGAGCCTTTAGCAAAGACAGATAGTGAGGGAGGAATGCAACTATCTTGCAGAAGAGCATTTCACGTGAAAGAAATGGCCAGTTTTTCTATCTTGATGCAAGAATGTGCCTGTTTAGTTGGGGAAATACTCTGTCTAGCCAGAAGAGTGAGGAAGAGAGAAATTAGACATGAAGTGGGAGTGTGGAAGGCAGAATTAAAGCCTGATAGGCCACAAAAAGGACCTTAGCTTTTACTTTGACTGAGATAGGGGTTTACTTATTTATTCTTAACTCATCCAACAAATATTTGGTGATTTCCTACCAGATTCTAGGTATTTTTCAGGTCACTGGGAATATATTTGTAAACTCCAGACTTCAGCTTTGACCCATAGAAAAATGGGGTGCCAGTGGAGAGTTTTGAGCAAAGGAATCACTTAATATGATTTACCTTTAATAGAAATGTTGTGTGTGGTGCTGTGCATGTGGTGGATTATGCGAAAGACAAGTAGGGGGGGACAGTTTGGAACAACTACAATAATGTAGAGAAGGATGGTAGGGGTTTGGACGAGATAGGGGAATTGATGATAGTAGAAAGTCCTTCTGAATATTTTGAATGTAGACATAATAGATTCTTCTGATGATTACCTGGCAGACACTCTATTATCTAGATTTCTCTCATTCCACATTTGGGCCACAGTTAACTAGAAAACACCATTCTAGGGACTCTTTCTGCCTAAAAATGCTCCACCCACATCTCTATCTTACTCTGGTCATCGTGGCCACTTCCCTATATTATGTCCTGCCTTTTTTCCACTTCCCAATTAAAACTTACTCCATAGTCAACCTCCATAGGTTTGGAAATCTGAAAACCTCTTTTACTCTCAAGTTACTTGGCTTTTACACATGAAGGTGATCCTTAGTTTGAGTACATGCAAAATCTTGTTTTTAAAAATGAAGCTCGGGGTGCCTGGGTGGCTTAGTCAGTTAAGTGTCTGACATTGGCTCTGGTCATGATCTCACAGTTTGTGGTTTCGAGCCCTACGTCAGGCTCTTTGCTGACAGCTCAGAGTCTGGAACCTGCTTCAGAGTCTCTGTCTCCTTCTCTCTCTGCCCCTCCCCTCTTCATGCTCTTTCTCTCTCTCTCTCTTTCAAGAATAAATAAACATTAAAAAAAAAAAGTAAAAATGAAGCTCATTTTGACCTTTCTTCCCTAGGCTCTACCCACCCTGTAGTCTATAAAATGAATGCATAAGCTTCAAAGTGTAGAGAGTATGGGAAAATGGTAATTATTAAGAAAATAAAATATAGAGCAAATACTATTTCAAGAAATATTGTCCTTCTGCAAGAATAGTGACAGCAATAGAGGTGGCCTATGGTATTATTGTAAAGTATCTTCAGTCTCCCTCTTTACCTTCATTCCCTTCAAGGGCACTGCCCTTCCTATCAGAAGCATCTCCATTTGCCTGGCTTATATTCTCCATGGCAATGCTCTACTCTTTTTTCATTATAGAAGTTTAAAAATTCAGTTATCCTAAGATATAAATGGTTATTAATGTGTAAAGTTTTACCTCTGAAAAGAATTTGGTTCTTTGCAGCAAATAAAGTCATGAATGGGAATTCTATTAAGTACAAGATAGGTCATTTGTTTTACACCCCACCTTGGACAAAAAGAATTAGGTATATATCAAGGGGTTCTTGAACTTGAGACATTATATAAATGAAAAAAGAATCTATTGAGAGTGAATGAAAGTATAGTCTAAAATGAAAACTGTATCATTTTTATCATTCAGTAACCAAACCAAATGCATATATAACACACTATGAATATTCTAACATGAGCTTCTGATAACAACATTCTTCATTTCTTTGTCGCTAAGGATCTAGTGATAAGAGACTTTGATCTGGTTTGAATTTCTCTTCTTTTAGATTCAGTGGATGCCTTTTGGTGTTCTCTGCTTTTCATTTTTATCCTATTTGAAGCCAAATTCTTTAAAGGACATAAATATTTTAAATGGTATGTTTTTGCCCTATATTTTTCAATAGATTAATTTATAATATTTTATTTTAAAATACAACATAAAACTTACATCATGAAAAAAGTAAAACTTTATATCTTTTCTGAGCTTATCCCTGTGTTTTGATTTTTGTTTTGTTTATGCTTTTTTTCTTTTTGATGTCCTAAACACATGCTTATTCTCATTACAGTGGTTTAATGAAATTGTTGTATCTGAACTTTTAGTGCTATGTGTTGGGAAACAACAATGACAACAACAACAACAACTACCACTTCTGTCTTAACTTTTGGCTCTTCAAATGCCTATGGTTTATTTTGATAACAAACATTAAACATACCATTCACTAAATGCATACTAATACTGATATTTTACCCTCATTACTATATTTAATTTTTCAACCTCCCATGGCAGGCCCCATAATGTCCATTTTACAGCTGAGGAAAGGGAAGATCAAAGTTAAATACTTTACCTAAGGTCATGTATCTCAACAGATGAACATAGAGGAAGGGAAGGAAAAAGCAGATAAAAACAGAGAGGGATGATAACCATAAGAGTCTCTTAAATACAGGGAACAAACTGAGGACTCCTTGAGGGGAAATGGGTGGACAGGTGGTTAAATGGGTGATGAGCATTAAGGAGGGCACTTTTTGGGATTAATACTGGGTGTCATATGTAAGAGATGAATCGCTAGGTTCTACCTCTGAAACCAAGACTACATGGTATGTTAACTAACTTGTATTTAAAAAAAAAAAAAACAACCCTCACGTAGGTAGAGTATGAGCAGGAGTTAAGCCTGTTCCTCTCTATGGCTAAAAGCTAAGCTCTTAGTAACTGAGGAGTGCTATTTCTTTTAACACACTGACTCTCCTGACCTCACTTAAACCAGATATGGCTTTGTCTACAGGTCCCACCACCTGCCTTCTCTCAACTCGACAAAATATGTTCTCCTCTTCTCAGCAGCAAGTGCCTTTGCCTCATAGCTGAATGCCAAATTAATAATCTCCTCCTTTGGAGAAAAGAGTCATTACCTGACTTTTTAATTAGTTGAAAACACATGATCAGAAAGCACAACACTATGACCCAGGGTAGTTATGAGACATCTCCCTCACAGCCTTAGAAACACTAAAGTCTCTACCTTACGTGCTTCCTTTTGCAGGCTGTTGTCTTAATCAGTCTTGGCAGCCGCAACAAAATACCATCAAGTGGGTGGCTTATCAACAACAGAAATGTATTTGCTCATTTTTCTGGAGTTTAGAAGTCTGAGATCATGGTGCTTGCATGGTCAGATTCTGGTGAGAACCCTCATCCTGATCTCCCCTTGCATCCTTACAGGATGGAAAAGGAAGGAGCTAGCTGTCTTGCCTCTTCTTACAAAGGCACTAATCCCATTCATGTGGGCTCATTCTGATGCCCTAATGACCTCCCAAAGGTAAAAACAACACCAAACGCTATCACTTTGAGGAATAGATTTCGGTGTATGATTTGGGGGGAACACAGATGTTCAGTCCATAACAGTTGCCCAAGCAAGCTAACTAACCATCATCATCCAAGAGCGGGAAACCAGTAATTTGTTTTAAATGTGGTTGTCATTGCCTGTGCCTTAAACTTACACTTAGCATGATCAAAATAGCAAGAAATTGTCACTAAAGTTTTTTCAGTAATTTGTTAACTTTCTACAACTGATAGACAATTTGCCTTATAAGTAAAATGTACCATCATGACCTTATCACTTTATATTCTCTGTCAGTAGTGACAGGTGATTTTCCTCTCCTCCAATTAGGCAACTATTCTAGCAACTTGAAATAATTTTTGTAACATGATTGACATGTGGAAAAGTGATATATCTCTTTCATTAAAAAGGTACATGTTATGAGTAAGGAGATACTGTGCACCTGTAAAACTAAAGAAAAAAAAACTTCTGATAACTCTGAGGGAGAAAACCAGTAAAAATTATTCTCATTCCATCCCCATGGACATCATTATAAGCTTTGAGAATAGTAGCGTCATTTTTTATATTAGGTTTTTGCAATAAAGACATAGTTGAAGTAACTTTGAAATGCAACACATATTTGAGAAACTAAGAAGCTATTGAAAGTTTTAGATATGTGTTGAAAGAAAATAATCCATTCTATTCATCTGGAAGATATCCAGTCACTTTCATCTTATTTTATATTAAACACTGTTTTAAAGAAATATTCAAATTCTACTAAAAGAGGATTTAGTCAGAGGGAAAAGTATTTAGTCATGAATTTCCATGCTTTTAAATTTATGCATGCCTTCAAATAAAATGTTTTTTTTTAAGGTAGAAATCTCTTTAGACTGTGCAGATGTCACAAAATTTAGATGGCCGTATAGAGAAGTGTCAGCTTGTTGGGATGTGATGATTCAATACAATGCGTGACTGACAATGCGAATTTAAGGGAATGTTTTGTATTCCTCTCTTTTATTTATGTGAAGATAACTTTCCAACTCAGGAGTCACATGATATTTGGAAGAAAAATAGGCTAAATTTAATTATCCTTTGTTCTTATGAAGTATCCATCTTCACAGGACCTGCAACAGGTACATAACTCCAGGAATAAAAAGTTTTCACCGCTCCCTCAAGAAAGATCTACATTATGTTAATATATTATTTATACTGAATAGACTGAAAATACAGAAGCACAGTGGCATCCAGACATAAGCAAAATTAAGCAAAGTGCTAAGAGGGGAAATCAAACACCCCCACACACCACCTATATTTATACACAAGTGGGTGAGTGTATGTATGCAGAAAAGGAAAAGATTCTGGCTCACCTGTGTACAGGTTTGCAAAAGAACAAAAATTTTCAATACTTGGTTTTTCCTCTCCCTTCTCTTTTCCATGGAGGTAATGTCTACAGGATCCATTAAGATTATAACTTCCACGAAGATATCTTTAAAGTTTTCAATCCATAGTTATTTTTTTTTCCTTTTCTAAATTTACAACATTAATGTGCCACTCATTGAGAGCTTTAATTCAATACAACATTAAAACAGGCATCTATTGTCACAAACCATTGTTTATTAGTGTAATTTATCTTCAGAGGCAGGACATGTATAAAACCTGTGTCACCCAAGGAACTTTGACCTTCTTGTTTTGAAAACTGATCTCTTACTTTACCATATTCACCATAAATCCAGTAGGGTGCTACAGTGCTGTTAATAAAAATACTGCATTGTGTTTCACTCATGAATAGGAAAACACAAAATTCAAGACTAAATAAATCAAGTAACATCTTCACAGATTTTTACGCCCTGACACCAGAATATTTGAGTTATATTACCCATCCTAAGTAGTAAAGTACAAAAGTTTAGATATTTAAACCTTTAAAACAACCCAGAATTATCTGATTCTGTTCCTTGCTCAAAGAATGTGAGGCAAAGGAATTCTACTAGAAATAGTCTATGAAAACAATGTCCAAATATAAAGAGACTAGTAGGTCAGACAGTAACAGCATTTCCCTATTCTCATCTTTCTTTATTGAGGTTTTTCTACTTTCATATGTCAGAAAGCTTATAGCATTAAAATTTAACCAACAAAAATTTTCTGACAGAGTTTCAGTTATCAGGCCAATGATCCAGAACAGGATAAGAGAACACTGCATCTCAGTGAGAAAAAGAGGAACATTTGGTGTTAAGGCATTCAAGCAAATGTCCTGTTGTAATGAAAGCATCATGAAAAATTGAATATACCTGACGAGATCTGTACCCAGTTTGGGATCCTGCTGGGGAGCAGCTAGCCAAGATTTTTAATATAGATATTTCCCTTTTAAATGACTCTGACAATGCAGCATAGGCTTTAATGGGACTTACTCACCTAAAAGAGCATTCAGTCAGAGAGTGAAGCATGCATTAGGAACCAAAAGAAGGTTTTTTTTAGAAGAGGAGTGATTCAAGTAGTACGTCAAAGATCTTGAAGGAGGGGATAACATATATTAAAGAAGACCAAGACAAATGGCTTCTGGATGTGGGGAGTTCAGGGCGAATGAGAGCTCACATGGTAACTAGAACAGAGTTGGGCCTTGTGAAATCATAAGAAATAAAATTATACAGTGGGAGGTGGGGCTGAACTCAGTGGAGAAATTGGAACTTAACGCAGTAGGTAAAAAGAATAATTTTACTTGCAGGAACCCAGCGTGGTACAGTTTAACTGACCTTTGTTCCAGCCCCATGCTCATTTCCAAATATCAAACTACTTCCATTGAAGAAATACTAGGGCATATAGATAGGCAGAGTGAGAAAATTCAAGACCCCATAAACTTACCACCCAGACTGAACCACTTTTCATTCTTAATATACATCCCATATATGTGAAACTTACTTTCCAGAAAAGGTTAACTATTAAAGTGAGACCTCAAAGCAAGTCCGTGAAGTGAACACTATCCTTTTCTTGTCATTTTTCCTTATTTTCCTTAAATTTCAAAATATAAAGAAGGACCGTGGAATTGGCCATAACTCATAACTCATTACTTTTAGTATTTTATTCAATTATTCATTTAATTTAAAAATTATATGTTAAATCTCAATTAACTTCCTGGAACTAGGGTTGATTTCAGTTTTGAAACTCATTTCTTGAATAAATAATTACTAAATAACTAACTGTTATGTGCTAGGATAGATAAATAAAAAAAAGCTTAAAACCTCTTTAAATTACTTTCCATTTAAGATCCTTGTCAAATGTATGTAGGAGTTTAGGACAGCTATGTTTTATCTTGCTCTAGCTAAAATAATAAACGTTTTCAAGTCTTCCAATTCCTAGGTCAATTTTATTCTCAGTATCAGTGCTCCAACTTCTGTAAAACACATAAATAATTTGTTGAAAAGATGCGTGGCTTGTCTATTTATAAAGGCTGTTATGTCTCCCACTTGTGCGGCACACAGCTCTGGGCCAGGGAGACCCTGTGAGAGAGGCCAGAGGTCCAAAGGAGGCTGAGTCTGGCTTAAGAGAACTCACAGCCTTCAGAAAGCAAAGGGGACAGGGCAGGCTCAGAAGACCCAGGATTCTGTGGGGCCCCACAAACAGTCTGCTGCCTGTAGGAAAAGCATAGCCACCCTAGTAGAGGTGATTTCAGACTTGTATGCGAGTTGCTGGGATGATATTAAGGGACTAACACAGTTTGGATTTGAAACCAAGGGTTTCACCCTTCCTTTCTATCACTGTGGGGTTGATTTTCATCTGGTTTGCCATGATTTTCCTACCTTTCCACCACTTTATAATAATCTCCAGTCTCCTTCAGTTACTTCATTTATTGCACACTAATGCCATGTTGCGGATTATTTTGCCACCTCCTTCTTTAGAAATTAAAGTGAAGTTTCTTCACTCCCTTTGTCTCCTTTTGCTCAGCATTTACCTTCACCAACTGGTCTGTCTATTCTTCCCTGTTCTCTATGGTAAACTTCCGGCTGAATCGCCATGTCTTATGTCCATCCATCTTCTGGAAGATCTCAATGGAGAGTATTCTTTCTCTCTCCTATATTTCAATCTCTTTTTCTCTACCCTTATTTTCCTTTTAAGCTATAAGCATGTCCAAGTCACCTCTTTACTTAAAAAAGTGAAATAAGGTAAATCTTGCATGTGTGCTAGGTCATTGCCAAACCCACTGCTTTGGAATTTCTTGTAGAGCCCAATGATTCAAGAGTGTATGACAATGATAAGCACTTTTCTCATATAGAAATAGGATGCACCTTTCTGCGCTGGTTTTCCCTCTGCATCCCTGTGCATGCCACAACACCCCTGCCAGCCTTTATCTATAAAGATGGTGAGTCTAAACCCTGGGTTTCTCCTGCCTGGTGGATTCGCTCTATAGCAGGTATGTGAGATTATCATGAGGAGATGCATCTACTCACTGGATCTTTCAAATTTATATACACTACATCTTTGCATTGCTACTTACTGGCTGAGTAGAAAGCCTAAGAAAAAGTAAACTAAGGCTAATCTGTAGACTTTGTTCTCTCAGTGTGAGCCTGGAGCAGCTCACCTCTCTCTGTCTCCCTCAGATGCTTCCTCTCTCCTTTCCTTTCACTACAGGGATCTTGAAAGTGTCAACCACACTGACTGCTCCCTCTACAAATGTAATACTATCTTCCTGTTCCCCTAATCCCTCTGATACTATACTTGCTCAGATAATTAAAGGCTTCCAAACTGCCAAATTAAACAACATTTTCAATTCTCATTATACTTCTTTGTACCATCTGGAGTTGTTGACAATTCCACAAACCATTAAATTTACACCTTCCGTGGCATCAATTGATTTTAATTTTCCTACTGCCTCTCTTCTCCTTTACTGTCTTCTCTTTCTTTCCTTCAGAAACACTGGTGTTTCTCAGAATTTCATGATTGTTCTGATTAATTTCTTACCTCATGTTCTTCTTGGGTGGTATCATCCATAATGTCAACTGGTGATAATTTATAAACCTAAGCCTCTGCCTAATTTTTCCTTTAAGTATTGTATTTTTAACTGTATAAGATATATTAATCTAATTTTCCACATTGACTATTATGGGCTGAATTGTGTTTTGACCAAATTCATGTTTTGAAGTCTTAACCCGTAATGTGATTTGGAGAAATTGCTCCTTAAAGACATTTATGGTTAAATGAGGTCAGATGAGACTGGTGTCATTATAAGAAGAGGAACAGAAACCAGCAAAGTGCACGCACAGGGGACATAGCAAGAAGCTACTGGACCTCACCATTTATATAATATTAAACAAATCAGAAACCCAGAGACATATCTTTTCTTTGCTCCCAGATCTAACAAAGGAGGGAAGCTGCAACACTGTGGTGAAGAAAGCAGGCTCACAGATAAATAGGCTGTATGTAGATTTTAACACTTCAATTTGCTAGCTCTATCATCATGGCAGATTATTTAACATTCTCATCTGTGAAAATGGTGTTGATAAGAGAAATATCTATCTTATGTGATTGTTAGGGCAAGTACTATGTCTAGGAAATGGTAATCATTTATTCATATTAACTATTATATTAACATCATGGTTAATCATCACCTCACCCTCTCAGTTATAGCCTACAATATCTTTGAATCTAGAGCATTTTTTGTTCTATCAATGCTATTATTGCCCAGTGCTCATCATAACTCACCTTAGCTATTACTTCTATTTCTATAAAAAAAATCTCTTCCTTCTAACATTCTTCCTAGCAATTATTCCGTACTCTTAACCCTATCCTTAGAAAAGGTGCTGGACTTACCTTGAGAAGAAAATCTGGACACATTTCCTTCATTTTCTTCTAATACTCTTCCCACTGCCTTGATGAAAGAAAATCCAACATTTTTAGATTTATAGACAGGATTTAAAAAATTTCATTCCCCCCAACAGCCTCTCACTCACTTACAGACCCCTACACAAGGCTGATTTGTAGACCAGACTGAGCTCAAATTTTTCAGGCTATGATCAGCTTCTTCTTGCCCTAAAGTGTTAGTCACTGTTTATGAACACCCTTCCCACTTTTCTCCAATTGGAAAATGGCAACTCACCCTTCAAAAGTCAGCTCAAGTGTCAGTTCTTAGAGGAAGATGTTGGTAAGGTCCTAATGATAATGATGTTTAAAGGTTTCTTTCACTTCATGTTGATCCATCTACATTTAGTCATTTAAAAATGTAAAATACAGGGGTGCCTGTATGGCTCAGTTGGTTAAGAATCTGACTCTCTTGATTTTGGCTCAGGTCATGATCTCACAGTTTATGAGATGGAGACCCGCTTGGGGCTCTGTGCTGCGCTGATAGTGCGGAAGCTGCTTGGGATTCTCTCTCTTCCTCTCTGCCCCTGCCCCACTTGCAACCTTTCTCTCCCTCAAAATAAATAAATAAATAAATAAATAAATAATAAACTCCAAAAAATTAAAAAAATTAAAAATTAAAAAAATTAGAATGGAAAATACGTATCTGTTTGGAAAGTCAAAGCTAATTAATTTGTCCATTTCTTTATATTGAAATAAATCTATTTTGACTGAGGTTTTATAGTATTATCTGAGTTAAATTAGTATGCTTTTTTTAAAATGTCTTTTTAAAAAAAATTTAATGTTTATTTTTGAGACACAGAGAGAGGGTGTGCAAGTTAGGGGGGGGCGCAGAGAGAGAGGGATATAGGGGATCTGAAGTGGGCTCTACCCTGACAGCAGGGAGCCTGATGTGGGACTTGAACTCACAAACTGCAAGATCATGATCTGAGCTAAAGTTGATGCTTAACCAGCTGAGCCGCCCAGGTGCTGCATAAATTAGTATGCTTTTAAAAATCTTTCTCTGGCCATTTCTTTGTTTGGCTTTTTAAGTTCAAAAGTAGTTTCTATATAGATCTATTTTTGACATATAAAAAATGACTTTATGCAGTTTAAAATAATCATATTTGTAGAATGGATTTGTCCACATAGTTAGTGACTTTATTAGGACCTGGTGCCCACATCAGAGGCACGCACGACAAAGAAGGGTATGAACTTAGAGTCAAACCTTCTGGATTGAAATTCCAGTTTTACTACTTAGTAGTGGGTCACTTCAGGCAAATAATTCAAGCTGCTGTGCCTCTGTTTCCTCATAGCAACCACACAGTGTCAAGGTCACCATTAGATTAGTCAAAAGATATAAAACTAATAGAAAAGAGGCTGGTACATAGTAAAAACTCAACAAACAATGACTATTTAATTTGTTTAAAAACGCTCACTGCTACCCTTTGTTGATTCAAGAAACTGATTCCATTTCTGGTTCAGATGTTTCCATATACAATTGTACAAATCCACTTGTCTTAAGTTCATGGACAAGAAATACTGTCCCTCATATCCCACACATTGCAGATGGCAGGCCTACACTTATATAGAAAAGGGATTCAAACAAACTGCATTTTTTTTTCTCTCCATACCGTGTTAAATAATAACATTAATTGAACTTATCCTGCGATTTCTACCATCACAGAAATTGTATCTCTATGGCACAGAGATACAATTTCAGTGGATTTTTTTTTTTTAGGGCACTTGGCCTTGTAAAATGATTGAGCAACTTCTGTGTACAGTTTACTTCCTGAAAAGCATGTGGTTCATTGAGAAGTAAAATGAAGTTTAGGGTCTATTTTTATCTATACAGGACAAATAAAGGCCCAAGTTGATTATCGAAAACCTTAATAGTGCCTATCTGTTGTCAGTTCAGTCATCATCTAAAATCTTTAGACAAAAGAGTTTTTCATGTTTCTGTCAAAATGATATACATTTTCCTTTGAAAATGTGAACGTTTTCTTAAGATAAGACTTGTAAGTAATTACTAGTGAAACTAAAATGATTCTCCTTGAGCCTTAAGAATTATGTGTGCTGTCTTCAATAGTCCTTTTGTTAATGATTCTAACATTGTTAATTTTTTATGTTCTAATTGTGTTCAGTTATAGCCTTAACTTCGACTCTAGTGAAATATATCCCTACAAAATACCTTTCTACTTTCATAAATTGAAATTCATAGTATAAGATGATTTCAATTATCCAAGGTTATGATGATCTTTCTTCTTGAATATGTTTTGTAATTTCAAATGTATCCTATTATACTTCTTCGAAAAGGGAAGTCTTATTTTAAATTTCTTCTTTCAAATTAATGTCTTCTTCTACCTACTAGTATATTAGTGTCATCTGTGTATATACTTAATTAGTAATTATTCACCCTAAAACATGTTGATTAAGGCAAGATTCAATTTATTAAAATAGGAATGTCTTTCCATGTTCTGAAAAGTATTTAAGGTGACTTAAAAATACATATAACAGAGGAGGTTATTTTGTTGTTGTTTATGTTTCTGACTTTTCACAAAGTAAAGTGACAATGGCTAAGTTTATGTTGTAGTTTTTGTTTTTTTGAGGGAAAGAGTGAGTGGGGGAGGGGCAGAGAGAGGGGGACAGAAGGTCCAAAGTGGGCTCCGTCTGTACTGACAGCAGTGAGCCCAATGTGGGGCTCGAATAACAAACTGTGAGATCAAGCCCATCATGCAACCAACTGAGTCACCCAGGCACCCCTATATCTGTAGTTTTATTGTAAAGGTAGTATTATGCTTCACTTGGCTATAACTAGAGGTTCCATGATAAAACAGTTCCAAATTCTCAACTAAGCATGTTTTTTTAAGAGTGGTCTACCTACAAAGCTATACTGTTGACCTTTAAACAACATGGGTTTAAACTGCACAGGTCCACTGATACACAGATTTGTTTTAACATTGTACAGTATTGTAAATGTATTTTCCCTTCCTTATGATTTTCTTTCTTTTTTAATTTTTTAATGTTTATTTTTGAGAGAGAGAGAGAGAGAGAGAGAGACAGAGCGTGAGTGGGAGAGGGGAGAGAGAGAGAAGTTGACACAGAATCCAAAGCAGGCTCCAGGCTCTGAGCTGTTAGCACAAAGCCTGACCTGGGACTTGAACTCATGAACCTTCCGATGAGATCATGACCTGAGCTAAAGTCGGATGCTTAACCGACTGAGCCAAACAGCCGCCCCCACTTGTGATTTTCTTAATAGCATTTTATTTTCTCTAGCTTTATTTATTGTAAGAATACAGCATCTAATACATATAACATATAGAAATGTGTTAATTAAATGTTTATGTTAGTGGTAAGGCTTTCAGTTAACAATAGGCTAGTATCAGTTAAGTTTTGGGAAATCAAAATTATCTGTGAAGTTTTGAATATATGGGGACTGATGTCCCAACCCCTGAATTGTTGTGGGGTAAACTATACATAAATAGTATAACTTGGAAAAAATTTATTTCTTCAATCAGAAATCAAAATAGTTGTTGGACATTCATTGTGTTATGCCAATTTCATTCAGTATAATTCAACAACTGGAATTTAGTTCAATGGAAGATTATTGTATCATTTCCTATCACAGAGCAAATGAAAAAAAATGACTTTATGAATTCTTTACTACTTGCCCACCTTTTGACAATTACACCAGTAGTAGACAATATAATGGCTGCCCAAAGATTTCTATGTCCCAATGCTCAAAGCCATGAATAAGTGAGGTTACAGGACAAAGGGAAATTAAGGTTGCAGATGGACTAAGGTTGCTGATTAGTGGACTATAAATTAGGGAGATTAGTTTGGGTTATCTAGGTGGGCCCAATATAATCAGAGGGGTCCCTAAGTGGAGAAAGAGAGACAGAAGAGAGTAGCAAAGATGGCAGACTAAAAAGAACTGCATTCATTCTTGATGCCTTTGAAGATGGAAGAATTAAGCCACGGAGTGTGGATGGCCTCTAGTATCTGAAAAATAGCACATAAAAGGATTTTCTACCAGAGCCTCTGGAAGGAATGTGACCCTGCAGACACCTTGATTTTAGTTCAGTGGACCCATTTTGGACTTTTTACCATGAGAACTGTAAGATGCTGAATTTTTGTTATTTTAAACCTCTGAATTCTTGGTAATTTTTCATAGTAACAATAGAAAATAAATATACTTCCCAACCCTACATAACCCCCATCTCTAGTGCTTGACAGTAAATTATTTTTTATTTTCACCACAAGGAATTCTAACAACTTGATTTACTCTATACAAAACTTCACCTATCTTGATGTCTTTGATATATTGATCTGGACCAAATCCAAACTACCCAAAAGGTGATATTTCCTCTTAAGTGCTAGTCCCTTGGGCCAAGTAGCACTTGGATTCACAATTTTGAAAATTAGCTACCCCATATTTAAGCAATCCAGTTCAGAAGCAAAACCTAATTACTTAATTACTCTAGGGAATTTTCAAAATTCAATGCACAGAAGCAGTTATATTTATTTTCAGAAATACTCTTCCCTTCTAATTTGCTTGCTGCAGTTCAACTACACAAAATTTTATGTCTGATTTTATATTTTATTAAAATACATTAAAAATTTTTAACGTTTATTTATTTTTGAGACAGAGAGAGACAGAGCATGAATGGGGGAGGGTCAGAGAGAGAGGGAGACACAGAATCTGAAGCAGGCTCCAGGCTCCCAGCTGTCAGCACAGAGCCCGACGCGGGGCTCAAACTCACAGACTGTGAGATCATGACCTGAGCCGAAGTCGAACGCTGAACCAACTGAGCCACCCAGGCACCCCTTAAAATACATTTTAAAATAAAGATGATGTTTAGTAAGAAATTCCATAATTTACATATAATAAAATGAAATGGTCTCCCACTTAGTCATTTTACAAAATCTGATAGCATACTTATTTTTCTCTTGTGTATAAACTTCCAAATAAGTTGTTAATTGTTACATTAAAAGCACTATCATAATTCACTGGACCAATAATGAAAATGTGTGCCTTTCCCCTAAAGCCTAACTACTTCATTTGTATAATGATGCATATTTCACAAAACAAGCCTTTGATTTTTGTTGTTATTGTTGTTGTTATTTTAACCCCATAGATCTATGTCTAGTTGGGTAAAATTTGTTTTTAAGCTCTGATGACTATAGAAAATATTCCTATAAAAAAGAGAGAGCACTAAATCCATATTGAAACTTCACATTACAAATGTAAAATTATCATTATCTCGTGGTTTTAAAGTACAAAATACTCTAAGCACATTCCTCTACTTAAACTATGCTGGGTTATACAAGGGCAATAATCAATAAGGCAGCTCATTATCTGTGATACCTCTAATTACCATGTGCTAGTACCGTTGTTATGGTTTAACCAGTGCATATTTAAAAATTTTGCTAACGGGATCTTGTTATCATCCTAATTTTGCTGTGGAGTTTTATGAGAACATCACGTTACTCATCTGAACTGCCACAACAGCAATATCCCTGGGGTACTTTTTTTTTTTTTTTCATATCAAGGTTAATTTAAAGTGATTAGCATAAGTACTACAGATGTTGCTATGGGGATAAGAACGGCACATCTTCTATGATGGACATCATATGATTGCTGTTACAGGCCTGGTAAGATTGGATTATTTGTTTTAATGTCACGCAAAGCAAGTCACATGATAGAGATCGGTATCTTTTTAATAACATTCCATATTCCTAAATCAATCACCTTTTCACTTCTTTAGAATGGTGTGTATACAAAAATCACTACTTTATTACTGGCCTAAGTAAATTTATCATGTTGTGTTTGGATGTTCAGAATATTTCTTTTAATTGGTATTGATTCCTCCCTCTCCCAGTTGGAGAGAAACAGTAGTTAAAAGGAGAGTGTTTATTCACATTCAATTCATTCAACATTCATTGAGAGCGTACTATGGTGCTGACATTTTCTAGACTCTGATAATGAAATGAAATTTTGTAGTCAATATTTATTCTGAGTTGTTTTTTATTTTTGTTTTTAAATTGAATCAGCTTCCAGCCCTGTAAATACTGAGAGGCAGAGATTAGGATTGGAAGATAGAGTAGGTTGTACCCTGTCTTTGAGAGTTGGTAAGAGAAGGACACCAGTGAACAATAGAGATGACAAGTGAGAGTTCCAGACACCTATCAGTGGCAGTGGTCAAGAGTGGACATTTCATAAAAGAATAAAAAATAAATATGGAAGCAAATATAGAAAGAAAAACAGTTCATCATCTATCATTCTTATTGGTGGTAATTGGAGGGAGATTTTTGTAAAATTGAGTGGAGAAGTCAAGGAGGAAACAATAAAATTATAGAGAAGATGGGACAGATAACAGTCATTTCTCACATCTAGGATTTTGCTGTCTGTTTATACTGAGAAATTGAGGGTGTGGGATGGAGAGGGCACCAGTGACAAAGAAAATTGAGGAAAGTGTTTAAATAAGAGCTTTCACTTGTCATAAAATATGATCATGGATGCATAACCTCCTTCATCACCTCCATAACCATGGATGCATAACCTCCTTCAGATTAGAGTGGAGATTGAGGGGGAGGGGGTGCGTAAATCGACACTTGGGTCAGTTCTCAACTTTCTAATGTGTACAAAGTGTAGTAACAACATAAGATGGAATATAATTATGAAGATAATAGTACAGCAACGTAAGAGTGAATTCTTAAAAAATTCTCTGAAAAAGTTTCACAGATATTCATGACACTATGGATCACTAACATATCAAGATATTTCTTAATAAATGTTGTGGTTTTCAATCTCACAATATTGCCATGGTGCAAGAGGAATATTTTAAAAATAGGAATTTAAAGTTTTAAATATGATACTTAATAGTGTCAAGTTATTTATAAAATGCAATTTTTCATTGCAACTTTTAATTGGAGATTTTTCAAAATTGGCATGAATTGCAAATTTGTTCTAAATCTTAAATGTCACAGAAGCAAATGTATCAAATTCTTGAATACTTTCCCCCCAAAGTCTTTACTCAGGATCCCCATCCTTTTCTATAATCTTCGTCCCAAAGAGCAGATCATAATAGCTGTGGTATAAAATTTTACTGCCTCTACATGTAATTATTAAAACTAACTGCATTGCCATCCCGTAGCCTCTATAGAGATTTTTCCTGAGACCATGCCCAATGCAACAGCAGGGAGAAAGCCATCAACTCTCCTGTGAGAATGCTCTGTTTGTTCCTAGGATTTTAAAATTAAATTACTTAGTGATTGTAATCGAGTTGATATTTCAATGCAACCAAGTAGAGCAGGAAACATCCTTGCACCTCAGAATATCCCATCAATAAACACTTTCCTCTCGCTTATCCTATTTCCTTTGCATCAACCTTGATAAGTGGCCATCAACAATGCACTGAAGCATCGTCAGTGATAGTGGATCAGTTCCTCCAGTGGCAGCCTGTTTCATTTTCACATAGACTCATTTAATAGAAAATTCTTCCTCAGGCTTAATTGGCACTTGGCTTCTTAAAACTTTCCCCAATTTGAGTCCTAGATGTGGCCTATCTGTCTATCTGACAGTTATCAAATATTTGAAAACACTTACCAAGTTCCACTATCATTTCAAGCTCCATATGGGTAAAAGTAAATATGTTTTCTCTTACTCTAAAGATTATTCTCCCTTCTTTCCTTCTTTGTGTCGTTGTAGAATCTTTCCTGGCATAATCTAACAATTTTTTCAATGTTATATATAAATAAGGTAATCAACATATGACTGAATTTATAAAGTTCTTGATGTCGACTCCCTGTACGGTTTTGTCGTGGTTTCTCCTTATATTTTAGTTTTGCTTTCTTTGTATCTCACAATGTATCTTCGCCATAGTAGTTGATAAACGTTTATTGTGTGTCTCCTTTACAAAATGAACACTGCAGTGTCAAATGTGAGCTCCCTCTCATGAGTCACATGTTTAATACATACAGTCTTTCAAGAATTCATTCACAGCATTTAGGGAGGAAAACAAACTTAAATTAGAAGCAGTAACATATTTTGGTGATAATATCTTCCAATATTCCTAGGTAACATGTAATGAATAAAGTAATTGATGAAAAACAATCCAGATTTGAAGTGTATTAGCTAGAATTCACTTGGTAATAACATTTTTAAAGATGTTTTTCTTTATTTTTGAGAAAGAGAGAGACAGAGAATAAGCAGGGGAGGGGCAGAGAGCAAGGGAGACACAGAACCTGAAGCAGGATCCAGACTCTCAGCTGTCAGCACAGAGGCTGAAGTGGGACTCAAACTCACAAACCGTGAGATCATGACCTGAGCCGAAGGCAGATGCTTTATCAACTGAACCCCCAGGTGCCCAGGTAATAGCACTTATTCTGACCCTTAAAGTAGTGCTACTCCACACATGGAAGGATTTATCTGGGTGACAACCAGCTTAGAGAAAGTAGCCCAAGACTGTTGAGGGTGTGGAGTTTCAGCTTCAGCTTCCTTTTTCATATAATTAATCCACTACAAATGATTGAACAACTCATTTGTGTTTCATCGTATGATAAAGAGTTAAAAAAAACCAACAGGTCTCTTACAGACTTAGTCTATTGAGAGGAGTAAAAACTGACAAACAAATAAACAAACAAACAAACAAAAAACCCCACTTGAGCAAGCAATTACATGTAGTATGGTAACCATCATATTATAAACACTACTGCGAACCCATGTGGAATAGGTAACCCATATTTGAGTGGATCTCAGAGGAAGTGATATCCCAATTTAACTGAAAGGATCAAAGCATGGATATTTGAGGTATTGAAAGTAGCTCCTTTTGGTTCTGTTTAGTTTTGTTACTAAGACTTTAGGTAATGGGAACAGGAGAGATTAGTCTGGAAACATCATAACAAGTCTTGTGAAACATATTAAGTAACTTCAGACTTTAATAGCAATAGAAAGATACTGAAGAGTATTAGTAAGAAAAGACTTGATTTGGATGTGACAATAGGACATAATTACAATGTAACGTCTTGAGAGAGAATTTGGATAAAAATATAAATATGAGCCATCAACATATAAATATATATGAAGGACTCAAAGATTGGAAACAATCTTTTAAGAATTGTAATTAGAGTGGTAAAGGGGTCAGAAAAAGAGCACTGAGGAGCAGCAAGATTTTATGGATGGGCACGAGAAGAGGTATCTCTGGGGGATCCCAAGTACAGTGACCAAAATAGCAGGAGAAAACCAAACGATATGGAACATGGAAGCCAAGGGCAGGTGCCTTTCTAGGAGAGAGTAGACCATGGTGTTACATGCTACCAAGATTTTAATAAGAGTGTAAAAGGGCCCTATGGATTTAATAACAAGACAGTCATTGTGAACTTGGAGTTTCATTGGAGTGTTGGGGTCAGTAAAAAGATATTTCTGAGTAGAAAAAGTGACATTGGGTATTAAAGTCTACTTTACTAATAAGCTGTTTGACATTGACCAGGATTCTGAAAATCTTAAATCTTATTACCTTTATGTGAAACAATGTTAAAATCATTCAATCACTATGGGTCCTCATACATTTAAAGTTATCAGGATAAATCTGTTATCTTCAGCCAATTAGTGTATAGATTTCCCTCCTTAAGACCTTTTTGATTGGGGCGACTGGGTGGCTCAGTCGGTTAAGTGTCCGACTTCAGCCAGGTCACGATCTCGCGGTTCGTGAGTTCGAGCCCCGCGACGGGCTCTGGGCTGATGGCTCAGCGCCTGGAGCCTGCTTCCGATTCTGTGTCTCCCTCTTTCTCTGCCCCTCCCCCATTCATTGCTTTGTCTCTCTCTGTGTCAAAAATAAATAAACGTTAAAAAAATTAAAAAAAAAGACCTTTCTGATTCAATGTAAATGTGAGGAGACACGTTTACACTAATAGATTAAGAGGAGGTTGTTGTATTAAAACTTGCTGAACTTTTTGAATATGGTAAGTTTTCCCCATTAGTCTAAACAATGAAATTCTGTATCAGACTGGCAGATATTAAAATGTTTGATAATATTCATTATCATCATGGGTATGAGAAA
Source organism: Acinonyx jubatus (assembly GCF_027475565.1). Taxonomy (NCBI): domain Eukaryota; kingdom Metazoa; phylum Chordata; class Mammalia; order Carnivora; family Felidae; genus Acinonyx; species Acinonyx jubatus. The sequence goes on from NC_069384.1 coordinate 29,532,154, forward strand.
CAACCCTGGAGTACAATGGGACAGGCAGTTAGACTTTTTAGTGTAAGAACTTGGGGATATTTACTGAAGTTTGAAATACACACAGCAGGAGACTCAGAAATTTTACTACAAGGAGGTTAACATGTAGAAAAACATGGACATACACGAACATTTTATTTTAGCATAGTTTGTAAATCACGTGCAAACTTGTATATCTATTTAGAGGGGCTAGCTAAACAATTATTGGTAGAGGCATACAATGAAATATTTTATGGCTTGTTTAAAAGAATGAGCTAAATCTGTAAACATAATATGGAGAAATCTTAGAGAAAAGGGGACTCTTTTTTGGAAAGGCAGAGTGAAGAATAGGGTCCCCCCCCCCTTTAAAGAAAAGTAATTATATACACATGTATCAGCAAATGTCAGGAAAGAAACTTAATAAAAATTACCATCAGGAAGAGATAGGATGTGAGTTACAGCAGGACAATTAATTTGGGAGAGGGGGGCTTTTTTCTGCTGTTTACACTTTTTTTAAAACAGGACTATGTTTTATTTTTGGAATAACAAAAATGAAAATAGAAACAAAGGTATATGTCTTGTAACATATGCTTTTATTTAAACCCCGGATAATCACTCACTGTCTCCTGCTTCGTGTCCCACTTTGCTGCCCTATATTGCAACTGTGTATCTAAAGGGAAACAGCACTGTGTAAACTGCTTATACACAGCCTTCTTATCTTCCCCTACTTACAGTATGCCCCACTTTCTTAAGCTGCATCATCTAGTATTCACCTGCAATGAGATTGACAACTGTGTACGGAAACTTCTTTTATATAATGATAGGCTTCGGGTATTTAATTGATTTAATTTTATTTAAGATTGAGCAAGGCCTTCATCTTATGCACAATTTTATATCAAAAGGCACATTTCTAAGTGTCTGCTCTGAATGGTTTAGCTAACTCCTCGAGTTACAATTTTATAGTAGGGAATCGGGGTGAAATCACATTACTGGAAAAGGCATGTGTCTGGCAAGTTCCCAAGGCATGAGTATTTATGGCATGATGAACTGTGAATTTGATGTTGATGCTTGCACACAACAAGCAGGTGGTTCAAATCTAATTTTGTCACCAGAAAACAATGAGCTATATTTAAAAGTGTAAAATGTTTGTTGTATAGAAAATATTTGCCCAAAATGAACAATAAATAAATCAAGGTCAGTACTATTAAATTTTCTATGAAATAGAGTAAATTTAATTGAGATGATATGAAATACCTCGTCTATTCCAGGAGCTATGCAAACAATTTGAAGTATAGGAAAGAGGGATAGGATTACAAATGCATGCAACTTTTTCAGAGCACTTATCAAGGGATCAGATGAGTTTTCCAAAGTAAAGACATGGACAAGATTTATGGAGAGGTGCCCAAGACATATTGCGCGCGCGCGCGCACACACACACACACACACACACACACACACACACACACACACACACACCTACCTCATCTTTGGTTGTAAATGGCAAGAAATGAGAACATAGTATATGGATTATGCTCAGTGTCAGTTGGAATTAAACCTCAAATGCTTTGCAGTGGGGTAACCTATAAAAAGACTAAAATTCATTAAGATGCCTCAGTAAATTTCCCATCACTTAAATTAAAAAATGAAGTTTAGGCTGACCTTTTTACTCTTTTGTAGGCACCTAGGATAGATACTATTAATTTTCTAAAAGTCATTACCATACCAGTGTGGTCAAGGCAGCCAGTAATTTGTTAAGGGCTTTTCAAAGAGAAGAGTAGTTTAATACCCTGAGAGAACCTCACTTACAGTAGCCCTCAGAAGACATTAGTATCTCCTACTAGGAATTCTCACTATTGCAATTAGTAGCCTATTTCCAAGCTGTATGTATTATCGAAGAAATTTATCATTCATTAGTTTTCCCCCTTGGACATGAAGAAATTGGAGGCAGGTGAGTATGTAACTTTGTAACTCTTAACCCTCTGAAAGGAAAGAAAGTTAGGTATTTTTACTCACTAAAAATAAAAGAGTAATAAAAACCAAAATCCGTAAGTTGTTTGCATAAAAAGGGGGAGAGGGTGTTCTTATTGTTGAATGTGAAGGGAAGAAAGACAAAATATACATGAGTGATTCAGGATACTAGATTCAGTGAAGATGTCTGTATTGTGATAATCGATACACATGCATATTACAAGTGGTCAGTAAATGGAATGGGTGGTGTTTGACTTGGGGTAGGATATTTAAGCATTTCTAATTGATTTTTTCTGATGAATTTCGTTCCTTCCATGGCTGATATTATTTCATGTAACTAAAAAAATGTATATGTTCATTTTATCAAAAGCTTTAGTTATCTCAGAAGATAATGTGACAGCAGCTTTGGTAGGCGTGGAATCCACGTGTATGTCATAGATCTGCATTTTAGGGGAATGTGTACTAATTCACATTATATTATTATACAATTCTTATTTATTTGTTTGTTTATTTGTTTATTTTTAGGGAAAGAGTGTGAGGGGAGAGAGGGGGAGAGAGAAAGGGATAGAATCTTTTTTTTTTTAAGCTTTATTTATTTCCAGAGAGAGAGAACAATCACAAGCCAGGGAGGGGCAGAGAGGGAGGGAGACAGAATCCCAAGCAGGTTCCATGCTGCCAGCACAGAACCTGATGCAGGGGCTCCATCCCACAAACCCTGAGATCATGATCTGAGCAGAAATCAAGAGCCAGATGGTCAGTTGCGCCACCCAGGCACCCCTAATTATTATTTTTAGTAAGTAAACAGGCAAACAATAGCCTGACCTAAACCCCCCCAACATCCATCCCAATAGAAACCATATTTTTACCTTTTTTATTTGTTTTCATAGTCATCTCCATAATTCTAACAACAAGCTATGCTTTTATTACATGATCTTTAGATTTTTTGTATTTCTTGTATTAAAAGATAAGTATTAAGCTTATGTACACTTTCACCTTCTATTTGCTATAAGTTTTTACATACTTTTTTCAATATTTTAATCTTTCCACTGATTATTATATGGCTTTAAATAATATGACAAAGACCCTATGTTTTTGTCTTCTCCATATTTTAAGCGTGTCTGAACCCATACACCATGTAGGAAAATAATACTAGCATCCTATTATTTCATCTATCTTACAAGCTCTCCTCCCTCACATTCCCACTTCCGCAGTATACTTTTAATTTTATATTGTCAAGGTTGATGACATCTATAGTCTATGGTAGCCATAATTAAACTTGCAGTGATTGACTTCAAGCTTGACTCTAAAAATTAGAATCTGTCAAAAAGCCTCTAGAGAGTTATAACCATTTAAATATTGCCTCTGCAGAGCAAATTAGTGTGGTAGGATTTTGCTTCATGTTTTATGGGCTTAATGTTATGATTCTCATACCACTCAAAGGATCCTAACTTAAAGCAAAGTCAAATGGAGTCTTTTTTTTTTTTTTTTTAATATCCTGTCAGTTTCTTAAATCACACCTCAATCAATTTAGTTCCTGCCTGGAGTGGGACTTTCTGGGGAGATTTTTAAGTTTTGATTTTTAAGTTTTTAATTGGTACCATTTTTCTTACTTTAAGAAGCAATAGATCTCCCCTTTTGCTCCCAAGCTGATATATTCTCATCAAAATTAATGTGTGGCATCTGTTTTATTATATTCTTGGAATTTGACCTCTTATTCTAATTTGATCTGACAATTATCCTAGACTTACTACTCAATGCTACTCTGTCATCTTGAAGTTCCTTTTTAAAGAATTCCTGTTTTATTTCTACCATGTATTATATCCTTTGCTTTTTTAAAAAGTAATATCTACACCCAAAACATGGCTCGAACTCACAACCCCGAGATCAAGAGTTGCATGCTCCACTGACTGAGCCAGTCAGGTGCCCCTCTTACGCCTTCCTCATTACTGATTTTCAGTTTTGTTGCTAGATTTTTAAAATCTTCTAGTTTACTTTGTTTAAATACAGCAATTGAGTATCAAAGCTTCAAAATAATTGGTATACTGATAATGGAGAGGTAGACACTGTTTGAACTAATTCCTGTTGAACTTGATAGCAATTGCCATAAAAACAACAAAAAATGTGAAGCTACATGTCCTCTTTTGCTGTTTAAGATAATGTATTCAAATAAACCCAGCTAAGAACAACTCTGTTGTGATAGTTGCACTTTGTGGAATTCATATTCCCGTATGAATTAGAAATGATGAATTCTTAATAGCTTCCCTAGGGTTTTACTTCTCCTCTGACACTTCTCAAGGATTGCATCATGTTTTAGAAATAAAAGAACATAATTTATTCCAAGAAGCATGAAAATCTTCACGTACTATTTGGGGGTTTCAAAATCACTTATGTTAGAAGGAAAAAAAAAACTATTTTGCTTGTGTTGTGAGGAAGAAAATGTCATAATGAAGCTATAAGTTGCTCCAAGCTATGACAATACTGATTTTGAAATATTATATGTTATAATACCACACTGAATCATTAGGGTAATGATGCCCCTTCTTTAAAAACAATTTCTTACAAGTAACATGAGTCTTTTGCCCTCTTTTAAGTAACTTATGTTTCATCCAAAATAAAAATTGTGTTTATAATTTTGCATTTACACTTTGTCCTCCAGAAACCTACTTTTTAAAAATATGATAAAGAATGGGCTGCCTCTCTTCCAAACATATTAGGGATGATGCAACCAAATGTCTTCACTTTGGGCAAGCAATACCTACAAGGTAACAATGAGGCATGTTAAAACATTTTTTGAAATATTTTGAAATATTGAACAATGTAATATAAAGACATAACCATATTGACTAATAGAATTAATCAAAGTTGTTTTTGTTTGTTTGTTTTTGTTTTTGTCTTTTGGAAGAAACAAACTTAACTTATGAGAACATTCCTCCCAAGGTGTCAAGATTCTGCTTAAACACCTATAGGGATAGATTCAGTGCAACAAACATTTATTATGGTATTGAGTATCTCAGACTCTGGGCCATTGCTAAAAGATGTAAAGTGCACCAAAGCAAGGTCCCTGTTCGTAAAGACCACAGATCCAGAGTAACATATTCATCCTTATGTTTTTTAATTAATTTATTTATTTTGAAAGAGAGAGAGAGAGGGAAAAGAGAGAGAAGGAGGGGCAGGGAAGAGGGAGAGAGAGAGAATCTAGGCAGGCTCTGTGTTGTCAGTGCAGAGCTCAACATGGGGCCAAGAACTGTGAGATCATGACCTAACCCAAATCAACAGTCATATGCTTAACCAACTGTGTCAATCCTTATTTTTAAGTGCAATACACAAAATAGATGATGATTACATGTAGAGCACTCCCATGGACATATGCAGTTTTGAACCTTTCCCCTCTTCTCACCTCCTAACACAAGGCACAGGGTATAAAACCACCAGAAAGGTTTGTCTGATTTTTCTGCATGGTGTGTACATCCATACATGTCTTAGTGATGGTCTCATGGTGATTACATCTGTGAATCTTTTTTTTTTTTTTAAGTTTAGAGAGAGACAGAATGAGTAAGTGTAGGAGAGGGTAGAGGGAGAGAAAGAATCCCAAGAAGTCGCCACACTCAGTGTTCAGTGCAGAGTCCAACACTGGGCTTAATCCCGTGACCCTTGGATCATGACCTGAACCAGAATCATGAGTCGGAAGCTAAGCCAACCGAGCCACCCAGGTGCCCTCTTTTAATTGGAGTATAGTTGACACATGATATTCCATTAGTTTCAGGTGTATAACATAGTCAATTACAAACTTTTAAAAATCAATAGCCATTTGGCTGTTTACTTTGAGTGTTTACTACCTGTTCTGCTCCTTTCTCTGACTCTTGGGCCAAAAGCTGCTGGATGGCAGGTAAGGTCAGGATGAGCAGTACAAACAATGGCTGTAATAACCCCTGCTATTCTAGGCCCACTGGTCCAGGGCACTAGTGCCCCTGTGGCTCCTGGGAATTCCTTTTGTGAAATGTAAACCACTAGAATGGGTGATATAATATCCACTATGAATTTATCACCTATGTTGATTTCATTTTTTATACGGCACGCTGTGTTATAATTTTTAAGCTTCAGCGTGCCTTCATTCTACTCCCATGAAGTAGAACTTCTCTTGAGACCCCTCACACTTGGGCTTGCCTTCAATTACTTTTTATTTCAATTTCTTTTTTCACTGTACTGCTGTTACCAAGAGTGGGGGTGCTCTCCTTGCAAAAGCACCTGGGAATGGGATTGTGTAGTTCTCCCAGACCTTAATTCTACATTTAAATTTCTGAGAAGGAATACAGTACAAATCATTAGGTTGGATTTCTTTCTCTCCTTTTGGCCTTTTTTCCTTTGCATAAGAACTGCATAGTCTCTCCTTACTTTTCTAATTGGATTTCTCTTATTTTTTTCTCCAAGCTAAAATGGATGCCTGTCCCCCTCAAATAGAATACACTCTTCACTGTATGTTGACTAACTTGGATTTAAAATAAATGAGATGAAACAAAATGAAATGAAAAAAAGAAATAATAATTTTAAAAAAGGAATACAGTCTTTTCTGGGGGTGCCTTGTTGGCTCAGTCAGTTAAGCATCTGACTCTTGATCTTGGCTCAAGTCATGATCTCACAGTTCGTGAGTTCTAGCCCTGCATCGGGCTCTGCACTGACAGCCTAGAGCCTGCTTGGGATTCTCTCTCTCTCTCTCTCTCTCTCTCTCTCTGTCTCATATTCTCTATCAATAAATAAATAAGCTTAAAAAAATGATACACTCTTTTCTGAACTTCCCATATTTGATCAATATCAGCTACTTAAAACGTATATACCAATTAATCATAATGCACAACTGGATTACAATGCATAATGTGAACTATTACTTCTGGACACAGAAAAATTAATTTCACTAAGTAGCAGTTGTCAGAATATTCCTTATGTTGAACCCCAATCTATGTCCCCTTAATCTTTTGCATCAGACCTAGTTCTGATATCTCAGGAGATGCCTATTTATACGATTAGCCTTCAACAATAATTGAGAAAAAAAGCTATCACTGATGCCTTTAATTACACTTCTAAATGCCACAAAGCCTGGCTTTGAAGCACTTCCATCCTTGTGCCACATTTTAGAACACATACAAGTTCAACAACACCCATACATTTTAGTACTAAAGGAAATCCTGTAGTTGAATCTACCAGCAAAAAGCTTGATTGAACTATAGACTCCTTGGTTGTGAATACTGTAAGTTTATACATTTTTGAGTCAGGCAAACCTGGACAAAAATCCCAGTTCTGATGTTACCTTGCTGCATAATTTTCTTGACGTTTCAAGTCACCGCCCTGAGCCTCAATTCAGCTTTCTGGAGTACCGCTGATATGCCTCCTATCTCACTGTAAGGATTAAATGAGATGTAATTAGCTCAGCATAATGCCTGATACAAAGCACCCATCCCGTAATGGTGGCTATTCTTATGGCCATCTTTGCTTATTGTTGTTTTCATTACTCTCACTGTATACTCTGGGTATATTTGACAAAAAAACGTCATGTCACTGACTCCCTGTAAACTTAGAGCCAAAAAGAACACTCATTTTGTCTCCCATGAATGCTGCTGCTTTATTCTAAGACATCTCTTTAAATGACTGCAAAGTGACTGTCCTCACACTTGTGTATTAACATCTTTTTTAAAAATCCACCACGCTATTTTCTGGCACTTGCACCAAAACAATTGATTGACCAACTCCCTTTCTAATTAGTCATTTAACATTATTTGATCCCTTCTTCATTTTCTTAAACCATCATAGCTCACCCCTTCCATGACATGTCTGGGTAAAAACTGGGAAGGAAGGGAAATATAGATATATCTCACTAAAACAAAGAATTGGTTCAGTCCTAAAGTAAATTAATTCAATCCATGGGGTTGAGGAGAGATGAAGAGAGAAAACAACCAAACTTTATGCTTGCCTTAGAAACATGAAATTAGAAAATTCTGACATCTGTAGATAATATTTTTCTTTAAACCGTTATGACCTCAGGGCCCCTGGTTCAGTTGGTTTAGTGTTGGACTCTTGATTTCCTCTCAGGTTGTGATCCCAGGGTCATGAGATCAAGGGCTCCCTCTTTGGTCTCCACACTGAGCATGCTTGGGGTTCTCTCCTTCCCTTTACCCCTCTTCCATTCCTACCTGTGCATGTGCACATGCTTTCTCAAAATAAACAAAATAAAAAAAAAACTGTTATCACCTCAAACTTATAACTTTTAAGAAATATGGTATATCAACAAACATTAAGCAAACATTCTTCCTTTCTGCCTTAATAGGATCAACCTGAACTCAAACATTTCTGCTTTATATAATAACCATAAACAACAGGTCATTTTTAAGTGCCTATAAAAGGCAAAATTAGGAATATTAAAAATGATTAGATATAAACTCTGGCTGGGGTCAAAAGGCACTTAAAGATAGAATAAGGAAGCATCTGTGTGCCAAGAAAGCTGTAAAACACAGAATATAGTTCAGCTCGGAGGCTAAAAACATTCTGATGTGGCTGAAATAAGGCTAGCATTCAGAAAGTAAGCAAGAATGAGATTTACATTTAAAATTCACTAATTCTTTAATTCTTCTTATTATGCATTACCCTTGGATACAGTCCTCTCTTACCCAAATAAGGCAAATGTTCTTAAACCCCCAGACAATGACTTGTCAAGCTTTTCCTCCATGCTGTTCATTCACCCAAAGATCTACATCTTTCAGTCCTCTTTTCCCCTCACTTTGCCAGACCTTCTCCATAACTTAGGACAATACACATCCTTTTTCAAGAAACTTTTCTCATTGAGACCTTCTGTCATCTTCCTGTCATATATCTTTGTGAGCTGGCAACATCTGTGTTTGTCATTTATATCTATTAGAGTGTAGATCTCTTGAGATTTAATGACATACCTGATTTATCTCTTGAGCCCAGCATCTAACTGTCTATCTGGGACATCTAGTCACAGATCAAAAGCTGACAATTCATATCATAGCAGAGGCAGACAGACTACATTTCCAGTCCTAGATTCCTTTTTTTTTTTTTTTTCGGCTTTTACTTGGATGCGATATCTGACCTCTCTGAGGTTTAGTTTCTCAATCTTTAAAATCAACATAATTCTGTCTTCATTGTAGGATTCCTCGTAAGTTGAAAATAATAGGTGTAGAACATTTACTATATGGCAGGCACATAGCAGATACTCAATAATTGATAACCATTGATACTATGATTAGAGTGAATGAATGCATTCCCTGAGTTAGTCATAAATGTTTCAAGACTATTTTGTGTTTTTCAAACTTCCTACTGATGTGTCTTCTTAAGTCACATATAGCTTTTTTTTTTTTTCATCAGTTGGGTCCTCCTTATCCTGTCTGTTACTAAGATCAGCACAGTGTGAACTAAGTCTCCAGGCAGACCCCCTTTTTAAGTTTGGTTTTCCCTGTCCATGTAACCATTCTTATTCTACTCTTTCAGACAAATGGATGATAAAAATTACCATCTTTAACTTCATCAATTCTAATCAAGCAGATTCATTTTTTTCCTGTGGACTTGAACTTATACTACCCATGCTGTCCAATATATCACACCTGAAAAAAAAACATGTCATGTTTTCCTTTATGCTTTTTACTAAGAATAAGGTTTTTGACGACATGACCTCTTCTAATTCCACCTATCTTCTACCTCTGTGATGAAACACGTATTTTCAACGAAACCACTTAATTCAGTGAATATATGTTCATAATAGAGCGAGCAGCACTGATTCTCCTACACTTTCTCTTTCCTTATTTCTCTCTTCCCTCAACTCTTTGCTTCCCTTTCCGTTCATACTTGACGTAGTGGTTGCTTAGATAGATGATAAAAAGGGAAGGAGTACGGAACACATTCCATGATCTCTAGAAGTTTGCCTACTCTTCCTCTATCTGATAAATCTTTTACTGAGCTGTGCTGAAACCTGAGAAATTTGAAGATGCAATCAGTTAGTTTATAAACTTATTTTTCTACTAGAAAACCAAATGTGATATTTAAGCTATATATCATCGGACACCCTGCACACGACCTCTTTTATGAATGAGATTTTCCTCACTAAGTTTTATTAATAGTGCTGTTGACTATATTAATGGATTTTAGCCTACCATACCTTTTCCATGTTAGGTAGCTCCAAACGTTTTTTGCTGCTTGTTCAGAACTTTTAAAATGCTTCTCGTTAATTTTTCATGAGGACAAATTTGGGCTTTTAAAAACTATTATTATTCTTTTCCATTACTGAAAAGTGCTCATTGAATGCTAAATTGTGTCACTGATGGGCTCATTTTGATCTGAGGACTCAAACTAATTATTTCCCCATATCTTTTTTATTTGCTTCTTAGTTGCCAATTGTTTATTGAATATTGATGGTATAAAATTTTTTTGATGTGCTTGGTATCAATTACCTAGCACTCAAATATGTTCACTGTGATCCACTTGAGCTTTTGAACACAGCTAGTATATCCCTAAGACACAGTGTTATCATTTTTTTCCATATGACATAATGTATGTTATCACAAGGGAACACATGGTCAGTGCCTACACTGTTACTTACTGTGTCCTAAGCAATGTTTTGTTTTTAATTATACCTCTATGATATGGATATTTTTTAATCCAGGTTATAAACAACCTTTGTGTTTTTAAAAAGTTTTTTAAGATGTAGATATGATCTAAAAATGGGCTATCATTGAATATTACAATATCCTTATATTTCCAAATACCCACGTCTTTTACATAGAAAACTGTTTTAATTTGATGTTTATAAAGTCCCTTAAATGCTTCCATAGGCCAAAGAAAAATATAAATACTAATAAATGAAGAGCATCTTATTTGCCATGGACAGTTGCACTCCACTTACGCATATTTGATGACAGTAATTCACTACCCCCTTGCTCAGTTTGCAGTGACCCTGTGGTAACATGGAATAATTTCAACAAGGAAGACAGTCACAGGTCCATCAAAAGAGTTTTGCCCTCATATTTTTATTCAAATTGTGTTTATGTTGCCCACATGTGAGTCAAAGAGCAAGAAGTTAATGGCCCAGTTTTTGAACGCATGTTAACCTTTTCAGGCTCTGCGGTGCCATGACCTTTGTGAATGCACCAAAATGGAACCTTCCTGTCCTGGAACTATTACCTCATCCCCCAAGCATACAGAGGTGGGAAAATAGCAGATTTAGGTTTCACAGTTCACATTTCTCTAGCACAAGTTGTCATTTTTAGCATGAGCTCTAAGTATGCCAAATTATCAGTAAAGCATTGAACAGTGAAAAAACAGAATATTGATGACCTCTGTTATCTTCACAACACAAATGTACCTATTTAACAGATTTTTCCCCTTGTTATTTTCAAGCAAGGCACTATTGGCAGTGTGCTACTTTGTCTTTTGCTCAGAGACAGTATTTGTCTTACAACTTCTTTTATGTTTACTTAGTAAAAAGGGTCATATATAGGGTGACCATTTATTTTATTTTCTGAATTGGATGATTTTGAGATTGAAAGGGGAGTGAGTCCACTAAAGTCAGGGTCATGGTGTAAGTCATGATCATCCAGGCAAGCTGAGACACCTCCTGACCCTTTCCTTTTAATAATCAGCCATCTGAAGCCAAAATAGACTTGGAATATCACACATGGGTAAAGGTGGCACCATTCTGCATGAGTACTTACTTGTCCTCTTTGTTCTAATGAGATTTCGATTCCTTATGCTGTCTAAGAGTGGAAAAATTTCACATTATTATTAAACATTCAATTCATGTAATTTGACATACTTATGAAATAAATTGCTTTTCCATTTTTGTAGAATTGAAACTGAATCCCAGGAGTGCCTGGGTTAAGCATCTAACTTCAGCTCAGGTCATGGTCTCAGGGTTCCTGAGTTCAAACCCCAGACTGGGCTCTGTGCTGACAGTTCAGAGCCGGGAACCTGCTTTAGATTCTGCGTCTCCTTCTCTCTCTGCCCCTCCCCTGCTCACGCTCTCTCTCTCTGTCTCTCAAAAATAAAGAAAAAACATTAAAAATAAATAAATAAAGGGGTGCTGGGTGGCTCAGTCAGTTGAGTGTCCGACTCTGGCTCAGGTCATAATCATACCGTTCCCGAGTTCAAGCTTCATGTTGGGCCAACAGCTCAGAGCCTGGAGCCTGTTTCAGATTCTGTGTCTCCCTCTCTCTTTCTGCCCCTCTCCCGCTCCCATTCTGTCTGTCTGTCAGTCTCTCTCTCAAAATTAAATAAGCATTAAAAATTTTTAAATAAATAAATAAGTAAAATTAAAAACAAAAACTTAATCCCAATAGAAATAATGTATTAATATTTGAAAAGATGAAACACTAACCTCAGAATAAAATACGTGTGTGTGTGTGTAGTTATTGGCATACAATAGCCATAGAATCGTGAAAATTCTCATAAACATTTATCCACTGTGAAGTGGGTAGCGAAAAAATTCTGACTCTGGGATTCCAGTTGCATGGCATCAAGTTTAATAAAGGTACCCGTAGTAATTATTTGCAATACAATTAGAGCACAGAATGCTCCCATCTCCCCCTCGTTCTGGAGATCACAAACCAAAGGAAACTGGACTTACATTTAAATTTGTCATATGTTGAAAATTCTCTACCTCCTATTATCATCACATTGGTGGTAGGAACTCAACATATGAATGTTCAGGGGATTCAACCATTCAATCCATAATACCTGATCTTTTCTTTTTAATTGTGATATAATTGACACAAAACATTATATTACTTACAGGTATACTATGTAATTATTTGACACTTGGGTACACTGCAAAATGATCACCACAGCAAGTCTAGTCACGATCTGTCACCATAAAAAGTTATAA